>NC_141876.1:166840000-169340000 GCF_056163025.1 Triticum urartu | reverse complement strand
AAGGGCTTGGTGAAGATATCTGCCAATTGCTCTTCAGTGTTGACGTGTATGATATCAATATCTTCCTTCACAACATGATCTCTGAGAAATTGATGATGAATTTCAATGTGCTTTGTCTTTGAGTGCTGGACTGGGTTGTTGGCAATCTTGATGGCGCTTTCGTTGTCGCAGTAGAGTGGCACTTGCTTCAGATGAATGCCATAGTCTTTGAGTGTTTGCTTCATCCACAGAAGCTGAGCGCAGCAAGATCCAGCAGCAATGTATTCAGATTCAGCAGTGGAGAGAGATACACAGTTTTGCTTCTTTGAAGACCAACATACAAGTGATCGTCCCATAAAATGACATGTGCCTGATGTAGACTTGCGATCCACCTTGTCACCAGCATAATCAGCATCCGAGAATCCAACTAGATCAAACTTTGAGCCCTTTGGATACCATAATCCTAGAGTTGGGGTGTAAGCCAAATATCGAAGAATTCGCTTCATAGCTAAGTGATGCGATTCCTTTGGTGCCGCTTGGAATCGAGCACACATGCAAACACTAAGCATAATATCTGGCCTAGATGCACATAGATAAAGTAAAGAACCAATCATGGAGCGGTATACCTTTTGATCGAACTCTTTACCATTGTCGTCGGGACCCAGATGATGTTTGGCTGGCATTGGCGTCGTGAAGCCTTTGTAGTCTTGCATACCAAACTTCTTCAGGCAATCTTTGAGATACTTCTCTTGAGATATAAAGATGTCGTTGCGTTGCTGACGTATTTGAAGACCAAGGAAGAACTTCAGCTCACCCATCATGGACGATATTGCTCTTGCATCATATATCCAAACTCTTCACTGTATTTCTGATTGGTGCAGCTGAAGATAATGTCATCCACATATATTTGGCACACAAACAGTTCACCATCATATGTCTTCGTGAAGAGAGTGGGGTCGAGGGAACCATATTTGAAGCCTTTGCTCTTCAGGAAGTCTTTGAGTGTGTCATACCAAGCCCGAGGGGCTTATTTGAGGCCATACAGTGCCTTGTTGAGCTTGTATACCATGTCAGGATGCTTTGGATCTTCAAAGCCAGGCGGTTGTGCAACATACACTTCTTCTTCAATCTTGTCATTGAGAAAGGCGCTCTTCACATCCATTTGATATAGAAGTATGTTGTGATGATTTGCATAGGCCAGCGGTATGTGTATGGCTTCAAGTCTAGCCACAGGAGAAAATGTTTCATCGAAGTCAATCCCTTCAACTTGAGTGTATCCTTGAGCAACGAGACGAGCTTTGTTTCTGACAACTTGACCATGCTCATCTTGCTTGTTGCGATATATCCATTTGGTGCCTATTATATTTTGCTTCCGAGGATCAGGACGCTTAACCAGTTCCCATACATTATTCAGCTCAAACTGTTGAAGCTCTTCTTGCATAGCTTGAATCCATTCAGGTTCCATGAAGGCTTCTTCAACTTTCTTGGGTTCTGTTATTGAGACGAATGCAAAGTGCCCACAGAAATTTTCTAGGTGTGTTGCCCTTGAATGAGTGAGTGGACCTGGTGCATTGATGCTATCAATTATTCTCTCAATCTGCACTTCATTTGCAACACGAGGATGTACAGGACGAAGATTTTGCTCTTGCTGATCATTGTCATTGTTAAAGGGATTGTCTTCAGGCTGAGCATTGTCTTCAGGTTGATTAGGTGCGGAGATGATAAGTTCTTCTTCAGGTTGAGCTTCAGAAGGTATGATTTCTCTAGTTCCCATAAGTTTGATTGATTCACTAGATGGAACTTCATCTAGCACATTTGGCAGGTGCTCTCTTTGTGAGCCGTTAGTTTCATCGAACCGCACATCCACTGTTTCAACCACTTTGTAATGAAAGAGATTGAAGACTCTATAGGAGTGCGAATCCTTTCCATATCCAAGCATAAAACCCTCATGTGCTTTTGGTGCAAATTTTGAAGTGTGATGTGGATCCTTGATCCAGCACTTGGCGCCAAATACTCGAAAGTAACTGACATTTGGCTTCTTGCCAGTAAGGAGCTCATAGGATGTCTTGTTCAGAAGCTTGTGAAGATAAACACGGTTGATGGTATGGCATGCAGTGTCAATGGCTTCAGGCCAGAATTTTCTTGGAGTCTTGTATTCATCAAGCATCGTTCGGGCCATCTCAATAAGTGTTCTGTTCTTGCGTTCGACGACGCCATTCTGCTGTGGCGTGTACAGAGCTGAGAATTCATGTGTGATGCCCAAAGTATCAAGATATGTATCTAAGCCAGTGTTCTTGAATTCAGTGCCATTGTCACTTCTGATGTGCTTTATCTTGGCGCCATAGTTGTTCATTGCTCGATTGGCGAAGCGTCTGAAGACATCCTGCACTTCAGTCTTGTAAAGGATTATATGCACCCAAGTATATCTTGAATAATCATCAACAATGACAAATCCATAGAGACAAGCAGTAGTAGTAAGAGTTGAGTAATGAGTGGGACTGAAAAGATCCATGTGTAGCAGTTCGAAGGGTTGAGTCATTGTCATGATTGTCTTCGAGGGATGCTTGGCCCTCGTCATCTTTCCTGCTTCACAGGCACCGCATAAGTGATCCTTCTTGAACTTGACGCCCTCGATGCCTATGACATGCTTCTTCCTTGCAAGGGTGTGGAGGTTCCTCATGCCAGCATGCCCTAGCCTTCGATGCCAGAGCCAGCATTCGGAAGCTTTTGCTAGAAGACATACTGCAAGTTGTGGTCCTGCTGAGAAATCTACAACATACAAATCATCTTTTCGATACCCTTCAAACACTAGAGACTTGTCAGATTCCATTAGTACAAGGCAACGTTATTTTCCAAACATCACAATCATGTTTAAATCACAAAGCATTGAGACAGACATTAAGTTGAAACCAAGGGATTCAACAAGCATGACTTTATCCATGTGTTGATCCTTTGAGATTGCAACTCTACCTAGACCCAATACCTTGCTTTTACCAGTGTCAGCAAATGTGATGTGACTTTTGTCTGATGGACGTAAAGTTGAGTCCATGAGAAGGCTTCGCTTGCCAATCATGTGATTTGTACACCCACTATCAATAATCCATTCTGAAGCAGCTGGTGTCGTACCCTACAGTGCAGTTAGGGGGATAGGCTTCACGAAGAGAATTGTGAAGCAAAAACATTTGATGAACCAGTGGATTATTAAAGCTTAGATCGAGATTAGGACTGATAGGGCAAGTTGCAAGCGATTCAGAAACAAAGTACATAGTAAGACCATTTGGGCATTTGATCTTGCGCCCTACAAGATGTTTAAGGTCGCCCGCAATAGTGTCAGACAATTTTGGTTTTCAGCTGGAGACCTTTCCCTGCAAAAGAGAGTTAAGCTTTCTTAGCCACCCACATCTTCAGGGGTGGCTTCGAAGCAATAAGTCTAAGTGCAGCATCTGAGAACTTTGGCTTTGGAGCCCTAGCAAAAAGTTTTGCGGTGGACAATAGTATTCATAAGAATAAGCAGAATAGTTCTTGGTCTTATGAACATGGCGGTTTGATGAACCGCGCTCATATTCATAGGCCTGAGTATGTCTTCCCTGCAAAAAATTTGCGTTAGTGTGACTCAGGTGAGTCCTCTGTCTGTATGAAGCCTTTGGACCGTATGAAGCATGTGGTCTGGGGTTTGTCTTCTTCACCTGTGGTGTCATGATGACACTCACAGGAAGATTCTCCAAACACCTTTTTGGCACCCAGATCTTCTTCATAGGCGGTCCATTCCTGCAGTTAGTACCAATATACCTGGCAAACACTTCACCATTCTGATTCTTAAACAGTTTATAGTTTGCATCAAAGGATTCATCAATAATAATGGGGTTAGCACAAGTGAAGCCAGATAGAGTGGATGGATCTGCTGAAGGTTCCTTTGCAGCAACCCATGTGGTTTTGGGGTACTGCTCAGGTTTCCAGTAAGAGCCATCAGCATTCATTTTCCTTATGAACCCAACACCCTCTTTCCTAGGGTTTCGGTTCAGGATCTGCCTTTTGAGGACATCACATAGTGTTTGATGCCCTTTGAGACTTTTGTACATCCCTGTTTCAAGCAGTGTCTTCAACCTAGCATTCTCATCAGCAATAGCAGTGGTGTCCTCAGCAGAGGGGTTAGTTTCCGCATCAACAGTTGAAGATATTGCAACAGTAGCAACAGTAGAACATTCAGCAACAGAAGTAGCGTTATCACGCTCAATGCATTTAAGACATGGTGGTTCAAATCCTTCCTGAGCTGAACTGATCTATTCGGCGCGAAGTGACTCGTTTTCTTTTTGAAGATCTTCATGAGCCACTCTCAATTTCTCAAGATCTTGCTTCCTTTGAAGATAACCATAGGAAAGCCTTTCATGAGCTGTTGAGAGCGTTTCATGACAACTTTCAAGTTCCTCATACTTAACGTGAAGATTTTTTATGTCTTCAATTAAGGACTGAGATCGAGTCATTTCAGTGTCTAACAGATCATCGCTTTTGTCTAACAGTTTTTGAATGTGTTCCATGGTTTTCTGTTGTTCAATTGCAATTTTAGAAAGTGTTTTGTAGCTGGGTTTGGAACCAGAATCAGAGTCATCGTCACTAGATGTTTGATAGTGAGTAGTGCGTGTGTTTACCTTGGCACCACGTGCCATGAAGCAATAGGAAGGAGCGGAGTAGTCCTTGTCATTTGCATCGGTGTCGGTGATGAAGTCATTTTCTTCAGTGTTGAAGATGGACTTGGCAACGTATGCTGTAGCCAGACTTGCAATGCCAGAATCGGACTCCTCCTCAGACTCCACCTCCGCCTCCTCAGAAGCGGACTCATCCTCAGAGTCCATTTCCTAGCCAACAAACGCATGTGCCTTGCCAGATGATCTCTTCTTGTGTCATGAAGACTTGGAGGAAGACTTGGAAGAAGATTTTGAGTATTTCTTCTTCTTCTTGTCGTCAGAGTCATACTCCTTGCTCTTATTCTTCTTCTTGTTCTCATTGTCCCACTGTGGACACTCAGAGATGTAGTGGCCAGGTTTCTTGCACTTGTGACATGTTCTCTTCTTGTAGTCATGAGCAGAAGCTTCATCATTCCTTGAGCTTGATCGTGACGACTTTCTGAGGCCTTTCTTCTTGGTGAATTTTTGGAACTTCTTCACAAGCATAGCAAGCTCCCTTCCAATGTCTTCAGGATCATCAGAACTGCTGTCAGATTCTTCTTCAGATGAGGAGACAGCCTTTGCCTTCAAGGCACGAGTTCGCCCATAGTTGGGACCGTAGATGTCTCTTTTCTCAGAAAGCTGAAACTCGTGTGTGTTGAGCCTCTCAAGTATGTCAGACGGATCGAGTGTCTTGAAATCAGGATGTTCTTGAATCATCAGGGCTAGGGTGTCAAATGAACTGTCAAGTGATCTCAGGAGTGTCTTGACGACTTCATGCTTGGTGATCTCAGTAGCGCCGAGGGCTTGAAGTTCATTTGTGATGTCAGTGAGTCGATCAAACATGAGCTGGACATTCTCATTGTCATTTCTCTTGAAGCGGTTGAAGATGTTGCGAAGGACACTAATTCTCTTATCTCTCTGGGTTGAGACGCCTTCGTTGACCTTGGATAGCCAGTCCCAGACTAGCTTAGATGTTTCCAAAGCACTCACGCGTCCATACTGTCCTTTGGTCAGATGACCACAGATGATATTCTTGGCAGTAGAGTCCAGTTGAACGAACTTCTTGACGTCAGCGGCAGTGACACCTTCTCCAGCCTTGGGAATGCCGTTCTTGATGACATACCATAGGTCGACATCAATGGCTTCAAGATGCATGCGCATCTTATTCTTCCAGTAGGGATATTCAGTTCCATCGAAGATGGGGCATGCAGCGGAGACTTTAATTATCCCTGCAGTCGACATAGCTAAAACTCCAGGTGGTTAAACCGAATCACACAGAACAAGGGAGTACCTTGCTCTGATACCAATTGAAAGTGCTAGTGATCGACTAGAGGGGGGTGAATAGGCGATTTTTATGAAAGTCTTCAAAACATGTAAGTTTCGAAGACAAACGATAGAAATAAACCTATTATCATGAGAGGAAGGTAGACTACACTAGGCAAACCATAGTCATGTATTCAATGAAGTGAAAGCACAATGACAAATAGCAGCTAGGCAGTAAGGATCAGGTAGGAAGATGTTGAGAAGCCAATCAGTACACGTAATCACTTCGTGAAGTCGAATGGTGATGCTTTCGTACAATGACTTCACAAGAACCAATAGTAAGTAAAGGGAAGGGAAGGATAGAACCAGTGTGCGTGACGAAGACAAAGGTTTGGTAGACCAGTTCCAACTGCTGTGACAGTTGTACTTCTGGTTAGGGCAGATAGGTATTTAAACCTGAGGACACTTAGTCCCGGACAATTAGTCATGAGCACGCAGCTCAGAACACTTAGTCCTCACCGTATTCCCCTTGAGCTAAGGTCACACAGACCTCGCCCAATCACTCTGGTAAGTCTTCAAGGTAAACTTCCAAACCTTCACACACTTCATTCACCGGCGATCCACAATGACTCTTGGATGCTCAGAACGCGACGCCTAACCGGCTGGAGGATTCACAGTCCTCAAGTGTAATAAGTCTTCAGATCACACAAACAAGAAGACTTAAGTGATTCCTAACACTCTTTGGCTCTGGGTGGTTAGGGCTTTATCCTCTCAAGGAATTCTCTCTCAAAGGCTTCGAGGTGGGTTGCTCTCAAACGACAAAAGTCGTACTTTAACTCTGAGCAGCCAACCGTTTATGGTTGTAGGGGGTGGGCTATTTATAGCCACTAGGCAACCCGAGCTGACTTGTCCGAAATGACCCTGGGTCACTAAGGAACTGACATGTGTTCCAACGGTCAGATTTCAAACACACACGGCAACTTTACTTGGGCTACAAGCAAAGCTGACTTGTCCAACTCTGAACAAGATTCGCTCTCATAGTCTTCACTCGAAGACATAGGATTTTGGTTAAGCATCACTTCAGTCATTCTGACTGGTTTTCTGGGACCCCACTTAACAGTACGGTGGTTCCTATGACTCAACAAAGAAGAAAAAGAACTATGAAAGATCTAAGTCTTCGCGCTCCATAGTCTTCGTGCGATGTCTTCTCTTGTCATAGTCTTCAAGGTGAATGTCTTCACATACCACCTTTGACTTCAATGTCTTCATACATTTTTAGGGGTCATCTCTGGTAGGAAAACCGAATCAATGAGGGACTTCTACCTGTGTTATCCTGCAATTCTCACAAACACATTAGTCCCTCAACTAGGTTTGTCTTCAATACTCCAAAACCAACTAGGGGTGGCACTAGATGCACTTACAATGAGAAGTGGTTTTTGTTCAGAAATAGAGACGTGGAACAGAAGAGAAACAGAGAGAGAGAGAGAGAGATCCAATCTCAGAGGGGCTCCTTCCCTCCCGGAGCCATGGCAGCCAAGGACCAGAGGGGAAACCCTTGCCCACCATATGCTATTGTTTTGAGAGAGAAGCCTCTAGTGAAAACTATGGCATCCGGGTCTACTTTAATCATATTATAGAAAACAAAAATACCTTGATGCTATTTATTTACTTCTATTTTGCTTTGCAATTTATCTATCTACCTATACAAGATTTCATCCTTGCAAGTAATGAGTTCAAGGGGATTGACAACCCTGTTGCCCGCGTTGGGTGCAAGTAATTGCTTTTGTGTGTGCAGGTGATGTTCACTAGGATTTGCGAGGCTCTCCTTTTGGTTCGATAAACCTTGGTTCACACAGAGGAAAATAAGTATCTCTATTGTACTGCTTCACCCTTCCTCAAGTAGCACCGGGCTCCCTGGCATTAGCCACGCCTGGTTCAGGACCCCGTTAGTAGCCCCCGAGCATGGCAGAGGTCGCAATGAGGGTTGTGAGACCTCCGGTGGGCTCCTTCATTGCATCGTTTTCCTAGATCCAGGCTACAATATTATTGTCTTGAGGGTTTTTTATGATAGTGCCCTTGGTTCCTTGTGCTCAATTGTCCCCACACTCTAAACTTTTTCTCACTTTTCCCCACACTCTTGTCTGAAACTCTCACAAATGGTCAAACTGGATGTTTGCCGTCGGGTCAATGCCCTGATCGTTAACTGTTGACGAGTGGGGCTAGGGCTGGGTCCTCCTTTGACTGTTATGTCCTAACGAGTGGGGCCGCAAGGACACACGTTGGAGTAGCTTGTCTGAAGCAGATCGAGCCACTCCCACGATGCCTCCTCCTCTGTCGCAACCGTCGTGCCCACCACCCTCTAACCCTATTCCGTCCGTCGGCGATGCCGTCCCTCCGCCATATCAACCCACCAATCCGGGGTTAAGAAGCGAGGTCAGGGGTATACGCCTCCGGCCCATCTACCATGGAGATGATTGGGTCAAATTGGAGGCGGATAATTGAGGGATTCCATCTGGGTAAGCATCATTTCCCCTCAAATTTACAAGAAAACTCCTCAATTAGGTAGTATTTGATCACTACTCACTTGAATCGTACAAATTTGGGTTGCTTAATTTTTCACCCTTTATTTCGATCGAATAGGATTGATCTTGCGCGTGCTTTTCAGCTGGCAATTAGAATGGAAAGTAGCATGATGCGTGGTACTAAATCGTATATTATCTCTGGATTTTTCTACCCAAAGGTGGTAGAAACCAACATTTCGTTCAAAGACTTTCGTGATGCACTCCATTCCGTGTATGACTGGAGCTCTGATGATGCTGTTGAACTGACATATTTCAATAGTAGCGAGCAAAGATTGCTCCCACTAACTTGCGACGAGCATCTGGAATTGCTATTTAGTTTGAATGCTGGCAGATATTTTGGTAAAAGCCATATCGAGGTGCTTCAGCCACACAACGAACGAGACAAGGGGAAGAGTTTTCATGCACCATCTATCTTTGATAATAGTGAGCTCCCCAGAACTCCTTGTGGGTCGAGACCAAGTAAATGTAGTGGTTCTGAAATCCACAACATGTCTGCTGCCGCTAGTGTTGCCGCTTCTCCTATCCCTTCTACAACTGTTGTAGAAGTAGATGCAGAGCCTGACAAGGAAGTGCCTCGACTTGATTGTGAGGATGAGATGATGTACCCTGAACTGGTAGATATAGACAGTCAACATGCAATGGAAGATGAATATCTGGAGGAGCCCAGCAGTCGTGCTAGATTTGATGACACTGACGATGAAGAGAGGGATGAGAACATTGACAACTTAGTTTTAGATGAATACGATGGTGACGACATGCCAACAATTGAGTGGAACAGAGAAGATCCTCAGCTTACTCCAGGAACCATATTCGAATCGATGGTGGACTATCATAATGGAGTGACTACATATTGCATTCTCACTAAAAAATAATTATGTGAGTGATAGGAGTGATCCAACAAGGTTCACTGTTCATTGCCCATATGATGGGTGTAGGTGGAGGCCGCATGCATCCCGTATGCAAAAGAGCAAATTGATTCAGGTATTACACCTCATTGTGGATTTCAGTTTATTGATCCATTATATTTTCAGATCATTGTGCAATTTTTCTTAATTGTACTTTATTTTGTTTTAGATAAAACAAAACCCACACCAGCACACTTGTCCACCTGAGGGGGAGGGGTAAAGACCAAAACAAAGCTAGCAAAGAGTAGGTGGGTGGCAGATGCAATCTTGGATTGGCTGAGAGAAACACCAACACTTGGTCCAGCAACACTCCATGGGAAGCTTTTTGAGAAGTACAAAATTGATAATACCTTACATGAGGATTTCTATGGTAGGGAAATGGCTCTTGACAGGATAAATGGTCCATGGAATGAGAGTTTTCAGTTGCTTTACACTTACAAAGCTAAAGTGGAGATGGCTACTCTAGGGAGTGTTGTAGAGATTGAAAAGCGTATAGTTTCATACAAAATAAGAGGGAAGTCATTTGAGAAGGAGTGCTTCAGGAGGGCTTTTGTTTGTTTCAAGGCTTGTTGGCAGGGGTTTCTAGATGGTTGCAGGCCCTATTTGGCTATCGACACAACTGCTTTGAATGGAAAATGGAGAGGACAGCTAGTAGCAGCTTCTGTAGTTGATGGACACAACTGGCTATTCCCAGTTGCATTTGGTGTGTTGGTGGCAGAGTCCGAGGAAAGTTGGGTCTAGTTTCTGCAGCAGTTGTGGAACATTATAGGTACACCCCCAGGTTTAGCTATACACATGGATGCTTGCAAGGGTTTAGAGACTTCAGTAGGAGTTGTATTCCCTGGAGCAGAGCATATGGAATGTATGCGACACCTAGAGAAGAATTTTAAAAACAAATTCATGGGTAAAGTTTATGATGAGAACCTATGGCCAGCATCATACACATGCAGCTTGAGGAAGCATGAGCACCATTTGAGAGTGTTGTATGATCACAATCCTGAGGTGAAGGGAGTACTTGGAAGCACATCATGGAATGGTGTGGTCAAGAAGCAAATTCAATGAAATCTGCAAAGTATGTGACCAGTAACCTCGCTGAGTGCTTCAGTGCAAGAACTATTATTGTGCCAAGCATTTGATAAGATAAGGCATATGATCATGATAAAGATGGCTCTCCGTAAAATAATTGCAGAAACATAATACATTGGCCATGTTATGCTCCCATCTCTGATTAAGGCATTGCATGCCAAGGCAAGAGGACTGAAGATGAAATGCATTTGACTGTCGGCATACGAGGCTGAGGTAACATATACTGACACTAAAAATAAGGAATGGGGGTATCTAGTGAACCTAGCAATTAGGGAATGCAGTTGTAGGCAGCGACAGATCCGTGGTTAGCCATGCATACATGCCCTACATCTCATGACTGTTATCAAGGGTGAAGATGGTTAAGTTGACCAGTGTTGCTTTGAATATTTCTTTGTTGCCAAATTTCGGTCTACTTATGCTGACAATGTAGCTACACTCTTGGGAAAAGACCAATGGAACATAGAAGATCCTGGGTTCAACCTATGTTCTCATGTACTTACTAGACCACCGGGAAGATCAAGGAAGAACATGATAAGAGCAAGTGAAGAGGGTCGTGTAAAAAGACAACATTGTCGGCATTCTGGGAACGTGGGTACCCAGACTTGCCTGCTTGCGGCCCACGGCATGGCTCCATCGGCGGCCTGGTATGGCCTAGTTTCATCATTAGCAGCTCAAGACCCTCGCGAGGTGGATGACACCAAGACCTCCACGAAGAGCAGCCTCCTCAGGCTGGCTCCCTAGGAGCGGATATTTCTATGCAAGAATCACCTCACGAGGCTCGGATGACGTGAGCCATGATGACCAAGGCCAGGCAGGCGCCAGCGGGTGTAGTGTACCAGTTTCCTCTTCGGTGCTAAGGAGGTAGGCGCAGACGCGGAGTCCCGAGGAATCAGGCAAAGGTTTCCATTCTGGTGCAACAAGACCAAGACCGCCAGGATGGTAGGACGGAGGTCATCGCCGAGCCCACCACGGTGTCACGGCCAGAGGCTTTTGCAGGCAAAGACTACTTCTGTCAGGATAGCATGTACTAGCTGTCTCCCTTCGAATTTGGCTGTTGTGGCATCTCTTCCCGCCTTCATTTGGGACGAGGACCAAGGCCACTATAAATAGGACTTAGCCACCACCATAGAAGGGGAGATCACTCAGACCACCCTCACACCCACCAGCTCATCGAGCACAAGAATACTCCTCCTCCTGAGGTTGTTCTCTCACTCTACTAATTCATCCTCAGCCCCTCGAGTCCAATCCACCACAAAGCTGGAGTAGGGTTTTACACTGCAAGGTGGCCCGAACCTGGGTACACTGTTGTGTCTCTTTGTGATTCAGTTCGTCGAGCTAGGCCGTGAGATTGATGAGTAGGCAGACTGGGGAGGATGAGTTCTTCGCACGCACCGAGTTCGAACCTCTCAAGGGTCTGCAGAACCCGAAATCCGACATTTGGCGCACCAGGTAGGGGTACGTCGGAGCCTCTCTTCCACCGGTCGACCTGCCAACGCTCCACCGCTTCCACGGCTGACGCCCGTCGAGCTCGTGCTGAGCGTCAGGCCGCCCTCGCTGCTCGCGTCGCCTAGACAACGCCTGCTGGCGGGCCTCCCCGTGTTCCCCATCGCCTGCCACCAACACCGCTACCGGCCCGGCGGGGCACGAGCAGCAAGCTTCGTCGCTGCACCCCTCTGTGCGGCGTGATGGGCGCACCCCCACCCCGTCGCTGACTCCGGCTGGTTCGTCGTCCCATTCTCGTCGTGGGCCGGAGGATGCGCAGGCCGCTTTGCTCATGGCACGCGAGCTCATGCGCTGTCGCCCCGTCAACGACCTCTATGAAGACTCGGTGGACCGCATCGCCGAGCTTGTCAGCGCCGCCAGGGGCTCGCCTGCATCGTCTCTCTCGTTGCCTCGCCTGCCGCCAGCTGCAGGTGACGTGGCCCATAGAGCACCTCCTCTGCCTCCCCATGAAGACGCCATCGTCGAGCCAAGGCGCGAGGTCCCTCAGCGTGACCCGCCGCGCAGGGCGCCGACGCGTGAAGAAGAAAGCTGCCAGGTGGTCCAGTAGCCGTGAGAAGATGCTCGTGCACTCCCAGCACCGCCATGTCGAGACCGCGCGCTGCCTGTGTGGCGCCCAAGTGACAAGATCAGGCTCCGCCTCCACGATGGGCTCCCGTGACCACAGCGGGTTGCCGCGCCTTCACTCCTGAGCTGCGCGGCGTCGTCTAGCCGGGAAAGTTCAAGCCTGTCCTGCCTCCGCGCTACGATGGCACCCCCGACCCTGCTGGGTTCCTGCAGCTTTACGAGCTGAGCATCGAGGCGGCCAACAGCGACGAGAAGGTTACTGAGGGAGTCCTGGATTAGGGGGTGTTCGGATAGCCGGACTATACCTTCAGCCGGACTCCTGGACTATGAAGATACAAGATTGAGGACTTCGTCCCGTGTCCGGGAGGGACTTTCCTTGGCGTGGAAGGCAAGCTTGGCGATACGGATATGTAGATCTCCTACCATTGTAACCGACTCTATGTAACCCTAACCCTATCTGGTGTCTATATAAACTGGAGGGTTTTAGTCCGTAGGACAACATAGACAACAATAATCATACCATAGGCTAGCTTCTAGGATTTAGCCTCCTCGATCTCGTGGTAGATCTACTCTTGTACTACCCATATCATCAATATTAATAAAGCAGGACGTAGGGTTTTACCTCCATCGAGAGGGCCCGAACCTGGGTAAAACTTCGTGTCCCTTGCCTCCTGTTACCATCCGGCCTAGACGCACAGTTCGGGACCCCCTACCTGAGATCCGCCGGTTTTGACACCGACATTGGTGCTTTCATTGAGAGTTCCTCTGTGTCGTCGCCGTCAGGCTCGATGGCTCCTACGATCATCAATAGCGATGCAGTCCAGGGTGAGACCTTCATCCCCGGACAGATCTTCGTCTTTGGCGGCTTCGCACTGTGGGCCAATTCACTTGGCCATCTGGAGCAGATCGAAAGCTACGCCCCTGGCCGTCAGGTCAGATTTGGAAGTTTAAACTACATGGCTGACGTCCGCGGGGACTTGATCTTCGACGAATTCGAGGCATTTCTGAGCGCGCCGCACTGTCCCGACGAGCATGATCTAGCTCTGCCGCCGAACATTGCCCTGAAGGTCGCACCCGCATCAGCTTCGACCCTTAATTCGGAGCCAACTGCGCCAATCGAGGATGGGCGGTTGGACGCCACCTCGGGGGCTGCGATCCAAACGGCAATTGAGCCGAACACCAGCCACGTACTCTGCGAGACTCATGACTCCAAGGAGCCGGACTCCTCTCCGGACTCCGAACCCTCCGCGCCCCTGCCGATCGAATCCGATTGGGCGCCGATCATGGAGTTTACTGCCGTAGACATCTTTGAGCACTCGCCTGTCGGTGATATCCTGAAGACACTGAAGTCTCTCTCTTTATCAGGAGAGCCCTGGCCGGACTGCGGTCAGCAAGGTTGGGGTACGGACGATGAAGAAATTCAAAGCCCACCCACCACCCACTTTGTAGCCACTGTCGACAATTTAACCGACATGCTCGACCTCGACTCCGAAGACATCGACGGTATGGACGCCGATGAAGGAGACGATGAAGAACCAGCGCCTATTGGGCCTTGGAACGCCACCTCATCATATGATGTATACATGGTGGACGCACCAAAAGATGACGACGAGGAGCGGAAGGACGCACCGAAGGCTTGTTCCCTCGAAAAGCAGTCAAAGCGGCGACGCAAGCGTCGCCCCAAATCCCGCCTCGACAGAAATAGCGATCACACAGACCCAGCGCTGGAGCAGGGTGAACCGCTGCCGGACAACGGCAATCCGGATAATCAAACCGAACAAACAAATCCTATCAAGGATAATGATCCAGACGACATAACGCCAGACAGGTACCCGGAGCAGCAGACTGCCCGTAAAAGGCTTGTTGCCACCGCGAGGAGTCTGAAAAAACAGAAGCAAAGGCTCAAGGCCGCGCAAGACACACTCCAAATCAGATGGAGTAAAATACTCAACACAACAGCAAGGTACGGCGACAATCGCCCCTACAAGAGCTACCCAAAGCGGAAGCTGCTACCCGAATTCGATGAGGAGGCCTCAGACCCCCCACAACCAAATATCAAAGCAGCCACCTGGTCGGATAGACGACCCCTCTACCAACACAGAGCGGCATACAACGCCGCTCACCATACAACACGCAACCAATGCGAGGGCTCACACCCAAAGGATGGTGCAACAAGATCCATCTATGGACCACGCAAGCGCGCCCCAGCACACAATGCAACACAACAAACATCCGAACAACGCGGTACACCAAACTACAGGGGTGCCGCACACCCCCTATGTTTCACCAATGAGGTGCTGGACCACGAATTTCCAGAGGGATTCAAGCCCGTAAACATAGAGGCATACGACGGAACAACAGACCCTGGGGTCTGGATTGAGGACTACATCCTTCATATCCATATGGCTCAAGGAGATGATCTCCACACCATCAAGTACCTACCCCTCAAGATCAAAGGGCTAGCTCATCACTGGCTCAAAGGCCTCCCCGAAAGCTCCATTGGAAGTTGGGAAGAGCTCGAAGATGCCTTTCGGGCAAATTTCCAAGGGACTTATGTCCGACCTCCGGATGCGGACGATTTGAGTCATATAACTCAACAGCCCGGAGAGTCAGCCCGAAAGCTTTGGAACAAGTTTCTTACTAAAAAGAACCAGATTGTCGACTGTCCAGACGCCGAAGCCTTAGCAGCTTTCAAGCATAGCGTCCGTGACGAATGGCTCGCCATACACCTCAGCCAAAATAAGCCGAGAACGATGGCCGCATTAACAAACCTCATGACCCCCTTTTGCGCGGGGGAGGACAGCTGGCTAGCCAGATGCAGCACCAGCGACCCCAGTACATCTGAAGTTAGAGATAGAAACGGGAAATCACGGCGCAACAGCAATAACAAACGCCGGAATAAAGAAGACAGCACGAAGGGCACGGCATTAAATGTCGAATTCAAAAGCTCTCGGCCAGGCCAAAAGCCGCCCCCTAAAGGCACCAGGGACGAACTGTCCAGCCTCAATAAAATTCTGGACCAAGTATGTCAGATTCATAGTACCCCTGGTAAACCTGCTAATCATACCCACAGAGAATGTTGGGTCTTCAAGCAGTCCAGCAAGCTCAACGCCGTACACAAGGGGGAGGATACACCAAGTGAAGACGATGACGAGCCCCCCAAGCAAGACACGGGGGAACAAAAGCAATTTCCACCAGAAGTCAAAACAGTAAACGTGTTACACGTAATCAAGGGAAAAAACAATGCGGCACTCCCAGGAAAGTATACCCAAGTGCCTATCACCACGAAGTCCTGCCACTGATCATCTCAACCGATCACTTTCGACCATCGCGATTACTCAGCAAGTATCCGATAGGCGGGATGGGCTGCCCTGGTATTAGACCCAGTAATTGGCGGATATCACTTCACAAGGGTCTTGATGGACGGCGGCAGTAGCCTAAACCTAATATATCAGGATACAATCCGCAGTAGCCATAGCAATACTACCTTTAAAGGACTAACGCCAGGCCCAGGGGCTCATTGTACGGGCTCCCTCCTACTACAAGTTACATTCGGCTCCCCCAATAACTTCCGTCGCGAGCATTTAACTTTCCACATCGCTCCGTTTCAAAGTGGCTATCAAGCACTGCTCGGACGCAAAGCTTTCGCTTGCTTTAATGCAATACCACACTACGCCTCCCTCACACTCAAGATGCCCGGTCCACGTGGCATCATTACAGTGCACGGAAATATCAAGCGATCTTTGCGCGCCGAAGAGAGTGAGGCTGCCTTGGCCGCCGCACACTAAAGGCGCCCGGACAAACGAAAGCATCCAATAGGTCGTCAAGACCTCAGATACAAGTAATCAAGTCCGGCGCCGCTATTTATACGGAAATAAGTGGTCACACCCTTATTTGTCAATACAAGGGGCTCAACGCGCGCAGACAAGTGGCAATTTCCTATCATCTTGAATTATATATGGTTTCTTTAAAAACTATCCTTTTGCACGACAACTTTTTCACTTAACTTCCTCTCTATTACAGACGATCATCATGCTACACCCGTCCAGGATACGGCACAACAGAGACACAGGCGTAGACGTGCAGTAGGGACCCGCTCCAAGGATTCTTTTTAGATTAAGACCCTGCGTAAACCTTTTTTACTGTCTCTTGTTGATACATATCCACCGTTGAGAAGGATGCTGACGTCTTGGCATGTGGCCACGCCAGAACAATGCGCGTACCTGGACACACAGGGCTTCTTACAAAGGCCACTATTTAGGCCCGGTTTATACCACAAAGACCGAATACCTTAGGGAGTGTTCGGCGTCGCGAGTTTGGCCCTATATGCATCGGCTCCGAATCATTGTCTTTGGTCAAATGTTGGGTTTGCCCGGCTCCTGTGTTTTCGTGCCTTACGTTCTGCCTTGCCGACCAAGGTAGCACCAGGAGAACTACTGCGATTGTGCCCTGGTTCATCCGGATGAGCACCTCAGTAGAGAAAGCCAAAAACTGACTGTCATGATATAGCGTGAGACTGGTCAACCACTCAATGACCTGTGGGAATGTTAGAATTCCTCTGCCTTAACTAAGGGTTGTTTCCCGGCCGAGCATCTATGCACCCCGAGATCGGGAGAGTGCGGAGCCACCAGGGGCTATCTAGTAGCCCCACTGTCAAACTCCTATGGCTAAGTGAAAATGCTAAAGCATTATAGTCTGGTTGCCTCGCTCGCTCCGCTATCACCTCCTTAATAGGACCAAGACGTTGGGTTAAGTGTGAATGCGTGTTTTTGCGAGCACCTCCGCATTATATGCGTGAGGGTTGAAGCCGACGGCTGCAATCTTTCAGGTTATACACATGTATACATAAACGGCCGCCCAGGAGGCATCATATTACTTTCAGGCAAAAGTATAAAAATAGCCTTATAAAAATTTATAAAAGCATTTCGCTTACAATGAGATTACATATCACTCAAACATAATATTTTTTGAGCACTGGGTCTCTATCAAACGGGCACCCTCAAGAACTTCTTTAAAGTAGTGCTCGGCAGCCTTTCGACCTATAGCCGAATCCCGCATTGCAACATTGGTAGCATCCATCTCCTCCCAATATGCCTTAACACGGGCAAAGGCTATCCGTGCGCCCTCTATGCACGCCGACCTCCTCATCGCATTAATGCACGGCACCACATCAAGGACCTGCTGCACCAAGCTGAAATAGTTGTTCGGTTTTGACCTTCCCGGCCATAGCTGATCCACAACAGACCTCATAGAGAGTCCGGACAACCTATTTAGTTCGGCCCATTCGGCTAATTGGTCAGTCAATGAAAGTGGATGCTCGGGAGAAATGAATTGTCTCCAAAACAGTTGGTCGACTCCACGGTCCGTCTGACCCTGGAAGTACTTGGCCGCATCGGCAGCGCTCGCCGCCAAATCCATATACACATCCTCCGAACTCCACAGCCGATCCAGAGGGGCATACCGTGGATCTCCGAATTTCCTCCGCAACATAAAGGATTTCCCAGCTACAATATCCCCGGTTTCCCGCAGCTCCTCCTTCTTTGCCCTCATAGCAGAGCGGAGATCCTTTTTCGTCGCAGCAGCCTTCTCAAGGTCCGATGCCTTCGCTTGTTTTTCCTTTTCAAGAACCCGGCAACGATCGGCGGCGGCTTTTAATTCTATAGCCATCTTGGCCATCTTGTCTCGGGTCTCGCCATGCGCGGCCTTCTCGGCTTGCAACTCTTCGGCCGCCTTCACAGCAGCCGCATTACCCAACCTCGCTTGTTCCTTGGCTCGGGCAAGTTCTGCCCACAAGGCTTCAACAGTGGCAGCTCCATCTGCAGTCACAACATATTAAAGATACTGGCATCATGCTGCTCTTCCTATGTGGCATTTCCCAGATATTCACACTTACCATGTGCCTCGTCAAGCCTTTTGTTAACAAGCTCGATGTCGGCGTCTGCCGCATCCAACTGCCGCTCTAAATGGGCAAACTCGCTAGTCCAGCTAGCCACCGGAGCTTCCATCACCTGCACATAGAGGCAGTATGGTTATTTCCTGGGAATATGATCCTCTGTTCGTCGTCGTTTATGACAAAAACCAGAGTCTCAGGGGCTACTATCTACACAGGGCACACCTAGCATGTGCAGGATTATCATACATTCTTTTACGTACCTCAAAGCCTGTCAGTAGACTCAGAAAAGCTTCATGCAATCCGCTTTCGGCGGACAATATTCTCTCCATCATCGTATTCATCATCACACAGTGTTCATCTGAGATGGCTGCTCGCCCAACCAACTCCCTTAGAACATCCGATCACACACTAGACGGTGCCGGACTCTTTTTTCTGCTCTCTTCAGGAGCCGGACACTGGGAGCTTCGGGGGTTAATGGGATTATCTTCTGGCCTCACCGGACTCGGAGAGGCCCTCCGCGACGACACTTCAGAGTCGCCCGCTTCTGGAGTGGAGGAATCCGGAGGAGGCGTTTCACTCTCCATCATCTCTGGAAGAAGATCCCCCGAAGATGAGCTCATTTGAGAGGGGCTAAGGCCTGAACTGCAAAAATATATGCGGTGGTTATTTCCTCAGAAGAAAA
The DNA here is from genome assembly GCF_056163025.1 of Triticum urartu. Lineage (NCBI taxonomy): Eukaryota > Viridiplantae > Streptophyta > Magnoliopsida > Poales > Poaceae > Triticum > Triticum urartu. The sequence goes on along the minus strand of NC_141876.1, from coordinate 169,320,879 downwards.
AGATGGCATATCTGTACTATTAAAAGTATTTCGGGTCACTTACGACTCAAGGGAGAATTGATCCCCCCGCGGACTTTGTGCGGCAACAGCGCCCCCCAAGGTAGGACCCTTTGTGGGAGACTTCTTCTCCCATTTGGAAGCTTCGGCTTCCGAATCCCTGGGCGCAGTCCTTTTCCTCTTCTGGTCACCTTCCCTCATGGAGACGCTCGCTCCCTCGGCTAGAATGGCACTACAGGAATCAGCTATTTTGCCGTCTGCCACGGCGGACGGCAAAGGCATGAACGGCGGACAGCAAAGGCCTTTGCCGTCAGCCGCGGACGGCAAAAGGCTCCGGCAAAGTAGGGTACGGTAAACAGCTACTTTGCCGTCTGCTTCCTGGCGGCTGACGGCAAAGGCCCTTTGCCGTCTGCGGCGGACGGCAAAGAGAGCGGACGGCAATAATTGCGCCGTCAGTCCGTTAAGTGGCTAACGGCAGGCCTTCGCCGTCCGCCGCTGACGGCAAAATTTCTAGTGTCTTTGCCATCCGCCGTATGATGTCATCTACACGTCACTACATGGCAGGTTCTTTGCCGTCTGCCACTGATGGCAAAGTGCAGGTTCTTTGCCGTCTGCCACTGATGGCAAAGTCTTTGCCGTCTGCCACTGTAGGCAAACTGACCAAATGGATCAGCTCCTAGGAAGCACAGCTGGATGCCACGTGTCTTCTTTGCCGTCCGAGGCAGACGGCAAAGAGCCCGTTGCCGTCGGTGGCAGACGGCAAAGAGCCTGCATATTGGCTCTTTTATCTATTTTTTATTAAATCCAACAATTTTCATCACAAATATATATGACATATATAGATATATTTCAAAAGGCCATTACAGAGCAAACATATAAGATATCCAACACATAACTTCATCATCCAACCATATATATTACATGCATAGTTCCATCATACATAACAAGTTCAACATAGAGGCATCCAACCATATATATTACAATAGTTTCATCCAACGATACATGCATAGTTCAACGATACAAAAGAAACAGAGAAAGGGATAAGGAGCACTCCATCTATGCAAGCTTTCGTCAAGTGAATGAAATCTGCAAAATGAAAAATAAGAAAGTTAGAACAAGAAGAGTAGAACAAGAAGAGTAGAACAAGAAGAAGAGTAGAACAAGAAGAAGACTAGAACAAGAAGAGTAGAACAAGAAGAAGACTAGAACAAGAAGAGTATGTCATTTATGAGCTAACTTACGTGAAATGGATCATATATGAGCTAACTAAGTTGAAATGGGTCGTTTATGAGCTAGCTAAGGTGAAATGGAACATTTATGAGCTAACTTAGTTGAAATGGGTCGTTTATGAGCTAACTAAGGTCAAATGGATCGTTTTTGAGGTAACTAAGGTGAAATGGATCGTTTTTTAGCTAACTTAGGTGAAATGGATCATTTATGAGCTAACTTAGTTGAAATGGATCGTTTTTGAGCTAACTTAGGTGAAATGGATCATTTATGAGCTAATTTAGTTGAAATGAATCTTTTTGAGCTAACTTAGGTGAAATGGATCATTTAAGAGCTAATTTAGGTGAAATGGATCGTTTTTTAGCTAACTTGGTGAAATGGATCATTTATGAGCTAAATTAGTTGAAATGGATCGTTTATGAGATAACCTAGGTAAGATGGGTCATTTTGGAGTTAACCTAGGTGAAATGGGTCATTTTAAAGCTAACGTAGGTAAAATGGATCATTTAGGAGCTAATCCAGGTAAAATGGGTCATTTTTGAGCTAACTTGGATGAACTGGATCATTTATAAGCTAACCTAGGTAAAATGGGTCATTTTAGAGCTAACTTAGGTAAAATGGATCGTCTATGAGCTAACTAAGCTAATTATGCAATTTTTGACATAAGTAAGCTAAGTACAGATCGTTTTAGAGCTAACTTAGGTAAAATGGATGGTTTTGGAGGTCAGTAAGCTTATTAAGTCATTTTGGAGGAGAAGAAGCTAAGTCTAGGTCATTATGGTAAGCATTGGAGGAAATAAAGCTAAGTCTAGTTCTTTATGCATGTGTTAAGCAAAACACTAGATAAACTTACCAAGATCCAGGAGGTGTAGGAGCGGGGTGGCTTGTGTCGGTAGCTGGAGAAGGATCGTGCGATGCTTGTCTGGAGTTACGCTGCACCAAAGATCATTTCCAATGTCTTGTTAGCATGATGACACTCAAATGTTAAGACTAGCAAGTAATGTCCATTCAAATAAAACTCACCGTGGTCCCAGGAGCAATCACTGGCATCGGCGGAGCGGTCTGACCTGTCTTCTCGCACACAGACTGCGCATTTGGTTTTGGCGACTCAGTCATACTAGTTAGTAATGAGACAAACACTACATGAATGTTTTGGCTAATCTGCAGAAGAGACTTACCACAAGGAGCTCGTACATGGCCCTTGCCTGCATGTCATTCCGTGCCCTCTCCTCCTCCATCATCTTTGTCGTCCTCTCCTCCAACTCCCGCTGCCTCTCCGCCGCCTCCGCCAGAAGTTTCTCCGTTCTATCTCTCTCACTCTGTATAGCAGCCTGCAACACCACTCACATGACCATTTGTAATCATTGATGGAAGCGCACACAATGTAATGGAGAAAGATAACTGAGTACGTATCACTAACCTTGATGGCGAGTTGCACTGGCCGTTCACGAGGCCTTATCTCAGGAGCGGAGCTCGACTGGCGCGCCTTGATCTCCGGGAGAGTGCTAGGACAACGGATAAGTCCATCTCCAATGGCTATGGAGCCATGGGACCTCCCACCACCAGATATCATCACCAGCTCTAGATCAATGGGACCCTGGCTCGGGTTAAAGTCCTCCCCTTTCCTCGCCTTCCCCTCATCTCTATATCTCACGAGCTTGTTGTGGGAGGAGATGTTCGTGAAGTTGTTTGCATCATCGAGATCAGACTGAGAGAAAGCCTTGACTTTCTTGAAAGAGGCAGTGTGGGCCATGGCATACAGGTCGTACACCTCTGGCACCTTATCCGCCTTATTGTAGCGTGCCTGAAAGAGAGAAACAATGAAAATTAGTAATTAAAGGGCTCAAGCTAGCATGATGAATGAATTGCACGAATCATGAAGCAAACCACATACCCAGTTGCGCCCGAACTGATATAAGTTGGAGCTGCCTTGATGGTGTGGCACACCTTCCATTTGGGCACGTTTGTCCTTGGCCTCGTTGTGGAGGGCTAGCCATTGTTTTGAGCACCACTCATCGACCAACACCTCCCAACAATCCATCCGATCCGCACACCATCTCGGAGGCGCCTAAGTTAGCAAATAGAAACTTGAGCGCTACGGCTAAGAATTACTAAATGAAGGAACTTAAGTAGAGAAGGCCTTAAGAATTACCTTCATGTATTGCTCCTTACTCAGGAACTTATCGCGGCACGCCGGCTTGGTCTTCTTGATACCACGCAAGGCGTAGTAGTCTCGAACAGCCTGCACCCGAGCCTCGTGCCGTAAGTTCTGGAGTAGGCGCTTGCAGACGTTCTCGATAACATGTGCCGCGTCCTCCTCGTATCCCTCCTCACACCTGTAGAATGTCTGGAATCAAATGAGACAATATTGATTAGTACAATTAATAACTAGCTAGTTGAAGATTTTTAAATGTGTAAAGGAGAAATTACCCAGAACTTTCTGATCACCATGTCTGCCCTCGTGTCGCACACGACACCGTCGATAATCTCATCCAGCGGGGCCGGGGCAGCCACGTAGTGCTCCCAGCTCAATCCAAGCTCTGGAAGCCGACCCTCACCAGGCAACGTGACAAACCCCGGGAAGTTTTGCTGGCAAAGAACTCCAATGACGGAGTTGGGCCGGCGGACACTATGATGGTGGTCCCAACCCCTGCAGCATGACAAGGCCAACGCATTAGTTATTTGAAGAAACGTGAATGCAGAAGGTACAAAAATATTAAATGCACTTACGTACCTCTCCCCATTAGGGAAAATCAACCACCTCTGCTCGCGGGTCACCGGCACGGACGGGAGCCGTGTAGCACCACGCTGGTAGACGTTGCCCCCCTCCTCCCCCTCCTCATCAGTCGGCTCCCCGCCATCATCAGCATGGCCACTCGGCTCCCCGCCATGCTCAGGCTGACCCGACCAGGTACCCCATCCAGACGTGTGCTCCTCCGGGGTCTCGTGGGCCCAAGTCTCATGGGCCGAAGGCCCGTCGACCCGAGGCTCGTGGGCCGAAGACTCGTGGACCGGAGTCCGTGCAGCCTCCTCCTCAGACGAGTCCACCCTAGCAGTCACGTGCTCGGGTGAAACAGCTGGGGGCGGTGGCGAGGAAGGCGCCGTAAGAGTCACCCTACCTCCTCTCATGCGACCACGTGCTCCAACTCCTCTCTTCTTCTTACCTCGTCCCCTGCTGGGCACCGCGGTCGACGAAGAAGGGCCCGGCGGTGTCGCCATACTGTCCAGCAACGCTCGGCGGAGAGGTGCGTGTGGAATGGAAGACCTCGCACCACGCGCCGACGAAGAAGGGGCCTCGGCACGCTCCCGACCAGCGCCCACCATCTTTCAACACCTGCCATGACAAAGAATAAACGAAATTAGTACAACATAAAAAAAGTACCGACATGAATAATAATATGTATATCACTTAAGTGTATCATCATCAAGTACAACATAAAAAAATTGAATACCTGACACTACTAATAATCTCGATCAGTATCATCAATAAATGCATAATCATCATCATCACTATAATCAATGATGGGCTCATAGGGTTCATTGGGATCAACATGTGCAAGGCCACCTTGACGTAATCGGCCAAGCATTGACAGGTCATCCGCAGCAGTAACCTCTTCTTGTTCCGGCTCTTCTTGTTCCTCCTCTGGGGTGATGTCGGATTCATTGTCGCTGTCTACTTCAATGTTTTGGGGTGAAGTATAGCGGTTCTTGAAACGCTTTTTGGAAAGACGTGTCTCTTGGAAGAATTCTCCTTCATATGTGTCTGGGTTAATGTGAGGTTCATAATCCTCTTCCTTTGGGGGAGAAAGTCTAGCACGTGGCGGCACTTCATAAACGACATCCCAACCTTTCATATTTGGATTAGTTTGGCAGGCCCACGGTAGATAGAATACTTGGGTCGCCTGTTGAGCCATAATATAGACATCAGGAACATCTAAATGAGTGCTTTGGTTGATTTCAACTAGCCCTATATGTTCATGAGTCCTTCTAGTCTCCTTCGGCTGAAACCAATAACATTTGAAGACTACGACATTCGGTGGGTTTTCACCATAGAACAGAAGTTCATAAATTGCTTCAACTCTCCCATAATACTCGGTACCTCCTTCGCCGATAGCAGATACACAACAATTTGTAGACTTTCGGTCAGCCATAGATAGCTCTTTGCCATAGGTACGAAAGCGATACCCGTTGATGTCGTACTTGTCAAATGAACGAACCTTATAGTCAAAACCATTAGCGACTTGTCTCAATTCGGCGTCCATAGACTCTGAATTAGCCTACAATTTTAATATGAAAGGATTGTTGCATTATGCACAAATTAGCGAATGAAATGAAATTGTCTAATAGAAATTACTGTTTGTTTGAACCAAGAGATGAAACCGGGATAGCCACCTCCTTGCTTTGCGAGAAGCTCATACTCTTCGACGGAATCCTTTTGGATCTCCGCTCCATACGAGAATATGGCGACGTATCGACTATATGACATATCCAGGAATAAGAGTAGTTCAACGGAAATAGAAGTTGCGAAACAATGTACCGAGAACTTACTCGATGTACGGCCGCACTTCTATCAGGTTGTTGAAGATATACAACGAAATGGTCCGCCATTCTTCGTTATCCAAAGATACTGGATGTGAAACACTAGCTGGTGCGAGATTCCCTTTGAATAGGCTGAGGTTGGATCCAACCTTTTTAGGCTTGTCAGCATTGTACCGAGGCTTCGGATTATGCAAATGACGATTTTTGGCTTCGTAGTGCGCTGTTACGAAGTTTGCCGCCTCCTCTGTGATGAATGCCTCAGCCATCCATGCTTCAATTCTACGTTTATTTTTACATTTTTCTCGAAGCGTCTTCTGCATCCTCTCAGTTGGGTAGCACCAATGATTTTGCACGGGCCCCCCCAATCTTGCCTCGGTCGGGAGATGCAAAATCAAATGCTGCATTGGATTAAAGAAGCCCGGTGGAAAGATCTTCTCTAACTTGCAGATCAACTCCGGCGCCAACTCTTCCATTTCTTCTAGCACGCCAGGCGATAGTTCTTTCACACAAAGAACACGGAAGAAATAGCTGAGTTCTGCCAGTACTAGCCATTCATCCTCAGGGATGAAACCATGCAACATCACCGGCATTACCCGCTCAATCCATATGTGCCAATCATGACTCTTGAGACCAAATATCTTCAGTTTATCAAGATTCGCTCCCCTCTTTAGATTCGCTGCATACCCATCGGGGAACATCAACTGCTGTTGCACCCACAAGAGAATTTCCATCATAGCTGGCCTTCCAAGATTGAACCATGCCTTTGGCTTCGTCCAGTTCTGCTTTCCTTTCGGTTCTTTCATGTTTTGTAACGGCCTATCACATAGTGCCTCCAGATCGACTCTAGCCTTAGTATTATCCTTTGACTTCCCATCTATGCTGAACAATGTACCAAAAAGTGCCTCGCGATATTCTTCTCAGTGTGCATCACGTCGATGTTGTGTGGGCAAAGGAGGTCTTTGAAGTAAGGCAGATCCCATAAGCATGTTTTGTGAGTCCACGCGTGCTTAGTATTATACCCCTTGAAGTACCCTGGACGTTGTGGATCTGGCTCGAGAGCATTTAACTGATCCAGGGTCTGTTGGCCTGTCAATGCAGGTGGTGCAGAGTTTTTGACAACTCTACCCCTGATGAAGTTCTTCTTGTCTTTCCTGAACTTATGGCGAGGATCCAGGAACTGTCTATGCATGTCGAAGCAAGAAAACTTGCGACCGGCCTGAAGCCAATGAAACTCAAGAGCTCCCTTGCATGTGGGGCACGGGAACCTTCCATGCACACACCAGCCAACGAATAGCGCATACGCCGGCAAGTCATGCGTCGAGTACATGTACCAGACACGCATTATGAAGTTCCATTTGCTAAAGGCGTCGTATGTCTTGAACCCATTATCCCAGGCTTCTTGCAATTAGTCCTTAAGCGGCTGCATGTACACATTCATATTTTTGCCCGGATAGTTGGGCCCTGGAATTATCAACGTCAGGAAAATGTTCTTTCTTTGCATAATCTGTCCGGGGGGGAGATTGAGTGGAAAGACAAATACGGGCCAACAACTGTATTGGGCTGCCGTCATACCAAACACACTGAACCCATCCGTGCTGATGCCGACTCGAGGATGCCTCGGATCTGCCGCTTTGTCAGCATGTAATTCATCAAACTTTTTCCACGCAACACCATCCGATGTGTGTACCATCATCAGATTCCCATCTGCATCTAGTTCGGTTCTTTTGCCTGTTTTGTGCCATGTCATCTGTCTGGCCGTCTCCTCGACCATGAAAAGACGTTGAAGTCTTGGTACGATTGGCATATACCGAAGAACACTAACGGGGATTTTGGTCTGTGTCTTCTCACCCATACCGTTGTCTACCACAATATACCTGGAAGACTTGCAAATGGGACAATAGTTCAAGTCCGCATAGTCAAGCCTAAATAAGGCACATCCTTTCTCACAGGCATGTATCTTCTCATAGGGCATCTTCAGTGCACGGAGGATTTTGTCCGACTTCAGTATAGGTTTGCAGGCATTACATAGCCTTTGGGTAGAAAGCATCCAAATACTGTCATAATTGCGTCATAGCATTCTCTTCCCAAGTTGAACTGAGCCTTCAGAGCCATTACTTGTGAGATGGCATCCAACTGACAAAGCTCAGTGTGCTCGTGGAGCGGACGTTTCGAAGACTCCAACATTTCATTGAAGGCCTTTGCAGATTCCTCCATCTCCTCGTCCGAATCCCGAGCATCATCATAGCCTTGCACCATGTTTTCCATCCCGGTACCATGCTCGTCGGTGCGACGACGATCCACCTCAGCTCGGTCACGTTGGGCAGACTCACCATGAAATGTCCACACCGTATAATCAGGCATAAAACCACTCTTCTGCAATTGTTTGCCCATTTCAGCCTCTGTCTTCTTTTCCCAATTGCCGCACCGGAAACAGGGGCACCAGGTTTTCTTTTGGCCATTTGCAAATGCGGCTTGCACAAACCCCTTAGTTTTTGTGAACCATTCAGCGCTCCATTTGTTCTGACCAGTGTGACCGGTATACATCCAAGCACGGTCACTCATCTTGACTTTCAGAGCTACTGGACACACAACAATTATATATGTAATTCACCATGTATATATTCATCAGTTGATCTACTTTGTCAATTTTATTACGTCCATGCAACCTACACTCTAATAGGTAATGATAGGTCCTAATCCCACCCGAGTATGTGTAGATTGGGTTCATTTTCCCATATGCTATGCTCCGGATCCGACGCAAAATTTCGGCAGCACCTCCCCGCTGTTCTCCTGATACATGTCTCTGCAATAAACAGAGAGGATGTGTACCCGGAGAACAACAGGGGAGGCACTGACGAAATTTATGCGTCGGATCCGGAGCAAAGCATATGGGAAAACGAACCCAATCTACACATACTCGGGCTGTCCGTGGATAGCGTTGGACAATTCGAAAGAATCAAGGTTATAAATATGCAAATGCATGCATATTTATAACTATGACGCTTTCGAACGGGAGACACATATTGGTTACGCATACTGATGATTCAAGACACATATATAGCTAGCTATCAAGTTTCATGTCATTTGTGCAAATAATTAATGGGGGAGAAGGACATGTCATTTGTGCTCACCCACGAACGAAGGGGCAGAGCTCGTCAAATGCACGGCGCGATCGTCGAACACCAAACCTCGCAGCGATGAAACAACTGCACATTTAAATCTACCCGATCAACACAATTATATATGATGTTTTTCATAACAAAATCTAAAAATATATGACCTAACTAATAATTCACAAATATATAACCCCGTCGGCCTCTGGAAGGCCAAAGAGCACCTTTTCGGGAGGTTTAGGGGGTCGGGGTGTCATGTCGGTGTCGGGGTGCTGTTTCGGGGTTAGGGTGTCATGTCGGGGTCGGGGTGTCGGGGTGTGGTGTCGTGGTCTGTGTGTCGGGGTGTGGTGTCGGGGTCGGGGTGTCGGGGTCAGTGGTCGGGGTGTTTCCTTCTATCCTTCTTCTTCTTTCCTTCTCTTCTTCTTCTTTTTTCTTCTTCTTTCCTTTCTTCTTCTTCTATCCTTCTTCTTCTTTCCTTTCTTCTTCTTCTTCTTCTTTCCTTTCTTCTTCTTTCCTTTCTTCTTCTTCTTCTTTTTTCATCTTTTTTCTACTTCTTTTCTTTTCTTCTATTCTTCTTCTTCTACTTCTTCTACTTCTTCTACTTCTTTTCTTCTTCTTCTTTTTCATCTTTTTTCTACTTCTTTTCTTTTCTTCTTTTTCATCTTTTTTCCACTTCTTCTTCTTTTCTTCTACATATTCTTTTTTCTAACACTAACACTAAATTTTCTTCTTTTCTAACACTAAATCTAACACTAACACTAACAATTAAACAAGAATTAAACAGCAAAAAAAAAGAAAAACAGAAAAAAAAAACTCATCGGAGCAGGGGGCGACGCTGGCGCCGGGGTGGTGGGTGGGTGGGGGGCGGCGGGGCTCCGGGGTAGTGGGATGGCCGGGCGGCGGGGGCGGGGGCGGCGCCGGGCGAGAGGGGCGGGGGCAGCGCCGGGCGGCGGGACGGTGGGGGCGGTGGCGGGTGGGGGAGGGGGTGGGAGCGGCGGCGGCGCCGGACGGCGATGGGCGGTGGCGGGTGCGGCGAGGACGAGGGCGGCGCCGGGCGGCGGGGGCGGGGGCGGCGGGGGCGGGGGCAGAGGAGGTCGAGGGAGAGAGATGAGTAACGGGCGGGGGAGGGGGCTCGGCCGTTAGTTAGGTTAGTTAGGGTAGCCTTTGCCGTCCGCCCTCCTTTGTCGTCCGCTTTTCTTCATATTTGCCATCTGCGGCGGACGGCAAAGCGGGGGGATGTTAAGTATTTTTTAACCAGCTCCTCAATGGGCCCCCCTCCCTCTTTGCCGTCTGCTAGCGGACGGCAAAGATTCTTTTCGGTCAGCTAGCGGACGGCAAAGAGCTGGCTGATGGCAAAGGCTTTCTTTGCCATCAGCCAGTTCTTTGCCGTCTGCTTTCGGGTAGCTGATGGCAAAGAGCTTCTTTGTCGTCCGCTAGCTGACGGCAAAGAGCTGGCAGATGGCAAAGTAGCTGATTCCAGTAGTGTGGGCAGCATTGGGGGCCGCGTTCGCCCGCATTATCCTCCACAGTATCTTCCTTCAAGGGCTCCGGGCAAGGTGCGGTCTAGAGCACCTTTTCCAATACCGGATTTTCCAAACCCTCGGGGAGGGGGGCCAAACACCGAATCAACTTCGCCTTTGTTAGCCAGTCCTGGTCAAAAAGAGAACTCTCAGAAATAACTTCGTAACGAAGTAGAGAGAGTGTGTTCGGCCAGAAGATGCCTTACCTGTTCGGCAGTGCGGTTACTACTCAGGCCCACGTCCTTGGTGATTTCCGGACACTCCACCTAAGGTCTGAAGAATGACTTGTACATCTCCTTGTGCGTCAGACCGAGAAAATTCTGAATGGCACGCGGTCCCTCGGGATTGAACTCCCACAGGCGAAGAGGCCGGCGTTTGCAAGGCTGGACTTGACGAACCAGCATAACCTGTGTTACCGCAACCAAACTGAAATCTCCATTGAAGAGACCTCGAATGCGGCCTTGCAGTATAGGCACGTCCTTGACTGGACCCCAGCTCAGACCTCTGCTGATCCATGACATCAGCTGTGGTGGAGGGCCCGAGCGGAAAGCGGGGGGGCGCCCACTTGGCACTTCTAGGAGCCGTGATGTAGAACCACTCCTATTGCCACAATTCAGACACCTCTAGGATGGAACCTTTGGGCCATGGAGCTCCCGTCATCTTGCGAATTGAGGCACCTCCACACGCTGCATGTTGCCCCTCGACCATCTTCGGCTTCACTTCAAAGGTCTTGAGCCATAGGCCAAAGTGAGGGGTTACCCGGAGGAAGGCCTCGCACACGACAATAAATGTCGTGATATGAAGAAAGGAGTCCGGAGCTAGATAATGAAAATCTAGCCCGTAGTAAAACATCAAAGCCCTGACGAAAGGATCCAGGGTAAGGCCTAGACCTCAGAGGAAGTGGGAAATGAACACAACGTTCTCGTTGGGTTCGGGGGTGGGGACGGCCTGCCCTCGGGGAGGCAGCCGATGCAAAATCTCGGCGGTCAGATATCTGGCCTCCCTCAACTTCTTGATGTCTTCTTCCGTGACGGAGGAAGGCATCCATCGGCCTTGAAGGCTAGATCCGCACATGACTGGAGGTTCGGAGCACCTGACCTGAACTTTGGGCGTTTGAGCTTGAGGTGGGGGAAGGATTCGATTGAGCACGGGAGGGAAAAATAAAAGCCTTGTCCCCTTTATAAAGAGGGTGAATATCAAGTGTCCTCTCCATGTCCGTTTGGACTTGCCTATAATCTAGGAGTCCTAGAAGCGGTTGGTTTACCCATGCCCGTATTGATGAGAATCCCGGGATAAGGGGACACGATCTCTGCTTTAATAAGACGTGCCAAGGAAACCGCCTCGCATAACGCGCTGAGGTGGGATAATGAAACGACTCGGATAAAGGCTTGGTCGTGGTGTGTCAAGCTACGGAATACGTCAGCAGATTAGATTGGTGTAAATATTATTCTCTCTATGGCAATATGTGGAAACTTATTTTGCAGAGCCGGACACTATCTTTGTGTTCAAAATCTTCTACGAAGTACTTGGAGGAGGAACCCGCCTTGCAATGCCGAAGACAATCTGCGCGCCAGGCTCGTCATCATTGAAGCCTGGTTCAGGGGCTACTGAGGGAGTCCTGGATTAGGGGGTGTTCGGATAGCCGGACTATACCTTCAGCCGGACTCCTAGACTATGAAGATACAAGATTGAAGACTTCATCCCGTGTCCGGGAGGGACTTTCCTTGGCATGGAAGGCAAGCTTGGCGATACGGATATGTAGATCTCCTACCATTGTAACTGACTCTATGTAACCCTAACCCTATCCGGTGTCTATATAAACCGAAGGGTTTTAGTCTGTAGGACAACATAGACAACAATAATCATACCATAGGCTAGCTTCTAGGGTTTAGCCTCCTCGATCTTGTGGTAGATCTACTCTTGTGCTACCCATATCATCAATATTAATCAAGCAGGACGTCGGGTTTTACCTCCATCGAGAGGGCCCGAACCTGGGTAAAACTTCGTGTCCCTTGCCTCCTGTTACCATCCGGCCTAGACGCACAGTTCGGGACACCCTACCCGAGATTCGCCGGTTTTGACACCGACAGTTATGGTGAACTAGTTTCCCATGGCCCTCAATGATGGCGCGCGCTCGTCGCTCCTAAACTTGCCCGCGGGATCGATCTCCTCCTGGGATGAAATGCGCGAGCGTTTCATCGCCAACTTCCAGGGCACTCGCGACCGCCCACCGGCTGCGGGTGACCTGCGACGCATCAAGCAGCAGCCAGGGGAGACCCTGGAGAAGTACATCTAGCGCTTCAACATCGTTCGTCTCAAGATCCCCAAGGTGTCGAAAAAGGCGATCATCTCCGCATTCACTGATGGCGTCCGAGACGTAAAGATGAAGGAGGAGCTCGCCATAAACAAGGACTTGTGCATGGCTCTAGAGATATTCAACATGGTGACCAAGTGTGCGAGAGCTGAGGAGGGACGCCTCTCCCTTCTCGAGCTCCCTAAAGCTGACCCATAAGACAAGAAGACCAAGGCCAAGGACATGAAGTGCAAGGGGGCCGCCGTGCTCGCGGCCGAACCAGAAATGAAGCGCGGCTGCGATCACCTGGAGCCATCCATGGGAAGCCGCCCGTTCTACATCTTGCAAAACATGCACAACCACAACACCAATGACTGTCACGAGCTCCAGGCCATCCACGACGGGCGCCTTGGTTGTCGCCCCGAGCGCAACGATGGAGTCTACGGCCGCGGAGGAGGCCGAAGTGGAGGACGCTGGGACGGTAGGGGCCCCCGCCAAGAGTGGTCTGATTACCCTCGTGAGGAGCACTGGCAGGGCCAGCCAAGCGAGGGCCCCTGGAGGGACCAGCCACGTGAGGACCATCCTCATGACAACGCTGGCCTTCCTCTGCTTCTACCACCGTCAAGAAGAAACGACGATCACCACCAAGACGAGCGGGCTGGGGGCTTCCAGGAGCCTCGTGCCATCACTTGCATCCTAGGCGACGCTCAGGCCTCTGCCTCTCATCGCATCTTCAAGAAGTTTTCTCGTGAGGTGAACGCGGCCCTCCCCAAACTTGAGACTACGCGTCCGCTTAGGTGGTCCAAGTGCACCATCACCTTCAGCTCATCTGACCAGCTCAAGTGCGTGGCAACTGCCGGCGCTCTCCCGGTGCTCTGCTCGCCAACCATCAGCAACGTCCTCATTACCAAGACTCTCATCGATGGCAGTGTAGGGCTCAACGCTCTTTCCATTGAGACATTCGACCGACTCCAGGTAACCTATGACCAGCTGTAGCCCGGCAAGCCCTTCTCAGGAGTGACCGGTGGCTCCACCACCCCGATAGGGCAGACCCGCCTCCCTGTCACCTTCAGCACCCACGACATCTACCACACCGAGCTCATTGACTTCGACGTCGCTCACATTCGCCTCCCGTACAATGCCATCCTCGGCTACCCGGCCCTGGCCAAGTTCATGGCAGTCACCCACCAGATACAACATCCTAAAGATGCCAAGGAGCTGCGACATTATTATGGTCACCAGCAAGGAGAAGGACGCGGTGTGCTCTCTCGAGCGCGCCTTCCAGGCAACAGCAGTCGAGAACCCAGACGACGAAGGCACCGTCTACCCTCCTGAGGCTGTCCCCAAGAATAAGAAGCAACTAGTGCACGAAGAACCTCATGAGAGCGGGTTTCCAGCGGCACCACCTCAGGACCAGCGCCCACAGCCGAGGCGCCTCCCTCTCTCGCATAGGAAGGCGCGCCCAGCGCCGCCCTCGGGCTGGGCTTGGGGGCTCTCCTATGGAGGGCCTCTGACCTGGCTAGTGTCATGAGGGAGGTGCTCCGGCACCACCTGGAGGCGTACTTCAATGCTCGCTTCCGTGAGGAAAGCGCGGGGCATGAGGCACGGGGCGCTCGAGAATTGATCACCAAGGCAACTGAGGATCTTTAGGAGGCAAGAGCCATACGGGGCGACCGTCGCCCACCACCTAGCATAGCTCCTTGTCTCGACGAGGATATCGAGCTGTGCGTTTGCGTGAACATCCCAGCACTCAACAGGGTCGCCTCTCAGCGGCTCTTCTGGCTGTCCCACGTTGGCCGGTGCGAGGGCCCACCTCACAGCTACGTTTGCATGCCTTTCGGCTTACTGGGCGGGGCTATCGTGCATCAGCATCACATGCAGAGCATTCTAGCGGCTCAGGAGGCCGGGCTCCAGGAAATCCTAACGGAGATGGTGGCGGATCCTCGCGAGCCCCCTGGTCCCTCAGAGCCTCCCGAGGTTCAGGGCCTGGGCGGCTCATGAGGAGCGACTCCTTCAGCACGCGTCTTCAGCTACTCCAACACTTCTTCAGCAATGGTGCCAGGTGATATCTTTTGGTTTGTTTAGTTGGTGGCGCCCCTCGGGCTGCATCATCCCCAAGTCGCGTGGGTCCGTCCTACGGCATGTACCCTTCCTACATCTATCAGAGCTGGCTTTACCTCCTTCCATGAGTTGCTTTATGATTATCATCTGCCTGTCCGGTACTTCATTGCCATGAATGTCATACGCCCTTGCAAACCCACCCACGACCGCCTCATGATTAAGGACAGGCACAATGTCTGTGCTCGGGTCCGTCCCTGTAGCGTCGCTAAACCCAAGAGGCTGAGCTCTGGCTCGCGGGCCTGGTCCCGTGCACCTCACCTCCCATGGTCCTTGGTGCCTTGTTCTTGCATGAGCTAATCGCGGGTGCACAAGCAAGGGCGAGCGACCCGGTGCCTCGTCACCATGGGAGCCACGCACCAGTTGTCTTTGTTCAGGACTTTCGCATGAGAAGACTGGGCACGGCGCATGTGCTCGGGTCCGTCCCTACAACATCGATAAACCCAACGATTGAGCTATGTCTGGCGGGCCGGCCCCGTTCACGTCACCTCCTGGGGTCATTGGTGTTTGGCCTTCTCATGTGATAACCTCAGGATCAGGGGCGGAGCCAGGATTTGAGCATGAGGGGGGGCGAGAAGAAGCCAAAAACAACCAATCATATCTAACATTGTAGAAGTCTATTGTATATATCAATGGAATCAAAATGCAAGTACATATAGTTCACAATTTGGAATAAAATAAAACTTCTGTTAGTTTATTTAAGTATAACTCTAGACCACAAAACCTATTACCTATATATCGAACAAGTCAACAATATCATTCTCAAAACCTAACAAACCAAAAATAATAATGATCCGATTGTCATCTTGATGTATAGTTGTTATACAAGATTATGATTTGTAGTAACCAATGTAACAACAACATTACCTAGTAATTTGTGTAGTCTTATTATATGTTGGATATAACTTGAGATTTTGGTTTAACTCTGACCACATGAAGCATAAGATTATGGTATAGGACTTGATACTCACCAACAAGCAACAACTGCTTCATTGGGATGAGCTTGTGTCGACGGTTCACGCTAGCTATAGACTCAACGAACCGCCAAATCTTCCTTGAGGTAGCTGATGGCAATGCTCCAATGCCCTAGCACATGCAGGCGGTGGCGATCTATCCCAGAAACCAAATCAAAAGAAATACTAACATTCAGAGTAAGGTTCTCATTCACAAAATAGAATTACTAATAGCTAATAGCCACTATTGGTACTAGTACCTTCTTGTATCCAAAGGGTGGCCTCCCGGCGCCTAGCCGTAGATGACGTTGTGGCGAGCGACGGCGGCGGCAAGCGCCCTAGCATCTAGATGCATGTACAGGGGATCAATCAATTGATCTGATCGATGGCACCTGCGTTCGGCAAAACAGTTACTACGTACATGGGGTATGGGGAAAGGCCGTGATGGCACATGGGCTACTTGGCTTAGTTTATTGTGTACCAATTCAGGATTTGATCAAGTTGGGCCATCATTAATAAAGTGATTACTCATCCATTAGCATCTCTAATTAGTCCTGGACTCCAATACACCAGTACGTATATATACCAGAAAAATTCAGGGGGGCGAGCGGTTGGGGGGGGGTCTAGCCCCTGCTCGCCCCTATCACAAGTGTTCCAAATCAAATTTACGCACAACCCGCCTTGAGGTAGGGCCTCGTGAGTCCCGCGCTGGCTCACGAGTGCCCATACACACCTCCTTTAGCCCTGTCGTGCAAGCCACATGTCAGGGCGGGGCTGTACATGCCCTGGGGGCTCCACTCATAGGGAGCCCCCACCCACACACTAGTGGAAGCACCATGCTCCGCGCTGGCAGTCGACACAGTCGAAGAGCGGCTATGCCCGTGCATGGGCAGAAGCGCCATGCTCCACACTAGTGATAAACAACTGAGGGTGGCCTCACGGCCGCAATAACCTCAGGGAGCTGTCAGGCTCGATGTTTAGCCTCACTGCAATGCTTTCCCTTTGGGAGAGACGCACAAGGGGGCTAGGCATGGGGGCTACGCTCGGGTCATGCCTAGCGTACACCACCCTGCCAGGTCCCTTGGACCTGGTCTTCGCTCCCCCTCCCGAGCGGGACCTCGGCGAGGAAAGGTATGGAGGGTTGTTTGTACGTCAAGGGGACTCCTGAGCATCGTGACTCAGGAGCCTAACTGGTCACATAGCCCCTCACTCCTTGGTCTCATCCTAGTGATCCGGATGACCAAATGGCAGCTGAGGTATGCGCGGGGCCGAGCCCTGCCGACGCAGAACGCTAAAGGCCTACTCTCGCATCTCCTTCCCGAGGGTTGTTTGTACGTCAAGGGGGACTCCTGAGCATCATGACTCAGGAGCCTAACTGGTCACATAGCCCCTCACTCCTTGGTCTCGTCCTGGTGATCCGGACGACCCAATGGCAGCTGAGGTATGCGCGGGGGCGGGCCCTGCCGACGCAGAACACTAAAGCAAACAAAAAGGAAATCGTGGAATCTTAGCAAAATTATTACAAAATGTATTGTTTCTTAAAAGTACCAAGCATAAGTTCTTATGCCTCCACGAGGCATGATACATGTCGCAGGACCTAAACAGGGGGAGCGCCGCCATCAAGCTTCTTCTTCATCCTTGGATGCCACCATCGCCCACTTGGGGAACCTCATCGTTGATGATGACGTCGCTGTCGCCGCCGTCCTTGCCACCAGCCGTGCCTGCAGTGTCGATGGCAAGGAACTTCCGCAGCAGGGCCTCCACATGGTCTTTCATGGCTCCGGCAGCAGTGGTGTAGTGCTCCAGGTCCACGGGCTCAAGCAAGGCACCAAGGTCGAAGCCGGGATCGCGAAGATGGAGGTGGCTGAAGACGCGCGTCATGGCCGAGGTGGAGAGCGTGCAGGCCTCTCCTTCCACCACAGGGCCAACCCCAACGACAACGCCCTCGAGCGCCATGACAAGCTTGAGGAGCAGCTCGGCGGGGCCTTCCTCCGAAGTCACCAACGGCTCCTTCAACCCGCTCCCGTACAGATCCTGCAGTGCCTTGCGGGACCTCTTCTCGGGGGAGTCAAAGGCGGCACGTCTCGCGGTGGCTGCCTCCTCAGCCTCGGCAAGGAGTTTCTTCCTAGCCTCCAGCTGGGCCTTCTCCGCTTCCACCTCCGCCTTCAAATTCTCCAAGAGACCACTCTCGGTGGCCTGCTCTCGGGCCGCTTACTCCAGCTCGGTGTCACGATCCGCAACTGCAGCTTCCCGGGCCTTCAGCTTCTCCTCTTGCACCTCGAGCTGGCGGGCCTGGGCGGCCTGCTCGTCACGGAGGCTCTTCAGCTCGGCCTCTGCCACGCGATAGCGCTCCTCGGCTGCCTTGGCGTCCTTCACTGCCGCGTCACGGGGGGCCCCGGCTAGGCTGGCTACCTGCTGGCCCTCCTCTAAGGCTGCCACGGCCTGGCCCCGGGCCGCCTTGACGGACATGTAACACCCTAGATGTAACTTGCCATATTTGTAACTCCGACTCTTGCCATTCTTGGCTTTAAGTTATGAGATTACCTTCGTGGTTGGGTTTTTGTCTTCGTATTGCATTTTTTTCATGTCATGCATTCCATATCATGTCATCATGTGCATCTAATTTGCATATGTGTTCGTCTCGTGCATCCGAGCATTTTCCCCGTTGTCCGTTTCGCAATCTGACACTCCCACGTGCACCGGCGTACCCCTTTTATCTCTTTTTGTGAGCGGGTGTTAAACTTTCTCGGAATGGACCGAGATTTGCCAAGCAGCCTTGGTACACCACCGGTAAACCGCCTGTCAAATTTCGTGCCATTTGGAGTTCATTTGATACTCCAATGGTTAACCGGGCAACCGCGAAAGCCTCTTGTGTGTTGCACCCCAACACCCCTCCAAAACAGCCCAATAACCCATCCAAACCACTTCCATGCCCTCCGTCGTCGGATCACGATTGTGTGGGCGAAAACTACACTCCATTTGGACACTCCTACCTCCTCCTAGCTATAAATATGTGCACCCCGTCCAAATTCCGGGTCCCAAAACCCTAAATTTCATCCCCTCTGCCGCCGGACGTGTCCGCACCCGCCGGACACGCCCGCGCCACTGCGCCCACACAACTCGCAGCGTGCCATGTGTCCCCGCCACCACCTCGCATCCGCGGCCTGGCGAGCCCAGGCGGGGCCCGCCCGGCCCATCCGCGCGTGCCGCCCGACGCGCACCGCGCCGCCGCCCGCTCCCGCGGCTCGTCCCCGCCGCCGACCGTCAGCCGCTCGCCTACACCGCTTCATCCCCACGCACTGCCGTTAACCTCCGCCGCCCGGGCGACCTTCGCTCCCCGCCGCCGAGAGCGCCTTGCCGCCGCACCTCCCTCGAACACCGGCGCTGCCTCGGCCTCTCCTCCGGCCGGATCCGGCCTCCCCGGCCCCGATCCGGTGAGCCAGAGCTCTGGCGCCGGCCCGTCCAACTCCGGCGAGCACTCCGGTGCCGCCTCGACATCCGTGCCAAAGTCAAACCCTAGATCCATTCCAGAGGTTGTTTTTTCCTCTAAGTCTTTTCCCTGTAACATATTATGCCTCTGTTCATCATGCCATATCTTCGTGGCCGTAGCTCCGTTTCATGCGCATGATATATCAAAATGTTCATTGTGAGATGCTCTTCATTTATTTCCATTGTGGCATGCTTGTTTGAGGTCATCTTGATGCCCTAATAATTGATGCAAGAGTGTTATAAATTGTTTACTACTGCTACTTATCAGTTTAGGGCGATTTGTCATTTTTGTCACATTTGATGTGTCCTTCGTATGGGCATGAGCTCTACATGTGTTTTGAGATATGTCATGCCATCTTTACAGAGGTTCTTGCCATGTATTTTTTTCATCAATGTGATGACTAGCACAAGCATGCAAAGTAGCCTTCGTGATATTGCTGATTTCAGGGTCTTAGGATTTTGCAGTCTTTTGTCTGCTGTTATTTTTATGCCATGTAAACATGATGCTACAGTGAGATACATGCTTGTTTTGCGTATCTTCAGTAAGGGTGTTTTGTAAATATGGTTATGCTCTATCCATCCATGCCACTGTTTGCATTTATGGAGTGACCTAGGATGTCTTAATCTTGCTCTACTTTTGCTATAAAATGTTCCTGGCATATTGTTTACATGTTAATCAATTTTGCCATGGTTGTTGCTAGTGATCCATGCATGCTATGAACTTGCTCTTGCCATGGTTAGCTTCATGAACATGTCTCATTGATGTTAGTTTGCTTATCTTGTCATGAAAGGCTTTGTGGTGAGTGATTCGATCTCGCAAAGTTGCCTTCATTACTCTGTTTATGCCATGCTCTGTTTTCTGCCAAGTCTGAAACTGTTAATAAAACTTGCTATGTTTACATGGGTGCCATCCTATCTTCTGTGCCTTTTTGGCTCATGTTCAGTAAGGTACTTTTGTTCTATGCATTTAGTAAATTCATGCCATTCCTTTGTTTGCTATGATATGTTCCTGTAGCATGTTGTTTTCTTGCTCTAAACATGGCTTCCTGATGTTATTCCTGGTATACTAGTATTTTCACCAAGTCCGTGAAGCTGATATCTTTTGCACTTTTGCCATGCTTGTTTGAACCTGCTCTTGTGTGATTTAGCCGTAGCTCAGTGTTCATGTTTTGTCAAGAATCTTGAGTACATCACTTCTATATGATTTGTTGCTATGTTGGAGTGCAGTAGCTTAGTTTCTTGTTGCATTCTAGATGGCATCGTGCTGTTAATCGCAGAATTGTGCCATTCTTGTTTTGCTTGACATTTGCAAACCATGCATCAGTTTCCGGTGATATTTATATCGATTTCGACCAAAATCATCTCATCTTTCTAGCGGCACACTTGGTTTTCCAAGTTGATGCCTTGATCAATCTTTTCCTTCCGAAGCACGCATATGCATAGCATATCACATCTCGCATATCATGCCATGTTTTGCATCATGTTGATTGTGCATTGCACCATGATTGATTGTTGGTCCTTTTGCTTGTGTTCTTGCTTTGGGTAGAGCCGGGAGACGAGTACATGATCGAGGAACCTGTTGAGTATGCTAACGAGGATCAAGCTTTCGTCAATTCTGAGAACTTTGCAGGCAAGATGACCATACCCTCGAAATCACTTCTATCTTTGCTTTCTAGTTGTTTGCTCTATTGCTATGCCGCGCTACCTACCACTTGCTATATCATGCCTCCCATATTGCCATGTCAAGCCGCTAATCCCACCTTTCCTAGCAAACCGTTGTTTGGCTATGTTACCGCTTTTGCTTAGCCCCTCTTATAGCGATGCTAGTTGCAGGTGAAGATGAAGTTTGTTCCTTGTTGGAACATGGTTATTGTTGGGATATCATTATTATCTCTTATTTACTTTAATGCATCTATATACTTGGTGAAGAGTGGAAGGCTCGGCCTTATGCCTGGTGTTTTGTTCCACTCTTGTCGCCCTTGTTTCCGTCATACTTGTGTTATGTTCCTTGATTTTGCGTTCCTTACACGGTTGGGTGATAATGGAAACCCCTTGATAGTTCACCTTGAATAAAACTCCTCCAGCAAGGCCAAACCTTGGTTTTACCCTTTGCCACCTAAGCCTTTTCCCTTGGGTTCCGCAGACTCAAGGGTCATCTTTATTTTTAAACCCCCGGGCCAGTGCTCCTCTGAGTGTTGGTCCAAACTAGAGCACCGTGCGGGACCGACCCTTGGCAACTTGGGTTATGTTGGTACCTGTATGCTTAGCTTATCTGGTGTGCCCTGTATGCTTAGCTTATCGGGATTTGTCGGCACAGTCGGGTGGTCTTGTTTTACCATTGTCGAGATGTCTTGTAACCGGGATTCCGAGTCTGATCGGGTCTTCCTGGGAGAAGGAATAACCTTCGTTGACCGTGAGAGCTTGTGATGGGCTAAGTTGGGACACCCCTACAGGGTTTTGAACTTTCGAAAGTTGTGCCCATGGTTATGGGCAGATGGGAAATTGTTAATATCCGATTGTAGAGAACCTGACACTTAACTTAATCAGAATGAATCAACCGCGTGTGTAGCCGTGATGGTCTCTTTTTGGCGGAGTCTAGGAAGAGAACACGGTCTCGTGTTATGCTTGAATGTAAGTAGCTTCAGGATCACTTCTTGATCACTGTTAGCTTCTCGACCGTGCTTTGCTTCTCTTCTCGCTCTCTTTTGCGTAAGTCAGCCACCATATATGCTTAGTGCTTTGCTGCAGCTCCACCTCACTATCCTTTCCTACCCTTAAGCTTAAATAGTCTTGTTCGCGAGGGTGTGAGATTGCTGAGTCCCCGTAACTCACAGATACTTCCAAACAGATGCAGGTGCTGATGATGCCAGTGCAGGGGACGCTACCGAAGTCAAGTGAGAGTTCGGCGAGGATTCAGGCCGTTACTATGTTTCTATTCCAGATGATCAGTAGAGGAGCCCAGTTGGGACGATTGGGGATCTAGCATTTGGGGTTGTCTTTCTTTATTTTGGTTCCGTAGTCGGACCTTTGTTTGTACCGTGGTTGATGTATGATATATTTATGTATTGTGTGAAGTGGAGATTTTAAGCCGACTCTTTATCCCTTTCTTATTCAGTACATGGGATGTGTAAAGATTACCCCTCTTGCGACATGCCTACCATGCGGCTATGCCTCTAAGTCGTGCCCCGACACGTGGGAGATATAGCCGCATTGTGGGTGTTACAGGACTTATCGGCCTGGAGCCACCTTGAGATCAGCTCCAGGCACCCCGACGCCCTGCGCCGGTCGGGCCACTGAAGGTCGCCCCGAAGCTGGTCCAGCGCGGAGAGGGCCTCCTCTAGAACAACGGGCGCGGCGGAAGAATCACGACCCAGTGGTGTGATGGACGGGGGAGGAGATGGCGCCAGCGTCAGGACCGGCGAAGCAGCAGCGACAAAGATGGTCGGGGGCTATGAAGCCTTCGGGACATTGGCAGGCAAGCTGAAGGCGGGCGCCTCCGGAGCCAGCCCGGCCGTAGCGATTGCCTTCTCCTGGGGCTCAGCCTCCGAGCCTCGGGAGGACAACCCTGCTGTGGGAACACACGGGTCGGCTTCATCCTTTTGCACTGGAGGTGGAGCGGCCGCGGCAAGCTGCTTAGCCTCGGTGGTTCTGGTCTCCTCCTTCTTCATCTTCACCATCGGTGTTGGCCTAGCCGCAGAGAGGGAAATGTCAAAACACTACGTCAAGAGCAGGGAGCAAAGACAAGACAGCACACTTACTGGTCCACGGTGATGTAATCCCTCGTCATCTTCAGAAGCGCGAGGCCCAAGGGCTTCATGGGTATGGGAGCCGTCGAGCCCTCAGGGGCGCACGGGTGCACGGCCGACTCTGCGATGGTGGCGGCCGGCGATGAGGTAGAGGCGTAGGAAAGTTGCGCTGACCTGTCCCTCCTCGGGGTCCCCTACCTCAGCCTCTTCTAGGGAGTGCCCCCGGACCTCATGGTGACCCCGGTGGAAAGCGCCGGATCTCTCACCGGGTGCTTGCCAGCTTCATCATCATCAGAAAGGCCCCGGAGGAGATCGGTCTACCGTGGAGGAGAGGTCTCCCCCACCTCCTCCAAGGTCGCCTTTGAATCTGCCTACCCCTCCCCCTAGGACTCGCCGGAGGACACAACTGCACCGGGGAGCCCAGGGGATGTGAAGGCTTCAGCGGCACAAGCCCACGCTCATTGAATGCGGGCATGGCGGCGGCCACCTTCTGTCCATCAGTGCGGCGGTATAGGGGGAGATGAGAGTCTGGGGCACAGCCCTGGTCCTTTCCGAGCAGGGCGCGCATGACCTTGTCCAGCTCCTCGCCGGGCAGCTTGTCCGGGCGCAGCCGTGATGTCTACTTGTCACACCCACGATGCGGCTATATCTCCCACGTGTCGGAGCACGACTTAGAGGCATAACCACATTGTAGGCATGTCGCAAGAGGGGTAATCTTTACACATCTCATGTACTGAATAAGAAAGAGGTACAGAGTTGGCTTACAATCGCCACTTCACACAATACATAAATATAGCATTACATCAACCAGATACAATCAAGGTCCGACTACGGAACCAAATAAAGAAAGACAACCCCTAATGCAAACTATCCCCGATCGCCCCAACTGGGCTCCACTACTGATCAACTGGAAACGAAACAACACAATGAACGAGATCTTCATCGAGCTCCTCCTTGAGCTTGGTTGCGTCACATACACGGTATCATCGGCACCTGCAACTGGTTTTGGAAGTAATCTATGAGTCACGGGGACTCAGCAATCTCACACCCTCGCGATCAAGACTATTTAAGCTTATGGGTAGGGAAAAGGTATGAGGTGGAGCTGCAGCAAGCACTAGCATATATGGTGGCTAACATATGCAAATGAGAGCGAGAAGAGAAGGCAAAGCACATTCGAGAATCTATGATCAAGAAGTGATCCTGAAACTACTTACGGTCAAGCATAACTCCAACACCGTGTTCACTTCCCGGACTCCGCCGGAAAGAGACCATCACGGCTACACATGCAGTTGATGCATTTTAATTAAGTTAAGTGTCAAGTTTCCTACAACGGGACATTAACAAATTCCCAACTGCCCATAACCGCGGGCATGGATTTCGAAAGTTCAAAACCCTGCATGGGTGTCCCAACTTAGCCCATCACAAGCTCTCATGGTCAACGAAGGATATTCCTTCTCCCAGGAAGACCCGATCAGACTCGGAATCCCGGTTACAAGACATTTCGACAATGGTAAAACAAGACCAGCAAAGCCACCCGAATGTGCCGACAAATCCCGATAGGAGCTGTACATATCTCATTCTCAGGGCAAACCGGATAAGCAATCCGTACAACTAAAACCAACCCTCAAGTTTCCCTGAGGTGGCGCTGCAAGGGGCTCTAGTTTGGACCAACACTTAGAGGAGCACTGGCCCGGGGGTTTAAAATAAAGATGACCCTTGAGTATGCAGAACCCAAGGGAAAAGGCTTAGGTGGCAAATGTTAAAACCAAGGTTGGGCCTTGCTGGAGGAGTTTTATTCAAAGCAAACTGTCAAGGGGTTCCCATTATAACCCAACCGCGTAAGGATCGCGAAATGAAGGAACATAACACCGGTATGACGGAAACTAGGGCGGCAAGAGTGGAACAAAACACCAGGCATAAGGCCGAGCCTTCCACCCTTTACCAAGTATGTAGATGCATTAATTAAATAAGAGATATTGTGATATCCCAACACATCCATATCCTAACAATAACCAAGTTCCAACAAGAAACAAACCTCAGCTTCACCTGCAACTAGCAACGCTATAAGAGGGGCTGAGCAAAGCAGTAACATAGCCAAACAACGGTTTGCTAGGAAAGGTGGGTTAGAGGCTTGGCTTAGCAATATGGGAGGCATGATATAGCAAGTGGTAGGTATCGCAGCATAGGCATAGCAATAGAGCGAGCAACTAGCAAGCAAAGATAGAAGTGATTTCGAGGGTATGGTCATCTTGCCTGAGATCCCGCAAGGAAGAATAACGAGTCCATGAAGAAGGAAAATAGATGAAGTCGAACGAATCCTCAAAAACGCGACCTTATCGGAACTAACCCGAAGAAGCACACCGGAAAGAAGCAAACAACATAGTAAACAACCATCACATAATCATGGCATGATGCACAACCAAGTATGATGCATGTCTGGTTTAATTAGGCGTGTCATGGCAAAGTGCACAAACAATACTACAAATTAAGTGGAGCTCAATATGCAACTCCGTTGCATATTGACGAAACACCACGTCAATTATTTAGTTCTCTCTCGTTTATGTACCCAACTATATTAAATGTTCTTAACATGGCAAGAGGTGGAGCATAAGTAAACTAAACATTTAGGCAAGTTTAAATGAGGCCGGAACAACAAGCAACAATTCCGGTAAAACCTCATATGCATTTATCAATTTGGTGCAACAACAATTTTACACATTTAAATGTTATTATCATGATGCAAATGACATGTTCAAGTTTTATGCAAGTATTATTAAAAGTTGGCATGAGCGTGATGAGAGCATTTGTGTCACCGTGGTAGAAAGAAAGGGGTGCCACGATGAAGAAACGGAAATGATGTCGCGGCAACATTCCGTGATCCGGTAGCTCACGGGGATACCGGTGCAAAAAGAAGTGGGTGCGAGTGTGTCATGCAAGAAGATGGGGTGCTCCCGGATTCCGGGTTCCCACATGACGGTGGCAAGGCAAAAGAGGGGCTTCGTGCAAGGAACAACTCGGACACGGAGCAACACAAGGTCCAACTCATACATCGCGAGCATTCATCCACAGGCGTTGTCTCGGTGGTATACCTTCGAAGCATGCGTTTCGGGCGGAACGAGTTCGTAGAGGGAAGTAGGCGTTTCTCGTGACGGTAGTTGAACTTGACGTTCGCGTTACAGGGTCTTCGGCGACGGTCGTCGTACATGGTTCGAAGTGGTACTTGCATCTTCGGACTTGTCGGTCTCGATTCTTGCGATGGTAGCGGTATACGTTTTGTTTTCGGAGAGGTACTTAATGAATCCAATGTCCTCGGGGCAACGGTAGTGGTACACACGACATTGGGTACTTGTCGGTTCGGTCTTGGCGGTGTAGATGTACACGTTGTCGGGGTACTTGTCGCATCACCGGGTGTAGTCGTACACGTTCGAAGCGGAACTTAGCGTATCCATGTACTTGGCAGTCTAGGACGTAGAGGTACACTTGTCCAAGTGGAACTTGATGATGACGGGGTCTTCAGGGTACTTGGCGCTTGAGGTTCCAATCCGGTTTCGAATGCGTTCACGCAACACATCGCAGGAGCAAGAGGCAACAACTTGGTGGGGTTCTGGCCATACATGGTGATCTCGAAGCCAAGGCGAACGGCACTGCTTGAGAAGGCAAACGACGGCTGTGACGGGGCATGAGCAGAGGCCAAGGAGCTCGATGGGGCAAGTGGAGCAACATGCGGCAGGGGCGTCCATGAAGGTGGGCAGGGAAGGCATGGCACGAAGGCATGGGAGGATCACGTGGCCGTGGAGGGCCAGTGGCGGCCTGGACAACGGCGGAGACGGGGCTAGAGATGGACGACGAGGAGGAGAGCTTGGGGTAGAGCGTGGTGGTGGCGGAGTAGAGATGGAGTCCGGTGTAGACCGGCCACGGGGCTCGCTGAAGGAGTTGAGGGATGGCAGTAGCAGCAAGGCCATGGAGGCAGGGCCAGCCGGAGCTTCGAGCTCGGCGTCCATGGCAGGATGACGAGGAGACCGGAGGAGGAGGGCCATGGAGGAGGCGCAGGGATCCTGCCGGCGAGGAGAAGCAGAGACGGCAAGGCGGCGGAGGTCGCAGGTAGAGGGACCGGGCGCAGGGGTCGGCCTGCAGGTGGCCGGAGGCTGGCCGGGGTGACTGCCGGCGGCGAGGAGGAGGCAGAGGGGAATGGGACGAGGGCGCGGCGCTGGTCTCTCTCTTCCTCTCTAGCGGCGCATCGAGGGAGGAGGGATCGAGCACGGGGCGTGCGCTGGAGGGAGATCGAGAGGGAGGTTGGGGAGAAGGCTGCGAGCGTGTGCATCTCCTGGCGGTGGAGGGAGAGGGAATCGGGAGAGGAGATCGAGCACGGCTCGCCAGGGTTAGTGGTTAGGTTAGGTGGGCTTAGGGAGGATAGTGGGAAGCGGGCCGGCCTGGGCCTTGGAGGCCACGGGAGGCTGGGCCTAGGCGGCTGCGGGAGACCTTAGAGGAGGCCGGTCTAGGTCGGGTCAGAGAGGCCCAGTTGGGCTGGCTCTCCTCTCCCCATCTTATTTTCTTTAACAGAAAACAAGAGAAGAGAAAAAGAAAGAAAGAGGGGGGGTTAGGGAACGAAGTTGGACTCGCGGATAAATTTCCCAGACTCACAAAAATACGATTGTTCCGAGAGAATAGAAAAGGCCAAGATTAAAAGATTTAAATTCAAACTTATTTGATTTGAATTCAAATGATTTGAATAGGAAGTGAGGGTTGGGAAGGTCCAAAAATGTTCGGACTTTTGGTGGAGCTCCGGAATATGATGAAAGAATATATGGCAAGGTTAGAGACCAAGAATTAAGATAACAAATGCATCGGGATAATTTTCAAGTGTGTTATGGTGATTTCCAAATTAATGGAATATTTATAAAAGCTCCCTAAATATTAGGAGGATAAAGTTATAAAGAGAAGTCACTCTTCCCTCGATTTAAATCGATCGAAGATCCACACAAATTATTTAGTTGAGACGCAAAAGATTTATGACATGATGCAAAGATGAATGCAATAAACCAACAACTCACACGACGAAAACCCGGAAACCCTGGAAGGCACCTGAAGCTCCGGTCTTGGGGCGTCAGAACACTCCACCACTACGAGAGGATCTCATCCTGAGATCTAGGATGGCACCAGAGAGAAAGGGAAGAGGAAGAGGAGAGGTAAAACTAAGTTGCTTCTTTGACAAACGAGTGAAACCAACGAGCCTTGAGAGGTTAAACAAATTGAAAGAAAGAATGCAACGAAGAAGAACAAAGTTCAAAACACTCCGTTAGAAAAGAGGAACAAGGAACCTTACGGGAACCTTGTAGGTTGAAAGACATAAGAAAAAGGGTTGCAATGGAGAAGAAGTACATGAAAGCACTCCGGTAGAAATGAGATGTACAAGGATCGATAAAGATCAATTATGACAACACTCCGGTTGAACCAAGATAGAGAAGGAATAAAAATGATATAATTCAGGCAGCACTCCGACTGTAAATGGAAGGAATTGAACATGAATTTGACAAGATGAGAGGATACTTGACCAAAACAACAACACACTGCCTCCGGAACTATTGAAAGAATGGCACAAGGGGTAAGAAAGGTTTCAGACAGCACTCCGGTTAAATGGATAAGCAAAGGAAAGAACATGATCTTGACAAAACAAGATGATGGGTCGAAGAGAGCAACATCACAATGCCTCCGGAGGAAATAATAGAAGATAGATCATTGGAATAAAAGAATGAAGAAGAGAATGATAACTCCTCCCACAAATGAATTTGTAAAGAAAACATCCTTACGAAGAAGACTTGAACGGAGTTGTTGAAAAATCAACAATGAAAAGAGTAAGCTTGATATGGATTTATAGAAGACATCTCGAAATTATGAGGTGATAACTTGCCACTCACGGAAAAGATTTGATTGGGAGCTAGAAAAAAGATAGCAATCTTCTTCCATCGAGGTGATAAGGATAAAACTTGGATCATAGATAATCACCACAAAGAGCAACATTCCCAATGGAAGGCTTTAGGTGAAATTTATACCAAGATAAATCCATGGAAGAAAGTGATGGGTTTAAATACCTCATTCTTGACAACTTTTGAATCATGAAACATGAAGGTTAATTGTCCAGGAAGACATAACACCATCTGAAAAGACAAGGGAGAACAATTGCACTCCGAATTGCAAGATGAAGAATACTTGAGCTCCTCTGAAAAGAATCTCAATGAACACTTCGAGAAGGAATTAAATCCTTGATGAACCATCATGTAGAGCGTCCATGAAGAACTCCGGTAATAAAAGAATGATCAAACGAAATGAAGGATGAAAAGAATAAGGTTGAAGCCTTACAATGATTTAGATGGATCTTTGCGACGAGATAAAGTGGAAACTTGGAACTCCGGAAGAAAAGATAAAGCATCTCGAACCGAGAATGTGATATGATGTACCACTCCGGAACACCGGAATTAGATCACTTGGATGAAACAATAATAAGAATTACATTATGCGTATCCTTCACCAATTTAAATTGATCACAAGCAACGGATTTGGCATACTACTTATTCTCGTAAAAAGAAAGGGTTAAGATAGATATAGCACAAACTTGGGAAACTCTTCAACGAACCACCGGTAGGATTGAAACAACGAATGAATTAATACGATAACCAGAGAAAAAGAATCTTGAATGAACCACCATAAGAATTGAATATGGACAAAGAAAAGATAAAGAAACACCGGAAAGAATTAGCAAATGAACGAAGATGCTTGAGAGAATTTAGATACATGAGAACGAAGAGATCACGAACTGATTAGAGAATACTTGAATGATGGACCGGTAGGATTAGGAGAACAACAGCTGAAAGCTGGAATGAATAATCCCGAAATGATGGGCTTCGGAGGAAAAGAAATGAAAACAACTCATGAAATGCTCCGGATGGATGAAAATAATTCTCACAACCAAAGCAATTATGAGAGGATGGCATCACGCTTGAACTGAGAATCCTCGAGAGAAGGCACAAGATATAGAGGAAACACTTCTTTGGTCTTCAAATCCGAGAATGACGACGAGAAACACCACCAAGAATTGTTTAGACACTCTGGAATAATGAAGAATATAAAGGCTGAATCAACAATCAAAAGAATTTGAAAGATCTTGGAGAAAGACATATGACTGGTGATAATTCATTCTTACGTCAAACTTGAAATGAATTTGAGAATAACACCGGGAAAAGAAGAGTCAGGTAAGATCCTGGGAAAAGACCTGTGGGTTAGGGCCCACTCAAAATATACACCGTTGACCAATTTAAAAGAGAGATTGCGCCGGTTGAATTAAATGGCTTGAATGAGATAACGTCCTCGAAAGAGCTTGAATGAAAGCAGAGTGGAAACACGAATCTCGAGATATCTTCAGCACTCCGGAACAAAAGAATAGCGAGAGGTGAATGATTAAGAATTGCACCGGCATGAGAAGACATTTGAAACGAGGAAAGGATATGATCAACAAAGCTTGACTTGAATCCCCCGGAGAAGAAAAGAAAGAAGAATGACGAACTTGGAGCTTCGTTAGAATCTTCATGAGAAACACCGGATAAGAACATTGATTGAAAAGAAAGAAGAGACTTCACATGAATAAAAGGATGCTTGATTAAGAAATCTGAGTCCTTGAAGAAACAAGGGTGGGTGGGCGGGAAAACAAAGGCGACTTGGAGACGGATGAAACAAACATCATTGAGAAGAACTGATAATTGATCTTGCGGATGTTGAAATGATCGGATCCACTTGAAGAGAGACACACCGGTTGAAAAGGATTGACATGACAATCTCGATTATCATGAAGGATTGGTATTCACATAGGAGTATGAGAACACCGCTTAGAAAGAGGCATGGAATCAACATTTGACATTGAAGCAACTCGAATACCACAACTCAAAACAAAACAAGGATTGGCTTGCAAAATAAGCCGGAACAAACATATGATAGAGATTTCGTCCGAAGTTTTCGTGGTGGGGCCCACACGGGCTCGATCGTACAACACCATCATGTACAAGGCAGTGCACATGACATACGAAGCGTCCCTGAGTTAGCATAGCCAAGGACTCTTTAAGACACAATGAGACCACTGTAAAACCAACCATGGATAGGCGGACCACTAGACGTCGAACCCCAATCTCATATCATGCATCTGTCGGAAAGATATCCTATGAGCTACTTGAATTCCCACTTATAAACTCCTGAAACTCTCTGGTTATGCAATCAGGTGTTGGGGATACAGGGGAAGCATAATATCTCACCCAAACTAACAATACCTACATCCAGTTGTATCCATCCTCCAACACATAACCAAGAAACCTTCGGAAATCATTTACCTCAACCTTTGAAAAGCATCCATTATACGAGTTATGGAAATACTCCCGAACTCTCGCCCCAGTACTGGGTGGCGTCGAGGTTATCTCACCAACAACTGCATAAAAGATATTTTCGATGTTGGCAAAACTCAGGTATTCCAGAACTGCAACGATAAAATTGTGACGACAACACCTCCGAGCTCAACTCCCCGGGACACTTCCACAACCCCTAAATGTCAGGAGGCACCAAGAACAATGTTCTCGTCACAAAACCATCGAAACGATTCCAAGATACCCACGTGATCCTAAAAAAATTTTAGTGAAATTTGAGAAGAGAAGAGTCAAAACTCTACGTCAGGATGCCTCACCAGAGCGACGAAGGGACTGAGGAGTAAAAAGAATCCTACTCTCCGATATATATAATCCTATAAGACTCAAAACATTTTTCTATACTCAACAACGCCAGCGATTCGATCAATCAGGGGGGCTCCTAAGTCGGGGAAGGCTCTGATTGCCAACTTGTCACACCCACGATGCGGCTATATCTCCCACGTGTCGGAGCATGACTTAGAGGCATAACTGCATTGTAGGCATGTCGCAAGAGGGGTAATCTTTACACATCCCATGTACTGAATAAGAAAGAGGTACAGTGTTGGCTTACAATCGCCACTTCACACAATACATAAATATAGCATTACATCAACCAGATACAATCAATGTCCGACTACGGAACCAAATAAAGAAAGACAACCCCTAATGCAAAAGATCCCCGATCGCCCCGACTGGGCTCCACTACTGATCAACTGGAAACGAAACAACACAATGAACGAGATCTTCATCGAGCTCCTCCTTGAGCTTGGTTGCGTCACCTGCACGGTATCATCGGCACCTGCAACTGGTTTTGGAAGTAATCTGTGATTCACGGGGACTCAGCAATATCACACCCTCGCGATCAAGACTATTTAAGCTTATGGGTAGGGAAAAGGTATGAGGTGGAGCTGCAGCAAGCACTAGCATATATGGTGGCTAACATACGCAAATGAGAGCGAGAAGAGAAGGCAAAGCATGTTCGAGAATCTATGATCAAGAAGTGATCCTGAAACTACTTAAGATCGAGCATAACTCCAACACCGTGTTCACTTCCCGGACTCCGCCGGAAAGAGACCATCATGGCTACACATGCAGTTGATGCATTTTAATTAAGTTAAGTCTCAAGTTTTCTACAACTGGACATTAACAAATTCCCATCTGCCCATAACCGCGGGCACGGCTTTCGAAAGTTCCCAACCCCGCAGGGGTGTCCCAACTTAGCCCATCACAAGCTCTCACGGTCAATGAAGGATATTCCTTCTCCCAGGAAGACCCGATCAGACTCGGAATCCCGGTTACAAGACATTTTGACAATGGTAAAACAAGACTAGCAAAGCCACCCGAATGTGCTGACAAATCCTGATAGGAGATGTACATATCTCGTTCTCAGGGCACACCGGATAAGCAATCCGTATAACTAAAACCAACCCTCAAGTTTCCCCGAGGTGGCGCTGCAAGGGGCTCTAGTTTGGACCAACACTCAGAGGAGCACTGGCCCGGGGGTTTAAAATAAAGATGACCCTTGAGTCTGCAGAACCCAAGGGAAAGTCTTAGGTGGCAAATGGTAAAACCAAGGTTGGGCCTTGCCGGAGGAGTGTTATTCAAAGCGAACTGTCAAGGGGTTCCCATTATAACCCAACCGTGTAAGGAACGCAAAATCAAGGAACATAACACCGGTATGACGGAAACTAGGGCGGCAAGAGTAGAACAAAACACCAGGCATATGGCCGAGCCTTCCACCCTTTACCAAGTATATAGATGCATTAATTAAATAAGAGATATTGTGATATCCCAACACATCCATATCCCAACAATAACCAAGTTCCAACAAGAAACAAACCTCAGCTTCACCTGAACTAGCAATGCTATAAGAGGGGCTGAGCAAAGCGGTAACATAGCCAAACAACAATTTGCTAGGAAAGGTGGGTTAGAGGCTTCGCTTAGCAATATGGCAGGCATGATATAGCAAGTGGTAGGTATCGCAGCATAGGCATAGCAATAGAGCGAGCAACTAGCAAGCAAAGATAGAAGTGATTTCGAGGGTATGGTCATCTTGCCTGAGATCCCGCAATGAAGAAGAACGAGTCCATGAAGAAGGCAAACGGACGAAGTCAAACGAATCCTCACAAACGCGACGTTATCGGAACAAACCCGAAGAAGCACACCGGAAAGAAGCAAACAACATAGTAAAAAACCATCACATAATCATGGCATGATGCACAACCAAGTATGATGCATGTCCAGTTTAATTAGGCATGGCATGGCAAAGTGCACAAACAATACTACAAATTAAGTGGAGCTCAATATGCAACTCCGTTGCATATTGACGAAACACCACGTCAATTATTTAGTTCTCTCTTGTTTATGTACCCAACTATATTAAATGTTCTTAACATGGCAAGAGGTGGAGCATAAGTAAACTAAACATTTAGGCAAGTTTAAATGATGCCGGAACAACAAGCAACAATTCTGATAAAACCTCATATGCATTTATCAGTTTGGTGCAACAACAATTTTACACATTTAAATGTTATTATCATGATGCAAATGACATGTTCAAGTTTTATGCAAGTATTATTAAAATTTGGCATGAGTGTGATGAGAGCATTTGTGTCACCGTGGTAGAAAGAAAAGGGTGCCACGACGACGAAACAGAAATGATGTCGCGGCAACATTCCGATGATCCGGTAGCTCATGGGGATACCGGTGCAAAAGGAAGTGGGTGTGAGTGTGTCATGCAAGAAGATGGGGTGCTCCCGGATTTCGGGTTCCCACATGACGGTGGCAAGGCAAAAGAGGGGCTTCGTGCAAGGAACAACTCGGACACGGAGCAACACACGGTCCAACTCATACATCGCAAGCATTCATCCACAAGCGTCGTCTCGGTGGTATACCTTCGAAGCATGCGTTTCGGGCGGAACGAGTTCGTAGAGGGAAGTAGGCGTTTCTCGCGATGGTAGTTGAACTTGACGTTCACGTTACACGGGTCTTCGGCGATGGTCGTCGTACATGGTCTGGAGTGGTACTTGCATCTTCGGACTTGTCGGTCTCGATTCTTGCGACGGTAGCAGTATACGTTTCGTTTTCAAAGAGGTACTTAACGAATCCAATGTCCTCGGGACGACGGTAGTGGTACACATGACATCGGGGTACTTGTCGGTCCGGTCTTGGCGGTGTAGATGTACACGTTGTTGGGGTACTTGTCGCATCACCGGGTGTAGTCGTACACGTTCGAAGCGGAACTTAGCGTATCCATGTACTTGGCAGTCCAGGACGTAGAGGTACACTTGTCCAAGTGGAACTTGACGATTATGGGGTCTTTAGGGTACTTGGCGCTTGAGGTTCCAATCTGGTTTCGAATGCGTTCATGCAACACATCGCAGGAGCAAGAGGCAACAACTTGGTGGGGTTCTGGCCATACATGGTGATCTCGAAGCTGAGGCGAACGACACTGCTTGAGAAGGCAAACGACGGCTGTGATGGGGCATGAGTAGAGGCCAAGGAGCTCGATGGGGCAAGTGGAGCAACATGCGGCAGGGGCGTCCATGAAGGTGAGCAGGGAAGGCATGGCAAGAAGGCATGGGAGGATCCCGTGGCCATGGAGGGATAGCGGCGGCCTGGACAATGGCGGAGACGGGGCTGGAGATGGACGACGAGGAGGAGAGCTTGGGGTCGAGCGTGGTGGTGGTGGAGCAGAGATGGAGTCCAGTGCAGACCGGCCATGGGGCTCACTGGACGAGTTGAGGGATGGCAGCGGCAGCAAGGCCGTGGAGGCAGGGTCGGCCGGAGCTTCGAGCTCAGCGTCCATGGCAGGACGACCAGGAGACCGGAGGAGGAGGGCCATGGAGGAGGCGTCGGGGTCCTGCCGGCGAGGAGAAGCAGAGGCGGCAAGGCGGCGGAGGTCGCCGGCAGAGGGACCGGGCGCGGGGGTCGGTCTGCAGGTGGCTGGAGGCTGGCCGGGGTGACTACCGGCGGCGAGGAGGAGGCAGAGAGGAACGGGACGAGGGTGCGGTGTTGGTCTCTCTCTTCCTCTCTAGCAGCGCATCGAGGGAGGAGGGATCGAGCACGGGGCGTGCGCTGGAGGGAGATCGAGAGGGAGGTCGGGGAGAGGGCTGCGAGCGCGTGCGTCTCCTGGCGGCGGAGGGAGAGGGAATCGGGAGAGGAGATCGAGCACGGCTCGCCAGGGTTAGAGGTTAGGTTAGGTGGGCTTAGGGAGGATAGTGGGAAGCGGGCCGGCCTGGGCCTTGGAGGCCGCGGGAGGCTGGGCCTAGGCGGCTGCGGGAGGCCTTAGAGGAGGCCGGTCTGGGTTGGGTCAGAGAGGCCCAGTTGGGCTGGCTCTCCTCTCTCCATCTTATTTTCTTTAACAGAAAACAAGAGAAGAAAAAAAGAAAGAAAGTGGGGGTTAGGGAACGAAGTTGGACTCGCGGATAAATTTCCCGGACTCACAAAAATACGATTGTTCCGAGAGAATAGAAAAGGCCAAGATTAAAAGATTTAAATTCAAACTCATTTGATTTGAATTCGAATGATTTGAATAGGAAGTGAGGATTGGTAAGGTCCAAAAATGTTCGGATTTTTGGTGGAGTTCCGGAATATGATGAAAGAATATATGGCAAGGTTAGAGACCAAGAATTAAGATAACAAAGGCATTGGGATAATTTGCAAGTGTGTTATGGTGATTTCCAAATTAATGGAATAATTATAAAATCTCCCTAAATATTAGGAGGATAAAGTTATAAATATAAGTCACTCTTCCCTCGATTTAAATGGATCGAAGATCCACACAAATTATTTAGTTGAGATGCAAAAGATTTATGACATGATGCAATGCACATGATGCAAAGATGAATGCAATAAACCAACAACTCACACGACATAAACCCGGAAACCCTGCAAGGCACCTGAAGCTCTGGTCTTGGGGCATCACACTACTACACAACCTTCTTCTTGTAGACGTTATTGGGCCTCCAAGTGCAGAGGTTTGTCGGACAGTAGCAAATTTCCCTCAAGTGGATGACCTAAGGTTTATCAATCCGTAGGAGGCGTAGGATGAAGATGGTCTGTCTCAAGCAACCTTGCAACCAAATAACAAAGAGTCTCTTGTGTCCCCAACACACCCAATACAATGGTAAATTGTATAGGTGCACTAGTTCAGCGAAGAGATGGTGATACAAGTGGTATGTGGATAGTAGATAATAGTTTTTGTAATCTGAAAATATAAAAAGAGCAAGGTAACTAATGATAAAACTGAGCACAAATGGTATTGCAATGCGTTGAAACAAGGCCTAGGGTTCATACTTTCACTAGTGCAAGTTCCCTCTCAACAATAATAACATAATTGGATCACATAAATATCCCTGAACATGCAACAAAGATTCACCCCAAAGTCACTAATAGCGGAGAACAAACGAAGAGATTATGGTAGGGTACGAAACCACCTCAAAGTTATTCTTTCCAATCAATACGTTGGGCTATTCCTATAAGTGTCACAAACAGCCCTAGAGTTCGTACTAGAATAACACCTTAAGACACAAATCAACCAAAACGCTAATGTCACCTAGATACTCCAATGTCACCTCAAGTATCCGCGGGTATGATTATATGATATGCATCACACAATCTTAGATTCATCTATTCAACCAACACATAGAACCTCAAAGAGTGCCCCAAAGTTTCTACCGGAGAATCACGACGAAAACGTGTGCCAACCCCTATGCATAGGTCCATGGGCGGAACCCGCAAGTTGATCACCAAAACATACATCAAGTGAATCACGTGGTATCCCATTGTCACCACAGATACGCACGGCAAGACATACATCAAGTGTTCTTAAATCTTTAAAGACTCAATCCAATAAGATAACTTCAATGGGAAAACTCAATCCATTACAAGAGAGTAGAGGGGGAGAAGAAACATAAGATCCAACTATAATAGCAAAGCTCGCGATACATCAAGATCGTGCCTCCTCAAGAACACAAGAGAGAGATCAAACACATAGCTACTGGTACATACCCTCAGCCCCGAGGGAGAACTACTCCCTCCTCATCATGGAGAGCACCGGGATGATGAAGATGGCCACAAGATAGGGATTCCCCCTCCGGCCGGGTGCCGGAACGGGTCTAGATTGGCTTTCGGTGGCTACGGAGGCTTCTGGCGGCGGAACTCCCGATCTATTGTGCTCCCGGGTCGTTTTAGGGTATATGGGTATATATAGGAGGAAGAAGTACGTCAGGGGAGCCACGAGGGGCCCACGAGGGTGGAGGGTGCGCCCCCCGCCTCATGGATTCCTCGTTGCTTCCTTTACGTGGACTCCAAGTCTCCTGGGTTGCTTTCCTTCCAAAAATAAGTTCCGTGAAGTTTCAGCTCAATTGGACTCCGTTTGATTTTCCTTTTCTGCGATACTCTAAGATAAGGAAAAAATAGAAACTGGCACTGGGCTCTAGGTTAATAGGTTAGTCCCAAAAATCATATAAAATAGCATATAAATGCATATAAAACATCCAAGGTTGATAATATAATAGCATGGAACAATCAAAAATTATAGATACGTTGGAGACGTATCAGCATCCCCAAGCTTAATTCCTGCTCGTCCTCGAGTAGGTAAATGATAAATACATAATTTTTGATGTGGAATGCTACCTAACATATTTATCCATGTAGTTCTCTTTATTGTGGCAAGAATATTCAGATCCATCAGATTCAAGACAAAAGTTTATATTGACATAAAAATAATAATACTTCAAGCATACTAACTAAGCAATCATGTCTTCTCAAAATAACATGGCCAAAGAAAGCTGTCCCTACAAAATCATATAGTCTGGCTATGCTCCATCTTCACCACACAAAATATTTAAATCATGCACAACCCCGATCACAAGCCAAGCAATTGTTCATACTTTTGGTGTTCTCAAACTTTTTCAATCTTCATGCAATACATGAGCGTGAGCCATGGACATAGCACTATAGGTGGAATAGAATGGTGGTTGTGGAGAAGACAAAAAGAAGAAGATAGTCTCACATCAACTAGGCGTATCAACGGGCTATGGAGATGCCCATCAATAGATATCAATGTGAGTGAGTAGGGATTGCCATGCAACGGATGCACTAGAGCTATAAGTGTATGAAAACTCAAAAAGAAACTAAGTGTGTGTGCATCCAACTTGCTTGCTCACGAAGACCTAGGGCATTTTGAGGAAGCCCATCATTGGAATATACAAGCCAAGTTCTATAATGAAAGATTCCCACTAGTATATGAAAGTGACAACATAGGAGACTCTCTATCATGAAGATTATGGTGCTACTTTGAAGCACAAGTGTGGTAAAAGGATAGTAGCATTGTCCCTTCTATCTTTTTCTCTCATTTATTTTTATTTTTATTATTTTTTGGGGCATTTTCTCTTTTTTATGGCCTTTCTCTTTTTTATTTTTTTATTTTTCGTCCGGAGTCTCATCCCGACTTGTGGGGGAATCATAGTCTCCATCATCCTTTCCTCACTGGGACAATGCTCTAATAATGATGATCATCACACTTTTATTTACTTACAACTCAAGAACTACAACTCGATACTTAGAACAAAATATGACTCTATATGAATGCCTCCGGCGGTGTACCGGGATGTGCAATGACTCATGAGCGACATGTATGAAAGGATTATGAACGGTGGCTTTGCCACAAATACGATGTCAACTACATGATCATGCAAAGCAATATGACAATGATGAAGCGTGTCATAATAAACAGGATGGTGGGAAGTTGCATGGCAATATATCTCGGAATGGCTATGGAAATGCCATAATAGGTAGGTA
Organism: Triticum urartu; assembly: GCF_056163025.1. Taxonomy (NCBI): domain Eukaryota; kingdom Viridiplantae; phylum Streptophyta; class Magnoliopsida; order Poales; family Poaceae; genus Triticum; species Triticum urartu. The sequence goes on along the minus strand of NC_141876.1, from coordinate 169,281,637 downwards.
TGGTGGCTGTTTTGAGAAAGGTATATGGTGGGTTTAAGGTACCGACGAAAGTTGCGCGGTACTAGAGAGGCTAGCAATGGTGGAAGGGTGAGAGTGCGTATAATCCATCGACTCAACATTAATCATAAAGAACTCACATACTTATTGCAAAAATCTATTAGTTGTAGAAACAAAGTACTATGTGCATGCTCCTAGGGGGATATTTTGGTAGGAAAAGACCATCGCTCGTCCCCGACCGCCACTCATAAGGAAGACAATCAATAAATAAATCATGCTCCGACTTCGTCACATAACGGTTCACCATACGTGCATGCTACGAAAATCACAAACTTCAACACAAGTATTTCTAAAATTCACAACTACTCAACTAGCATGACTCTAATATCACCATCTCCATATCTCAAAACAATTATCAAGTATCAAACTTCTCTTAGTATTCAATGCACTTCATATGAAAGTTTTTATTATATCCATCTTGGATGCCCATCATATTAGGACTAGTTTCATAACGAAGGAAACTACCATGTTGTTCTAAGGACTCTCAAAATGATATAAGTGAAGCATGAGAGTTCATTAATTCTTATAAAATAAAGCTACCACCATGCTCTAAAAGATATAAGTGAAGTACTAGAGCAAACATACTACTCCAAAAGATATAAGTGAAGCTCAATGAGTAGTCGAATAATTATGCAACTATGTGAAGACTCTCTAACATTTAATAATTTCATATCTTGGTATTTTATTCAAACAGCAAGCAAAACAAAATGAAATAAAATTACGCTCCAAGCAAAACACATATCATGTGGCGAATAAAAATATAGCTCCAAGTAAAGTTACCGATGAACGAAGACGAAAGAGGGGATGCCTTCCGAGGCATCCCCAAGCTTAGGCTTTTGGTTGTCCTTGAGTATTACCTTGGGGTGCCTTGGGCATCCCCAAGCTTAGGCTCTTGCCACTCCTTATTCCATAGTCCATCGAATCTTTACCCAAAACTTGAAAACTTCACAACACAAAACTTAACAGAAAACTCGTAAGCTCCGTTAGTGAAAGAAAACAAAACACCAGTTCAAGGTAGTGTAATGAACTCATTCTTTATTTATATTGGTTTTAAACCTACTGTATTCCAACTTCTCTATGGTGTATAAACTCTTTTACTAGCCATAGATTCATAAGCAAACAACACACGAAAAACAGAATCTGTCAAAAACAGAACAATCTGTAGTAATCTGTAACTAACGCAAACTTCTGGAACCCCAAAAATTCTAAAATAAATTTCTGGACATGAGGAATTTATCTATTAATCATCTTCAAAAAGAATTAACTAAATATCACTCTCGAATAAAAAATGGAAGCAATTCTCGTGAGCGCCAAAGTTTCTGTTATTTACAGCAAGATCAACAAGACTTTCCCCAAGTCTTCCCAACGGTTCTACTTGGAACAAACACTAATTAAAACATAAAAACACAAAAAAAACAGAGGCTATATAAATTATTTATTACTAAACAGGAACAAAAAGCAAGGGACAAAAATAAAGTTGGGTTGCCTCCCAACAAGCGATATTGTTTAACGACCCTAACTAGGCATGACGATTTCAATGATGCTCACATAAAGGATAAGAATTGAAACATAAAGAGAGCATCATGGAGAATATGACTAGCACATTTACTTCTAACCGACTTCCTATGCATAGGGATTTTTTGAGCAAACAACTTATGGGAACAATAATCAACTAGCATAGGAAGGTAAAACAAGCATAACTTTAAAACTTTAAGCACATAGAGAGGAAACTTGATATTATTGCAATTCCTACAAGCATATATTCCTCCCTCATAATAATTTTCAGTAGCATCATGAATGAATTCAACAATATAACTATCACATAAAGCATTATTTTGATGATCTACAAGCATATAAATTTATTACTCTCCACACAAGCAAAATTCTTCTCATGAATAATAGTGGGAGCAAACTCAACAAAATAATTGTCATGTGAGGCATAATCCAATTGAAAACTAAAATCATGATGACAAGTTTCATGGATATCATTATTCTTTATAGCATACAAGTCATCACAATAATCATCATAGATAGCAACTTTGTTCTCATAATCAATTGGAACCTCTTCCGAAATAGTGGATTCATCACAAAGTAAAGTCATGACCTCTCCAAATCCACTTTCATCAATATAATCATCATAAATAGGAGGCATGCTTTCATCATAATAAATTTGCTCATGAAAACTTGGGGGACAAAAAATATCATCTTCATCAAACATAGCTTCCCCAAGCTTGTGGATTTGCATATCATTAGCATCATGGATATTCAAGGAATTCATACTAACAACATTGCAATCATGCTCATCATTCAAAGATTTAGTGCCAAACATTTTAATACATTCTTCTTCTAGCATTTAAGCACAATTTTCCTTTTCATCATACTCACGAAAGATATTAAAAAGATGAAGCGTATGAGGCAAACTCAATTCCATATTTTTTATTTTCTTTTATAAACTAAACTAGTGCTAAAACAATAAACAAAAAGATTTGATTGCAAGATCTAAAGATATACCTTCAAGCACTCACCTCCCCGGCAACGGCGCCAGAAAAGAGCTTGATGTCTACTACACAACCTTCTTCTTGTAGACGTTGTTGGGCCTCCAAGTGCAGAGGTTTGTAGGCAGTAGCAAATTTCCCTCAAGTGGATGACCTAAGGTTTATCAATCCGTAGGAGGCGTAGGATTAACATGGTCTCTCTCAAGCAACCCTGCAACCAAATAACAAAGAGTCTCTTATGTCCCCAACACACCCAATACAATGGTAAACTGTATAGGTGCACTAGTTCAGTGAAGAGATGGTGATACAAGTGGTATATGGATAGTAGATAATAGTTTTTGTAATCTGAAAATACAAAAATAGAAAGGTAACTAATGATAAAACTGAGAACAAACGGTATTGCAATGCATTGAAACAAGGCCTAAGGTTCATACTTTCACTAGTGCAAGTTCCCTCAACAATAATAACATAATTGGATCACATAACTATCCCTCAACATGCAACAAAGATTCACTCCAAAGTCACTAATAGCGGAGAACAAACGAAGAGATTATGGTAGGGTACGAAACCACCTCAAAGTTATTCTTTCCAATCAATCCGTTGGGCTATTCCTATAAGTGTCACAAACAGCCCTAGAGTTCATACTAGAATAATACCTTAAGACACAAATCAACCAAAACCCTAATGTCACCTAGATACTCCAATGTCACCTCAAGTATCCGCGGGTATGATTATACGATATGCATCACACAATCTTAGATTCATCTATTCAACCAACACATAGAACCTCAAAGAGTGCCCCAAAGTTTCTACCGGAGAATCACGACAAAAACGTGTGCCAGCCCCTATGCATAGGTTCATGGGAGGAACCCAGAAGTTGATCACCAAAACATACATCAAGTGAATCATGTGGTATCCCATTGTCACCACAGATACGCACGGCGAGACATACATCAAGTGTTCTCAAATCTTTAAAGACTCAATCCGATAAGATAACTTCAAAGGGAAAACTCAATCCATTACAAGAGAGTAGAGGGGGAGAAGAAACATAAGATCCAACTATAATAGCAAAGCTCGCGATACATCAAGATCGTGCCAACTCAAGAACACGAGAGAGAGAGAGAGAGAGATCAAACACATAGCTACTGGTACATACCCTCAGCCCCGAGGGAGAACTACTCCCTCCTCGTCATGGAGAGCACCGGGATGATGAAGATGGCCACCGGAGAGGGATTCCCCCTCCGGCAGGGTGCCGGAACAGATCTAGATTGGCTTTCGGTGGTTACGGAGGCTTTTGGGGGCGGAACTCCCGATGTATTGTGCTCCCAGATCGTTTTAGGGTATATGGGTATATATAGGAGGAAGAAGTACATCAGGGGAGCCACGAGGGGCCAACGAGGGTGGAGGGTGCGCCCAGGGGGGGTGGGCGCGCCCCCCCTGCCTCGTGGCTTCCTCGTTGCTTCCCTTACGTGGACTCCAAGTCTCCCGGGTTGCTTTCCTTCCAAAAATAAGTTCCGTGAAGTTTCAAGTCAATTGGACTCCGTTTGATTTTCCTTTTCTGCGATACTCTAAAACAAGGAAAAAACAGAAACTGGCACTGGGCTCTAGGTTAATAGGTTAGTCCCAAAAATCATATAAAATAGCATATAAATGCATATAAAACATCCAAGGTTGATAATATAATAGCATGGAACAATCAAAAATTATAGATACGTTGGAGACGTATCAAGCCAGAGGTTGTCTTCTGCGCCCTTGAAGCTCCATAGGGGTGCAAGTGTGCTTGGAGCGGAGCCAGGTGCTGCGTTAGGAACTCCTTTACGATCATGGCCCCCGTCAGCTCCTTCGCCTTCAAGTCAGCTGTCATCTTCTCCAACAACAGCCCCGCTCGGAGGTCGGTGAGCTTCTCGTGAGCCCATCCTTCCAGGGGCGGGCTACGCGGTCAGTAGCTCCAGCGGGGCATGGGTGCGCTTGGTGTCCATGAGGATCCACTTGTTCCGGAAGACCTCCATGTTCTTCCCGGTCCGAGAGATCGCATTGCTGCCGTTGGCCGCAATGAAACTGGCGCATCCCGTACACTGGCCGCCGTTTATTCAGAGGTAGAAGAAGTGGCAGAGCAGCACAACAGAGGGCATCAGCCCCATGAATGCCTCGCAGTAAAAGGCGAAGATCGGCAGGAGGAGGATGGAGTTGGGATGAACATGGAGGGCGTGGAGCCCGTAATGGCGAAGGATGGCATAGAAGAAAGTATAGAAAGGGGAACCAACCTAGCAAGGATGTTGTGCTACAAGAAGGGGTAAAAGGTATTACCCAAAGCTGCCGGCTCAACGGAGCCAACCCGGAGCGCCGTCTCTCCCCCTTGTTGTTGTCGCCCGCCATCAACGGGAGCACGACGGCGAGGTGCTTCCATTCTGCGATGGTGAACGCACTCAGAGCCAGCTCAAACCAAGAAGTCGGGGGCGCGGCCGCGGCCGAGGACTTCGCCTTGTCGGTGGCCATCGGTCGCAAGCTTGAGGGGGAGATTCGGCATATCTGGAGGTTTTTTTAGCAGAAGGAGAAGGGGATCTGGAGCAAGACGAAGGAAGGGCAATGAAGGCTCTGCAGCAGGCGCCAGCCTTTTTGTCAGCCAGGAGTGGTTACCGAGGCAACACGGGGAAGCGGAGACACCCATGTCCCATCAATTGTCACACGTCCACCAAGGCCGCGGGCGGTTAAGGCCCACGGCGCTCCGCACTTGCCCTTTGGATTCGCCTAGAAGCCAAGTTTGAGCATGCCTTGGTCCCGGGGGCTATTGTCGGCATTCTGGGAACGGGGATACCCAGATTGCCTGTGTCCCACGGCGTGGCTCCATCGACGGCCTGGTATGGCCCAGTTTCATCATCAGCAGCTCAAGACCCTCGCGAGGGGCCAAGCCTTGTGAGGCGGATGACACCAAGACCTCCACGAAGAGCGGCCTCCTCAGGCTGGCTCCCGAGGAGTGGAGATTTCTATGTAAGGATCACCTCGCGAGGCTCAGATGATGTGAGCCATGACGACCAAGGCCAGGCGGGCGCCAGCGGGCGCAGTGTACTAGTTTCCTCTTTGGTGCTAAGGAGGAAGGCGCAGACGCGGAGTCCTGAGGAATCAAGCAAAGGTTTCCATTCCGGTGCAACAAGATCAAGACCGCTAGGAAGGCAGGGCGGAGGTCATCACCAAGCCCACCACGACGTCACGACCAGAGGCTATCACAGGCGAAGACTACTTTTGTCACGATAGCATGTACTAGTTGTCTCCCTTCGAATTTGGCCATTGTGGGATCCCTTCCCGCCTTTGTTTGGGACAAGGACCAAGGCCACTATAAATAGGACTTAGCCACCACCATAGAAGGGGAGATCACTCAGACCACCCTCACACCCACCAGCTCATCGAGTACAAGAACACTCCTCCTCCTGAGGTTGTTCTCTCACTGTACTAGTTCATCCTCAGCCCCTCGAGTCCAATCCACCACAAAGCAGGAGTAGGGTTTTACACCACAAGGTGGCCCAAACCTGGGTAAACTGTTGTGTCTCTTTGCGATTTAGTTCGTCAAGCTGGGCCATGAGATTAGCGAGTAGCAGACTAAGGAGGACGAGTTCTTCGCATGCACCCCAGAGTTTGAACCTCTCAAGGGTCTACGGAACCCGAAATCCGACAAGCGTAAGTGCAAAAAATGTGGAACCCCATGGCACATTGCTAGGCTTTGTACCAATCCAGTGGATGCATCATTTGGAGAAGAAGAATAATGGGCAGCAGAATATGCAGAGCAGAATGCAGCAACAGAGGAGAAGCACCGGCATCTTGGTATGTGTGCAGTAGGAGCATTGGCATCTTGGTATGTGTGCAGCCTTCCCTTTCTTGTATGCATTTGTTCTCTTTTTTATTGGTGGCTTATACCTAATCTTATTTGTTTGACGCGGGTCTAGGATAAGTGGAGACAAGGAAAGAAAAGGCCTAGAGAGGAAGAAACTTCCATTGAACCATCATCTGATGCAGAATTTGAAGCCATGGCTTATGATGGTTTTGAAGCTATAAGAGAGGAGCAAGACATGGTTAGTGTTGTTCCTTTAAAGATTATGGAACCAACAGATGACCGTCAACTGGTCATCAAGTGCTCGGGAAACCAGGAGCAGCTATCCCAAGTGAAGATCAAAAGGAAGAAGACAAAGTCGCATAATATCCCAGCTAAGGAAACCAGGAGCAAGACAGTTAAGCCATCTGCGAACACTAGGAGAAAGTCAAATATTTGAATTTGAACTTTGAACTACTGTGAAAACTTGTAAGGTGTAGTAATGCAAAACGATATTTGTACTTTGATGTCAAATTTGTGGTAGAATTCAAATTTGAGGCAATTTTTGAATTTAAGGCCAATTTTGAATTTGAACCAACATTTGAAGTCCATTTCTCTATGTGTGATGTTGCAATGTTTTCTGAAGGCAATGAGATCCTAAGCTCCAAATGAGATCGGAAGCTCCAAATGCTCAAAATGAGCTCTGAAGCTCCAATGTTTTCGAATTTGAACCAACATTTGTAATCAAGTATTTTTTTCACCTGGTCTAAATGAGCCAAATAATTTTTATTAAGACCTATTCGATCTATATAATGTCCATTTGAAGTCTCACTATTTATTGAATTAATGTCCATTTCTTGATTTTTAAAATTAGTTATGCTTTTATAGAAACCATTAGAAAACACGCTTAAAATATGAAAATGAAAAAGTAAGTTCAGATCCTTCTTAGTCACTCCATAATGAAGCATTTTTTATTTAATTAATTTTTTAATTCAAAACCCTAAACCCCTCTCACTTGCGCCTTGAACTCTCTGCAACATCTTTCGAGGTAGTTAAGTTTTGTGAAGGTTTTTTCATAAAACTAACCATAGAGCAAGTTTATATTTTTTTATTGACAACATATCACTTGAAACGACTATGTGCGCCCGTTTTTTTTGAATTAGTTATGCTCATTTGCATGTTGGTCAAACCCTACAAAACCCCGTTGACCGTCTCCAAACCCTAGCACTAAACTGCAGCCGTTCAATCATACCCTAGCACCAAACTAGAGCCGTCAGATATGGTTTTCTAGAGGGACTGGCTGGTCTCTGCGATGTGATTGGCCATGTATGACTAGGCAATCTATGAGAGGCTGATGACTGAGCCATGTGTGGGGCCGGCGATCACAATGACATGTGAGGCACGTTCCAGACAGCGTCCTCCCCCTCCCCCTCCCCTGCTCCCGCTCCCCCCCTCTGCTCCAGCTCCTGTCCCCATCCTCTCCCCTGCCATTTTGCTCGTCGCCTCCCATCGCTGCCGTAGATCTCAAGGAAGGCATGGTTTCGTGGGGTGATGGCGAGGAATCCTCCACCGACCTGAACTCCCTTGGCACCAATGTAAGTGTTGCATTCTCGTCAATATATGGTTAGGGTTCATATCAATTTGGGGTTTTTTTATTTCAACACTAATTTCTATTTATTTACTAGGGAAACCCTATTTACTATGGATGTTTGTATTGTTAGGGTCCAAATACATTGTATGATTCTGATTATAGCGGATTAGCTCATGATGGAGATAAGCCTATCTGTTGTGAATGCAATTACGTGCCCTCCAAATTTGTTGCTTTTGAAGGATGTTGGACTGGCAGGAGGTTCTTAGCTGGTTCAAGGGAGGTCTTTGAACATATTTATAGTCATTCAAATTAAGTTTTTGATGTGTAATTTCCTAATAGATTCTACTCTATCATATATATTGTAGTTTGGAGACAAATGTGACTTTGTGCAATGGGTTGATCGTGTGTGGCCGAGTCCATTGATTAAATCCCTATCGAAGCTATGGGAAATGTACACTAAAGTGAGAGATGGTAGAGTTTGTGATGCCTTCAACAATGGTAAAACAAGGTTTAAGTTCACAGATGAGATTGGGAAGCTTCACCGTGACCCGAGGAATGCCCAAGATGAGCATAAGCAAATGGTTGAGGAAAATCAGATGAACTAGCCCTGAAGACCAAAGCTGAAGAAGCTCTACCTGATGCAAGAGCTAAATTGGAGGAGAAGAAGAAGCTTGATGCATCAACTACCATCATGCACAAGTTTTTGTTGGTGAAAGCAGAGAAGGAAAGGGGTCAGTTCAAGGAAGATAAGGAAGAGGCTGGAGTACATGATTGAAGATCTGCTGAAATAGAAAGTAGGGTTCACGACAAAGATCAAGAAGATAAAATATACCCATGAAGAGTAGAATCTTTGTTATTGAGCAAAGATCATTTATGTGTTGAACTATATTAGTGCTTCTTCATTTAACAGATGTAATGGATTATCTATGATTGTGTTTTCATCATTTTGTGTTGAATTAGGAGAGTTGCTTTGATATTTCTGAACTCTTTATATTTGTGTTGAATTCTACCAATTGTATGTGGGGGCCATGGCTAGCTAGCTCATGAGTATACTATTGGATTGAGTCATCTTCATGTAAAAAAATGAAGATTAACTCAATAAATAGTGAGACTTCAAATGGACACCATCACATTTTCTACCTTTTTGGCCCAATAATAGTAGTGAGATATGGCCCAATGAAATTAATCCAATAATAGTGAGAATTCAGTAAACAGGTTGGCTCAATGATAATGAGATTAATTCAATAAATAGTGAAAATTCAATTTTTTGAGAACTATGAGAATTCAATAAATAGTTTGGCCCAATAATAGTGAGATATGGCACAATGAGTATACTATATAGCCATATATGAACCCCACAAATTCAGCATTGGGAGCTTCTCTTCTTTTCTAGCTTTGTTTTGATATATATATATGGCTGAAATTAAATACAAACTTTGTTCCACACCATGTCATTTTTTATTATTTTTACAGATTACGCAGCTGTGGGCTCTCGTGGCTGGCACACCCCCACCGATATTTATTCGGGAAAACAAAATTATTATGCGTGCCAAAATTTAATATAACACTCATAACATATATATATATATGTATATATGTATATATATATAAACACTATTCTGATCACGGGATCAGAATATTATTCTAATCACAACCTGAACTTCCCAAGTTACACAACTTGAACTTCTCTCTGTACGAACCCAACCTTGGGCTATCTTCGCAACCGAGTCTCCCCGCGTGAATTATTCTGGTCATCCATGTTCTATGTGATGTAAGTGTAATCTGTAAATGGTTTTTAGCAAAAAAATGCCCGTTTTAAATAGAAATCTCGCTCATTGGCGGATTTTGCTCTCGGGTCATGATGAACATGCATCTGTTGCAATTTTACTGCCTGAGTTGTTCAACCTAAACTTCCCCCGGTTCTAGGTTGAACTTCCACAAACATTGCCGAAATGGTGCTTGCGATATACCATTGGAAAGCTATGGACACGAGTATCATGACCTAAGTTAATTCTTTGGCACAATGTAAGCGGTCTAAGAGCAGTTTTGAAAACCGTTTTTCTTCATACAAAAAACATGAATAGTATTTTCGATCGCATTTCTAAACCGTTTATCGGAATGAGGCAAATAATATGGCGTTAGAAAGCTGCTGCAAAAACGCTCCTTCGACATGTTGATAGTTTTCTCTAATTCCCTATTGTTAAAACGTAATTTGGATAATCATAAAATTTCGCAAACCGAACAGCCGAGTTTGTATTTTTCATGCCATTTCTAAACGGCTAATCCAATTGACGCAAATGATATAGCGTTGGAAAGCTTATGAAAATGCGCTACTTTTTCATGTTGAAAGTTTTATCTAATTTTGAAAGGTTTAAGAGTAATTTAGAAAATGGTACAAGTTCCACCGAGTTCGTATTTTTGAGTTAATTTCTTAGCCGTACGTCCGAATACCGCAAATGTTATGGCGTTGGAAAGCTTGAACAAATGCGAAAGTTTTCTCTATATATTGTTTATCCCAATTCTTTAAGGTTTTAAGTCAATTTTGAAAATTGGTAATAATGTATTTTCGCCGTAATTTCTACAAACTTTACCGGAATGGGGCAAATAATATATCGTTGAAAAGCTACGGAAAATGCGAAACTTTTTCTTGTTGATGGTTTTCTCTTATTCCTTGCAATTTTGAAGTAATTTTGAAAATAGCGAGATCACTCGTTCTGCCTTTATCGCGAAATAGATTCTTTGAAAATGCACTGTGTGAAGAACTTGAACTTCTTGGCATGTCTACTTGAACGTCACTCTGTTTTTCATGTGCTTTTTTTGCTCGTAGCTCCTCATCCACTCACCGAATTGATCAAGTGATATACCGATGGAAAGTTGTTGTAAACACGCAACTTTCCCGTGTTGATCATTTTTTCATACTCGCAACGGTTTTAAAAGTTTTTCATCTGAAATTCATTCAGTGTAGTAGTTGAACTTCCTGTTGTTTAATGTTGAACTTTTGTGACGTATTTTCAATTGTAATTTTCTCATCCATTTGTCAGTGTTACACACATGATATTTTCCTTTTGTACAAACCTCTCTCACAATAAATTTTTTGAATTTCTCCGACCAAGGACTATAACTTATAACAACAAAAAAATTGGACCTTGCCTTTTTATTCATTTTTCTCATATTAAACACACACCATGTAGTACATGAACTTTTTCTGTTTTTATAATTTGAATTTTTGGTTTTCATTTTGAAATCAAATTGCTCCCAAATAATATACTGAACTTCTTTGTGGATTGAGAGAATTATTTTAAAATGCAAAAAACAATTCTTTTTGTGTTTTTTAACATGGAAATGCAAGGTGAATCTCTCGCAAGAATTTTTGAACTTCCCCAGACAGAGCACTTGAACTTCTTTCAACAAACCTTTTAAGCTTTTATTTTTCTATTACTTTTATTATCACTTGAGATGCATTCCTTGTAGTAGTTGAACTTCTTGTTGTTCTCACCTTGAACTTCTGTCACGTATTTTTTTTGAACCTCTCTCACAAGAATTTTTGAACTTTCTCGGGGGCCGTGCACTTGAAATTCTAGTAACAAAACTTTAGGCTTTGCATTTTCATTCTTTTTTAATATAAATGCACACCGTGTAGTACGTGAACTTCTGGCAATTATCAATCTGAACTTCTGAGATCATGCGTTCTGCCTTCATCAGATAAACAGAGTCTCCGAAAATGTACTTCGTGAAGAGGTTGAACTTCTGGAGCAGTTGTTTTTGATCTTCACTCTGTTTTTCACGTGTTGTTTTTTACCCATAACTCCCCAACCACTTACCGGAATTGAGCAAATGATAAACCAATGGAAAGTTGTTGAAAGCACGCAACTTCTTTGAATACGGTTAAACTTTTTTTTCGGACAACATACACCAATTTGTGTTTATCCATTTATTTTTTTGGAACAAGAATATGATATGCCCTTGGAAATTTGTTGAGTAGAAAGAACATTTTTCATGCAAACCATTCTTGTTTCGAAATTGTAATGGATTAACATGATTATTTTGAAGACACCAAAACAATATTTTTGTGTGTGTTTCTCAACATGTAAATACACGGTGAACCTGTCTCACAAGAATTTTGCAACTTCTCCGGGCAGGTCAGTTGAACTTCAAGCAACAAAATAGTTAGACTTTGACTTTTTATTCTTCTTTTCTCCAACGAAAATGCAGACCATGCAGTACGTGAACTTACGACAGTTATCAATTTGAACTTCTCTCCGTTTCTCTTAGTAATGGAAAAATCCAAGTTTTTTATAGACATCAAACCTCTCTTATTGTTTTATTATGACTTATTTATGTCTTTTTTAGAAATGTGAAAATTAGAGTTTTTTTAGAAACATCGAACTTCTTCATTACTTCAAAATTGAACTTATTGGTTTTATTCTTTAGTAACCGGAAAAATCTTATTTTTTAAATAAATATCAAACGGCTCCGCTTTTTAAAATTGAACTTCCTGGTTTTATTCTCCATTAACGAGGGAACCTGAGTTTTATTATATACATTGAACTACTCTGTTTGTTTAAATTGAACTTCTTGCTTTATTAATTAGTAACGGGAGAAATCTGAGTTCTGTAAAAAACATCTAACCACTCTACTATTATAAATTGAACTTCTTGGGTTTATTGTTTTAGTAATGAGGAAAATCTGAGTTTTTTATATACATTGAACATAGTCCATTATTTTAGTTTGAACTTCTTGGTTTAATTATTTTAATAATGAGAAAAATCCAAGGTTTAAATTACATCAAACTATTCTATTATTTAAAATTGAACTTCCTAGTTTTTATTTTTGCTATGAGTATTTTAATGAACATCCAATTGTTGTGGTATTCAAAACCAGAATGTTTTTAGAAACAAATATTTTTTTTCTATCTCTAATAAACTTCAGACTTATCTATTTTTAAAATTTGAACTAGATGGCTTTTTTGTATGTTCACCTCTTTATTTTTGGATACCCAATGTGCCTGTTTTGCTGTAAGCGAACATATTGAACTATCTGCGGCAAAGAATATGAAACTTCGCATCAACCTTTTTTGTCTTCAAGAAATGCACGCTTGTTTTTTGCTTTTAATATTGAACTTCTATGCTCTATTTTTTTGTAACAGTTTCATGAAGGAGAAGGAAAACGGCAATATAATGTGTGTCCAAGAGCAACTAGTTGGGGAAACCAACGAATACATGATACATTTTTTACTCTAAAGAACAAAGAACAATTTTTTATCATGTCTTTCCAATTTGAACTTCACTAAAAAAGTTTATATTCAATGTTTTTAGTGTTTTTCCTATTGGTTGAACTGCTGCTCTCTCCAAATTGAACTTCATAATTTTTTACTCCATGAACACAAAAAACTGACACTATAGAACCAATATGGGGAAACAAGCATGACAAAAAATAGTTCTAAAATTTAGTGTAATACGCGCACGCGGACACACACCCACAACACATCCACAATTTTATTTTTGGCTTTTCATGAAATGAAAACAGTTTCGGTCTCACATGCATAGGCATCAAACTTCCATGAATTACAAAACAAACTTTTTTGCGTCAACTTAGATAAACTTCCCTCCTGAGCAACAATACACGAACCTCTCCTAGCTTGTTGGGACCAAAGATCATTTTATGCAAAGGAGCACTGGAGGAGGGCAGAGGGGTTGAGAAGCTTGGCGTCGTCAGCATTCTGTATAGGGAGGTGTGGAAAGACGACCTGCTGCTGGTGGTGGCCGGCAACCTAGCAGCTCGGCAGCCTCCTGGGGGAGGGGCGCGTGCAAGATCCATGACCCAGCCGCCTCTATCTTCTCTGCTGGATGTGGCCACCCGGCTGCAGGTCGTGCCCTCCTCTTGCTGTAGGACGAGCCCTCCTCTAGCTGCAGGTGTATCACGGGTAGGCACGGTGGACATCGTGTGGTGGTAGCAGTAGGGACAGCAAGGCTCGCCGGTCAACAAGATCGTCGGATTTGGGCTCGGGGTTGGAAGAGGGAATGAGAGGGGGAGGGCGTCGTCGGTGCGCCGTGGTCGAGGATGAAGGAGCTCACCGGAGTAGCACAACCTCCGCGTGAGCATCCGCAGAACTAGTGGCCAGTGCTCAGATCCGAGGCCACCGGCGGTGTCCCGATGTAGTACGGGGTCGGGGTCGCCGGGGAAAGGGGGAGGAGGTGGGTGTCGCGTCGCTGTGGCCGGTGGATCCGGTAACAGGGCGCAGGGGCTACGCCAGTGGCGGCGGAGCTCGCGAGTTGGGGCGGCGGCTCTGGTGGCCGGAAGCGCGGGGGTGGGTGTCACGGCTTCGCTGGCCAACAACGGGTGGGTGTTGGGGTCGGGTGGCCGGCGGCAGGAGGTGCATCAGGGTTGGGGGCGGCGGCGGGAGCCAGGGGCGATGGTGGGATGGTGCGGGAGCCAACGGGAATCGGTAGAGGTGGTGCGGGAGGTTGTTTTTTTTTTCTTTTTTGTTTTCAAGAGTTCGGCATCCACTCAGTGTCATCTACATAGGGCGCTCCGTGATCCAAATAGTTATTCTAATCCTGGGATCAGAATGGTGTTGTCCTATATATGACAACACTATTCTGATCCTAGGATCAGAATAGTTATTCTGATCACAGCCGGCCCTATAAGGGCTCGATTAGATGCTCCCGGGATCCAGAAAACGACCCCAAATTGGTAAGAAAAAAATGCACACCCATTCCCCGCACCTCCCGCGGCTCACTCTCTCCCGATCCCCCTCCCATTCGACACGAGCCCCTGCCCCGCCACCCGCCAGGATCCGGCCGCCGCCCCGCCACCGCCCCAGGATCCGGCCGTCGCCTCGCCATCGCCCACGGATCCGGCCGCCGCCCTGCCTTCCTCAAACGGATCCGGCCGTTGTCCCGCCTTCCTCCCTGGATCTGGCCGCTGGCGGTGCCACCGGCCTCGGATCTGACTGCCTTGTCGCCCCCACAGCGGGAGCCGACCGCCGCGCGTCCACCGTCCCCTTTATCTGTCCACCGCGCCATCGTCGTCTCTAGATCCAACGTCCCACCTCCCCGATCCTGGTGCCGCCCACCCATCCTTGCACACCTCTTGTGATGCCCGCTCTCATCCCAATGCCCCTCCTCTGATGACCCACCCTGCCCGGCGCTCCACCGGCCCGGCGACGCCCCCACCCCTCCCAGTGCTCCACAGCGCCGCCTTTGTCAAGGACGGTCGTGGCATTCCACTCGAACAACGCTGCCCCACTTCAGCGTCACGGATTGCCCCCCCCCCCCCCCCCCCCCCCCCCCGTCTCTACACTGTACTCTCTCCGTAGGGGGATTTGAACTTCTAATTTGCATGAAAATTGCCTACCAAAATTGTTTCTGTATATTTAGCTTCTGAAAAATGCATTCTCAAGAGCAATTTTTTCCCACAGGTGACAAGAGAAACTCCTTCGTTCTCTTTGCTTCTCTTGATTTTCTTGGGTCATAAAGATTGTACTCATCGACAGGTCAAACAAAGTTCTCGTGGCAGGTCAAACAAATTTTTCGTGGCAGGTCAAACAAAGATGCTCATTGCACCGTTTCTGCTAGCTGCCATCCCCAGCTATGATGTTCCTATTATCACCACAAATAGAGCACAAGACTCGGGTGCTAGTCACCGTCCACCTCCTCAAGCACCTCCCTGCTTCTTGAGAGATAGCTGCGGCTTTCCATGGCCATATACACAGAGTTTTGACAACCATGAACGACGAAGGCAGTGAAGTGAAAAGGAAAGGAGAGGAAAGGCAAGGCTCACACACATCGTTGGCGAAGAAGACATGACTGTAGCTGTACTTGGCGATGGGGTAGATCCAGGAGTTGGCAACAAAGGAGAGGTTGCCGCGGCCAAGGACGTCGTGGAGGGTGACGGACTTGAGCAGGAACTCGGAGCCTCCCACAATCACAATCGACAGGTGCCACCAGCCCACGTGCACGTTGGGCACTACCTGCAGGTGGAGGAGGCCCTGGCCTGCAGCTAGATATGCGCGCCACAAGGACATCCAACAGGATCAGGGGATTTTGCTTTGATCTAACAAAATGTATTTGGATGATTTCCCATAAAAAAAGAATTTCTGGAAGGTCAAATATAAAAGCAACTAAAGTTCAAACATAACAGATTGGGATAAAAATGGGAGAATTTTGTAATAATGTAGTAAATAGTATTTGAATAGTAGTTATGCGGCATGTTCAACAACAACGGTGACCACCACGCTGTGGTGTGTGGACTACAGCGACGACTAATACGACCTTCCCCAGCATCACCATTCTTCATTCCCGCCCATCCAACAACGTGCGCCACCGTCCACTTGTGAGGCTTCACCCACTAGTTGCAGCGACAACAGATCCAACCTTCCCCGACATCACCATTCTTCCTTCTCGCCTATCCAACAATGCGCGCCGCTGTCCACTTGTGAGGCTCCACCCACTAGTATCATAGACAAGACAATTTTGTACATTAGAAGTTCATGTATTAATGCTCAAAATTCAAGGAAGTTCGATTGTTTATGCCTGTGGGACCGTAACCTTTTTCATTTGACCACCAAAAAAATTTGAGGATGTGATGTGCGTGTGTGTGCTTAGTACACAAAATGAGAAAAACTATATTTTCTCATGTAGAATGAAGAAAAAACAAAAAGAGAAGGAAGTTTGATGTTTACTACAAATTATTGAGATTTCTTCATTAGTAAAAGGAAAATAAAACCTAAAAAGGTGATTTTTCTCGTTAAAAAACTAGAAGTCCAAATATAAATAATAGAGCGGTTCAATGCTTATTACCACATTAGGATTTTTTTTCCTGTTACTAAAGAATAATCCAAGAAGGCCAAATTAAAAAAATAGAGCAGCTCAAAATTTATAGAGAAAATGGAATTTCCCCGTTCTACAAAAAATCCTAGAGGTTCAAATTAATAATGGGGAAGTTCAATGTTTATTATAATATCAAGAAGGTCAAATTGAAAAAACCAAGCAGTTCAAAAAGTTTATAACAACATATTTTTCCTTCTTTTAAAAATAAGACCTAGAAGTTCAACTTTAAATAATTGAGCGGTTCGATATTTATTACAAAACTAGTTCTTTTCCCGTTACTAATGAATAACACCAAGAAGTCCAAAACTTGAAAAAATGTGAAGTTGTTTTATGTTTATGAAAACTCAGATTTTCCCCAATGCTAAAAGATTAAAACGAAGAAGTTCAATTTTGAAAAACGGAGTAGTTCAATGTATATAAAAAAACTCAGGTTTTCACGTTGCTAGAGAATAAAACCAAGAAGTTCAATTGGAAAAGCGGACCAGTTTGATATTTATTTGAAAAAAATCGGATTTTTTTAGTAATAAATAAAAAAACCAATAAGTTCAATTTCAAATAATGAAGAAGTTCGATGTTTCTAAAAATACACAATGAAGTTCAAGTAAAAAAAGTAGAGTGGTTCGATGTCTATAAAAAACTCACATATTTTCACGTAATCGAGAGAAGTTCAGATTGATAACTGCCAAAAGTTCACGTACTACACGGTGTGCATTTGTATGAAAAAAAGAATGAAAAAGCAAAGGCTAAAAGTTTTGTTGCTAGAAGTTCAAGTGCTCGGCCCGAGACGTTCAAAAATTCTTGTGAGAGAGGTTGAACAAAAATAGATGACAGAAGTTCAAGGTGAAATCAGCGGGAAGTTCAACTACTACACAGAATGTGTTTCACGTAAGAAAACAAAGAGCTTAAAAGGTTTGTTGCAAGAAGTTCATGTGCTCCTCCCGGTGAAGTTCAAGATCTTAGTGCGAGACGTTCAACCTTCAATTACATGTAAAAAACAGGCAAAAAACAAGGTTGGTTTTGCCATTTTTAAAACTGCTCTCAAATGACAAAATTTTGTAACGTGTGTCTACATGAAAAATGCTCCTATTCACAAGCTTTCCAATGGTATATTATATGCTATATTTCGATGAATTGTTTAAAAGTTTTATGTATACCGTTAAAAACACATTTTTACACATTCAATGATATATTTTGAACCGTCGCGAGTATGAAAAACAAAACAACACAAAAAAGTTGCGTGTTTTCAATAGTTTTCCATCAGTATATCATTTGCTCAATTTTGATAAGTGGTTTGGGAGTTATGGGCAAAAAATATCACGTTAGAAACAGAGTGAAGTTCAAACAAACATGCCCGAGAAGTTCAACTACTTCACGCAGTGCATTTCCATTCGCGATGAAGGCAGAAATCATGATCTCGTACTTTTCTAGTTTACTTCAAATCAACTGGAATATCATTTGTTTAAGTTCAAGTCCTCGGTCGGAGAAAGTTTAAAAAATATTGTGAGAGAGGTTTGTACAAAAGTAATAACATTTGTGTAACACTGACTAATGGATCAGAAAATTACAAATGAAAATATGTCACAGAAGTTCAACATGAAAACATCAGGAAGTTCAACTACTACCAGATGTATAGTACAAAATTTTCCTACTACCAGATGTATTTACTCCCACTTTTGTTTCGTACGTTTTAGTTGTATATATCATATCGGAGAGTATGTGCGCGTACTATGTAGTACATAACAATATTTAGGTAGTATATATATACTACTTTTTTGGTAGTATGTATCATATTTTGTGCATACTTTATTTCGTGTATAAATATGTACATATTTCACAAATATAATAAAATTATGAGCTCACTTACAATTTTTCCATATAACTTACTTTGCAGTATCTTAAATATAGTATATGAACATACTAAAAATAATAAATTAGAGTATATACTACCACATGGTACTATATGAGAAATGGGTGTAGCTACACCCAGTAGTAGGATGGATTATATATATATATATAGGGTCGCGCTATTCGTCACCCTGGGTGAGGAATATTTATTCTTCACCCCCCTTTATTTTACCATTAATGCACCGTAATTTTACGTTTCGTAAGTTTTGTCTTATTTCCGACACAAAAAGAGACCGTAAGAAAATATATAATCGCCGTAAAAAATATTTTATGTTATGTAAAATTATAAACGTAAAAACATAGTCTAAAATACACATAAACTGTAAATTTTCTTGTCTTATGACCTATATTTTTATTTTCTTATGTCAAATTTTACGTAGTGAATCAATAGAAATGTAACTATTTGAATTCCAAACGTAATTTAATTATGAAATGATCGTAAGATTACCTCGGGTGAAGAATAACGTATTCTGCACCCTGGGTGATGAATAGTAACACTATATATATATAAACACTATTCTGATCACGGGATCAGAATAATATTCTGATCACAACCTGACCTGCCCCGCTAGTAGTACGTTGAACTTCCCTGTGAACTAGGTTGAACTTCCGCCAACATTGCCCAAATGGGGCTTGTGATATATCGTTGGAAAGCTATGGATATCAGTATCATGACCCAACTTAAATTTTTGGCAAAATATAAGCGGTTTAAGAGCAGTTTTGAAAACCGTTTTTTCTTCGCACAAAAAACATGAATCGTATTTTCGATCGCATTTCTAAAACATTTATCGGAATGAGGCATATAATATGGCGTTGGAAAGCTGCTGCAAAACCGCTCCTTCCACATGTTGAAAGTTTTCTCTAATTCCCTATGGTTAAAGAGTAATTTGAAAAAACGTAAAATTTCGTAAACCGAACAGCTGAGTTCGTTTTTTCGATGTCATTTCTAAACGGCTAATCCAATGGAGGTATATGATATGGCGTTGGAAAGCTTATGAAAATGCGCTACTTTTTCATCTTGAAAGTTTTTTTCTAATTTTGAATGGTTTAAGAGTAATTTAGAAAATGGTCCAAGTCCTACCGAGTTCGTATTTTCGAGCTAATTTTTTAACCGTTTGTCCGAATGCAGCAAATGATATGGCGTTGGAAAGCTTGAATAAATGCGAAACTTTTTGGTATGTATTGTTTCTCCCAATTCTTTACGGTTTTAAGTCAGTTTCGAAAATGGCGAAAACCGTATTTTCGACGTAATTTCTACAAACTTTATCGGAATGGGGCAAATAATATACCGCTGAAAAGCTACGGAAAATGTGAAACTTTTTCATGTTGGTGGTTTTCTCTGATTCCTAGCCGTTTTCAAGTAATTTCGAAAACGGCGGGATCATGAGTTCTGCCTTTATCGCGAAATAGATTCTTCAAAAATGCACGGCGTTAAGAACCTGAACTTCTCGGCGCGTGTACCTGAAATTCACTCTGTTTTTTCACGTGATTTTTTTGCTCGTAGGTCTCCATCCACTGCTCGTAACTCCATCCACTCGCCGGAATTGAAGAAGTGATATACCAGTGGAAAGCTGCTGTAAGCACATAACTTTCCCGTGTTGATCGTTTTTTCATACTCGTGATGATTTTAGAAGTTTTTCATCTAAAATTCATTCAGCATAGTAGTTGAACTTCATACTGTTTTTCACGTTGGACTTCTGTGATGTATTTTCGTTTGTAATTTTCTCATCCATTCGTCAGTGTTACACAAATGATATTCTTGTTGTACAAACCTCTCTCACAATAATTTTTTTAACTTTCTCCGACGGAGTACTTGAACTTATAATGACAACAAATTTAGCCTTTGCATTTTTATTCCTTTTTAATACAAAATGCACACCGTGTAGAACGTGAACTTCTGGTAGTTTATCAACCTGAACTTCTCTCGGTTACGTGAAAATATCTAAGTTTTTTATAAATATTAATCTAAATTTCTTAATTCTTTTTTTGTGAATTTTGAAGCGCTCCATTTTTTAAAGTTGAACTTCTTTGTTATTTTATTTTTGAACTTCTTGCTTCCATTGTTTCATAACGAGGGAAATTTGAGTTTTCTATAATCATCGAACTTCTGCATCTTTTTAATATGGACTTCCTGGTTTTATTTCTTAATCTTTTTATGAAATTTTGAAGCGCTCTATTTTTAAAAGTTGAACTTTTTGTTTCCATTCTTTAATAACGAGGAAAATCTGAGTTTTCTATAATCATCGAACTTCTCCATCTTTTTAATTTGGACTTCCTGGTTTTATTTCTTAATCTTTTTTATGAAATTTTGAAGCGCTCTATTTTTAAAAGTTGAACTTCTTGTTATTTAATTTTTGAACTTCTTGTTTCTATTATTTAATAACGAGGAAAATCTGAGTTTTCTATAATCATCGAACTTCTCCATCTTTTTAATTTGGACTTCCTGGTTTTATTCTTAATAGTCTTTTTATGAAATTTTTAAGCGCTCTATTTTTAGAAGTTGAACTTCTTGTTATTTTATTTTTGAACTTCTTGTTTCCATTCTTTAATAACGAGAAAAATCTGAGTTTTCTATAATCATCAAACTTCTCCATCTTTTTAATATGGACTTCCTGGTTTTATTTCTTAATCTTTTTTTTCAATTTGAACTTCATGGTTGATTCTTCAATACTAAGGGACATTTGAGTATTTTAATAACGGTAAAATCTCGGGGCTTCCCTGTATTTTGTAGTTTTATTAATCGAAACCAACATACTAAAAACACAATTTTTTTGTATCAACTCATACTGTTAAACTTCAGGAAAAAGTACAAAACAAGAAAGTAGACAACATGATGTACAAATGGGGGCCAAATAAACTAACGGTCAGATTCCCTTCTTATGCCTTACTGAATTTCACATGTACAAATTGACTTCATTTCACTGTTTGACCTTCATCATACACCTCGTATATCCAGCTCAAAATCAAAATGAAAACCATGCCTCTCCAAACACAACATGTGCATAGAGAGCTATAGTTGTTCCTTTACAACTATTTCTGAACTTCTACGGCCAATCCATTTTTCTGTAGTAGATGCATAATAACTATAGAAGAGAGATTTTTTTTGCTGGATGGACAGAGAAGTTTAACGTCGAGGAAGAGTAGGATGCCCCGACAGAGGAGGACATTGGCTGGAAGTGGCCTCACAAGAAGCAACACTGCATCGCAGCAACACTGATTCTCATGAAGGACGACCATCTTCCTGAACTCATACCATCTTTCCGAATGGCGGCACACCTGTCCCTTGCACCTCATGTGTGACCTTCTCCCCTGCCATGTGGTGAACTTCTTCCTCCCGCTGTTCATGTGGGTAGCGAGCAGCAGAGCGGCACGGAGGATCCTGGAGACACAAACTTTTGATCATAAATGAGAGAAAAAAAGCACCAAATAGTAGGGGGCTACTGCAACTAAACCAAATACGGAAGACTCCAGCCACAACATGTTTGAAATGCCATAAACATACATGATTTTTGAAATAATGTATACATGTTGTTCTATGATTTAGTTCATGTGTGCACAAACATTATTTCAAAAGAAGAGAATGTGCCATTTGTACTAATCTAGAATCAAAATTATGTGTGAAAATAATAACTGAAGCATAACAAGAAGGTGCTCGATATATCCACAACAACACAAAGTCTCCAAGATATTTGCAAAACTGAAACATAACAAGAAGGTGATCACATGGTACAAGCGAATGGTATTGGTTTGGAAGCAGAGAGGTCCCAATCACCTTGCCTTGGTAAATATCCACGGCTATGATGTGCTTCAGCTCACCGATGGTGTTGTACATGCTGTCGACGTTTGAGTGTGTGTGATGACGGCTGAACACACACATCGAGCCTATCCATCCGCTGCTTTTTTCCAGAAATGATGATACACCTAATAATCAACTGATTAGGTAGTGGCGTCATATCAACCAGAAAGTAAGATGTTTTCAGGATGTGTGCACACGCACGACAACTAGCCATGACACTGGAAGATGAGTTGCACTAGCATTAATCAATTTGGCCTGCTGAAATCAACACGGTGAACTGCGCAATGCTAATTACTGTAGAAAATGGTCAAGAATAGTCAACCGTGTGCAGCCATACTAATTTCCTTTTGTGGCATATAAACAAAAGCAGTTGGAGGCATACTTTTCAAGAAAAAAATGCTTTAGTGTAGCATGATATAAGAGATTTCTGAACTGAATCAATATGGGTTTAATAAGAAATACTCCAAGGTAGTGGCATATTTGAGCATATGAATGAGCATGTAAACATTTAAATGTAAAAAGTAAATCTGTTTCCTACTGGAAAATACATCGAATAAAAAAAATGACTAATTACGGCCGAAAGCACCATAAGTAATTAAAAGTTGAGAGGATAATTGAACGGAGCAGTTTAAGGTAGCAAGCAATTTCTCCCAAAATGGTGACTTTCTGTTTTTGGACCATATTTTCAGTCGGTATAGGCATGGGAGAAGGATGCTCACCATCGACAGGAGGAGTCTCGATGAAGGAAACTACTATGCAGTAGGAAGTTCAGGAAGCAATGTCGGGCGGGAGGCAGGCAGCGGCCGACGCTTGGAGAGGAGGATGGCGGGGGTTGCGGGGTGAGGATGTCCGATAGCTGGGGCAACTGCTGCGGGCACGACAGTGGTCGTCGGTTGCGGTGGCCGGTGGAGGTCCAGCGGCTTGGGGTGCATCGGGCCGGGTGGGTCGGTGGCGGAAGGCATGCCTGGACTGAGCAGCCGGCGGAGGGAGCCGCACTGGGGTCGGGGGCGGCGATGGGACTGACCGGCCGGCTGTGGGAGGCGCGTTGGGGTCGGGGCGGCGATGGGGCCGAGCGGCCGGCTGTGGGAGGCGCGTTGGGGTTGGGGCCGGCGACGGGGCCGAGCGGCCGGCGGCGAGAGGTGCGCTGGGGTCAGGGTGGCGATGGGGCTGAGCGGCCGGCGACGGAAGGCCTGTCAGGGTGGGCGGCGGCGGCGACGAGGCCGGGGTGGCCAGTGACGGGAGGTGCGCCGGCACCAGGGGCCACTAGTAGTTTTGGAGAGGAGCGAGCGCTCCATGGCGCTGGATCGGGGAAGGGCAGGTTGGGGATCGGGGAGGAGGTGGTGGACGAGTGGATGTGGGCGTGGCCTTTTTTCTCTCCACAGGTTCGGGAGGATATCAGGAAACATCCCATCGCTACCTATATAGGGCCCCGTGATCCAAATAGTTATTCTGATCCCGGGATTAGAATAGTGTCACTCTATATATATATATATAAACACTATTCTGATCACGGGATGAGAATATTATTCTGATCACAACCTGACCTGCCCCGGCAGTAGTATATTGAACTTCCCCGAGTGCTAGGTTGAACTTCCGCCAACATTGCCCAGACGGGGCTTGCGATATACCGTTGGAAAACTATGGACACGAGTATCATGACCCAAGTTAAAATTTTGGCAAAATATGAGCGGTTTAAGAGCAATTTTGAAAATCGTTTTTTCTTCATACAAAAAACATGAATTGTATTTTCGATCGCATTTCTAAACCGTTTCTCGGAATGAGGAAAATAATATGGCGTTGGAAAGCTGCTGCAAAAACGCTCCTTCCACATGTTGATTTTTTTCTAATTCCCTATGGTTAAAGACTAATTTGGAAAATTGTAAAATTTTGCAAACCGAATAGGCGAGTTCGTATTTTCGACGACATTTCTAAATAGCTAATCCAATTGAGGCAAATGATATGGCATTGGAAAGCTTATGAAAATGCACTAGTTTCTCATGTTGAAAGTGTTTTCTAATTTTGAATGGTTTAAAATTAATTTAGAAAACGGCACAAGTTCCACCGAGTTCATATTTTTGAGCTAATTTTTTAATCGTACGTCCGAATGCAGCAAATGATATGGCTTTGGAAAGC
Source organism: Triticum urartu (assembly GCF_056163025.1). Lineage (NCBI taxonomy): Eukaryota > Viridiplantae > Streptophyta > Magnoliopsida > Poales > Poaceae > Triticum > Triticum urartu. The sequence continues at coordinate 169,257,027 of NC_141876.1, read as the reverse complement.
TTGAGGGAATGCGAAAGTTTTTGGTATATTTTGTTTCTCCCAATTCTTATTGTTTTATGTTAATTTTGAAAATGCCTAAAAACGTATTATTGCCGTAATTTCTACAAACTTTATCGTAATGGGACAAATAATATACCGTTGAAATGCTACAGAAAATGCAAAACTTCTTCATGTTGATGGTTTTCTCTGATTTCTTGCCATTTTCAAGTAATTTCGAAAACGGCAGAATCATCCGTTCTACCTTTATCATGAAACAGACTCTTCGAAAATGGACCGCGTGAAAAATTTGAACTTCTCGGCATGTCTACTTCAACTTCACTCTGTTTTTCACATGCTTTTTTGCCCGTAGCTCTCCATCCACTCACTGGAACACTCACCGGAATTGAGCAAGTGATGTACCGATGGAAAGCTGTTGTAAACTGATGTCTACTACACAACCTTCTTCTTGTAGACGTTGTTGGGCCTCCAAGTGCAGAGGTTTGTAGGACAGTAGCAAATTTCCCTCAAGTGGATGACCTAAGGTTTATCAATCTGTAGGAGGCGTAGGATAAAGATGGTCTCTCTCAAGCAACCCTGCAACCAAATAACAAAGAGTCTCTTGTGTCCCCAACACACCCAATACAGTGGTAAATTGTATAGGTGCACTAGTTCAGCGAAGAGATGGTGATACAAGTGCAATATGGATGGTAGATAAAGGTATTTGTAATCTGAAATAATAAAAACAACAAGGTAGCAAGTGATAAAAGTGAGCGTAAACGATATTGCAATGATAGGAAATAATGCCTAGGGTTCATACTTTCGCTAGTGTAAGTTCCCTCAACAATACTAACATAATTGGATCATAAAAATATCCCTCAACATGCAACAAAGAGTCACTCCAAAGTCACTAATAGCGGAGAACGAACAAAGAGATTATGGTAGGGTATGAAACCACCTCAAAGTTATTCTTTCCAATCAATCCGTTGGGCTATTCCTATAAGTGTCACAAACAGCCCTAGAGTTTGTACTAGAATAACACCTTAAGACACAAATCAACCAAAACCCTAATGTCACCTAGATACTCCAATGTCACCTCAAGTATCCGTCACCACAAACAGCAACATGTGGACATCTAAAATAGGCATAGTAAAGACTATCAATGCCACTTTTATTGAAATAAAAGATGCAAAACATCGTTCTAAATAACAGCAAGCAAATCCTAATAAATTGACGCTCCAAGCAAAACACATATCATGTGGTGAATAAAAATATAGCTCCAAGTAAAGTTACCGATGAACGAAGACGAAAGAGGGGATGCCTTCTGGGGCATCCCCAAGCTTAGGCTCTTGGCTATCCTTGAATATTACCTTGGGGTGCCTTGGGCATCCCCAAGATTAGGCTCTTTCCACTCCTTATTCCATAGTCCATCGAATCCTTACCCAAAACTTGAAAACTTCACAACACAAAACTTAAAGTAGAAAACTCGTGAGCTCCGTTAGCGAAAGAAACAAAACACCACTTCAAGGTACTGTAATGAACTCATTATTTATTTATATTTGTGTTAAACCTACTGTATTCCAGCTTCTCTATGGATTATAAACTATTTTACTAGCCATAGATTCATCAAAATAAGCAAACAACACACAAAAAACAGAATCTGTCAAAAACAGAACAGTCTGTAGTAATCTGGATCAAACGTATAATTCTGGAACTCATAAAATTCTCAAATAAATTTCTGGACCTGAGTAATTTATCTATTAATTATCTGCAAAAATAATTAACTAAATATCACTCTCCAAATAAAAATGGCAGCAGTTCTCGTGAGCGCTAAAGTTTCTGTTTTTTACAGCATGATCAACAAGACTTCCCCCGAGTCTTCCCAAAGGTTCTACTTGGCACAAACACTAATTAAAACAATAAAACCACATCTAAACAGAGGCTAGATGAATTATTTATTACTAAATAGGAACAAAAATCAAGGAACAAAAGTAAAGTTGGGTTGCCTCCTAACAAGCGCTATCGTTTAACGCCCCTAGCTAGGCATGATGATTTCAACGATGCTCACATAAAAGATAAGAATTGAAACATAAAGAGAGCATCATGAAGAATATTACTGGCACATTTAAGTCTAACCCACTTCCTATGCATAGGGGTTTTGTGAGCAAACAACTTATGGGAGCAATAATCAACTATCATAGGAAGGCAAAACAAGCATAACTTCAAAACTTTAAGCACATAGAGAGGAAACTTGATATTATTGCAATTCCTACAAGCATATATTCCTCCCTCATAATAATTTTCAGTAGCATCATGAATGAATTCAACAATATAACCAGCACCTAAAGCATTCTTTTCATGATCTACAAGCATAGAATATTTATTACTCTCCACATAAGCAAAATTCTTCTCATTCGGGATAGTGGGAGTATCATAAGAGACTTGAATACTATAAATTGTCTCCACATTAAAAGAGTAATGTTCATAAAAGGGGTAATCATAATCATGACAAGTTTTATAAATATAATCACTACTTTTTATAGCATAAGTATCATCACAATAATCATCATAAGTAGGAGGCATGCTATCATCATTATAAACTTGCATATCAAAACTTGGGAGACTAAAAATATCATCTTCATTAATCATAGCTTCCCCAAGCTTGGGACAAACATTAATTGCAGCAAGTATATTCTCAAATATGTCATCCTCATCAAACATAGCTTCCCCAAGCTTGGGCCTTTTCATATCATAAGCATAATCACTCTCATAATTAATAGTATGGATAGCACCAATAGTGTAGTAATTATCATATTCTTCCAAGCAAGTGCCAAAAAGATTTTCAAGATCATAAGAAGTATCATTATCTTCCACAATTATATTTTCATGAGGCACAATAGTAATAGGGGCAGCATTATTTGGGAGAGACATCTTTTTACCTCTCTTCCTTTTTCTTTTCTTCTTCTTCACCACATTATGTGTGGGTTCAATCCTCTTTTTGGAGCTCCTTATTAATGAGATTGGTTGAATAGGAGGCTCCTCCTCGTTACCTGATTCATCATAAGAAATAATAGGAGGGTATTGGGAAGTCTCTTCCCTTTCATTAGTATTCTCTTCATCTTCTATTTGCTTTCTTTTCTTTATGTAGTTGGCAATATAAGGATTTTCAATGCAATTCACCGCACAACACATATAAATTTTCTCTAGATCAAAACCAAGAAGTTTATCGAGATTAAATTTTGGAATACCCTCAGTTATACGTTTCATTTCTTCATAACCCAAGAGCAAACTAAGTTCATTATGATGTGCAAGGGAAATCAAGTCATCACAATTTTTGGACACGATATGGTCATGAAACAATTTGCATTTGATATTTAAATGACCATGTTCATTGCAAAGTTCGCAAGTATGGGTAAGATATCTTAAATTTTCAGCACATTCATCTAGCTCTTCTTGCAACAATTTGGTTTCTAAGTACTTATGCCTCTTACAATATCTATCTTCCCTATTTGGTGTGTACTTGCAAACCCAATCTACTCCACAAAAATTGACATGTTTATAGGAGGCATTTTCATCATAACTAGTGCAATCATCATTAGCATCATGGATATTCAAAGAATTCGTACTAACAACATCGCAATCATGCTCATCATTCAAATATTTAGTGCCAAACATTTTATAGATTTCTTCTTCTAGCACTTGAGCACAATTATCCTTTCCATCATACTCACGGAAGATATTAAAAAGGTGAAGCGTATGAGACAGACTCAATTCCATTTTTTATAGTTTTCTTTTATAAACTAAACTAGTGATAAAACAAGAAACTAAAAGACTCGATTGCAAGATCTAAAGATATACCTTCAAGCGCTAACCTCCCCGGCAACGATGCCAGAAAAGAGCTTGATGTCTACTACACAACCTTCTTCTTGTAGACGTTGTTGGGCCTCCAAGTGCAGAGATTTGTAGGATAGTAGCAAATTTCCCTCAAGTGGACGACCTAAGGTTTATCAATCCGTAGGAGGCGTAGGATGAAGATGGTCTCTCTCAAGCAACCCTGCAACCAAATAACAAAGAGTCTCTTGTGTCCCCAACACACCCAATACAATGGTAAATTGTATAGGTGCACTAGTTCGGCGAAGAGATGGTGATACAAGTGCAATATGGATGGTAGATAAAGGTATTTGTAATCTGAAATAATAAAAACAGCAAGGTAGCAAGTGATAAAAGTGAGCGTAAACGATATTGCAATGATAGGAAATAAGGCCTAGGGTTCATACTTTCGCTAGTGTAAGTTCCCTCAACAATACTAACATAATTGGATCATAAAACTATCCCTCAACATGACAAAGAGTCACTCCAAAGTCACTAATAGCGGAGAACGAACAAAGAGATTATGGTAGGGTACTAAACCACCTCAAATTTATTCTTCCCAATCAATCCGTTGGGCTATTCCTATAAGTGTCACAAACAGCCCTAGAGTTCGTACTAGAATAACACCTTAAAACACAAATCAACCAAAACCCTAATGTCACCTAGATACTCCAATGTCAACTCAAGTATCCGTGGGCATGATTATACGATATGCATCACACAATCTTAGATTCATCTATTCAGCCAACACAAAGGACCTCAAAGAGTGCCCCAAAGTTTCTACCGGAGAATCACGACGAAAACGTGTGCCAAACCCTATGCATAGGTTCATGGGCGGAACCCGCAAGTTGATCACCAAAACATACATCAAGTGAATCACTTTATATCCCATTGTCACCACAGATATCCACGGCAAGACATACATCAAGTGTTCTCAAATCTTTAAAGACTCAATCCGATAAGATAACTTCAAAGGGGAAACTCAATTCATTACAAGAGAGTAGAGGGGGGAGAAGAAACATAAGATCCAACTATAATAGCAAAGCTCGCGATACATCAAGATCGTGTCAAATCAAGAACACGAGAGAGAGAGAGAGAGAGAGAGAGATCAAACACATAGCTACTAGTACATACCCTCAGCCCCGAGGGAGAACTACTCCCTCCTCGTCATGGAGAGCACCGGGATGATGAAGATGGCCACCGGAGAAGGATTGCCCCCTCCGACAGGGTGCCAGAAAGGGTCTAGATTGGTTTTTGGTGGCTACGAAGGCTTCTGGCGGCGGAACTCCTGATATAATCTCCGTTCTTGAAGTTTTAGGGTACGACGATATATATGGGTGCAGGAAGTACGTCGGAGGAGCCACGGGGGCCCCATGAGGCAGGGGGCGCGCCCTAGGGGGGGGGCGCCCCCACCCTCGTGAGCACCTCCTGTATCTCCTAACGTGGAGTCCAAGTCTATCCGGTGGCTTTCGTTCTAAAAATAACTTCTCCAGTTGATTTCGTTCCGTTTCGACTCCGTTTGATATTCCTTTTCTTCGAAACATTGAAATAGGCATAAAACAGCAAATCTGGGCTGGGCCTCCAGTTAATAGGTTAGTCCCAAAAATAATATAAAAGTGGAAAATAAAGCCCAATATTGCCCAAAACAGTAGATAATATAGCATGGAGCAATAAAAAATTATAGATACGTTGGAGACGTATCATAAACACGCAACTTTCCCGTGTTGATCATTTTTTCATACTCGCGGTGATTTTAAATGTTTTTCATCTGAAATTCATTCAGTGCAGTAGTTGAACTTCCTGCTGTTTTCACCTTGAACTTCTGTGACGTATATTCGTTTTTAATTTTCTCATCCATTTGTCAGTGTTATACAAATGATATTCCTTTTGTACAAACCTCTCTCACAATAATTTTTTTAACTTTCTCCGACCGAGGACTTGAACTTATAACAACAAATCTCATATTAAACACACACCATGTAGCACATGAACTTTTTCCATTTTTATAATTTGAATTTTTTTTGAAATCAGATTGCTCCCAAATAATAAGTAAACTTCTTTGTGGATTGAGAGAATTATTTTAAAATGCAAAAAAACAATTTATTTTTTGTGTTTTTGAACATGGAAATACGCGTTAAACCTCTCTCTCAAGAATTTTTGAACTTCTCCGGACAGAGCACTTGAACTTCTAGCAATAACTTTTTTAGAATTTATATTTTTATTCTTTTTTTCTCATACGAAATGCACACCATGCAGTACGTGAAATTCTGGCAGTTATCAATTCGAACTTCTCTCTGTTTCGCTTTAGTTAAGAAATACTCTTATTTTTTTACATATTTCGAACCGCTCTAACTTTTTTATTTGAATTTCTTTTATTTATTTTTAGAAATATGAAATTTGTAGTTTTGTTAGACACATCAAACTTCTTCGTTACTTTGAATTAAACATATTGGTTTTATTCTTTAGTAAGCAAAAAATTTAGAGTTTTTAACTAAATGTCAAACTTCTCCACGTTTTTAAATTGAACTTCCTGGTTTTATTCTTCAGTAACGAGAAAAACTGAGTTTTGAATATACATTGAATTACTTTGTTTTTTAAAATTGAACTTCTTTATTTAATCTTTAGTATCGGGGAAAATCCGAATTTTTTAAAAAATAGGGAAATTCTTTTTAAAACTTTTTTTTGCTGTTCCCTTATTTTTAAGTTGAACTTATTAGTTATTCTTTAAAATGAGAACGTGAGGTTTTATAAATTTGAACATCTGTGTTATTTTAATTTGAACTTCTTAGTTTTATTTTTTTGTAACGAGGAAAATCTAGTTTTTTAACTTCTTTGCTTTAAAAATTTGAAATTCTTGTTTTTTAATAATGTGAAAAATTCGAATTTTTTATAGACATCAAACTTCACCAGTTTTAAATTTAAACTTCTTAGTTTTACTGGTTAGTAAAGGGGAAAATGTTTTTTATATAAACAATGATACCGTGCTGTTATTTTAATTTGAACTTCTAGTTTTTATACAATGGGGGAAATCAGTTTTTATACAATCTTTTTGAAATGCTCCTCTTTTAATTTGAACTTCTCTGATTTTTTTACATACGGGGAAAATCCGTTATAAAGATTTTTGAACAACTTTTTTAACTTCTGGCTCAAATTTTTTGAACTTCCAAATTTGTCATTTTTTAACGTTGACCTGCTTCGGTTTTTAAATTTGAACTTCTTATAGAATTTTGTCGCGACATTTTATGCATTTTTGCTTTTCGGTGAAATGGCCTAGGCGTTCCCTTTTTTCATTTGATGATTTTTCTTCTGTACGTGGTACACGTGAACTTCGGAATTTATGAAACAAGAACTTTGCATGCTATTAATTTCAAGAGTTTTCTGTTTTCAATTTTTTGCGTACTTTTTCACAAGTGTTTTGGAAGAACTACCCTGCTTGTAAGAATTTTTTCTCTTTTGCTTTTCATTGAACTTCTATGCTTTATGTGTACTGTGTTTGTTTTGCCAAAAGCTACCTTTTTGTGTGCCATTATTTAACAAAACGTGAGCTTCTACCCAAATTATAAGTACATTTTTCTCCAAAGTGGATTAGAAGCGCTCAGCGTAGAGGGCTTCACATAAGGAAGAGTTGCGGAAACAAACAGAACACATTGGACTTGAACACAAAATGAAGAAGATAAAGTACATTATTCTTCGTCGACTACTGAGTAAATTCTTCTTTTCTCATACAAAAACAGAACACATGGATCTATTTGTATTTTAATTAAGCTCCGTGCTACAAGCATATGTACCCATCAAAGTATGATCTAACGGGCATGTCTTTCCTAGGAAAAAGATGCATGCATGTCGATCTTACGGGCGTATTTTACGGGCATGTCTTTCCTAGGAACAAATGCGCGGGTAACCCCACTAGTTTTTCAAAATCAAGCTTCTTGGTTTTTTTCAATTTGGACTTCTTGGTGTTATTCATTTGTAACGGAAAAATTCCTGGTTTTGTAATAAACATCGTAAAACTTCTTGGTTATTTCGAACTGGACTTCTTGGTCTATTCGTTAGTAACAGGAAAAAATCGAGTTTTTGTAATGAATATTGAACTGCTTTGTTTTTTGAAATTGAACTTCTTGGTTTATTATTTAGGAATGAGGAAAATCTGAGTTTTTGATATATACATTCAACTATTTTTTTAATTTATCGTATTGGTTTTTTTAATTTGGACTTCTTGGTGTTATTCATTAGTAAGGGTTAAAGTCTTAGTTGTGCAAAAAAATCAAACCATCCAATTATTTAAATTTGAACTTCTGCTTTTTAAAAAACAAGAAATTTTTGTTTTATAAATTTTTTGAACTGCTTTTTTTTTTAACTTGACCCACTTGGTATCTTAATAAACGTTGAACTTCTCCATTATTTGAGTTTGAACATTTAGTTTTTTTGTAGAAACGGGGAAAATCCATTTTCTCTACAAGCACAAGAACAAATAGTTGAACATGAAATCCCAAGAAAGTAATATTATCATTTTTGGGGCATAAACACGAGCAATTCTGATGCACACGAGCTGGCTACAAAATCTGAAATTCTTTTCCATTCATGTGTGGCAGCACGCATGTGCACTCGTACATGCATACACCCAACACGCACTACTCGGCACAATGCACTCACACACCACTCACGCGACACACCAGCAGAACGCACGCACCCAGCGGCAACAAGCGTCAACGTCACGGTTGCGTCGTCATCTGTGGCCGCACCCCATGGCCTGGCTCGACTGCTCCGGTCGGTCTGCTCCATTTTTCTTTTACTGATGCTCTTTCATTTTCCTTCTTTTAATATACACATTTTTCTTTTACTGATGCTCTTTCATTTTCCTTTTTTTAATATACACATTGAACCACATAGACTGCCAGGATGAACTTCCGTGAGGAAAGGAGAAATATACAATATAGAATTTTCACAACAAGTGAGTTACTCAACATAACAGGAAGGGCCCTTGTAGATTCCGTGAGCAAAGGAGCCATTGCCACTTAGATAGGCCGACACATTTTTTGTTGCCTGATAGAATGACACCCCGGTGGTGGCAGTAAAACAGGAAGGGCTCCCTTGTATATTTCATGAGCAAAGGAGGCACGCAATTGTTTGTGCAGCATCCGATTCGTGCTCCTCACCCAGACCAAGTTGAACTCCATTTTTCTTCTTGTTTTCTGAACTTTGCAAGAAGATGTAACTTACGCACATATACGCAAGTGGTCAAGTGTAGCTGCGGAGTCACAGAATGAGCACAATCCAAAAGCCAAAACTAAATAATCAGTTGTTCTAAACATCATCCCTAATACTGAAACTGGCTCATTTATTGTCTTTTTACAAAATCTCCCTGAACTGGAATCTCGGCTGAACTTGTCTGTCCATCGAAACACAAATTTTTTGAGACGCATGACACACACCCCTATATCAGCTAGCAAGTAGCGGGCGCTGAGTGGTACAGTAGCAGCTAACAGCGGGGGGAAGGAGGGCAGCAGCAGCTACACGCATGAGGTTGAGAACATCTAGACGCGGCAGCAAGGTGCAAGAAGCATGTAGAAGGGGGCGTCATCAAAAAATAAAAAACGTCGGACTGTAGCGATGGCTTGGCTGAACTTCCCTCTCAACTTTTGTTGGGATGGCAGTGTGCGCGAGGCTGGAGGAGATGGATGAGCAATGAAGTTTGGGGCTGGTGGCATAGCAGCGGTGGCCCGGTTGAGCAGAGGAAGGGAGGGCCCCGAGGGGAGGACCGTCGCTCTGCAGCCCAGACGGCAGCAATAGATGGCTGGACAGCGGTGCTCATGAGGTTAACGGCCAATGGTTTGCCAGCTCCACGCGGCATGGAGGGCGTCGCCGCGTTGGAAGCAGAGCAGGCCGCCACCACCATGAATCCAGGATGTGAGAGGGTGCCGTCAAACTGGAGGTACGGGAGGGAAGAAGGCCACAGCGGCAGAGGTGGAAGGTCGCGGCAGCAGAGGAGGAAGGTCGCTGAGGGGCGAATTCCGGCGATGGGGGAGGTGAGTTGGTGGCTTTCGCGCGGCGGCAGTATCCCGGCGACGAGAGGTTGGGTTGGTGGTGGTTGTGCGGCGGCAGGATCCCAGTGGCGGGGAGGTGATTGGCGGTTGGATCCCTACGACGGGGCGGTGGATTGGTGCCTGGATCCCTACGGCGGGGAGGTGGGTTGGTGGCGGTCGCCGACTCGCCGTTAGCTGGATCCCGGCGGCGGGGAGGTGGGATGGTGGAGTTTGGGAGGTGGAAGAGATTGGGGTGCGGCGGGGACAGTGGGGGTGCTATTTTTTTTCTATTTCTTTCCCATGGTTCGGGAGTTTGGGAACTTCTCCTCAAATAACTATTCTGATTCCAGGATATCTCAATTAGAATAGTGCATATATATATATACTAAATGTTCTTTTTGTCAAAAGGTAGCAGATGTGATGTTTTTAATGCCGACACGAGGAGCTTCTTCTTTTAGTTTTTTCAGTGCAACTTATTTTATTTTATTTATTTATTTATGAAAACCCCCTTTTCTTTTAGTTTTTCATTTAGGGGCAGTATAGATTAGTAAATGCCTACATGCAATGCACGTTAATATTAAGTAGTATATTAACTGTATGCGAATATTAGGTGTATGATATTATTTGTGTGTTAATTATGTTATTAGTGCTTGGGATGATGTTATTGCATGCTAAACATGTTGAGCGCTCGCCACTGAAGCAGTCAAGATCGTTGGATTGACCTGGATTGATGACCGTGATTAGTTGGATCTGCCCCTTGGGTCTTTTTGATATTGGATTTTTAGTAAATTTTATATTGGCATAGTAGAAGAGTTTTTTTTAGACAAATAGCACATATGCCCGTGCGTTGCAACGGGAGGGATATTTTTTTGCAAGAAGCAACGGGGAAAATAATTGATGTGTCATAAAAAAAGGGTCTCCACAATGGTAGGCGACAGAGCAAGAAATTATGTTCTTCTCACTAGACATGTTTGACATGCAGAATCTTGATAGTGATAGGGTTGGTCGGTGTGGTGGCGAGCATCCAACTCATGCCTTTTTCCTCCGGGTTCGCCTTCATCTCGGGCTTGTGCCTGCCTACTCATTTGTTGGATACATGTGTTCTTCGGGACATGATTGTTTCGACCACTCTATGCTACGACGGTGTAACTGGGTAGATTATTAATTGCAGCGCATAAATCCCGTTTCATGAGCATAATCAGGCATGAATGTCCCTTCTTTTTTAAGGTTTATTTTCTTTGATTATTTTAGAGATCGAGTATCCATAATTTTGGTCAAACTAAAGCCAAATAACATGATTTATTGACAAGTGTCCACAATTTCTTTTATTTATAGTCAACCAGCAAAAAACGAATGCGTACCGCTAACTAATGGCCAGCGCAATTATTTTAAAAAATACTATAGGGTCACATCAGAAATATTTTTGATTTTTTGAACATTAAAAAAATACGAATTGGTGAATATTCTTGGAAACATTAACAATTTTTAAATCCCGGACAATTTAGAAAAATGCGAACATTAGTTTGGCAAATTCCAACATCTTAAGAAAATCACGAACAAAATTAGAAACATGAATAGTTTTTTAAATTCACAAACAATATTTCGAAAACATTTAAATTTTACAAAAACAAAAATATTTTTGATTTTATGAATTTTTAAGGGAACATTACAAAAATATGAAATGTTTTAGACACAATTTCTTTTTGAGTTTTGAACATTTCACTAAAACAAGAACTTTTAAAATATGAACATTTTATAAAATGTAATTTTTATAAAAGAATATTGAATTTTTGGAAAAGACAAAATAATTTTTAAAAAGGACAACATTTTTTCAATATTGAGAAAATTTTGAAACTCGAAATTTTAAAAGTTTCAAACATTTTTCAATACAGAAGCAAATTTTGGAATCCTAACCATTATTTGAATATTGGAATAAAAATTGAAATTCTGAATATTTTTGTAATTTTTTACTTCATAAAGAATAATTAAAAATAAGGAAAAAGAAAAAAAATATAAAAGAGAAATAAAAAGGAACGGAAAAAGAAAAATAGAAATAGAACAACGAAAAAGGGGAAATGGGCCGGCCCAGTCATAGTCGCCCTTGCGAAACTTCAACTATTCTTCGCTCCATGCGACAAATAAGGCCTTCCTAACTCTGTGGGCATTAATAAATTTGCTGGCCTCGTTGGGCCGCAGCGCACGTGGCCCAATGACGGAATTCTGTACTAATTATTTTTCTTTTCTAGCGGATAGACGCACAAAAGTTTAGTACCACCTCGGGTAGAAAGAAAAACTTTTCAACGGTGAACGGATGAAAAAATTGGAGAAACGGACCTTAATTTATTAGTAGGTATATATATATATATATAACACGTACACAATATAAAATATAATTAAGGGTAGCTAGATTAAAGTTCATACAATACACATGATTGAACAAAGCACAATATATATAAGGGGATAATAAAGCCCTAGCTAGCTAGCTAGGGTGGCTAGGGCAACAGAACATGAAATCCGCGTCTTCACCAGCTGCTTCACCATCTTCACCATCATATCATCTTCCACCTAGGCCTTCACCATCGGCATCTTCACTCTGCGTGCTCCTCCTCACCTGGATAATAGGGGAGAGTGTGCATGTTGTCTTCGGTAGGGAATATGCTCTCAACGTCAGTGAAGATGTTGTAGGTCGTGAATGCGATCAACTCGCAGCCACACCAAAATACCTTGCCGAGGAGGTAGTAGGCATCGAAGCGATTAGTGAAGTGGGCGAGGAGCGCAGTCGGCGGCAAGCTAGCGTTGGGACGCATCTCCTCAAGGCGGAACATGATCGGCGAGCCCGCTGGGAAGTGAGAAAAGCCAGCACGGAGGAACTGCTCGGCCAACTCCCTATCACCCCGCCACCTCGAGATCGCCCACACGCGAAGTGTAGTCTCCACCATGATGCCAGCGGGGTAATGCCGCTCCGGCACGGTGGGTTGCAGGAGGAAAGTGGGCCTGTAGTACTGCATCTTCGATTGGATCTTGCTCTGGCTAATTTGGTGAAGAGAAGAGAAGAGAAGGGCATCGTAGATGGAAGAGTGTGTTAGAAGAGGTACACCGGGCGGGGTGGTTTAAATAGCCATGTTCCTACACTGGAATGAGGCGCGTTGATCTGTATGCATGCATGCCCTTGCCCTTGACCTTCATGTAATGTGCGTGCATGGGGCGCATCATCAGTAATGCCCTTGCTTTAGGGGTCACACTTAAAAAGAGGCGACGCATCAAAATGAGGCACTTTGACCAGTATGTGCGGGCGTGGCCAGCGAGCTGCTCCCCTGAGTTAATGCGATGGAGCTGAGTCGAGCGACCAGCAGCTGTGTGAGGCAGCAACGTGGCCAGTAGTTGTCTTCAGCGGCGCTATGGCCAGCAGTTCTCTGCGGCAGCGCGTGGCCAACAACTGTCTGTATTGACGCCATGGGCCATGGCCAGCAGCACTGAATCCTGGCAGCACGCATGCATGTAGGTCAAGGTCAAAGATTCCCCCATGCATAGCAGTCTGAATCATCGAACAACGGCCCATATGTCCTACGCGGCCCGACTCCAACAACGACCAAGAAAAAAAGTCTGACACGACCCCACCTGTCAGCAGTTAACGGTTAAACATTGACTTGACGACAACATCCAGTTTGAGCATTTGTGAGGTTTTTAGACAAGTGAGTGGGGAAAAGTGAGCAAAAGTTTAGAGCATGGGCAAAACTGAGCACAACTAAGGAACCAGGGGCACAAAAATAGAAAACCCTTGTCTTAATGGCTTGAAGGAGGTCGGACGTCTTCCCCTTGGGGATGCTACCTGGTCAAAGTCGCCACAGCCTTTAGGTCTCCCCACCTTAACTTTGGTTGACAGGTGGGGGCCACGCCGCCTAGTGATATGCGCTTTTCTATCAATTGCCCAACAATAATTTTTTTTACCCACTGTATGCTATTGTTTCGGGAGAGAAGCCTCTAGTGAAGACTATGGCCCCCAGGTCTAATTTAATCATGTTAATAAATCTAAAAACACCTTGCTGTAATTTATTTACTTTTCTTTTGTTTTGCAATTTATCTATCTACCGCTACAAGATTTGATCCTTGCAAGTAATGGGTTCAAGGAGATTGACAACCCACTTGCCCGTGTTGGGTGCAAGTATTTGCTTTTGTTCGTGCGGGTGTTGTTCACTAGAATTTGTGTGGTTCTCCTACTGGTTCGATAACCTTGGTTCTCAGTGAGGGAAATACTTATCATCAACTATATTGCTTCACCTTCCTCTTCGGGGAAAATCCCAATGTAGCTCACAAGTAGCAGAAATAATTTATGGCGCCGTTGCCGAGGAGACATCATCAAATCACTACAAGTACTTTCACTCGAACTATCATCTACTTGCTCTACTTTTTATGCACCTGTCGGATCACGGGTTCTGGCAAAACTCTTAAGGTTTGAACACTAGGGTGCGCGCGAACACCCCCCCTACCGATCCATGTCCTAACTCAGCTGAGATCTTACGAACTAACTCGACGAACTCGCAACACAAAGGACACAAGATTTATACTGGTTCGAGCTACCGTTATGGTGTAATACCCTACTCCAGTGTGGTGGTGGTGGATTGCCTCTGGGGCTGATGATGAACAATACAAGGGGAAGAACAGCCTCCTGAGGTTGAGGTGTTCTTGTGCTTGGTGAACTTCTGTGTGTGAGGATCTGATTCCCTCCTAGCGATGGTGGTGGCAAGTCCTATTTATAGAGGCCCTGGTCCTCTTCCCAAATATTGAGCGGGAAGGGAGCCAACAACGGCCAATTTGAAAGGGGACAACTAGTACAGCTTATCCTGACAAAAGTAGTCTTCGCCTGCCAAAGGCGCTTGTGGTGACGCCGTCTTGGGCTCCATGGTGACCTCCGTCTTGCCGTCCTGCTGGTCTTGGTCTCGTTGCACCGATATGGAAACCTTTTCTTAATGCCTCAATACTCCGTGCTTGCGCTTGCCCCCTTAGCACCAAAGAGGAAACAAGGACGCTGCGCGCGCTGGCGCCTGCCTGGTCTCGATCGTCACTGATTACGTCACGAGAACCTCGCGAGGTTTGCCTGGCCTTGATCTCTCCGCCCCTTGTGAGCCATCCTGGTGAGGCTGCCCCTGAGGAGGTCTTGCGTCGTCCACCTCGCGAGGGTCTTGATTCCTTGCTGGTGAAGATGGGCCGTACAGGCCTACTAGCAAAGCCACGCCGTGGGCCGTAGGCAGGCAAGTCTGGGGACCCCCATTCCCAGAACACCGACAATAGCCCCCGGGCCCAAGGCGTGCTCGGGCTTGGCTTCGAGGCGAAGCCAAGGGTCAAGTGCGGAGTGCCGCGGGCCCCAATAGCATGCGGCCTCGGTCGACGCGTGGCGGTTGATTGGACGTGGGCGTCTCCGCTTCCCCACGCTCCCTTGGCAATTGCCCGACCTGACAAGTCCCTGCGACATGCAAGGAAAACCATCATTACCTGTAATCGTGGGGGGTGTTGGTTGGCCTTCTCCTGGTATAAATGGGAGGGGCGGAGCCCCCGTTGATGGAGTCCTGGACTAAGGGGTCCTCGAGCGTCCGACCTGTTATCCATGGGCCGGACTAATGGGCTGTAAAGACATGAAGGCCGAAGACTGTACTTGTGTCTGGATTGGACTCTCCTTGGCGTGGAAGGCAAGCTTGGCGACCAACTATGAAGATTCCGTCTTATGTAACCGACTCTATGTAACCCTAGATCCCCCCCGGCGTCTATATAAACCGGAGGGGTTATTACGGAAAGGATATACTCATTATCATAGTCATATAGGCTAGGCTTCTAGGGTTTAGCCATTACGATCTCATGGTAGATCAACTCTTGTAACACTCATATTCATCAAGATCAATCAAGCAGGACGTAGGGTATTACCTCCATAGAGAGGGCCCGAACCTGGGTAAAACATCGTGTCCCCCGTCTCCTGTTACCATCGATCCTAGACGCACAGTTCGGGACCCCCTACCCGAGATCTGCCGGTTTTGACACCGACATTGGTGCTTTCATTGAGAGTTCCACTGTGCCGTCAAGGAAAGGTTTGATGGCCCCTCCAATCGTCTATAGTGACGCTGTCCAAGGAGAAACCTTCCTCCCCGGACAGATTTTCGTGTTCGGCGGCTTCGTACTGCGGGCCAACTCGCTTGGCCATCTGTAGCAGATCGATAGCTATGCCCCTGGCCACCAGGTCAGATTTGGAAGCTTGAACTACGTCGCGGATATCCGTGGAGACTTGATCTTCAATGGATTTGAGACCGCAACGATCGCTCCCCCTCGCCCCGATGAACATGACTTAAATCTGTCATTGGATCACATCCAGGAGATGGTCCCTGATGCTGCAATGGCCTTAGAACCGGAGCAGACGTGCCATCCTAGGCCACAGAGTCCGCGGCGTTGGAGCCGCACACGGACTTGGAACCCCGCAATATTTGCGTCAATGAAACTCCGGACTCGTCTCCGGCTATAAGTCCCGGACCGGGTACGCCTGCGGACACCGAGCTGGATCGGTTATCGATTTTCGAATTTAGCGCCGCAGACATCTTCCAGCACTCACCTTTGGGTGATGTGCTAAAATCTTTAAAGAACTTGTCCTTGGAGAAAGACTCACAACCGAACTATGTTCGGTTCGAGCCAGAGGCTGATGATGGGAAATTTTGCTTCCCACCCGCCACCCACTTCATAGCCACTATCGATCACTTAACCGACGTGCTTGATTACGGCTCTGGAGACATCGACGGTATGGACGACGATATCGACCAGGAGAAAGGCCAAGACCCGCCATTTACTGGACGTTGGATGACCACCTCTTCGTACGATATGTACATGGTCGACACACCTAAAAAAGCTGGCGACGATGACAAAGGAGATCAAGTTGCGAATAAACCTTCTGAGACACAGTCCAAGCGCCAGCGCCCTAAGCACCGCTCTAAGCCTCGTCGTTCAAAAGATCATGAAACTGGCACCGAAGAAAATAGTACTCCGGGCGACGCCGAAAACAATGAAGACCCTGTCGGGGCTGCATCCGAACAGGAGGAACAAGACAACATGCAAGATAACCTTGATAAACAGGCCATGCCCAATGATCCGGATGATGATAGTTATCGTCCAGTCTTTGAGGATCATGAGAGCCTCGACAACGAGGAATTCATCGTGCTTGAGGCACCCCTCAAGTAGGAGCGCTTCAAGCACCAGCGAATAGCCACTGCAAGAAGCCTGAAGAAGAAGCAGCAACAGCTCCAAGCTGATCAAGACCTGCTCATTGACATGTGGACTAATGTCCTGACAGCCGAAGAATACAGTCTCGAGCGCCCAGCCAAGAGTTACCCAATGCGCAGACTGCTACCTCAGTTCGATGAGGAAGCACCAGATCCCATACCTCCCTCATGCAATGCGGACCGACCACCACGTGGTCGGGATAGTGCGGTGGACCGACCACCCCGCGGTCAGGATAAAACGGCAACTCAGGCTGAACAACAGCCTGCCCCACCGCCTCACAAAAACAGGGACATAACAGCTTGGGACCATACATACGACCTTCGGAAGGATCTGGACAGAAGAGCAGCACACACCAGATCAATCTACGGATCGCGAGGACGCTTCCCGACTCGGGATGACGGCTACCTATTCGAACATGACAAACCTAGTCACACCCGGGCCGATAACCGCAGACGGACTTCATCAGAGGTGCGCCGTGACGCGGCCTGATATAGAGGCGCCACACACCCTCTCTGCTTCACAGATGAGGTGCTGGATCACGAATTCCCCGAGGGGTTCAAGCCCGTCAATATTGAATCATACGACGGAACAACCGATCCCGCAGTATGGATTGAGGACTTTATTCTCCACACCCACATGGTCCGTGGAGACGACCTCCATGCCATCAAATACCTCCCACTAAAACTCAAAGGGCCAGCTCGACATTGGCTAAATAGCCTGCCCGAGAATTCCATCGGCAGCTGGGAGGACTTGGAAGAGGCCTTCCTTGACAACTTCCAGGGTACATATGTCCGGCCACTACTAGGAAAAGGGCTATAGATGAAATTGACACTAATGGCGCACCAGACATGTGGTGCGCCACTACTATATACTAATGGCGCACCAGACACATGGTGCGCCACTAGTAACAAAAACTTTTTTGTTTCATTTTTCCAAACATACTAATGGTGCATTCAGGCACACTGCGCCATTACTAGTTGAACTAGTAATGGCGCACCAACCACCAAGTGCGCCACTACTGTATTTTTTTAACTCTTTTTTTTGCAAAACTACTAATGGCGCACCGTGGCATAGTGCGCCATTACTAGTTTAAACTAGTAATGCCGCACTCTGCCACGGTGCGCCATTAGTATATATATATATATTTTATTTTTTTTGCAAAACCACTAATGGCGCACCACCAGCAGGTGCGCCATTAGTATGTAGGGTTACTAATGGCGCATGAGTGGGTGGTGCGGCATTAGTAACCTGGGACCAGCTAGATATTTTGGACAGCCACACCTACACACTCACTTTCCCCACTTCATTCCCTCCACCTCCTTCTCCAAGCTTGTGTCGGCTGCCTCATCCTCCTCACCTCATTTGCACCATAGCATCAAAATTAAGTGGTTAAATTACCTTTTTTGATAGGTAAGTAAGGGGAAAGCTATCTTTATGTTGTAGATCTACTTTTTTTCTCCCTAGCTCGCTCCAACAACGTGCACATGCACTTTTTATGGCCTAGCTAGATCTATGTATGTTTGTGGTGTTGCATATGTTTGTGGTGTTGCATATATGTTTGTGTTTGCAGGTACCGGTATTTGAAATGCGATAGTTGCCAATATTTTGCCGGAATGTTGATTCATTTCCGCTTCGGCGAGAATTTTGGCACTATGCATTCTTTTTGGTCCTATTTTTAGGGAAAGTCATGCCAAATTTTTTCTTGGTTTTAAAATATCGTTTTGCTCTACCCTGCAGGCGACCATGGTCCGCACGATGACCGAAGGCATCGTGAATAGGTTTTTGAGCTCCGCGAAGGCCGAGAGGCTTCAAAAGAACGAGACGGAGATAAGATGTCCGTGTCGAAGATGCAAGCTGAAGAGCCTTATTGCGGACCCGAATTCCGGGCAGGTGCGGGACCACCTGCTCTTGCGTGGTTTCATGGATGGCTATCAGTGGCAAGGTGATGAAGATGACTATGAAGTCGTCCATGGGGGCCGGGAAAGAAATGAGGAAGGGCAGCAAGACAACCAACGTGGCTCGGGCGGGTGAGAAGACGAAGAATCTCTAGGACATGATCACGACGGTGATGCTGTACACAGTCATCATGTAGAAGATGCCGGACATGATGATGAGGAAGATCAAGACGAAGGGCATGATCATGAAGATGAAGATGCTGGGGCATACGACGATGGAGGCTGGGTGCAGGACCCTCATATTCAAGAGATGCTTCTCAAGCAGACGGATAACGCAAGAGCTGCCGCCCGAGAGAAAGCCAAGCTGGATCAACTGGAGATAGATGCGGTTACTCCATTGTATGAAGGATGCAGGCCCGAGGATACCCGCCTAAAATTAACGCTCATGGCTATGGAGATGAAGGTAAAACACAAAATGACCGACGCATGCTTCGATGAGAACATGTCATTCTGGCACGAACGTCTTCCCAAGGGGAACAAGTGCCCGACCAGTTTCGAGGAGGCGAAGAAAATCGCGTGTCCTATGGATTTACCGCATGTGAAATACCATGTGTGCATGAATAATTGCATCATTTATCAGGACGAGCACGCGGAGTCTACCATATGTCCAGTGTGCGGCGTCACTTGATACAAGAAGAGGAAGAAAGCTCCTCGAAAAGTGGTGTGGTACTTTCCGATCACTCCTCGTCTGCAGCGGTATTTCGCGGACCCTAAGGTAGCAAAGCTCCTGCGTTGGCACGCGGATAGGGAGGAGAAGAAGCGGGAAGATGACGGAAATGATCCGGAGATAAATAAAAAAGACAAGATGCTGAGTCACCCTAAGGATGTGAGCCAGTGGCAAGCGTTGAACTTCGAAGACCCATAATTTGGGAATGATCCAAGGAACATCGTGCTGGGCGCAAGCACCGATGGAGTCAATCCGTTTGGCAGCCAGAGAAGCACACATAGCACCTGGCCTATGTTTGTGTGGATGTACAACCTCCCCCTGGTTGTGCATGAAGAGGAAGTACATTCACATGAGTATGCTAATTGAAGGGCCGAAACAACCAGGGAATGACATCAATCTCTATCTGGGGATCCTGAAAGAGGAGCTAGACACGCTGTGGAAAACGCCAGCCAATACATGGGACGCCGCAGAGAAAGAATATTTCCCTATGAGAGCCGCACTGCTCACGACGGTGCACGACTATCTCGGTTACGGATATCTCGCGGGGCAGGTGGTCCACGGATTTTTTGGATGCGTCAGATGCATGGATGACACAACGTATCGCCAGCTAGATAGAGATTCCGGGTCTTCGAAAACCATGTTCATGGGACATCGAAGGTGGCTTCGCGACGATGACCCGTGGAGAAAACGCAAGGATCTGTTCAATGGTGAAACCGAACCCCGAAGACGCCCGTGTACGAGGAGCGGCGAGGAAATAGACGAGCTGTTGAAAAATTGGAAAGATTGCCCACTGCCGGGAAAGAAGCAAAAGGCGCCAGAGCCGGGAAAGAAGCGAAAGGCGCCACAACCGCTGCTGAAGGTATGGAAAGCGAGGTCTGTTTTCTGGGACTTGCCGTACTGGAAGATCCACCGTGTGCCTCACAGCCTTGATGTTATGCATATCACGAAGAACGTGTGCGAGAGTCTGCTTGGTACCCTGCTCAACATACCAGAGAGGACCAAAGATGGGCCGAAAGCAAGGGCAGACTTGAAATCAATGGGCATCAGGCAGGAGCTTCACGCTAATGATGATGATGAGGCGAAGCAGGCACAGAAAGTCGTCGCAAAGGCAAAAAGGCCAAGAAGACCAGAAATGACTACCCTCCCGCGTGCTTCACTCTAAGTCAGGAGGAGATCGAGCAGTTTTTCACCTGCCTCGTAGGAGTAAAACTTCCTTACGGTTACGCGGGGAAGATAAGCAGATACCTAGACCCAGCGAAGCAAAAGTTCAGCGGGATGAAGTCTCACGACTGTCACATGCTGATGACGCAGATACTTCCAGTTGCAATCCGTGGGATCATGGACGCGCACATCCGTGAAATGCTATTTGGCCTATGCAACTTTTTCGACGTCATCTCTCAGAAGTCGGTTGGCGTGAGGCAACTCAGAAGGCTATAGGAAGAGATCATGGTGATACTATGCGAGCTTGAGATGTACTTCCCGCCTGCATTCTTCGACGTTATGGTGCATCTGCTGGTCCAAATCGTGGAGGATATCATCCAACTCGGGCCGACGTTCCTGCACAGCATGATGTCGTTCGAAATGATGAATGGTGTCATCAAAGGATACGTTCGCAACATGTCACGTCTAGAGAGAAGCATAGCCAGGGGCTTTCTGACCGAAGAGTGCATCTCCTACTGCACGAATTATCTAGGCATCGAGAACCCCGTTGGTCTGCCCGTCAACAGGCACCTCGGCAGGCTCGCTGGATGGGGTCACCGTGAGGGTCGCCGCAAAATGCATGTCGACTTCGAGGGTCGACTCGCTGACTTTGAAAGAGCAAACCTAGTCGCGCTACAACACATAGATGTGGTCGATCCTTGGGTGGTAGAGCACAAAACCTTTATTGAGAAGATGTACAATGACCGAGGCCAACAGAGGACGGACGGAGATATAATCAAAGAGCACAACTCATGTTTCACGCGTTGGTTCAAGCAGAAGGTTCTGTCGTACCCTTTACATGAGGATTCTTCCGCGGAAGAACAACTCATATTCGCCTTGTCACAGGGCACCGAGCACAACCTGATGACCTATGAGGCGTACGATATCAACGGCTACACATTCTACACCGAGGACAAGGACATGAAGAGCGATGGTTATCAGAACTTCGGGGTAACGATGGAATCCTACACCGGTAACGACAAGGACAAATACTACGGAAGGATCGAGGAGATTTGGGAGCTGAGCTACGCTGGAGAGAAGGTCCCGATGTTCCGTGTCAGATGGGCCAAGAGCGTCCTAAAAGAAGACCGGTATTTCACCACCATGGTTATACCCGAAGCCAAATCCAAGATCGCGGGCACAAACGTCACCTCGAAAAATGAGCCATGGGTACTGGCTTCCCAAGTGGACCAATGCTTCTTCATTACCGACCCGTCAAAGCCCAGTCGTGTTGTCGTGAGGAGAGGCAAAAGGAAGATCATCGAAATGGATGGAGTAGCAGATGAGCAAGACTTCGACAAGTACGGCGACCCGAAGATCGAACATGACGACGACGATGAAGTAGCAGCATACACCACAAGAAGAAGCAGGACCACCCTACCTAAAGGACGTCCGTTCAAGAGAAGAACTCCATTTACAAAAAATAAGGGCAAGAAGATTGTGAACAGATAGCTAGCTAAGATCGATTGTATTTAAATTGTAGCCCAAAGATCTCGATCCCCCTCCATCTTGATCGCTATCATTTCTCGATTGTATTTCATGGGCACTTTTTGAACTCATGAATGTGAACTGATGATATTTTTTCATATTCATAAATATTTTTAAATAACAAATTTGATGATATTTTTCAAAAAAATATCTTTTATAAAAAATTATTACTGTTTCATATTCATATTCATTTTCTTAAAAATTATTAGATGCAACAAAAATCCAAAATGTTTTACCAATTCACAAATGAATGCAACTAAAAATCCAAAAAAAGACTAGTTGTGCTTGGGGATATGTTACTCCCAAAAGCATATAAAGTTTGTCAAATTTGGAGCTATGGATATTTAGTTATGATTTAAACAAGTTTGGACATATTTGAACACAAATAAATATCAAACAACATTTTAAATGTTGTTAACATGGCAACAAACCTCCTAGTGTGTGTGTGCTGCGTGCTGACCAGTCGGGCTAGTGTGTGTGTTCTGATGGAGATAGGGTTAGGTGGAATATAACCTGAGTGCTCGAACTGTAATAAAAAAATACTAATGGCGCACCAGGGGGAGGTGCCCATCGCTGTTGTCGTACTTATGGCGCACTAGGGGGAGGTGCGCCATTGCTAACCCTCCCCCACTCCACCTATTCCCCTCTGGCCTCTCTCCCTCCCTCGCCAGATCCCCTTCTCGACCCTCTCCCTCGCCAGATCCACCCCCGCCGGACTCCACCCCCTCCGCCCCCGCGCCCCCACCACCGCAACTCCCCCGCGCCGCCGCCCCCGCACCCCCGTGTCGCCGTTCTCTTCACCGACCTCGCCGTCCGCGCACGCCTGCGCCTCCTGGCTGTGGTCCTGCGCAGGCCCCGAGCCCTAGGGTTCCGGCTCCAAGGTGGGTGGCAAGCATGCCGGCGCAACCCTAGCGCCGTGTACGACCTCGACTACATATTCATAGGTGAGCCCCTCCCCTCTTCTCCCCCTTCCCCTTCCTTCTTCTTCCTCAACCGATGCTCCGAGTCTCGACGGATATACATGCACGGCCCGTTGCAGTCGGCCATCTCCGGCGAGCTCATGCCGGCGACTACAGCATCCAGACGCGCTCACCCCCTGGAAAACCATAGTTTTCATGCTACATACTCCCGTGGAAAACCATAGTTTTAGCCCACCACATGGCCATGAAATTCCCAGTTTATCACTCAGTAGGTTCTGTGGTTCATTCATAATGATCTGCTCGGTAGGTTCTGTGGTAGATAAAGTTGCTCTGCACCTGCACTGCAGTACAAAATCAGTTTAATTTTTTGTTACAGACGAAATCAGTAGGCTTAGCACCGCTGGCAATTATTTCAGTTAGGGGGCCAATGTTCTGTAATTTACCTAGCTTCTTGATATGAAGCTCCTACAGAGAGTACAGAAAAGAAACCTTTCACAGTGAATGCAAGTAAATTTCGATGAACAGATCATACGTAACTATTGATAGTTGGTAGATATAATTTATACATTATATGAAATTGCAGTCAGTTCTGGAAAAAGAAATTGTCCAGCTTGTGGAAGGATGAGGTGAGAATGACCCAACAAGGATGTGAACAGATCATACGTACTGCTAGTTTAGTTTCTTGATTATATCTAAAATAGGTACCGTTGGTTTCTCTTGTTATAAATTGCCCACATGAGCAAAATCTGCAAGTCAAGCAAGTTTAGCTTGGCTTGTTGAGTTGAATCATGGAATGAGAACCTTCTTATGTATGATATAAAGTCATTTCTGCACCCAATGGAAAATTATTGAGATTAAGTGATGAAATGTTTTCTTGTACTAATGCAGAAAAATATTAGTACGCGATGCGGTGTAGGGCAGACAAACCGTGTAGTGAAAAAATGTGTAGCAACTGGCCAAGCACAAGATTTGAGAAGTTCACTGCTTTTAGCAGTAATATTATTTTTGAAAAATATACTGGATGAGGTGGGAAGAGTTATCCAACGAGATGCTTTCGTAGTGAACAACATGTGAACTGTCGGCTTGGAACTGCACCTACTAGTACTATGGACCATTTGTGCAGGCAGGAATGTGATGCCAAAACACCATGATGAGTGCTGTGCTCTCTGTTTCTTGGCACCACCACCAGACTAGAGTCTGAGACCGCATTTTCACTACTCAGCATGCATTTGAAATTTGTTTACAGCATTGCTTGCTCGGCACCGTCAGATGCTTTGTGTAATTGTACCTGTTATATCTGACAATTGTTTATTGTGGTTTTGATTTTGTTACAGTGTTCTCAAGTATAACAACATAGTGGGATCATTTGTCAACATAGTGGGATCATTTTGCAGATTCCAGCAAACAACATAGTGGGATCATTTGTCAAGGCCAGCATCAGAGTGCTAATTTACAGGTATAAATAGATAAAAGATTCAGAGAGTAGCTATTTTCTTACCAGCATCATGAAGGTTGGGAATATCTTTGTAGAAAACAAAAAGATTAGGAAACTGAATCTAAGGACCAGGGCTAAACCTCTGTACTTTACTGTCTTTAACATGGTATAAATACCTGAACTGAATTTACCGGGCCTCTAAAATTCTGGTGTTTAACCCTGTTGTGTTGCTTCTAGAAATAATATAAAAGCCGTGAAAAAGAAATCTGTGGAGTTGGCACTTTACATAAGGTTGTAGATCATTGTAGTGTCCTAATGTCTAAGACTGTCAGCATGTTAGATATTGCAAACAAATCTGTAGATCATTGTAGTGTCCTAACTTGCAAACAAATCTGTGAAAAAGAAATAACAAGCTTGTCTTGAGGCTCATCTTTGAGACAGGTTATCTGTGTCAGTTGTCGGAGCATTGGAGGTTACTGCTGAGAGTTGTCATAGCAGTGCGTGGCGTCAGTGATGGCCAAGCTGCTAGTTCAACTACTGGCCAACTAGTGGCCCTTGTTATCAAAGTAGTCTTGCCACATGTTCATAGTAATCTCCAATCATATTAGCAGTACTGAATAAAACTTGTCTTGTTTTATGGGAATGGTTGATTACCTTGATTATACTTACTGGATGGTTTATTTATAGTTCTTAAAATATGAAAATGAAAATTATTTGTATCCCTCGTTAAAGGTATTTCTAGCAAAACCTGAAATGCTAGATGGATTGATTTTTCTGAGCTGTTTGTGCTCCCTGCATCTTTCAGCTCTCATTTTCAGTGGAGTTGTTGAATTATATGCTCTTATTGGACATGTTTTACGTGTTGATCCATCAATTGATCACATTGAGAAAGACTTGTAAAGTTGCTGGGTTTTGTCTCTGACCATTGTGTCGTGATGAATTTGCAGGTACCCCGAGAGGCCCTTGAGTTTGCTGAAATGTCGATTAACTTCCGTTCCGGCAAATTTGGGTACTCCATATGTCCTATTTTCAGCAAAGGTCATGCTGAAATTTTCCGTGAATTTTAGCATGACTTTGCTAAAAAATAGGACATATGGGGTACTTGCGACTAATGCATGGGCCGGGGTATCTTAGTACTTAGTTAAGTAGGATCAACTGCCCCGCCATTCTTGCTGCATTAAACCGTAGGTGGCAATAGAGCCAAGTGATTAGGCCCAACTTAGAATTCTCCTTAGCATCGATAAACCCTAGATGATAAACCCAACATAGGTGGCAATAGAGCCAAGTGATTAGTGCCAAGTGATTAGGCCCAACCTAGGGTGCCTCGACATCGATAAACCCTAAATGATGAAAACTTAACTTGGCTTCTATAGGGTGCCTCGGTGTCGATGAGAACCTAAATGATGTACGCTTAGGCTTTTAGGGTGCCTCGGCGTCGACAAACCCTAAATGATAAAAGCTTAGCTTTTAGGATGCCTCGGTGTCGAAAACCCCTAAATGATGAGACCATGATCTTGTTCCTTGACAATAACCAACTTTTTGACCAAACTTTTTTCCTATTTAGAGCGAAACATGGCCCACAACGATGAGGTCAGCGGTTCGGGCAGCAAGCAATTCTGGGAGCTGTCCCAGGAGTTGGAGGAAGAACCTCACCGCTATGAGGACGCCGCGGAAGACACCGATCCTGACTACACAACCCCTAGTGGCGTCGGGGATGACACCACTGATGATGGCGCCACGGATGCCACCACTAATGATGGCGGTGCACGCACAGATGGCAGCCAACCGAAGAGGCAACGGAAGGACCGGCGCCCAAGCGTGCTCGGCACCGTTAGGGAGGAATTTACTGAAGTGAACTCTGACAGGCATCCGACGGTGCCCAAAGAAGTAGTCAAGGGGTACTCGGTTCAGCTCGGGTGCATTCTCCGGAGCACCGTCTCGATCAACACCGAGAACCTAAGGCATAAGGACCGAGGGAATTTGCACAGCCTCCTCTTCACGAAGCTGCACGAATGATACAAGTTCCCTGCTGAGTTTGCAAACACACGCCTCTTAGGGAATAAAGTGAACGGTGCCGCCCTCACGAGGATGAGCACGGCCCTGTCTACTTGGAAAAGCACGGTGAAGGCAATGATTGAAAAAGGTGATAATTATGAGAAGATCAAGGCGAAATATCCTTTGATGAGCGAAGATGACTACAAGGAGTTCAAGATCAAGTGCGAGAGCAGCGCAACCTCCGAATCAAGTCAGTGGGGGAAAGAAATGCGGAAGTTGAACTTAGGGGTCCACCAACTCGGTCCCGGCGGTTACAGAGTGGCGGAGCCTATATGGGACAAGGAGGACGCGGAGCGTGCCGAGCAAGGCCTACCGCCCCGCTTCGAGAAATACCGTGACAAGCAGACCAGGAACTTTCGCAGGGCCCGGTACAAGGAGGACCCGGTAACAAAGGAGCTTACCACGGATCCGAAGACCAGGGCGCCTAAGCTTGTTCTGGTAAGGAATACATCCCCCACGTAATTAGCTCCATATGGTTGCATTCTAATTAATCCCCAATATTTCTAAATGGTTCACATTCCTTCCGCAGGACAATGTAAGCAGTAGCACGGGGTCGTCTCAGAGCTCCCCTTTCAACACCCCTTTAAATAGGGCGTTGAACGTAATGAAAAACAAGGATAAGCTCAGTAAGCCGACGTCAGCTGGTCGTGTGGCCGGCAAAGGCTTGTCCACAAAATGGTTGTCATACTATACCACTGGTGGGCGAAAGGAGAAAAAGACCAGCTCGGAAAGCCAGTCGCGCGAGGTTGAAGCACTCAAGGCACAAGTCGGGCGGATTCCAGAGATTGTCCAAGAGCAAGTGCAACAACAACTGGGAACGACGCTCAATGCCATGGTGCCTACGTTGATTCATGGGCTGACGACGTGGATTGTGGGCGGCCAACAGGGGCCTCCCCCGGTTCCCAGCTTCACGGCCAGCAACTCGCACAACGCGCAGGCGGCGCCATTGGTGTCTCCGGCAGCGCCATTGGTGTCTCCGGCGGAGGCAGTATTCGTGTCTCCGGCGCCGGCACGGGCATTGGAGCTTAATGCACCCGGGTGTACGCTGACCGGCACCTCGCCAGCAAGCGGCCCCTCCGTCAGTTGCACGCCCACTGTTGGCGGTGCCTCGACATTAGCCGAGCTCGACGGCATCACGGTAACTAAGCCTCTCGGCCGATGACTTCATCTCCTTGCCTTTGACTAGGCATCCCTAACGCCCTACATGTTTTCGCAGGGCGCCGCCGATGTTCCTTGCACTCTCCTGCACTTTGTGGGCGGCGAGTTGGTTGATGTCGCCAAGGGAAGAATCGTTCAACCGGGCAACCCCATGTTCCACGGTAATCCGATGCCACCCACAGTGTATAGGGTTGAAGTGGTTCGGGTGCTGCCAGGCTGCGACGAGTTGTTACCTCCGATTCGACCCGCTGGGGCCGACGAAGAAGATGAGATGACCCTCAGTGCCTGCGTAAGCTGGCCCCTACTTTGGCCGAAGAGCCAGATTCGTTTGGGGGCGGGGGACACCACCCCATAGACAAGACCGCCAATCGTGTCGACACCAAGCCATGGCAAGAACACCGCAACACTACCGGACATCCCTATGGCACAGGATCCGGACATGCATATGGCAGAGGATCCGGACGACGACGACAATGACGATGGTACATTTACCAACATTGATAAGTACTTTGCCGAACATGGGTACGGTGACGAGTTCTACGGGCCTCCTTATCAAGAACCCAACCAAGACGACCGCGATCTAGCTGGTACGGCAGAGAAACCCAATTGCAACAGGCGTCGTCTGGCGTTCAGTTCATAGGAGACGCCTCCAGCTGCCGCCTTCACCGAGCCTCAGATAGCTGAGGTGCGAAATATTATCAGCCCCAACACACTCAAGAAGGCGGTCTGTGAGCAGAACTCAGTCCCATTACAGCAGATCAAGAAGAAGGGACGGAAACGAAAGGCTAAAAAGGGCGCCGGTGCGAGCCAGCCGGCACCGAGTACGATCCGTGCTCAGGACGGGCCACCTTCACCTAAGGATATCTCGAGGAGGGTGCATGTGGCGGGTAGGGCGATGCTACCGACAAATATGCTCAATGCTGCAACCGGTGCTATGCGGAGTCTGCATGACAGTGTTCTTTCTTTGGAGAAGCGGTGTCTCAGAGAGAATGATGTGGCATACCCGGTTTTCGTGGCCAAGGTGCCAGAGGGCAAGGGCTTTGTGGATGGTGCCATCGGGGGTACGATCGTCCTGCGGTTTGATGACATCTTTGCTATGTTTAACCTTCATCCGCTGCACTACACCTTCGTTCAGCTGTTTTCACTGAGTATGGAGATGTGGATCATTAGAGACAAGACCCCGTACATCGTGATAGTCGACCCCTTCTACATGCGTGCCAAGCTCTTGGGCAGCGCTGGGGACCGCCAAGTCGCGAGTTCACACCTCGAAGGCGTCATTCTGGAAAACCCAGATAAGGATAACTTCCTCGTGTCTTAATTTCCCGAGTAAGTCATCCCTTAACCGCCCCGAAACAAATGATTTCTTAGATTTCGATCGTTCTTTCTTTTTTCTAACATTCCGTGTTCTGTGCAGTGACACACATTGCACACTCATCCTCTTAAGCCCGAAATATTCCATGGCCACATATTTCGACCCGAACCGTGACTCCAAGATAGACTACACAAATATCAAGAAAGTTCTTGATGATGTTCTCCCCGGATATGCCAAATCTGGAGGCACCTTCACCAGGCCAGTTCATAGGTACGACAGGCACGTGTTCACCCACAATACTAAGTTCAGCTGCGTCAAGCAGCCTCCTGGCGGTCAGAAGGATGCCTACTACGCCCTCCATCACATGCGGGCGATCGTACGGGACCATCATCACCTTCTGCTACCAGATAATCTCAAATATTGGGCCGCGAGCTTGTCGGCAATCCAGGACGCGGACATCAGACAAGAATTCTTTCGCATCCAGTCGGAGTTTGCGGAAATCATCCATCAAGATGTCCTTCATACCTCGGGACAGTTCTACCTCAGATATCAACTATCCAACAGTGAGATAGACACAACGCTACAAATGCAGGCTGACAATGCCCGCGATTTCATGACCATCACGACAGACGGCGGCTTCATCCACGCTCCGGTCCCATGAGTCGAGTCGAAAGTAGTGATGCTATGTGTAGTTCTGAAACATTGATTGGATCATGTTGTAATTAAACTTTAATGAATTGTATGTCTCTTTGGTTTGGACAGTCGTTCAACTTAGATGTAATCGATGCTATTTATTAGTAGGACCATGAATCGTGCTATTAATGTCTTGCTTTTCTCTTCCGATCCTTTTGTTGCATACTTATATATTGCTCATGTATTGTCTGTTGTTTGGCTTGTGCATAGAGATGCCGTCATATGTCGTGTACAAGGGTAAGGTTCCCGGAGTCTACGACGACTGGGAGGAGTGTCGGAGACAGGTTCACCGTTTTAGCGGTAACAGTTACAAAGGGTACACCACTAGGGCGGAGGCGGAATCTAGATACGCCCGCTATCTAGCGGGAGAGAGGAGGGAGCGTTGGAGGAACCGGATGAAGACCAGTTTCATCGCGATGATGCTCATCGTGATGACCGCAGCTCTCTTCTATGTGATGGTAGTTTAGATGATCGATATCGACTTGTAATGTGAAGTCAAACTCGCTACTCGCGGTCTCGAGACTTGTAATGTTCTATCTTTGTTAGGTCTTTTGAATTCGGAGACTAATATGATGAATTGTATTCGGAGACTAATCTTCTATTGTATTCGATGAATCTGCTGTTGCTGTGTGGTGCTGTCTATATTCTGTCCAATAATATATTTTGTAACCTGTGCAAAAATCAGAAAAGTAAAAAAAATAAAACCTAATATTCATACTAATGGCGCATCATCTCAAAGTGCGCCATTAGTATGCCGAAGGATACTAATGGCGCATCACTACACAGTGCGCCATTAGTATGCCAAAGGATACTAATGGCGCATCACCCCACAGTGCGCCATTAGTATGCCAAAGCACATGGATAAATATGGCCCCCTGGGAGGCATACTAATGGCGCATGTTGGTCTATACTAATGGCGCACGGCGTGGTGTGCCATTAGTATATAATACTAATGGCGTGGTACTAGTGGCGCACTAGTAGTGCGCCATTAGTAGGCAAAACTGGTGCGCCACTAGTAGGCCTTTTCCTAGTAGTGGTCCACCCGATGCCGATGACTTAAGCCACATAGTTCAACAACCTAGAGAATTAGCCAGAAAATTCTGAACTAGGTTCCTAACCAAAAAGAACCAGATCGTTGACTGTCCGGATGCCAAAGCCCTAGCGGCCTTTAAACACAGCATCCATGACGAATGGCTGGCACGCCACCTTGGCCAAGATAAGCTGAAGTCCATGGCAGCCCTTACGACACTCATGACCCGCTTTTGCGCGGGTGAGGACAACTGGCTGGCTCATAGCAAAAACACAGCCAGCGAGACAGGCCCCTCCGAGGCCAAGAACAGCTCCGGTAAGCTCCGGCGCAACAGACACAAATGCCGAAGCAACGACGACAACACCGATGACACCACCATTAACGCCGGATTCAGCGGCTCCAAGTCTGGCCAGCGAAAGAAGCCCTACAAAAGGAACAGTGAGGGACCATCCAGGCTGGATCGCATACTCGGTCGTCTGTGCCAGATACATGGTACCTCAGATAAACAAGCCAATCACACCAACAGAGACTACTGGGTTTTCAAACAGGCTGGCAAGTTAAATGTCGAAAACAAAGAAAAGGGATCACAAAGTGAGGACGAGGATGAAGAGCCCCGGTGGCCTAACACTGGGGGGCAAAAGAAATTTCCCCCTCAAGTCAAAACGGTGAACATGATATACGCTACACACATCACCAAAATGGAGCGCAAGCGAGCACTTAGGGATGTCTACGCGGTAGAGCCAGTCGCCCCAAAATTCAATCCGTGCTCGTCGTTCCTGATCACCTTCGATTGTCGAGATCACCCAACTAGTATCCACCATGGCGGTTCAGCCGCACTAGTCCTCGACCCAATTATCGACGGGTTTCACCTAACACGAGTCCTAATGGACGGTGGTAGCAGCCTCAACCTACTCTAGCAGGACACAGTGCGGAAGATGGGCATTAACCCCTCATGAATCAAACCAACAAAGACTACCTTTAAAGGAGTCATACCAGGCGTAGAGGCCCACTGTACGGGCTCAATCACGCTGGAGGTGGTTTTCGGTTCTCCGGACAACTTCCAAAGCGAAGAGCTAATCTTCGATATCGTCCCCTTCCGCAGCAGCTACCACGCACTGCTCGGATGAACCGCATTTGCTAGATTCAACGCAGTACCACACTATGCTTATCTCAAGCTCAAGATGCCCGGTCCACGTGGCGTCATAACAGTCAATGGCAATATTGAACGCTTCCTCCGAACAGAGGAACACACCGCCGCCCTAGCAGCAGAGGTACAGAGCGGCCTTCTCAAGCAGCACCATAGTACGGCTGCCGAGCCCCTGGACATCATTAAGAGGTTCCAGACTACACTGCAACAGGACAGCGCAGCTCGTCAAGAGCTCGATTAGCAATTTGGCCTCCGTCCCAGTCCTGATGAAGTAGTGGCATTCATACCACGCGTACATAATTACGCACTCAAAATTCCATGGACATCGACGGAGACACAAGCCAGCCTGGGATCTACAGTTTGGCTAGACCGATCCCGGGCACACACATAACTTTACTATCTCCTTTTCCCTTTTTTCAGGTTTCTCTTATGCGGGCCTCCTTCGACGGCCTGATTAATGGTCCTGTCAAAGGATAAACACACCGGATTGACACGGAGCACAGGCGTACATGGGAATCCCTAGAGGCTAACTAAAGGATTACTCTATCCGTCTTTAGGACCCACACGCAGCTCACCTTTGGTCGCGGCATGTCAAATAGCCGGTTGCTTATTGCATTATTTTGTACTAATGTGCTTGGACGCATTAACCCAACTATAATGGAAACAGTTCATGATCCAAGTTCAAGGGCCCCAGATCTTATCTCTGTTCTCCCTCAGTTTTCCTTTAAATTACTTATTTTCTAGCAACCGTACACTCTGGTACGATTCATATTTGCCAGGGGCTCCCCATCGCCCCACGATACGGCAACAAAGTCCGAACAATCCTTAAAGATAAGTTCGGCACCCCGAATTTAGCATTATATGCATTGGCTTCGAATCATGTCTTTTGTCAATAGTTGGGTTGTCTGGCTCCTGTTCTTGCTACCCTATGTTCCGCTAAATCGACTAGGGTAATAAAGGGAGAAGTACTGCGATTGTGCCCTGGCC
Source organism: Triticum urartu (assembly GCF_056163025.1). Classification (NCBI taxonomy): domain Eukaryota; kingdom Viridiplantae; phylum Streptophyta; class Magnoliopsida; order Poales; family Poaceae; genus Triticum; species Triticum urartu. The sequence continues at coordinate 169,223,857 of NC_141876.1, read as the reverse complement.
TTGACAAGATGAGCACCTCAGTAGAGAAAGCCAAAAACTGACTGTCACAATACGACGAGAGCCGGTCAGCTGTTCGAGGGTTACAAATCGTTGGAGATTTTTTCCGCATTATGCGAAAGATCAACACTTCCCGATCACATGCTGACAGCACCCTGGCTTGAACCAGGGGCTGCGCCCATGCTTTATTATAAAACTCCTATGGCTAAGTGAGGGCGTTTAAGCCGTATAGTATGATTGCCTTGTTCGTTGCGCTAAACAACTCCTTCAAGGACCATATAATTGGATCAAGATTGTTTAGATTCCATTCCGAACACCTCCGTACTACCTATGTGAGGGCAGAAGCCGACGACTGGCCAACCCTCAGATTACGTACAAAACGGCCGCACAGGAGGAAACAATTAAAGCATAACAAAATTACATCACAAAACATGCTTTTTTTATAATACAAGGCAAAAGCAACATGTATACATTTAGTCAAAGACAACGTCCTGCGAACATTGTGCTGCCTCAAGGCGAGACCCCTCCAGGACATCAGCAAAATACTGTTCGGGTGTGCGGTGCTCCTTGCCCTCCGGTGGCCCTCTGGTCACCTCGACGGCGTCCATCTTCGCCCACCACATCTTGCAATGGGCGAAGGCCATGCGTGCACCTTCAATGCAGTCCGAGCGCTTGACGACGTCCAGCCGAGGACAGGCGTCCACCATCCGCCTCACGAGTCCGAAGTAGCTGCTTGGCATAGCTTCGGCTAGCCATAGTCGGATTATCAAATCCTTCATGGCTAGTTCGGCCACCCTATGCAGCTCCACCAGCTGTTTAAGCTGATCGGTGAAGGACACGGGATGCTCTGGCGCAGCATACTGCAACCAGAATAGCTTCTCCGTAGAACCCCCTCCTTTGGCTCGATAGAACTCCGCGGCGTCTGATACACTACGTGGTAAATCCGCAAAAGCTCCCGGGGAACTCCGAACCCGGGTTAGTAGAAGGTACTGCTTCTCCGCATACTTGCTTTGCATCTTAAATGCCTTACCCGCCATGATCTTCTTGGCCTCCTGGAGCTCCTACTAGACTTCTTTGACCCGGGCCTCAAGCTTCTTACGGGCGGCATGCTGCTGGACAACCTTCTCCTCGGCCTCGCCCGGGGCCTTCTTCAGGGCCTCGACCTCGGTCACGGCTCCTACACATATTACGACACCGCGGTCAATATACAACGCCTACTCCTTCCGAACACACAACAAGTCGTCACTCACCTTGCTTCTCCTGGAGCCAAACCCTAACCTCGTCGAGCTCGTTCTCGGTCCGCTCCAGCCTCTGCCTCAGTTCAGAGACTTCAGCAACATGCGAGGTTGCGTCCAACAGCGACGCCTGCTTATCCATCCATATTACGTTAGTCTCCTATAACAAAAGGTTGATCCTCTGTCCGGTTCTTCTTGCCGAACACCAGACAGTGTCTCAGGGGCTACTGTCTACTCGGGGTTTTTCTGTTTCTTATCTCGAAACCTATCAATAGGCTGCTGCAAGCTTCATCCAGTCTACTCTTGGCGGACTGAATCTTCTCGATCACCACACCCATAAGGATACGGTGTTCATCCACGACGGAGGCGCCTCGAAGCACCTCCATCAGGTTATCCGGCGCCCCTGGATGGACAGGGGCCACCGGTGGAAGCGGCGCACCCCCTCCTTAAAAGGGGGCTGCCCGCCCGACTCCAAAGCCATATGGGCCTCCGGAATCGTATTCGGCTGAGGGCCGAACTGGATGCGGCCCTCTTCGTCAGTCTCCATGGGGATCGGCTCCTCCGTGTGTCTGGCAGTGGAGGTCTCGCCTTGTGGCGCCTCCCGGACGGTGTCCTGGGCTCCTCCCTGGTTCGGAGCGGTCCTCCGGGATAACACTTCGGTGTCGTCCCTGGCCCCCGGGGAATAAGCAGGCGGTGGTGGCATGCTCGCCATCTCCGACGGAGCCAACGAACCTCCAGATGAGGATCGCTGGATAAGGTCGCGGACCAGACTGCAATAGTACAATTAACTATGTCAAGATAATGAAGAGAAAGGGCCGGATGCGCGTATGAGGGAGCCATGTCACTTACAATGCAGCATGGGGCTTAGTGCGGGGGCGTCGTTCCAGACTGCTGTCAACGTCCCACGCGGTGTTGATCGCTGGGGCGCCCTTCCCCTTCTTAGGCGTTTCCGCCTCCGGATGCACTGAAGCCGCCCTCTTCTTCTTCCTCTCCTCAGGGGGAGGATTGTTTTCCTCCTCCTCCTCTTCCTTGCCATTGTCCTCAGGGACAGAGGAATGAGCTTCATCATCTTCGGACGTCACGTCCAAAGTGCCCTTGCGACGGGGGCCACTCTTGGCCCCCTTGGCCTTATTCTTTGACGCCTTGTAAGGCATCGGCACCAGCATCTTCACTAGACGCAGGATGACCGGTTCTTCAGGCAGCGCAGCCGGGCACCGGATCCGCTTCGCCCTCTCCATCTAGTCCTGAAAAAGCAGCAATAAAAGCTCAGGCATCATCCTTGCGGACATGGTTGCTTGAGTGGAAAGAAGATGAGAACTTGGGCGCTGGAGCTCGAGATTGGAAAGGCGGAGACAGAGAGAGGGAATGAGAGAGGAAGAGGGAATCCTTATCCCCTTATAAAGGCAACGAATATTAAATGCCTCCTCACTCCCCTTAAGATTCACCTATTCCCAAGGGCTGTATAAATGGCACGATTGGGTTACCCATGCCCGCATTGATGAGAATCCCGCGATAAGGGGACACGATATCTGCTTTGACAAGATGTGCCAATGGCAACCGCGTCTCAGGACGTGGGGAGTCGAAACATGAAAGCGGTTTGGAATTGGGATCGGCAGACGTGATGTCATGTTGTAAAAAGCTGTCAGCAGATTAGACTCATGTAAAAATATATTCTCTCTGCGGTAATGTATGGTGTGTGTGTGTGTGACAGGTCCGGATACTATAATCGCATCCGAAGAATATCTTGAAGTTCGTATAGAAGGGAGCCCGCCTTGCAATGCCAAAGACAATCTGCGCGCCGGTCTCATCGTCATTGAAGCCAGGTTCAGGGGCTACTGAGGGAGTCCTGGACTAAGGGGTCCTCAGGCGTCCGGCCTATTATCCATGGGCCGGACTGATGGGCTGTGAAGACATAAAGGCCGAAGACTATACTTGTGTCCGTATTGGACTCTCCTTGGCGTGGAAGGCAAGCTTGGCGACCGACTATGAAGATTCCGTCTTATGTAACCGACTCTATGTAACCCTAGATCCCCCCCGGTGTCTATATAAACCGAAGGGGTTAGTCTGGAAAGGATATACTCATTACCATAGTCATACACGCTAGGCTTCTAGGGTTTAGCCATTATGATCTCATGGTAGATCAACTCTTGTAACACTCATATTCATCAAGATCAATCAATCAGGACGTAGGATATTACCTCCATAGAGAGGGCCCGAACCTGGGTAAAACATTGTGTCCCCCGTCTCCTGTTACCATCGATCCTAGATGCACAGTTCGGGACCCCCTACCCGAGATCCGCCGGTTTTGACACCGACACCCGTCGCCCATCCTTCCTCTGCCTCTTCCGCTTCTTCTCCTTCCTTGCTCCTCTCCTGCTACCAATGGTGCTGTCGAGGAGGTTCACTGCCGTGGAGAAGGGGAAGGCCCCTCACGAGGTGCTCGGCTCTCCGGTGCCCAAGCGTGGACGCGGCCATCCACGCAAGCACACCGCAACCCCCGCCGCGGCCCCGCGTGGCCATGGTGGTGCCGCTTCGCGGGGCAGGGGTCGCTCTGGTTGTGGCAGTCCCGTTGATGAAGGGAGACATGCCGTGGTCGCACGGCCTCCCCGGCCGCGCTTCCACTCAGCGGAGATGCTGCCGGAGTTCGTCGTCTGGTCAGAGAATCCGACCGGCAACTGGCTTCAGCTCCCGCCCTTCTTCGCTGACTAGCTACCGGCCTCAGGTCCAGGTGGGCTTTGGCTACAGGCAGACGGCTGCTGTAGCAGGGCTTCCTGGGTTGCGCTCGAGGTCTCTGGTGCGGGCAATATAGCTCTGGCCCGCGGTTGGCAGACGTTTGCCCACGTTTGCGGCCTAGGAAGGCGGTGCACCCTCTGACGATGCACTTCAAGTACGACGGCGACATGACCCTCTATGTGAGGGTGTTTGGGGAAGATGGTCGCTGCGCCGGGTGCTCCCCCGAGGTGAACGACGTCGAGGAGGTGCTCGGCCTTGGTGACGGTCGCGACGAAGATGAGGGCGAACCCGCCCTTGGTGCCGACCGCATCTCGTCCGGCTATGGCAGCTCTTCCCCCAGCGACATCTCTAGCAATGGCGGCTACGACCAGCTGCCACGCCGCCGTGCCCGCTTCGAATACAGTGGCGGGTCGCCTCGTCGCCGCGCCTCCGTGAAGCGCGAGGAGGGGTCCGGTTGAGCTCAGGAAGACACTGGGGCCTGCCCCCGTGGACCGCTGTAGGCGTCGCTTCTATTTTGTTCTTCTTTACCTTCCTACATCAGAAAGAAACCAGAATGGGCCCCGGAGGGGCGTGTATCGAACTATGATCTCAATTGTTATGCTATGTTTGCTATTCCTGTGCTGTGTCGCAACATCGTCGTTTTATGTAGGGATAACTTAGCTTGACTTGTTTTGAGTGGCCTCCTCCTCACGAGGCGCTTGCTTCCTAGTACCCGTCGAGGCCTCCTTGACCTGATATGCGCTTAGGAACTGCAAAAAATTCATCAAGAGGTTTATCGTTCACCCGGGCTTGGTCATAGGCGCCGCTGGCCTTGACCCGGCGCTTTGCGTCGCGATACCTGTGGGGCACGAATTAGGAGAGGTGCGCCAGCTTGTGGGCTCGAACAAGGGTGCCTCGTGAAAAGACAGAAGGAGGAAGCTCACGAAGGTACCAGTTCAGCCCCCTCGCAAGGGACGCGAGGGAGAGTACAAGTCGACCAAAGAGGCGAAGGCAGAAACAGAGGCAGAAAGCGATAAAACGGGACCAGCAAGAGACACCAGAAAGCAAATTTCAATTAAAAGAGGGGCGAGCCAACTTCAGAAAGCAAATGAAAAGCCGCGTCTGGCACCTAGTCTAGTCTTCGACGTCTTCTCACCAGCGCGGAGCTAAATGCTGCCACTCGGCGTGGGAGGGAGCCCCCGTGGCCCAAGGGCGGCACTCCAGAGGCTCCGGGGCGTGTACAACCCCACTCATTATTATGTGAGAGTGTCACGGGTGGCGACTCTTCACAGGCACGAGGCCTTGCTTCGCAGGCGCTGGGCCTTTCTTCACAGGCACCAGCCCTTCTTCACAGGCACTGGGCCTTTCTTCACAGGCACCGGGCCTTCTTCACAGGCACTAGGCCTTTCTTCATGGGTAGAACTTCCAGAGGTGTTGGATGTTACAGGCGTTCTGGACGGGTATCCCGTCCTGCGTCTCCAGTCGCGCGGCGCCAGGCCTGGAGATGTGGACGACCTTGAATGGGCCCTCCCACATGGGTGAGAGCTTATGCAGCCCCTCCCTGGAGAGCACCCGCATCAGTACGAGGTCACCCACCTCAAGAGTCCTGGAGCGGACGTTGCGACAGTGGTACCGCCGCAGCGCCTGCTGGTATCTTGCCGCCCGTATTGCAACTTCACGGCGATGTTCCTCCCCAGCACGAGGTCCATCCCCGCATGGCATCCTGCTGCGTCTCATCAAACATCAGGACCCGTGCGAAGCAATGCTTGACCTTGTGAGGGAGGACTGCTTCTGCTCCGTAGACGAGGAAGAACGGGGTTTCGCCCATTGGCTTGGTGCGGTGGTGCGGTTCGACCACAACACGGACTGGAGCTCGTCATGCCAGCCCCTGCCGCAGGCTTCGAGCTTCTTCTTGAAGGTCCTGGTCTTAAGGCCCCTCAGGACCTCCACGTTGGCGCGTTCGGCCTGGCCATTGCTCCTGGGGTGTGCTACCGAGGCGTAGCAGATCTACATTCCAAGGTTAGCATAGTATGACTTGAAGAGATTACTAGTAAACTGCGGGCCATTATTGGTGATGATGCGGTTGGGGACCCCAAAACGGCTCACGAGGCCCTTGATGAACTTGACCATAGAGCCAGCTGGGATGGCATAGACGGCTTCAACCTCCGGCCACTTGGTGAACTTGTCGATGGTGACGTAGAGGTATCGATAGCCCCCTGGCGCCCAAGAAACGGGCCTAGAATATCCAGCCCCCAGACTGCGAACGTCCACGAGAGTGGAATTTTCTGGAGGCCCTAAGCTGGATGATGGATCTACTTGGCATGGAATTGGCAGGCCTCGTAGGACTTCACCAGCTCAGATGCGTCATTGAGCACCGTAGGCCAATAGAATCCACTTTGGAATGCCTTGCCGACGAGGGTTCGCGGCGATGAGTGCTGCCCGCAGTCCCTGCAGTGTATGTCGAATATCAGCTCTTTCCCCTGTTCCCTGGAGATACAATGCAGTGAAACATCATTTGGTCGCTTCCTGTATAACTCACCGTCCCAGAGGCAGTCTGCTATGGCCTGACGGGCCACGTGCTCCGCATCCTCATCCTTTTCCGGCAACGTCCCTTGCATCAGGAAATTCCTTGAATTCCTTGGTCCAGCATCCCTCCAGGGGCGCGAGCGCCAGGAGTAGGCGCGCTCCCGAGGTTGGGCCATAGGCTGGGGCTCATGTGGCAGGCGGCTGCGGGAGTTCCTCCCGAGGCTGAGCTATTCTTGAAAGTGGTGGCGTTGCTGACGGCTTGAAGAGCCACTCCTCGAAGACGCCAGGCTCCTGGGGCTGTCGCTTGGATCTCTGCTGGCGATGTCGTCAGCGTCCTTGTTGGTGCCACGGGGCACGTGCTGCAACTCCAGGCCCAGAAATTGCTTCTCCATCTTGCGCACCTCCGCAAGGTATGCTTCCATGTGCTCGTCCTTCGACCCGTTTACCTTGTTGGAGAAGTTGAGGAGGAGCTGTGAGTCGCCCCTAATAGTGGGATGCTTCACCCCCAGCGCCGCCGCAGCATTCAGGCCGGCTATGAGGCCCTCATATTCTGCAATGTTGTTGGAGACCTTCTTGCCCTGCTGGAAGCAGAGCTGCGTGGTGTAGTTGAGCTTGTCCTGAGTGGGCGAGATGAGTACTGCTCCAGCCCCCGTGCCCTGGCGCGCGAAGGCACCATCGAAACAAATGACCCAGCCGTCAAGCGCCTCACTTCCTGGCGAGAGGGACCGGTCTTTGCCTACTTCAAGCGTTGGGGCATCTATCCATTCTGCCACGAAATCATTGAGCGCGGCTCCCTTGATGACCCTGGTAGTACTGAACTCCAACTGGAATGCTTCCAACTCAATGTTCCATTCAGCGACCCTTCTGGCAGACTTGGGGCTCCTGAGCACTCTCTCCAATGGGTAAGCTGAGACGACCTTAATGGGGTGGCCCTGAAAGTAGTGGCGCAGCTTACGCAAGGCTACTAGGAGTGCGAGTAGGAGCTTCTGAGGCATGGGGTACCGTGCTCTTACATCTCGCAACACCGTGCTGATGAAGTATACCGGGTGCTCGACGAGGGTAGGCGTGCCGATGAGGTTTGCATCTTCCATAAGCTGGGGTGCCTCCTGGGGTGGTAGAGCCCCCGATGCTTGATCGCTTGCCAAAGTGTTCGCGAGTTTGGGGGCGTCGTCCTGCTGAGCCTGATCCTTTGCCGCTGCTGCTGTGGCCCTCGAGGCGCCCTTCTGGTCTTGCGTCGTCTCTGCTGGAGGCGTGGCACGGCGTGATGCGCCATTGGCTTGGTGTTCGTCCAGAACCACCACCAGAGCCGCGCTGGCTGAGTACGGGGTGGCGGCAAGATAGAGCACTAGGGGCTCACGAGGTCGTGGCGCCACCATCACTGGAGGGCTGGTCAGGTATCTCTTGAGGTCTTGAAAAGTTTGGTCGGCCTCTGGGGTCCACTCGAACGGGCCCTTCTTTTTCATCAGCTTGAAGAAGGGTAGGGCGCGCTCCCCTAGCTTGGAGATGAAGCGCCCTAACGCAGTCACCCGACCAGCCAACTTCTGCATTTCCTTGAGGGTCTGTGGTGAACTCATGTCTTCAATGGCCTTGACCTTCCCCGGGCTGGCCTCGATGCCCCTGTGGGACACCAGGAACCCAGAAGCTTGTCGGAAGGGACGCCAAACACACACTTCTCTGGGTTGAGCCGCAAGTCCACCTGGCGAAGCCTTTCAAAGGTCTCCTCCAGGTCTTGGATCAAGGTCCCTGCCTCCCGAGACTTCACCATGATGTCATCGACGTAGGCTTCATCGTTTCTCCCGAGCTACTTCCCCAAGGCGATGTGCATGAGCTGCTGGAAGGTTGCGCCCGCGTTGCGCAGCCCGAACGGCATCCAAGTGTAGCAGTACACCCCACACGGGGTCAGGAAGGCCGTCTTCTCCATATCTTCTACCGCCATCTTGATCTGGTGATATCCTGAGAATGCATCCAGGAAGCATAGCAAGTTGCACTCGGCGGTGGAGTCGACGATCTGGTTGATGCGTGGAAGCGGGAACGGATCTTGGGGACAGGCCGTGTTGAGGTTGGTGAAGTCGACGCACATCCGCTCCTTCCCACCTTTCTTTGGGACGACGACGGGGTTCGCCAGCAACTTGGGGTACCGAACCTCGCGAATGACACACGCTGCCTCCAATTTGCGGGTTTCTTGGACGATGAAATCTTGCTTCTCCGTGGACTGCCGCCTCGCCTTCTACTTCACGGGGCGTACATTGGGGCACACCTTCAGGTGGTGCTCTATTACCTCTCTTGGGACCCCTACCAACTGATCAGGCTCCCAGGCAAACACTCCCTTGTTTGCATGCAAGAACTTCACTAGCACCTCCTCCTGACCAGGCTCAATGTTGGCGCCTATGGTAAAGGTTGCCCCTAAGGACCCGTCCTCCTCGACCGACACTGGCTTGGGTTCTGCCTTGTCCTGAGTGAAGAACTGCTTCTTCTTGGTTGGTGCGGCTCCCTTGGCCTTGGAGGTATCTGAGTCGGTGGGTCATGCTGTCGCGGCGGCCTTGAGGGCAAGCTTGAGCACCTCCAGGGCCTCCTTAGCGTCCCCATTGATGGTGAGGACACCTTCGCCCCCCGACATCTTCATGAGGTTGTAAGCAGGATGGGTTTCTGCCATGAACTGGGCCATAGCTGGGTACCCGAGCGTTGTATGGGAGGCCAATGCGGGCAAATTCGTCAAGAGGTTTATCGTTCACCCGGGCTTGGTCATAGGCGCTGCTGGCCTTGCCCCGGTGCTTTGCGTCGCGATACCCGTGGGGCACGGATTAGGAGAGGTACGCCAGCTTGTGGGCTCGAACGAGGGTGCCTCGCGAAAATACAGAAGGGGGAAGCTCACGAAGGTACCTGTTTAGCAACCTCGCGAGGGACGCGAGGGAGAGTACAGGTCGATCAAAGAGGCGAAGGCAGAAACAGAGGCAGAAAGCGATAAAACGGGACCAACAAAAGACACCAAAAAGCAAATTTCAATTAAAAGGTGGGTGAGCCAACTTCGAAAAGCAAATGAAAAGCAACGTTCGACACCTAGTCTAGTCTTCGATGTCTTCTCACCAACACAGAGCTAAGTGCTGCCACTCGGTGTGGGAGGGAGCCTCCGAGGCCCAAGGGCAGCACTCCTGAGTCTTCGGGGCGTGTACAACCCCACTCATTATTACGTGAGAGTGTCATGGGCGGAGACTCTTCACAGGCACGAGGCCTTGCTTCATAGGCGCTGGGCCTTTGTTCACAGGCACCGGCACAGTCCTGGAGCGGATGCTGCGATAGTTGTACCACCGCAGCACCTGCTGGTATCTTGCCGCCCGTAGTGCAGCTCCGCGGCGACGTTCCTGCCCTAGCACGAGGTCCATCCCCCGCATGGCGTCCTGCTTCGCCTCATCAAACGCCAGGACCCGTGCGGAGTGATGCTTGACCTCGTGAGGGAGGATTGCTTCTGCTCCGTAGACAAGGAAGAATGGGGTTTCGCCCGTTGGCTTGGTGGCGGTGGCGCGGATCAACCACAGCACGGACTGGAGCTCGTCGTGCCAGCCCCAGCTGCAGTCTTCGAGCTTCTTCTTGAAGGTCCTGGTCTTGAGGCCCCTCAGGACCTCCGCGTTGGCGCGTTTGGCCTGGCCATTGCTCCTAGGGTGTGCTACCAAGGCGTAGCAGATCCGCGTTCCAAGGTTAGCACAGTATGACTTGAAGAGATTACTAGTAAACTATGAGCCGTTATTAGTGATGATGTGGTTGGGGACCCCAAAACGGTTCACGAGGCCCTTGATGAACTTGACTGCAGAGCCAGCTAGGATGGCGCGGACGGCTTCAACCTCCGGCCACTTGGTGAACTTGTCGATGGCGACGTAGAGGTATCGATAGCTCCCTGGCGCCCGAGGAAACGGGCCCAGAATATCCAGCCCCCAGACTGCGAACGGCCATGAGTGGAATGGTCTGGAGGCCCTAAGCTAGCTGATGGATCTGCTTGGCATCGAATTGGCAGGCCTCGCAGGACTTCACCAGCTCAGCTGCGTCGTTGAGCGTCGTAGGCTCGTAGAATCCACTTCGGAATGCCTTGTCGATGAGGGTTCACGACGATGAGTGGTGCCCGCAGTCTCTGCCATGTATGTCGGCTATCAGCTCTTTCCCCTGTTCCCTGGAGATACAACGCAGTGAGACGTCATTTGGTCGCTTCCTGTATAACTCACCGTCCCGGAGGTAGTATGCTATAGCCTGACGGGCCATGCACTTCGCGTCCTCCTCCTTTTCCGGCAACGTCCCTTGCATCAGGTATTCCCTGAATTCCTTGGTCCAGCATCCCTCTTGGGGCTCGAGCGCCAGGAGTAGGCGCGCTCCCGAGGTTGGGCCACAGGTCGGGGCTCCTGTGGCAGGCGGCCGCGAGACTTCCTCCCGAGGGTGAGCTGTTCTTGAAAGTGGTGGCGTTGCTGATGGCTTGAAGAGCCGTCCTCGAAGATGCCAGGCTCCTGGGGCTGTCGCTTGGATGCTCTCCTGGCGATGTCGTCAGCTTCCTTGTTGGTGCCACGGGGCACGTGCTGCAACTCCAGGCCTAGAAATTGCTTCTCCATCTTGCGCACCTCCGTGAGGTATGCTTCCATGTGCTCGTCCTTCGGCTTGTATACCTTGTTGGAGAAGTTGACGAGGAGGTGTGAGTCGCCCTGATAGTGAGACGCTTCACCCCCAGCACTGCCGCAGCCTTCAGGCCAGCTATGAGGCCCTCTTATTCTGCAATGTTGTTGGAAACCTTCCCGCCCTGCTGGAAGCAGAGCTGCACGGCGTAGTAGGGCTTGTCCTGAGTGGGCGAGATGAGTACTGATCCAGCCCTCGCGCCCTGGTGCGCGAAGGCACCATCGAAATATATGACCCAGCCGTCAGGCGCCTCACTTCCCGGTGAGAGGGACCGGTCTTCGCTTACTTCAAGCGCCGGGGCGTCTGTCCATCCTGCCACGAAATCAGCGAGCACGGCTCCCTTGATGACCCTAGTAGTACTGAACTCCAACTGGAATGCTTGCAACTCGATGTTCCATTCAGTGACCCTTCTGGTAGAGTTGGGGCTCCTGAGCACTCTCTCCAATGGGTAAGCTGAGATGACCTTGATGGGGTGGCCCTGGAAGTAGTGCCGCAGCTTTCACGAGGCTACCAGGAGCGCGAGTAGGAGCTTCTGAGGCATGGGGCACCGTGCTCTTGCATCCCGCAACACCGTGCTGACGAAGTATACCGGGTGCTCGACGAGGGTAGGCGTGCTGATGAGGTTTGCGTCTTCCGGAAGCTGGGGTGCCTCCTGAGGTGGTAGAGCCCCCGACGGTTGGTCGCTTGCCGAAGTCTTCGCGAGTTTGGGGGCGTCGTCCTGCCGAGCCTGATCCTTTGCCGCTGCTGCTGCGGCCCTCGTGGCACCGTTCTGGATCTTGTGTCGTCTTTGCTGGAGGCGTGTCACGGTGTGATGCGCCCTTGGCTTGGTGTTCTTCCCGAACCGCCACCAGAGCCGCGCTGGCTGAGTACGGGGTGGCGGCAAGATAGAGCACTAGGGGCTCGCGAGGTCGTGGTGCCACCATCACTGGAGGGCTGGTCAGGTATCTCTTGAGGTCTTGAAAAGCTTGGTCGGCCTCTGGGGTCCACTCAAACGGGCCCTTCTTTTTCATCAGCTTGAAGAAGGGTAGGGCGCGCTCCCCCAGCTTTGAGATGAAGTGCCCTAACGCGGTCACCCGACCAACCAACTTTTGCATTTCCTTGAGGGTCTGCAGTGGACTCATGTCTTCAATGGCCTTGACCTTCTCTGGGTTGGCCTCGATGCCCCTGTGGGACACCAGGAAACCCAGAAGCTTGCCGGAAGGGACGCCAAACACGCACTTCTCTGGGTTGAGCTGCAAGTCCACCTGGCGAAGCCTTTCAAAGGTCTCCTCCATGTCTTGGATCAAGGTCCCTGCCTCCCGAGACTTCACCATGATGTCATCGACGTAGGCTTCAGCGTTTCTACCGAGCTACCGCCCTAAGGCGATGTGCATGAGCCGCTGGAAGGTTGCGCTCGCGTTGCGTAGCCCGAACGGCATGCAAGTGTAGCAGTACACCCCACACGGGTCAGGAAGGCCATCTTCTCCACATCTTCTACCGCCATCTTGATCTGGTGATATACTGAGAACGCATCTAGGAAGCATAGCAAGTTGCACTCGGCGGTGGAGTCGATGATCTGGTCGATACGTGGAAGTGGGAACGGATCTTGGGGGTAGGCCTTGTTGAGGTTGGTGAAGTCGATGCACATCTGCTCCTTCCCGACTTTCTTGGGGACGACGACGGGGTTCGCCAGCCACTCGGGGTAGCGAACCTCGCGAATGACACCCGCAGCCTCCAATTTGCGGGTTTCTTGGACGATGAAAGCTTGCTTCTTCGTGGACTGCCGCCTCGCCTTCTGCTTCACGTGGCGTACGTTGGGGCACACCGCCAGGTGGTGCTCTATTACCTCTCTTGGGACCCCTACCAGCTGATCGAGCTCCCAGGCGAACACTCCCTTGTTTGCACGCAAGAACTTCACTAGCGCCTCCTCCTGACCAGGCTCATAGTTGGCGCCTATGGTAAAAGTTGCCCCTGAGGACCCGTCCTCCTCGACCGGCACTTGCTTGGGTTCTGCCTTGTCCTGAGTGAAGAACAGCTTCTTCTTGGTTGGTGCAGCTCCCTTGGCCTTGGAGGTATCTACGTCGGTGGGTCATGCTGTCGCGGCGGCCTTGAGGGCAAGCTTGAGCACTGTCAGGGCCTCCTTGGCGTCCCCCTTAATGATGAGGACACCTTCGCTCCCCGGCATCTTCATGAGGTTGTAAGCAGGATGGGTTGCTGCCATGAACTGGGCCAGAGCTGGGTACCCAAGGATGGCATTGTACGAGAGGCCAATGGGGGCAAATTCGTCAAGAGGTTTATCATTCACCCGGGCTTGGTCATAGTTGCCGCTGGCCTTGACCCGGTGCTTTGCGTTGCGATACCTGTGGGGCACGGATTAGGAGAGGTGCGCCAGCTTGTGGGCTCGAACAAGGGTGCCTCATGAAAAGACAGAAGGAGGAAGCTCACGAAGGTACTTGTTCAGCCCCCTCGCGAGGGACGCGAGGGAGAGTACAGGTCGACCAAAGAGGTGAAGGCAGAAACAGAGGCAGAAAGCGATAAAACGGGACCAGCAAGAGACACCAAAAAGCAAATTTCAATTAAACGAGGGGTGAGCCAACTTCGGAAAGAAAATGAAAAGCCGCGTCCGGCACCTAGTCTAGTCTTCGATGTCTTCTCACCAGCACGGAGCTAAGTGCTGCCACTCGGCGTGGGAGGGAGCCCCCGAGGCCCAAGGGCGGCACTCCTGAGGCGCCGGGGCGTGTACAACCCCACTCATTATTATGTGAGAGTGTCACGGGCGGCGATTCTTCACAGGCACGGGGCCTTGCTTCACAGGCACTGGGCCTTTCTTCACAGGCACCGGCCCTTCTTCACAGGCACCGGGCCTTTCTTCACAGGCACCGGGCCTTCTTTGCAGGCACTGGGCCTTTGTTCATGGGTAGAACTTCCGGAGGTGTTGGATGTTCCAGGCGTTCTGGACGGGTATCCCATCCTGCGTCTCCAGGCACGCGGCGCTAGGCCTGGAGACGTGGATGATCTTCAACGGGCCCTCCCACATGGGTGAGAGCTTATGTAGCCCCTCCCTGGAGAGCACCCGTGTCAGGACGAGGTCACCCACCTCAAGAGTACTGGAGAGGACGCTGTGATAGTGGCACCGCCGCAGCACCTGCTGGTATCTTGCCGCCCGTAGTGTAGCTCCGCGACAACGTTCCTCCCCCAGCACGAGGTCCATCGCCCGCATGGCGTCCTGCTCCATCACATCAAACGCCAGGACCCGTGCAGAGTGATGCTTGACCTCGTGAGGGAGGATTGCTTCTGCTCCGTAGACGAGGAAGAATGGGGTTTCGCCCGTTGGCTTGGTGGCGATGGTGCGGATTGACCACAACACGGACTGGAGCTCGTCGTGTCAGCCCCTGCTGCAGGCTTAGAGCTTCTTCTTGAAGTTCCTAGTCTTGAGGCCCCTCAGGACCTCCGCGTTGGCGCGTTCGGCCTGGCCATTGCTCCTGGGGTGTGCTACCGAGGCGTAGTAGATCTGTGTTCCAAGGTTAGCACAGTATGACTTGAAGAGATTACTACTAAACTGCGAGCCATTATTAGTGATGATGCGGTTGGGGACCCCAAACGGCTCACGAGGCCCTTGATGAACTTGACCGCAGAGCCAGCTGGGATGGCGCTGACGGCTTCAACCTCTGGCCACTTGGTGAACTTGTCGATGGCGACGTAGAGGTATCGATAGCCCCCTGGTGCCCGAGGAAACGGGCCCAGAATATCCAGCCCCCAGACTGCGAACGGCCAGAAGAGTGGAATGGTCTGGAGGCCCGAAGCTGGTTGATGGATCTGCTTGGCGTGGAATTTGCAGGCCTCGCAGGACTTCACTAGCTCAGCTGCGTCGTTGAGCGCCGTAGGCGAGTAGAATCCACTTCGGAATGCCTTGCCGATGAGGGTTCGCGACGATGAGTGGTGCCCGCAGTCCCCGCCATGTATGTCGGCTATCAGCTCTTTCCCCTGTTCCTTGGAGATACACCGCAGTGAAACGTCATTTCGTCGCTTCCTGTATAACTCACTGTCCCGGAGGCAGTATGCTGTGGCCTGACGGGCCACGCGCTCCGCGTCCTCCTCCTTATCCGGCAACGTCCCTTGCATCAGGTATTCCTTGAATTCCTTGGTCCAGCATCCCTCTTGGGGCTCTACCTCCAGGAGTAGGCACGCTCCCAAGGTTGGGCCACATGCTGGGGCTCCTGTGGCAGGCGGCCGCAGGACTTCCTCCCGATGCTGAGCTGTTCTTGAAAGCGGTGGCGTTGCTGATGGCATGAAGAGCCGCTCCTTGAAGACGCCAGGCTCCTGGGACTGTCGCTTGGATGCTCTCCTGGCGATGTCGTCAGCTTCCTTGTTGGTGCCACGGGGCACGTGCTGCAACTCCAGGCCCAGAAATTGCTTCTCCATCTTGCGCACCTCCGTGAGGTATGCTTCCATGTGCTCGTCCTTCAGCTCATATACCTTGTTGGAGAAGTTGACGAGGAGCTGCGAGTCACCCCTGATAGTGAGACGCTTCACCCCCAGCGCCACCGCAGCCTTCAGGCCGGCTATGAGGCCCTCGTATTCTGCAATGTTGTTGGAGACCTTCTCGCCCTGCTGGAAGGAGAGCTGCACAGCGTAGTAGAGCTTGTCCTGAGTGGGCGAGATGAGTACTTCTCCAGCCCCCGCGCCCTGGCGCGCGAAGACACCATCGAAATACATGACCCAGCCGTCAGGATCCTCGCTTCCCGGTGAGAGGGACCGGTGAGGGAGTCCTGGATTAGGGGGTCTCCGGACAGCCGAATTATATCCTTTGACCGGACTGTTAGACTATGAAGATACAAGATTGAAGACTTCGTCTCGTGTCCGGATGGGACTCTACTTGGCGTGGAAGGCAAGCTAGGCAGTACGGATATGGATATCTCCTCCTTTGTAACCGACCTTGTGTAACCCTAACCCTCTCCGGTGTCTATATAAACCGGAGGGTTTTAGTCCGTAGGACAACATACAATCATACCATAGGCTAGCTTCTAGGGTTTAGCCTATCTGATCTCGTGTTAGATCTACTCTTGTACTACCCACATCATCAATATTAATCAAGCAGGATGTAGGGTTTTACCTCCATCAAGAGGGCCCGAACCTGGGTAAAACATCATGTTCCCTGCCTCCTGTTACCATCCGCCTTAGACGCACAGCTCGGGACCCTCTACCCGAGATCCGCCGGTTTTGATACCGACATTGGTGCTTTCATTGAGAGTTCCTCTCTGTCGTCGCTGTTAGGCTTGATGGCTCCTACGAGCCGGTTTTGACACCGACATTGGTGCTTTCATTGAGAGTTCCTCTCTGTCATCGCCGTTAGGCTTGATGGCTCCTACGATCATCGATAGCGATGCAGTCCAGGGTGAGACTTTTCTCCCCGGACAGATTTTTGTATTCGGTGGCTTTGCACCGCGGGCCAATTCGCTTGGCCATCTGGAGCAGATCGAAAGTTACGCCCCTGGCCACCAGGTCAGGTTTGGAAGCTTAAACTACGCGGCCGATATCCACGGAGACTTGATCTTCGATGGATTCGAGCCCCTGCCTTGTGCGTCACACGGTCACGATGAGCACGATTTAGCTCTACCATCGGACAGTGTTCAGGAGATCGCACCGGCAGCCGCTCCGACCCTCAATTCGGAGCCCGTTGTGCCATCCATGGACGGGTGGATGAACCCCGCCACGGAGGCCTTACCCTCAGCAGCGATCGAGCTGAACATCGACCTTACCCTGCACGAGAGCCGTGTTGTCAGACTGCCGGATCCTTCTCCAGCCACGGACTCCGAACCGCTTGCGCCCGTTCCTAGCGAATCCGATTGGGCGCCGATCATGGAATTTACCTCCGCGGATATTTTTCAGCACTCGCCCTTTGGCGACATACCGAACTCATTAAGATCTCTCTCCTTGTCAGGAGGATCCTAGCCAAACTATGTCCGGCAGGATTGGGATGCGGATGACGGACAAATTCGCGGCCCACCCACCACCCACTTAGTAGCCACTGTCGATGACTTAACCGACATGATCGACTTCGACTCCGAAGACATTGACGGTATGGATGATGATGCGGGAGACGAAGAGGAACCACTGCTCACAGGGCACTGGACAGCCACCTCATCATACGATATATACATGGTGGACACACCCAAAGAAGGCAATGGCGACAAGACAGCGGAGGATGACCCCTCCAAGAAGCAACCCAAGCGCCGACGTCAGCGGCGCCGCTCTAAGTCCCGCCAAAGCAAAAGTGGTGATACCGGCACAGGAGATAATAACACTCCGGATAGTGCTGAAGACAACAACAATCCCCTCCAGCAAGATTTAGAGCAGGAGGATGGAGGAGCTAGCCCTCCTAAGAGAGCGGCAGATGGAGAGGCGGAGGATGATAATTACATGCCCCCCTCCGAAGATGAGGCAAGCCTCGGCGATGACGAATTCGCCGTGCCATAGGATCCCGTCAAACAAGAGCGCTTCAAGCGCCGGCTTATGGCCACGGCAAATAGCCTTAAGAAAAAGCAGCAGCAGCTTCAAGCTGATCAAGATCTGCTAGCTGACAGATGGACTGAAGTCCTCGCGGCCGAGGAATATAAACTCGAACGCCCCTCCAAGAGTTACCCAAAATGCAGGTTGCTACCCCGACTGGAGGAAGAAGCGTATGATGCGGATGATCGGCCACCTCGTGGCCGCGATAGAGAGGCATTCCAGCCAAAAACTCAGCCCGCACCCCGACATCATTCAAATAAAAAGGCATGGGGAAATACGCCAGACCTACGAGACGTATTGGAGGACAAAGCAAAGCATGCAAGATTGAACTACGGATCACGAGGGCATGCCACTATGCGAGACGATAAACGTCACGCCGTGTTAGGACCCCGATTCCAAGTCACATCGATCTAGCCGGTAACACCTCATATCACTTTGCGGTCTCACGCACGGTATTCCCACGGGTGTCGCCTTACCATGGCCTGGGACTGTTTGCGCCTTTTGGCTCATGTATATGATAGTGTCGCTAGCATCCATATGACAGAGAACCCGGGCCGACATGGCTAGTCGTGAACCCAAAGCGGCATCAACCTATGGGGACAGGCATACATGAATCACATCGAGCATGTCAGTCAGCAGCGTGTGAATCCGGGCTGTAGCACTGGGCTAACAGGACTCCGGGAACCCGGGCTGTAGCAGGCTAGGCAGGACTCTGGATGTCACCGCGTGACATTTCCCCGAAGGGACAGACACAGGAACGAAGTGAAACACATGCCGGCTAGTCAAGTGTCCTGAGCAGTAGTGTTGGGCTAGCAGGACTCCGGTGAACCGGGCTGTAGCGGACTACTATGGCTCATGGAAGCACTAGACTACATTTCCCCATAAGAGAGGCTGCCAAGGATAAACAACTAGATTGTCGGATCCCACACATACCAAGCATTTCAATCATACACACAATATGCTCGATATGTGTAAATACAACATGGCATCACAACATAACTCTATGACTCAAGCATTTATTCATTAGGCTCCGAGGAGCGAGGTATTACAAACATGGGTCTCATGACCCAACATTCAGAGCATACAAGTCAAAGCACATGCGGAAGCTTAACACGTCTGAGTACAGACATCTACAAATGAGAAAGGCTGAGAAGTTTGACTATCTACCAAATCCTGCCGAGGGCACAAGATCATAGCTGAGGTATCAAGCTAAATGTTGGAGTCCGCACGGAACTACTAGCGAGACTGACGTCTCTCTGCAAAAACATAAACTAGGCAAACGTGAGTACAAATGTACCCAGCAAGACTTACATCAGAACTAGCTACATATGCATCATTATCAACAAAGGGATGGTGGAGTTTAACTGCAGCAAGCCAGCTTTGACTCGGTGGCTATCCTGAATTGCGACTGCAAGTAACTGTTTAGGGGTGGCACACACGAGTCCACATATTCACCATATCAATACACCACTATGGATCCGCTCCCGTCTCCCTACGAGAAGGCCGTCCATAGCACTCACGCTTATCTTGCGCATTTTAGAGTATCCACTTTCACTTGTCTATGAACTATGCAAGGGGTCCAAGTTTCCATATCCGAGGAATCCAGCTATTCGAATAGATAATGATAACCCTGCAGGGGTGTACTTCTTCACACACGCTCCCACCACTTACCGTCGTTTACACGACATGTACTCGGCAACCTTCAAGTGGAAGCCCAACGAGGGTGTCGGCCACGGCCTACCTAAACACTCAAGTCTCTAGTCTAGGTTTATCGCCTATCGAGGTTCCATCCACAGGGAGTCCGGCCGAGGTTTCCACATACGGCCCCGGACGATGTGAACAGGGTTCCCGAGACACCAAACGGGCGCCCGGTACACCATGCCACGGTGTATCTACCGCATCATAGCCCACCCCTAGGGTCAGCGCTACGCACGGCCGCCAACACATAACCTACAAACACCAAAAACTAGTTGCAACTCTTGGACAGAGTACTAGGGTGATTAAGAAGCTGAGAGGGTCAATTAAGGATCCCAATGAGTGGTAGTAGCTGTTCATGGATCACAGACACAGAACTCAGTTCCTAAGAACGGTTTCAATGAGACAACCCACCATGTACTCCTACATGGCCTCTCACCACTACCTTTACCAAATCGTGTTCACACATTTAGCTCACACATAGTAGGACATGTTCACCATATTCCAATTCATCCCCGATGAATCAGACCTGACTCAACTCTAAGCAGTAGCAGGCATGACAAACAAACATGAATGAGTAGGCACATCAGGGCTCAAGCAACTCCTAGTCATGCTAGTGGGTTTCATCTATTTACTGTGGCAATGACAGGTCATGCAGAGGAAAAAGGTTCAGCTACCGCAGCATGTAACAGTTGAAACGTTGTTGTCCTAATGCAGTAAAAGAGAGCAGGAGCGAGATAGTGGGATTGTATCGGAATGAACAAGGGGTTTTTGCTTGCCTGGCACTTCTGAAGATTTATAACTCTTCATCGGTGTCATCGAACTCATCGTCGGAACATACGTCTACCGAGGGGGGACAACCACCGGCAACTGAGAAAGAACACAATCAATGCAATGCCACAATATGATGCATGATCATGACATGGCAATATGATGTGATTTGGACTAATGCAACAGGAAGTCATTTTGGTTGAAGTGGAATTCAAAGCTAGATCAAATTCCAACTCCAGGTCTATTATCAAGTTTGTCCTAATCATGTTTCATCCTAAACAGTGAGGTTAACTTGCTCAACATGCATGAAAACAGTACAGATGGATAGATTAGATTTTTCTGATCATTTTTCATATATAATTTCTTTGATTTGGAGTTATGGTTGAATTACTATGAATTTTTGAAGTTTTGGATATTTTCTACAATTTTCTGTATTATTTTAAATCCAGAAAATGTTAACTACGTCAGCATTGCGTCACTGTGACGTCAGCTGGTCAACTGGGCGCCTCCAGGTCAAACCTTACCAGTAGGGCCCACTAGTCAGTGACACATAGTCAGCTACAGAGGCTGACATGTGGGACCCGGTCAAAGCTGACGTGGCCAAGTCAAAGTTGACAAGCGGGGCCCACTGAAATTAGTGCTAATCTAACAGAGAGTTAAACTAATTAGTTTAGGAACTGGGCCCACATGTAAGTGGGTTAGGAGGTCAATTAGTGAGTGATTAGTGCTAACTAAGTGGCCACGTCGACAGTCGCCGGAGTCTCGCCGGCGGTGACCTCAAACCACGGCGGAGTTTGCTCGGAACTCACCAGAGGCGACAAAACGACGCGCCAGGTGCACCAGGGGATAGCTCGTGCCCGTGCGCATCTAGGGAGACCAACGAGAGGTGCGTGGATGGCCTGGTTCATCGACGACGAGCACTTGGCGGCGGCCGGAGTTCGGGCGTGGACGGTGTCGATGCTACGGCGCACAAGAGGAGAAGACGAAGGGTGCTACGTGCTCCTGGGAGTGTGCTGAGCACGCTAATGGGCTCGGACGCGAGCTACAGCAGCTGTGGCCACGGCGACGCCATGGCCGGCGGCGAGGAGCGCTCGGCAAGGTGGTTAGGGCGGTTAGGGGAGGCAATCGAGCATGGGGTTAGGGGGAAAGGATCGTGGCCTCACAGCGGTTGCAGGGGCCGTAGAAGCGGGCTCGGGGAAGCTCGGACGGCGGCAAATCGACGGTGGAGATTCGCGGTGGCCGACGAGGAAGACGAAGATGATGGCGTCGTTTCAGGCGTCCCGTGGGCGCGTGCTTCGTCTTGGTGCTTCACGACGTCGAGGAAGACCCGTTGGACAGGGCAGAGGGGCAAGGGGAGCACGGTGGCTGCGGTGGTGCTCGTCGGTGCACTCCGGCTCGTTCGGGCGGCCGCGAGGAAGAGAGCAGAGGAAAGGAGAGGAGAAGTGGATAGGCCAGGGAGGTCGGGGCGGCACCGAGGAGAGGCAACGCGGCGTCGCGCTGGCAGGGGAGGCAGGCAGGCGAGCTGGTGGCGTGGCGCTCTGCCCGTGCGCGTGCGTCGGCCACACGCCTGGCCGACTGGCGCCAGGAGGACGATGGCGGTGGTGGGCTAGGCCTTCTATAGTGCTAGGCCGCATAGGTAAGCTGGGCCGCGGCGAGTTCACTCTCTCTCCTTTTCTATTTTCTATTTATTTGTTTTGTTTTGATTTAGTAAAAGTACTAAACCATTTGGTAAATTGCTGAAAATAATTGTGGGCACTTGTGAAATTATTTCCAACAACCCTCATTTAGTTTCAGAATTATTTGAGCATTTAAAATATTTATAGCATTTAAATGCTCAAATTCAAATACTTTATGATTTAATTCAAAAAACCAGGAATGACCTATAATTATGTTCATCATTTTTGGCAGAGGTTTTCACCTTTATGATAAATCACGAACATTTCCAAAGGGCATTCTGGGTCATTGAAAAATATTTTATTTGAACCTATTTGAATTTCATTTGGTGCTATGGTTTACCAAACCCCAGTTCAAATTTCTTGAATTTAAACATGATGACATGAATGCTTTCATGCAACTAGTTACAAGCAGATCTAGGGTCGTGACAACTCACCCCCACTAAACAAGAATCTCGTCCCGAGATTCAAGGCGTGAGGTAAGAAGACATGGGGGGCACAAAGCTAACACCATCTTCTCGATCCAATTGCTCTTCTCGAAGATGTTGATTCATTGCATCATACTGATCTTGACATCTTTGCTTTCGAGATCTTCACCCAACACGACAAGGGAAAGAGAGGGAAGCTCTACAGGGTTCGATCTTCACGAAGATCAAGCAAATCATGATCAACTCACAGAATGAGATGTTGAACATCTATTGAGCTGAGAGGCAAAACACACCTTAAAAGGACAGAAGAAACAATTGACGAGGGTTCACTAGGTAGGCAACAATTCCACACCTAAGAGGGTGGTGAACGGTTGTCAACGTAGCGAGGAGTTGAGTTTCCATGATACCATAACGGGGCTCCTCAGGGAAGGTGACTCATAGAATCATTCCTTAAGTGGCAAAAAGAATTACTTTTGATTTAGAGATCATTGAAACTCTTTATACCAGCCTAAGGCAATTTACGAACAATCGTTTGACGGAGTTCGGGAGAACGACACACTCGGTCTAGAATGGATGATGTGAACTACCTTGTTGAAGACAACGCAAGGGATGATTTTTCTTGCGCGTGCTCTCAAGAACTTGAGCATTTCCATATTCATCAAGGTTCTACCAACATCCGTGTCGAGGATCCTGGCATCAAATCTTACTGCCATGATGAATAGTGATGGACAATGCGGATACAAAGGAAGATAACACCTTCTCAGACTTCCCCTTAGCGAGGCTAAGGAAACAGAATCTGGATGTTTGACTGAGAGACATTTAGCACTCCGCTTCTAATGTTATCCTTGATGTGCTAGCGTAATCCATTCATAGATATGGTTTGATATCTAGGACATCAAGTAAAAGGCCGGACTTCGGGAACACAAAAATCCATAAGGAACAACTATTGGAATAATCCTACGAAATCCTTATGGGGAGGTGGCCAACTTTCTCAATCAAGATACTACAATAATATGTCCTCCGGCCGGGTGTATTGGCCACGACATCCACTTTACCGGGTTACAGAGAGACCAATATTATAGTTCTTGAGAAACGTCCCAACCATCATATCTACCTGAGATTTAGATCTGGTTGGTGTCAGGATATTCCAGACTCATCAAGTCTAGAAAGAAAAATGAAAGTTTGCAACACAATTCGACGAGATGATCTTGCGAGATTCTCGGGAAATGAACTACGATAGCACGCTCCAAAACATGAGCTGGTTCTGCTACAAACCTGTGAACACGCTATCCAAGACAAGCATGACCGCGTAGTAGTCTTACAATGAAACACTACCGAGTCCTAGTTGAGAACCATCATCAAGGATATCGAAGTCCTTGCATAAGTCATATGATTAGCTCTTATGAAGAAACTTCTTTTCCCTGAACAAATCAGACAGTGGCTTGGTGTGATAGGGAATACAAATGGAATGGAGGTAGTGAGCCTGTCAAACCATAGCATACTTCGCACATGCATGACTGACTTGGGATGGTACCAGAGGAAGCAAAAACAAACTTTCTTGAATTCACGACGGCAACTTACTTCAAATACACGTGAATTAGAGGAAGTCACTTCTTTCATCCAAACGTATACCTCATGAGTGGAACATGAAGGCAATGCTTACAAAGTTTCCAACACTAGGTTGATGTTCAACATAAATCATGGGGGAGACAAAATGCTGCTGATGGGATCAACAGTGACACATCGAAATTTCCATATCACTGGACTTCCACCATTATGTGAACAATGTGATAGTATTGGTCAGACCAAAATATGTAATGGTGTATGCTCAAGGAATCAACCACGAGTAGGACAACATTATGAATATCATTGGTTCTAACTTGATTTGATGATAGCCCACACTCAAATCAAGGTTTGGACAAGATAATAGATCCATCAACTGATCATGAGGACCAATCGATGGAGACATCATCTTTCTTCAACACACACACACACAAAGATATCCCTTATCATGAACTAAGTCAGACAAGCTTCCATCTTCCAACTCTCCAAATTGTTGTTTAGCTTAACCAACTAGCTCAGGAGTATCCAACACAGATTCTTGGAGAATGGCTAGTTTACAAGAAACCAACTCGATCACGAGCTCAACATAGTGGTCAGGGGACAACCTGGTGATACTTCCGAGAAGATAATCGGAAAATCACGAACCACCGATATGTTACTAAGCTCGAGAACAATCTTGCTTTTCAGGGCAAGACGATATGATCAAGAAGAGCGAGGGATTGATACAATCCTAACTCGTTGACCAAAGAGTGCACCAGGAAAAATGGACTAGGTAACACGATCAATCTCAGGATGATGATTGAATAACCAACACGCTAAGACTGAGATTGTTGTCCATTAACTACCAAGCAACATGGTTGCTAGGAGTATTGATTTCACACATCAAGGTTCACTTGTTGGTATTCCGGTTACAATAACATGGAGACCAAGGAATGAACGATGATGGTGAGAAGTATCACTGTATCAAGAGTTCATAGGAAGTTGTGCAATTCCTATGATATTCCTGACATAACGAGAGCAATACTTCAGGGTAGAACAGAATCAAAAGCTGGATTGACATTTTGATCTT
Source organism: Triticum urartu (assembly GCF_056163025.1). Classification (NCBI taxonomy): domain Eukaryota; kingdom Viridiplantae; phylum Streptophyta; class Magnoliopsida; order Poales; family Poaceae; genus Triticum; species Triticum urartu. Next base: position 169,199,049 of record NC_141876.1, on the reverse strand, counting down.
CGGAATACAACTGCTTTGACCCAATCCTAGATATGGATGAGGTACTGGAGTTTGTTTCTCCTAGTCATTCTAAAATAGAATGGCTTGACGAACCACAAGAATAATAGGCACCGATGAACACGAATGCACAACTATTCCTGACTATCAATTGATAGATGAAGGTCGGAATATAACTGAAGAGGGTCAACTCAAGGAACATATAACTTTCTGAGTTATGGATGCATAGATTTAGTATGTCAAACAAGTTCAACATATTTCTTCCAGATAATCCATGCAGGAAGGTAGAACTGGCAGATTCACAATGTAGAACGAAGAACTCATCAAGAACACTCTTATTGTGATCTTTTGGTTCAAAAGAACTTCTGCCATATTGGCTCATGGTATTGGAAGAACGATATACCACGGACCTCGAGGACTATCACAAGATTACTAATATCTTAAGGGAACTAGCAAATACTAACAACACGAAGTAGGGTGAACCTCGGGTTCAAAACCCAGGAGTAGAATACCTACTACTAAATGGCATCACGGGATGCTTTCGAGAATGGTGGCCAGAATCATCACACCAAGAACACAAAACATTGCTAGATTACTAGGTGACTCCCTAAGACACCTAGGGTCATAATAATAGCTCCAACATATATGTCGAGGCAATAGAGTACCTCAACTCACCGATTAGTGTGGTTGAACTGGCCCAAAGGGACATCGGGAACAAAAAGAAGGGATTTGCAAATGCATCAGACTGTTTAGAAACCTGGGATGACTCAGACAGCATAACGGCTGTAAATGCTCAAAAAGATTTGAGACATCCTGCAAAAATGGTGGCATGACCGCTCAACATCACAATATCAAGGTTCTGAGGCCAGCTATGAACATACGAAAGTAGTAGAAACTGAACTAAGACTTGAAACCAACAATCCTATAAGTCTACGAATTAGTAACATGTCATCCTCATAGATAGATGAGAAGGATTAGTTCTTAATCCCCGTAGAAAATAAGAGGTTGACTCAGATCAGAAGGCCATGAGGTATAAGGAGTAAAAAGAGCCTTACGTTTCTTCCCACAATCAATTCCCCTACATAACTAAAGCATTTCTAGACACGACTTCGACCAGTTTGGCTTGGTAATCCTACAGGCAGTCAGGCTCTGATACCAAAGCTGTCAGGACCCCGATTCCAAGTCACATCAATCTAGCCGGTAACACCTCATATCACTTTGCGGCCTCACGCACGGTATTCCCACGGGTGTCGCCTTACCATGGCCCGAGACCGTTTGCGCCTTTTGGCTCACGTATATGATAGTGTCGCTAGCATCCATATGACAGAGAACCCGGGCCGTCATGGCTAGTCGTGAACCCAATGCGGCACCAACCTATGGGGACAGGCATACATGAATCACATCGAACATGTCGGTCAGCAGTGTGTGAATCCGGGATGTAGCACTGGGCTAACAGGACTCTAGGAACCCGGGCTGTAGCAGGCTAGGCAGGACTCCGGATGTCACCGCATGACATTTCCCCGAAGGGACAGACACAGGAACGAAGTGAAACACATGCCGGCCAGTCAAGTGTCCTGAGCAGTAGTGCTGAGCTAGCAGGACTCTGGTGAACCGGGCTGTAGCGGACTACTATGGCTCATGGAAGCACTAGACTACATTTCCCCATAAGAGAGGCTGCCAAGGATAAACAATTAGATTGTCGGATCCCACACATACCAAGCATTTCAATCATACACACAATATGCCCGATATGTGTACATACAACATGGCATCACAACATAACTCTACGACTCAAGCATTTATTCATTAGGCTCCGATGAGCGAGGTATTACAAACATGGGTCTCATGACCCAACATTCAGAGCATACAAGTTAAAGCACATGCGGAAGCTTAACATGTCTGAGTATAGACATCTACAAATGAAAAAGGCTGAGAAGTCTGACTATCTACCAGATCCTGTCGAGGTCACAAGATCGTAGCTGAGGTATCAAGCTAAACATCAGAGTCCACACGGAACTACTAGCGAGACTGACGTCTCTCTGCAAAAACATAAAATAGGCAAACGTTGGTACAAATGTACCCAGCAAGACTTACATCAGAACTAGCTACATATGCATCATTATGAACGAAGGGATGGTGGAGTTTAACTGCAGCAAGCCAGCTTTGACTCGGTGGCTATCCTGAAGTGCGACTGCAAGTAACTTTTTAGGGGTGGCGCACACGAGTCCACATATTCACCATACCAATACACCACTATGGATCCGCTCCCGTCTCCCTATGAGAAGGCCACCCATAGCACTCACGCTTATCTTGCGCATTTTAGAGTATCCACTTTCACTAGTCTATGAACTATCCAAGGGGTCCAAGTTTCCATATCCGAGGAATCCGGCTATTCGAATAGATAATGATAACCCTGCAGGGGTGTACTTCTTCAGACACGCTCCCACCACTTACCGTCGTTTACACGACATGTACTCGGCAACCTTGAAGCGGAAGCCCAACGAGGGTGTCGGCCATGGCCTACCTAAACACTCAAGTCTCTAGTCCAGGTTTATCGCCTATCCAGGTTCCATCCGCAGGGAGTCCGGCCGAGGTTTCCACATACGACCCCGAACGATGTGAACAGGGTTCCCAAGACACCAAACGGGCGCCCGGTACACCGTGCCACGGTGTATCTACCGCATCATAGCCCACCCCAAGGGCAGCGCTACGCACGGCCGCCAACACATAACCTACAAACACCAGAAACTAGTTGCAACTCTTGGACAGAGTACTAGGGTGATTAAGAAGCCGAGAGGGTCAATTAAGGATCCCAATGAGTGGTAGTAGCTGTTCATGGATCACAGACACAGAACTCAGTTCCTAAGAACGGTTTCAATGAGACAATCCACCATGTACTCCTACATGGCCTCTCACCGCTACCTTTACCAAATCGTGTTCACATATTTAGCTCACACACAGTAGGACATGTTCACCACATTCCAATTCATCCCCGATGAATCAGACCTGACTCAACTCTAGGTAGTAGCAGGCATGACAAACAAACATGAATGAGTAGGCACATCAGGGCTCAAACAACTCCTACTCATGCTAGTGGGTTTCATCTATTTACTATGGCAATGACAGGTCATGCAGAGGAAAAGGGTTCAGCTACCGCAGCATGTAACAGTTGAAACGTTGTTGTCCTAATGCAGTAAAAGAGAGCAGGAGCGAGAGAGTGGGATTGTATCGGAATGAACAAGGGGGTTTTATTTTCCTGGCACTTTTGAAGATGTTATAACTCTTCATCGGTGTCATCGAACTCATCGTCGGAACATACGTCTACCGAGGGGGAACAACCACCGGCAACTGAGAAAGAACACAATCAATGCAATGCCACAATATGATGCATGATCATGACATGGCAATTTGATGTGATTTGGACTAATGCAACAGGAAGTCATTTTGGTTGAAGTGGAATTCAAAGCTAGATCAAATTCCAACTCCAGATCTATTATCAAGTTTGTCCTAATCATGTGTCATCCTAAACAGTGAGGTTAACTTGCTCAAACATGCACGAAAAACAGTACAGATGGATAGATTAGATTTTTTTGATCATTTTTCATATATAATTTGTTTGATTTGGAGTTACGGTTGAATTACTATGAATTTTTGAAGCTTTGGATATTTTCTGCAATTTTCTGTATTATTTTAAATCCAGAAAATGTTAACTGCGTCAACATTGCGTCACTGTGATGTCAGCCGGTCAATTGGGTGCCTCCAGGTCAAACCTGACCAGTAGGGCCCACTAGTCAGTGACACATAGTCAGCTACAGAGGCTGACATGTGGGACCCGGTCAAAGCTGACGTGGCCAAGTCAAAGTTGACAAGCGGGGCCCACTAAAATTAGTGCTAATCTAACAGAGAGTTAAACTAATTAGTTTAGGCACTGGGCCCACATGTAAGTGGGTTAGGAGGTCAATTAGTGAGTGATTAGTGCTAACTAAGTGGCCACGTCGACAGTCGCCGGAGTCTCGCCGGCGGTGACCTCAAACCGCGGCGGAGTTTGCTCGAAACTCACCAGAGGCGACGGAACGACGCGCCAGGTGCACCAGGGGATAGCTCATGCCCATGCGCATCTAGGGAGACCAATGGGAGGTGCGGGGATGGCCTGGTTCATCGACGGCGAGCACTTGGCGGCGGCCGGAGTTCGGGCGCGGACGGTGTCGATGCTACGATGCACAAGAGGAGAAGACGAAGAGTGCTACGTGCTCCTGGGAGTGTGCTGAGCGCGCTGATGGGCTCGGACGCGAGCTACAGCAGCTGTGGCCGCGACGGTGCCATGGCCGGTGGCGAGGCGCGCTTGGCAAGGTGGTTAGGGCGGTTAGGGGAGGCAATCGAGCACGGGGTTAGGGGGGAAAGGATCATGGCCTCACAGCGGTTGCAAGGACCGTAGAAGCGGGCTCGGGGAAGCTCGGACGGCGGCAAATCGACGGTGGAGATCCGCGGTGGCCGACGAGGAAGACGAAGACGATGGCGTCGTTTCAAGCGTCCTGTGGGCGCGTGCTTCGTCTTGGTGCTTCACGGCGTCGAGGAAGACCCGTTGGACAGGGCAGAGGGGCAAGGGAAGCACGGTGGCTGCGGTGGTGCTCGTCGGCGCACTCCGGCTCATTCGGGCGGCCGCGAGGAAGAGAGCAGAGGAAAGAAGAGGAGAAGTGGATAGGCCAGGGAGGTCGAGGTGGCGCCGAGGAGAGGCAACGCGGTGTCGCGCTGGCAGGGGAGGCAGGCAGGAGCTGGTGGCGTGGCGCTCTGCCCGTGCGCGTGCGTCGGCCACACGCCTGGCCGACTGGCGCCAGGAGGACGACGGCGGTGGTGGGCTGGGCCTTCTACAGTGCTGGGCCGCACAGGTAAGCTGGGCCGCGGTGAGTTCTCTCTCTCCTTTTCTGTTTTCTATTTATTTGTTTTGTTTTGATTTAGTAAAAGTACTAAACCATTTGGTAAATTTCTAAAAATAATTGTGGGCACTTGTGAAATTATTTCCAACAGCCCTCATTTAGTTTCAGAATTATTTGAGTATTTAAAATATTTATAGCATTTAAATGCTCAAATTCAAATACTTTATGCTTTAATTCAAAAATCCAGGAATGACCTATAATTATGTTCATCATTTTTGGCAGAGGTTTTCACCTTTATCATAAATCACGAACATTTCCAAAGGGCATTCTGGGTCATTGAAAAATATTTTATTTGAACCGATTTGAATTTGGTGCTAGGGTTTACCAATCCCCATTTCAAATTTCTTGAATTTAAACATGATGACATGAATGCTTTCATGCAACTAGTTACAAGGAGATGTAGGGTCGTGACACGCCTGATACAGTACAAGTAAATCCGGCCGGGCCGAACACAGCGGGCAAGACCCATTCGAGCTGCGTCGCGATATAGCCCAATACAGAGGCGACGCACGCCCCCTATGCTTCACAGACAAAGTAATGGATCATGAAATCCCAGAGGGTTTCAAACCCATAAATATTGAATCATACGACGGCACAACAGATCCTGCGGTATGGATCGAGGATTTCCTCCTCCACATCCACATGGCCCGCGGTGATGAGTTACACGCCATCAAATACCTCCCACTAAAGCTCAAAGGACCAGCGCGGCAGTGGCTTAACAGCTTGCCAGCAGAGTCCATTAGCTGTTGGGAAGATCTGGAGGCCGCATTCCTCGACAACTTGCAGGGCACCTATGTGCGACCACCAGATGCCGATGACTTGAGCCACATTATTCAGCAGCCAGAAGAATCGGCCAGGCAATTCTGGACTCGGTTCCTAACAAAGAAAAATCAAATCATCGACTGTCCGGATGCAGAGGCCCTAGCAGCTTTCAAACACAACATCCGCGACGAGTGGCTAGCCCGACACCTTGGTTAGGAAAAGCCGAAATCTAGGGCAGCCCTCACGACACTCATGACCCGCTTTTGTGCGGGAGAAGACAGCTGGCTGGCTCGCAGTAATAACATATCAAAGAACCATGGTACTTTGGACACCAAGGATGGCAATAATAGGTCACGTCGCAACAAACATAAGCGCCGCATTAACAGCGACAATACCGAGGACACGGCAGTCAATGCTGGATTCAAAGGCTCTAAACCCGGTCAGAGGAAAAAGCCATTTAAAAGAAGCACTCCGGGCCCGTCCAGTTTGGACCGCATACTCGATCGCTCGTGTCAAATACACGGCACCCCCGGCAAGCCAGCCAACCACACCAATAGGGATTGTTGGGTATTCAAGCAAGCCGGCAAGTTAATTGCCGAAAACAAAGATAAGGGGCCACATAGTGATGATGAGGAAGAGCCCCGGCAGCCGAACACCGGAGGACAGAAGAGGTTCCCCCCACAAGTGCGGACGGTGAACATGATATATGCAGCCCACATCCCCAAGAGGGAGCGGAAGCGTGCGCTCAGGGACGTATATGCGTTGGAGCCAGTCGCCCCAAAGTTCAACCCATGGTCCTCCTCTCCGATCACCTTTGATCGCAGGGACCACCCCACTAGTATCCGTCATGGCGGATTCACCGCACTGGTCCTAGACTCAATCATCGACGGATTTCACCTCACTCGAGTCCTTATGGATGGAGGCAGCAGCCTGAACCTGCTTTATCAGGACACAGTGTGCAAAATGGGTATAGACCCCTCAAGGATCAAACCCACAAAAACAACCTTTAAAGGCGTCATTCTAGGTGTAGAGGCCCATTGCACAGGCTCAATTACACTGGAAGTGGTCTTCGGATCCCCGGATAACTTCCGAAGCGAAGAACTAATCTTCGATATAGTCCCGTTCTGCAGTGGCTATCATGCACTGCTCGGGCGAACCGCATTTGCAAGATTCAATGCGGTACTGCATTATGCATACCTCAAGCTCAAGATGCCAGGACCTCAGGGGGTCATCACAGTTAATGGAAACACAGAGCGCTCTCTCCGCATGGAGGAGCACACTGCAGCCCTCGCAGCAGAAGCGCAAAGCAGCCTCTCAAGGCAATCCACCAGTTCGGCGTTTCATGACCCGGACACCTTCAAGCGCGCTCGGAGCAATCGGCAACTAGACCGCCCGGCACGATCTGAGCTCGTGTAGCAATGCGGCCCCCACCCCGGCCCAAGCCAAACGGCGAAATTTGTGCCACGCGTACACAATTATGCATTAAAAATACCATGGGCACAGGCGGGAAGGGGGGCACAACTACGGCACGCCCCAATACGCGGCTTAAACCGCACTAGGGGCTTCCCGCTTTGTTATTTTTCTCTTTCAGGACTTTAATCTCTGGAAACTCTGTCCGGCAGCACGATTGCCGAACACATGATGCGGCAACCAAGGAGGTAGAAAGCTACGTCACACCATGGAACTCCCAGGTGGATTACGATAACGAGTGAAATATTTGCTTTAATACTATTCCTCAGCTTGCCCTTGGAATCGACATAGTCCTACTTTTTGCTTATCACACTATCTGTATCATTCCGCTTTAACACACCTTTTTGAATAAACAATGCATATCATTAAGACTATTATCGCATTCTTCTTTTTATATATATATGTGTTCATTAATGACGCCGTGCAACTGTACACTTTGGTACGACCAATACACCAGGGGCTTAAGTACCCCACAATTGGTGTGAGAAGTCCGAACACTTTCACAAGTGTGGCACCCTGAACTTATAGCATTATATGCATCAGCTCCGAATCATGTCTTTGGTCAAATGTTGGGTTTACCCGGCTCCTATACTTCGGTACCTTACGTTCCGCTCTATCGGCTAAGGTAGCGCTAGGAGAACTACTGCGATTGTGCCCCGGTTCTGCTGGGCTAAGCACCTCAGTGGAGAAAGCTAAAACTGACTGTCATGATAAGGCGAGAGACTGGTCGCTGTTCGGCGAGGTATCGAGTCCCTAAAGACTTATGCAGCTTAGAGCAAGGAACCGGTCCTGTCCGGCTTACAGGTGTGTATCGCGCCCCGAATTCGGCCTTCCGAATACCAGGGGCTTCGCCGAAATTTAAAATTATAGAATTCTATGGCTAAGTGAGAATGATAAAGGATTATTAGTCCGGTTGCCTTGTTCGTTGTGCTGAGCACCTCCCTCGAAGGACCCAAAAATGGGAAGAAGAGTGCTCAGGTTTATCCTGAACACCCCAGCACTCATGGCATGGGGGCAGAAGCCGAGGACTAGCCATCTCTCAGATTGGATAAACAGCCAAATAGAAGGTAATATTTTAAATTCAAACAAGCGTTGCATAGTGCATATGAAACAAGTTTTTCATCATACAGGATCACATGAGCAAGTTTACTCAAATATTACATCCTTTGAACATTCGTCTGCTACAAGACGGGCACCCTTCAGGACACCCTCATAATAAATCTCAGGGGTGCGATGCTCCTTGCCCTGCAGCGGTCCTTCCTTGATCAGCTTCACGACGTCTAGCTTGGCCCGTTGCACCTTCACACGGGCGAAAGCCCGGTGTGCACCTTCGATGCAGACGGACCGCTTGACGACTTCCAGCTGTGGGCAAGCATCCACAAGCTGCCTCACCAGGCCAAAGTAGCTGTTCGGAAGGGCGTCGCTAGGCCACAGTCGGACTATAAAGCCCTTCATGGCCTGTTCGTCCGCCTTGTGTAGCTCGACCAGCTGCTTCAGCTGGTCGCTCATAGGCACCGGGTGTTCGGTGCCACTATACTGAGACCAGAACAGCTTCCCCGTTGAGCTTCCCTCCTTGGCCTGGTAAAACTGTGCAGCATCTGACATGCTGCGGGGCAAATCTGCGAATGCTCCTAGAGAGCTCCGGATTCGGGTAAGTAATAGGTAATTTACTTTCACATGCTTGCTTTGCATATAGAATGCCTTACCCGCCGCTATTTTCTTCATCGCGTCAATCTCCTGGAGGGCCTTTTGGGCTTCGGCCTTGGCACTCTTTGCGCTCTCAAGGGCCGTGGCAAGCTCAGACTCTCGCGTCTTCGAGTCAAGCTCCAACGCCTCGTGCTTCGTCACAAGAGCCTGGAGCTCTTGCTGCACCTCGCCCACCCGAGCCTCTTGCCTTTCCCGCTCGGTGCGCTCCGCTTTATCTTTGGCCTTGGACAACGCTTGCTTTAGGGTCGCCACTTCGGTCGTGGCCCCTGGCAAATATACGACGATCCTGTCATTTTGCAATCGCGTCTTCTTTTATATATACATATCTATAGACAGGGTATTACTTACCCTTGTTCTCCTCGAGCTGCCTCTTGGCAAGGCCGAGCTCTTTCTTGGACCCCTCGAGGTCCTACTTCAGTGTGGCGACCTCCGCAGTCAGTGCAGCTGAGGCTAGCAGCGAATCCTGCATACACATATTGACATACTTATATTAGACTCCTGCGATATTATTTGATCCTCTATTCGGCTTTTCTTTGTGAACACCAAACCGAGAATCAGGGGCTACTGTCTATGCGGTAATATTTTTCCTATATTTTAAACACTTACCTCAAAGCCTGTTAGAAGGCTGGCACAAGCTTCAGTCAATCCGCTTTTGGTGGACTGAACCTTCTGGACCACCGCACTCATAATAGTACGGTGCTCCTCGTCGATGGAAGCGCTGCAAAGCGCTCCCAGCAGATTGTCCGGCGCCTCCGGATGGACAGAGGTCACCGGCACAGGCGTCTTGCCCCTCTTGGAAGGAGGCCGCCTGCCCGAGTCCGGAACCACTGGAGGTTCCGGCGCGGTGTCCGGCTGAGGGCTGAACTCGGAGCCCTCAGGGGCCTTGTTCCTTCCGCTCCCGGAGTCCGGAAGGTCACCTTGCGGCGCCTCCGGGACTGTCTCCCCTCGACCCGATGCCTCTTGAGACAATACCTCGGTGTCGTCCGCAGGGCAAGGGGAGGTGGCGGTCGGAAGTGGATCGCTATCCATATCCGACAAGCCCAGGGAGCTGTCCGACGATACATCGACACGAGCTCGTGGCGGCCTGCATAATCATATTCGGCGTTAGGGGAAGCAGTGCGAATGTGCGATAAAGGAATGCTATGAGTTACTCTGGTATCCGAATACTTACGACTTCGCCAGGGGCTTGGCCCTTAGCAGCCAGTCGTCTTCGCCTTCGGCGGCGGTGGTGGAACTGTCCGGAAGGAGAGTTCTTCCCTTCTTGGACCCTTCGGCCTCCCCAGTTGGGGCGGCCTTCATTTTCTTGTCCCCCCCATCTGAAGGGGGAGCATCTTCTTCTTCCTCCTCGTCTTCGGGGGAGGAGTGTGTCGCGGAGTTATCGGACAATGAGTCCGATGACCCCTGTCTTCGGGAACTCTTTCTGGTTCCCTTGGCCTTCTTGGTCTTCTCCGGCACCTTGTAAGGAGCCGGAGTCAACATCTTCGTCAGGAGAGCGTCTGCTGGGCCTTTGGGCAAAGGAGCCGGACAGCGATCTGTCCGGCCGTCTCCTGCCATTCCTGTCAAAGGTACGAGAGCTTAGATCCCACATAGAGTCAAACTATGAAAAAAGAAGTATCTTGTGAGAGGTAAAACAGCTTACTGCGCTAGCTTGGCGCTTCGCACAGAATCCGTGATCCTCGGTAGTGGGAGGGGGAACCTCGGCACCCTTGAATAGCACCTTCCAGGCATCCTCGTGAGTTGTGTCAAAGAGCCTGTTTAGAGTTCGGTGCTGGTCCGGGTCGAACTCCCACAAGTTGAAAGCCCGTTATTGGTACGGAAGGATCTGGCGGATGAGCATGACCTGGACTACGTTGACGAGTTTGAGCTTCTTGTTCACCATGTTTTGAATACTGATTTGGAGTTCGGTCAGCTCTCCCAGACTACCCCAGGACAGGCCCTTCTCTTGCCAGGAGGTGAGCCGCGTGGGGATGCCAGATCGGAACTCGGGGCTGCTGCCCATTTAGGGTGATGTGGCTCGGTGATGTAGAACCACCCCGATTGCCACCCCTTTATGGTCTCCACAAAGGAGCCCTCGAGCCATGTGACGTTGGGCATCTTGCCCACCATGGCGCCTCCGCACTCCGCCTGGCGGCCGCTCACTACCTTCGGCTTAACATTGAAGGTGTTCAGCCAGAAGCCGAAGTGGGGCTTGATGCGGAGGAAGGCCTCGCACACGACGATAAACGCCGAGATGTTGAGGATGAAGTTCAGGTCCAGATTGTGGAAATCCAGGCCGTAGTAGAACATGAGCCCCCGGACGAATGGGTGGAGAGGGAATCCCAGTCCGCGGAGGAAATGGGTAAGGAACACTACCCTCTCATGGGGCCTGGGGGTGGAGATGAGCTGCCCCTCATCTGGGAGCCGGTGCGCGATGTCGTCGGGCAGGTATCCGGCTCTCCTCAGCTTCTCGATGTGTCCCTCCGTGACGGAGGAGACCATCCACCTGCCTCCCGCTCCGGACATGGTTGGAGAAGGTTGAGGTGGGAAGTGCGGACTTGGGCGCTGGAGCTCGAGTGTGCGAAAATGGATGAGCAAAGGAGGAAGAAGGCGTGGATGAGAAGGTGAATCCTTATCCCTTTATATGGGCGGACAAAACTAGGCGTCCCCACTAGCCTGGTAAAACTTGCTTATCCCCCAAGCGCCGTAATCGATGGCGCGGTTGGGTTACCCACGCCCGTATTGATGAGAATCCTGTGATAAGGGGACACGATCTCTGCTTTGACAAGACGTGTCAAAAAACTGCCTCGCGTTATGTGTAGGGCTAGTTAAAGGAAACAGTTCGAATAATCACCGGGCCATGACATAATGTCGTGTTGCCAAAACAAGTCAGCAAATTAGATTTGTGGAAATATTATTCTCTCTACGGTGGTATGTGGAACTTATTTTGCAGGGTCAGACACTATCCTTGTATTCAAATTATTCCGTGATGTATTCGGAGGAAGAACCCGCCTTGCAATGCCGAAGACAACACTGCGCGCCGGACTCATCGTCATTGAAGCCTGGTTCAGGGGCTACTGAGGGGAGTCCTGGATTAGGGGGTCTCCAGACAGCCGGATTATATCCTTTGACTGTACTGTTAGTGTTGGTGGGAACGACACCTATGGGATCACAAGAATCCCTACTGCGGTTAGCGGGGTGCGGGGTCATGAGAAGAGCGGATCTAATAGGTAGCACACGGTTCGTTTATCCAGGCTCGGGCCGCGAGGATGCGTAAAACCCTACTCCTGCTTTGGTGGATTGTATATCTGTGTTCTTGAGCTAGCTATGGGGCGTGAGGGGCTCCAAAAAGCCGAATCCTTCTCCTGGTCGCCTCGGGCCTCCTTTTATAGAAAAAGAGGTTGCCACAGTGGCACACCAGAGGTGGAAAGGGTACAGTGATGCGAGGTTATCCCTCGCATTACATGACAAGGCGCATTTAATGCGTCTTGCTTAGGTGTCCTTGCTTTATCGGGGATGGGGGAGAGATCTGTCTCGTCCGTCGCCGCTCCTTCTTGTGTCGACACACGCCTTGGCCAGCGATGCCTGAGATGCCATGCAGGTAGGCAGGCAGCTGAGGTGGCGCAATGGTGTGTCTTCACGAAGATCTGCATGCCACCACGCAGGTGCCTGCCCAGCTGGTTGGGTCGGCAGCTGCATGCGAACGGCGGTGGAGGTTTAGTCGGCGTGGGCCTGATGGTGGCCCTGCGGGTGTCCTCGGTAAGGGCCTTGAAAGGGCCCCGACAAGGGTCTTGCCGAGGCGCCTGCTGTCATCCCCGACAAGGCGCTTGCCGGGGGCCTTCTGGTCTTCCTCGGCTGGGATCCCGCCAAGGGTTGTCGTCTCCTTAGTGCGTATCTGATCTTGAATGTCTTCACAAAGATCTGCATGCCGCCACGGGGATGTCTCCCGAATCCTTGCCCTTTGGGGGCAGTGGACTCAAGGGTGATTTGCTCCGTAGGCGCGGGGCGAGTCGCCGCGGCAAGGGTCTTGCCGAGGCTGCTAGAACTGTCTCCCGGCAAGGATCTTGCCGGGGGAGTCCGCTTCGTCCCCTTTGCTCTTCGTGGTCTTGGCCTTGGCATCATTCTAGTTCTCTTGAGCTTCGGTCTTACCCTGGCTCACCCCCCTTGCCTTGCTTGGTGTGGTGGTGCCCGTGGCTCAGACTGCCCGTGCACAGTTATAGGGGTACAAAAAGTGTACCCCTCTTTTTGTACACCGACAGGAGCCCCCGGGCCTGGGCCACACATAAGCGCAACGCGTTGTTGGGCTAGGCCCAAAAACGGTGCGCGGGCAGGCGAGGCGGTTTTTACCGCGGTAAGATTCTTCGCGCGCTGCGCTTCCCACGACTCCCGCGCGTGGTGCGGCGTGGGGAGGTGCGTGTGACATGGGCAGCATGCGTGGGGTTGGTTCCCGCGGGCATGCGTCACACCACAGTTAATGTGAAAGGAGGCGGCCCGTGTTTTCCCCCGTAAAAAAGGAATAACCGCGGGCGCGCTGCTCACTTTCTCCTCTTTCCTCGTGCCTTTTCCAATCTCAGAGCCGCCGTTTCCTCTCTTCCTTCCTTCCTAAGCTTCCGCCGTCGCCCGCCGTCGTTGCTTCGCCATCCCCTTGCTCAGCCCTCTAAACTTCTTGGCCGCCATGGCGCCCAAATCCGTCAAGGGCAAGGGGGTGGCTAAGGGCGCTGGGACTGTGGAGCCGCCGGAGAGCGCGCTGTCGGGGGACCGGACGAAGTCCGCCTTTTTCTTCCCCTCGACGGTTGATGTTCATGAGCTCCGGGTCTCCTTCAGGCCCCTATGGGGAGCGAAGATGGGGGGAGAGAATTCAGGACACCCGGCGACGCGCATCATTCCTGTTGCTTGCGCCGATCCTGCTCCAAATCGGTATCCCTTTTTTGCCGATTATCTTTCTTGCGGGTTATGCCCCCCTTTCTCTGATTTCTTCTGCGACATTATGCACACCTTCGGCTTTCGCCTCTTGGATTTTACTCCGAATGTGGTGGCATGCATGGCTTTCTTCGCGCATCTTTGTGAAGGTTTTGCCGGGGTGCAGCCCAACACGGCGCTCTTCCGCCATTATTTCTTCCCTCGGATCCAGCTGGGAGGTGCCGTCTCTGGTTGCGTCACCTGGATCCCAAGATCCAAGGGGGCGTACCCGGACGGTGCCGTGAAGGAGAGGTGGGAGGAATGGCATGGCCGGTGATGCTGGATTGAAGATGAAGACCCGCCGGAATTCTGCAAGGTCCGCCGAGTGCCGCCGGTCCGCGGCAGCGATTGGAGTGATGTCGACGTCGCCGACGGGAGGCTCACTATTGCCACCACCAGGATTCTCCGGCTCTCCCGGGCTGGACTCACCCTTGAGATGATCAGGGCGGACTTCATTCATCGCCGGATCGCCCCGTTGCACAACAAGGGGAGGCCAGCCTGGCTTTTTACGAATCCGGCTGACATTATGCGACTCTGCCCCGGCCTCGACCACAATTTCATGGTGTTGGCGCATGCCCACTTCTGCCAGCGGCTTTTCCAGCTTGATGTGGGTCGCGATGGCGAGGTCGAATGGATTGGCAAGGCCGCGAGGGCCGCCGCAAAGGTTGGCAAGGCCCTCAAGGGGCCGTTTTTCAAGCTACCAGCGGGGGTGGTCCCGTTGTGCAACAATTCACGTCGGTCCGAGATCATCGCCATGATGCCAGACTATAATGCGCACGGCCCTGTCCTGAGTTGGAAGGAGCCGAAGGACGCGGATGTGCAGCGATTCTTTGACACCCTTATCGAGGTGTATGTCAATGCTGACGCCGAGCGGTGTGTTGTCATGGACACCACCCAGGCAGAGCTGGACTACATCGCCACTAGGGCGAGGGAGGCACAACTTGCCATGGAGGCCGGCAGCGCCGGGGGTGTGGAGGACAAGGCCGCAACGGCTGCGGAGGAAGAGAAGCTCATCCGGTGGGCGGCGGCCTCCGGGGAGGTTAGCAGCGCCGACACGGGAGCTCCGCTTGTCGAAGATGCGGCCGACGAGTCGTCGTCGGAGGAGGACGTGGCGGCGGGTTCGACGCCAACCAGGGGAAGAGGGCGAGTCCTGCGGCGGGCTGGCTCCGGCGAGCCGGTCCGGCCCGGCAGGGCTACGCGGCCTCAATTGACCCTGGAGGGGTCTGGGCGTCACACGAGGGCCACGGCAGCCAAGAGGCCGACGAAGGTCGCTGAGAAGAAGAAGACAACAGCCCCTTCCTCATCTGGGCGCGCACAAACCCCGCCATCTTCGCCTCCTCCGGTAGATGTCGACTCGGATGTTGACGCGGAGGTCGTTTTTGATCCCTGGCCTCTCAGCCCAAAGAGGAAAAGGAAAGTGGTGGAAGAGGAGGGGATGGATGACAAGTAAGTACTCCGTTCCTTACTGCCATTTCCATTCCTCTGAATTAATTCACTCATCTTGATCCGTTTTTGCTTTTGCAGGGATGCAGAGATGTTGGCCTAGAGGGTGAAGAGGGCGAAGGCCTTGGCGAGCAGTCAGCCCCCGACTGGGGCTTCAAAGACGCCACTGGTGGTGTTGAGTAGCCCGGACAGCAGCCCCCGGCACAACCCCCAGCGTAAGTTCGTCACCCTCCTCTAATTCGACACGTGGTAGGCATTCGATGCTATGGTGTTGACCTTGTCGGGTTTGCAGGAGGGGAGCGGCAGCAGGAGGAGCCGCAGAGGGCTACCCCAACACACCACCCCCATCGACTATGCCGCCGCGAGGGGCGTCCCCGTCAAGGGCATCAAGCACGAAGCCCACACCCATGGAGGAAGAGGGGAACTTGGGCGCTGGTGACTCTGCCATGGCGCCAAATGCTGGCGGGGAGGGGACTTCTGCTTCACAGCCTGGCACTGGTGAGTCGCTTGTCCTCCGTCTCTGTTTTCCCCTTATTCTTTTTCTTGGCTTCAATGCTCCCATTACTACCCAGGCCCTCCTTCAATAGGTATGGAGGACGTGGAAACTATTGTTGGGAATATTGCTGAGGAGGCTGCGGCGGGGGCCGACAGGATTGCCGCCGAGGAGGCCGCCAGGTATGCTGGCGAGGTTGCCGCTGATGAGGCCACCAAGGAAGCTGCCGAGAACACCGCTGCGGGGGCCACCAAGGCGACCGGCGAGGCTTCTGCCGAGGGCGCCAACGGTGGGCCTGCTGGGGAAGCCGGCAAGGCCACTGCTGAGGAAGAGGTGGTTGATGATCAGCCTCCCTCCTCCTCAACTTCGGGCCCCGCAGATATCTGAAGGTGGGCGACGATCTTTTCGTCCATCTCCCAGGGGCGTTAAGTTCCCGAGCGCCCGCCGAAGGGGAAGTCTTTGACGGCAAGGTGCTTGCCGCCACCGGGCTCGAGGTTGTCGATGAGCCGGGCGTTGGCGGTGATGGTTCTCCAGAAGAGCAGTTTTTCCGCGCTATGGAGGCCAACTTCTGAAAACTCTAGGCGCTCTACCGTGTCCGTCTGGACAAGGTTAAGTCCAGGACGGCAACGGTGGACCAGGCGGAGGTGGATTTCAAGGCGCGCATTGCTGAGACGCAGACCTGGTTCCACCAGACTCGCGAGGAGCAGAGGGCCTTTCAGGAGGAATTGGCCAAGCGCAATGTCGAGCTCACCATGAAGATGGCTGACATCGAGAAGGCCCAGGAAAAGGCTGCGAACTTGGCTGCCGCGGCCGAGGCCGTCCGAAACCAGCATCAAGCCGCACTGGATTCCCAGGAAGAGGACCTCACCGTGCGTGAGGCAAAGCTTGCCGCAGCGCTCCGTGGCAAGGATGAGGAGCTCGAGGCCCTTGTTGCACGGCGGACTCGTGAGCTGGAGCAGAGGCACAAGGAGGCACTCGATGCCCAGGCTCTGGCCCATGCCGGCAAAATAAGGGAGTTGGAGGTGGAGCGGGATGAGCTGAAGGAGCAGGCCCTCAAGCTGTCCAACGAGAAGAGCACGCTCAACAGTGCCTTGGTAGAGGCGCAAGGAGCGGTCATCAGCAGGGCTGGGGAGCTCTCCGAAGCGCAAAACTCCGTTAGAGATCTCAAGCTGAAGCTGGAGGATCTCGAGAAGATGTTGTCGGAGAGCAGGGCTCGGGAGGAGACCTTGACCAGGAGTCTGGAGGAGGAGAAGCAACTGCGGGCGAACGAGGCCGCCTCCCACCAGGAATATGTGGCGGGCGAGAACAGATGGATCAGTCGTCTGGAGGACGTAGCCGGCAGGGTCACCTCGCAGTTGGCCACCATGGGGATGCCAAACGTGAGGTACGCCCCTGAGCGCAGTGGGACCATCAACACCAAGCTGACCCAGTTCTTCGAGGGCGTCCTTGAAGCCTTGGCTTATCTTCAGTCCACCCGAGCGTCCACGTTGGCCGAGGAAGCCCGACGACTTTGCCGGGGGGTCATGACCAAGGTCCTCACCAAGATGGCATACTGGAATCCCGACCTGGACTTCGATGCCGCGATGGATAGCTTGCTGGATGGTACTGACCTCACGGTGCTCAAGGAGCGCATCAAGTCCGTCATCAGCAGCATCGACGAAATCAAGAGGGTGGAAGGCCAGTGCCTGGATTAGGCATCCCGTTCTTCACCGCCGCTGCAGGTTCACGACCAAGAAAAATTTCATCTTTAGTTAGAACCGTAGTAATGATGTGATGTAATATAACTTTGCAGTACTCTTAATTTCATGCACGTTATTTCCCCGTTCAATTCCTCTTTGTATGCGCACCCTACGTCGATTGGGTAGGCTCACCGGCGCGGAAGCCCCTAGCGGCGTTTTGGGGACGGATCCCCATGGGCCTGCTGGGTATGCGTGATGCCGGATGAGCCGCCTTTCTGTTCTGAACACGGCCGCTCGAACTGTCAAGCTTGACTCGAGTCAGAATCGAGAGCGTTGTTGATCGCGGAAGGCTACTCTGCCATTCTCGACGCAGCCGCTTGAGCTGTTGAGCGGACTCGAAAAAGGGCAAGGGCGTTGCCGATCGTGGGAGAGCCCCCTGGCATGCAGGTTTCTCATACAAAGGCGTGACATCTCCGGGGGGGGGGGGGATAACCTCATATAAGAAGGATAGAACAAATAAGGGTTCAGTGCAACTTAGCTTCTGTTTGCAATCGCTCGAGTGCCGATCTTCTAGCCTCCTTCCCTCTCCAAGAGCCACGAAGACGAAGGAGTGCTGGGCTGATTGCTAGAGCCGATTCTCACAACTGCACCGGCCCCCTACCTGGCGCGCCAAAGATGTCGGTGGGAACGACACCTATGGGATCACAAGAATCCCTACTGCGGTTAGCGGGGTGCGGGGTCATGAGAAGAGTGGATCTAATAGGTAGAACACGGTTCATTTATCTAGGTTCGGGCTGCGAGGATGCGTAAAACCCTACTCCTGCTTTGGTGGATTGTATATCTGTGTTCTTGATCTAGCTATGGGTCGTGAGGAGCTCCAAAAAGCCGAATCCTTCTCCTGGTCACCTCGGGCCTCCTTTTATAGAAAAAGGGGTTGCCACAGTGGCACACCGGAGGTGGAAAGGGTACAGTGATGCGAGGTTATCCCTCGCATTACATGACAAGGCGCATTTAATGCGTCTTGCTTAGGTGTCCTTGCTTTATCGGGGACGGGGGAGAGATCTGTCTCGTCCGTCGCTGCTCCTTCTTGTGTCGACACGCGCCTTGGCCAGCGATGCCTGAGATGCCATGCAGGTAGGCAGGCAGCTGAGGTGGCGCAATGGTGGGTCTTCACGAAGATCTGCATGCCGCCACGCAGGTGCCTGCCCAGCTGGTTGGGTCGGCAGCTGCATGCGAACGGCGGTGGAGGTTTAGTCGGCGTGGGCCTGATGGTGGCCCTGCGGGTGTCCTCGGTAAGGGCTTTGCCGGGGCCCCGGCAAGGGTCTTGCCAAGGCGCCTGCTGTCGTCCCCGGCAAGGCGCTTGCCGGGGGCCTTGTGGTCTTCCTTCGCTGGGATCCCGCCAAGGGTTGTCGTCTCCTTAGTGCGTATCTGATCTTGAATGTCTTCACAAAGATCTGCATGCCGCCACGGGGATGTCTCCCGAATCCTTGCCCTTTGGGGGCTGTGGACTCAAGGGTGATTTGCTCCGTAGGCGCGGGACGAGTCGCCGCGGCAAGGGTCTTGCCGAGGCTGCTAGAACTGTCTCCCGGCAAGGATCTTGCCGGGGGAGTCCGCTTCATCCCCTTTGCTCTTCGTGGTCTTGGCCTTGGCGTCGTTCTAGTTCTCTTGAGCTTCGGTCTTACCCTGGCTCACCTCCCTTGCCTTGCTTGGTGTGGTGGTGCCCGTGGCTCAGACTGCCCGTGCACAGTTATAGGGGTACAAAAAGTGTACCCCTCTTTTTGTACACCGACAGTTAGACTATGAAGATACAAGATTGAAGACTTCGCCTCGTGTACGGATGGGACTCTACTTGGCGTGGAAGGCAAGCTAGGCAGTACGGATATGGATATCTCCTCCTTTGTAACCGACCTTGTGTAACCCTAACCCTCTCCGGTGTCTATATAAACCGGAGGGTTTTAGTCCGTAGGACAACATACAACCATACCATAGGCTAGCTTCTAGGGTTTAGCCTCTCTGATCTCGTGGTAGATCTACTCTTGTACTACCCATATCATCAATATTAATCAAGCAGGACGTAGGGTTTTACCTCCATCAAGAGGTCCCTAACCTGGGTAAAACATCGTGTTCCATGCCTCCTGTTACCATCCGCCTTAGACGCACAGTTCGGGACCCCCTACCCGAGATCCGCCGGTTTTGACACCGACAACCGGTCTTCGCCTACTTCAAGTGCTGGGGCATCTGTCCATCCTGCCACGAAATCAGCGAGCGCGGCTCCCTTCATGACCCTGGTAGTACTGAACTCCAACTGGAATGCTTGCAACTCGATGTTCCATTCAGCGACCCTTCTGGCAGAGTTGGGGCTCCCGAGGACTCTCTCCAATTGGTAAGTTGAGACGACCTTGATGGGGTGGCCCTGGAAGTAGTGCCGCAACTTTCGCGTGGCTACCAGGAGCGCGAGTGGGAGCTTCTGAGGCATGGGGCACCGTGCTCTTGCATCCCGGAACACCGTGCTGACGAAGTATACCGGGTGCTCGACGAGGGTAGGCGTGCTGATGAGGTTTGCGTCTTCCGGAAGCTGGGGTGCCTCCTGAGGTGGTAGAGGCTCCGACGCTTGATCGCTTGCCAAAGTCTTCACGAGTTTGGGGGCGTCGTCCTGCTGAGCCCAATCCTCTGCCGCTGCTGTAGCGGCCCTTGTGGCACCCTTTCTGGATCTTGTGTCGTCTCTGCTGGAGGTGTGGCACGGCATGATGCGCCCTTGGCTTGGTGTTCTTCCCGAACCGCCACCTGAGCCGCAGTGGCTGAGTACGGGGTGGCGGCAAGACAGAGCACTAGGGGCTCGCGAGGTCGTGTCGCCACCATCACTGGAGGGCTGGCCAGGTATCTCTTGAGGTCTTGAAAAGCTTGGTTGGCCTCTAGGGTCCACTCGAACGGGCCCTTCTTTTTCATCAGCTTGAAGAAGGGTAGGGCACGCTCCCCTAGCTTGGAGATGAAGCGCCCTAACATAGTCACCCGACCAGCCAACTTTTTGCATTTCCTTGAGGGTCTGAGGTGGACTCATGTCTTCAATGTCCTTGACCCTCTCTGGGTTGGCCTCGATCCCCCTGTGGGACACCAGGATACCCAGCAGCTTGCCGGAAGGGTCGCCAAACACGCACTTCTCCGGGTTGACCCACAAGTCCACCTGGCGAAGGCTTTCAAAGGTCTCCTCCAGGTCTAGGAACAAGGTCCCCGCCTCCCTAAACTTCACCATGATGTCATCGACATAGGCTTCAACATTTCTCCCGAGCTGCCGCCCTAAGGCGATGTGCATGAGCTGCTGGAAGGTTGCACCCGCGTTGCGCAACCCGAACGGCATGCAAGTGTAGCAGTACACCCCACACGGGGTCAGGAAGGCCACCTTCTCCACATCTTCTACCTCCATCTTGATCTGGTGATATACTGAGAACGCATCTAGGAAGCATAGCAAGTCGCACTCAACGGTGGTGTCGACGATCTGGTCGATGCGTGGAAGCGGGAACGGATCTTGGGGGCAGGCCTTGTTGAGGTTTGTGAAGTCGATGCACATCCGCTCCTTCCTACCTTTCTTGGGGACGACGACGGGGTTCTCCAGCCACTCGGGGTACTGAACCTCGCGAATGACACCCGCAACCTCCAATTTGCGGGTTTCTTGGACGATGAAAGCTTGCTTCTCCGTGGACTGCCGCCTCGCCTTCTGCTTCGTGGGGCGTACGTTGGGGCACACCTTCAGGTGGTGCTCTATTACCTCTCTTGGGACCCCTACCAGCTGATCGGGCTCCCAAGCAAACACTCCCTTGTTTGCATGCAAGAACTTCACTAGCGCCTCCTCCTGACCAGGCTCCAGGTTGGCGCCTCTGGTAAAGGTTGCCCCTGAGGACCCGTCCTCCTCGACCGGCACTTGCTTGGTTTCTGCCTTGTCCTGAGTGAAGAACTGCTTCTTCTTGGTTGGTGCGGCTCCCTTGGCCTTGGAGGTATCCGCATTGGTGGGTTGTGCTGTCGTGGCGGCCTTGAGGGCAAGCTTGAGCACTGCCAGGGCCTCCTTGGTGTCCCCCTTGATGGTGAGGACACCTTCGCACCCCAGCATCTTCATGAGGTTGTAAGCAGGATGGGTTGCTGCCATGAACTGGGCCAAAGCTGGATACCCGAGGATGGCGTTGTACGGGAGGCCAATGCGGGCGATGTCGAAGTCGATGATCTCGGTGTGGTAGTTGTGCACATCCCAAAGGTCAACGGGAGGCGGATCTGCCCCAGGGAGCGAGCGGAGTCCCCACCCACCACCGAGAAGGGCTTGCTGCGGCGGAGCCGCTCGAACGGTACGTGAAGGAGGCCGAAGGCTTCGACGGAGAGCACATTGAGTCCGGCGACGCTGTCGACGAGCGTCTTGGTGATGGATACATGGCAGATGGTGGGCGCACACAGCATCGGGAGCGCACCCGAGCCGACGGTGGAGGCGGGATGATCCTTTGAGTCGAAGGTCAGGTCGGCCTAAGGTGCGGCCCAGCCAGGCGGAGCCCCCGGGCGCTTGGAAGCGGCGCTGATCTGGCAAAAGTGCGTCTTGACATGCCGATCTGAGGGTGGTGCTTGCGAACCGCCGAGAAGAGCTGCGATGATGGGGGCCGCCGGTTCCCCGAAGCGAGTGATGAAGAGGTTGCGCAGATCCTGCCAGGTGGCGACAGAAGACTCCGGCAAATGGAGGAGCCAGGCGCATGGCGCACCTACAAGGGCCATTGGGAACCAGTTGGCCATGACCTTACCGTCGCCCCCGGCTTCCAGAACAGCCTCCTCGTACGCCAGCAGGAAAGCCGACGGGTCCGCCACGCGGTCGTAGTGCGGCGGCATCTCCGACTTGAACTTGGGTGGCCACCGCACCTGCCGCAAGGCGGGGGCAAGGGCTCGGAGCCCCCGAGCACCGCTTCGGGCCCCGGTAGATCCAGCTGGAGGGGCGCCCACCATGGGGGAGGGGGCGTGGAGATGGTGGAGCGCGAGTCGACAGATGAAAGACTCCGGCGCACCCCTACCTGGCGCACCAGATGTCAGATCACGGGTTTCGGCAAAACCCTTAAGTTTTGAACACTTGGGTGCGCGCGAAGATTTCCCCCCTACCGATCCATGTCCTAACTCAGCTGAGATCTTACGAACTAACTCGACGAACTCGCAACACAAAGGACACAAGATTTATACTGGTTCAGGACACCGTTGTGGTGTAATACCCTACTCCATTGTGGTAGTGGTGGATTGCCTCTGGGGCTGATGATGAACAGTACAAGGGGAAGAACAACCTCCTGAGGTTGAGGTGTTCTTGTGCTTGGTGAACTTGTGTCTGTGAGGATCTGATCCCCCCCTAGCGATGGTGGTGGCTAGTCCTATTTATAGAGGCCCTGGTCCTCTTCCCAAATATTGAGCGGGAAGGGAGCCAACAACGGCCAATTTGAAAGGGGACAACTAGTACAGCTTATCCTGACAAAAGCAGTCCTCGCCTACCAAAGGCTCTGGTGGTGACGCCGTCTTGGGCTCCATGGTGACCTCCGTGTTGCCATCCTGCTGGTCTTGGTCTCGTTGCACGGATATGGAAACCTTTGGTTGATGCCTCGGTACTCCGCGCCTGCGGTTGCCCCCTTAGCACCAAAGAGGAAACAAGGACGATGCGCGCGCTAGCGCCCGCCTGGCGCCCGCCTGGTCTTGATCATCACTGCTTACGTCACGAGAACCTCACGAGGTTTGTCTGGCCTTGATCTCTCCGCCCCTCGTGAGCCAGCCTAGTGAGGCTGCCCCCTGAGGAGGTCTTGCGTCGTCCGCCTCGTGAGGCTTGGCCCCTCGCGAGGGTCTTGAATGCCTTGTTGATGAAGATGGGCCGTACAGGCCTGCTAGCAAAGCCACGCTGTGGGCCGCAGGCAGGCAAGTCTAGGGACCCCTGTTACCAGAACTCCAACAACACCTCTCTTTTCATCTCTCTCCACTTCTCTAAAAAATCAAAAGCACAAAAATATTTTACTTTGTTAGTTTTCTCGTTTGCTTGCTTTGTCACCATGTCTCTAGAAAATACCAAGTTCTGTGATTTATCAAATACTAATAATAATGATTTTATTACTACTCCAAATCTCCTCCCGCCACTAGTGCATAGTCATATGATATTAATGCTGCTTTGCTAAATCTTGTTATGAAAGAACAATTTTCTGGAAATCCTAATGAGGATGTTGCATCCCATCTTAATACCTTGGTTGAATTATGTGATATGCAAAATAAAAAATATGTGGATAATAATATTATTTAGTTGAAATTATTTCCTTTCTCGCTAAGATATCGTGCTAAAAATTGGTTTTCATCCTTGCCTCGAAATATTACTAATTCATGGGATAAGTGTAAAGATGTTTTTATTGACAAGTATTTTCCTCACGCTAATATTATATCTCTTAGAAAGTCAAATCATGAACTTTAGGCAACTTGAGCAAGAATATGTTGCACAATCTTGGGAGAGAATGAAATTAATGATTAAAAATTCTCCCACTCATGGTTTAAACTTATGGATGATAATACAAAAAATTATGTGGCACTACTGCAGGATGCTGCTAACGCGACACTACGATCAGAGACCCTTTCACGAAATTGTGTGCGATGCATTAATCACAGACGGGGATGTAAAAAACCATCAAAAAAGGTGCAAAACGTTTGCAATGGAGGATGCAACAAACACGGTTCAGATTTTAGTTGCATGCGCGATCCAGGGCATACGGTTCAGTCCAATGAACTATTTGTGATGAGGCGGAACAAAAGAAACGGGCAGCCTGATGAAGGCGTGTGCGATATAGAGCATACGGTTCACTCAGATGAACTGTTTGTGATTAGGTAACACAAAAGAAACGGGCAGCCAGATGAAGGTGTGTGCGATATACAGCATACGGTTCACTCGGATGAACTATTTGTGATTAGGCAACTCAAAAGAAACGGTCAGCCAGATCAAGGTGTGTGTGATTGAGGGCATACGCTTCTGAAGGATTAACTGTTTGCGATTAGGTAATAGAACAGAAACGTGTAAGCCAGATCAAAGTGTCTGTGATTGATGGCATACACTTCACATGGATGAACTGTTTGCGATTAGCCACAACAAACTGAAACAGTTAGATAGATCAACGTGTGTGCGCTAGACGAGCACACCCATTCTAATTAAAAGAAGCGTGCGCGATGGTAATAACGAGCGCGCACGGTTGATGGAACAAGACGTCTGCTGACAATGCCTATTGCGGTGCACCCTATGGTGCAAACGCCACGTACGCGGCCGAGAAGGCATATGTGCCCATGTTATGCCTTCCGGGAATAGTGCCACACTTATAACCATCAGTAAATTTTGAGCATGCGTCCCATCACAATTTTTTTAGAAGAACAGGGAGGCCGTGTCCCGTCACATTCTAAATTGAAATCCTGTTCACACCGATCAAAACCTAAACTGTTTCCCACTTAGGAGCGTATTACTATGCGGTTATAAATACTACCACTCCAAGATGACTGCACATTCCTCCTCAACTCCTCATCCACAAAAAGTCAAAAACAAACAAGTCATTCATCATCGTTCCACTACAAGAAAAATACACTTCCGTGATGATATGTGCTTGTCACAGTAGGTCACGTTTTCTGTCATGCATGTACATCCATGACAATTTTATGACAGAATCAAGATAGTCATACCTGTGCTATCGTACAAGTGTTCCATGACATTACCAAAATTATCATCACGGAAGTGTCCACTTCCATGACGATAAATCGCGTCTCACAGAAGTGCTTTCATCAAGGGTGACCGACACGTGGCATCCACCGTAACGAAACACCGTTAAGCTATCAAGTCCGGTTTTGGATCCGATAACCCGTTAACAGCCCCGACCAATGGGGATTTTCCACGTGTAAAATCATCATTGGCTGGAGGAAACACGTGTCGGCTCACCGTTGGGACAGATGTCATCCACTCATTGGACCCAAGGCGCCTATGATACATCGACACATGGCACGGCCGAAGAGAGGCCCATTCCTGTGAAAAGGACATCCCGTTTGACTTGGTCAAAAGGTGGCAGGCCGGCCCACGGAAAGCCTGTTAACGGTCTGTTCGTATATAGCCCATTTAAATCCCACTAACCAGGGCCCGTTACAACCTCTCTGAATTAGGCCCAGTACCGTCATCTGGGCCGTCCAATATGATTCCAGCCCGTTTCAACTTCCAGCCCATGTATGGCCCATGACATCTTTTGGCCCTTATGAGGCCCTTTGTAACTCTTGGCCCATTAATGACCCGTGGTGAAACTGGCCCGTAATGAATAGTGTATCACTTCATACCCATTAACGGCCCATTATTCCATTGGGTCGTTTCCAGCCCAGGTTATCTTTCGGCCTTCTCAGGGCCCATTTATTCTCGGGCTCTTTTCCAGCATTCGGTTACTTACGACCCATTACTGTCATTTTCTACTCGTGGGCCAAATTCAGCCCGTGGTTACAGTCGGCCCGTTTGTGTCCGTTAATACGTTTGGCCGTTTTCGTGTCAAAAAAACCCGTTGGGCTGTTTTCATAGAGTTATCAAATACGGCCTATTAATGACCCGTTATGGTCCATGAATAGTACGACCCATGATTGGCGAAACGATGATATGCCCCGTAGAAGGCCCATGGATCATACGGCCCGTAGAAGGCCCATGGATCATACAGCCCATAGAAGCCCCATGGATCCTACGTCCCGTATAGAAGGCTAATGGATCCTACGGCCCGTAGAAGGCCCATGGATCATACAAACCGAAGGAGGCCCATGGTTACAACAGTCCGTGTGTTGCCATGATTATTTTGGCCTAGTTTCCAAAAATAGGTTATTGTGGCCACTAGAAAAACACAGAAAAAGGACTGTAGTGACTACAAGCAAACAGCTAAACAACACAATAAGGAAATGAATAAGCAAGCAATTAACGCTAGCCTATTACCGCTATTACACATATTACATCCACTGGGCATCAAAGTTCGCCACCAGTACAAATATAGGGAACAAAGCAACATATTACATACACTGGCTGTCAAAATTGTCCACCAGTGCAAATAAACGCGGCAGCAAAACAAGAGCATAACTGAAACAACTTCAGAAGAGCTCAAGAAACGTTATCCTGGGTATCCACCATGCTGGCAATAAGCTTAGCAAGCTTATTAGCTTTGTCCTGTTTGGCGCTAAAATCCTCCAAAGCTTACTGTTGCACCAGAAAGTATGCACCTGAATGCTCCAGGGACTTCCGCAGTCCTTCCGCTTCTTGTCGCAGCATAGCTGATCGATGTCTTTCAGCTTGTAGTTGAGACTCAAGAAACCGAACTGATTCAGACAGTGAGTTTGAATAGCTTGTGCAAGCGGTAGTGGCCAGTAACTCGAACACTAAACCAAGACAGGACTTTGGGGTTGTCTCACTGTCTTCGAGATAGTCTTTCTTAGCTATTTTATCAGCTTTGTTGGAGACCAACAAGGATGTGTCACTATCCTAAACCTTATCTGCATTACTTCCTTTACCATTGCTTAATAAGGCACTCTTCCCGAATATTCTATCAGCATTCTAAAAGAAGAAACAAGCAGACACATAACATGTTTAGCATGTACTAGTATATGAAACTCATTTCGGTGAACCAGTTCATTAGTAAGGTGGACAGGATTAAACTACCAAGTCTTCTATTGCCAAGTACTAGTACATAATAAAAACATCAAACAAACATATATCTATGTCCTATGGTCACTGCATTGTCTTCCCAAATCAAAATAGAGACACGGTTCAAATCATATCAGTTCAAGACAAAGCAGTAGTGAAAGAATACAAAGCGTGGGAAACCACACAGCACAACAAGATTTCAGATGGGTACCACGGGTCTACATGTACAACAACACTATTGACTCTATTGTGATGCTAGGAATGTGCATGATATGAGAAGTCAACTATATGCACAATTGAAATTGAAATTAACAGAGCTATTGATAAGAGCAAACCTGTTGAAGAAACATGCGTGAACATACCTGTTGTGCCATTGAAGTTTTGATTGGATCCTTCAATTTAAAAATAAGTTTATATGAGTAAATATAGTGATACAAGAGCAAAACAGTATGCATGATAGCAATCATAGTTAAAAAAGGCGCGCCTAAGAGAGCGCTTAAGCGCGCCCAGGCTCTAGGCATTGGCAAAACACATTGCGCATAACTACGCTTAATCTGTGCATAACTGCGCGTAAGCATGAGCTTTGGTCAGTAAAGCGCAAGGCAGTGGCAAAATGCACAATTAACGCCTAGCATTTTTTTGAACTATGATAGCAATGGAATCTTAAATTAGAACATTTGTTCTTCAGGTTTAGGCAGTTGTTCTACATGAACAGAGTACAGTAAGACGCAAGAATGTAGTACTTAAAAATAGAAAATGAGCTCATAGACCTTACCACATTGTTTGTTCGGGACCAGTATAGAACAAGGC
The DNA here is from genome assembly GCF_056163025.1 of Triticum urartu. NCBI lineage: Eukaryota > Viridiplantae > Streptophyta > Magnoliopsida > Poales > Poaceae > Triticum > Triticum urartu. The sequence goes on along the minus strand of NC_141876.1, from coordinate 169,171,149 downwards.
GTTCCCAGTCATCGTCCAGCAAATGTGTCTCAGGAGAACGTAAGGGAATTTGATGAGTTTCTTTGCCGGTGAAGTGCGTTTTCTTCAGGTAATTCCGATACTGCCACCAAGCATTCTTGAAGATATCAGAGGTATTAGAATAGGTTACCTCATCCTGAGTTTCCAAATCGGTCCTTCTCTATAGAGAAAAAATGGAAAATTTGTTGTATTATAACCATCATGAATGACATTACTTACACATAACTCCTGGACAAACACCTACAACTAGCATTTTCCTTCATCTTCAGTATAATATTTCCAAGATGGGAAGATACTCACATACGATTTAACAACATCAAATGTGATATATGCTAAACTACGGCTAGCTGGTTGTGCTTCCTCCACAGGAATAGCCGTACTAACTGGTGGAGTTGGGGTTCGCCGTGGTAGTAATGGCCCTTTGGGCATTGGAGCTGCCTTACTAACTGCTCTTGTTTCAGAGCTTTGTGGTGGAGATGGTGTTGTGTCAACAGGAACTGGGTTACTATCTGCTGGGGTTGGGGTTAGATTGGGTGAAGCTGGTTCTTTCTCCATCGCAGTAGGGGTACAATCTGCGAGAGTTTGGGTTATGTGTGGTAGGGTTGGTTCTCGTGTATGTACAACCGGGGTGCTTTCTCCACCAAGAGGTAGCACTGTTTTATTTGAAGACCGTGTTTTTAGTCCGCTAGATACTGGCATCACCCGCTCCAATTCAAATGGCTGATAACAGGAAAAATAGTTGAATGTACAGACATTTTATGAGAGATAGATGCAATAGATAGTGTGGAAAAAGAGGGCATGAAATAGTTGACATGTAAATTGTTTAACTAAAACGGATAGCATGAAATAATTTCACATATATGATGTCTATCTAAACTGGATAGCATAGCATAACATAATTCAAAGATATGATGAATAACTAAACAGGATAGCATGACATAATTCACCTACATGTTATCTAACTAATCAGGATCACATCATTTAATTCACATATGTGATTTATATGGTAAACAGAGGGCATTCGATATGATGTCTAAACTAAGAACATGGTGTTGAATATTGTGTATATGATGTCTAAACTATGCAATGCAAGACACCATATGCATGATATGAGTAGTATAACCGTGCCAAGTTAGAGCATACACCTTGTTGGGGGAATAGGACTGGTCATCTGTCTCTAAATCCATCTCTGAGGAGCTATCGGGACCCAACAAGAGATCTGCTTCGACAGGTAGCACTGTCCACTCTGAAGGCCTTGTTTTCACTCCAGATTTTTCAATTTCCCACCCAAATGGCTGATTCACAGGAAGAGTAGTTTAATGTACAAACATTGTCAACAAATGGAAATGTAATGAAGAAAAGGATGGGCAAGTTATCATTCAAATATATGATGCCTGGTTAAACAGGATGGCATTGCACATTTCACATATATTATGGCTGGCTAAAGGACATGAGACTGCATAATTCCCATATATGATATAGAAACTAAAAAGGTGCCATTACAGAACATGTCTAAACTAAGCAGATGACATATATGATGTCAAAAGTAGGCACTGCAAGGCAACATATGCATGATATGACTAACATCATCATGCCAAGGTAGAGCAAACACCTTGGGGGGTAAATAGGAGTGGTCAGCGGCGTCTGAATCTGCCTCAGAACAGATATCTTCCTCTGGATTACAATCTGGAGAGGGTTGGGGAGGGTTTGCCATTGAACCCACAATGGAGCGATGTCTGCATGACATTGTATTGCCGCACAAAACTCTTTTATTTTTCTCTACATGTTTAGCATGACTGTGTACAATATCTGACATGCATACGAAAAAATATGGTGATATTATGTAAGGAGAGCATGCAAAAATTTAGAGTGATCGTAACAACTAGTGGATGGATCCAAAAATAATGATAGCAGGCTGATGATTTCTTTAATTTAATAAAAAGACAGATGATGATTGCATAGGCATACCCTAGGTGAACCAGATATTAGACAGAGATACTATTCATTGCTTCCTCGATATGTGCCCCACAACTAATTTAGAACTCAAATTTGAACATTAATTTGGAACTGACTTGGAGTCCAAGAGGTGAACAGGACGTCAAGGCTAAAGCAGCACAAGACAGACATCGTCAATCTCAAGTGGGATTCTAATAGCATCCCCAATAGATGATGTAAAATATATGTAAAATTTACATCACCAAAATCCACCTGACTACAATAGATGAGGTAAAAACTGTTGACTCTGAACTTAACTGTCGAAACTGAAATTTACTGTGGAATTTGAATCTTACTGCCGAAACTAAACACAATGGTAGTAGAGAGGCACTTGACATAGTTTACGGAGGGCCTGCAGTTCATCTTCAACCTGCACCCCCCTGAGCCGCTAGCCCCCACCGACCAAACCGCCGGCCCCAGCGCCACCTCGCCGCCCCGAAACAACTCCCCACCGCCGGTCCGCCGCCGCCCCGGCCGGCACTCTAGCCCCCCCGCCCCACCCTGAACCATAAGATAGATAGTGGGGTACCTCTCCCGCGAGCCCCAGTCCCCGCTGCAGGTGGTTCTTCCTTAACTCCGGCGAGCCCCCCACCCCTTGAAAATCGACTGACCCAAAAGTCGATTCAGTCAACTGAAGTGTAGCCAAATCGAAGTAGAGCGAGTGAGCGAGGGAGTGCTGGAGCAGTAGTAGCTTGGCGAGCAAGCGATCGAGCGAGAGCCGGAGCAGCAGCAGCAGATCCGGCTGGTATGGACGCCACCACCAAAGGGGCTTCGCACTGGGGGAGAGCCGCCGTGGAGATGTCGCCCGCGGCGCCGGCTTCAAGGTAGCCTCTCCATGGGGGTGCGGGATGGAGCACCGTCAGCGCCTGGAGGTCGAGTTAAGGAGAAGGTGTGATGCGATGAGTGTACAACCTCTTTGGTGGCACCGAGTAGGGCTCAGCTTCGTCCGAGGAGTCGATGAGGATGCTACAGTTCTGGTGGAGTTGGTTAAGGCGGCGCTGTGGGGATGGAGCAGCCGCGATAGACGAGGCGATCGTCGAAGCAGCTCCTTGGAGGTGGAGGACGGGGCGGCTGAACCGGTGGGACGAAGAGATGGACGACGGATCCTCATCCGGGGAGGTGGACGAGGGACGTCGAGCTGTTGCGGTGGACGACATCGTCGGGGAAGAGGCTCCGGCTGGGCAGCGGTGAGGTGGCGGACGGAGGAGGGCGGGGTTTCGCGGCTGGAGCGGAGAGGTTATGGCGGCCTGGGATTTCAAATGGCAAAAAGGAGGTGATGGGAGGGGGGTGAACCATGACTTAGGGACGGGCTTGTCCAAAATGTAGGGTGTGTTACAAAAGTACCCCCATCAATTTGATCTAGCGGCCCTTTCGGCTCAGGGTTAGAAGGGGGAATTCGCGTGTCGGGATTTGGCAGCTGGAGAGAGTTTTCACACGCGTTGTAATTTCGGGATAGCAAGGCGCGGGTTGTGAAGGCACCATTTTTGGGAGCACGATATCTGAATTTTCGAGATATAACATGGTGCGGGTTGAATTTTAGGGACAAGCCTAACGTGTAATATTGTACTTGTACGTACCAAATTAATTCGCACTTCCCTCAAACAAAAATAAAACGAAAAAATAAAACTATTCACACCACACAAAGAGAGAGTCCTGCCCCGTTTTACTATAAAAATGCTATTCAAAGCTACTCCCTCCTTCCATCTATATAGGGCCTAATATGTTTTTCGATGCTAACTTTGACCAAATATTAGAGCAATAATATATGACATGCAACTTACACAAACCACACCGTTAAATTCGTCTGTGGAAGGTTCTTTCAATGATATAATTTTCACATTGTGCATGTCATGTACTATTAATCTTGTCAATAGTCAAACGCGGTCTTAAAAAACTCATTACGCCCTATATAAAACGCGGTCTTAATTTTCACATTGTGCATGTCATGTACTATTAATCCATGTTATGTCCAATTAAATTTTTTCGCTTGCTGTATGATGCATGTAACCTACTCATACCAACATTTTAGTGCATTTCAAATGTCTATACTACCGCTGCAATTCGAACTCAATTTGAATTCGTTTCTCTATTTCAATAAGAATCTACAATCATGATTGTTGCCAACTTCAACCATCATTCGTGTATTACCTTAATAACACACCACATGATTACTATAGAGATAGATATGAACTATGTGTACTACATGAACTCGAATTCTATTGTTTGAATACACTTGATGTTGATTCCAAATAATAGTACATTTGATGTACTAACTATATATTCATAATCTAAACCATGTTCCATACATACACCATGTTTATCACACATAGTATAGTGCCCCGCCCGCTACATTATGACAAGTATTTAGACCTAAGCTGCAAAAGCCACACATTAGCCCAAATTATGATCAATGTTCTATATATTATACGTAGTACTAGCAAGGTGCCCATGCATTCCATAGAACATCAACATAATCAAGGGGAGGCTAATTTGCAAATATGGAGAGGGGTGTGGGTATCTTTTTTTTCAAAATTGCCATAGTTTCCTTCATATCCATTAGATATAAATCGGACGGCCTATATTGCAGGATGGTAGGAACACCATCATCAACAACTCCGTTTTTAATAAGAGTAGAGATAACATATATCATATGTAGTATAACATGTTCATAACCACACCATGTGTATCACCGTTATATATATTCACACATGCGTCGGTTTAAAACACTATTATAATTTCTTCAAATATCTAAATTCTCTTTTTATAATGAAGTATGATCTCTATTCGTCTTTCACACCCACACAATCCTCTTATCTTTGTAGCTAGCGCTAACTTTCTCTCGTGCATGCACACGCCCGCATCCCTCTCACCCTCCCTCGGCATTCTCTAGCTCCATCACGCAAATTTGTCTTTTCACTTTAGGTCGTTCACCCACGGTGTGTGTAGGCCCAGCTCCTTCTTTACGGCACACACCGATCGATATGCCTCTCTAGCCAGGTGTGCCTAGCACAAACACAAGCCTCCCCCTTCTCTTATCACCGTCCATGCCTCACTCCCACCACTCTTTTCATCGATCTCGTACTCGCACACTCCTTCCCCCTCAATATAGTATGACTCTCGCACCACCTCCTAGATGCATCCCTCTCTCTCTATCCTTCTCCCCGTGCCTCATTTTCTTCTAACACACACATGCATGTATACCGATCGATCTCCCAACATATACCTAGGTCGACTTTAACTATTCCCCCCCATCGATCGACGTACTTCACAAGTTATGTCTCTCCTTTCTCTGACAAAGGATGATTGATCTTCCTACGTAGTTACATCTTCTTACCACAGCCATATCGTCCCCCCACATCATTCGTGCATGCCTCCTGACCCGTCTCTCACACGCACGTGCATAGACAAGCAGCCATCCCCTCTCTTATTGATATTGCAGGCGTGCCCTCCAGTTGTCTAGCAAGCCTATCCCACCATTTGTTAGAAGCAACTCCACTACCACCCCCTCCAACACTCTAGCTCTGTCTCTCTCCCAACCTTATTCCTCTCCTACACATATGCATGGATGTCGATCGATCTCCCTTAATACATGAGGTAGGCCTCTCTCCTCCTCCACACATATACCAGCCATTGTACCTCTATAGTTAATTAGGCCTCCTTCCCCCCCACCACACACCGATAGTTGAGCGCTGTAGTTAGGTATCCATGCCACAGAGAAAAACTGCACCTGTCCCCTCTCACGTTCCAGTAGGCCATCCACTCTATATCTCTGACGTGGGCACACACAAATTCGATGGCACTCTTTATCGATCACGCGCGCGCACACACACACACATCATCCCCCTCTTTGATTCTATGGACACCGAAAGCCGATGATGCCTCCACTCTCTTCTCGTGGATCGCCCCCTCTATATATATGATATATCCAGGACTCTATTTCACACACATTGCATATGTTACATTTTTTATTGACCCCCCCAAAAAACTCTCACGAACCCACACACTATATATCTCTATGTTTGTATCTCTCTCACACAACCCCATGTAGGTGGTGTACGTATACAAGAAGAGAATAGGTGCACCGTGCACGTACTCACGCTTCGTGCCCAGCCACACCCGCACGGGTACACGGTGGATGTCATTTCTATACGAAATGGCAGCCCACGTGCTAATTTGAACGCGTGTAGCGGTTGTTTACCTACGGAGGTCGTGTACCACGCGTGCACGAAACAAAGTTCGACTTGATGCGTTGGCGCTTTATTTTTAAATAAAGTTATATCGCTCAATGGCACGTACACAAAAAATAAAATGATTTTTATGGAGAAAAAGGTAGTCCGCTCCACTATATACAATGGAGCCTGCCTGCCTGGTTTCTCTCTCTTCAGAGTATCTCACACAAGGCTGCGGTGGCCTCTCTCTCCCACACCGTTGGTCACTGATCCGACCGCATACCGTCCGCCGGTGGAAAGTGAGGACATGCATCGTTTCTCCGTTCGACGGTGCCGAGGCAGCACGTCCTGATCTGCGGTACACGTCGTTCTCTCTGACCAAGCTCCGGCGTGGTAGGGCCTACGCTACATGCTCGCTGCCGCAGTATGGGCAGATTCCGCCCGCCGCCGCTCACCTAGTTACATCCCGACGACCTCCAGGGATCCCCTCTGGCCTTGCTCCACTGCCCTTCTTCCCACGTCACTGCATGTGGATCTTCCATACTTTTTTGCCCAAAACGTAGCTCGTCCGGCGTACTTTCCATATTGCAATCTCGTCCTCACACCGTTTTAGACAAACACAACCGTGTTGTTATCTTCCCTTAGGACAAGGAATATGCTTCTTTTTTGTCGTCGCATATGTCATCAACTGTCATTGGCCAGTAATTATTTCCTTTCTACCTGTTTCTTGCAAACAGGGCTATCCATTTCACCTTGTTGCTATTGTGACCTTTTCGTGAATTGCACAAATCACTTTTTTCTTAAGAGTGTTTTGTGCAGTTGTACTAAAATGTCACAAGGGCAACATCTCTACATTTTAGTGTGACTACACAAAGGGAGATTGGTTTTTCTCTATCCTCCTCATCCAACTCCGAGCCTAATCTTCTCCCACTAGTTAGTCTTAAGAGAGACTGCATAGGTGACCGGCTTCTATTTGTGTGTTTATTGTTTCATCAGTAGTCCTCTATTATCGTAATCACACTTAATATCTTTGGAACAGGGACGCTCAGCTCTATTTTAGTGGAACTGCACAAAATGATCAGAATGTTGCATGCTCCAAACAACTACTTTTTTTCCCAACATGCCTTGTTGACTTAGATAGAGCTGGGGGGGGGGCGTTGCTGCCAATGAAAGCATGGATCAATTTTTAACACCTTCTCACAACTTTGTCTTCAGTTGTGATGTAAATATTAGCTCTGATCTGCTAATAGTTGAGATGCATTAGCAAGGAAGTTAGTTTTTTATTGTTTCTGAAAGAGCATCGATGGCAAGACACATGAAACAAAAGCTGAAAGCTCACACCATTGTACAATTTCATATCGCTGAAAAATTATTAGCATAGTACGTCAATTATGTAAACAAATGATGGAAGCTTGATAGCATTGCCAGAAGCCTCTTCGGCATCTGGGTCCATGTGCCATGCACAAAATTATACTCATTCGTTCCTAAATATTTGCCTTTTTACAAATTTCAAATGGGTATATTTTAGAGTGTAGATTCACTCATTTTGCTTCGTATGCGTACTCCCTCCATTCCTAAATATTTGTCTTTCTAGATATTTCAGCAAGTGACTACATACGGAGCAAAATGAGTGAATCTACACTCTAAAATATGTCTATATACATCCGTATGTAGTAGTCCATTTGAATCTCTAAAAAGACAAATATTTGAGAAATCTCTAGAAAGACAAATACTCCGGAGTATATTTAAGAACCGAGGGCGGTAGTGCACAACCGCATGGGAGACTCAGCCCGGTCGTTGCGCCGCATTAATAGTGAGTAATGAGCAGTCAAATCATAAGCCCCACCTTTCCCACAGTAAGTTGCTCGGAAGAAGCAACCATCAATACGCTCTTCTTTGAATCCGCTCATACTACTCCATCCGTCACTGTTTATAGAGCGTGCTTTAGAAAAAGAAAAAATCTCTAGGACCAAGGCGACTAGCAATCGGCTTGAAAAATAGCATTGATAGGTATAGCACGACGTCTATTACTAGAGGAAATAACACGTACACATATGCATGCAGTGCTTCCACCCTGGGTACACACATGCATGCACTTACTCCACTCCGTAGTACATCGAGAGAAAATTGTGGACTTGATTGCGGTTACCACGCCCTAATTAATTGAGCATTAAACCAAACGTGTCTAAAGTCTCTCTGGTGGTGGAAATGCATTGAGAGAAATGCATCATAATGAAGCGCGCCCTGTAAACTGTGACGGAGGGAGGAGTAGTATGAAGGTGCAAAACCAAGTACGCGTATGGCCAGTCGGTCAACGCACCTCCTCTTGGCATATCACTGACATGTGGGACCGGAGTGTGAGCAAACCGATCTCAATTGACGGCAAAATGGCCAACCCGCTATTCCTTGAGAGAGATGAGCGGCGAGAACACACAGACGGGCTCGCACAGAGGCCAAGATATATTCGAGCATGGTTGATCGATATCATCATTACATGTTGGCCTGCCGTTTTCTGCCCTTCTCCGGAATAAATGTGTACTTTATCAGAGATTAAAAAATAAGAGTACATACGCTCCACCATGCGGTTCTAGCAGTAGTACTACTCGTACTACTAAACCTTGCGCTTGGCTCTTCGCCTCTTCGTGAAGTCGAACAATGATGGTACTCCGCATGTTCGATACTATAGTGTATGCCTCTGGCAATATGGCACCGAATGAACTGATGCATGTACACCGCCTGGGCGAGGGTAGGTTGCATTAGTCAAAAGGCGTAAGCGAGCTTCACCTTGTCCTACAAGCTTCTCCTCATTCTGCGAGTTGACGGGACACACCAAAAAGTAGTGCTAGTCCATACTCCCTCTTTTCCGGTTAATATGGCTTAATCTTTTTTGCGGGTAAATGAGAGAGCTTTATTCATATATAAGCATTCTTAGGACGATCAGCCAAGACCCTGGTCACTAGGAAGCGAGGTACCCCGCAAAAAAAGAAGTAGGAAGCGAGGTGTTTCATCAAGCCATCTCTCGACCACATTGAAAGTGCAGCAAGCACGGTTCGCACAAAGATGCGCCGCAAGGTTTGCTGACCTGTTTACATGCTGAATAACAAAAAAGAGGAAATATTACCAAGCGCTCCTATTTGGAACAGGATATGAGCCAGAATTATGCGAGAATTGTGGCGAGTGTTCCATGCAATCAACTTCCATTATCACATGCGAGAACCCTCAAAGAGAACCAAATATGTTGAAGATTGCTTTATCACATTTTAAAAATATAATAAGAGTGCAGACGCTCCTCCATCCGGTTCCTAGTACTAGTATAGTACATACCTGTATAGACTGTAGTAGTAGTATAGTACTAGTAAACTTTGCGCTTGGATGTTCGCCTCTTCGGGAAGTCAAACAATAATAGTACTAGTATAGTGTATGCTTCTGGCAATCTGACACCGAATTAACTGTTGCACGTCCACCGCCTGAGCAAGGGAGAGCTTGCATTAGTCAAAAGTTTCTCCTTGTCCCACGAGCCACCACTCGCAAGCTTCTCCCGTCCTGCAAGCTTCTCCTGGTTCGACAAGTTGACGGGACACAACAAAGTAATGCTAGTCCATACTGCCTCCTCTCCGGTTAATATGGCTTAATTTAAAACGAGATAAATACACTGTTTATCACAGTCTATTTGTAAATATACAGTCAGTGGACTTCACGCTCATTGCGCTCAATATATACATTTTCCGGTGTTTATACGGTCACTAGCTCACCCTGGCTGAGTATGTGTGTGCATGCACGTGTAGGTTGAGCACTTGAGCGTGACCGTGTGTGTTCCTCGTGTGCTCGAACATGCATGCATTAGGGCATCACGCACGTTTTTGCGTCCATGTGTAGGTGTGACTGTTGCATACACGTAGGGGGAGTACATGTAGGGGCCAGTAAAGGAGCAGTCAAATCACACAGTAAGTTAGTCGGAAGAAGCAACCATCATTTCACTCTTCAATGACACATACGCAATATAAAATGGTTGATATGGAGAAAAAAATAAAACCACTATATATACACTAGCAGGAGTCTAAGCTACAAGCTTGCTTGCTTGGGTTGATCTCTTCACAAGCATAGAACGACGGTGGCCACACCGCTGGTCACATATCCGGCCTGATCCCATAGCTGGGGGAAGGGAACAATGTTCTGCGTAGACGCGGTCGACATCGGCGACAGAGAAAATCCACAGTCGATCCATCCCAATCGGGGGTCACCGCGGTATGGGTCGATGCCGCGTCCCAACCGCCCTTCTAGATACAGCCCGACGTCCCGGGTAGTCCATCTTCCTTTTGGAGCCGGCTTGCTCCACTGCTGCAGCTCCCCACATAGCTCCATCTCCATGTCGATCTTTGTCCACTTCTACTGGCTTCTACTTGTGATGAGTTTATGCCTCATGAACTAGTGCCAGTACTATTATTCTAATCACACATCTTCAATATCTTTGCCATCAGGGATGCTCAGCTCGATTTTAGTGGAACTGCACAAAAGCATCGTATGATCCAAGGGTGCCAGCCGTCTTCCTTTCGACAGGTTCTACCTGGCCAGGAAATTAAATCCTGTTTAGGGTTTAGGGTTTAAGTCGTAGTGACCCCATCTGTAGTTTTTCTTTCGTACACGCTCTCACAACTTTTGTCTTTAGTTGTGAAGTAAATATTGGCTATAATCTGTGAATCATTGAGCTGCATCAGCATGCGTGTTAGTTTTCCTATGTATTTGATGGAATGTTTTAACAGGGAAACCTTGGAGTAGGAATGAAAATGGAGTGGAAAGTTTCTGTTTTTCCGGAGAAAAAATTGAAACGGAGAGAAACCAATGTTTCGTTTCGTTGGATCGCGCCATCGAGCAAAACCAACGTTTAAATCACGAAAATTCTAAACTCACGCGCTTTTACAGGGCTCTTTAAATCACGTCTGTGGCGTTTGTGTCTCACCCTCCTCCACGGGTCAACCCCACACGGTCGCTTGGGATGCCACTCACCGCAAACTGAGTATACGATAACTTTCTCGCCTTCTTGTCGAGGGATCGTGCCATGGAGTACTAGTACTACTGGAAGAGATTGACGAGTTGGGGGAGGACAGCTAGCTGTAGCACGGACTCCCAAGAACTTTTTACATGCATGTTGTGGCCGGCTATTGCGACCTTTGAACGCGGAGCAGTCGCGTGCACCAGGAAGAGGCGCGGGCGACGCTCTCTCAGCTGGCGCGCCGCTTCAATGCCGGCGCCAGTGAGAGGTCGTGTCCGCTCTGGCCGGGCATGAATGCGGCACTGACCGTTTTGGGCGGGAAGCACGCGCGGGTGACGAAGAGGGTTCGGGTTGGTCAGGAGCGGCCGTGCCAGCAGTCTGGACGTCCGCAAACAAGAGATGTTGTATGTTAATATTGCCGCGTATATACTTAACAACGTAAATAATGTGCCAGTTGGACAAATATAATTGGAGATGGAGATGGAAATGGAATTTTACATAAACACGGATATGCATGTCTATGTCTATGTGTGTGTGCGCGACGACTCTCGCGGCCTGGAAGCGGGGGCATGTTTTTGATCGAGTTGTCTTTCTTGGTACGTTAAAAAATTATCCGCCAGTTTTCATTTCTTTTTTCCGGGAACACGCGTATTCTATTTTAAACCACTGCTATGGAGAGATTTTTTTACTCCATTATAGCCTCTTGTTTGATATAGTTTCTCGCGTCTCGCTCTCTCACCGTCTCCATATCAAAACAAGATGACAGTATCCACACTATCTCTCTCCTCACCGGTGGTCACAGATCCGGCCGAATCCCATCCGCTGCGGGAGGTGAGGAGGTGCAGCGTTGACGTTGTCGCCGTCGGCGATGGAGGAAGCCGATGTGCACCGTCCTCTCGGAGCCGGCGCTGGCGCGGACGAAGGTCCTCCGCGCCCTTGTTCGCTGCCATCGTGTGGGCACATCCCGCCCGCCCGCCTAAGCGACATCTCGCCCACCTGAGGTATAACTTCTTGTACTGGTCCAGCTCCCCGGATCGTTGCATGCGGGTTTTCTTCTATGCGACTACTCCCCAGCTCCCCATGTATAGTAGCTAGGGTTCGTCGGCTGGTCCAACATCGCCTACTATTATAGAGGAAATGCCACTCGAAAAGTTGTCCTGATTTATGCCTCGGTGGAGGTATACTTGTTGTTTCGACAAAAAGTACATGGTGGTTGTGCGGTCATTGTCCATATGCTCCTATTGCTGCTGCTAATCTAATACTATCACTGGTTAAATGAAGAAATGCTTTTTTTTCTCGGTATCCTGGTTTAGTTCCCATCAAGATAATCATGATGCTTCTGTTTGTTGGTGTACTTTTCATTATTCTTATTGACACTTGAGATGTCATTGTTAATCTTGTAAAACAAAGTAACAACACTATATCCCTTTTTTATATTTTTGGAAACAGCGATGCGTATCTCCATACCCGAGCATGTCTTCCTCAATTTTAGTGGAACTGCACAAAATTGGATGGCCATTGTTGTTCCGCCTCACTGTCCTCTGCCACGTGGTTCTTCCTTCCTCGAGGTTGATTACTAAGAAGAAACAGACCACAGTGAGGATTTGTTGAACTTCATAGGTGCCTCACCCAAACTTGATGCCAAATGGATGATGCATCACCACGATGACCTATCGATGCTCATGGTTGCACCTCATGGTTGCATCGGCTGGTGAAGCTGATCAATTTTCAATGAAAAACAAGCTGTCTTCCATCAGTGCTCTTTGCTTGTTACCCACAAAGATGATATCCTTTGTCAGTTCACCTTAGTTGCGTTGGAGACGCAATCGTCTTTCACGTTGGTGCAATTTCATCACACAATTGGCTATGAACCAAATGTTTCCTCGATGAAGGATCGACATTGGTACTAAGAGCATAAGTTTTGTATTGATTTCTAAGCCTTCTCACAACTTTGTCTCCAGCTCCCCTGTAATTTTATTTGTCCAGCTATTAACTTTGATTGAAAAAATGGTGTGGACTAAAAACCCCGATGGACGTAGTAGCCCTCCATTTTTATTTACTCCGCATATTAGATTTGAATGAAGTCAAACTTTGTAAAGTTTGACCAAGTTTAGGCCGAACACAACAAACCATAATTATTAGAGAGGGCAAACTGTACATACTCTCAAACCTTTCCGATAATTGAAATTAAAATTCTTTATTTGTACACACTCTCACACGTTTCCGATAATTTGGCGCATGTGTGGTTGTTCACTTAAGGGAGGGTAGTGTACTGCATGTGAAGGACAGGAAGTGCGACCAGGACGTGTGGGTCGTTAGTTCATCGGAAGTACTCCCTCTGTTCCTTAATATTTGTCTCTCAAGTGATTTGAAATGGACTACCACATACAGATGTATATAGACATTTTTTACAGTGTAGATTCACTCATTTTGCTCCTTATGTAGTCATTTGTTGAAATCTCTAGAAAGACAAATATTTAGGAACAGAGGGAGTAGTAGTTTTCTTCACTGGTACGTTAAATATAGAGTTTCGTTTCATACTTACACAATTTAAAACGATTGTTATGGAGAGAATAAGAAAACCACTCCACTATATATTAGTTGTATACACGAGTACTATATGGACACAACTTCATTGACCTTAGTGCAGCTGCCTTTGGGTTTATGAGAGGTGGGCCAAAAATGTGGCTGGCCCACCTGTCATACAGCCAAAAGCAGGTGCAGTTAAGGCATCAGAGCTCATTCCGTACTACAATATATATATATATATATATATATATATATATATATATACCTCAGTGCTTGTTCGCTAGGGTTTGCAGTCTCCACACTCTCACTGCACTACATATATATATATATACACACACACGCTGGAGGCTCAGCGTTCCTTTGCTAGGGTTTGCTATATTCACAGTCTCTCACCCTCTTCACTAGATCTAAAAAAGACTGCGTTGTGGCCTCTGTCTCTCTCACCCCCCTCATAACTGGCGAAGGAGGCGTCCGGATCCCGTCGCACCGGGAAGGGGAGGAGGTGCAGTGTTCACTCTATCGCCTTCGGCGAGGGAGGTAATCCACTGCCGGCTGCGCTTTTCTCTTTCACCTAGCGCCTGTGCAGGAGGGCCACCGGCCCCTTCTTCCTCGCTGCCGTACATAGTGTGGGCAGATCCGACCTCCCGCCGCATGCCTTGCCACATCCCGACGACCCTAAGGTATAAGTTTCTTTAAAACCGTCATTGGTCTAGCTGCATGCGGATCTTTTTCGATTCTGTAGTCGAATCTAGGTCTTGGTTCAAAGAGGAAAGAAGGGTGCGGTAGGGTGGAGCATGAATCTAGGACGTGGTTCAATGAGGAAAGGAGGGAGGGAAAGTAGTATAGACTAGCTATCCAGCCGCTTTGTTGGTCCAAAAGGGAAAAAGGGGGTAACCCAGTGCACACATCTATAAGGAACTGAACTCTTTGTTGAAAAGGGAAAGAAAATGGGGGGTCGGGTAGTTTGTGCAGGACTAGATTTGCTGCCATAACATAGGAAAAAGTTTCAAAGAGAACAAATATGGGACCAACACTGATATGCTGCTTGGCTACATACTCTGTATCACCCATTTATACGTGTGGAAGCACATGGTGATGGAATGTCCCATGTCCCATCCACATGATCGTGTAGTGTGTTTTGAGATGTTCTACTACTTGTATTGGTACTATTTTAAATAAATGTTGAATTGAAGCTAATTGCTCTCTTTTCCCATTAAGTAGTGAACAAAAATGGTACCAACCCAAACATGATGCTTGTTGCTTTGTTACAACAAACTCTGCATCACCCCTTTATAAGTAGATGGAAGCACACGGTGTTAGGGATCGGCGGGAGTACCATTTCTGTTAGGGATCGGCTGGAGTACATGTTTAAGAAATGTATTGTTCAGATAATGTCTCTGTTATTATATATCAGTTACAGTGTTTTACAAATGGTACTATCCTGCTTTGTAGTTCTTTCTACATGTTTAACCAAGGTATTGTTAAGATAATGTCTCTGTTAAAATGAATCGGTCGCATTGTTTTAGGAATGATACTTTTCTGCTTTGTCGTTCTTTATACATGTTGAAACAAGGCATTGTTAAGATAATGTCTTAGTTAATATGAATGAATCACACTGATTGAGAATTGCTACTCTCCTGCTTTGTTTCCCATTAAGATAAGGTAGATCAGTAGATGTTTTTATTTTGGGAGTACAAGTCATCAACTGTTATTTCTCAGTAATTGTTTCCCTTATACCTATTCTTGCTTACATGGATATCAAAATTAAAGCTCAGTTTTATTCTGACTTTGATTTTAGTTGAACTGGACAAAAGGAGCCAATGTGTCTAAGACAAACTGCTGCATTAGTGGGTCCAGTTGATCTTACCACTCTGCAGAAAGAAGTAGTCACTGTTTGCGCTACATTACTCAAGGAATGATCGAGAAGCTTTACAGAGTATTAGTAGATGCTGGTGACATGACTAGTCTGCAGAGAGCATAGGAAACTCTACAACACCTGGAGTGCACTAGGCAAAAAGTGCCCAAACAAGTACAGGAAGCCAGGACAGGACTCCAAATCTGTCTATGTCATTCTAAGCAACAATGATGGGGCATCTAGGTATGGTAGTCTATTTACTGTACTTTCGGTTTGTTAGTCCACCGATTGGTGGGTTGACACTGGGGCCAATATTCATGTGTGTCTTGCCGTGTCTTTGTTTTCTTGCAGCATATAAATACGATATCCACAGGGATGCTGAGCTTGATTTTAGTGGAACTGCACAAAATGTCTGGATGGTTTGTGTCCTCCATAATACTTCATCATGCACAATACATCGAATGGTTCTCTAATCATTCGTCGTCACCTTGAGCCACCAGACTATATGTTTGAATGGTGTTGCCAGTGTCGGCCATTAAGAAGGGTAAGAAGAAAGACAAAAGAGAGATGGCTGCTTTACTTGTGGTTCGGAGGAACACTGGGCAAACAAGTGCCCAAGCAAGTACCAAGAAGCAAGGACAGGACTCCAAGTCTGTCAATGTCAGTCTAAGCAACAATGATGGGGCATCTGGGTATGGTAATCTATTTACCGTACTTTCAGTTTGTTAGTCCACTGATTGGTGGGTTGACACTAGGGCCAATATTCATGTGTGTGCTGATGTGTCTTTGTTTTCTGGCAGCATATAAATACAAAATCCACAAGGATGCTCAGCTTGATTTTAGTGGAACTGCACAAAATGTTCAGATGGTTCGTGTCCTCCATAATACTTCATCATGCACAATACATCGAATGGTTCTCTAATCATTCGTCGTCACCTTGAGCCACCGGACTATCAGATGACAAACTGATGACAAACCCTGCCCGTTCCACAATCATAGGCATTACATATTTTGAATGGGAAAAGCTTGTCAAAGTTGACATTAGTTTAATATATCGGAATTGGAAACCCTTGTCAATTTTTGCTCATTGATGTTAGCCAGAAGACATGCATTTGATATTTTTGAGTGGGATGCCCTTTGCTGTGAGCAACATCGATCGTTTTTTCCTATTCCTGTCTTGAGTTTAGAAGTAAATATTTACTCTGCTGAGATGCATAGTCACATGAATGTTGACTTATGTAAGATATTTTAAGAGTTTGTTCTGAATATTGTCTATGTAATGCTAGGCCTTGTGTTTGATTGCAAAGTTGAGCTTGGAATGGTGTGGCATGCGGCATCACGAGCTGTTCACCGTGCCTCCTGAGAATAATGCTTCGTATTGTTTTGTATGTCGATCTAATGCCAGTGATTTGCTTGTTAAGAAGATCATCCTCTTTTGTTGTTTCCGTGCTTAAGAAGTTCATCGTCTTATGTTTCATTCATAGCCTATACGATAAGTAGGGTAGGTTAGACGTGAAACCATATGATCTTCTGACCAACTCATCATCTTAGGCCATGATTGGATCGTCGTTTTCCAACCAAAACCTCTTGTAAAACTGACGCTTGTAAATAAAAGCAGATGGTCTCGGGCGAAGCGCTTGGTTGGTCGTTTTCGACTAGTAAAATATACACTGATCTATCAAATTACACGCGTAACCCACCGGTTTTACTTAAGGAACTCAGGCCCTCGGTTTCATTATGCCTGTATTTTACGCGTTGTTTCTGATGACGAGTAAATTCCACTTGTATCTTAATACAGGTGTGAAATAAACCAGAGCTCCCAAGCGCGGCCTTACCGTTTCATGCCGTCTCAGTCTCTCAAAGGTGCTCATAGGTGTCCGATGATCCTGACTTCCTGAATGAGCAGCGGGCGCTGTATCAGACCATCCGTAGGGCCCGCGAGGCCCTCTCTGTCGTCCTTCGAGTTGTTGCGCTCGTCGTGGCGCCGAGCATTGTTAACATGGTCAATGAACATGAGGATTCAGGAGATGACTTTATTTTTACTGGATGACAGTAGGGACCCACTAGGGCCATAGCCGTACGTAAGCAAGTGCCTCCTTATTATGTACAACTATATTTTTTTGCTTCCTCCTGGTTTCCTGACATCATGGTCCCACACCATTGTCAACCTATGTAGTTAATATAAACGAGAGAATTGCACAAGGTGCGGCCTGATAACCCACAAGTATAGGGGATCGCAACAGTTTTCGATAAGTAAGAGTGTCGAACCCAACGAGGAGCTAAAGGTAGAACAAATATTCCCTCAAATTCTATCGACCACCGATACAACTCTACACACGCTTGACGTTCGCTTTACCTAGAACAAGTATGAAACTAGAAGTATTTTGTAGGTGTTGTTGGATAGGTTTGCAAGATAATAAAGAGTACGTAAATAAAAAGTAGGGGATGTTTAGATAAAGAAACAATAAAGTAAATATAGCGAGTGTGGATAAGTGGTGGTAGGAGTTGCGAAATTGTCCCTAAGCAATTGACTACTTTACTAGACCGATAGCAAGTATTATGTGGGAGAGGCCGCTACTAGCATGTCATCCCTGACTTGGAATTCTATGCACTTATGATTGCAACTATTAGCAAGCATCCGCAACTACTAATGTTCATTAAGGTAAAACCCAACCATAGCATTAAGATATATTGGTCCCCCTTCAATCCCGTATGCATCAATTTCTATGCTAGGTTGAAGCTTCTGTCACTCTTGCCCTCCAATACATAGTCCTATCAACATACAACTAACCCTATGGTGTGATCCATGCGCGCGCTCATATGATGGGCACCAAAGGATAGCAACATAACCACAAGCAAATTAAATCATTCATAGCAATTCATCAACCACCGATAGGACAACGAAAATCTACTCAGACATCATAGGATGGCAACACATCATTGGATAATAATATGAAGCATAAAGCACCATGTTCAAGTAGAGGGTACAGCGGGTTGCGGGAGAGTGGACCATTGTAGATAGAGGGGGGAAGGTGATGGAGATGTTGGTGAAGATGGCGGAGGTGTTGGTGAAGATCGCGGTGATGATGATGGCCACGGCGACGTTCCGGCGCCACCGGAGGAGAGGGGGAGAGGGGCCCCCTTTTTCCTCTTCTTCCTTGACCTCCTCCCTAGATGGGAGAAGGGTTTCCCCTCTGGTCCTTGGCCTCCATGTCATGGGAGGGGCGAGAGCCCCTCTGAGATTGGATCTATCTCTCTGTTTCTCTCTGGTTCTGCGCTCTGTTCTGGCTCTGTTTCACCGTTTCGTGTATATATGGAGATCCGTAACTCCGATTGGCCTCAAACCTTCGCCGTGATTTTTTCTTCAGAATATTAGCTTTCTTGTGGCAAAAGAAGAGTGTCAACTGCCTTACGGTGGGCTCACGAGGGTAGGGGGCGCACCCTAAGGGGGGGGGGGCGCCCCCTGCCTTGTGACCACCTCGGGCACTGGTTCACGTTGATTTTCCTTCCGAATTTTCCATGTTTTCCAAAAATAAGCTCCATCCGTTTTTATCCCGTTTGGACTCCGTTTGATATGGATATTCTGCGAAACCAAAAACATGCAACAGACAGGAACTGGCACTGGGCACTGGATCAATATGTTAGTCCCAAAAATAGTATAAAAAGTTGCCAAAAAGTATATGAAAGTTGAATAATATTGTCATGGAACAATCAAAAATTATAGATACGACGGAGACGTATCAGCATCCCCAAGCTTAATTCCTGCTCGGCCTCGAGTAGGTAAATGATAAAAATAATAATTTTTGATGTGGAATGCTACCTAGCATAATCTTGATCACATATCTAATCATGGAATGAATATTAAGACACGAGTGATTCAAAGCAATAGTCTATCATTTGACATAAAAACAATAATACTTTAAGCCTACTAATAAAGCAATCATGTCTTTTCAAAATAACATGGCCAAAGAAAGTTATCCCTACAAAATCATATAGTCTGGCTATGCTCCATCTTCACCACACAAAATATTCACATCATGCACAACCCCACGGACAAGCCAAGCAATTGTTTCATACTTTTGATGTTCTCAAACCTTTTCAACTTTCATGCAATACATGAGCGTGAGCCATGGACATAGCACTATAGGTGGAATAGAATGGTGGTTGGGGTTATGTGGACATGACAAAAAAGGAGAATGTTTCACATCAACTAGGCGTATCAACGGGCTATGGAGATGCCCATTAATAGATATCAATGTGAGGAGTAGGGATTGCCATGCAACGGATGCACTAGAGCTATAAGTATATGACAGCTCAAACTGAAACTAAGTGGGTGTGCATCCAACTTGCTTGCTCATGAAGACCTCGGGCATTTGAGGAAGCCCATCATCGGAATATACAAGCCAAGTTCTATAACGAAAATTCCCACTAGTATATGAAAGTGATAACTCAAGAGACTCTCTATATGAAGAACATGGTGCTACTTTGAAGCACAAGTGTGGTAAAAGGATAGTAGCACTGCCCCTTCTCTCTTTTTCTCTCATTTTTCATTTTTTTTGGTGGGCTTCTTTGGCCTCTTTTTTTATTTGGGCTTCTTTGGCCTCTTTTATTTTTTGTAAAGTCCGGAGTCTCATCCTGACTTATGGGGGAATCATAGTCTCCATCATCCTTTCCTCACCGGGGCAATGCTCTAATAATGATGATCATCACACTTTTATTTACTTACAACTTGATATTACAACTCGATACTAGAACAAATATATGACTCTATATGAATGCCTCCGGCGGTGTACCGGGATGTGCAATGATCTAGCGTAGCAATGACATCAAAAAACGGACAAGCCATGAAAACATCATGCTAGCTATCTTACGATCATGCAAAGCAATATGACTAATGCTCAAGTCATGTATATGATGATGATGGAAGTTGCATGGCAATATATCTCGGAATGGCTATGGAAATTCCATGATAGGTAGGTATGGTGGCTGTTTTGAGGAAGGTATATGGTGGGTTTATGGTACCGGCGAAAGTTGCACGGTACTAGAGAGGCTAGCAATGGTGGAAGGGTGAGAGTGCGTATAATCCATGGACTCAACATTAGTCATAAAGAACTCACATACTTATTGCAAAAATCTATTAGTTATCGCAACAAAGTACTACGCGCATGCTCCTAGGGGGATAGATTGGTAGGAAAAGACCATCGCTCGTCCCCGACCGCCACTCATAAGGAAGACAATCAATAAATAAATCATGCTCCGACTTCATCACATAACGGTTCACCATACGTGCATGCTACGGGAATCACAAACTTCAACACAAGTATTTCTCAATTTCACAATTAATCGACTAGCATGACTCTAATATCACCATCTTTATATCGCAAAACTATTTCAAGGAATCAAACATATCATATTCAGCGATCTACAAGTTTATGTAGGATTTTATGACTAACCATGTGAATGACCAGTTCCTGTCATCTCTCTAAATAGATATAAGTGAAGCACGAGAGTTTAATTCTTTGTACAAAACATATGCTCGTGCTCTAACAAATATAAGTGAAGCAAAAGAGCATTCTACAAATGGCGGTTGTCTAAGTGAAGAGAAACACGCAATCCAATCTTCAAATGATATAAGTGAAGCACATGAAGCATTCTATAAAGCCATACTCAAAAGATATAAGTGAAGTGCAATGAGCATTCTATAAATCAACCAAGGACTATCTCATACCAGCATGGTGCATAAAAATAAAAATAAAAACCTAAATGCAAAAGACGCTCCAAGACTTGCACATATCGCATGAACGAAACGAATCCGAAAACATACCGATATTTGTTGAAGAAAGAGGGGATGCCTCCCCAGCATCCCCAAGCTTAGACGCTTGAGTCTCCTTGAATATTTACTTGGGGTGCCTCGGGCATCCCCAAGCTTGAGCTCTTGCCTCTCTTCCTTCTTCTCACATCGACACCTTCTCAATCATCGAACACTTCATCCACACAAAACTTCAACAGAAAACTCGGTAAGATCCGTTAGTATAATAAAGAAAATCACTACTCTAAGTACTGTTGCAAACCAATTCATATTTTGTTTTTGCATTGTGTCTACTGTAATATAACTTTTCCATGGCTTAATCCACTGATATAAATCGATAGTTTCATCAAAACAAGCAAACTATGCATCAAAAACAGAATCTGTCTAAAACAGAACAGTCTGTAATAATATGAACATTCACCATCTTCTGATACCTGACAAATTCTACCAAAATTAGGAAAAATAAACAATTTGTATAGGAAGACAGTGCAAAAATAATCAGAACCATTTGACGTTCCAGCAAAAAATGTAAAATCACGCACTACAGCCAAAGTTTCTGTCCTGCACCGTACAAACCATCAAGCAAATGTAAACATCCTAAAGGAAAACCTTGGCACATTATTTTTATAATACAATGGAATTGTACAAGGGGATAATTATTTTTATTGAAAAGTTTATGTAATCAAGATTCACAAAGTTGCCGTGAGCATGAACAAAGTTCAAGGAGCTCTCCCACTTCAACAATGCTTGTGTTTCTCACTTTCGCTTTTATTTTTGAAAAAGTTTTGGGTTCCCCTCTTTATTTTTGTTGTTTTAAAACTATATGAAAGCACTTAACATAAATAAATGACTCCCTAAAACTTCCGGGTTGTCTACCTGGCAGTGCTATCTTTAAAGTCATTAAGCTAGGCATACAGTGCTCAAGTAATGGATCCACCTAGATCCCAAGGTATATCAAAGCCAATTTTAATTAACAATGATTTATAATTTAGTAGTGAGCACAAAGTAACATATATCATGTAACAACGAAGTCTAACTCTCTTCCTATGCATCGACATGTCATAAAAGAACAATTCATGCACACATAGTAAAGGCCAATGCATAGTATAAATAGTTTCTTCCAATTTTATCATATTGGAAACATATAGAGGTGGAGATATAGTTCCTCTCTCATAATAATTGCAAGTAGGAGCAGCAAGCACATGCATATTATATTCATCAAAATCATCATGTGTAATGGTAAAAGGCAACCCATCAATATAATCCTTAATAAGGGCAAACTTCTCCAATATAGTGTAGTTGGGAGAATTCAAAAGGATAATAGGACTATCATGCGTGGGTGCAATAACAACAATTTCATGTTTAACATAAGGAACTATAGAAAGTTCATCTCCATAAGCATAATTCATATTGGCATCTTGGCCACCAACATCATCAAAAAGGGATATTTCAAAAGAATCCAAGGGAGCATAACAGTCATCATAGCAATCATCCTTCGGTAAGCACGAAGGGGAATTAAACAATGTATGAGTTGAAGAGTTAATCTCATTAGAAGGTGGGCACGGGTGATCAATCCGCTCTTCCTCTTTTTGTTCTTCGCTCTCTTCCTCATCTTTTTCATCCAATGAGCTCATAGTGTCATCAACTTCTTCTTCCATAGATTCCTGCAAAATATTAGTCTCTTCTTGGA
The DNA here is from genome assembly GCF_056163025.1 of Triticum urartu. Classification (NCBI taxonomy): domain Eukaryota; kingdom Viridiplantae; phylum Streptophyta; class Magnoliopsida; order Poales; family Poaceae; genus Triticum; species Triticum urartu. The sequence continues at coordinate 169,148,094 of NC_141876.1, read as the reverse complement.
CAGCGGTGACTTTCTTAATAAGTGCATTAATTTCATAATTTTATTCATAATTCTCATAGCAATATTTGAGGATAGCTAAATTTTCAGATCTATAACAAGCATCATCAATATCATCAAACTCTTTAAATATAGATTCAATTTCATAAGCACCCATAAAAGCAACAAATTCTTCTATTTGTTCCACATCATAGTAATCATATATACCTCTAGCATAAGAAGCCAAGGTTTCATTATCATTAAATTTGCATGAAAAGGGGAGGTGTGGAGAATTCATCCTAGAGCAACAAGTATAATCATATTCCGAGCATAGTTGTCTAGCATACCACTTCAATATATAAATTTGATCCCATAATAGTTTCCCTTTTTGTGTCAAGCGACAATCCCTAAAGTATTCACATTGATCCAACGTTACTCCCATTACATAATTGAATGGGGTTTTCTCAGGATTATTAAAGTAGTACATAATATCTTTCACATAACCAGCATCGAGGGTTTTAGGAGGTTCCCTATCTCCATGAGCAGAAAGTACACCTAATTTTTTTGGTATTTCGTGTTCCATATCCATAACTAAAGATAGAGAACAACTAAGAACAGCAAATAAAAATTACTTAGTGATAAAGCAAACAAGCACACACGAGAATATTCACCCCACGCTATTGCTCCCCGGCAATGGCGCCAGAAAAAGGTCTTGATAACCCACAAGTATAGGGGATCGCAATAGTTTTCGATAATTAAGAGTGTCGAACCCAACGAGGAGCTAAAGGTAGAACAAATATTCCCTCAAGTTCTATCGACCACCGATACAACTCTACGCACGCTTGACGTTCGCTTTACCTAGAACAAGTATGAAACTAGAAGTACTTTGTAGGTGTTGTTGGATAGGTTTGCAAGATAATAAAGAGTATGTAAATAAAAAGTAGGGGCTGTTTAGATAAAGAAACAATAAAGTAAATATAGCGAGTGTGGAAAAGTGGTGGTAGGAGTTGCGAAATTGTCCCTAAGCAATTGACTACTTTACTAGACCGATAGCAAGTATTATGTGGGAGAGGCCGCTGCTAGCATGTCATCCCTGACTTGGAATTCTATGCACTTATGATTGCAACTATTAGGAAGCATCCGCAACTACTAATGTTCATTAAGGTAAAACCCAACCATAGCATTAAGATATATTGGTCCCCCTTCAATCCCGTATGCATCAATTTCTATGCTAGGTTGAAGCTTCTGTCACTCTTGCCCTCCAATACATAGTCCTATCAACATACAACTAACCCTATGGTGTGATCCGCGCGCGCGTGCTCATATGATGGGCACCAAAGGACAGCAACATAACCACAAGCAAATTAAATCAATCATAGTAATTCCTCTACCACCGATAGGACAACGAAAATCTACTCACACATCATAGGATGGCAACACATCATTGGATAATAATATGAAGCATAAATGTAACATCCCAAATTTTCAATTTGAAATGTTATACACTAGATCATCTTTGCGTATCATATTTTATTGCATTTTGGTTGATCCTAGAAAATTCAACGCAACTCAAGGACCCTCGGAGAGAGTTGGGGATTTCGTTATTTTCATATTTGAGTTTTCTCAAATTTTGAAAATAGGATCATTTGATTTTATATATTTTATCTTCAATTATTTCTATTATCAAAATATGAGAGAGGGAATAAAATGACTTTCCTAAAATAAAGAAATATTGAGGATTTAATAAAAAATCAAATAAGATTTTATTTTGGTTTTATTTGCTATTTTATTTGAATTTAGGAAAAATGCGCGTTTTCCAAAATTGCATTTAGGCCCCAAATAAATGTTCATCCTGAGCGGCATGATTTTACAAGCCGGGGAAAATTTATTTCGGGATTTTTGGAGTCCGTTTAGTATTCTTTTTGTTTTTTTCTGAGCGTAACTATTTAAAAAAAACGCGCAAACGACTTACCGGGCCGTGTCCGACCAGGACTCCCGGCCCGACCGGCTTTAAATAGCCGGGAGGCCCAGCCGCCACCCCCACCGAAACCCTAGCCCGCAGCCGCCCCCCTAGCGCGCCGCCACCCGCCGCTGCTGCTGCCGCCGCCGCCGCCCGCCGTCGCCCGCGCCGCCACCCGCCGCTGTTGCCGCCGCCACCGCCGCCGGAGGTAGATCTCGCCGCCAGTTTTTTTAGAAAACCGATCGGTTTTCCGTCGGTTCATTCGGTTTTTTTAGTTTTGTTTTTTTAAATAGATCGGTTTTTCCGGTTTATTTATTAAGCGAGCATTCGCCTGTTCGTTCGTTTTAACGAACGTGTTCTTCGTTTAGATCCATATAACGAACGTTCGTTCGTTAATCTGTTCATCGTTTTCTTTTTCTCGGATTAAATCCGCGATTTTTCTGATCGCGATCCCTGATCCGAAGTTCATTTTAGTATAACTTTTCGCTCGTTTATCGGAATCAGGTGATTCAAGCGCCTGGAGTTTCGTCTCGAAACCCTCTTTCCGTTTAACCAACTCAAACAAGTTTTTGAAACTGTAAAAATTGCCCTAGATCCAGAATAGTAAACAAAGCCTGTTTCTTTTGCCGTTTGTCTTTCGTTGCTTTGTTCGATTTGATTCTTTTTGCCAACCGGAGTTCTTAAGTTGAACTTTCTGGTTAGATCTCTTATTTGAGTTTTACCTGTGCATTAGTTGAGTACTTATTGTATGCTTGTTTGTTTGCGATAGAGTACCCGGAGTGCGCCGCTTGCTACTTTGAATCGCTAGGTTTTGCGGATCATTAGCAAGGCAAGTAACAGTTTGATCATACTTCATGTTACCCAGTTTTATTGCATTAGATCAATCCTCACACATTGCATGATTAGGATCTAATTAAATTGTGGGTTTGGGAAGTAGTTGAGGTAGTACCTATTACCTGTTATTATCAAACCTTTGGGAGTTACTTCTACGTTTGCTTATTCTGTTATTGCTATGCTAGTAGACGTGGATTGGGTGAGTGTTTCCATGACAGATGTGAGACTGTTAAATTAATGGTTTATCTAAGGTGGCAACTTAAATACACATTTGGGTGGATTGAGGCACCTGAGTATTCCAGCGATTTCCTGTTTTCTTTGGACCGCCACCCAGGCTCAAAGGGATCATGAGATTATTCATGCTAGAAACTTCCGTGTGCAGCCACAAGCTACTATGGGCTCTAGCATAGTTGACTAAGTCATGCGAACTCTTACAGTGGTAGACTAGCAGATGTAGGGGATGTAGGTTGGTACGGTCTACCCGTTCGTAAGGTGCTAGCACTTCTGAAAGACTATGTCTCAGTCATCCGTTTCTCAAACACCATGTAGTGCGAGAAATCCAACGGAGGAGATCGAGTCTTGTGGGGAAAAGTGCGCGAACCTCTGCAGAGTGTATAAACTAATCATGGTTAGCCGTGTCCCCGGTTATGAACCTCTTGAGTATCTAGTACCTGGATTATCATCTGAATCTCATCATGTTACTCTAAAATTAATTTTTCGGGTTTGTTTAATGATGATGCTTAATTGGGATTGAGAATGCTGTCAACCATTCTCAATGTTTAACAACTACCATGATAGTTAAATTTTTTTATTCCTTTGTAGTAGGAAAAAATAGGTTTTACGCAAAACTGTAACCATAGAGCTTTCCACCAGCCAAATATGCATATAGTATAGCCTATTTCATTCCGTTATTCTCTATGTGTTACATTGCCAGCATATTCCATGTGCTGACCCGTTTCGGGCTGCAATGTTAATGTTGCAGACTTTTCATACGACGATTAAGGTGCCTTTAGGTCGTGGTTCTATACTCAGTGATGCCGTTGGAGTTGATGGACTCACTTATCGTCCAAGCCTTCCGCTGTTATCGTTATTAGATGGCCTTAAGCCATATTTATTGTAATAAGTTCTCTTTTGAGACACTCGATGTAATAAGTGTGTGATTGCTACTCTGTTATAAATCCTTCAAGTACTGTGTGGTGTCAGCATTGCTGATCCAAGGATGACAACTGAGCACAGAGATTGGACCGTTTGAGGTCTGGTCGCTACAAGATGGTATCAGAGCACACGCTGACTGTAGGACACGTCCACTAAGAAAGACCTAGATCACTACTCTCACTCTTCTCACTCTGACCTCTCATCTTTTCTACTCTTTTAGGATGGCGAATGCAAGGAACAAGTTCACGCAACCGGATGAAGATACACCCTTTGGACGTCACTTGAAGAAAGTCACTAGATACCTGAACATAGGAGTACCAAGCTTCACCGGAACCTACAACGCCACTCTACCTGAAGAAGAGCGCTGGATGATTCAAGTTCAAGTTCCAGGAAGGACGTTCATGCCAGTCATTGAGCCCATAGAGTTTTCTTTTGATGCACTAACTTGGAGTCTAGGAAAGAGCATGGCAGCTCACATCGCCATGGGACGCATTGGAGAAGTTTACCGCAATGATCTCAAGGACACTATCTATCAGATTTGTGGGCGCCGAGATGAGCAATGGGAGATGATCAGCACCAGGAAGGATAGATCAGTTGTAGCTTTTATCCAGGAGTTAAATCAACACATTCGACGTCAGGAGAACCAGATGTGCGCTGACATAATAGATCTGAAGAAGGCAAGAACAAGAATCAAGGAACTGGAGGAAGAACTCAAGGCTACACGTGAAGATTATGAAGAGGAAATCGAAGTATTAGTTGAGAAGAATGACGATCTGATCAAGAAGATTGGAATATTTATGGGAGGCCCTACACCAGTAGAAGAAGACAAAGAACCCAATGAGATTCGCCCAGAAGACTACATCATCATCGACGACACCGACTCAGATCCAGATGATAGCGATGATGACTATGTTGATGAAGCTGGAGCAGATATCATGGAGTCTGCAATCAAAGAATATTTCTAGTAGACCACCCCAATAGTAGTAGTAGGCTACCATGTAAATATAGTAGTCCGAGCACTTTTGCGATAGTTAAATCGATTGTATGCCCTTGTTTGATTGATTGAATGAAGTGAATTGTTTGCTTTTGCCTCATGTGCATATGGGTAGTGTTTTCTCTTTAGACCCCCTCTATTCTTAAATCTCATCTTTTCTAAACCCTCAGATGCCTTCGAGACGTGACCCCAGATTTACCTTTCCACCGGAGCTCACTCAGTTGATCCAGCAGCAGAACACATTGATGCAGTTGCTAGTCCAGAATCAGAATCAGGGGAACAACAACAACAACCCACCACCACCACCACCACCTGTTGATCACTTAGCCCGTTTTGTTAGGCTGAATCCGCTGGTGTTTTCCAGTAGCACCGAGCCGATAGTAGCAGATGATTGGCTCTGCAAGACAGCTAGAGAGTTGACCACGTCAGGATGCATAGATGCGGAAAAGGTGAAGTTTGCCGCACATCAGCTTGAAGGACCCGCATCATCATGTTGGGAGAATTTCACAACCACTTTCCCTGTCGACACTGTCACATGGGACTAGTTTCACCAGGCTTTTCGTACTGCCCATGTTTCAGCAGGAGCTATGGCCATGAAGAAGCGAGAGTTTCGCAACTTGCGCCAAGGAGGACGGACAGTTGGCCAGTATATGGAAGACTTTAGTAATCTAGCACGTTATGCCCCAGATGACGTTGCTACGGATGCAGCTAAGCAGGAGAAGTTTCTAGAAGGACTGAATGATGAGTTGAGCATGCAGTTGATGGTAGCCACCTTCAACAACTACCAGGAGTTGGTAGATCATGCTCTTATGATTGAAGGGAAGCAGCAGCAGATTGAGAATCGCAAGAGGAAGTATGGACAAGGAAAGTACAACTCAGGAGCTCAGCAGAAGCCACGTTTTACCCCTAGACCGGGAGGACATTTTCAACATACCCATGGAGGAGGTAGCTCGCATAATCACAATGGGACCAAGAATGGTAATGGGAATGGAGGAAGCAACGGCCAGAACCGCACCAACCCATCGACCCCAGCCATGAGAGACCTGAGCCAAGTCACTTGCTTTAAGTGCCAGAAGACCGGACATTATGCCAATGAATGTCCTGAATCCCAGAATGGAAATGGCAATGGTAGCTCTAGGAAGAAGCCGAACCCTTTCAACAGGGGACAGGTGAACCATGTTAACATGGAGGAGGTTGAAGAGTAGCCGGATGCAGTAATCGGTAAGTTTTTGGTTAAGTCATTTACTGCACTCGTTCTTTTTGATACTGGTGCATTGCATTCATACATATCAAGGGGATTTGTGGATAAGTATAAACTACCAACCCAAGCCCTTAGATCACCCATGTTAGTAACCTCGCCTGGAGCAGAGCATATGGCTAGTCTATGGTGTGATCGGTTACCATTAAGGATTGGTAACTACGTATTTCCCTCAGACCTAATAGTATTTGAATCTCAAGGATTGGATGTGATATTAGGCATGGATTGGTTATCAAAGTACGAAGGAAATACTGAATGTGCCAGTAAGTCAATTTTGCTTACCACGCCAGAAGGGAGAAGGATCAAGTATGTATCCCGGCATGTGCCGAAAAGGACTCAAGTAAATTGTTTAACAGGAGTTGTGCGGGAGGAAGTACCAGTGGTGAAAGATTTCCCTGATGTATTTCCAGAAGAATTGCCAGGCATGCCACCGGATAGAGATATTGAGTTTTTGATTGAGCTTTTGCTAGGCACAGGGCCAATATCTAAGAGACCATATAGGATGCCAGCCAAGGATTTGGTGGAGATTAAGAAGCAGATTAAGGAGTTACTGGATAAAGGTTATATTCGCCCAAGTTCTTCTCCTTGGGGATCGCCAGTACTTCTAGTGGAGAAGAAGGATGGATCGTTAGGGATGGTTGTTGATTATCGAGGATTGAATGAAGTAACCATCAAGAACAAGTACCCACTACCGATGATCAATGATCTGTTTGATCGATTGCAAGGAGCTAAGGTATTTTCCAAGATCGATCTGCGATCAGGATACCACCAGTTGAATATTCGAGAACAGGATATACCCAAGAGAGCTTTTACCACCAGGTATGGGCTGTACGAGTATACCGTTATGTCATTTGGTCTGACTAACGCCCCTGCATATTTTATGAACATGATGAACAAGGTGTTTATGGAGTTTCTGGATAAGTTCGTTGTAGTGTTCATCGATGATATCCTGGTATACTCGAAGAACGAAGAGGAGCATAAGGAGCATTTGCGTTTGGTACTTGGAAAGCTCAGAGAACATCAGTTATATGCCAAGTTTAGAAAATGTGAGTTTTGGTTGAAGGAAGTTGGATTTCTCGGACATGATATATCTGGAGAAGGTATAGCAGTAGATCCCACCAAGGTTGACACTGTGACAAATTGGGAAGGGCCAACAACAGCTGGAGAGATCCGGAGTTTTCTTGGACTCGCAGGATACTACCGGAGATTTATTGAAAATTTCTCAAAGATTGCGAAGCCTATCACGGAGTTGTTGAAAAAGGATACCAAGTTCATATGGACTGAGGAATGTGAGGCTAGTTTCCAGGAGTTAAAGAAACGTTTGGTTACATCACCTGTGTTGATTTTGCCAGATCAGACCAAGGATTATGAGGTGTATTGCGACGCTTCATGTCGAGGACTTGGAGCAGTGCTTATGCAGGAAGGAAGAGTTGTTTCATATGCCTCACGACAGCTTAAGCCTCATGAGTTAAATTATGCTACGCATGATTTGGAGTTAGCAGCCGTAGTGCATGCATTGAAAACCTGGAGGCACTTTCTCATTGCATACCATTGTGAGGTGTACACGGATCACAAGAGTTTGAAGTATATTTTCACGCGGAAGGAGTTGAATCTCAGGCAAAGGAGATGGTTGGAGCTCATCAAGGATTATGATATGAGATTGCATTATCACCCCGGAAAGGCTAACATAGTAGCTGACGCGTTGAGTCGCAAAAGCCATGTCAACACACTAATGATGGGAGATTTACCAAGGGAGTTAGCAGAAAACCTTCGTGAGCTATGTTTGGAAACAGTACCGAGAGGCTATGTAGCAGCATTGGAGATTCAGTCTACTTTGATGGATAAGATCAGAGATGCCCAGAAGACTGACAAGGAGATTGCCTCTATAAAGGAGAAAATGAGGAAAGGAAAAGCTAAGGGATTTCGTGAGGATGAGCACGATACCTTATGGTTTGAAGACCGTTTTTATGTGCCTAATGATTTGGAGATCAGGAAGTTAATTCTGCAAGAGGCCCATGATTCACCCTACTCGATTCACCCAGGAAATACCAAGATGTATCTGGATTTGAAGGATATTTTTTGGTGGAGCGGAATGAAGAAGGATATTGCGGAGTATGTAGCAGTTTGTGATGTATGTCAGAGAGTAAAGGCAGAGCATCAGAAGCCAGCAGGATTGCTACAGCCATTGCCGATACCTGAATGGAAGTGGGATAAGTTAGGCATGGATTTTATTACGGGTTTACCCAGAACTCGTTCAGGCTATGATTCGATTTGGGTTGTAGTCGATTGTTTGACAAAGGTAGCTCATTTCATTCCAGTGAAGACTACCTATACCAGTGCAAAGTTGGCAAAGATATACATGACCAGAATCGTATGTCTCCATGGAGTTCCAAGGAGCATTGTGTCAGATAGAGGAACCCAGTTTAACTCATAGTTCTGGAATCAATTGCATGAAACTTTGGGTACCATACTGGAGTTTAGTACAGCTTTCCATACGCAGACAGATGGACAGACCGAGAGAGTCAACCAGATTTTGGAGGATATGCTGAGAGCTTGTGCGCTAGATTATGGATCTAGTTGGGACGAGAATTTGCCATATGCAGAGTTCTCTTACAACAACAGTTATCAATCCAGTTTGAAGATGGCCCCTTTCGAAGCCTTGTACGGAAGGAGGTGCAGAACCCCATTGTCTTGGGATGAAGTTGGAGACCGCCAGTTGTTTGGACCGGATCTGATTAAGGAGTCTGAACAGAAAGTGAAATTGATTCGCGATAGGCTTAAGGTAGCCCAGTCTAGGCAGAAGAGCTACGCAGATTCAATACACAAGGAGACAGTTTACGAAGTCGGAGACCGAGTTTTTCTTCGGGTATCACCACTTCGAGGAGTTAAGCGCTTTGGAGTTAAGGGAAAATTAGCGCCACATTTTGTAGGCCCATACAAAGTTCTGGAGCGTATGGGAGAAGTTGCTTACAAGTTGGAGTTGCCCGAAGGATTGTCAGGAGTTCACGACGTGTTCCACGTTTCCTAGTTGAAGAAGTGCCACACAGAGATGGCTGATATACCACTGAGAGATACAGTGCCGCTGGAAGCGATTCAGTTGGATAGTGATTTGACCTATGAGGAGAAACCAGTTAAGATTCTAGAGTATGCCAGTCGAGTCACCCGCAACAAGGTTATCAAGGTTTGCAAAGTTCAATGGAGCCACCACACGGAGGATGAAGCCACCTAGGAGCGAGAGGATGAATTGCTGAAGGGCCATCCTCACCTATTTTCTAGCCAACCCGAATCTCGAGGGCAAGATTCATCTTAAGGCGGGTAGGTTTGTAACATCCCAAATTTTCAATTTGGAATGTTATACACTAAATCATCATTGCATATCATATTTTATTGCATTTTGGTTGATCCTAGAAAATTCTACGCAACTCAAGGACCCTCAGAGAGAGTTGGGGATTTCATTATTTTCATATTTGAGTTTTCTCAAATTTTGAAAATAGGATCATTTGATTTTATTTATTTTATCTTCAATTATTTCTATTATCAAAATATGAGAGAGGGAATAAAATGACTTTCCCAAAATAAAGAAATATTGAGGATTTAATAAAAAAATCAAATAAGATTTTATTTTGGTTTTATTTGCTATTTTATTTGAATTTAGGAAAAATGTGTGTTTTTCAAAATTGCATTTAGGCCCTAAATAAATGTTCATCCTGTGCGGCTTGATTTTAGAAGCCGGGGAAAATTTATTTCGGGATTTTTGGAGTCCGTTTAGTATTCCTTTTGTTTTTTTTCTGAGCATAACTATTTAAAAAAAAGAAAAACGCGCAACCGACTTACCGGGCCGTGTCCGACCTGGACTCCCGGCCCGACCGGCTTTAAATAGCCGGGAGGCCCAGCCGCCACCCCCACTGAAACCCTAGCCCGCCGCCGCCGCCCTAGCGCGCCGCCGCCCGCGCCGCCACCCGCCGCCCGCACCGCCACCCGCCGCTGCTGACGCCGCCGCCGCCGGATCCGCCGTCGGAGGTAGATCTTGCCGTCGGTTTATTTTAGAAAACCGATCGGTTTTCCGTCGGTTCGTTCGGTTTTATAGTTTCATTTTTTAAATAGATCGGTTTTTCCGGTTTATTTATTAAGCGAGACTTCGCCTGTTCGTTCGTTTTAACGAACGCGTTCTTCATTTAGATCCAGATAACGAATGTTTGTTCATTAATCTGTTCGTGGTTTTCTTTTTCTCGGATTAAATCCGCGATTTTTCAGATCGCGATCCGTGATCCGAAGTTCGTTTTAGTATAACTTTTCGCTCGTTTATCGGAATCAGGCGATTCAAGCGCCTGGAGATTCGTCTCGAAACCCTCTTTCTGTTTAACCAACTCAAACAAGTTTTTGCCACTGTAAAAATTTCCCTAGATCCAGAATAGTAAACGAAGCCTGTTTCTTTTGCCGTTTGTCTTTCGTTGCTTCGTTCGATTTGATTCTTTTTGCCAATCGGAGTTCTTAAGTTGAACTTTCTGGTTAGATCTCTTATTTGAGTTTTACCTGTGTATTAGTTTAGTACTTATTGTATGCTTGTTTGTTTGCGATAGAGTACCCGGAGTGCGCCGCTTGCTACTTCGAATCGCTAGGTTTTGCGGATCATTAGCAAGGCAAGTAACAGTTTGATCATACTTCATGTTACCCAGTTTTATTGCATTAGATCAATCCTCACACATTGCATGATTAGGATCTAATTAAATTGTGGGTTTGGGAAGTAGTTGAGGTAGTACCTATTACCTGTTATTATCAAACCTTTGGGAGTTACTTCTACGTTTGCTTATTCTGTTATTGCTATGCTAGTAGACGTGGATTGGGTGAGTGTTTCCATGACAGATGTGAGACTGTTAAATTAATGGTTTATCTAAGGTGGCAACTTAAATACACATTTGGGTGGATTGAGGCACCTGAGTATTCCAGCGATTGCCTGTTTTCTTTGGACCGCCACCCAGGCTCAAAGGGATCATGAGATTATTCATGCTAGAAACTTCTGTGTGCAGCCACAAGCTACTATGGGCTCTAGCATAGTCGACTAAGTCGTGCGAACTCTTACAGTGGTAGACTAGCAGATGTAGGGGATGTAGGTTGGTACGGTCTACCCGTTCGTAAGGTGCTAGCACTTCTGAAAGACTATGTCTCAGTCATCCGTTTCTCAAACACCATGTAGTGCGAGAAATCCAACGGAGGAGATCGAGTCTTGTGGGGAAAAGTGCGCGAACCTCTGCAGAGTGTATAAACTAATCATGGTTAGCCTTGTCCCCGGTTATGGACATCTTGAGTATCTAGTACCTGGATTATCATGTGCATCTCATCATGTTACTCTAAAATTATTTTTTCGTGTTTGTTTAATGATGATGCTTAATTGGGATTGAGAATGCTGTCAACCATTCTCAATGTTTAACAACTACCATGATAGTTAAAAAAATTTATTCCTTTGCAGTAGGGAAAAATTTGCTTTACGCAAAACTGTAACCATAGAGCTTTCCACAAGCCAACTATGCATATAGTATAGCCTATTTCATTTCGTTATTCTCAATGTGTTACATTGCCAGCATATTCCATGTGCTGACCCGTTTCTGGCTGCAACGTTAATGTTGCAGACTTTTCAGATGACGATTAAGGGGCCTTTAGGTCGTGGTTCTATACTCAGTGATGCCGTTGGAGTTGATGGACTCACTTATCTTCCAAGCCTTCCGCTGTTATCGTTATTAGATGGCCTTAAGCCATATTTATTCTAATAAGTTCTCTTTTGAGACACTCGATGTAATAAGTGTGTGATTGCTACTCCGTTATAAATCCTTCAAGTACTGTGTGGTGTCAGCATTACTGATCCAGGGATGACACCTGAGCATAGAGATTGGACCGTTTGAGGTCTGGTCGCTACAATAAAGCACCATGTTCAAGTAGAAGGTACAGCGGGTTGCGGGAGAGTGGACTGTTGTAGATAGAGGTGGGAAGGTGATGGAGATTTTGGTGAAGATGGCGGAGGTGTTGGTGAAGATCGCGGTGATGATGATGATGGCCACGACGGCGTTCCGGCGCCACCGGAGGAGAGGGGGAGAGGGGCCCCTTCTTCCTCTTCTTCCTTGACCTCCTCCCTAGATGGGAGAAGGGTTTCCCCTCTGGTCCTTGGCCTCCATGGCATGGGAGGGGCGAGAGCCCCTCTGAGATTGGATCTATCTCTCTGTTTCTCTCTGGTTCTGCGCTCTGTTCTGGCTCTGTTTCACCGTTTCGTGTATATATGGAGATCCGTAACTCCGATTGGCCTGAAACCTTCGCCGTGATTTTTTTTGAGAATATTAGCTTTCTTGTGGCAAAAGAAGAGTGTCAACTGCCTTACGGTGGGCTCACGAGGGTAGGGGGCGCACCCTAAGGGGGAGGGGCGCCCCCTGCCTTGTTACCACCTCGGGCACTGGTTCACGTTGATTTTCCTTCTGAATTTTCCATGTTTTCCAAAAATAAGCTCCATCTGTTTTTATCCCGTTTGGACTCCGTTTGATATGGATATTCTGCGAAACCAAAAACATGCAACAGACAGGAACTGGCACTGGGCACTGGATCAATATGTTAGTCCCAAAAATAGTGTAAAAAGTTGCCAAAAAGTATATGAAAGTTCAATAATATTGGCATGGAACAATAAAAAATTATAGATACGACGGAGACGTATCACGGCCGACAACTGGGACCAAGCAGCTCGAGCAGTATTTGTGTTTTTGAGGCGTGAGCACTGTAGATTTTTTCTTGGCGATGTTTTCATTGTTGTTCCGAGGAGAGCAGGATATTAACTGGGCGGGCTGTGGCCCGTCTAGCCCAGGACAGATATCCAGCCCAGATATTAATTTTTTTCAAGATGAAAATTGCTAGCCCAGCTATTCGTTTTTTTGAGGAATACCCAGGCAAGGTCAACTTGTTATTCTCCACCTCGCTGGGCTGCAAATCTTTCCTAGGAGGGATGCATTATGCTTAGCAGGAAAATGGGCTTTAAAAAACAATAAATGGGATGTAATTATAAAAACTGCGCAGTAACTATTAGAAAATGCACCAAACAAGAAATTAGTTTATAAAATATTATTTATGGATTTTGAAAATCTTAATTTTTAATTGTTGTGAACGCAATGTTTCGTTGGATTTTTACATAATACAAATTTATATTTAATCTGACTAGAAATTTCGGGATAAAAATATTTCGGATCCCATCAAAATGTGGGAAATTTTATTGAATTCTGTCTTGAATGGTTGGTTTTTTTGAATAAATCTCGAACGGTTGGTTGAAATTATTGATCATTGTCCTAGCTAGAAAATGGGCTGTACTTTTAACAAACTGTAAATGGGCTGTAGTAAATTCCGTTAGAATTCAAAAATGGGTTGTACATTCTTACAAATCGCAAATGGGCTATAAGTTCTCTGCCACACACTTGTGGGCCTACTAAGTTGACGCGTCCCCTAAAAAAAAGAAGTTGACGCGTATGCAAGGCTTTGTCAACTTATTATTGTCAACACACGGTTCTACCAGCAGTGGCCGTTGGATGTCTATCCAACGGATGTCGTGCTTCTTCTTCAATCTTGGATATTCTAGCTTCGGCCGCCCAAATCCCCCTGACATCTGGGCGCACCATTTCGGAGGCTGACCTATGGGCCTACTAAGTTCACGCGTACAAGGGCTTTGTCAACTTAGTCAATATAAACGATTCTAGATGCAGTGACAGTACGATGTCCATCCAACGGCCGTAGTGCTTCTTCAACCTCTGGTCTTCTTGCTCCAGCCGCCCAAAGCAGCGCCGGTCGTGCCGCCCGCTCTGCCTCCCGTGGTCGGCTGTGCTGCCGCGGAGGCCTCACCGCCCCCTACTACTCCCACCACTGGCCAGGCCATCCCTCCACTCACCCACACCCCCTGTTATTCTGCGGCGACGGCAGCCTCACACCGTAGCTGAACCAGTGAACCCTCATACTCCTCTCCACGTGGGCTTCCACTGCCGCGTCTTCCCCGGCTCCGCGTCATCCCCTTCCTAGGCCTTGCCGTCGTCCACCTCCTGGTGCTCTCGACGAGGCATGGTCAACATGGTCAAGGAACGACTTCCATCGGAAGAGTACTGTACGTGAAGAGGCTGACAGCTTGGTCCACGGCGGCCGCAAGGAAGTGCATCCTTATTATGCGCAAAATAATTATTCCTCCACCTGACAGCAGGGACCCACCGAACGGGCCACCGTATTTCTTGAAAAAAATAATGTTTCCCCCCTGACTGCTGGGACCCACCAGCTACATCTTCGCACGCAAGGAAGTGCCTCCTTATTACGCACAAAAAATGAATACTCCCCCTGCTAGATGGGACCCAGTATAGTGGGAGGCTGACTTGTGGGCCTACTAGGTTGACGGGGACGGAGGGCTTTGTCAACTTAGTCAATATGCACGATTCTAGCTCTAGTGACCATACGATGTCCATCCAACGACCGTAGTGCTTCTTCAACCTCTGGTCTTCTTGCTCCAGCTGCCCAAACCAGCACCGGTCATGCCTTGTGCTCCTGCCTCCCGTGGCCGGCTGCGATGCCGCGGAGGCCTCACCGCCCCTACTACTCCCACCGCTGGCCAGGCCATCCCTCTACTCACCCACACCCCGTGTTATTCTGCGGCGACGGCAGCCTCACACCGCAGCGAACCAGTGAACCCTCATACTCCTCTATGCATGGGCGTCCACTGTCGCATCTTCCCCGGCTCCACGTCGTCCCATTCCTAGGCCTCGCCGTCGTACACCGCCCTGGTGCTCTCGGCGCGGCATGGTCAACGTGGTCAAGAAACGGCTTCCATCGGACGTGGACTGTACGTGGAGAGGCTGATAGCTGGGTCCATGGCCGCACCAAGGAAGTGCCTCCTTATTACGCGAAAAATAATTATTCCAGTACCTGACAGCGGGGACCCACCGGACGGGCCACCTTATTTCGTGAAAAAAACGTATCCCCCCTAACTATTGGGAGCCACCAGCTACATCTTCGCACGCAAGGAAGTGCGTCCGGGCAAAAAAAACGATTCGTCCCCTGACTGCGGGGACCCACCAACTATATCTTCGCACGCAAGGAAGTGCCTGACAGTCGGGACCCACCTAGTCGAAGCGTACGTAGCGTTGTCATTCTGGTTGCGAACGTGTACGTACAAACAAGTCCATGTAGAGGCGCGCACGTGTCATAGTAGAGGCGCGCATGTAACATGTACTCGTAAGTACAACGGCCAATGTGCAAGAAAGAAAATACGGCCACGTACGTACATATGGGTAGGGTCTCGAACGCCTACTCACGCATACGTACGGCCAGGGCTCGTGTACATGGCTGGGCCAGAACGAAGAAATAGCGTCATCGTCATGTTCATGGGGAGCCAACCGGCTGGGTCGGAACGGAATGCGTCATCGTGTTCATCAGGAGGGCTTGGATGGAACAACCGATGGAAACGAGGCCTGGCGTACCGCACAATGGAGGAAACGGCCTTGTGTTCGACCGGCCATGTTCGAAATGGGGTCCTATTCATCGGGAGGGGTCTGGTGTACCGCAGAACGAAGGAAACGGACCTCCTACGGTCGAAACGGGGGTCCTATTCATCGGGAGGAGTGTGGCGTACCGCAAACAGAGGAAACGGACTTGTGTTTGAGCGCTACGGTCGAAATGGGGGTCCTGTTCATCAGGAGGGGTGTGGCGTACCGCAAAATGGGACTCCACGGGATACTGTTCATCTCCACCGTCGACCCCCACCAGCCTCCACGGACTACTATTCATCCACCGTCGACGTCCTCCAGCCTCCACCTGTGACTGTTCATCCAACCTCCACCGCGCGCTAATCCACCGGCTACTGTTCAACCAGCCCTCTCCACACGGTCTCCTATACAACCACCCCTCCACGGGCTACTGTTCATCCAGCCCTCCACCATTTACTATTCATCCAACCCTCCATGGGGTGGTCCTGTTCATCCAGCCCTCCAGGAGGGTCCTATTCATCTAGCCCCAAGCGGCTCGATCGATCGGGGTCCTGTTCATCCAGAGGCAACACCACGGGGTCCTGTTCATCCACGCCCATCGGGAACTGTTCATCCAAACTCCCCAGCAATGCTCACTATCCAACCAGAGGCAACATCGATCGGCATCAGTTAGCAGCAGTAGCGAAGGAATCGATCGACCGGGTTCAGTTAACAGCCATCGATCGATCACTCGGGTTCAGTAACGTGTAGCCTGCAGTGCAATCGTTCGGGTTCAATAGGCGAACGCCTCGCTCGGGTTCAGTTAGAACCCAACGCCTCGCACCCACGCGCGTGCGTGTATGAGAGAAACGCGCATCGCTCGGCCCCGACCACCCACCGTAACCAGGAACACCCCAATATTTTCCTCGCCCTTGCTTCTACCATGGTTTTTTCCGTCATGGACGACCCAAAGAATGTCATGCAGCTGCGTGTCCGGACCGCCCAGGACGAAAAGCCCATTTTCTGCCATGATTTTTTTTCATAGAAGTAGGAGCCCACCACATCTATGATGATACCGGGTTTTGTCACAATTATCGTCATGGAAATGTCATATGTATGACAAAAAGAATTCATTCGGCCCAAAATGTCACGGATGTGTCTTTTTTTGTAGTGTTCCCTTGCATCCGCCATGGCCAGCGTGAGTTCTGGGTCGAGAGATTTCCACCAGGGAGAGGCGAGCCTAGAAGCGGGAGGACGAGAGATGTCCTGCCTCGCCATGAAAGCAGCTCACATGTCCCGCCGCACGGCCATAGCAGCAAAGAGGTCCCGCCGCGCCGCCGAAGTAGGAGGGAGGACGCGCCGCACCGTCGATGCAGCAGACTGGTCTGGCTGCGCTGCGGAAGCAGAAGAGATGTCCTGCCGTGCTGCGAATGCAGCAGAGATGTCCTCCTGCACTGCGGCGGCCTGGGAAAATGCCTTGCGGGCAGGCATGGACTCTTACAGGCGCATGCATCCCCTCGTCCTTAGGCAGATGGATCAGATCTCCAGGTGGGCGAGGTTGCATGATGACTTGAAAGCCTCGTTTAAACAGTCTACCGACCTCATTCATGATGCTACTGAAAATTATTATGAGGGAGGAATATATGCTTGTTGGAATTGCAATAATATCAAGTTTCCTCTCTATGAGCTTAAAGTTTTGAAGTTATGCTTGTTTTGCCTTCCTATGCTAGTTGATTATTGTTTCCATAAATTGTTTGATCACAAAATCCCTATGCATAGGAAGTGGGTTAAACTTAAATGTGCTAGTCATATTCTTCTTGATGCTCTCTTTATGTTTCAGTTCTTATCCTTTATGTGAGCATCATTGAAATCATCATGCCTAGCTAGGGGCATTAAACGATAGCGCTTGTTGGGAGGCAACCCAATTTTATTTTTGTTACTTGCTTTTTGCTCCTGTTTAGTAATAAATAATTTATCTAGCCTGTGTTTTGGTTGTGTTTTTGTGTTTAATTAGTGTTTGTGCCAAGTAGAACCGTTGGGAAGACTTGGGGAAAGTCTTTTTGATCTTGCTGTAAAAAACAGAAACTTTAGCGCTCACGAGATTTGCTGCCATTTCTTATTGGAGAGTGCTATTTAGTTAATTCTTTTTGAAGATGATTAATAGATAAATTCCTCACGCCCAGCAATTTATTTTAGAATTTTTGGGGTTCCATAAGTTTGCGTTAGCTACATATTACTACAGACTGTTATGTTTTTGACAAATTCTGTTTTTCGTGTGTTCTTTGCTTATTTTGAAGAATCTATGGCTAGTAAGATAGTTTATAAACCATAGAGAAGTTGGAATACAGTAGGTTTAACACCAATATAAATAAAGAATGAGTTCATTACAGTACCTTCAAGTGGTGTTTTGTTTTCTTTTGCTAACGGAGCTCACGAGTTTTCTGTTAAGTTTTGTGTTGTGAAGTTTTCAAGTTTTGGGTAAAGATTCGATGAACTATGGAATAAGGAGTGGCAAGAGCCTAAGCTTGGGGATGACGAAGGCACCCCAAGGTAATATTCAAGGACAACCAAGAGCCTAAGCCTGGGGATGCCCCAGAAGGCATCCCCTCTTTCGCCTTCGTTCATTGGTAACTTTACTTGGAGCTATATTTTTATTTACAACATGATATGTGTTTTGCTTGGAGCGTCAATTTATTTTGTTAGGATTTGCTTGATGTTTGAATAAAATAACAATATCTTAAATTCTTTAATGTTAGAGAGTCTTCATATAGTTGCATAATTATTCGACTACTCATTGATCTTCACTTATATCTTTCGGAGTACTTTGTTGTTGTTCTAGTGCTTCACTTACACCTTTTTAGAGCATGGTGGTGGTTTTATTTTGTAGAAATAGATGAACTCTCATGTTTCACTTATATCATTTTGAGAGTCATTTAGAACAGCATGGTAATTTGCTTTGGTTATGAAATTAGTCCTAATATGATGGGCGTCCAAGAGGGATATAATAAAAACTTTCATATAAAGTGCATTGAATAATATGAGAAGTTTGATACTTGATGATTGTTTTGAGATATGGAGATGGTGATATTAGAGTCGTGCTAGTTGAGTAGTTGTGAATTTGAGAAATGCTTGTGTTGAAGTTTGTGATTCCCGTAGCATGCACGTATGGTGAACCGTTATGTTAAGAAGTCGGAGCATGATGTATTTATTGATTGTCCTCCTTATGAGTGGCGCTCGGGGACGAGGGATGGTCTTTTCCTACCAATCTATCCCCTAGGAGCATGAGCATAAAACTTTGTTTCGATAACTAATATATTTTTGCAATAAGTATGTGAGTTCTTTATGACTAATGTTGAGTCCATGGATTATACGCACTCTCACCCTTCGACCATTGCTAGCCTCTCTAGTACCACACAACTTTCGCCGGTACCATAAAGCCACCATATACCTTCCTCAAAACAGCCACCATACCTACCTATTATGGCATTTCCATAGCCATTCCGAGATATATTGCCATGCAACTTTCCACCATTCCGTTTACTATGACACGCTCCATCATTGTCATATTGCTTTGCATGATCATGTAGTTGATATCATATTTGTGGCAAAGCCACCGTTCATAATTCTTTCATACATGTCACTCATGAGTCATTGCACATCCCGGTACACCACCGGAGGCATTCATATAGAGTCATACTTTGTTCTAGTATCGAGTTGTAATCTTTGAGTTGTAAATAAATAGAAGTGTGATGATCATCATCAATAGAGCATTGTCCCAAAAAAAAGAGATAAAGGTTAAATAAAAAAAGGAAGGCCAAATAAAAAAGGGGAAAATGCTACTATCCTTTTACCACACTTGTGCTTCAAAGTAGCACCATGATCTTCATGATAGAGTGTCTCTTGTCTTGTCACTTTCATATACTAGTGGGAAATTTTCATTATAGAAGTTGGCTTGTATATTCCAACGATGGGCCTCCTCAAGTTCCCTAGGTCTTCGTGAGCAAGCAAGTTGGATGCACACCCATTTAGTTACTTTTGTTGAGCTTTCATACATTTATAGCTCTAGTGCATCCGTTGCATGGCAATCCCTACTCACTCACATTGATATCTATTGATGGGCATCTCCATAGCCCGTTGATACGCCTAGTTGATGTGAGACTATCTTCTCCCTTTCTGTCTTCTCCACAACCACCCTTCTATTCCACCTATAGTGCTATGTCCATGGCTCATGCTCATGCATTGCGTGAAGATTGAAAAAGTTTGAGAACACCAAAAGTATGAAACAATTGCTTGGCTTGTCATCGGGGTTGTGCATGATTTGAATACTTTGTGTGGTGAGGATGGAGCATAGCCAGACTATATGATTTTGTAGGGATAACTTTCTTTGGCCATGTTATTTTGAAGAGACATAATTGCTTAGTTAGTATGCTCGAAGTATTATTATTTCTATGTCAATATTAAACTTTTCTCTTGAATCTTTCGGATCTTAATATTCATACCACAATTAAGAGAATTACATTGAAATTATGCTAAGTAGCATTCAACATCAAAAATTCTGTTTTTATCATTTACCTACTCGAGGACGAGCAGGAATTAATCTTGGGGATGCTTGATACGTCTCCAACATATCTATAATTTTTTTATTGTTCCATGCTATATTATATCCTGTTTTGGATGTTTATGGGCTTTATTATGCACTTTTATATTATTTTTGGGACTAACCTATTAACCCAGAGCCCAGTGCCAGTTTCTATTTTTTCCTTGTTTTAGAGTATCGCAGAAAAGGAAAATCAAACGGAGTCTAATTGACCTGAAACTTCACGGAACTTATTTTTGGACCAGAAGAAGCCCACGGAGTATCGGGGATGGACCAGGAGAGTCCCGAGCTGCCCACGAGGGTGGGGGGGCGCCCACCCCCTGGGCGCGCCCCCTTGCCTCGTGGACAGCCCGAAGATCCACCGGCGTACTTCTTCCTCCTATATATACCCATATACCCTAAAAACTTCGAGGAGCACAATAGATCGGGAGTTCCGCCGCCAGAAGCCTCAGTAGCCACCAAATTTGCTACTGTCCTACAAACCTCTGCACTTGGAGGCCCAACAACGTCTACAAGAAGAAGGTTGTGTAGTAGACATCAGCGGCGAGCGCCTTCTCATAAGCGGCAAGGTCCTCCTCCTGGGAGTTCAGCTCGGCCTGGTGCTGGTGCCGAGTGGCCTCATCCTTGGCGGCATGTTCCATCGTTGCTTCCTGGGCTCTCTCGACATCAACCTGCTTCAGGATGAGCTCCTGTTTGCACTCAGCCAGCAAATCCTGGGCAGCCTTCAGTTCTTCATGGGCCCTGTGGAACCAGGCTTGCGTCTCGGCGACGCGCTCCTCGAGATCCATCTCCACCTTGTCCACCGTCGCCATCCTGGGCTTTACCTTGTCCAGGCGGGCACGATGGAGCGCCTAAAGCTTTTGGAAGTTGACGCTCATGGTCCGAAGGAGCTGCTCCTCTTGGGAAACGCCGCCACCGGCGCTCGGTTCATCAACAACCTCAAGCCCGGCGGCAGCAAGCGCCTAGTCGTCGAACACCTCCCCCTCAGTTGGTGCCCTGGTGCTCACCGTTCCTGGGAGGTGGACAAACAGGTCATCTGCCACCCTCAAGTACTTTCCTGAGCTAGAGGCGACAGAGGAGGAAGGTTGGTCGTCAACCACCCCCTCCTCGGCGGAGGCCTTGCCGGCCCCTCCGGCAGCGGCCTTGCCGGCCTCCCCGGCAGGCCCCTTGGCGGCATCCTAAGCGGCGGTCTTGGTGGCCTCCTCGACGGCGATCTTGTCGGCCTCAGCCTCGGCGTCCCTGGCAACCTCCTTGATGACGGTGTCAATGTCCTCCCGGTCCGCTGAGGAAGGGTCTGGATACCAAGAAGGGGAATGAGGCGGAGCCAAGGTCAAGGTTCAAAAAGAAGAAGAAAGAACAGGGACGGGAAACAAACGACTTACCCACACCGTGCTGGGCAGAAGTGGCGCCCTCCCCGCCAGCATTCATTGCCGGGGCAGAACCCCCGGTACCCAAGTTCACCTCCTCCTCCATATGCGTGGGCTCGGTGGTGGATGCCCTTGCCAGGGACGCCCCTTGGGGCGACGTAGTCGAGGGGGGGGCGTTGGGGGTGGCCCTCCGCGGCTCCTCCTGCCGCCGTTCTTCTCCTACAAACTCGTCAAGGTCAGCTTCAAGGGGTCAAACCCCAATGTTCATCAGTGGAGGAGTGAGTGATGAGCTTACGCTGGGGGCTGAAGCGGGGGCTACACCGGGGGTTGCTGTCCGGGCTGCTCTCCACTAGCAACGGCGTGCGCGAAGTACCCGCCGGGGGCTTGTCTCTTGTCGAGGCCTTGGCCCTCTTCGCCACCCTCTGGGCCAGCGTCTCCATGTCCCTATGAAGATAACATCTAATCAAAGGAGGATAACACAGGATTAAATTCAGGAGATGATGTGGGGGGCGAAATACTTACTCTTCCTCCACTAGCTTCCTCTTCCCCGCCGGGCTAAAAGATTCGAGGTCGAACTTGGCCTCCAAGGTGCTGTCCGAAGGAGAAGGGGAAGGGGATGGGGTCCGGTGACGCTTGGACGAGGAGGAAGCAGACACTGTCCTCTTTGCCACCACGGCCTTCGCCGCCTTCTTCACTGCCACGGCCTTCATCGCCCTCGTCTCGCGCACGAGCTACTCCTGGGCTGGCTGCTGCTACGTGGTCCTGCTGGGCCGGACCAGCTCACCAGAGCTGGCCCGCCGCAGACGTGCAGCCGCCCCGAGGCCGGGGGTCGTCTGCCTCAACCTCCTCTTCGGATGACTCGTCGCCCGCGTCTTCAACAAGGGGGGGCTGGCGCCGCTGGCCTCCCCGACAAACTCCGCCCACTGGGCGTGCTCCTTCTCCTCCGCGGCCTCGTCCGCCTCCTCCTCTACGGTGCCAACGCTGCCGGCCTCCCTAGCGAGCGCCGCCTCCGCTGCCCAGGTGGCGATATAGTCCAGCTCCACCTTGGTGGTGTCTTGGATGAGCAGCGGCTCGTCACGGACATAACTCTCCGACAAAGTGTCGAAGAACTCTTGTACCTTCTATGCTGGCGGCTCGGCTCAGGCCGGGTCAAGGCCATGCGCATTGAAGTCTGGCATCATGGCGATGATGGCGGATTGGCGAGAGTTGTTGCTCAGTGGGACCACTCTCGCTGGCAACCCAAACAGGGGCCCCTTGACGGCCTTGCCAGCCCGGTCCTCTCAGCCCTGCCGTCGCTGTTCATGTCAAGCTGAAAGAGACTTTTACAAAAATGGGGGTGCCCCATCACCGGGTCAGGTCAGAGCCTCATGATGTCGGCCGCGTTCTTGAAATCCCAAGCCGGCCTCCCCTTGTTGTGCAGCGGGGCGATTCGGCGCCGGATGAAGTCGACCCACATCATCTCGAGGGTGAGCTCGGCCATGGTGAGGCGATGGATCCTGGTGGTGGCGACCACGAGCTTCTCGTCGTTGGTGTCGAGGTCGCTCCAGTCCTTATGACGGGTCGGCAGGCTCTGACGAACTCGGTAGAACTCCAGTGGGTCCTTCTCCTCGATCCAGCACCACCGGCCCCGCCACTCCTCCCAGCTCTCCTTCTGGACACCCTCCGGATACGTGCCCTCCTCCTGGGTCCTTGGGATCCAGGAGATGCAGCCGGAGATGGCGCCCCTGGTTGGAGGCGAGGGGAGATGTAGTGGCAGAAGAGCGCCATGATGGGAAGCACTCCGGCAAAGACCTCACAGAGGTGGGCAAAGAGAGCCATGCACACCACGGCATTCGATGTAAGATCCAGAAGATGGAAGCCATAGGTGTGCATGACATCGTTGTAAAAGTCATAGAATGGAGGGCAGAGCCCGCAGGAGAAGAAATCGATGAAGAAGGGGTACCGATTTGGGCCAGCCTCGGCGAAATCGGCTGGGACGATGCGCGTGGCAGGGTGCCCCATCATCTTCGCAAGAAATAGTTCTTGAGGTGGACCGCATCGGCCGTCAAAGGGAAGTAGGTGAGCTACGTCCGCCGCACCACCGACTCACTCTCCGGCGCCTCCTTCTCCCCGGCGTCCTTAGCCTCTCCCTTGCCCTTGCTGGTTTTGGGTGCCATGGCGGCTGGGAGAGAGCGAAGGATCAAGAGCAATGGGGGCGTGGCGACGGCGAGCAGAGGCGAGAGCTTCGAATCTTTCGCCCGAGGAAGAAGAAGCGAATGCCGGTTCCGAGATTGGAAAAAGGCACAGAGGGTAAATGAGCAGCGCACCTGCAGTTTTTCCTTTTTATGGGGAAGGCGCGTCCCGCCTCTTTACCATGATGTGACGCATGCATATAGCAACTGCCCCACGCACGACCCCCACGTCACGCATTCAACACGGGTCGTGAGGAAGCACAACGAGCGAGGGAGTTACTTCAGTAAAAACTCCGCCGCGCGCACGCCCGCGCACCGTTCTGGGCATGGCCCAATAACGCCCCACGCTTATAAGTGGCCTAGGCCCGGGAGCTCCTGTCGGTGTACAAAAGTAGGGGTCCCTTTTTGTACCCCTTTACTTGTGCGTGGGCAGTCACATCCCCAAGCCCATGGCCACTCTTGGAGGAGAAGAGGAAGCAAAGGCCCAAGACTACCAGAGCAACACCAAGCCAGAAACACAAAGATCAGAAGGGCGAGGTGAACTCCCCCGGCAAGGCCCTTGCCGGGGCAGCCTCCACAGCCCCTGTGTCGGTGTCAAAACCAGCGGATCTCGGGTAGGGGGTCCCGAACTGTGCATCTATGGCGGATGGTAACAGGAGGCAGGGGACACGATGTTTTACCCAGGTTCGGGCCCTCTTGATGGAGGTAAAACCCTACGTCCTGCTTGATTATTCTTGATCATATGAGTAGTACAAGAGTAGATCTACCATGAGATCGGAGAGGCTAAACCCTAGACGCTAGCCTATGGTATGATTGTCTGTTGTTCTACGGACTAAAGCCCTCCGGTTTATATAGACACCGGAGGAGGCTAGGGTTACACAAGGTCAGTTACAAAGGAGGAGATATGCATATCCGTATTGCGTAGCTTGCCTTCCACGCCAAGTAGAGTCCCATCCGGACACGGGACGAAGTCTTCAATCTCGTATCTTCATAGTCCAACAATCCGGCCAAAGGATATAGTCCGGCTGTCCGGAGACCCCCTAATCCAGGACTCCCTCAGTAGCCCCTGAACCAGGCTTCAATGACGATGAGTCTGGCGCGCAGTGTTGTCTTCGGCATTGCAAGGCGGGTTCCTCCTCCGAATACACCACGGAAGAGTTTGAATACAAGGATAGTGTCCGACCCTGCAAAATAAGTTCCACATACCACCGTAGAGAGAATAATATTTCCATAAATCTAATTTGCTGATACATTTTGGCAGCATGACGTCACGCCACGGCCCGGTAATTATTTGAACCGTTTTTCTCTAACCAGCCCCGCACATAACGCGAGGCGGTTTCTTGACACGTCTTGTCAAAGCAGAGATCATGTTCCCCTTATCACGGGATTCTCATCAATATAAACGTGGGTAACCCAACCGTGCCTGTTAGTATGACTCCTAGATCTTAGGTAAGTCTCGAACGGCCACAAGGAGGATGCCTGATATTCATCCCCTTTATAAAGGGACAGGGCTTTTCGGACCTTCAATCGAATCCTTCCCCCGCCTCGAGTTCTAACACCCAAAGCCCAGGTCAGGCGCTTCGGACCTTCAATCATGTCTGGATCCAGCCTTCAAGGCCGGTGGATGCCTTCCTCTGTCACAGAGGAGGACATCAAGAAGTTGAGGGAGGCCAGATATCTGACCGCCGAAATTTCGCATAGGCTACCTGCCCGAGGGCAGGTCGTCCCTACTCCCGAACCCAACGAGATCATTGTGTTCGTCTCCCACTTCCTCCGAGGACTAGGCCTCGCTCTGGATCCCTTCGTTAGGGGTCTTATGTTCTATTACGGGCTGGATTTTCTCGATCTGGCCCCGGATTCCCTTCCTCACACCTCGTCATTTATTGTCGTTTGTGAGGCCTTCCTCCGCATTATCCCTCATTTCGGCCTGTGGCTCAAGACCTTCGATGTGAAGCCGAAGACGGTCGAGGGGCAGTACGCAGCGTGCGGAGGTGCTCTAATAAGCAAAATTGCTGATGCTTCATGGCCAAAGGGTTCCTTCCAGAGGTGTCCGGATTGTGGCAACAGGAGTGGTTTTACGTCACAGCTCCCCGAAGTGCCAAGTGTGTAGCTCCCCCACCTTTTGCTCGGGCCCTGCACCACAACCGATGCCATGGATCAGCAAGGGGCTGTGCTGGGGTCCAGCCAAGGACGTGCCAATACTGCAGAGCCTTATCCGAGATCTCTTCGAGGGAGATTTCAGTCTGGTTATGGTAATGCAAGTCATGCTGGTTTGTCGAGTCCAGTCTTGCAAACGCCGACCCCTCCGCATGTGGGAATTCAACCCGGAAGGACCATGCACTATTCAGAATTTCCTCGGCATGACACACAAGGAGATGTACAAGTCGTTCTTCAGATCCCAAATAGAGTGTCCGGACACTATCGAGGACGTGGGCCTGAGCCGCAACCGCCCCGCTTCCCAAGTAAGTAATCCCATGGCCGAACACACTGTCCTTTTATTTATCATGACATCATCCTAAAGAATCACTCTTTGACCAGGACTGGATAACAAAGGCGAAGATGATCCGGTGTTCGGCCCCCCTTCCTGAAGGCTTGGACAATCCGGTGCTGGAAAAGATGCTTGAGCCAGCACCTTGTCTGGTGCCCTCAAAGGAAGATGAAGGGGGGAATAAAGAGGGAGAAAGAGGGCCTCCATCGCTACCTATTCCAATCGAGGGAATGAGCGCCTCCACGAGGGAGGATAACCAAGGGGAAGAATCTGACATTCTCTCTCCCCGGGGAAAGAAGAGGACTACCTCTGAAGATCCGTAAACTAAGGCTTCCAAACGGGAGAAGAAATCTCCGCCAGAGGGTCCTGCCTCGGAGGGTATTCTTGCCGCACAATGTCCACGCAGGGATCAGCCCTCTACCGAGCTGTAAGTAATCAAAAAGTACTTAATAGTGAAGATATCCTACCTTACTTCTGAAGACAATAACCGATGCTTGTAAATTGTAGCCCGGATCGCTGCCCTTCTCGACAGAGTTCATCTTCGGGGGATCTTCTTCCGGAGATGATGGACAGCGAAACGCCTCCCCCGGACTCCCCAGCTCAAGAAGCGGGCGACCTTGAAGTGTCATCGCGAAGGGTATCTTTGGATCCAATATCGCCAGAGGATAACCCTTTGGCTGTCTGGCATCCCCAGTATCCGGCTCCTGAGGAGAGCGACAGCAAGGGTCCATACTGTGTGCGGTCGGACACGCTGAAGGATCTTCTAGGGAAAGCCGTCGTCTTGGAAGCGCATCGTACACTAATGGGTACGGTAATTGAAAGGATTTCATTCGCCGAAAGCGGTTTGCACGAAGCTTTTATGAGTCTGCTGAAAGGCTTTGAGGTACGTAAAATAATGTATACCTTTAATAGTACCGCATACGTTAGGTATGCCCATGAAGATAGTAGCCCTTGAGACTCTGGTTGTCATCGAGAACGGCGGCAAACAGAGGATCATAGTCCCAGGTAATAACCAGACCGCCTGTATGCGTAGGTGGTTGAAGCTCCGGTGGCTAGCCAGACTGATGGGTTTGTCGAACTAAAGCGGCAGCTAGATGCGGCAGATGCCGACATCGTGCTTTTCAACAAGCGGCTTGACGAGGCACAGGGTGAGTGATTTTTTCTGGTGATCGTCACATAATAAGAGCAGCATGATGCCAATATCTTTAATATGTTGTGACTGCAGATGGAGCTGCCACCGTGGAGACCCTTCGGGCGGAGCTTGCCCGAGCCAAGGAGCAAGCAAGGAGTAGCAATGCGGCCGCTTTAAAGGCGGCCGAAGAGTTAAGGGCTGAACAGGCCGCACATTGTGGGAGCAAAGAAAAAATTGCCAAGATGGCCATGGAGTTAAAAGATGCTGCTGACCATTACCGGCTTCTTGAAGAAGAAAACCAGGTGAAGGCGACGGACCTGGAGAAGGCTCGGGTGGCTGCCAAGGAAGCCCGCTCCAAAATTAGAGCGACGAAGGAGAAGTTGTCAAGCTACGGATATCGTTTCTCGGAAGCCCTTCTTGTTGCGGACGAAGTTCGGAGATCCAAAATATGCTCCTCTGGACCGACTATGGAGTTCTGCGGATGAGTACATGGATTTGGCTGCAAGTGCTGCAGATGCTATGGAGTACTTCAAGGATCAGAAAGGTCCTGAAGTGGAGGAGCTGTTCTGGTCAAAGTTTA
Source organism: Triticum urartu (assembly GCF_056163025.1). Lineage (NCBI taxonomy): Eukaryota > Viridiplantae > Streptophyta > Magnoliopsida > Poales > Poaceae > Triticum > Triticum urartu. Next base: position 169,120,118 of record NC_141876.1, on the reverse strand, counting down.
ACGCTCCAGTCCGTCCGCTGTTGCTGAATGAGCGATTGACCGGTTGGGCCGAGCTCCGTAGATTATCCGAACTGGCCATGAGGTCCATTGTGGATCAATTGTGGCCAGGAGGGCCAAGGCCGAATAGCTACTTTAGCTTAGTGCAACAATTCCTTGGCGTTGTGCCACGCATCGATGCTGTAAAGAGGTCGGCGTGCATAGAAGGCTCGTGGATGGCCCTTGCCCGCGTAAAAACATACTGGGCGGAGATGGACGCCACCACTATTGCGGCACAGGGTTGGACCATAGGCCGAGTGGCTGCCGAGCACTACTTTGAAGAAGTTCTTGAAGGCACTCGTGCGATAGAGGCTCGGTGCTCGAAGAATATTATGTTTGAGTGACATGTATTCCCATTGTAAAAACAATGTTTTGTTGAGTTTATCAAGGCTGTATTTATACTTTTGCCCGAAAGTACTATGATGCCTCCTGTGCGGCCGTTTATGTATATATGTATATAACCTGAAAGATGGCAGTCGTCGGCTTCAGCCCCCACGCATATAATGCAGGGGTGTTCGCAGAAGACGCATGTTCACACTTGATCCAACATCTTGGTCCATTAAGGAGGTGATAGCGCAGCGAACTAGGCAATCGGACTATAATGCTTTAACACTTTCACTTAGCCAGAGGAGTTGACAGTGGGGCTACTTTATGGCCCCTGGTGGCTCCGCACTCATCCGAATTCGGGGTGCGTACATGCCTGGCCAGGAAACGGCCCTTCGTTAAGGTGGAGGAATCCCGAAGATTCCGCTAGGTCATTGAGTGGTTGACCAGTCTCATGCTATATCATGACAGTCAGTTTTCGGCTTTATCTACTGAGGTGCTCGTCCGGATGAACTAGGGCACAATCGCAGTAGTTCTCCTGGTGCCGCCTTAGCCGATAGAGCGGAACATAAGGCAGCAAAACGCAGGAGCCGGGCAAACCCAACATTTGACCAAAGACATGATTCGGAGCTGATGCATATAAGGCCAAACTCGTGACGCCGAACACTCCCTAAGGTATTCGGTCTTTATGATGTAAACCGGGCCTAAACAGTGCCCTTGGTAATAAGCCCCTGGTGTCCAGGTACGTGCAATATTTTGACGTGGCCACATGCCAATACGTCAGCATCCTTCTCAATTGTACTGAGAATCCAACGGATGTGTATCAACAAGAGATGGTAAAAAAGGTTTACGCAGGGTCCTAATCTAAAAAGAATCCTTGGAACAGGTCCCTGCTGCACGTCTACGCCTGTGTCTCCGTTGTGCCATGTCCTGGACGGGTGTAGCACGATGGTCATCTATAAAAGAGAGGAACTTAGTTGAAAAGTTGTCGTGCAAAAAGGTAGGTTATACTAAATAAACTATATACAGTTCAAGATGAGTAAAGTTGAGCCTAATTGCCACTTGTTTGCACGCGTTGAGCCCCTTGTATTGTAATAGGGGTATAGCCATCAAACCTGTATCAAGTACATATATCTGCGCCGGACTCGTCTAACCGCGTCCGTGGTCTTAACGACCTGGCAGATGCATTAGTTGGTGAGGCCATTTAGTGTGCGACTGCCAAGGCAACCGCATAGTCTTCCGCGCGCAAGGAACGCTCGATATTTCCATTTACTGTAATGATGCCACATGGACCAGGCATCTTAAGCATGAGAGAAGCTTAATGCGGTATTGCGTTAAAGCGAGCGAAAGCTTCGCGTCTGAGTAGTGCTTGATAACCACTTTGGAACGGAGCGATGTGGAATGTTAAATTTTCGCTGCGGAAGTTATCAGGAAAGCCGAATATAACCTCTAGTAGCAGGGAGCCCGTGCAATGGGCCTCTGGGTCTGGCGTTACTCTTTTAAAGTTAGTATTGTTGCGGCTAATTTTTGTTGGGTCTATCCCCCTTTTGCGGACTGTGTCCTGATATATCAGGTTTAAACTGCTGCCGCCGTCCGTCAGGACTCGTGTGAAGTGGTATCCGTCAATTATTGGATCTAATACCAAGGCAGCCCATCCTACACGCTGGGTACTTGCCGAGTAATCCCGATGGTCGAAGGTGATCGGTTGGGACGACCAGTGGCAGAACTCCGCGGTGATAGGCCCTGGGGCATGTGTCTCTAGGAGTGCCGCTTTGTTTCTCCCCTTTGTCACGTGTAACACGTTTACTGTTTTGACTTCTGGTGGGAATTTCTTCTGTTCCCCAGTGCTTTGCTTGCGAGGCTCGTCCTCGTCTTTGCTTGGTGTATCCTGCCCCTTATGTTCGGCGTTGAGCTTGCCGGACTGCTTGAAGACCCAACATTCTCTATGTGTATGATTTGCAGGTTTATCGAGGGTGCTATGGATCTGACATATTTGGTCCAGAATCTTGTTTAGGCTGGACAATTCGTCTCTGTTGCCTTTGGAGGGCAGCTTTTTCTGACCTGGCCGAGAGCTTCTGAATCCGGCGTTTACCGCCGTGCTCTTCGGGTTGTCTTCTTTACTCCGGAGCTTATTTTTGCTGCGTCGTGATTTCCCGTTTCCGTCCCTGACTTCGGATGTACTTGGGTCGCTGGTGCTGCATCGGGCTAACCAGCTGTCCCCGCCCGCGCAAAAGCGGGTCATGAGGCTTGTTAATGCTGCCATTGTTCTTGGCTTTTCTTGGCCGAGGTGTCTGGCAAGCCATTCGTCTCGAACGCTGTGCTTGAAAGCTGCTAAGGCTTCGGCGTCCGGACAGTCGACTATTTGGTTCTTTTTAGTGAGGAACATGTTCCAAAGCTTTCGGGCTGACTCTTCGGGCTGTTGAGTTATATGACTTAAATCGTTTGCATCCGGTGGTCAGACATAGGTCCCTTGAAAATTTGGCCGAAAAGTGTCGGGGATATACCCCGCGGCGTAAACCGGCCGGAAGTATAACCCGGCCGGGCTAGGCGTTTCATTGGTAAACCGCCAGAGGATTGGTGGTTTACGTGATTGGCGGTTTACATGTCTAGCGGTTTACGTGTCTGGCGGTTCACTGGTATGACGATTCACGAGCCTGAAGACTCATTGGTGACCCGGCGCGTGTTCTGGACGGATGAGAAGGCCCAAGGCCCAGCATGCCGGTTTATGTTAATGGTGGGCCGGTTTATGCTAAGACCTGGACTTGTATCCGGTTTGTATTAGAGATAGACTAGTCCTAATCCTAATAGGACTCTACATGTAACCCGCCCCTCCAACATATATAAGTAGGGGCAGGGCTCCTCAAAAGGGGAGAAGAGGGACAAGTTCCACAAGTTGGACAAGTTAGGTTTAGACAATAGCTCTCGAGATAGAGCACTCTTGTAACCGTGATCATCATCATCAATATCAATGAAGCAGGATGTAGGCTTTTACCTCCACCGTGAGGGGCCGAACCTGGGTAAAACATCGCATCACTTGTCCCGCTCAACCCCTCTCAAGCTACCACATAGATGCGTTGGCCTCACGACTAAGTCCTGACATTAAGGACATCTTTCGTGACAATTCCACGACAGTTGGCGCCCACCGTGGGGCTCGCGCACGGTAGTGTTGAGTTCTTGGAGGGATCTTTTCTAGGGTTCTAGAAGTTCGCAATTTTTCAGATCAACAAGAGCCGGCATGGAAAAATTTACATGAACTACGAGTTCATCGGTTAAGATTGATAAGTGTTCTGCGATGATAGGTGTGAAACTGCTTCCGCGCGATTGCTTGCCGTCGCTCCGAGCGACCCCGACACCGTTGTGGCCAAGGCCTCGCCGCCGAAGTTACGTTTGCCATTGTGGCCGAGCTGCCCGCTCCTGCGGTGGCGACCTTGCCTCCGCTGCTCGTCTTTGCCGTAATGGCTTTGAGTTTGTGCTGATCCGCCGAGACCGAGTTGCCTTGCTCTGCCTCCGGTTACCGCGCCTACAAGCCACTGTTGTTCCCTAGTCTGACGACCGGAGGCTACAAATCAGTTGAGTCATGTTTGGTCTGCTTACACGATCTAGAAAAGTCAAAGTTGAGGGGGCCACTACCTACATGGACGTGGCCTCATTGAATCGGCCACAACTTGAAGCGGAGGTCTCCCCAAACTTAGCCCTGCCTCTGATTGAGCCATCTCTGGGCCACATTGAGCCGGCCTTGCTCCGCTGCGAGTCGCCGCCGGGTGCCACGACCCGCCTATTTTTGCCGCAGAAGCCGTCATCGAGCACCACTTCTGTTGGAGCTGCCGTGAGCCGCTATCGCCGCTGCCGACTCTGCAGCGCCAAGCCGCCTCCCGAGCTTGGCCGCGACGCTACAGCCCTTTTCTCAAGCCGCCGCTGCCGTGGCAACTCCGGAAGTCGCTGTCGCCGCTGCCGTCTCTACGGCCTGCAGTCGCCGCTTGCCTAAACCGCCACTGCACCTCTCCCTGTGGGCATTGCCTCTGTAGCCTCGTTTGGAACCGCCCGTTCCCGAGTCGCCACCGAGCTCGCCTCCTCCTTGCTGCTGCGAGCCGCCCCAGCCGAGGGAAGCCTGTGGACCGCCGCCCGAGCCCCGCCTCATCGCGGCTTTCGCCTTCACCTCCACAGCCGTGGCCTTGCTCTGTCTCAGCCATGGCAGAGCCGCTGCTGTGGGCTCCACCTTTGCCACGAGCGCTTCTGCTGCTGCTGCGCTTTGCCAGTGTTTTAAAAACAAGGGCCGAATATTTTAACTGGCCAAGGGAACTTGGAAAGAGGGTCTGCGTACGGAGCTTTCGCCTAAATAAATCAGGTGATATTTGTCCTATATATTTCTTGCTAAGTACATGTTGATTTATTTGGTCAAACAACTACTTTGCCCTGCTGTATGTTTTGTACGCAGGATAACTGTGTTTATACCGCAGGTTTCGTCCGTGTCATGCCGCCTGATGAATGAGCGTGAGCAAGTCACCGTCCCTGTGGTCCGGTTTACATCGGCTTGCCGGGACCGCGCCCGCGATTAATTCAACCGTCTGCGCCGGTTTACAATACCCGTGGCCGACTCAACCGTCCATGCCGGTTTACAGCACCGTGGCCGACTCAACCATCCATGCCGGTTTACAACGTCGCGGTCGACTCTCCCGTCCACACCGGTTTAAAAAACACCGTGGCCGAAAAATCTGTCAGCACCCGTGGCCGACTCGGCCGCGATTGTTTTCAGTTTCACCACGGTGATCATCAACTCCGCGGTGATAATTGCTGACCTGACGCATCAGGTGAAATCCATCCAGCATATTTTTATACATTATATATTGCTTTCTTTAAAAGAGCAATTACTCCGGTTTGCAAGTTGTCACATGCAGGATTCAAACCGGTCTATATCACGGTTAATTATGAATTATCTCAAGCCAACTCCTCAAGTCGCCTTGAGACTCGGGGGCTACAATGACATAACTCGGGAACTCCGGGTCATTGGAGGGAATGATAACCTGGTTCCAAAGGATACCGCCATATTGATGAAAATTGAAAGGCCGTCAGAAAATTGTCGGTTCAAAATAAAGAATGCTGGTTTACAATCCGGCTCAAGGGAAGTCAGTCTCACTGAAACTCTCAAATATCCGGTTTACAATCTGGTTCAAGGGAAATCTGTTCTCCCACAAAGCTCTGAAGCGCTCAAATCCGGTTTAACAATGTCCGGTTAAAAAAGGAATTAACTTCTCGCAAGTTCGAGTTTAAAGGCCGTCAGAAAATTTCCGGCTAAAAATAAAAATTCCGGTTTAAAATCCGGTTCAAGGGAAAGATATCTCCCACAAAGCTTTGAAGCTCTCAATATCCAGTTCAAGAAGAATTTATCTCTTGCAAAAAGTTAAAAATTGCCAAAGAGGACCTGCTGCCATGATGCACGGTTCAAACATGGGTATTCCGCCTTACTGGCCTGACATATTATTGATCACATGGGGGCTTCTACTTCATAAAGCGGGGTCTCTGTTCTTTTACATCATGCGTGGTTACACGGAGCTGCTGTCTTAAAGTGGCCTCCGGTTTACCCCTTGAAAATTTTATAAACATCACTTGGGGGCTTGGTCGTGTCCGAACCAATGCAACACCTTTTGATAGGCGAAAGCCACCAGATCACTTGGGGACATGGTCAAGTCTGAACCAGTCACGCCTCTTGATCGGCCTAAGGCCATAGAATCACTTGGGGGCTTGGTCGAACCCGAACCATTTCCACGCCTCTTGATCGGCATAATGCCACGGTTTCATTTGGGGACCTGGCTGACTTGAACCATAGCTACACCATTGGGGAGCTTGGTCATGTCCGACCATGGTAACACCATCTGATCGGCTCAATAAGCCTCTTTTTGCAAATGGTTTTATCATTGCCTTTGCTTCAATATTTTCCTTGATAACTGTTTCTTTTATTTTTGTTGCGTTTTTAAACCGACAAAGTTTTAAACCGGTTCAAACTGTCAATTACAAATTGACGGAACACGGTTAAATCTTAATCTGGAGACTATCTGCCCGGTTTGATTTTCTGTTACCATCCTATTATGGAGTAAACCGGTGTTTATCACAACCCGGCACGGTTTTATCATAAACCGGCACAATACGGAAGGAGTTATCAGTACTCAAGATTTGGGTTATCACCCTTACTACAAAAAGTTAGTAAAACCAACAATGTGATTCAATGTCACAGGTATGATATATTTCATATTTGATTATTCTTAAGTGCAGCCTTGGTTATAAACCCGGGTTATATGTTGGGCATTATGACCCGTCTGGCGGTAAACCGCCAGGACACTTTAAACTTGTTGTATGCAGAAACAGGTTTGTTAAACCGGCCTGGCTTTGGACTATAAGTCGCTAGTATATATATATTTGGATTGCGCCATTGGAGTCATGCGCTTATAAATCATTGGGTTATATTATTCAAATAGCCAAGTTTGGCTGAATTTTCATTATGATATTGAATGAATAAGGTTTTCACCGGATTATGTTATCTTGAATAGCCAACATGGCTGGATTTTTATGGTTATTAATAACCGGTATTATTGAGGTTTTCAAAGTTGCTTTAGCGCAATGGCTATCATATTATCAATAGATATGGTTTATTCTACAATTGAAGGAATAGTCCCGAGTCGCTGCAGGCTTACAACCCGGCACTTGGGGGCTACATTATTCAAATCAAGATTACATGCAAGTCTCATGTCGCTGCAAGCATGCATCATGACACTTGGGGGCTAATGCAAAGTCATTTTTACTAGTCTTATTGAAGACCCGACTCATCATATTATAATGAGACGGCCCTTGGGGGCTACCAATTGCTCATGTCAACAATTCAAGGTACACAAGTTTTCGTCCATAATATTGAAGGATCCATTGCTCAGTTGGTAAAGCACAAAGCTCTTAACCTTGTGGACGTGGGTTCAAGCCCTACAATATAAGATGTTATTTTCATTGAAGTATATATCAAGTCCTGGTTCAGTATTATCTTACTAAGCCAGCCCTTGGGGGCTACACATCACTCCTAAAATCTACATTATTATATTTACAAAGTTCTTGCTCATTATTGCATAATGACCCGGTCCTTGGGGGTTACACTGATTGAAGTTTTTATAAGCAAATTACAAGTCCCAGGTTGCTGCAAGCATGACAACCTGGCACTTGGGGGCTACATATATGGAGTATTCAGTTTATATGATTGAGATGAACTAATCGGATTTCTTCAAGGTTGAAACACTTATTGGAGCAAGTCTTAAGTTATCACTATGTTCTCCTCTTAAGACTTGGGGGCTACAGGTATTATGCATATAAAGGAGGAACATCTTCATTTTATCAGTTTTGAGCAAATCAGGAAGATCAATTACATGACCCGATGTCGACAACAATTATGACCCGGCGCCATCAATATTTATAAATCGGCCATTTTGGTAATATTAAACCGGCAAGTTTCACATCTTCAAACCGGCTGAATATCAGATAAGTATTTTCAGACCCATATTTCTTAAACTGGCGCTTTGGGAGTTGAGTCAAAGGAGTTATTCTTCACAATATTTCTCGGTGACAAACCAATGTCGGCAAATTGATTATGAAGCTAGTCTGTTGACCCGGATTTCCCAGAAGGAGGAAATAACAAGGACTTAAGGATGATCAGGTACCGGTTTACAAAAATTCTTAACCCGGAGCATAACCTGTCAAATTTGTTCTTGTGTTTATTTTGCAGCATAAGTTTACCATGAATAAATCCAAGCTAAACTTGGGGGCTAATGTCGGGGATATACCCCGCGGCGTAAACCGGCCGGAAGTATAACCCGGCCGGACTAGGCGTTTCATTGGTAAACCGCCATAGGATTGGCGGTTTACGTGATTGACGGTTTCCATGTCTGGCGGTTTACGTGTCTGGCGGTTCACTGGTATGACGATTCACGAGCCTGAAGACTCATTGGTGACCCAGCGCGTGTTCTGGACGGATGACAAGGCCCAAGGCCCAGCATGCTAGTTTATGTTAATGGTGGGCCGGTTTAAGAGGAAAGGCACGAGGAACATTATCTTACAAGGAGCTAAGACCTGGACTTGTATCCGGTTTGTATTAGAGATAGACTAGTCCTAATCCTAATAGGACTCTACATGTAACCCGCCCCTCCAACATATATAAGTAGGGGCAGGGCTCCTCAAAAGGGGAGAAGAGGGACAAGTTCCACAAGTTGGACAAGTTAGGTTTAGACAATAGCTCTCGAGATAGAGCACTCTTGTAACCATGATCATCATCATCAATATCAATGAAGCAGGATGTAGGCTTTTACCTCCACCGTGAGGGGCCGAACCTGGGTAAAACATCGTGTCTCTTGTCCCGCTCAACCCCTCTCAAGCTACCACATAGATGCGTTGGCCTCGCGACTAAGTCCTGACACTAAGGACATCTGTCGTGACAATTCCGCGACAAAAAGCGTCTTCAAGCTCTTCCCAGCTTCCAATGGAGTTTTCGGGGAGGCTTTTAAGCCAGTGCCGAGCTAGCCCTTTGAGCTTGAAGGGTAAGTACTTGATGGCGTGGAGATCGTCTCCTCGAGCCATGTGGATATGGAGGATGTAGTCCTCAATCCAGACCCCAGGGTCCGTCGTTCCGTCGTACGCCTCTATGTTTACGGGTTTGAATCTCTCTAGAAATTCATGGTCCAGCACCTCATCGGTGAAACATAGGGGGTGTGCAGCACCCTTGTATTTGAGTGTACCGTGGTGTTTTGATGTTTGTTGTGTTGCATTGCATGCTGGAGCGCGCTTGCGTGGCCCGTATATGGATCTGGTTGCACCGTCCTTTTGATGCGAGCCCTCGCGTGGATCGTGTACTGGCTTATGTGCAGCATCATTTGCCGCTCTATGTTGGCCACGAGGTCGTCTATCCGACCGGATGGCCATTTTATTTTTTAATTGCGGGGGATCTAAGGCCTCCTCATCGAATTCAGGTAGCAACTTTCGCTTCGGGTAGCTCTTGGTGTGGCGATTACCGCCGTACTTCGCTGCAGTGTTGAGTACTTCACTCCATCTGATTCTGAGTGTGTCTTGTGCAGCCATGAGCCTTTGCTTCTGCTTTTTCAGACTCCACGCAGTGGCAACATGCCTTTGATGGGCATTCTGTTGCTCCGGGCGCATGTCCGGTGTGATGTCGTCCGGACTATTATCTTCGGTGGAGTCAGGTTGTTCGGTTTGATTCTCCGTGTTGCCGTGGTCGGGCGATGGTTCACCCTGCTCTATCGCTGGGTCTATATGATCGTTGTTTCTGCCGAGGCGGGATTTGGAGCGGCGCTTACGCCGCCGTTTTGACTGCTTCTCGAGGGAACAACCCTTCGCTGCGTCCTTCCGTTCCTCGTCGTCGTTTTCTTTAGGTGTGTCCACCATGTATACATCATATGATGAAGTGGGCGTCCAGTGCCCTGTGGGCAGTGGTTCCTATTCATCTCCTGCATCGTCGTCCATACCGTCGATGTCTTCAGAGTCGAAGTCGAGCATGTCGGCCAAATCATCGACAGTGGCTACTAAGTGGGTGGTGGGTGGGCGGCGAATTTCTTCGTCATCTGCATCCCAATCCTGCCGGACGTAGTTTGGCCAGGACTCTCTTGACAAGGAGAGAGACCTTAGTGAGTTTAGTATGTCGCCGAAGTGCGAGTGCTGAAAGATATCCGCGGAGGTAAACTCCATGATCGGCGCCCAGTCGGATTCGATAGGCACGGGCGCAGGCGGTTCGGAGTCCGTGGCCGGGGAAGAATCCGGTAGTTTGGCATCACGGCTCTCGTGAAGGGTAAGGTCGATACTCGGCTCAATTGCCGCTGAGAATACGTCCTCCGTAGTGGGGTCTATCCACCCGTACATGGATGTCGCAATTGGCTCCGAATTGAGGGTCGGAGCGGTTGCCGGTGCGGTCTCCTGAACACTGTCCGATGGTAGAGCTAAATTATGTTCATCGTGACCGTGCAGCGCACTCAGCAGGGGCTCGAATCCGTCGAAGATCAAGTCTCCGCGGATATCGGCCGTGTAGTTTAAGCTTCCAAACCTGACTTGGTGGCCAGGGGCGTAACTCTCGATCCGCTCCAGATGGCCAAGCGAGTTGGCCCCCAGTGCGAAGCCGTCGAATACAAAGATCTGTCCAGGGAGAAAAGTCTTGCCCTGGACTGCATCCCTATCAATGATTGAAGGAGCCATCAAGCCTAATGATGACGACACAAAGGAACTCTCAATGAAAGCACCAATGTCGGTATCAAAACCGGCGGATCTCGGGTAGGGGGTCCCGAACTGTGCGTCTAAGGCGGATGGTAACAGGAGGCAGGGGACACGACGTTTTACCTAGGTTCGGGCCCTCTTGATGGAGGTAAAACCCTACATCCTGCTTGATTATTCTTGAGAATATGAGTAGTACAGGAGTAGATCTACCACAAGATCGGAGAGGCTAAACCCTAGAAGCTAGCCTATGGTATGATTGTCTGTTTTCCTATGGACTAAAGCCCCCCGGTTTATATAGACACTGGAGGAGGCTAGGGTTACACAAGATCAGTTACAAAGGAGGAGATATGCATATCCGTATTGCCTAGCTTGCCTTCCATGCCAAGTAGAGTCCCATCCGGACACGGGACGAAGTCTTCAATCTCGTATCTTCATAGTCCAACAATCCGGCCAAAGGATATAGTCTGGCTGCCGGAGACCCCCTAATCCAGGACTCCCTCACCCCGGCAAGAACCTTGCCAGGGCAACTTGCCCAACGCTAGCAGAGCTGCCACCCTTGTGCCTAAGAGTTCCGAGGCCCACAACCACATTGGAACCAAAGCTCGGGAGGAGTGTAATGCCCCGGATACAACTTTGCATATTTGTAACTCCGACTCTTGCCTTTTACGGAGATGTGATATGAGATTCCATTCGTAGTTTTGTTTTTGTCTTTTGTTTTTGCATTTTTTTCATGTCATGCATTTCATATCATGTCATCATGTGCATCGCATTTGCATTCGTGTTCGTCTCATGCATCCGAGCATTTTCCCTGTTGTCCATTTCGCAATCCGACACTCCCTCATGCACCCAGCGCCCCCCTCTTGTCTCTTTTCATGAGCGGGTGTCAAACGTTCTCGAAATGGACCGGGATTTGCCAAGTGGCCTTGGTACACCACCGGTAGACCGCCTGTCAAATTTCGTGCCATTTGGAGTCCGTTTGATACTCTAACGGTTAACCGGGTAACTACAAAGGCCTCTTGAGTGTTGCAGCCCAACACCCCTCCAAAACGGGGCCCAATAACCCATCTAAACCACTTCCATGTCCTCCGTCATCGGATCACGATCGTGTGGGCGAAAACTAGACTCCATTTGGACACTCCCACCTCCTTCTATCTATAAATATGTGTCTCCCTCCGAATTCTCACAGACGAAACCCTAGATCCACTCCTCCCCGCGCCACCGGACATGTCCGCCTGCCGTAGGATGCGTCCGCTGCCGGCGCCACATCGCCCCGGCCAATCGAGGAGCGCCACATCAGCAACCGCCGCCTTCCTCCTCCACTCGCGCGCCGCCACGTCGCCTCCTCTTTCTCTCTCCATCGTGCCGGCCCCGCAGGCCCATCACAGGCTCGCGCTGGCCTGAGCCGCCGCCACCCAAACCTGCGCGAGTTCGGAGCCTGCCGCCGCCCCGTTGCTTCCCGCCGGCCACCGGACCTCACCGGCGACCAGCCGCCGCCGCCTCGTCGCCGGAGCACGCCGTCCCCACCGCCAGCGCCTCCCTCTCCGCGCCACGATCCCGCGCCGCACCTGGCTCCAACCCGCGCCCCCACCTCACCACGGCCGGATCCGGCGAGATCCGGCCGATTCTCGTGCCATCCGGTTGTCGAAATTGTTGTGCGTCACCGGAAGCTCACTGGCGGGTCATCTCCTCCTAGTAGGCACCCCGCCGACCTTCGCTGCGGTCGGATCCATGACCGCCCCAAGCAGATCCGTCTTCCTCGTCCCTTTCCTCGGCGTCCCGTTGCCGCAGCCCTCGCCGGAGCATCACCTCGCCGGTGGTTGTTGCCGCGCCAGCTTCCTACATCGTCCGCTCGAGAGGACGACACCCTCGCCATCGGCCACGTGGGCCACCACATCCCTCCAGCCCAAATAGCTGGCCCGCTCCCTCCTCTGCATGACCTGGGCTGAGCCCATGGGTGAGCAAACCACAGATCTTCGCCTGATGCATGTTTTAACTATTCTACACTCACCTGTTTTTATGCTATGTCCCGAATCTATGACTTTTTCATGCCCTGTTCATCGCCCCATAACTCCATGGCCGTAGCTCCGTTTCATGCATATAAGATATCAAAATGTTCATTGGGAGATGCTCTTCATTTCATACCACTGTGGCATGCTTGTTTGAGTTCATCTTGATGCTCAAATCATTGATGCAAGAGTGCTATAAAATGTTTACTCCTGTTACTTAGCAAATTACGATGTTCTGTCATTTTTGTCACTTTTGATGTGTGCTTCATATGGGCATGAGCTCTACATGTGTTTTGAACTATGCCATTCCATCTTTACAGGGGTGCTTGCCATGTATTTTTGTGATCTATGTGATGACTATCACAAGCATGCAAAGTAGCCTTCGTGATATTGCTGTTTTCAGAGACTTAGGATTTTGCTAAGTCCTTGTTCTGCTGTTATTTTGATGCCATGTAAACATGATGCAACAGTGAGTTCCATGATTGCTTTGAGTATCTTCAGCAAGGGTGTTTTGGACATATGGTTATGTTATATCCATCCATGCCCCTGTTTGCATTTATGGACTGCCCTAGCATGTCTTAATTTTGCTATAAAATGTTCTTGGCAGATTGTTTACATGTTAATCAATTTTGCCATGGTTGTTACTAGTGATACATGCATGCTATGAACTTGCTCTTCCATGGTTTGCTTCATGAACATGTAATCTTGCTGTTGGTATTCTTGCTTTGTCATGCAAGGCTTTGTGATGAGTGATTTGAGCTCGCAAAGATGTCTTCATAATTCTGTGTATGCCATGCTCTGTTTTCTGCCAAGTCTGAAACTGTTAACAAAACTTACTATGTTTACATGGGTGCCATCATATCTTCTGTGCCTTTTTGGCTCATGATCAGTAAGGGACTTTTGTTCTATGCATTTAGTAGATTCATGCCATGCCTTGTATTGCTATGATATGTTCCTATAGCATGTTGGTTGATTTCTCTAAAAATGGCTTCCTAATATTATTTCTGGCACGTTAGTATTTTCACTAAGTCCGTGAAGCTGATATCTTTTGCTCTTTTGCCATGCTTGTTTGAACCTGCTAGTGTGTGATTTAGCCGTAGCTCAGTGTTCATGTTTTGTCAAGCATCTTGAGTGCATCAGTGCCATATGATTTGTTGCTATGTTGGAGTGCAGTAGCTTAGTTTCTTGTTGCATTCTAGATGGCATCGTGCTGTTAATCGCAGAATTGTGCCATTCTTGTTTTGCTTGCCATTTGCAAACCGTGCATCCGATTCCAGTGATCTTTATATCGGTTTCAACCGAAATCATCTCATCTTTCCAGCGGCACACTTGGTTTGCCAAGTTGATGCCTTGATCATTCTTTCCCTTCCGGAGCACGCATATACATCGCATATCATGTCTTGCATATCATGTCATGTATTGCATCATGTTGCTTGTGCATTGCACCGTGATTGATTGTTGTTCCATTGCTTGTGTTCTTGCTTGGGTAGAGACGAGAGACGAGTACATGATGAGCCATACCCTCAAAATCACTTCTATCTTTGCTTGCTAGTTGCTCGCTCTATTGCTATGCCGCGTTACCTACCACTTGCTATATCATGCCTCCCATATTGCCATGTCAAGCCTCTAACCCACCTTTCCTAGCAAACCGTTGTTTGGCTATGTTACCACTTTGCTCAGCCCCTCTTATAGCGTTGCTAGTTGCAGGTGAAGTTGAAGCTTGTTCCATGTTGGAAGATGGATATTGTTGGGATATCATTATTATATCTTATATACTTTAATATATCTATGTACTTGGTAAAGGGTGGAAGGCTCGCCCTTATGCCTGGTGTTTCGTTCCACTCTTGCCGCCCTAGTTTCCCTCATACCGGTGTTATGTTCCTTGATTTTGCGTCCCTTACGCGGTTGGGTGTTATGGGAACCCCTTGACAGTTCACTTTGAAAAAAACTCCTCCAGCAAGGCCCAACCTTGGTTTTACATTTTCCTAACAACCTATACCTTTCCCTTGGGAGTAATTAACCCGAGGGTCATCTTTATTTTAACCCCCCGGGCCAGTGCTTCTATAAGTGTTGGCCCGAACCGAGTAGACTGCGAGGCCACCTCGGGCAAACATGAGGTTTGGTTTTACTCGTCGGATGTCTCATCCGGTGTTGCCCTGAGAACGAGATATGTGCAGCTCCTATCGGGATTGTCGGCACATCGGGCAGCTTTGCTGGTCTTGTTTTACCACTATCGAAATGTCTTGTAACCGGGATTCCTAGACTGGTCGGGTCTTCCCGGGAGAAGGAATATCCCTTGTTGACCGTGAGAGCTTGTGATGGGCTAAGTTGGGACACCCCTGCAGGGTATAAAATTTTAATAGCTGTGCCCGCGGTTATGTGGCATATGGGAATTTGTTAATGTCCAGTTGTAGAGAACTTGACACTTAACTTAATTAAAATGCATCAACCACGTATGTAGCCATGATGGTCTCTTCTCGGCGGAGTCTGGGAAGTTGTAACACCCTGGGTGTAACTTTCCCAATTTGTACTCCAACTCTTGCCGTTTCCGGCATTAAGTTATATTTATTTCTCGGGTTCGGGTCTTTGCCTCCGTGTGTTGTTTTCGTTTTCATGCATCTCATATCATGTCATCATGTGCAATACGTGTTCATCCCATGCACCCGAGCATTTTCCCCGTTGTCCGTTTTGCATTCCGGCGCTTCGTTCTCATCCGGAGGTCATTTCTAGCTTTCTTTCGTGTGTGGGGATTAAACATTTCCGGATTGGACCGAGACTTTCCATGCGGCCTTGGTTTACTACCGGTAGACCGCCTGTCAAGTTTCGTATCATTTGGACTTCGTTTGATACTCCAACGGTTAACCGAGGGACCGAAAAGGCCTCGTGTGTGTTGCAGCCCAACACCCCTCAAATCTGGCCCAAAACCCACCAAACTCTGCTCCATGTCCTAGAGCGTTCGATCATGATCGCATGGCCGAAAACCGCACCTCATTTGGACTCTCCTAGCTCTACTTATGCCTATATATACCCCCTCCATTTTCGGATCTCGTCTTCCCCCTCCAAACCCTAGCCTAATAAAAAAACAGATCTCCACCAACGGACGTGTCCGCCCCCGGCCGGACAGCGTCCGCCGCCGCAGCCCGCCCACTCGCCAGCCGCCACGTGACAGGACCACATCGCCGCGGCCGCCGGCCCGCAGGCCCACGCGGGGCCCTCCCCAGCCCACGTCCGCGCCGTCGCCCGCCTTTGTCCTCTTCCTCCCGCGCCCGACGCCGCCTACCTCGACGGCCGCCACGCGTCAAGCTCGCCGGCGAGCTGCGCCACCACCGGGGCCGCCCCACGTCGGCGCCTCCTCGCTACCGGGCTCCCCTCCTCGCCGCCGCGTCGCCCCGGGCCGGATCCGGGCGGATCCGCCCCACCCTCACCCCGTGCCGCCGTTCCAAGCTCGCCGGAGCCGACCCCAACTCCGGCCGGTCAACCTCGGGGGCCGTGCCCCATGAACAGTGCTGTTGGATCTGAGATCTGAAACTTCTTCTCGGTTGACTTTTCCCTCTCCCCCTTAAATTTTTATGCCTACTTTGACCGCACGTAACTTTGCATCCGTAGCTCCGATTTGGGCATATAATATATCAAAATCTTCGTCTCGACGAGTACATCATTTCATTCCATTGCATCATTTTTATTTGGGTTCATCTTGATGCCCAAAATGCTGTTAGAAGGAGGCTTCGTGAGTTAATTGTCAGATCTGCTAGTTCATCTTAGACTTGTCATTTTTGCCATGATTAATGTGTGCATGCTATGCCTGTGAGTCCTCCATATGTTTTGTTAAGCATTTTGTCTTCTTTCCAGAGGTGCAACCCATGCATTTTTAGGATGTGTGTGGTGACTTGTGCAAGCTTGCAAAGTGAGGCACCCGGTAAATCTGTTTTCAGGGTCTTAGTTGTTTTCACTAAGTCTGGGATATTTTAGTTCATGATGCCATATGTTCAGCTTGTTTCCTAGTGATCCGTGCCTCTTTTGAGGATGATCAGTAAAGGAGTTTTGTTAACCATGTTATGCTCTATCAATCCATGTCTTTGTTTGTAATTGTGGGGCAACATAGCTTGAGTCGATCGAGCTCTACTTTTTCTTCGTGGTGAATCTGGGCAGATCGTCAACTCGTTTGCGATTTTGCCGGCGTTGTTGTAGTTGATCCGTGCATGCTATGCCATTGTTCTTGCCATGTATAGCTTGTATTTTGTGCCTTCTTAATGGGTGTATGCTTGCCTTGCTGTGACTTGCACCATGGTGAGTGCATCGAGCTCGTTTACATGCCTTCGTGAGTTATATTTCAGCATGTCTCAGTTTTCACTAAGTCTGAAAACTGATTGTGTTTTAGCTATGTTCGTGTGCCCGTTTATATATTTTGTGATCCCTTTTGGCCTCAGGTCACTTTGGGAGTTTTGTTAATCTTGTTGAGTAGCTCCATGCCATGTTCTTACTTGTCATAATCAGGTCATGTATCATGTTGTTTTGCTGCTCCGAAGAGGGCTTCGTGATCTGAAATTTCAGACTAGTGTTAATTTCAAAAAGTCTGGAATCTGTTTTGCATTTGCGTTTTTGACATGCTTGTTTGAACCTCTTAATGGAGGAATTGGCCGTGGCTCAGTGCTAGTATTTTGTTAAGTATCTTGTGTGCATCCCTGCCATGTATTTTGTTGTCATTTTTGGTGGCTGTAGCATGTTCATTTCGTTGCGTTTAGATGCCTACTTGCTGTAAATCGCAGACCGGTGTCATATCTTAAAACGCTTGCCATTTCCAAACCGTAACTCCAATTCCAACGATCTTTATATCGTTTTCAAGCGATTTCATCCCCTCTATCCAGTGGCACCCTTGGAATTCCAAGTTGAGGCTAGGTTCATGCATTTCCTGTCATATCTTGCATTTTGCATCCCGCATCGCATCCCGCATAGCATATCATCATTTCATCATATTGCTTGGTCTTGCACGTGGTTGATTGTATCCTTGTTGCTTGTTTGTCTTGTTTGGGTAGAGCCGGGAGACGAGTTTGCTACCGAGGAGCCCGTTGAGTTTGCTTGTGAGGATCCAGTCAACTCTGACAACTGTGCAGGCAAGATGATCATACCCTCGAAATCACTACTATCTTTGCTATGCTAGTTTGCTCGCTCTTGCTATGCTAATGCTACGATGCCTACCTTTTGCTTGCCAGCCTCCTAATTGCCATGTTGATCCCCTAACCCACCATGTCCTAGCAAACCGTTGATTGGCTATGTTACCGCTTTGCTCAGCCCCCTCTTATAGCGTTGCTAGTTGCAGGTGAAGATTGGAGGCCGTTCCTTGTTGGAACATCTTTTATTTACCTGTTGGGATATCATTATATTGCTATGTTACCTTAATGCATCTATATACTTGGTAAAGGGTGGAAGGCTCGGCCTCTCGCCTAGTGTTTTGTTCCACTCTTGCCGCCCTAGTTTCCGTCATATCGGTGTTATGTTCCCGGATTTTGCGTTCCTTACGCGGTTGGGTTATAATGGGAACCCCTTGATAGTTCGCCTTGATTAAAGTTTGTCCAGCAATGCCCAACCTTGATTTTACCATTCGCCACCTAGCCTTTTCTTCCCTTGGGTTCTGCAGACTCAAGGGTCATCTTATTTTAACCCCCCCCCCCGGGCCAGTGCTCCTCTGAGTGTTGGTCCGACCGAGTAGACTGCGGGGCCACCTCGGGGCAACTTGAGGGTTGGTTTTACTCGTAGGATGTCTCATCTGAGTGTGCCCTGAGAAAGAGATATGTGCAGCTCCTATCAGGATTTGTCGGCACATTCGGGCGGTGTTGCTGGTCTTGTTTTTAACCTGTCGAAGTGTCTTGAGTTACCGAGATACCGAGTCTGATCGGAACGTCTTGGGAGGAGGTCTATTCCTTCGTTGACCGTGAGAGCTTGTCATGGGCTAAGTTGGGACCCCCTGCAGGGATTGAACTTTCGAAAGCTGTGCCCGCGGTTATGGGCAGATGGGAATTTGTTAATGTCCGGTTGTAGATAACTTAAACCTTAATTAATTAAAATGAATCAACTGTGTGTGTTACCGTGATGGCCTCTTCTCGGTGGAGTCCGGGAAGTGGACACGGTGTTGGAGTAATGCTTGCGCAGGTTGTTCCTCTAGATTCTCGCTCATGCTTTGCCTCCTCTTCTCGCTCTCTTTTGCGAATAAGATAGCCACCATATATGCTAATCGCTTGTTGCAGCTCCACAAATATTTGCCTCATCCATTCCTATAAGCTTAAATAGTCTTGATCGCGAGGGTGCGAGATTGCTGAGTCCCTGTGGCTCACAGATACTATAATTCCATATGCAGGTCCAGGTGATTCCGCTCCAGGTGACGAGTACGAGCTCAAGTGGGAGTTCGACGAGGACTCTCAGCATTATTATGTTTCCTATCCCGATGATCAGTAGTGGTGCCTAGTTGGGGTTCGATTCAGGGCCTTGTCGCATGTTGGGTTCTTTTCCATTTTGGCGCCGTAGTCGGGCCATGAGTGTTTGTCTGATGGATGTTATTTATGTACTTTGATGTGACGTGGCGAGTGTAAGCCAACTATGTTCTTCCCCCTTTTATGATATAATACATGGGTTGTTGTAATGATTGCCTGACTTGCGACATTGCTTTCAATGCGGTTATGTCTCTAAGTCGTGCCTCGACACGTGGGAGCTATAGCCGCATCGAGGGCGTGAAAGAAGTGAACATGGTTCTTGTGTTATGCTTGAACGTAAGTAGTTTCAGGATCACTTCTTGATCATTTCTAGCTTCACGACCATGCACTGCTTCTCTTCTCGTTCTCTTTTGCGTATGTTAGCCACCATATTGGTAGTGCTTGCTGTAGCTCTACCTCACTACCCCTTTCCTACCCATAAGCTTAAATAGTCTTGATCTCACGGGTGTGAGATTGTGATACGTCCATTTTGCATCATGCTTTTATATCGATATTTATCGCATTATGGACTATTATTTCACTTTATGTCACAATACTTATGGCTATTCTCTCTTATTTTACAAGGTTTACACAAGGAGGGAGAATGCCGGCAGCTGGAATTCTGGTTTGGAAAAGGAGCAAATATTAGAGACCTATTCTGCGCAACTCCAAAAGTCCTGAAACTCCACGGAATGTCTTAAAAGAAATAAAGAAAAATCCACGCCAAAGATGAAGGCCAGGGGGCCCACACCCTGCTCACGAGGGTGGGGGGCGCGCCCCCCTAGGGCACGCCCCCTATCTCGTGGGCCCCCTGGTGGCTCTCTGATGCCCATCTTCTCCTATATGAGGTCTTTCGATGAGAAAAAAATAAGGAGGAACTTTTCGGGACGAGACTCCGCCGCCATGAGGCGAAACCTTGGTGGATCCAATCTAGAGCTCCGGCAGAGCTGTTCTGCCGGGGATACTTCCCTCCCGGAGGGGGAAATCATCACCATCGTCATCACCAACGCTCCTCTCATCGGGAGATGGCAATCTCCATCAACATCTTCACCAGCACCATCTCATCTCCAAACCCTAGTTCCTCTCTTGTATCCAATTCTTGTCTCTTAGTCCGGGATTGGTGCTAGTAGGTTGCTAGTAGTGTTGATTACTCTTTGTAGTTGATGCTAGTTGGTTTAATTGGTGGAAGATCATATGTTCAGATCCTATATGCATATTATTACCCCTCTGATTATGAACATGAATATGCTTTGTGAGTAATTACGTTCGTTCCCGAGGACAAGGGAGAAGTCTTGCTATGAGTAGTCATGTGAATTTGGTATTCGTTTGATATTTTGATAAGATGTATGTTGTGTAGCCTCTAGTGGTGTTATGTGAACGTCGACTACATAACACTTCACCATTATTTGGGCCTAGAGGAAGGCATTGGGAAGTAATAAGTAGATGATGGGTTGCTAGAGTGACAGAAGCTTAAACCCTAGTTTATGCGTTGCTTCGTAAGGGGCTGATTTGGATCCATATGTTTCATGCTATGGTTAGGCTTACCTTAATACTTTTGTTGTAGTTGTGGATGCTTGCAATAGAGGTTAATCATAAGTGGGATGCTTGTTCAAGTAAGAACAGCACCCAAGCACCGGGCCACCCACATATCAAATTATCAAAGTATCAAACGCGAATCATATGAACGTGACGAAAACTAGCTTGACGATATTCCCATGTGTCCTCGGGAGCGCTTTTCCTATTATAAGATTTTGTTCCGGCTTGTCCTTTGCTACAAAAGGATTGGGCCACCTTGCTGCACTTTATTTACTTTTGTTACTTGTTGCTCGTTACAATTTATCCTATCACAAAACTATCTGTTACCACTTATTTCAGTACTTGCAGAGAATACCTTGCTGAAAACCGCTTATCGTTTCCTTCTGCTCCTCGTTGGGTTCGACACTCTTACTTATTGAAAGGACTATGATAGATCCCCTATACTTTTGGGTCATCAAGACTCTTTTCTGGCGCCGTTGCCGGGGAGTGTAGCGCCTTTGGTAGGTGGAATTTGGTAAGGAAAAATTTATATAGTGTGCTGAAATTTACTGTCACTTGTTACTATGGAAAGTAATTCTCTGAGGGGCTTGTTCGGGGTATCTTCACCCCGTCCAGTAGAGCAAAGAGTTTCTCCTCAACCTACTGAACCTATTGAAAATGAAATTCCTTATGAGTATCCTTCGGGTATGATAGAAAAACTGCTAGCTGATCCTTTTACAGGAGATGGAACAAAGCATCCTGATGAGCACTTAATATATGTGGATGAAGTTTGTGGATTATTTAAGCTTGCAGGTATACCCGATGATGTTGCTAAGAAGAAGGTCTTCCCTTTTTCTTTGAAGGGAGACGCATTGGTATGGTATAGGCAATGTGATGATATGAGATCATGGGACTACAAAAGATTGAAGTTGGAATTTCATCAAAAGTATTACCCTATGCATCTTGTTCATCGTGATCGCAATTATATATATAATTTCTGGCCTCGCAAAGGAGAAAGCATCGCTCAAGCTTGGGGGAGGCTTAAATCAATGTTATATTCATGCCCCAATCATGAGCTCCAGAGAGAAATAATTATGCAAAGTTTTTATGCTCGGCTTTCTGAAAACAATCGCAACATGCTCGATACTTCTTGTGCTGGCTCTTTTATGATGAAGACTATTGAATTCAGATGGCATTTATTGGATATAATTAAATGCAACTCTGAAGATTGGGACCTCGACGAAGGTAAGGAGTCAGGTATGACACCTAAGTTTGATTGTGTCAAGTATTTTATGGATACCGATATTTTCCGTAAGTTTAGCACTAAATATGGACTTGACTCTGAGATAGTAGCTTCTTTCTGTGAATCTTTTGCTACTTATGTTGATCTCCCTAAGGAGAAGTGGTTTAAATATCATCCTCCCATAGAAGTAAAAGTAGCTGCACCTATTAAAGTTGAAGAAAAGACTGTCACTTATAATGATCCTATTGTTCCTACTTCCTATATTGAGAAACCACCTTTCCCTGTTAGAATAAAGGATCATGCTAAAGCTTCAACTGTTGTTTGTAAAAGCAATATTAGAACTTATACACCTCCTGAGCAAGTTAAAGCAGAACCTAATATTGCTATTGTTAAAGATCTCTTGTCTGATAATATTGATGGGCATGTTATTCAGTTCGAAGGTGAAACTGCTAGAATTGCTAAGCCTTGTGCTAAGTATAAACATAGACCTGTGGTAGGCATGCCTATTATTTCTGTTAAAATAAGAGATCATTGCTATCATGGCTTATGTGATATGGGTGCTAGTGCTAGTTTTATACCGCATACTTTATATGAAGAAATTAAGAATGAAATTGCACCTGCTGAGTTAGAAGATATTGATGTCACAATTAAACTTGCCAATAGAGATACTATTCAGCAATGGGAATTGTTAGAGATGTTGAAGTCTTGTGTGGGAAAACTAAATATCCTGCTGATTTTCTTGTTCTTGGTTCCCCACAAGATAGCTTTTGTCTGGTAGACCCTTCTTAAATACTGTCAATGCTACCATAGATTGCACAAAGAATATTGTTACTGTTGGTTTGGATGATACGGTTCATGAGTTTAATTTCTCTAAATTTAGTAAATAACATCATGAGGAAGAATTTCCTAGTAAGGATGAAATTATTGGTCTTGCTTCTATTGTCATACCTCCTAGTGATCCTGTAGAACACTATTTGTTAGACCATGAAAATGATATGGTCATAAATGAAAGAAGGGAAATAGATGAAGTATTCTTTAAACAGGAACCTATTCTAAAACACAATTTTCCTGTTGAAATCCTAGGGGATCCTCCTCCACCCAAGGGTGATCCCATGTTTGAGCTTAAACCTTTGCCTGATAATCTTAAATATGCTTATCTTGATGAAAAGAAGATATATCCTGTTATTATTAGTGCTAGCCTTTCGGAGCATGAAGAAGAAAGATTATTGAAAACTCCAAAGAAGCATCATGCTGCTATTGGATATACTCTTGATGATATTAAGGGCATTAGTCCCACTCTATGTCAACATAAAATAAATTTGGAAGCAAATGCCAAACCAGTTCGTGATCCTCAATGACGTCTGAATCCTAAAATGAAAGAAGTGGTAAGAAAAGAAATACTAAAGCTTCTGGAGGCAGGTATAATCTATCCCGTTGTTGATAGTGAGTGGGTAAGTCATGTCCATTGTGTCCCTAAGAAGGTAGGTGTCAGTGTCAAAACCGGCGGATCTCGGGTAGGGGGTCCCGAACTGTGCGTCTAGGCCGGATGGTAACAAGAGGCAGGGGACACGGTGTTTTACCCAGGTTCGGGCCCTCTTGATGGAGGTAAAACCCTACGTCCTGCTTGATTAATATTGATGATATGGGTAGTACAAGAGTAGATCTACCACGAGATCAGAGAGGCTAAACCCTAGAAGCTAGCCTATGGTATGATTGTATGTTATGATTGTTGTCCTACAAACTAAAACCCTTCGGTTTATATAGACACCGGAGAGGGTTAGGGTTACACAAGGTCGGTGACAAAGGAGGAGATATCAATATCCGTATTGCCTAGCTTGCCTTCCACGCCAAGTAGAGTCCCATCCGGACACGAGACGAAGTCTTCAATCTTGTATCTTCATAGTCCAATAGTCCGGCCAAAGGATATAATCCGGCTGTCCGTAGACCCCCTAATCTAGGACTCCCTCAGTAGCCCCCGAACCAGGCTTCAATGACGATGAGTCCGGCGCGCAGTATTGTCTTCGGCATTGAAAGGCGGGCTCCTCCCCAAATTCTGTGTACCTGTCGAAATAATGTCTGGTTTCTTGTAAATGTTTGTACTCCTTGGCTTCTACGCCCAATAATGGCCACTTTCCACGTGTCGAGCGAATGTGAAGAGCGAGAGTGTTTTCACATTTACCCCCCTAGCTGTGTGAATGAGCCGTCTATTTAAAAAGACGAGGATTCAGATCCAAATCACACCATCCTCCCTTGGCGAGCCTTCATTGGAGCATACCCGACAGAGATCCTTTCCATCATGGCCAGTTGACACGGCTCCTCCTCTTGCACCCCTAGCTCCAAGCCCGGAGATTGGCAGAGATGTTCCGTCCCGCACAACAAATTAGTGATGCTTCAGTCCAAAGGATTTCTTCCCCCAACGTGCATGGTCCCGGTTCGAGCCGGGCTCGCCACCTATAATGGCAGAGAGCAAGCGGAGAGCCTTCCCAATCCCTCCAAGGGAGAGCGGGTATGCCTTGTCCCTTATTTAGTAAGAGAGCTCGGATTTCCAATTCATTCGTTTCTCCGGGGGGCTGCTGGAGTTCTACGGCCTCTAGTTGCACAATCTTACGCCTGCCTCCCTGCTGCATATCACGGGATTCGTAGCCCTTTGCAAGTTGTTTTTGGGCTGTGAAGCTCATTTCGCTCTGTGGAAGAAGCTGTTCTGCCTTGTGCCCCGTTCTCAGAAGAGGTCAATATATCAAGTGGGCGGAGCCGAAGTGTGGCGTATTGCTGGGACCGGATACCTGTCTGGGACCCCAAAGAAGACGTCCGATGACTGGCCTTCAGAATGGTTTTATATAGAAGACGTCCCCCTCCCGGATCCTATTCGGATCGGCCTTCCTGAGTTCGACAACGCCCCTTTGAAGAAGCGCCGGAGCTGGCGTCCACGGAGCTCCCTGGAGGAAGATGACAGGGACATTCTTTACCTAATGAGCCGGATAAGTTGTTTAGCTTGATCCAGATTGACCATGATCGAGGTCATGGCCACATGCATCATGCGGGGGGGGGGGGTGCAGCCGCTTCAGTATAGAGGCCACCCCATGTGGGATTTCAACGGGGAGGATGACGCCACCCGCCACGGCCGCAAAGGGCCGGGATCGGCTGCTGATCTAATAAAGATCTTATCCACTTTGTACAAGGGAGAACAGGAGGAATTCCTTCGTGTCAACCCGCAGGGCGGATTTTCTATGTACAATCCTCCGAGCTGGGTAAGCAGAGACTTTTTATCGCCCATCAATTTTGTATTCCCATAGTTAAGTATTCATTCCAGCGATTTCATCGCAGGAGCTGCGCCAGGCTGTAAAGGAGATAAACAGCCTTCCTCCACAACCCGAGGACCCTGGACGGTCCCTTGACCCGGCCTCCCAGGAGGATCCGGACATATCTGTGGAGCTGATCGATGGGGTATTTTATCAATCGAGTAATGACAATGCTTTGGTGGCCATTACGGCCGATTACCCTGGGCTAGTTCCAGCATCACAGGTGACTGAGACCGAAGTCCCAATAGTTCAAAAAGGGATCCGTCCTTGCGTGCTTTTGATCGCCGTATAACAGCCGTGTTTTGCAGGGGAGGTCCTCGAGGCCGAAGGCCGAGCCTACAGCGACTGGCCAACAAGGGGCCGTGAGGCCAAGCAGGCTAAAAAGACCCGCAGTCCGGATTGAGACACGGGCACAGTGGTATGGCGCGCTGTCCTTATTGCAAGACATTATTCTCAGAGGTATATTAACGCCCATGCCTTCTTTTCAGGAAAAAGAGCGCTCGCCGGACTATACCCGGAGAGGCTACCAATCGTGCCTCCACAAGCCAGGCTCCAAGGCCGGATTCGGAGGCGGGAACGAATACAAGGCGTGCGCCGGGTGCTCCTCCGACAGAGGATGCGGATAAACTATCCGCTACCCATTCCGAGGTGGAAAATGCCATGAACCACAGGCGTCGCCGGACTGTTCTTTGTGACGCTTGTTTCTCGCAAGAGGCATTGGATGCCTTCAACTCGGGAGACGCGCACCTCCGTGCCGCTCAAAATGGTCTAGCCAGAGCCACGGAGCAGTATGTAAAAGACATACGGGTGAGAAAATTTGGTGATTATATATATCAGTAGCCCCTGAGACTTCAAACAGTTAGGATAACTGATTTAAGGATCATTTGTTGTGCAGGTTCTTACAGAAAATAATACTCAACTGTCCTAGGAGCTGGAAGAGTGCAAAGCCCAACTTCAGGTCGCACTGGCCGCAGCAGGGAAGCCCAAAGAGACCCCCTCTGGTAACATATCCTTCAAATGATAAGTATCATATAGAACGCGGCGTGTATGCAGATCTGACGATAAAATTGCAGATGACACTGGAGTAAATCCGGATAAGCAGCAGCTCCAACGCCAGCTGAAGGCCGGTGAGAACGTGCTTACGAGGGTGAGGCAGGAGAAAAATGATCTCCAAGATGCCAACACCAAGCTGGGCGTGGAACTACAAGATGTTCGCGCCCAACTGTCGGATTCTGTTAAGGAAAATCGGCGGCTTCGACGTGGCATATTTAGTAAGTGCTTGAACGAACTTTGAAAAAGAGTTCGGCGAGGAAGCTGGCTGACAGAGTTATGTCTGTAGGTATGCTAACAGGTCGTCCTGCCGAGGAAACGCCCGGTTCAACAGGTGACCTTCTTCCCGAGCTCTCACAGCTGCACGAATGAGTTCGGCAGGTGATGCAAGGCATCGCCCAGGCCTTGTGGCCATCCATCTCCATACCCGAAGGCCTTGGAGAGCTTGTAGAAAAGCTGAAGGGAGCACGGCGGCGCTTCCAATTATGGAAGATATCGGCCTGCCGTCAGGGCGCCAGGGAAGCCTGGGCAATGGTGAAGACACGGTACACGAAGGCTGACCCGAACCACATGGCCGAAGTCAGACCTGTGGGGCCTGATGGGAAGGAGATCCCTGTGAGCTTAGTGTACGGACAAGTAGAATTGGCCACAAAGTATTCTCAACAGGACTGTAGACTAGACAGCCTATTGGATGGTATTGAAGAGGAATTCAACCAGTCAAATTGACTATGTAATTTTAAAGTGACATGTATAATGCCTTCTAGCCGGATTGTAGATCGTTTGTCGTGGCGGACCTTTTCGCTTCAACCTCGGGACCCGACAGTCCGGAGTGTATCCGAATACCCTCTTGGTTATGTAAGAACCGGGGCATGCGTGGAGACCAGGCATAGGGGTCATTAGTGCTTTATCAGACAAGTGCCCAACTAGTTATGTTATATTACATGGGTAGTAAGAAACATCTTCTAGGGAGAATAGTTCCGTTAAGGGTTCCTTTCCCTGTGTAAGCATGCCCTAAAGTGCATGTCTGGACTGCGATAAGAAGCGCAGAAAAATCATCTCGGGGCAGATATGAATAAAAAAAGGCACCTTTTGTTCACTGACCAAATATTCCCTTAAGAACGCTAGCTTTTGGCTTCACCCAGTCTAAGGTACACGTCTGGCTGACCCGGCGGTAACAATCGCAGAGGTGCTCCCCTTATGCCCTAGCCGAATTAACGGGAATGTAGGGCATAAATACAAGAGCCAGGCAACCCAGCTTGGCCAAAACTTAAGTCATATCGATGCATATAATGGTGAAAAAGGTACATGCGGAAGTATAACACATGTGTTGGGCGTGAGGCCCGGGAAAATAACTTAAGCTTCTGTGAAAGAAGCCCCCAGGTATGAAGAGTGCGGCTAGCACATCTGTAATGTACGAGTGAGGCGCAAGGTGACCCTTGAAGGCCTAAAGAAATAAAAGAAAGAAAGGGAAACAGGACAGATGATGCATATGCAGAAAATGTACAAAGGGAGGGGACTTACATAGAGTCCGGTGCTAGGCGTAGAATCTTCGAAGCCTGGCTGTGTTCCATGGGTTCGGCTGGAGTCGACTAGTCGATGCATCCCGCGGCCGGTACGCTCCACCGGTCAGAACTTGGTCGATAATGAAGGGACCTTCCCATTTGGGCTCGAGCTTGTTCTTTTTCTTATCCGTCAGTCGTAGAACTAGTTCGCCAACGTTATAAGTTTTGGCCCGTACTTCTCTGCTTTGGTATCTGCGATCGGGCTTTGGCTACGTCGTGCTCTTCCTCCAAGGTGTCCAGACTATCCTGCCGATCGAGCTCGGCTTCTCTTTCTTCGTACATGCGCACTCGAGGTGAGTCATGAATTATGTCACAGTGCAGGACTGCCTCTGCGCCATACACCATAAAAAACAGTGTATATCCGGTACTACGATTCGGCGTGGTCCGCAGGACCCAGAGTACGATTCGAGCTCCTCTACCCAGTGCGTGTTAGACTCCATTAAGGAGCGCACTAATCTAGGTTTAATGCCGCTCATTATAAGACCATTTGCTCGTTCGACTTGACCGTTGGTTTGTGGGTGATAGACTAAAGCATAATCGAGCTTGATGCCCATTTTGCTACACCAGAGTTTTACCTCGTCGGCCGTGAAGTTCGTGCCGTTATCAGTGATGATGTTGTGGGGGATGCCGTAACGGTGTACAACCCCAGATATGAAATCTATCACCGATCCGGATTTGGCTATTTTAACCGGTTTAGCCTCTATCCATTTGGTGAATTTATCCACCATGACCAATAAGTATTTTTTCTTGTGGGTTCCCCCTTTAAGGGGTCCAACCATGTCAAGCCCCTAGACCGTGAAGGGCCATGTAATGGGGATTGTTCGGAGGGCGGTGGGTGGCATGTGGCTTTGATTTGCAAAGAGCTGGCAACCGGCGCAACGTTGGACGAAGTCCTGTGCATCTGCCCGGGCCATTGGCCAATAGAATCTTGTACGGAAGGCCTTGCTTACAAGAGCCCAGGCTGCAGCGTGATGACCGCCGAGTCCGGCGTGAATTTCTGCCAAAAGGTTCCGCCCTTCCTCTTCGGAGATGCACCTTTGAAGGACTCCGGTAGCGCTTTTTTTGTACAATTCTCCCTCATGGACCCTGTAGGCCTTGGATCGCCGCACTATGCAGCGTGCCTCATTTTGGTCCTCCAGAAGTTCCTGTCTAGTTAGGTAGGCCAGGAATGGTTCTGTCCACGGGGCAATAATGGCCATTATTTCGTGGGCTGATTGTGTTATTTCGGTGGCGTAGCCTTCGATTGTGTCAGAGAGTTCGGTATCGGGTATTTTGGCCGGGTCCGGACTGTTGTTACTGGTGTCCCCTTCCCATGCTACGGATGGCTTGAAGAGTCGTTCCAAAAATATGTTGGGAGGTACCGCGTCGCGTTTTGCACCGATGCAGGCGAGGATATCCGCTGCCTGATTGTTTTCCCGAGCCACATGGTGAAATTCGAGCCCCTCGAACCGAGCTGACATTTTTAGGACGGCATTGCGATAAGCTGCCATTTTCGGATCCTTGGCATCGAAGTCTCCATTTATTTGGGATATCGCGAGGTTCGAATCCCCGCGCACCTCTAGGCGTTGAATGCCCATGGATACTGCCATCCAGAGACCATGTAGAAGGGCCTCATATTCGGCTGCGTTGTTGGAGTCCGTATACATTGTCTGTAGTACGTATTGAATGGTATCTCCTGTTGGGGATGTCAAAACGACACCAGCCCCCAGACCAGCCAACATTTTGGAGCCGTCGAAGTGCATGATCCAGTTTGAATATGTGTCGTACCTTTTAGGGAGTTCGGCGTCCGTCCACTCGACGA
Source organism: Triticum urartu (assembly GCF_056163025.1). Lineage (NCBI taxonomy): Eukaryota > Viridiplantae > Streptophyta > Magnoliopsida > Poales > Poaceae > Triticum > Triticum urartu. The sequence goes on along the minus strand of NC_141876.1, from coordinate 169,090,573 downwards.
TGAAGTCAGCCAATACTTGCGACTTAATAGCTCGTCGTGGCTTGTAAGTTATGTCGAACGGGAGGAGCTCAATGGCCCATTTGGCAATCCGGCCCGTCGCGTCGCGGTTGTTTATAATATCGTTAAGTGGTACTTCCGAGGCTACCGTTATCGAACACTCTTGAAAGTAGTGTCGTAGCTTCCGGGATGCCATAAATACCACGTACGCTATCTTTTGATAATGCGGGTACCGTGATTTGCATGGAGTAAGGATAGTGGAAACATAGTAAACCGGGTTTTGAAGGGGGAATTTGTGTCCGTCCACTTCTCGCTCGACGACGAGCACTGCGCTTACTACTTGATGAGTTGCCGCAATGTGTAATAGCATTGGTACGCCAGTGTTTGGCGCGGCCAGTACTAGGTTTGTTGCCAATATGGCTTTTATTTCATTGACTCCGGCCGAGGTGGCATCCGTCCACTCGAAGTGTTCGGTGCGCCGAAGGAGGCGATAAAGGGGTAATGCCTTTTCTCCGAAGCGGGAGATAAAGCGGCTTAGAGCCGCCACGCATCTAGTCAATTTTTGTATTTGTTTGAGGTCTGTTGGGGTAGCCAACTGTGACAACGCTCGGATTTTGGCCGGATTAGCTTCAATACCTCTACTGGAGACAATGAATTCCAGGAGCTTTCCGGCTGGTATGCCGAAAACGCATTTTTCCGGATTGAGCTTGATGTCATATGTTCGGAGGTTGTCGAATGTGAGCCTCAAGTCGTCTACTAGAGTTTCGACATGCTTGGTTTTAACGACCACGTCATCCACGTATGCCTCCACTGTTTTGCCGCTCTGGTTTGCCAGACATGTCTGAATCATGCGCTGATATGTTGCACCGGCGTTTTTGAGCCCGAAGGGCATTGTGTTGAAGCAGAATGGGCCGTATGGTGTGATGAATGCCGTTGCGGCTTGGTCTGGCTCCGCCATTTTAATTTGATGGTAGCCGGAGTATGCGTCGAGGAAACACAATGAATCGTGTCCTGCGGTAGCATTGATGATTTGATCGATGCGGGGGAGGGGGAAGGGATCCTTTGGGCAGGCCTTGTTAAGGTCCTTAAAATCGACGCACAAGCGCCAGGATTTGTCCTTCTTTGGTACCATCACCAGGTTTTCTAGCCAGTCCGGATGTTTTATATCTCTGATGAATCCGGCCTCCAATAGCTTGGCTAGTTCCTCTCCCATGGCTTGTCTCTTAGGCTCGGAGAAACGTCGAAGATCCTGCTTGACTGGCTTGAATCCTTTTAGGATATTTAGGCTGTGCTCAGCCAGCCTACGTGGGATTCCTGGCATGTCTGAAGGGTGCCAGGCAAAAATGTCCAGTTCTCGCATAGGAACTCTTGCAGTGCGGCGTCGACATCAGGGTTTAATTGTGCCCTGATGGAAGCTGTTTTTGTAGGGTCCGTTGGATGGAGTTGGAATTTGACTATTTTGTCCGCCGGTTTAAAGGAGCTGGACTTAGATCTTTTATCGAGTATCACATCGTCCCTGTTCACCGTGGAGCACAGCGCAGTTAGTTCCTTGGCCGCTAGGCCTTCGGATAGTGCCTCGAGGGACAGTGCGGCTGTCTTATTTTCGGCGCGGAGTGCTATGTCCGGATCACTAGCAAGAGTGATGATTCCGTTGGGCCCGGGCATTTGAGCTTCATGTACCCCTAATGGGGTATGGCTTGGAAGATTGTAAATGCCTCCCGCCCTAGTAGAGCATGGTATCCACTACTGAAAGGGGCCACTTGGAATGTAATTTCTTCGGACCTGTAATTATCCGGCGTGCCGAATACCACATCTAGTGTGATTTTCCCAGCACAGCGTGCTTCCCGACTGGGGATGATTCCTCTAAAGGTTGTGCTACTTTGCTCAATGCGGCTCCAGTCTATTTCCATCTTTTGAAGAGTTTCCTCATAGATGAGGTTTAATCCGCTGCCGCTGTCCATGAGTACTGTCGGCATTCTGGGAACGGGGGTCCCCAGACTTGCCTGCCTGCGGCCTGTGGCGTGGCTCAAAGGGGGGCCCAGCACGGCCCATCTTCACCAACACAAACCCAAGACCCTCGCGAGGGGCCAAGCCTCACGGGGAAGACGACGCAAGCTTCCTCAGGCACGGCCTCGTCAGGCTGGCTCACGAGGAGGCGGAGGGATCAAGGCGGGGTACCTCACAAGGTGCCCATGACGCAAGCCATGACAACTCAGGGCGCCAGGCGGGTGCCAGCCCGTGCAACGTCCTCCTTTCCTCTTTGGTGCAAAGGGGGCAAGCGCAGCCGCGGAGTACCGAGGCATCAGGCAAAGGTTGCCATTTCGGTGCAACGAGACCAAGACCAGGAGGACTATGAGATGGAGGTCACCGTGGAGCCCAAGACGGCGTCATCACCAGAGCTTTGCGCAGGCGAAGACTACTTTTGTCAGGATAGCTGATACTTGTTGTCCCCCTTCAAATTAGCCTGCCATTGTTGGCTCCCTTCCCGCTCAATATTTGGGAAGAGGACCATGGCCTCTATAAATAGGACCAGCCACCCACATGGCTGGGGACGACGAAGAAGAGGTAGGAAGGAAGAGGCTCGTTAGAAGGGTCGGTCGGTCAGTCGGAGCCGAGAGAGAGAGAGAGAGAGAGAGAGAGAGAGAGAGAGAGAGAGAGAGAGGTGGCTGAACTCCTCCCAGTAGTTCATCGCCTCAGGCAAGAACAGACCCTCGCGAGGCTGTTCTTCCTTGTATTGTTCATCATCATCTGCCCAAGAGGCAATCCACCACACCACACACTGGAGTAGGGTATTACCCCACAACGGTGGCCCGAACCAGTATAAACCCTGTGTCTCTTGTGTTATTCTTTCCTTAGTTTAGATCCTAGCACGGCGGAGGGGGGCAGGAAGGTAGGAGGTGAAATCTCCGCGCGCACCCCAGTGTTCGAACCTCAAGGGTCTGCCGGAACCCGAAATCCGACATTTGGCGCGCCAGGTAGGGGTGCGCCGGAATTCGTCTTCCACCGCCCCGTTCTCCTCCGACCGTCACGCCCAAGTCTGACGCTCGTCGGGCCCGCGCCGAGCGCCGGGCGGCACTCGCTTCCCACGTCGCCCAGACGGCCCCTGTCGGCGGGCATCCACGCCGTTCCCCGTCACTTGCCGTCAACGCTGCCACCGGCCCAGCGGGGGACGAGCGGCAAGCATCGTCCCAGCATCCGTCCGTGCGGCAAGACGGCCGCACCGCAACTCCCTCGCTCGCCCCAGCTGGATCTTCGTCCCGCGCGCTCCGCGCGCCCATGGAGGCTCGGGCTGCACTCATCACGGCAAACGAGCTCCTGCGCTACCGTCCCGTCGACGATGTGTACGAAGAATGGCTCGACCGCGTCGCCGAGCTCGTCCGCGCTGCAGGGGGCTCTTCCGCGCCGTCCGTTCTACTGCACCGCACCCCGCCCCGCGCGGGCGAAGAGGCTCCGGCGGCGCCCCGGCCGCCTCCTCCTCAAGAAGACGCCATGGCTCCAAGGCGCATGGCCCCTGGGCGGAACCCGCTCCGTCAGGTGCCAGCGCAGCAAGAACAGAGCTGCCAAGAAGTCCCTCGCCCGCCAGAAGCTGCCCGGGCGCTCCCTGCTCCAGCACGTCGCGACCATCCCCCTACTCCAGCGCGTGGGGATATGCAAGACGAGGCTCTCCGTCACCTAAGGCCTCCCGTGGCCACAGCAGGCTGCCGCGCCTACACCACCGAACTACGCAGCGTCGCGTGGCCCGGCAAGTTCAAACCAGACCTGCCTCCTCGCTACGACGGCACGGCCGACCCTGTGGAGTTCCTCCAGCTCTACGAGCTGGGCATCGAAGCTACCAACGGAGACGACAAGGTCATGGCGAACTGGTTTCCCATGGTGCTCAAGGACGGGGCCCGCACCTGGCTCCTGAACCTGGCTCCAGGCACAATCTCCTCCTGGGAAGAGATGCGCACCCGCTGCATCGCCAACTTCCAAGGTACTCGCGACCGGCCACCCGCCGTGAGCGACACACGCCGCATCAAGCAACAACCCGGGGAGACCCTGCAGAAGTACATCCAGCGCTTCAACAACGCACGCCTCAAGATTCCCAAGGTGACTGAGGAGGCCATCATCTCAGTTTTCTCCGACGGAGTGCGCGACGTTAGGATGAAGGAGGAGCTAGCGATGCATGAAGACCCGTGCACTTCCTTGGAGCTGTTCAACTTGGCAAACAAGTGCGCCAGGACTGAGGAGGGGCGTCTCTCCCTCCTCGAGCTGCCTGCCATAGACCCAGAAGAGAAGAAGCTCAAGGCCAAGGATGTGAAGCGCAAGGGGGCTGCAGTGCTCACGGCAGAACCACACACCAAGCGGGGCAGAGATCAGCCCGAACCTCCCAAGGGCAGCCGGTACTGCGTGTACCACGACCACCACACCCACAACACCAACGAATGCCAAGAACTCCGAGCCGTGCGTGAACGAAGGATCGGCCATTGCCCTGACCGCGGTGACCGGGGCTATGGTCGAGGAGGAGGAAGAAACGCAGGACGCTGGGAAGACCGCGGGCCGCGCCAAGGGTGGTGCGACCAACCTCGCGAGGATCGCTGGCAAGACCCGCCTCGCGAGAGAGGATGGAGGGATCAGCCTCGCGAGGGAGACTGGAGGGATCAGCCTCGCGAGGATCGCCCGCCAGGCAATGCAGGCCTCCCACCGTTGCCGTCGCAGCCAAGGAGAAACGAGGACCGCCATCAGGACGAGGAGGCTGGGGGCTTCTAGGAGCCGCGCGCGATCGCCTGCATCTTGGGCGGAGCACAAGCCCCAGCCTCTCAGCGCATCTTCAAGTAGTTCGCCCGCGAAGTGAACGCAGCACTCCCCAGACTCGAAGCCACACGCCCTCTCAGGTGGTCGGCGTGCGCCATCACGTTCAGCTCAGCAGATCAGCTCAAGTGTGCAGCAACAGCCGGAGTCCTCCCGATGCTTTGTTCCCAATCATCAGCAACGTGGTGGTCACCAAGACCCTCATCGATGGCGGGGCAGGGCTCAACGTCCTGTCCGTGGAGACGTTCAACAACCTCCAAGTGCCCTACAGCTAGCTTCAGCCAACCAAGCCCTTCTCCGGCATCACTGACGGCTCCACGATCCCGATTGGGCAGGTCCGCCTCCTTGTCACCTTCGGGGCACGCAACAACTACTGCACCGAGCTCATCGACTTCGACGTCGCTCACATTCGCCTGCCGTACAACGCCATCCCTGGGTACCCAGTGCTGGCCAAGTTCATGGCCGTAACTCACCACAGCTACAACGTCCTCAAGATGCCAGGAAGTGGCGGAGTCATCACGGTGCCCTGTGAAGAAAAGGACGCGGTGTGTTCCCTGGAACGAGCCTTTCGGGCCGCATCACTGGAAGACCCGGATCGCGGAAGCAAGAGGCTTCCTGAGACCACCCCCAAGAAGAAGAAGACATCGTCCGGCTCGACCACTCAGGAGGCAGGCCCCTCTGGGCCCGCGCCTGCCCAGGGGGAGCCTCCCTCCATCGCATAGGAAAGCGTGCCCGGCGCCCTCCTCAGGCAGGGCTCGGGGGCTCTCCCCTAGGGGGCCATCGACCTAGCTAGGGTCACGAGGGAGGCGCTTGGGCACCACATGGAGGCGTGTTTTGAAGGACGTTTCCCTCAAGAAGGAGCAAGGCAAGGAGATCCAGACCCACAAGAGTTCGTTAGCAAGGCCATTCAGGACCTATAGGAGTCAAGAGTCATGAGAGGCGCCCGCCGCCTACCAGCAGTGGCCCGCCATCTAGGCGAGGATGGTGGGTTGCGCGTCTGCATCGACATACCAGGGCTCAACCAAGTCGCCTCTCTGGAGCGCCTCTGGCCCTCGCGAGTGGGGCGCTGCGGAGGTCCACCCCACAGCTACGTTTGCATGCCTTACGGCTTGCCGAACGCGGCCGACGCGTACCAGCGCCTCATGAGGGGCATCACGGAGGCACGAGAGGCTAGGCGTTCCACAGCCCTGGCAGAGATGGAGATGGCCTGCGAGGAGCCGCCAGCGCCTCCGGAGCCTCCCGAGGCCCCTGGGCCTGGGGGCTCGTGAGGATCGGCTCCCGCAGCCCCCCGAGCCTGCTACACCAACACCCCTTCGTCCTCAACATCATCAGGTGACATCTTTCGAGTTTTACTTCCAGCTGAGAGCGCCCCCAGGGCTGCATTATTCCCAGGCCGCATGGGTCCGTCCCTGCGGCGTGTATCCCTTTATTCCATGTTGTTAGCTTACCTTGTTGGGGGCGCCCCTCAGGCTGCATCACCCCCAAGTCGCTCGAGCCTGACCCAGTGATCTCCGCATTCCCAGCATCTATTTGAACGAATCCACTCCTTCTCGGCTAACGTGTTTACCTAGTTGCATACTCAGCTGACGCCAACTAACGGAGCTGCTCCCGAATGGCACGACGCTTGCGCATGGGTCCGTCCCTGCAACGCCGACAAACCTGGAGGGCTGAGCTCTGGCCGCGGCAACCCCGCATAGCGTCACCTCGTCAAGCCTTCAGTGCCTCACCACCCCTCAGAAGCAACCAACGGCTGACCGTCAATTGTATAGCAACCCCTTGCTTTTTCTATGATGGACCTGCAGGACCTCCTGAAGGAGCTGCGTCAGGCGAGGCTCTTGCTATGCCTCCTTCGCTCTCGTCTGCGTGAACCTCTTGCACGTTAAAGGGGGGGTGCCTGAGCATTGCGACTCAGGCTCCTACTGGCTCTCCAGCCCTCACCCTCTGGCCTTGACCATGGCATCGCGACCTGGCATACCAGCGACGGCTGAGATTCGCTCGAGGGATGGGACCCGAGGACGTAGAGCAGAAAGGGGAGCTGAGGCGAGAGGGAGGAGACACACGAGGACCTCGCCAGGCAACCCTGCTCCTGCCGACGCATGGACCCGGCCACACACCAGAGAGCGGCCCCTGATCCTCTAGATAAGTTATCGCCCGGAAGCGCTAGCTACCGTGGCACCATCCCCGCACCTAATGCTATCCCTTGTTAGCGACGCCGCTCCCCTTTCTCACCAAACGACGGCTTCTTGGGCGCCAAAGGGGACCTCCTGAGCATCGCGACTCAGGGGCTCTTACCGGACTCCGGGTCGCTCACCTCCTGGCCTTGACCACGGCATCGCGACCTGGCATACCAGCGACGGCTGAAGCCGCCTTGGGACTGGGACCTGTCGGCGCAGAGCACCAAGCCCTCGTGAGGTTCGAAAGGGAGGACTGAGCTAAGATGGAATGAGCAACTCGCGCAATTCTACGACAAGTGTTACATATACAAGATAGGATCACAAGCACCTTACAAGCCCCTACGGGACGCGTTTTTGATTCCTCGCAGGGAACGGATCCTAAAGGGACACAAACCAGTCTGAGGTTCAACTCCTTTTGCATGAAAATATACTTCAAACTCTTATGATCCGTGTACACCTGACAATGATTTCCAATGAGGAAATGTCTCCATGTCTTCAGCGCATGCACTACGGCTGCTAACTCCAAATCATGCGTAGCATAATTCAATTCGTGGGGCTTCAGTTGTCGTGAAGCATACGAAACAACTCTCCCTTCCTACATAAGCACCGCTCCAAGTCCTCGACGTGAAGCGTCGCAATACACCTCATAATCCTTGGTTTGATCTGGCAAAATCAACACTGGTGAGGTCACCAAACGTTTCTTCAACTCCTGGAAACTTGCCTCACACTCATCAGTCCATTTGAACTTAGTATCCTTCTTCAGCAACTCCATCATAGGCTTCGCAATCTTTGAGAAATTCTCAATAAATCTCCGGTAGTATCCTGCGAGTCCAAGAAAACTCCGGATCTCTCCAACTGTTGTTGGTGCTTCCCAGTTGGTCACGGTTTCAACTTTAGCGGGATCTACTGCTATACCTTCTCCGGATATAACGTGTCCGAGGAATCCTACTTCCTTCAACCAAAATTCACATTTGCTGAACTTGGCATATAATTGATGTTCTCTGAGCTTTCCAAGTACCAAACACAAATGCTCCTTATGCTCCTCTTCATTCTTCGAATAAACCAGGATATCATCAATGAACACTACGACGAACTTATCCAAAACTCCATAAACACTTTGTTCATCATGTTCATAAAATAGGCAGGCGCGTTAGTCAGTCCAAATGACATAACGGTATACTCATATAGTCCATATCTTGTGGTGAATGCTGTCTTAGGTATATCCTGTTCTCGAATCTTCAACTGGTGGTATCCAGATCGCAAATCGATCTTGGAAAACACTTTAGCTCCTTGCAATTGATCAAACAGATCGTTGATCATTGGTAGTGGGTACTTGTTCTTGATTGTTACTTCGTTCAATCCTCGATAATCAACAACCATCCTTAACGATCCATCCTTCTTTTCCACTAGAAGTACTGGCGATCCCCAAGGCGAAGAACTTGGGCGAATATATCCCTTATCCAGTAACTCCTTAATCTGCTTCTTAATTTCCACCAAATCTTTTGCTGGCATCCTATATGGTCTCTTCGATATTGGCCCAGTGCCTGGCAATAGCTCAATCAAAAACTCAATGTCTCTATCCGGTGGCATGCCTGGCAACTCTTCGGGAAATACATCAGGAAAATCCTTTACCACTGGTACTTCCTCCTGCACAACTCCTGTTAGGCAATTTACTTGTGTCCTTTTTGGTACATGCCGGGATACATACTTGATCCTTCTCCCTTCTGGTGTGGTAAGCAAAATTGACTTACTAGCACACTCAATATTCCCTTTATACTTTGATAACCAATCCATGCCTAATATCACATCCAATCCTTGAGATTCCAATACTATTAGGTCTGAGGGAAAAACATAGTTACCAATCCTTAATGGTAACCGATTACACCATAAACTTGCCACATACTCTGCTCCTGGCGAGGTTACTAACATGGGTGACCTAAGGGCTTGGGTTGGTAGATTATACTTATCCACAAATCCCCTTGAGATGTATGAATGCGATGCACCAGTATCAAAAAGAACGAGTGTAGTAAATGACTTAACCAAAAACTTACCTATTACTGCATCGGGCTGAGCTTCAACCTCCTCCACGCTAACGTGGTTCACCTGTCCCCTGTTGAAAGGGTTCGGCTTCTTCGCAGAACTTCCATTGCCATTTTGGCCTTCAGGACATTCATTTGCAAAATGTCCTGGCTTCGAACACTTATAGCAAGTGACATGACTCATGTCCTTCTTGGCTGGGGTCGATGGGGTGCTGCGGTTATGGCCATTGCTTCCTCCATTCCCATTACCATTCTTAGTGCCATTGTGATTGTGCGAGATACCTACTCCATGGGTATGCTGAAAATGTCCTCCTGGTCTAGGGGTAAAACGAGGCTTTTGCTGAGCTCCTGAATTATACTTTCCTTGTCCATACTTCCTCTTGCGGTTCTCAATTTGCTGCTGCTTCCCTTCAATCATAAAAGCACGATCTACTAACTCCTGGTAGTTGTTGAAGGTGGCTACCATCAACTGCATGCTCAATTCATCATTTAGTCCTTCCAGGAATTTCTCCTGCTTAGCTACATCCGTAGCAACGTCATCTGCGGCATAACGTGCTAGCTTACTAAACTCCTCCACATACTGGCCAACTGTCCGTCCTCCTTGGCGCAAGTTACGAAACTCACGCTTCTTCATGGCCATTGCTCCTGCTGAAACATGGGCAGTATGAAAAGCTTGCTGAAACTGGTCCCATGTGACAGTGTCGACTGGGAAGGTGGCTGTGAAATTCTCCCACCAAGAGGCTGCGGGTCCTTCTAACTGGTGTGCGGCAAACTTAACCTTCTCCACATCTGTGCATCCTGCTGTGGTCAACTCCCTAGATATCTTGCGGAGCCAATCATCTGCTACTATCGGCTCAGTGCTACTGGAAAACACCGGCCGATTCAGCCTAAGAAAACGGGCTAAGTGGTCAACAGGTGGTGGTGGTGGTGGTGGGTTGTTGTTGTTGTTCCCCTGATTCTGATTCTGAACTAGCAACTGCATCATGGTGTTCTGCTGCTGGATCAACTGAGTGAGCTCCGGCGGAAAGGCAAATCCGGGGTCACGTCTCGGAGGCATCTAAGGGTTTAGAAAAGATGAGATATAAGAATAGAGGGGTCTAAAGGGAAAACACTACCCATATGCACATGAGGTAAAAGCACACAATTCACTTCAATCAATCAAACAAGGCATACAATCGATCTAGCTATCGCAAGAGTGCTCGGACTACTATATTTACATGGTGGACTACTACTACTGATGAGGTGGTCTACTAGAAATATTCTACGGTTGTAGACTCCATGATATCTGCTCCTGCTTCATCAACATAGTCATCATCGCTACTTTCTGCTTCCGAGTCGGTGGCGTCAATGATGATGTAGTCTTCCGGGCTAATCTCCTTGGGTTCTTCGTCTTCATCTACTGGTGTCGGGCTTCCCATAAATATTCCAATCTTCTTAGTTAGGTCGGCATTCTTATCCACCAATACTTCAATTTCTTCTTCATAATCTTGGCGTGTAGCCTTGAGTTCTTCCTCCAGTTCCTTGATTCTAGTCTTAGCCTTCTTCAGATCTATCATGTCGGCGCACATCTGATTCTCCTGTCGTCGAATGTGCTGGTTTAATTCCTGAATAAAAGCTGCAATTGATCTATCTTTCCTGGTGCTGATCATCTCCCAGTGTTCATCTCGGCGCCCACAAATCTGGTAGATAGTATCCTTAAGATCCTTGCGGTAGACTTCTCCAATGCGTCCCATGGCAATGTGAGCTGCCATGCTCTTTCCTAGACTCCAGGTTGGAGCATCAAAAGAAAACTCTATGGGCTCAGTGACTGGCATGAACGTCCTTCCTGGAACTTGAACTTGTATCATCCAGCGCTCTTCTTCAGGTAAAGTGGCGTTGTAGATTCCCGTGAAGCTTGGTATTCCTATGTTCAGGTATCTAGTGACTTCCTTCAAGTGGCGTCCAAAGGGTGTATCTTCATCTGGTTGGGTGAACTTGTTCCTTGCATCCGCCATCCTAAAGAGTAGAAAATATGAGAAGTCAGAAGAGAAGAGAGTGATCTAGTGATCTAGGTCTATAGCTTAGTGGTCGTGTCCTACAGTCAGCGTGTGCTCTGATACCATCTCTGTAGCAACCAGACCTCAAACAGTCTGATCTCTATGCTCCGGTGTCATCCCTGGATCAGTAATGCTGACACCACACAGTACTCGGAGGATTTATAACAGAGTAGCAATCACACACTTATTACATCGAGTGTCTCAAAAGAGAACTTATTACAATAAATATGGCTTAAGGCCATCTAATAACGATAACAGCGGAAGGCTTGGAAGATAAGTGAGTCCATCAACTCCAACGGCATCACTGAGTATAGAACCACGACCTAAAACTCCTTAATCGTCGTTTGAAAATTCTGCAACATTAACGTTGCAGCCCGAAAATGGGTCAGCACATGGAATATGCTGGCAAGGTAACACATAGAGAATAATGGAATGCAACAGCTATACTATATGCATATTTGGCTGGTGGAAAGCTCTATGGTTACTGTTTTTGCGTAAAGCCAATTTTTCCCTACTTCAAAGGAATAAAATTAATTACTATCATGGTGGTTGTTAAACATTGAGAATGGTTGACAGCATTCTCAATCCCAATTAAGTAGCATCATTAAAACCCATCAAAATTAATTTAGAGTAACATGTTGAGATTCACATGATAATCCAGGTACTAGATACTCAAGATGTCCATAACCGGGGACACGGCTAACCATGATTAGTTTGTTACACTCTGCAGAGGTTTGCGCACTTTTCCCCACAAGACTTGATCGCCTCCGTTTGGTTTCTCGCACTAGATGGTGTTTGAGAAGACGGATGACCGAGACATAGTCTTTCAGAAGCGCTAGCACCTTACGATCGGGTAGACCGTACCACCTACATCCCCTACATCTGCTAGTCTACCACTGTAAGAGTTCGCACAACTTAGTCAACTATGCCAGAGCCCATAATGGCTTGTGGCTGCACACGGAAGTTTCTAGTATGAATAATCTCATGATCCCTTTGAGCCTGGGTGGCGGTCCAAATAAAAACAGGCAAGTCCTGGAAACCCCAGGTGCCTTAATCCACCCAGATGTGTGTTAGGTTGCCACCTTAGATAAACCATTAATTAACAATCTCACATCTGTCAATGGATATCACTCACCCAATCCACGTCTACTAGCATAGCATGGCATAATAAGCAAACGTAGAAGTAACTCCCAAGGGTTTGATAATAAACAGGTAATAGGTACTACCTCATCTACTTCCCATCCCACAATTTAATTAGATCCTAATCACGCAATGTGTGAGGATTGATCTAATGCAATAAAACTAGGTTGTAGAAAAGGTATGATCAAAGTGTTACTTGCCTTGCTGATGATCCGCGTAACCTAGAGATTCTATCGTAGACAAACAACAAGCACACAATAATTACTCATCTAATGCACAGGTAAAACTCAAATAGCAGATCTAACCAGAAAGTTCAACTTAAGAACCCTGGTTGGCAAAAAGAATCAAATCGAACGAAGCAAAAGAGATCAAACGGCGAAAGAAAACAACTTCGTTCTAGCAATCTGGATCTAGGGCAAATTTTACAGTAGCAAAAACTTGTTTAAGTTGATTATTCAGAAAGAGGGTTTCGAGATGAAACTCCAGGCGCTTGAATCGCCTGATTCCGATAAACGAGCGAAAAGTTATACTAAAACGAAAATCGGATCAGAAATCGCGATCAGAAAATAACCGCGGAAAATCCGACGAAAAAGACAAACGACGAACAGAATTTTTTTTAAAAAAAACTGCACGGAAAACAAGGCGGCGGCGAACCTCGAAAGTCGCGCAGCTCCGGCGGCGGCGGCGGCTGGGGCGGCGCCTAGCTAGGGTTTGGGGCTGGTGGCTGGGCTCCTCCTCTCGGGCTTCGGCGCCTTATAAAGGCCCCCGGCCAGCGGTTTCCTGGCCGGTTACGGCCCGTAGTCGGTTCGCGTTTTTTTTATATAAATCCGCTCGGAAGAAAAATAAAAAGAAATACTAAACGGACTCCAAAAATCACGAAATAAATTTTGCCGGGTTTCTAAAATCAAGCCCGATAAAGTGAACATTTATCTGGGCCCAAACTACAACTTTGAAAAACGCACAGTTTTCCTAAATTCAAATAAAATACCGAAAAACTCCGAAATAAAACTTATTTGTTTTTTTATTAAATCCTCAATATTTCCATATTTTGGGAAAGTCATTTTATTCCCTCTCTCATATTTTTGTAATAGAAATAATTGATGATAAAATAAAATAAATCAAATGATCCTGTTTACATAATTTGAGAAAACTCAAATATGTAAATAACGAAATCCCCAACTCTCTCCGTGGGTCCTTGAGTTGCTTAGGATTTTCTAGGATCAAAACCAAAAGCAAAATAAAATATGATATGCATGATGACCTAATGTATAACATTCCAAATTGAAAATTTGGGATGCTACAACGTGCGTCCCTGCAAAAGACGCCATCATCAACAGTGGGCCGTCAAGCACCGACGCCAACCCCATCCAGATCAGAGTCGGCGGCGGCCTGACGAGCCCGCCCTGCTCCAGGAGCGGCGCCGGCGCAGGGGCTCGTAGCTGTCGTCGCTCGTCTCCGGAGTCGCGAAGAGTTCGCCGGAGTCGCTGGAACCTCCGACGCCTCCACCGCCTGAGGAGCCTCCAAGGGAGTGAGTGGCGTGCCCAGTCCTCGTCGCAGCAGGGCTCTGGCCACCTTCCTCGGGGCAGCACTCCAGCCGGCGCCCGCTCGCATCGAAGACCTTGAAGAGCATCACCGAAGCACCGTCGTAGTCCAAGTGGATCGTGAAGAATCCCCTTGTCCTGCAAACCCGGGCGATCTCCCTCCAGCCCCGGGTCATGTAGACCTCGCCCGGGGCGACGACCGCGACCTCTGCCTCGGTCGCGAGGGTGCTGCAGCCGGCGTGCTGCAGCCATAGCTCCAGGGCTCCCCCTGTGGGATGATGGAGGCGAAGAAGGGAGGCAGGCGAATCCAAGACTGAAGAGGAATGGCGACGTGGAGCACGAACTCTTGGGAAGAGCCCTCGGTGTGGACCCCAGGGGGGACGACCCACACCTTCGTGACCCGTCGGCGCCGACGAAGGCGCCGACGACGGCGCCGCCCGTGGCGGTCAGCATCAGCTCCTTCGGGGCCCTCGACGTGGGCGTGCAATGGAAGGGGGAACCCCGGTGGCGCCCGCTCGCCCCAAGGCCTCGGCACCACCTGAAGGGCCCCTTCGTCCGGGCCACGGGGGATGAGCCGTTTCTTCGGCGGGAGGGGGTCTGGCCCCTCTCGGGGAGCCTTTCCCTTCTCTGCCGCCGAGAACCGGCGGATTGGAGCCATCGCGGCAAGACGGAGCGAGGATCGGGAAGAAAGAGAAGCAAGGGGAGATGAACTGGAAGGGCGCGCGCCGTTCCGTACTTATAGCCGGCGAAGGCCAATCGCCGGCCTCCATGATCGCAGGTAATCATGACCCATTTTTGCATGCAGGGACTTGTCCCATCCATGCAGTTGCCGAGGCGTCATGGGGAAGTGGAGGCGCCCACGTCCAGTCAACCGCCACGCGGCGCCCAAGGCCGCAGACTGTTAGGGCCCGTGACGCTTCGCTCTTGCCCTTCCGCCTCCCTGCACGGCCAAGTCCGGGCGCGCCTTGGGCCCGGGGGCTACTGTCGGCGTTCTGGGAATGGGGGTCCCCAGACTTGCCTGCCTGCGGCCTACGGCATGGCTCAAAGGGGGGCCCAGCACGGCCCATCTTCACCAACCAAACCCAAGACCCTCGCGAGGGGCCAAGCCTCGCGGGGCGGACAACGCGAAGCTTCCTCAGGCACGGCCTTGTCAGGCTGGCTCACGAGGAGGCAGAGGGATCAAGGCGGGGTACCTCACGAGGTGCCCATGACGCAAGCCATGACAACTCAGGGCGCCAGGCGGGTGCCAGCCCGCGAAGCGTCCTCCTTTCCTCTTTGGTGCAAAGGGGGCAAGCGCAGCCGCGGAGTACCGAGGCATCAGGCAAAGGTTTCCATTTCGGTGCAACGAGACCAAGACCAGTAGGACTACGAGATGGAGGTCACCGTGGAGCCCAAGACGGCGTCATCACCAGAGATTTGCGTAGGCGAAGACTAGTTTTGTCAGGATAGCTGATACTTGCTGTCCCCCTTCAAATTAGCCCGCCATTGTTGGCTCCCTTCCCGCTCAATATTTGGGAAGAGGACCAGGGCCTCTATAAATAGGACCAGCCACCCACATGGCTGGGGACGACGAAAAAGAGGTAGGTAGGAAGAGGCTCGTTAGAAGGGTTGGTCGGTCAGTCGGAGCCGAGAGAGAGAGAGAGAGAGAGAGAGAGAGGTGGCTGAACTCCTCCCAGCAGTTCATCGCCTCAGCCAAGAACAGACCCTCGCGAGGCTGTTCTTCCTTGTATTATTCATCATCATCAGCCCAAGAGGCAATCCACCACACCACACACTGGAGTAGGGTATTACACCACAACGGTGGCCCGAACCAGTATAAACCCTGTGTCTCTTGTGTTGTTCTTTCCTTAGTTTAGATCCTAGCATGGCGGAGGGGTGCAGGAAGGTAGGAGGCGAAATCTCCGTGCGCACCCCAGTGTTCGAACCTTAAGGGTCTGCCGGAACCCAAAATCCAACAAGTACCTTGGTGAGTCGAAAGCCGTCCCCGATTGGACTGAGGACCAGTGCGGCTGGTGCTCGGGCTGTCCGGAATTTGGGTTCATCATTGGCATTGAAGGTAATAGCCGTGTCACTCCAAGGATTTATTTCTGCTATGTGGCAGATTTCAGCCATGCTGCGCAGTGTTCGCTTGCGTCTATTATTTGACGCGAAGGTCTCAAAGACCGTTAACACCGTATTGTTGTCCACGTGATGGTGCTCTATGGTTTTTGGGAGGATTAGATCCTCACCACTTTTGGCCACCTGCCGGAGTATCCAACATGCTCTAAGGCTGTGCGTTGGTATTGCATCAGCTGTACTATGAATTTTGCAGGGTCCATTGAGCCATCCCTCCAGTACGGTTCCTTGCCCCGTAGAGGGCTTTTGCTTTTTGGTAGTTAACCCAGGTGTATTGTGATAATGCACCCTTTTATTTCAGACTGGGTTTGTATTCAGGGCCGGATTATCCCAAAATTTTATTTCGGTTTTCCAGGTGCTTTCCATCGCATAGTAATTTCGTACTATGGATACCAAGTCGGCCAAGCATGTAATTTCACGGCGACTTATGGCGTTGAGGATTCCCTTGTCCGTGCAATTATTGCAGAAGAATGAAATTGCGTCTTCCTCGCGGCAGTCTTTTATCCTGTTCATGACCAGGAGGAATCTAGCCCAGTAATGGTGTACTGTTTCTTCAGGCTCTTGCCTAATTTGGGATAGATCGCGTATGTTTGGGTGGGTGGGTGGGATTGAATCCGAATCCTTACCCAATCTGAGACTCAGGGGCCAAGGAGTTTCCGAACTCGAAAGTTTGGATTCTTGGATGTTTTCCGATAAATCTGGCCTGCTGCCTGATTCTAGGTTCAGGCCTTGAGTGACATCCTCCCCTCCGCGGGTATCCGACTTGGAGGGATCGGGAATCCAGACATAGCTAGTCCTTAAGATAGATGAAGGATTGCCGCATTGTTCCTCCACCACTGCAACGTGATGGGTGACCTGGGGAGAGTTGATCTCTCTCAGATCGGGTTTAGGCCCAATCTGATCGTAGCCTGTAGCGACTCCCAGGGCGGCGATGCGATCTAGGAGCTTGTTTAGGGAAGAGAGCTCCATTGGATCTAACTGCTCGGCGAGTTCCGAGTTGACGTGAAGATTGCTTTCGATGACCCGAGAAGTCATCGTCGGCGCAGCGGCCGAACAGGCGGTCATAAGAAAACCACCTAGCCGGAGAGTTTAGCCGATAGCCAAAGTGCCCTCAGCAATAGTGCCGTCTTTAAAGATGGGATGAGACATCCTTCCTGGTGGCGACGACACAGCGGAACTCTCAATGAAAGCACCAATGTCGGTGTCAAAACCGACGGATCTCGGGTAGGGGGTCCCGAACTATGCGTCTAGGCCGGATGGTAACAGGAGGCAGGGGACACAATGTTTTACCCAGGTTCGGGCCCTCTTGATGGAGGTAAAACCCTATGTCCTGCTTGATTAATATTGATGATATGGGTAGTACAAGAGTAGATCGACCACGAGATCAGAGAGGCTAAACCCTAGAAGCTAGCCTATGGTATGATTGTATGTTATGATTGTTGTCCTACGGACTAAAACCCTTCGGTTTATATAGACGCCGGAGAGGGTTAAGGTTACACAAGGTCGGTTATAAAGGAGGAGATATCCATATCTGTATTGCCCAGCTTGCCTTCCACGCCAAGTAGAGTCCCATCCGGACACGAGACGAAGTCTTCAATCTTGTATCTTCATAGTCTAACAATCCGGCCAAAGGATATAATCCGGCTGTCTGGAGACCCCCTAATCCAGGACTCCCTCAGGAGGTATTACTGTTGTTCCTAATGATAAAGATGAATTGATTCCACAAAGAATTATCACAGGTTATAGGATGGTAATTGATTTCCACAAATTAAATAAAGCTACTAAGAAAGATCATTACCCCTTACCTTTTATTGATCAAATGCTAGAAAGATTATGCAAACATACACACTATTGCTTTCTAGACGGTTATTCTGGTTTCTCTCAAATACCTGTGTCGGCTAAAGATCAATCAAAGACTACTTTTACATGCCCTTTTGGTACTTTTGCTTATAGACGTATGCCTTTTGGTTTATGTAATGCACCTGCTACCTTTCAAAGATGCATGATGGCTATATTCTCTGACTTTTGTGAAAAGATTTGTGAGGATTTCATGGACGACTTTTCCGTCTATGGTTCCTCTTTTGATGATTGCTTGAGCAATTATGATCGAGTTTTGCAGAGATGTGAAGAAACTAATCTTGTCTTGAATTGGGAAAAGTGCCACTTTATGGTTAATGAAGGTATTGTCTTGGGGCACAAAGTTTCTGAAAGAGGTATTGAAGTTCATAAAGCGAAGGTTGATGCTATTGCAAGGATGCCATGTCCCAAGGACATCAAAGGTATAAGAAGTTTCCTTGGTCACGACGGATTTTACAGGAGGTTAATTAAGGACTTCTCAAAAATTTCTTGGCCTCTGACTAATTTATTGCAAAAAGATATACCATTTGTCTTTGATGATGATTGTGTAGAAGCATTTGAAATACTTAAGAAAGCATTAGTCTCTGCACCTATTGTTTAGCCACCTGATTGGAATTTACCTTTTGAAATTATGTGTGATGCTAGTGATTATGCTGTAGGTGCTGTTCTAGGGCAAAGAGTTGATAAGAAATTAAATGTTATCCATTATGCTAGTAAGACTCTGGACAATGCTCAAAGAAATTATGCTACTACTGAAAAGGAACTTTTAGCAGTTGTATTTGCTTGTGATAAGTTCAGATCTTATATTGTTGATTCTAAAGTAACTATTCACACTGATCATGCTGCTCTTAAATATCTTATGGAAAAGAAAGATGCTAAACCTAGACTTATTAGATGGGTTCTCTTGCTACAAGAATTTGATTTGAATATTGTTGATAGAAAGGGAGCTGAGAACCCCATTGCGGACAACTTATCTAGGTTAGCAAATATTCTTGATGACCCACTACCTATTAATGATGACTTTCCTGATGAACAATTAAATGTTATAAGTACTTATCGTAGTACTCCATGGTATGTTGATTATGCTAACTATATTGTTGCTAAGTTTATACCACCTAGCTTCACATACCAGCAAAAGAAAAGGTTTTTCTATGATTTAAGGCATTACTTTTGGGATGACCCACATCTTTATAAGGAAGGAGTAGATGGTGTTATTAGACGTTGTGTACCTGAGCATGAACAGGAACAGATCCTACGCAAGTGTCATTCCGAGTCTTATGGAGGACACCACGCTGGAGATAGAACTACACATAAGGTATTGCAATCTGGTTTTTATTGGCCTACTCTCTTCAAGGAGTAGATGGTGTTATTAGACATTGTGTACCTGAGCATGAACAGGAATAGATCCTACGCAAGTGTCATTCCGAGTCTTATGGAGGACACCATGCTGGAGATAGAACTGCACATAAGGTATTGCAATCTGGTTTTTATTGGCCTACTCTCTTCAAGGATGCCCGTAAGTTTGTCTTGTCTTGTGATGAATGTCAAAGAATTGGTAATATTGGTAGACGTCAAGAAATGCCTATGAATTATTCACTTGTTATTTAACCATTTGATGTTTGGGGCTTTGATTATATGGGACCTTTTCCTGCCTCTAATGGGTACACACATATTCTAGTTGATGTTGATTACGTTACTAAGTGGGTAGAAGCTATTCCAACTAGTAGTGCTGATCATAACACTTCTATTAAAATGCTTAAGGAAGTTATTTTTCCGAGGTTTGGAGTCCCTAGATATTTAATGACTGATGGTGGTTCACACTTTATTCATGGTGCCTTCCGTAAAATGCTTGCTAAATATGATGTTAATCATAGAATTGCATCTCCTTATCACCCACAGTCTAGTGGTCAAGTAGAATTGAGCAATAGAGAGCTCAAATTAATTTTGCAAAAGACTGTTAATAGGTCTAGAAAGAATTGGTCTAAGAAACTTGATGATGCATTATGGGCTTATAGAACTGCATATAAAAATCCTATGGGTATGTGTCCGTATAAAATGGTTTATGGAAAAGCATGTCACTTACCTCTCGAACTAGAACATAAGGCATATTGGGCTATTAAAGAGCTCAACTATGATTTTAAACTTGCCGGTGAGAAGAGGTTATTTGATATTAGCTCACTTGATGAATGGAGAACCCAAGCTTATGAAAATGCCAAGTTGTTTAAAGAAAAAGTTAAAAGATGGCATGACAAAAGAATACAAAAGCGTGAGTTTAATGTAGGTGATTATGTATTGCTATACAACTCTCATTTAAGATTTTTTGCAGGAAAACTTCTCTCTAAATGGGAAGGCCCCTACGTCATTGAAGAGGTCTATCGTTCCGATGCCATAAAAATCAACAACTTCGAGGGCACAAATCCGAAGGTGGTAAATGGTCAAAGAATTAAACATTATATCTCAGGTAATCCCATAAATGTTGAAACCAATATTATTGAAACCATAACCCCGGAGGAATACATAAGGGACACTTTCTGGAATGTTTCAGACTCCGAAAAGGAATAGGTATGTGGTACGGTAAGTAAACCGACTCCAAAACAATTTCTAGGGCAATATTTCTCCGTTTTGGAATATTTATAAAAATAGAAAAATAAGTAGCAGTCTGGGAAGGACACGAGGGCCCCACGAGGGTGGTGGGCGCGCCCTACCCCCCTGGGCGCGCCCCCCTACCTCGTGAGCGCCTCGTGTGCCCTCCGGACTCCGTTTTCTTGCACGTTACATATTTTGGTCGGTAAAAATTCATTATATATTCTCCCGAAGGATTGGACTCCCGTATCACGCAAAAATCTCTTGTTCTTTTTTCGAGCTGTTTTTCTGACAGATCTAGGTTATCATGACGGCCCCAAGCACCTCCAAGAACCCTTACCTCGCGGAGGTGTTGCGACACCCTCAAACCATTGAGATGCATGATGGGTTGCTGCACATCCGCGATGAAGAGGGACCAAAGGGGACCGGAAGCATGGAGATGAGGCTCGAAGCAGTGGAGAAACAAGTTTTCAAGTGCGAAAGGATGGTGGAGCATGGAATCAACGCTAGCCACATGATGCTCGCGGGGTTCACCAACAACTACAAGCCGGATGCCAAGAATACCGAGGAGGCCATCTTCAAGCTACATGAGAAGATCGAGCACCTCCAAGCCCAAGTCTATGACCATTAAAACCAAAACTGTGAGTATGAATATAGATTCAAAAGAATGAGTTTGGCTACAGATTTGAGGATTCCGGAGACTCGATCATCTTTCTATGATGGTGAACCTATGCCTTGGAAGATGGATGACAAGCCCGCATCATCAACAACACCTCCACCGTCTCCTCCAACAAAGAAGAATTGAGTATCTGGGTATGGGCACTCCCCTTGGCAGCTGCCAAGCTTGGGGGAGGTGCCCCGGTATTGTATCACAATCACAACTCCTATCTTTACCGTTTTTCTTAGTTCGGTCCTATTAGTAGTATCTTGATCTAGTAGAATAAAGTTTATGGCATGATCCAGTTTTGAGTTTTGCTTTATCATCCCTGTATGTAATCGAGTCCGGAGCTATATATAATAAAGATTAGTGTTGAGTCAAGGGCCTGATTATTTTGCCATGATCTTGGTTGAATAAAAGAAAAGAGAAAAAGAATAAAAAGAAACAAAGAGTTCATATTGATCTTATTGAGAGTAATGGCTTCACATAGAAAGAGTATGATGATTAAAAGTTGTCGGGAGTTGGCAGACATAGCTTTGGTCATTGTTGCAATTAATAGGAAGTAATAAGGAAAGAGAGGTTTTCACATATAGATATATTATCATTGACATCTTTTATGATTGAGAGCACTCATTAAAATATGACATGCTAAAGAGTTGATGTTGGACAAGGAAGACAACGTAATGAGTTATGTCTTTCTTATATCTAAGATAAAGTATGTTTTCATGGTTCCTCTAACTTGTTGAGCTTGCCTTTCCCCCTCATGCTAGCCAAATTCTCAGCACCAAGTAGAAATACTACTTGTGCTCCCAAATACCCTTAAACTAGTTTTGCCATGAGAGTCCACCATATCTACCTATGGATTGAGTAAGATCCTTCAAGTAAGTTGTCATCGGTGGAAAGCAATAAAAATTGCTGTAAATATGTATGATTGATTGGTGTGGGAGAAATAAGCTTTATACGATCTTGTGATGTGGAAGTAATAAAAGCGACGGACTGCATAATAAAGGTTCATATCACAAGTGGCAATATAAAGTGACGTTCTTTCGCATTGAGATTTTATATATCCAACCATAAAAGCGCATGGCAACCTCTGCTTCCCTCTGCGAAGGGCCTATCCTTTATTATTATCTTCTTCCTTATGCAAGAGTCACGGTGATATTCACCTTTTCTTTTTCATTTTATGCTTTGGCAAGCTCAACATGTTGGAAAGAACATGATATATATATCTAATTGGATGTAGGGGAGCATGAACCATTACTGTTGACATTACCCTTGAGGTAAAAGGTTGTGGGGCAAATACTATAAGCCCCTATCTTTCTTTGTGTCCGATTAAAACTCTGTAACCACAAGTATCGCGTGAGTGTTAGCAATTATGGATGACTAAATGATAGTTGAGTATGTGGACTTGCTTTTTAGCTCTGACATAGACTCTTTCCGATGTTATGATAAATTGCAATTGCTTCAATGACTGAGATTATAGTTTGTTGGAACCCAATAAGGTTTATGATTTATACTTTTACATTGTGAATAGATCATCACTTGAACATAAGTAATCATATGACAAAACCTATAGATGTTGCTGTTATAAGAATAATCATGATGCCTTCATGTCCGCATTTTATTTTTATCGATGCCTCTACCTCTAAACATGAGGACATATTTATTGTTATTGGCTTTTCGCTTGAGGACAAGCGAGGTCTAAGCTTGGGGGAGTTGATACGTCCATTTTGCATCATGCTTTTATATTGATATTTATCGCATTATGGACTGTTATTTCACTTTATGTCACAATACTTATGGCTATTCTCTTATTTTACAAGGTTTACACAAGGAGGGAGAATGCCGGCAGCTGGAATTCTGGTCTGGAAAAGGAGCAAATATTAGAGACCTATTCTGCGCAACTCCAAAAGTCCTGAAACTCCACGAAACGTCTTAAAAGAAATAAAGAAAAATCCATGCCAAAGATGAAGGCTAGGGGGCCCACACCCTGCTCACGAGGGTGGGGGACCCCCCCCCCTAGAGCGCGCCCCCCTATCTCGTGGGCCCCCTGATGGCTCTCCGATGCCCATCTTCTCCTATATGAGGTCTTTCGATGAGAAAAAATTAAGGAGGAACTTTTCGGGACGAGACTCCGCCGCCACGAGGCAGAACCTTGGCGGATCCAATCTAGAGCTCCGGCAGAGCTGTTCTGCCGGGGATACTTCCCTCCCGGAGGGGTAAATCATCACCATCGTCATCACCAATGCTCCTCTCATCGGGAGAGCGCAATCTCCATCAACATCTTCACCAGCACCATCTCATCTCCAAACCCTAGTTCATCTCTTGTATCCAATTCTTGTCTCAAAGTCCGGGATTGGTGCTAGTAGGTTGCTAGTAGTGTTGATTACTCTTTGTAGTTGATGCTAGTTGGTTTAATTGGTGGAAGATCATATGTTCAGATCCTATATGCATATTATTATCCCTCTGATTATGAACATGAATATGCTTTGTGAGTAATTACGTTCGTTCCCGAGGACAAGGGAGAAGTCTTGCTATGAGTAGTCATGTGAATTTGGTATTCGTTTGATATTTTGATAAGATGTATGTTGTCTAGCCTCGAGTGGTGTTATGTGAACGTCGACTACATAACACTTCACCATTATTTGGGCCTAGAGGAAGGCATTGGGAAGTAATAAGTAGATGATGGTTTGCTAGAGTGACAGAAGCTTAAACCCTAGTTTATGCGTTACTTCGTAAGGGGCTGATTTGGATCCATATGTTTCATGCTATGGTTAGGTTTACCTTAATACTTTTGTTGTAGTTGCGGATGCTTGCAATAGAGGTTAATCATAAGTGGGATGCTTGTTCAAGTAAGAACAGCACCCAAGCACTGGTCCACCCACATATCAAATTATCAAAGTATCGAACGCGAATCATATGAACGTGATGAAAACTAGCTTGACGATATTCCCATGTGTCCTCGGGAGCGCTTTTCCTATTATAAGAGTTTGTTCCGGCTTGTCCTTTGCTACAAAAGGATTGGGCCACCTTGCTGCACTTTATTTACTTTTGTTACTTGTTGCTCGTTACAATTTATCCTATCACAAAACTATTTGTTACCACTTATTTCAGTACTTGCACATAATACCTTGCTGAAAACTGCTTATCATTTCCTTCTGCTCCTCGTTGGGTTCGACACTCTTACTTATCGAAAGGACTATGATAGATCCCCTATACTTGTGGGTCATCAGATTGCTGAGTCCTTGTGACTCATAGATACTTCCAAACAGTTGCAGGTGCCGATGATACCAGTGCAGGTGACACAACTGAGCTCATGTGGGAGCTCGATGAAAATCTTGTTCGTTGTTTTGTTTCGTTTCCTGTTGATCAGTAGTGGAGCCCAGTTGGGACGATCGGGGATCCAGCATTTGGGGTTTTCTTCTTTTATTTTGGTTCCATAGTCGGACCTTGATTGTATTCTGGATGATGTATGTTTAACTTGTTATTTGTGTGAAGTGGCGATTGTAAGCCAACTCTTTATCCCTTTCTTATTCAGTACATGGGATTGTGTGAAGATTACCTCTCTTGTGACAAAACTACCATGCGGCTATGCCTCTAAGTTGTGACCTGACACATGGGAGATATAGCCGCATTGTGGATGTTACAAGTTGGTATCAGAGCCATCCCCGACTTAGGAGCCCCCTGCTTGATCGAATCGCTGACGTTGTCGAGTCTAGAACAAAATGTTTTGAGTCTTAGGATTATATATATCGAAGAGTAGGATTCTTTTTACTCCTCAGTCCCTTCATCTCTCTGGTGAGGCCTCCTGATGTAGAAGTTTTGACTCTCCTCTCCTCAAATTTTATGAATTTTTTTAGGATCACGCGGGTATCTTGGAATCGTTCTGATATTATTGTGACGAGAACATTGTTCTTGGTGCCTCCTGACATTTAGGGGTTGTGGAAGTGTCCCTGGGAGTTGAGCTCTGAGGTGTTGTCGTCACAATTTTATCGTTGCAGTTCTGGAATACCTAAGTTTCGCCGACATCAAAAATCTCTTTTATGCAGTTGTTGGTGAGATAACCTTGACGCCACCCAGTACTGGGGCGGGAGTTCGGGAGTATTGCCATAACTCGTATAACGGATGTTCTCGAAGGTTGAGGTAAACGATTTCCGAAGGTTTCTTGGTTATGTGTTGAAGGATGGATACAGCTGGATATATGAATTGTTAGTTTGGGTGAGATATTATGCTTCCCCTGTATCCCCAACACCTGATTGCATAACCAGAAAGTTTCGGGAGTTTATAAGTGGGAATTCAAGTATACCGTGGGATATCTTTCCAACAGACACATGTTATGATATGGGGTCTATCATATGTTTGTTTCTAGCTTATTCTGCAAGTCAATCCTTTGTTTTTGTTTTGGTTTGTGGTATTCGAATTTCTACGAAGTCAAATGTTGATTCCATACCTTCCCTAAGCTTTGCTCTCATATTTCTATGGGGATACTAATCCTTCTTATTATCGAGATTGTCATCCCAATTCTATTTCCAACCAGCATGCTTTTTTTCCGAAATAATCCCATCATTATCCCCGTCCGTAAGATCAATTATTAGTTCTTCTCAACGGTGTTTGTTTCATCCGTCCCAAGTTGACTTTGTTTTCCCACCCTCCCACCCTTTTTCTTCAAGGACTCAGATGTCTTAATCAAGTATCCATTTTATTGAGTGAAGTCTCTCCTTTTTTCCATCAATGTTCTTACCCGGTGGTTCTCAGGAAGATGCTTTACAAGTTCAACATTCTCCGTTCTTTTTTCTTCTTCGGTGGATTCAAGTCAAGATTTGTCGATCATATCCTTTTCTCGTTTCAAATGCCTTCTCATCTCGGTGCATCTCTTAATCATCCACTTCTCTCTATTTAATTGTTCCGGAGTGTTGAAGATATCTCGAAGATTCGAGTTTCCATTCTCAATTCGCTCAAGTTCTTTTGAGGATGTTATCTTATTCAAGCCATTTAAATCAACCGGTGCAATCTCCCTTTCAAGTAATCGTTCCAACGGTGTTTCTTTTGAGTGAGCCCTAACCCACAGGTCTCTTCCCAGGATCTTACCTGACTCTTCTGATTATTTCCCTCAGAGTTATTCTCAAATTCATTTCAAAGTTTGACGTAAAAATGAATTGTCATTAGTCATATGACTTTCTCCAAGATCGCATTCAAATTCTTGCATCATTGACTCAACCTTTCTATTCTTCATTCCGCAGTGCCTCAATAATTCATGGTGCCGTATCTCGTCGTCGTTCCCAGATTTTGAAGACCAAAGAAGAGTTTCCCCTCCAAATCTTGTCTGTTCTCTCAAAGATGTGTACTTCAAGCTTGATGCCATCCTCTCATAATTGTTTTTGATTGTGAGAATTCTTTTCACCTATCTGGAGCATTTCAAGATTCTTTTCAGTTTGATTCTCCGAAGGCCATCATTTCGGGTTTATTCATTCTAGCTTTCAGCTCTCGTTCTCCAAATCTTACCGGTGCATCGTCCAAATATCCTCTATTTAGTTCATGATCTCTTCGTTCTCATGTATCCAAATTCGTTCAAGTATCTTCTCTCGTTCTCTAATTCTTCCCGGTGTTTCCTTATCTTTTCTTCAGTTATTTTTAGTTCTTACGGCGGTTTGTTCAAGATTCCTCCTTCAATGTTCTCACAATAATTCTTTTGTTCTTCTTAAACCCGATCGGTGATTAGTTGAAGACCTTATCCAAGTTTGCGCTATATCTATCTTAACCCTTTTTTCTACAAGAATAAGTAGTATGCCAAATCCATTGCTTGTCATCAATCTAAATTGGTGGAGGATACGCATAACATAATTCTTATTCTTGTTTCATCCAAGTGATTAATTCCTTATTCTGGAGGTTCATCAAAATTCTTGATTTCATTTGTTCATCTTTCTTTTCCGGAGTTCCAGGTTTTCCGCATTATCTCATCGCGAAGCTCCATCTAAATCACCGCAAAGGCTTCACCTTGTGTTTTCAACTTCTCTTTCTTTCGTTATTCTTTTATTACCGGAGTTCTTCATGGAGGCTCTACATGATGGCTCATCAAAGATTTAATTCCTTCTCGAAGTGGCCATCGAGATTCTTTTCAAAGGAGCTCAAGTGTTCTTCATCTTGCATTCTGAAGTGCATTCGTTCCACCTTATCTTTTGAGGTGGTGTTATGTCATTTTGACGGCTCCCTTCTTGTTTCATGATTCACAACTCGGCCGAAATGACATATGTTAAACCCATCATTTTCAATTCGTTCATGAGATCCATTGCAACCCTTCAGTCTCTTCATTGCAGTTATCTCGGGTTATAATTCACCGAAGCTTTCCCTAAGGATTGTTGCTATTAGTGGTTCTTGTAAATGACCCAAGTTCTTCATTTATCCTACCGGTGAAATAAGTTTCTTGTTTCCTTGTTCATATCAATCCAATCTATCGTTTCCTTTAGTGGTAGAATTTCACCTCAGTTTTGAGATGTTTTCCATAAGCCCACAACAAGATTACTCTTTTCGTTGTTGGTTTTCCAACAACTTCGTTCGACCCTTCTCCTAAGGATGCCTTTTCAAGCTCTTTTGTGGCAGAAGTTGGCATTTTCTTCTCCATTCTTTTATTTCAATGATCTATCTTCTATTCTTTGTTCCGGAGTCATTGTGATGTTTCTCTCTTCACTCATCATCTCGAATTGTGAGGATCGTGTTCTTTTCGTGCTTATCAAGTTTCGTATCACTTTTCAACCGGGGTGCTGCTCGAATTTGTTCTTCCTTGTTCCTCTTTCCTAACAGAGTGTTTTCAACTTCGATCATCTCTGTTGTATTCTTTATTTCAAGTTGTTCGACCTTTGAAGGTTCTTTGGTTTCACTCGTTTGTCAAAGAAGAAACTTTGTTTTACCCCTTCATCTTCTATTTTCCCTCCGGTGCCATGCTAGATCTCGGGACGAGATCCTCTCATATTGGTGGAGTGTTGTAACGCCCCGGATACAACTTTCCATATTTGTAACTCCGACTCTTGCCTTTTCCGAAGATGCGATATGAGATTCCCTTCGTGGTTGGGTTTTTGTCTTTCGTTTTGCATTTTGTTCATGTCATGCATTTCATATCATGTCATCATGTGCATCGCATTTGCATTCGTGTTCGTCTCATGCACCCAAGCATTTTCCCTGTTGTCCGTTTCGCAATCTGACACTCCCTCATGCACTCAGCACCCCCCTCTTGTCTCTTTTCGTGAGCGGGTTGAAGGAAATATGCCCTAGAGGCAATAATAAAGTTATTATTTATTTCCTTATATCATGATAAATGTTTATTATTCATGCTAGAATTGTATCACTACAACAAGAACCCCCCTATTGCAACGCATGGATGCGTTGTCGTTTGTCCGCATAAACGTTGCAAAGGTCTACACCAACGGATTCATATGTGTTGTCGTTGGTGGTGTTGCAAGGGTCTACAACAACATATATAGATCCGTTGGTGATCTGGGAAATAATGTGTTGCAAAGCAACAACGTATTCATGCAACGCTTCTATGCGTTGGTGCTTGCAAAATAGAATAACCTCCATATATAATCATTTATAACACTGTTGTTCTATGCACTGGTGCTTATAAAATAGAATAACCTCCATATATAATCATTTGTAACAGTAGGTAGTTTGAATGGCAGTACAAGGTAGAACTTTAGTAAAATTCGATAGAGTAGAAATGAAAAAGATATATTGATTCAATGGAACAATCTGTTACATTACAATGGAAGTATCATCAATTAGGAGTACATCACTTCCTTCGAAAAATAAAATAAAATAAAATATAAAATTTCTAAACATTCAGAGAATTGTCTTGTTTTTCCTCCAAGTACCAAGAACCATCATACGTTCTCCAAGATCCAAGTAATCATCTTGTATTGAAATTCTCACCTACAAAGAAAAATCATAATACTATTTAGGCATAAATTCTAAATGAAGTTTAAAAATAAACATAATATGTATCGTACATAAAAGGATCCACATAAAAATTACAAAGTGTGCAAGAAAAGATTGTTGGGGAAGAAGAAATAATCTTATGTATGTGTAACAAATGACTTAGTAGGAGGACATGTTAAAACACTGATTATCTTTGACCAATCCAGTGTGCATGTTCACTACGAACAGCCAGCGGCATGTATTCACTACTAACAATTATCCATATATTATATTATATCAAGAATGATATGCATTCAACAACCAACTAAATGATGAGTAGGCAAGCAATAATATCGACTATACAAAATTGGATATTTCGGTTTTCTAAAGGTCTCAGCACTAACTAGTTTAGTGTCACGATTACCCACGTACTGCTCATGCTTGCTATGACATATTAGGAGAAAGGAACTCAATGCCAACAGCTCAAAGTCATTAACTATTCTACATCACAAAAAATTTCGTAGTTACCTAAGAACTACAATGTCACATTATAATTTCTCAATCAAGATTCAAGAATAAGACTCGTAGAACTAGTAGAAGAAACAACATGAAAAAGAAACACTTCTTTAGATTTGGTCTTTTCTAGGAAAAAGTAGTGGAGTTTTGTTTCTAGAGAAGGTAGGATCCAAGGTGTTTACAGGGAAAAAATAATAATTTAATGTGGCAATATTTAATTTTTCAAGACCAACCTATCAATAAGCTGAATATATATTTAAGAAAAAAGCATCAGGGGCGACCTATGTAATGGCTGAACAATATGAATAATAGCAAACCTAACTAATGGATGAACAATTCTATGTCAGTACTTACCCAGTTATAAGAAACACTGCCCATGTGCCTTTCCTGCCAATGTAGAATATCATATGCCCAAGAGGATTTGATCTTTGGTCACAATTCAGCTCCCTAATCATGTATCATTTGTCATGCATTGAATACCTGAATATCAATACCTATATGAATCTACAAAATATAGGCATGTACAAAAGTTATGATCGAAAAAAATAGACATATACTGGCACACTTAACTAGCAAAGACTCGCTGGACTAGTTAGTGTAAAAATTAAGGATATGGAATAAATAAGAATGCTGCGTCATGAGGAGGAGATAAGGAAATGGACACCTTAGTGGACTAAACCAGGGGAGGATTTATCAAGTAAGCGAATGGGTTGCCCGACTTTCTGTGATTATGTCATAAGCTATACATTTCCATCTGCCCCTGAAGCTGCACGCCAATAAAGAAAGTTAATCCCTTACACGATCAGCCAAGGAAAATTAATGATTTTAACACAATCTTATCAATCTGCGCATCTATTCTCAACAGTTCAAAACCTGACCTGTAGGACAGTTTCATACCAACATCATGGTTACAGCATTGTTTAGATACTGATAGACTGCTAGCTGACATCTTGCAAGCACAAAAATTGCAAGGGAAAAAAAATCATATGATGAGATACAGGTGGAACAAATAATACTAACCATTGCATGGAAAAAGGGGCCATGGACTCAATAAGGAGCTAGATGGTTTCATGATTATTATTGTACGCATTGTACATATTATTGAGTAAATTTTGCAATGGATAGTAAAAAAGAGAATCTGATCAAGAGAAAGATTAGAGAAGAGATAACAAGTAGTCGTTCAATTTGCAAGAAGTTTAAAACATACAGATATTCTATATTTTTTATTTGGGAATGAATATCATCTACCGTATAGGTACTAATATAAGGAGAAGCAATATCAGCAGCAATGGCAACAGCAATCATCGGCAGCAGCGATAGCAACCAGTGGCGATAGCAAACAATCAGCGTCAGCGGTAATCATCTTCTATCTACTGTATAGGAAGTTAGGAACTAAGGAGCAGCATCGGCCTAGTAATCAGCGGCAGTAGCAAACAAGCAATGTCACATGGCTGTACTTTCAATCAACACGGACGCACCACACAGAGACATCAAACATGCACACGAGCCAACCACGCACGCAGCTGTAGACAAACGCACGCGAGACCACCAGAGCTTGAGCACGCCGGGCGCCAAAATAAATCCAAAAGGGGCACCACCGCCGCCGAAGGCTTCGCGAGCCACAAGAACCACCCGCACGCGCGGGATCCAATTGGCAGTTGAGGAACACGGCCGGAGTTCCACCCTATCCTACTCTCACCTTGGGTCCGTCTCCACTGCCGGCCAGCACCGAGACAAGGGAGGATCACCCTACACACAGCTTGTTTCAGATCCATGCCCGAGCCTGCAGCAGCGACACGGAGCAGTGGCCTCCGAAACAGAGGCGAGCGAGCTGGGCCGGCAATCCGTGTCGACTAGTACTGCAGGACGCGTGCAGTGGCGTGGAGGATGTCGCCAAGGAAGAATATAGGACGAGTGCACTGAGGGGGAGCCTGACCTATGAGCGACGTCGCGGGACAGCGCCGGATCTAGGCAGAATTGAAGGTGGCGGCGGCCGCAATGGAAGATAGATGGGAAAGAGGGCAATCGGGGGAGAGAGATGGCAGGCGAGGTATTGATGGGGGATGCGGGTATGGGGTGGTTTGATTTATTTTAGGGAGAGGAGGTTGGCTCTAAGCGCCGTAGGCGACGAGGAGTTTTTTTAATCATCCTTAGGGATGAGGAGGTTAGCTTTAAGTGCGGGAGGTGGGAGGTGGGATAAACAACAGATCCTATAATATCGTTGGTACAAATGTGTTGGTATAGGGGGGTTTTTGTTGTAGTGTATTAACCGGAAACATGATACATGTGTGAATACATAGACAAACAGAGTGTCACTAGTATGCCTCTACTTGACTAGCTCATTGAATCAGAGATGGTTATGTTTTCGACCCATGGACAAAGAGTTGTCATTTGATTAATGGGATCACATCATTAGGAGAATGATGTGATTGACTTGACCCATTCCGTTAGCTTAGCACTTGATCGTTTAGTTTGTTGCTATTGCTTTCTTCATGACTTATACATCTTCCTATGAGATTATGCAACTCCAGTTTACCGGAGGAACACTTTGTGTGCTACCAAATGTCACAACGTAACTGGGTGATTATAAAGGCGCTCTACAGGTGTCTCCGAAGGTACTTGTTGGGTTGGCATATTTCAAGATTAGGATTTGTCACTCCGATTGTCGGAGAGGTATCTCTGGGCCCACTCGGTAATTCACATCACTCAAGCCTTGCAAGCATTGTAACTAATGAGTTAGTCATGGGATGATGTATTATGGAACGAGTAAAGAGACTTGCCGGTAACGAGATTGAACTAGGTATTGAGATAGCGACGATCGAATCTCGGGCAAGTAACATACCGATGACAAAGGGAACAACATATGTTGTTATGCGGTTTGACCGATAAAGATCTTCATAGAATATGTAGGAGCCAATATGAGCATCCAGGTTCCGCTATTAGTTATTGACCGGAGACGTGTCTCGGTCATGTCTACATAGTTCTCGAACCCGTAGGGTCCGCACGCTTAAAGTTCGATGACAGTTATATTATGAGTTTATGTGTTTTGATGTACCGAAGGTAGTCCGGAGTCCCGGATATGATCACGGACATGATGAGGAGTCTCGAAATGGTCGAGACATGAAGATTGATATATTAGACGACTATATTCGGACACCGGAATGGTTCCGGGGGTTATCGGATATATGCCGGAGTATCGGGGGGTTACCGGAACCCCCCGGGGGTTATTGGGCCTCATGGGCCCAAGTGGTGGAAGAGGAGAGGCGGCAGGAGGTGGCGCGCGGCCCCCCTTGCCCCAATCCGAATTGGGAAAGGGAAGGGGGCGGCGGCCCCCTTCTCCTTCCTTCTCTCTACCTCCTCCTTCCCCCTTCTCCTAGTTGGAATAGGAAAGGGGGGCAAAACCTACTTGGAGTAGGATTGCCCCCCCTTGGGCGTGCCTCCTCTCCTTGGCCGGCCACCTCCTCCTCCCCCCGTTTATATACGGAGGAGGGGGCACCCCATAGACACAAAAATTGATCTCTTGGATCTTTTAGCCGTCTGCGGTGCCCCTCTCCATCATACCACCTCGGTCATATCATAGTGCTGCTTAGGCGAAGCCCTGCGTCGGTAGAATATCATCATCGTCACCACGCCGTCGTGCTGACGGAACTCTCCCTCAAAGCTCTGCTGGATCGGAGTACGAAGGACGTCATCGAGTTGAGCGTTTGCAGAACTTGGAGGTAACGTGCGTTCGGTGCTTGATCGGTCGGATCGTGAAGGCGTACGACTACATCAACCGACGCTTCCGCTTTCGGTCTACGAGGGTACGTGGACACACTCTCCCCTCTCGTTGCTATACATCACCATGATCTTGCGTGTGCGTAGGAATTTTTTTGAAATTACTACGTTCCCCAACAGGGTATCCGAGCCTGGTTTTATGCGTTGATGTTATATGCACGAGTAGAACACAAGTGAGTGATGGGCGATACAAGTCATACTGCTTACCAGCATGTCATACTTTGGTTCGGCGGTATTGTTCGATAAAGCGGCCCGGACCGACATTACGTGTACGCTTACGCGAGACTGGTTCTACCGACGTGCTTTGCACATAGGTGGCTAGCGGGTGTCAGTTTCTCCAATTTTAGTTGAACCGAGTGTGGCTACGCCTGTCGGGGATGTACCCCATGGTATGACCCGGCCGGGAGTATGACCCAGCCGGACTTCGTGCTTCATCTTAACTCGTTGGAGGATTGACGACTCACGAGCCTGGCGACTTAATGATGGCCTCGACGGCGGGTCAGACGAATGACAAGGGCCCAAGGCCCAGTAGGCCAGCTCATGTTATTGTGGGCCGGCTTAAGATGGAAGGCATGAGGAATATTTCCTTTACGAGGAAGCAAGACCCGTACTTGTATCCGACTTGTAATAGAGAATAAGTTAGGTCTAATCCTACTAGGACTCTACATATAAGCGGCCTCTTCAACTTATATAAGGAGGGGCAGGGCTTCCCAAAGAGGGACAAGCAAGAAGCAATAATCTCTAGGACTAGACACAACTAAAGGAGAGCCGGCTTACCGATGACTCTCTCATGAGCATAATGAGACCTAGCCACAAACAGCATGTAGGGCTATTACCGGATGATGTTTCCCGGGGCCCGAAGCTGTCTAAATTATTGTCTTGTGTTGATCCGCC
Organism: Triticum urartu; assembly: GCF_056163025.1. Lineage (NCBI taxonomy): Eukaryota > Viridiplantae > Streptophyta > Magnoliopsida > Poales > Poaceae > Triticum > Triticum urartu. The sequence goes on along the minus strand of NC_141876.1, from coordinate 169,056,547 downwards.
TCGCATCTCTCGATTCCGACCAACCCCTTCAAGCTAACGCATAGATGCATTTGTCTCACGACTAAGTCCTCACACTAGGACATCTGCCGTGACAATCTCACGACAGTTGGCGCCCACCATGGGGCCTGCACGCGGTGGTGTTGAGTTCTTGAAGGGGTCTCTCTAGGGATCGTGAAGCTCGCGATATGTCAGATGAAAAAGCGCCAGCACGGAATGTGTGCAAGATAACCCGGCTGCGAGATCAGAGATAGGAGACTTAGGGTTGCGCGCGTGGCCACATGTGACCAGGCGATCCGTCTGGATCGGGTTCCGCTGCCTTCGAAAGTCGCCGAAACCAACGGAAAGATTCCTTTCGCACTGTCGCAGAAATCCACCGAAGGTGTCTCGCTTTCGGATCGAAAGGCGGAACTCACTGCAGCTGCGCGTGGCTCCAAGTCTTGAGGGAATCTGCCACACCTTTTTTCCTAAAGTGAAGGCCGAGTCAAATCCAAGGAGTAGTACTTTGACCCGGAAACAGAGCAATGCGATGCGACCTGGAATCCGAATTCTCCTCGAGGCACTCGCCTCAGCCGCCGCTCAGGCCACAAGTGTTAAGGATTCGCTGGCCGCTACTGCAAGTTGAAAGATGTATCTGTGATCAGTTCAATCGAAGACTCTGCTAAACAATTGTTGTACGCCGCTGCTGCAGCTGCGCATCATATGGACAAAACAAGAGATTTTCCGCTGCAACCGCTCAGTCTGATCCGCCAAGTTGTGGCTGAAGCTCCACGCCCCAACATCTGTCTTAGGTACCGAGGCGATCTGCTAAAAGCTCGATGTGAAGGCCGAATCAGACAAGTATTCCAATTAACACTACTATCTCAAATAGTACACATCACGTGCAAGGACTAAACAAAAACAAGACATCTTGGAGAAGCATTGCATCCGTCTTGACATGCGGTCAAATCCTATCAGCATGCAACACTTAACTGGCTGTTTTCCCCGATGCTACTACTAATCAAGAAAGCATATTAACTTCAACTAAGGTCAGATGACTTATACACGAAGTTTGCGCATGCATGCGTTCTATCCGCTATAGACCATGGACAAGAGAAAGAAGATGAGCGATCAGCAGCAACCGCGTTCTGCCTCCGTCAAAGTTGCCGCTGTGCTCGGCCACCTCCGGCTGAGCTCCTGCAGCACTCACCGCTTGCCCTGAAACAAGCAAGCCCTACTACCATGAATCGACCCGCCCGTCCGGGTCCTCTGCCTCTGAGCGCCTCCTCTGGCGCCTCGCTAGAGAGCATCTATCGTGGTCTCTCGCCTCTGCTGCGTTCCGACGTGTCCGCTATGAGCCGCCGTTGCCGCAGCACGTTCCGGCCACCCTCGAGCCACCCCGGCCTTGGGCCAAGTCACCAGCTGCCTCCGCAACTGGTTGCGAGGCCTCACCATTCGTTAACCGCTTTCTAGTGCATCTTCTGCTGCCTTGTGCCATCGCAGAGCCGCTTCAACAGCTTTGAGCAGACACGTGCTATGACTAAGATGAGTGGTGTGCCATTGTTTACAAGACAAATGAGGATTGGTCCTGAAGCTAACAAGAACAATATGGAGTCTCAAGGTTGAGTCAATCTTCCCAATATGAAGACCTGAGCCAATGTAAAATACTAGCAAGGCTAGTACCAATTGAAGAACGGTGCCAGTATGCATATAATGTGCACGGCAAGGCGTTTGCACCCGCAGCAGACTTGCCGAACAAAAAACAATCAGGTGCTATTCTTCTAAAACTCTTACTTGGTATAATTAAATATCATCAAAAGATTTTTTTGAGGTATGCTATTGTATACACAGATCGATTAACTCATGGACAAAATATCATCCAGTCCTTGCGCGCCGTCATTGGAGGTCGCGTCCGGTACATTCGACCGTGCCCGCGCCGACTCAACCATCCACGCCCACGGCGACTCGTTTGTCCGCACGACTTACAATGTCGCGACCGACTCACGCGTCCACTCCATCTTCTAAATGTCGCGGTTGACTCCGACATATATATCAACAAATCAGAGCCACGTATGCTCACACAAGCTGACCAATGGACATATGCGAGCCGCCCCGCTGTGTTGAGCCGCCGAGGCCGCGTTGAGCCGCCTCTACCGTGTTGAGCCGCCGGAGCTATATTGAGTCGCCGGTTTGCCCAAGCCGCCTCTGTCATGTTGAATGGATCATCCATCATCCGAACAAAACAGGTGAAATCCATCTAAATCTATTTTTGACACATATTGTTTTTTGTCAAAGAACAATTACTTTGCGCTGTAACATTTTTACACAGGATATGTTTTTTATGCCATCATACCACGGATACGGAGTGCATGTACTACCATTCGTTCATGCCACGCTGCTCAACAGACATGTGTGAAAGCCACCGTTCCCGCGGTCCAGTCTGCATCAACTCATCAGGACCACGCAAATTGCGCAATAAGCGCGCACAGGCCGCCGTCCCCCGCAGTCCGGTTTTACATCAACGCGCCGGCCAACTCGCCCGTCCGCGCCGTCTTACAAACGCCACGGACGACTCACTCGTCCACCTGCGAGACCGGTTCATGCATCCACGCCAGCTTACAACGTGGAGGGCAACTTGCTCGTCCGCACCGTCTTACAATGCCGAGACCGGCTCATCTTTCTGCTCCTACGGTCAATTCACCCGTGATGGATTTCAGTGATCATCAACTCGACGATGAATAGTTTCCGGCCTAACATATCAGGTGAAATCCATCCAGTATATATTTTGTATTGTTTTCTTTAAAAGAGCAATTATTCTAGCTTGTAAGTTCTCCAATGCAGGACGGGGTTATTATATCATTGCGTTGTTGAAGGACTCATACCGGTTTATACCACGGTCAAATATGGAGAGCCTCAAGCCAACTCCTCGAGTAGTCTTAAGACTCAGGGGCTACAATGACATGACTCGGGAACTCCGGGTCATTGGAGGGAATGATAACCTGGTTCCGGAGGACACCGCCATATTGATGAAAATTTAAAGGCCGTCAGAAAATTGTCGGTTCAAAATAAAGATTCCGGTTTAAAATCCGGTTCAAGATACATCTCTCTCCCGCAAAGCTTTGAAGCTCTCAAATCCGGTTCAAACATCCGGCTCAAGGACAATCTGTCTCCCACAAAGTTTTGAAGCTTTCAAATCCGGTTTGAAGTTCCGGTTCAAAAAGAATTAATCTCTCGAAAGATTTGAGTTCTCAGAAAAATTAAAGGTTGCCGAAGAGAACTTGCTACCATGATGCGCGGTTCAAACATGGGTATCCTGCCTTATGACTTACCTTATTATGGTCACTTGGGGGCTTCCTGCTGTCGGTGTCAAAACCGGCGGATCTCGGGTAGGGGGTCCCGAACTATGTGTCTAGGGCAGATGGTAACAGGAGGCAGGGGACACAATGTTTACCCAGGTTCGGGCCCTCACGATGGAGGTAATACCCTACTTCCTGCTTGATTGATCTTGATGATATGAGTATTACAAGAGTTGATCTACCATGAGATCGGAGAGGCTAAACCCTAGAAGCTAGCCTATGGTATGATTGTTGGTGTCCTACGGACTAAACCCTCCGGTTTATATAGACACCGGAGGGGGCTAGGGTTACATAGAGTTGGTTACAAGGGAGGAGATCTATATATCCAAATCACCAAGCTTGCCTTCCACGCAAAGGAGAGTCCCATCCGGACACGGGACGAAGTCTTCAATCTTGTATCTTCATAGTCCAACGGTCTGGCCAAGGGATATAGTCCGGTAGTCCGAGGAACCCCTAATCCAGGACTCCCTCAGTAGCCCCTGAACCAGGCTTCAATGACGATGAGTCCGGCGTGCAGATTGTCTTCGGCATTGCAAGGCGGATTCCTCCTCCGAATACTCCATAGGAGATTTTGAACATAGGGATAGTGTCCGACTCTGCAAAACAAATTCCACATTCCACCGTAGAGAGTATAATATTACCACAAATCTAATCTGCTGACAACTTTTCATAATGTGACATCACGCCTTGGCCCCTGTCATTATTCAAACCGTTTTTCTCAACCAGCCACTGCACGTGTTGCGAGGTGGTTTTATTGGCACATCTTTTCGAAGCAGAGATCGTGTCCCCTTATCACGGGATTCTCATCAATACGGGTGTGGGTAACCCAATCGTGCTCATTAGTACGACTCTTGGGGAATAAGCGAGTTTTACCACACAAGTGGGGAGGCACGCAGTTTCTTCCGCCCTTATAAAGGGGTAAGGGTTCCACCTTTTTACCCACGCCTTCTTCTCTCTTGCCCATCCATTCTTGTGTACTCGAGCTCCAGCGCCCAAGTTTGCATTTTCTTTGAAGAACCACTCCAAATATGTGCGGAGCGGGAGGCAAGTGGATGGCCTCTACCGTCCGGAAGAAGGACATCAAGAAACTTCGGGAGGCCAGGTATCTAGCCCAAAAAATCGGCCACCGTCTCCCGACGGCGGGACAGATCGTCCCTACCCCGGGAACCCACGAAAGGGTCGTATTCCTCCCTCATTTTATCCGCGGGCTAGGGTTTCCCCTCCACCCATTTGTTCGCGGCATCATGTATTATTACGGGATCGATTTTCATGATCTATCCCCCAATTCCTTCCTTAACATCTCGACATTCGTTGTCGTGTGCGAGGCTTTTCTCCACATCCCGCCACACTTCAGTATATGGCTGAAGATCGTTAATGTGAAGCCTAAGGTAGTGGGCGGTGAGCACGCTGAGTGCGGGGGCGCTACGGTGAGCAAAATGCCCAAAGTCACATGACCAACAGGTACCTTCAATGATTCCGTCAGGGAGTGGCAACAGGAGTGGTTTTACATTACTGAGCTGCGCGGCGCGAAGTGGGCCGCTGCTCCCGAGTTCCAATCCGGAGCCCCTCTGCGGCTCACGTCCTGGCTCAAGAAGGGACTGGACTGGTCTTCGTTCGACGAACTGTTGGCGCTCCAAACGCACGTCAAGGACATGAAAGACAAGAATATCGAACTTGTCAATGTAGTCCAGGTGATGTTAGTCCGTCGGATCCTACCTTGTCAACACCGGACTTGCAATCTATGGGAATTCAATCTGGCCAAGCACTAGACCCTGTGAGAGCTCTTTGGCTCCTCGCACGAAGACATCTGGAAGGTGCTTTTTAAGCCCGTCAAATCATGGCCGGACTCGGACGAGGACCGCGGGTACCAACTGTCCCGCCCTGCAAGCTCGGTAAGTTGCCATACGTTTTATTCGCATAACTCAAGGGAAATGCTTAATGTGTTTTACACAACTCTCCTAGGGCTGGACGAACAAGGCGGGGCAGATCCAATGTCCAGCCCCGCTGCCCGAAGAACCGGCCGGCCCACTTCTGACGAAGATGTTGGACCCGGCGCCTTAGAAGGTGCCGGAGAAGAAGACTGAAAAGGAGGCCAAAAAGACCCGGGGCGGACTTCGTCACCGTGCCTGACCCGCCTCCGAAGAGGACGAAGAGGAGGAAGGCGGATCCCCAGCGGGGGGAAGAAAGAAGAGGACGGCCTCCGTACACTTGGAGGTCGAGTCGCTTAAAAGGGGAAAAACTCTTCTTCCGAAAGAGTCCACTGCCGTCGCCGATAGCAGCCCGGTGTGGGATCCTAGGGCCCAACCCCTAGTGAACTCGTAAGTATATAAAATCTGAACACGTTCATGTGTCCAGACCCATCACGGCATAGTATTTTAACCTGAGCCATATTTTCTGTAGTCCGACGGGGTCCCGTTCCGGACAATCCTCGTCAGAGGACTTGCTAAGCTTGGATGCTATGGAAAGCGGGACGCCTCCGAAGGCCCCTCCCCCCAAATATGTGATCAACATCGAGGCTTCATCCCAGAGGGACTCCGTCCAAGGAGGGGTGGAGAAAGTCATGAATGCGGCGCCTGGAGGTCAAACCTCAGGGGCCGGAGACATGGGGGAGAAAATCCCCACATGAGTCGATGGCGGGGACCATCTTGAATTCGGCCCCCAGCCGGACACAGTTTCGGAGACCCATACGGCTTCGGAATCAAGTAGGCAGCCTTCCCCGGCTGGAGAGTGCGTCCCTGTTCCACCAAAAACCTCTGCCCAACCAGAGGCGCCGGGTGCTTTATTGGCGGCGCTGAAGAGCGCCTCCATCGTCAGTGAACACCGTGCCCTTATGGGTGTGGTGATTGAGAAGATTCAGTCCGCTGAAAATGGACTGAATGAAGCCTGCATCGACCTTATAAGAGGTTTTGAGGTATGTTTTATATGGTTTTGAAGAGTGTCATAGTATGGATAGTATCCCCTGATACACTGTCCATTGAACGAAAGAACCAGACAGAGGATCAAATATATTTTTCGTAGGAAGACTCATTTGATGACATCTATCTCTCTTTTTTTGTAAGCAGGCACCTGTAGCGGCTACTGCCACTCATACCGCAGAGGTTTCCGACTGAATCAAAGTCTGGAGCCGGCCGAAGCTGAGATTGGCCTGATGAAAAGGCAGTTGGAAGATCAACAAGGTATGCACAAATCCTGTTTGTGTTCAGTGCGAACGAATTTTCAGTATGATAGAATATGTGTCATGATTTGCGCCAGGGGTGATGACCGAAGTCGAGGCTCTGAAGAAGGCTATTGCCGAGGCCGAGGAAAAGGCAGCCGCAGAGTAGGCTCTTCGTGAGAAGCACGAGGCCAAGGTTGTGGAAGCTAAGCGAGAGCTCCAAGAGTCCATGAAGAAATGCGAGACTCTGGAGCAGAGTTTAACGGAGCAAGAATCCGAACTCACCAGGGCTCATCAGGCCGTGTGCGATGCCCAAGGCGCCCTGCAGGAGATCCAAGAGGCGAGGGAGATCACGGCGGGGAAGGCCTTCTTCCATGTAAAGCAAGTATTTGAGGAGAAAATTATGCTTTATAATTTTAAGTTCGGATTTCTCCAGGGGTATTTGTGGAACTTCCTCGCAGCATATTGGATGCCGCCCAATTCTACCGAGCAGAAGAGGGGAATACTATGGATAAGCTCTTCTGGTCGTAGTATCTGGCACCGAATTATCCGGTGCCTTTTACCGATCAGCTGAAACAGCTGATCGAACTGCATAAGGCGGCCGAACTAGCCATGAAGGATTTGATTATCCGGCTATGTCCCGCCGAGCCGATTCCAGGTAGCTACTTCGGGCTAGTGAAGCGACTTGTTAGTGCCTGCCCTCGACTTGACGTCATCAAGCGGTCGGTCTGTATAGAAGGTGCATGAATGGCCTTTGCCCGTGCAAAGGTGTACTGGGGGAAGATGGATGCTGAGAAGCTGATGATCGAGGGACTGCCAAAGGGAAAGGAGCACCGCAATCCCGAATTGTATTATGAAAGTGTCCTGAAAGGATCCTGCCTTGCGGCGAAGCAATGCACCGAGGACATTATATTTCCATGAATATAGTCATGTTGTCCTTTGTAATTCGTGAACAAGGTCTTTTCTGTTATTTATTGCCTATTATAAAAGTTTACCCTCCTACGCGGCCGTTTTATATATTAAACCTGAGAGTTGGCCAGTCGTCGGCTTCTGCCCCCTCGTAAGAAATACGGTGGTGTTCGGGATAAACCTGATCACTCTTTACCCCAGTTTTGGGTCCTTTGAAGGAGGTGTTTAGCACAGCGAACTAGGCAATCAGACTATAGGGCTTTATCATTCTCACTTAGCCATAGGAGCATTAGGAAGGTAGGCATAGCCCCTGGTGTTTGGAAGACTGCACGAGGGGCCCTATAGGCACCTGATCGGCAGAAGAACCGATCCATCGCACACTGCATTGGTTATGGCATTATGCGGGAGAAATCCTTAAAGATTTTACAACCTCTCGAAGAGCTGACCAACTCTCGCCGTATCATGACAGTTAGTTTTTGGCTTTCTCTACTGAGGTGCTCGTCCGGAAGAACCGGGACACAATCGCAGTAGTTCTCCCTGTGCCGCCTTAGCCGATATAGCGGAACGTAAGGCAACAAAACATGGGAGCCGGGCAAACCCAACATTTGACCCAAGACATGATTCGGAGCTGATGCATATAATGCTATAAGTTCGGGGTGCCGAACTTCCGTGAAGGTGTTCGGACTTTATTGCCGTATTATGGGTAAGACGAAGCCCTTGGCAAAGGCATATCGCGGTGTACGGATGCCACTTAACAAAAGAGTTTCAATAAGAAATAACAGCAAATAAGCATCATATAAATCCACATGTTGTATTTGAATAATACGTCGAAGCGTATGAGTACAGGTAATGTGATAAAAAAGGGGAATATGGCTGTGGAACCTGCTGGGACCAGGGAAGAAGAAGCTGTGTGCAAATCCGGAGTATAGCCGGATGGACGTCCCGAGGAATATCTATAGGTTCCCTTGTGGGTTCGAGCTGTTACCATGTCACCAGTCCCGGTCTACGCAAAGGTGAGCCTGCAAAAGAAATGTAAGAAATATTTGTGTGCTGCAGAGCGGTTGAGCCGCGATATGTGGCATCTTCTGGACTTCACCATAATGTTCAGTTGAGCCCTGGACGAGCCGGGATATCCTACCGTGAAGTAGTTTGGACTACTTTGAATGTGTCCGGGGGTTTGGCCGTCGACTCAAGATTTGACTGAAAGGCGCCCTCCATTGCTTCTGCTATTTAAAGCGGCGGCGTACTCTATGGTACCGAGGGAGAGTTCGGCCTCGCCATTAGCCGTGATGATGCCGCGCGGGCTAGGCATCTTGAGTTTATGGTAGGCATAATGTGGCACCGCGTTGAATCGAGCGAATGCAGTTCGCCCGAGCAGTGCCTGATAATCACTGCAAAAGGGGACGATGTCGAAGATTAACTCTTCAGCACGGTAATTGTCTGGTGATCCGAAGACTACCTCGAGGGCGATGGAGCCAGTACAGTTGGCCCCCACGCCTGGTATAATACCTCTAGGGTGGCTTTAGTGGGTTTGATCATCGAATGATCGATGCCCATCTTGCGCACTGTGTCCTGGTAAAGCAGATTTAGACTGCTGCCTCCGTCCATAAGGACTCATGTGAGGTGGGACCCGTCAATTATTGGGTCGAGGACTAGTGTGGCTGGACCGTGAGTGGTGTTGACCGGACGATCCATTTGGTTGAAGGTGATCGGCCCTAGTTTGTATTGCGGGCTGACTGGTTTCGTTAGGTCGACATCCCTAAGGGTGTGCATCCGATCCGGGTTGGGAGTGTGGGTGGCGTTTACCATATTCACCATTTGGATTTGCTGGAGAGATTTCTTTTGCCCTCCTCTATTCGGTGATCTGGGCTCCTCGTCGCTGTCATCGCTTTGAGACCCCTTGTCTTTGTTTTTGGCGCCTAACCTGCCAGCTTGTTTGAAGACCCAAAATTTTCTGTTGGTATGATTGGCTGGTGTTCCTGGTTTGCCATGAATTTGGCATGGACGGTCGAGTATGCGGTCCAAACTGGACGGACCCAAATTGTCATTTTTGAGTGGCCCTTTCCGCTGACCGGAATTAGAGCTATTAAATCCGGCATTGATTGCCGTGTCTTCGGCGCTTTCACCATGTTTGCGGCGTTTGTGTTTGTTGCGCTGGGGTTTGCCATTGCTCTCTCTGGCCTCTGATTTGCCAGTGTTGCTTGCTGTGTTGTTGATACGAGCCAACCAGCTATCCTCGCCTATGCAGAAGTGGGTCATGAGTGTCGTGAGGGCTGCCATGGACTTTGGCTTCTGTTGGCCGAGATGTCGGGCGAGCCACTCATCACGGATGTTATGTTTAAAGGCCGCTAGGGCTTCAGCATCCGGACAGTCCACAATTTGGTTCTTTTTGGTTAGGAACCGGGTCCAGAATTTCCTGGCTGACTCTCCGGGCTGTTGTGTTATGTGACTCAAATCATCAGCATCCGATGATCGCACATATGTGCCCTGGAAGTTATCCAGGAATGCGTTTGCCAAGTTCTCCCAACTTCCGATATAGTTTGTTGGCAAGCTATTAAGCCAATGCCGGGTCCGTCCTTTGAGTTTTAACGGGAGATACTTGATGGCGTTTAGATCATCCCCGCGGGCCATGTGAATGTGGAGGAAGAAATCCTCTATCCATATCGCGGGGTCCGTAGTACCATCGTATGATTCAATGTTCACGGGTTTAAACCCTTCTGGGAATTCATGATCCATTACTTCATCAGTGAAGCATAGGGGGTGTGCGGTGCCTCTGTGCCGGGCTATGTCATGACGCAGTTCATACGAGTCTTGTGTGTTGTGTTCGGTCCGACCGGATTTGCTTTTGGTATATCCGGCATGACGATCGTCGTCATGTGTTGGGGCGCGCCCTCGTGATCCGAAGATCGATCTTCTGTGTCCTGCTTTGTTTTCCAATATGTCTCGCAGGTCCTGCATGTTACCCCGGGCCTTGCTGTTTTTGTTTTACTGGCGACGGGGTGCGGGCTGGACTTTGGGCTTATATGCCACTTTGTCCCGGCCATGAGGTGGCCAGTCTGCCGCATCATACGCTGGAAGCGTAGTCTTTAATGCTTCCTCTTCAAGTTGGGGTAGCAACTTGCGCTTTGGGAAACTTTTGATTGGGCGCTTGAGTTCGTGTTCCTCGGCTGCCAGGACCTCAGTCCATCTATCCGCGAGAAGATCTTGCTCAGCTTGAAGCTGTTCTTGCTTTTTCTTCAGGCTTTTTGCTGTGGCAATAAGCCGGCGCTTGAAGCGCTCCTGTTCGACGGGAACCTCAGGCACGATAAATTCTTCGTCGCCGAGGCTCACCTCATCTTCGAAGAGAGGCATGTAATTTTCATCCTCTGATTCTCCGTCTTCTGCCTATTCCTTAGGGCTGGCTTGCCCATCCTCCTGCTCGAAGCCTGGCTGGAGGGGATTGTCTCCGTCTTCGGCACTATTTGCAGCGTTATTGTCTCCTGTGCTGGTATCGCTGTTTTTGCTATGGCGGGGCTTAGAGCGGCGCCGATCATGCCAGTTCTTGGATTGCTTCTCAGGGGGATTATCCTCCGTTGCCTTATTGCCATCGCTTTCTTTGGGGGTGTCCACCATGTATATATCATATGATGAGGTGGCAGTCCAGCGCCCTGTGGGCGGTGGTTCCTGTTCGTCTCCCGCATCGTCGTCCATACCGTCAATGTCTTCAGAGTCGAAGTCGAGCATGTCGGTTAGGTCGTCGACAGTGGCTACTAAGTGGGTGGTGGGTGGGTAACAAATTTCTTCACCGTCCGCTTCCCACTCGAGCCGGACAAAGTTCGGCCAAGGGTCTCCTGACAAGGAGAGAGACCATAATGAGTTTAGCACATTGCCTAGGGGCAAGTGCTGAAAGATATCCACGGAGGTGAACTCCATGATTGGTGCCTAATAAGATTGGATGGGCATGGACGCGAGCGGTTCGGGGTCTGTGGCCGGGGACGAATCCGAGTGTCTGGCAACACAGGTCTCATAGGAGGTGAAGTCAGTATTCGGCTCTACCACCGCTGAGTGTGCGGCCTCTGTGGCAGGGCCCATCCACCCATCCTCAGACAGCGCGATCTGTTCCGGATTGAGGGCCGGAGTAGTTATAGGTGTGATCTCCCGAACACTTTCCGACAGCAGAGCTAAATCATGCTCATCGTGACTGTGCGGCGTACCTGACATGGGTTCAAATCCGTCGAAGATCAAGTCTCCGCGGATGTCGGCGGTATAGTTCAAGCTTCCAAACCTGACCTGATGGCCAGGGGCGTAGCTCTTGATCTGCTCCAGATGGCTGAGCGAGTTGGCCCGCAATACGAAGCCGCCGAATACGAAGATCTGTCCGGGAAGGAAAACCTCACCCTTGATCACATCGTTGCCGATGATCGAAGGAGCCATCAAGCCTTATGATGACGACACAGTGGAACCCTCAATGAAAGCACCAATGTCGGTGTCAAAACCGGCGGATCTCGGGTAGGGGGTCCCGAACTGTGTGTCTAAGGCGGATGGTAACAGGAGGCAGGGGACACAATGTTTACCCAGGTTCGGGCCCTCACGATGGAGGTAATACCCTACTTCCTGCTTGATTGATCTTGATGATATGAGTATTACAAGAGTTGATCTACCACGAGATTGGAGAGGCTAAACCCTAGAATCTAGCCTATGGTATGATTGTTGTTGTCCTACGGACTAAACCCTCCGGTTTATATAGACACCGGAGGGGTCTAGGGTTACACAGAGTCGGTTACAAGGGAGGAGATCTATATATCCGAATCGCCAAGCTTGCCTTCCACGCAAAGGAGAGTCCCATCCGGACACGGGACGAAGTCTTCAATCTTGTATCTTCATAGTCCAACAGTCCGGCCAAGGGATATAGTCCGGCTGTCCGAGGACGCCCTAATCCAGGACTCCCTCACCTGCTCATCGAGCATAGCTGTCGATACCCTCTTGATCGGCGTGATGCCAAAATTTATATGATCACTTGGGGGCTTCCTTTTCAAACATAGGTCGTATTCGAACCAAAGAGAACATAGCTGTCGGTACCCTCTTGATCGGCACACTGCCAAACTCACTAGGGGGCTTCTTGATCGTATTCGAATCATAGCTTAACCCCTTTTGGGTCCGACTTGGATCGTATTCGAATCAGGGTCGTTAGAAACCTCTCAAGGTCATTTCGGGGCTTCCTATTCAAACATCGGTCGTATTCGAACCAAAGAGAACATAGTTGTCGGTACCCTCTTGATCAGTGCAACGCCAAAGCCACTGGGGGCTACATGATCGTATTCAATCCTAGCTTGACCCCTTTGGAACGGTTTACTGATCGTATTCGAATCAGAAGCCCCGCCTTTTCTCTTTGTTTGACTTAAGTTTTTTGAAACAGTCTTTGGGTTTGTCTTGATACTTTTTGTTCATATCTGAAGCATATATGTGTGGTTTCTATTTAAACTCTATGCAGGATTTACAGAGCTATGACTTACATAAATGATTAAGTTCAAACCCATCATCAAAGATTGAAACTGGTGTCTCGAACGGGTTATCAATTCTTGATTTTCTCAAGCGCTATAAGCCACCGGGTTATAAAAATTCCGACATACAATGGAGGCATATTAAACCGCCATCGGCCAAGAGTCGCCGGGTATTTAAACTCCAGATTTACTTGTCAAGAGATAAGGTATTCAAAGTCTCTTTGGCGCAATGGCTATTATTTTTGGATATGATTTATTCTACATTGGAAGGAATAGTCCCGAGTCGTTGCAGGCTTACGACCTGGCACTTGGGGGCTACATTATTCAAGATGAGATTACATCAAATATGCAAGTCTCATGTCACTGCAAGCATGCACCATGACACTTGGGGACTAATGCAAAGTCATTTTTGCTCACCTTATTGAAGACCCGACTCATCACATTGTAATGAGCCGGCCCTTGGGGGCTACCAATTGCTCCTGTCAACAATTCAAGGTACACAAGTTTTAAATCCATTATATTGAAAGGTCCACTACTCAGTTGGTAGAGTACAAATCTCTTAACCTTATGGACGTGGGTTCGAGCCCCATGGTGAGGATTATATCATATGATGTTCTTTTCAAATAAGTATATATAAAGTCCCAGCTCAATATTATCTAACTGAGCTGGCCCTTGGGGGCTACACGTTGCTGCTCAAATCTACATGATCATATTTACAAAGTCCCTACTCATTATTGCATAATGACCCGGCACTTGGGGGCTACATATGGGGAATATTCAGATTATGACTAATGATTGAGATAAACAACCCGGATTTCTTCAAGGTTGCAACAATTATATTGGAGCAAGTCTTAAGCTATCACTAAGTTCTCCTCTTAAGACTTGGGGGCTACAGGTATTATGCATATAAAGGAGGAACGTCTTCAAATTATCAGTTTTGAGCAAATTAGGAAGATCAATTACATGACCCGGTGTCAACAACAATTATGACCCGGCATCGTCTGTTTTATAACCCGACAATTTTGGTAATTATAAACTGACAAGTTTTACATCTTCAAGATGGCTAAAAGTCAGATAAGTATTTCAAAACCAATATTTTTTAATCCGGCGCTTTGGAAGCCGACTCAAGTGGATTATTTCTTACAACATTTCTCTACAAGAGACCAATGTCAGCAAATTAATTCTGAAACTGGCCTGTTTGACCCGGATTTTTCAAAAGAAGTATCTGGATTTTTTGCATTTGACAAAGTTGAAACATATCTACTAAGAAGATTTGCTATGAGTTCATGGGCATGTATCTAGAAGGAAATGACAAGGACTTAAAGATGATTAGGTGCCGGTTTACAAGAATTTTTAACCTGGAGCACAACCTATCAAAGTTGTTCTGGTGTTTATTTTGCAGGATCAGTTTAACATGGATAACTCCAAATTAAACTGGGGGCTAATGTCGGGGATATACCCCGCGGTATGACCCGGCCGGACTTGGTGCTTCATCATAACCCACCGGAGGATTGGTGACTCACGAGCCTGGTGACTTTATGATGGCCTCGACGGTGGGTCAGACGGATGACAAGGGCCCAAGGCCCAGTAGGCCGGCTCATGTTATTGTGGGCCGGCTTAAGATGGAAGGCATGAGGAATATTTCCTTTACGAGGAAGCAAGACCCGTACTTGTATCCAACTTGTAATAGAGAATAAGTTAGTTCTAATCCTACTAGGACTCTACATGTAAGCCGCCTCTTCAACTTATATAAGGAGGGGCAGGGCTCCCCCAAGAGGCACAAGCAAGAAGCAATATTCTCAAGGGCTAGACACAACTAAAGGAGAGTCGGCTTACCGACGACTCTCTCATGAGCATAATGAGACCTAGCCACAAACAACATGTAGGGCTATTACCGGATGATGTTTCCCGGGGCCCGAAGCTGTCTAAATCCTTGTCTTGTGTGTTGGTCTGCCTCGCGTCTCTTGATTCCGACCAACCCCTTCAAGCTACCGCATAGATGTGTTGGCCTCACGACTAAATCCTCACACTAGGACATCTGCCGTGACAATTCCACGACAACGCCCGGTCCTTGAGAAGGTTAAAACAACACTAACTTGACGAACTATCGTTGTGGTTTTGATGCGAAGGTAAGAACGGTTCTTGCTCAGCCCGTAGCAGCCACGTAAAACTTGCAACAACAAAGTAGAGGACGTCTAACTTGTTTTTGCAGGGCATGTTGTGATGTGATATGGTCAAGGCATGATGCTATATTTTATTGTATGAGATGATCATGTTTTGTAACCGAGTTATCGGCAACTGGCAGGAGCCATATAGTTGTCGCTTTATTGTATGCAATGCAATCACCCTGTAATTGCTTTACTTTATCACTAAGCGGTAGCGATAGTCGTAGAAGAAATAGTTGGCGAGACGACAACGATACTACGATGGAGATCAAGGTGTCGCGCCGGTGACGATGGTGATCATGAAGGTGCTTCGCAGATGGAGATCACAAGCACAAGATGATGATGGACATATCATATCACTTATATTGATTGCATGTGATGTTTATCTTTTATGCATCTTATCTTGCTTTGATTGACGGTAGCATTATAAGATGATCTCTCACTAAATTATCAAGGTATAAGTGTTCTCCCTGAGTATGCACCGTTGCAAAAGTTCTTCGTGCTGAGACACTACGTGATGATCGGGTGTGATAGGCTCTACATTCAAATACAACGGGTGCAAAACAGTTGCACATGCGGAATACACAGGTTAAACTTGACGAGCCTAGCATATGCAGATATGGCCTCGGAACACTGAGACCGAAAGGTCGAGCGTGAATCATATAGTAGATATGATCAACATAGTGATGTTCACCATTGAAACTACTCCATCTCACGTGATGATCGGACATGGTTTAGTTGATTTGGATCACGTGATCACTTAGAGGATTAGAAGGATGTCTATCTAAGTGGGAGTTCTTAAGTAATATGATTAATTGAACTTTAATTTATCATGAACTTAGTACCTGATAGTTTTTTGCTTGTCTATGATGATTGTAGATAGATGGCTTGTGTTGTTGTTCCGTTGAATTTTAATGCGTTCCTTGAGAAAGCAAAGTTGAAAGATGATGGTAGCAATTACACAGAGTGGGTCCGTAACTTGAGGATTGTCCTCATTGCTGCACAAAAGAATTACGTCCTGGAAGCACCACTGGGTGCCAGGCCTGCTGCAGATGCTGCTGACAACGTTAAGAACGTTTGGCAGAGTAAAGCTGATGACTACTCGATAGTTCAGTGTGCCATGCTTTACGGCTTAGAACCGGGACTTCAACAACATTTTGAACGTCATGGAGCATATGAGATGTTCTAGGAGTTGAAGTTAATATTTCAAGCAAATGCCCGGATTGAGAGATATGAAGTCTCCAATAAGTTCTATAGTTGCAAGATGGAGGAGAATAGTTCTGTCAGTGAACATATACTCAAAATGTCTGGGTATCATAATCACTTGACTCAACTGGGAGTTAATCTTCCTGTTGATAGTGTCATTGACAGAGTTCTTCAATCATTGCCACCAAGCTATAAAAGCTTCATGATGAACTATAATATGCAAGGGATGGATAAGACAATTCCCGAGCTCTTCGCAATGCTAAAGGCTGCGGAGGTAGAAATCAAAAAGGAGCATCAAGTGTTGATGGTCAACAAGACCACCAGTTTCAAGAAAAAGGGTAAAGGGAAGAAGAAGGGGAACTTTAAGAAGAACGGCAAACAAGTTGCTGCTCAATATAAGAAACCCAAGTCTGGTCCTAAATCTGAAACTGAGTGCTTCTACTGCAAACAGACTGGTCACTGGAAGCGGAATTGCCCCAAGTATTTGGCGGATAAGAAGGATGACAAGGTGAACAAAGGTATTTGTGATATACATGTTATTGATGTGTACCTTACTAATGCTCGCAGTAGCACCTAGGTATTTGATACTGGTTCTGTTGCTAATATTTGCAACTCGAAACAGGGACTACGGATTGAGCGAAGATTGGCTAAGGATGAGGTGACGATGGGCCTGGGAAATGGTTCCAAAGTCGATGTGATCGCAGTCGGCACGCTACCTCTACATCTACCTTCGGGATTAGTTTTAGACCTGAATAATTGTTATTTGGTGCCAGCATTAAGCATGAACATAATATCTGGATCTTGTTTGATGCGAGACGGTTATTCATTTAAATCAGAGAATAATGGTTGTTCTATTTATATGAGTAATAATTTTTATGGTCATGCACCCTTGAAGAGTGGTCTATTCTTATTCAATCTCGATAGTAGTGATACACATATTCATAATATTGAAACCAAAAGATGCAGAGTTGATAATGATAGTGCAGCTTATTTGTGGCACTGCCATTTAGGTCATATTGGTATAAAGCACATGAAGAAACTCCATACTAATGTGACCACTTTATTATGAATCACTTGGTACTTGTGAACCGTGCCTCATGGACAAGATGACTAAAACGCCGTTCTCCGGAACTATGGAGCAAGCAACAGATTTGCTGGAAATCATACATACAGATGTATGTGGTTCGATGAATGTTGAGGCTCGCAGCGGGTATCATTATTTTCTCATCTTCACAGATGATTTAAGAAGATATGGGTATATCTACTTAATGAAACATAAGTCTGAAACATTTGAAAACTTCAAAGAATTTCAGAGTGAAGTTTAAAATAATCGTAACAAGAAAATAAAGTTTCTATGATCTGATCGTGGAGGAGAATATTTGAGTTACGAGTTTGGTCTTCATTTGAAATAATGCGGAATAGTTTCGCAATTCATGCCACCCGGAACACCACAGTGTAATGGTGTGTCTGAACGTCGTAATCGTACTTTACTAGATATGGTGCGATCTATGATGTCTCTTACGGAATTACCGCTATCATTTTTGGGTTATGCTTTAGAGACGGCTGCATTCACGTTAAATAGGGCACCATCGAAATCCGTTGAGACGACACCTTATGAACTTTGGTTTGGCAAGAAACCAAAGTTGTCGTTTCATAGGGTACCCAAATCGGAAAAAACTTCAACCTGATAAGCTCGAACCCAAATCGGAGAAATGTGTTTTCATAGGGTACCCAAAGGAAATTGTTCGGTACACCTTCTATCACAGATCTGAAGGCAAAACGTTTGTTGCTAAATTTGGATCCTTTCTAGAGGAGTTTCTCTCGAAAGAAGTGAGTGGGAGGAAAGTAGAACTTGATGAGGTAACTGTACCTGCTCCCTTATTGGAAAGTAGTTCATCACAGAAACTGGTTCCTGTGACACCTACACCAATTAGTGAGGAAGTTAATGATGATGATGATGAAACTTCAGATCAAGTTGTTACTTAAACCTCGTAGGTCAACCAGAGTGAGATTCGCACCAGAGTGGTACGGTAATCCTGTTCTGGAGGTTATGTTACTGGACCATGACGAACCTATGAACTATGAAGAAGCGATGGTGTGCCCAGATTCCGCAAAATGGCTTGAGGCCATGAAATCTGAGATGGGATCCATGTATGAGAACAAAAGTGTGGACTTTGGTTGACTTACCCGTTGATTGGCAAGCCATCGAGAATAAATAGATCTTCAAGAAGAAGGCTGACACTGATGGTAATGTTACTGTCGATAAAGCTCGACTTGTTGCAAAAGGTTTTCGACAAGTTCAAGGGATTGACTATAATGAGACCTTCTCACCCGTAGCGATGCTGAAGTCTGTCTGAATCATGTTAGCAATTGCCGCATTTTATGATTATGAAATTTGGCAAATGGATGTCAAAACTACATTCCTGAATGGATTTCTAGAAGAAGAGTTGTATATGATGCAACCGGAAGGTTTTGTCGATCCAAAGGGAGCTAACAAATTGTGCAAGCTCCAGCGATCCATTTATGGACTGGTTCAAGTCTCTCGGAGTTGGCATAAACGTTTTGATAGTGTGATCAAAGCATATGGTTTTATACAGAATTTTGGAGAAGCCTGTATTTACAAGAAAGTGAGTGGGAGCTCTGTAGCATTTCTAATATTATATGTGGATGACATATTGTTGATAAATGATATAGAATTTCTGGATAGCATAAAAGGATATTTGAATAAGAGTTTTTCAATGAAAGACCTCGGTGAAGCTGCTTATATATTGGGCATCAAGATCTACAGAGATAGATCGAGACACTTAATTGGACTTTCACAAAGCACATACCTTGACAAAGTTTTGAAGAAGTTCAAAATGGAGCAAGCAAAGAAAGGGTTCTTGCCTGTGTTACAAGGTGTGAAGTTGAGTAAGACTCAATGATCGACCACTGTAGAAGATAGAGAGAAAATGAAAGATGTTCCCTATGCTTCAGCCATAGGCTCTATCATGTATGCAATGTTGTGTACCAGACCTGATGTGTGCCTTGCTGTAGGTTTAGCAGGGAGGTACCAAAGTAATCCAGGAGTGGATCACTGGACAGCGGTCAAGAACATCTTGAAATACCTGAAAAGGACAAAGGATATGTTTCTTGTTTATGGAGGTGACAAAGATCTAGTCGTAAATGGTTACGTCGATGCAAGCTTTGACACTGATCCAGACGATTCTAAATCGCAAATCGGATACGTGTTTTTCTTAAACGGTGGAGCTGTCAGTTGGTGTAGTTCTAAACAAATCGTCGTAGCGGGATCTACATGTGAAGCGGAGTACATAGCTGCTTCGGAAGTAGCAAATGAAGGAGTCTGGATGAAGGAGTTCATATCCGATCTAGGTGTCATACCTAGTGCATCGGGTCCAATGAAAATCTTTTGTGACAATACTAGTGCAATTGCTTTGGCAAAAGAATCCATATTTCACAAGAGAAACAAGCACATCAAGAGACGCTTCAACTCCATCCGGGATCAAGTCCAGGTGGGAGACATAGAGATTTGCAAGATACATACGGATCTGAATGTTGCAGACACGTTGACTAAGCCTCTTCCACGAGCAAAACATGATCAACACCAAGGCTCCATGTGTGTTAGAATCATTACTATGTAATCTAGATTATTGACTCTAGTGCAAGTGGGAGACTGAAGGAAATATGCCCTAGAGGCACTAATAAAGTTATTATTTATTTCCTTATATCTTGATAAATGTTTATTATTCATGCTAGAATTGTATTAACCGTAAACATGATACATGTGTGACTACAGAGACAAACAGAGTGTCACTAGTATGCCTCTACTTGACTAGCTCATGGAATCAAAGATGGTTATGTTTCCTAGCCATGGACAAAGAGTTGTCATTTGATTAACGGGATCACATCATTAGGAGAATGATGTGATTGACTTGACCCATTCCGTTAGCTTATCACTTGATCATTTAGTTTGTTGCTATTACTTTCTACATGACTTATACATGCTCCTGTGACTATGAGATTATGCAACTCCTGTTTACCAGAGGAACACTTTGTGTGCTACCAAACGTCACAACGTAATTGGGTGATTATAGAGGTGCTCTACAGGTGTCTCTGAAGGTACTTGTTTGGTTGGCATATTTCAAGATTAGGATTTGTCACTCCGATAGTCGGAGAGGTATCTCTGGGCCCAGTCGGTAATACACATCACTCAAGCCTTTCAAGCATTGTAACTAATGAGTTATTTGCGGGATGATGTATTACGGAACGAGTAAAGAGACTTGCCGGTAACGAGATTGAACTAGGTATTGAGATACCGATGATCGAATATCGGGCAAGTAACATACCGATGACAAAGGGAACAACATATGTTGTTATGCGGTTTGACCGATAAAGATCTTCGTAGAATATGTAGGAGCCAATATGAGCATCCAGGTTCCACTATTGGTTATTGACCGGAGACGTGTATCGGTCATGTCTATATAGTTCTCGAACCCGTAGGGTCCGCACGCTTAAAGTTTGATGACAGTTATATTATGAGTTTATGTGTTTTGATGTACCGAAGGTAGTTCGGAGTCCCGGATATGATCACGGACATGACGAGGAGTCTCTAAATGGTCGAGACATGAAGATTGGTATATTAGACGACTATATTCGAACACCTGAATGGTTCCGGGGGTTATCGGATAAATACCGGAGTACCGGGGGTTACTGGAACCCCCAAGGGGTTATTGGGCCTCATTGGCCCAAGTGGTGGAAGAGGAGAGGTGGCTGGAGGTGGCATGCGCCCCCCCTTGCCCCAAGCTGAATTGGGAAAGGGAAGGGGGCGGCGGCCCCCCTTCTCCTTCCTTCTCTCCACCTCCTCCTTCCCCCTTCTCCTAGTTGGAATAGGAAATGGGGGCAAAACCTACTTGGAGTAGGATTGCCCCCCCTTGGGCGCGCCTCCTCTCCTTGGCCGGGCCCCTCCTCCTTTCCCCCTTTATATACGGAGGAGGGGGGCACCCCATAGACACAACAATTAATCTCTTGGATCTTTTAGCCATGTGTAGTGCCCCTCTCCATCATAATCTACCTCGGTCATATTGTAGCGGTGCTTAGGCGAAGCCCTGCGTCGGTAGAACATCATCATCGTCACCACGCTGCCGTGCTGACGGAACTCTCCCTCGAAGCTCGGCTGGATCAGAGTTCGGAGGACGTCATCCAGTTGAATGTGTGCAAAACTCGGAGATGCCGTGCGTTCGGTGCTTGATCGGTCGGATCGTGAAGACGTATGACTAAATCAATTGTGTTGTGCTAACGCTTCCGCTTTCGGTCTACGAGGGTACGTGGACACACTCTCCCCTCTCGTTTCTATGCATCACCATGATCTTGCGTGTGCGTAGGATTTTTTTGAAATTACTACGTTCCCAACACGGGTGTCGAACGTTCTCGGAATGGACCGGGATTTGCCAAGTGGCCTTGGTACACCACCGGTAGACCGCCTGTCAAATTTCGTGCCATTTGGAGTCTGTTTGATACTCCAACGGTTAACCGGGTAACCGCAAAGGCCTCTTGAGTGTTGCAGCCCAACACCCCTCCAAAACGGCCCAATAACCCATCTAAACCACTTCCATGTCCTCCATCATCGGATCACGATCGTGTGGGCGAAAACTACACTCCATTTAGACACTCCCACCTCCTTCTATCTATAAATATGTGGCTCCCTCCGATTTCTCGTGGACGAAACCCTAGATCCACTCCTCCCCGCGCCACCGGACATGTCCGCCCACCGTAGGACGCTTCCGCCGCCGCCTCCACATCGCCCTGGCCAATCGAGAAGCGCCACATCAGCACCGCTGCCTTCCTCCTCCACTCGCGCGCCGCCACGTCGCCTCCTCTTTCTCTCTCCACCGCGCCGGCCCTGCAGGCCCATCGCAGGCCTGCACTGGGCCGAGCCGCTACAGCCTGAACCCGCGCGAGCCCAGAGCCTGTCGCCGCCCCGTTGCTTCCTGCCAGCCACCGGACCTCACCGGCGACCAGCCGCCGCCGCCTCGTCGCCGGAGCACGCCGTCTCCGCCGCCTCATCGCCGAAGCACGCCGTCCCCGCCGCCAGCGCCTCCCTCTCCGCGCCACAATCCCACGCCGCACCTCATCTCCAACCCGCGCCCCCGTCTCACCGCGGTCGGATCCGGCAAGATCCGGCCGATTCTCATGCCCGCCGGGCGTCGGAATTGCTATGCGTCGTCAGAAGCTTCCTGGCGGGTCATCTCCTCCCAGTAGGTGCCCCACCGACCTTCGCCGCGGTCGGATCGATGACCGCCCCAAGCAGATCCGGCTTCCCCGTCCCTTTCCTCAGCGTCCCGTTGCCGCAGCCCTCGCCGGTGGTTGTCGCCACGCCGGCTTCCTGCATCGTCCGCTCGAGAGGACGATGCCCTCGCCATCGGCCACATGGGCCACCGCATCCCTCTGGCCCAGCTAGCTGGCCCGCTCCCTCCTCTGCATGACCTAGGCCGAGCCCATGGGTAAGGAAACCCCACATCTTTGCCCGATGCACGTTTTAACTATTCTACACTCACCTGTTTTTATGCTAAGTCCCGAATCTATGACTTTTTCATGCCCTGGTCATTGCCCCATAACTCCATGACCGTAGCTCCATTTCATGCGTATAAGATATCAAAATGTTCATTGGGAGATGCTCTTCATTTCATTCCATTGTAGCATGCTTGTTTGAGTTCATCTTGATGCTCAAATCATTGATGCAAGAGTGCTATAAAATGTTTACTCCTGTTACTTAGCAGATTATGATGTTTTGTCATTTTTGTCACTTTTGATGTGTGCTTCATATGGGCATGAGCTCTACATGTGTTTTGAACTATGCCATGCCATCTTTACAGGGGTGCTTGACATGTATTTTTGTGATCTATGTGGTGACTATCACAAGCATGCAAAGTAGCCTTAGTGATATTGCTGTTTTCAGAGACTTATGATTTTGCTAAGTCCTTTTTCTGCTGTTATTTTGATGCCATGTAAACATGGTGCTACACTGAGTTCCATGCTTGTTTTGAGTATCTTCAGTAAGGGTGTTTTGGACATATGGTTATGCTCTATCCATCCATGCCCCTGTTTGCATTTATGGATTTCCCTAGCATGTCTTAATCTTGCTCTACTTTTGCTATAAAATGTTCCTGGCAGATTGTTTACATGTTAATCAATTTTGCCATGGTTGTTACTAGTGATCCATGCATGCTATGAACTTGATCTTGCTATGGTTAGCTTCATAAACATGTCATCTTGATGTTGGTATGCTTGTTTTGTCATGCAAGGCTTTGTGGTGAGTGATTTGAGCTCGCAAAGATGCCTTCATAATTCTGTTTATGCCATGCTCTGTTTTTTGCCAAGTCTGAAAGTGTTAATAAAACTTGCTATGTTTACATGGGTGCTATCATATCTTCTGTGCCTTTTTGGCTCATGATAAGTAAGGGACTTTTGTTCTATGCATCTAGTAGATTCATGTCATGCCTTGTATTGCTATGGTATGTTCTTTAGCATGTTGGTTGCTTGCTCTAAACATGGCTCCCTGATGTTATTTCTGGCATGTTACTATTTTCACTAAGTCTTTGAAGCTGATATCTTTTTCTCGTTTTCCATGCTTGCTTGAACCTGCTCTTGTGTGATTTAGCCGCAGCTCAGTGTTCATGTTTTGTCAAGCATCTTGAGTACATCACTACCATATGCTTTGTTGCTATGTTGGAGTGCAGTAGCTTAGTTCCTTGTTGCATTCTAGATGGCATCGTGCTGTTAATCGCAGAATTGTGCCATTCTTGTTTTGCTTGCCATTTGCAAACCGTGCATCCGATTCCGGTGATATTTATATCAATTTTGACCGAAATCATCTCATATTTCCAGCGGCACACTTGGTTTGCCAAGTTGATGCCTTGATCATTCTTTCCCTTCCGGAGCACGCATATCATGTCTTGCATATCATGCCAGGTATTGCATCATGTTGCTTGTGCATTGCACCGTGATTGATTGTCGTTCCATTGCTTGTGTTCTTGCTTGGGTAGAGCCGGGAGACGAGTACGTGACGAGGAACCTGTTGAGTACGCTTCCGAGGATCAGGCTTTCGACAACTCTAAGAACTTTGCAGGAAAGATGACCATATCCTTGAAATCACTTCTATCTTTGCTTGCTATTTGCTCGCTCTATTGCTATGTCGCGTTACATAACACTTGCTATATCATGCCTCCCATATTTCCATGTCAAGGCTCTAACCCACCTATCCTAGCAAACCGTTGTTTGGCTATGTTACTGCTTTGCTCAGCCCCTCTTATAGCGTTGCTAGTTGCAGGTGAAGTTGAAGCTTGTTCCATGTTGGAACATGGATATTGTTGGAATATCATTATTATATCTTATATACTTCAATGTATCTATATACTTGATAAAGGGTGGAAGGCTCGGCCTTATGTATGATATTTTGTTCCACTCTTGCCGCCCTAGTTTCCGTCATACCGGTGTTATGTTCCTTGATTTTGCGTCCCTTACGTGGTTGGATGTTATGGGAACCCCTTGACAGTTCGCTTTGAAAAAAACTCCTCCAGCAAGGCCCAACCTTGCTTTTACATTTTCCTAACAACCTATACCTTTCCCTTGGGAGTAATTAACCCGAGGGTCATCTTTATTTTAACCCCCCTGGGGCCAGTGCTTCTCTAAGTGTTGGTCCGAACCGAGTTGACTGCGGGGCCACCTCGGGGAAACTTGAGGTTTGGTTTTACTCGTAGGATGTCTCATTCGGTGTTGCCCTGAGAACGAGATATGTGCAGCTCCTATCGGGATTGTTAGCACATCGGGCCGCTTTGCTGGTCTTGTTTTACCACTGTCGAAATGTCTTGTAACCAGGATTCCGAGACTGATCGGGTCTTACCGGGAGAAGGAATATCATTCGTTGACCGTGAGAGCTTGTGATGGGCTAAGTTGGGACATCCCTGCAGGGTATAAACTTTTGAGAGCCGTGCCCGCGGTTATGTGGCATATGGGAATTTGTTAATGTCCGGTTGTAGAGAACTTGACACTTAACTTAATTAAAATGCATCAACCGCGTGTGTAGCTGTGATGGTCTCTTCTCGGTGGAGTCCGGGAAGTGAACATGGTTCTTGTGTTATGCTTGAACGTAAGTAGTTTCAGGATCACTTCTTGATCATTTATAGCTTCACGACCATGCGCTGCTTCTCTTCTCGCTCTCTTTTGCGTATGTTAGCCACCATATATGCTAGTGCTTGCTGCAGCTCTACCTCACTACCACTTTCCTACCCATAAGCTTAAATAGTCTTGACCTCGCGGGTGTTAGATTGCTGAGTCCTTCTGACTCACAGATACTTCCAAACAGTTGCAGGTGCCGATGATACCAGTGCAGGTGACGCAACCGAGCTCAAGTGGGAGCTCGATGAAGATCTTGTTCGTTGTTTTGTTTCGTTTCCTGTTGATCAGTAGTGGAGCCCAGTTGGGACGATCGGGGATCTAGCATTTGGGGTTTTCTTCTTTTATTTTGGTTCTATAGTCGGACCTTGATTGTATTCTAGATTATGTATGTTTAACTTGTTATTTGTGTGAAGTGGCGATTGTAAGCCAACTCTTTATCCCTTTCTTATTCAGTACATGGGATTGTGTGAAGATTACCCCTCTTGCGACAAAACTACCATGCGGCTATGCCTCTAAGTCGTGCCCCGACACGTGGGAGATATAGCCGCATTGTGGGTGTTACAAGGCGCCTCCATGGTGGCATGCAGATCTGTGTGAAGACCAAGAACATACAAGACTAGATGAGAATGAGAACACGAAGATCCTCGGCAAGATCCTTGCCGAAGATACCCACGAGACCCCCCGGCAAGACCCTTGCCGGGGACACCCATGACGCCGCGGCAAGACCCTTGCCGGGGCCCCGGCAAGACCCTTGCCGAAGACTAATACGTCTCCATCGTATCTACTTTTCCAAACAATTTTGCCCTTATTTTGGACTCTAACTTGCACGATTTGAATGGAACAAACCCGGACTGACGTTGTTTTCAGCAGAATTGCCATGGTGTTTTTTTTGTGCAGAAATAAAAGTTCTCAGAATGACCTGAAAATCAACGGAGATTATTTTTGGAATATATAAAAAATACTAGAAGAAGAATCCACGTCAGGGGGGCCCACACCCTGTCCACAAGGGTGGGGGCGCGCCCCTGCCTCGGGGGGCCCCTGACGCTCCACCGACCTTAACTCCAACTCCATATATTCGTGTTCGGGGAGAAAAAAATCAGGGAGAAGGATTCATCGCGTTTTATGATACAGAGCCGCCGCCAAGCCGTAAACTCTCTAGGAAGGCCTGATCTGGAGTCCGTTCGGGGCTCTGGAGAGGGGAATCTATCGCCATCGTCATCATCAACCTTCCTCCATCACCAATTCATGATGCTCACCGCCATGCGTGAGTATTTCCATCATAGGCTTGCTGGACGGTGATGGGTTGGATGAGGTTTATCATGTAATCGAGTTAGTTTTGTTAGGGTTTGATCCCTAGTATCCACTATGTTCTGAGATTGATGTTGCTATGACTTTACTATGCTTAAGTCTTGTCACTATGGCCCGAGTGCCATGATTTCAGATCTGAACCTATTATGTTTTCATGAATATACGTGAGTTCTTGATCCTATCTTGCAAGTCTATAGTCACCTATTATGTGTTATGATCTGTTAACCCCGAAGTGACAATAATCGGGACCATTACCGGTGATGACCGTAGTTTGACGAGTTCATGTATTCACTATGTGTTAATGCTTTGGTCCGGTACTCTATTAAAAGGAGGCCTTAATATCCCTTAGTTTCCAATAGGACCCCGCTGCCACAGGAGGGTAGGACAAAAGATGTCATGCAAGTTCTTTTCCATAAGCACGTATGACTATATTCAGAATACATGCCTACATTACATTGATGAACTGGAGCTAGTTCTGTGTCACCCTATGTTATAACTGTTGCATGATTGATCGCATCCGACATAATTCTCCATCACCGATCCAATGCCTACGAGCTTTTCATATATTGTTCTTCGCTTATTTACTTGTCCGTTGCTACTATTACAATCACTATAAAACCAAAAATATTACTTCTGCTACCGTTACTTTTGCCACCGTTACCACTACTATCATATTACTTTGCTACTAAATATCTTGCTGCAGATATTAAGTTATCCAGGTGTGGTTGAATTGACAACTCAGTTGCTAATACTGGAGAATATTCTTTGGCTCCCCTTGTGTCGAATCAATAAATTTGGGTTGAATACACTACCCTCGAAAATTGTTGTGATCCCCTATACTTGTGGGTTATCAAGACTATTTTCTGGCGTTGTTGCCGGGGAGCATAGCTCTATTCTTTGAGTCACTTGGGATTTATATCGACTGGTCACTATGAAGAACTTGAAATATCAAATAACCAAGATTTTTCCCTCAACTATGAGGGGAGGTAAGGAACGGCCATCTACCTCTGCACTTGATTCACCTTCTGTTTTGAGTAAACTTGCGACACCTACTGCTGCTATTGATTCTGATAGGTCGCATGTTATTGATGATGCCACTTCTGCTATGCGTGATATTTATGATGAAACTACTTCTTTGCTTGATAATACTATGCCAGTAGGTGAATTTCTTGATGAACAACTTGCTAGGGCTAGAGAGAATGAAATTATTGAATCTGATAATATTGATGAAAGTGATGATGAAGATTCTCCCCCTAGATATGAATTGCATGTTGTGCCTGAGGGTTATGTTATGGATGAAGAAACTGCTAGAGACGTTTTAGCTTGCAATGATAGATCTGATCTTAAGAAACTATTAGTTGAGCTTAAAGAAAAGTCTTTGAATGCTAGAATGAAATAATACCCTGCTTTTGCTACTTCACCTATCTTTATTAGTGATAAGGATTATGATTTCTCTATCGATCCTGATATAATTACTTTGGTTGAATTTCATCCTTTCGATGGCTATGAATCTGAAACTGTTGTGGCACATCTTACTAAATTAAATGATATAGGCACCCTATTCACTAATGATGAGAAAACTCGCTATTATTATGTCCTTAAGTTATTTCCGTTCTCATTAAAGGGTGATGCTAAAACATGGTTTAATTCTCTTGATCCTGGTTGTGTGCATAGTCCCCAGGATATGATTTATTACTTCTCTGCTAAATATTTCCCCACTCATAACAAGCAAGCTGCTTTAAGGGAAATATATAATTTTGGGAAAATTGAAGAAGAGAGTCTCCCACAATCTTGGGGGAGGCTTCTCCGACTACTTAATTCTTTGCCTGATCATCCTCTCAAGAAAAATGAAATACTTGATATCTTTTATAATGGACTAACCGATGCTTCCAGAGACTACCTGGATAGTTGTGCTGGTTGTGTTTTCAGGGAAAGAACTGTTGATCAAGCTGAATTGCTATTGAATAATATGTTAACTAGTGAAAATAATTGGACACTTCCTGAACCAACTCCTAAGCCAAGTCCGAAGAAAAGGGGTATTCTATTTCTCAGTCCTGAAGATATGCAAGAGGCAAAGAAATCTATGAAATAAAAAGGTATTAAAGCTGAAGATGTTAAGAATTTACCACATATTGAAGAAATACATGGTCTTGATAACCCGACACAGGTGGTAAGGGTAAATTCTCTCTATAGATTTGATAAGTGTGAAATTACGTTTACTAAGTTTGCTAGCCAATGCTTGGATGAGTTTGATGACTTTATGGTTAAGCAACAAAACTTCAATGCTTATGTTGGTAGACAATTGAAACACAATACTGATATGCTTGAACACTTGAGTGATTATATGGCTAGTGTTAGAGGTGAACTTAAAATTATTATTAAACATGCTTCTATGGTTACCACTCAAGTAGAACAAGTACTTAAGTCTCAGAATGATTTTCTCAATGAATTAAATAATAAGAAGAATGATAATGCTGTTAGAGTTATGACTAGAGGTGGTAAAATGACTCAGGAACCTACCCTGAGGGCCTTCCTATGAGAATTGAGCAAGATTCTCAGAGAACTAATGTTGATGCACCTAGTCCTTCAAAAAGGAAGAAAAATAAAAATGATACGACTTTGCATGCTTCTAGTGAACCTGTTGTTGACACACCTGAGAACCCCAACGATATCTCTATTTCTGATGCTGAAACAAAATATGGTAATGAACATGAAACTAGTGATAATGTTAATGATGAAGTTCATGTTGATGCTCAACCTAGCAATGATAATGATGTAGAGATTGAACCTGCTATTGATCTTGATAACCCACAATCAAAGAATCAACGTTATGATAAGAGAAACTTTGTTGCTAGGAAGCATGGTAAAGAAAGAGAACCATGGATTCATAAACCCATGCCTTTTCCTCCTAAACCATCCAAGAAAAAGGATGATGAGGATTTTGAGCGCTTTGCTGAAATGATTAGACCCATCTTTTTGCGTGTGCGTTTGAATGATATGCTTAAAATGAATACTTATGCTAAGTATATGAAGGCAATTGTTAGTAATAAGAGAAAGATACTGGAAGCTGAAATTTCCACCATGCTTGCTAATTATACTTTTAAGGGTGGAATACCAAAGAAACTTGGAGATCCAGCAGTACCAACTATACCATGCTCCATTAAAAGAAACTATGTTAAAACTGCTTTATGTGATCTCGGAGCCGGTGTTAGTGTTATGCCTCTCTCTTTATCGTAGACTTGATTTGAATAAGTTGACACCTACTGAAATATCTTTGCAAATGGCTGATAAATCAACTGCTATACCTGTCGGTATTTGTGAGGATGTGCCTGTTGTGGTTGCAAATGTTACTATTTTAACGGACTTTGTTATTCTTGATATTCCCAAGGACGATAGTATGTCGATTATCCTTGGTAGACCCTTTTTGAATACTGCAGGGGCTGTTATTGATTGCAACAAAGGCAATGTCACTTTTCATGCTAATGGTAATGAGCATACAGTACACTTTCCGAGGAAACAACCTTAAGTCCACAGTATAAATTCTATTGGAAAATTTTCAACAATCACTATTGGAGGTTTTGAATTTCCTCTTCCTACTGTCAAGAAGAAATATGATATTCTTATTATTGGGAATGTGCATATCCCCGTAGAGGTAACCTAGTGTTATTCGAAATTTCTCCAGTTTCATGTTATTCGAAATGAGTTTGTTAACAAGACCTGATCAACCTTGTTAGTGGATTCCTTTTGACGAGCATGAGATGGATGAAGTTAGAAGGCACAACTCTCTGTACCCTCTATTTACTTTCTATTATTTATATTAAATAAAGCAAAAATAGTTTTTTTTTGTCTATTTTCTGAATTATTCATGCAATTAAAAATACCCTGAAAATAAAAGTTCTCCGAATGCCCTGAAAATTAAATATGATTTTTTATAGAATATTTGAGAATATCTGGCACTGAGAACACAGGAGGGGGAGCAGCCGTGTGCCCACGAGGGTGGAGGGCGCGCCCACCCCCTGAGAGCGCCCCCTGCCTCGTGGACCCCACATGGGTCCCCTCCACTTATCCTTGCACCCACACACTTTGTCTTGCTCCAGAAAAAATCACTAGCCAGCTCAAACCTGAGTTCTTGCTCATCTTGCTGCCATTTCGATCTCCTTGCTCAAAGCTCCTCTCACAAAACTACTTTGGGGCATTGTTCTTTCGTATGTGACTCCTCCAATGGTACAATTAGTTTTTGTTCTAGTGCTTTATTTATTGCAAATTTTTGCTGCTTAGGTGCCCTTGTTCTTGAGCTTACATGTCAAATTTATGTGGTCAAAAGTAGTTTTAATGCATGACTTAGCCTCTAGGCACTTGTTGGGGATATTACTATTAGTCATGACCCGCCCAGGAGGGGCTGGGTCAGTCCCAATGGCGGGTTACGCAAGAAGTCCAGTAAACATTCAAGACGATAGTTTATTAAACCTTATAGAAGGCCCAAGGGCCTGGAGGCGGCTTAAGGCCCGATATTGTAAACCGCCGTATGTAAGGAAAGACTTGTAAAGAAAGGCATGTAAAGGAAGTCACCGAGCCGGACACGATTATGAGCCGGCCGAGACTCTGTAGGCCACCAGGCGTCAACCCATGTATATAAGGGGACGACCCGGTGGCGGCTTAGGGCAAGAAACAAGAGATCGACAACCAAGCCGGCGAGTTGAGCCTCTTGGTAATCGAAACCTCAGCAATACCAACACAACTAGACGTAGGCTTTTACCTTCATCGTAAGGGGCCGAACTAGTATAAAACCTCTCGTGTCCTTTGTCCCGATTAACCCCTTTAAGCTTCCTAGTTGCGATGGCCCTACGACCAAGTCCTTTCTCTAGGACATCTGTCGTGACAATTCCACGATAGTTGGCGCCCACCGTGGGGCCAGCGCACGGTGGATTTGAGTTCTTAAAGGGCAACTTCGATGGGCTCAAGGGATACGCTGTGGGCCGGATGACCAAGAGTCGTCGTAGCAAACTCTACATCGACGACGAAGGCTGGGGCCCCGAGGTCGGCTCAATTGGGCCGAATGACCAACCGTGTCCCCTTCGGCGGAATTCACGTCTTCATCGGCCGGATCGGTGAGTCAGGTCCTGAGCCGGACGTCCACACCAACCTCATCGAAACGGCTCAGTGCGCGAGGACCGCCCGTGTTCAATTTGTCGTGAAGCATGCCTTTGTAGGATGCATCCACGGTGGTGAATACTCTGAAGGATCGGTGGAGGGCGGTGAGACGGTCGTCTGTTCTGACACTTCATCATCAACGGGCGAGATGGACTCTTTGTACCAGCTGTAGGACGGCATGCTCGGGGGTTGTTCCGATGGCAGCAGTATTCTGGACCCCCTTGAGCCGCCGAATTGGGATGGAGTCTTCATGGCAGGGACACAGCCCGGACAGAACTCTACAGCAGCGGCGGCAACGGCTACCAGATCGGCTGCAGCCGGGTCAGGAGACCCCGCGCGCCCCCCGGCTCAAATCTTGATGGACCTCATGGATAAACTGATGACTCTGTTGACTGTCGTGGTAGAGCCGGCGGATAAATCCTAGCATGACACAGAGGTGGCACGCGTACGTGAAGAGATGGTGCAAGCTAAGGAAAATATAGCCGCAGAGGAAGTCAGGATGGCAGCAGAGCGGGCGGCTTTGGGCGTTCATGCTCAACAGCTTCAAGCGGAGACCTTCCGGCTCCCGGTGGATCTGAACGCGTCGAACGAGGTCATGAGGAGGAGGCATCAAAAAACTCAATCACGTCTGCCTCTGAAGCTCGATCCTAGGAATCTTTTTCATATCCTCGGAGCCGGGGGAAGTAACCCGCCGGAGGCACCCCGGATTACAACACCCGGCGCGCCGGTCCAGCCGCGTGCCATGGATCCACCTCGTATAATTACCGCTCCACCTCATTACGTCCCAACACCGACGGGTGACTTCTCCAACCCATTGGAAAACCTCATCGTAGCATCGGCTCGTCTAGCGGCTCTCCCAATGGAAGGCGACTCACCGGCAGCGATTGAAACGCGGAGGGTAAGAGAACTTCTTCAAACAGCTCTGGCACAGCAGGATGCGTACTCCTACAGTCGAGACAGGATCCATTCAACTCCTTGCCCAAGCCAGAGCCCGAGCTACAGTAGGCATATGGAGTCCGCAGACATGTCAAGCAATGCTCAACGCCACAACCGGCCACACAGGCATGAGCCGGTGCGGGCTGGAGCCCTTAACCTGGTGGATCAGGAGAGCATTCGACAAGAGGCGGAACAAGCAATTCAAATGGCAGCAGAACAGGCGGCTCATCAGACTTTTCCGGCTTATCCAGCAACCTCGGTCGAGGCAGGAGTGGCCACAAGTACTGGAGGCGTCCCTTGCTTGGTGCCAGCCATACGTAATGAGAGTTTGCCAAAGGATTTTAAGGGGCCTCGTAAAGTGCCTAATTACACGGCTGACTTACAGCCGGGGGCTTGGATTGAGAGTTATGAGATGGCTATGGAGTTGTTGGAGGTCAGCGACGCAACAATGGACAAGTATTTCACCATTATGTTGGATGGGACAGCTCATACTTGGTTGAAGGGATTGCCACCCAATTCCATCGGCTCATGGGCGGAGTTAAAGGCCCGGTTCATCCAGAATTTCAAAGACACGTGTAAGCAGCCCATGTCGATTGTGAACCTGACCAATTGCAAGCAAGAGGATGGTAAATCCACAACCCATTGGGTGCGCTGAGTCAAGGAGATAATACATTCATCTGATAAGATGGATGCCGGCTCAGCAGTCTTAATGTTGAAGAAAAAATGTTGTTTTGAACCTCTGAAGCAGAAGCTAGGGCGGCTCAAGTGTGACTCAATGACATGGTTCAGTTGATGGCGGCTCTTGTCAAGTACGCTGATTCGGATAGTACCAAACATCTAGTGTCTGATGAAGAAAGGACAGCAAAGGGAAAGAAGAACAGCAACAGCAAGGGTCACCAGCATAACCCGGCAAATCAAGGAGGTAATAAACGTATGGCTGATGAGTTTGTTGCTAACACCGATGCACAAGGCGGAAATCAACGGCGCAAGGGCAGACAACCCCCTCGGTCGGGCGGGTCAGGTCCCACCCTTGAGCAATTATTGAATGAGCCTTGTACAAAGCACGGCACCCGGGAGAAGCCAGCCACCCACCCGTGGAAAGATTGTACGATCATGAAGGCGTTTAAAAATTCAAACGCGTTTGATGGAGGTCACGACCTAGGTGGTGGCTCAGGTGGAGGCGGTTTCCAAGGCCCGGGCGCCGGCTCAGGTGGAGGAGGATTCCATGGTCAGGGCCATCCTGGCAACCAAGGAGGATATAATCCGCAACCCAGCCAAGGTAATCAGCAGCAGCAGTCCGGATATCAGAGTAACCCGAAGCAGCTGAATAGTGGGCAATACCATGTATTCACCACTAGCTTATGTAAGAGAGACCAGAAGCTTCACAAGAGGGCCGTCAATGCCGTTGATCCGGTGATTCCACGTTACTTACGTTGGTCAGAGCATCCTATTGTGTGGAGTAGAGAGGATCACCCACCCCGGGTCGATAATCCGGGTCAGTTGGCTTTGGTAGTAGCGCCTCAGGTTGGTGGATACAAATTCACTAAGGTACTCATGGATGGAGGTAGCAGCATCAACATCCTCTACTATGAGACGTTCCGCCGGATGGGATTGACTGATAAAAGTCTTAAACAATCCAACATTATTTTTCACGGTGTGGTTCCTGGCAAGTCGGCATACCCAGTGGGTAAGATTGAACTACAAGTAGCCTTTGGGGATGAGTATGACTCTAGAGCAGAAAAATTAACCTTTGAGGTGGTTAAGATCAAAAGCTCGTATCATGCTCTGCTTGGACGGCCGGCTTATGCCAAATTCATGGCTCGGCCGTGTTATGTGTATTTGCAGCTTAAGATGTCGGGTTATAAGGGCACCATTACAGTACATGGGAGCCGGAAAATAGCTTTGGAGTGTGAAGAAGGCGATGCTGCCTATGCTGAATCTGTCTGTGCAATAGAGGAATTAAAGTTTTACAAAGATCATGTTGACCCGGCAGACGTGACGTCACTAAAGAAACCAACAACAGAGCATGAGCCGGTGTTGAAGTTCAAATCAGCTGATGACACCAAGATGGTTGACTTTGTGCCTAGCGACTCATCCAAGCAGTTCATCATCAGTGCAAACTTGGATCCAAAATAGGAAAGCGCGCTCATCGAGTTCATCCGTGAGAACCGTGACATCTTTGCATGGAAACCTTCAGACATGCCGGGTGCCCCGAGGGAACTCGCTGAGCACACTCTTAATATTGATCCAAAGTTTAAACCTGTCAGACAGTTTCTCTGACGGTTCAATGAAGAAAGGCGCAAGGCCATTGGAGAAGAGGTGGCCCGGCTTTTGGCAGTTGGGTTCATTATAGAAGTCTTTCACCGAGAGTGGTTAGCCAACCCGGTGCTTGTACTAAAAAAGAATGGCACCTGGCGTATGTGTGTGGATTACACCAATCTGAACAAGGCTTGTCCGGCTGATCCTTTTGCCCTCCCCCATATTGATCAGATCATTGATGCTACGGCGGTTTGCGCACGTTTGAGTTTCTTGGATGCTTATTCTGGTTATCATCAGATCAAGATGGCAGTCAAAGATCAGGAGAAGACGGCTTTTATCACTCCTTTTGGAGGTTTCTCCTATGTGTCTATGCCTTTTGGGGTTAAGAGTGCCCAGGCGACTTACCAACGGTGTGTGCAGAATTGTCTTCATGATCAAATTGGGCGTAATCTTCATGCTTATGTGGATGATATAGTGGTAAAATCCAGAAAAGAGGAAACCTTGGTCGCAGATCTGAAAGAGACTTTCGATAATCTTCGGGTCTACAAAATGATGCTTAACCCGGCTAAGTGTGTTTTTGGAGTCCCAGCCGGCAAGCTCTTGGGTTTTTTAGTTTCTAACCGAGGTATCGAAGCTAACCCAGAGAAAATCAAGGCAATTACATCCCTGGCCAAACTGACATGCATCAATGACGTTTAACGACTGGCGGGTCGTGTTGCTGCTTTGAGCCGGTTCATAAGCCGGTTAGGGGAGAAGGCAATGCCTTGGTATCAGATGATGAAGAAAACAGATGATTTTGTTTGGAGCGATGCTGCAAACTCTGCTTTTGAAGATCTGAAGACACAACTCGCTGAGCCACCGGTCCTGGCGGCCCCAGTTGAGAAAGAGCCACTTTTGTTATATGTGGCCGCCAACTCACGAGCTGTTAGTGTGGCTATTGTGGTGGAGCGCAAAGAGGCTGGCAAGGAACATCCGGTTCAACGGCTGGTTTACTATGTCAGTGAGGTGTTAACTGAATCCAAGCAACGATATCCACATTGGCAGAAGCTCGTATATGGGGTGTTCATGGCGAGCCGGAAGCTTAAGCATTATTTTCAGGGACATCCAATCACCGTGGTTAGCTCTGCTCCTTTGGGAGACATCATTCAATACAGAGAAGCCACTGGACGAGTCGCCAAGTGGGCCATTGAGCTTGGGTCTCATGGGTTGAAGTATGTGCCATGTACCACGATCAAATCTCAGCACTAGTTGACTTCATTAATGACTGGACAGAGATGTAGATGCCAGAAGAGAAACTAGACAACACATATTGGACTATTTATTTTGATGGGTCTAGATAGTTGTAAGGCTCGGGGGATGGAGTTGTTTTAACCTCTCCTCGAGGTGACAAATTTTTTGATGTGTTACGGTTGATGTTTCCTTGCACTAACAATGTGGCAGAGTATGAAGCCTTGCTCCATGGTCTTCGAGTGGCAAAAGAGATGAGTTTGAGCCGGGTCAGATGTCTTGGCGACTCAGATCTAGTGGCTCAATAGGTATCAGGGAAGTGGGATTCCAAGGACCCTCTCATGTCGGCTTATCGCGGGAGGTTGATGTTGTTGCAGGGCATTTTAAAGGTTATCAGGTGGAGCACATTGACCATCGAAAGAACGAAGCGGCCGATGCTTTAAGCCGGTTGGGGTCTCAGCGTAAGCCGGTACCACCTAACACCTTTTTGGATGTTTTGCATAACCCGTCTGTCAAGTTGCCCACTAAAGAAGATTTAGTTGTTCCTAACCCGGAGGCGCAGTTGGTGGCGGCTCTTCATGTCATCCCAGATTTGACAGTGCCGTTCTTGGCTTACATGACCTGGGGAGAATTGCCAGCAGATGAGACCCTGGCTCGACAGATAACCCGGTGGTCTAAGTCAACGACGACTTCTGATGGAGAACTATACCATCACAGCGTTTCTAGAGCATTTCAACGGTGTGTTTCCCCTAAAGAAGGCCAAGAATACTTCGTGAGATCCATGAAGGCGATTGTGGTCATCACGCCGGGTCAAAATCTCTGGTGGCCAAAGCTTTTCGTCACGGTTTTTACTGGTTGACGGCTCACGCTGATGCAGAGGATCTGGTCAGCAGATGTGATGGATGTCAAAAATTTGCACGACGAGCACATGTTCCGGCTCAAGAGCTCCGGATGATTCCAATCACATGGCCATTTGCGGTCTGGGGGCTTGACATGGTGGGGCCTTTTAAAAGGTTGAAGGATAAAAAGACACATCTTTTAGTGGCCGTTGATAAATTTACAAAGTGGGTTGAGGCAGAACCGGTGAGTAAGTGTGATGCAGCCACGGCGGTTCAGTTCATGAAAAAGGTGATCTTTCACTTTGGTTTTCCACACAGCATTATCACTAACAATAGCACTAATCTGTCCCAAGGGGCTATGGGGGAGTTTTGTCAACATGAGCATATCCAGCTTGATGTTTCTTCTATAGCTCATCCTCAATCAAATGGCCAAGCTGAGAGAGCAAATCAGGAAATTTTAAAAGGTCTCAAACCTCGGCTTATGGTTCCCTTACAGTGAACGGCGGTTTGTTGGGTAGAGGAATTACCCTCGATGTTGTGGAGTATCAACACCACACCTAACAGGTCTACAGGTTACACACCTTTCTTCATGGTGTATGGAGTAGAAGTAGTGTTGCCTAGTGACATCCGTCATGACTCACCCCGTGTGGTGGCTTATGTTGAAGCTAATAATGAACAAGCCAGACAGGATGCACATGACTTGTTGGATGAAGAAAGAGACTTAGCAGTGGCTCGGTCAGCAATTTATCAACAGGACCTACGCCGTTATCACAGCCGCCGGGTTAAGTACAGGACTTTTCAGGAAGGCGACCTGGTGCTCCGGCTCATCCAGGATCTGTCAGATGTGCATAAGTTATCCCCGCCTTGGGAAGGACCCTTTGTGGTCAGCAAGAACTTAAACAACGGGTCGTATTACCTCATCGACGTTCAAGAACACAAAGATTCACGTAAGTCGGAGGAGGAGACCCGCGGGCCGTGGAACATTGCTCAACTTCGGCCATACTACACCTGAGCCACCGGCTCTCAACATGTACATACTTAAACATTGTATATACCATGATAAGTAATAAAGTAAGACCATCGGTCTCTTT
This sequence comes from Triticum urartu, assembly GCF_056163025.1. Taxonomy (NCBI): domain Eukaryota; kingdom Viridiplantae; phylum Streptophyta; class Magnoliopsida; order Poales; family Poaceae; genus Triticum; species Triticum urartu. The sequence goes on along the minus strand of NC_141876.1, from coordinate 169,018,316 downwards.
TCTTTTCAAAGATTATGCATCTTTGTTATTTTTTATTTTCAAATGACTATTAAGGAGCTGATCATATTTGAATCAAGTCTAACCTTTTTTGGTCCGGCTTATGATCGTATTCGGATCTAGCTGCAATTATCATGGTCATTTGGGGGATTCCTGTTCAAACATAGGTCGTATTCGAACCAAAGAGAACATAGCTGTCGTAACCCTCTTGATCGGCTCAAGGCCAAACTCATTGGGGGGCTTCTTGATCGTATTCGAATCATAGCTTAACCCCTTTTGGGTCCAACTTGGATCGTATTCGAATCAGGGTCGTTAAAAACCTCTCAAGGTCATTTGGGGGCTTCCTGTTCAAACATAGGTCGTATTCGAACCAAAGAGAACATAGCTGTCGGTACCCTCTTGATCGGCGCAACGCCACAGCCACTGGGGGCTATATGGTCGTATTTGAACCTTAGCTTAACCCTTTTGGTCCGGTTTACTGATCATATTCGAATCAAAAGCCACCAACATTTAAATATAAGCATAAATCATACATGTTAAACTTTTATTTGCCTTTGAGTTTTTTTTGTTACAAATAATTAGCATGATCTTCTTCGCCGGCTTGTCTATTTGACAACAAGGCTACCAAGGTATGATGATCATTAAAGTATTCAAAGGCATTGATTTCTCAGAAAGATTGAGTTATCAACTTCATTACCCGGGTTACTCAAGCCGGTGGTCTAAGGATCAAAGGTACAAGTATGGCTATTATTTATATGTAATTGCCTGCTGCATTAACTAAAGAGTTAGTTTCAGCCCTTGTCCTTTATTTATATCTGTTTTTTGTTTTATATTATGATAAACATATTGGATATAAGCTGGGTGTTTTAACCCGTTTGGTTCTAAGCTGCCAAGCCAGTCTTTTCTCTTGTATCTACAGGGAACAGAGTTAAAGTGTTGCAGAAACAATCATCAAATATAATGCATATATTGCCATCAGGAAACACGGAGTCACACACAGTGTTTTATGCACGATGGCATAAGCAAGGCATTTAGTGTTTTCACAGCTAAACTATTACACGGCTTTTTATAAGCCAATGAAGATGGTTATTATTCCTCCCTCGCCGGTTCACCGCCCTCTGTTGGCTGGAAGTTGGGTTTTGACCAGTCAAAACCATTCACGGCGACGAATTCTGCTTCTTCGTCGATCAGGCCGGCCGGGTCAACTTCCGGGGCAAATGTATTTTCTCTTACAGGCGGGATTAAATCTGTCACCTTGTACGAGGGAGTCGCCATCTTCTTATTTTCAGCATCAAAACCCGGCTGATATTTGTCAATGTCGGTATCATCTCCAAGGGTAGTTGCCTGAGGCCGAACTCCGCGCACACAAGCCATGATGTCATCCTGCTCAAAGGGAGATTTGTCTTCCTTCACGGTGGAATAGCCTCTGGCCACGTCCATCGGGTCTAGGTTTGGCACCCAAGCCTTGGAGCGGGTCAGGGCAGTCAAAGCCCCGGTTCGCACACAGGAGCACTTCACTTCTTGAAATCTGGCAGGTAGGATTGATAGTTTCTTCAGAACGTCGCTGAGCCGGTTGGGTCCTTGATTGGCAGGAGAGATGGTAGCAAGTGCCTGTTGTGCGCCAATATACAGTTGTTCTACTAAAGTGTACACTACCTTCAGTTTAGTCAAAGGATCTTGGCTCAGGTTCTTGCTTCGTGGGCCTGCACATGTTTTATACACAAAGTCAGCTGGCGGCTTATATTCCGGATCAACAAAAAGTACATAAGATTAAAAACGGACGACTTACCAAAGATGGCGGCCACCATTTGAGACACCCGGCCCTTTAAGCCATTCAGCTCTGTTGACACCTCTTCAAGGGCTGCTTCGGCTCTCTCAGCGCGTTGTGTCAGACGCATTTTTTCCTCTGCCCAGGTCTTCTTCTTGGCAGCCAAACTGGTCTTTAAGTTTTCCGTCTCAGAGAGACTTATTTGCAATTTGGAGTTAGCAGACTTGATTTCTGCTTCCTGACCTGCTAGCCGGGTCTTCGCATTAGTCAATTGAGAGTTTAGTTCAGATAAGGCATTCTGGAAGAATACATACTCAGATAAGTCAAGATTTTGCTCAAAGGCTCAAATATCAAGATTCAAGTCTCAAGTACTTTACAAAAAACCACTTGACACTTGGAGGCTAATGTATGCCAAAACAAATTTTTATGACTCTAAAGACATACCTTAAGTCCCAAGTACTTTACAAAGTAATAACACTTGGCACTTGGGGGCTAATGTATGCAGTTCAGCAAGTTTCTCAAGGTTAAGCCGGAGTATTAAGTCCTTTGAATACGGTACAAAACAATTTAAAGTATCGGCTCATTTATGATCAAAATGAACTGGCCCTTGGGGACTACAGGTGAAGCTCTGTTCTATTTTATTGAACCCAACAAAGATTTCCAAGGTAAAAGTATTGGCCTATATTATCAAGTCTACAGATCATTCCCGTTCTCTCATAATCTGAAAACTTGGGGGCTGGTGGAATATATAGATAATCCGGAAGAACATACCTCATATTTCAACTGCAACTGTTTGACCATTTCAATCTCAGAGTCGCGACTGGAGTGCACATGGCTGAGATAACCGGATAAAATATCGTTGGCATTTAGATGGTCGTAATTGGCAACGTCAAAGCGCACTTTGTGCCTCTCCAATGCCTCTTGTTTCGTAGTACGCCGAGCCAGCACGGCTGGATTCCCCGGCTCAAAAAAACGGCTCCTTGTGATCTGAACGTCTTGTGCAGACGGTGATGGCGGGGTTGGCTGAGCTTGATGGTCCAGTAGCGGAAGGATTCACGGTGGTCTCATCAAACGACGGCTCAAGAGGATTTGCTTGTACATCGATAGGTAGGTCTTCTGGAGCGTCAGTTAATGGAGGGGAAGATGGCCTGGCCGGGTCAGATGCAAGCATCGGCGGGTCTTCCGCCGGCTTAGCTGCCTTTGCCTTCTTGGATTTAGCTTGGCCACTAAGAGGGATGTTGCAGAACCGTTAGTACAGAGATACAATTTGAACAACCCAGAAAAAGGAGGATTTTTCATTACCCAGGGGCAGTTTTAAAGGCCGAAAATTGATTTTGCGATGAGTCGCCAGAAGAGCGGGACACCTCCTGAAAAGATAAAATAGAGTTAAAATAATACAATGGGAAGGATCCATTAAACAGAGTTAAAGACAGAAAGAAGTAAACCTCATTCGGGCGCTTCTGAGGAGTTTGTTGAAGAGCGACAACCGGCTCATCTTCAGTCTGAGCTTGATGGCGGCTTTCATGTTGCTGCTTTTTTAAATGAAAGTTGGGATCCAAGTGAGCTAAAGGGTTAGAAAACCTTACTTTACGGATCACTCGTCGAATTTTTTGTCTTGGCAAGGGCTCTGAGTCGGAGGAAATGATAGTTACCTCTGCTTCCACAGCCTGACTAGCCCCAGTGTCATCCTGGTAATGATCAGCGTTAATAAGATTATTAAAAAATTGGCCAAGGGAATCAAGGGCTACCTCCGAATCAGATGTATCATCAAGCTTCATCCAATCTTCAGCAGTGTTCTTTTTCTTCTTTTTCGACCTCCAGGTCGTTTTCTTGGCATTTATGGCGGACGCTTTCACTTTCTTGGCAGCCTCATGGTCATACTTAACTTTCCAGAAGTAAGAGTTGGCCTGCAGATAGGTAAAAATAAGATGAAGAGTCAGGCAAGTATTAAAACAATACGGCCGGGAAAAATACAAAGGAGAGAAATAATAATATCCTTACTTCTGGCACCGGGTTAAGCTTGCAGAAGGGGTTTAACCCGACAATACTACAGTCTTCGTATTTCCCGTTCACCAGAAGGGTTGACATTGAAACAATATATTCTTCTATTAATTGAACGGGGCTGTGACGAAGAGAGTCATCCGGACCTCCACCATACTCATACATCAGCTTTCATCGACGGCTTTAAGGGATGACCCGCCATGAGATCCAGTAGCGGGTCAAATCAACTCCAGTTAACCCGTTCCCTAACAAAGCATTAATCCTTTTGATGGAGGGTATCAGCCTCTTGCGTTCAGCGGCAGTAAGCTTTTCGAGAAGCGCGAGCTTGGAGTCAAGATGATCGGGGCGATAACCCGGCAGTGGCTTCTCTTCGCCGGCGAAATGTCTTGACAGTAGAACCAAGTCTGGTTCCAGTCCTTTGGGTGACTTGGTAAGACTATGAGAGGGAAGATAGCACCCGGCCAACGCTGAATGGAGATGCCTCCGAGTTCTAAGCTGAGGCCGTTGGTGCACTCGTTCTGCCGATTCAGATAAAAGTATTCTCTAAACAACTCCATGGTCGGCTCTTGTTGAAGATATACCTCACAGAGCACTTGGAAGTTACAGATGTTAGATATGGAATTGGGCCCGATATCTTGAGGGTGGAGTTTGAAAAAGCGGAGTACCTCTCTGAAGAACTTTGAGCCGGGTGGTGAGAAGCTACGGTTCATGTGGTCAGTAAAAACAATCACTTCGCCGTCTCTTGGATTGGGTCATTCTTCTTCCGAGTCAGGGGCACGATAAGACATGACGGTTTTCGCTGGTAGAAATCCTATGGCGAAGAACTCTTTCAAACGTTCCTCAGTTACGGTTGAGGGAACCCAGTTACAGATGGTTGGTGCTTTGGACGGCATGATGTGCAAAGATGAACTGAAAAGAAAGGCAACATGCAGGTTCAGTTTAATGGTGAGATTGACAGTTAAGTGATGATGATGCAAACAAGTAATGGCAGCTTAGTTAAGGGCTAATGACATATAAGGAAAATTAAGCTGGCATGGTAAGCCACCATGACTACAGATATTTGAAGAAGGCAATTTCAGCTAAGTGTTGAGACAAACAAGTTTCCTAAATTGTTTGGTATTATTCCAGATCAAATGGCTATTCAAAATAGAAAAAATTCTAGATCTAAAAAAGTTTAGCGCAGAAGAGTATGTAAAGTTCCAATGCAGCCTTTGAAACAGAGAAATGGATCTGTGGATCAAGAAAAGTAACAAAAACACTACCGCATGAGCATATATGTATATTTTTCGAATCAAGAAGAGGCCTGCGGTGGAAAAACTACAAGGGACTGCGATGAACTCGGAAGAACACGAAGGAATCTCAAAACCCTAAGTGCGGATCTGCGAAGTGAAAATAAGGGAACTTACAGTCACAGGTCTTCTGCGGAGGTCGCCGCCGTTCTCTGGATCGGTTCAGATTGATGCAGCAGCCAACGTCGACGGAGACAGAGGTGAAGCGCGGCGGCGGCGAAGCTCGAGCAGCAGGGGGTGCGCGAGAGGAAGAAGACAGAGCAAGAGAGGGGAATGAGGAAGGCCGAGGCGTGCCTATTTATAAGGGAAAGATGCGAACAGACGGGCGCGAAAATCAAGGAGAGCCAAATAATGGTTATCTCGCTACACAGACGCCTCGATTCTCGGTAAACATTAAAGATAAAAGATCCGTTGGGAGATGATGTCATGAAAGTTTTTTGCGTTTTCAAGAGATGACGTCACGACGGGTTGCAAAAACTTCAGTGAAGATAAAAAGATGGATTTTTGTCTAAGTATTGAAGATTGACAAAGAATGAAATTCAAAGTCAACCTCGGGCCTAATGTTGGGGATATTACTATCAATCATGACCCGCCCAGGAGGGGGCGGATCAGTCCCAATGGCGGGTTACGCAAGAAGTCCAGTAAACATTCAAGACGATAGTTTATTAAACCTTATAGAAGGCCCAAGGGCCTGGAGGCGGCTTAAGGCCCGATATTGTAAACCGTCGTATGTAAGGGAAGACTTGTAAAGAAAGGCATGTAAAGGAAGTCACCGACCCGGACACGATTATGAGCCGGCCGGGACTCTGTAGGCCACCAGGCGTCAACCCATGTATATAAGGGGACGACCCGGTGGCGGCTTAGGGCAAGAAACAAGAGATCGACAACCAAGCCGGCGAGTTGAGCCTCTTGGTGATCGAAACCTCAGCAATACCAACACAACTAGACGTAGGCTTTTACCTTCATCGTAAGGGGCCGAACTAGTATAAAACCTCTCGTGTCCTTTGTCCCGATTAACCCCTTTAAGCTTCCTAGTTGCGATGGCCCTACGACTAAGTCCTTTCTCTAGGACATCTGCCGTGACAATTCCATGACAGCGCTTGTAGGAGTGGTTGCTATCAATTTTGTTGAGTTTGGTTCACTTTTATTTTAAGTTACTAAAAATTTCAGAAATTTTCAGAAAAAGATGAAGAGATTTTTGAGGGGCTCATCGAGCCGAAGCTCGAAGGATAAGCAAGATGAAGAGAACAAGAAGCCCAAGTATAATCTCCCTCGTACTGCGGAGGTTCGGCCATGTGAATGGCCTTGTCATGAGTTCCTTAGAGAAGCCGGGATTCATGAAGGTTTTTATTATTTGGCTGAGAATGCAGGCCTCACCGCCTTCCTCCACGACCAGCGTGAACAGTATCTCTTACTCACCAATATCTTTGTGCAAATTTTCATTTCCATGTTAGGAGATCACCACCGTCGGTGGAATTTTATTTATATGATGTGCATAAGGAGATGTCACTTTATGATTTTTGCCGGGTCTGTTTGATACCCTTTGAGGGAAGCATAGAGGAACCACGTTGTAATGATGTGGAGGGATTTATTGATATGATTACTGTAGGGGAAACGGGGAAAGTTTCCGATGCGAGAATCACTAGCATACATTTTCCTGTTCTACTTTACTTCGTAATATTTGCTAGTAGATGCTTAATTGGTCGCGGGAACTGTGGAAACCTTAGTGCCCCTGATATTGTTATTTTGCGCCATGCCTTGTTTCAGGACACTACTTTCAGTTTAGGCGCTATTGTTGCTAAACGGTTAAATCTGAACCGTACTAAGGGCCCCATCCTCAGAGGCATCTTTGCCTCGCGCCTTGCTACACACTTTAACATACCTATCAGGAATTATGGGAAAGAGGAACAGTGGCTGCCTCCTATTGCTCTAGGTTATAAGAGTATGGTAGCACATGGGTTTATTGTTAAGGATAAGAATAAGACACTCAAATATAAATTGATATTTAACAAAAATTATTGTGAGTTTATTACCTTGCCCGCGCCCTCTTTGTTTAACATATTTTTAGGCATATACCTTGTTCCGCCGGAGGACATTCATGCCTACCAGAGCCAGATGTCAGCTGCAGAGCTGGAGCCACCATCTAACCCTCACCGTCAGTCCGTTTATCAGTGGAATCCGAAGGAGATCGCCAGCCAGTGGCAATCTGAGGACCCTTCTCAGTACGACCCCAACTGCAGTTTTGATCCATGGGCATAGACCAGCTTAGGCCAAAAGCCTACGCTTGGGGGAGTACGTATCTCTCACCGACATTACATTCATGTTCACACACTCATGCCAGTTGTCGGTGCTCATACTTTTTCATTGTATCATCCATGCAAGTTTATTTTCTTTTTAAGATTTCTTCTTGTGTGTTTGAAAAACCTTAAGAAAAACCAAAAAATTAGTTGTAGCTTTTAGTTAGTTTACTTTTCATGCCTTTAGTTGTAGTAATTAAAAAATAAAACCCAAAAATATTTCTCGTTCTTCTTTTGCTTGTTGGGAGCTTTCTCGTGTAAGTAGTTTTGTTTTATTTCTTCCTTTGGGGGCCGAGCGGAGAAGACCATAATGAAAATGTTGAGTGGTTCTTATATGCGTTATGGTTTATCTAACAAAGAGCCCATATTACCTTGTCTTCTCCCATGAATTGAATGCTTGCATATTCCAGCTTAGTCCAATGCACGTGCACTATTATTATTATCCACACTATTCGGTCGTGCAAGTGAAACACAATAATTGAAGGAAAATATGCCCTAGAGGCAATAATAAAGTTATTATTTATTTCCTTATTTCATGATAAATGTTTATTATTCATGCTAGAATTGTATTAAACGGAAACATAATACATGTGTGAATACATAGACAAACAGAGTGTCACTAGTATGCCTCTACTTGAGTAGCTCATTGATCAAAGATGGTTATGTTTCCTAACCATAGACATGAGTTGTCATTTGATAAATGGGATCACATCATTAGGAGAATGATGTGATTGACTTGACCCATTCCGTTAGCTTAGCACTTGATCGTTTTAGTTTACTGTTATTGCTTTCTTCATGACTTATACATGTTCCTATGACTATGACATTATGCAACTCCCGATTACCGGAGGAACACTTTGTGTGCTACCAAACGTTAGAACGTAACTAGGTGATTATAAAGGTGCTCTACAGGTGTCTCCGATGGTACTTGTTGAGTTGGCATAGATCGAGATTAGGATTTGTCACTCCGATTGTCGGAGAGGTATCTCTGGGCCCTCTCGGTAATGCACATCACTATAAGCCTTGCAAGCAATGCAACTAATGAGTTAGTTGTGGGATGATGCATTATGGAACGAGTAAAGAGACTTACCGCTAACGAGATTGAGCTAGGTATTGAGATACCGACGATCGAATCTCGGGAAAGTAACATACCGATGACAAAGGGAACAATGTATGTTGTTGTTCGGTTTGACCGGTAAAGATCTTCGTAGAATATGTAGGAACCAATATGAGCATCCAGGTTCCGCTATTGGTTATTGATCGGAGATGTTTCTCAGTCATGTCTACATAGTTCTCGAACCCGTAGGGTCCGCACGCTTAACGTTCAGTGATGATCGGTATTATGAGTTATATGTGATTTGATGTACCGAAGGGATTTCGGAGTCCCGGATGTGATCGCGGACATGACGAGGAGTCTCGAAATGGTCGATATATAAAGATCGATATATTAGACGACTATATTCGGTTACTGGAAGTGTTCCGGGTGATTTCGGAGAAAACCGGAGTGCCGGAGGGTTACCGGAACCCCCCCCCCCCCGGGAGAAGTAATGGGCCACATGGGCCTTAGTGGAGAGAGAGAGGGCCGGCCAGGGTAGGCCGCGCGCCCCCTCCCCATCTGGTCAAAATTGGACTAGGGAAGGGGGGCGGCGCCCCCCTTTCCTTCTCCCTCTCCTCCTTCCTTTCCCCCTCCTAGTAGGAGTAGGAAAGGGGAGTTCTACTCCTACAAGGAGGAGGACTCTTCCTCCTGGCATGCCTAGCAAGGGCCGGCCAGCCTCCCCCTTGCTCCTTTATATATGGGGCAGGGGGCACCCTAAAACACACAAGTTGATTGTTCCAAGCCGTGTGTGGTGCCCCCTCCACCGTAATCCACCTCGATCATATCATAGCGGTGCTTAGGTGAAGCCCTGCATCAGTAGCAACATCATCACCATCATCACGCCATCGTGCTGACGGAACTCTCCCGTGAAACTCAGCTGAATTGGAGTTTGTGGGATGTCATCGAGCTGAACGTGTGCTGAACTCGGAGGTGCCGTATGTTCGGTACTTGGATCGGTCGGATCGTGAATGCGTACGACTACATCAACCGCGTTCTCATAACGCTTCTGCTTACGGTCTATGAGGGTACATGGACGATACTCTTCCCTCTCGTAGCTATGCATCACCATGATGTTGCGTGTGGGTAGGAATTTTTTTGAAATTACTACATTCCCCAATAGTGCCATCCGAGCCAGGTTTATGTGTAGATGTTATATGCACGAGTAGAACACAAAGGAGTTGTGGGTGTGGGTATATACATATTGCTTTCCGTCACTAGTTGATTCCTGATTCACCAGCATAGTTGGATGAAGCGGCCCAGACCGACATTACGCGTACGCTTACGCGAGATTGGTTCTACCAACGTGCTTCGCGCACAGGTGACCTATGGGTGTCTGTTTCTCCAGCTTTAGTTGAATCGGATTCAATGAACATGGTTCTTTCTGAAGATCAAAAAGCAATCACTATACCGCGTTGTGGTTTTTGATGTGTAGGTAAGAACGGTTCTTGCTCAGGCCGTAGCAGCCACATAAAACTTGCAACAAGAAAGTAGAGGACGTCTAACTTGTTTTTGTAGGGCATGTTGTGATGTGATATGGTCAAGGCATGATGCTATATTTTATTGTATCAGATGATCATGTTTTGTAACGGAGTTATCGGCAACTGGCAGGAGCCATATGGTTGTCGCTTTATTGTATGCAATGCAATCGCCCTGTAATTGCTTCACTTTATCACTAAACAGTAGCGATAGTCATGGAAGAAATATTTGGCGAGACGACAACGATGCTACGATAGAGATCAAGGTGTCGCGCCGGTGACGATGGTGATCAAGATAGTGCTCTGGAGATGGAGATCAAAGGCACAAAATGATGATGGCCATATCATATCACTTGTATTGATTGCATGTGATGTTTATCCTTTATGCATCTTATTCTGCTTGATTGATGGTAGCATTATAAGATGATCTCTCACTAAATTTCTAGGTACAAGTGTTCTCCCTGAGTATGCACCGTTGCCAAAGTTCGTCGTGCCGAGACACCACGTGATGATCGGGTGTGATAAGCTCTACATTCACATACAACAGGTGCAATCCAGTTTTGCACACGTAGAAATACTCGGGTTAAACTTGACGAGCCTAGCATATGCAGATATGGCCTCGGAATACTGAGACCGAAAGGTCGAGCGTGAATCATATAGTAGATATGATCAACATAGTGATGTTCACCATTGAAAAACTACTCCATTTCACGTGATGCTCGGTCATGGTTTAGTTGATTTGGATCACGTGATCACTTAGATGATTAGAGGGATGTCTATCTGAGTGGGAGTTCTTAAATATGATTAATTGAACTTTAATTTATCATGAACTTAGTACTAGATAGTATTTTGCTTGTCTATGTTGTTGTAGATAGATGGCCCGATGTAACACCCACAATGCGGCTATATCTCCCACGTGTCGGGGCACGACTTAGAGGCATAGCCGCATGGTAGGCATGTCGCAAGAGGGGTAACCTTTACACATCCCATGTACTGAATAAGAAAGGGATAAAGAGTTGGCTTACAATCGCCACTTCACACAAATTCAAGTTAAACATACATCAACCAGAATACAATCAAGGTCCGACTGCGGAACCAAAATAAAAGAAGACAACCCCAAATGCTAGATCCCCGATCGTCCCAAATAGGCTCCACTACTGATCATCAGGAAAGGAAACAACACAGCGGACAATATCTTCATCCAGCTCCCACTTGAGCGCGATTGTATCATCCGCACCGGAATCGTCGGCACCTGCAACTGTTTGGAAGTATGTGTGAGTCATGATGACTCAGCAATCTCACACCCGCGAGATCAAGACTATTTAAGCTTATGGGTAGGAAAGGGTAGTGAGGTGGAGCTGCAGCAAGCACTAAGCTTATATGATGGCTAACATACGCAAATAAGAGCGAGAAGAGAAGCAACGCAAACGGCCGAGAAGCTAGAAGTGATCAAGAAGTGATCCTGAGACTACTTACGTCCAAGAATAACACAAGAACCGTGTTCACTTCCCGGACTCCGCCGGAAAGAGACCATCACGGTTACACACGCATTTGATGCATTTTAATTAATTTAAGTTTCAAGTTCTCTACAATCGGACATTAACAAATTCCCATCTGCCCATAACCACGGGCACGGCTTTCGAAAGTTCAAAACCCTGCAGGGGTGTCCCAACTTAGCCCATCACAAGCTCTCACGGTCAACGAAGGATATTCCTTCTCCCAGGAAAACCCGATCAGACTCGGAATCCCGGTTACAAGACATTTCGACAATGGTAAAACAAGATCAGCAAGACCGCCTGATGTGCCGACATCCCGATAGGAGCTGCACATATCTCGTTCTCAGGGCAACACCAGATGAGCGCTCCGTACAACTAAAACCAGCACTCAAGTTTCCCCGAGGTGGCACTCTAAAGGACTCTAGTTCGGACCAACACTTAGAAAAGCACTAGCCCGAGGGGTTAAAAATAAAGATGACCCTCGAGAACGCGACTCCCAAGGGAAAAGTAGGTGGTGGTGAGGCAAATGGTAAAACCAAGGTTGGACCTTGCTGGAGGAGTTTTATTCAAAGCGAACTGTCAAGGGGTCCCCATAACACCCAACCGTGTAAGGAACGCAAAATCAAGGAACATAACACCAGTATGATGGAAACTAGGGCGGCAAGAGTGGAACAAAACACCAGGAATAAGGCCGAGCCTTCCACCCTTTGCCAAGTGTATAGATGCATTAAAGTAAATAAGATATAATAATGATATCCCAACAATGTCCATGTTCCAACATGGAACAAACTTCATCTTCACCTGCAACTAACAATGCTATAAGAGGGGCTGAGCAAAGCGGTAACATAGCCAAACAACGGTTTGCTAGGAAAGGTGGGTTAGAGGCTTGACATGGCAATATGGGAGGCATGATATAGCAAGTGGTAGGTAGCGCGGCATAGCAATAGAGCGATCAACTAGCAAGCAAAGATAGAAGTGATTTCGAGGGTATGGTCATCTTGCCTAAGATCCCGCAAGGAAGAAGAACGAGTCCATGAAGAAGACAAACGGACGTAGTCGAACGAATCCTCACAAACGCGACGTTATCAGAACTAACCCGAAGAAGCAACACCAGAAAGAAGCAAACAACATAGTAAACAACCATCACATAAACTTGGCATGATGCACAATCAAGTATGATGCATGCCCGGTTTAATTAGGCATGGCATGGCAAAGTGCACAAACAAAACTACAAATTAAGTGGAGCTCAATATGCAACAAAACACCACATGACTTATTTAGTTCTCTCCCGTTTAAGTACTCAACAATATTAAATGTTAGTTAGCATGGCAAGTGGTGAAGCATATGAAAACTACCTATCTAGACAAGTTTAAATGAGGCCGAACAACAAGCAACAAGTCTGGAAAAATCCTCATGTGCATATTTTAGATTTGGTAATGTTCTGCCCTAAACCATATTTGAGAGTTCTTAAACATGCAAAGTAAAGCCACCATGTTAAACTAGGCATTTTTTACCCCATTTACATATAAAGTTTATTAAGTTTGGAGCTACGGTTATTAAGTTATGAAATAAAGCATTTTAGCATGGCATTGGAGCAAATTAAGGCAAACATCAATTTAAACATTTCAAACATGCAAGAAAGTTGGATATTGTGAAACTAGACGAAATTCTAAGCATTTTTCATATATAAGTTATTTTAATCCGATGCATGGTTGTGGAATTATTAAATGCATGAACAAGGAGGACTTTTCTGTGAAACTGCGTTCTCTGGAATAATTAGGAAAATTCGTTGGAACAGGAAAAAAACGACACGGGCTGAATCAACAGGCTGGCCCAACAGGTGGACAAAAAAATAAGAGGAGGGCACTGGGGTGTGCTCACACTAGGGCTGGCCCGGTCAGTGGAGAGGTAGGCGGTGGGGCTGCAGCCCACGCGGTTGGCGAGGCGCGGTTAACGTGCAACGAGCGGGACGAGGGGTCCATCGACCCCGAGCGTTGGTGCATCGAGGAGGTCCTGTGGCGTTCTAGCTCACCGGACTTGGCGGCGGACGGCACCGGCGACACAGCGGACGAGCAAATCCGGGCGAGGGCGACCTCGAGGCAGTAGGGAATGATGGATACTTTCACTTGGGGCTGGATCCGACCAACAGCGATGCGATGTGGAGCTCCGGGCAACATTTGACCATGGCGGCGATAGATGAGCTCCTGCAGAAGGTGAGGGAGATCTGAGAGACCGGAGGGAGCTCGTGAGAAGGACAAGGAAGGCGGGGTACTGGCCTGGAGGTGGTCGCCGCTGGCTACTCTGGCAAGTCGGTGTGGAAGGAGCAGACAGGTGGGAGGGGTCGAGGCGCTCCTCCCCTTGATCCGATCAGGTGTGAGGGAGCGGAAGGCACGGGACGATTGGGCCCAGGGCGGCAGTGGCGGGCCGGATGCGGGCCTGCAGGGCCACGGCGGCGGGGACGCGCAGGGATGTGCGTGGAGCCCTCTGATTGGCTCCCGCAGGAGCTGGTGGTGGCGCTGGCATGTGGAGCGGCGACAAGTGGCAGAGAGGGGTTTGGCCAGTGTGGAAAACGAGGGCGGCGGCGCTGATTTTGAGGGGGGAGTTGTCTGCTGTCAAAATGGAAGGGAGGGGGTGTTATATAGGGAAGGTTTGGGGTTAGGGGGGATTTTGGACCGTTCGAAGCCTCCGATCGCTATCCAACGGTTCCGGTCGGAGGGTGGGTTTAGTGGGCTGCAGGTGGGTTTATTGTGACTGTGTAGAAAGCTGAGGGCTGCGGGAGAGAAGAGAGAGATGCCCTGCAACAGATTCTAGAGACCGAAAACGTCCGACGATTTGACCGACTATATTGTCGCTATAGTTATCCGTTGGGGCATCCAACGAACTCCGAATGCAATGAAATTTGGAGGCGACCTACTAACAACATAGCAACACTACATGCCAACTTTCAACCCATTCCGAGAACATTTTCTGGCCAATTATAACATAATATTTCGGACGTGTCGCGGGCACGTGCAAGCGTGTCTGGTCTCAGAACAGACAACAGAAAGAACTTGGAGACCGGGACGGATGCAAGTTTTGAAAACATGATGATGCAATGCACATGATGACATGGCAAGATGCGACACGCAAGCAAAAGACATGGTAATGACACCGAATAACTGGAAGACACCTGGCGCATCGGTCTCGGGGCATCACAACACTCCACCACTACGAGAGGATCTCGTCCCGAGATCTAGGATGCCATCGAAGAGAAAATGAATGAGGAAGAGAAGAGGTAAAACTAAGTTGCTTCTTTGACAAATGAGTGAAACCACGAACCTTGAGAGGTTGAACAAATTGAAAGAAGAATACAATGGAGATAAACGAGATTGCGAACACTCCATTAGAAAAGAGGAACAAGGGACAGTACTAGAACCTTGTAGGTTGAAAGACATAAGAAAGTGCTACAAATTACAAGAAGTACATGCAAGCACTCCAGTTAAAACGAGATGTACAAGGAACAATAAGGATCAATTACGACAACACTCCGGTTGGAAATGGAAGGCATAAAATATGAACTTGGCAAAAAGAAATCACTTGGATGAGACTCCGGTTAGAAGAGGAATGATAGACACAACATTCTGATTAAAACAAGATAGAGAAGGAATAAGCATGATATAATTTGGGAAGCATTCCGACTGTAAATGGACGGAATTGAACATGAACTTGACAAAACAAGATGATGGGTCGACGAGAGCAACAACACAATGCCTCTGGAACAAATGTAAGAATGGAATCAAAAGAACGGAGGAGAAGACCACATCTTCTACCTAAAATGAGCTTGAAAAAACATCTTTAGGAGAAGGCTCGAACGAAGTTGTTGGAAAACCAACAACAAAAAAATAAGCTTGTTGTGGGCTTATGGAAAACATCTCGAAATCTTGAGGTGAAATTCTGCCACATACGAAAGCAATAGATTGGATTGAGGTCAACAAGGAGATGACAACCCCTTTCGCCGAGAGGATAGGAGAAAAACTTGGATCATTAATAGACACCACAATAAGCAACATTCCTTAGGGAAGGCTTTAGGTGAAATATAACCCAAGATAACTCCAACTAAGTGATTGATGGATTGAGAAGAGCTCATGCTCGAAGAAATTGATGGGTTTAACTATCTCATTCTTGACAACTGTTGAATCATGAAACACGAAGGGAAATTATCAAGAATGACATAGCACCACATCAACAGATGAGATATGAAAGAATTGCATTCAGAATGCAAGATGAAGAATGCTTGGACTCCTCAAAACAAGACCTGTGTTGAACACCATGTTTATTTGACAGTATAGCTTGGTGGATCATGACTTCGAGAGAAATCTTGAAGAACAAATGACGAATGAGAGGAATCCTTGACGAACCATCATGTAGCCTCCATGAAGAACTCCGATAATAAAGAATGATCAAAAGGAAGAGAAGGATGAAAATAATAAGATTGAAGCCTTGCAATGATTAGTTGGAGCTTTGAAATGATATAATTGAGAGATCTTGGAACTCCGGGAAAGAAAGATGAACAAAAGAGATCAAGAATTTTGATGAACCTCCGAAATAAGGAATTGCTCACTGGGATGAAACAAGAATAAGAATTACATTATGCTTATCCTTCACCAATTAAATTGATGACAAGCACTGGATTTGGCATACTACTTATTCTCGTAGAAAGGATTAAGATAGATATGGCACAAACTTGAGAAAAGTCTTCAATGATCCATCGGTAGGATTGAAACACCGAATAAATTGATATGATAAATGAAGGAAGAAGAATCTTGGAAGAACCACCGTATGAATTGAAATGAAAGTAGCAAAGGCACAATTCACTGGGAGAATTATAAAAAGAACGAAGATACTTGAGGGAATTTTGATACAAGTGAACAAAGAGATCACGAGCTGATTAGAGAGAACTTGAATGATGCATTGGTAAGATTTAGAGAATGAGAGCTGAAAGCTGAGAACGAATAAACCCGAAATGATGGCCTTCAGAGAATCAAACTGAAAAGACTCTTGAATTTCTCCGGAAGGGTGAAAAGGATTCTCGCAATCGAAATCAATTATGGAAGGATGGCATCAAGCTTGAACTTCGCATCTTTGGAAGAACGGGTAAGAATTTAAGAGGAACTCTTCTTCGGTATTCGAAAACTAAGAATGACGACGAGAAACACAACCATGAATTTTTGAGGTACTTCGGAATGAAAATTAGAAAGGTTGAACCAACAATGAAAATAATTTGACAGATCTTGGAGAAAGACATTTGACTGATGAAAATTCATTCTTACGTCAAACTTGGAAAAGAATTTGAGAGTAACTCCGGGAAAATAGAGGAGTCAGGTAAGATCCTGGGAAAAGACCTGTGGGTTAGGGCCCACTCAAAAGATACACCATTGAACGATTTAAAAGGAAGATTGCACCAGTTAATTTAAATGGCTATAATGAGATAACAACCCCAAATTAGCTTGAGCGGATTGATAATGGAGCACAAGTCTTCTGAGATATCTTCGACACTTCGGATAAACATGAATAGCAAGAGGTGAATAAATAAGAGAGTCTTCGGTAAGAACTTCCGACATGGAAAGCATGCGAACCAATGAAAAGATATGACCAACACCGAAATATTGGATTGAATCCACCGGAGAAGAAAAAGAATGAAGAATTATCGACTCAAAGCTCCATTAGTATCTTCCTGAGAATCACTGGATAAGAACATTGAAAGGAAAGAAAGAAGAGAATTCACATCAATAAAATGGATACTTGATTAAGAAATCCGAGTCCTTGAAGAAAAGGGTGGGAGGGCGAGAAAAAACAAAGGTAACTTAGAATGGATGAAACAAATAACGTTGAGAAGACTTGGAGTTGATCTTGTGGATGTTGAAAATGATCGGATCCACTTGAAGAGAAACACGCCAGCTGGAAAAGAATTAGCATGAAAACCTCGATGATCAAGAAGGATTGGTATTCACATAGAAATGTGAAAATACTGCTTAGGAAAGGTATGGAATCAACACTTGACTTCGAAGCAACTCGAATACCACAAACCAAAACAAAACAAAGGATTGGCTTGCAAAATAAGCTGGAAACAAACATATGATAGACCCCATATCGTATACTTGAATTCCTAAGTGATACTTGAAAGGATATCCTACGTGAAAGGATATCCTATGTGATACTTGAATTCCCACTTATAAACTCCCGAAACATTCTTGTTATCCAATCAGGTGTTGGGGATACAGGGGAAGCATAATATCTCACCCAAAATAACAAATCCTACATCCAGCTGTATCCATCCTTCAACACATAACCAAGAAACCTTCAGAAATCATGTACCTCAACCTTCGAAAAGCATCCGTTATAGTAGTTATGGCAATACTCCCGAACTCCCGCCCCAGTACTGGGTGGCATTGAGGTTATCTCACCAACAACTACATAAAAGAGATTTTCGATGTCGGCGAACTCAGGTATTCCAGAATTGCAACGATAAAATTGTGACGACAACACCTCGGAGCTCAACTCCCCGGGACACTGCCACAACCCCTAAATGTCAGGAGGCACCAAGAACAATGTTCTCATCACAAAACCATCGAAACGATTCCAAGATACCCGCATGATCCTAAAAAAATCGTGAAATTTGAGGAGAGAAGAGTCAAAACTCTACGTCAGGAGGCCTCACCAGAGCGACGAAGGGACTGAGGAGTAAAAAGAATCCTACTCTCCGATATATATAATCCTAAGACTCAAAACATTTTGTTCTAGCCTCAACAACGTCAGCGATTCGATCAAGCAGGGGGCTCCTAAGTCGGGGATGGCTCTGATACCAACTTGTAGCACCCATAATGCGGCTATGTCTCCCACGTGTCGGGGCACGACTTAGAGGCATAGCCACATGGTAGGCATGTCGCAAGAGGGGTAATCTTTACACATCCCATGTACTGAATAAGAAAGGGATAAAGAGTTGGCTTACAATTGCCACTTCACACAAATACAAGTTAAACATACATCATCCAGAATACAATCAAGGTCCGACTACAGAACCAAAATGAAAGAAGACAACCAAAAATGCTAGATCCCCAATCGTCCCAACTGGGCTCCACTACTGATCATCAGGAAAGGAAACAACACAACGGAGAAGATCTTCATCGTGCTCCCACTTAAGCGTGATTGTATCATCCGCACTGGTATCATCGGCACCTGCAACTGTTTGGAAGTATCTGTGAGTCACGAGGACTCAGCAATCTCACACCCGCGAGATCAAGACTATTTAAGCTTATGGGTAGGAAAGGGTAGTGAGGTGGAGCTGCAGCAAGCACTAAGCATATATGGTGGCTAACATACGCAAATAAGAGCGAGAAGAGAAGCAACGCAACCGGTCGAGAAGCTAGAAGTGATCAAGAAGTGATCCTGAGACTACTTACGTTCAAGCATAACACAAGAACCATGTTCACTTCCGGACTCCACCGGAAAGAGACCATCACGGCTACACACGCGGTTGATGCATTTTAGTTAAGTTAAGTTTCAAGTTCTCTACAAACGGACATTAACAAATTCCAAATTGCCCATAACCACGGGCACGGCTTTCGAAAGTTCAAAACCCTACAGGGGTGTCCCAACTTAGCCCATCACAAGCTCTCACGGTCAACGAAGTATATTCCTTCTCCCATGAAAACCCGATCAGACTCGGAATCCTGGTTACAAGACATTTCGACAATGGTAAAACAAGACCAGCAAGACTGCCCGATGTGCCGACATCCCGATAGGAGCTGCACATATCTCGTTCATAGGGCAACACCAGACGAGCGCTCCGTACAACTAAAACCAGCACTCAAGTTTCCCCGAGGTGGCGCTGCAAAGGACTCTAGTTTGGAGCAACACTTAGAGAAGCACTGGCCCGGGGGGTTAAAAGTAGAGATGACCCTTGAGAGTGCGACTCCCAAGGGAAAAGTAGGTGGCGGTGAGGCAAATGGTAAAACCTAGGTTGGGCCTTGCTGGAGGAGTTTTATTCAAAGCGAACTGTCAAGGGGTCCCCATAACACCCAACCGTGTAAGGAACGCAAAATCAAGCAACATAACACCGGTATGACGGAAACTAGGGCGGCAAGAGTGGAATAAAACACCAGGCATAAGGCCGAGCCTTCCACCCTTTACCAAGTGTATAGATGCATTAAAGTAAATAAGATATAATAATGATATCCCAACAATGTCCATGTTCCAACATGGAACAAACTTCATTTTCACCTGCAACTAACAACGCTATAAGAGTGGTTGAGCAAAGCGGTAACATAGCCAAACAACGTTTTGCTAGGAAAGGTGGGTTAGAGGCTTGACATGGCAATATGGGCGGCATGATATAGCAAGTGGTAGGTAGCGCGGCATAGCAATAGAGCGATCAACTAGCAAGCAAAGATAGATGTGATTTCGAGGGTATGGTCATCTTGCCTGAGATCCCGCAAGGAAGAAGAACGAGTCCATGAAGAGGACAAACGGATGCAGTCGAACGGATCCTCACAAACGCGACGTTATCGGAACTAACCCGAAGAAGCAACACCGGAAAGAAGCAAACAACATAGTAAACAACCATCACATAAACAGGGCAAGATGCACAATCAAGTATGGTGCATGGCCGGTTTAATTAGGCATGGCATGGCAAAGTGCACAAACAAAACTACAAATTAAGTGGAGCTCAATATGCAACGAACACCACATGACTTACTTTAGTTCTCTTCCGTTTAAGTACTCAACAATATTAAATGTTGGTTAGCATGGCAAGAGGTGAAGCATATGAAAACTACATATCTAGACAAGTTTAAATGAGGCCGGAACAACAAGCAACAAGTCCGGAAAAATCCTCATGTGCATATTTTAGATTTGGTACTGTTCTTCCCTAAACCATATTTTAGAGTTGTTAAACATGCAAAGTAAAGACACCATGTTAAACTAGGCATTTTTCTACCCCATTTACATATAAAGTTTATTAAGTTTGGAGCTACGGTTATTAAGTTATGAAATAAAGCATTTTAGCATGGCATTGGAGCAAATTAAGGCAAACATCAATTTAAACATTTCAAACATGCATGAAAGTTGGATATTGTGAAACTAGACGAAATTCTAAGCATTTTTCATATATAAGTTATTTTAATCCGATGCACGGTTGTGGAATTATTAAATGCATGAACAAGGAGGACTTTTTTGTAAAACTGCGTTCTCTGGAATAATTAGGAAAATTCGCTGGAACGGGAAAAAACGTACGGGCCGAATCAACAGGTTGGCCCAACAGGTGGACAAAAAAACAAGAGGAGGGCGCTGGGGTGTGCTCACACTGGGCCTGGCCCGGGCAGTGGAGAGGTAGGCCGGTGGGGCTGCAACCCACGCGGTTGGCGAGGCGCGGTCAACGCGCAACGAGCGGGACGAGGGGTCCATCGACCCCGAGCATTGGTGCATCGAGGAGGTCCTGTGGCGGTCGAGCCCACCGGATTTGGTGGTAGACGGCACCGGCGGCACAGCGGACGGGCAAACCCGGGCGAGGGCGACCGCAAGGTGACGGGGAAGGATGGATCCTTTCACTTGGGGCTGGTTCCGACCAACAGCGACGCGATGTGGAGCTTCGAGTGACGTTTGACCATGGCGGTGGCTGACGAGGTCCTGTAGAAGGTGAGGGAGATCTGAGAGACCGGAGGGAGCTCGTGAGAAGGAGAAGGAAGGTGGGTACTGGCTTGGAGGTGGTCGCCGCTGGCGACTCCGGCGAGTCGGCGTGGAAGGACCAGACGGGGGGGTCGGGGTCAAGGGGCTCCTCCCCTTGATCCGATCGGGTGTGAGGGAGCGGGAGGCATGGGACGATTAGGCCCATGGCGGTAGAGGCGGGCCGGATGAGGGCCTGCAGGGCCACGGTGGCGGGAACGCGCAGGGATGCGCGTGGAGCCCTCTGATTGGCTGCGCGTAGGAGCTGGTGGCGGCACTGGCATGTGGAGCGGAGACAATTGGTGGGGAGAGGTTTGTCCAGTGGGGAAAACGAGGGAGGCGGCGCTGATTTTGAGGGGGCGGTTGTTTGCTGCCAAAATGGAAGGGAGGGGGTGTTATATAGGGCAGGTTTAGGGTTAGGGGGATTTTGGACCGTTTCGAAGCCTCCGATCGCGATCCGACGGTTACGGTCGGAGGGTGGGTTTAGTGGGCTGCAGGTGGGTTGATTGTGATTGTGTAGAAAGCCGAGGGCTGCGGGAGAGAAGAGAGAGATACCTTGTAGCAGATTCCGGAGACCGAAAACGTCCGACGATTTGACCGACTATATTGTCGCTATAGTTATCCGTTGGGGCATCAAACGAACTCCGAATGCGATGAAACTTGGCAGGCGACCTACTAACAACATAACAACACTGCAAGCCAACTTTCAACCCATTCCGAGAACATTTTCTGGCCACTTATAAAATATTATTTCGGATGTGCCGCGGGCGCGTGCAAGTGTATCTGGTCTCAGAACGGTTGACGGAAAGAACTTGGAGACCGGGACGGATGCAAGTTTTGAAAACATGATGATGCAATGCACATGACGACATGGCAAGATGCGATACGTAAGCAAAAGACATGGCAACGACAGCGAATAACTGGAAGACACCTGGCACATCGGTCTTGGGGCGTCACACCCATGTTGTTGTTCCGTTAGATTTTAATGCGCTCCTTGGGAAAGCAAAGTTGAAAGATGATGGTAGCAATTACACGGACTGGGTCCGTAACTTGAGGATTATCCTCATTGCTTCACAGAAGAATTACGTCCTGGAAGCACCGCTAGGTGCCAAACCCGCTGCGGGAGCAACGCCAGATGTTATGAACGTCTGGCAGAGCAAAGTTGATGACTACTCGATAGTTCAGTGTGCCATGCTTTACGGCTTAGAACCGGGAGTTCAACGATGTTTTGAACGTCATGGAGCATATGAGATGTTCCAGGAATTGAAGTTAATATTTCAAGCAAATGCCCGGATTGAGAGATATGAAGTCTCCAATAAGTTCTACAGGTGCAAGATGGAGGAGAATAGTTCTTTCAGTGAACATATACTCAGAATGTCTGGGTACCATAACCACTTGACTCAACTGAGAGTTAATCTTCCTGTTGATAGTGTCACTGGCAGAGTTCTTCAATCACTGCCACCAAGCTACAAGAGCTTCGTGATGAACTATAATATGCGAAGGATGGATAAGATGATTCCCGAGCTCTTCGCAATGCTAAAAGCTGTGGAGGTAGAAATCAAGAAGGAGCATCAAGTGTTGATGGTCAACAAGACCACCAGTTTCAAAAAAAAGGGTAAAGGGAAGAAGAAAGGGAACTTCAAGAAGAACAACAAACAAGTTGCTGCTCAAGAGAAGAAACCCAACTCTGGACCTAAGCTTGAGACTATGTGCTTCTACTGCAAAGGGACTGGTCACTGGAAGCGGCACTGCCCCAAGTATTTGGCGGATAAGAAGGATGGCAAGGTGAACAAAGGTATATGTGATATACATGTTATTGATGTGTACCTTACTAAAGCTTGCAGTAGCACCTGGGTATTTGATACTGGTTCTGTTGCTAATATTTGCAACTCGAAACAGGGACTACGGATTAAGCGAAGATTGGCTAAGGACGAGGTGATGATGCGCGTGGTAAATGGTTCCAAAGTCGATGTGATCGCCGTCGGCATGCTACCTCTACGTCTATCTTCGGGATTAATTTTAGACCTGAATAATTGTTATTTGGTGCCGGCATTGAGCATGAACATTATATCTGGATCTTGTTTGATGTGAGACGGTTATTCATTTAAATTGGAGAATAATGGTTGTTCTATTTATATGAGTAATATCTTTTATGGTCATGCACCCTTGAAGAGTGGTCTATTTTTAATGAATATCGATAGTAGTGATACACATATTCATAATGTTGAAGCCAAAAGATGCAGAGTTGATAATGATAGTGCAACTTATTTGTGGCACTGCCGTTTAGGTCATATTGGTGTAAAGCGCATAAAGAAACTCCATTCTGATGGACTTTTGGAATCACTTGATTATGAATCACTTGGTACTTGCGAACCATGCCTCATGGGCAAGATGACTAAAACGCCGTTCTCCGGAACTATGGAGCGAGCAACAGATTTGTTGGAAATCATACATACTGATGTATGTGGTCCGATGAATGTTGAGGCTCACGGCAAGTATCGTTATTTTCTCACCTTCACAGATGATTTAAGCAGATATGGGTATATCTACGTAAAGAAACATAAGTCTGAAATATTTCAAAAGTTCAAAGAATTTCAGAGTGAAGTGGAAAATCATCGTAACAAGAAAATAAAGTTTCTACGATCTGGTCGTGGAGGAGAATATTTGATTTACGAGTTTGGTCTTCATTTGAAACAATGCAGAATAGTTCCGCAACTCACGCCACCCGGTACACCACAGTGTAATGGTGTGTCCGAACATCGTAATCGTACTTTACTAGATATGGTGCGATCTATGATGTCTCTTACTGATTTACCGCTATCGTTTTTGGGTTATGCTTTAGAGACAGCTGCATTCACATTAAATAGGGCACCATCTAAATCCATTGAGACGATGCCTTATGAACTATGGTTTGGCAAGAAACCAAAGTTGTCGTTTCTTAAAGTTTGGGGCTGCGATGCTTATATGAAAAAGCTTCAACCTAATAAGCTCAAACCCAAATCGAAGAAATGTGTCTTCATAGGATACCCAAAGGAGACTGTAGGGTACACCTTCTATCACAGATCCGAAGGCAAGACATTTGTTGCTAAGAATGGATCCTTTCTAGGGAGGGAGTTTCTCTCGAAAGAAGTGAGTGGGAGGAAAGTAGAACTTGATGAGGTAACTGTACCTGCTCCCTTATTGGAAAGTAGTCCATCACAGAAACCGGTTCCTGTGACACCTACACCAATTAGTGAGGAAGCCAATGATGATGATCATGAAACTTCAGATCAAGTTACTACCGAACCTCGTAGGTCAACCAGAGTAAGATCCGCACCAGAGTGCTACGGTAATCCTATTCTGGAGGTCATGTTACTTGACCATGACAAACCTATGAACTATGAGGAAGCGATGATGAGCCCAGATTCCGCAAAATGGGTTGAGGCCATGAAATCTGAGATGGGATCCATGTATGAGAACAAAGTGTGGACTTTGGTTGACTTGTCCGATGATTGGCAAGCCATCGAGAATAAATGGATCTTCAAGAAGAAGACTGACGCTGATGGTAACGTTACTGTCTATAAAGCTCGGCTTGTTGCGAAAGGTTTTCGACAAGTTCAAGGAGTTGACTACGATGAGACCTTCTCACTCGTAGCTATGCTTAAGTCCGCCCGAATCATGTTAGCAATTGCCGCATTTTACGATTATTAAATTTGGCAAATGGATGTAAAGACTGCATTCCTGAATGGATTTCTAGAAAAAGAGTTGTATATGATGCAACCTGAAGGTTTTATCGATCCAAAGGGTGCTAACAAAGTGTGCAAGCTCTAGCGATCCATTTATGGACTAGTGCAAGCCTCTTGGAGTTGGAATAAACGTTTTGATAGTGTCATCAAAGCATATGGTTTTATACAGACTTTTGGAGAAGCCTGTATTTGCAAGAAAGTGAGTGGGAGCTCTATAGGATTTCTAATATTATATGTGGATGACATATTGTTGATTGGAAATGATATAGAATTTTTGGATAGCATAAAGGGATACTTGAATAAGAGATTTTCAATGAAAGACCTCGATGAAGCTGCTTATATATTGGGCATCAAGATCTGTAGAGATAGATCAAGACACTTAATTGGACTTTCACAAAGCACATACCTTGATAAAGTTTTGAAGAAGTTCAAAATGGATCAAGCTAAGAAAGGGTTCTTGCATGTGTTACAAGGTGTGAAGTTGAGTAAGACTCAATGCCCGACCACTGCAGAAGATAGAGAGAAAATGAAAAGTGTTCCCTATGCTTCAGCCATAGGCTCTATGATGTATGCAATGCTGTGTACCAGACCTGATGTGTGCCTTGCTATTAGTTTAGCAGGGAGGTACCAAAGTAATCCAGGAGTGGATCACTAGACAGCGGTCAAGAACATCCTGAAATACCTGAAAAGGACTAAGGATATGTTTCTCGTTTATGGAGGTGGCAAAGAGCACGTCGTAAATGGTTTCGTCGATGCAAGCTTTGACACTGATCCGGACGATTCTAAATCGCAAACCAGATATGTGTTTATATTGAACGGTGGAGCTGTCAGTTGGAGCAGTTCTAAACAAAGCGTCGTGTCGGGATCTACGTGTGAAGCGGAGTACATAGCTGCTTCGGAAGCAGCAAATGAAGGAGTCTGGATGAAGGAGTTCATATCCGATCTAGGTGTCATACCTAGTGCATCGGGTCCAATGAAAATCTTTTGTGACAATACTGGTGCAATTGCCTTGGCAAAAGAATCCAGATTTCACAAGAGAACCAAACACATCAAGAGACACTTCAATTACATCTGCGATCAAGTCCAGGTGGGAGACATAGAGATTTGCAAGATACATACGGATCTGAATGTTGCAGACCCGTTGAGTAAGCCTCTCTCACCAGCAAAACATGATCAGCACCAAGGCTCCATGGGTCTTAGAATCATTACTGTGTAATCTAGATTATTGACTCTAGTTGAAGTGGGAGACTGAAGGAAATATGCCCTAGAGGCAATAATAAAGTTATTATTTATTTCCTTATTTCATGATAAATGTTTATTATTTATGCTAGAATTGTATTAACCGGAAACATAATACATGTGTGAATACATAGACAAACAAAGTGTCACTAGTATGACTCTACTTGACTAGCTCGTTGATCAAAGATGGTTATGTTTCCTAACCATAGACATGAGTTGTCATTTGATAAACGGGATCACATCATTAGGAGAATGATGTGATTGACTTGACCCATTCTGTTAGCTTAGCACTTGATCATTTTATTTTACTGCTATTGCTTTCTTCATGACTTATACATGTTCCTATGACTATGAGATTATGCAACTCCCAATTACCGGAGGAACACTTTGTGTGCTACCAAACGTCAGAATGTAACTCGGTGATTATAAAGGTGCTCTACAGGGGTCTCTGATGGTACTTGTTGAGTTGGCATAGATCGAGATTAGGATTTGTCACTCCGATTGTCGGAGAGGTGTCTCTGGGCCCTCTCGGTAATGCACATCACTATAAGCCTTGCAAGCAATGCAACTAATGAGTTAGTTGCGGGATGATGCATTACAGAACGAGTAAAGAGACTTGTCGGTGACGAGATTGAGCTAGGTATTGAGATACCGACGATCGAATCTCGGGCAAGTAACATACCGATGACAAAGGGAATAACATATGTTGTTATGCGGTTTGACCAGTAAAGATTTTCGTAGAATATGTAGGAACCAATATGAGCATCCAGGTTCCGCTAGTGGTTATTGACCGGAGACGTGTCTCGGTCATGTCTACATAGTTCTCGAACCCATAGGGTCCGCACGCTTAACGTTCGGTGGCGATCGGTATTATGAGTTTATGTGATTTGA
Source organism: Triticum urartu (assembly GCF_056163025.1). NCBI lineage: Eukaryota > Viridiplantae > Streptophyta > Magnoliopsida > Poales > Poaceae > Triticum > Triticum urartu. The sequence goes on along the minus strand of NC_141876.1, from coordinate 168,991,343 downwards.
TGTACCAAAGGTAGTTTGGAGTCCCGGATGTGTTCACAGACATGACGAGAAGTCTCAAAATGGTCGAGACAGAAAGGTCGATATATTGGACGACTATATTCGGATACCGGAAGTGTTCCGGTGATTTCGGAGAAAACCAGAGTGCGAGAGGGTTACCGGAACCCCCCGGGAGAAGTAATGGGACACATGGGCCTTAGTGGAGAGAGAGAAGGCCGTCCAGGGCAGGCCGCGCGCCCCCTCCCCCTCTGGTCCGAATTGGACTAGGGAAGGGGGGCGGCGCACCCCTTTCCTTCTCCCTCTCCTCCTACCTTTCCCCCTCCTAGTAGGAGTAGGAAAGCGGAGTCCTACTCCTACTAGGAGGAGGACTCCTCCTCCTGGCGCACCTAGCAAGGGCCGGTCGGCCTCCCCCCTTGCTACTTTATATACGGGGGCAGGGGGCACCCTAGAACACACAAGTTGATTGTTCCAAGCCATGTGTGGTGCCTCGCTCCACCATAATCTACCTCGATCGTATTGTAGCGATGCTTAGGTGAAGCCCTGCGTCGGTAGCAACAGCATCACCGTCATAACGTCGTCGTGCAAACGGAAATCTCCTATGAAACTCTGCTGGATCGGAGTTCGTGGCTGGATCGAAGTTTGTGGGACGTCATCGAGCTGAACGTGTCCTGAACTCGGAGGTGCCGTACGTTCGGTACTTGGATCGGTCGGATCATGAAGACGCACGACTACATCAACCGCGTTCTCATAATGCTTCCGCTTACGGTCTATGAGGGTACGTGGATGATACTCTTCCCTCTCGTTGCTATGCATCACCATGATCTTGCGTGTGCGTAGGATTTTTTTGAAATTACTACATTCCCCAACAATAATGACGATATAGGATGAACTGAGTGAGATGAGAAAAGCTAGTATGAACTCGACCTCTCTTGTTTTTGTAAATATGATTAGTTCATCGTTCCTGATTCAGCCTATTATGAAAGAAACATGTTTGCAATGAAAATTAGAGATTGTAGTTGCTTATGCCATGCTTAATTAGCTAGGAGTTTATAATGGTTTACCTTGCGTGCCCAACATGCTATTAAAATGGTTGTGATGTGGTATGATAGGGTGGTATCCTCCTTTGAAAGATTCGAGTGGCTTGACTTGGCACATGTTCATGCATGTAGTTGAACTAAAATCAACATAGCCTCTATGATATTTATGTTCATGGTGCATTATATCCTACACATGCTTGCATTCGGTGTTGATTAATTGTAATGCATGTTCATGACTGTTGTCGCTCTCTAGATGGTCGCTTCCCAGTCTTTTTCTAGCCTTCACTTGTACTAAGCGGGAATACTGCTTGTGCATCCAATTCCATAAACCCCAAAGTTATTCCATATGAGTCCACCATACCTTCCTATATAATACTGCCGTTCCAAGTAAATTTGTATGTGCCAAACTCTAAACCTTCAAATAAACATTATGTTTTGTATGCTCGAATAGCTCATGTATCAACTAGGCATGTCTGTATCCTCCATGCTAGGCGGGTTATTCTCAAGAGGAGTGGACTCAGCTCCTCATTCACGAGAAAATGGCTGGTCACCGGGATGCCCAGTCCCATGCTCAAATCAAATCAAAATAATTGCAAACAAAACTCCCCCAGGATTGTTGTTAGTTGGAGGCACCCGTTGTTTCGGGCAAGCCATGGATTGATGCTTGTTGGTGGTGGGGGAGTATAAACCTTACCATTCTGCTTGGGAACCGCCTATAATGTGTGTAGCATGGAAGATATCGAGATCTCTTGGTTGTTATGTTGACAATGAAAGTATACCGCTCAAAATATTATTCATCTCTATATCAAAATCGAGCTCTGGCACCTCTACAAATCCCTGCTTCCCTCTGTGAAGCGCTTACCATTTACTTTTATGTTGAGTCATCATCCTCTTATTAAAAAGCACTAGTTGGAGAGCACCGCTATCATTTGCACCCATTACTGTTAGTTTACATTGAGTATAACTCGACTGGGTCTCTTTTACCATGAATTACAATGTCTAGTCATCCCTTGATCTTTAAAGGTGCTCTGCATTTATGTTTTGCAATCTCAGAAAGGGCTAGCGAGATACCATCTTGTTATATCATATCATGATTGTTTTGAGAAAGTGTTTTCACCTGAGATTTGTTATTATTGCTCGCTAGTTGATTATACCATTGATATGAGTAAAATGAGACCTAAATGTTACTGTGAATATGGTTAGTTCATAATCTTTGCTGAAAACCTGAATGCTGGCTTTACATATTTACAACAACAAGAGCAAACAAAGTTTGTAAAAGTTTTTCTTTATCACTTTCAGTTTATCAACTGAATTTCTTGAGGACAAGCAAAGGTTTAAGCTTGGGGGAGTTGATACGTCTCCGTCGTATCTACTTTTCCAAACACTTTTGCCCTTATTTTGGACTCTAACTTGCATGATTTGAATGGAACTAACCTGGACTGACGTTGTTTTCAGCATAATTGCCATGGTGTTATTTTTGTGCAGAAATAAAGGTTCTCGGAATGACCTAAAAATCAACAGAGATTATTTTTGGAATATATAAAAAATACCGGAAGAAGAATCCACGTCAGGTGGCCCACACCCTGTCCACGAGGGTGGGGCGCGTCTAACCCCCTGAGCGCGCCCCCCTGCCTCGTGGGCCCCCTGACGCTCCACCGACCTCAACTCCAACTCCATATATTCGTAATCGGGGACAAAAAAATCAGGGAGAAGGATTCATCGTGTTTTACGATACGGAGTCGCCGCCAAGCCCTAAACTCTCTCGGGAGGGCTGATATGGAGTCCGTTCGGGGCTCCGGAGAGGCGAATCCGTCGCCATCGTCATCATCAACCTTCCTCCATCACCAATTTCATCATGCTCACCGCCATGCGTGAGTAATTCCATCATAGGCTTGCTGGACGGTGATGGGTTGGATGAGATTTATCATGTAATCGAGTTAGTTTTGTTAGGGTTTGATCGCTAGTATCCACTATGTTCTGAGATTGATATTGCTATGACTTTGATATGCTTAATGCTTGTCACTAGGGCCCGAGTGCCATGATTTCATATCTGAACCTATTATGTTTTCATGAATATATGTGAGTTCTTGATCCTATCTTGCAAGTCTATAATCACCTATTATGTGTTATGATCCGTTAACCCCGAAGTGACAATAATCGGGACCATTACCGGTGATGACCGTAGTTTGAGGAGTTCATGTATTCACTATGTGTTAATGCTTTGGTCCGGTACTCTATTAAAAGGAGGCCTTAATATCCCTTAGTTTCCAATAGGACCCCACTGCCACGGGAGGGTAGGACAAAAGATGCCGTGCAAGTTCTTTTCCATAAGCACGTATGACTATATTCGGAATACATGCCTACATTACCCTATGTTATAACTGTTACATGATCGATCGCATTCGACATAATTCTCCATCACCGATCCAATGCCTGCGAGCTTTTCATATATTGTTCTTCGCTTATTTACTTTTCCGTTGCTACTGTTACAATCACTATAAAACCAAAAATATTACTTCTGCTACCGTTACTTTTGCCACCGTTACCTCTACTATCATATTACTTTGCTAATAAATACCTTGCTGCAGATATTAAGTTATCCAGGTGTGGTTGAATTGACAACTCAGCTGCTAATACTTGAGAATATTCTTTGGCTCCCCTTGTGTCGAATCAATAAATTTGGGTTGAATACTCTACCCTCGAAAACTATTGTGATCCCCTATACTTGTGGGTTATCAAAGACATCCGTGGGGCCACAGCCAGGCCCACACCTGCCAAGACTCCATCGCCATTCCCACACAGCTACTAGCCCACCAACTTGGCGAGCACCTGTCTAGCGACGTGCGGCCTCTAGGCCAACTCAGCAAGCACCTGCGTGTTGGCATGCAGATCTTCGTGAAGACTCTGCCACTGCACAAACTCAGCAGCCAGCCCGCCAGCGTGGCACTACACGCCTCGTCAGTTCGGATGCGTGTCGAAGCCAGGCGAGGAGGCGACAGCTGGGACGAGCTTCCTTGCCGTCCCCGGTAGCTCTCAACCAGCATCTTGAGGAAAAGAAAGAGCTCGTCGCCGCTCGCCACGGAGACTAGTTCCCGTGGCCTGCAGCAACACATCAATAAAGTAGAGATCAGCGAGCCAGATCATTGTCTTCCTTCTTCTATTGCCCTTGTGTATTTCGGGTGTTCCTGCATGTGGCTTTTTTAATTGTGATTCTAAATATGTAAGACAATTATTATCCATTGTCATCATCCTTATATTCATCATGCTTGCTATAAGTCGCAGTCGATGCTATATAGGTCCGTCGGATCTTACATCAAGATCTGTGCAAAACTTTCTTTTCAGATTTTCATTTTTCTCTCTTAAATCTCAGTCATGTGAGACATATAGCCATGCCGTAGAGCAGGTGCTCGAGCGCCATTAATGGAGACGTTGGGAGGGAGGTGCATGGCGGGTAGCGGTCAAAGGGCTCTCCTCCCGATGAGCACGCGCAGGGGTCTGATCACACGCCTCCCGTACTCAAATAGCTACCCCACACGACACCTCCTAGACAATAAAAAAGGGGACGCGTGGCCGCACGTAATTGGTAAGTCGAATGCCCACGGTTTCAATAATACTTGTGTTTCCAATTTGTAACGTGACAGCACTTGTTCCAAAATGACTTTGTTGATTGCTAATGTGTGCGCCTTCGCAAATCAGACAGAAAAATTACCACAACATGTTGGTGCCATGTCATGAGACCATGACAAGTTTCATGATTTTCAGGCATGTTTTGGAATTACAAGAATTAAAAAACCAAGTTTCTCAATATTTCCGGTCGAGCCACGACGCCAAGATGTTTGAATTTCACTCCCATCCCCTGCATGGTACCTAGAAATTCACCCAAGGACACACATGTGATTTTTCAAACAACTTTGGTGTACTTGAGCATGTGCTTGTAGTTCAATTTGAATTATGCACGTTAAATGCCCAGAAACTCAATTAATGTATAAAAAGGCGAAACGAACCCGGAATAATTCCAAAATTTAGCACGGTACTTCTATTTAGTCTAATATGGCTGTGTAAAAAAATTAATGTGGGAGAAGGCAGTGTACGTACATCGTTTCGCACACGGAGGTGACACGTTCCCTCTCGGAACCACGAGCCTTCTTGAGGGAAGCTCCGGTTTGCAAGAAGCTTACACCAAAGCTTGTCCCAATTCGGCCAAAAGAAATTACTGCAGCATGTTGGTGCCATGTCATGAAACCATGCCAAGTTTCATGATTTTCAGGCGTGTTTTGGAATTACAGGAATTAAAAAAGCAAGTTTCGCACACTAGTTGCATGTTCATTGTACGTAAATGTTCTAGCAATTCAAACACCATCCTTTCCCTCCGTAACACCATTTTGCCTTTCCAAACATAATGAAAAAATCAGGTATACCACAAACAGTTTACTAGAAAAAATCGTGTGGGATGCGATATAAAATATCTTGGCGCACCATCTTGTCTGGCTTATGCAGGAAGCTTCGTCGTCTATAGTCCACCGCCCCGCTTGAACCACACTTGCACACCAGTTTCTCGCGGCACCGAGCAAAAATGTTTTTCCACCGCGTAAATATCTATCTCCCCGCCCCCTCCCATCTACCAAAAGCCACATTTCCACTGTTCCTCCTTGTTTTCCAAGTTCAAACCTTCACTGCTGCTTACTGGCAGCTCAGCCTCTTCGCCGGCGACCCTTCTTCTTGCAGCGCCACCTCCTCGTCAGCTCCCCTTCTTGCAGCGCCACCTCCACGCCGGCGACCCTTCTTCTTGCAGCGCCGCCTCCTCGCCGGCGAACCTTCTTCTTGCTGTGCCGCCTCCTCGCTGCTGACCCTTCTTCTTGCTGTGCGGCCTCGTCGATATGGTCAGGCAATCCACACCCCACCCACACCATCCTCCTCCTTTCCCGTCCCACATGCCCCAACTGATGGAGCAACACCTTCCACCGAAATCACTGCCCCCCTCCTCCAATTAAGTGCCGCCCACAGCCATTTTACATGCAGTATAACATGGAGCTGAGTAGCATGTGGCTGCACGCGCGAACGAGGTCGCTATGGCTGACATGTGTGTCGACCACCAGATCTTGGAGGAGCACCTCGTCTTCGAGGCTACCGTCAACACCGCTGCGCGGTTGTCTACTTTAAAATACAGTTCGTGATGTTTTCTCGAGGCCACCACCAGTGCCTTCTAGTGATTTGTCCTCTGTAATGTTAATATGCAATCTGATGTTCAGTTAACAGTTTGGTCCTCTGAAATGTAATGTTCAGTTAACACTTAGGTCCAACAATTGCTATATTTCATAGTACTATTCTCAAGCATTCTTTGTTTTGTTAACTGTCTTATCTTCTAGTACATGTTTCTATTCTGCACAGTCGTGATCAGTTAACAATTTTGGTTCATTTGGTCGGTTGTCCATTTAACTGTTTGTTCAGTTCTGCAATTTGATTTTCATTTGCTATGGGTACAATTTTGTATTGTTATGCATGTGACACCAATCAAATTTGGCTGTACTCAATACATATTCTACTGATAGTATGGCAACTCTTAGTTAACCTGATCAAGATCTTCCTTATGTGTGTTGCAGGGAAACAATGGGAGACACTGCGGTTTACCATCGAGGTTTGTTCAAGCAGGGTCCTTTGGCTAATAGCACATTATTGTGTAGTTGCAGGAATCATTCTAATATTTAGGTTTCTTACAATTTGGTCTTGAACATGTAGGTCCTGCTGTCAGAGGCTTAGACCCACTATTCGACCCATTTTGCATATGGGGAAATGAGATGTCCATGAATATCAGTCAAGTCAAGAAACTCAGAAAGATTGTGAGGATGAAGAAACTTGCGACGAATAACAGCAAGATCTTTGTTTGCACAATGAAGAAGACATCAGTCAACTATAGTATGGTACCAACTCTTTTACCTTGTTTTTACCCCTTGCGCCATTTCAAAATTTACAACAGCGATTTATTCATAGCTTTGTTTTCAGTACTTTTCAAAGCAGTTCACCGATGATTACCTCTCAAACCACCTGCATGGTCAAGAGGCGAGGAAGGTATTCATTCAACACCCACGGTACAATATTGAAGTCTTGCTGAAGAGGATGAAGGTTGGGCAGGCAATTATCCATAGCCACTGGCCTAAAGTTGCAAGGACATTCAACATCACTGAAGGCTCAATATTTTCCTTCCGCTTCTGCAGTTTCCCAGATGAGATTCATCTGTCTATTTACCATGTATGATGCTACTTTCCAAAGGTTTTTGATGCTGCATCTGAAACTTGGTGCTGTTGTGTAATGGCATAACTAAGTGCCGCAGCTATCTGATGTAATTCGATTATGAAATCCTGGTTGCTTTTATACGGATATGAAATATCTGGCGTGTTTTACAACAAATATAAATTTGATTAGTACATGGATTATCAATAATAGGCTAATTACCATTCTTATTGGGGTTTTCTATTGCAAACGGTTACTCAGACGGCACCGTGGGCGATGAACTCAAACAACCTGCACGGTTTCTAGAATGTAGGTGTGTTCGATCAACTAACAATCACACATGGCTTCCAGCAGCGAACTATTTGCGTTAGGCCACCTTGAACAAACGTTTCCACACAAAGAACTGTGTGGGACATACATACCTACAGAAATGATTTTCTGGGATTCACCATGTGGGATGTACATACCTACGGAAATGATTTCTGGGATTCACCGTGTGGGATTTACATACCTATGGAAATGATTTCTGGGATTCACCGTGTGGGATGTACATACCTACGGATATGATTTCTGGGATTCACTGTGTGGGATGTACATACCTACGGAAATGATTGGGTTTCCATGCCTCGCCCGATCGCACACGGCCCCAGCATGGGTCCCAGGAGGGCCCATCCCCGACGATTTCTAGGTCATGTGGGAAGGACCCCCCTATCGGCCACACTCACATGGTGACGGTTCCAAATGTCGTCGCGGAAAGGGGTTTTAAACCGTTTGTTTAGGACGGCATTGTACCAATGGGGACTAAACTTTGTTTCTAGAAATATTCTAGACTATGCTGCAGGTGGCACTTTTATGGGAATTATATTGGGAGAGGCTACAAAGCTTCTTCATAATATGATGACAAATTATTCTCAATGGCACACCGAACGAGCTCCAACTGGTAAGAAGGTAAACTCTATCGAAGAAATTACTACTTTGAGTGATAAAATGGGAGCTCTTATGAATATGCTTACTAGTAAAAATTCTCATGTTGATCCTAGTGATGTTCCACTATCTCCTTTGATTGATCAAAATAATGGTGCTATTTATTTGAATTTTTTCGCCAGGAATAATTTCAACAACAATGCTTATAGGGGTAATTTCAATCCTAGATCGTATCCCGGAAATCCCTCTAATTCCTATGGTAATTCATATAATAATAATAGGATGCCTACTGAACTTGATAAAAACATTAAAGAATTTATTACTTCTCAAAATAGCTTCAATGCGATGGTAGAAGAAAAACTACATAAAGTTGATGATATGGCTAGAAATATGGATAGAGTTGCTCATGATGTGGAAACTCTTAAAATGAAAATTTTGCCAGCTAAGCATGATATTAATGAGTCAATAAAATCTATCCAAGTCTCCATTAATGAAAGTAAAGATAGAACCGCTAGGTTGAGAGCTAAGCGGGAATTTCTAGAAAAGGCTATTCCACACGGTTTTTATCTTATTCATGATGGAGATATTAAAATGATTGGTGTGACACCCATTGAAACTTTGTTTACTACATAAAACTTGATGAAAAAGGGACTAGAGATGAGTCACTTTAGCTAAAAGGCGCCCCAGTTGTTTGGAGGGTGATGATGTTAATGATTAAAATGACAAAAGTGGGTTTCGAGAGGTCAAGAATTTAAATAGTGATGTGGCCACTACTTTGGATTACAAGGACTTTGATTATGATAATTGTTATTCGATTGAATGTATTTCCTTGTTGCAATCCATGATAAATTCACCTAATGCTTACACACAAAATAAAGCTTTTACTAAACATATTATAGAAGCTATGATAAAAGCTCATGAAGAAAGGCTACAAATGGAAGTTTCTATACCTAGAAATTACATGATGAATGGGAACCTACTATCGAAGTTAAGATTAAATATTATGAATGTAATGATTTGTGTGATCTAGGAGCTAGCGTCTCTACTATACCAAAATTTTTATGGGACGTGCTAGGTCTCAGCGATATGAATGAATGTTCCCATAACTTGCATTTAGCGGATTCAACTATTAATAAACCATTGGGTAGAATAGATAATGCTCTCATACTTGTTGATAGAAATTGTGTGCCCGTGGATTTCATTGTGCATGATATTGAATGCAATATGTCTTGTCCTATAATACTTAGTAGGCCTTTCCTACGAACCATAGGTGTAACACCCACAATGCGGCTATGTCTCCCACGTGTCGGGGCACGACTTAGAGGCATAGCCGCATGGTAGGTTTGTCGCAAGAGGGGTAATCTTCACACAATCCCATGTACTGAATAGAAACGGATAAAGAGTTGGCTTACAATCGCCACTTCACACAAATACAAGTTAAACATACATCATCCAGAATACAAACAAGGTCCGACTACGGAACCAAAATAAAAGAAGACAACCCCAAATGCTAGATCCCTGATCGTCCCAACTGGGCTCCACTACTGATCAACTGGAAACGAAACAACATAACAAACACGATCTTCATCTAGCTTCCTCTTGAGCTCAGTTGTGTCACCTGCACTGGTATCATCGGCACCTGCAACTGTTTGGAAGTATCTGTGAGCCACGAGGACTCAGCAATCTCACACCCGCGAGATCAAGACTATTTAAGCTTATGGGTAGGAAAGGGTAGTGAGGTGGAGCTGCAGCAAGCACTAGCATATATGGTGGCTAACTTACGCAAATAAGAGCGAGAAGAGAAGCAACACAACGATCGTGAACTAGAAATGATCAAGAAGTGATCCTGAAACTACTTACGCTCAAGCATAACATAAGAACTATGTTCACTTCCTGGACTCCGCCGAGAAGAGACCATCACGGCTACACACGCGGTTGATGCATTTTAATTAAGTTAAGTGTCAAGTTCTCTACAATCGGATATTAACAAATTCCCATCTGCCCATAACCGCGGGCACGGCTTTTGAAAGTTCAAAACCCTGCAAGGGTGTCCCAGCTTAGCCCATAACAAGCTCTCACGGTCAACAAAGGATATTCCTTCTCCCAGGAAGACCCGATTAGGCTCAGAATCCCGGTTACAGGACATTTCGTCAATGGTAAAACAAGACCAGCAAAGCCGTCCGAATGTGCCAACAAATCCCGATAGGAGCTGCGCATATCTCGTTCTCAGGGCACACCGGATGGGCATGACGTCGGGTTGGCATAGACCCTGGTTACCCAGGGGGCGCCGGACATCGCCTAGTTTGGACCAACACTTAGAGACGCACTAGCCCGAGGAGGTTAAAATAAAGATGACCCTCGAGAGCGCGACTCCCAAGGGAAAAGTAGGTGGTGGTGAGGCAAATGGTAAAACCAAGGTTGGGCCTTGCTGGAAGAGTTTTATTCAAATCGAACTATCAAGGGGTCCCCATAACACCCAACCGTGTAAGGAACGCAAAATCAAGGAACATAACACCGGTATGACAGAAACTACGGCGGCAATAGTGGAACAAAACACCAGGCATAAGGCCGAGCCTTCCACCCTTTACGAAGTATATAGATGCATTAATTAAAATAAGAGATATTGTGATATCCCAACATATCCATGTTCCAACATGGAACAAACTCCATCTTCACCTGCAACTAGTAACGCTATAAGAGGGGCTGAGCAAAGCGGTTACATAGCCAAACAACAGTTTGCTAGGAAAGGTGGGTTAGAGGCTTGACATGGCCATATGGGAGGCATGATATAGCAAGTGGTAGGTATCGCGGCATAGCAAAAAGAGCGATCAACTAGCAAGCAAAGATAGAAGTGATTTCGAGGGTATGGTAATCTTGCCTGTGATCCCGCAAGGAAGAAGAACGAGTCCATGAAGAAGACAAACGGTCGTAGTCGAACGGATCCTCACAAACGCGATGTTAACGGAACCAATCCGAAGAAGCACACCGGAAAGAAGCAAACAACATGGTAAAGAACCACCACATAACCATGGCATGATGCACAACTAAGTATGATGCATGTCCGGTTTAAAGAGGGCCTGGCATGGCAAAGTGCACAAACAATTCTACAAATTAAGTGGAGCTCAATATGCAACGAGTTGCATATTGACGAAACACCACAACAAGTTATTTAGTTCGATCTCGTTTATGTACTCAACAATATTAAATGTTTTTTAGCATGGCAAGGGGTCAAGCAAAGTAAAACTACCTATCTAGGCAAGTTTAAATGAGGCCGAAACAACAAACAAAAAGTCCGGAAAATTCCCCATGTGCATATTTTAGATTTGTACTGTTCTTCCCTAAACCATATCTTATAGTTGTTGAACATGCAAAGTAAAGCCACCATGATAATCTATGCATTTTTCTACCCCATTTACATATAAAGATTATTAAATTTGGAGGTACAGTTAAATAATTATGAATTAAAACATTTTAGCATGGCAATAGGCAAAATATAAGCAAACATCATTTTAAACATGTCAAACATGATTTAAAGTTGGATATTATTAAACTAGACAAGATTCTAAGCATTTTTCATATAACGTTTGTTTTCATATGATGCACCGTTTGTGAGTTATTAAATGCATGAAACTTAGGGGGTTTTCTGCAAAACTGCATTCTCTGGTTAAATAGGCAAATTCGTCCAGAGAAAATAGCACTACACGGGCTGAAACTGGAGCAGGATGGGCCAACAGAAAAAAAACAAAGGGGCACTAGGGACTCACCATGGGCTTTGGCCCAAGGCGGTGGAGAGGAAGCCCGGTTGGCCGGGAGGGGGGAGCTGCTTGGGCCGTGTTCGCTGCGTGTCCTGGCGAGTAGTGGGGGCGCGGTCAACGGGCGCTCGTCGTATGCATACGAACAGGAGGAGGTCGAGGCAAGGGGTCACCGGCGGCAGACTTGACGCGATTCCGGCGGCGCCAGGAAATGGAGGACGACAAGGAGGAGTGGATCCACCTGGGGCGACGGTACTGGCAGGATGCGGGCGCTGCTTGTGCTGCCCACCGGCGGGACGATGGTGAGGGCGGAGGAAGGCGACGGCGTGCATCTGGGTCGAGGAGGCTGCAGCAATGGTGCTCGCGGGCAGAGGATGCAGGGCCTTGGGAACGGCGGAGTCCACGGGCGCGGTCGCTGGAGCGGTCCACACGAGGAGCAGGGGCGCATCGTCCCGTCCCACTCGAAGGAGGGGAAAAACAGGGGCGGCGATAGGGACTTGGCGCCGGAGAGGCAAGCGAAGGCGGACTGGGACGGGAGCAGACCCGGGGAATGGAGGCAGGGACGGGGATCTCCGGTGGCATCAAACGGGCTCCGAATGCGATGAAACTTGGCAGGCGTCCTATCTACACTATAACAACACCGCATGCCAACTTCCAACCCATTCCGAGAACATTTCCCCGCCACTTATAAAATACTATTTCGGAGGTGTCGTGGGCGCGTGCAAGTGTGTCTGGGCTCAGAACGGACAACGGAAGGAACTAGGAGACCCGGACGAATACAAGTTTCAAAAAACATGATGATGCAATGCACATGATGACATGATGAAAAGCAACACACAAGCAAAAGACATGGCAAAGACAACGAATAACTGGAAGACATCTGGCGCAACGGTCTCGGGGCGTCATAACACTCCACCACTACGAGAGGATCTTGTCCCGAGATCTAGGATGGCACCGGAGAAAAACGGAAGAGGAAGAGAAAAGGTAAAGCTAAGTTGCTTCTTTGAAAAACGAGTGAAACCAAAGAACCTTGCGAGGTTGAACAAATTGAAATAAAGTATACAATGAATATGAACAAAGTTGAAAACACTCCGTTAGAAAGAGGAACAAGGAACATTACTAGAACCTTGTAGGTTGAAAGACATAAGGAAAAGGGGTGCAATGGGCAAGAAGTACATGCAAGCACTCCGGTCGAAACGAGAAGTACAAGAAACGATAAATGTCAATTACGACAACACTCCGGTAAGAAATGGAAGGAAAATAATATGAGCTAGGCAAAATGAAAGTACTTGGATGAGACTTCAGTTAGAAGAGGAATGATAGGCATACCACTCCAGTTAAAACAAGATAGAGAAGGGAAAAGAATGGTATAATTTGGGCAACACTCTGACTGTAAATGGAAGGAAATGAACATGAATTTGACAAGATGAGAGGATACTTGATGAAATCAACAACACACTGCCTCTGGAACTATTGTAAGAATGGCACAATGGGTAAGAAAGATTTCAGACATCACTCCGGTTGAGAAGGGAGGCAAAACTTGATAAGATTAGAGAACTTGAATGGAGAACATGACACTCCGGTTAAATGGATAGGCAAAGGAAAGAGCATGATCTTGGCAAATCGAGATGATGGGATGAAGAGAGCAACGTCACCATGCCTCCAGAACAAATGAATGGAAAACTAGATGGTTGGGCTTCGGAGATCAAACTGAAAAGACAACTGAATTGCTCCGGATGGGAGAAAAGAATTCTCACAAACGAAAACAATTATGAGAGGATGGCATAAGGCTAGCACCTGAATCTTCAAGAGAACATATATGATTGCAGAGAAGCTCTTCTTCGGTCTTCAAATGTTGAGAAAGATGACAAGAAACATCGTCAAGATTTGTTGAGACACTCCGGAATGATTAAAAGAGGAAAGGTTGAGCCAAAGATGAAAAGAATTTGGAAGTGATATTGGAGAAGGCAATTGACTGATGCAAATTCATTCTTACGTCAAACTTTGAAAGATTTGAGAATAACTCCGGTAAAATTAGAAGAGTCAGGTAACATCCTGGGAAAAGACCTGTGGGTTTGGGCCCACTCAAAGAAAACACCGTTGAACGATTACTTGAAAGATATTGCACTGGTTGAATTAAATGGCTTGAATGAGATAACAACCTCGAAATAGGTTGAACAGATTTTGAATGAAAGGACGAGCCTTCTGAGATATCTTCAGCACTCACGAACAATGAATAGCGAGAGGTGAAAGATTGAGAGGTGCACCGGCATGAGAAAACATTTGAAACGAGGAAAAGGATGTGATCACCATTGAAAGATTGCATTGAAAACACCGGGGAAGATAAAAGAACAAAGAATGATAAACTTGAAGCTTCCTTTATCATCTTCATGAGAATCACCTAATAAGAACATTGATTGAAAAGAATGAAGAGACTTCACATGAATAAAATGGATACTTGATTAAGAAGTCTGAGTCCTTGAAGGAAAAGGGTTGGGAGGGTGGGAAAACAAAGGCAACTTGGGACGGATGAAACAAACAACGTTGAGTAGACTTTGAGTTGATCTTGCGGATGTTGAAAATGATCGGATCCACTTGAAGAGAAACATGCCGGTTGAAAAGGATTGACATGACAATCTTGATTATCATGAAGGACTAGTATTCACATAGAAATATGAGAACACCGCTTAGGCAAGGTATGGAATCAACATTTGACTTCGGAGCAACTTGAATACCACAACTGAAAACAAAAACAAAGGATTGGCTTGCAAAATAAGCCGGAACAAACATATGATAGAGATTTCATCCGAAGTTTTCATGGTGGGGCCCACACGGGATCGATCGTACAGCACCATCATGTACAAGGCAGTGCACATGACATACGAAGCGTCCCCGAGTCAACATAGCCAAGGACTCTTTAAGACACAACGAGACCACTGTAAAACCAACTGTGGATAGGCGGACCACTAGACGTCGAACCCCAATCTCATATCATGCATCTGTCAGAAAGATATCCTAGGAGCTACTTGAATTCCCACTTATAAACTCCCGAAACTTTCTGGTTATGCAATCAGGTGTTGGGGATACAGTGGAAGCATAATATCTCACCCAAAACTAGCAAATCCTACATCCAGCTGTATCCATCCTTCAACACATAACCAAGAAAACTTCGGAAATCGTTTACCTCAACCTTCGAAAATCATCCGTTATGCGAGTTATGGCAATACTCCCGAACTCCCGCCCTAGTACTGGGTGGCGTCGAGGTTATCTCAACAACAACTGCATAAAAGAGATTTTCGATGTCGGCGAACTCAGGTATTCCAGAGCTGCAACGATAAAATCGTGACGACAACACCTCGGAGCTCAACTCCCCGGGACACTACCACAACCCCTAAATGTTAGGAGGCACCAAGAACAATGTTCTCATCACAAAACCATCGGTATGATTCCAAGATACCCGCGTGATCCTAAAAAAATTGTGAAATTTGAGGAGAGAAGAGTCAAAACTCTACGTTAGGAGGCCTCACCAGAGCGACGAAGGGACTGAGGAGTAAAAAGAACCCTACTCTCTGATATATATATATATATATATATATAATCCTATAAGACTCAAAACATTTGTTCTAGACTCAACAACGACAGCGATTCGATCAAGCAGGGGGCTCCTAAGTCGGGGATGGCTCTGATTACCAACTTGTAACACCCACAATGCGGCTATATCTCACACGTGTCAGGGCACGACTTAGAGGCATAGCGCATGGTAGGTTTGTCGCAAGAGGGGTAATCTTCACACAATCCCATGTACTGAATAGAAACGGATAAAGCGTTGGCTTACAATCGCCACTTAACACAAATACAAGTTAAACATACATCATCCAGAATACAAAACAAGGTCCGACTACGGAACCAAAATAAAAGAAGTCAACCCCAAATGCTAGATCCCCGATCGTCCGAAGTGGGCTCCACTAGTGATCAATTGGAAATGAAACAACATAACGAACACGATCTTCATCTAGCTCCCTGTTGAGCTCAGTTGCGTCACCTGCATTGGTATCATCGGCACCTGCAACTGTTTGGAAGTATCTGTGAGCCACGAGGACTCAGCAATCTCACACCCGCGAGATCAAGACTATTTAAGCTTATGGGTAGGAAAGGGTAGTGAGGTGGAGCTGCAGCAAGCACTAGCATATATGGTGGCTAACTTACGCAAACAAGAGCGAGAAGAGAAGCAACGCAACGGTAGTGAACTAGAAATGATCAAGAAGTGGTCCTGAAACTACTTACGCTCAAGCATAACACAAGAACCGTGTTCACTTCCCGAACTCCGCCGAGAAGAGACCATCACGGCTACACACGCGGTTGATGCATTTTAATTAAGTTAAGTGTCAAATTCTCTACAACCAGATATTAACAAATTCCCATCTGCCCATAACCGCGGGCACGGCTTTCGAAAGTTCAAAACCCTGCAGGGGTGTCCCAACTTAGCCCATCACAAGCTCTCACGATCAACGAAGGATATTCCTTCTCCCAGGAAGACCCGGTCAGGCTCGAAATCCTGGTCATAAGACATTTCGTCAATGGTAAAACAAGACCAGGAAAGCTGCCCGAATGTGCCGACAAATCCCGATAGGAGCTGCACATATCTCATTCTTAGGGCACACCGGATGGGCAGGACGTCGGGTTGGCATAGACCCTGGTTTCCCAGGGGGCGCCGTACATCGCCTAGTTTGGACCAACACTTAGAGAAGCACTGGCCCGGGGGGTTAAAATAAAGATGACCCTCGAGAGCGCGACTCCCAAGGGAAAAGTAGGTGGCGGTGAGGCAAATGGTAAAACCAAGGTTGGGCCTTGCTGGAAGAGTTTTATTCAAAGCGAACTATCAAGGGGTCCCCATAACACCCAACCATGTAAGGAACGCAAAATCAAGGAACATAACACCGGTATGACGGAAACTAGGGCGGCAAGAGTGGAACAAAACACCAGGCATAAGGCCGAGACTGCCACCCTTTACCAAGTATAGATGCATTAATTAAAATAAGAGATATTGTGATATCCCAACATATCCATGTTCCAACATGGAACAAACTCCATCTTCACCTGCAACTAGTAACGCTATAAGAGGGGCTGAGCAAAGCGGTAACATAGCCAAACAACGCTTTGCTAGGAAATGTGGGTTAGAGGCTTGACATGGCAATATGGGAGGCATGATATAGCAAGTGGTAGGTATCGCGGCATAGCAAAAAGAGCGAGCAACTAGCAAGCAAAGATAGAAGTGATTTCGAGGGTATGGTCATCTTGCCTGAGATCCCTCAAGGAAGAAGAACGAGTCCATGAAGAAGACAAACAGTCGTAGTCGAACGGATCCTCACAAACGCGACGTTAACGGAACCAACCCGAAGAAGCACACCGGAAAGAAGCAAACAACATGGTAAAGAACCACCACATAACCATGGCATGATGCACAACCAAGTATGATGCATGTCCGGTTTAAAGAGGGCATGGCATGGCAAAGTGCACAAGCAATTCTACAAATTAAGTGGATCTCAATATGCAACGAGTTGCATATTGACGAAACACCACAACAAGTTATTTAGTTCGATCTCGTTTATGTACTCAACAATATTAAATGTTTTTTTAGCATGGCAAGGGGTCAAGCAAAGTAAAACTACCTATCTTGGCAAGTTTAAATGAGGCAGGAACAACAAACAACAAGTTCGAAAAAATCCCCATGTGCATATTTTAGATTTGGTACTGTTCTGCCCTAAACCATATCTTATAGTTGTTGAACATGCAAAGTAAAGCCACCATGATAATCTATGCATTTTTCTACCCCATTTACATATAAAGATTATTAAATTTGGAGCTACAGTTAAATAGTTATGAATTAAAACATTTTAGCATGGCAATAGGCAAAATATAAGCAAACATCATTTTAAACATGTCAAACATGATTGAAAGTTGGATATTAGTAAACTAGACAAGATTCTATGCATTTTTCATATAAGGTTTGTTTTCATATGATGCACCGGTTGTGAGTTATTAAATGCATGAAACTTCGGGAGTTTTCTGCAAAACTGTGTTCTGTGGTTAAATAGGAAAATTCGTCCATAGAAAAAAAACACTACACGGGCTGAAACTGGAGCAGGTTGGGCCAACAAAAAAAGGGGCCATTGGGGCCTCACCATGGGCTTTGGCCCAAGGCGGTGGAGAGGAAGCCCGGTTGGCCGGGAGGGGGAGCTGCTTGGGCCGTGTTCGTTGCGTGTCCTAGCGTGTAGCGGGGGCGCGGTCAACGAGCGCTCGTCATCTCCATACGAACAGGAGGAGGTCGAGGCAAGGGGTCGTGGGCGGTGGACTTGACACGATTCCGGCGGCTCTAGGAGATGGAGGACAAGGAGGAGAAGTGGATCCACCTGGGGCGACGGTACTGGCAGGATGCGGGCGCTGCTTGTGCTGCCCACCGGTGGGACGATGGTGAGGGCGGAGGAAGGCGACAGCGTGCATCCGGGTCGAGGAGGCTGCAGCAATGGTGTTCACGGGCAGAGGATGCAGGGCCTTGGGAACGGCGGAGTCCACGGGCGCGGTCGCTGGAGCGGACCACACGAGGAGCAGGGGCGCATCGTCCCGTCCTGCTCGAAGCAGGGGAAAAACAGGGGTGGCGACAGGGACTTGGCGCCGAGAGGCAAGCAAAGGCGGACTTGGACGGGCGCAGACAGGGGGAATGGAGGCAGCGACGGGGATCTCCGGTGGCGGAGCTCGACGCGGAGGCCGGAGGTGGCTTCCATGGTGCCAGTGTGCTCCTGTGAAGAGAGCAAAGAGAGAGTCGAGGTGAGGGGAGAACCAGAGAGGGAAAACAAAAAGGACGCAGGGAGAGACAGAACCAGGCGGCGAGGGCTCGTCTGCTGGTGGTGCTCGTCGGCGGAGGGAGCTCCGGTGGTTCTACGGCTTGCCGCGCGCGAAGGATGGGCGAGGACGGAGGGGAACGAGGCAGGAACTCGCTGGAGGAGAACAAGCGTTGGAACGTGCGGCTCTCTGTTGATGCGGTAGGTGGGAGGATGAACTAGGAGGCTACAGACTATTCGATCCAGATCTGATGGTCGAGAGCGACGGTGGAATGGATGGATGTGGTTGGGTGGATCTGGAAAACAAGGTAGGCAGGCTGGTTCGGTGCTGGATCCGAGGATGGTGGTGGAGGGTGAGGGATTGGATGGATGGGACTGCCTAGACTAGGTTTTGGACATATATATATACATAGCATAAGGGTTAGATTAGGGGAGATCTAGTCCCTCCGATCAAAATCAGATGGTCAGGAAAAAATAGGCTAGGGATCCCAATAAACAAAACAGAGATATTTTCTAGACGTTTGGGGATGATCCAGACCCAACGGTGATGACCGTCCGGGTCGGGTCCGGGACAGCTTTTCGGACGCGCGCGCAAGGAGGGCCTCGGGCTGACAAGAGAGGTTAGGATGGGCCTGGTGGTAGGTAGTGGACTGTGTAGACGGTTTTAGGGAGAAAAGAGAGGGAAAGCCCGGCGACAGTTCTCGGAGACCGAAAACGTCCGGCGTCTGACCGACTATAATGTTGCTATAAATATCCGTCGGGGCATCAAACGGGCTCCAACGCGATGAAACTTGGCAGGCGTCCTATCTACACTATAGCAACACCGCATGCCAACTTTCAACCCATTCCGAGAAAATTTCCCGCCCACTTATAAAATACTATTTCGGAGGTGTCGCGGGCGCGTGCAAGTGTGTCTGGGCTCAGAACAGACAACGGAAGGAACTAGGAGACCCGTGCGAATGCAATTTTCAAAAAACATGATGATGCAATGCACATGATGACATGATGAAAAGCAACACGCAAGCAAAAGACATGGCAAAGACAGCGAATAACTGGAAGACATCTGGCGCAACGGTCTCGAGGCGTCACAATAGGTGTTATTATTGATATGAAAGAAGGAAATATAAGGTTCCAATTTCCATTGAAGTGTAACACCTGGATAATTATGCTACAGTAATACCATGCTAATGATGCCACGTCACCGCGTTTGTTGTTATTAACCTCATGTTGATTCAATCACTGTTTAAGAAATCCTCTAATTCAACGATTAATCTTCCGATTTATCGCTACTCGGGGGGTGACCGATAAAATTATGCCTTATCTTCACAGTTTATCTTTTGGGCTGATTTATCACTCTAACAAGTGATTTATCAGAAATATATCGATAGATCGGACCTATTCATAGCACTATGTTTGCGAAAACTATGTTTATTTGTGTTATGTGGATCTTTTTACGCAATTTGTATTGTTGTCCTATTTTGTTTGTCATTATACAAGGTAACACATCTGTCCAATATTGTTTTGGTGTTCAATATCGCGTATTTTAGTGTTGGGAACCTGGGATTTGCAAAAAAATAGATTAATAGTCGACCGATAAATCGATTAATCGGCCAATTTCCGATTAATCTCTAATTCCTGGCTGACCGAGACGATAACGATAAGCGATATCCTCAACATTGGATTCAATCACGTTCCAATTCAAAATTCAAAATTAAGTCAAATGACAAAAGTTTTCAAACATTAAAACTAAGATGTTCTAGATGTGGCAAATAAATCATAAGTAATATTGGTGGAGAAATCATCTTTTTATAAAGGTTTAAATGCACAAAATAAAATTAAAAATAGTAAAAGGAAATTAAACAAAAGACAAAAGTAAATAAAAGAAAAAGAGAAGAGAAAAAAAGAAAAGAAGACCCCCTAGACAACTGGGCCAACAGGCCCAGCTCGCCACCCACGTGGCCCACCTGGCCCAACCCCGCTGCCCCTGGCCTATCAGGCCACACACCCCGAACCATAACCAACTGATCCCCCCACTTCCCCCACTCCCTTCACCTCTCCCTCTTCCCCTGGGTGCCGCTGCACGACGCTGCACTGTTACCCCGCCGCCTGTCGATGGACCGCCCCGTCCTCGTCTCCCCCTCCCCCACGCCGACTCTATCGAGCCTCGCCGGCGAACACCAGCAGCGTGGGTGAGAACCCCATCCTCCCCCTGATCCCCTCTCTACATGCACCCACGCCCCTCGCAGCCCTCCGCTCACCGCGCTCGCGCCCCGCGGTCGCCGCGCGGGGCGCACCCCGCGCCGTCCGCCGCACCCGGCCCCTGCTCCCCTCACCGCGCACGCGCACCTGCCCGCGCAGTGGCATCGCCCCAGCCAATCGACTGCTACCTCGCACGCACCTGTAGTGGCCTCCGCTGCTGCCCAACATCGTAGGCCCCGCTCACCCCGGCATCCCTTTGCCTATGTTGCACTGCCTCGCCACCGTAGCAGCTCGTCGGCCACCCTGCCCCGCGCTGCCCCCTGCCCCCTCTCGCCTCCCACCCTGCCTCTAGCCCGCGTGCCCCGCGCCGCTACCTCCGCCACCGCCATGCCACGCCGCCCCGTCCAGCCGGCCGTGCGCCTGCCCCTGCCCCACCGCGCTTCTTCGCCGTCGCCTGTGGCTGCGGCCCTGGATGGTCACCGGCTAGGTCCGGTGCCCGGCTCCGCCGACTGCGTGTGCGTCGGGCTGACGCCCGCACCCATTAACCCCCAGTGTGAATGGCCCCGGGCCACCGACGTGTGGGCCCCCGCCCCCTGTGAAATGGATTTAAAAATAATTAATTAATTCGTAATGTAGTTGATTAGCTTAATTAATTTAACTTACTTAGCCTAATTACCTAATTTAGTTAATTAAAACTGTTAGTTTAGTTAGGTCAATGACAGAATGACCCCACACGTTAGTTTGACCCAGTCAATGCCCTGTTGACTGCTGACGTCATGGTGATGCAATAACCCCATTTTAGAATTAATAATAATTTCAGAATATTGTTTAAAACTTCGAAAAATAATATAAAATAAACCGTAACTCGGATGAAAATACTTTGTACATGAAAGTTGCTCAAAAAACGAGACGAATCAGGTTATGCCCTTTGTTCGTCTGTCACACGTTCCTAGTATAGTGAATGTGGAACCGTCTCCCTCTGTTTCGCCTGTCCGAAAATGCCAAACACCGGGGAAACATTCTAGGATGTTTCCCCCTTCGTCGGTATCGTGTAGCCCTGTGTTAGAACACCCCTAGCGCTAAGTATTGCATGTCATGCATCTATTTGCTTTGTATTTACTATTTCTTCCCCCTCTTCTCTCCGGCAGACCCCAAGACTGATGCCGATGCCCCTGTGATCGACTACGTCACCGACATCACTTCTTCCATTCCAGCAAAGCTTCCAGGCAAGCAAACCCCCCTTGATCATTTCGATATCGCCCAGTTCCATTCTCTCTCATGCTTGCATTAGATTTTTCTACTGTAATTGTTTGCTCCTATATCTGATGCATAGCCTACTTTTGTAACCTGCACATTGTACCTTACCTGCTTATCCTAAACTGCTTAGTATATGTTGGATAGTAATCCACTAGTGACCCCTCACCTTGTCCCAGTTGCCCGACTTGATGACCGATGACTCGATCAACGTGATCGACGTCCAGATCCCGACACATCACATCACCCCCCTTTGTTGCTCGACGTTGCAAAGCTACTATCAAGTGCCGAGGGTGATACCTCGTAACACACTCTTGATGATAACTCTGTAGTTAAGCTATTCATTCATGGTCATCGAGGGTGATTCCTACTTCACCACTCCCGATACGACTATGTCGTGCAACAACTCAAGTGTGAACCTCCACTACAAGAAATGCATCAACTTATGACCACCACTATTGGTCACTGAATGGTCATAGTTTTCCTTTTGTGAGCTTTTTCTGGCCAAAAACAGATGGTCAAAAGCTGGCCGTCGTAAACTAAAATTAACGACCTTTCTTCTGGAATGGTCGTAAATGTTTATGACCAAAAAAAGGTCATAAATTTAACGACCAATTATTTTGGTCACTAGCAATCCGCCCACACCACGTTAGATCCATCGTGGCAAGATGACGTGGCAGAATTACGACCAAATGAAAAGGTCGTAAAATAGAATCAGCCCGGTCCATTTCAGCCGTCTACATGGGCCAAGCCCAATAATTTAGCCCATTTAAATTTTTTTCTCTTTGTTTTGCTCATCTACATGGGCCTGGCCCAACAATTTGGTCTTTTATTTTCTGGGAATGGAGTCTTTGTCTGATGATTTTTTTAATGTCCACTATTGTTTTGGGCCACAGGCTTTTTAGTCTAGTTCGAATATGGGCCTTGGCCTTTTTATTTTCTTGGATGCAGCCTTTTATCAACTTTTTTTACGGTCAACTCTTTTTTAGGCCCAAGCCTTTTTAGTCAAATTCTTGTTTGGGCCTCGGCCTTTTTAGAGCCCAGGTTCATATTTTCCATAACTATAAACAGCAAGGCCCAGGTGCATAAGTGATCCACATAACTTCACAAAAAAAACACAGGTTCACATAACAGCTCCCAGGTTCACATAACTTCACAGATCCCAGGTTCACAAGTTCAAAATGCAAAATGCAACAGCAACAGCAACAAGGTTCACAAGTTCAAACTACTCAACCCAGGTTCACAAGTTCAAACTACTCATCCCAGGTTCAAACTACCTTAGCTCCAAAGAGAGCCATCAAGTGGGATAACTTCTCTTCCTGCTCTTGAGACTTCTTGCGCAGCAGCTCAATTTCCTTGTCGCGTGCAGCTTCAGCTTCTTCCGCCTTCATCTTGATTGCCGCCAATTCTTCTTGCATCACTTCAGCTTGAAGCTCGGACCTCTCCAGCTTCTGCTCAAGGTCACAAACATGAGCAGCCACTTCAGCAGTTGCTTTGCTAGATTTGTTCCTAGATGACTGGAGCCCAACATTCCGGAGGAATGTGCTTTCCTTGACTTCATTCTTGAGCATTTCTTCGACAATTTCAACAGCAGACTTTGGCTCTTCACCTTCTGGTACTGACGCGTCCTTCATTTTTTTCCATCTCAAGCTAGCATATGGAGGAAAATGATAGGCATTAGTGGGAGATCTATTTCACATTTTGCAAACCAAACCAAGCAAGAGAAACCAAACCAGCACACAAATGGATTATTTGAAGTAACCAAACCAGCACACAAAATCTATACATTATTTTACTCAAACTCAAACAGAAGAAGATGATGACTAGTAACTTGACAACATTATTTGACTAGTAACTTATGTGACCTGGAGACATGCGACTGGGAGCAATATGATCGCTTCATTAAGCCTAGAATGGTGGTTCTATATAAGATGGCTTCCCGAGTGAGCCGATCATCAAACTAGCATTCAGATCAAATTTCATCATATCATAAAAATGCAACAAATAGCTACAGCAAGTTCTGATATCTTTGTTGAACTATCAAATAGCATCGAAGCAAGGAACATAGCATGTGTTCTTGACTGGCCTCGAATCAAACAGCATCAAATCATCACATCAAACAGCATCAAAGCTGGCTGTGAATCAAACAGGGCATGGACAAAGCATGGAGTGACTTACTATAGCAGTCTTGACTGGCTCCGAAAACCCGTGCTTCTTGCTGTTGTGGGTGGCCTTAAACAAGTCAACCGCAGACAGCTCCTCACCCTTACGCTCTTCTTTCTGAAATGTTTTTCAACAAAAATCAAAATGTTATTCAGCAAGAATCAGAAATGTTATTCAACGAGGATCAAACTGTAAGGTCTCTAGAGAAAAGTTCTCACAGTGGCAAAAATGTATCCTGTGTAGTTCCTGGAACCAGTTCTCTGATTGTACATGACTTTTTCTCGATTCATCTTGTTCGACACACAGGTTTCCTACAAAAAAGCATACTGTCAGCATGATCTAGCACTAGCATATCATGTGCAGAACATAAAGCATCAAACAAAGCAGAGACAAACCTTGTGTCTTGGGGTAGACCACATCTCCACCAGAGCTTGCCATTCACCATCCGTCAGATCTGGCACCGAATAATTAATGCTGACTTTGTTTGCGGCTATGGTGTCAAAATACTTCTTCTTGATCTGATGGTGTCTGTTCTTTGAATGTTTCTGCAGAATATCTTTGCACGCGATCTTGATGGTCTCCGAGTCCGTGTTCATCTCAAAATTTTCCTACCAAGATAGCAAACAAGGTAGGAACAATATTAGTGATCATGCATAGGTGTAACAGAAAATAGATAGCACATTAACTATGAAACAAGTAGCTTACAGCAACTTTCCCAATGTAGTTCTCCAATAGACAAGATTTTTTTTGTATATCTTGAAGTGAGGAAGAACCGGAAGATGGCTTCTTGCAACGAGTCCACACATGTCTTTAGCATTCAAAAAATGAAAAACGGTTTTTTTGTTAAACAAGTTGGAACCTCGTTTTGGCAACATTGTTTGCCATCACAAGACGGAGGCATGCGCCAAATTTGGGCATATTATCAAAAACTATTAAACGGATGCGGCCATGTCATTGCTAGTTTGTCTTGAAAGCCATGGATCTTTGTTCATGGTAGGTCGTTTTTGAGAACACTTTTTTCCAAAAAACACCTGTATTGCAAGTTTAGTATTTTTGCTAGTTGGTAGGCCACATTTGATGATGTGACGTAGAGGTCTCCCATTTTTTTTGATTTTTTTGAATTTTTTACGATGTTTTCAAAAACCGTCTGATTTCGTTGCGGCGGTCGTCCGTGGCTAGGGTTTGAGTTGTGCCAATCTGTTTGTCGAATATTTGATGAAATGCCTACCCGTGAAGCTAAAAATGATTTTTGGTAAAAATAATGGGCAAGCTATGGAGGACCCGCAGTTCAAATTCCAGCCGGTTCCGGCTGAATCGGCCGAAGGTGGTCTGAATGGCTGGGAGTAGCTACGAGGGTCAGAAATGCATGCTTTTTGGCGACCATCCGTGAAACAGGGTCTACTTTGAGATAGACATGGAATGGCACCGTTTGGGGTGACCCTCCTTGTAGCCGCTTGACGAAAAACGCATGTCTTTAGCATTCAAAAAATGAAAAACGGTTTTTGAATTTTTTATGGTGTTTTC
Source organism: Triticum urartu (assembly GCF_056163025.1). Classification (NCBI taxonomy): domain Eukaryota; kingdom Viridiplantae; phylum Streptophyta; class Magnoliopsida; order Poales; family Poaceae; genus Triticum; species Triticum urartu. The sequence goes on along the minus strand of NC_141876.1, from coordinate 168,965,426 downwards.
AAAAACCGTCTGATTTCGTCGTGGCGGTCGTCCGTGGCTAGGGTTTGAGTCGTGTTTTTAGCATTCAAAAAATGAAACTTATATTGTTTCATACATGAGCATGCACAAAAACCCATAATTTTATCTTTCATCCATGAGCATGCATAAAAAAATTTCAATTCCCATCAATTACCAAACTTAATATTCATAATTAAGAAATTGACATGTTTAGATGACACTGTCATATAGCATCCATGAGCATGCACAAAATTAAACCTGGCATACTTAACATTGACATGTTCATATTACACTAACAAGCTTAAACCTAACATGCTTAACATTGCCACTTCATTTCTTAACATCTTCACTCCTCCTTCTTCTTCTTCATCAACCTGATGCGCTCAGAGTGGCGAATCCCAATGCGGATATACTCCTCTACCACAATTGGCATGGTCATGTCGCCAAGCTGTGGGATTGCAGGCGCCACCACCATCACGAGGTCATTGTCAGGCACCACCATTGCGAGGTCATCATTGGGCACCACAATCGCGAGGTCGTCGTCAGCCACCATAGCAAGGTCGACGTCCGCCACCAACATAGCAGGGTCGTCGTCAGCCACCACCATAGCAAGGTCGTCATCCGCCACCACCATAGCAGGGTCGTCGTCAGCCAGAATAGGCTGCTCCTTGTCATCCCCGCTCTGCTCCTTGTCATCCCTGCTCTGCTCCTCATCATCCCCGTTGCTGCTCCCATTGCCTGGCCAAATGCAACAAAGTGTGAACATGGTGTTGTCGTCGTGCAGGTAGAGGAAGCCAAAAGGATAGGAAGAAGAGAGGCAAAGAGCTTACTGGCATCGTCGTCGTGCTGGTAGTACATGCGGCACATGGTGTTGTCGAACATCTTCACGGTGAACATGGCGTCGCCGTCGTAGCGGAAGACAAGGAAGTACCCGAGTTGTAGCTCATGAGAGAGGGCGAAATGCTCCCAGCCGGGCCCTAGATACATGTGGCCTTCGCCATCAAACACCACCAACACGTCCTACAGCCTGCGAAGTCCGCTGCCGGCCTCCCGCAGCTGCACTTTGTGGGGCTCACGGCCGGCGAGCATCTTCGCAAACTTGTCAGGCAGCCTCTGCAGTGAAGGTCAAGAAGTGGTTAATTGTGCCAATCAAGAACTAGACAGCAGAGTGATGATAATTAAAGAGATGAGTGATGATAAATATACCTGCCTACTACAAGATCTCTCAATTACGATCTCGAAGAACTCGAAACCTTCCAAGCCAGCCATCTCACTTCTCTGAAAAGCAGCATTGTAAATTAAGCAATAGGACTGGACATAAATAGGAAACAGGCACTTCAAAAAAGTAGAATATTTACCACATGTGTTTGCCAGGGCCTCAATTTGGAATACTACTATAAATGGCAATGGCCTCAATTTGCTCCTACTATATCTTGGCAAAGGGGCAATCATCATCAGCAACAAGAATAACAACATCATGTGCACCCATCAGGTAACCACAACAAAAATAACAAAAGCAACATCATCAGGTGACCACCAACAGCAACAGCACTAAAATCTACTATAAATGGACCAGAACACAGCTAGAACCATATCTACTATAAATGGACATTGTTGCATATCTATAAATGAACATATCTGAACATTGGCATAAATGACAGAAAATATCCCTATCCAAACCCATCCATATCTGAACATATCTATAAATCTACTATAAATGGCAGAAAAGGTATTAAACCTAACCATAAATATCAACATTTCTTTACAGATGGAGTACAACCTACTGCATCAAACCTAACCATAAATATCAACATTTCTTCATGGCAAGTCAAAACCACACTCATTTCTACTTTTCAGCACTACATGTATATTTATGTCACAATCCAAAGAGGAAGGCCAGCATTAGGCATTGCCTTGCAAGCTACATTGAGGAAAACAAGTTTGATTTCATCATCAAATCTATCAATGAGCTTTCCTGATACTTTAATTAAACACAACCTAGTGCATCTAACCCCAACCAAAAATAACAAAAATTCCTCATGGCAAGTCAAACCTACACTCCACTAATACAGTACTATATGGAAACCAAGCTAGGCGCCCAAAATTAAGATCAGAAGCACCAATTAGCTACTCCATCTCGTACAAAGTTGTACTAAACCAGTGCCAATTAAGATGGATTAGAGGGAGTATCAAATTTGAACGCAAATTAAATAGTAACAGAATGATTCAGTTGAGTTACTGAATCATGCATTGAGAACACCACATGAAGGCTATTGGCTTAAAACTGAACAGATTTATAATCTCTGAAAGCAAATTAAGCCAATAGCCAAGCAAATCAAAGAACCCTAATCTGTAGAGGGGGGAACGGAACGGACCTGGGGGCGGCGACTGCAGAGGGTGTCGTGGATGCAGAGGGTGCAGGCCTCCTCTTGATCTCGTGGATCTACTTCGGCGGATCAATAGGAAGAGGAACCCTAATCAGCATGCGCCACGGAACCCTAATCTAATCAATAGGAAGAGGAACAGGAAGGAGTCAGTGGATTCATACCTTAGGAGGCCGTCGTCGTCGCCGTCGATGGAGGAGTGGGTCGTCAGGGAGGTCGTCACCATCGATGGAGGAGAAGGGGATGCTGGCGGCGGAGAGGAGGAGTGGGTCGAGTGGATAATGGGGAGGAGGAGTGGGTCAAGTGGAGAGGAGGAGTGGGTCCACTTGTCAGCGAGTTCTGTATTTGACATATTGAAAAGGGTTAGCATAGAGCACAAAACCAACAGCCTCATACTAGCGCAGTGGTAGAATAATAGTGGAACAAGCGGCAGGTCATGGGTTCGAGCCCCCGCTCGCCCAATATTTTTTGGTAGCTCAGGGGGAAAAGGGTCAAGTGGGTAGAGTAGCAAAATGGCTCACTTGTCAGCGAGTGGGTCGAGTGGCCCACTTGTCAGTGAGGTGTGTGTTTGATACTTGACTAGTTTGATGATTTTAAAAGAGGTGGCATAGAGGAGAAGACTAGTAGCCTCTTCCTAGCCCACTGGTAGAAACACAATGAAATGAGGGCACGGTCGTGGGTTCGAGTCCCCGCTCACGCAATTTTTTTTGCTCACAGCTGTCTGATGGAGCAAAATTCAGTTGAAGCAAAATTCAGTTAAAGCAACATCTTCAGTTCTGACCAAAACAGCTCTGAAAACTACATGATCAAACCCAAAACTGAATTTGGGTGATCAAAGCAACATCTTCAGTTCAAAATAACTTAAGGATCACATCATTTTGTAAACTTTTACATCACAACCAAAACTACATGATCACCAAAACTACTCAGTTCAAAAAAAAAACAGCATTTTACACCACAACATCTTCAGTTCAAAAAAAACAGCACTAAAAACAACATCTTCAGTTCACAAAAAAAACAGCATTTTGCATCTTCCTTTCACCAAAACAAGATCTTCATTTTGCATTGTATCTTACATCACCAAAACTTCATGATCATCAAACCTACATCATCTTGCATTGTATCTTCAACCATCATCTGCCTCTCCATCACTACACAGTCTCATGCATTTTGGTACCTGGAGAGATTTGTAGTACAAAAACTACATCAGGATCACATCAACAACAACTACCAAAGAGACAAAATAGCATTAGATCACCAAGGAGACCAAAATTTTCCTTTGCTACTCATCGTCACTGATACGAAAACAAGAAACTCTATGCCCACTCCTGTTTTCCTCATCATCACTACAATATTGCAGTATAGTATGATCAGTCCTGTTTTCCTCATCCTCGCTCTCATGCCCATCCGCTACCACCTTTCTTCTTTTCTTGATGCCTTCAACTGTTGCAGCATCAACGATCAGACATTCCCGGTCCCTTCGCACTCTGCTTTGCACCGGAACTTCCATAGAGTCATCATCAGCTTGCAACGGAACTTCCGTAGAGTCATCATCTTGGTATGTTAGTCCACCATCACTGGGGCCCTTTTCCACTTCAGTTTGAGTCACACTCCACAAGTGTCTATGCTCAAAGTTTTGCACAACTCGCCATTTTCCCTACAAAAGAGTGTCTGGCATATAAAACACCGTTGTTGGTTGTGTTGTTAGAATAAAGGGATCACTCTTATACCAGCACCTTGCAGTGTTGATGCTTTTGAAGTGGCCATCATATTTGGCAAAAGAGTCTCTCTTCTTCTTGCTACCAAGCTCAAACCAGTCACTGTGAAATAAGACAACCGAGCGATGGATGCCTCCACTAGAGTTGTACTACAACTCTACGATGCTTCTCAACTGACCATAGAAGTCAATGATCTCACGATCATGTGACCCCTCAGTGATGATTCCACTATTCTGTGTCTTCCTTTTTCCTCGCGGTCAACGGTGTGGTACCGGACACCGTCAGCAATGCATGCTGAATACACTCTCACTCGCTTATACGGTAAGCATGCCAAAGCAAATAGATCATCACTAACCTTCTTCTCCTCATGCAACTTTCCAATCTGCACAAATAAACCATTTAGCAAACAATGGTATTTAACAATTGGTGAATAACATAGAAAATATCAAACATGTGGCTAAAGATCTCACATGATTCTTAAACCAATTAGCAAACCCCTTGGCAACCCTTTTATCAACATTGATCTTGCTTTCTTCCTGATTTAACTCTTCCTTGCATTTGCTACAATGCAAACAAAACATGTGAATTAAAACATTAGGCTGGTGCCAACCCAAGCAAAAAAAATATAATGAGTGCACAAGATATAACGTACTCGATATATGGTAGAACCTCGACGCAATTGCTGAGCACATACCAAACCATCTTGTCATACTCATCACCGGCCTCCAAGTATTGTGAGGCTCCAAGAAAGTTCACACCATGGTTGAAAACAGAGACATCACCACTTTGCGAATCAGACCGCTCTCTATTTCTGCCCGGCCGGTTCCATCTTGTTTCCACATCGCCAAAGTATCGAGAGCAAAAAGTCAAGCACTCGTCAACGACATATGCTTCAGCAATAGAACCTTCAGGTCTTGCCGTGTTTCGCACATAACGCTTACAAGTAAGTAGCCTTCTTTCAATTGGGTACATCCAACCGTATTGCACAGGGCCTCTAAGAATTGCCTCTTTTGGTAAGTGCACCGCCAAATGGACCATCATGGTGAAGAAAGCTGGAGGGAAAATCTTCTCGAGCTTGCAAAGAATAATTGGGATTTATTTTTCAAGTCTTTGCAGGACAATTAACTTGAGTGTTTAGCAGCACATTTCTCTAAAGAAATTTCCCAGCTCAGCAACCGCTTCATATATATCCTTGTCCATGATTCCTCGGAGGCCCGCCGGTAAAATCCTTTGGAGTAGGATGTGACAATCATGGGTTTTCAGTACTGAAAGCTTGAATCCATCAGAAGTAACACACTTTGCTAGGTTAGCGGCATAACCATCTGGAAATTTCACCGCTCTTAGGAATTCACAGAATGCAAGCTTTTGTTCTTTACTCATTGTATTCCATGCTCGTGGCATTTCAAATGAATCTTCATCTTCATTGTGCTGTAGATGCAAATCTTCTCTTATGCACATGTCCTCCAAATCAAGCCTAGAACTAACCGTGTCCTCTGTCTTCCCTTCAATGTTCAGAAACGTCCCTAGTAGATTCTCGCATATGTTTTTCTCAATGTGCATTACATCGAGATTATGCCTTAATTTCAGATCAGCCCAGTATGGCAGGTCCCACAAACAAGACCTCCACTCCCAACATTGACCTTCCTCACGCTTTCTTTTCTTCGCAAGCTTTCCTGGTCTCACATCTTTCACCTTTTCAAGTTGTTGCTCCAGCTCTTCTTTAGTGAATTCAGCTGGCTTGTCACGGGTTTGATTCTCACCATTAAAATTTTTGCTTCTTCGCCAGCGATGGTTTCGGGGAAGAAAGCGGCGGTGCCCAACATAGCAGATCTTTCTCCTTATTCTCTTTGAGCAAGGGTCTTTGTCACAATGGACACGGGCCTTATAACCCGCTGTGATCCTCCCAGACAGAGTGTGTGCAGAGCCGGGAAATCATGGATGGACCATATGATTGCAGCACATAGATTGAACTTTTCTTCCGGACTCAAGGCATCGTATGTGGGTACACCAGTCCAGAGCTGGAGCAGTTCTTCTACAAGGGGCTCCATAAAGACATCAAAATCCTTTCCTGGAGACTCTGGACCCGGGATAAGCAATGACATCATGAAGTTGGACTGATCCATGCATGCCCATGGTAGCAGGTTGTACGGCACCACAAAAACTGGCCACATGCTATAAGACGTGCTCATGTTCCCAAACAGATTAAACCCATCTGTGGCAATGCCAAGTTTTATGTTCCTTGGATCTGCAGCAAAATCTAAATGTATACGGTCAAACTCTTTCCATCCCTCTCTGTCCGCTGGATGGCTCAGCTCATTGTCCACAGGTTGCCGCTTTAGCTGGTGCCACAGTACCTCACGCGATGATTTCTTCGAGATGAACATCCACTGCAGCCTTGGTATCAATGAAAGTGCCTCAGTACCTTCTCCGGTATTGACTTCTTCCCATCAGCATCTTTCCACCTAGAGGCATTGCATTTTGGACAGTTGTCATGCTTTGCTAAATCCTTCCGAAACAAGACGCAATTATTTGGGCACACATGTATTGACACATAACCTAACCCCAGCCTGCGGATTATGCACAATGCTTCATCATAAGATCTGGGAACACAACTATCAGGGAATTGCAAGCTCAAAAGGTGGAGTATTGCGTTGAATGCAGCATTGCTAATCCGGTAGAAAGACTTGATGTGGAGTAACTTCACGGTGAAGGTAAATCTAGAAAATTTACCCCCTTCATGAGCTGCGCGCTTCGCCTCCTCTAACACCTCAGCAAACAACGACTTCTGTCCATCAGCACGATCTTCAGCATCGTACAAATCCTTCAATAGGTCAGGAATCCTATCATCTTCATGCCCATCCTCTTCCTCCAAACCAGCATTATCTCGCAAAACCTTTTCCATGAAATCAATGCCAGCATCACCACCACCCATCATATGAGGGGCATGTGTATCAGCTTCAAAATGTTGAGGTTGTCCGTCAAAAGGTTCTCCATGATATATCCATCTATCATATGTGCTGGACATCCCATTAAGAAGGAGATGATCTTCCACTATTCCTTGAGCCATTATTGGATGGTTGAGGCATTCACAACATGGGCAAAGAATGTGAGCATCGTTGGAAAAATTTGCCCGAACAAATGCGATGAAATCATCAACTCCTTTCATATGTTCTTTCGAAAAATTTCTAACTCCTTTTCTAATCCAGCTTCTGTCCATATGCCAAAGACAACAAATTGTTGCAACTTAGCAAATCAATCTAAGTGCATCAACATTAATTAATGAAAATGGATGGAAGTAATGGCAGCTAAAAATACAGAAAATTTTATATGCTAATTGCCTAACCAGAACATTGAAACAAACCAAACTATAAATCAAACCAACACTAAAATTGGCATGAATTTATGTTGCAGAGAAGGCTAATTCAAATTAAACCAAACTAAGATTTAGAAGGATCATGTTTCTGGGAAGACCAAGCTAGCTAGCTCCTAACAAATACTATGTTGTTTCTATCAATTACAATTACTATGATCCTAAAAATCTGTAGACAAACAACTGAAGAACAACTGAGGCCATCTAGCTCAAATTCCCCCCAAATCTTAACCGAACAAGGCCTGAAGAATTCTTAACAAACAAGCTAAAGAATTCCTAATAGTACATCGAGAAAATTCATTTATGCAATATCTACCAAACAAGCAAGCTATCTCCTAACTCCTAACAGTGCATCAACAAAATTCATCTATGCTGAAGAACATCTGACTGAAATCCATCTCCCACTGAGATCCATGCTCGGGTGATGAGGTGCAGATAATGAGAGAGGAGAGGGGGGAAGAGGTGAGGGGTGCATACTGGGAGGTGTGCTTGCGGCGGTGGCGAGTCCCCCATGCTCGGCGAGCCTCTCCTTGCGTGGGCAAGGACGCCGTTCCTGCCCCCGCCCCCTGCTGATCCCTTCGCCTCCACGCCCTGCCTCACCCCCACCCCCTGCTGGTTACCTCCGATGCCGGCCCCGCCCCCGCCTCCGCCCCGCCCCCTGCTGGTTGCTTCCGCCATGAGGCCATGGGTGAGGTCACCTACGGCGAGGTCGTGGGCAAGGCGAGCGGCCCCTGCTGGTTGCTTTGGCCGCCGGCCCCGTCCGCTGCCTGCCGCCCGCCGCCCACCGGCCCCGCCCTCATCCGAGCGTCCCCTGCTGGTTGCTTCCGCCTCCGCCCACCGCCACCTGGTCGGAAGACCTAGAAAAACGCTAAGTGTTGCTCTGTTCAATGCCACCCGCCGCCACCTGGTCGGAAGGTCCCACTTGTCATTGATAAGTGAGAGCCGTGGTTTTATATACTATATAGAAAACTACCCACACATTACCAACAATCCCTCTCTAGCCCAGCGGTACCGAACGAGCGAACCCAGCGCGAGGTCGTGGGTTCGAGTCCCCGCTAGCGCACATTTTTTAGGGAATTAAACGCTCGCTCACCCACCTGTCAAATGGGTCCCTCCTGTGAGTGTTGCTAATCGTTGCTCTGTTCGATGCCACCTGGTCAGAAGGTCCCACTTGTCAATGATACGAGAGAGCCATAGTTTTATATAATGTATAGATAAACTCCCAAACGTCAGCAACTGTCCCTCTCTAGCCCAGCGGTAGCAAGCGAGCAAACCAAGCGCGAGGTCGTGGGTTCGAGTCCCGCCTCGTGCATCTTTTTTGGGAGAATGAAGCGCTCGGCCCCACCTGTCAAATGGGTCCTGTGTATCAGTGTGTGCCCTGTCTGTCTGTTGAATATTAAAACTCAAGCAAAAATGACACCTAGACAGTGACACATAAGCGAGGTTGCTGAGGTGGCTGCCTAATCATCCTAATTCATTCAAACTCAAGTGTAGTGACCATTTTATGTTGATCGTTATCAGCTAGGCATGAGGCAGTGGACAGTGCTACTAGCTTTACGACCATTTCCTCTAATGAAATTATGACCTTTCTAACCAAAATGGTCGTTATGGTTTAGGGTTTGGAGCCCCCCAGACAGCTTTTGACCAATTGGTCTAAAATGGTCATAAATTTATGACCAATTCTTCCAGGGTCACTGACAGAAGGTCATAAGTTGACATATTTCTTGTAGTGCTCCAGGGTGATTCCTCCTAAGTTCACCTTGACAATACATCAAGTGGATTCCATCGAGAGTGATTCCTCGGATTCACCCTTGCTGTTATGGACACATGGTTACCTGGACTTTATTTGAGACCATTGTTGAAGTCGGGTCAGCCCTGAGGGGTACCTGCGAGTTGATGTGAAAGTTGGGTAGGCCCGGAGAGCACCCGCGAGATAATTACGAGGCACGACCGAGCAGGTAGACCGCCCAAGTGAGAGGGTTGGTCCTGGTCCTTGTCGTATATCTTCGAGATGGGGAGACGGGATCACATTATCGTGAGCCTCTTCTCATCTCCACGAGCTCCTAATACACTAAGGGTTTGGGTATTTGATATGAGTCGACCACTGGCCTTTATGCACTAACCACCACGCGGGAACATTTATGGGCACTCGGCGTCAAGGTATCAGTCAAAGCTTTGTCAGACATCCAGTTCAGCATTGCTACACGCTTGGGTCATGTTAACCATCCGAGGTGGCGCTGGTATTCACCCTGCAGGCAACGACCCGGAGTGCGATGGGTGATGGGCCTAAGACCCCAGAGCGCTTAGGATGTAGACTGGCGGGGACCTCTCTGCTAAGCCTAGGTAGAGTTGCGATGTGTTGATCTTCTGAGGCCGGGCATTGACCCAGTAAAGTGTGTCCGGCAAGAGTAATCAAGCGTGTTCAGTAATGTTGTGCACCCCTGCAGGGAAGTTTATCCATTCGAATAGATGTGTCGACGGTAACGGACCCTCAGAGTTGTATCCTGATCTATTACAACTAGAAATGGATACATGATACATGAGATGGTTATGTTGGCTCTGGGATTGCTTTCTCGCAGGGAGTCGAGAAAGGATCTCTGGGCGCTAATACTACAACATGCTTGTTAATTATAAAAATGCTATTATGTACTCTTCTGAATGCTGCAAGATGCTTGAAGATGCTAGTCTTCGATAGGCTAGGCTTTCCCCTCTCTTTTGGCATTCTGCAGTTCAGTCCACAGATACAACCCTTCCATTTGATACTGATGCATAGTTAGTATAGATCTGATTTAAGTCTTCCGAGTACTTTGGAGGAGTACTCACGGTTTATTTGCTACGCTTTTCCCCTATACCCGGTTGCTACGATCAGGTGGTGGATCCCAGGAGCCAGATGCCACCTCGTCAACTACTGCTACGTGGAGACCGCCGACGACCAGGAGTAGTTAGGAGATCCCGGGCAGGAGGCCTTGCCTCTTCAATCATTGTTGCTTTTGTTCTAGCCTTCTTAAGGCATCCTTGTTTAACTTATGTCTGTACTCGGATATTGTTGCTTCTGTTGACTCTTGTGTATTCGAGCTTCTGTATTCGAGCCCTCGAGGCCCTAGCTTGTAATATGAAGCTTGTATTATTTAAATTTGTGTCTAGAGTTGTGTTGTGATGTCTTCCCATGAGCATCTGATCTTGATCATACACATTTATGTATATGATTACAGTACGGTCAAATTGGGGGCGTCACAAGTTGGTATCAGAGTCGATTTCCTGGAGGAACCCCCTTTCCAACTCCTTGTCCGAAGTTGAGTCTAGTCTTTGAAAAACGGTTTTACTAACATGGATGTGTGGCTTACGGGCCCACGTCGCCAATGGGTAGTATTAGGATCTTTTACTCCTTGTCTATACTCTGGGACTCTGATCTTTGTCTATTCGGGTTAAATGATTTTGCGAACTCTATCCTAGGTTCTCCTGGTCACATCCATTTGGAGATTCGTAATACGCCGTTCTTAAATTGAGGGCCAGGATCTGCTTCATAGTGTTCACGGGCCACAGGATCCTTTTTATCAATGGCACCTTGCGTCATCCCCTGTAGATTCCTTGCTCTAGTTGTTTTCTCCAACATTGATGTAGCCTTTGCCATGTCTCGTTGTTGTATCCCTCCATCGCGAGCATGTCTGCTGCCTAGTATGTCTAGGATGATTCTCTTGTCCGAAATCATACTAAGAACGTGTGATTGGCTCTGTATATGTAGATGTATGTCTTTAATGACTACTGCTTTGTACATAATGCACCTTTGCTCATTGTTCAAGTTACAGCATGAATGACTCTATAAACTTGCTCCACCCCTTGTTAAATTGCTCCCTGATGTTTTTAGTAGGATGGCTGACGACCCTCCACCTCCACCCTATATTACCGCAATGATGCAGCAGTTTGAGATGAATCGTCGGTTTGTGACTTGGGTAATGGCCTAGTTTCTAAACTAGAATGCTCATCAATAGCCTGCCCCAATAACACTACCAAAATTTGTTCGCCTCAACCCGTACATTTATGCAACTCCAACAATCCTATGGATGCTAATGATTGGCTTCGTGACATCCTATTTGAGATGCAGTCAGCTAGTGTTTCCCCTGCCAGTTACGTCACCTTTGTGGCATTTCACTTGAAGGGTTCATCTTCTCAATGGTGGGAAAGCCACAGGGATATGCTGCCTGTAGAGACTATAATCACTTGGCAGGAATTTCAGTTAGCCTTCCGTGCACTTCACATTCCTCAAGGTCTGATAGACCAGAAGAAGGAGTTCCAAAAGCTCTCACAGGGCACAATGACTATGGATGAATATCAGAGGAAATTCCTTGAATTGTCCCGCTATGCTGCAGATGACGTCTGCACTGACACTCGCAAGCAGGAAAAACTCTAAGAAGGATTGCGTCCCGATATAAAGCTTTAACTTGTTGCTCATGATTGCGCAGACTTTGTGACGCTTGTCAGCCAAGCTTTCCGAACTGAAACTGGTCTTACTGAGTACCGGGAGTCACTCAAGCGTACTCAAGATGTTGGCCGATCCTCAAGTCAGCCTGCTCAGAAATGTCAAGTCTGGATCCCACACAATGTTCATCACAGACCTGCTCAAACACCAAGGTCGTCTTATGTTGCACCTCGTCTGCCTCCGCCGCCGAGACAGCTAATGATTCAGGGTGGACAGTCCAATGGTGTGGCTGCTCCCCATAATGATGGTTTATGCTGCAATTGTGGACAATCAGGACATCTTACCGTCGATTTTCACCAGGGTCAGTCGTCGAATGCATCATGTCCTCCTGTTGGTTGTAAGAAGGGCAGCCGAAACTGTCATTCCACAAGTGGTAGTGCCAGGACGCTTCTAATGAGTTGTGGTCAAGTCGCCCATGTCAAGATTGAAGAAGCTCGTGGGTCCCCAAAAATTGTTATGGGTACCCTTCGCGTTAATTTAGTGCCAGCTTATGTTCTCTTTGATTCAGGAGCATCACACACTTCGTGTCCCAACAATTTGCTCCACTGCATGGGTTAGATATGGAAAATTTTCGCACTCCTTTAGCGATTCAATCTCTAAGATCCAAGTGGCAAACCACAATGTTATGCCCTCGCAACCAAATCGAGATTGGAGGTCTACTTTTTCCGGCATCTCTCTTTGTACTCATACCTTCCAACATAGACATCATTCTTGGTATGGTATGATTGACCACCCATAATGCTTTGATTGACTGTGCTACCAAGACAGTCCAACTCACTCACCCTCCTATCTAGATAGTCCAATACTCAGCCGAGCAGCCCAGGATGCCGAGAATCAGATAAATGTTCTGAATGCATTGAATGCTTCACCTCTTGAGGGAATAGAGAACATTCCAGTCATTCGTGATTTTGAAGATGTCTTTCCAAAAGAACTTGCAAGAATACCCCCTGCTAGAGTTGTTGAATTCATCATAGACTTGAAGCCGGGCACTACTCCTATAGACAAGCGGCCATACAAGATGTTGCCGCATGAACTCCTTGAACTTAAGGAGGAAATTGACAAATCTCTTTGCAAGGGTTTCGTTCGTCCTAGTTCATCTGTGAGGGGAGCACCTTCTCTCTTTGTCAAGAAGAAGGATGGTATGAATCGTTTGGTCCAAGATTACTAACCTATCAACCAGGCAACAATTCAGAACAAGTATCCGCTTCCAAGAATCAATGATCTGTATGATCAACTTGCTGGTTCCTGAGTATTCTCTAAGCTTGATTTGAGGTTGGGTTACCACTAGATCTGGGTTCGTGAAGAGGATATTCCCAAGACCGCCTTTGTTACTCGCTATGGTTCATACGATCGAGTACACCGTCATGTCCTTCGGCTTGACCAATGCTCCAGCGACATTCTCTCATCTGATGAACTATATATTCATGGAATACCTCGACAAGTTTGTCGTGGTTTATCTAGATGATATCCTTGTATACTCCAAGAATAAAGAAGAACATGCTGAACATCTTCGACTTATTCTGGAAAAACTTCGAGAGCATCAACTATATGCTAAATATTCCAAATGTGAATTATGGCTTCTCGAAGTTACCTACCTTGGGCATGTCATCTCCAAGGATGGTATTGCCTTCAACCCAGAGCGAGTTTAGGCTATTCTCGGTTGGACTCCTCCGAAGAATGTCAAACAAGTCAGAAGTTTTCTCGAACTCGCCAGCTATTGCCATTGATTTGTTGAGAACTTCTCCAAGATCACCAAGCCCCTGACTGGTCTGCTTCACAAAGGCGTCAAGTTCGAGTTGACAGAAAACTATCAGGAAAGTTTCCGAGCGCTCAAAGACAAGCTGACTTCTGCTCCAGTGCTTGCTCCTCCAGGTACTAAGAAGGATTTCGTCATTTACTGTTACGCTTCACGTCAAGGATTAGGCTGTGTCCTAATGCAAGAGCATAGAGTGATTGCTTATGCCTCTCGTCAATTTTGCCCTCACGAAGAGAACTATCCAGTTCATGACCTCGAGCTTGCTGATGTCATATATGCACTCAAACAGTGGCAACATTACCTTCTCGGTAATCGTAGCGAGATCTTCACCGACCACCAAAGTCTGAAGTATCTATTTACTCAGCCAGATCTAAACCTTCGTCAGTGATATGTCCATTTTGCATCATGTTTTCTTACTGTTATTTATAATGTTTTTATCCATAATAATGCTTTTGGAGTAATTCTAATGCCTTTTCTCTCATAATTTGCAAGGAACACACCAAGAGGGAGAATTCCGACAGCTGGAAATCTGGACCTGGAAAAGCTACGTCAGGCCACCTATTCGGCACAACTCCAAATGAGTTGAAACTTTAGGAGATTTTTTATGGATTATTTAAGAAATATTGGAGCCAATAAACACCAGAGGGTGGCCACCAGGTTGGCACAACCCACCTGGGCGCGCCCTGGTGGGTTTTGGCCTCCTCGGCCCACCTCCGGTGCCCATCTTCTGGTATATAAGTGGTTTTGACCTATAAAAATAAGAGGAGGACTTCCGGGACAAAGCGCCACCGCCTCGAGGCGGAACTTGGGCAGGAGGACTTTTGCCCTCCGGCAAAGCGATTCTGCCAGGGGAACTTCCCTCCCGGAGGGGGAAATCATCGTTATCATCATCACCAACAACTCTCCCATCTTGGGGAGGGAAATCTCCATCAGCATCTTCACTAGCACCATCTCATCTCAAACCCTAGTTCATCTCTTGTATGCAATCTTGTTACCGGAACTATAGATTGTTTCTAGGTGGTGACTAGTAGTGTTGATTACATCTTGTAGTTGATTACTATATGGTTTATTTGGTGGAATATCGTATGTTCAGATCCAATATGCTATTTAATACCCCTCTGATCTTGAGCATGATTATTATTTGTGAGTAGTTACTTTTGTTCTTGAGGTCACGGGAGAAATCATGTTGCAAGTAATCATGTGAATTTGATATGTGTTCGATATTTTGATAGTATGTATGTTGTGATTCCCTTAGTGGTGTCATGTGAACATTGACTACATGACACTTCACCATATTTGGGCCTAAGGGAATGCATTGTGGAGTAGTAAATAGATGGTGGGTTGCCAGAGCTATAGAAACTTAAACCCCAGTTTATGCACTATTCCATGAGGGACCTATTGGATCCTAGAGTTTAATGCTATGGTTAGAATTTATTCTTAATACATTTCTCGTAGTTGCGGATGCTTGCGGGGGTTAATCATAAGTAGGAGGTTTGTTCAAGTAAGAATAACACCTAAGCACCGGTCCACCCACATATCAAATTATCAAAGTAGTGAACACAAATCAAACCAACATGCCGAAAGTAACTAGATGAAATTCCCGTGTACCCTCAAGAACGGTTTGCTTATTATAAGAGATCGTTTTGGCCTGTCCTTTGCCTCAAAAGGATTTGGCTACCTTGCTGCATACTTGTTACTATTATCGTTACTTGCTTGTTACAAATTATCTTGCTATCAAACTACTCGCTACTTACAGTTTCAGCACTTGCAGACATCACCTTACTGAAAACTACTTGTCATTTCCTTCTGCTCCTCATTGGGTTCGACACTCTTACTTATCGAAAAGAGCTACAATTGATCCCCTGTACTTGTGCATCATCAAGTCAGTAGAGATGGATGGAGACCATAGTGGACTTCGACTTGGGTATTTCCTATACACCAGGCAAGGCTAATGTAATGGCTGATGCTTTGAGCCGCGAGTCATATTGCAACCACCTTGAGGTTCACAAAGTTCAACCCTCACATGTTGAAGAATTCAGAAAGTTGAACCTCCATGTTGTTCCTCTGGGTGTACTCGCTCCCCCTCCTAAGGAGTTCCGCAAGATCAACCTCCATGTTGTTCCCCAGGGTTCCCTAAATACCCTGGTTGTCGAACGAGATCTCATGGAGAGCATCGAGAGGCTACAGAAATATGAATCTCAAGTTGATAAGATTAAGCGCTACCTCATAGAAGGAAGGCCCTCGTTCTT
The DNA here is from genome assembly GCF_056163025.1 of Triticum urartu. Lineage (NCBI taxonomy): Eukaryota > Viridiplantae > Streptophyta > Magnoliopsida > Poales > Poaceae > Triticum > Triticum urartu. Next base: position 168,949,475 of record NC_141876.1, on the reverse strand, counting down.
CACTGTTGAAGATGATAACACCTTGTTCTTTAAAGGTCGCCTAGTGGTTCCTTCAAAAGACAACCTGGATATGATTCAGGAAGTTATGAAAGAAGTGCAAGACACTTTGTTGTCTATTCATCCTAGTAGTACAAAGATGTACCAAGACATTTGTCAGAGATTCTGGTGGTCAAACATGAAGCAAGACATTGCTCGCTATGTTGCTGAGTGTGACGTTTGCCGTCGTATCAAAGCAGAACATCAAAGGCCTGCTGGAGCTCTGCAACCTATCTCTATACCTGAATGGAAATGGGACCATGTCGAAATGGACTTCATCACTGGATTTACCAAATCGTAGAAAGGTAATGATGCTATTCTTGTCATCATTGACCGGCTTTCTAAAGTTGCACATTTTCTGGCTGTCAAAGAAACCATCACTGCACGTCAGTTGGCAACTCTCTACATGTCAGAATTGTTTCACTTCACGGTATTCCACTGATTATCAGGTCGGTCCGTGGCAGCTTATTCGCTTCAAGATTCTAGGCAAGTTTCCAAGAAGCTATGTGAACTCATCTGTCTATTAGCACTGCTTTTCACCCTCAGTTGCAGGGACAAGTTGAACGAGTTAATCAAGTTCTTGAAGACATGCTTCGATCTTGTGTTATCTCCTGATGTCTACTACACAACCTTCTTCTTGTAGACGTTGTTGGGCCTCCAAGTGCAGAGGTTTGTAGGATAGTAGCAAATTTCCCTCAAGTGGATGACCTAAGGTTTATCAATCCGTAGGAGGCGTAGGATGAAGATGGTCTCTCTCAAGAAACCTTGCAACCAAATAACAAAGAGTCTCTTGTGTCCCCAACACACCCAATACAATGGTAAATTGTATAGGTGCACTAGTTCAGCGAAGAGATGGTGATACAAGTGGTATATGGATGGTAGATAAAGGTTTTTGTAATCTGAAAAAATAAAAACAGCAAGGTAACTAATGATAAAAGTGAGCACAAACGGTATTGCAATGCTAGGAAACAAGGCCTAGGGTTCATACTTTCACTAGTGCAAGTTCTCTCAACAATAATAACATAATTGGATCACATAACTATCCCTCAACATGCAACAAAGAATCACTCCAAAGTCACTAATAGCGGAGAACAAACGGAGAGATTATGGTAGGGTACGAAACCACCTCAAAGTTATTCTTTCCAATCAATCCGTTGGGCTATTCCTATAAGTGTCACAAACAGCCCTAGAGTTCATACTAGAATAACACCTTAAGACACAAATCAACCAAAACCCTAATGTCACCTAGATACTCCAATGTCACCTCAAGTATCCGTGGATATGATTATACGATATGCATCACACAATCTCAAATTCATCTATTCAACCAACACAAAGAACTTCAATGCCCCAAAGATTCTACCGGAGAGTCAAGACGAAAACGTGTGCCAACCCCTATGCATAGGTTCATGGGCGGAACCCGCAAGTTGACCACCAAAACATACATCAAGTGGATCAATAGAATACCCCATTGTCACCACAGGTATCCCATGCAAGACATACATCAAGTGTTCTCAAATCCTTAAAGACTCAATCCGATAAGATAACTTCAAAGGGAAAACTCAATCCATTACAAGAGAGTAGAGGGGGGAGAAACATCATAGGATCCAAATATAATAATAGCAAAGCTCGTGATACATCGAGATCGTATCACCTAAAGAACACGAGAGAGAAAGATCAAACACATAGCTACTAGTACATACCCTCAGCCCCGAGGGAGAACTACTCCCTCCTCATGATGGAGAGCGCCAGGATGATGAAGATGGCCACCGGAGAGGGATTCCCCCTCCGGCAGGGTGCCGGAACAGGTATAGATTGGTTTTCGGTGGCTACGGAGGCTTCTGGCGGCGGAACTCCCGATCTATTGTGTTCCTCGATGTTTTTAGGGTATATGGGTATATATGGGAGGAAGAAGTACGTCGGTGGACCTCCGGGCTGTCCATAAACATCCAAAACAGAAAATATAATAGCATGGAACAATCAAAAATTATAGATACGTTGGAGACGTATCAGCATCCCCAAGCTTAATTCATGCTCGTCCTCGAGTAGGGAAATGATAAAAACAGAATTTTTGATGTGGAATGCTACCTAACATATTCATCATGTATTTGTCTTTATTGTAGCAAGAATATTCAGATCCATAAGATTCAAGACAAAAGTTTAATATTGACATAAAAATAATAATACTTCAAGCATACTAACTAAGCAATCATGTCTTCTCAAAATAACATGGCCAAAGAAGGTCCATCCCTACAAAATCATATAGTTTGGCCATGCTCCATTTTCGTCATACAAGAATGCTCTCATCATGCACAACCCCGATGACAAGCCAAGCAATTGTTTCCTACTTTAGTAATCTCAAACTTTTTTCAACTTTCACACAATACATGAGCGTGAGCCATGGATATAGCACTATGGGTGGAAGAGAATATAATGAGGGTTGTGTGGAGAAGACAAAAAGGAGAAAGTCTCACATCGACGCGGCTAATCAATGGGCTAGGGAGATGCTCATCAATTGATGTCAATGCAAGGAGTAGGGATTGCCTTGCAATGGATGCACTAGAGCTATAAATGCATGAAAGCTCAAAAAAAGAAACTAAGTGGGTGTGCATCCAACTTGCTTGCTCACGAAGACCTAGGGCACTTGAGGAGGCCCATTGTTGGAATATACAAGCCAAGTTCTATAATGAAAATTTCCCACTAGTATATGAAAGTGACAAAACAAGAGACTCTCTATCATGAAGATCATGGTACTACTTTGAAGCACAAGTGTGGAAAAAGGATAGTAGCACTGTCCCTTTTATTTTTATTTTTTTATTTGGCCTTTCTTTTTTTATTTGGCCTTTCTTTTTCTTTTTTTATTTGGCCTTTCCTTTTTTTGGCCCCCCTTTTTTGGGACAATGATCTATTAATGATGATCATCACACTTCTATTTATTTACAACTCAAGAATTACAACTCGATACTAGAACAAAGTATGACTCTATATGAATGCCTCCGGTGGTGTACCGGGATGGGCAATGAATCAAGAGTGACATGTATGATAAATTATGCATGGTGGCCTTGCCACAAATACGATGTCAACTACATGATCATACAAGGCAATATGACAATGATGATGTGTGTCATGATGAACGGAACGGTGGAAAGATGCATGGCAATATATCTCGGAATGGCTATGGAAATGCCATAATATGTAGGTATGGTGGCTGTTTTGAGGAAGATATAAGGAGGTTTATGTGTGACAGAGCGTATCATATCACGGACGGGGTTTCGATGCACCGGCGAGGTTTGCACCAACTCTCAATGTGATAAAGAGCAATGCATGGTACCGAAGAGGCTAGCAATGATGGAAGGGTAAGAGTGCGTATAATCCATGGACTCAACATTAGTCATAAAGAACTCACATACTTATTGCAAAAATTACAAGTCATCAAAAACCAAGCATTACGCGCATGCTCCTAGGGGGATAGATTGGTAGGAAAAGACCATCGCGTGTCCCCGGCCGCCACTCATAAGGAAGACAATCAAATAACACCTCATGTTTCAAATTTGTTACACAACGTTTAACATACGTGCATGCTACGGGACTTGCAAACTTCAACACAAGTATTCCTCAAATTCACAACTACCCAACTAGCACAACTTTGATATCACTATCTCCATATCTCAAAACAATCATCAAGTATCAAACTTCTCTTAGTATTTAATGCACTTATATGAAAGTTTTTATTATATCCCTCTTGGATGCCCATCATATTAGGACTAATTTCATAACCAAAGAAAATTACCATGTTGTTCTAAAGACTCTCAAAATAATATAAGTGAAGCATGAGAGTTCATCTATTTCTACAAAATAAAACCAACATCTTGCTCTAAAAAGATATAAGTGAAGCACTAGAGCAACAACAAACTACTCTGAAAGATATAAGTGAAGCTCAATGAGTAGTCTAATAATTATGCAACTATGTGAAGACTCTCTAACATTTAAGGATTTCAGATCTTGGTATTTTATTCAAACAGCAAGAAAAACTAAATAAAATAAAATGACGCTCCAAGCAAAACACATATCATGTGGCGAATAAAAATATAGCTCCAAGTAAAGTTACCGTTGAACGAAGACAAAAGAGGGGATGCCTTCCGAGGCATACCCAAGCTTAGGCTTTTTCTTGTCCTTGAATATTACCTTGGGGTGCCTTGGGCATCCCCAAGATTAGGCTCTTGCCACTCCTTATTCCATAGTTCATCGAATCTTTACCCAAAACTTGAAAACTTCACAACACAAAACTTAACAGAAAACTCGTAAGCTCTGTTAGTATAAAAAAATAAATCACACTGGTTCATACCCTCCGATACTAAAAAAATCAGATTTCAGGAGAACTATAGTGGCATGAGAAGTATACTCTTAACATCAGCTCATTCTTGTTATCTCAATGAATTCGTGGAGTGTACTATACGATGGCTGACCAGAAAATCATGCAGTTGTGCAGACCTGATAGCCAAGAGCATGGCTCTGAAGTGTGGCTCTATTTTGGGGTGACCAATAACCTTTTTTGTAGCATGAAGATCCTTCTTTTCTCTAGAAGATGATGTATTACTATGTATTAGCAAGAATCTGAATATCAGTTTTAAGAAATCATATTCATATATTTCTATAGAGAACATGTAAACCCGGATGAGTGCAGTGACTAAGGGGGGTGGGTCAAAGTCCGATGTGGACCACGTGTCGGACACCGGAGCGGCGCAGCCAAGCCCGTGTATTGCGGTGGCCTCGTATCGTTTCCTCTTCTTCCCGGATATATTGATAGAAAGCAATACCAACTGGGACTATTTTCCCAGGGGGCGGGGGCGGGGGAGGGGTGCATAAGGCCACAGATAGAAAAACCGATTACCGAAGTGAATATTTTTTACAAGGAAAGCGGGCGAAAAACCAGAGGTGCACACCACCTTAACAAAAAGGTCAGATCAGATCCACACGTCGTGGCGGAGAGGGTGGGATGGGCCCAATTTTCAGTCTGATTTTATTGTTTTATATTCTGACAGATCAACTGATTTTATTGAAATAATAGATGATGAACATGGTATCATGTCGGCACGAGCTGACGACAGTCATGCACCACATGTGTTCGCATACCCAATCACGATAACACGTTAAAATGATTAATTATTTGATCAAATATTACCGGCCAAAAGTATTTGTCTAGAAATGCATAACCAATTATGTCGAAAAAAGTCTTGTAACCGCCCATCCTTTGCTAAAATTACCGATGGTCACTAAAATTACTGATTGGTATATTATTTTGTTAAAATTACCTATTTATTGGGATACGCTCAGTTTTCAGAAACAAGTTGCCTCCAAGTCTAGTCAGATCCTAGCCCCACGCTCTTGGCTGACACCTTCCTTTGAGGCAACAACTCCTCACCGCCTCCGGCACCAGCTGCATTTCAAGAGGAGACCAGCATGATGCACGCCTGCCTCCGTTGCTGTCTTGGGGCCAAGTTTTTTTAGTGACTTTAGTGGGTATCAAAGAGATAAGCGATGGATTTACGTTTTGCACTCGATGTCTACCTTGCAATCATATTCCGATTATTTTGATGTCCGCGTTCCCAATCGTGATGACACGTTAAGATGGTTAATTAGTTGATCAACTATTATCTGTCATAAATATTTGTCTACAAATGTTAAACCAATTAGGTCATTGCATGTTTGGGAGCATTATATTCGCCCATAAGAGTTCGTCATACATACCGATCATGAGACACTTAAATACCTTAAAGGTCAAACCAAGTTTAATAAACAACATGCTAAATGATCAAAATATCACTTGATCGAGTCTTCATCCCGTCGTAAGTCACATATGGTTTCTGGGTACCCCAATCGCCACCCGTAGGAAGGGAAGCATATCAGTTGTATAATGCCTACAAGTTTAGTTCCTGTCCCTGGGATGTCAATTTGTGCGGAGAGTCAAAGTATTTGTACGGAACTGTTTGTCTATTAATTAATCTCGGCCAGTTCCTTTCCCAAGCAAATCGACACCTCACACTCGCACGGCTTTTCACTTGTCTGTCCTCTTCAATTTTCCACCGCGACGACTAGATGCCTAACACGTCGTCGGCCGATGATCTACCCTGCCACGGGCCCCGCCGCCAGCCGTTTGGACATAGTCCAACACTATCACTCCGGAGTTTCATAATTTTCTGACAGCTTTTAATCACATTCTTATGTGTTTGTTGGACTTCATTTTGTCCTTTGAACTCTTCACCTTAATAATGACAGTTTGATTGACGCAGTCATAGGTACTTTTTACTGTCAGATGGGCAGAAAGAAGAGGATACAACAATCAATGATCAAAGTATATTCTGTATTAATGATGCAATTTTCCACATCAATACACGTAAACATGTTCTTTTTGAAGAGGATCACAGGACGTTCTGTCGAGGTCATAATTGACTACGGAAGTTGCCATAATTTGGCAAGTAAGGATTATGCTCCAAGCTACAATAGGTCACCGGTAGTGGGATAAGAAGAGAAGAACTACTTACTCCGCCATGGAGCGTTGCTCAGCCATCTTGTGGCCGCGTGCCAGTTGATTCATTGAAAGTGAATGTAATGATCTAATATAAGAAAATATTTGTTGATTTTAGTAATATTTGCATGGAAGTACGACATTTGTAGCCTTCGTTGTAATTCATTGCATTCACTTTCAATGAATCAATTCGGGACGGAAATTTGAAACAAATTCAGTCACAAATTTGAAGCTGAAACATGTAGAAGGAAAAGGAAGTTGACTGCAACAGTCGCTAGAATTTTTTCTATTTTGGACCAGCCCAATATAGGTATCTCTAAAGGTGTCTGTTGAGCTGGCATGGATCGTGACTGGGATTTGTCACTTCGTATGATGGAGAGGTATCTCTGAGCCCTCTCGGTAATACAACATCACAAGAAGCTTGCATGCAAAGTGACTAAGGAGTTGAGACTTGCCGGTAACTAGATTTAACTATGTATGAAGATACCGACGATCGAATCTCGGGCAAGCAACATACCGACGGACAAACGGATCTACATAATATTTTCTTGGGATAACATTAGTAAGTGGTATGGATTAGAAAAAAAAAACTTCATTCTACTCATTGATTTGTATCATCTTAGAAAATCCAGCAGATAGTCTGCTATACCGATGAGCATGCAAATGACTGGAGAACTCTGGCAATCGCTACATTTTGAAAATCTAATCTAATATATTAGTTTTACAACAGATTTTCAACATTTTCGTCAACTAGCCAGCACAAAAAACGACACCTTTTTTGGTCCTGATCGAGGGCTAATTATATTCCATATCAAAGGTTTTGTGCTCAGAGTGACAGGTCCAATGGTAAGTGTCCTCTCCATCCAGACTACGTTGTTGTATATCATCATGAGGAAATATGAGACAACTTTTATATAATTCTCGAGAATAATAACTGATTGTACAAAAATGACACCTTTTTTGTCCTGCTTGAAGGCTAATATATTGTTAGGAATTTTCAGTACAGTTGATTATTTCACCAAATAATCAGTATCATTAAATAAATAATCAATTATTTCAGTGAAATCGACTGATGAGTCAAAATATAACATAATAAAATCGGACTACAAACAGTTTTTTAGGGATAAATGAGTAAGGGTGTTATTGTTTTTTGTTTAGGCAAAAACAGTTCTCGATGTCTCTATCTATCTATCTACTTATCTACTTATACTCCAATAAATAAGTGATTCAGTCATGATGGTGTGCCTGCCTTCGGGCCTTATGTATCATCTGATCGGAAATATAAGGTTGAGACTGAGACAGGAGTGTTATGCCTGTTTTGGAATTAATAAAAAAAAGGTTGTATAACACCTCTCATAATCCTATTTATACGATCCGGAGGCATTCCAGTTAAAAGCCGCAAGACTATTTCAAAAGAATAAATATCACAAGAGACGAGCTCAAAAAACAAAAGATGAGCTGGCTTACAAAAGAGATAAGCCGGGTTTTGTGGGACAATCTTCGAACTACTGAACTTCGAACCCCATATGTTCTGGATGACTCCCATATTAGCTATCATTCACGCGGCGGCGATGGCAAACGTGGCTTTCATGCGGGACGTATTCTGCGTTGAGGCAAGCGTGAAGCACTACGCCTCGCCAAAGGACTTGATTCCCTAGGCCGGAGCACCTTGCCATCGCCACGACGCAACCGAGAGCATTTAGCTAGTGGAGGGGCGCCCCAAGCTTCCTCTCCGAGCACACCGCTCCGCACGATGCGTTTGAGGCCTCCACCATCGTCAATGACGCCATGGACCCGCCACGCCGCTGGCACGCTATGCCGCCACCAAGATGGTAAGATCAACCGAGGGCGAAGATTCTGCTGGCGATCCCGACAAGTGAAGGATGACAAATTGCATCAGCTCAAGGGAGAATTCGGGCTGTGAGGACGATGTCGACGATAATGTTGCCACTGAATTAGGGTACTCCGAGACCCCGTCCCATGAGGTATTGGTGAGCAGCAGGTGGAAGGATCACGCGGGCGTCCTGTTGTTCATGGCCATCACTCTGGTCGTGTACCGGCTGATGACGCGCTAGCAACACCATTTGACCTTGAGCTGAAATTTCTCATTCATTTGCGTGTGGTTCGAACGGAGATGAGTTGTAAGACCGATTGCTGGTTATCTTTTGATGACATTTATCTGCACTTTATTCGTATGAAAAACAACATTCGAGATTACTGAACTAAATAACAATCATCCGGTCGAGCTTTTCGACTCCATGATCTGATTGGGTGGGTGGGTGGATGTGAAGCATATGCTTCTACATAACCATCAAAAAGTTGTATTTTGGAATTAATCAAAAGATAGTATAACACCTCCCACAATCTTATTTGTTTTATTTAACAAAGAAGCCTTTTTGTTTGAGGCATTGTATCCTTATATTTGTAATTGCTCAAGGTAGACGAATTGACTCATTTAAAATGAATGTTATGATCTAATATTTTCGGTTTGCAAAAAAATTTCAAAATGTTAGCTAATTTCATTATTATTTTCAGTCTGGTTTTTTGAATCTTATATTTTCACTGGTCGGTTAATTTCACTAAAATAATTGATTCTCAATTTAATATTACTGATTATTTGGTATATTTTCACTGATGAGTTCATTTCACTAAAATAATTGATTCTCAATTTAGTATTGCTGATTATTTGGTTAAAATAAAAAGTTGTATATAAGCAACTTCCTGCAGTCAAAATTTACCACAAATTACAAAGAGGACCAATAAACCAGGCGGAGGTATTTTGCCCAACTGGGACTAAAGGCCCTTGCGATTTTCACTCTGATTTTTAAATCTTATATTTTCACGGACGAGTTAATTTCACTAAAATAATCGATTTTCAATTTAATATTAGTGATTATTTAGTATATTTTCACTGATGAGTTAATTTCACTAAAATGATTGATTCTCAATTTAGTATTACTGATTATTTGGTTAAAATAAAACGTTGTACTTAAGCAACTTCCTGCTGTCAAAATTTAACTCAAATTACAAAGTGGACCAAGAAACCAAGACGAACGTATTTTGCCCAACTGGGACTAAAGGCCCTTACGAACCAGGACTAATGTCCTGTTTTTGTACTACTGATATTCGAGGAGTCTGTTAAGTATCATTGATAGTAAGTTAACATTCATTTTTCTTTTCCTATTGAATTATACTGAATCGCCAAATTTTCGTCATGTGAAGCGGAGTATATAGCTGCTTCGGAAGCAGCACAAGGAGGTTTCATCCCTCTCAACACGGGCATGAGCCTGAAATACGAATTTCAGCTTTTGGAACATCTTATACTAGAACTTTGCAAAGATAGATAGAATTTTCAAATAGCTTAGGCAGTAGAAGGAGGTCAAAGAAGAAGAAAAAACACGGAAGGAAACAAAAAAAACCATGAAAGAGTGCACCCACTAGCTACTGATGAGTTCGTCCAGTTCAACCTGGGGGAAGGTGATACGTCTCCAGAGATACCTATAAATTTTAATTGTATTGTTAGCGGTTTTTTAGATGAAGTGGTCGATCTATTCAGCATCGACGATGGCCAGGAGAAGATTCCGCGCCCTTGCCGGTGAGGTGCTCAGTCACTTTGGCCTCGCGTTGTCTCAACCCGGCTACGTATTTATATCAGATGGTGGAGCGGTCAGTTGGTGCACTTCCAAGCACAGCTTCATAGCGGGATCTACATGTGAAGCGAGTGTATGATGATTAATTAACTGGGAGTGATAACCATGTCGTGCTTCGACACCACCAATTTAATATTAAACTTGATTAACTGGTTAATCAGTTTATCATCATATTGGTTCCAGAAAATATTTATAGAGAGTTTGACAAAACATTTTTTGGAAGGAAAGTCTGGTGGCACTTCATGTTAATATTTAATCTGATATGTAATTCCGATGAAATCAATTGATTAGTAAAATATAATATAATAATATCAAATTGTTCTCGGCGAAATATACAAACAAAATATCGCCTCTATGATAGAAACATTTATTTCTGATAGATGAAAAAAGTCTTTTTGTGTTGCAGATTAGACAATCGACCACCTTAAAGCAAAGGAATTCGATCTCAGTTTGTGTATTAGCAGGGATCTAATTCTGATCTTATACAAAGCTAAGAAGGGATCTTCCCATTTGGATCTAGAGCTATTATAGTACATCAAAATCGAACGTGTTTGATCCGTCGCTGAATTTTCATAAAGAAAGCAGGCAAAAAACCGAGCTATACACCACCTTAACGAAGAGGTCAGATCAGATCCACCATGATGACAGAGTTGTTGGTGTAGATCGTCGTCACACAATGATTGCCCCTGTGGCGTTCCGGCGCCACCGGGAGAGAGGGGGAGGGAGCCCCCTCCTTGTTCTTCTTCCTTGGGTAGGAGGGTTTCCCGTCTGCTCCTTGGTCTCCATGGCTCCCGGAGAGCAAGAGCCCCTCCGGGATTGGTTCTCTCTCTCTCTGTGTGTGTGTGTGTGTGTGTTCTCATCTGTTTCGCATTCCTATTTTCTAGCCCTTCACCGTTTTTTAACTTCCTGGTGATCCGTAACTCTGATTGGACTAAAATTTTGAGGGGATTTTCTTCCAGATATTATCTTTCTTGCAACGAAAGAATGGCACCAACCGCCTTACAGAGGAGCCATAGCCTGTGGGCATGTCTAGGGTAGGTGGTCGCACCCTCTCGGCTTGTGGGCCCTTGGGCATCATCTCGTGTTGATTCTTTTCCCAAAAAATCACATATATTCTAAAATAAATCTCCGTAAATTTTTATCGCGTTTGGACTTCGTTTGATATGGGTATTTTCTAAAACAAAAAACATGCAACAAACAGGAACTGTCACTGGGCACTAGATCAATATGTTAGTCCCAAAAATAATATAAAATATTGCCAAAAGTATGTGAAAGTTGTAGAATATTGACATGAAACAATCAAAAAATATAGATACGACATAGACGTATCAACATCCCCAAGCTTAATTCCTACTTGTCCTCGAGTGGGTGAATGACAAAAAGAAAATACTTTTTGATGTGGAATGCTACCTGACATAATCTTGATCATATAATCTAATCATGGCATGAATATTAAAATATGGGTGATTCAAAGCAATAGTCTATAATTTGATACAAAGACATCAATACTTAGGCATACCAACAAACAATCATGCCTTTCAGAATAAAAATGCTAAAGAATGCTATCCCTACAAAATCGTATAGTCTTGATATGCTCCATCCTCTTAAAAGAAAGTATTTATCATGTACAGCCCCGATGACAAGCCGAGAAATTGGTTCATACATTTTAACGCGTTTCAGCCTTTTCAATCCTCACGCAATATATGAGAGTACGCCATGGACATGGCACTATTGGTGGAATAGAATGCAGTGGTAGAGATTAATAAGGAGAAGTCAAAAAGGAAGTCTGACATCGACGTGGCTAATCAACGGGCTATGGGTGAACCACTATTGTGCGGGCGAAAGCAGCGGTCCATGGTGTTTGTGGGGTCGTTGGTGTCTCCATCTCCAAGCTGAAGGAAGCGAGCAATTTGGAAGATTGGTGGCTTCTTTCATGGAAGCAGGAAGGACTAAATGAGATTTACCGGCCAAGTTACACATATATCAAGAAAAAACCTTGTCAGACTCTAGCTCCCCAAGTGCCATCACAGTTATCTGCAGGTTCGCTATTGTCTGTGATGTGCTTGTATTGACAAGAACGTCTTCTGACACCATGCGCACCGGTGTTGGTGGTTTATCGATTTCAGCCCCTATCCATGACGTCCCCCCCTTGCCTCCAATGCTGACAAATCGATTATCCTATAATTAGCTTCAATAATCAAGTGATTCGCTGTGGTCTATGATGTGCTTGCATTGACAAGAGCGTCTTCTGGCACCATGCGCACCACTGTTGGTGGTGTATCGAGTTCAGCCCCTATCCATGGCGTCTCCCACCTACCTCAACCACTGACGAATTGAATATCATGTAATTATTTTCAATAATCAACTGATTAATCAACATATATTTCGTTGTTCTTGCTGTCAGATGGGTATAATTCCTACTGTACCTTAACGTTTCCATAATTTATATTGAGCAAACCATGCATTGACAACAGAATCTATCAAAAACCAAGCAGTCTGCACTGATCTCACCTTCCGTCTGGCCTTCCAGTCAGTTGTGTCACCGTCGTCTGTGTGGCATGCGTGTCGGACACCGGGGCAGCGCAGCCAAACTCGTCTATCACCCCATTCTTTGATCTCATATATGCATGATTACTTATAGCATCGTATTTCTTCTTCGAATGTTGATTTTTGGGACTAACCTATTAACCTAGAGCCAAGTGCGAGTTTTGTTTTTTCCTTGTTTTTGAGTTTCGCATAAATGGAATATCAAACAGAGTCCAAATAGAAATTGAATTTCCTATAACTAGCTTCAATAATTAACTGATTCACTATTTCTCTGTGATGTGCTTGCATTGACAAGAGCGTCTTCTGGCACCATGTGCGGCGGTGTCGGTGGTGTATCGAGTTCAGCCTTATCCACGGCGTCTCCCACCTGCCTCAACTGTTGACAATTTGAAAATCCTATAATTAGTTTCAATAATCAACTGATTAATCGGCATATATTTGATTGGTCTTGCTGTCATATGGGTATAATTCTTACTGTACCTTATCATTTTCACAATTTATACTGAACATTATAAGTCATAGAAACTAGAAAACAAGCAAACCATGCATTAAAAACAGAATTTGTCAAAAACCGAGCAGTGTGCAATGATCTCATGTTCTGTCTGGCCTTCCAGTCAGTTGTGTCGCCGTCGTCTGTGTGGCGTGCGTGTCGGACACCGGGGCAGCGCAGCAAAACTCGTCTCTCACCCCTTTCTTTGATCTCATATATGCATGATTACTTATAGCATCATATTTTCTTCTTCGAATGTTTGGTTAGTTTGGCCAACTAGATTGATTTTTCTTACCATGGGAAGAGGTGCTTTGTGATGGGTTTGATCTTGCGGTGTCCTCTCCCAGTGATAGAAGGGGCACTGAGGCATGCATGCATCGTTGCTTTTATGGGTCCATTCCTACATGAGCAGATCTTGTCTACATCATGTCACTGTTCTTATTGCATTACTTCATTTCTCCATGAACTTAATACACTAGAGTAGTCCAGTTCGACCCACTGTACCAGATCTTGTACCGTGATGGTTGTTCAATCCTGGTACCGTGATGGAGTTCTCGAAAGATGAAAACCCGAAAGGAAAGAATGAAGTGATTCTGGACGAAGAGGAGAAGAGTGATAAGGTTTTTTGGGGAGCGCTCAAACAGGTCGGGTCGATACTGTAAAGTAGTCCGGGTCAGCTCACTGTACCAAATCCTGTACAAATTCGATCACAGAGTTCTAGCTGAAAAAATATAAGGAATGCTTATTATATTCAAACTTGTTTTTATCGATTATTATATGTGTAATTGGTGATGTCTGCAGTCAGTGCACGTAAATGTGTCATCGTGATTATCTTTTCAGTGAAGGCCAAAAATGAAGCGCCACCCACTGGGCATGAACTAGCTATGACGCGAGGCCAAAGTGGTTGAGTACCTCGCGGAAGAAGCAGTACAAGTCTCCTTCTTCTAAACAGGCCAGGTCGATAATGTAAAGTAGTCCAGTTCGACTCACTGTACGAAATCCCATTCAAATTCGGTCACAGATTTGTAGCTGAAACAAACCAACACCTTACAACACGAGCTGACGACAGCCATGCTTCACATGTGTCCGTGTTCCCAATCATGATGACACGATAAAATGATTAATTAGTTGATCAAGTATTATCGGCCGAAAAATATTTGTCTAAAAATGCTTAACCAATTATGTCGAAAGAAATCTTGTGACTGCCATCCTTCATTGAAATTATTGATTGTCACTAAAGTTACTGATCAGTTGATTATTTTGTTTAAATTACCTGTTTATTGGGATACGCTCAGTTTTCGGAAACAAGTTTGAATATAATAAACATTCCTTCTATTTGTTTCAGCTACAAATCTCTCCTCATTAAAGTGGTCCTGAAACTTCATCATGGTATCAGTAATAAACAACCCATTTGGCAGTCCACCTTGCTCAGCAACTGGGTAACCAAGAGACGTGGCAACCAAACACGAGAGAGTATGAAGAGGCTTCCAAATCCCATTTCATGGACAAAAGACCTATGTTGTTTGCTTAGGCCCTGGGCAAGCGAATGCCTAGCAAAAGGAATGCACATAAAGCCATGTTCAAGCTGAAAGTCACAAAACGAAGGCTTCTTATATCAGTGTTATCAACAAGGTGCAATGAGGATTGCCGAATATTTCTTCTGTTTTGTATAAATGTATCTTTGGTTTCTCTGCTGGTGTTGGCTGGAGAACAACCTCCTTGATAGCCCCTGACATCTCAGGCCTACTCATGATTTCCACTATACGTCGTTGTCTTGGGGTTATTCTTCTAAAAGGAGATGACACACATTTAAGATCACACACAAAAAAGAAATGAGATATGATAATAAATGGCACATTAGTGTTTCTAATCTTCGTCATGCTCCGCCACGGTATAGGAGAAAATGCATGCTTTTATATAAAGCAGAGTCATTATATTACTTTCGTACACACAGGAATTTAGTGATAAAATTCAATAAGCCCACATACTACTTAGGTAGTTTGTCATTTTTACAGCATGGCGGGAGGACATAAGGCCACAGATGGAGCAATCGATTACTGAAGTGGATATTTTTCACAAGGAAAACGGGCAAAAAAACCAGAGCTATACACCAGCTTAATGAAGAGGTCAAATCAGATCCACCCGTCGTGGCGGAGAGTGCAGGATGGGCCGAATTTTTAGTCTGATTTTATTGTTTTATAGTCTGACAGATCAGCTGATTTTACTGAAGTATTAGATGAAGAACATGGTCTCATAAAATTCCAAGCCAAAGTGCTCGAGCACCTCAAAAAAAAGCGATGCAGTGAGAAGTGTCGACCTTGCTTTATTTTCTAAATATGTTTATTGCATACTCCCTCATGACCAGTGGCGAATCTTGAAAGAAAACGGAGGTGGTCTCAAAGTTTACACCGACAGAACTAAAAATATTGCCCCAACGATAGAAACCTTTATTTCTGGTTGATGAAAAAAAAAGTCTGTTTGTGCTGCAGATTAGAAAATCGACCACCTTAGTCCCTTACGAACCGAGACTAATGTCCTATTTTCTACTACTAATATTCGAGCAGCCGATTAACTATCATTGATAGTTGACATTTCTTTTTCTTTTTCTATTGAATTATACTGAATCACCAAATTTTCACCATGTGAAGCAGAGTATATAGCTGCTTCGAAAGCAGTGCAAGAAGGGGGTTTTATCCATCTCAACACGGGCATAAGCCTGAATACCAATTTTAGCTCTTGAACATCTGATACTGGGTCGTTGGTGTCTCCATCTCCAAGCTGAAGGAAGCCACCAATTTGGAAGACTCGTGGCTTACTTCATGGAAACAAGAAGGACTAAACGAGATTTACTGGCCATGGTACACATATATCAAGAAACCCTTGTCGAACTCTAGTTCCCAAGCGCCATCATGGTCATCTGCAGGTTCGCTATTGTCTGTGATATGCTTGCATTGACAAGAGCGTCTTCTGAAACCATGCGCACCGGTGTTGGTGGTGTATCGATTTCAGCCCCTATCCACGACGTCTCCCTCCTGCCTCCACCGTTGACAAATCTAATATCATATAACTAGCTTCAATAATCAACTGATTCACCGTTGTCTATGATTTGCTTGCATCACATCTTAACGAAGAGGTCTGATCAGATCCATTTGTCGTGGCGGAGAGGGCAGGAGGGGCCGCATTTTCAGTCTAATTTTATTATCTTATATTATGATGCTTCTTCACATGAGCGGTTACTCTCGGGTTTTTCCGCTTTTGAGAATTCCATCACGGTATTAGTCTGCTTGTCCCATAATAATTCTGGAACTCCATCACGGTATCACTAATGAATGATCCACTTGGCTGATCCACATATTATGTCGAAAGAAGTCTTATGACTGCCATCTTTCACTGAAATTACCGATTGTCGAAATTACTGATCAGTTGACCTGGATTCATAGATTTCACTATGGGGTACCAAACGATGAGCGTCATTCGTGGATAGGCCATTTCGCCAAGGAGAACGTGGCCATGACGGTAGTTTTATGGACAATGGACCTGTGTTTTTTGCTTAGGCCCTGGGCTGGGCCATCGAATGCATAGACAAATCAGCTGATTTTACTGAAATAATAGATGATGAACATGGTCTCATAAAATTCCAGGCCAACGTGCCTGGTGCACCTCACAGAAAAAGTGGTGCAACGTGTGTACATTAGCTAGTTATCATGGAGGGGGAGGGTGGGCTGGTGGGCGTTGATATGAAATATAATTAGTCTCCGAGCAGGACTAAGCAAGGTGTCCACTTGTGGGGTGATCTGTGAGAACATTGTTACGTTGACCCGCAATTGTTTACTTAGGCCCTGGGCTGGGCAATCGAATGCACAGCAAAAGAAAGCGGGCGAAACCAGAGGTATACACCACCTTAACGAAGAGTTCAAGAAACAAATCCTAACTACCGTGCTTGCAGTTCACCTTGCTCAGCAACTGGATAACCAAGACCATGTTCATCATCTATTATTTCAGTAAAATCAGCTGATTTGTTTGAATATAAAACAGCAAAATAAAGGAGTGCGAGAAACCATAGGTATACACCACCTCAACGAAGAGGACAGATCGGATCCACCCGTCGTGGCGGAGAGGGCGGGAGGGGCCGAATTTTTAGTCTGTTTTATTGTTTTATATTCAGACAAATCAGTCTGATTTTATTGTTTTATATTCTTCATATATGTCTACCCTGGCTCGTTAATTCCATCCTCCTCCTCGGTGTGATTTTAAATATATTTAAAAAATAAAGCATGTTATGTCGAAACTTCTCAATGCACCACTTTTTCTTTGAGGTGCTCAGGCACTTTGGCCACCGGGAGAGAGGGGGAGGGAGCCCCCTCCTTGTTCTTCTTCCTTGGCCTCCCCTAGATGGTAGGAGGGTTTCCCCTCTGCTCCTTGGTCTCCATGGCTCCCGGAGAGCAGGAGCCCCTCCAGGATTGGATCTCTCTCTCTCCTCTCTCCATCTCTTCTCTCTCTCCCTCTCCCTCTCTCTCGCCCCCTCTCCATCTCTTCTCTCTCTCCCTCTCTCTCTCTCTCTGTGTGTGTGTGTGTTCTCATCTGTTTCGCATTCCTATTTTCTGGCTCTTCACCGTTTCTTAACTTCCTGGCGATCCGTAACTCTGATTGGACTAAAATTTTGAAGGGATTTTCTCCCAGATATTATCTTTTTTGCAACGAAAGAATGGCACCAACCGCCTTACAGAGGAGCCATAGCCTGCAGGAATGTCCAGGGTAGGTGGTCCCACCCTCTGGGCTTGTGATCCCTTGGGCATCATCTCGCGTTGATTCTTTTTCCTAAAAAATCACATATATTCCAAAATAAATCTCCGTAAATTTTTATCGCGTTGGACTTTGTTTGATATGGATATTTTGCAAAACAAAAAACATGCAACAAACATGAACTCTCACTAGGCACTAGATCAATATTTTAGTCCCAAAAATAATATAAAATGTTGCCAAAAGTATGTGAAAGTTGTAGAATATTGACATGAAATAATCAAAAAATATAGATACGACGGAGACGTATCAACATTCCCAAGCTTAATTCCTACTTGTCCTCGAGTGGGTAAATGATAAAAATAAAATATGTTTTGATGTGGAATGCCACCTAACATAATCTAGATCATATAATCTAATCATGGCATGAATATTAAAATATGGGTGATTCAAAGCATGAATATTAAAATATGGCCATTTATATTTGATGGCAGTGTGGAAAGCCGAGCACGACGAAGGCCGAGGGCGCTATGTAGCTGTATACAACGGAGTTAAGATGAAGACCAAAGCACGGCTTGCTCCACATATGAAAAGGAGATTGAAAGCCTGGCTTGCTGTGGTCACCCGTCATCGGCAAGGACACACACGCCCATGCACAGCAAGCCAGGCTTTCGATCTGCTTTTCATAAGTGGAGCAAGCCGTGCTCTGCTCTTCATCTTGACTCTGGTGTATACATCTACATAGCGCCCCTGCCTTCGTCGTGCTCGGCTTTCCACACTGACATCAAATATAAAAGACCAACCTCGCTTCCATTGCTTCAGTCACATGACTAGACAAATTCATCAGGTGCTCCACCAAACTTTCCTAGCAACATAAGCAGGTAAACAACACATCATACAATACGCACGTAGATTTTCTTGATACATATTTCGTGGACAAAGGACATGTGTTGTTCGCTTAGACCCTGTGCAAGCGAATGCATAGCAAACTGGGTAACCAAGACCATGTTCATCATCTATTATATCAGTAAAATCAGCTGATTTGTCTGAATATAAAACAAAAAAATCATACTAAAAATTCAAGCCCCTCCAGCCCTCTCTGCCACAACGGGTGGATCTGATCTGACCTCTTTATTAAGGTGATGTATACCTTTGGTTTTTCCCCGCCTTCCTTTTGCTGTGCATTCGCTTCCCAGGGCCTAAGCTAACAACACAAGTCTTTTGTCCATGAAATATGGTCTGGAAGCCTCTTGTAACTCCCCCGTGTTTGGTTGTCACGTCACTCACCATGACAAAATCGTTAAGTTGCAATCCGCCTTTCTCAGCAACTGGGTACCAAGAGATGTGGTAACAAAACACGGGGAGTTCCAAGAGGCTTCCAAAACCCCTATTTAATGGACAAAGGACCTGTGTTGTTCGCTTAGGCCCTTGCACGGGCGTGTGTGTCTTTGCCGACGACGGGTGACCACAGCAAGCCGGGATTTCGATCTCCTTTTCATAAGTGGAGCAAGCCGTGCTCTACTCTTCATCTTGACTCTGATGTCTACATCTACATAGCACCCCCCGCCTTCGCCGTGCTCGGCTTTCCACACTGCCATCAAATATAAAAGGCCAATCTCGCTACTATTTCTTCACCTCTTGTTTTTCGCCCGCCTTTCTTTTATTGTTTTATATTCACACAAATCAGCTGATTTTACTGAAATAATAAATGATGAACATGGTCTTGGTTACCAAGTTGCTGAGCAAGGTGAACTGCAAGCACCGTAGTTAGGATTTGTTTCCTGACCTCTTCGTTAAGGTGGTGTATACCTCCGGTTTTTCGCCCACTTTCCTTTTGATGTGCATTCGATTGCCCGGCCCAGGGCCTAAGCAAACAATTGCGGGTCAACGTAACAATATTTCTTACAGATCAGCCCACAAGGGGACACTTTGTGCGGTCCTGCTCGAAGACTAATTATATTTCAGCCTAAGCGGACAACACACGTCTTTTGTCCATGAAATAGGGTTTGGAAGCCCATGGAACTGCCCCTTGATATATGTCTACCTTAACTCATTTAGTGCATACTCCGCCTTGGTGTGATTTTAAATATATTTAAAAAATAAAGCATTCTATGTCGACACTTCTCACTGCACCGCTTTTTCTGTGAGATACTCGGGCACTTTGGCCTGGATTTTATGAGACCATGTTCATCATCTATTATTTCAGTAAAATCAGTTGATTTGTCTATACATTCGATTGCCCAGCCCAGGTCCTAAGCAAACAACACATGTCCTTTGTGCATGCAACTGTTGTCATGGTCGCGTTCTTCTTGGCGAAATGGCCTATCCACCAATGACGCTCATCGTTTGGGACCCCATAGTGAAATCTATGAGTCCCAGGTCAATTATCAGTAATTTCAGTGACAATCGGTAATTTCAATGAAAGATGACAGTCACAAGACTTCTTTCGACATAATATGATGATCAGCCAAGTGGATCGTTTATTACTGATCTGAAAAAGTCTCAATATTCTCAAAAATATGATAGTATGCTTGAAGTGACCTAACCATTGGCGAAAGACTCTGTTCCGAAGGTTTTAGCGTCGTGCTTCCTCCCTTGTTGTTCTTTTATGATACTGAAATTTTGTGATTGCCTATTCTTAACTGAAATTACTGATCAGTTGATTATTTTGTTAACATTTCCTGTTTTTTGGTATGTGTGTGTGTATATATATATGATAAAATGCAATAAGAAAATCATCCGCTGGATTTCCTAGGATGATAAAAGGAGAGGACGTTTACCATTGGATCTGTCACTCTAAGCATAAAACATTTGATATGAAATATAATTAGTCTTTGAGCTTGACCGAAAAAGGTGTTATTTTTGTCATCCTAACATGGGTCCTTTGTCCATGAAACTGCCGTCAAGGTCGCGTTCTTCTTGGCGAAATGACCTATCCACCAATGACGCTCATCGTTTGGGACCCCATAGTGAAATTTATGAGTCCGAGGTCAACTGATCAGTAATTTCAGTGACAATCGGTAATTTCAGTAAAAACATGACAGTCACAAGACTTCTTTCGACATAATATGTTGATCAGCCAAGTGGATCATTCATTACTGATACCGTGATGGAGTTCCATAATGATTATAGGTCGAGCAGGTCGTTCAATTCTAATACCATGATGGAATTCTCAAAAGCGGAAAACCCGAAAATAACCGTTGATCTAAAAAAGCCTCAATCTCCTTAAAAGTATGATAGTCTGCTTGAAGTGACCTAACCATTGGGAAAGGCTCTGTTCTGAAGGTTTTGACCTCGTGCTTCCTCTCTTGTTGTTCTTTTATGAAACTGAAGTCCTGTGACTGCCCATTCTTCACTGAAATTACTGATTAGTTGATTATTTGGTCCGTAGTGGAGGCAGGAGGAAACGTCGAGGATAGGGACTGAAATCGATACTCCACCGACACCGGTGCGCATGGTGTCAGAAGACACTCTTGTCAATGCAAGCACATCATAGACAACATCGAGCCTACAAATGACCATGATGGCACTTGGGGAGCTAGAGTTCCACAAGGTTTTCTTGATATATGTGTACCTTGGTCGGTAAATCTCGTTTAGTCCTTCATGCTTCCATGAAGGAAGCCACCCATCTTTGAAATCGGTAGCTTCCTTCAGCTTCGAGATGGAGACACAATGACCCCACAAACACCATGGACCGCTTCTTCCGCCCGCACAATCATGGTCCACCCAGTGGGCTTAATTTTACCACCACCAGTAGAACTTTCAAACTGTGTGATATGAAACTACACAAGAACACTGATGCCGACAAGGAGGAGCAAATTTGCTACATCTTGTAGGCGCAATCTTTAGGCCATCGTCGGAACAGCAACAGGCGGTACTCGCTAGTAGGGGGGTGAGGGTACATCCCAAGAGGAACGAATCCCCCCATGAGCTGGTGGAGGGGAGCGTACTGCCAGGTTGCAGATGCAGCGGTTGAACGACTCGGAGTGGGGTGATAGAGGAGGAGGCCGTCGTAGGAGGCCTCAATTTCCAAGCAGTGATTACGGATGAACGAACCCTCTAGTCGCGCCACGGACTGGAACCGGTCGGCGGCGACCCGTGCACGGTCGTCGAATGGGACGATGTCTACGAACCAGCCGCCGTTGGTGAGCTTGCCGAAGCTATCGAGGAGGGGGAGGGGGGCTGGCGGGCATGGTGGGAGAGGAGGAAGCCACGGCGGGAGGTGGCGCGCATGTATAATTAGGTAAAATTAGTTAATGTGCGACATGGTGAAAAAATTGCACACAAACATTAGTGGTTTGGAAAAGTTGTAGCGTGCATACAAATATTGTTTGTACAAATATATAGTGAAGAGTTTGTGCAACATGGCAAGCAAGCAAGTTGGATGCACACCCGCTTAGTTTTCATGTTGAGCTTTCATACACTTATAGCTCTTAGTGCACCTGTTGCATGGCAATCCATACTCCTTGCATTGACATTAATTGATGGGTATGTCCATAGCCCGTTGATTAGCATGTCGATGTCAGACTTCCTTTTTGACTTCTCCTTATTAATCTCTACCACTACATTCTATTCCACCGATAGTGCCATGTCCATGGAGTACGCTCATATATTGCGTGGGGATTGAAAAGGCTGAAGCATGTAAAAAAGTATGAACCCATTTCTCGGCTTGTCATCGGGGTTGTACATGAAAAATACTTTGTGTTAAGAAGATGGAGCATATGAAGACTATATAATTTTGTAGGGATAGCGTTCTTTAGCATTTTTATTCTGAAAGGCATGATTTTTTGTTGTTATGCCTAAGTATTGATGTCTTTATATCAAATTATAGACTATTGCTTTGAATCACCCATATTTTAATATTCATGCCATGATTAGATTATATGATGAAGATTATGTTAGGTAGCATTCCACATCAAAAAATATTTTCTTTTTAGCATTTACCCACTCGAGGACAAGTAGGAATTAAGTTTGGGGATGTTGATACGTCTCCGTCGTATCACCTGTGTTGTTGAACATGGTCTCATAAAATTCTAGGCCAAAGTGCCCGAGCACCTCATAGAAAAAGCGATGAAGTGAGAAGTGTCGACATAGCATGCTTTATTTTTTAAATATATTTAAAATCACACCGAGGCGGAGGATGGACTAAACGAGCCAAGGTACACATATATCAAAAATATAAAACAACAAAATCAGAATGATTTGTCTGAATATAAAACAATAAAACCAGACTTAAAATTCGGCCTCTCCTGCCCTCTCCGCCACGATGGGTGGATCTGATCTGACCTCTTCGTTAAGGTGGTGTATACCTTTGCTTTTCGCCCTTTGACTGATCCATTTTGAACTTTTTCAAAACTTTATCAAGGTATGTGCTTTACGTTGATCCATAACATGGCTCTCCAGAAATTGTATATAATTTCTGATCAGGATCGACAAAATGCCATGGAGAAGATCTTAGGTCCTTTGTCCATGAAATATGGTTTGGAAGCCTTTTGGAACTCCCTCGTGTTTGGTCGCCACGTCACCCACCATGACAAGATGGTTAAGTTGCAGTCCATGTTTTATCATTTGCCCCCCCATGACAAGATGGTCCTTTCTTATACTGTCATTTTTCCATTTGAATCTTCAGTTAAATTGATGTATGGAAACAAACTTGGCATTTATGAGCAATTTCATCGGATGAATGAAGGGTGATGTGGCAACCAAACACGGGGGAGTTCCAAGAGGCTTCCAAACCATATTTCATGGACAAAGGACCTAAGATCTTCTCCATGGTGTTGTGTCAATCCTGATCAGAAATTATATACAATTTCTGGAGAACCATGTTACGGATCAACGTAAAGCACATACCTTGATAAAGTTTTGAAAAAGTTCAAAATGGATCAGTCAAAGGGTGAAAAAACCAAAGGTATACACCACCTTAACGAAGAGGTCAGATCAGATCCACCCGTCATGGCTAAGAGGGCAGGAGGGGCCGAATTTTTAGTGTGATTTTATTGTTTTATATTCAGATAAATCATCTGATTTTACTGATATAATAGATGATATCCAAGATTGATAATATAATAGCATGGAACAATCAAAACTTGTAGATACGTTGGAGACGTATCTCCCACATGGGCTGTAGGGGGCACCCTAGCCTACATGGGACAGGGGCACCAGTCCCAAGAGGCCCATGCGCCTAGAACATGGAGATAGGGAAGAGTCCTACGGGGGAAGGCACCCCCTAGGTGCCTTGGGGAGGTAGGAAACCTCCCTAGGCCCTCGCCCCCTCGGAGGAGGGGCTAGGGTTGCGCCCCAGCCCTCCCCCGTGCCTCCTATATATAGTGGGGGAGAGGGAGGGGCTGAACACTCCAATTCCCACGCCCTGACGGCAGCCCTACCTCTCCCATAACTCCATTTTCTCCTCGGATTAGTTCCGACAGCGTTTGGTGAAGCCCTGTCGGCACTACACAACCACCATTTCCACCACGCCGTCGTGCTGGTTGAGATCCCATCTACTTCTCCTCTCTATCTTGTTGGATCTAGAAGGAGGAGATGTCACCGAACCACACGTATGCGCAAATGCGGAGGTGTCGTCCATTCGGCGCTATATCGGATTGGATCATGATCGGTTAACGAAGAGTACAACTACATCATCCGCGTTATATACGCTTCCACTTTCGGTCTACAAGAGTATGTAGACACACTCCTCTCTCATTGCTATGCATCTCCTAGATTAGATCTTGGATGTTCGTAGGAATTTTTTATTTTCATGCTTCGTTCCCCATTAGTTGTATTAGAGTTAGGTCTATGCGTAGATGTATATGCACAAGTAGAACACAAAAGTTATGGGCGTTGATGTCCAGATTGCTTACCTCCATTGTCTTATCTGAATTTGGCGGTATTGTGGGATGAAGCGGCTCGTGCCAACCTTATATGTCCTAGCACATGAGACCGGTTCCACTGACTAACATGCAACTTGTATTGCATAAGGTGGCTGGTTGGTGTTTGTCACTCCTACTTTAGTTGAATATGATTTTACAAGGCGGTCCTTGTAGAAGGTTAAAATGCAACTTTATTATCACGGTTGTGGCTTTGCATAGTTAACAACGGTTCTTGCTAGTTGCCCATAGCAGCCACGCAAAATTTGCAACAACAAAGTAAAGGACGTCTAACTTGTTTCTGCAGGGCATGTTGTGATATGGTAGGGCCAAAACGATGTGATATATGTTGATGTATGAGATGATCATGTTTTGTAGTAGGTTCATGACTTGCATGTCGATGAATAAGGCAACCGACAGGAGCCATGCAGTTGTCTTTAATTTATTTTATGACATGCGTGTCAACTAATTATGCCATGTAATTGCTTTACTTTATCGGTATGTGTTAGCAACAAATGTAGAAGCAATAGTTGGCGAGACAACCACGTGATGACATGATGATGGAGATCATGGTGTCATGCCTGTGAAAATGGAGATCATGTCGATGCTTTGGAGATGAAGATCAAAACCACGAGATGATAATGGCCATATCATGTCACATATATTGATTGCATGTGATGTTTATCTTTTTATGCATCTTATTTTGCTTAGGACGACGGTAACATTATCGGATGTTCCCTTCAGTGATTTCAAGATAAAATTGTTCTCCCTAATTATGCACTGTTGCGGAAGTTCTTCGTTTTGAAGCACCTCGTGATGATCGGGTGTGATAGACTCTACGTTCGCACACAACGGGTGTAAGCCAGTTTTACACATGCAGAATACTTGAGTTAAACTTGACGAGCCTAGCATGTACACACATGGCCTAGGAACACGGAGGACCGAAAAGTCTAACATGAGCCATATAGTAGATATGATCAACATGGAGATGTTCACGATTGACGACCACCCCATCTCACGTGATGATCCGACATGGGTTGGTTGATTTGGATCATGTAACACTTGGACAACTTAAGGGATGTTGATTTAAGTGAGAGTTCGCTAGTAATATGATTAATTGAACCAATTATCATGAACATAGTCTTAATATATTTGCAAAATTATGTTGTAGATAATTGGCTCGCACTGTATCTCCCCTAAATTTTAATGTGTTCCTAGTAAAAGAAAAGTTGAAAGA
Organism: Triticum urartu; assembly: GCF_056163025.1. Taxonomy (NCBI): domain Eukaryota; kingdom Viridiplantae; phylum Streptophyta; class Magnoliopsida; order Poales; family Poaceae; genus Triticum; species Triticum urartu. The sequence goes on along the minus strand of NC_141876.1, from coordinate 168,923,386 downwards.
TGATGGAAGCAAATATGCAGACTGGGTCTGTAATTTGAGGATTATCCTTGCTGCTACATAGAAGGCTTATGTCCTCAGAGCACCTCTAGGTGTGCCACCCACTCTCGCAAATCTAGACGCTATGAACGTGTGGCAGACCCGGAATGGTGACTACATGATAGTTCAGTGCGCCATGCTTTACATCTTAGAACCGGGGCTCCAAAGACGTTTTGAGCACCACAGAGCATATGAAACGTTCGATGAGTTGAAATTATTATTTCAAGCTCATGCCCGGGTCGAGAGGTATGACACCTCCGACAGGTTCTTTGGCTACAAGATGGAGGACAAATAGCTCCGTTAGTGAGCACGTAGTCAAAATATCTGGGCACTACAACCGCTTGAATCAGTTGGGAGTTAATCTTCTGGGTGAGGTAGCAATTGATAGAGTTCTCCAATCACTGCCACCAAGCTACAAGGGCTTGGTGATGAATTATAATATGTAAGGCATGGAGAAAAAAATCCCTGAGCTCTTCCAATGCTTAAAACCGCAGAGGTAGAAATCAAGAAAGAGCATCAAGTGTTGATGGTGAATAAGACCACTAGTTTCATCACATCCCAAAAGGGTATCGAAACAAGCATAGATTCAGTGCAACCACATGACAGTCGCATCTGATCATCACATTTTATACATCAACACATTAAGAATAAATCAGCATGCTCGTACTTGATCAACTCCTAGACATTGCAGCTCATGAGGATACGCAAATCGGGACATAACCGTCAGATGGAAGGGATGAAAGGTGCAACATTTACAACATACCCAAGCCCCTATTTCCAGGGAAGTTTTTGATCGCAGACTAGCCACAATGGGTAGTAACATAGAGTAGTAACATAGAGAGTAATAACATAGAGTAGTAACATAAACATGTTACTAGTCTATGTTACTACCTCTATAGTGGGGAGTAACGTATGTGTGGTAACATGCAACACTTCGTTTATTAAGCTATAGCCACATCTTGCCTTGATATGTGTGATGTTACTCATACTACTAGTAACTAGCTATGTTACTACTTTACTCTCTTTCTTCATTTATTGCTTGCCACATCACCTATTTTATCTAGATATGTGTGATGTTACTACCTATGTTACTCCTATTGTGGGTAGTCTCAGGTTTCACCACTTGTTTGACAGCAACGTGCGAGCCTACCGAACGTCAACATGTGTATTAGTTTGGGAGACCAGGGGGTAGAAATCGGTTGTTCTGTCGCGGGTCGAGTAACAATGTTGTTCGTCAGAACATTGTTATGGACCCCGTGAAGGAAATAATGTTCCGCAGCGTGTACTAACAATGTTTTGTGGCGCGTGCTACCCTCAAATCACGGTTTGCTCCGGTCACAAGGACGAGAGTGAGTGTTTATATCATTTGATTGGAAGTTTGGAACAACTCTGAAGAACACTCAGAAATACTTCCCGGATCTGAGGTTTGGCAAGGGCAAGTGAGAGGGAGCAATCCTAGGGTTCTTAGTACGCTCCGTGAAACATTGTTTCCTTGTTGGGGTAATAACGATGTTCCGTGTAGAATAACAATGTTCAACATTGTTCGAGTCGCGCGTGATGTTCGTCTTCCCCATGTTATTGACCCGGTGCCGGAAAATTGATTTTCTAAAACTTGTTGTTCCTAATTACTCCCTTCGTCCCATAATATATGACTTTTTTGACACTGGTGTAGTGTCAAAAAACGTCTTACATTATGGGACGGAGGGAGAAGGTTCCTAAGACTTATATGAGTGCCTTCACTAGAAGCTCCAGAAAATTTCAATCAACACAGAGTTTGCGTTGGTAGGAGGGCATTTACGCACCACCACTCAAATATGCAACCGACAGAACTTGTCTTGGTCGGAAAAGATTATGCAATTTTTGGATCGTTTTGACTGCGCCGGTGGATAACAATATTCAATCAATCTCTCGAGAGTTTTGGTACTCATGAGAGAAGCAGTAACTTGTTTGTACATTAAGCCAAACATGGAGAACAACCATTACGCATGTTCTTCTCAACTCGTATAGCATGTTGCGCTCTTTAGCATGTACAAGCTGCAAGATGCGGTGCATCATCACCAAAACTTTCATGTTGATATGTTCTTCTATAAATTTGCTGGAACATAGGAATGGCTGACTTCCGTAATTTTTCTACTATGTTCCATCAGTGGCCTTATGCCCCCCCCCCCCCCCCCCGCCGCCATTCTGTAAAAATGTCAAACTACCTATGTAGTATGTGGGCTTTAATGAATTTTATCACTAAATTCCTATGTATACAAGAGAATAACTCCGCTTTCTATAAAAGCATGCATTTCTCCTATACCATGGCGGAGCACGATGAACATTAGAAACACTAATGTGCCATATTATTATCATATCTCATTTCTCATTTTTCTTGTGTGATCTTAAATGTGTCGTCTCCTTCCAGAAAAATAATCCCAAGACGACGACGTATAGTGGAAATCATGAGTAGGCCTGAGACGTCCGGGGCTATCAAGGAGGTTGTTCTCCATCCAGCCCCAGCAGAGAAACCAAAGGTACATTTATCACAGAACATAAGAAATATTCTGCGATGCTCATTGCACCTTGTTGATAACATTGATATAAGAAGCCTTCTTTCTGTGACTTTCAGCTTGAACATGGCTTCAGGTGCATTCCTTTTGTTGTGCATTCGCTTGCCCAGGGCCTAAGCGAACAACACATGTCCTTTGTCCATGAAATGAGGTTTGGAAGCCTCTTGGAACTCCCCCGTGTTTGGTTGCCACGTCTCTTGGTTACCTAGTTTCTCAGCAAGGTGGACTGCAAACAGGGGACACTTACCATTGGACCGGTCACTCTGAGCATAAAACCTTTGATATGAAAGATAGTTGGCCTTCTAGCAGGACCAACAAAGGTGTCGTTTTCGGACTGCCTTGTCGACCAAAGTGTGGAGGAATGCTATGTTGATTTGGCAAGTGGGTTGTTCATTACTGATACCATGATGAAGTTTTAGGACCACTTCAATGAGGAGAGATTTGTAGTTGAAACAAATAGAACGCAGAATAAGCCGCTAATTTTAACAAATAATTAACTGATCAGTAATTTTAGTGACAATCAGTAATTTCAATGAAGCATGGGCAGTCACAAGACTTCTTTCGACATAATTGGTTAAGCATTTGTAGACAAATATTTTTGGCCAGTAATACTTGATCAACTAATTAATCATTTTAACGGGTCATCATGATTGGGAACGCAGACACATGTGATGCATGGCTGTCGTTGGCTCGTGCTGTAAGGTGTGGATTTGTTTCAGCTACAAATTTGTGACCGAATTTGTATGGAATTTGGTACAGTGAGTCGAATTGTACTACTTCTTCTGCGAGGTACTCGGCCACTTTGGCCTCGTGTCGCAGCTAGTTCACGCCCAGCGGGTGGCGCTTCATTTTTGGCCTTCACTGAAAAGATAATCACGATGACACGTGTGCATGCACTGACTGCAGACATCAGCAATTACAGATATAATAATTGATAAAAACAAGTTTGAATATAACAAACATTCCTTCTATTTTTTCAGTAGAAATTTGTGATCAAATTTGTACACGATTTGGTACAGTGAGTCGACCCAGACTACTTTACAGTATCGACCCGGCCTGCTTTGAGCGCTCCCCAAAACCATATCACCCTTATCCTCTTCTTCCAGAAGCACTTCATTCCTCAGATGATCGGTTCCTTTCAGGTTTTCATCTTTCGAGAACTCCATCACGGTACCAGGATTGAACTTTGTGCGCCCAGGACAGGGTCTAGGAGCTCCGAGCCTAGGGTTGGGAAGCCTCTTTGAAGTCCCCACCATCTAGTAAGACTACGTGTCAAAGCAAGAAACTTTTAGGTAGGTTTTGAAACAATTTCTAGTTTCACACGTACCATTAGAATAGAAAAGTCAAAACTTCATATTTGTGGTATTCAAGCTCAGACAATTAGCATGCTGCAGACCTAACAGATGTACATGCAATTTGCATGTTGCAAAACTCCAGTCAGGTGGTGAATGGCGGGAAGCAAAAATAACAACCTGTGTTATGTGGGTATCCCAGGCACAAGAACCATTGGCTTGCAATGTGAAGCTAGGGGAAGTTGCACAATAGTACAATGATCCGTCTAGCACTAGTAGTCGCATGAATCAGTGTATCAGTACTACATCATAACAAACTAGCGTATTACCATCCAAAAGTACCATCGTGTTGTGTAATAATTCACTATTTTACCTTTGGTTTTTTGCCCGCTTTCCTTTTGATGTGCCTTCGCTTGCCCAGGGCCTAAGCGAACAACACATGTCCTTTGTCCATGAAATAGGGTTTGGAAGCCTCTTTGAACTCCCCAGAGAAGAGAAGCCAACCTGAGAGTGTGCACTTGTACACGTAGGGCCATTCATCTCTCCGCCGCAACACCGCAGGAGCGAGACAGTGGACAAACAGCACACCGGTCACATCGACGGCTGACTCACGTGCCATGGATTCCACCTCAACCTCCAGTGACTCGGACCAACGCATCTCTAACACCGTCGAACCCCTCAATGGCGCCAACGTTGTAGCCACCGGCTTGAGACTCGATGATGCCCAGAGCATCGTCTCGGCCTTGTGCGCCCGGGACAGGGTCTAGGAGCTCCGAGCCAAGTACCGCTTCCCCATGAGTGCCAACTGCTCGGTCTTGTGCGCCCGGGAAGGTGGGCTCCTCCGTACTCCCAATTCAACTACTCAAGAGGAGAGAAGGTGGGCTCCTCGCGTACTCCCAATTCAACTACTCAAGAGGAGAGAAGGTGGGCTCCTCGCGTACTCCCAGTTCAACTATTTGAAAGTAGAGAAGGTGGGCTCCATCGGTACTAATAGTCCACCTCGACCCTATCCCGGGCGCACAAGACCGAGCAGTTGGCACTCAATGGGGAAGCAATACTTGGCTCTCAAAGGCGGACATTAAAGCGAGGGCATCGATTAAAATCAACTGAAACTAATGGTTAGATAAAGTACAACCACAATATAATGAGTATTGGCTCGGGGTGTAGAGTGAGTAGGCAGAGCGTGCGATCAATTCATTTACTACGATATTCCCAATTCAACTACTCCAGAGGAGAGAAGGTGGGCTCCTCGCATACTCCTAGTTCAACTACTCCACATGAGAGAAGGTGGGCTTAAAATCAGTTTCATATTATTTCATATTTGACGGCCACCTTTCCCTGTCCTTAAAAAGTTTCATATTATTTCAGTAAAATCAGTTGATTTGTCTAAATAGAAAACAATAAAATTAGATAGAAAATTCGGCCCCTCCTGCCCTCTCCGCCATGACAGGTGGATCTGATCTGACCTTTCTCTCCTCTCAAATAGTTGAATTAGGAGTACGCGAGAAGCCCACCTTCTCTTCTCTGGAGTAGTTGAATTGGGAGTACGCGAGGAGCCCACTTTCTCTTCTTTGGAGTAGTTAATTTGGGAGTATTGTAGTAAATGAATTGATCGCATGCTCTGCCTACTCACTCTAGATCCGCGAGCCAATACTCATTATACTATGGTTGTATTTTATCTAACCATTAGCTTCAATTGATTTTAATCGATGCCCTCGCTCTAATGTCCGTCTTTGAGGGACACCTTTCCCTGTCCTTAAAAAGTTCCATATTATTTCAGTAAAATCAGTTGATTTGTTCAATATAAAACGATAAAATCAGACTGAAAATTCGGCCCCTCCCGCCCTCTCTGCCACGATGGGTGGATCTGATCTAACATCTTTATAAAGGTGGTGTATACCTCTGGTTTTTGCCCGCTTTCCTTTTGCTATGCATTCGCTTTCCCACAGCCTAAGCGAACAACACAGGTCCTTTGTCCATGAAATAGGGTCTGGAAGCCTCTTTAAACTCCCTCGTGTTTATCGCACGAGCTCTTGTATACTTCTGGTTTTTCGTCCGCTTTCCTTTTGTTGTGCACTCGCTTGCCCAGGGCCTAACCGAACAACACAGGTCCAATCTCATTGCACCGGTTTTTTAGGTGCTCGGGCACTTTGGCCTTAAAATTTATGAGACCATGTTCATCATCTATTATTTCAGTAGAATCAAATTGGTTTCTGGTCTTCCTAAGTATGGAAAATATGTGGGAAAAGGCTACGAGAGCGGAGGCTTTTATCTAACCATTAGTTTCAGTTGATTGTGCGATCAATTCATTTTCTACGATACTCCCAATTCAACTACTCCACAGGAGAGAAGGTGGGCTCCTCGCGTACTCCAAATTCACAGGTCACATCGATGACCGACTCCAGCGCCATGGATTCCACCTCAACCTCCAGCGACTCGGACCAACGCATCTCTAACACCGTCAAACCCCTCAATGGCACCGACGCTGAAAAGGAGATCGAAAGCCCGGCTTGCTGTGGTCACCCGTCACCGGCAAGGACACACACGCCCGTGCAAGGGCCTAAGCGAACAACACACGTCCTTTGTCCATGAAATAGGGTTTCGAAGCCTCTTAAAACTCCCCGTGTTTGGTTACCATGTGTACGTATCTTTCAAAGAATAAGTGTCTGCTTACTTCCCGTGAGTAACATTGTTACATTGATCCGGTAAGGAACATTGTTTTGTTCCGGGTCAATGAGCTGGCATGCCTTCTTTTTATTATCTGTAAGACAACAACAACCAGATTCGCCTGTAGGATTGAGGCCTCTTCGATGGAAACTGGCAACCAACTTGCCATCAGTGTCAACCTGAAGCAGCCACTCGTCAGTTTTGACCAGCACTTGCACATCAACATTAGAAGGCGTGGCCACCACATCCCAAAAATCCACAAACTTTCAAAATTGCACCCGTTTATGTGCAATTGGCAATTGAACCCGGGATTTAAAGGTCCACACCTGGCCTTCATATTCCTGCATCACCCAGATATCAACACTTATCTGTTCATCATAAAGAATGGACAGGCCGAGCATTCCATCCATCTCAAATAGGTTACTAAAATATAAATGTTGTGCCTCCTAGTATGCTTCATTTACGTTAGCCTAGCATGTGTAGGTCGCAATGCACTTCATATATGCGTGTGTGTGTGTGTGTGTGTGTGTTTTGAGCCTTTATTGCTTAGTTAAATCTTCCTTGGCTTCTTTGAGATATTTATGTAACTTCACATTATGGGGGAGTTCTATGTTTTACGCATACCACAAACCTTAAATGTGTATATTTACTGATCAGTTGACCTGAGACTCATAGATTTCACTATGAGGTCCCAAACGATGAGCGTCATTGGTGGATAGGCCATTTCGCCAAGAAGAACGCGGCCATGACAGCAGTTTCATGGACAAAGGACATGTGTTGATTGCTTAGGACCTGGGCTGGGCAATCGAATGCATAGACAAATCAGCTGATTTTACTGAAATAATAGATGATGAACATGGTCTCATAAAATTCCAGGCCAAAGTGCCCGAGCACCTCACAGAAAAAGCGGTGCAGTGAGAAGTGTCGACATATCATGCTTTATTTTTTAAATATATTTAAAATCACACCGAGGCGGAGTATGCACTAAACGAACCAACGTAGACATATATCAAGGAAGAGTTCTAGGGGGCTTCCAAACCCTATTTCATGCACAAAGGACGTGTGCTTAGGCTGAAATATAATTAGTCAATTAGTCTTCGAGCAGGACCGAACAAGGTGTCCCCTTGTGGGCTGATCTGTAAGAAAAAATTGTGGGCACCTTGTTCGGTCCTGCTCGAAGACTAATTATATTTCAGCCTAAGCAAACAACGCACATCCTTTGTCCATGAAATAGGTCTTGACTCTGGTGTATACATCTACATAGCGCCCCCGGCCTTCGCCGTGCTCGGCTTTCGACACTGCCATCAAATATAAAAGGCCAACCTCGCTTTCATTGCTTCAGTCACATGACTAGACAAATTCATCAGGTGCTGCACCAAACTTTGCTAGCAACACAAGCAGGTAAACAACACATCATACAATACGCACGCAGGTTTTCTTGATACATATTTCATGGACAAAGGACATGTGTTGTTCGCTTAGGCCCTCGGCAAGCGAATGCACAGCAAACTGGGTAACCAAGATCATGTTCATCATCTACGTCTCCAGACATACCTATAATTTTTTATTGTATTGTTAGCGGTTTTTGAGATGAAGTGGTCGATCTATTCAGCACCGACGATGGCCAGGAGCAGATTCCGCGCCCTTGCCGGTTAGGTGCTCAGTCACTTTGGCCTCGCGTCGTCTCAACCCGGATACGTGTTCATATTAAATGATGGAGCGGTCAGTTAGTGAACTTCCAAGCACAACTTCATAGCAGGATCTACATGTGAAGCGGAATGTATGCTGATTAATTAAGTGGGAGTGATAACCATGTCGTGTTTAGACACCACCAATCACTATTGTTATCTCAAAAAAGTAATAGAAAAATATTTAAATTATAATAATTATAAATAAAATAAATATTCACGTAATTATATTAATATTTATGCATCCTAAAATGTATGTTCAAATATAAAAGTGTTCATATACTTAATAAAAATAAAAAATTGTAAAATGCATATATATATATATATATTAAAAGTATATATACAATTTTCAAAATATCATGTGTTAATATAATGTTCATGTAGTATATAAAATTTTCATGCTTTTAGGAAATGTGTTTCTTGTTTGAAAAAGTGTTTACATGTTTTAATAAAGTTTATACGCTTGCCAAAATAAATATTTGAAATAAAATGAATTATAAAATGTGTGTGGAAAATTAATTAGTAGCCTAGTGTTCCCCCGAGATTATAGATCCTAAAATGTAACTTATTTTTGTATGCATATTATTTATAAGACAAGAATATTTTTTATGTGAAAGGGCCACATAAAACAGCAAAAAATTAACATTCTATAAAAGAACCACTTGAATATTATTTTAAAATCATGAAGGTTTTTAAAGTTATATTAATGTTTTGAAATTGTAAAAACTTTTTCAAATTTTCATATAATGTTTATTAAATATGTGAACGGTTTTTAAAATTATGAATACATTTCTAGAATTCATAAGTATTATTTTAAGTATGTGAATATTGAAACTACACGAACATATATTTATTATAGTGATTGTTGTTTACATATTTTATTTATAATTTCAAAAAAGAAAAGTAACTAACATGCGCTCCACATGCGCACTTAAAATTGATAAAGTGTGTGCATGCCATACGTATAGAGAGTATGGTTACCTAAGTGGTCCGCAGCATTGCCCGTTACGTGTGAGGTCCCTTGATCGATACCCGGTAACCATCTATTTTGTTTATTTATTTTGTGTTGCGCCCTGACATGGTGGGACCCGATGAGCATGGAGACATATATTTGCAAGTCAGCCACACGTTGGCCTGCCAAATAAGCCATACGGACGTATTCGAACGTGATTTGAACCGTATATGAACAAGAATGCCAAGTACTAGAACCAGTTTGATCTATTTTTCAAGTTCGGATACCAAAGTGAACGTCAGCTACAAGTTCAGACACCACCAGTGCAATTACCTCTAATGCAAATGTTCCCTTGTTGATGCTTGTCCTGGTTCTGTCTCTAGTCTGTTACATTGTTTTACAACCAGGCTTATGTAAATAAGCTGCTTCCATAACAATGTTTTGGTAACAATGTTTTCTGTTCGCAAGCCAAGGTTGGTAACAATGTTTCCTGTTCGCAATGCAAAGTCGGTAACAATGTTTTTCGAAACAATGTTTCCCTCATGACGCACGGTCAGGAACCATGCTGTTCCTTTAGCTGGGCCATGGATGGCGACAGCAGGATCCGTAACAATGTCTTTCGGGTAGCCGATGGTAATATAATAACTCTGCTTTCTATAAAAGCATGCGTTTTCTCCTATACCATAGTGGCACACAACGAAGATTACAAACACTAATGTGTTATATTATTATCATATGTGGATCCCCATAATCATCTACGCACACTACCTTCAACACTTGCCAAAACTTCGTCTCTCGTTTTCTCTGTTTTTCGCACACTCACATTTTGTCGGCATTTTGAAAATACCATATCTTTTTGGCTATGCATCATATGAAGATGTGCTATACATGAATGTTGATCAGCATGAATAAAACTTCCGACATACTATTATCTGTTTGAAAAGGGCATGTTAATATAAATGCTCTGCCTCTAAAACTTGTCAGTGACGAGATTGAACAAGGTATGAAGATATCGACGATCGAATCTCGGGCAAGTAGCATACCGATGATAAAGGGAATAACGTATGTTGTCATTGACATCCACAATAGGTGTGTGGCGATATCATCAATGTCATTGACGTCCACAATAGGTGGGTCATGATATCATCAATGTATCACCTAATGCACCAATGGTAAGTATCCCCTGCTAGTAGTTTTTAGCTAAGAAAAGACATGCTAAATATAGTTTTGGTGAATGACAGTTAGGATTTGTTTCCTGCTTTGGAGGATTGTGCTTCTTAGCTCGAGAACCAAATCCGTTTTTGGAAAATCACGTGGCCATCCTCGACACGGTCCTAAGGTTAGCTCGCCGCCCTTCCCTCTGTCTCTTGCTTCCGTATTCTTCTTCTGGATCCCCATCTGATGCCCACATTCATGCACTTCAGAGGACAAATATGGGTTGCGCGAAGAAAGTAAGTGGGAGCATAATAATATTTCTAAACACCTGAATGTAAGGAAGGTTCTCCTACTTTGGATGCCTTTCAAACTGTGTTGAACTAGATCTCAGTTTGTGTATCCACAGGGATCTAATCCAGGTCTTATAGAAACACATTCACGCACACTTCACCAATGAGCAGAGATTTATAGCTGAAACAAATAGAATGAGTGTTTAAGATTCGTGGGAGGGGGAGGGTTGAAATCATTAGCATGTCTTTTCTTGGCTAAAAACTGCTAGGTCTGCCACAATTAAGATGGATCGAAATACTTTCGACTTCCTTCAACAAGGTCCGAGACTCAATCTTGCTCCGGGAGGAGAGAACACGTAACAATGTTATTCAAGGAAAGTAACAACATGATTTCTGCAATTACAGACAAAGCCTTGATTAATGTACTATATTTACCAAAGCTTCTAAACAAAGTTATTCACTTCGGTAATCGGTTGCTCTATCTGTGGCCTTATCCCCCCCCCCCCCCGCCATGATGTAGAAATGTCAAACTACCTAAGTAGTATGTGGGTTTAATGAATTTTATCAGTAAATTCTTGTGTATGGAGAGAAAGTAATATAATAACTTTGCTTTCGATAAAAGCATGGGTTTTGTCCTATACCGTGGTGGAGCACAACGAAGATTAGAAACACCAATGTGTTATATTATTCTCATATGTGGGTCTCTATTGTCACCTACGCACACTACGTCCAACACTTGCCAAAACTTCATACCTCGTTTTCTCTATTTTTCGCACACAGTGTTATCCCTATTTGAAAAGGGCGTGTTAATATAAATGCTCTGCATCTGAAACTTGTCGGTAACGAGATTGAAAAAGGTATGAAGATACCGACGATCGAATCTCAGGCAAGTAACATACCGATGACAAAGGGGATAATAGATGTTGTCATTCATGTCCAGAAAAGGTGGTTGGCGATATCATTAATGTCATTGACATCCACAATAGGTGGGTCGTGATATCATCAAAGTATCACCTGATCCACCAATTGTAAGTGTCCTCTGCTAGCAGTTTTTAGCCAAGAAAAGACATGCTATGATGCTAATATAGTTTCGGTGAATGGTAGTTAGGATTTGTTTCCTGCTTTGGACGATTGTGCTTCTTAGCTCGGGAGCCAAATCCGTTTTTGGAAAATCACGTGGCCGTCCTCGACACGTTCCCGAGGTTCGCCATCCGATGCCGCCCTTCCTTCTGTCTCCTTCTTCTATATTCTTCTTCTGGATCCCCATCCGATGCCCACATTCACGCACTTCAGATGACAAGGATGGGTTGCGCAAAGAAAGTAAGTGGGAGCATAATAATATTTCTAAACACCTGAATTTAAGTAAGGTTCTCTTACTATGGAAGCCTTTCATACTGTATTGAACTCGATCTCAGTTTGTGTATCAGCAGGGATCTAATCAAGGTCTTATAGAGACACATTCACGCACACTTCACCAATGAGCAGAGATTTCTAGCTGAAACAAATAGAATGAGTGTTTCAGATTCGTGGGAGGGGGTGAAATCATTAGCAAGTCTTTTGTTGGCCAAAAACTGCTTGGTCTACGACAATTAAGATGGCTCAAAAGACTTTTGACTTCCTTCAACAAGGTCCGAGACTCCATCTTGTTCCGGGAGGAGAGAACACGTAACAATGTTATTCATGGAAAGTAACAACATGATTTCTGCAATTACACGCAAAGCCTCGATGAATGTACTACATTTACCAAAGCATGCAGTAATTCCCATAATTGCTCTAGGGCCATGTCGGAAGATCCCTTCGTAACTTTCTATAAGACCTGGATTAGATCTGTGTTGATACACAAACTAAGATCTATTTCAACAGAGTTTAAAAGTCATCCAATACGGAAGCAAGGGACAACAAAAACACCGATGCCGACAAGGAGGAGGAGAATCCCGGTGACATGTCATGCTTTGACACTACCAATTTAATATTAAACTTGATTAACCGATTAATCAGTTTACCATGTCATCTTAATTATAGCACATTCAATTTGTCAACGGTGGAGGTAGGAGGGAGACGCAGTGGATAGGGGCTAAAATCGATACACCACCGACACCGGTGTGCATGGTGCCAAAAGACGCTCTTGTCAATGCAAGCACATCACAGACAACAGCAAACCTGCAGATGACCATGTTGGCGCTTAGGGAGCTAGAGTTCGACAAGGTTTTCTTGATATATATGTACCTTGGCTCGTTTAGTCCTTCCTCCGCCTCATTGTGGCTTTAAATATATTTAAAAAATAAAACATGCTAGGTCGACACTTCCCGCTGCACCGCTTTTTCTGTGAGGTGCTCGGGCACTTTGGCCTGGAATTTTATGAGACCATGTTCATCATCTATTATTTCAGTAAAATCAGCTAATCTGTCAGAATATAAAACAATCAAATCTAACTGAAAATTCGGCCCCTCCTGCCCTTTCCTCCATGACGGGTGGATCTGATCTGACCTCTTCGTTAAGGTGGTGTATACCTCTGGTTTTCGCCTGCTTTCCTTGTGAAAAATATTCACTTCGATAATCGGTTGCTCTATCTGTGGCCTTATGCCCCCCCCCCGCCGCCATGATGTTAAAATGTCAAATTACCTAAGTTGTATGTGGGCTTAATGAATTTTATCACTAAATTCCTGTGTATACGAGAGAAAGTAATATAATAACGCTGCTTTCTATAAAAGGATGCGTTTTCTCCTATACAGTGGCGGAGGACAACGAAGATTACAAACACTAATGTGTTATATTATTATCATATGTGGGTCCCCATTGTCATCTACGCACACCACGTCCAACACTTGTCAAAAATTCGTCCCTCATTTTCTCTGTTTTCCGCACACTGACATTGTGTCGGAATTTTCTAAATAGCATACCTTTTTGACTGTGCATCATATGAAGATCTGCTATGCATGAATGTTGATCAGCATGAACGAAACTTCCAACATAGTGTTATCCCTGTTTGAAAAGGGCGTATTAATATAAAATCTCTGCCTCTGAAACTTGCTGGTAACGAGATTGAACTAGCTATGAAGATATCGATGATCGAATCACGGGCAAGGAACATACCGATGACAAAGAGAATAATGTATGTTGTCATTGACGTCCAGAATAGGTGGGTGACAATATCATCATATTATCACCTGATCCACCAATTGGAAGTGTCCCCTCCTAGCAGTTTTTAGCCAAGAAAAGACATGCTAATATACTTTCGGTGAACGGCAGTTAGGATTTGTTTCCTGCTTTAGACGATTGTGCTTCTTAGCTCGGGATCCAAATCCGTTTTTGGAAAATCACGTGGCCGTCCTCGACACGTTCCCGAGGTTCGCTCGCTGCCCTTCCCTCTTTCTCTTGCTTTCGTATTCTTCTTCTAGATCCCCATCCGATGCCCACATTCACGCACTTCAGATGACAAGGATGGGTCGTGCAAAGAAATTAAGTGGGAGCATAATAATATTTCTAAACACCTGAATATGAGGAAGTTTCTCCTACTATGGATGCCTTTCAAACTGTGTTGAACTTGATCTTAGTTTGTGTATCAGCAGGGATCTAATCTAGGCCTTATAGAAACACATTCACGAACACTTCAGCAATGACCAGAGATTTCTAACTGAAGCAAATAGGAGTGTTTCAGATTCGGGGGGGGGGGAGGGTTGAAATCATTAGCATGTCTCTTCTTGCCTAAAAACTGCTAGGTCTGCAACAATTAAGATGGATCGAAAGACTTTCGACTTCCTTCAACAAGGTCTGAGACTCCATCATGCTCCGGTAGGAGAGAACACGTAATAATGTTATTCAAGGAAAATAACAACATGATTACTATAATTACAGGCAAAGCCTCGATGAATGTACTACATTTACCAATGCGTGCAGTAATTCTCATAATTGCTCTAGTGCCACGTGGGAAGATCCCTTCATAACTTTCTATAAGACCTGGATTAGATCCCTGCTGCTATACAAACTGAGATCGAGTTCAACACAGTTTGGAAGTCATCCAATACGGAAGCAAGAGACAATAAGAACACCGATGCCGACAAGGAGGAGGAGGAGCCCGGTGACATGTCATGCTTTGACAGAACCAATTTAACATTAAACTTGATTAACTGGTTAATCAGTTTACCGTGTCATCGTAATTATAGGATATTCAATTTGTTAGCGGTGGAGGTAGGAGGGAGACATCGTAGATAGGGGCTAAAATTGATACACCACGACACCAGTGCGAATTGTGCCAAAAGACGCTCTTGTGAGTGTAAACTCATCACAGACAACAGCGAACCTGCAGATGACCATGATGGCTCTTAGGGAGCTAAAGTTCGACAAGGTTTTCTTGATATATGTGTACCTTGGCCCGTTAAGTCCTTCCTCCGCTTTAGTGTGACTTTAAATATATCTAAAAAATAAAACATGCTCGGTCGACACTTCTCGCTGCACCGCTTTTTCTGTGAGGTGCTCGGGCACTTTGGCCTGGAATTTTATGAGACCATGTTCATCATATATTATTTAAGTAAAATTAGCTGATCTGTTAGAATATAAAACAATAAAATCAGACTGAAAATTCGGCCCCTCCTGCCCTCTCCTCAACGACGGGTGGATCTCATCTGACTTTTTCGTTGAGGTGGTGTATACCTCTGGTTTTTCGCCCGCTTTCCTTGTGAAAAATATTCACTCCGGTAATCAGTTGCCTTAGGCCCCCCTTCCATGATGTAAAAATGTCAAATTAACTAAGTAGTATGTGGGATTAATGAATTTTATCGCTAAATTCCTGTGTATACGAGAGAAAGTAATATAATAACCCTGCTTTCTATAAAAGCATGCATTTTCTTCTTAACCGTGGAGGAGCACAACGAAGATTAGAAACACTGATGTGTTATATTATTAACACATGTGGGTCCCCATTGTCATCTACGCACACCACGTCCAACACTTTCCAAAACTTCGTCCCTCATTTTCTCTGTGTTTTCGCACACTGAGAATGTGTCAGCATTTTGAAAATAGCATATCTTTTTAACTGTGCATCATATGAAGATGTGCTATGCATGAATGTTGATCAACATGAATAAAACTTCCAACATAGTGGTATCCCTGTTTGAAAAGAGCATGTTAATATAAATGCTCTGCCTATGAAACTTGCCGGTAACAAGATTGAAATAGGTATGAAGATACCGACGATCGAATCCCGGGCAAGTAACATACCGATGACAAAGGGAATACCAAGATGACAGAGTAGCAATATTGAATAATAGAGGCTTTTCTCAAACCCGTATTTTATGTATCCAATGCAACGTCGGTAACAATGTTTTGCATAACAATGTTCCCCTGATGACGCACGGTCGGAAACCACGCTGTTCCTTTAGCTGGGTCATGGATGGTGACAACAGGATCCCTAACAATGTCTTTCGGGTAGCTGACGGTGGACGCAGCAAACTCCAATTCGGGAATCGTAACTTTGTTTAGAAGGTCCGGTTCTGCCTTCGCAGCCTACTCTTGAATACATCCGAAACCCGTAACAATGTTTGATATCCGCAATGCAAAGTCGGTAACAATGTTTTGCATAACAATGTTCCCCTGATCACGCACGGTCGGGAACCATGCTGTTCCTTTAGCTGGGCCATGGATGGTGACAACAGGATCCCTAACAATGTCTTTCGGGTAGCCGACGGTGGACACAGCAAACTCCAATTCGGGAATCGAAACTTTGTTTAGAAGGCCCGGTTCTGCCTTCACAGCCTACGCTTGAATACATCCCAAACCCGTAACATTATTCCTGGCGAGTGTATCTTCCTTACTAAAAGAGCTTATAAGACTTATATAAACAAAACTATATGGTTTGAAAACGTAACTCACAAATAGTACGTAATCCAAATGTTCCCTTGTTGATGCTTGTCCCGGTACTACCTCTGGTCCGTTACATTGTTTTACGACCAGGCTTATGTAAATATGCTTGATCCATAACAATGTTTCTGTAACAATATTTTCTGTTCGCAATACAGGTCTATAACAATGTCTGATATCCGAAATGCAAGGTCGGTAACAATGTTTCCTATTCGCAATGCAAGGTCTATAACAATGTTTGATATCCGCAATGCAAAGTCGGTAACAATGTTTTGCATAACAATGTTCCCCTGATCACGCACGGTCGAGAACCATGCTGTTCCTTTAGCTGGGCCATGGATGGTGACAACATGATCCCTAACAATGTCTTTCGGGTAGCCGACGGTGGACGCAGCAAACTCCAATTCGGGAATCGTAACTTTGTTTAGAAGGTCCGGTTCTGCCTTCATAGCCTACGCTTAAATACATCCCAAACCCGTAACATTGTTCCTAGCGAGTGTATCTTCCTTAATAAAAGAGCTTATAAGACTTATATAAACAAAACTATATAGTTAGAAAACGTAACTCACAAATAGTACGTAATCCAAATGTTCCCTTGTTGATGCTTGTCCCGGTACTGCCTCTGGTCTGTTACATTGTTTTACGACCATGCTTATGTAAATATGTTGGGTCCATAAGCTGCTTCCATAACAATGTTTTGGTAACAATGTTTTCTGTTCGCAAGCCAAGGTTGGTAACAATGTTTCCTATTCGCAATGCAAGGTCGGTAACAATGTTTTTCGAAACAATGTTTCCCTCATGATGCACGGTCAGGAACCATGTTGTTCCTTTAGCTGGGCCATGGATGGCGACAGTAGGATCCGTAACAATGTCTTTCGGGTAGCCGACGGTAATATAATAACTCTGCTTTCTATAAAAGCATGTGTTTTCTCCTATACCATAGTGGCACACAACGAAGATTACAAACACTAATGTGTTATATTATTATCATATGTGGATCCCCATTATCATCTACGCAAACCACCTTCAACACTTGCCAAAACTTCGTCTCTCGTTTTCTCTGTTTTTCGCACACTGACATTTTGTCGGCATTTTGAAAATACCATATCTTTTTGACTATGCATCATATGAAGATGTGCTATACATGAATGTTGATCAGCATGAATAAAACTTCTGACATACTGTTATCTGTTTGAAAAGGGCGTGTTAATATAAATGCTCTGCCTCTGAAACTTGCCAGTAACGAGATTGAACAAGGTATGAAGATACCGACGATCGAATCTTGGGCAAGTAGCATACCGATGATAAAGGGAATAACATATGTTGTCATTGACGTCCACAATAGGTGTGTGGCGATATCATCAATGTCATTGACATCCACAATAGGTGGGTCGTGATATCATCAATATATCACCTGATGCACCAATGGTAAGTATCCCCTGCTAGTAGTTTTTAGCTAAGAAAAGACATGCTAAATATAGTTTTGGTGAACGAGAGTTAGGATTTGTTTCCTGCTTTGGAGGATTGTGCTTCTTAGCTCGAGAACCAAATCCATTTTTGGAAAATCACGTGGCCGTCCTTGACACGGTCCTGTGGTTCGCTCGCCGCCCTTCCCTCTATCTCTTGCTTCCGTATTCTTCTTCTGGATCCCCATCTGATGCCCACATTCATGCACTTCAGAGGACAAGGATGGGTTGCGTGAAGAAAGTAAGTGGGAGCATAATAATATTTCTAAACACCTGAATGTAAGGAAGGTTCTCCTACTTTGCATGCCTTTCAAACTGTGTTGAACTAGATCTCAGTTTGTGTATCCACAGGGATCTAATCCAGGTCTTATAGAAACACATTCACGCACACTTCACCAATGAGCAGAGATTTATAGCTGAAACAAATAGAATGAGTGTTTAAGATTCGTGGGAGGGGGGAGGGTTGAAATCATCAGCATGACTTTTCTTGGCTAAAAACTGCTAGGTCTACCACAATTAAGATGGATCGAAATACTTTCGACTTCCTTCAACAAGGTCCGAGACTCAATCTTGCTCCGGGAGGAGAGAACACGTAACAATGTTATTCAGGGAAAGTAACAACATGATTTCTGCAATTACAGACAAAGCCTTGATTAATGTACTACATTTACCAAAGCTTCTAAACAAAGTTATTCACTTCGGTAATCGGTTGCTCTATCTGTGGCCTTACCCCCCCCCCCCCCCCCCCCCGCCATGATGTAGAAATGTCAAACAACCTAAGTAGTATATGGGTTTAATCAATTTTATCAATAAATTCTTGTGTATGGAGAGAAAGTAATATAATAACTTTGCTTTCGGTAAAAGCATGGGTTTTGTCCTATACTGTGGCGGAGCACAACGAAGATTAGAAACACCAATGTGTTATATTATTGTCATATGTGGGTCCCTATTGTCATCTACGCACACTACGTCCAACACTTGCCAAAACTTCGTACCTCATTTTCTCTGTTTTTTGCACACAGTGTTATCCCTATTTGAAAAGGGCGTGTTAATATAAATGCTCTGCATCTGAAACTTATCGGTAACGAGATTGAACAAGGTATGAAGATACCGACGATCGAATCTCAGGCAAGTAACATACCGATGACAAAGGGAATAACCAATGTTATCATTCATGTCCAGAATAGGTGGTTGGCGATATCATTAATGTCATTGACGTCCACAATAGGTGGGTCGTGATATCATCAAAGTATCACCTGATCCACCAATTGTAAGTGTCCCCTACTAGCAGTTTTTAGCCAAGAAAAGACATGCTATGATGCTAATATAGTTTCGGTGAATGGTAGTTAGGATTTGTTTCCTGCTTTGGACGATTGTGCTTCTTAGCTCGGGAGCCAAATTTGTTTTTGGAAAATCACATGGCCATCCTCGACACGTTCCCGAGGTTCGCTCGCCGCCCTTCCCTCTGTCTCCTTCTTCTGTATTCTTCTTCTGGATCCCCATCCGATGCCCACATTCACGCACTTCAGATGACAAGGATGGGTTGCGCAAAGAAAGTAAGTGGGAGCATAATAATATTTCTAAACACCTGAATTTAAGTAAGGTTCTCTTACTATGGAAGCCTTTCATACTGTATTGAACTCGATCTCAGTTTGTGTATCAGCAGGGATCTAATCAAGGTCTTATAGAGACACATTCACGCACACTTCACCGATGAGCAGAGATTTCTAGCTGAGACAAATAGAAGGAGTTTTTAGGATTCGTGAGGGGGGGGGCGGGGTTGAAATCATTAGCAAGTCTTTTCTTGGCCAAAAACTGCTTGGTCTACGACAATTAAGATGGCTCGAAAGACTTTTGACTTCCTTCAACAAGGTCCGAGACTCCATCTTGTTCCAGGAGAAGAGAACACGTAACAATGTTATTCATGGAAAGTAACAACATGATTTCTGCAATTACACGCAAAGCCTCGATGAATTTACTACATTTACCAAAGCATGCAGTAATTCCCATAATTGCTCTAGGGCCATGTGGGAAGATCCCTTCGTAACTTTCTATAAGACCTGGATTAGATCTGTGTTGATACACAAACTGAGATCGATTTCAACAGAGTTTAAAAGTCATCCAATACAGAAGCAAGGGACAACAAAAACACCGATGCCGACAAGGAGGAGGAGAATCCCGGTGACATGTCATGCTTTGACACTACCAATTTAATATTAAACTTGATTAACTGATTAATCAGTTTACCATGTCATCTTAATTATAGCACATTCAATTTGTGAACGGTGGAGGTAGGAGGGAGACGTAGTGGATAGGGGCTAAAATCGATACACCACCGACACCGGTGTGCATCGTGCCAAAAGACGCTCTTGTCAATGCAAGCACATCACAGACAACAGCGAACCTGCAGATGACCATGTTGGCGCTTAGGGAGCTAGAGTTCGACAAGGTTTTCTTGATATATATGTACCTCGTCTTTCTTAGTCCTTCCTTCGCCTCGTTGTGGCTTTAAATATATTTAAAAAATAAAACATGCTAGGTCGACACTTCCCGCTGCACCGCTTTTTTCTGTGAGGTGCTCGGGCACTTTGTCCTGGAATTTTATGAGACCATGTTCATCATCTATTATTTCAGTAAAATCAGCTAATCTGTCAGAATATAAAACAATCAAATCTGACTGAAAATTCGGCCCCTCGTGCCCTCTCCTCCACGACGGGTGGATCTGATCTGACCTCTTCGTTAAGGTGGTGTATACCTCTGGTTTTCGCCTGCTTTCCTTGTGAAAAATATTCACTTCGATAATCGGTTGCTCTATCTGTGGCCTTATGCCCCCCCTGCCACCATGATGTTAAAATGTCAAATTACCTAAGTAGTATGTGGGCTTAATGAATTTTATCACTAAATTCCTGTGTATATGAGAGAAAGTAATATAATAACGCTGCTTTCTATAAAAGGATGCGTTTTCTCCTATACAGTGGCGGAGGACAACGAAGATTACAAACCGTAATGTGTTATATTATTATCATATGTGGGTCCCCATTGTCATATACGCACACCACGTCCAACACTTGTCAAAACTTCGTCCCTCATTTTCTCTGTTTTCCGCACACTAACATTGTGTCGGAATTTTCTAAATAGCATACCTTTTTGACTGTGCATCATATGAAGATGTGCTACGCATGAATGTTGATCAGCATGAATGAAACTTCCAACATAGTGTTATCCCTGTTTGAAAAGGGCGTGTTAATATAAAAGCTCTGCCTCTGAAACTTGCTGGTAACGAGATTGAACTAGCTATGAAGATATCGATGATCGAATCACGGGCAAGGAACATACCGATGACAAGAGAATAATGTATGTTGTCATTGACGTCCAGAATAGGTGGGTGGCAATATCATCAAATTATCACCTCATCCACCAATTGTAAGTGTCCCCTCCTAGCAGTTTTTATCCAAGAAAAGACATGCCAATATAGTTTCGGTGAACGGCAGTTAGGATTTGTTTCCTGCTTTAGATGATTGTGCTTCTTAGCTCGGGATCCAAATACGTTTTTGGAAAATCACGTGGCCTTCCTCGACACGTTCCCGAGGTTCGCTCGCTGCCCTTCCCTCATTCTCTTGCTTTCGTATTCTTCTTCTGGATCCCCATCCGATGCCCACATTCACGCACTTCAGATGACAAGGATGGGTCGTGCGAAGAAATTAAGTGGGAGCATAATAATATTTCTAAACACCTGAATATGAGGAAGGCTCTCCTACTATGGATGCCTTTCAAACTGTGTTGAACTTGATCTCAGTTTGTGTATCAGCAGGGATCTAATCTAGGCCTTATAGAAACACATTCACGAACACTTCAGCAATGACCAGAGATTTCTAACTGAAGCAAATAGAAGGAGTGTTTCAGATTCGTGGGGGGGGGGAGGGTTGAAATCATTAGCATGTCTCTTCTTGCCTAAAAACTGCTAGGTCTGCAACAATTAAGATGGATCGAAAGACTTTCGACTTCCTTCAACAAGGTCTGAGACTCCATCATGCTCCGGTAGGAGAGAACACGTAATAATGTTATTCAAGGAAAATAACAACATGATTACTATAATTACAGGAAAAGCCTCGATGAATGTACTACATTTACCAAAGTGTGTAGTAATTCTCATAATTGCTCTAGTGCCACGTGGGAAGATCCCTTCATAACTTTCTATAAGACCTGGATTAGATCCCTGCTGCTAGACAAACTGAGATCGAGTTCAACACAGTTTGGAAGTCATCCAATACGGAAGCAAGAGACAATAAGAACAACGATGCCGACAAGGAGGAGGAGGAGCCTGGTGACATGTCATGCTTTGACACAACCAATTTAACATTAAACTTGATTAACTGGTTAATCAGTTTACCATGTCATTGTAATTATAGGATATTCAATTTGTTAGCGGTGGAGGTAGGAGGGAGACATCGTAGATAGGGGATTAATGAATTTTATCGCTAAAATTCCTGTGTATACGAGAGAAAGTAATATAATAACCCTGCTTTCTATAAAAGCATGCGTTTTGTCCTTTACCGTGGCGGAGCACAACGAAGATTACAAACACTGATGTGTTATATTATTAACATATGTGGGTCCCCATTGTCATCTACGCACACCACGTCCAACACTTGCCAAAACTTTGTCCCTCATTTTCTCTGTGTTTTCGCACACTGAGAATGTGTCGGCATTTTGAAAATAGCATATCTTTTTGACTGTGCATCATATGAAGATGTGCTATGCATGAATGTTGATCAACATGAATAAAACTTCCAACATAGTGGTATCCCTGTTTGAAAAGGGCATGTTAATATAACTGCTCTGCCTCTGAAACTTGCCGGTAACAAGATTGAACTAGGTATGAAGATACCGACGATCGAATCCCGAGCAAGTAACATACCGATGACAAAGGGAACACCAAGATGACATAGTAGCAATATTGAAGAATAGAGGCTTTTCTCAAACCCATATTTTATGTATCCAATGCAACATCGGTAACAATGTTTTGCATAACAATGTTCCCCTGATGACGCACGGTCGGAAACCACGCTGTTCCTTTAGCTGGGCCATGGATGGTGACAACAGGATCCCTAACAATGTCTTTCGGGTAGCCGACGGTGGACGCAGCAAACTCCAATTCGGGAATCGTAACTTTGTTTAGAAGGTCAAGTTCTTCCTTCACAGCCTACGCTTAAATACATCCCAAACCCGTAATAGTGTTCCTGGCGAGTGTATCTTCCTTAATAAAAGAGCTTATAAGACATATATAAACGAAACTATATGGTTAGAAAACGTAACTCACAAATAGTACGTAATCCAAATGTTCCCTTGTTGATGCTTGTCCCGGTACTGCCTCTGGTCCGTTACATTGTTTTACAACGAGGCTTATGTAAATATGCTGGGTCCATAACAATGTTTCTGTAACAATGTTAGGGCAGTAATAACGTTTGATATCCGTAATGCAAGGTCGGTAACAATGTTTTGCATAACAATGTTCCCCTGATCACGCACGGTCGGGAACCATGCTGTTCCTTTAGCTGGGCCATGGATGGTGACAACAGGATCCCTAACAATGTCTTTCGGGTAGCCGACGGTGGACGCAGCAAACTCCAATTCGGGAATCCTAACTTTGTTTAGAAGGTCCGGTTCTGCCTTCACAGCCTACGCTTGAATACATTCCAAACCCGTAACATTGTTCCTGGCGAGTGTATCTTCCTTACTAAAAGAGCTTATAAGACTTATATAAACAAAACTATATGGTTTGAAAACGTAACTCACAAATAGTACGTAATCCAAATGTTCCTTTGTTGATGCTTGTCCCGGTACTGCCTCGGGTCCGTTACATTGTTTTACGACCAGGCTTATGTAAATATGCTTGGTCCATAACAATGTTTCTGTAACAATGTTTTATGTTCGCAATGCAGGTCGGTAACAATGTTTCCTATTCGCAATGCAAGGTCAGTAACAATGTTTCCTATTCGCAATGCAAGGTCTGTAACATTGTTTGATATCCGCAATGCAACGTCGGTAACAATGTTTTGCATAACAATGTTCCCCTGATCATGCATGGTCGGGAACCATGTTGTTCCTTTAGCTGGGCCATGGATGGCGACAACAGGATCCCTAACAATGTCTTTCGGGCAGCCGACGTTGGACGCAGGAAACTCCAATTCGGGAATCGTAACTTTGTTTAGAAGGTCTGGTGCTGCCTTCACAGCCTACGCTTAAATACATCCCAAACCCGTAACATTGTTCCTGGCGAGTGTATCTTCCTTAATAAAAGAGCTTATAAGACATTGTTACGTTGACCCGCAATTGTTTGCTTAGGCCCTGGGCTGGGCAATCGAATGCACAACAAAAGAAAAGCGGGCGAAAAGCATAGGTATACACCACCTTAACGAAGAGGTTAGGAAACAAATCCTAACTGCCGTACTTGTAGTTCACCTTGCTCAGCAACTGGGTAACCAAGACCATGTTCATCATTTATTATTTCAATAAAATCAGCTGATTTGTGTGAATATAAAGCAGTAAAAGGAAGGCGAGCGAAAACCAGAGGTGAAGCAATGGAAGCGAGGTTGGCCTTTTATATGTGATGGCAGTGTGGAAATCCGAGCACGGCGAAGGCCGGGGGCGCTATGTAGATGTAGACATCAGAGTCGAGATGAAGAGTAGAGCACGGCTTGCTCCACTCCGCTTCACATCTAGATCCCGCTATGAAGCTGTGCTTGGAAGTGCACTAACTGACCGCTCCACCATTTAATATAAACACGTATCCGTGTTGAGAAGACGTGAGGCCAAAGTGACTGAGCACCTCACCGGCAAGGGTGCGGAATCTGCTCCTGGCCATCGCCGATGCTTAATAGATCGACCACTTCATCTCAAAAACTGCTAACAATACAATAAAAATTTATAGGTATCTCTAGAGACGTAGATGATGAACATGATCTTGGTTACCCAGTTTGTTGTGCATTCGCTTGCCAAGGGCCTAAGCGAACAACACATGTCCTTTGTCCATGAAATATGTATCAAGAAAACCTGTGTGCTTATTGTATGATGTGTTGTTTACCTGCTTATGTTGCTAGGAAAGTTTGCTGGAGCACCTGATGAATTTGTCTAGTCATGTGACTGAAGCAATGGAAGTGAGGTTGGCCTTTTATATTTGATGGCAGCGTGGAAAGCCGAGCACGGCGAAGGCCGGGGAAGCTATGTTGTTGTATACACCAGAGTCAAGACATATTTCATGGACAAAGGACGTGTGTTGTTTGCTTAGGCTGAAATATAATTAGTCTTCGAGCAGGAACGAGCAAGGTGTCCCCTTGTGGGCTGATCTGTAAGAAACATTATTACGTTGACCCGCAATTGTTTGCTTAGGCCCTGGGCTGGGCAATCGAATGCACAGCAAAAGGAAAGGGGGCGAAAAACCAGAGGTATACACCACCTTAACGAAGAGGTCAGGAAACAAATCCTACCTACCGTGCTTGCAGTTCACCTTGCTCAGCAACTGGGTAACCAAGACCATGTTCATCATTTATTATTTCAGTAAAATCGGCTGATTTGTGTGAATATAAAACAGTAAAAGGAAGGCGGGCGAAAAACTAGAGGTGAAGCAATGGAAGCGAGGTTGGCCTTTTATATTTGATGGCAGTGTGGAAAGCCGAGGACGGCGAAGGCCGGAGGCGCTATGTAGATGTAGACATCAGAGTCAAGATGAAGAGCAGACCATGACTTGCTCCACTTGTGAAAAGGAGATCGGAAGCTCGGCTTGTTGTGGTCACCCGTCACCAGCAAGGACACACACGCCCGTGCAAGGGCCTAAGCGAACAACACAGGTCCTTTGTCCATGAAATAGGGTTTGGAAGACTCTTAACGGAGTAGGAAACATTGTCATCTTGACCGGCAATTGTTTGCTTAGGCCCTGGGCTGGGCAATCGAATGCACGGCAAAAGGAAAGCAGGCGAAAAACCGGAGGTATACACCACCTTAATGAAGAGGTCAGGAAACAAATCCTTACTACCGTGCTTGCAGTTCACCTTGCTCAGCAACTGGGTAACCAAGACCATGTTCATCATTTATTATTTCAGTAAAATCAGCTGATTTGTGTGAATATAAAACAGTAAAAGGAAGGCGGGCGAAAAACCAGAGGTGAAGCAATGGAAGCAAGGTTGGCCTTTTATATTTGATGGTAGTGTGGAAAGCCGAGCACGACGAAGGCCTGGGCGCTATGTAGATGTAGACATCAGAGTCAGGATGAAGAGCAGAGCACGACCTGATCCACTAATGAAAAGGAGATCGAAAGCCCGGCTTGCTGTGGTCACCCGTCACCGGCAAGGACACACACGCCCGTGCAAGGGCCTAAGCGAACAACACATGTCCTTTGTCCATGAAATAGGGTTTGGAAGCCTCTTGGAACTCCCCGTCTTTGCTTACCACGTCTCTTGGTTACCCAGTTGCTGAGAAAGGTGGACTGCAACTTAACGATCTTGTCATGGTGGCTGACGTGGAAACCAAACACGCGGGAGTTCCAAGAGGCTTCCAAACCATATTTCTTGGACAAAGGACTTGTGTTGTTCGCATTATTTCAGTAAAATCAGCTGATTTGAGTTTACTAACCATAGACATGAATTGTCATTTGATGAATGGGATCACATCATTATGAGAATGATGTGATGGACAAGACCCATCCGTTAGCTTAGCATAATGATCGTTAAGTTTTATTGTTATTGCTTTCTTCATGTCATATACATATTCCTTCGACTATGAGATTATGCAACCCCCGGATACCGGAGGAATACCTTATGTGCTATCAAACGCCACAACATAACTGGGTGATTATAAAGATGCTCTACAGGTATCTCCGAAGGTGTTTTTTGGGTTGGCATAGATCGAGATTAGGATTTGTCACTCCGAGTATCGGAGTGGTATCTGGGCCCTCTCGGTAATACACATCATAATAAGCCTTGCAAGCAACGTGACTAGTGAGTTAATTACGGGATTGATGTATTACAGAGCGAGTAAAGAAACTTGCTGGTAACGAGATTAAACTAGGTATGAAGATACCGACGATCGAATCTCGGGCAAGTAACATACTGATGACAAAGGGAATAACGTATGTTGTCATTACGGTACGACCGATAAAGATCTTCGTAGAATATGTGGGAACCAATATGAGCATCCAGGTTCCGCTCTTGGTTATTGACCGGAGAGGTGTCTCGGTCATGTCTACATAGTTCTTGAACCTGTAGGGTCCGCATGCTTAACGTTCGATGATGATTTTGTATTATATGAGTTATATGTGACTTGGTGACCGAATGTTGTTCGGAGTCCCGGATGAGACCACGGACATGACGAGAAGAGGAGAAGAGAGAAAGGAAGTGGAGGGATTCTACCTCACCCTTCCTTCTCTCCTCCCTCCTCCTTCCTTTCCCCTCCGGATGAATATGGAAGGGAGGGAGCCCGAATTTGGAGGCGCCCAAGTAGGATTCTCCTACTCGGGGCGCCCCCTTGGTTGCCTCTCCTCCCCTCCAACCTATATATATATGAGGGAGGGGCACCGCTAGAACACACAACATTGATTCCTAGCCATATGCGGCGCCCCCTCCATGGTTTATGCCTCCAGTCATATTGTCGCAGTGCTTAGGCAAAGCCCTGTGCAGATCACTTCACCATCACCGTCACCATGTCGTCGTGATGACGAAACTCTCCCTTGACACTTTACTGGATCAAGAGTTCGAGGGATGTCATCAAGCTGAACATGTGGTGAACTCAGAGGTGTCGTATGTTCGGTGCTTGATCGGTCGGAACGAGAAGAAGTTCGACTACATCAACCGCGTTGTCAAACGCTTCCACTTTCGGTGTACGAGGGTACATTGACACACTCTCCCCCTCTCATTGCTGTGCATCTCCTAGATAGATCTTGCGTGAGCGTAGGATTTTTTGAAATTGCATGCTACGTTCCCCAACAGTGGTATCCGAGTCATCTCTATGCGTAGATGATATGCACGAGTAGAACACAAAGAGTTGTGGGCGATGATCATCATAATGCTTACCACCAATGTCTTATTTTGATTCGACGGTATTGTTGGATGAAGCGGCCAGGACCAACCTTACATGAACACGTTCATGAGACCAGTTCCACCGACAGAGATGCAACTAGTTTTGCATAAAGGTGGCTGGCGGATGTCTATTTCTCCAACTTTAGTTGAATCAAATTTGACACTGGTCGATCCTTGTTGAAGGTTAAAACAACACACTTGACGAAAAATCGTTGTGGTTTTGATGCGTAGGTAAGGGCAGTTCTTGCTAGAAGCCCATAGCAGCCACATAAAACTTGCAATAACAAAGTAGAGAACGTCTAACTTGTTTATGCAGGGCATGTTGTGATGTGATATGGTCAAGACATGATGTGATATAAGTTATTGTACGAGATGATCATGTTTTGTAAAAGTTATCGACAACTCGCAGGAGCCTTATGGTTGTCGCTTTATTGTATGAAATGCAATCGCCATATAATTGCTTTACTTTATCACTATGCGGTAGCGATAGTTGTAGAAGCAATAGTTGGTGAGACGACAACGACACTACAATGGAGATCAAGGTGTCAAGCCAGTGACGACGGAGATCGTCCTTCCATCTTCTGCTCACCAATACCTCATGGGACGGGGTCTTGAGTACCCCGATTCAATGGCAACATTGTCATCGACATCGTCCTCACAGCCCGAGTTCTCCCTTGAGCTGATGCAACTTGTCATCCTTCACTTGTCGGGATCTCCAGTAGAATCTTCGCCCTCGGTTGATCTTACCATCTAGGTGGCGGCATAGCGTGCCAACAGCGTGGCAGGTCCATGGTGTCCTTGGCGATGGTGGAGGCCGCGAACGCATCGTGCGGAGCGGCGTGCTCAGGGAGGAAGGTTGGGGCGCCCCTCCACTAGCTAAATGCCCTTGGTTGCGTCGTGGTGATGGCGAGGTGCTCCGACCTAGGGAATCACGTCCTTTGGTGAGCCGTAGTGCTTCACGCTCGCCTCACCGCAGAATACGCCCCTCATGAAAGCCACGTCCGCCGCCGCCGCCACGTGAATGACAGCTAGTATGGCAGTCATCCAGAACATATGTGGTTCGAAGTTCAGTAGTTCAAAGATCATCCCAAAAAAGCCGGCTCATCTCTTTATTTTTTGAGCTCGTCTCTTGTGATATTTATTCTTTTGGAATAGTCTTGCGGCTTTTAACTGGAATGCCTCCGGACGGTATAAATAGGATTGTGGAAGGTGCTATACAACCTTTTTTATTAATTCCAAAACAGGCACAACACTCCTGTCTCAGTCTCAACCTTATATTTCTGATCGGACGATACATAAGGCCCGAAGGCAGGCACACCATCATGACTGAATCACTTATTTATTGGAGTATATTTCAGCTACAAATCTGTGATCGAATTTGCACAGGATTTGATACAGCGAGTTGACCCTGACTACTTACAGTATCGACCGGCCTGCTTTGAGCGCTCCCAAAGACTTTATCACCCTTCTCATCTCCTTCCTCCGGTTTTAACACTAGTAGTATGTTAATGAACGACCTACTTGGTAGAGTAAACATTGCTGGTTTCTGTAGGAGATTTATTAAAGACTTCTCTAAAACTTCTATGCCTCTTAGTAATGTTTTACAAAAGGATGTTCCAATTGTTTTTTATGATGATTGCATAGAAGCCTTTGAAACACTTAACACGTCTATGTGAGCCCGATTACCAGTCATATCAAATATATTTTTATGTGAATGCTAATTTCACTAAAATTACTTATGAGTTGATTATTTCGTTAAAATTACGTATTGTCAACCTTTTCAGCAGGTTCGATATAAATAAAACGTAGCCACACCAACTCATTTGGTTATATCAATCCAATCCAAACTGTCGGTCGACAAATTCCTTGTACGGTTTGAATGACTAGGGGCAGCAAGCCTGCCTTTGACCCAAGTAACGGCAAGATGTCTCTCATGATCTCTAACATCCCCAATGGCTTCTCGTAAGTACTCCCGTGTCTTCTTTCTTTTTCAATCCACCGGTTCTTGTCTTGATTAAAAGATGGGTATTTTTTTTGTCGCTCGAAGGAGCGAGAGGATCATCGCCATTCTGGACCAGCGTCGGTGACCGCGACAAGGTCGTCAAGTCAAAGTACGATTCCTCTACGAAAGATTTTAGGACATGGTTGGAGTAACCAGAAGCTTTATGCATTTCCAAGGCAGTCACCACCGGGCACCATGACTTATCTATTCTCGTCCTCCACCGTCGGGCTGACGGGCGTGGAGGCGACAACTTACAAGCCATGGCAACATTCAGCATTTGCAACCCGGCAACCCGGCAGTATGCTCCCCTCCACCAGCTCAAGAGGGGATTCACTCCTCTCGGGATGTACCCTCACCCCCCTACCGGCGAGTACCGCCAGTTGATGTTCCGGCGATGGCCTGAAGATTGCGCCTACAAGATGTAACAAATTTGCACCTGCTTGAGAAAGTAATACCAACTGGGTCTATTTTCCTGCCTTTAGTTTTTTTGGAGATACTATGCTGCGCCAACTCTTCACTATATATTTGTACAAACAGTATTTTGGATGCACGTTGCCCCACTTATGAAAGGAGATTGAAAGCCCCGCTTGATGTGGTCACCTGTCACCGGCAATGGCACACACGCCCCTGCAAGGGCCTAAGCGAACAACACAAGTCATTTGTCCATGAAATAGGGTTTGGAAGACGCTTGGAACTCCTCCTTGATATATGTCTACCTTGGCTCGTTTAGTCCATCCTCCGCCTTCGTGTGATTTTAAATATATTTAAAAAACAAAGTATGCTATGTCAACACTTCTCACTGCACCGCTTTTTCTGTGAGGTGCTCGGGCACTTAGGCCTGGAATTTTATGAGACCATGTTCATCATCTATTATTTCAGTAAAATCAGCTGATTTGTCTGTGCACTCGATTGCCCAACAAACAACACAAGTCCTTTATCCATGAAACTGCCATCATGACTGCGTTCTCCTTAGCAAAATGGCCTATCCACCAATGACGCTCATCGTTTGGGATCCCATAGTGAAATCTATGAGTACCAGATCAACTGGTCAGTAATTTCAGTGACAATCTGTAATTTCAGTGAAATATGGCAGTCACAAGACTTCTTTCGACATAATATGTTGATCTACCAAGTGGATCGTTCATTACTAATATCGTGATGGAGTTCCAGAATGATTATGGGCCGAGCAAGTCGTTCAATCCTAATACCGTGATGGAATTCTCAAAAGCGGAAAACTCGAGAGTAACCGCTCATCTGAAGAAGTCTCAATCTCCTCAAAATTATATAGTCTGCTTGAAGTGACCTAACCATTGGCGAAAGACTCTGTTCTAAAGGTTTTGACCTTGTGCCTTGGCTCGTTTACTCATTCCTCCGCCTCGGTGTGGCTTTAAGTATGCACTTTTGATTTTGATAAAAAAAACTCAGCGACAGATCAAGCACGTTAGATTTGGATAATCGATTTGTCATGGAGCTACTTCCTTTTGTTGTGCATTCACTTGCCCAGGGCCTAAGCGAACAACACAGGTCCTTTGTCCATGAAATAATAGAAACCTTTATTTCCACTAGATGAAAAACGTCTTTTTGTGCTGCAGATTAGACAATCGGCCACCTTAAAGCAAAGGAACTCGATCTCAGTTTGTGTATTAGCAGGGATCTAATCCTGATCTTATACAAAGCTATGTAAATACCCATTTCCATTGCGAGACGGGTAGAGGTTGGAGAAGTCTGGCGGGTTTTTGGTGTTCCGCCTTTACTTTGTTGCTGATGTCAAAACAAGCGACAAAATATGTGATGTCTCTTTTCATTTCATCCCACCAAAATATCTGTCGAAGTGAAGTGTTAACATAGCATGTTTTATTTTTTAAATACATTTATACCTCTGGTTGTGCCCGCTTTCCTTGTCAAACTCTAGCTCCCCAAGTGCCATCACAGTTATCTGCAGGTTCGCTGTTGTCTGTGATGTGCTTGTATTAACAAGAACGTCTTCAGACACCATGCGCACCGGTGTTGGTGGTTTATCGATTTCAGCCCCTATCCACGGCGTCTTCCCCTTGCCTCGACCGCTGACAAATCGATTATCCTATAATTAGCTTCAATAATCAAGTGATTCGCTGAACAGAAGACTAGATGCATGCGCTCTGTAAAGAGTATTGACATGATTATCTAATATGATGAAGTCTGTTATGTGACCTCTAAAGTTGGGTGCTCGGAATGGCAGAGAAATTTAGGTAGCAATCAGGTGTGCTAACAAAATTGATCAAATGCTATCTCATTGCCATCATCGTTTGAAAAAGAATAAAATGGTGCTAAACATACTTATCCCTGCTTTAGCAAATAGAGACAACTTATTTTTTCAGAATTGCAATAATTAACTCAGTAATTGGAGGGAACACTTGTTTCATCTAACTAAATTAATGAATGAGTCAATTAATCAATCATTTGCGTCCCCAAGTTTCTTCATTGTATGACATGATGGACAAACACCATAAATAATAAAAATTACATCTTAGATTCATAGACCACCTAGCGACGACTACAAGCACTGAAGCGAGCCGAAGACACACCGCCGTCATTGCCCCTCCCTCGCCGGAGCTGGGCGCAACCTGTTGTAGTAGATATTCAGGAAGTCGTCGTGCTAAGGCCCCATAAGACCAACACCCCAGAACAGCAACCGCCGCCGATGAAGAGAAGTTTAGATCGGAAGGATCCAACGCAAAGACTCATGAACAAAGACAAACAAAGACCGGGTCCGAGCGGATCCAACAAAGACAACCACCGATCAAATCTCGCGAGATCCGCTGGAGACACACCTCCACACACCCTCCGACGATGCTAGACACACCATTGGGATGGGGGCCAGGTGGAGAGAATCTTATTCCATCTTCAAGAAGCCGTCGCCGTCTCATCTTCTGTAGCAATAAACAAACCCTAACAAAACTTAAAGAAGCACCTGAAATCGGAGCCCTCTCGTCTTCAAGGGCCGAGATCCACCGCGCACCCATGGCCCTAAGGCCACAACAGACGTGGGAGATCAGCGGTGCCGCCGACGGGAGGCAGAAACCCTAACCGCCTTTTCTTGGAGGAGGGACTGGTCCAAGGAAAGTTAACACGCGCCTTAGCCTTAATTTTTTATAGTTAAAAATGCGGTCAAACTTTATAAAAAAACCAAAATAGAAAATACGATGGGGACTAGTAAAACAAGACGAATGTTATTGACCCCGTGAAAGAAACATTGTTAGTACGCGCCACAAAATGGTCCACAAAACGTTGTTAGTGCGTGCTGTGAAATCACTCTGGTCCCAGGCGTTAGTAACAATGTTCTATCATGGGTCGAGTAAAAATGTTGTTCGTAAGAACATTGTTATGGACCAGTGAGGGAAATAGTGTTTCGCAGCGTGTACTAACAATGTTTTGTAGCGCGTGCTACCCTCAAATCACGGTTTGCTCTGGTCACAAGGACGAGAGTGAGTGGTTATATCATTTGATTGGAACAACTCTGAAGAACACTCAAAAATACCTCCCGGATCTGAGATTTGGTAAGGGAAAGTGAGAGGGAGCAATCCTAGGGTTGTTAGTACGCTCCACAAAACATTGTTTCCTTCTTGGGGTGATAACGATGTTCCGGCTCAAATAACAATGTTCAACATTGTTCGAGTCGCGCGAGATGTTCGTCTTCCCCATGTTATTGACCCGGTGCCGGAAAATTGTTTTTCTAATACTTGTTGTTCCTAATTACTCCGTCCCATAATATAGGACATTTTTTGACACTAGTGTCGTGTCAGAAAACGTCTTACATTATGGGACGGAGGGAGAAGGTTCCTAAGACTTATATGAGTGCCTTCACTGGAAGCTCCAGAAAATTTCAATCAACACAGAGTTTGCGTTGGTAGGAAGGCATTTACGCACCACCACTCAAATATGCAACCGACAGAACTTGTCTTGGTCGAAAAAGATTATGCGATTTTTTGCATGTACGGTCTGAAGCGATCATCATTGATTTTTGTAATTCTAGGAAATCCAGCGGATGATTTCCATTGCATATTTGCACGTACGGTTTGAGTTGTGCACAATGAGAAAGTCTCTGCTCCTCTGGTAACATACATTTGGTTATTCTTGCTGTTAGATGTCCGCAGAATTTTTTGAGACTGTGTTCATCATCAAAGGAGCCCGAGCTGAGACTGAGAATGATCTGAACCAACTGTTCGAAGGTACGATGCTAGTTTACTGATGTTTGAACTTATACATATGGAAACAACTGTATCTAACTATCCCTAAACCCTAAACCCTAAACCCTAAGCACTTTAAACCGTACGTGCAAAGAAAAACCATCTGCTGGGTTTTGCATTAAACCTTCCTCGTCGCAATCCAAAACCAACCGACCCACTAGAGCAGTCTGCCTGAACTGAACTCATTTCCATTGCATGTACGGTCTGAAGCGATCCTCATTGATTTTTGTAATTCTAGGAAATCTAGCGGATGATTTCCATTGCATATTTGCACGTACGGTTTGAGTTGTGCACAAGGACCTGTACCTTGCTCTCAAGTCACAGGCCAGCGATATCAGAAATAAAGATTTCTATTATTGGGGCAATATTTTTAGTTTTCTCAGCGTAAACTTTGAGCCCACCCTCCATTTTCTTTGTAAATTTGCCACGGGTTATGAGAGAGTCTGCAATAAATATAGCACTTTAAACCGTACGTGCAAAGAAAAACCATCTGCTGGGTTTTGCATTAAACCTTCCTCGTCGCAATCCAAAACCAACTGACTCACTAGAGCAGTCTTCATGAACTAAACTCATTTCCATTGCATGTACGGTCTGAAGCGATCCTCATTGATTTTTGTAATTCTAGGAAATCCAGCGGATGATTTCCATTGCATATTTGCACGTACGGTTTGAGTATCGTTCGTCCTCATAAATCAACTGATCAGTAATTTCAGTGACAATCAGTGTTGATCAACTACAAATCTCTCCTCATTGAATCACACCTCATTGATTTTTATCATACTAGGAAATCGAGCAGATGGATTCTTTGCATGTACGGTCTAAAGCGATCCTCATTGATTTTGTAATTCTAGGAAATCCAGCGGATGATTTCCGTTGCATATTTGTACGTACGGTTTGAGTTGTGCACAATGAAAAGTCTCTGCTCTTTTGGTAACATACATTTGGTTATTCTTGTTGTTAGATGTCCGCAGAATTTTATGAGACTGTGTTCATCATCAAAGGAGCCCGAGCTGAGACTAAGAATGATCTGAACCAACTGTTCGAATGTACGATGCTAGTTTACTGATGTTTGAACTTATACATGTGGAAACAACTGTATCTAACTATCTACAATCTATGGTTTCAGACTTTGCTCATTGAACCACACCTCATTGATTTTTATCATTCTAGGAAATCAAGTAGATGAATTCTTTGCATGTACGGTCTGAAGCGATCCTCATTGATTTTTGTAATTCTAGGAAATCCAGCGGATGATTTCCATTGCATATTTGCATGTACGGTTTGAGTTGTGCACAAGGACCTGTACCTTGCTCTCAAGTCACAGGCCAGCGATATCAGAAATAAAGATTTCTATTATTGGGGCAATATTTTTAGTTTTCTCAGCGTAAACTTTGAGCCCACCCTCCATTTTCTTTGTAAATTTGCCACGGGTTATGAGAGAGTCTGCAATAAATATAGCACTTTAAACCGTACGTGCAAAGAAAAACCATCTGCTGGGTTTTGCATTAAACCTTCCTCGTCGCAATCCAAAACCAAGTGACTCACTAGAGCAGTCTTCATGAACTAAACTCATTTCCATTGCATGTACGGTCTGAAGCGATCCTCATTGATTTTTGTAATTCTAGGAAATCCAGCGGATGATTTCCATTGCATATTTGCACGTACGGTTTGAGTATCGTTCGTCCTGATAAATCAACTAATTAGTAATTTCAGTGACAATCAGTAATTTCACGTTCCTGATTGTTGATCAACTATAAATCTCTCCTCATTGAATCACACCTCATTGATTTTTATCATACTAGGAAATCGAGCAGATGGATTCTTTGCATGTACGGTCTAAAGCGATCCTCATTGATTTTTGTAATTCTAGGAAATCCAGCGGATGATTTCCATTGCATATTTGTACGTACGGTTTGAGTTGTGCACAATGAAAAGTCTCTGCTCTTTTGGTAACATACATTTGGTTATTCTTGTTGTTAGATGTCCGCAGAATTTTATGAGACTGTGTTCATCATCAAAGGAGCCCGAGCTGAGACTGAGAATGATCTGAACCAACTGTTCGAATGTACGATGCTAGTTTACTGATGTTTGAACTTATACATGTGGAAACAACTGTATCTAACTATCTACAATCTATGGTTTCAGACTTTGCTCATTGAACCACACCTCATTGATTTTTATCATTCTAGGAAATCAAGTAGATGAATTCTTTGCATGTACGGTCTGAAGCGATCCTCATTGATTTTTGTAATTCTAGGAAATCCAGCGGATGATTTCCATTGCATATTTGCACGTACGGTTTGAGTTGTGCACAAGGACCTGTACCTTGCTCTCAAGTCACAGGCCAGCGATATCAGAAATAAAGATTTCTATTATTGGGGCAATATTTTTAGTTTTCTCAGCGTAAACTTTGAGCCCACCCTCCATTTTCTTTGTAAATTTGCCACGGGTTATGAGAGAGTCTGCAATAAATATAGCACTTTAAACCGTACGTGCAAAGAAAAACCATCTGCTGGGTTTTGTATTAAACCTTCCTCGTCGCAATCCAAAACCAACTGACTCACTAGAGCAGTCTTCATGAACTAAACTCATTTCCAGTGCATGTACGGTCTGAAGCGATCCTCATTGATTTTTGTAATTCTAGGAAATCCAGCGGATGATTTCCATTGCATATTTGCACGTACGGTTTGAGTATCGTTCGTCCTGATAAATCAAATGATTAGTAATTTCAGTGACAATCAGTAATTTCACGTTCCTGATTGTTGATCAACTACAAATCTCTCCTCATTGAATCACACCTCATTGATTTTTATCATACTAGGAAATCGAGCAGATGGATTCTTTGCATGTACGGTCTAAAGCGATCCTCATTGATTTTTGTAATTCTAGGAAATCCAGCGGATGATTTCCATTGCATATTTGTACGTACGGTTTGAGTTGTGCACAATGAAAAGTCTCTGCTCTTTTGGTAACATACATTTGGTTATTCTTGTTGTTAGATGTCCGCAGAATTTTATGAGACTGTGTTCATCATCAAAGGAGCCCGAGCTGAGACTGAGAATGATCTGAACCAACTGTTCGAATGTACGATGCTAGTTTACTGATGTTTGAACTTATACATGTGGAAACAACTGTATCTAACTATCTACAATCTATGGTTTCAGACTTTGCTCATTGAACCACACCTCATTGATTTTTATCATTCTAGGAAATCAAGTAGATGAATTCTTTGCATGTACGGTCTGAAGCGATCCTCATTGATTTTTGTAATTCTAGGAAATCCAGCGGATGATTTCCATTGCATATTTGCACGTACGGTTTGAGTTGTGCACAAGGACCTGTACCTTGCTCTCAAGTCACAGGCCAGCGATATCAGAAATAAAGATTTCTATTATTGGGGCAATATTTTTAGTTTTCTCAGCGTAAACTTTGAACCCACCCTCCATTTTCTTTGTAGATTTGCCACGGGTTATGAGAGAGCCTGCAATAAATATAGCACTTTAAACCGTAAGTGCAAAGAAAAACCATCTGCTGGGTTTTGTATTAAACCTTCCTCGTCGCAATCCAAAACCAACTGACCCACTAGAGCATTCTTCCTGAACTGAACTCATTTCCATTGCATGTACGGTCTGAAGCGATCCTCATTGATTTTTGTAATTCTAGGAAATCCAGCGGATGATTTCCATTGCATATTTGCACGTACGGTTTGAGTATCGTTCGTCCTGATAAATCAACTTATCAGTAATTTCATTGACAATCAGTAATTTCACGTTCCTGATTGTTGATCAACTACAAATCTCTCCTCATTGAATCACACCTCATTGATTTTTATCATTCTAGGAAATCGAGCAGATGGATTCTTTGCATGTACGGTCTGAAGCGATCCTTTGGTGCAATATTTTTAGTTTTCTCAGCGTAAACTTTGAGCCCACCATCTATTTTCTTTGTAGATTTTCCACAGGTTATGAGAGAGCCTGCAATAAATATAACACTTTAAACCATACGTGCAAAGAAAAATCAGCTGCTAGGTTTTGCATTAAACCTTCCTCGTCGCAATTCAAAACCAACTGACCCACTAGAGCAGTATGCGTGAACTGAACTCATTTCCATTGCATGTACGGTCTGACGTCCATCCAGGCCGTCGTCATGATTCCTGGAAACACAAGGTTATTCTTTCATGAGATGGACGGAAAGGATCAACAAAGGCAGGGAGGAAGATCCAAGTGGCCCGACTAATACAGAAAGCTGACGATGAGGACGATGGACGCAGGCATGGCAGAAGGCACCCATGAGATTCCCGAAGGCCTAAAGCGCACGATGAGGACGATGGTTGCAGGCATGGCAGAAGGCATCCACGAGATTCCCGGAGGCCTAAGAGCCGCAGGAAGTGGGACTTGGTCACAGATGGATGGGGCGATGTTTCCTTCAAGAAAAGCTCACTGATTGCTCCGAGGCGGCGGGACGTCTGGGACCAACAGATAGACGACGATGATCTCATCGGAAGGAAGAGCGCAAGAATCTGTGAAGCTAGGGGAAGAATCTGTGAAGCTAGGGGAAATTCATCACAACAAGACAACGTTCAGGAGTGGCGCAAGAATCTGTGAAGCTAGGGAGCGGCAGGAGATGGCGATCGAGCAGGAGGCACTGACGAAATTCTGCATTCTTCTGATGAGATCATCGTCGTCTACCTGTTGGTCCCAGACGCCCCGCCGCCTCGGAGCAATCAGTGAGCTTTTCTTGAAGGAAACATTGATCCATCGATCTGCGACCAAGTCCCACTTCCTACAGCTCTTAGGCCTCCGGGAATCTCGTGGGTGCCTTCTCACGCGGAGTATCTTTCAACAATCGTGTGTATCTTTCTCACGCGGAGTCCGTTTTGGGTGTTTTTGTGCATTTTGTAAAGCTCACACCGTGTCCTTTCCATCAATTCTTGTTAGATCCGATTCCAACTGTGTTTTCCACCTAGCAAGTCAGGTAAGTATGTGTGTGTTAGCTGCCAAAGTTTCAACTGCATGCTCTTGTTGTTTGAGCTCATCCACTGTCATTTTTTCTGATTTCCCCAAAGTGTGTGTTCAGATTCAAGTCCCTTTTTGATAGTTTGTCACAAAGAAAGAAAGAAAGATAGAAACAAAAGGTAAACTAGATAAAGAAAGATCCGTCCAAAGAAAAGAAAGTATGTGCAAGAAGAAGAAGAAAAGAGAAATTTGGGACTGTTCTTCACTTATTTATTGAGAAATCAATGTTTGTGTTCTGAGATGAAAGGGAAAGACAGACTTGGATTGCTTACCTTGGCAAATGGGGGCACATAACTTCATTTCACGGTTATGCTGGAACTGTCATCATGTATGATTGGTTACCCTCGATGGGCTTATTTTAATCCATGGATGCAATGTAATTTCTTATATCACACTAGTAGAAAAACTACTTTACGTGAGATACGTTAGTCCTAGTTTGTAAATGAACTGGCACTAATGGTACCATTAGTCCCGGTTCGAACGGCTATGTATTAGTACCGGTTCATTTGTGACTTATAGTACCGGTTGGTGGCTTCTTGCTGATGTTCGACATCGGTAGGCGTTCGCCTTGGTGCAACTTCTCATCTCCATGTGCCATGCTTGTCTTTTCTTCAAATATGATCATACAAACATGCAAAGACTTAGTAATGTGTGCATCAATAACATGTCTATGCATGCAACTCCTATATTTGGATCTATGACTAAAGCGTGTGCGCGACAAATAAATAGCCAGGTACTATTGTTTCTTCGTACGTATAATCTGACTGACAAAAATATGATGTTACACTCATGTTTGGAATTACTTGTACTCAGGAATAAAATGTTAGAAGAATTAATTACAGAGACACCATGTTGAACTTTACATGAGACATACAAGAACGCATCGGGATGGAGGAGCTAGCCGTGCATGCTGCGATGCAAGGAGACAACAACGCAGGAACCAAACTATTTGGGTTCTGGCTACATGGACCAAGACAAGTAACGGTGATGGGTCCATGTACTTTTTGGTGCGCAGTTGACATAGGGCCAACACATCTTCTTTCAACTGAAGAAAACATCTAGTCGAGCCGTGCAGTATTTGGACACCATACGATACTGTGATCCGTAAAATATCACACAAGGTTGCTGCCTACCTTAATAAATAGCTAGCCTAAATTAGGTTTCAGGCTTGTCTTTGTTTAGAGAAGTTTAGCTTTAGCTACTTTTATTTGTATTCACTCATAGCGGCTAGTGCGATCGTAAGACATCCTACCAGAACCTCATCTTGTGAGATTTATTCCATCTAGCATATTCGCAATTTTGAGATTGGTTGGCTATTGCTCCCTCCATCCGAAAATACTTGTCATCAAAATGGATAGAAAGAGATGTATCTAGAACTAAAATACGTCTAGATACATCCCCTTAATCCATTTTGATGACAAGTATTTCCGGACGAAGGGAGTATTTTCTTGCACATTCTTTGATTTGCTTGTAGGAAAAATCCTTTGTGGATAGGTTGCTCGCGCCATTGGCTCGGTCGATAATGCCATGGAGTTGGTTCATCGATTGCCATGGATATCAATCATGTACGGTTCTCCCTGTACGGTTGGTAGCCGGATCGTGAGGGTCAAGTCCCACACAAAATCGTAGTTATATCTCTTTGTCATCGAAAGATCGGGCCCCAGTTCACATTAGGAATTTGATACTAAGCTTGAGTGTGAGCGATTTTTCTCCACCACGTCCTACTAGTTGATATGGATTATACACTGTGTTTTTTTCTCTTTCGCTAACAATGGCACCGGATCAACCCACACTTGAGGGCCTCACCACGGATGTGAAAGTCACCAGCGAGCGTCTCGCCCAACTTGAGGGTGCTCAGATTGTGGCCGAAGAGAGGCTCGAGGCCATCGAGGATGCACAGGGTGTTGCCAACACACCTCTACATGACATGTTGTCACATCTGGATGGGTTGCAGACTGCACCCTACGTCAACAACAACGTTGATCCTCGCAACTCCGCGGGTGTCACCACCATTTCGCGAGCTTGACGTGTGCATGTGGGCCATCCACAACATCCAGCTACTGTCACTGATGCCGCCACCATAAACCAGCACCATTGCATTCCTCCCTATGTCAACAAGGACTATGGGGACAACTACGAGGATTATTCCGGTGACACCGAGGACGACCAAGCGGTCGACCGCCACAATGACCGTGCTCATCAACAACTCTGTTTCAACTGCCAAGGTATGGCACAAGGTCCACCCACGTATGACGTTCGAGATTACGACCACTCCAATGCTAAAATTAAATTTAATATGCCTGCTTTCAATGGTAAATATTATCCAGATGTTTATCTTGATTGGGAACTTTTAGTTGAACAAAAAATTGCATGTCATGATATTCCTAAGAACCAAAGAGTTAGTGCAGCCACTAGTGAGTTTACGAACTTTGCTTCTATTTGGTGGAGTGAATATTTCCATGTTAATGCAAATAATATACCTACTACTTGGGATGCTTTAAAACAAGCTATGCGACAACGTTATGTTCCTTGATATTATGCTCGTGACAAACTAAATGAATTGCAACGTGTAAAACAAGGTAGTAGTTCTGTACAGGATTATTATTACCAAGAATTGCAAACAGGCTTAATGCGATG
The DNA here is from genome assembly GCF_056163025.1 of Triticum urartu. Lineage (NCBI taxonomy): Eukaryota > Viridiplantae > Streptophyta > Magnoliopsida > Poales > Poaceae > Triticum > Triticum urartu. Next base: position 168,881,482 of record NC_141876.1, on the reverse strand, counting down.
CGGATTAGTTGAAACCGAAGATGCTATGATGGCTAGATTTTTAGGTGGCTTGAATCGTAGTATTCAGGATATATTGGACTATAAGGAGTACAATCCTATTACCCGTTTGTTTCATTTTTCTTGTAAAGCAGAAAGGGAAGTACAGGAACGACACACAAGGGACGAGGTGACATTTCTACAGGTCATCGCTCATCATGGACAACCTCTCCTACTGTTCCATCCACTATTGAGTCAACATCACCACCTCTCTTCACCTGATGAATGGGGTGTCAGCAGATGGATTCTTTGTATGTACTGTTCGAAGGTACGATGCTAGTTTACTGATGTTTGAACTTATACATATGGAAACAACTGTATCTAACTATCCCTAAACCCTAAACCCTAAACCCTAAGCACTTTAAACCGTACGTGCAAAGAAAAACCATCTGCTGGGTTTTGCATTAAACCTTCCTCATCGCAATCCAAAACCAACCGACCCACTAGAGCAGTCTGCCTGAACTGAACTCATTTCCATTGCATGTACGGTCTGAAGCGATCCTCATTGATTTTTGTAATTCTAGGAAATCCAGCGGATGATTTCCATTGCATATTTGCACGTACGGTTTGAGTTGTGCACAAGGACCTGTACCTTGCTCTCAAGTCACAGGCCAGCGATATCAGAAATAAAGATTCCTATTATTGGGGCAATATTTTTAGTTTTCTCAGCGTAAACTTTGAGCCCACCCTCCATTTTCTTTGTAAATTTGCCACGGGTTATAAGAGAGTCTGCAATAAATATAGCACTTTAAACCGTACGTGCAAAGAAAAACCATCTGCTGGGTTTTGCATTAAACCTTCCTCGTCGCAATCCAAAACCAACTGACTCACTAGAGCAGTCTTCATGAACTAAACTCATTTCCATTGCATGTACGGTCTGAAGCGATCCTCATTGATTTTTGTAATTCTAGGAAATCCAGCGGATGATTTCCATTGCATATTTGCACGTACGGTTTGAGTATCGTTCGTCCTGATAAATCAACTGATCAGTAATTTCAGTGACAATCAGTGTTGATCAACTACAAATCTCTCCTCATTGAATCACACCTCATTGATTTTTATCATACTAGGAAATCAAGCAGATGGATTCTTTACATGTACGGTCTAAAGCGATCCTCATTGATTTTTGTAATTCTAGGAAATCCAGCGGATGATTTCCATTGCATATTTGCACGTACGGTTTGAGTTGTGCACAATGAGAAAGTCTCTGCTCCTCTCGTAACATACATTTGGTTATTCTTTGCATGTACGGTCTGAAGCGATCATCATTGATTGTTGTAATTCTAGGAAATCCAGCGGATGATTTCCATTGCATATTTGCACGTACGGTTTGAGTTGTGCACAATGAGAAAGTTTCTGCAAATATGAACATACAGCTCAGATCTCTCTATCACCTCACTGCCTATAGTTAACCTTGTTCCTGCCTCGTTGCTTCATATTCTGGCAAATCTCATGTGCCAGAATTTTGCCAGAATATGAAGGAAATAGTTCCCGGACAGAGCCTAATAGTAAGATAAATGGTATATTACCATTATTGCACAAGTAGACAAGCAAAAGCAGTTCAAAAGCAGCCAAATTCTGGCCAAATTTAAGAAAAAAACACTTAATCTACCGCTTAGAGCAAAAGCGAAGCGATTTGCCATTGCTCCGCGCTTAAGTTCCGCTTAAATACACTTTCTTTAACACTGAGAGGGACCATGTTAAAATTTGCCTTATTAATAAGAAATGGGGTGGAAGAACGTCTGAATAGGAAACTTTCCTACGGTAATGCAATTCATCCATTTGATACAAAGGAATGGACCATAGGAACAAAGTATGAACTTTTCTTTAGTTTGGGTTTCATAGGAAAAACAAAGTAATCTTACAACATACTCCAACCTCTTTTTACATTCCTATGAACAAATACCAATGAAAAGGCCATAACTAGCATAGCACTAACTTAATCTAACCTTTGTGTATGTTTTAGGGTGTAGGCCATAACTAGCATAGCAATAACTTAATCTAACCTTTGTGTATGTCTTAAGCTTAATTTGACAATGCTCCATTTTGCATTAACTAGATTCTGCACACTCCTTTGTTTCTACAATCCTACATTTTAACCTACCCTATTCCTACGATTTTCTGGTCACGTCGTTTGGAGGATAAGTCATTTCAGTCAGTGTTGTATGAGCAATTTCCTCACCTCTTCTGGTAACAAAATTCGTGGGTACCAATATTTGCAAATTCTGTAAACCGAAAAACTAATACTAGTTTCGAACTTCGTAATGAAACAAATAAAAACTGATTGAAGCAACACACCAAACCAATAGATTAATGGATCCACCTATAATATGACCACTCTGTTATTTAACATTTGTCTTCCAAATTTAGCAGAACGGTTTTAATTACCAGAAATTTTCCACGTGAGTAGGGAGTAATATTTCTCCGTATCCGAGAAGGTGCTCCAGTCTCGATGGACATCTTTTTCTTCTCTGGTCCTTTGTTCAGAGAAGTTACACTGCGTTTCCTTATCCTAGTTTCTTCACCGCTTGAACTTCTATTCTTTTGCTCACGCTTCCTACTAGAAGAATATGCTTCTTCGTTTTGCATTTCAGTATCTGTAGGTGGTGAGATGACAGAAGAGGTAAACATGTTTTTACTCGCGGTTGAATCCAATTCGGAAAGATGGGTACTACGCATATAAGATTTTTCTGAAGTCAAACTTCATAAAGTTTGACCATATTCGTATGAAAAAAATGTAAACATCTACAATAGTAGAGCTATACAATATGAAAAGTAAATTCATGACGCATCTAATGATATTGTCCCGTATTGTGAATATTGAATTTTTTTTAAATTGGTCAAACTTTATGAAGTTTATGAAGTTTGACTTCGGACAAATCTTATATGCAGAGTAAAAAGGACCAGAGGGAGTACTTTGAAGAACTAAGAGATTACCTCACTTTCTTGAATTCCTATGCCCTTGTGGCATCCGCTCAACTCGAACACTTCGATTCGGAACAACATATTGCCTTCGTAGCTCAATAGAACAACATCACCTTGGGAGATGCCATGAAACACCAAGAACTGCGACCAACCAGCTGCAAGGAATATCGCAGATCCATCCTTCTCGACCTCGACGCACCAATGTTTTTCAAATGGGCTGCCAGCGAAAGCAATTTTGCTGCTTCGGTGCGCCTCGGGGACGTCAAACTGGCTGACAATGAAAGCTTTTTTGCTGCTTGGGTGCGCCTCGGAGAGCACTGGTAGAAAAAGGGCCTATAGTCCCGGTTCGTAAGGGCCTTTAGTCCCGGTTCCGGAACCGGGACTAAAGTGTCGGTACTAATACCTCCCCCCTTTAGTCCCGGTTCAATCCAGAACCGGGACTAAAGGCCCTCCACGTGGGCAGTGCGCAGAGCCCAGTCAGGAGACCCTTTGGTCCCGGTTGGTGGCACCAACCGGGACCAATAGGCATCCACACGTCAGCACTTCTGTGGCTGGGGTTTTTGTTTTTTTTTGAAAGGGGGGGGGGTTGGGGGTTTTGGGGGGTTAATTTAGGTGTTTCATATATTGTGTTAGCTAGTTATAATTAATAGAGAGAAGTGTCCTCTGTTATGTCCGTGCTTGGTCGACGCTACGTACTATACATACGTATATAGAGAGGACTAGACACGCTAGCTAGCTAGTAAGCAAACGAAGGAAAGAGAAGATCGTCATGAACATATATGCATATATACAGAGAGAAGTGATATCGACCACCTCTCCTTCTCCGAGAGATTGGTCGAACAACAAGTTCTCGTATATCTATCTGACACTACCGGCTACATATATACAATAATTATCTCTTACAAATATAATCATACGGACTCAGGGTCCACATAGAATTCTCCGTCTTCAGAGATCACGTGGTCAAGAAAGAATGCCGCCAATTCCTCTTGAATTGCTCGCATGCGAGCTGGTGCTAGGAGTTCATTCCGCTTCCGAAACATCTAATTTGAAGAAGGGGGTCAATACATATATATATATATAAATGAATGAAACTCAACACAAATGATGGTAATAAAATAAAATTGTGAATGTTGTTATTTACGTACTTCATATTGTTCGTTAGAGTACCCGCCCCGCTCACAGGTCGTGTGGCGGATGGACTCGCAGATGTAGTATCCACAGAAATCATTCCCTTGTTCCTGCCACAACCACTTTACAAGAAATAGAGGTCAATCAAACTGATAAGCAAGAATGCTAAATGGTATTGATGAAACTAGCGCTTGAATCACTAGGAGATGCGCGGAACATGCTACTATAGTACTTACTTTCGGGTGTCTAAATTCTAGCTCCTTCGGCAGTCCCGGAACTGTTTTGGTGAATTTTCTCCAAACCCTGCCGGACAAAGAAAACAATTACTTGATATCAGGAAATGAACAAAGTTGCTGATATGGTGGATAATGATCGATTTAACTTACTTCTTGAGGATTTCAGACATGTCCGCATACTCCTTGGGATCTTTTCGTTTAGAGTCCAAGACGGTTACTACTCCCTGCTCAAGCTTAATCTCTAGGAGAATATAGTGGAAACTGCACACACATGCATAACTTATGAATTACATTACTATAACCTTGACTAATATATAAGGGAAACCGAATACGCACAAGACAGTAACACTCACCTGAAGTTGTAAGGAAAGAGTATTATATCTTTGTTTTGATTTATTACGAACGATCGTAGCAAGCTGGCCTCGGTAGCTGCGGCATGAAGTTTAACATGAGTTGCATCTATGAGATATGTGTTAATGAACCCAATATCACCGACTTGTCTTTTCTTCAATTCGGCGATCTTCAATCTGCATAATATAGTGAGGATGATTATAAATACATGCAATGAAAGAGCTAAGCTATATAGAGAAACTTAATGACAGAAGTAGTACTACTTACAGACAGTAGCAGGCGACCGTTGTTTTATCGAGGGCCAATTGATTGAAAAACTTATAGAACTCCTCAAATGGAACAGGCAATAGATCAATTCCAACGAGGTCATGCTCCTTTTTAACTTTCACATACAAAGTACTCCTCCCCCCAGAGTCTCTGCAGATTTTCAAGTACCAATCATGCAATCTTCGCATCATCGTTGATAGAGATCTTTCATCTTTGACGAGAGGCTTCCCGTACTCGTATCTTTGTATCTGCACCTCCATGGGTTCATCATGTACTTCGTCGGGCAGGTAATCTGCAAGATTGCTATAACCGGGCACCATCCTCGGATCATTATCGACGTTGTGGCTAGGCACCTTGAGCGGGGGGCACGATTGCTTCGCTTGTTCGCCGAGCTGGGCAATTTGTTTCCCAGCTCGTCGTTCTTTCAGCCTTTGATCACTGACAGTACTTCCCGACCGCTCCGCTTCGGCAAATTCCTTTCCAATAATGCGGTCATAGTTTCCTTTCGGCGGATCAGACTTCGGTGGTTTTGTCAGGGCAGCCAGAGTGCGCTTCACTTTCACCCGATCTACCTTCTCCTCCGGAGGTGGATGTTTCTTTGCTTTCACCCCTTCAAAGAAGCTCCTCACTTCTTCTCGCGCGATCTCGGCGTTCTCCTCCAGGGTCCTCTCATATGGTAACTTCTCTGGAGTCTTCAGAGAAGGACCGAATCTGTATGTCCTCCCGCCTCTGGTTATACTGCTAGACGCCGACCGAGCAGACGTAGCGGTTGTCTTCTTTACTTGCTTAAGAGGCGGAGGAGAAGGACTACGACGCCCCGGAGCAGCTGGAGCGGCGGCAGGTCTCTTCCGCCCTTGCTGACGAGGCGGAGAAGGAGGAGGCTGGCTGCTCGGGCGCGTCGGCGCAGGCGGAGAAGGAGGCGGAGTGCCGCCGCGCGCCGGAGAAGGAGCCGGCCGAGGGCCCTGAACGTCACTCGCCGGAGGAGGAGGCGGTGGAGGCGGAGTGCCCTGACTCGCCGGAGGAGGAGGAGGAGGCGGTGGCGTCCAGTTCGGAAGGTTGATGAGCTCCTTCCGCCATAGGCATGGAGTCTTCAGAGCAGACCCCAGCCGAGTCTCCCCTTCACCGGTAGGGTGGTCAAGCTGGAGGTCCTCCAATCCCTCCGTTATCTCATCCACCATCACCCTAGCATATCCTTCTGGAATCGGCCGGCAGTGAAAAGTTGCGCCGGGTTCAGTAGGAAAAACAGAGCCAACAGCCGCCTTGACCTTCAAATTCATCCATTGCATCATAAGGTGGCAATTTTGAGACTCCTTTATAGCATCCACGGGATAGCTAGCAGGAGCCATCAAGGCATGCTCCGGCTGAAGCAGCTCGGTGGAAGCCATGCTGCTTCTGCGCTGAGATGGCGGGGTAGCTTCGGGGGAGGCTTCGGCAGTACGTTTGCTGCGATTTGCTTCTCGTTCCTCTATCGCGTCTACCCTTGCTTGCAGCGCCTGCATTTGGGTCTGCTGCACTTTTTTCCTCCTCTCATGGGATTTGTAACCGCCTGCGTCCGGAAACCCAACCTTCCACGGAATGGAGCCTGGCGTGCCTCGTGTCCGTCCAGGGTGCTCAGGATTCCTGAGGGCCATTGTGAGCTCGTCGTTCTCTCTGTCTGGAAAGAATGTCCCTTCATGCGCTGCTTCAATATACTGCTTAAGCTTACTGACTGGTATGTCCATTTGATCGTTCGTCCAAATGCACTTCCCTGTTACAGGGTCCAGTGTTCTGCCAGCCCCGAAGAACCAAGTCCGGCAACGGTCTGGCCAGTTAATTGTCTCTGGTTCGATCCCTTTATGAACCAGATCATTCTCAGTCTTGGACCACTTAGGCCGGGCTACGAGGTAGCCACCTGACCCCGTGCGATGGTGAAGCTTCTTCTTCGCAGCATTTTGCTTATTTGTCGCCGACATCTTCTTACTCTTTTCCGATGTCTTGTGGGCCACAAATGCGGGCCAATGATCTCTGATATTCTCATATCTGCCCTTGAATTCTGGTGTCCGATTATTTTCGACAAACTTATTCAGCTCTTTCTTCCACCTCCTGAATAGTTCTGCCATCCTCTTCAGAGCAAAAGACTTGATTAATTTCTCTTTAACTGGGTTCTCTGGATTATCCTCAGGCGGTAGGGTGAAATTTGACTTCAGCTCAGTCCAAAGATCATTTTTCTGCATATCATTGACATAAGAGACCTCAGGGTCTTCTGTAGCCGGCTTAAACCATTGCTGGATGCTTATCGGGATCTTGTCCCTAACCAGAACCCCGCACTGAGCAACAAATGCGCTCTTTGTCCGGAGGGGTTCAATAGGTTGGCCGTCAGGCGCGATTGCTATGATCTCAAACTTTTCATCCGAGCTCAACTTTTTCTTCGGGCCTCATCTCTTTACCGAAGTTGTGCTCGATTCGGAGGGCTAGAAAAAAGAACAAAGACTTAATTAATATGTGTACATACCAAAACAATAATGCATCAATCAGCTAGTCAGCATAGGCTTAACTAATATATATACCTGGCCGGACTCAGTTCGGTCACCGGAGCCGTCATCACGGTCTCCTTCTTGCACCGGCATTGGGTCACCGGAGCCGTCCTCATGTTCTTCTTCTTGCACCGGCATTAGGTCACCGTAGCCAGCTTGTTCACCCTCTCCTTCCAGACCATCGGTTTCGTTGAGAAAAAACGAGATGGCATCACTTCCTTCTGCGATTATGTCCCTCAACAACGCTTCTTTTGTTACTTCGTCTAGGGCGGTGTCCATAGTTTCTACAAATATTTACAACATGGCAATTATTATTCAAACATGACAGATGGATATATTAGTGCCAAACGTAGAACTAGCTACCTAATCATAGTAAGCTATCGGGAGGGGGTATATATCGACAACGACGACACTACATCTATGTCCCTCGACGACCCTCGTTCCCGATAAAAAAAAGAGGAAGAAGAAGAAAAAAAAGAGGAGAAGAAAGAATAGAGGAGATCTCCTCTATTCTTTCTTCTCCTCTTTTTTTTCTTCTTCCTCTTCTTTTTTTATCCTCTTCTTCCTCTCATGTTCGATAGGATCGCCGAGGGGTCGGGAGGTTGCCTAGTGTCAAGGGATTCAACAAAACCATGTCTTCATCATTAGGCGAAAGTAACATGTGCGTGATGGTACGAAGCTCTTCAAAGTTGTTCTGGAACGGAGTCCAGGATAGGATAATTCGCTTTTTGGTACAAAGTTCAGCAAGAGCCTTCCGAATATCGCTATTTGGAAGGCCTTTGCTGAATTCGTACCAAAAGGCGAATTATTCTATCCGGGACTCCATTCCAAAACAACTTTGCAGAACTTCGTACCAACATGCCCTAGTTACTTCCGGCTAATGATGAAGGCATGGATTTCTTCAATACTTTGACACTAGGAAACCTCTCTCTACTTCCGGCTAATAAGAATAAGAAGAAGAAGAAGAAGAAGAAGAAAAGAAGAAAAAAAAAGAGGAGAAGAAGAAAGGAATAGTGGAGAAAAGAGAAAATAGAATATATTCTATTTTCTCTTCTTCTCCACTATTCCTTTCTTCTTCTCCTCTTCTTTTTCTTCTTTTTTCTTCTTCTTATTTATTTCTCCTCTTCTTTTCGGTAGAGGAAACCCTAAATAGCTAGCAAGTATCGTGGGTGTGAGATACATGTGGCCTTCGGTGTCGGACACTACATCCACGTCCCACAAGTGACGTGGGCGTCGAAGCCCGCGCCACTTGTGGGATGTGGGTGTAGTGTCCGACACCGACGGTACATGTATCTCACACCGACGATACTTTCTATTTAGGTTTCACCTCTACCGCTCGGCGACCCTCTCGACGACCCTCGTTCCCGATAAAATAAAGAGGAAGAAGAAGAAGAAAAAAGAAGAGAAGAAAGAATAGAGGAGAAGACTTCCTCTTCTTCCTCTCCTCTTCTTCTCCCTCTTCTTCCCCTTCTTCCTCGCCTCTCTCATGAATGTCCGACGTTCTCGACCCCCCCCCACGTGTCGAAGAAAAAAAAGAAGAAAAAAAAGAGGAGGAGAAGAAAGGAATAGTGGAGAAGAAGAGAAAATAGAATATATTCTATTTTCTCTTCTTCTCCACTATTCCTTTCTTCTCCTCCTCTTTTTTTTCTTCTTTTTTCTTCTTCTTATTTATTTCTCCTCGTCGTCCTCTCCTCTTCTTCTTATTATTTAGTTCTCTCGACCCCTCGTCCCTCTCTCGACCCCTCGATGACCCTCGTCCTTGATAACATATTTTTTCTCCCCTCGACACCTCTCGACCTCTCGTCCCACTCTCGTCCCCTCATCATCATCTATCACCCCCCTCGTTTTCTTTAGCATATATCCATGAACAAAATAGAGGAGAAGATCGAACAAAAAAAAGAAGTCTTCCTCTTCTTATTTTCCTTTTTCCACTCCTTCCTTTTCTTCTTCTTCTTCTTCTTCTTCTTCTTCTTCCTTCTTCCTCTTTTCTTCCTTTTCCTTATTTTACTTTTTCCTCTACACTAACCTAAAATCGATATCTACTAATTAACAACCTAAATAAAAAAAATGAATACATATATGAAAAAAAACAACATATAAAAAAACATTTTTGACATATTTAGCATATTCCGATCCATAGTTCAAAATTTTCAAATTTCATTCAAATGAAATTTGAATCGGATTCAAATAACTTGTTGAAAACCTATTCTAAACCTCTCCAAAAATTCTGAAATTTTGCCATCGCCTTTGTCTTGCATCAGTACCTCACCACAATTTTTTTTTAAAATTCCAAAAATGCCCAAAGCCATCTAGCATTTCATCAAACACCTTCTATATGGACAAAAAAATTCAGAAATTCCAAAAAATTCAGAAAAGTGGACAGCGCGTTGCTGCTGCTCCACTTCTCCTCTCCTCTACTTCTCCTCTCCTTCTACTCTTGAATGCATCGGGGCCGGCGGCGACCATGGAGCAGGGGCGGAGCAAGGGCGCTCGGGCGCAAGAGTGGCACTCGAGAGGGGGGCTCACTTTGAGGGGGGCGGCGACGGCTGGAGTCCGGCGACGAGGACGGCGGGCTCGGGGCGGCACGCGGTGACGGGGACGGCAGCCTCGGGCCGGGCGGCACGCGGTGACGGCCGAGGACAAGGAGGCGGGCTCGGGGAGGCACGCGGCGACGGGGACGAGGGCGGCGGGCTCAGGGATGCCGGCGACGAGGACGGCGCGGGCTCACGGAGGGCTCGGTGGCGACGAGGACGAGGAGCGGCCTGGCGGCGTCGTCGGAGGAGAGGACGAGGAGATCGATCGAACTGAATCGAGAATTTCACAAGTGTTGGCTTATATAGCCAGAGCATTGGTCCCGGTTCGTGAAATCAACCATGACCAATGCCCCCCTTTAGTCCCGGTTGGTGCCACCAACCGGGACCAAAGGCCAATTTTCAGCAGCCCAAAGGGCGGGAAGCGGCGGCCTTTAGTCCCGGTTGGTGGCACCAACCGGGACTAAAGGGGGGCATTGGTCACGGTTGGTTCCACGAACCGGGACCAATGCCCCCTTTAGTCCCGGTTGGTGCCACCAACCGGGACCAATGGCCTTTGCTGCCCCGAGCCCAAAAGTTTAGTCCCACATCGCTAGCTGAAGGGCGCCGGCACTGGTTTATAAGCGCTGGTGTTCCTACCCATTCGAGCTCCTCTCTAATGCAGGCTTTCGGGCCTAAACTTGCTACTGCCTGTGGGCCTATTGGGCCTTCTGCGGGCCTAAATCCTGGCCCATGTAGGGTTTCTAGTCGTATTCAGGCCGTGGAGGCCCAGTAGGAGGCATTTTTTTGGTTTTTTCTTTTTTATTTCTACATTTTTTTGGTTTTTTATTTTTTTATTTCTACTTAAAACTAAATACTTATAGTTTTTTAGTGATTTCTTTTTGCTTTTAGGTCACAAAAATTATAAACTTTCTGTTAGTGCCATTAGTTTTAAATTTTGAATAGTTTAAATTTGAATTTTTAAAAATTTGTGTGAATCACTAGTTTATGAATAACTTTACTATAAAAATAGAATTTTTTTCTATTTATTTTTTATTTATACTTACAACTAAATACTTATAGTTTTTTTAGTGATTTCTTTTTGCTTTTAGGTCACAAAAATTATAAACTTTCTATTAGTGCCATTAGTTTTAAATTTTAATAGTTTCAATTTGAATTTTTAAAAATTTGTGTGAATCACTAGTTTATGAATAACTTTACTATAAAAATAGAATTTTTTTCTATTTATTTTTTATTTATACTTACAACTAAATACTTATAGTTTTTAGTGATTTCTTTTTGCTTTTAGGTCACAAAAATTATAAACTTTCTGTTAGTGCCATTAGTTTTAAAATTTTGAATAGTTTAAATTGGGATTTTATAAAATTTGTGTGAATCACTAGTTTATGAATAACTTTACTATAAAAATAGAATTTTTTTTCTTCTTTGCTATTTATTTTTTATTTATACTTATAATTAAATACTTATAGTTTGATTTTAGGTCACAAAAATTATATTCTTTTTGCTATTGAAGAATATTATAGTTTTATTTTAGTTGATCATAACATAATATTTTAATTGATTGTTTTTATTTTCATAAATGTTTTGTAGTTCATTCTGTTTGCTATTAATTCATTCTTTGAGCTAAATGACTCTGAAATTGGAAAGCATTTCAAAATGAACTCTGAAAAGGTTGAAAGTTGGCATGGTATCATCATTTCACCCACATAGCATGTTCCAAAAAGTAGAGAGGGTTACGACAAAAACTTGATGCACTTCGTGTACAAAATGGACAATCACTTTCGAAGTATCAAAGTTTCGAACCATAAGACATGAAAGCATTTCAAATGAACTCTGAAAAAGTTGAAAGTTGGGATGGTATCATAATTTCACCCACATAGCATTTGCTTATTGCGGGAGAAAGTCTTCACTTTTTCTTCGCTTGTGTCATTTGCTTATTGCGCCGTAACCATGGATAATCTTCATTGTTTATCAGGATGCTTGGGTCAGCCTTGACATTGAAGGGAGGAATTTCATGAAACTTTTCATAATCTTCAGACATGTCTTCTTGCCGTCCACTCCCAGGATGTCCCTTTTTCCTGAAAGAACTATGTGGCGCTTTGGCTCATCGTATGATGTATTCGCTTCCTTATCTTTTATTTTTCTCGGTTTGGTAGACATGTCCTTCACATAGATAACCTGTGCCACATCATTGGCTAGGACGAACGGTTCGTCAGTGTACCCAAGATTTTTCAGATCCACTGTTGTCATTCCGTACTGTGGGTCTACCTGTACCCCGCCGCCTAACAGATTGACCCATTTGCACTTAAACAAAGGGACCTTAAAATCAGGTCCGTAGTCAAGTTCCCATATGTCCACTATGTAACCATAATATGTGTCCTTTCCGCTCTCGGTTGCTGCATCAAAGCGGACACCGCTGTTTTGGTTGGTGCTCTTTTGATCTTGGGCGATCGTGTAAAATGTATTCCCATTTATCTCGTATCCTTTGTAAGTCAATACAGTCAAAGATGGTCCCCTGGACAGCAAGTACAACTCATCACAAACAGTGTTGTCACCTCTAAGACGTGTTTCCAACCAACTGCTGAAAGTCGTGATGTGTTCACATGTAATCCAGTCGTCGCACTGCTCCGGGTGTTTGGAGCGCAGACTGTTCTTGTGTTCATCGACATACGGGGTCACCAAGGTAGAGTTCTGTAGAACTGTGTAGTGTGCTTGAGACCAAGAATATCCGTCCCTGCATATTATTGAGTCTCTTCCAAGAGTGCCTTTTCCAGTCAGTGTCCCCTCATACCGCGATTTAGGGAGACCTATCTTGTTAAGGCCAGGAATGAAGTCAACACAAAACCCGATAACATCCTCTGTTTGATGGCCCATGGAGATGCTTCCTTCTGGCCTAGCACGGTTACAGACATATTTCTTTAGGACTCCCATGAACCTCTCAAAGGGGAACATATTGTGTAGAAATACGGGCCCCGGGATGACAATCTCGTCGACTAGATGAACTAGGACGTGCATCATGATATTGAAGAAGGATGGTGGGAACACCAGCTCGAAACTGACAAGACATTGCACCACATCACTCCTTAGCCTTGGTACGATTTCTGGATCGATCACCTTCTGAGAGATTGCATTGAGGAATGCACATAGCTTCACAATGGCTAATCGGACGTTTTCCGGTAGAAGCCCCCTCAATGCAACCGGAAGCAGTTGCGTCATAATCACGTGGCAGTCATGAGACTTTAGGTTCTGAAACTTTTTCTCTGGCATATTTATTATTCCCTTTATATTCGACGAGAAGCCAGTCGTGACCTTCATACTGAGCAGGCATTCAAAGAAGATTTCTTTCTCTTCTTTCGTAAGAGCGTAGCTGGCAGGACCTTTATACTGCTTCGGAGGCATGCCGTCTTTTTCGTGCAAACGTTGCAGGTCCTCTCGTGCCTCAGGTGTATCTTTTGTCTTCCCATACACGCCCAAGAAGCCTAGCAGGTTCACGCAAAGGTTCTTCGTCACGTGCATCACGTCGATTGAGGAGCGGACCTCTAGGTCTTTCCAGTAGGGTAGGTCCCAAAATATAGATTTCTTCTTCCACATGGGTGCGTGTCCCTCAGCGTCATTCGGAACAGCTAGTCCACCGGGACCCTTTCCAAAGATTACGTAGTGTAAATCATTGACCATAGCAAGCACGTGATCACCGGTGCGCATGGCGGGCTTCTTTCGGTGATCTGCCTCGCCTTTGAAATGCTTGCCTTTCTTTCGACATTGATGGTTGGTCGGAAGAAATCGACGATGGCCCAGGTACACATTCTTCCTGCATTTGTCCAGGTATATACTTTCAGTGTCATCTAAACAGTGCGTGCATGCGTGGTATCCTTTGTTTGTCTATCCTGAAAGGTTACTGAGAGCGGGCCAATCGTTGATGGTCACGAACAGCAACGCCTTAAGGTTAAATTCCTCCTGTCTGTGCTCATCCCACGTACGTACACCGTTTCCATTCCACAGCTGTAAAAGTTCTTCAACTAATGGCCTTAGCTACACATCAATTTCGTTGCCGGGTTGCTTAGGGCCTTGGATGAGAACTGGCATCATAATGAACTTCCGCTTCATGCACATCCAAGGAGGAAGGTTATACATACATAGAGTCATGGGCCAGGTGCTGCGATTGCTGCTCTGCTCCCCGAAAGGATTAATGCCATCCGCGCTTAAAGCAAACCATACATTCCTTGGGTCCTTTGCAAACTCATCCCAGTACTTTCTCTCGATTTTTCTCCACTGCGACCCGTCAGCGGGTGCTCTCAACTTCCCATCTTTCTTTCGGTTCTCACTGTGCCATCGCATCAACTTGGCATGCTCTTCGTTTCTGAACGGACGTTTCAACCGTGGTATTATAGGAGCATACCACATCACCTTCGCAGGAACCCTCTTCCTGAGGGGCTCGCCGTCAACATCACCAAGGTCATCTCGTCTGATCTTATACCGCAACGCACCGCATACCGGGCATGCGTTCAGATCCTTGTATGCACCGCGGTAGAGGATGCAGTCATTAGGGCATGCATGTATCTTCTCCACCTCCAATCCTAGAGGGCATACGACCTTCTTTGCTGCGTATGTACTGTCGGGCAATTCGTTATCCTTTGGAAGCTTCTTCTTCAATATTTTCAGTAGCTTCTCAAATCCTTTGTCAGCCACAGCATTCTCTGCCTTCCACTGTAGCAATTCCAGTACGGTACCGAGCTTTGTGTTGCCATCTTCGCAATTGGGGTATAACCCTTTTTTGTGATCCTCTAACATGCGATCGAACTTCAGCTTCTCCTTTTGACTAATGCATTGCGTCCTTGCATCGACAATGACCCGGCGGAGATCATCATCATCGGGCACATCGTCTGGTTCCTCTTGATCTTCAGCAGCTTCACCCGTGGCAGCATCATTGGGCACATCGTCTGGTTCCTCTTGATCTTCACCAGCTCCCCCCCGTTGCAGCATCACCGTATTCAGGGGGCACATAGTTGTCATCGTACTCTTCTTCTTCGCCATCTTCCATCATAACCCCTATTTCTCCGTGCCTCGTCCAAACATTATAGTGTGGCATGAAACCCTTGTAAAGCAGGTGGGAGTGAAGGATTTTCCGGTTAGAGTAAGACCTCGTATTCCCACATTCAGTACATGGACAACACATAAAACCATTCTGCTTGTTTGCCTCAGCCGCATCGAGAAACTCATGCACGCCCTTAATATACTCGCGGGTGTGTCTGTCACCGTACATCCATTGCCGGTTCATCTGCGTGCATTATATATAATTAAGTGTCCAAATTAATAGAAGTTCATCATCACATTAAAACCAAAGTGCATACATAGTTCTCATCTAACAACATATAGCTCTCCAGAGCATCTAATTAATTAAACCATACATTGAAACTATGTAAAACATTTCAATGCGAAAACAAATGCGATCATAATCGCAACCAAGGTAACAATTGATCCAAGGGCATAATGATACCAAGCCTCGGTATGAATGGCATATTTTCTAATCTTTCTAATCTTCAAGCGCATTGCATCCATCTTGATCTTGTGATCATCGACGACATCCGCAACATGCAACTCCAATATCATCTTCTCCTCCTCAATTTTTTTTATTTTTTCCTTCAACAAATTGTTTTCTTCTTCAACTAAATTTAACCTCTCGACAATAGGGTCGGTTGGCATTTCCGATTCACATACATCCTAGATACATAAAATCTATGTCACGTTGGTCGGCATAATTTTCATAAACAATAAATGAACCAATAGTTATAAAGATAATATACATACCAAATCCGAATCATAGACAGGACGAGGGCCGACGGGGGCGGATACCAAAACCATCGCACTATATAAGATGCAATAATAAATGTAAGAAAATGATACAAGTATCTATCTAAACATACAAGTAAGAATATTTTTCCTTTCAGAAAGAAGATAAGAACAAGAGGCTCACCACGGTGGTGTCGGTGATGAGATCGGCGCGGGTGATCGACGGCGGTGAAGACGGGGACGGGGCGTGACGGACCGCTAAATCTAGACAAATCTTGAGGAAAATGGAGCTTGGAGGTCGAGCTTCGAGAGGAGAAAGCTTAAGTAGTATGGCTCGGGCATTCCATCGAACACCTCATGTGCATAGGAGGTGAGCTAGAGCACCACAAAGCCCTCTCCCCCTCGGCCAAAAAAACAGAGCACTGTGCTCTGCTCTTGCGCGAGGGGGTATATATAGGCACCTCATTGGTCCCGGTTGGTGGCATGAACCGGGACTAAAGGGGAGCCTTTGGTCCCGGTTCAGGCCACCAACCGGGACCAATGGTGGTGGGCCAGGAGCGAGGCCCATTGGTCCCGGTTCGTCCCACCAACCGGGGCCAAAAGGTCCATACGAACCGGGACCAATGGCCCATGTGGCCCGGCCGGCCCCCTGGGCTCACGAACCGGGACCAATGCCCACATTAGTCCCGGTTCTACACTGAACCGGGACTAATGGGCTGAGCCGGCCTGGACCATAGCCCTGTTTTTTACTAGTGGAGGTACCGTTGTACAAAAGTTGGCGGGATCGGCTGCAAGAACACAAGTAGTACTCACTACCCCTCGTGCGTTTCAAGTCTAGGAGTTGCAGCAAGAGACACAGTGGTAGCACTGGCGGAGCTACATGTAATGAAAATGGGCTATGGCCCGCCCATTCCAAAGCTAATACAGTGTAGGATTAAAATAAACTGAGCCACGAGAAGAAAAATATAGTGATATTCCTTCATATTGGCCCGCCCAGCTTTGGTTGGGTAGCTCCGCCACTGATTGGTAGGAAAACAGAGTAGCAGGAAGAGTTTGCAAACCATCTTGTCCATGAAACTTGGAAAGAGAACCATAATGAACTGCGGTTTACGCGAAGAAGCGTATATGTTGCTTTTAGGTTCTACAATCAAACATGATGCCTCCTTCAGTTACCAGTATGTATGTATGGCCATTATGAACTGATGAAAACCGAATCGTCATTAGGTAACGGAGGGACAAATCTGCCTTCCCTCTAACTCTAAACTTACCCCGTTTCTTCAGTAACCTACCTGTAGAGGGCGGAAAGCCGCCCAACTCCTTGAGGCACCACGTGAGGTCGAAGGCCTTGACGGTGAGCACCCCACGACCTTCATGCTGGAGCACCAAGAACCACCCTAAGCCGAAGCCGCTTGCTTTCACGAACTCGGGCCATCCGTAACCCAAGAACGCGCCCTTGCCATCCCGGCCGATATCACGCGAAAGATTTCGCCGAATGAGCTGACTACAAAGACCTTTGGGTGGGGCATCCCGGTTCCTCGTGCACAGGCATCCAAGTGCTCGGCGAACTGGTCGGAGATGCGCTGCACAATGGACCAGACAGACACATTCATCGTATTGGCAGTGATGTGGAGTAGATGGTGTGGTGGTGATGGGTGAGGGGGGCATTGTTCATACAGCTTACTAGCTTGTGGAGGCAAGAGGGCATCAACACCTTGAGTTGCTTCACCATGTCGCACCGCGCGCTCCCATCGCCGGACAGGCAATCACATGGCCGCCCTTGTATGCTAGAGAGGGTGGCCACGTACGGGGGGTTTCTTGGGGACAGGAGCCGGCTGCGGGGAGGAGGGGATGGCGTACTCCGAGGTCTCTCGGTCCGGGAGAGGATTGGGCGAGGGAGGAGGCGGCTCCCGATAAGGCCATGTCCAATTTTTTGCACTAAAAGTGAAGGCCATTGGTACTAATGCAAAAGACGCTTTACATTTCTTTTATTTTTCTATTTTGCTGTAAAGAAGCGTCTCTCTTCCTTGCTCCTTTTCTTTGATACGTATACACTGTACCACATGAATGCAAAAGACGCTTTACATTGATATCAACGGGAGCTTGACCATTTTCATTAAGGGCCTGTTCAGGACATATCTAGATGTGACAAAGTTATATCACATCTAAGATGTTGTTCACTCTGTTTGTGGTCTTTTTTTGTCCTAGTTTTTTTATTTCTTATTGCTGCATTATATATTTGTGAGAGCTTAGATGTGACATCCTTAAAAAACATCTAGATGTGAATTAGTCAAACTATTTAGAAAAAAAATTAGGATGTGCGTGTGTGCATTCATAGGGGTGAAATGTATGTGAGGGACTTTGATAGTACTGTGTTTAAAAAGACAATTTTCACTGATGCGCCGCGCAGCGCAAATAACAAACTCGCTCCGTAATGAAATATAAGACTAGATCACTAGTACTACTGTATAAGGAGAGGGGGTAGTATACTAATAAAATAAAACAAAACAGAGTGGACATCTTAGTCGCTCTGCGGTTAAAAAGATTTCAAATGCTTCCCCTCGAGATTTGGTGTCAGATTCTTCGATCGATTCAAGGATCCAGTGGTGACGACCAGGCTTCCGAACGTCGGTGTCTCTGTGGTTTGTTTAGACTAACCACAATGGGAAGTACCTTAGACTAGTAACGTGCATATGTTACTAAAAAGCAATTCATTTGGGGGGGAGGGGGGCACGCCGCTTCAAGACCCTTCTCGAGAGCTATAGTAGAGAGGAGGAATCGGCGGCAACTCCGTTCTTCAGGTTCTTCCACTGCCGCCGCCTCCGGGCGTTCCCCTCACCTCCGGCTGCCCTTTGGGCAGCTGGAGGTTGGGGGAACATCGGATCCAGGTGGCGCGTGTATATAGGTGTGGGGCTTCGTCCCCTGTTTGGGTCTTCGGCACTGGAGTCTTGACGGAGCGGACGACGGCAAGTTCTTAAATAAAGGTACCCTAGCTCTGGCTCCGGCTCGTCGGCATCATGGCTGGTGCTGACAAGGGGCCGGTGGAGTATAGCCTTTCGGTGCGATGGTGGTCTGGTTCACCGGTTTTCCACGGTAATGCCGACTCGTCGTGCAGGGAGAAGGGTGGCTTGGTCTGTGGTCGATTGTGGCTGGTTGGAGAGGGATCCGGTCATCTCTTACGAGGTGAGTTGGCGTCGTCCCCGGATCTGAAGCAGGAGCGGCTCGGGGAGCATCCTCAACAAGGGGGTCGCCTCCGACCGATATACTTCTGGGATTTAGATCCAGTTTCTTTTGAACTGGTAGCTGCTGCGGTTCGTCAACGCCAATTTGGCAAGGGGCTACTCCTGCTCCAGGCTTGTGGCAGGACCGACGTCTTCTCCGGTGCCGGCTGTTCGTCGACGGCGGAGAAGTGGGCGCCGTGCGTTCACAACGTAGATGGAAGTCTCTTGAGTCTCCTTTGCAATACTCTTTGTGCGTGGGGTTTCCATGTCTTTCGGCTACGGCTGGTGCTGCCTGTATCCTTTGTATCATTGTGTATTTGTACGTGTATTAGTATGTTCTGTAATGTTTTCCTACTCGTATGAATACAAGTGACGTATGCCTTTGGGTGTACGGTTTCAAAAAAAAACATGCATATGTTACTAGTCTATATTACTACCTCCACAATGAGGAGTAACATATATGTGGTATCACGCAACACTTTATTTATTATGCTATAGACTCATTTTATCTTGGTATGTGTGATGTTACTCATACAAGTACTAACTAGCTATGTTACCACATGTTTTTGTTTCTTCATTTATTACACGCCACATCATTTTTTTTCTCTAGATATGTGTGATGTTACCACCTATGTTACTCCCATTGTGGGTAGTCTAAAATTGCAAATATGAACTGCCTACAATTGCAAATATGAACATACAGCTCAGATCTCTCTATCACCTCACTGCCTACAATTACAAATATGAACATACAGCTCAGATCTCTCTATCACCTCACTGCTTATAATTGAAAATATGAACATACAGTCTAACACTATTGCATGTACTTCCTCTGCCTAGGCTGAGGCAAATATACTATGGGAAGAAAAATTGCACGCACATGGTCGATTCCTTCTTTCTGGACAATCAGGCGTCAGACAAAGACATTCTCTCACGTGACATCCCAACTCCATAGTGCACTACACTGCAGAACGTAAAAAATAAGAAGATGATTTACCGGGCACCAGTTAATAATTCATAATCACCAATAGCTGCAAAGGAACTAGGTGGAATGACTTAGAAATGCACTTTATACGCACCTCTTTCACGACTCTTTCTAGTTGCTTCCTTTTTCCCCACCAGTGATTCGCTTAACCTTTTTCCTGCCATCTTGACATCGGCTGCCCGAATCCATTTTCTTCTCCATGGCAACTTCTTGTTGTTCCTGCCTCGTTGCGTTTCTAGTACTTCGGCGAGTCGGATTGACATTTTCATGTCCTAGGACAGGATTCACCTTGCTTTGATCTTTTCTACGAGTACAGTTGACAGGACCCCCTTCTTGTTGTGCTGGACGTGCATTCTGGTTACTTTCTTGTGGAATCTGCCTCAGTATGTTCCTCCACAATCTAATTGGAGACCCCGACGCTTTCCCAGAGATTTACACCACAATGATTGATCTCCAAACACCACCAAGGTTGGGGCTATCTCCACAACTTAATTGAAGGCTCCCAACGACACCACGAAGCTTCACCACAATGGAATATGGCTCTGAGGTGACCTCAACTGTCTAGGGTGCCCAAGCACCCAAGAGGAACAAGCTCAAGGGTACCAAGCACCCAAGAGTAATAAGATTCTCAACTTCACTTCCACGTATCACCATGGAGAACTCAAACCGATGCACCAAATGCAATGGCAAAGGCACATGGAGTGCCCAAGTCCTTATCTCCCAAATCCCACCAAAGCAACTGATGTTAGGGAGGAAAATGAGAGGAAGAACAAGGAGAACACCAAGAACTCCAAGATCTAGATCCAAGGGGTTCCCCTCAAATAGAGGAGAAAGTGATTGGTGGAAATATGGATCTAGATCTCCTCTCTCTTTTCCCTCAAAAACTAGTAAGAATCCATGGAGGGATTGAGAGATAGCAAGCTCGAAGAAGGTCGACAATGGGGGGGGACACGAGCTCAAAGGATAAAGTTCATTGGGGAAGAAGCCCCCTTTTTATAGGTGGGGGAAAATCCGGCCGTTATACTCACAACCCACACCGAGCGGTACTACCGCTCCAAGGAGCGGTACTACCGCTAGGGCGGCAGTAGCCCATTGAAAAACAACGACGAGGAGGCAAAAGGCCAGAAGAACCGCCGTAGCGGTACTACCACTTGTCTTTACGGTACTACTGCTAGGTGTAGCGGTACTACCGCTAGGGGTAGCGGTACCACTGCTTGCGAGAAGTACTAAAAAAATATCCGTGCCTACTTCCGCTGAGTTTCGGTCAATGCAAAAATCCGGCACGGTACAACAGCTTGCAAGGAGCGGTACTACCCCTCCAAGCGGTAGTACCGCTCCCGTGGACGGTAGTACCGCTGCAGCCTTTCCGAGGACACCAAAACTGACACAACTTCTGCAAACGGACTCCGAATTCAACAAAACCAAGTTTGTTGGAAAGCTAACGACATGGAATAACACAATCTTGATAGAAATAACAATAAGAAGCAAATGAGAAAAGCCCCATAAGAAAAAGGTGAGAACCCTTCCTCGAAAGAGACCGGTAAAACCTTCAACACCGCAAACGCAATAGAAGAAGCATATGAAATCCATTTTCGATGTACTAGAGCTTGTTGCGAAGATAACCACAAGCTCTAAAACCTCAACAAGAGAAAATACAAATAAGAATCAATAAAGATGATGCAAGGATGCAATGGTTTGAGCTCTCGACGAACGATACGATCAAGCTACTCACATGAGAGCCCCCCTTTGATAGTATGGCTATCGATCCTATAACCCGGTCTCCAAATGATCACCATGAGACCGGTAAAATAGAAAAACTATCAAGGGCAAACCTTTTCCTTGGAATAAGTCCACTTGAGCTAGATGATGACGATCTTGACTCCCTCAAGTAGGACCACCTTTCTTGATTGCGTTGGCTCGGTGAAGACTAGTAGATTGCTCCCCCATACTCCACTATGGGTGAGCCACTCTTTGGCACATCTTCACAAGTCCATTGTCACCACAATGGACGGCAATCTTTAAGCACTTGATCTCTTCATGATGCATCACTTGGATGTGCACACAGCGACCTAAGTTGACGCTGGAGACACCACCTTCCTTATGAGTGAGCCGCATCCATGTGGTCTTCGCTGGGTGAGGGATGGACTTCCTACACTGCAGCATCCTGATCTGCCGTCAAAAAAAGAGGAGTTGATGCCGATTCTTGTAATAATTGGTCGGCTTAAACTAGATTTTAGGGTTGCAAGTTAGTAGCTCGATGATGGACACCTTCCCTAGTTGGGGTGATTGCTTTTGGTTTGTAGTTCCTCCCTAGTTCGCTTCAGTGAAATGGAGCGGGAGAGGCGCCTCCCTGTTGCTCTAAAAGCCAAGAAAATTAAGATTGCTTGAGTTTTTCAGCGTTAGCAACCTCTCGTTAGTTAGTTGGAGGTTTAGTTTCCCACTTTGTGAACTAGTCAATTTCTTCTGCAACGCTAAAAATCTCAAATGCTTTAGTTTTGGCAGCAAATAATAGGTTAAAATATTTGCATGCAATCACCATCCAAATGTGATGAGAGCAGAGCACCGAAGGGGTTTAGTTTGATTGTACGACCATGGTGTATGTATGTGCGGCAAGCCTGGATTGAGTAGTCTGCATTTGGAGGGACAGTCCGGTGCCGCTCTTGTGTTGGCCTCCGTCCTCGAGACCGGGTCTAGAATCCGGCTAGTGGAGGCACGGTTAGCAGGATCCCCGAACATAGTTCGGCGGATGTTCTTCCTGCTAATACACAACAGATAGTGTCATACTTTAAGATGACGAACCACAGAGCGTATTTAAAACCATACCTCCTTGAGGATGGTTCCGCCATATTCTTGTTCGCCTTTCTTTTTAAAGGCCTGCCCGGCACGGCTGCCCCTTGTTGGCGAGTCGCCTCGGGTTCGGCTTGACACACCGATCGTCGTCCCTTTAGAGCGTAAGAATTGCGCGGTGGGTAAGAAGGAAGGAAAGTAGTCCTTCCAAAGAAGGAGGCCACTCTCTCGGTTGCAATTCAATGCCGGAATGCGCCCCAGAATCGAGCCCCGGAACAACGGTCGCTGCCTATTAAGGTGGTCATGGACGAATTGCGGTGGGGTGGGGGGAAGCTGCGGTGGCCCGGTGGCGAGGCGACGGTGGCGGCGTTGGTGGGAGGTGTGTCGGCATGGGCTACTGGTAGAGGCACCGAAAATGGGCAGCAGTGACGACGATGGGGCGGTCGAGGGGTGGAAGAGGATGGCCAATGTGCCACCGACTAGTGGGCCAAGGGGAGGAGTAGGTGCATGTCGCGCACGTCCGCTTCGTGTCCGTGCCGACGCAAATCATGCTCAAAATTAGGCCAGAAATGGGCTGGCAGGCGGACGAAAAGCCGACGAGCGTCCGTTTGGGTCGGCGCGTTGGGCCGACTTTTCTGTCTGCACCGACCCAAACGGACGCGTGCAGACGAAATGGGTCGGCGCATTGTAGTTGCTCTTAACGGCAGTACGTGGGCTGTCCAGGCTGATGCACTCCCTCGTCCTTACTTTTTTTATTTTCTTTTTTCAACTACTAGAAAAAGAGCCCATGCATTGCAACGGAAGAGAAAAGATAACACACGCTCTTAACTCAACAACCATCACTCAAGACCACAATAGGTCCATCTCCTTTATTTTTGCGAGGCATCATAAGCCCGAGCTGAGACTGAGAATGATCTGAACCAACTGTTCGAAGGTACGATGCTAGTTTACTGATGTTTGAACTTATACATATGGAAACAACT
Organism: Triticum urartu; assembly: GCF_056163025.1. Lineage (NCBI taxonomy): Eukaryota > Viridiplantae > Streptophyta > Magnoliopsida > Poales > Poaceae > Triticum > Triticum urartu. Next base: position 168,857,732 of record NC_141876.1, on the reverse strand, counting down.
GTATCTAACTATCCCTAAACCCTAAACCCTAAACCCTAAGCACTTTAAACTGTACGTGCAAAGAAAAACCATCTGCTAGGTTTTGCATTAAACCTTCCTCATCGCAATCCAAAACCAACCGACCCACTAGAGCAGTCTGCCTAAACTGAACTCATTTCCATTGCATGTACGGTCTGAAGCGATCCTCATTGATTTTTGTAATTCTAGGAAATCCAGCAGATGATTTCCATTGCATATTTGCACGTACGGTTTGAGTATCGTTCGTCCTGATAAATCAACTGATCAGTAATTTCAGTGACAATCAGTAATTTCACATTACTGGTTGTTGATCAACTAAAAATCTCTCCTCATTGAATCACACCTCATTGATTTTTATCATTCTAGGAAATCGAGCAGATGGATTCGTTGCATGTACGGTCTAAAGCGATCCTCATTGATTTTTGTAATTCTAGGAAATCCAGCGGATGATTTCCATTGCATATTTGTACGTACAGTTTGAGTTGTGCACAATGAAAAGTCTCTGCTCCTCTAGTAACATACATTTGGTTATTCTTGCTGTTAGATGTCCGCAGAATTTTATGAGACCGTGTTCATCATCAAAGGAGCCCGAGCTGAGACTGAGAATGATCTGAACCAACTGTTCGAATGTACGATGCTAGTTTACTAATGTTTGAACTTATACATGTGGAAACAACTATGTCTAACAATCTACAATCTATGGTTTCAGACTTTGCTCATTGAACCACACCTCATTGATTTTTATCATTCTAGGAAATCAAGCAGATGGATTCTTTGCATGTACGGTCTGAAGCGATCCTCATTGATTTCTGTAATTCTAGGAAATCCAGCGGATGATTTCCATTGCATATTTGCACGTACGGTTTGAGTTGTGCATAAGGACCTGTACCTTGCTCTCAAGTCACAGGCCAGCGATATCAGAAATAAAGATTTCTATTATTGGGGAAATATTTTTAGTTTTCTCAGCGTAAACTTTGAGCCCACCCTCCATTTTCTTTGTAAATTTGCCACGGGTTATGAGAGAGTCTGCAATAAATATAGCACTTTAAACTGTACGTGCAAAGAAAAACCATCTGCTGGGTTTTGCATTAAACCTTCCTCGTCGCAATCCAAAACCAACTGACTCACTAGAGCAGTCTTCATGAACTGAACTCATTTCCATTGCATGTACGGTCTGAAGCGATCCTCATTGATTTTTGTAATTCTAGGAAATCCAGCGGATGATTTCCATTGCATATTTGCACGTACGGTTTGAGTATCGTTCGTCCTGATAAATCAACTGATTAGTAATTTCAGTGACAATCAGTAATTTCACGTTCCTGATTGTTGATCAACTACAAATCTCTCCTCATTGAATCACACCTCATTGATTTTTATCATTCTAGGAAATCGAGCAGATGGATTCTTTGCATGTACGGTCTGAAGCGATCCTTTGGTGCAATATTTTTAGTTTTCTCAGCGTAAACTTTGAGCCCACCCTCTATTTTCTTTGTAGATTTTCCACAGGTTATGAGAGAGCCTGCAATAAATATAACACTTTCAACCATACGTGCAAAGAAAAATCAGCTGCTGGGTTTTGCATTAAACCTTCCTCGTCGCAATCCAAAACCAACTGACCCACTAGAGCAGTATGCGTGAACTGAACTCATTTCCATTGCATGTACGGTCTGACGTCCATCCAGGCCGTCGTCATGATTCCTGGAAACACAAGGTTACTCTTTCATGAGATGGACAGAAAGGATCAACAAAGGCAGGGAGGAAGATCCAAGTGGCCCGACTAATACAGAAAGCTGACGATGAGGACGATGGACGCAGGCATGGCAGAAGGCACCCACGAGATTCCCGAAGGCCTAAAGCGGACGATGAGGACGATGGTTGCAGGCATGGCAGAACGCACCCCCGAGATTCCCGGAGGCCTAAGAGCTGCAGGAAGTGGGACTTGGTCGCAGATGGATGGGGCGATGTTTCCTTCAAGAAAAGCTCACTGATTGCTCCGAGGCGGCGGGGCGTCTGGGACCAACAGATAGACAACGATGATCTCATCAGAAGGATGAGCGCAAGAATCTATGAAGCTAGGGGAAGAATCTGTGAAGCTAGGGGAAATTCATCACAACAAGACAACGTTCAGGAGTGGCGCAAGAATCTGTGAAGCTAGGGAGCGGCAGGAGATGGCGATCGAGCAGGAGGCACTGACGAAATTCTGCATTCTTCTGATGAGATCATCGTCGTCTACCTGTTGGTCCCAGATGCCCCGCCGCCTCAGAGCAATCAGTGAGCTTTTCTTCAAGGAAACATCGATCCATCGATCTGCGACCAAGTCCCACTTCCTGCGGCTCTTAGGCCTCCGGGAATCTCATGGGTGCCTTCTCACGCGGAGTATCTTTCAACAATCGTGTGTATCTTTCTCACGCGGAGTCCGTTTTGGGTGTTTTTGTGCATTTTGTAAAGCTCACACCGTGTCCTTTCCATCCATTCTTGTTAGATCCGATTCCAACTGTGTTTTCCACCTAGCAAATCAGGTAAGTATGTGTGTGTTAGCTGCCAAAGTTTCAACTGCATGCTCTTGTTGTTTGAGCTCATCCACTGTCATTTTTTCTGATTTCCCCAAAGTGTGTGTTCAGTTCCAAGTCCCTTTTTGATAGTTTGTCACAAAGAAAGAAAGAAAGATAGAAACAAAAGGTAAACTAGATAAAGAAAGATCCATCCAAAGAAAAGAACGTATGTGCAAGAAGCAGAAGAAAAGAGAAATTTGGGACTGTTCTTCACTTATATATTGAAAAATCAATGTTTGTGTTCTGAGATGAAAGGGAAAGACAGACTTGGATTGCTTACCTTGGCAAATGGGGGCACATAACTTCATTTCACGGTTAGGCTGGAATTCGTCCTCATGTATGATTGGTTACCCTCGATGGGCTTATTTTAATCCATGGATGCAATGTAATTTCTTATATCACACTAGTAGAAAAACTACTTTACGTGAGACACGTTAGTCCTGGTTTGTAAATGAACGGGCACTAATGGTACCATTAGTCCCGGTTCGAACGGCTATGCATTAGTACCGGTTTATTTATGACCTATAATACCGGCTGGTGGCTCCTTGGTGCAACTTTTCATCTCCATGTGCCATGCTTGTCTTTTCTTCAAATATGATCATACAAACATGCAAAGACTTAGTAATGTGTGCATCTATAACATGTCTATGCATGCAACTCCTATATTTGGACCTATGACTAAAGCGTGTGCGTGACAAATAAATAGCCAGGTACTATTGTTTCTTCGTACGTATAATCTGACTGACAAAAATATGATGTTACACTCATGTTTGGAATTACTTGTATTTAGGAATGAAATGTCAGAAGAATTAATTAGAGAGACACCATGTTGAACTTTACATGAGACATACAGGAACGCATCGGGATGGAGGAGCTAGCCGTACATGCTGCGATGCAAGGAGACAACAACGCAGGAACCAAACTATTTGGGTTCTGGCTACATGGACCAAGACAAGTAACCGTGATGGGTCCATGTACTTTTTGGTGCGCAGTTGACATAGGGCCAACACATCTTTCAACCAAAGAAAACATCTAGTCGAGCCGTGCAGTATTTGGACACCATATGGTACTGTGATCCGTAAAATATCACACAAGGCTGCTGCCTATTTTAATAAATAGCTAGCCTAAATTAGGTTTCAGGCTTGTCTTTGTTTACAGAAGTTTAGCTTTAACTACTTTTATTTGTATTCGCTCATAGCGGCTAGTGCGACCGTAAGACATCCTACCAGAACCCCATCTTGTGAGATTTATTCCATCTAGTATATTCGCAATTTTAAAATTGGTTGGCTATTGCTCCCTCCATCCGAAAATACTTGTCATCAAAATGGATAGAAAGAGATGTATCTAGAACTAAAATACGTCTAGATACATCCCCTTAATCCATTTTGATGACAAGTATTTCCGGGCGGAGGGAGTATTTTCTTGCACATTCTTCGATTTGCTTGTAGGAAAAATCCTTTGTTGATAGGTTGATCGTGTCGTTGGCTCGGTCGATAATGCCATGGAGTTGGTTCATCGATTGCCATGAATATCAGTCATGTACGGTTCTCCCTGTACGGTTGGTAGCCGGATCGTGAGGGTCAAGTCCCACCCAAAATCGTAGTTATATCTCTCTGTCATCGAAAGATCGGGCCCCAGTCCCACCCAAAATTTGATACTAAGCTTGAGTGTGAGCGATTTTTCTCCACCACGTCCTACTAGTTGATATGGATTATACACTGTATTTTTTCTCTTTCGCTAACAATGGCACCGGATCAACCCACACTTGAGGGCCTCACCACGGATGTGAAAGTCACCAGCAAGCGTCTCGCCCAACTTGAGGGTGCTCAGATTGTGGCCGAAGAGGGGCTCGAGGCCATCGAGGATGCACAGGGTGTTGCCAACACACATCTATAGGACATGTTGTCACATCTGGATGGGTTGCAGACTGCACCCTGCGTCAACAACAACGTTGATCATCGCAACTCCGCGGGTGTCGCCACCATTTCGCGAGCTTGACGTGTGCATGTGGGCCATCCACAACATCCAGCTACTGTCACTGATGCCGCCACCATAAACCAGCACCAACGCATTCCTCCCCATGTCAACGAGGACTATGGGGACAACTACGAGGATTATTTCGGTGACACCGAGGTCGACCAAGCAGTCGACCGCCACAATGACCGTGCTCATCAACAACTCTATTTCAACTGCCAAGGTATGGCACAAGGTCCACCCAGGTATGACGTTTGAGATTACGACCACTCCAATGCTAAACTTAAATTTAATATGCCTGCTTTCAATGGTAAATATAATCCAGATGTTTATCTTGATTGGGAACTTTCAGTTGAACAAAAAATTGCATGTCATGATATTCCTGAGAACCAAAGAGTTAGTGCAGCCACTAGTGAGTTTATGAACTTTGCTTCTATTTGGTGGAGTGAATATTTCCATGTTAATGCAAATAATATACCTACTACTTGGGATGCTTTAAAACAAGCTATGCGACAATGTTATGTTCCTTGATATTATGCTCATGACAAACTAAATGAATTGCAACGTGTAAAATAAGGTAGTAGTTCTGTACAGGATTATTATTACCAAGAATTGCAAATAGGCTTCATGCGATGCGGATTAGTTGAAACCAAAGATGCTATGATGGCTAGATTTTTAGGTGGTTTGAATCATAGTATTCAGGATATATTGGACTATAAGGAGTACAATCCTATTACCTGTTTGTTTCATTTTGCTTGTAAAGCAGAAAGGGAAGTACAGGGACGACACACAAGGGACGAGGTGACATTTCTACAGGTCATCGCTCATCATGGACAACCTCTCCTACTGTTCCATCCACTATTGAGTCAACATCACCTATCTTGAAGAATGGTGCACACCCATCAAGTTCAAAATCAGCTCCACAATCGTCCGAGGCTTCGGAAACAATTTATCTAGCACCCACTGTCGTGGTTCTAAGTCTGACAGTAGTGTAGGAGGGTAAGTATGGAGAGGCAAGATCTTAGCTATGGAGAAGTTGTAAGCACGCATGGTTTACGAGTTCAGGCCCTTCTTAGAGGAAGTAATAGCCCTACGTCTCGGAGCCCGGAGGCGGTCGACTGGATTATGCGTGTATGAATTACAGGGGTGCGAACCCTTGTCTCGGAGGAGGGGGTGGCTTATATAGAGTGCGCCAGGACCCCAGCCAGCCCACGTTACAAAGGGTTCAATGTACATTAAGGCAGGGCGTTACTGATAACGCTAGTAATAAAGTGCTATGATGACCATAAAAGCTACTTAATAACCAACTGTTAGCACGCGGAGTGCCTTTAGGTATCATGACTGTCGAGTGGCTTGGTCTTGGTCGAGTGGTTGCTTCTTCGTCGAGTATCTTCGAGTCTATCGAGTGGAACACCTCCAAGTCGATTGAAAGATGATTTCTTCTGGAGATGTCCTTGGGTAGGTCAGTTTGGACAGGTCATGATCCTACCCTAGGTACATAGCTTCATCATTAGCCCCCGAATGGATCGAGGTTTGAGTGGGAAAGGGATTGAGCACTTCTCCGACTCATTTTTCATGCCGTGAGCATTTCTTGTTTCGGATTAATGAACCTGAGCGATGGCAGCGACTTCCTTTCCAGTCGCCTTGATCCATTCTTAGGTTTTTGTCGAGTGAGTTTCTTTACTTGAAAGGCTCCGAGTGACGGTGTGGAGGAGATCTTTGGTCTGACAAGTTGTTCCGCTGCCCGCAGATTTCATGGGATCCGAATTTTGGGAAGCGCGCGGGACGGGGGAGGCCGCAGTAATCGGATGGGATAGAGCGGAGCCGCCTCGATCCCCCCGCCACTTTTTTCGCCACGTATCGCACGCGCGATTGTTACGGGATTTGACAGAACCGCCCGGGCCTACCAGTCAGCCACTCGGAAGCGGCCTCATATAAGGCATTGGACCGGGGTCTCCCGAACAGTGCGTCCCCATTATCTCTTCTCCTCTGCACGTTCCTCCGCTACGCTCGCTCTCGCCCCCGCGCCACCGTTCCATACGCGTCTCGCTGGCAACGATGGGGAAGGAGAAGACGGCGGCTCTGGAGCGGGCAAAGAAGGCGACGGCGAGGTCGAAGGGGAAGGCGACCAGTCGGGGCGGATCCTCCTCGCGAACCGGCCTACCGAAGGGCTGGATCCAGGGCGACTGGATCCACTCGAAGCTCACCCAAGAAGACCTCGACGACCTAGCCGAAGGAGGGTTGATCCCCTATGACTCGGCGCGGCTTCCGGGGAAGGAATCCGAGCCGCAACCTCAGGAGGGTGAGCGCGTTCTTCTTGTCACCCACGTCGACCGTGGATTTTCCTTGCCTCCTCACCCTTTCTTTCGAGGATTTCTGAACTTCTTTGGGGCACAACTCCACCATTTCACTCCCAACACAATCATTTATCTCGCCGCTTTCATTTCTTTGTGTGAGAATTTCCTGGGTTGTCGGCCTCACTAGGGTCTTTTCAAGCACATTTTCACTTGTCGCTCCCAGACAGTGAAAAAGGCTAATCCGAGTGACGAGAGGACTCAAGTGATTCAGATGTGTGGGGGTCTTGGTATCCAGATGAGAGGGAAAAGTTCCTTTCCGGCCATGATTCTTCCCGACTCAGTTCGCGGATGGCAGTCGACCTGGTTTTACTGTAAAGACCAGTCGACGCCAGGGCAATCGACTAGCCTCCCTCCCTTTACCATGGACCGAGTGAGGAAACCATCCCCTTTGAAGGTGCTCCTGGAGGAGAAAGCGTGGGTGAGGGTGCTGGTTGAGCGAGTGGTCCAGCTTATCCGTGACGGGGTCACCGGTATGGATCTCTTGGAGGTCTTCCTTCAGCGGCGCATCCAGCCTCTTCAATCCCGAGACCATCCGATGTGGATGTATTCGGGTCTTGAAGACTCCACTCGGATTCACCTGGAGGAGGTCGATGACGACACACTCGAGAAGTGGCTGTCGGGCATTACCGGAAACAAGGATAACCCCAGGGGAGCCAGGAGAGTTCCCCCATTCGACCAGTCTCATGCACCAGAGAAGGTCTGATTCTGAGTTCTGCTTGTAATCTGAATTCACTCGCGCAGCTGCCTATACTGCGTTGACTGACTTTGTTCTCCCTGCTTTCTTTCAGGCCATTATTGAAATGTATTCAATGCCCAACGGAAAGCAAGAGCAAGCTCTGGAAGGCGAGGCGAGCGGCGGCGATAGTGGCGAGTGGACTTCCGACGGTGAAGGGGATGGAGGAAGCGACGACTCAAGCGATGGAGAAGAAGTCGAGTCGCCCCCTCGCAGGGAGAGGCGATCCAAGCTTGACCAAGAACGACCGAGCGCCCGTGAAAAGGCAACTTCTCAGGCTGGTCAGTCTTCGAAGCGTCCTCGGATCTCTTCACCAACCCCGACCGAGAAGGCGCCAAAGCACCCCAAAGTTGCAGAGCCGAAGACTCGGAAGGCGTTGCCGAAGATTAAGATTGATATCCCCGTCGCTTCCGCATGAGTGTCTCTCTTTGTATTCACTCGACGCTCCGCGCTGTTTGTTTTTCTTGTTTTAACTGGACGAACTTTGGAACTGTCAGCGCTGCCACTTCCGGGACCTCAGCTTACAGGGACGATGATGAGGTGATGGAGGATGCGGTCACTTCTAATCTGGGTATGATTTCTGCCATATTGTCTTTGTTCGGTCGATTCAACTACAATGTGCATCATTGGGTGATGTGATTTTGGCAATTGAACTTTGCACAGCTCCCAACATTATTGACCTCCCCGATGATGATGAAGAGCCCGAGAGGTCTTTGACGAGGAAGAATAGGCAAGCTCCTGCAAGCGAGGCGCTACAGTCGACGCCGAGGGCGGAACCAGTCATTCAGGACACTGGAGACGCCAATCGGGGTTCTGTTACCTTCGCCGTACCACTGTCGAGTGCCTTGCCTTCTTCGTCGACTGCTCAGGCCCCTATCGACCCACCTTCAGTTTTTGCGACCCATCATGCCCCAGAAGATGAAGTGAATGCTGCCAGGGAAGCTATACGACAGGCGGGCGTCATGATGGAGAAGATGAAGATGGTTCGGGACGCCAGTCAGGCTGCCTACGATGCCAGCTCGGCTCTCCAAAGCAACATTCAGGTTAGTTGGTCGCCGCTTGTTCTGTTAGGATATGATATCTGAAGACTCTTTCCGAAAATCTTTGCATTAGTACACCCACTGGGTGCGTTGATTGAACTTTGAATTAGTGGGGGCACGCTGAGTGCACCCACTGGGTGTAGTCCCCGAGACTACGGTGGACTGTGGGCAGTCGACTGTAGTCTTTGTATTTTGTCGAGTGTAAACCGAATTGATAGTTTGTCTCTTCCACTCGGTCTGGTCAAGTGGGGTCATAACCAGTGGGGGCACACCAAGTGCACCCACTGGGTGTAGTCCCCGAGACCGCGGTCGACTGCTGGCAGTCGACTGTGGTCTGAGTTCTTTCTCTCTTTTTTTTTACTCCCTGCACTCGACTTCGGCGGGCCGGTCGAGTGGGATCAGAACCGGTGGGGGCACGCAAAGTGCACCCACTGGGTGTAGTCCCCGAGGCTATGGTGGACTGCGGGCAGTCAACCGTAGCCTTAGTACTTATTGACTTTGTTGTTTTTCGCTGTAAAAATAACTTCTCCCCTTTGATTTCAGAAATCTTGTGATCTTGGAGCTCGCTTTGCTGACTTGGAGAAACAGCAGATCCAACTGAACCTTGACTTGGAGCTGGCCAAGACAGAGCTGCAAAGGGTCAAGGACGACGCCACTGGTAAGACGAATTTGTCGACTGATCTGTCTTAGGATTGAGTACCCTTCTGCTCTTTCTAAATCAGGCATCATTTCTTTGTAGAAAAACTAAGAGAAGCTCTGGCGAAGAAGGATCAGGATTTGGATGCTGCTCGAAAGGAGGCTAATGACAGAACCGCTCTAGCTGAACAGAAACCGGCTTCGGTCGGCCAGTTGGAAGAAGAGAATACCAAGCTAAAATCTGCTCTGAATGACACCAACAAAGAGTGCTTGCACTGGAAGAAGGAGAATCTCATCCTGGGCGAGAAGATGGAAAGCATTGCTCGCAGGAGGGACGATCTGGAGAGCTATCTGAGGAGCCTTGCCAAGAAGTTGTTCATCAAGCTTGAAGGTGCACATTTTGTTCCGACTGATTTTTTTGTGTCGACTCAGTGTATGAAAATTGACTTATCCTTGGATCGTTAATGCAGAGTTTTGCCAGAACTTCGAGGAGGAGACTGGGCGGATTGAGCCAGGTTTGGACCCAATCAATTCTCCCATAAAAGATGAAACTACCATGAATCTGCTCCGACTGGAATCCCGCATCGACAGTGTCGTGGACTACTTGGCTTGACTGAAGGTCGCCATGTCGTGGATCGACCCGGCACTTTGGCCAGAGACCACGCCCCAGAATGATCTCGAGTCCCTGATGACTCGACTTAACGAAATCCCTGATTGAGTGCAGGAGTGGAAGAAATCTTCTACCCGGTGTGGAGCTGATGTGGCCATGTCTCTGGTTCGCGTCCATTGCAAGGAGGTGCGTCAAGATAATCTAGCAGCAATCAAGGTCGCCAACACCCAGAAGCATGACTTCCGATCTTTTATGGAGACTTTCATCGCTGCAGCCACTCACATCGCCGACGGCGTCGACCTAGACGAGTTCGTCGAGCCTGCTAGTCCTCCTCCCGCGGAGTGAACAAACTTTTATGCCTCACCTTAAATTTGCCTCGGGATGCCGAGTGGTTTTTGTAACCGTTAAACTCTTTCGGGCTGAAAGCCCGAGCACTTCGATCTGTGGTCCGGAACCTTTAGGTTTTATCTGATCTTGGTTTATCGTTAAATATCTTCATGAATCCCCCGTCGAGTGGGAATTGTTCTTCATTCAAGACAACTTTTGTATTTGTGGCGCAGCTCCGAAGGAGAAGGTGGTAGTCGACCTGCACGTTGTTACTGCAGAGCGGGACGGAGCGCACATTGTATTTGTGGCGAAGCTCTCAAGGAGTAGGTGGCAGTCGACCTGCACCTCGTTACTGTAGAGCAGGATGGAGCGCACAATGTATTTGTGGCGAAGCTCCCAAGGAGAAGGTGGCAGTCGACCTGCACCTCGTTGCTGCAGAGCAGGATGGAGCGCACGTTGTATTTGTGGTGAAGCTCCCAAGGAGAAGGTGTTAGTCGACCTGTGCCTCATCGTCCTTGAGGATTCAGATGTGTTTCGTACTTAGGCGAGTACTGGACTGCAGCTAAGCCTCCAAGTGGGAGGCTGGCTCACCACTCGGTAGGATTTTCAGATACTTAGGCGAGTACTGGACTGCAGCTAAGCCCCCGAGTGGGAGGATTGCTCTCCACTCGGTAGGATTTTTTTCAAACTTAGGCGAGTGCCAGACTGTAGCTAAGTCTCCAAGTGAGAGAACTTAGGCGAGTACTGGACTGCAGCTAAGCCCCCGAGTGGGAGGATTGCTCTCCACTCGATAGGATTTTTTCAAACTTAGGCGAGTGTCGGACTGCAGCTAAGTCTCCAAGTGAGAGAACTTAGGCGAGTACTGGGCTGCAGCTAAGCCCCCGAGTGGGAGGATTGCTCTCCACTCGGTAGGATTTTTTAAATACTTAGGCGAGTGCCGGACTGTAGCTAAGTCTCCAAGTGGGAGAACTTAGGCGAGTACTGGACTGCAGCTAAGCCCCCGAGTGGGAGGATTGCTCTCCACTCGGTAGGATTTTTTCAAACTTAGGCGAGTGCCAGACTGCAGCTAAGTCTCCAAGTGAGAGAACTTAGGCGAGTACTGTACTACAGCTAAGCCCCCGAGTGGGAGGATTGCTCTCCACTCGGTAGGATTTTTTCAAACTTAGGCGAGTGCCGGACTGCAGCTAAGTCTCCAAGTGAGAGAACTTAGGCGAGTACTGGACTGCAGCTAAGCCCCCGAGTGGGAGGATTGCTCTCCACTCGGTAGGATTTTTTAAATACTTAGGCGAGTGCCGGACTGCAGCTAAGTCTCCAAGTGGGAGAACTTAGGCGAGTACTGGACTGCAGCTAAGCCCCCGAGTGGGAGGATTGGTCTCCACTCGGTAGGATTTTTTCAAACTTAGGCGAGTGCTGGACTGCAGCTAAGTCTCCAAGTGAGAGAACTTAGGCGAGTACTGGACTGCAGCTAAGCCCCCGAGTGGGAGGATTGCTCTCCACTCGGTAGGATTTTTTCAAACTTAGGCGAGTGCCGGACTGCAGCTAAGTCTCCAAGTGAGAGAACTTAGGCGAGTACTGGACTGCAACTAAGCCCCCGAGTGGGAGGATTGCTCTCCACCCGGTTGGATTTTTTAAATACTTAGGCGAAACGGATTCGCAGCTAAGCCCCTGAGTGGGAGGCTGGCTCGCCACTCGGTAGGATTTTTTAAATACTTAGGCGAAACGGATTCGCAGCTAAGCCCCTGAGTGGGAGGCTGGCTCGCCACTCGGCAGGAAATTATTTTTACAAACTTAGGCGAAGCGGATTCGCAGCTAAGCCACCCACTGGGGGATTTCTCACGCAAACAAAAACAATAATAATCACTGGGAAAATTATAACACTCTTGTCTTTGATGAATAAACTACAGGAGTTTTTTCTTATTACATCTCATCCGAGTGAGAATTTAAGTATAAAAGGGGCGGAGGAGCTCCGCATTCCAGGCTCGCGGCTCATCAATCTGGTGATCGACATGGTAGAGGTGGTATGCTCCATTGTGGAGGACTCTGGTGACTATGAAGGGGCCTTCCCAAGTAGGAGCGAGTTTGTGTGGTTTCTGCTGATCCACTCGGAGGACTAAGTCTCCTTCTTGGAAGGCTCGACTCTTCACGTTTCTGGCATGGAATCGACGCAAGTCTTGCTGATAGATGGTCGATCGGATCATGGCCATTTCTCTTTCTTCTTCTAGGAGGTCGACTGCGTCCTGCCGGGCTTGTTCTGCTTCATCTTCAGAGTAGAGCTCGACTCGGGGAGCGTTGTGAAGCAGATCACTCGGCAAGACTGCCTCGGCTCCGTAGACCAGAAAGAATGGGGTTCTTCCGGTCGATCGGTTCGGGGTTGTCCTCAATCCCCAAAGGACTGATGGAAGCTTGTCGACCCATGCACCTACTGCGTTCTTGAGATCGCGCATCAATCGGGGTTTCAGTCCTTTGAGAATTAGGCCGTTTGCCCTTTCTGCTTGCCCATTCGACGAGGGGTGAGCGACTGAAGCATAGTCGACCCGAGTGCCCTGAGAGGCGCAAAAGGCCCTGAATTTGTCGGAATCGAAGTTTGACCCATTGTCAGTGATGATGCTGTGGGAACTCCATATCTGAATATCAACTCTCTGATTGAACTGATAGCAGTGCAAGCATCAAGATTCTTGGTAGGCTTGGCTTCAATCCGTTTGGTGAACTTGTCGACTGCTACTAGTACATGAGTGAAGCAGCTCCTGCCCGTTCTCAATGGTCCAACCATGTCCAGCCCCCAAACAGCGAAGGGCCAGACGAGTGGAATGGTTTTCAGGGCTGACGCGGGCTTGTGCGACATATTGGAGTAATACTGACATCCTTCACATTTGTCGACTATCTCCTTTGCCATTTCATTGGCTCTTGGCCAGTAGAATCCTGCTCGGTATACTTTAGCCACAATGGTCCGAGAGGACGCATGATGACCACAGGTCCCCGAGTGGATATCATCAAGGATCATCTGACCTTTTTCTGGTGTAATACACTTCTGGCTGACTCCAGTCGCGCTTTCTCTATATAACTGTCCCTTTATGACTGTAAAGGCCTTGGATCGACAGACGATCTGTCGAGCCTCTTCTTCGTCCTCTGGGATTTCTTTCCTTAGGATGTACGCGATGTACGGTACTGTCCAGATGGGAGTGATGACCAAGACTTCCATGATCAGGTCGACCACAGCTGGAATTTCAACTTCAGTCGGATTCGTGGCACTTTTTGGCTGCGGGGCCTCTTCAGTGAAGGGATCCTCGTGAGCTGATGGTGTGTGGATGTGTTCCAAAAACACATTGCTGGGAATGGCTTCTCTTTTGGAGCCTATTTTTGCCAGATCATCAGCTGCTTGATTTTTCAGTCGGGGTATGTGATGAAGCTCTAACCCCTCGAATTCTTCTCCAGCTTTCTCACTGCATTGCAATAACCAGTCATGGCTGGACTTCTGACGTCCCATTCCTTCATCACCTGATTAACCACCAAATCTGAGTCGCCATAGACCATGAGGCGACGGACGCCGAGTGAAATGGCCATGCGCAACCCATATAAAAGTGCTTCATATTCTGCCTCGTTATTGGAGGAATCAAAGTGGATTTGAAGAACATATCTGAGTTTATCTCCTCTGGGGGAGACCAACACCACTCCGGCACCGGAACCATTCAGCATCTTGGAACCGTCGAAGAACATGGTCCAATGCTCTGAGAGAACCTGAGTCGGCAGTTGCTGTTCAATCCACTCAGCGATGAAATCTGTGATTGCCTGGGACTTGATAGCTTTCTTTGCCTCAAACTTGATATCTAGAGGAAGGAGTTCAATCGCCCATTTTGCCACTCGACCGGTTGCATCCCTGTTATGTAGGATCTCTGACAATGGAGCATCGCTGACGACTGTAATGGAATGATTAGAGAAGTAGTGAGCAACTTTCTTTGTGGTCATATAAATCCCATATGCAAGCTTCTGATAATGAGGATATCTTTGCTTCGATGGGGTCAAGACTTCAGAAATATAATATACTGGGCACTGAACTTTGAAGGTTTTTCCTTCTTCTTCCCGCTCGACCGTAAGTACCGTACTGACGACTTGTCCTGTGGCTGCAATGTAAAGCAGCAAAGGCTCCTTGCTGATTGGGGCAGCAAGCATCGGCTGGGTGGAGAGCAGAGCTTTGAGCTCTGCAAACGCTGCATCAGCTTCAGGAGTCCACTCGAACTTGTCGGACTTCTTCATCAATCGGCAAAGAGGCAATGCCTTTTCACCGAGATGAGATATGAATCGACTTAGGGCGGCCAAGCAACCAGTAAGCTTATGGACGTCGTGCACTCGCACAGGACTTTTCATTCGGAGTATAGTACCGACTTTTTCTGGATTGGCGTCGATTCCCCGTTCGGAAACGAGAAAACCGAGTAATTTTCCGCCAGGAACTCCGAATGTGCACTTTGATGGATTAAGCTTGATATCATACCTCCTGAGGTTGGCAAAGGTTTCAGCAAGGTCAGTCAGCAGGTCGGAACCCTTCCATGACTTGACCACCATATCATCCATGTACGCCTCCACATTCCGACTGATTTGAGTGAGCAAACACTTATGAATCATCCTCATGAATGTGGCTCCGGCATTCTTGAGGCCGAACGGCATGGTAACATAACAGAAGCACCCGAATGGAGTGATGAAGGCTGTTTTGATCTCGTCAGGTCCATACAGACGGATCTGATGGTACCCGGAATAGGCGTCTAAAAAAGACAGTCGCTCACATCCTGTAGTCGAGTCGACTATCTAATCGATGCGGGGGAGAGGAAAATGATCTTTCGGGCAAGCCCGATTGATATGTTTAAAGTCAATGCACATGCGAAGTGACTTGTCCTTCTTGGGGACCATAACAACGTTGGCGAGCCACTCGGAGTGGTAGATTTCTCGGATGAACTCCGCTGCTAAGAGCCGAGCCACCTCCTCGCCAATGGCCTTTCTCTTCTGGACGGCGGACCGTCGGAGATGTTCCTTGATAGGTTTTACTTTTGAGTCGACTCTTAGACGGTGCTCAGCCAGCTCCCTGGGAACACCCGGCATGTCAGAAGGCTTCCATGCGAAAATGTCCCAGTTCTCACAGAGGAACTGGATGAGCGCTTCTTCCTATTTGGAGTCGAGTGTTGTCGAGATATGAGTTGGAGCAGCGCTGGGGTCGGTCGGGTGGATGTGAGCTGTCTTCGTATCACCAGTCGACTGGAAAGTTGATTCTGTAGCGGGCTTCTTGGCTCGCAACAAATCACTCGGGTCTGCAGTCTTCTGGTATTCCTGCAACTCCACCACTGCCATCTGAGCATCGGCGATCTTCGAACCTTTCTGAAAACATTCTTCCGCTTTCTTCCGATTGCCCGTAATAGTGATCACACCTTTGGGGCCAGGCATCTTCAATTTGAGATACACATAAGATGGTCGGGCCATGAAGCGTGCATAAGCTGGCCTGCCCAAAATAGCGTGGTAGGCACTCTGGAAGTCTACAACTTCAAATGTCAACTTTTCTTTGCGGTAATTCTTGAAATCACCGAAAACCACATCAAGAGCAATCTGGCCGAGTGATTCAGCCTTCTTCCCAGGAATGACTCCATGGAAACTCATATTGCTGGCACTGAGTCTGGACATCGGAATGCCCATCCCTTTCAACGTCTCGGTATATAATATGTTCAAACCACTGCCACCATCCATCAAGACTTTGGTCAGTCGAGTGCCTTCAACAACTGGGTCGACCACCAAAGCTTGCCTCCCAGGGGTGGCGATGTGCGTTGGGTGATCGGACCGGTCGAATGTTATGGCAGTCTGAGACCACTTCAGATAACTGGGTGTCGCCGGAGCGACCATATTCACCTCTCGGTTGATAACTTTCAGTCGACTTTTGCTTTCAACATCAGCAAAAATCATCAGAATGGAATTGACCTGTGGGTATCCGTCGTCACTATCTTCCTTGTCCTCAACTTTGTCCGACTC
This sequence comes from Triticum urartu, assembly GCF_056163025.1. Taxonomy (NCBI): domain Eukaryota; kingdom Viridiplantae; phylum Streptophyta; class Magnoliopsida; order Poales; family Poaceae; genus Triticum; species Triticum urartu. The sequence goes on along the minus strand of NC_141876.1, from coordinate 168,841,482 downwards.
CTTTTCCTTATCTTTGGGCTGCTTGCCCTGGAACTACTGGATCAAGAGTCGACACTGTCGAGTGGTATGTTTCGGGCAAATGAAATTACCCTCTTCATCTTTCTTGGTGTGGACGAGACATGGCAAATCCAACACATCATTTCCGTCCTAGTCTTTAACTTTCTTGGGGTTCCAAGGTCCTTTAGGTTTCCCTTTAAACTTTCCTTGGGTTACGGCTAAGGCTTCCCCAGGAGCAGCTGGCTCGGCTTTCCGCTTCTGTTTCCAATTGGTATTTCCTCTGGTTTCTTGGGCGACTGATTTGAGCTTGCCACTCCTGAGTCGATCCTCATCTTCACCATTACCGTACTTGGTGGCAATCTCCATCATCCGGTTCAGAGACATATCTCCGGTCCGACCGAATTTCAGATTCAGTTCTCTGTACTTGACGCCTTCTTTGAAGGCACAGACTGCTTGGTGGTCAGGCACATTCTCTACCGTGTGATGCAACGTGATCCATCTCTGGATGTAATCCCTCAAGGTTTCATTCGGCTTCTGCATGCAAGACCGCAGTTCCGTCAGCCCTGCCGGCCGCTTGCATGTTCCTTCAAATGTGGTGACAAACACTCGGGCGAGATCTTCCCAAGTGTAAATGCTGCTGGGTGCTAACTGGTTCAGCCATGCTCTGGCCGAGCCCTCCAACATGAGAGGCAGGTGCTTCATGGCCACTTCATCATTGCCGCCGCCAATCTGGATGGCCACTTGGTAGTCTTCAAGCCAAGTATCGGGCTTGGACTCGCTAGTGAACTTGCTGACTCCAGTCGCCAACCTGAAGTTGGGAGGAATCACAGCGGCCCTGATGGCTCTACTAAAGCACTCTGGCCCCGAAACATGTGCTCTGCTGCTGGCAGGAGCATCTCTGTCGTGACCTTCCCGGTGAGCTCTGTTTCTGTCGACCAAACCTTGAACGAGAATGGATCTCGCATGAAAGCCTGGCTCCCTGGAGTCGACTGGAATCCTTCGCCCAACACTACGAGGGCGCCTGTCATCCTGTTGTCGAGGCGCATACGACCCGCTCCTCGGGGAAGGGGTGGGCACTCGACGTCGATCATCATGATCGAATCGGTGATCATATTGCTCACGGTTCCCATACTGATTACGCCGGTCCCCACGTCCCTCACGCCTCGGGGGCGATCTTGGGCTATGAGCCGACTGGACTGTGTCCGCGGCAACGGATCTACTGTGAATCCTATTCTGCGACTGAGAAACAGCGGAATTCTGGTCTCCTGCTGCCCGGAGTAACACTCTGATCTGCAGCAAACCTCTGCCAGCCTCCGACTGGGAAGGCTGAATCGACTCTGCTATACGGGCTGCAGCAGCTAAATTCTGAATCGGAGTTCGATATACCTGCGGGGGAGGGATGAGCTGACGTCGACTGGATTCGGGAACCCATTGTCGTGCACGCTCGTCGAGTGCTCGCTGGAGGTTCTCCAGTCGAGTGCGCTCGGCCAAGTTTGCCAGGCGCACGTCCTCCAAGGCACGAGCCTCGGGGGTTTCTCCAACGATAGGAGTGTGCAGTGCATCCATGTTCCGGCGGCAAAGTTCTTCTCTCTGCAGCGATGTGAGAGGCTTGGGAAGATATTCCTCATGGGGACGCGACGGGTTGCCTCCACCCGCGCCTACGTCGGTGCGGGGAAAACCGGGAGGACTGGGCGGTCCATCGACCATCAAAACCTCCACCGCCAGATCGCTGCTGTCGCACTCGGATGCGGTCACTGCGGAGCCAGTCGAACAGGCCGTAGAGGGATTCGTCGGGCTCGATCGCCGCGACTTGAGGGGTGGCCGACTGGCGTGCCACCGCGTGTCTCACCCACCGCTGAAGTCTCGACCGACCGGAGCGCTTGCGCCGGTGGGAAACAGGGAGGGAGGACAACACAGGAGCCGACCGGTAGGGGGTCGACGGTTGCCGCAGGAGAACGCCGCGGACGCATGCGCTAAAGTGCGTTGCCCCGCGGACAGGGAGTGCGTCCACGTCGAGCGGAGCCTCCTGAAGCCAAGCGGAGTCGTCGGCGATGAACATGAGCGCGCCGAGACGGATCTCACGGCCCTCCACCAAAACTCCGCCGAAAACCATGATGATTCGGCTCGGAAAAGATCGCAACTCCTCCAACAAAACGCTAAATCACCTGCCCCAAGGTGGGCGCCAACTGTCGTGGTTCTAAGTCTGACAGTAGTGTAGGGGGGTAAGTATGGAGATGCAAGATCTTAGCTATGGAGAAGTTGTAAGCACGCAAGGTTTACGAGTTCAGGCCCTTCTCGGAGGAAGTAATAGCCCTACGTCTCGGAGCCCGGAGGCGGTAGACTGGATTATGCGTGTATGAATTACAGGGGTGCGAACCCTTGTCTCGGAGGAGGGGGTGGCTTATATAGAGTGCGCCAGGACCCCAGCCAGCCCACGTTACAAAGGGTTCAATGTACATTAAGGCAGGGCGTTACTGATAACGCTAGTAATAAAGTGCTATGATGACCATAAAAGCTACTTAATAACCGACCGTTAGTATGCGGAGTGCCTTTAGGTCTCCTGACTGTCGAGTGGCTTGGTCTTGGTCGAGTGGTTGCTTCTTGGTCGAGTATCTTCGAGTCTGTCGAGTGGAACACCTCCAAGTCGATTGAAAGATGATTTCTTCTGGAGATGTCCTTGGGTAGGTCAGTTTGGACAGGTCCATGACCCTACCCTAGGTACATAGCTTCATCACCCACCACTTTGTTTGGACGCACAAGGGACATGAAGTGTCATATATGCAAAGGTGGCGGGCACTTGATGAAGGATTGTCCAAATAAATGTACATTTATTTTGCGGGAAGATGGTGAGTACTCCTCTGCTAGTGATTTGGATGAAGAGACACATGTTATGCTTGTGCCACTAATAATGCAAGTGACACTAAGGAGCATGACACCGAGGAGATACATATTAATGCTGAGATGGCAGATCAGTACCCGGGCCTTGTAACCATGCGAGTACTTAGTGTCCAGGTGGGGGCATGCTGAGATGCCTCAACACCATAATCTGTTTCAAACTAAGTTTATTGTCAAAGGGCATTCTATTCCCGTGATCATTGATGGTGGAAGCCGCAATAATTTGGTGAGCATAGAGATGGCCGAGAAACTTTGCCTCACCACTACTTGACACCCCATCCATATTACATCCAATGGTTCAACGATTGTGGTAGGTTGAAGGTAACACATCGTGTTAGAATACATTTTACACTTGGTTCATATCATGATTACATTGACTGTGATGTCATACCTATGCAAGCTTGTTCTCTATTATTAGGACGACCTTGGCAATATGATAATAGTGTTACTCATCATGGTAGAATAAACCTCTATACTCTCGAGTTTGAAAGAAAAACCATTAACTTCCTTCCCATGACCCCCAATGAAATAATAAATGATGAGAAAGCTAAATCAACGGATCGTCCTACGCACATTATGCTTGCTATCAATTCTGAATTTTTTTTGTTGAGTGTCCCAACTTGTGATCCGGGTATACAGTCTGCCCAAATAGTTCGTTTGCATCCATACTATTCTTATATAAACTCTGTGAGTGCCATACTAGAATCGGTTATGCCACCACATGAGAGGATTTATCATGATATTTATTGTGGTGTTACACTTTTGCCTGCTCCTCATGAGTTAACGCCTTTAAAAGTGAATATACATGTTGCACCTATCTTTGTTTTACCCTGTGATGAGTTTCAGGTACACAAAAGTCGAGGATGACTTTGTTTTCAAGGAAGGGAGGATGATGTGTGCATCTCTAACATGGTTGTGCATGCAACTCCAGTTCTCATCACTTAGGCAGTATAAAATTCTCATCACCACAAATGTCAGATTCAACTAAGAGTGAATTCACCTTTTGTTCTACTAGTTTTGCACATTCTCTTCTAATTGGTCAATTTTGTTTTCATTACGCCTGTCGTGTGCGGCAACATTGTTAGTGAAATATGATGGCGAAAGACTATGGATGTCCTCATCATTTACATAGGAACGAGGCAAGACATATCCTTAGGATGGCAAGTGTCATCCTATCAAATTCACGTACTACTCCTCGGGCTGCCGACCTATCGTCTCTCATGGGACAGACAGTCGGGCGCATTACAATTGCTAGAAGGTTGGACTATTGGGCAGCGTCGTATCTGGACAAGAGACTTTTTGTGCCTTGGTGTGTACTCCAAGTCAAGATAGAAGATTCAGCATGTTTATCCTCTTGTTGCAACCGACATATGTAACCCTACTACCCCTGGTGCCTATATAAATCAGAGGGTTTTAGTCCGTAGAGGCTAGAACAATAACCATCATCCTACTAGCCTAGGGTTTAGTTCATTCGATCTCGTGGTAGATCAACTATGTAATCCTCATATACATAAGCAATATAATCAAGCATGACGTAGGGTTTTACCTCTTAGAGAGGGCTCGAACCTGGGTAAACATCGTGTCACTTGTCCCTTGTTCCCTATTGATCCAAGGTCCACGACTTAGGACCCCCTACCCGAGATACACCAGTTTTGACACCGGCAGTAGGTCTTCAATATGTTGTTGAATCTCCTTGATTTCCTCCAGGTTTGTGTGATATGGTGAAAGGTTTGGCAAAGGGGCTCCTGGGACCAAATCAATTTGGTTTTCAATGCCTCTTTATGGTGGCAACCCTATCGGTACCTCCTTGGGGAACGCGTCTTCATACCCCTTCAAAATTTCAACAATAACACTTGGGGTAGTAGAGGCTAATATGTTAGTAGAAAGAAAGTTGTCCTTGTATAAAAATACAAAGAACGGTGAAGTGAGTTCTCTTAATTCCCTCATGTCCCTTTTCCTAGCCATCGTCACTAGTCCATGTATGTCCCATGTGTTGGTCAATTTAATTTGTGGGGTTTTATTTGGCTTTGGATTCTCTCGCTCACTATGTTGACGGATGTCACTCAAGTGTTTCTTGCTCACCCTCTCTTTATTTTTCAAACCATCCATTAAACCGTCAGATCATTACATTACTGTCCTCCTTGAATGTCCCGGATGCTATCTTTTGGCAAATGCAGAAAGACATGCTGTCTAATCTCAACAATATTTTGACAGATACTGATGTTGCTTTTGACGTTGTATCCACCTCTTGTGCTGATGAAGGAAACACCACAACACTGATGTTGAGTGCTGGCATTTTACCTGGAACTGAGCCGCACCTGAAAGCATTGTTGTTGGCTATAAGGTCCACACAACTACTGGGTTTGTTGGAAAAATCAAGGATTTTTGTCCCCAAGGCAAGGTGGTTGATGGGTTGCCTTGATGAACTTGGGATCCTTGAGCAAGGACAGTGCTTTATTCGGGCCTCATCTCCAGTACTCAATAATTCTCTGGTGAAGCATGGACCAAGATTTTCCTCAGCAAACAGCAATGCAGAGACCATCGTAGGTACTGTTGTAATGGCAAAGAATCCATGCCTTCACCCAAGGGACGTCCGGATCCTTGAAGCCATTGATGTACCTGCTTTGCATCACCTTGTTGATTGCTTGGTCTTTCCCAAGAATGGTGAGAGGCCACATGCCAATGAGGCATCTCGGAGTGATCTTGATGGGGATCTATACTTTGTGACATGGGATGAAAAACTTATCCCACCGGGCAAAAAAAGCTGGAACCCTATGGGCTACTCCCCGGCCGAAGCAAAACTGCTGTCGCGCCAAGTAACCCAATCTGTAAGTTCAACTATTCTTGGCATTTAGGCATTTGTTCCCTGAAAGTTCAGTGTATGAATATGTTCTGTTGAATATTTGTTCAGTGTTTCGATGTCCTCCCACTAATAATTTCTGCTTGACATGTTAGTGCTCTTACCGAAACAATCCTTTCCATAGCTAAATAAGGAACTTGAACATAAGCAGTCATGGAAACTATATCATAGTTTTGACCCTGGATCAGGGATTCTGTTTCCTCCTACTAATTTCGTGCCTGTTAATTGGTATGAGAAACCCTAAACTTACAGGGATTCTGTTTCCTCCTACTAATTCCATGTGTTAATTGGTATGGGAACCCTAAACTTCACTTCTTGGACCACTGGATTATATTACCTGCAATTTGAGCCACCTCTATTTGGTTATATTGTCCGCAATTTGATTAACAGATGACAATACACAATAGCTTTAACTAAATTTGTTTAGGGACCACCGAGTAAGCTACCATCACTTCGTATATATCAGCTTTTGTCGACCGACTATCTCTTGTACAGTACTTACAATGGACCATTGTATGAAAATTTTAGAATGCTTTTTAATCATTCTCTTATCTTAATATGAATCATGCAATACCCCGTATGCTCCCTCCATTCCTAAATATTTGTCTTTTTAGAGATTTCAAATAGACTACTACATACGGATGTATATAGACATATTTTAGAGTGTAGATTCACTCATTTTGCTTCGTATGTAGTCACTTGTTAAAATTTTTAGAAAGACAAATATTTAGGAATGGAGGGAGTAGTTTCTGTAGTTAATGTGCTTTGCACAGAATACATGAAATCTGCAGAAACTGCATCCATGCCATTTGCCCAAGTGATATATGTTCTACATTTTTATTTGACAATCCAAGTCCACAGTGCTATTATTAGTCAGAGTTACTTGTTGTTTTGTAGGAATGCTAGTGGTAACACCAACAAGTAGCACTGGGTCACTTTGTACTTCATTTCTATCCCATTTCCTTTGCTTCAGTTAAATTAGTTTTTGGTCAAGTGAACCAAATGATTCAGAACAAGTAAAACCTGCATCCTTGGTGTTTTTGTGTGTATACGGTAGGTTCTAATGGCGTGACAAATTCTGAAGGTAATAGTCAGGAAGCCTAATGTGCACAGCTGGAGTTCAATACAATTTGATTTGATGCTTGGAGAACAGTAGCTGTAGAGTACAACTAATCATAGACTTGACTTACCAGCTGTTGTAGATCGATACCCCTTTTGTTTCATTTGATGTAAGGTTACCCTGGTTCCAACAAAAATTGAATTCAAGAATTCCTGATCATTACTCATCATATATGAGGCATACACACTTTTCAGTTCATCATCAACTAGCTTCGTCCTTGAGTTGTGATATATATTACTTTTTTGCAATACAGTTTTACTACTAATAAGGTCTCTTTGCTGTAACAACAGGATATCGTTGATTTCTTTTTGAAGAACATGGCAAATGAGAAACTGGATCCGATAAGCAATGCTCATGTTGTTCATGCCGATATGAGCGAGTATGGAGCAATGGACGAGAAGTGCATTCAGTTGGCAGAACTAGCATCGAAGACGGGCAATAACGTGTCGACGCCGCCGGCCCTTCGACCAAAACTGTAACCCGACATCATGGGAAAGGATGATGCCATTTCCTACAAATCAGAGAAGATCCTCGGAAGGCTCTATCGGTCGATCCAAGAAGCCTCCAGCAGCGATCTGGTCCCAGAAGAAACCTGCACGCTGAACGACCTGCCTTACGACACGGACATGGAGGTCCCCGGCGCGGCGGATTTCATGTCGAGTGCGTGGCAGTGCAAGTGCTCGTATGAGGCGCAGCTGGACGCGCTGCTCAAGCAGTACGGCGTGCCCACGGAGGCGGAGCTCGTGACGGGGCACATATAGTCGCTCCCCAAGTACAACAGCAGGAAGCAGGGGGGCATAAAGGAGAGGCTGAAGAAAACGCCTACTCCGCCCTGCGCAAGGAGTTCTGGGCCATCTTCGAGAGCGTCAGGGCGCTGGGCCAGGCCGAGGCCATTGTCTTAGACGACGACGAGAGGAACCGGGTGTACGAAATGAAGGCCTCGGCATGGTACCGGGTGACCTACCACCCCAAATGGGTCCAGCAGTCGAGGGAGATACTGCTAGAGCTCCACCGCGAGGAGGAGGACGCGCCGGCGAGGCTTAGCTTCATGTGGATCCCAGTCGAGCACCTGGCCCGGATCAAGTTACGGTGCCGTGGGGGAGGGAAGGCGGTCCGCCGCAGGCCCGTCGAGAGGCTTGCTGCCTACTCCTACATGTCTGGGAGCCTGTGATGATGCTCTTTGTGTGGCCCCTGCAGTACGTACCACTCTGCTCTTTGGCATGCCTTACGTTGTTATCTCTATTTTTATAAAAAAACCAAGTTGTAATAATGGTGTATCTTTTATCTTGCAATATAGACCGAGCAATCTATATCTGATGGATAGAAAGCAAATTACGGTAATTTTGCAAAAAATATATCCCCATCTCTCTCCACATTTATAGATAAAACCTTCCCTCATCCATCATTACCTCACACAACCTCATTGTTGAGCAATTAAAAAAGAAAGCCTCTGAAACAATCTGGCATGGTGACCGCTGCCGGCGTCGTCCATCCCCATGCATCCGCTCAGTCTGACCACCAATCACCACCACGCCCCACTCCTCCTCACCTTATCTCTCCTCTTTCTCGAGATACCATTAATTTTTACACATAGAATTACTCCCGCGTGGGTCAATCCCAACATGTGTTTTGTAAAAATAAATGCATCTTGATGTTGGTGGGTTAAACTCTCGCTGAAAATGTCCCTATAATATGGCCGTCGTACTACCATCCCTAGTCTCGATCCACCTGATCATGTTGTTTTGGGGTCGGATCCAACAACTCGAACGATCCCTTCCTCCGAAGATTCCGGGCAAGAGGTGGTCGTCAGCTCAGGTACCGAAGTACTCCTGCAGCAGTGGTATCTGAATGTATCAACCCTTTTTAACCAATAAAAAAATGGTACCTTCTCCAAATGCGTAATGTATAAAAATATCAAATATATTACAAAATTGTCCTTCGCTGGTTGGTTTTTGAAACCAAACAAGAGAGGTGATAGTTTAACTTATCTGGGGATGTAAGTGCACCTTGACGCTAGAAGCACATCAAGCTAGCTACCCCGCAAAAAAGAAAAAAAAGAAACGCATCAAGCTACCATCACTTCGTATATATCAACTTAAAGCACATCAAGCTACCAACACTTCGTATATATCAACTTTTGTCGACCGACTATCTCTTGTACTTACAATGGACCATTGTATGAAATTTTTAGAATGCTTTTTAATCATTCTCTTATCTTAATATGAATCATGAAGTACCCCGTATGCTGTATTTTTTTTACTATAATATAGTTTCTGTAGTGACTGATCTTTGTTCCTTTTGCAAGTGACCAAACTCACCGCCTTTAAGACTGATATTTGTTCCTTTCGAACCCATGTTTATATTATACTAGAACAATGCCCGTGCGTTGCAATGGGATATAAATATTCTAAGTATGATAGTTTGTGATTTACCTGTCAATAATAATGCGGCTGTGTAAATAAATGTTCATCAAATTCTCACCATGAATTACATTATATTTTGATTAGAAGTATGGTAAGTAAATTAAACTGGAATTGGTTCAGAAGGTAAGTAAATTAAGGTGATTGATTATCATACACATGGAAAGTTGGACGAAGGGGTGGTAGGAAGAAAGGTGAAATGAGAACCTTACGTTCTTTTTTAAGTAAAGTAGTGATAATTTGTCCATGGTAAAATGTGATGACCAAACACACCGCCTTGAGACTTATCACGTTTTTCGTAAATAAATGGACAAGTGACCATCATCGACTAAACACAACCGCCTTGAGACTTTCTCATAGATTGTCTTCTCACCACTATCTGCCTTCTCCAGGCCGACGATCCTTTTTAGAATAGAAAACTTCAGGATAAACCGGCCAAGGAGGTCCGGGCCAAGAACAAGGCTAAGAAGCCTGCCAAGAAGAAGACAGACGCAATCAACCAGCTAAATCAGCATAGAGACACAATTATGCCTAGTGAGTTCATAGAATTCTTAAAAGACTAAAGGCGGATTGTTGTACTTCGAATTGTGCTATCTTTACCTAATAATAAGGTAAATTGGGTTTCTTTCATCCGTCATGGCATTTTTCAGAAAAGTCCTTCTATTTCAGAGAATTCAATTCGCAGTCCTGTTTTAGTTAAAACGAATCGTTATTTTCATATTTTAAACAAAAGTCCCTGTCTTTTCTCGAAATCAATCCGCCATCCAGATTTAAGTCACACCTAAACTGTTATTTTACATTTTTCGAAAACCTCCCCTGATGTTTTAGGTAATTCATCCGCGGATCATATTTAAGTCAAACAAATGCTTTTTAAAATCATCCATATCTTTTAAACCGTAACTCCGATTTGAACATGTTATATATGAAATTTGATTAAAAAATATGTAGAATATGAATATGAGAAATTTTACCTGTTAAGTATTTTTAAATATTATTTTGGAATATTTTGAGTCAAACCAAATGATTTTCTAAATTATTTGTATCTTTTAAACCGTAACTTCGATTTTAACATATTATATATGAAATTTTATTGGAAAAATGTGTGGAATCTAAATATGATGTTACTTTTGCCTATTAAATATTTTTTAAATATTGTTATGGAAGCAAACTTATCTTTACCTAATAATAAAGTAAATTGGGTTTCTTTCGTCCGTCATGACATTTTTCAGAAAAGTGCTTCTATTTCAGAGAATTCAATCCGCGGTCCTGTTTTAGTTAAAACAAATCGTTATTTTCGTATTTTATACAAAAGTCCCTCTCTTTTCTTGAAATCAACCCGCCATCCGGATTTAAGTCACACCCGAACTGTTATTTTACATTTTTCGAAAACCCCCTGATGTTTTAGGTAATTCATCCATGGATCATATTTAAGTCAAACACATGCTTTTTAAAATCATCCATATCTTTTAAACCGTAACTCCGATTTGAACATGTTATATATGAAATTTGATTAAAAATATGTAGAATATGAATATGAGAATATTTTTACCTGTTAGGTATTTTTAAATATTATTTTGGAATATTTTGAGTCAAACCAAATGATTTTCTAAATTATCTGTATCTTTTAAACCATAACTTCAATTTTAATATATTATATATGAAATTTTATTAGAAAAATGTGTGGAATCTAAATATGATGTTAATTTTACCTATTAAATATTTTTAAAATATTGTTATGGAAGCAAACTTATAATTTATAGTGCAAGATCCATTTTTTTCATACCTGCGGCGATCCAGATTGCAAATAAACACCCCACTATAACCATATAGGGAAAAGAAAACATCGATAACTACACATGCATACCTCTGAAAAATGTTGCAGGGGAAAACAACAGATTTCTCATTGCGAGAGTGAGAGAAAGCGAGCGAGAGAGAGAGAGAGGGAGGAAGGGAGGAGAGAGGGAGAGAGACGCCTTAGGATTAACCATATTCAACACATGTTTTTTGTTGTTTTCTGTGAACACCGAGGCCATCGCCGGCGAGGGTGAGAAGGAGGATAAGCGGCAACACAAATATGATGCCTCGCAAAAATAAAGGAGATGAACCTATTGTGGTCTTGAGTGATGGTTGTTGAGTTAAGAGCGTGTGTTATGTTTTCTCTCCCGTTGCAACGCACGGCCTCTTTTGCTGGTAACTTATAGCGCAAGATCCATTTTTTCATACCTGCGGCGATCCAGATTGCAAATAAACACCCCACTATAACCATATAGGGAAAAGAAAACATCGATAACTACACATGCATACCTCTGAAAAATGTTGCAGGGGAAAACAACAGATTTCTCATTGCGAGAGTGAGAGAAAGCGAGAGAGAGAGAGAGGGAGGGAGGGAGGGAGGGAGGAGAGAGAGGGAGAGAGACGCCTTAGGATTAACCATATTCAACACATGTTTTTTTGTTGTTTTGTGTGAACACCGAGGCCATCGCCGGCGAGGGTGAGAAGGAGGATAAGCGGCAACACAAATATGATGCCTCGCAAAAATAAAGGAGATGGACCTATTGTGGTCTTGAGTGATGTTGTTGAGTTAAGAGCGCGTGTTATGTTTTCTCTCCCGTTGCAATACACGGGCTCTTTTGCTAGTACTACTTTAGAACAAGGATCTGGCTGAAGATGAATGTAAAACATTGTTGCGGATCTGGCTGAAAGATGAATTGAAAAACATTGTTGCGGATCTGGCTGAAGATGAATGAAAAATCAAAAACACTTGTTGCTTATCAGAAACACTTGTTGCTTATCACAAACACTTGTGACTTGTCTCGTCTCTCTCAAATATATAAACCAGAAACAAAGTTAGGAATATTATGATTCTACCGCTTCAAAACCACACCGAAAAGGCCATCAATCAAGGAACATAAGCCAAAAAGGGAACGAGAATCAAAGAGCTGCACAGTCATCACCTTCGGGGTCGCGCCTGTAGCTGGGGCAGACCAGGAGGGGCCGGTGAAGGAGACGAGACAGACCAACCGGGGTGCTGGGGAGGGGTCGATGGACGGAGCAGCCGGGATGCAGGGGAGGGGGTGGCGAAGGAGATGCGCCGTTCGCACGCCCCACTCAGCATTTTTACAATCGAAAAACCGCTTGCAGTTCACTCATACTCATCCCCGGTCGTCCTTTAAACATTATGGCAGTTCGCTCCTAGTCGTCCCGTCCTTTCACATTACGGCAGTTCCACTATTCCTAACCCTCCTCCAAAATCCATGGCGTCACAAATCTCCATGATCGGCGGTGAGTACAAGATTAGAACCATCACCGGCGATGAGTTCGACGTCATCTACACCCGTTCTTCCGAGACGGTGAAAGGATGCCTTTGTAACATCCCAAATTTTCAATTTGGAATGTTATACATTAGATCATCATGCATATCATATTTTATTTTGCTTTTGGTTTTGATCCTAGAAAATCCTAAGCAACTCAAGGACCCACGGAGAGAGTTGGGGATTTCGTTATTTACATATTTGAGTTTTCTCAAATTATGTAAACAGGATCATTTGATTTTATTTATTTTATCATCAATTATTTCTATTACAAAAATATGAGAGAGGGAATAAAATGACTGTCCCAAAATATAGAAATATTGAGGATTTAATAAAAAAATCAAATAAGTTTTATTTCGGAGTTTTTCGGTATTTTATTTGAATTTAGGAAAAATGCTTGTTTTTCAAAGTTGTAGTTTGGGCCCAGATAAATGTTCACTTTATCGGGCTTGATTTTAGAAACCCGGGAACATTTATTTCGTGATTTCTGGAGTCTGTTTAGTATTTCTTTTTATTTTTCTTCCGAGCGGAATTATTTAAAAAAACGCGGAACCGACTTTGGGCCGTACTCGGCCAGGACTCCGCCTGGCCGGGGCCTTTATAAGGCGCGCCCGAGGCCCGAGCCAAGCCAGCCCACCACCGCCGCCCTAACCCTAGCGCGCCCCAGCCCCAGCCGCCGCCGCCGTCGCCCGCCGCCCGCCGCCGCCGCCGCCGGAGTTGCGCGCCGCCCGAGGTTCGCCGCCGCCTCGTTTTCCATGCCGTTAGAAAAATTATGTTCGTCGTTTTTCTTTTTCATCGGATTATTTTCACGGTTATTTTCTGATCGCGATTTCTGATCCGATTTTCATTTTAGTATAACTTTTCGCTCATTTATCGGAATCAGGCGATTCAAGCGCCTAGAGTTTCATCTCGAAACCCTCTTTCCGAATAATCAACTTAAACATGTTTTTGCTACTATAAAATTTTCCCTAGATCCAGATTACTAGAATGAAGTTGTTTTCTTTCGCCGTTTGATTTCTTTTGCTTCGTTCGATTTGATTCATTTTGCAAACCAGGGTTCTTAAGCTGAACTTTCTAGTTAGATCTTCTATTTGAGTTTTACCTGTGCATTAGATGAGTACTTATTGTATGCTTGTTGTTTGTCTGTGATAGAATACCCGGAGTGCGCCGCCTGTTACTTCGAATCTCTAGGTTTCGCGGATCATCAGCAAGGCAAGTAACACTTTGATCATACTTTTTCTACAACCCAGTTTTATTGCATTAGATCAATCCTCACACATTGCATGATTAGGTTCTAATTAAATTGTGGGATGGGAAGTAGATGAGGTAGTACCTATTACCTGTTTATTATCAAACCTTTGGGAGTTACTTCTACGTTTGCTTATTATGCCATGCTATGCTAGTAGACGTGGATTGGGTGAGTGATATCCATGACAGATGTGAGATTGTTAATTAATGGTTTATCTAAGGTGGCAACTTAAACACATATCTGGGTGGATTGAGGCACCTGGGGTTTCCAGGACTTGCCTGTTTTTCTTTTGGACCGCCACCCAGGCTCAAAGGGATCATGAGATTATTCATACTAGAAACTTTCGTGTGCAGCCACAAGCCATTATGGGCTCTGGCATAGTTGACTAAGTTGTGCGAACTCTTACAGTGGTAGACTAGCAGATGTAGGGGATGTAGGTGGTACGGTCTACCCGATCGTAAGGTGCTAGCGCTTCTGAAAGACTATGTCTCGGTCATCCGTTTCTCAAACACCATGTAGTGCGAGAAATCCAACGGAGGCGATCGAGTCTTGTGGGGAAAAGTGCGCAAACCTCTGCAGAGTGTAACAAACTAATCATGGTTAGCCGTGTCCCCGGTTATGGACATCTTGAGTATCTAGTACCTGGATTATCATGTGAATCTCAATATGTTACTCTAAATTAATTTTGTTGGGTTTTAATGATGTTACTTAATTGGGATTGAGAATGCTGTCAACCATTCTCAATGTTTAACAACCACCATGATAGTAATTAATTTATTCCTTTGAAGTAGGGAAAAATTGGCTTTACGCAAAAACTGTAACCATAGAGCTTTCCACCAGCCAAATATGCATATAGTATAGCTGTTGCATTCCATTATTCTCTATGTGTTATCTTGCCAGCATATTCCACGTGCTGACCCGTTTTCGGGCTGCAACGTTAATGTTGCAGACTTTTCATATGATGATTGAGGAGTTTTAGGTCGTGGTTTTTTACTCAGTGATGCCGTTGGAGTTGATGGACTCACTTATCTTCCAAGCCTTCCGCTGTTATCGTTATTAGATGGCCTTAAGCCATATTCATTGTAATAAGTTCTCTTTTGAGACACTCGATGTAATAAGTGTGTGATTGCTACTCTGCTATAAATCCTTCGAGTACTGTGTGGTGTCAGCATTACTGATCCAGGGATGACACCGGAGCACAGAGATCAGACTGTTTGAGGTCTGGTCGCTACAGAGATGGTATCAGAGCACACGCTGACTGTAGGACACGACCACTAAGCTAAAGACCTAGATCACTACTAACACTCTTCTCTTCCGACTTCTCATATTTTCTACTCTTTCGGATGGTGGATGCAAGGAACAAGTTCACCCAACCGGATGAAGATACACCCTTTGGACGCCACTTGAAGGAAGTCACTAGATACCTGAACATAGGAGTACCAAGCTTCACGGGAACCTACAACGCCACTTTACCTGAAGAAGAGCGCTGGATGATTCAAGTTCAAGTTCCAGGAAGGACGTTCATGCCAGTCACTGAGCCCATAGAGTTTTCTTTTGATGCACCAACTTGGAGTCTAGGAAAGAGCATGGCAGCTCACATCGCCATGGGACGCATTGGAGAAGTCTACCGCAAGGATCTTAAGGATACTATCTACCAGATTTGTGGGCGCCGAGATGAACACTGGGAGATGATCAGCACCAGGAAAGATAGATCAATTGCAGCTTTTATTCAGGAGTTAAACCAGCACATTCGACGACAGGAGAATTAGATGTGCGCCGACATGATAGATCTGAAGAAGGCTAAGACTAGAATCAAGGAACTGGAGGAAGAACTCAAGGCTACACGCGAAGATTATGAAGAAGAAATTGAAGTATCGGTGGAGAAGAATGACGATCTGATTAAGAAGATAGGAATATTTATGGGAGGCCCGACACCAGTAGATGAAGACGAAGAACCCAAGGAGATTAGCCCGGAGGACTACATCATCATTGACGGCACCGACTCGGAACAAGATAGTAGCGATGATGACTATGTGGATGAAGCAGGAGCAGATATCATGGAGTCTACAACCGTAGAATATTTCTAGTAGACCACCTCATCAGTAGTAGTAGTCCACCATGTAAATATAGTAGTCCGAGCACTTTTGCGATAGCTAGATCGATTGTATGTCCTTGTTTGATTGATTGAAGTGAATTGTTTGTTTTTGCCTCATGTGCATATGGGTAGTGTTTTCCCTTTTAGACCCCCTCTATTCTTATATCTCATCTTTTCTAAACCCTCAGATGCCTCCGAGACGTGACCCCGGATTTGCCTTTCCGCCGGAGCTCACCCAGTTGATCCAGCAGCAGAACACCTTGATGCAGTTGCTAGTTCAGAATCAGAATCAAGGGAACAACAACAACAACCCACAACCACCACCTATTGACCACTTAGCCCGTTTTCTTAGGCTGAATCCGCCGGTGTTTTCCAGTAGCACCGAGCCGATAGTAGCAGATGATTGGCTCCGCAAGATAGCTAGGGAGTTGACCACAGCAAGATGCGCAGATGCGGAGAAGGTGAAGTTTGCCGCACATCAGTTAGAAGGACCTGCAGCATCTTGGTGGGAGAATTTCACAGCCACCTTTCCAGTCAACACTGTCACATGGGACCAGTTTCAGCAGGCTTTTCGTACTGCCCATGTTTCAGCAGGAGCAATGGCCATGAAGAAGCATGAGTTTCGTAACTTGCGCCAAGGAGGACGGACAGTTGGCCAGTATGTGGAGGAGTTTAGTAAGCTAGCACGATATGCCCCAGATGACGTTGCTACAGATGCAGCTAAGCAGGAGAAATTCCTGGAAGGATTGAATGATGAGTTGAGTATGTAGTTGATGGTAGCCACCTTCAACAACTACCAGGAGTTGGTAGATCATGCTCTTATGATTGAAGGGAAGTAGCAGCAAATTGAGAACCGCAAGAGAAAGTATGGACAAGGAAAGTATTATTCAGGAGCTCAGCAGAAGCCACGTTTTACCCCTAGACCGGGAGGACATTTTCAGCATACCCATGGAGTAGGTAGCTCGCACAATCACAATGGCACCAAGAATGGTAATGGGAATGGAGGAAGCAATGGCCATAACAGCAGCACCCCATCAACCCCAGCCAAGAAGGACTTGAGCCACGTCACTTGCTATAAGTGTTCGAAGCCAGGACATTATGCAAATGAATGTCCTAAAGTCCAAAACGGCAATGGAAGCTCTGGAAAGAAGCCGAACCCTTTCAATAGGGGACGGGTGAACCACGTTAATGTGGAGGAGGTTGAAGCTCAGCCCGATGCAGTAATAGGTAATTTTTTGGTTAAGTCATTTACTGCACTCGTTCTTTTTGATACTGGTGCATCGCATTCATACATATCAAGGGGATTTGTGGATAAGTATAAACTACCAACCCAAGCCCTTAGGTCACCCATGTTAGTAACCTCGCCAGGAGCAGAGTATGTGGCAAGTCTATGGTGTGATCGGTTACCATTAAGGATTGGTAACTATGTTTTTCCCTCAGACCTAATAGTATTGGAATCTCAAGGATTGGATGTGATATTAGGCATGGATTGGTTATCAAAGTATGAAGGGAATATTGAGTGCGCTAGTAAGTCAATTTTGCTTACCACACCAGAAGGGAGAAGGATCAAGTATGTAACCCGGCATGTGCCAAACAGGACACAAGTAAATTCCTTATCAGGAGTTGTGCAGGAGGAAGTACCAGTGGTAAAGGATTTCCCTGATGTATTTCCCGAAGAGTTGCCAGGCATGCCACCGGATAGAGACATTGAGTTTTTGATTGAGCTTTTGCCTGGGCCAATATCGAAGAGACCATATAGGATGCCAGCAAAAGATTTGGTGGAAATTAAGAAGCAGATTAAGGAGTTACTGGATAAAGGTTACATTCACCCAAGTTCTTCGCCTTGGGGATCACCGGTACTTCTAGTAAAGAAGAAGGATGGATCGTTAAGGATGGTTGTTGACTATCGAGGATTGAATGAAGTAACAATCAAGAACAAGTACCCGCTACCAATGATCAATGATCTGTTTGATCGATTGCAAGGAGCTAAAGTGTTTTCCAAGATTGATTTGCGATCAGGATACCATCAGTTGAAGATTCGAGAACAGGATATTCCGAAGACAGCTTTTACCACCAGGTATGGGATGTATGAGTATACCGTTATGTCATTTGGACTGACTAACGCGCCTGCCTATTTTATGAACATGATGAACAAAGTGTTTATGGAGTTTTTGGATAAGTTCGTCGTAGTGTTCATTGATGATATCCTGGTATATTCGAAGAATGAAGAGGAGCATAAGGAGCATTTGCGTTTGGTACTTGGAAAGCTCAGAGAACATCAATTATATGCCAAGTTCAGCAAATGTGAGTTTTGGTTGAAGGAAGTAGGATTCCTCGGACATGTTATATCTGGAGAAGGTATAGTAGTAGATCCCGCTAAAGTTGATACCGTGACCAAGTGGGAAGCCCCAACTACAGTTGGAGAGATCCGGAGTTTTCTTGGACTCGCAGGATACTACCGTAGGTTTATTGAAAATTTCTCAAAGATCGCGAAACCTATGACGGAGTTGTTGAAGAAGGATGCTAAGTTCAAATGGAATGAGGAGTGTGAGGCTAGTTTCCAGGAGTTGAAGAAACGTTTGGTTACCTCATCAGTGTTGATTTTGCCAGATCAAACCAAGGACTATGAGGTGTATTGCGACGCTTCACGTCGAGGACTTGGAGCAGTGCTTATGCAGGAAGGGAGAGTTGTTTCGTATGCTTCACGACAACTGAAGCCCCACGAATTGAATTATGCTACGCATGATTTGGAGTTAGCAGCCGTAGTGCATGCATTGAAGACATGGAGACATTTCCTCATTGGAAATCATTGTGAGGTGTACACGGATCATAAGAGTCTGAAGTACATTTTCACGCAGAAGGAGTTGAATCTTAGACAAAGGAGATGGTTGGAGCTCATCAAGGATTATGATATGAGATTGCATTATCATCCCGGGAAGGCTAATGTAGTAGCTGATGCATTAAGCCGCAAGAGCCATGTCAATACACTAATGACGGGAGAAATACCCAAGGAGTTAGCAGAAAATCTTCGTGAACTATGTGTGGAAATAGTTCCGAGAGGCTATGTAGCAGCGCTAGAAATTCAGTCAACCTTGATGGACAGAATCAGAGAAGCTCAGAAAACTGACAAAGAGATTGCCGCTATAAAGGAGAAACTGAGCAAAGGAAAAGCTAAAGGATTTCGCGAGGATGAGCACGACACCCTATGGTTTGAAGACCGTGTTTACGTGCCCAATAACCCGGAAATCAGGAAGTTGATTCTGCAAGAGGCACATGATTCACCGTATTCGATTCACCCAGGAAATACCAAGATGTATTTGGATTTGAAGGATATTTTCTGGTGGACCGGAATGAAAAAGGATATTGCGGAGTATGTAGCAGTTTGTGACGTATGTCAGAGAGTAAAGGCAGAGCATCAGAAGCCAGCAGGATTGTTGCAACCATTGCCGATACCCGAATGGAAGTGGGATAAGCTAGGCATGGATTTTATCACGGGATTACCAAGGACTCGTTCAGGCTATGACTCGATTTGGGTTGTAGTCGATCGATTGACGAAGGTAGCACATTTCATCCCAGTAAAGACCACTTACACCAGTGCTAAGTTGGCAAAGATATACATGACCAGGATCGTATGTTTGCATGGAGTTCCGAGGAGCATCGTATCAGATAGAGGAACCCAGTTTACCTCAAAGTTCTGGAAGCAGTTGCATGAGACTTTGGGTACTAGGTTAGAATTTAGTACAGCTTTTCATCCGCAGACAGATGGACAGACTAAGAGAGTCAATCAGATTTTGGAGGATATGCTGAGAGCTTGTGCGCTAGATTATGGATCTAGTTGGGACGATAATTTGCCATATGCAGAGTTCTCTTACAATAATAGCTATCAGACCAGTTTGAAGATGGCACCTTTCGAAGCTTTGTACGAAAGGAGGTGCAGGACACCGTTGTCATGGGACGAAGTTGGAGACCGCCAGTTGTTTGGACCAGATCTGATTAAGGAGTCTGAACAGAAGGTGAAGTTGATTCGCGATAGGCTCAAGGTAGCCCAGTCCAGGAAGAAGAGCTACGCAGATTCTAAACGCAAGGAGACAGTTTACGAAGTCGGAGATAGAGCTTATCTTCGAGTATCCCCACTTCGAGGGATTAAGCGCTTTGGAGTTAAGGGGAAGTTAGCACCACGATTTGTAGGACCATATCGAGTTTTGGAGCGTATGGGAGAAGTGGCTTACAAGTTGGAATTGTCAGAAGGATTAACAGGAGTTCATGATGTGTTTCACGTTTCTCAGTTGAAGAAGTGTCACGCGGAGATGGCTGACATACCTTTGAGAGACACAGTGCCATTGGAAGCAATTCAGTTGGATAACAATTTGAACTATGAGGAGAAACCAGTCAAGATTCTTGAGTTTGCCAGCCGAGTTACTCATAGCAAGGTTATCAAGTTTTGCAAAGTTCAGTGGAGCCACCACACGGAGGATGAAGCCACCTGGGAGTGAGAGGAAGATTTGCTCAAAGACCACCCTCACCTATTTTCTAGCCAACCCGAATCTCGAGGGCGAGATTCATCTTAAGGGGGGTAGGTTTGTAACATCCCAAATTTTTAATTTGGAATGTTATACATTAGATCATCATGCATATCATATTTTATTTTGCTTTTGGTTTTGATCCTAGAAAATCCTAAGCAACTCAAGGACCCACGGAGAGAGTTGGGGATTTCGTTATTTACATATTTGAGTTTTCTCAAATTATGTAAATAGGATCATTTGATTTTATTTATTTTATCATCAATTATTTCTATTACAAAAATATGAGAGAGGGAATAAAATGACTTTCCCAAAATATAGAAATATTGAGGATTTAATAAAAAAATCAAATAAGTTTTATTTCGGAGTTTTTCGGTATTTTATTTGAATTTAGGAAAAATGCGTGTTTTTCAAAGTTGTAGTTTGGGCCCAGATAAATGTTCACTTTATCGGGCTTGATTTTAGAAACACGGGAAAATTTATTTCGTGATTTTTGGAGTCCGTTTAGTATTTCTTTTTATTTTTCTTCCGAGCGGAATTATTTAAAAAAAACGTGGAACCGACTTTGGGCCGTACTCGGCCAGGACTCCGCCTGGCCGGGGCCTTTATAAGGCGCGCCCGAGGCCCGAGCCGAGCCAGCCCACCACCGCCGCCCTAACCCTAGCGCGCCCCAGCCCCAGCCGCCGCCGCCGCCGCCGCCGCCGGAGTTGCGCGCCGCCCGAGGTTCGTCGCCGCCTCGTTTTCCGTGCCGTTAATTATTTTTTTCTGTTCGTCGTTTTTCTTTTTCATCGGATTTTTTTTGCGGTTATTTTTCTGATCGCGATTTCTGATCCGATTTTCGTTTTAGTATAACTTTTCGCTCGTTTATCGGAATCAGGCGATTCAAGCGCCTGGAGTTTCGTCTCGAAACCCTCTTTCCGAATAATCAACTTAAACATGTTTTTGCTACTGTAAAATTTGCCCTAGATCCAGATTAATAGAACGAAGTTGTTTTCTTTCGCCGTTTGATTTCTTTTGCTTCGTTCGATTTGATTCTTTTTGCAAACCAGGGTTCTTAAGTTGAACTTTCTGGTTAGATCTTCTATTTGAGTTTTACCTGTGCATTAGATGAGTACTTATTGTATGCTTGTTGTTTGTCTGCGATAGAATACCCTAGATCCAGATTTGCCCTAGATCCAGATTACAATAATCAACTTAAACATGTTTTTGCTACTGTAAAATTTGCCCTAGATCCAGATTACTAGAACGAAGTTGTTTTCTTTCGCTGTTTGATTTCTTTTGCTTCGTTCGATTTGATTCTTTTTGCAAACCAGGGTTCTTAAGTTGAACTTTCTGGTTAGATCTTCTATTTGAGTTTTACCTGTGCATTAGATGAGTACTTATTGTATGCTTGTTGTTTGTCTGCGATAGAATACCCGGAGTGCGCCGCCTGTTACTTCGAATCTCTAGGTTTCGCGGATCATCAGCAAGGCAAGTAACACTTTGATCATACTTTTTCTACAACCCAGTTTTATTGCACTAGATCAATCCTCACACATTGCATGATTAGGTTCTAATTAAATTGTGGGATGGGAAGTAGATGAGGTAGTACCTATTACCTGTTTATTATCAAACCTTTGGGAGTTACTTCTACGTTTGCTTATTATGCCATGCTATGCTAGTAGACGTGGATTGGGTGAGTGATATCCATGACAGATGTGAGATTGTTAATTAATGGTTTATCTAAGGTGGCAACTTAAACACACATCTGGGTGGATTGAGGCACCTGGGGTTTCCAGGACTTGCCTGTTTTTCTTTTGGACCGCCACCCAGGCTCAAAGGGATCATGAGATTATTCATACTAGAAACTTTCGTGTGCAGCCACAAGCCATTATGGGCTCTGGCATAGTTGACTAAGTTGTGCGAACTCTTACAGTGGTAGACTAGCAGATGTAGGGGATGTAGGTGGTACGGTCTACCTGATCGTAAGGTGCTAGCGCTTATGAAAGACTATGTCTCGGTCATCCGTTTCTCAAACACCATGTAGTGCGAGAAATCCAACGGAGGCGATCGAGTCTTGTGGGGAAAAGTGCGCAAACCTCTGCAGAGTGTAACAAACTAATCATGGTTAGCCGTGTCCCCGGTTATGGACATCTTGAGTATCTAGTACCTGGATTATCATGTGAATCTCAATATGTTACTCTAAATTAATTTTGTTGGGTTTTAATGATGTTACTTAATTGGGATTGAGAATGCTGTCAACCATTCTCAATGTTTAACAACCACCATGATAGTAATTAATTTATTCCTTTGAAGTAGGGAAAAATTGGCTTTACGCAAAAACTGTAACCATAGAGCTTTCCACCAGCCAAATATGCATATAGTATAGCTGTTGCATTCCATTATTCTCTATGTGTTATCTTGCCAGCATATTCCACGTGCTGACCCGTTTTCGGGCTGCAACGTTAATGTTGCAGACTTTTCAGACGACGATTGAGGAGTTTTAGGTCGTGGTTCTATACTTAGTGATGCCGTTGGAGTTGATGGACTCACTTATCTTCCAAGCCTTCCGCTGTTATCGTTATTAGATGGCCTTAAGCCATATTCATTGTAATAAGTTCTCTTTTGAGACACTCGATGTAATAAGTGTGTGATTGCTACTCTGCTATAAATCCTTCGCGTACTGTGTGGTGTCAGCATTACTGATCCAGGGATGACACCGGAGCACAGAGATCAGACTGTTTGAGGTCTGGTCGCTACAGCCTTGCTCGCTTCACACTCATGTTCAAAAAGTCAAATGATGAATGGGTCGCTGGGCTAGATGTTGAGTACACCACACTCCTGGGGAAAAAGAAGAATCTAAAGGAGGAAGAGAGGAAGAAGCCCGCCGTGATCCAGGTTTGCGTGCATGACTTGTGCTTGGTCTACCACATATGCCATGCCGACATTGAGTGCGTGGAATTTAAGAACTTCCTCAAGGATGGCCGAGTCAAATTCGTTACTGTGGACTTTAGGAACGACAAAGAAGTCCTGCGTCAGATAGGCCTCGTTGTAGGCGAGCCCTTCGACCTCCAGAAGAAAAGGCTGGTGCCCTCCCGTGATCAGCCTTCAATGCTGACCCTGGCAGCAGCCATGGTTCATCCTTCGTACGGTACACTGAAGAAACCTTCCTACAAGTTTCATCATGCATGGAAGTGGAATGTACTAGATATAGACCACATCCACTACGCTGCAATGGATGCCTACCTTTGTTTCAATATCTACAAGGGTTGGATGAAGAGCAAGAGGCAAGTGTGCGGTTCAAGCAAAGAAGTATCACCCAAGAGGAAGAGGGACAAGGACGAAGTCGAGCACGTGGACGAGGAGTCCGAGTAAGGTGGCAGTGTCGTTGCTCATGGTGGTTCTAATGAAGTGTCTACCGGATTAGTTGCTTAGTTTAATTTCAGGTGTGCTTAGTTTTATTTGAGGGGTGTGTTGTGCTGAGCCCCCAGCAGAACTATGTTATGTTCCTTCTCGTTACTTTAACTCTTCAGTACGTACATACTAGTATTTCTTACAGTTCATCTTTTAGTTGGTATAGTACTACCACTTGTTTCTTCACATTTTATACGTACAATATATATGGCCTGAAGGAAATATGCCCTAGAGGCAATAATAAAGTTATTATTTATTTCCTTATTTCATGATAAATGTTTATTATTCATGCTAGAATTGTATTAACCGGAAACATAATACATGTGTGAATAGATAGACAAAATAGAGTGTCACTAGTATGCCTCTACTTGACTAGCTTGTTGATCAAAGATGGTTAAGTTTCCTAACCATAGACATGAGTTGTCATTTGATTAACGGGATCAAATCATTTGGAGAATGATGTGATTGACTTGACCAATTCCGTTAGCTTAGCACTTGATCGTTTAGTCTGTTGCTATTGCTTTCTTCATGACTTATACATGTTCCTATGACTATGAGATTATGCAACTCCCGTTTACCGGAGGAACACTTTGTGTGCCACCAAACGTCACAACGTAACTGGGTG
Organism: Triticum urartu; assembly: GCF_056163025.1. Classification (NCBI taxonomy): domain Eukaryota; kingdom Viridiplantae; phylum Streptophyta; class Magnoliopsida; order Poales; family Poaceae; genus Triticum; species Triticum urartu. The sequence continues at coordinate 168,816,997 of NC_141876.1, read as the reverse complement.
ATTATAAAGGTGCTCTACATGTGTCTCCAAAGGTACTTGTTGGGTTGGCGTATTTCAAGATTAGGATTTGTCACTCTGATTGTCGGAGAGGTAACTCTAGGCCCACTCGGTAATGCACATCACTATAAGCCTTGCAAGCATTGCAACTAATGAGTTAGTTGTGGGATGATGTATTACGGAACGAGTAAAGAGACTTGCCGGTAACGAGATTGAACTAGGTATTGAGATACCGACAATCGAATCTCGGGCAAGTAACATACCGATGATAAAGGGAACAACGTATGTTGTTATGCGGTCTGATCGATAAAGATCTTCATAGAATATGTATGAGCCAATATGGGCATCCAAGTCCCGCTATTGGTTATTGACCAGAGAGGTGTCTCGGTCATGTCTACATAGTTCTCGAACCCGTAGGGTCCGCACGCTTAACGTTCGTTGACGATATAGTACTATATGAGTTATGTATGTTGATGACCGAACGTTGTTCGGAGTCCGGGATGAGATCACGGACATGACGAGGAACTCCGGAATGGTCCGGAGATAAAGTTTGATATATGGGATAATAGTGTTTGGTCACCGGAAGGGTTCCGGAATTCACTGGAAGGGATTCCGGATGTTTCCCGAAATGTTTGGGTACGAGAACACTTTATTTGGGCCAAAGGGGAAAGCCCACAAGGTTTTTGGAAAGCGCAAAAAGAAGTTTTGCGGAGTCCAGGGGCCAGACGCCAGGGTCCCTGGTGTCTGGGTCCAGACGCCGGGAACCCTGGCGTCTGGCCCTGGAGTCTGAGAAGGACTCTTGCCTTTCGGGTGAAACCGACTTTGTGGAGGCTTTTACTCCAAGTTTCGACCCCAAGGCTCAACATATAAATAGAGGGTAGGGCTAGCACCCAAGACACATCAAGAAACACCAAGCCGTGTGCCGGCAACCCCGTCCCCTCTAGTTTATCCTCCGTCCTAGTTTTCGTAGTGCTTAGGCGAAGCCCTGCGGAGATTTTTCTTCACCAACACCGTCACCACGCCGTCGTGCTATCGGAACTCATCTACTACTTCGCCCCTCTTGCTGGATCGAGAAGGCGAGGACGTCACCGAGCCGAACATGTGCAGAACTCGGAGGTGCCGTGCTTTCGATACTTGGATCGGTCGGATCGTGAAGACGTGCGACTACATCAACCGCGTTGATATAACGCTTCCGCGAACGGTCTACGAGGGTACATAGACAACACTCTCCCCTCTCGTTGCTATGCATCACCATGATCTTGCGTGTGTGTAGGAAATTTTTGAAATTATTGTGTTCCCGAACAGTGGCATCCGAGCCAGGTTTTATGCGTAGATGTCATATGCACGAGTAGAACACAAGTGAGTTGTGGGCGATATAAGTCATACGGCTTACCAACATGTCATACTTTGGTTCGGCGGTATTGTTGGATGAAGCGGCCCGGACCGACATTACGCGTACGCTTACACGAGACGGGTTCTACCGACGTGCTTTGCACACAGGTGGCTGGCGGGTGTCAGTTTCTCCAACTTTAGTTGAACCGAGTATGGCTACGCCCGGTCCTTGCGAAGGTTAAAACAGCACCAACTTGACAAACTATTGTTGTGGTTTTGATGCGTAGGTAAGAACGGTTCTTGCTAAGCCCGTAGCAGCCACGTAAAATTTGCAACAACAAAGTAGAGGACGTCTAACTTGTTTTTGCAGGGCATGTTGTGATGCGATATGGTCAAGACATGATGCTAAATTTTATTGTATGAGATGATCATGTTTTGTAACCAAGTTATCGGCAACTGGCAGGAGCCATATGGTTGTCGCTTTATTGTATGCAATGCAATCGCCCTGTAATGCTTTACTTTATCACTAAACGGTAGCGATAGTCGTGGAAGCATAAGATTAGCGAGACGACAACGATGCTACGATGGAGATCAAGGTGTCGCGCCGGTGACGATGGTGATCATGAAGGTGCTTCGGAGATGGAGATCACAAGCACAAGATGATGATGGCCATATCATATCACTTATATTGATTGCATGTGATGTTTATCTTTTATGCATCTTATCTTGCTTTGATTGACGGCAGCATTATAAGATGATCCCTCACTAAATTATCAAAGTATAAGTGTTCTCCCTGAGTATGCGCTGTTGCGAAAGTTCTTCGTGCTGAGACACCACGTGATGATTGGGTGTGATAGGCTCTACGTTCAAATACAGCGGGTGCAAAACAGTTGCACACGCGGGATACTGAGGTTAAAGTTGACGAGCCTAGCATATAACAGATATGGCCTCGGAACACGGAGACCGAAAGGTCAAGCGTGAATCATATAGTAGATATGATCAACATAGTGATGTTCACCATTGATACTACTCCATCTCACGTGATGATCGGACGTGGTTTAGTTGATATGGATCACGTGATCGCTTAGAGGATTAAAGGGATGTCTATCTAAGTGGGAGTTCTTAAATAATATGATTAAATTGAACTTAAATTTATCATGAACTTAGTACCTGATAGTATCTTGCTTGTCTATGTTGAATATAGATAGATGGCCCGTGCTGTTGTTCCATTGAATTTTAATGCGTTCCTTGAGAAAGCAAAGTTGAAAGATGATGGTAGCAATTACACGGACTGGGTCCGTAACTTGAGGATTATCCTCATTGCTGCACAGAAGAATTACGTCTTGGAAGCACCGCTAAGTGCCAAGCCTGCTGCAGGAGCAACACCAGATGTTATGAACGTCTGGCAGAGCAAAGCTGATGACTACTCGATAGTTCAGTGTGCCATGCTTTACGGCTTAGAACCAGGTCTTCAACGACATTTTGAACGTCATGGAGCATATGAGATGTTCCAGGAGTTGAAGTTAATATTTCAAGCAAATGCTCAGATTGAGAGATATGAAGTCTCCAATAAGTTCTATAGCTGCAAGATGGAGGAGAATAGTTCTGTCAGTGAACATATACTCAAAATGTCTGGGTATCATAATCACTTGACTCAACTGGGAGTTAATCTTCCTATTGATAGTGTCATTGACAGAGTTCTTCAATCACTGCCACCAAGCTACAAAAGCTTCGTGATAAACTATAATATGCAAGGGATGAATAATACTATTCCCAAGCTCTTCGCGATGCTAAAAGCCGCGGAGGCAGAAATCAAGAAGGAGCATCAAGTGTTGATGGTCAATAAGACCACCAGTTTCAAGAAAAAGGGCAAAGGGAAGAAGAAGGGGAACTTCAAGAAGATCAGCAAACAAGTTGCTGCTCAGGAGAAGAAACCCAAGTCTGGACCTAAGCCTGAGACTGAGTGCTTCTACTGCAAGCAGACTGGTCACTGGAAGCGGAACTGCCCCAAGTATTTGGCGGATAAGAAGGATGGCAAAGTGAACAAAGGTATATGTGATATACATGTAATTGATGTGTACCTTACTAATGCTCGCAGTAGCACCTGGGTATTTGATACTTGTTCTATTGCTAACATTTGCAACTCGAAACAGAGGCTACAGATTAAGCGAAGATTGGCTAAGGACGAGGTGACGATGCGCGTGAGAAATGGTTCCAAAGTCGATGTGATCGCGGTCAGCACGCTACCTCTACATCTACCTTCGGGATTAGTATTAGACCTAAATAATTGTTATTTGGTGCCAGCGTTGAGCATGAACATTATATCTGGATCTTGTTCGATGCGAGGCGGTTATTCATTTAAATCAGAGAATAATGGTTGTTCTATTTATATGAGTAATATCTTTTATGGTCATGCACCCTTGAAGAGTGGTCTATTTTTGCTAAATCTCGATAGTGGTGATACACATATTCATAATATTGAAGCCAAAAAATGCAGAGTTGATAATGATAGTGCAACTTATTTGTGGCACTGCCGTTTAGGTCATATCAGAGTAAAGCGCATGAAGAAACTACATACTGATGGACTTTTGGAACCACTTGATTATGAATCACTTGGTACTTGCGAACCGTGCCTCATGGGCAAGATGACTAAAACGCCGTTCTCCAGAACTATGGAGAGAGCAACAGATTTGTTGGAGATCATACATACAGATGTATGTGGTCCAATGAATGTTGAGGCTCGTGGCGGATATCGTTATTTTCTCACCTTCACAGATGATTTAAGTAGATATGGGTATATCTACTTAATGAAACATAAGTCTGAAACATTTGAAAAGTTTAAAGAATTTCAGAGTGAAGTTGAAAATCATCGTAACAAGAAAATAAAGTATCTACAATCTGATCGTGGAGGAGAATATTTGAGTTATGAGTTTGGTCTTCATTTGAAACAATGCAGAATAGTTTCGCAACTCACGCCACCTGGAACATTACAGCGTAATGGTGTGTCCGAACGTCGTAATCGTACTTCACTAGATATGGTGCGATCTATGATGTCTCTTACTGATTTACCGCTGTCGTTTTGGGGATATACTTTAGAGACGGCCGCATTCACCTTAAATAGGGCACCATCGAAATCCGTTGAGACGACGCCTTATGAACTATGGTTTGGTAAGAAACCAAAGTTGTCGTTTCTAAAAGTTTGGGGCTGCGATGCTTATGTGAAAAAGCTTCAACCTGATAAGCTCGAACCCAAATCGGAGAAATGTGTCTTCATAGGATACCCAAAGGAGAATGTTGGGTACACCTTCTATCACAGATCCGAAGGCAAGAATTTTGTTGCTAAATTCGGAGTTTTTCTAGAGAAGGAGTTTCTCTCGAAAGAAGTGAGTGGGAGGAAAGTAGAACTTGATGAGGTAACTGTACCTGCTCCCTTATTGGAAAGTGGTTCATCACAGAAAACGGTTTCTGCGACACCTACACCAATTAGTGAAGAAGTTAATGATGATGATCATGAAACTTTAATCAAGTTGTTACTGAACCTCGTAGGTCAACCAGAGTAAGATCCGCACCAGAGTGGTATGGTAATCCTGTTCTGGAAGTTATGTTACTAGACCATGACGAACCTACGAACTATGAAGAAGCGATGGTGAGCCCAGATTCCGCAAAATGGCTTGAGGCCATGAAATCTGAGATGGGATCCATGTATGAGAACAAAGTGTGGACTTTGGTTGACTTGCCCGTTGATCGGCAAGCAATTGAGAATAAATGGATCTTCAAGAAGAAGACTGACGCTGACGGTAATATTACTGTCTACAAAGCTCGACTTGTCGCAAAAGGTTTTCGGCAAGGTCAAGGGATTGACTACGATGAGACCTTCTCACCCGTAGCGATGCTTAAGTCTGTCCGAATCATGTTAGCAATTGCCGCATTTTGTTATTATGAAATTTGGCAGATGGCTGTCAAAACTGCATTCCTGAATGGAATTCTGGAAGAAGAGTTGTATATGATGCAACCAGAAGGTTTTGTCGATCCAAAGGGAGCTAACAAAGTGTGCAAGCTCTAGCGATCCATTTATGGACTGGTGCAAGCCTCTCGGAGTTGGAATACATGCTTTCATAGTGTGATCAAAGCATTTGGTTTTATACAGACTTTTGGAGAAGCCTGTATTTACTAGAAAGTGAGTGGGAGCTCTGTAGCATTTCTGATATTATATGTGGATGACATATTACTGATTGGAAATGATATAGAATTTCTGGATAGCATAAAGGGATACTTGAATAAAAGTTTTTCTATGAAAGACCTCGGTGAAGCTACTTACATATTGGGCATCAAGATCTATAGAGATAGATCAAGACGCTTAATTGGACTTTCACAAAGCACATACCTTGACAAAGTTTTGAAAAAGTTCAAAATGGATCAAGCAAAGAAAGGTTTCTTTCCTGTGTTACAAGGTGTGAAGTTGAGTAAGACTCAATGCCCGACCACTGCAGAAGATAGAGAGAAGATGAAAGATGTTCCCTATGCTTCAGCCATAGGCTCTATCATGTATGCAACACTGTCTACCAGACCTGATGTGTGCCTTGCTATAAGTCTAGCAGGGAGGTACCAAAGTAATCCAGGAGTGGATCACTGGACAGCGGTCAAGAACATCCTAAAATACCTGAAAAGGACTAAGGATATGTTTCTCGTTTATGGAGGTGACAAAGAGCTTATTGTAAATGGTTACGTTGACGCAAGCTTTGACACTAATCCGGACGATTCTAAATCGCAAACCGGATACGTGTTTATATTAAACGGTGGAGCTATCAGTTGGTGCAGTTCTAAACAAAGCGTCGTGGTAGGATCTACGTGTGAAGCGGAGTACATAGCTGCTTCGGAAGCAGCAAATGAAGGAGTCTGGACGAAGGAGTTCATATCCGATCTAGGTGTCATACCTAGTGCATCGGGTCCAATGAAAATATTTTGTGACAATACTGGTGCAATTGCCTTGGCGAAGGAATCCAGATTTCACAAGAGAACCAAGCACATCAAGAGATGCTTCAATTCCATCCGGGATTTAGTCCAGGTGGGAGATATAGAAATTTGCAAGATACATACGGATCTGAATGTTGCAGACCCGTTGACTAAGCCTCCTCCACGAGCAAAACATGATCAACACCAAGGCTCCATGGGTGTTAGAATAATTATTGTGTAATCTAGATTATTGACTCTAGTGCAAGTGGGAGACTGAAGGAAATATGCCCTAGAGGCAATAATAAAGTTATCATTTATTTCCTTATTTCATGATAAATGTTTATTATTCATGCTAGAATTGTATTAACCGGAAACATAATACATGTGTGAATACATAGACAAAACAGAGTGTCACTAGTATGCCTCTACTTGACTAGCTCGTTGATCAAAGATGGTTAAGTTTCCTAACCATAGACATGAGTTGTCATTTGATTAACGGGATCACATCATTAGGAGAATGATGTGATTGACTTGACCCATTCCGTTAGCTTAGCACTTGATCGTTTAGTTTGTTGCTATTGCTTTCTTCATGACTTATACATGTTCCTATGACTATGAGATTATGCAACTCCCGTTTGCCGGAGGAACGCTTTGTGTGCCACCAAAGGTCACAACGTAACTAGGTGATTATAAAGGTGCTCTACTGGTGTCTCCAAAGGTACTTGTTGGGTTGGCGTATTTTGAGATTAGGATTTGTCACTCCGATTGTCGGAGAGGTATCTCTGGGCCCACTCGGTAATGCACATCACTATAAGCCTTGCAAGCATTGCAACTAATGAGTTAGTTGCGGGATGATGTATTACAGAACGAGTAAAGAGACTTGCCGGTAACGAGATTGAACTAGGTATTGAGATACCGACGATCGTATCTCGGGCAAGTAACATACCGATGACAAAGGGAACAATGTATGTTGTTATGCGGTCTGACCGATAAAGATCTTCGTAGAATATGTAGGAGCCAATATGGGCATCCAGGTCCCGCTATTGGTTATTGACCAGAGAGGTGTCTCGGTCATGTCTACATAGTTCTCGAACCTGTAGGGTCCGCACGCTTAACGTTCGTTGACGATATAGTACTATATGAGTTATGTATGTTGATGACCGAACGTTGTTCGGAGTCCAAGATGAGATCACGGACATGACGAGGAACTCCGGAATGGTCCGGAGATAAAGTTTGATATATGGGATAATAGTGTTTGGTCACCGGAAGGGTTCCGGAATTCACTGGAAGGGGTTCCGGATGTTTCCCGAAATGTTTTGGTATGAGAACACTTTATTTGGGCCAAAGGGGAAAGCCCACAAGGTTTTTGGAAAGCGCAAAAAGAAGTTTTGCGGAGTCCAGGGGCCAGACGCCAGGGTACCTGGCGTCTGGGTCCAAACGCCGGGAACCCTGGCGTCTGGCCCTGGAGTCCGAGAAGGACTCTTGCCTTTCGGGTGAAACCGACTTTGTGGAGGCTTTTACTCCAAGTTTCGACCCCAAGGCTCAACATATAAAAAGAGGGGTAGGGCTAGCACCCAAGACACATCAAGAAACACCAAGCCATGTGCCGGCAACCCCGTCCCCTCTAGTTTATCCTCCGTCCTAGTTTTCGTAGTGCTTAGGCGAAGCCCTGCGGAGATTGTTCTTCACCAACACCGTCACCACACCGTCGTGCTGTCGGAACTCATCTACTACTTCGCCCCTCTTGCTGGATCGAGAAGGCGAGGACGTCACCGAGCCGAACGTGTGCAGAACTCGGAGGTGCCGTGCTTTTGGTACTTGCATCGGTCGGATCGTGAAGACGTATGACTACATCAACCGCGTTGATATAACGCTTCCGCGAACGGTCTACGAGGGTACGTAGATAACACTCTCCCCTCTCATTGCTATGCATCACCATGATCTTGCGTGTGCGTAGGAAATTTTTGAAATTATTGCATTCCCCAACATGGCCAACATCATAAAGGTACCCCAAGTAAATATTTCAAGGATACTCAAGCATCTAAGCTTGGGGATGCCCTGGTTGGCATCCCATCTTTATTCCTCAACAATTATCAGTATACCTCGGTTTTTGTTTTGTTCACATGATATGCTTCTTTTGTGTTTACTTTTATTTTCTTTTCCTTTATGCACCATGCTATTATGAGATAGTCCTTCATGGCTTTACAGAATTCTTCATGTGCTTCACCTAAATCTTTTGAGTATGGCTTTATAGAATGCTCTTTCTGCTTCATTTAAATATTTTGAGTATGGCTTTATAGAATGCTTCGTGTGCTTCACTTACATATTTTGAGCTTGTATATTGGTCAATCAATGTTAATTGTGGAATGCTCTATGAACTTCACTTATATCTTTTAGAGTATGAATAAAGTTATCATCGAAATTGGGCTTGGAACACTGGTAGAAAAAGGGCCTATAGTCCCGGTTCGTAAGGGCCTTTAGTCCCGGTTCAGGAACCGGGACTAAAGTGTCGGTACTAATACCTCCCCCCTTTAGTCCCGGTTCAATCCAGAACCGGGACTAAAGGCCCTCCACGTGGGCAGTGCGCAGAGCCCAGCCAGGAGACCCTTTGGTCCCGGTTGGTGGCACCAACCAGGACCAATAGGCATCCACGCGTCAGCACTTCTGTGGCTGGGGTTTTTGTTTTTTTTGAAAGGGGGGGGGGGTTTGGGGGTTTTGGGGGGTTAATTTAGGTGTTTCATATATTGTGTTAGCTAGTTATAATTAATAGAGAGAAGTGTCCTCTGTTATGTCCGTGCTTGGTCGACGCTACGTACTATACATACGTATATAGAGAGGACTAGACACGCTAGCTAGCTAGTAATTAAGCAAACGAAGGAAACAGAAAGATCGTCATGAACATATATGCATATATACAGAGAGAAGTGATATCGACCACCTCTCCTTCTCCGAGAGATTGGTCGAACAACAAGTTCTCGTATATCTATCTGACACTACCGGCTACATATATACAATAATTATCTCTTACAAATATAATCATACGGACTCAGGGTCCACATAGAATTCTCCGTCTTCAAGGATCACGTGGTCAAGAAAGAATGCTGCCAATTCCTCTTGAATTCCTCGCATGCGAGCTGGTGCTAGGAGTTCATCCCGCTTCCGAAACATCTAATTTAAAGAAGGGGGTCAATACATATATATATATGAATGAATGAAACTCAACGCAAATGATGGTAATAAAATAAAATTGTGAATGTTGTTATTTACGTACTTCATATTGTTCGTTAGTGTAGCCCCGCTCACAGGTCGTGTGGCGGATGGACTCGCAAACATAGTATCCACAGAAATCATTCCCTTGTTCCTGCCACAACCACTTTACAAGAAATAGAGGTTAATCAAACTGATAAGCAAGAATGCCAAATGGTATTGATGAAACTAGCGCTTGAATGACTAGTAGATGCGCTTAAAATGCTACTATAGCTAGTACTTACTTTCGGGTGTCTAAATTGCAGCTCCTTCGGCAGTCCCGGAGCTTTTCTGGTGAATTTTCTCCAAACCCTGCCGGACAAAGAAAACAATTACTTGATATATCAGAAAATGAACAAAGTTGCTGATATGGTGGATAATGATCGATTTAACTTACTTCTCGAGTATTTGAGTCATGTCTGCATAGTCCTTGGGATCTTTTCGTCTTGAGTCTAAGACGGTTACTAGTCCCTGCTCAAGCTTAATATGTAGGAGAATATAGTGGAAACTGCACACGCATGCATAACTCATCAATTACATTACTATAACCTTGACTAATATATAAGGGAAACCGAATACGCACAAGACAGTAACACTCACCTGAAGTTGTAAGGAAAGAGTAATATATCTTTGTTTTGATTTATTATCAACGATCGTAGCATGCTGGCCTTGGTTTCTGCGGCATGAAGTTTAACCTGAGTTGCATCTATGAGATATGTGTTAATGAACCCAATATCACCGACTTGTCTTTTCTTCAATTCGACGATCTTCAATCTGCATAATATAGTGAGGATGATTATAAATACATGCAATGAAAGAGCTAAGCTATATAGAGAAACTTAATGACAGAAGTAGTACTACTTACAGACAGTAGCAGGCGACCGTTGTTTTATCGAGGGCCAATTGATTGAAAAACTGATAGAACTCCTCAAATGGAACAGGCAACAGATCAATTCCAACAAGGTCATGCTCCTTTTTAACTTTCACATACAAAGTACTCCTCCCCCCAGAGTCTCTGCAGATTTTCAAGTACCAATCATGCAATCTTCGCATCATCGTTGATAGAGATCTTTCATCTTTGACGAGAGGCTTCCCGTACTCGTATCTTTGTATCTGCATCTCCATGGGTTCATAATGTACTTCGTCGGGCAGGTAATCTGCAAGATTGCTATAACCGGGCACCATCCTCGGATCATTATCGACGTTGTGGCTAGGCACCTTGAGCGGGGGGCACGATTGCTTCGCTTGTTCGCCGAGCTGGGCAATTTGTTTCCCAGCTCATCGTTCTTTCAGCCTTTGATCACTGACAGTACTTCCCAACCGCTCCGCTTCGGCAAATTCCTTTCCAATAATGCGGTCATAGTTTCCTTTCGGCGGATCAGACTTCGGTGGTTTTGTCAGGGCAGCCAGAGTGCGCTTCACTTTCACCCGATCTACCTTCTCCTCCGGAGGTGGATGTTTCTTTGCTTTCACCCCTTCAAAGAATTTCTTCACTTCTTCTCGCGCGATCTTGGCGTTCTCCTCCTGGGTCCTCTCGTATGGTAACTTCTCTGGAGTCTTCAGAGAAGGACCGACTCTGTATGTCCTCCCGCCTCTGGTTGTACTGCTAGACGCCGACCGAGCAGACGTAGCGGTTATCTTCTTTACTTGCTTAAGAGGCGGAGGAGAAGGACTACGACGCGCCGGAGCAGCTGGAGCGGCGGCAGGTCTCTTCCGCCCTTGCTGACGAGGCAGAGAAGGAGGAGGCTGGCTGCTCGGGCGCGTCGGCGCAGGCGGAGAAGGAGCCGGAGTGCCGCCACGTGCCGGAGAAGGAGCCGGCTGAGGGCCCTGATCGTCACTCGCCGGAGGAGGAGGCGGTGGAGGCGGAGTGCCCTGACTCGCCGGAGGAGGAGGAGGAGGCGGTGGCGTCCAGTTCGGAAGGTTGATGAGCTCCTTCCGCCATAGGCATGGAGTCTTCAGAGCAGACCCCAGCCGAGTCTCCCCTTCACTGGTAGGGTGGTCAAGCTGGAGGTCCTCAAATCCCTCCGTTATCTCATCCACCATCACCCTAGCATATCCTTCTGGAATCGGCCGGCAGTGAAAAGTTGCGCCGGGTTCAGTAGGATAAACAGAGCCAACAGCCGCCTTGACCTTCAAATTCATCCATTGCGTCATAAGGTGGCAATTTTGAGACTCCGTTATAGCATCCACGGGATAGCTGGCAGGAGCCGTCAAGGCATGCTCCGGCTGAAGCAGCTCGGTGGAAGCCACGCTGCTTCTGCGCTGAGATGGCGGGGTAGCTTCGGGGGAGGCTTCGGCAGTACGTTTGCTGTGATTTGCTTCTCGTTCCTCTATCGCGTCTACCCTTGCTTGCAGCGCCTGCATTTGGGTCTGCTGCACTTTTTTCCTCCTCTCATGGGATTTGTAACCGCTTGCGTCCGGAAACCCAACCTTCCATGGAATGGAGCCTGGCGTGCGTCGTGTCCGTCCAGGGTGCTCAGGATTCCCGAGGGCCATTGTGAGCTCGTCGTTCTCTCTGTCTGGAAAGAACATCCCTTCATGCGCTGCTTCGATATACTGCTTAAGCTTACTGACTGGTATGTCCATTTGATCATTCGTCCAAATGCACTTCCTTGTTACAGGGTCCAGTGTTCTGCCAGCCCCGGAGAACCAAGTCCGGCAACGGTCTGGCCAGTTAATTGTCTCTGGTTCGATCCCTTTATGAACCAGATCATTCTCAGTCTTGGACCACTTAGGCCGGGCTATGAGGTAGCCACCTGACCCCGTGCGATGGTGAAGCTTCTTCTTCGCAGCATTTTGCTTGTTTGTCGCTGACATCTTCTAACTCTTTTCCGATGTCTTGTAGGCCACAAATGCGGGCCAGTGATCTCTGATATTCTCATATCTGCCCTTGAATTCTGGTGTCTCGTTATTTTCGACAAACTTATTCAGCTCTTTCTTCCACCTCCTGAATAGTTCTGCCATCCTCTTCAGAGCAAAAGACTTGATTAATTTCTCTTTAACTGGGTTCTCTGGATTATCCTCAGGCGGTAGGGTGAAATTTGACTTCAGCTCAGTCCAAAGATCATTTTTCTGCATATCATTGACATAAGACACCTCAGGGTCTTCTGTAGCCGGCTTAAACCATTGCTGGATGCTTATCGGGATCTTGTCCCTAACCAGAACCCCGCACTGAGCAACAAATACGCTCTTTGTCCGGAGGGGTTCAATAGGTTGGCCGTCGGGCGCGATTGCTATGATCTCAAACTTTTCATCCGAGCTCAACTTTTTCTTCAGGCCTCGTCTCTTTACCGAAGTTGTGCTCGATCCGGAGGGCTAGAAAAAAGAACAAAGACTTAATTAATATGTGTACATACCAAAACAATGAATGCATCAATCAGCTAGTCAGCATAGGCTTAACTAATATATATACCTGGCCGGACTCGATTCGGTCACCGGAGCCGTCATCACGGTCTCCTTCTTGCACCGGCATTGGGTCACCGGAGCCGTCCTCATGTTCTTCTTCTTGCACCGGCATTAGGTCACCGTAGCCAGCTTGTTCACCCTCTCCTTCCAGACCATCGGTTTCGTTGAGAAACAACGAGATGGCTTCACTTCCTTCTGTGATTATGTCCCTCAACAACGCTTCTTTTGTTGCTTCGTCTAGGGCGGTGTCCATAGTTTCTACAAATATTTACAACATGGCAATTATTATTCAAACATGACAGATGGATATTTTAGTGCCAAACGTAGAACTAGCTGCCTAATCATAGTAAGCTATCGGGAGGGGGTATATATCGACAACGACGACACTACATCTATGTCCCTCGACGACCCTCGTTCCCGATAAAAAAAAGAGGAAGAAGAAGAAAAATAAGAAGAGAAGAAAGAATAGAGGAGAAGATCTCCTCTATTCTTTCTTCTCCTCTTTTTTTTCTTCTTCCTCTTCTTTTTTTATCCTCTTCTTAGCCGAGGGGTCGGGAGGTTGCCTAGTGTCAAGGGATTCAACAAAACCATGTCTTCATCATTAGGCGAAAGTAACATGTGCATGATGGTACGAAGCTCTTCAAAGTTGTTCTGGAACGGACTCCCAGATAGGATAATCCGCCTTTTGGTACAAAGTTCAGCAAGAGCCTTCCGAATATCGCTATTTGGAAGGCCTTTGCTGAATTGGTACCAAAAGGCGGATTATTCTATCCGGGACTCCATTCCAAAACAACTTTGCAGAACTTCGTACCAACATGCCCTGGTTACTTCCGGCTAATGATGAAGGCATGGATTTCTTCAATACTTTGACACTAGGAAACCTCTCTCTACTTCCGGCTAATAAGAATAAGAAGAAGAAGAATAAGAATAAGAAAAGAAGAAAAAAAGAGGAGAAGAAGAAAGGAATAGTGGAGAAAAGAGAAAATAGAATATATTCTATTTTCTCTTCTTCTCCACTATTCCTTTCTTCTTCTCCTCTTCTTTTTCTTCTTTTTTCTTCTTCTTATTTATTTCTCCTCTTCTTTTCGGTAGAGGAAACCCTAAATAGCTAGCAAGTATCGTGGGTGTGAGATACATGTGGCCTTCGGTGTCGGACACTACATCCACGTCCCACAAGTGACGTGGGCGTCGAAGCCCGCGCCACTTGTGGGATGTGGGTGTAGTGTCCGACACCGACGGTACATGTATCTCACACCGACGATACTTTCTATTTAGGGTTTCTCCTCTACCGCTCCTCGACCTCTCGACGACCCTAGTTCCCGATAAAATAAAGAGGAAGAAGAAGAAGAAAAAAGAAGAAAAGAAAGAATAGAGGACAAGACTTCCTCTTCTTCCTCTCCTCTTCTTCTCCCTCTTCTTCCCCTTCTTTTTTCTTCTTCTTATTTATTTATCCTCTTCTTCCTCTCCTCTTCTTCTTCTTATTTAGTTCTCTCGACCCCTCATCCCTCTCTCGACCCCTCGATGACCCTCGTCCCTGATAACATATTTTTTCTCCCCTCGACACCTCTCGACCTCTCGTCCCACTCTCGACCCCTCATCATCATCTATCACCCCCCTCGTTTTCTTTAGCATATATCCATGAACAAAATAGAGGAGAAGATCGAAGAAAAAAAAAGAATCCTTCCTCTTCTTATTTTCCTTTTTCCACTCCTTCCTTTTCTTCTTCTTCTTCTTCCTTCTTCCTCTTTTCTTCCTTTTCCTTATTTTACTTTTTCCTCTACACTAACCTAAAATCGATATCTACTAATTAACAACCTAAATAAAAAAATGAATACATATATGAAAAAAACATCATATAAAAAAACATTTTTGACATATTTAGCATATTCTGATCCATAGTTCAAAATTTTCAAATTTCATTCAAATGAAATTTGAATCGGATTCAAATAACTTGTTGAAAACCTATTCTAAACCTCTCCAAAAATTCTGAAATTTTGCCATCGCCTTTGTCTTGCATCAGTACCTCACCACAAATTTTTTTTAAAAATTCCAAAAATGCCCAAAGCCATCTAGTATTTCATCAAACACCTTCTATATGGACAAAAAAATTCCTCCTGTTCCAAAAAATTCAGAAAAGTGGACAGCGCGTTGCTGCTGCTCCACTTCTCCTCTCCTCTACTTCTCCTCGGGCGCTTAGGGCCGGCGGAGCAGGGGCGGAGCAAGGGCGCAGGGGCGGAGCCGGGGCGCTCGGGCGGCGGCGACCATGGAGCAGGGGCGGAGCAAGGGCGCTCGGGCGGCGCAAGAGTGGCACTCGAGAGGGGGGCTCACTTTGAGGGGGGCGGCGTCGGCTGGAGTCCGGCGACGAGGACGGCGGGCTCGGGGACGCGGTGACGGGGACGGTAGCCGGGGCGGCGGGCGACGGCGAGGGGGGACGGGGCGGTGCGCGTCGGGGCAGGGACGAGGGCGACGGCGACGGGGGCGGGCCGTGGCGGCGCGCGTCGCGGGCGACGGCGACGATGGGGGCGGGCGGCGTCGGGGCAGCCTGGCGGCGTCAGGGGCGGCAACTGCAAGATGAGAATGAAAAATTCCAAAGTGTGGCCTTATATAGAAGAGGCTTTAGTCTCGGTTCATGGCAGCAACCGGGACTAAAGGTGGGCATTAGTCCCGGTTGGTGCCACAAACCGAGACCAATGGCCTCTTTTCGGCAGCCCAAAGGGCGGGAAGCGAAGCCCATTGGTCCCGGTTGGTGGAACCAACCGGGACTAAAGGGGGGCAATGGTCACGGTTGGTAGCACCAACCGTGACCATTGCCTCCTTTAGTCCCGGTTAGGGACACCAACCGGGACCAATACCCTTGTGCTGCCCCGCGCCCATAAGTTTAGTCCCACATCGCTAGTTGACAGCGCCCAACATCAGTTTATAAGCTCTGCTGCCTCCTCCCTCTCGAACTCCTCTGAACAGCAGGCCTATGGGCCTAATTTGACACTGCTTTGCCTGTGGGCCTATTGGGCCTTCTGCGGGCCTGAATCCTGGCCCATGTAGGGTTTCTAGTCGTATTCAGGCCGTGGAGGCCCAGTAGGTGGCATTTTTTTGGTTTTTTCTTTTTTATTTCTACTTTTTTTGGTTTTTTATTTTTTTTTATTTCTACTTAAAACTAAATACTTACAGTTTTTTAGTGATTTCTTTTTGCTTTTAGGTCACAAAAATTATAAACTTTCTGTTAGTGCCATTAGTTTTAAATTTTAAATAGTTTAAATTTGAATTTTTAAAAATTTGTGTGAATCACTAGTTTATGAATAACTTTACTATAAAATTAGAATTTTTTTCTATTTATTTTTTATTTCTACTTAAAACTAAATACTTACAGTTTTTTAGTGATTTCTTTTTGCTTTTAGGTCACAAAAATTATAAACTTTCTGTTAGTGCCATTAGTTTTAAATTTTAAATAGTTTAAATTTGAATTTTTAAAAATTTGTGTGAATCACTAGTTTATGAATAACTTTACTATAAAATTAGAATTTTTTTCTTCTTTGCTATTTATTTTTTATTTATACTTACAATTAAATACTTATAGTTTGATTTTAGGTCACACAAATTATATTCTTTTTGCTATTGAAGAATATTATAGTTTTATTTTAGTTGATCATAACATAATATTTTAATTGATTGTTTTTATTTTCATAAAAGTTTTGTAGTTCATTCTGTTTGCTATTAATTCATTCTTTGAGCTAAATGACTCTGAAATTGGAAAGCATTTCAAAATGAACTCTGAAAAGGTTGAAAGTTGGCATGGTATCATCATTTCACCCACATAGCATGTTCCAAAAAGTAGAGAGGGTTACGACAAAAACTTGATGCACTTCGTGTACAAAATGGACAATCACTTTCGAAGTATCAAAGTTTCGAACCATAAGACATGAAAGCATTTCAAATGAACTCTGAAAAAGTTGAAAGTTGGGATGGTATCATAATTTCACCCACATAGCATTTGCTTATTGTGGGAGAAAGTCTTCACTTTTTCTTCGCTTGTGTCATTTGCTTATTGCGTTGTAACCATGGATAATCTTCATTGTTTATCAGGATGCTTGGGTCAGCCTTGACATTGAAGGGAGGAATTTAATGAAACTTTTCATAATCTTCAGACATGTCTGTCTTGCCGTCCACTCCCAGGATGTCCCTTTTTCCTGAAAGAACTATGTGGCGCTTTGGCTCATCGTATGATGTATTCGCTTCCTTATCTTTTCTTTTTCTCGGTTTGGTAGACATGTCCTTCACATAGATAACCTGTGCCACATCATTGGCTAGGACGAACGGTTCGTCAGTGTACCCAAGATTTTTCAGATCCACTGTTGTCATTCCATACTGTGGGTCTACCTGTACCCCGCCGCCTAACAGATTGACCCATTTGCACTTAAACAAAGGGACCTTAAAATCAGGTCCGTAGTCAAGTTCCCATATGTCCACTATGTAACCATAATATGTGTCCTTTCCGCTCTCGGTTGCTGCATCAAAGCGGACACCGCTGTTTTGGTTGGTGCTCTTTTGATCTTGGGCGATCGTGTAAAATGTATTCCCATTTATCTCGTATCCTTTGTAAGTCAATACAGTCAAAGATGGTCCCCTGGACAACAAGTACAACTCATCACAAACAGTGTTGTCACCTCTGAGACGTGTTTCCAACCAACTGCTGAAAGTCCTGATGTGTTCACATGTAATCCAGTCGTCGCACTGCTCCGGGTGTTTGGAGCGCAGACTGTTCTTGTGTTCATCGACATACGGGGTCACCAAGGTAGAGTTCTGTAAAACTGTGTAGTGTGCTTGAGACCAAGAATATCCGTCCCTGCATATTATTGAGTCTCTTCCCAGAGTGCCTTTTCCAGTCAGTCTCCCCTCATACCGCGATTTAGGGAGACCTATCTTGTTAAGGCCAGGAATGAAGTCAACACAAAACCCGATAACATCCTCTGTTTGATGGCCCATGGAGATGCTTCCTTCTGGCCTAGCGCGGTTACGGACATATTTCTTTAGGACTCCCATGAACCTCTCAAAGGGGAACATATTGTGTAGAAATACGGGCCCCAGGATGACAATCTCGTCGACTAGATGAACTAGGACGTGCGTCATGATATTGAAGAAGGATGGTGGGAACACCAGCTCGAAACTGACAAGACATTGCGCCACATCACTCCTTAGCCTTGGTACGATTTCTGGATCGATCACCTTCTGAGAGATTGCATTGAGGAATGCACATAGCTTCACAATGGCTAATCGAACGTTTTCCGGTAGAAGCCCCCTCAATGCAAGCGGAAGCAGTTGTGTCATAATCACGTGGCAGTCATGAGACTTTAGGTTCTGAAACTTTTTCTCTGGCATATTTATTATTCCCTTTATATTCGACGAGAAGCCAGTCGTGACCTTCATACTGAGCAGGCATTCAAAGAAGATTTATTTCTCTTCTTTCATAAGAGCGTAGCTGGCAGGACCTTTATACTGCTTCGAAGGCATGCCGTCTTTTTCGTGCAAACGTTGCAGGTCCTCTCGTGCCTCGGGTGTATCTTTTGTCCTCCCATACATGCCCAAGAAGCCTAGCAGGTTCATGCAAAGGTTCTTCGTCACGTGCATCACGTCGATTGAGGAGCGGACCTCTAGGTCTTTCCAGTAGGGTAGGTCCCAAAATATAGATTTCTTCTTCCACATGGGTGCGTGTCCCTCAGCGTCATTCGGAACAGCTAGTCCACCGAGACCCTTTCCAAAGATTACGTAGTGTAAATCATTGACCATAGCAAGCACGTGATCACCGGTGCGCATGGCGGGCTTCTTCCGGTGATCTGCCTCGCCTTTGAAATGCTTGCCTTTCTTTAGACATTGATGGTTGGTCGGAAGAAATCGACGATGGCCCAGGTACACATTCTTCCTGCATTTGTCCAGGTATATACTTTCAGTGTCATCTAAACAGTGCGTGCATGCGTGGTATCCTTTGTTTGTCTGTCCTGAAAGGTTACTGAGAGCGGGCCAATCGTTGATGGTCACGAACAGCAACGCCTTAAGGTTAAATTCCTCCTGTCTGTGCTCATCCCACGTACGTACACCGTTTCCATTCCACAGCTGTAAAAGTTCTTCAACTAATGGCCTTAGGTACACATCAATTTCGTTGCCGGGTTGCTTAGGGCCTTGGATGAGAACTGGCATCATAATGAACTTCTGCTTCATGCACATCCAAGGAGGAAGGTTATACATACATAGAGTCACGGGCCAGGTGCTGTGATTGCTGCTCTGCTCCCCGAAAGGATTAATGCCATCCGCGCTTAAAGCAAACCATACATTCCTTGGGTCCTTTGCAAACTCATCCCAGTACTTTCTCTCGATTTTTCTCCACTACGACCCGTCAGCGGGTGCTCTCAACTTCCCATCTTTCTTTCGGTTCTCACTGTGCCATCGCATCAACTTGGCATGCTCTTCGTTTCTGAACAGACGTTTCAACCGTGGTATTATAGGAGCATACCACATCACCTTCGCCGGAACCCTCTTCCTGAGGGGCTCGCCGTCAACATCACCAGGGTCATCTCATCTGATCTTATACCGCAACGCACCGCATACCGGGCATGCGTTCAGATCCTTGTATGCACCGCGTGTGACGCCCCCGATTCAATCGTACACTAATCATACACGCAAACGTCTACGATCAAGATCAGGGACTCACGGGAAGATATCACAACACAACTCTACAAATAAAATAAGTCATACAAGCATCATATTACAAGCCAGGGGCTTCGAGGGCTCGAATACAAGAGCTCGATCATAGACGAGTCAGCGGAAGCAACAATATCTGAGTACAGACATAAGTTAAACAAGTTTGCCTTAAGAAGGCTAGCACAACTGGGATACAGATCGAAAGAGACGCAGGCCTCCTGCCTGGGATCCTCCTAACTACTCCTGGTCGTCGTCAGCGGGCAGCACGTAGTAGTAGGCACCTCCGGTGTAGTAGGAGTCGTCGTCGAAGGTGGCGTCTGGCTCCTGGGATCGAACATCTGGTTGCGACAACCAGGTAGAAGGGATAGGGGGAAAAGAGGGAGAAAGCAACCGTGAGTACTCATCCAAAGTACTCGCAAGCAAGAAGCTACACTACATATGCATGGGTAAATGTGTAAAGGGCCATATCGGTGGACTGAATTGCAGAAAGCCAGAATAAGAGGGGGGATAGCTAATCCTTTCGAAGACTACGCTTCTGGCAGCCTCCGTCTTGCAGCATGTAGAAGAGAGTAGACTGAAGACCTCCAAGTAGCATCGTATAGCATAATCCTAACCGATGATCCTCCCCTCGTCGCCCTGTGAGAGAGCGACCACCAGTTGTATCTGGCACTTGGAAGGGTGTGTTTTATTAAGTATTCGGTTCTAGTTGTCATAAGGTCAAGGTACAACTCCAAATCGTCCTGTTACCGAAGATCACGGCTATTCGAATAGATTAACTTCCCTGTAGGGGTGCACCACATACCCCAACACGCTCGATCCCATTTGGCCAGACACACTTTCCTGGGTCATGCCCGGCCTCGGAAGATCAACACGTCGCAGCCCCACCTAGACCAACAGAGAGGTCAGCACGCCGGTCTAAACCTAAGCGCCCAGGGGTCTGGGCCCATCGCCCTTAGCACACCTGCACGTTGCGAACGCGGCCGAAAGCAGACCCAGCCTAGTGGCCTTCCAGTCCAATCCGGCGCGCGCCACTCAGTCGCTGACGTCACGAAGGCTTCGGCTGATACCACGACGCCGGGATACCCATAACTACTCCCGCGTAGATGGTTAGTGCGTATAGACCAAATGGCCAGACTCAGATCAAATACCCAGATCTCGTTAAGCGTGTTAAGTATCCGCGAACGCCGACCAGGGCCAGGCCCACCTCTCTCCTAGGTGGTCGGAACCTGCCCTGCCGCTCCGCCTCAAAACTCCACTCGCGGGTGCTCCTCAAGCCGACCCGTCTTTAGTCACCACATGTATCATGTATAAAGTATATAGTATATACCCGTGATCAACTCCCGAGTGATCACGGCCCGATAGTATAGCAAGGCAGACGGACAAGAATGTAGGGCCACAGATGGAAATACTAGCATCCTATACTAAGCATTAGGATTGCAGGTAAAGGTAATAACAGTAGTAGCAAGGACAGGCTATGCATCAGTATAGGATTAACGGGAAGTAGTAACATGCTACACTACTCTAATGCAAGCAGTATAGAGAAGAGTAGGCGATATCTGGTGATCAAGGGGGGGGGCTTGCCTGGTTGCTCTGGCAAGAGAGAGTGGTCGTCAACTCCGTAGTCGTACTAGGTAGCGGCGGCGGCGGTCCCGGTGTCTAGCGAGAGAAGAGGGGGGAGAAACAATAAATATTTAAGCAAACAGATGCGTAGCGATGCATGACATGACAAGTATCGGTGCTAGGGGTGCCCTATCGCGGTATGAGGTGATACAGGTGAAGGGGGGAAACATCCAGGGAAGTATCCCCGGTGTTTCGCGTTTTCGGACAAATGAAACAGAGGGGGAAAGTTGCGTGTTCGCTATGCTAGGGATGTGTGGCGGATAAACGGGCTGCGTATTCAAATTCGTCTCGTCGTTCTGAGCAACTTTCATGTACAAAGTTTTTCCATCCGAGCTACGGTTTATTTGATATTAATTTTAAAAGATTTAAATCATTTTTAGGATTTATTTATTTAATTTAATCAACATTATCCAGAATAGTGTCTGCTGACGTCAGCATGACGTCAGTAGTTGACTTGGTCAACCTGACAGGTGGGTCCCGTTCGTCATACTCTGTTTTAATTAACTAACAGTTAATTAGGTTAATTAGTGATTAGGTTAATCTAATTATAATTAATTAACTTAATTAATTAATTAATTAATTTTATTATTATTATATATATTTTTAATTCTTTTTTTAATAAAGTTCTGGGGCATGGGGGCCCACTGTCATAGTCATAAGGGGGGTCTTAGCGGGCGGTGACGCTAGTGGTAACGGGCGCAGGGGGGTTCACGGGCGCCCAACCCGGGCGGGAACCGCGTGGGCATGGCTGGGCGCCGGGCGCCGGAGATGGCCGTGGGCATGGCGGCCAGGGTCAGCAGAGGAACAGGGGGCGGTGGCGTCGGTGAGGCAATGACAGGGGCGATGCAAGCGGGCGCGTGTGACGCGGGGAGGAGGAGAGGTAGGCCGTGGCCTCACCGTGCGAAGCAGGGGTCGGGGCAATGCGCTTGACGGAGGTCGGGGACGACGGCGATGTCGGGGAGGAAGTCCGGCGAGGCAGATCGTCGACGGAGGCGAGCTAGCGGTGACGGGGTCGAGGCGGAGGCGGCACCGGGCGGCGTCGGCGGTCCGGGCGACGTGCGAGGGAGAAGGAGGGGCGAGGCAGTCCAGCGCGCGGCGAGGTGGGGCGTCGGGGTGGCACCGGGGACGGGCTCCGGCGAGGAGGATGCAGGCCGGCGAGGGGGGGTCCGGCGACGGGGAGGTCGAGGTGGAGGCGACGGGTGGCGGCGTCGGGCGGGAGGTTCGTTCCCCCGATCCCGATCTGGATCGGGGAAGGGAAGAGGGACGTGGGGTCGTGGGGAGGGGAGAGAGGAGTGGGGGATTAGGGTTTCTGGGGTGTGGGGCTGTGGCCTATAGGCCAGGGGGGTGAGGGGGCGGCCGGTTGGGCCTGGCCTGGCTAATAGCTGGGCCGGCTGGCCCAGTGGGGGGGGTCTGCTTCTCCCTTTTTTTGTTAGTTTTGTTTTCTGTTTTGTATTTTCTTCCCTTTTATTTATTATCCTTTTCTGTTTTAATTCGTTCCTCATTGTATTTTAGTTTTGTAAAGTACAAAATGATCCCTAAATTGGTAATAGGAATTATACCACTGCCACAATTAACTTGGCAACTAAATATATTAGTTTGTAATAGTTTATCATTTTAGAAGCATTTAAATAATTGTTTTTGCTACTGTTTAAATCGTTTTAGAGTATTTGAACATTTTATAAAAGTGTAGTTCCAATGCCATAATTACTTATGTATTATTTGGCTCACTCTGAACATTATAGTTTTAATTTTTGAAAACTTTTGTTGTTTGCCTAATTTTTAAATTGAATTTGAAATGATTTTGAACTAACGCGAGATTATCAACAGTAATCGGAGTGACATGGCATCGTTAACGTGGGATTACTGTAGCCTAATTATCCGGGCATCACAATTCTCCTCCACTACAAGAAATCTCGTCCCGAGATTTAAGAGGGGAAGTAAGGGGGAAGAATAGGTTACGACATTCTAACGAATCGTCTTGGTCTTGGTTGCTCCTCTCGAAGAGGTCGATCCATTATGTTGATGTCTTCATTTCTCTGCTTCAGGTCATCATGATGTAGCACACATCCTTTCTTCGGGATCTTCATCGTACTTACGGAAAAGGATATGGGGAAGACTCGGGAAGGACGGTCCTCTACAAGGTTGCTTATCTGGTAGATAAAATCAGGGAAGGTGACGGGAAGTAACTCTCGAATTCAAACTTGAGAAAACTTCGAGAGTTAGCAAGACGGTGCAATAAGAAGTTTCGAGCATATAGGCAATCGTTCATTGCCTGAAACCGAGTGCGAGAGGGGTTCAGAGTAACGAGAATAAGTATCGTATTTGATACCATAATGGATGATTACTCAGAAGGTGGCTCGTGAATTACTTATGAGGCCACGCGTGAGGAATAACTTTGGGAACAGGGGGTGTACAGGAGAGTCAGGTTTCGATCCTGAGGAACTGTGGGTTATGGGCCCACCATGTGGGTTAAAAGCAGGAAGGGAGGTGACGTATTGCACGATCATGAAAGCAAGGCATGTCAGAGGATAGTCTGTCGGTTATGTCGGCAACAACATCGGTACCAAGGGCGAGGGATGAAGAGAACCATTTTCCTGCTCGTTGAACGAGGTGGACCAATAGGTAGAGTTATCGTCCATCGGCGGTTGCCAGAAAGTTTTCAACAATAGTAACAGGGTCTTGCTAACAGAATGGTACACCGAGGTGTTTACATAAGCAATGAATTATTACTGCTTAGATTATATAGATCACAAGAAAGGTCAAACAAACCAATGGAGAGGAAAATGTGATCATTAGTTTAAACTGAACAATGGAAAGGAAAATGTGTTTAAATACATATTTCAAGGGTATATCCTACCCAAGGACAAGCAGATCTTGATATCCATGACATGATATAATGTAGAAAACTCTTTAGGTATGGGAGAGAATTTTCATGACATTATCCATACAGCGGTGTTTGGATAATTGAGCAGGAAACATTTAACATTGGGCTTCAATTGTTCCTGTTCAAAATCGGAGTACCATAGACATGCTTCAAGATAGCATGGACATGGTCAACAGGTGAATATCAGACTTTGGAAACACAAAGGGTCTATTAGGAATAACTTGTAGAATAAGTCTTACAATTTCCTCATGGAAGAGTGGATAACCTTGCTGAAAAGGAAACTATAACAATAGGTCCTCCGGCCAGGTGTGCTAGGCATGACATCATCTTACCGGGTCATATAAGGACCAATGTTATGACTCTTGGAAAATATTCCAACCATCATATCTGACCGAGTTTCAGATCTGATTGGAGTCAGGATACCTCAGACTCAGGATGCCTGAGATAAAAAGGTACGACAAGAATTGACGAGAAGACCTCGTAAGATTCTCGGGAAATGAACTATGGAAGCGAGTTTCGAAACAAGGGTTCATCAGTAAACCAAGGAGAGGATGAGGAGGTGGCTGATGAACTCAGCGACAAATCATTGGGATTTCCAACAGATGGATTTCCACAATTATGCGAACAAAGAGATAACATTTGTCAGATCAAATGATATAGTGAGGTATGCTCGAGGAAAACATACACAATTAAACATTGGTAGAAGGTGCACCCGAACTACGGTCTTAGGTAGCATAATCAATGTTAGAAGGTGATTCGATAACAAATGGCCTAAGAATGAGATGTCGACCATTAACTTCAAAGCAATAAGGTTGCTAGAAGTTTAAAAATTACTAGTCCATTTGTCGGTATTCCAGTTAGGAACAACACGGGGACCAAGACAAGAATGGTGATGGCGATAAGTATCACCTATATCAAGAATTATCAAGAGGTGGTGAAATTCTCACGACATTCTTGACATAGAGGATGGTAATACCCCAAGGTAAAGGAGAACCAATGTTGGATAGCAAGGTATAACACAAAACACGAACAAGTTTGTGTTGAACGGAAGGCAATAAAGTGGTAGATGATAAAACAAATCATCGAGGGCAAGGATGGTATTTCTCATCATGAATTCAATTGATACCTTGGAAGGAGTCAATTGTTGATGATGATCACGACAAATTTTGTCAAGAGATTTCATGAGGATGTAATCGATCAGCGATGACACCAAGCCAAAGGAATGATGAAGCAAGAGGTTATTGGAACCACAGGTACGACACAAACTCGAAATCAAGCTTGTTGTTCAAAGCGAAATGGAATGATGAGGGAGATCGACGTAAGCTTAGCTCATCATCGAAAGTTGTGCTCCGGGGTTAAGGACCAGGTAGCACAGTTAAAATCGGCACGATAATGATATAGCCGAGCAGGTTAGGATTTACGTGATCGAGTTCAAATTCGTAAGTAATGAAGGTTACCAAGAGTTGTTTAATCGCGGTGTGAACTCGATTCAGTTATCGATGTCTTTGAGTGTTTATTAACTCAGAGCCCGTAAAAGAAAAAAAATTGGAATCAGTGAGAATGTAATACTTGATGAAGAACGCATAAGAAGTTATGCAGTTCCGTGATAATCTCGAGATACCAGAGGGGGTAATACTCGACGAAAGATCAAAGTAAAGGTTAGAATGGTGTATTGATCCACAGAAGACAAGTGCTTAAACTTGCCCGAGAAATGGGATCTAAGAAGAACATATGATCGGAACCACGCTTGCAAAGGATCAATTCACCAATACCAAAGGATATTATATTAAGGAAATAATTATTATTACAAGAAGCTTCCATGATAGGATCTACATCGTGTCCATGGGCATGAACACAAAGGTCCAAGGTCGACTCCCACTTCTGCAATGCATAATCTTTCATTCACAGCTCTAATAAAACGATTTCAGTGTGAAAACCTACCAGGTGAATTACTAGAGGAGTATGACCGCTGAAAAGTTTTCGGGTTCACACAGATTAAGGAAGGCATAATGTTCAACCCATCGGGATATCTTAGAAATATATACCACAAGTTTCAAGAGTAAATATCACAAGCTCGAAAGTAGAGCAAGGTTGAGAAAGTACATGATACAATTTACCAAAGGCATTATGTATCCGAGGGAAGGCTCACAAGGTTATTGAATATGAAGGACGATGTCAGATAAAATCCAAAAAGTATCTGACGGTCCATAACAGGGCTGACGTGAGTATCGGTTCTCAATTAGAGGAAGAAGGAATGCAAAGGCATCAGATTATAGGAACAACTGACTAATTCAAAGCTCAATGCAAGGAAATTTATGATCCTCAATCAAGGGATCAGAAGCAAACACTCTGATTAAGGATGGATAAGTTGCATAGACTTAGGGGTACAATCGATGGTAATCCGACTGGTCGGGAACCAACTCATGTTTAAAGGGATGTCTGAGCCGGAAAGATAAATTAGAAGAGTTGATAGATGATTGTGTGCATTCGCACACATGTTGAATCAATAGGATCAAAATGACGGTGTCAAAAGATACTAGTGAATATTGCTAGTGATATGGGAGCATCCATAATGTAAGCATACAAGTATTTGCAGAGCATTAGTTGCTAAGGATTTTCGGAGGATTGAATAGTATTTCAAAGACTTTTGCGAAACACCTGAACAACTGGGGATGAGCGGATACTCGAAAAGTGCGAGAAATTATTCTTAGGGGTATTCAGGTGGCAAAGAACTGCAAGGCAGTAGGCACAAAATATTCTCGGGGTATTTTGTAATAACAAGATTGACTGGGAATAAAAGTAAGCACGACAGGTGTAAGTATTTATCCATACGGATATTTCGGTGGAAGGGAATTGCAAAAGCAACGGGCACAAGGTCTCGAGAGAATATCAGAGAGTATCTCTGAAATCTTCTGGTGCAGCCGGCGATCATCTGGACTGAAGGGGCTCTCCGGGAGAAAGCATTTTCGAGAACCTAAAGTTAGATTTTAGTAAAAATCGTTTAACCCGAATAGAAGAGAGTTCAGAATCCCGGAGTAAAGATCGAGGAGTAAAAGATCCTAATACCACCCAATGGCGACGTGTGCCCATATGCCACACAGCCATGTTAGTAAAGGTTTTGCAATGACTAGACTCAACTTCGGCCAAGGAGTTGGAAAGGGGATTCCTACAGGCAGTCGGCTCTGATACCAACTTGTGACGCCCCCGATTCAATCGTACACTAATCATACACGCAAACGTGTACGATCAAGATCAGGGACTCACGGGAAGATATCACAACACAACTCTACAAATAAAATAAGTCATACAAGCATCATATTACAAGACAGGGGCCTCGAGGGCTCGAATACAAGAGCTCGATCATAGACGAGTCAGCGAAAGCAACAATATCTGAGTACAGACATAAGTTAAACAAGTTTGCCTTAAGAAGGCTAGCACAACTGGGATACAGATCGAAAGAGGCGCAGGCCTCCTGCCTGGGATCCTCCTAACTACTCCTGGTCGTCGTCAGCGGGCAGCACGTAGTAGTAGGCACCTCCGGTGTAGTAGGAGTCGTCGTCGAAGGTGGCGTCTGGCTCCTGGGATCGAACATCTGGTTGCGACAACCAGGTAGAAGGGATAGGGGGAAAAGAGGGAGAAAGCAACCGTGAGTACTCATCCAAAGTACTCGCAAGCAAGAAGCTACACTACATATGCATGGGTAAATGTGTAAAGGGCCATATCGGTGGACTGAACTGCAGAAAGCCAGAATAAGAGGGGGGATAGCTAATCCTTTCGAAGACTACGCTTCTGGCAGCCTCCGTCTTGCAGCATGTAGAAGAGAGTAGACTGAAGACCTCCAAGTAGCATCGTATAGCATAATCCTAACCGATGATCCTCCCCTCGTCGCCCTGTGAGAGAGCGACCACCAGTTGTATCTGGCACTTGGAAGGGTGTGTTTTATTAAGTATCCGGTTCTAGTTGTCATAAGGTCAAGGTACAACTCCAAATCGTCCTGTTACCGAAGATCACGGCTATTCGAATAGATTAACTTCCCTGCAGGGGTGCACCACATACCCTAACATGCTCGATCCCATTTGGCCGGACACACTTTCCTGGGTCATGCCCGGCCTCGGAAGATCAACACGTCGCAGCCCCACCTAGACCAACAGAGAGGTCAGCACACCAGTCTAAACCTAAGTGCCCAGGGGTCTGGGCCCATCGCCCTTAGCACACCTGCACGTTGCGAACGCGGCCGAAAGCAGACCTAGCCTAGTGGCCTTCCAGTCCAATCCGGCGCGCGCCACTCAGTCGCTGACGTCACGAAGGCTTCGGCTGATACCACGACGCCGGGATACCCATAACTACTCCCGCGTAGATGGTTAGTGCGTATAGACCAAATGGCCAGACTCAGATCAAATACCCAGATCTCGTTAAGCGTGTTAAGTATCCGCGAACGCCGACCAGGACCAGGCCCACCTCTCTCCTAGGTGGTCGGAACCTGCCCTGCCGCTCCGCCTCAAAACTCCACTCGCGGGTGCTCCTCAAGCCGACCCGTCTTTAGTCACCACATGTATCATGTATAAAGTATATAGTATATACCCGTGATCAACTCCCGAGTGATCACGGCCCGATAGTATAGCAAGGCAGACGGACAAGAATGTAGGGCCACAGATGGAAATACTAGCATCCTATACTAAGCATTAGGATTGCAGGTAAAGGTAATAACAGTAGTAGCAAGGACAGGCTATGGATCAGTATAGGATTAACGGGAAGTAGTAACATGCTACACTACTCTAATGCAAGCAGTATAGAGAAGAGTAGGCGATATCTGGTGATCAAGGGGGGGGGCTTGCCTGGTTGCTCTGGCAAGAGAGAGTGGTCGTCAACTCCGTAGTCGTACTGGGTAGCGGCGGCGTCGGTCCCGGTGTCTAGCGAGAGAAGAGGGGGGAGAAACAATAAATATTTAAGCAAACAGATGCGTAGCGATGCATGACATGACAAGTATCGGTGCTAGGGGTGCCCTATCGCGGTATGAGGTGATACCGGTGAAGGGGGGAAACATCCGGGGAAGTATCCCCGGTGTTTCGCGTTTTCGGACAAATGAAACAGAGGGGGAAAGTTGCGTGTTCGCTATGCTAGGGATGTGTGGCGGATAAACGGGCTGCGTATTCAAATTCGTCTCGTCGTTCTGAGCAACTTTCATGTACAAAGTTTTCCCATCCGAGCTACGGTTTATTTTATATTAATTTTAAAAGATTTAAATCATTTTTAGGATTTATTTATTTAATTTAATCAACATTATCCAAAATAGTGTCTGCTGACGTCAGCATGACGTCAGTAGTTGACTTGGTCAACCTGACAGGTGGGTCCCGTTCGTCATACTCTGTTTTAATTAACTAACAGTTAATTAGGTTAATTAGTGATTAGGTTAATCTAATTATAATTAATTAACTTAATTAATTAATTAATTAATTAATTTTATTATTATTATATATATTTTTAATTCTTTTTTTTAATAAAGTTCTGGGGCATGGGGGCCCACTGTCATAGTCATAAGGGGGGTCTTAGCGGGCGGTGACGCTAGTGGTAACGGGCGCAGGGGGGTTCACGGGCGCCCAACCCGGGCGG
Source organism: Triticum urartu (assembly GCF_056163025.1). Lineage (NCBI taxonomy): Eukaryota > Viridiplantae > Streptophyta > Magnoliopsida > Poales > Poaceae > Triticum > Triticum urartu. The sequence continues at coordinate 168,787,260 of NC_141876.1, read as the reverse complement.
GAACGCGTGGGCATGGCTGGGCGCCGGCGCGGTGCGGGCGCCGGGCGCCGGAGACGGCCGTGGGCATGGCGGCCAGGGTCAGCAGAGGAACAGGGGGCGGTGGCGTCGGTGAGGCAATGACAGGGGCGATGCGAGCGGGCGCGTGTGACGCGGGGAGGAGGAGAGGTAGGCCGTGGCCTCACCGTGCGAAGCAGGGGTCGGGGCAATGCGCTTGACGGAGGTCGGGGACGACGGCGACGTTGGGGAGGAAGTCCGGCGAGGCAGATCGTCGACGGAGGCGAGCTAGCGGTGACGGGGTCGAGGCGGAGGCGGCACCGGGCGGCGTCGGCGGTCCGGGCGACGTGCGAGGGAGAAGGAGGGGCGAGGCAGTCCAGCGCGCGGCGAGGTGGGGCGTCGGGGTGGCACCGGGGACGGGCTCCGGCGAGGAGGATGCAGGCCGACGAGGGAGGGTCCGGCGACGGGGAGGTCGAGGTGGAGGCGACGGGTGGCGGCGTCGGGCGGGAGGTTTGTTCCCCCGATCCCGATCTGGATCAGGGAAGGGAAGAGGGACATGGGGTCGTGGGGAGGGGAGAGAGGAGTGGGGGATTAGGGTTTCTGGGGTGTGGGGCTGTGGCCTATAGGCCAGGGGGGTGAGGGGGCGGCCGGTTGGGCCTGGCCTGGCTAATAGCTGGGCCGGCTGGCCCAGTGGGGGGGTCTGCTTCTCCCTTTTTTTGTTAGTTTTGTTTTCTGTTTTGTATTTTCTTCCCTTTTATTTATTATCCTTTTCTGTTTTAATTCGTTCCTCATTGTATTTTAGTTTTGTAAAGTACAAAATGATCCCTAAATTGGTAATAGGAATTATACCACTGCCATAATTAAATTGGCAACTAAATATATTAGTTTGTAATAGTTTATCATTTTAGAAGCATTTAAATAATTGTTTTTACTACTGTTTAAATCGTTTTAGAGTATTTGAACATTTTATAAAAGTGTAGTTCCAATGCCATAATTACTTATGTATTATTTGGCTCACTCTGAACATTATAGTTTTAATTTTTGAAAACTTTTGTTGTTTGCCTGATTTTTAAATTGAATTTGAAATGATTTTGAACTAACGTGAGATTATCAACAGTAATCGGAGTGACATGGCATCGTTAACGTGGGATTACTGTAGCCTAATTATCCGGGCGTCACACCGCGGTAGAGGATGCAGTCATTAGGGCATGCATGTATCTTCTCCACCTCCAATCCTAGAGGGCATACGACCTTCTTTGCTGCGTATGTACTGTCGGGCAATTCGTTATCGTTTGGAAGCTTCTTCTTCAATATTTTCAGTAGCTTCTCAAATCCTTTGTCAGCCACAGCATTTTCTGCCTTCCACTGCAGTAATTCCAGTACGGTACCGAGCTTTGTGTTGCCATCTTCGCAATTGGGGTATAACCCTTTTTTGTGATCCTCTAACATGCGATCGAACTTCAGCTTCTCCTTTTGACTAATGCATTGCGTCCTTGCATCGACAATGACCCGGCGGAGATCATCATCATCGGGCACATCGTCTGGTTCCTCTTGATCTTCAGCAGCTTCACCCGTGGCAGCATCATTGGGCACATTGTATGGTTCCTCTTGATCTTCACCAGCTCCCCCCGTTGCAGCATCACCGTATTCAGGGGGCACATAATTGCCATCGTACTCTTCTTCTTCGCCGTCTTCCATCATAACCCCTATTTCTCCGTGCCTCGTCCAAACATTATAGTGTGGCATGAAACCCTTGTAAAGCAGGTGGGAGTGAAGGATTTTCCGGTTAGAGTAAGATCTCGTATTCCCACATTCAGTGCATGGACAACACATAAAACCATTCTGCTTGTTTGGCTCAGCCGCATCGAGAAACTCATGCACGCCCTTAATGTACTCGCGGGTGTATCTGTCACCGTACATCCATTGCCGGTTCATCTGCGTGCATTATATATAATTAAGTGTCCAAATTAATAGAAGTTCATCATCACATTAAAACCAAAGTGCATACATAGTTCTCATCTAACAACATATAGCTCTCCAGAGCATCTAATTAATTAAACCATACATTGAAACTATGTAAAACATTTCAATGCGAAAACAAATGCGATCATAATCGCAACCAAGGTAACAATTGATCCAACGGCATAATGATACCAAGCCTCGGTATGAATGGCATATTTTCTAATCTTTCTAATCTTCAAGCGCATTGCATCCATCTTGATCTTGTGATCATCGACGACATCCGCAACATGCAACTCCAATATCATCTTCTCCTCCTCAATTTTTTTTATTTTTTCCTTCAACAAATTGTTTTCTTCTTCAACTAAATTTAACCTCTCGACAATAGGGTCGGTTGGCATTTCCGATTTACATACATCCTAGATAAATAAAATCTATGTCACGTTGGTCGGCATAATTTTCATAAACAATAAATGAACCAATAGTTATAAAGATAATATACATACCAAATCCGAATCATAGACAGGACGAGGGCCGACGGGGGCGGATACCAAAACCATTGCACTATATAAGATGCAATAATAAATGTAAGAAAATGATACAAGTATCTATCTAAACATACAAGTAAGAATATTTTTCCTTTCAGAAAGAAGATAAGAACAAGAGGCTCACCACGGTGGTGTCGGTGATGAGATCGGCGCGGGTGATCGACGGCGGTGAAGACGGGGACGGGGCGTGACGGACCGCTAAATCTAGACAAATCTCGAGGAAAATGGAGCTTGGAGGTCGAGCTTCGAGAGGAGAAAGCTTAAGTAGTGTGGCTCGGGCATTCCATCGAACACCTCATGTGCATAGGAGGTGAGCTAGAGCACCACAAAGCCCTCTCCCCCTCGGCCAGAAAAAACAGAGCACTGTGCTCTGCTCTTGCGCGAGGGGGTATATATAGGCACCTCATTGGTCCCGGTTGGTAGCATGAACCGGGACTAAAGGGAAGCCTTTGGTCCCGGTTCAAGCCACCAACCGGGACCAATGGTGGTGGGCCAGGAGCGAGGCCCATTGGTCCCGGTTCGTCCCACCAACCGGGACCAAAAGATCCAGACGAACCGGGACCAATGGCCCACGTGGCACGGCCGGCCCCCTGGGCTCACGAACCGGGACCAATGCCCACATTGGTCCCGGTTCTACACTGAACCAGGACTAATGGGCCGATGCGGCCTGGACCATAGCCCTGTTTTCTACTAGTGGAAGAGTATCATTAAAATATCATGCCTAGCTAAAAAGGCATTAAAGAGAATAAAGTGCCAAGTAAGACCGTTGGAATGATCTACGGTGATAGTTGATTTGATCTTGCTGAAAAATAGAACTTTTGCGCTCATTGCCAGAATTTTAAAAAATCGTAGGAGTGTGATTTTGATCTGAATTTGTTACACAAGATATATATACAGATTTCCTAGGTTGTCCTAATTTTTCAGAATTTATGGAGTCGCAGAAGTATGGTTGTTGTTAAGATCATTACAGATTATTATGTTTCTGACAGATTCTGTTTTCAATGCATAATTTGTTTGTTTTCTAGTTTCTGCGGCTTATATTGCTCTTCCTTTTGTGGGTTACGGCGACAACCGGCGAGGTTAGCGTTGCCTGCCTTGTTCGTTCTTCTATCAACCACTCAGAACCATGTCGCGGTACGGTACCCCTCGCACGAGTTCGACTGAGCTCCCGGTGGCGATGGTGTGGGAGCTCGCTCGGCTCGAGGGGCGGCTGGACCAGACGACAGATTCGGGCGCGCAGAAGCAGCCGCGGGGGTCGGCGAGGCGGCGGCCCTGGAGGTCCTACGGAAGATCAGGGCGTCCAAGAAGCTCGTCCAGAACATGTCCGCCTACATCTGCTGGGCGGTGAATCACAAAACCCCCGCCGAAGAACCCATCTCGCCCAAGTGCGTCTTCCACGACTCTTCCTCCCGGTCTAGGCCAGGTGCATGCTCTCAAGAACTTGCATGCATGCATGCATGCTCCTCACCATTTGGTTTGTATGTGAATCATCTGCTTAATTATATATGCATTGTTTATATTTGCTAGTAAGCTCCGAGCCAAGTACCAATAACAACCTGTGTTATGTGGGTATCCCAGGCACAAGAACGGCCTAAGCAAACAACAGAGGTCCTTTGTTCATGAAATAGGGTTTGGAAGTCTCTTTGATCTCCCCAGAGAAGGTACAAAGTGGAAGAAGGTATGGGAGAGAGAAAAGTTTCAAGCTTTCATCCCGTAGCAAGAGGGCCCCAGCTGGATTCCCTTGGATGCTTGTACCTCGCTTGATTCCATTGGTGCAGTGCACGCATGCATTATGGCTCATGGCGGAAAGAGATAGGAGTACGTGTCAGCTAGCCACGCTTTTCCCACAACTTATGGACATGTGTCAGCTAGCTACGCTGCTTCTGCTACGACATTTTTGCTAATCTCGCATACATGCACTAACTTGTCATGTTAATTAGACTAGTAATCATGCACGTGCAACGTACGTATCAAATATGAAAAATTCTAACAAAATATAGATAGATTTCTTGAAATTTTTGAAATTTCATACAAAGTGCATAATACCTAATTCTCGACTCATACAAGTAATTTGATTATCATTCTTCATGATCAACATTCTTGTTGAAACAAATATCGCACATCTTTGCGTTAATGATATAATCTCTTATCTAAATGCACAATTTCTCAATGCATAGTGCCCAAATGATTATAATCTCCTGTAAATGAATTTCAGTATTTGAACAAAATATCCAGGCGGTCTTCGGCCCATTGCAGTATGTGTCAAATATACAACCATTTGAATTTTGCTAATCATATTGTTATAGTATAATCTAACCAGAAATTAGAATCACCTTGTTGGACAATTTATTATTTAAAAGGTTAATCACCATTCTCCATATACACATACAAGGACCATTCAGTAAATAACCATTTATGTATCAACAATAATAAATAACTATTACTATGACAAAATTAAGTGTCTTCCACAGAAGTGAGAAGCTGCCAGGCGAGAAAATCAAGTATCAACATTTACATATCTCCGATCAATGATCCCCGCTAACTCCAGCCCATTGAGGATATTGTCATGCAAACCATCCCTTCGCTCTTCCTTCCTGACAAGCAAAGCATAGAAGTGCAGAATAAGGAATTTTTTTATAGAGCTATCGTCCAAATCCTAAAACACATATAAAAGTCATGCATGACACACTTTACATTTTTAGTGTTGGCACTGCAAAAAAAGCATATCATGATTTCCCTACATACTTTCTTGGGGCATATATAAGGAACTCCTAACCCAAACTTACTAAAGAAACTGTAGGTCTTTATCAATAAAATCCATCATACTATCAGAATGGACAAATGAGGAATTTCTTTACATAGAGAACCTCACATTGACCATCCAACATGTCCCAATTTTGTGAAAAATAGCAGACCATCAACAAGCTCACACAACATGGCTCGTCAAGCTCTAAACTCTGAATGCACCTTGTCAATTTCCTTCGGGACTTGTTGACGCCTTTGAGATTTCTAAGCACTTCACGCGGAGGAAAACAACATTCAGGCAACTCTCCGTCACTACAACAAAGCATCCACCAAGTTAAAAATAAGGTTCCCAACTCACCTCCACAGAAAACTCAAAGGAAATAATGGATTTACACAGCTTTAAAGTAGGCTTTTCTGAACATAAAATCAAAATTCCTGAAATTTTCATAACATTTGGACTCTGAATGATCAAAAAAAGATATGAATAAGAGTAATTGGAAGGATAGAACAACATTTCCTTCAAATAAAATTAGCTAGTTGAGGCTGCAAGAACAACATATGAAGCTAGCATGGCTCTGGCAACTACCAAAGTACATTTTAGGCAAGCACGCGTGACCACCAACTCCAGACCATTCAATCCCTAGTGCTAAAAGAGATAACTCGGAAACGCAGACCTGCACATCTCCTTGCGTCCTTGGCTATTTGTGTACCCGCCCTTTGTCCGGATGGTCTTCTTCATATTGCACGAGCCACCGCGCTCGGGGCTCGCTGGCATGTTTGCCATTTTGCTGATCTCCTACACCACATCTCCAACCATTATAAAAGAAGCAAATTCAAAGCTCAACGAAAATATGAATTGATGTGTCACAAATTATGTGCACATGCACCAGATCATGAGGAAAATGCAAGGCGATTGAAAATACAAAGACCCAGTATCAGACATATTGCAACGTATGAACAAACCAGAATTCGAGCCGGAGCCTTCAGATTTTAGAATGTGGCGCTTGGGTGTAGGAAGAGCTACAACAATTGGTATATCCAGCAGAAAGTATTGATTGGCATCTTTCATGCTTTCTAATTATTATTTTTTTCCTATCCATGGGTGTAGGAAGAGAAGATTGGGCAAATCATAACATACAAGAACCCAATACCAATTGGCAGGCCAACAATCAAAAAACATGTAGTAATTTAGCTTGTAGAAATTCAGAGAAGCATGTATTGAAGAAGCTAGCTCACAGGAAAGCATGCCGCTTGGTGGCGAGGGCCTCAACGTGCCGGCAGCGGTGGTCGAGCAGAGGAGTGGCGGGCGGTAGAAAGTTGCAAACTGCATGCTTAGGTGACTCTTATCTAAAAATGGATATATTTTCAACTGCAGAAAAATGCATCCTTATGATAATCCGACCAACATTCAGTATTCAGAACATCAAATATGTACTAAAATGTGGAGACATCCACCATACCTTAAAACATTTGACAAAGGGAGCCTTCCACCTTTAAGTTGAACCATCCTATCCCTGATGGATCCTTCGGAAAACCTCATCGCTACACAAAGCTGAAATACACGAAACAAAACTGAGCCACAATACCATCTTCATTGATTCATTCACAGGCAACCCAATAGCAAGTCTTTGTCAGAAAATATCATACCCTCCCATTCCGCGTCAAGATGCCATGTAGGAAGCAGACATTGCCCAGGCCCTGGCATTTGCCGAAGACCTTGTTGAATCTCGCCGAGAACACCTGCAGCTCGTCGTCCCTGACCGGATGCAGCATCTTCACGTCGAACTCGTGGGACAGGTCATAATACTCTATCTCTGGTGGTGCGTCGCTATCCAGGCATACACGAAGGGGTGTCTCCCTATCCAGTGCTTCAGATTCAGCACCGCTGGGTCGATCCACGGGATTATATGGCTCGAACCAAGACGAACCAATATGAATCTTGCAAGAAGTGGACGCCGGCGTCGAGGAGCTGTCGTTTCCAGGAGGATGAAAACTGTATAACATTCAGATTCTAGACTTTTGGAATTAACTCCAGCAGCTGGTAAGCAAAACATAGCTAGTGTGTCCTATAACTCCTAAATGGGTTTTGAAGGCCTACCGTGATCAGTCTTCTTCTTATGGTTCTACCTCCAGGATCCCAGTGTGTTGACCGAATCATCATGCATGTGGCCTGAAAACACAAACAATCATCGGTTTGGTACGTAATACTTCAGATATATAGCCAACAGCACGATAAATCATGCCAATATTTTGTAAGGCCAGGTTTGATAGCGATCCATACATACCGAATATGCACAATCTTTGGCTTGCCATCCAAAGTATCCAAAATGCCCAATGTCCCGCAGCTCCGAGCAGCCGCCGCATCCGCCCCATAGACTCGCGCCGGCATCGTGCACTGCCTCTCGCCGGAGACCGTCGCCACCGGATGTTCACCGTCGAGGCCGCCGCACCCCTGCCCTTCCTCCTCTCCCTTCCTTCGGTCCTTCTCTATCTCCTGGAAACGCAGCAGGCCATGGAGGAGCTCAGCCGCCACCGTCATCCCTCCGACTCGCCGGCGCCGCCCATCGTCGACCCGATCCGGCTGCCTTCCTCCAGATCCACGCCAGCCCCACCGGAGTGCATGCCTTGGCCATCACTGTTCCCTACATCGAGCTGCCGCCGCCACCCCCGTTGACCGCATCGCTCGCCTGCGCCTGGGCAACCGCTCTAGCCGAAACACAACCTTTGGCCGGCGCTAGCCCGTTGAGAGTGGAGCAGGGGTAGGCCGGAAGAGACACCCGTCAAGGGCGCCGGAGATGGAGCAGTCTGTGCGGAGGGGATCCCTTTCCTTTTTTTTCTGCGTGTCTTGCGTGATTGGAGGATGGGTTGCAAATGCGGGTGCAGGGACATGGGACTGGGTAGTTCGAGGGAAGGCTTACGGGACGGTGGAGTATGGTCAGCCATTGCAAATTGCTAAGTACACACCATAGATTTATTAGATCAAGGATGACGATTAGATTGAGATATGTGGGACTAATCGTGCGGTGTTGATTGGTTTGCACAGTGTTGTGGGTCTAATTGCGGGGTGCATGTAAGAAAGTTCTTGTTTGATTGTTTAATAGTAGTGGAGATACACACACTCGGTTGCCATGTTAAGCAGTGGCGTCGCCACGGTAAGGGCGAGTATGGTCGGCCGCCCCAGGTAGCTGGAATCACGTACGCAAAAAATACGATTCGTTTTATCCACGGGCCAATACAGATACGGTCACACCCCAGCCCAATTGTAGCCCATAGCCCCCTAGAATGCCGCCGATCAGGTAGGCAATCCCCAATCGAGCAAGGCAGACAACGAGCGTAACCTAGTCGTCGCCGCCACAGCACAGAGCTCCGCCTCGCCGGCTGCTGGCCGCCGGCCGCCGGGCACCTGATCCAGATCCGCGGATGGGCGAACCAAAAGAAGTAGTCCCGGATGCGGCCGGTATGGGAGGAAGCAGCAGCGACACAGCATCCAGCTCGTACAAACGGTCAGCTGCATTTTGCAAAATTAGCAAGCGCAACCAACAGGCACACACCAACGGACTGCCGAGTTCATTTTCTTACTGATATTGACCTTCGTTTCTAGCCAATTAGTGAACATGGTGATGTTGTAATGTATGGAATCTATAAAAAAATGAAACCAATTGTTGGCTATTTTGAAACTCCCCCAAGTACTGAATCTCAAGTGACCATTGAAGCCTCTAATGCAAACACTTTAGAAGCTTCTGTTCATGAACCTGAAGTGTCTAACAATCCTTGTGTCTAATCAGGGCTTCTATTCTAGAATTTAGTTGAGCTGATATCGAGCCTGATCCGACACTTGGGAAAAAATGAAGATTGATGACAGAAGAATATAGAACATCATCATGGATTGAGAGACCGTAGAGGCCCTCTATCAAACCGTCCTCATATACTTACAACTCAGGGTAAATATTTTTGTTATCCATTGTTTCAAACTGTTAGCATATTTATGCTAAGATATATATTGATATGCAGCTTGTGCACCTATTGTATGTATCTTTAGTCATGGAGTTGGACATTTTGGACCATGGAATGAATGATTCAAGTAGCAGGATTCTATGCATGTTAGTAGTTCTCCAAGAAACATTGAGCAGACTTGCATTTGTCCATAAAAAATTTAGACCTTAAATGTTTCGCCCCGGCTAAGTTCAATTCCCGGATCCGCCACTGATGTTAAGCATGCATGTTTATCCATTAGGTTACAAAGTAATACCTCCTTTTTGAAATATAAGTCTTATTTTTAGAATTTCCAATACGGGCTACATACGAAGCAAAATGAGTGAATCTACATCTTAAATGTAACTTACATGTGCTTAGTAAAATTTAAAACAACATCCCAGGTAAGTGTACATATATATTCAGATGGCATTTCTGGATGACCAGTTTTTTTTATCAAGTTATGATATATTTTTATTAAGCATTTCAGATACAAGAAAAAATAGTTATGTTTTGGATAAACTTGTTTTAGTTTTCGAAGAATATTGTTGCATGTCCACGATCAGCTTTAGATGGAAATAATCCATCCTTTTGTTCTTGGTTGATGAGTATTCTATGCGGATCCTTGGTTAACCGAATGAATCTCGTAAACCGCAGACACACTACATTGCGGAATGGAGAGATTACTAGCAAATATAAACAATGCATATATAATTAAGCAGATGATTCACATACAAATCAAATGGTGAGGAGCACATGTATGCATGCAAGTTCTTGAGAGCATGCACCTGGCCTAGACGGGGAGAAAGAGTCATGAAAGGCGCACTAAAGCAAAAGGAACTCAATCTCAGTTTACGTAATTAACTAAGGGAAACACACGGTATCAGTAATGAACAACCCACTTGGCAGATCAACATCACTTCGAGGCACAATTGCTTTGATGAGGCATTAGACAACTGATCATGCTTCCCTTACTTCTTATATTTTGACACGTCAGTTGATTTCACTAAAATAACTGATTCTGAATTTAATATTACTGATTATTTGGTTAAAATATTAAGAGGTACTAAAAACTACTAACAATTAATTCCAGGCCAAAGTGCCTGAGTACCACACAGAAAAAGTGGTGCAGTGAGAAGTGTCGACCTGAAAAATAAAAAATCTCACTTACCGATGTATCACAACAACAAAATTATGTTCACAAAATTAAATACCTCTCTATTTTCCTGGGCAACCCATTCACCTTCAGGAAGTGACATACCAAATGTTTACACAGAACTGGCCCAAGATTTTATGCTACATTATTCTGTTATTACCTGCAAAACAGTGTCCTCCCAAGCCTTGTGAGGAACATCGTAAAATCTCTGCACAAGTAGTCATGCGGCACACTTAAGGACTCCATCTTGCGCGGCCTTGGCGAACCGTCGTACAGGGAGCTGCTGGCCATCGAAGACCACTCGAAGGGGTAACTTGTTCTGTAGGCGGGGTGCTTCACCGAGAGCCATGAGTATTTGAATGCCAACTGATAGGGTCGAGGTGGACTATTAGTACCGATGGAGCCCACCTTCTCTCCTTCAAAAGCATCAAATGATTCATAATAAAGTGATTCCAAAAGTCCATCCGCATGGATTTTCTTCATGTGCTTTACACCAATATGACCTAAACGGCGGTGTCTACTGGTGCTGGCCGGAGAACAACCTCCTTGATAGCCCCTGACGTCCCAGGCTGTTGGGGATATCACTACTGGGCGTAAACCGGCCTATCTGGGCCGGGTTAACTTCGTCAGTAGTTAAGTATGTTAAAGCCCAAGAAGGCAGATGAGGGCTCAAGGCCCATAGCCGGTTCAAGGCCTGTAGCCGTAAACCGGCGTTAGTATTTAACTTGTATTGTAAGTTAGGAATAAGTAGAGACCAAACCTGACACATCTATGAGCCGGTATTGGGACTCTGTGAACCGACGGGCGTCACTCGTGTATATAAGGGAACGACCCGGCGGCGGTTCAAGGAGGAGAGACAACAACTCGAGACATAGGCGAAGCTTGTTTGCTCCCTGGTCATCGAAACCCCATCAATTCCATCACAACTAGACGTAGGCTTTTACCTTCATCGAAGGGGCCGAACTAGTATAAACTCTCTTGCGTCCCTGTGTCCGCTTTAACCCCTTCAAGCTAACCCGTCGCGATGGCTCCACGACTAAGTCCTTTCTCTAGGACATATGCCGTGACAAAACCACGACAGTTGGCGCCCACCGTGGGGCTATCGCACGATGGTTTCAAGTTCTTGGAGGGCCGCTTTGAAGGACTCGAGGGCTACGCCGTAGGCCGGATGACTAAGAGTCGTCGCGGCAAGCTCTACATCGACGATGCAGGCTGGGGCCTTGAGGCCGGCTCAGTTGAGTATGGGTACCGGGTCCCCTTTGGTGGCATACACGTTTTCATCGGCAAGATCGGAGAACCGGGCCCTGAGCCGGATATCTGCACCGACCTCGTCGAAACGGCTCAGCGTGCGCGATCTGCCCGGGTTAAACCGGCCATGAAGCGTGCCTTCGTGGGAGTCATCCATGGAGGAGGTCATGAGGATGGATCAGGATCTGGCGGCGAGACCGTCATTTACTCCGGCGATGAGTCACCAACCGGAGAAACCAAATCTCTATATCAGCTACAAGATGGCCGGATTGGGGGCTGTTCCGACGGCGACAGTATTCCGGACCCCTCTGATCTGCCCAACCGAGTTGGAATATTCATGGCCGGCACACAAGCAGCGCTTCATTCTTCAACCGCTGCGGCAACAGCCTCCGGTTTAGCAGCGGCGACAACTGCCGGGACAGGAGGCCCTGTGCGCTTGCCGGCCCAAGTTCTATCAGAGCTATTTAATGCATTGGTTGTGCTTATGGTGGAAGCTAATCCGGCGGATCAGGACGTCCACAACACGAAGATTGCAAAGGTAAGGGAACAGATCACCCAGGCCAAGGCGGACCTGGCAGCTGAGGATACCAGGATGGCCGCAGAGCGGGCCGCTCTAGACGCACAAGCTTACAGGCTCATGTTGGACCAGAATGCGTCGCATGAAGTCATGAGGAGGAAGTACCGATCCCGTTTGCCTCCGGTTTTCGAGGCCAGAGACCTTTTCAACACCCCGGGAGCAGGGGACAGTAATCCGCTGGAGGGAAACCGGGCGGAAGCTCCTGGGACCGGTGCACCGGTTCAGCCTCGTCAGATGGATCCGCCTCGTCAAAACACCGTTATACCTCAGGCTGTTTCAACACCTCCGGGTCACTACTCCAACCCAATGGACAATCTCGTCGCAGCTGCTACACGGCTGGAGGCCATTCCAATTGAAGGTGACTCACCGCAGGCGATAGAGACGCGACGGGTCAAGGAGCTTCTTAGGACAGCTTTGGACCAATAGGAAGCATACTCGTACAGCCGCGACCGGATCCACTCGACCCCTCGCCCAAGCCGGAGCTATAGCAGGCGTATGGAGGAACCGGCAGTGTCAAGTAATGAACGACGTGGAGCACCCCGCGGTAACAACCCGGCGGGTGGTGCTGATAACGCTCAGGAAGTGGTGGACCGGGCCCGAGCACGCAGGAAGGCCGAGTTAGCCGCACAATATCAGGCTCGGCAGCTTACGCCGGTTCGTCCAACTGTTTCGGTCGAACCCGGTGTTACTTCTAGCTCTTTGGGGGTGCCTTGCCTTGTCCCCGCTTTACGCAATGTGCGCCTACCCAAGGATTTCAAAGGCCCGCGCAAGGTACCAAATTACACGGCGGATCAACCCCCAGAGACATGGGTGGAGAGCTATCAGATGGCCATGGAGATGCTGGATGTGGATGATGCGGCATGTGCGAAATACTTCACCATGATGCTTGAAGGAACGGCCCGCACTTGGTTAAAAAGCTTACCGGCCAATTCTATCAGTTCATGGGCCCAATTACGAGCCCGGTTTATCAATAATTTCAAGGATACATGTAAGCAGCCCATGTCGATAGTAGACTTAGTTGCCTGTGTCCAGGAGGAAGGAGAATCGACGACTCATTGGGTGCGCCGGGTCTCACAAGTGTTGCATTCATCAGACCGCATCAACGCTGACACCGCAGTCTTAACCCTAGAAGGCAACTGCCGGTTTGGGCCCCTAAAGCTGAAGTTGGGACGGATGAAGCGCCATTGCACTGACATGGGGACCCTCATGGCTGCTTTGCTAAAGTATGCTGATTCTGAGAGTACCAAGGATCCTGAATCTGATGATGACAAGGCAGGGAAGGGAAAGAGGAACAACAACTCCAAAGGTCAGCAGCATCACTGGGCAGGCAATGGTGGTGGAGGCAAGCGTAAAGCGGATGGTAACATGGACTTTGTGGTTAATACCAACACGCAGGACAATGGCCAGCGACGCAAGGTTAAACCGAAAAATCACAGTGGGGCACCCAACCCTAACCCGGATCGCCTAAATTATCTACTGAGCCAGCCCTGTCCAAGACATGGGACGAAGGAGGTGCCAGCAAACCACCTTTGGAAGGATTGCTTTATTATGCAGGAGTTCAAGAATTCTAATGCTTTCCGGTATGATCACGGCCCCGGCGGTGGCTCAGGATCCGGGCCGGGTTACGGTGGAGGAAATTCCGGTTCAGGATTTAATGGTAATCCGGGCGGACATAATAATCAAAATAATCAAAACAACCAGGGTGGTTATAACCACCAGCAGCAACAGTCAGGTTACCAGAGCAACCCAAAGCAGTTGAATAGTGGACAGTACCATGTCTTCACCACTAGCTTGGACAAGCGAGACCGGAAGGTTCAGAGGCGGGCAGTCAACTCTGTTGAACCGGCCGTGCCCCGTTATCTACGCTGGTCTGAACAGCCAATCATATGGACCAGAGAGGATCACCCTCCTCAGGTTGATAATCCGGGTCAGTTGGCTCTGGTGGTGGCACCTCAGGTGGGAGGTTACAAGTTCACCAAGGTGCTCATGGATGGAGGGAGCAGCATTAATATCTTATACTATGAGACCTTCCATCGTATGGGACTAACAGATAAAAATCTCAAACCGTCTAATACGGTGTTCCACGGTGTAGTACCTGGCAAGTCAGCATATCCTGTTGGTAAGATAGCTCTGGAAGTGGCCTTTGGAGATGATCATGATGCCAGGTCGGAGACATTGATGTTTGAAGTGGTGAAAATCCAAAGTCCATATCACGCCCTGTTTGGGCGACCGGCCTACGCCAAGTTTATGGCATGGCCCTGTTATGTGTATTTGCAGCTCAAGATGCTGGGTTACAAGGGGACAATAACGGTTCACGGAAGCCGTAAAATTGCTTTGGAGTGCGAGGAAGGAGATGCGGCTTACGCAGAGTCGGTTCGTGCCACCGAGGAGCTGAAGTATTATAAGGACAGTGTTGATCCGGCGGACATGACTCCATTAAAAAAGCCAACTACGGAGCATGATCCGGCCTTGAAGTTCAAATCGGCAGCAGAAACTAAGCTTGTTGACTTCGTGCCTGACGATTCGTCCAAGCAGTTCAGCATCAGTGCCAACTTGGATCTGAAATAGGAAAGCGCGCTCATCGAGTTCATCCGTGAGAATCGGGACATTTTTGCATGGAAGCCCTCTGACATGCCAGGTGTACCGAGGCAACTCGCTGAGCACACCCTTAATGTGGATCCTAAATACAAACCGGTGAAACAGTTCCTCCGCCGATTTAACGAAGAAAGACGCAAGGCGATTGGAGAAGAGGTAGCCAGGCTCTTAGCAGCTGGTTTTATTGTTGAAGTTTTTCACCCTGAGTGGCTTGTCAATCCGGTGCTAGTCCTTAAGAAAAACGGCACCTGGCGCATGTGTGTGGATTACACAGATCTTAATAAGGCTTGTCCATCAGATCCTTTTGCCCTCCCCCGTATTGATCAAATCATTGATGCTACGGCGGGTTGTGAGCGTTTAAGTTTTTTGGATGCATATTCTGGCTATCATCAGATCAAAATGGCAGTTAAGGACCAGGAGAAGACGGCATTCATAACTCCCTTTGGAGCCTTCTGCTATGTGTCTATGCCCTTTGGGCTCAAAAGTGCCCAGGCAACCTATCAACGGTGTGTACAAAATTGTCTTCACAAGCAGATTGGTCGTAATGTGCATGCTTACGTGGATGATATCGTGGTTAAGTCCAGGGAGAAGGAGACTCTGGTTGACGATTTGAAGGAAACCTTTGATAACCTAAGGACATACAAGATGATTCTTAATCCGGACAAGTGTGTCTTTGGTGTACCGGCGGGCAAGTTATTGGGTTTTCTGGTGTCCAATAGGGGAATCGAGGCTAATCCGGAGAAGATCACAGCCATCACCTCCCTAGCTAAACCGAAGTCTATCAATGATGTTCAACGCCTGGCAGGCCGGATTGCCGCATTAAGCCGGTTTATCAGCCGCCTTGGTGAGAAGGCAATCCCTTTGTATCAGATGTTAAAGAAGATGGATCAGTTCGTCTGGAATTCTGCTGCTGATGAAGCATTTGAGGATGTAAAGCGGCAATTGGTCAATCCGCCTGTGCTCGCCGCTCCCATTGACAAGGAGCCGTTACTGCTATATGTTGCTGCTAATGCTCATGCGGTCAGCGTGGCTATTATGGTGGAGCGAAAGGAGGCAGGTAAGGAGCATCCGGTTCAACATCCGGTCTATTATATCAGCGAGGTACTCATTGAGTCCAAGCAAAGGTATCCGCATTGGCAGAAGCTGGTGTACGGAGTTTTTATGGCAAGCCGGAAGCTTAAGCAATATTTCCAAGGGCACCCAATTACGGTGGTCAGTTCTGCTCCTTTGGGGAATATCATCCAGAACCGGGAAGCGACTGGCCGGATTGCCAAGTGGGCTATAGAGCTTGGGCCGCACGGATTGAAGTATGTGCCTCGGACAGCGGTTAAGTCTCAAGCGCTTGTGGATTTCATCAATGATTGGACGGAACTGCAAGCACCTGAAGAAAAGCCGGATCACACATATTGGACCATCCATTTTGACGGATCCAGGCAATTGGAAAGCTCGGGGGCTGGAGTCGTATTAACTTCCCCACGAGGTGATAAGTTTTGTTACGTTCTCCGCTTAATGTTCCCTTGTACTAACAATGCAGCTGAGTATGAAGCCTTGCTCCATGGTCTCCGGATGGCTAAGGAAATGAATCTAAGTCGAGTTAAGTGCTTCGGTGACTCGGACCTTGTGGCTCAACAAGTGTCTGGCACTTGGGACTCCAAGGACCCACTCATGGCAGCATATCGTCGTGAGGTGGATATTGTTGTAGGTCACTTTAAAGGCTATCAGGTGGACCACGTGGACCGATGGAAGAACGAAGCGGCGGACGCTTTAAGCCGGCTGGGCTCTCGGTGCAAACCGGTCCCGCCAACGTTTTTATGGATGTGCTGCACAACCCGTCGGTCAAGCTCCCTGGTGAAGCGGATTTGGCTATTCCTGATCCAGAGGCTCAATTGGTGGCAGCTCTTCATGTCATTCCGGATTGGACGCTTCCTTACCTGGCGTACATGAACCGGGGCGAGTTACCAGAGGATGAGATTCTGCCCCGACAGATAGTCCAACGGTCCAAGTCCATGACTATTGTCAATGGCGAGTTGCATCATTGCAGTATATCAGGGGCGTTTCAACGATGTGTGTCTCCTGAAGAAGGCTGTGAAATTTTGCATGAGATCCACGAAGGAGATTGTGGTCACCACGCCGGTTCAAAATCTTTGGTAGCTAAAGCGTTTCGCCATGGCTTCTATTGGTTAACTGCTCATGCTGATGTGGAAGATCTGGTCAGAAGATGTGACGCTTGCCAAAAGTTTTCAAGACGTGCTCATGTGCCGGCTCAAGAATTGAGAATGATTCCAATTACTTGGCCGTTTGCGACTTGGGGGCTGGATATGGTTGGGCCTTTCAAAAGGTCCAAAGATAAGAAGACCCACCTCCTGGTGGCGGTTGACAAGTTCACAAAGTGGGTGGAGGCAAAACCGGTTAGCAAGTGTGATGCGGCCACGGCGGTTCAGTTTATCAAAAAAGTGATTTTCCGGTTTGGTTTTCCACACAGTATCATCACAGATAATGGTACCAATTTGTCCAAGGGTGCCATGAAGGAGTTCTGTGAACGGGAGCACATCCGGCTTGACGTTTCATCAGTGGCACACCCACAGTCCAATGGTCAAGCAGAAAGGGCTAATCAAGAGATTTTTAGAGGCATCAAGCCCCGGCTTATGGTTCCTTTGCACAGAACACTGGGTTGTTGGGTAGAAGAATTACCATCTGTGTTATGGAGCATCAATACCACACCCAACAGATCAACGGGATACACACCATTCTTCATGGTCTATGGAGCGGAGGCGGTTCTCCCCAGTGATATCCGTCATGATTCACCTTGTGTGACGGCTTATGTTGAAGCGGACAACGAGACAGCGCGGCAAGATGCTTTGGACCGGTTGGATGAAGAGCGTGACATAGCAGCTGCTCGCTCAGCGATTTACCAACAGGATCTTCGTCGTTATCACAGTCGCCGAGTTAAAACCAGAACCTTTCAAGAGGGAGATTTGGTGCTTCGGCTCATCCAAGACCAGACTGATATGCATAAGCTATCCCCATCTTGGGAGGGACCTTTTGTGGTCAACAAGAATCTGCACAACGGGTCATACTATCTGATCGATATTCGAGAGCATAAATACTCACGTACATCAGAGGAGGAGACCAACAGGCTGTGGAACATAGCTCATCTTCGGCCTTACTATACCTGAGCCATTGGCTCTACTTATGTACATATTACGATGATGTATATATTATGATTAAATATAATAAACCGGAACCTCAGCTAAAGTGGGGTATCTGTTCTTTTACATCATGTGTGATTACACGGAGTTGTTCTAAAGCGGCCTCCGGTTTACCCCTTGAGTTAGCTTTTCAAAAGCATCATGTTATATCACTTGGGGGCTTGGTCGTGTCCGAACCAATGCAATACCTCTTGATAGGCGAGAGCCACCAGATCACTTGGGGACTTGGTCACGTCTGAGCCAGTCATGCCTCTTGATCGGCCTAAGGCCACAGAATCACTTGGGGGCTTGGTCGAACCCGAACCATTGCCATGCCACTTGATCAGCATAAATGCCACGGTTTCATTTGGGGACCTTGCTGACTTGAACCATAGCTACACCTATCGGGAGCTTGGTCGTGTTCGACCATGGTAACGCCATCTGATCAGCTCAAATAAGCCTCTTTTTACAAACAGTTTTGTCATTGCCTTTGCTTTACACTTTTTCTTTGAAAGATATTTCTTTCTTTTTATTGCGTTTTTTAAACCGTCAAAATTTTAAACCGGTTCACACTGTCTATTGACGGTACACGGTCCATTTTAATCCAGAGACTATTTGCTCAGTTTGATTTTTGTTAACATCCTATTACGGAGTAACACGGTGTTTATTATAACCCGGCACGGTTTACATGGTAAACCGGCATCATATATATACAGGAGTTGCTATCTCCTCCAACAGTGTGGGTTTATAAAACTCCGCTTCAAGATTGGCCAAGCCAACTTCACGCCCAACGATAGCAGGTATTATGTATCTCAAAAATTTGGTCATATACTTAAAAATTTCGGATGTTTTGATTTCATGTATGCAGACATCATATTCCGCCTGATGGTACAACCACGGTGGCACTTTAAGATTTTTTATTGCAGAAAGTACTTTGGAAAATTCATCACCCAAAGGAAGAGCAAGTTGCAGTAATTATGCACGAAGGCATATCAAAAGTATCAGCTAGCCTATTACAGGGCAACACGGTGCCCATAATAAGATCATTGTTTTTCACAAGGGAGAAGCAGTTTTAAACCGGCTTCCGGTTCAAGCTTGGTCACCAGCCTGGCCTGATGGTTGTGGATCATCCCGCACCGCTTCAACTTCAGTTTCTCTACCCAGCGGCTGGAAATCAACAGTTGTCCAGTCGATTCCCATTAATGCTTGAAAGACAGCTTCATCATGGATCAACAACGACGGGTCAATATCAGGAGCGTAAGTATGCTTATGGATTGGAGGGATAAGATTTTCCGCTTCATGAATTGGTGCAGCTATTCGCTTGTTTTGATTGTCATATTGGGCTTGATAATGAGACAAGTCTGCTTCTTCAGCCAATTGACAAGCTAGCGGACGCACCTCCCAGTTTATTGCTCGCAGATCCGCTTCACTAAACTCTGGCTCGTCTTCTTTCAAGCTGGGATAGCCCTGAGCCGCTTCAACATGGTCAAAATCCGGCACCCAAGCTTTTGCCCGGATTAAAGCATTGATCGCACCGGTTCGAGCAGCAGATTTCTTCAGCTCTTCAACCCGGGCAGGAAGCACCGACAGTTTCATCAGAGTGTCCTGAATCAAAGTGGGTGCCGGCTTGTTGTGGGATGCAGTACAGATGATTCGTTGTGCACCAGTGTATAGTTGTTCGATCAACGTGTAGGCGGCTTTCAGTTTCTTCCGCACATCTGACCCCAAGTGACCAATGCGTGTCCCTGAAATATCACCAAGGGTTAACAAACCGGTAGCTCTGTAAGACAGCAGAATCAATTCAGAAGTCAAACCGGCTTACCAAAGATAGCAGTGGTCATGGCATGCACGTGCCGCTTTATGCTGGTCAGTTCATCCGCCACCGGTTTTAGTGCAGCCTCGGCATCTTCTGCTCGTTTGATTAAAGCGGATTTTTCAGTGGCCCAATCTGCCCGCTTCTTCTTGAAGCTCTCCTTAAGCTGTTCCATGGCGCTTAAAGCGCTGGTTAATTCCTCTTTTGCTTTGGAGGTTTCAGCTTGTTGGGATTTCAGATTTTCTTGGAGATCGGCAACCTGGCTTTCTTTCGTCTTCAGCTCAGCCTGCATGCAAATAGTTATATGATTCAGCAAAACGGTACAAGGATTGAAGTACCAACCACATAACAAGTTATGCACTTGGCACTTGGGGGCTAATGCATATTCGATCTTCATCTTTCAATTGCTTACAAAGTCCCAAGATCAATACAAGTATTCAACTTGGCACTTGGGGGCTAATGGCTATTTGCTCGTATATATCCTGATGCGGCGATCTCAATTACTTAAAGTCCCGGTTTAACTACGCTAAGTTGAACCGGCCCTTGGGGACTACATCAGCGAATTTCAAAGCATTAAGATTTCTATTAGTAAGTCCTGATTTGAAAGAAGATTACAAACCGGCCCTCGGGGGCTAGGAGCGTCAACAAGAATTGAAATATACAAGCAGGAAAGAGCATATGGAAGTTACCTCATATTTATCTTTCATCATGTTAACCAGACCGGCTTCATAGTCACGACTGGTATACAGCCGGTTCAGGTAGCTAGAATGGATATCTTGGGCGTTCAAAGCAGCGTAAGTCGCCAGATCAGCATTCCACTTGCCTTTGCCAAAGGCAGAAAATTCTTCCTTGGCAGTATGTTTGGACAAAGCGACAGGATTGCTTGGCTCTATATGGCCGATGCCAGTAATGATAACCTCATCATCCTTGGCATCGCCAGTTTGCACTGGGGCTGTTGGCTTATCAGTAGGCTTTGTCGGACTGGTGGATTTCTCAATCCGGATGGAGCTTTTGGGCTGATTGACAGGACTTGAGGTATCAATAGGTCTCTCTTCAGCAATAAGATCGTCGTCTTGCTGCGGTGGATCATTGGGTATATCCTCAGGAATAGCCGCTTCAAGATCTGGTGTTTTGCCCGGTTCAAGGACGACATCCTCTTCGGCCGCTTTGTCCAGGCGAGCCTTCTTGCTTGGACTAGGCTTGGCTCTGAAAGGAATAACAAAATCAAATACATCATATGTTCCAAGGTGATGTACTACAAATATTATGATAAGTATAGCTTACCCAAGCACCATTTTGAGCGGTGGCAGCTGAGTAGCCGATGACTCGCCAGAGGATGAGTGGGAAGTAACCTGGTAATCGGAGTCTGATGGATTAAGAGGTTGATGAAAGCAGCCTGCTTTAGGACAAGCACTGACAAGCAAATTAGAGACCTCTGAACGGCGTTTCCGAACCGGACTATTCGGTAAACCGGTGGAGGTAACTACCTGGCCGCTGTGCCGGGTTGTGCGACGAGCTTCGTGCTGTTGGGTCTTCATAAGAAATTTGGGATCCAAATAAGCAAGAGGATGAGAAAATTTAACTTTCTGGTTTGCCTGACGGATTTTTAGTGAAGGCAAAGGTTCTGAATCGGAAGAGAGAATAATTACCTCTGCAGCATCAGCATGGCTGGCTTCAGCATCATCCTGACAAATATCATCATCAATAAGACGCATGAAAAATAAGCCAAGTGAGTCAAGCCCTACCTCAAGGTCCGGATTATCCACGTCATCATCAGGGGCCGGATTAGAGGATGAAGTGGTTCTTTTCCTGTGGGCTGTCTTCTTCACAGCTTTAGTCTTTTGCCGGGTTGCTCTTTCCGGTTTGTCTGGTTTTTCTGGTTTCTCCTGCGGTAGTTTCTTGCTCCAAAACGGATCATTGCCCTGGTTACACAGACACTGATATTAAACAATGACCAGATATATCAATAACAGATTCAGCCAAAAGAAAAATCAAACTCTTACAGCTGGCGATTTGTTGGTGGCACAGAAGGGAAGCAGGCCGGTTTTAGCACAGATGTGTTCCGGTTCATTCAGCATCTTATTCACAGCCTCTGTGATTTCTTCATCGGTGAGCTGGATGTTGGCATGTCGCAGTGGGTCATCAACACTGCCAGTATACTCGCACATCAAACTGGAGCGCTGACTAAGGGGTAGTATGCTCCATGATATCCAACAGCGAGCGAGATCAACCCCTGTTAAACCGTTGGCCATAAAGGCTCTGAGCTTGGACAGTTGAGGAGCGTATTTGCTTCTCTCTTTGGCAGTCAACCTTTGTGGAAAGGGGTGTGTATTGCTAAGCCGCTCCGGACGAAAGCCAGGCAAAGGATTTTCACCAGCAGGGGAGGTGTCTTTGCAATAGAACCATGTTTGATTCCACTCTTTGGGGTGGCTATGCAGTTTGGCATGAGGGTATGTGACCTCTTTCCTTTTCTAAATTGCCACACCGCCCAATTCCGTATTGGAACCATCAGAAAACTCAGTACGGCGGTTTAGATGGAAACGGTCTCTGAACAACTCCACTGTGGGCTCCTCTTGAAAGAACGCCTCACAGAGCACTTGGAAGTGACACATGTTGGTAACAGAGTTGGGACCAGTGTCTTGTGGGTGGAGTTGAAAATCGGCTAAAACGTCCTGGTAAAATTTAGAACCGGGCGGCTTAAAGCCCCGGGCTAAGTGATCTACGAAAATGACGACCTCTCCTTCTTGAGGTGTGGGAGGGCATTCTTTGCCAGGAGCCCTCCAATGGATGATATCTTTGCTTCCTAAGGCGCCGATCAGGACTAAATCGTCCAGTTGAGCCTCTGTGACGCGAGAAGGAACCCAGTTGCACTCATATACTTGCTTGGCCATGATGAAATCTACAAGGTAGATGATCCCGGTTCAAAAATGCATTGATTAAGGCACATTGGTATGTGCAATGTTAAACCGGAGACAGATCTATTTAAACCGGAGTTTTATGAAGCAACAACATCTGGCGGTTCAACAAGGGGACTAATGGTATATACCGGTTTGGCAATTTTTTCTACAAAGTTAAACCGCCTGGTCTAAACATTGAAGCAGATGAGTAAGTTTACAGAAACAGATTTCACAAGATTTCTCTACAGCAACGGATCTGAAGCGAGTTTAGAAAACAAGGAAAATATTCAAGGTTCAAAAAAGAACAGTACTGAAGCAATAGGCAGAGATACATATAGATCTATGGACTTGAGGCATGAAACTGAAGGCGGATGCTAAAACCTACCGCTACGCAGAGCAAGGATTCACAGATGCATCTAGGAGCTATCGTATGAACATGAAACAGGCGATGAACACTAGAAGAACAGGAAACCCTAGAGCAGATCTGTGTTGAAAAGAACAGAAAACTTACTGGAGATGAGAAAGATGCGGAAGGTTGCCGCGGTGCTCTGGTGCGCCCAGGTTGATGCAGCGGCCAAGGTTGATGCAGAGGTTGATGGTGGCGGTGGAGCTCCGAAGCTGGGCGACGCGAGGAAGACGAAGTAGAAGGGCACGGAGGGGGAAAAGAAATGACCCTTCGGTCCTATTTATAAGGCAAGGGACAGGAGTCAGGCGTGAAAATCAAGGGACCATGGGTCTGGAAATGAAGATGTCGCCTTAATTGTCGCAGACCTACTAAGGTCCTTTATAACAGGTGACGTCACGCCGGTTTACAACGACCAGAGAAGATGACGTCACGGCGGTTCAACAAACTACAAGAAGATATTGAAGATGAAGATTTTTGCCAAAGGATTGACATGAACATGTTCAAATCAATCTGGGGCCTAATGTTGGGGATATCACTACTGGGCATAAACCGGCCTATCTGGGCCAGGTTAACTTCGTCAGTAGTTAAGTATGTTAAAGCCCAAGAAGGCAGATGAGGGCTCAAGGCCCATAGCCGGTTCAAGGCCTGTAGCCGTAAACCGGCGTTAGTATTTAACTTGTATTGTAAGTTAGGAATAAGTAGAGACCAAACCGGACACATCTATGAGCCGGTATTGGGACTCTGTGAACCGACGGGCGTCACCCGTGTATATAAGGGGACGACCCGACGGTGGTTCAAGGAGGAGAGACAACAACTCGAGACATAGGCGAAGCTTGTTTGCTCCCTGGTCATCGAAACCCCATCAATTCCATCACAACTAGACGTAGGCTTTTACCTTCATCGAAGGGGCCGAACTAGTATAAACTCTCTTGCGTCCCTGTGTCCGCTTTAACCCCTTCAAGCTAACCCATCGCGATGGCTCCACGACTAAGTCCTTTCTCTAGGACATCTGCCGTGACAAAACCACGACACAGGCCTACTCATGATTTCCACTATACATTGTCATATTGGGGTTATTCTTCTAAAGGAGATGACACACATTTAAGATCACACAAAAAATGAGAAATGAGATAACTTTCCGACGAGGTCAACAGTTCAGCTCGAAGCTAGCTCTCGTGGGATCAAGTAAATATAATAATAACCACTTTATTATTGCCTCTGGGCATATTTCCAATAGTCTCCCAATTGCACTACAGTCAGTAATCTAGTATTACATGGTAATGAATCTAACATCCATAGAGTTCTGGTGTTGATCATGTTTTGCCCGTGGAAGAGGTTTAGTCAACGGATCTGCAACATTTCGATCTGTATGTACTTTGCAAATATTTATGTCCTCCTCCTAGATCGCATAGTAGATGGAATTGAAGTGTTGCTTTATGTGTGGTGCTCTTGGGAAACCTTGGTTCCTTGGCTAGAGCAATGGCACCAGTGTTGTCACAAAACAGAGTCATCGGGTCTAGTGTACTGGGCACAACTCCAAGATCTGTCATGAACTGCTTCATCCAGACACCTTCCTTCGCTACCTCTGTGGCAGCCATGTACTCTGCTTCGCATGTAGAATCAGCTACCATGCTTTGGTTGGAACTGCACCAGCTTACCGCTCCCCCATTTAGAATATATGTATGTATCCAGTTTGAGTTAGGGTCATCTGAATCAGTGTCAAAGCTTGCATCGACGTAACCCTTTATGGTGAGCTCTTAATCACCTCCATAAACGAGAAACATTTCCTTAGTCCTTTTCAGGTACTTAAGGATATTATTGACCACTGTCCAGTGGTCCACTCCTAGATCACTTTGAAACCTCCCAGCCATATTTATGGCAAGGCTAACATCTGGTCTTGTGCACAACATCACATACATGGTAGAGCCTATGGCAGAAGCATAGGGGATGACACTCATCTTTTCTCTATCCTCTGTAGTTGTTGGGCATTGAGTCTTACTCAACTTCACACCTTACAAAACAGGCAAGAACCCCTTCTTGGACTGATCCATCTTGATCTTCTTAAAAATCTTATCAAGGTATGTGCTTTGTGAAAGTCCTATTAAGCATCTCAATCTATCTCTATAGATCTTGATGCCTAATATGAAAGCAGCTTCACTTAGGTCCTTCATTGAAAAACTCTTGTTCAAATATGCATTCACGTTTTCTGAAAGTTCTATATTGTTTTCAATCAACAGTATGTCACCCACATATAATATTAGAAATGCTATAGAGCTCCCACTCACTTTCTTGTAAATACAAGCTTCTCCGTGAACTTGTACAAACCCAAACGCTTTGAGCACCTCATCAAAGCGAAGATTCCAACTCCGATATGCTTGCACCAGTCCATAAATGGATTGCTGGAGCTTGCACTGTCAGCATTCTCTGGATCGACAAAACCTACTGGTTGCATCATATACAACTCTTCCTTAAGGAAACCGTTAATGAACGTTGTTTTGACATTCATCTACCAAATTTCATAATCGAAAAATGCAACTATTGCCAACATGATTATGACGGACTTAAGCATCGCTACGGGTGAGAAAGTCTCATCATAGTCAACTCCTTGAACTTGTGAAATCCCCTTTGTCACAAGTCAAGCTTTATAGATGGTGTGACATTAACATCCGTGTCTGTCTTCTTTTTGAAAATCCATTTATTCTGAATGGCCTTTTGCCCTTCAGGTAGTACTTCTAAAGCCCATACTTTGTTTTCATACATGGATCGCATCTCGGATTTCATGGCCTCTAACCATTTGTCGGAATCTGGGCCCACCATCGCTTCTCCATAGCTCGTAGGTTCATCGTTGTCCAACAAAATGACATCTAAGACATGGTTATCGTACCACTCAGGAATAGTGTGTATCCTCATCGACCTACGAGGTTTGATAGTAACTTGATACGAAACTACATGATCACTATCATTAACTTCCTCTTCAACTGACGCAGGAGCCAAGGAAACATCTTCATGTGCTGTGCTACTCTCTGGTTGAAGTAAACATTCAACAACCTCATCAAGTTCTATCTTCCTCCCACTCAATTATTTTGAGAGAAACTCTTTCGAGAGAAAGGACTCGTTCTTAGCGACAAACACTTTGCCCTCGGATCTGAGATAGATGGTGTAACCAATCATCCCTTTTGGGTATCCTATGAAGACGCATTTGTCCGCTTTGGGTTCGAGCTTTTCTGGCTAAAGCCTTTTGCCATAAGCATCACAACCCCAAACCTTAAGAAACAACAGCTTAGGCTTGTTGCAAAACCATAGTTCGTACGTTGTCGTCTCTATGGACTTAGATGGTGTCCTATTTAAAGTGACTGCAGTTGTCTCTAATGCATAACCCCAAAACGAGAGTGGCGGATTGGTCAGGGAAATCATATAATGCACCATATCCAACAAGGTACGATTACGATGTTCGGACACACCATTACGCTGTGGTGTTCTAGGCAGCGTCAGTTGTGAAACAATTCCACATTGTGGTAAGTGATTGCCAAACCCATAACTCAGATACTCTCCCCCTCGATCAAATCGTAGGAATTTAATCTTCTTGTTACGATGATTCTCAACTTCACTCCGAAATTTCTTGAACTTTTCAAACATTATAGACTTATGCTTCATTAAGTAAATATAGCCATATCTACTCAAATCATTGTTGAAGTTGAGAAATAACGATATCCACCACGCCCATCAACACTCATCGAACCGCACACATCAGTATGTATGATTTCTAACAAGTCACTTGCCCATTCCATTGTTCCTGAAAACGGGGTTTTAGACATCTTGCCCATGAGACATGGTTCACATGTTTCAAGTGATTCAAAATCAAGTGACTCCAAAAGTCCATCAGCATGGAGTTTCTTCATGCACTTTATACCAATATGACCTAAGCGACAGTGCCACAAGAAGTGGTACTATCATTATCAACTCTACATATTTTGGCATCAATGTTATGAACATGTGTGTCCACAATGGGTGAATGACCATAAATGATATTACCCATATAAATAGAACAACCATTATTCTCTGATTTAGATGAGTAACTGTCTCGCATTAAATAAGATCCAGATATAATGTTCATGCTCAACGTAGGCACTAAATAACTATTATTTAGGTTTATCACTAATCCTGATGGTAGTCGAAAAGCGAGCGTGTCAGCGGCGATCACATCAACCTTGGAACCATTTCCCACGCGCATCGTCACTTCATCCTTAGTCAGCCTTCATCTATTCTGTAGTTCCTATTTAGTGTTGCAAATGTGAGCAACCGCACTGGTATCAAATACTCATGTTGATCTCCCTACAGAGAAGTGGTTTAAATATCACCCACCTATTAAAGAAGTAATTAAAGAACCGGTAATATCTAAAGATGAAACTATTATTTATAATGTTGATCTAGTTGTTCCTACTACTTATAGAAAAACACCTTTCCCTGTTAGGATGAAGGAACATGCTAAAGTTTCAATCGTGGTCAATAAAAGTTATATTAGAACACCTAAGCGAGCTAAAAAAATCAAGGTAGAACCTAGTGTTGCTTTGGTTAAAGATCTCCTGGAAGAAAATATAGATGGGCATGTTATTTACTTCTGTGATGAAGCTGCTAGAATTATGAAACCCGATAAAAAGGATAAACACAGACCCGTTGTCGGCCTGCTTGTTGTCTCAGTTAAAATAGGAGATCACAGTTATCATGGTTTATGTGACATAGGTGCTAGCGTGAGTGGTATTCCTTTTACCTTATATCAAGAAATTATGAATGACATAACACCCATTGAAATAGAAGACATAGATGTTACTATTAAGATTGCCAATAGAGATACTATATCACCAATTGGGATTGTTAGAGATGTTGAAGTTTTGTGTGGGAAAATAAAATATCCTACTGATTTTCTTGTTCTAGGTTCCCCACAAGATGACTTTGTCCCATTATCTTTGGTAGACCTTTCCTGAATACCGTTAATGCTAAACTAGATTGTGAGAAACAAATTATCCGTGTCAGCTTTGGTGATGAGTCTCATGAGTTTAATTTTCCCAAGTTTAGTAGAAAACCATGTAAAAAAGAATTGCCTAATAAGGATGAGATAATTGGTCTTGCTTCTATTTGCTGTACCTCCTACTTATCCTTTTGAACAATATTTGCTAGACCATGAAAATGATTTACATACGCATGACAGAATTGAAATAGATAAGATTTTCTTTGAACAATGTCCTCTTCTTAAACACAATTTGCCTATTGAAACTCTAGGAGGTCCTCCTCCACCTAAAGGTGATCCTGTGTGTTTCATTTAAAACAATTGCCAGACACTTTAAAATATACTTATTTAGATGAGAAGAAGATATATCCTGTTATCATTAGTGCCAACCTTTCAGAATGAAGAAGAAATATTATTGAAAGTTCTAAGGAAGCACCGAGCTGCTATTGGATATACTCTTGATGATTTAAAGGGCATTAGTCCCACTCTATGTCAGCACAAGATTAATATGGAACCTGATGCTGAACCCGTTGTTGATCACCAACGTCGGTTAAATCTGAAGATGAAAGAAGTGGTAAGAACGGAAATATTAAAGCTTTTGGAAGCAGGTATAATCTATCCTATAGCTGATAGTAGATGGGTAAGTCATGTTCATTGTGTCCCTAAGAAAGGAGGTATTACTGTTGTTCATAATGATAAGAATGAACTCATGCCACAAAGAATTGTTACATGCTATAGAATTGTAATTGATTTTAGAAAATTAAACAAAGCAACAAGAAAAGATCATTACCCTCTGCCTTTTGTTGATCAAATGGTAGAAAGATTATCTAAGCACACACATTTTTTCTTCCTTGATGGATATTCTTGTTTTTCACAAATACCTATTTCTCAACCTGGTCAAGAAAAGACCACTTTTACTTGTCCTTTTGGAACTTATGCTTATATACGTATGCCTTTTGGTTTATGGAATGCACCTGCTACCTTTCAAAGATGTATGACTGCTATATTCTCTGACTTCTGTGAAAAGATTGTTGAGGTCTGCATGGATGACTTTTCTGTTTGTGGGAAGTCTTTTGATGATTGTTTAAGCAATCTTGATCGAGTTTTGCAGAGATGTGAGTAAACAAATATTGTCTTGAATTGGGAGAAGTGCCACTTTATGGTTAATGAGGGTATTGTTTTAGGCCATAAATTTTTTGAAAGAGGTATTGAAGTGGACAAAGCTGAGGTTGATGCAATTGAGAAAATGCCATGTCCTAAAGATATCAAAGGTATTCGTAGTTTCCTTGGTCATGCTGGTTTCTATAGGAGATTTATCAAAGACTTATCTAAAATTTCTAGGCCTCTTACATACCTTTTGCAAAAGGATATTCCTTTTGTTTTTGATGATGATTGTTTAGAAGCCTTCTAAACACTCAAGAAAGACTTAATTTATGCACCTATTGTTCAACCACCTGATTGGAACTTGCCTTTTGAAATTATGTGTGATGCTAGTGATTATGCTGTTGGTGCTGTTCTAGGACAAAGAGTTGATAAGAAACTAAATGTTATTCATTATGCTAGTAAAACTCTAGACAATGCACAACAAAACTATGCTACTACTGAAAAAGAATTTCTAGCAGTGGTGTTTGCTTGTGATAAATTTAGATCTTACATTGTTGACTCTAAAGTTATTATTCACACCGATCATGCTGCTATAAAATATCTTATGGAAAAGAAAGATGCTAAACCTAGACTTATTCGCTGGGTTCTTTTGCTACAAGAATTTGACTTGCATATTACTGATAGAAAAGGAGCGGATAACCCCGCAGCTGATAACTTGTCTAGGCTTGAAAGTGTGCTTGATGACCCACTACCTATTGATGATAGTTTCCTGATGAGAAGTTAGCTACAATAAATGTTTCTCATAACACTCCTTGGTATGCTGACTATGCTAATTATATTGTTGCTAAATATTTACCACCTAGTTTCACATACCAACAAAAGAAAAATAATATTTTATGATTTAAGACATTACTTCTAGGATGACCCACATCTTTATAAAGAAGGAGCAGATGGTATTATTAGACGTTGTGTACCTGAGCATGAACAGGAACTGATCCTACATAAGTGTCACTTCGGGGCCTACGGAGGACATCATGCGGGAGATAGAACTGCTCACAAGGTATTGCAATCTGGGTTTTATTGGCCTACTCTCTTCAAGGATGCTCGTAAGTTTGTCTTATCTTGTGATGAATGTCAAAGAATAGGTAATATTGGTAAGCATCAATAAATGCCTTAGAATTATTCACTTGTTGTTGAACCATTTGCTGTGTGGGGATTTGATTACATGGGACCCTTTCCTTCCTCTAATGGGTATACACATATTTTGGTTGCTATTGATTATGTTACTAAGTGGGTATAAGCTATTCCAACTAGTAGTGCTGATCACAACGCCTCTATTAAAATGCTTAAGGAAGTTATTTTCCCAAGGTTTGGAGTCCCTAGATATTTAATGACTGATGGTGGTTCACACTTTATTCATGGTGCTTTCCATAAAATGCTTGCCAAGTATGATGTTAATCATAGAAATGCATCACCCTATCATCCTTAGTCTAGTGGTCAAGTTGAACTTAGCAATAGAGAAATAAAATTAATTTTGCAAAAGACTGTCAATAGGTCCTGGAAGAATTGGTCTA
The DNA here is from genome assembly GCF_056163025.1 of Triticum urartu. Lineage (NCBI taxonomy): Eukaryota > Viridiplantae > Streptophyta > Magnoliopsida > Poales > Poaceae > Triticum > Triticum urartu. The sequence continues at coordinate 168,756,479 of NC_141876.1, read as the reverse complement.
AGATATTAGATGATGCACTTTGGGCTTATAGAACAGCATAGAAAAATCCTATGGGTATGTCTCCTTATAAAATGGTTTATGGAAAAGCTTGTCATTTGCCTCTTGAGTTAGAACATAAAGCATATTGGACAATTAAAGAACTCAACTATGATTTAAAACTTGCCGGTGAAAAGAGGTTATTTGATATTAGCTCATTAGATGAATGGAGAATGCAAGCTTATGAAAATGCCAAGTTATTTAAAGAAAAAGTTGAAAGATGGGATGATAAAATAATTCAAAAGCGTGAGTTAAAAGTTGGAGAATATGTTCTTTTGTACAACTCTCGTTTCAGATTCTTTACAGGAAAACTCCTCTCCAAACGGGAAGGACCCAATCTTATCGAGGAGGTTTATCTGTCTGGATCTATCAAAATAAATAATGCCGAACGCACTAACCCGAAGGTTGCTAATGGGTAATAAATAAAACATTATATCCGAGGTATTCCCACTAATGTTGAAAGCAATATTATCCAAACTATGACACCGGAAGAACACATAAAATAAACCGTTCGGAACACTCCAGAATCATGAAAAAGAGGAGGTACGTGATACGCTAAGTAAACTGACTCCAAAAAAATATACAAAAATATTTTCTATCTGTTTTGGAATATAACAAAAATTAGGAAAATAAGAAATAACCAAGAAGGTCACCCTGGTGGGCACAAGACACCAGGGCACGCCTGGCCACGCCTAGGTGGGTTATGCCCACCTCGGGTGCCTTCCGAACTCCTTTTTTATTTTGTTTGCCTGTTTCCCAAGATAAAAAATCTTTATATACCCCCCGAACCTGTTGACCATCGTATCGTGGAGAAATATTCTGTTTTGTTTTCTTGCTGTTCTCAGTCAGATCTGTTGAGCCAGGCATCATGTCTTGTTTTTCCCCCAACCACGTGGAAGACGATGCTTGGTTGATGAACATTGAGCTGAAGAGAGAAGAGCCCGTAGAAGCTGTCAAAGGGGACAAGAGCAAGGAGGCTACCAGAGATCAAGCGTCGGTGGTCGATCAAACCTTGCCCGTCGAGGAGGAAGAAGAAGATATCCTTAAACCTTACTATGAGGATCTTACCCCTCACTGATATTGAAGCCTTTCGGATCATTGAAACGGTTCATGTGCAAAATAAATATCTCACTCGTGAAAATATTCTATTACAAGAGCACATCACCGTCCTCCGGAGCGTCATCCGTAGATTGGAGAATCTCTTATCACGAAGGACACGATCGCTTCATCACCACCACCTCCTTCTTCATCACCAAAAGAAAATTGAATATCGGGTATGGGCACTCCCCTTGGCTTTCGCCAAGCTTTGGGGAGGTGCCCCGGTATCGTATCACCTCCACTATCTTTAGCCTTTACTTATCTTAGTTCAATCTCTAGTTATATTTTGCTTTATATGAGTAAAAGTTTAGTTCGATCCTTTCTTTTTGAGAGTTTGCTTAGTGATCTACCCTTGTAATCGTGTGCGAGATATATAATAAATTTTAGTTTGAGTTTTGCTTTCTTTACTTTTGTGTTTCAATAAAAAGAAAGGAAATAAATGAAAAATATCATATGCTAATCTTATGGTAGGTAATGACACCACATAAGGAAAAGTATAAGTAGAAATTTTTATTGAAGATTGACAAACATAGCATTGGTGAATGATGCAGTTCATGAAATAATTAATAAGGGAAGAGAAGATTACATAGAAATACACTATCCTGGAAATCTTTTGTGATTTCCCCCATCAAAATATTGTATGCCAAAATTGTTGACGTTGGACAAGGAAGACAATGTAATGATTTATGTTTGTTCATATTCACATAGAAGTTATATTGTCATAAATCCTTCAACATGTGGTGCTTACCCCCCATCTTTGCTAGCCAAAATTTCTGCACGAAGTAGAGATACTACTTGTGCACCCAAAAACCCTTAAACCCAAATATGGTTTTCAAGAGTCCACCATACCTACCTAAGGATTGAGTAAGATCCTTCAAGTAAGTTGTCAATGGCGCAACAAGGCAATAAAAATTGCTTCTAAAAGTGTTAGATCATTTAGTGTAAGAGAAAATTGAGTGTTTTACGAACTTGTGATAGCGAAGAATAAAAGCGACAGACTACATAATAAAAGTTGCTATCATAAGGGGCAATATAACGTGATGTTCTTTTGCACTAAGGGGTTGATCATACAAACAAATAAGCGCATCCCAACCTCTGCGAAGGGCCTATCTTTTACTTTTTTGTATTTACTTTCATGCAAGAGTCAAAGTTTTTCTCTCTATTCCTTTTTTATTTTTCTCCTTCGGCAAGCATATTTGGTGAGAAAAGATCTAGGCACATATGTCCAGTTGAATACCGGTAACATGATTTATTAATGTTGACATCACCCTTGAGGTGAATACGTTGGGAGGAGAAATTATAAGCCCCTATCTTTCTATGTGACCGGTTGAAACGCTTTGCTCATGTGTATGCGGTGAGTGTTAGCAATCATAGAAGACTATATGATGGTTGAGTATGTGGACTTTCCTAAAGGCTCCGATACATGACCCTCCCTGAAAAGATGATGAATTGTAGTTGCAAAGTTGACTGAGAACATAGTTTGTTTTTTTGAAGGTTAGACAGTAGGAAATGCTCCTACTGCAAAAATATATTAAAGTAAATCATTCAGCTACAGGGAGTGGGGGGAGACCTATACAAGAACTAAGATTACATAATGTGTGTCAGGGGGAAACTATGCTATAGTGTCTAGAAAGTCAGGAATCAGATGTTTCTTATGCTCAGGCAACCTGTGAGCAATGTTGGAAAGATCAGTCTTGAATCCATAGTTTGTTGGTTTCCAATAGAGTTTATGCTTTATACTTCGATGTTGTGTTGAATTGTTACTTATTCATGAGAAGTCTATGATAAAAATGTCTATGAAAAAAGTTTTATGTTTAAGTTTGTTGCTGTTATAATAATTTACATGATGCTTCTATGTCCGTATTTTGTTTTTATCGACACCTCTCTCTCTCTAAGAAAGTGGACATGTTTTTCGATTTTGGTTTTTGCTTGAGGACAAGCGAGGTATAAGCTTGGGGGAGTTGATACGTCTATTTTGCATCATGTTTACCTACTGTTATTTATAATGTTTTTATGCATAATAATGCTTTTAGGAGTAATTCTAATGCCTTTTCTCTCATAATTTTGCAAGGTTCACACAAAGAGGGAGAATTCTGGCAGCTGGAAATCTGGACCTAGAAAAGCTATGTCAGGCCACCTATTCTGTACAACTCCAAATGGATTGAAACTTCACGAGGAATTTTTATGAAATAAATAAGAAATACTGGAGCAAATAAGCACCGGAGGGGCCCACCTGGTGAGCACAAGACACCAGGGCACGCCTGGCCCCCCAGCCGCACCCTGGCGGGTTGTGCTCAGCCCAGCCCACCTCCGGTGCCCATCTTCTAGTATATAAGTCATTTTGACCTAGAAAAAAATAAGAGGAGGTCTTTCGTGACGGAGCGCTGCCATCTCGAGGCGGAACTTGGGCAGGAGCACTTTTACCCTCCGGTGGAGCGATTCCGTCGGGGGAACTTCTGTCCCGGAGGGGGAAATCACTGTCGTCATCATCACCAAGAACTCTCCCATCTTGGGGAGGGAAATCTCCGTCAACATCTTCAACAACACCATCTCATCTCAAACCCTAGTTCATCTCTTGTGTTCAATCTTTGTACCGGAACTATAGATTGGTGCTTGTGGGTGACTAGTAGTGTTGATTACATCTTGTAGTTGATTACTATATGGTTTATTTGGTGGAATATTATATGTTTAGATCCAGTATGATATTTAATACCCCTGTCATCTTGAGCATGATTATCCTTTGTGAGTAGTTAATTTTGTTCTTGAGGTCATGGTAGAAATCTTGTTGCAAGTAATCATGTGAACTTGATATGTGTTTGATATTTTGATAGTATGTATGTTGTGATTCCCTTTAGTGGTGTCATGTGAACGTCGACTACATGACACTTCACCATATTTGGGCCACATATCAAATTATCAAAGTAGCAAACACGAATCGAATCAACATGATGAAAGTGACTAGATGAAATTCCCGTGTACCCTCAAGAACGCTTTGCTTATTATAAGAGACTGTTTTGGCATGTCCTTTGCCTCAAAAGGATTGGGATACCTTGCTACACTTTTGTTGCTGCTATCAATACTTGCTCGTTACAAATTATCTTCTTATCAAACTACTTTGTTACTTACAATTTTAGCACTTGCAGACATTACCTTGTTGAAGACCACTTGTCATTTCCTTCTGCTCCTCGTTGGGTTCGACACTCTTACTTATCGAAAAGGCTACAATTGATCCCATATACTTGTGGGTCATCATGTACCCTCAAGAATGATTTTCTTATCATAAGAGACCGTTTTGGTCTGTCCTTTGCCACAAAAGGATCGGGCTACCTTGCTGCACTTTATTTACAGTTACAGTTACTTGTCCATTACAAGTTATCTTGCTATCAAACAACCTGTTACCGACTATTTCAGTGCTTGCGGAAAATACCATGCTGAAAACCACTTGTCATTTCCTTCTGCTCTCCGTTGGGTTCGACACTCTTACTTATAGAAAGGACTACGATTGATCCCCTATACTTGTGGGTCATCAGCGGCCTCTCGAATGTTGATTTGGAATACAAGGAAGAGTCCTTCTCGGTTTCCAACACTAGGCGCCATGGTCCTTGGCTTCTGGCATAGGGCCAGATGCCTTCTGGTCCTTGACCTTCACAAAACAACCTTCTGCACCAACCTAAAGCCTCGTGGGCCTTGCCCCTTAGCCCATCCAAATTGTCCTCGGACCAAAGCATATCTGGAAACATCTGAAACCCTTCCAGTGATGCCGAAACACTTCAAACAGATGGATATAAAGCAAACTATGGTAATTTTGCAAAAAAGATACTCGCACCTCTCTTCACATTTGTAGATAAGGCCTCCCCTCGTTCATCCTTATCTCCCACAACCTCATTGTCGTGCAATAAAAAAATGAAGCCTCTGGAACAATCTGGCATGGTTGCCGCTGCCAGCGTCGTCCATCCCCATGTCTCCTCCTCACCTTATCTCGTCTCTTTCTCAACATATCATTAGTTTTTAGTCCCTGTTCAAGAATTCGTCTGATTAACCAGTTAACTTGCCGATTAATCCATACTCGAAGGGTCACCGAGTAGCCGATAAACCAATAAATCGTCCGATTAATTGATTAAAGGGCCAATTAACTTGTCGATTAGCCTATTAATCACCCACTCTCCAGCCAACCGAGCAGCTGCCAGTTAACGATTTCCTCAACAATGGTTTTTACACATGGGATTACTCCCGCATGGTTCAATCACAAAACATGTTTTGTAAAAAAATGCACCTTGATGTTCCATGCAATGCATGTGCATCTTGCTAATTTAAATATATATCCAGGTCCATAGACCATCTAGCATCGACTACAACCACTGGAACAACAACTGCCGTCGATAAAGAAAAGCGTAAATCGGAAGAATCCAACTTGTAGACACACTGACATAGACAAAGAAAGAGTGAATCCAAATCGATCCACTAAAGACAAACACCGACCGAATCCTACGATATCCATCGAAGACATCAACTACACACATCCTCCGATGATGCTAGATGGCGGGGATCTTCAGGGAGCCGCCATCGCCTTGTCTTTCTGAGTAGGACATGAACCCTACCAAAAAATAAAGCCCTCTTGCCGGGATCGACAGGAGACGAGGCAGCATGGTGGCTACACGGCCGGAGGCAGCGGAAACCCTAGGCTTTTTGTGACCTCCTCTATTTAACTCATGTAGCCCGCAATCCAAGTTAATTCTGGGCTGGGGCCAATTTGTTGAAAAATTCCATCTAAAGATTGGTGATTCCTTACTATTCACATGCAATGGAAACTCCATGTTTCGCATCATAATCTTTGATAAGCTTGGCTGTGAGGAAGCATCATCAGTTGTGGTTGATCCTTCTCTGCCTCTAGTCCTAGAAAGATCCAACGAGGCACATGAAAGCGGGTGAAGTACTAGTCTTTATTATACTCCCTCCGTTCCTAAATATAAGTATTTTCATAGATTCCTCTATGGTCTACATACACATGTATATAGACATATTTTACAGTGTAGATTCACTCATTTTTCATAGTATGTAGTCACTTATTGGAAACCCTAACCCGCCATCTTTCACTTTTCTTGAACCTTGGAATATTGAATGTGTACAAACTTTTATAAGCAAGGTTCATGATCTTAAACTACGCCAAACACCAGCCTGCTATCATTTGCTCTACTTGATCCATTTGTCCGGGTGCTGATGTTAATGCTGGAAACCCCAACCTGCTATTGATGTTAATCTGTAGCGCGTGCTAATAATGTTTTACGGTGCATACTAACGATGCATGATTAATGAAATTCAAGTTGAAGCTATTGAGGATATCTTTTTTCTATGTGAGAGGGGGAGGATTCCTGATGTTATAGCCTACATTGTAATTCCTGCTCGTCCTCGAGTAGGTAAATGATAAAAAAGATAATTTTTGATGTGGAATGCTACCTAGCATAATCTTGATCATGTATCTAATCATGGCATGAATATTAAGACATGAGTGATTCAAAGCAATAGTCTATCATTTGACATAAAAACAATAATACTTCAAGCCTACTAATAAAGCAATCATGTCTTTTCAAAATAACATGGCCGAAGAAAGTTATCCCTACAAAATCATATAGTCTGGCTATGCTCCATCTTCACCACACAAAATATTAAAATCATGCACAACCCTGATGACAAGCCAAGCTATTGTTTCATACTTTTGATGTTCTTAAACCTTTTCAATCTTCACGCAATACATGAGCGTGAGCCATGGACATAACACTATAGGTGGAATAGAATGGTGGTTGTGGAGAAGACAAAAAAGGAGAAGATATTCTCACATCAACTTGGCATATCAACGGGCTATGGAGATGCCCATTAATAGATATCAATGTGACTGAGTAGGGATTGCCATGCAACGGGTGCACTAGAGCTATAAGTGTATGAAAGCTCAAACTGGAAACTAAGTGGGTGTGTATCCAACTTGCTTGCTCATGAAGACCTCGGGCATTTGAGGAAGCCCATCATCGGAATATACAAGCCAAGTTCTATAATGAAAATTCCCACTAGTATATGAAAGTGATAACTCAACAGACTCTCTATATGAAGGATCATGGTGCTACTCTGAAGCACAAGTGTGGTAAAAGGATAGTAACATTGCCCTTCTCTCTTTTTCTCTCATTTTATTATTATTATTATTATTATTATTATTTGGTGGGCTTCTTTGGCCTATTTTTTTATTTGGGCTTCTTTGGCCTCTTTTATTTTTTTGTAAAGTCCGGAGTCTCATCCCGACTTGTGGGGGAATCATAGTCTCCATCATCCTTTCGTCACTTGGCAATGCTCTAATAATGATGATCATCGCACTTTTATTTACATACAACTCAATATTACAACTCGATATCTGGAACAAAGATATGACTCTATATGAATGCCTCCGGCGGTGTACCGGGATGTGCAATGATCTAGGGTAGCAAGATATCAAAAAACAGACAAGCCATGAAAATATCATGCTAGCTATCTTACAATCATGCAAAGCAATATGACAATGAATGCTCGAGTCATGTATATGATGATGATGGAAGTTGCATGGCAATATATCTCGGAATGGCTATGGAAATGCCATGATAGGTAGGTATGGTGGCTGTTTTGAGGAAGATATAATGAGGCTTATGTGTGACAGAGCGTATCATATCATGGGGTTTGGATGCACCGCCGAAGTTTGCACCAACTCTCGAGGTGAGAAAGGGCAATGCACAGTACCGAAGATGCTAGCAATGATGGAAGGGTGAGAGTGCGTATAATCCATGGACTCAACATTAGTCATAAAGAACTCACATACTTATTGCAAAAATCTATTAGTCATCAAAACAAAGTACTACACGCATGCTCCTAGGGGATAGATTGGTATGAAAAGACCATCGCTCGTCCCCGACCACCACTCATAAGGAAGACAATCAATAAATAAATCATGCTCCGACTTCATCACAAAATGGTTCACCATACGTGCATGCTACGGGAATCACAAACCTCAACACAAATATTTGTACTAATCCACAACTACCCACTGGCATGACTCTAATATCACCATCTTTATATCGCAAAACCATTGCAAGGAATCAAACATATCATATTTAGCGATCTACAAGTTTATGTAGGATTTTATGACTAACCATGTGAATGACCAGTTCATGTCATCTCTCTAAATAGATATAAGTGAAGCAAGAGAGTTTAATTATTTCTAAAAAAGATATTCCCACACTCTAACAAATATAAGTGAAGCAAAAGAGCATTCTACGAATGGCGGTTTTCTATGTGAAGAGAAACAGGCAATCCAAACGTCAAATGATATAAGTGAAGCACATGAAGCATTCTATAAAGCCATACTCAAAGAATATAAGTGAAGTGCAAAGAGCATTCTATAAATCAACCAAGGACTATATCATACCAGCATGGTGCATAAAAGAATAATGAAAACTAAATTCAAAAGACGCTCCAAGATTTGCACATATCGCATGAATGAAATGAATCCGAAAACATATCGATACTTGTTGAAGAAAGAGGGGATGCCTTCCGGGGCATCCCAAAGCCGAGATGCTTGAGTCTCCTTGAATATTTACTTGGGGTGCCTCGGGCATCCCCAAGCTTGAGCTCTAGCCTCTCTTCCTTCTTCTCACATCGAGACCTTCTCGATCATCGAACACTTCATCCACACAAAACTTCAACAGAAAACTCGGTAAGATCCGTTAGTATAATAAAGCAAACCACTACTCTAAGTACTGTTGCAAACCAATTCATATTTTGTTTTGGCATTGTGTCTACTGTAATATAACTTTTTCATGGCTTAATCCACTGATATAAATCAATAGTTTCATCAAAACAAGCAAACTATGCATCAAAAACAGAATCTGTCTAAAATAGAACAGTCTGTAATAATCTGAACATTCACCATACTTCTGATACTTGAAAAATTCTGCCAAAATTAGGGAAAATAAAAACTTTGTGTAGAAATATAGTGCAAAAAGAATCAGAACCATTTGACGTTCCAGTAAAAAAATGTAAAATCTCACACTACAGCCAAAGTTTCTGTCCTGCACCGTACAAACCAACAAGCATTGTAAACATCCTAAAGGCAAACCTTGGCACATTATTTTTATAATACAATGGAATTGTACAAGGGGTTAATTATTTTTGTTGAAAAGTTTCTGTAATTAAGATTCACAATGTTTCCATGGGCATGAACAAAGTTCAAGGCTAGCTCCCACTTCAACAATGCTCGTCTTTCTCACTTTCGCTTTTCTTTTTGAAAAGTTTCGGGTTCCCCTCTATTTTTTTGTTTTTAAACTATATAAAAGAACTCAACAGAAATAAATGACTCTCTAAAACTTCCAGGTTGTCTCCCTGGCAGCGCTTTCTTTAAAGACATTAAGCTAGGCATATAGTGCTCAAGTAATGGATCCACCCGGATCCCAAGGTATATCAAATCCAATTTTAATTAACAATGATTTAGAATTTAGTAGTGAGCACAAAGCAACATATATCAAGCAATGAAGAAGTATAACTCTCTTCCTATGCATCAGCATGTCATAAAAGAACAATTCATGCACACATAGTAAAGGCCAATGCATAGTATAAATAGTTTCTTGCAATTTTACCATGTTGGAAACAAAGAGAGGTGGAGATATAGTTCCTCTCTCATAATAATTGCAAGTAGGAGAAGTAAGAACATGCATATTATATCTATCAAAATCATCATGTGTAATAGTAAAACGCAACCCATCAATATAATCCTTAATAAGTGCAAACTTCTCCGATATAGTGTAGTTGGGAGAGTTCAAAATGATAATAGGACTATCATGTGTGGGTACAATAGCAAAAATTTCATGTTTGATATAAGGAACTATAGCAAGTTCATCTCCATAAGCATAATTCATATTGGCATCTTGGCCACAAGCATAGCAAGCATCATCAAAAAGGGATATTTCAAGATAATCAACAGGATCATAACAATCATCGTAGCAATCATCCTTCGGTAAGCACGAAGGGAAATTAAACAATGTATGAGTTGAAGAGTTACTCTCATTATAAGGTGGGCACGGGTAGCTAATCCGCTCTTCCTCCTTTTGTTCTTCGCTCTCCTCATCATCTTTTTCATCCAATGAGCTCACAGTTTCATCAATTTCTTCTTCCATAGACTCCTGCAAAATATTAGTCTCTTCTTGGACAGCAGAGACTTTCTCAATAAAAGCATCAATATCGGAATTATATTCATAATTCTCATAGCAATATTTCAATATAGCAAAAAAAATTAGGCCTATAAACATCATCATCAAAAGCTTTATACTTTTCAAACAAATATTCAATTTCATAAGCACCCTTAAAAGCAACAAATTCTTCTATTTTTTCCACATCATAGTAATCATATATACCATTAGCATAAGAAGCCAAGGTTTCATTATCATTAAATTTGCATGAGAAGGGAAGGTGTGGAGACTTCATCCTAGAGCAACAAGTATAATCATATCTCAAGCATAGTTGCCTAGACCACTTCAACATATAAATTTGATCCCATAATAGTTTCCCTTTTTGAGTCAAGCGATAATCCCTAAAGTATTCACGTTGGTCCAATGTGTCACCCATTACATAATTGAATGAGGTTTTCTCAGGATTATCAAAGTGGTACATAATATTTTTCACATAATGATCATCGAGGGTTTTAGGAAGTTCCCCATCTCCATGAGTAGCAAGTACACCTAATTTTTTTTGTATTTCGTGTTCCATATCCATAACTAAAGATAAAGAAAAACTAAGAACAACAAATAAAAATTACTTAGTGATAAAGCAAACAAGCACACACGAAAATATTCGCCCCACGCTATGACTCCCTGGCAATGGCGCCAGAAAAAGGTCTTGATAACCCACAAGTATAGGGGATCAATTGTAGCCTATTTCGATAAGTAAGAGCGTCGAACCCAACGAGGAGCTAAAGTTAGAACAAATATTCCCTCAAGTTCTATCGACCACCAATACAACTCTACACACGCTTAACGTCGCTTTACCTAGAATAAGTATGAAACTAGAAGTACTTTGTAGGTGTTTTTGGGTAGGTTTGCAAGATAATAAAGAGCGCGTAAATAAAAAGTAGGGGCTGTTTAGATAAAGACACAACTAAGTTAGTTTTAGTAAAGAGCTTTTTGTCACGAGAAAGTTATTTGTCCCTAGGCAATCGATAACTAGACCGGAAATCATTATTGCAATTTTATTTGAGGGAGAGGCATAAGCTAACATACTTTCTCTACTTGGATCATATGCACTTATGATTGGAACTCTAGCAAGCATCCGCAACTACTAAATATCATTAAGGTAAAACCCAACAATATCATTAAAGCATCAAGTCCTCTTTATCCCATACACAAACAACCTACTTACTCGGGTCTGTGCTTCTGTCACTCACGCCACCCACCATAAGCAAATCATGAACATATTGCAAACCCTACAGCAGGGATCCCTCACGCTTGCGCGACATGGAGAGCACCATAGGACAGCACCAATAATAAAACATGCAACTCAAACCAATCTTGATCATCAAATAACCCATAGGGCAAAACGGATCTACTCAAACATCATAGGATAGCCATACATCATTGGGAAAAAATATATAGCGTTGAGCACCATGTTTAAGTAGAGATTACAGCAGGTAAGAGAGAGGTTACAACACTGCATAGAGGGGGGAAGAATTGGTGATGATGGCGGTGAAGTAGTTGGTGAAGATTGCGGTGATGATGATGGCCACAGCAGCGTTCCGGCGCCACCGGAAGAGAAGGGGAGAGGGGGCCCCTTCGTCTTATTCTTCCTTGACCTCCTCCCTAGATGGGAGAAGGGTTTCCCCTCTGGTCCTTGGCCTCCATGGCGTGGGAGGGGCGAGAGCCCCTCCGAGATTGGATCTGTCTCTCTGTCTCTCTCTGTTTCTGCGTTCTCGTCTACTGCCCTTTCACTGTTTCGTATATATATGGAGATCCGTAACTCCGATTGGACTAAAATCTTCACTGTGATTTTTTCTTCTAAAAATTAGCTTTCTTGCAGCCGAAGAAGGGCATCAACCACCTTACGGGGAGCGCACGAGGGTCAGGGGCGCGACCAGGGGGTGGGGCACGCCCCCTGCCTCGTGCCTCCCTCGGGCACCGTCTCGTGTGGATTTTTTCTTCCCATATTCTCTGAATATTCCAAAAATAATCTCCATCCGTTTTATCCCGTTTGGACTCCGTTTGATATGGATATTCCGTGAAACAAAAACATGCAAGAAACAGGAACTGACACTGGGCACTGGATCAATATGTTAGATCCCAGAAATAGTATAAAAAGTTGCCAAAAGTATATGAAAGTTGTAGAATATTGGCATGGAACAATAAAAAATTATAGATACGACGGAGACGTATCACCATGCCGTCATGCTGATGAAACTCTCCCTCGACACTTTGCTGGATCAAGAGTTCGAGGGACATTATCGAGCTGAACGTGTGCAGAACTCGGAGGTGTCGTACATTCGTTGCTTGATCGGTCGGAACGAGAAGAAGTTCGACTATATCAATCGCTTTGTCAAACACTTCCTCTTTCGGTCTACGAGGGTACGTGGACATACTCTCCCGCTCTTGTTGCTATGCATCTCTAGATAGATCTTGCGTGAGCGTAGGATTTTTTTTTGAAATTGCATGCTACGTTCCCCAACACTCCAAACACCTCTCTCCTCATTAACTACATGCGACATTAGCAGACTAATTTTGGGATGCGTTAGGTTACTAGCTAAGTTACTCCCACTATGACCAACCCTACAAGGAGTATGTGAGAGTTTGAGAGAGAGGGTGGGGGAGAGGGAGGTGGAAGAATGCCCCCTACTTATGTTGTGGGAGGTGGCTTATAGACTGCCTATAGTGGGAGAAACTTTAGTAGTACCATAAGGTCCAACTGAGTGGCAATAATTTAATGAGGAGATAGACAATTTGAGCTGGTTACTTAACATCACACATACCAACACAAGATGAGTCTACAAGCTAATAAACAAAGTGTTGCATGACACCACACATCTGTTACTCCCCTATATAAAGGTAGGGCTTGTTTGGTTCATGACTAACTTTGCCGCAACTAAGCCTAGGCAAGGTGTGGCTAACAAAATGGCCACCACAGGTGTGATAAGATTTGGCCAAAAAAATGAGCCTATGACATGTGGACCATATAACTAGAAAAGTGTGGCAAGCCACAAGTGTGACAATGAATGAAACACATGCCTAAGATGTCATGGCATGACTAAGGTTAGGCATGGGAACCTTAGGTTGGGAACCAAACAGGCCCGTAGTAACATATACATGCTACTAGTCTAAGTTACTCCCCACTATGGATAGTCGTAGAGTGCCACCCCTTCACATCATATGATACTAGTGGAGGAATTAATGTAACCCACTAGAAGATGATGCTCCACTCACTGATGGTGATGGTTGAAGTGACATCCGTGGTCGTTGGCTTTCACATACCCGAGTATGTTATACGTCAGAGTGATTGATGGTCATCCGAATAGTTGAGTAATGTTGAACGAGTAATGCTGACATAGATGCCATTTGAGTATATGGTAGTTATTTGACATCCGGGTGACTTCTTGTACGATATGAAATTGATCTAGTCCCACCTATCGTATGGCATGTATGCTTTATGATACTTTGACCCTTCATTTCCTGGAGTGGATCACTAGACAGCGGTTAAAAATACGAAGAGGGCAGGAACCCCATGCACTATTCAAGCCTGAATTGGGATCAATTAGACTTGCAAGGCATACGAAGGATAAGGTATATGTGCAAAACTATGTTAGAAGTGGAAAAGCTTCAGGAGAGTGTTCTTGATCTTATAAACAGTTCATTCGCCTCGTAATGTCGTGTCCATGCCACTTCTTTTCAAGTGAGGAAAAAACTTTGTGACCTATTAATTTCCTTGAAAGCCACCAATCACAATAGTAACTCATGATTTGTTCAAGCATTAACTGGGCTCAATTCGACTTATAAGAAATACAGAGAATAAGGTCTATCTTAAACATTACGTAAGAAAGGGGAAAGCTTTAGGAAAGTGTTCTTGATCTTTTAAATAGTTATTCGCCTCGTACCATCATGTCCAGGCCACTTCTCTTCAAGCGAGGATGAGCAGGTAAATAGTTTTTTCGCCTCGTACCAGCACTGCTTAACATATACTTTGTCCCCTTTGTCATTGATGAGTTGCATAGCAAAATTTTAGTGTAACTGAGCTTCCGTTGGAATAAACAAACGACCAGGGAGGATTACCTCTCTATTTTGTGTAACAATGCAAGCAGACCATCTTAACAAGGTCAACAATGGAAACAGAACTCACAGCACTAGATACATCTACGGTCAAAGCAGATTGGCTTCGTCGTCATTTGAATTGGACTTTAACATTGGAGAACGGTCAATTAGACTTACAAGGAATACAAAGAATAAGGTATATAATCCAGCGGATATTTTTCTTTGCATATTTGCACGTACACGTGTCATCGTGATTATCTTTTCAATGAAGGCCACAAATGATGCGCCACCCGTCGGGCATGGCTGGGACGCGATGCCAAAGTGGCCGAATGATGCAAAGGTGACGACCAAGCGACATGGCCGGCAAAGACCAAGGAGGAACTATGTTAAGCTAAACATGGATGGGGATTTTGACTAGACTTACTCAAGGGTTCATATGGCGCTGTCATCAGAGACTCGAATGGTAGATTCATCACGACATGAAACAGCGAAGTCGATTGGTGCGGATATGCGCTTTTTGCCAAGGCATTGGTCTTAAGGTTTGGTCTCAGTCTGGAAACTACAGTCGGGTGTCAGCACATAGAGGTGAACTTCGACAACATCATGCTAATAGAGACAATGAAGAATGGATGTCACTCTTTAGGTCTATCAGCGGCAGTTTTTGAAGATATATATATATATATATATAAGTTTACGTGTGATTTATCACATATTGTTCTTGAGCATGCTCTTAGAGAGACTAGTTGTGTTGCCAATGATTTAGCCAAACTAGTTAGAAGTAAGGTGTGTGTGGGGTGGATGGAAGATCCACCCGTAGAGATTGTTGATACTCTAGTAAAAGATAATATGGTGATACATTGCATAAAGAGTACTTCGATGTAAAAAAATTCTCACTGTCAAAGGAATTGCTCAAAGGAAGAGGAGCCCTGCGATCACATCTTATAAGGAGCTCGAAACTCTGTGATGAATCAGATAAGACAAAATAATAGTGTGCAAGGATGACTGGTCCAAGATATATCAATTGTTTATATGACCCGCGAACATTGTTTGGACCACATCCTTCTCGCGACGATGGGGGCAGTTCGCGATCTGAACACTTCACCGGGCCATCAATCGATGGAAGCGATGAGCGCTTTGCACAAAGGACACGAACGTAGTCAACATGAGCTAATCACCAGTACATACGAGTTTGATTAAGTCGGGCGCCCTCTCGGCTCTCGCTGGTCTTTGGGAAAGATGTCTTATCTTGCCGAGTAGGTGTGACTCGCACGTCTTGTCGTGGGAATGATTTCGACAATAGAAGATGGGTAGGATAAAGTAGCGTGATCTACCCGGATGAAACATGTGACACAAGTATTTCTAACGAGTTCGGGCCTCTCGCGGTGAAGACATCTACCCTATGTCTCGTACTCCGGAGAATTTTTCCTTGATCTGCGTATGAACATGGGTGAGGCTAGCCATAGTGGGGAGTAACATAGACTAGTGTCATCCGTAGTGGAGAATGACATGGAGGTAGCGTCATAGGTCGTTGTATTTATTAGCTTGTAGACTCATTTTGACTTCAGAAGTGTTATGTGATGGTACATATTATGTTAGTACTCCAAACACCTCCCTCCTCATTAACTACATGCCACATAAGCAAACTTATTTTTGGCTGCGTTACGTTACTAGCTAAGTTACTCCCACTATGACCAGCCTTACAAGGAGTATGTGAGAGTTTGAGAGAGAGAGGGTGGGGGGAGAGAGAGGTGGAAGAATGCCCCCTAGTTATGTTGTGGGAGGTGGCTTATAGACTGCCCATAGTGGGAGTAACTTCAGTAGTACCATAAGGTCCAACTCAACAAATTTGCTTATGTGGCAATAATTTAATGAGGAGATAGATGATTTAAGCTAGTTACTTAACATCACACATACCAAGATAAGATGAGTCTACAAGCTAATAAACAAAGTGTTGCATGTCCGCATGCGCCCGTCCGGCACCTTCTCCGTCGAGATTCAGTCAGGCGACGTGCGCCTCGGCCTCGACACCTTTGACACCCCCCACAAGGCCGCCCGTGCATACGACGTGGCGGCGTGGCGCCTCCGGCGGTCCCATTGGCACATGAACTTCCCGGACGTGCCGACGCGGGAGCGGGCGCAGGAGTTGGCGCCTCCCCCGCGGCGTATCACCAACGAGGATCGCCGCGAGAACCGGAGGCGGGAGCACCGTCTCAGCCTTGTCGAGACGGACGAGGAAGCCATGGCGCTGTGGCGCCAATGCTTCCCACAAGACGTCATCAACGAGCATCAATCACTAGTAGAAAAGGGGGCTTTGGATCAGGCCGGGTCAGCCCATTAGTCCCGGTTCAGTCCAGAACCGGGACCCATGGGGGCATTGGTCCCGGTTCGTGAGCCTAGGGGGCTGATCGGGCCACGTGGGCCATTGGTCCCGGTTCGTCTGGACCTTTTGGTCTCGGTTGGTGGGACGAACCGGCACCAATGGGCCTGGCTCCTGGCCCACCACCATTGGTCCCGATTGGTGGCTTGAACCGGGACCACAGGCTGCCCTTTAGTCCCGGTTCATGCCACGAACCGGGACCAATGAGGTGCCTATATATACCCCTCGCCCGCGAGCAGAGCACTCCAGTGAGTGCTCTGTTTTTCTCTGGCCGGCGAGGGGAGGGCTTTGTGGTGCTCTAGCTCACCTCCTATGCACATGAGGTGTTCGATGAAATGCCCGAGCCACACTAGTTAAGCTTTCTCCTCTCGAAGCTCGACCTCAAAACTCCATTTTCCTCGAGATTTTTCTAGGTTTAGCGGCCCGTCACGTCCCATTCCCGTCTTCACCGCCGTCGATCGTCCACGCCGATCTCGTCGCCGGCACCACCGTGGTGAGCCTCTTGTTCTTATCTTCTTTCTGAAAGAAAAAAATTCTTACTTTAGATGATACTTGTCTAATTTTCTTACTATTTTAATGCCTGTTATTATATAGTGCTATGGTTTTGGTATCCGTCCCCGTCGGCCCTCGTCCTGTCTATGATTCAGATGTGGTATATATTATTTTTATAACTATATTGGTTCATTTATTGTTTATGAAAATTATGCCGACCAACGTGACATAGATTTTATTTATCTAGGAGGTATGTGAACCGGAAATTCCAACCGACCCTATTGTCGAGAGGTTAAATTTAGTTGAAGAAGAAAACAATTTCTTGAAGGAAAAAATAAAAAAAATTGAGGAGGAGAAGATGATATTGGAGTTGCATGTTGCGGATGTCATCGATGATCACAAGATCAAGATGGATGCAATGCGCTTGAAGATTAGAAAGATTAGAAAATATGCCATTCATACCAAGGCTTGGTATCATTATGCCGTTGGATCAATTGTTACCTTGGTTGCGATTATGATCACATTTGTTTTCGCATTGAAATGTTTTACATAGTTTCAATGTATGGTTTAATTAATTAGATGCTCTGGAGAGCTATATGTTGTTAGATGAGAACTATGTATGTACTTTGGTTTTAATGTGATGATGAACTTCTATTAATTTGGTCACTTAATTATCTATTCATGATGTTCTGTAATGGTTTTTGACACACTTAATTATATATAATGCACGCAGATGAACCGGCAATGGATGTACGGTGACAGACACACCTCCGAGTACATTAAGGGCGTGCATCATTTTCTCGAAGTGGCTGAGGCAAACAAGCAAAATGGTTTTATGTGTTGTCCATGCCCTAAATGTGGGAATACGAAGTCTTACTCTGACCGGAAAATCCTCCACACCCACCTGCTTTACAAGGGTTTCATGCCACACTATAATGTTTGGACGAGGCATAGAGAAATAGGGGTTATGATGGAAGACGGCGAAGAAGAAGAGGACGATGACAACTATGTGGCCCCTGAATACGATGATGCTGCAACGGGGGAAGCTGCTGAAGATCAAGAGGAACCACATGATGTGCCCAATGATGCTGCAACGGGTGAAGCTGCTGAAGATCAAGAGGAACCAGACGATGTGCCCGATGATGATGATCTCCACCGGGTCATTGTCGATGCAAGGACTCAATGCGAAAGTCAAAAGGAGAAGCTGAAGTTCGATCACATGTTAGAGGATCACAAAAAAGGGTTGTACACCAATTGCGAAGATCGCAACACAAAGCTCGGTACCATACTGGAATTGCTGCAGTGGAAGGCAGAGAATGCTATGCCTGACAAAGGATTTGAGAAGCTACTGAAAATATTAAAGAAGAAGCTTCCAAAGGATAACAAATTGCCCAGCAGTACATACGCAACAAAGAAGGTCGTATGCCCTCTAGGATTGGAGGTGCAGAAGATACATGCATGCCCTAATGACTGCATCCTCTACCGCGATGCGTACAAGGATCTGAACGCATGCCCGGCATGCGGTGCATTGCGGTATAAGATCTGACGAGATGACCCTGATGATGTTGATGGCGAGCCCCCCAGGAAGAGGGTTCCTGCGAAGGTGATGTAGTATGCTCCTATAATACCACGGTTGAAACGTCTGTTCAGAAACGGAGAGCATACCAAGTTGATGCGATGGCACAATGAGGACCGTAAGAAAGACGGGAAGTTGAGAGCACCCGCTAACGGGTCGCAGTGGAGAAAAATCGAGGGGAAGTACTGGGCTGAGTTTTCAAGTGACCCAAGGAACGTATGGTTTGCTTTAAGCGCGGATGGCATTAATCCTTTCGGGGAGCAGAGCAGCAATCACATCACCTGGCCCGTGACTCTATGTATGTATACCCCCTCCCCGATAATATTATTTTCCCATGTACGTATGTCGTCGTTGTCGATATAAACCCCTCCCGATAACTTCAACACGTGGGGGGGGGGTCGATATACCCCCTCCCCGATAACATTATTTTCCCATGTATGTATGTCGTCGTTGTCAATATTACCCCCTCCCGGATAACTTCGACATGAGGGGCGGTCGATATATATACCCCCTCTCGACTGTGATAACTTATACCGCGGGAGCACCCCCCGACCCTCTTGCTCGACCAAAACTCTTGAGTACACCCAAACCCTAGAAAAAACGATATCGGTCTCCTACCCCCTCTTGCCACGCCCCTACCCGACAAACTCTCTCGAGGCCACCCCAAACCCTTGAAGCGTTGTCAAGGCCACCCCAAACCCTAGAGAAGCAGCGTCGACGCCACTAATATGATTCCTTATTGTGATTAGCTAGCTAGTTCTACGTTTGCCACTAATATATCCATCTGTCATGTTTGAATAATAATTGCCATGTTGTAAATATTTGTAGAAACTATGGACACCCCCTGAGATGAAGCAATAGAAGCGGTGTTGGAGGACATAATCACACAAGGAAGTGATGCCGTCTTCTCATTTCTAACGACACCGATGGTCTGGAAGGACAGGGTGAAGAAGCAGGCTATGATTATGATGGCTCCTTTGACCCAATGCCGGTGCAAGAAGGAGACCGTGATGACGGCTCTGGTGACCGAACCAAGTCTGGCCAGGTATATATATTAGTTAAGCCTATGCTGACTAGCTAATTGATGCATTCATTGTTTTGATATGTACACATATTAATTAACTCTCGTCTTTCTTCTTTTTTCTAGCCCTCCGGATAGAGCACAACTTCGGTAAAGAGACGAGGCCCGAAGAAAAAGTTGCGCTCGGATAAAAGGTTTGAGATCACAGCAATCGCGCACAATGGCCAACCGATTGAACCCATCCGGACAAAAGATGCATTTTCTGCTCAGTGCGGGGTTCTTGTTTGGGACAAGATCCCGATCAGCATCCACCAATGGTATAAGCCTAAGAACGAAGACCCTGAGGTGTCTTATGTCAATGATATGCATGAAGATGATCTTTGGACTGAGCTGAAGTCAAATTTCACCCTACCGCCAGAGGAGGATCCGGAGAAGCCAGTTAAAGAGCAATTAATCAAGTCTTTTGCTCTTAAGAAGATGGTAGACCTATTCAGGAGGTGGAAGAATGAGCTGAAAAGGTTTGTCGACAAAGAAGAGACACCAGAATTCATCGGCAAATATGAGAAGATCAGAGATCACTGGCCCGCATTTGTGGCCCACAAGACATCGGAAAAGAATAAGAAGATGTCGGCGACAAACAAGAAAAATGTTGCGAAGAAGAAGCTTCACCATCGCACGGGTTCAGGTGGCTACCTCAAAGCCCGGCCTAAGTGGGCCAAGGCTGAGAATGATCTGCTTGATAAAGGGATCGAACCAGAGACAATGAACTGGCCAGACCGTTGCCGGACTTGGTTCTTCGGGGCTGGTGGAACCTTGGACCCTGTATCAGGGAAGTGCCTTTGGACGGATGAGCAAATGAAAATACCAGTCAAGAGGCTTCAGCACTATATCGATGCAGCGCAACAAGGAACGTTCGTTCTAGACAGAGAGAACGACGAGCTCACAATGGCCCTCGGGAATCCTGAGCACCCTGGACGGACACGAGGCACGCCAGGCTCCGTTCCGTGGAAGGCTGGTTTTCCGGATGCAGGCGGTTACAAATGCCAGGAGAGGAGGAAAAAAGTGCAGCAGACCCAACTACAGGCGGTGCATGCAAGGGTACAAGCGATAGAGGAACGAGAAGCAAATCGCAGCAAACGACTTGCCGAAGCTTCCCCTGAAGCTACCCCGCCATCTCAACGGATAAGCAGCGTGGCTTCCACCGAGCTGCTTCAGCCGGAGCATGTCTTGACGGCTCCTGCCAGCTACCCCGTGGATGCTATCATGGAGTCTCAACATTGCCACCTTATGACG
This sequence comes from Triticum urartu, assembly GCF_056163025.1. NCBI lineage: Eukaryota > Viridiplantae > Streptophyta > Magnoliopsida > Poales > Poaceae > Triticum > Triticum urartu. The sequence continues at coordinate 168,735,294 of NC_141876.1, read as the reverse complement.
CAATGGCAAAACTTCAAAGTCAAGGTGGCTGTCGGCTCTGTTCGACCTCCTGAACCCGGTGCAAATTTTCACTGTCGTCCGATTCCAGAAGGATATGCAAGGGTGACGGTGGATGAAATAACGGAGGGATATGAGGACCTCCAGCTTGACCACCCTACCGGTGAAGGGGAGACTCGGCTCGGTTCTGCTCTGAAGACTCCATGCCTATGGCGGAAGGAGCTCATCAACCTTCCGAGCTGGACGCCTCCGCCTCCTCCTCCTGCTCCGGCGAGTCAGGGCACTCCGCCTCCTTCATCGCCTCCTCCTCCGGCGAGTGACGATCAGGGCACTCGGCCTCCTTCTCCGGCGCGTGGCGGCACTCCGCCTCCTTCTCCGCCTGTGCCGGTGCACCCGAGCAGCCAGTCTCCTCCTTCTCCGCCTCGTCAGCAAGGGCAGAAGAGACCCGCCGCCGCTCCGGCGCGTCGTAATCCTCCTCCACCTCGTAAGCAAGGAAAGAGGACAGCCGCAGCCGCTCCGTCTGCTCTGCCGGTGTCTAGCAGTACAGCCAGAGGCGGGAGGCAATACAGATTCGGTCTTTCTCTGAAGACTCCAGAGAAGTTACTATACGAGATGACTACGGAGGAGAACGCGAAGATCGCGCGAGCCGAAGTGACGAACTTCTTTCAAGGGGTGAAAGAAAATAAACATCCACCTCCGGAGGAGAAGGTAGATCCGGTGAAAGCGAAGCGCACTCTGGCTGCCCAGAGAAAACCACCAAAGTCTCCGCCAAAAGGCAACTATGAGCGCATTATTGGAAAGACATTTGTCGAAGCGGAGCGATCAGGAAGTACTGTCAGTGATCAAAGGATAAAAGAACGACGAGCTGGGAAAAAAATTGCCCATCTCGGCGAACAAGCGAACCAATCGTGCCCCCCGCTCAAGGTGTCTAGCGACATCGTCGCTAATGATCTGAGGATGGTGCCCAGTTATAGCAATCTTGGAGATTACTTGCCCGATGATGTACATTATGATTTCTTGAAGGTGGTACACAGATACGAGTACGGGAAGCCTCTCATCAAAGATGAAAGATCTCTAACAACGATGATGCGAAGATTGCATGATTGGTACATGAAAACCTGCAGCGAGTCTGTGGGGAGGAATACTTTGACGCTGAGAGTTAGAGAGGAGCATGACCTCGTTGGAATTGAACTGTTGAATGTTCCATTTGAGAAGTTCTTCCAGTTTTTCAATCAAAGGGCCCTCGATAAAGCAACGGTCACTTGCTACTGTCTGTAAGTAGTATTACTTCTGTCATTAAGTCTCTCTATATAGGCCAGCTCTTTCATTGCATGTATTTATAATTATCCTCACTATATTATGCAGATTGAAGATCGCCGAATTGAAGAAAAGACAAGTTAGTGATATTGGGTTCATTAACACAAATATCATAGATGCAACTGAGGTTGAATATCATGCTGAAGATACCGAGGCCAACTTGCTACGATCGTTGGTAATAAATGAAAACAAAGATATAATACCCTTTCCTTACAACTTCAAGTGAGTGTTACTGTCTTGTGCATATTCGGTTTCCCTTATATATTAGTCCAGGTTATAGTAATGTAATTGATGAGTTATGCATGCGTGCGCAGTTTTCACTATATTCTCCTAGAGATTAAGCTTGAGCAGGGACTAGTAACCGTCTTAGACTCGAGACGAAAAGATCCCCAGGAGTATGCGGACATGACTCAAATGCTCGAGAAGTAACTTAAATCGATCATTATCCATCATATCAGTAACTTTGTTCATTTCCTGATATCAAGTAATTGTTTTCTTTGTGTGGCAGGGTTTGGAGAAAATTCACCAAAAAAGCTCCGGGACTACCGAAGAAGCTGCAATTTAGACACCCGAAAGTAAGTACTATAGTAGCATTTTCCGCGCGTCTCCTAGTGATTCAAGCGCTAGATTCATCAATACCATTTGGCATGCTTTCTTATCAGTTTGATTAGCCTCTATTTCTTGTAAAGTGGTTGTGGCAGGATCAAGGGAATGATTTCTGTGGATACTACGATTGCGAGTCCATCCACTACACGACCTGTGAACGAGGGTACTCTGACGAACAATATGAAGTGCGTAAGCAATAATATTCACAATTTTATTTTATTACCATCATTTGTGTTGAGTTTCATTTATTCATATATATATATAGGTATTGACCCCCTTCTTCAAATTAGATCTTTCGGATGCAGGATGAACTCCTACCACCAGATCGTATGTGAGCAATTCAAGAGGAATTGTCGGCATTCTTCTTTGACCACGTGATCGCTGAAGACGGAGAATACTATGTGGATCCTGTGTTCATATATAATTAGTAGATTATATTGTAAGAGATGATTATTGTATATATGTAGCCGGTAGTGTCGGATAGATATACGAGAACTTGTTGTTCGACCAATCTCTCAGAGAAGGAGAGGTGGTCGATATCACTTCTCTCTGTATGCATATATGTTCATGACGACCTTCTGTTTCCTTCGTTTGCTTACTAGCTAGCTAGCGTGTCTAGTCCTCTCTATACGTATATAGTACGTAGCGTCGACCAAGCACGGACATAAGAGAGGACACTTCTCTCTATTAATTAGCTAGCTAACACAATATATGAAACACCTAAATTAACCCCCCAAAACCCCCAACCCCCCCCCCTTCAAAAAAAACAAAAACCCCAGCCCCTGAAATGCTGACGCGTGGATGCCTATTGGTCCCGGTTGGTGGGGAAGATATCTGGTGCTACGGGAGCACCTAAGTTTAGGTGCTCCAGCAGCTTCTCAGCCGTTGGATCTGAAATCCAAAGGTCAAGGGGAGAGCTTGCACATTTGTGATAGCCTAGCTTATTAGGGATGGTAGACTACTCATATCAATAATGAATTCCTTCTTTTCCGGAAGCCCATTCGGAAAGAACTCCAAAGTTAAGTGTGCTCAGCTTGGAGTAGTTTCAGGATGGGTGACCGACCGGGAAGTTTCTCCCGGATGCACACGAGTGAGGACAAAGTGCGCAGAAAAGACAAGTATTGATCTATGGGGCCAGTCTAGATCCCGCCAGGAGTAACGACCACCGGCGGCTGTGTCCGGGGCGTTACAACATTTATTCAAAAAACACCCTAGGAGTATGTTATTACAGCCAGATCCAGCGCATCCGTAGATGACCGTTGGATTTCAGATCCAATAGTTGAGAAGCTCTTGGAGCACCTAAACTTAGGTGCTCCCGTAGCACCTGATAATTTCCCCCCGGTTGGTGCCACCAACTGGGACCAAATGCCCTCCTGCCTAGGCTCGGCGGACCGGCCACGTGGAGGCCCATCTGTCCTGGTTCGTGTAAGAACCGGGACTAAAGGGCTAGGGCATTAGTAACAACCCTTTAGTTCTGGTTCAAAAACCGGGACAAAAGGCCCTTACCAACCGGAACGAATGGGTTTTTTTCTACTAGTGAGTTCTTCGCCGAGAGTAGGGTGAAGAGGGAGGAGAGGAGGGCAGAGCGAACAACCTATCACGAGGATAGGTGAAGGCGGAAGGCGGCCACTGAATTCAACATCGCACTAGGAGATGCGTCATCCTGGGGCTCCAACGACGATCTGTTCCTTGACGCCTTCATTCAGACGCCGGAGGAGGACATCTCCGAGTCAGAGGAGGACGACAAGTAGTAGTTTTTTGTTTTATCTATCTATCGTAGGAGGAGGCTATGAACTATCTATGTATCATTTTATAATCTATCGTTTTATCTATCTATGTTCTATCTATCTATCGTTTTCTATCTATCTATGTCTATATACTATCTATCTATCGGGTTTTTATCTATCTATGTCTATATAATCAAAGCCAAATGTGTATCGAGTCGTAGTACAAAAAGGAAAAAAAATATAGCGCGTCTGCTAGAGCGGCTCGGGCGCGCTTTCTTTTGCGGCGGCCGCTAGAGCCAGCGCACCGCCGCGCGCAAAAGCTGGCTTCTTCCGGTGCTGTATACTGTTTTTTAGCATGCAGCGCGTTGCGCGTCTGTTGGAGATGCTCTAAGGTCCAACTCAGCAAATTTGCTTACGTGGCAATAATTTAATGAGATAGACGATTTGAGCTAGTCACTTAACATCACACATACCAAGACAAGTAAAATTAGAAATAACAATGCAATTAGAAATAACAATCAACAATATCATATTTATATTCATATTAATGTTCATAGTGAAGGTACACCCGCAAAAAGAAAAACAAATCGTCAGAATCCACCTCCTCTCTCTTTTTTTTGACACCTGCGAATCCACCTCCTCCTCGTTGTCCGCCACCTTGGTAATCACAAAATTAGACAAATCAGCCGCGACACCTTTTGGCAAAATACAGATCAAACCCTTTGACGGCATATCAGAGAAGGACGACTCTTGGATCGGATTGAGCAAATACGAAGAGACGACTTTGGCGCCGCCATTATCAGATCTGCAAGTGAACGAACATTCAAATACGCATTCTGCAGTCTTGGGACGCTGGACACAAAAGACAGAGACCGAACGGCCTCCGGACTCCGGCTCCGAGAAGTCCGGGTGCGGGAAAACCGGCGCCAGTTCCGGTCCCACGTAGAGCACAAAGAGTTGGCCGTCTTCGGCACGTAGGATGTGCCTGCCAGGATCGGAGGGCATATCAAACTGATGGTGGTACGCAAAATCTTTCGTCGGCCACTCGTGGACGATCGTGAAATGGTTCAAGAGCTCCGCCCTTTGCCCGTGGAAGCCGCAGTGTAACAGGGGGCACACATCGTACTGGCACGTCTTCTCGTGGCTTTCCTTCTGGTGGTAGGCGAGTCTCTCCGTGCATCCGCGGTTGCTGCAGCGAACGACGATTTCGCTGAGAAGCTTGTCCATGGGGGAGGCTGTGCTTGGACCTTGTATTGCAGCAAGCGCTCTGTGGGCGCTTGGCATCACAAGATGAGCAGATGAAATGCGGGTGCCCGAAGGAGCACTGGAAGAGAAAATCAAATAAACGGGAGCAGCGTCATGCGGGTGCCCAAAGCTTCAGCTCATCGATGCGATGATATTATACACAAAAGAGCACGCATACCTGGAAAACAGGAGGTTTCAGGGGCTGGAAGCAACTGCGGCAGTCTAAGAACTCCATGGAAGCACCCCTTGGCGCTGCCTAGTTTCTCCTTCTCACTGATCTTCAGAATTGCCCAGTATATATACAGGAGTACATAGGTGTGGCATCGAAGCTGGAGAGCCATGTTGATTCCATCCACTTCAAAATCCACGGCGGCGACCCTGTGAGACAATAAATGGCGGCAATAAATGGTACCCAGGCGAAGGACGAAGCTGGTTTGCTTTCACATTCGGTTGGACAGAAAACTAGATCACGTCCGGCTGTGCCGGGGAGAGCGAGCGTAGCGGTATTGGACTGAGGAGTCACGTTCTGGCCGTCTCCTCGACTCCTCCCCTTCGGATCATCAAATCAAAAAGGAAAATGAAATCTTCCGCTTCATTTCCTTCCTTCCTTCCTCCGAAGCAGGTAACCGCCCGCACAGCTTCTTACTCCTGTCGCAGAATATCTCCTCGGCGAGTCCATCATGGAGTGGCCGACCTTGAACCGGTGGACTCTATCACGCTGGGCTTCTGTGGCTCGCCATGGACTCCGGCGTGTACGGACGCTTGCGCATGCATCGGGAAGACAGGAACGGTTCCTCTTCTTCCCCTGGATTAATTTCCCACAGCCGTCTTGGAGTGCTCTTCTTTCTTCGCTGGCGTGGTTCGGTGGTTGCCTTGCCTGAAAGAACAAGAGCACAGCTCCACGGGATAATAAGGCTGTAAGGCTGACTTCTTCCTTCTGGATGTTTTCTCATCGCAGGGTCCTGATCGATCTGGTTGATTCGGGCCGACCAAGCAAGGAGTACGTGTACGTGTACGTGCGCGTCTAGTCTGCTGTCGGTGTCAGGTCGCCGGCTGGATCAAGGAGGTAAGCCCTTTTCTTTTCTTGGATGCTCCATGGTCGTCCCCATGACGCAAATTAAACTACTAGGATAATTTGCTTTACGGGCATGTGTTCATTTTGTATGTTGACCAAAGCTTCATTGTTTTTCATAATTAGTGCTGGTGATGTAATGTGCTAATCTCACGTTGAACTAGATTGATATTTTCTAGTCTCAAAGTTTGTTAGTTGTTGTTAGTTTTTCGTAATTAGTGCTGGTGATGTAATGTGCTAATCTCACGTTGAACTAGATTGATGTTTTCTAGTCTCAAAGTTTGTTAGTTTTCGTAATTAGTGCTGGTGATGTAATGTGCTAATCTCACGTTGAACTAGATTGATGTTTTCTAGTCTCAAAGTTTGTTTAGTCGTTGTTAGTTTTCGTAATTAGTGCTGGTGATACATCTTCATCTCTACGCTTATGCATTCGCCTTTTATCTTTAGCATTTAATTTTAGAACATTCTTGTATTATTTTCTGCCTGGACGAATGATGCACGTTAAGTACAACATTATGATATGAAGCAAACATAAATCTCAGAGGGCATAATTCCATATTAATTGCGAGATAACGACATACCGCTAGCACATGACCGCCTCTCATAGTTAGTAGTAAATCTCATTCTATTAGGCAGCATAGATAGATCGCGCACATCTTGGCGCTTAGCCAAGCTTTATTTCCTTAGCGTAGCAAATGTGCTAAATAGCTAGTACTATGTTAGTATGCATGGCTCCAAAATTAAATGCGCATCGTGATGCGTGGCTCCAAAATCTCTGAATGAACAATGACAAGCTTATTCATTCTTAGTTCAAAAATCGCCTAGCAAAATATTTGAATTCAATATAACGTGGATTCAATGTTTTGAACTCGATATCATGGCATATGTAATTCATATGAAACGGGGCCATCACACTCTATTGTGGGTGAATTTATTTGGTATCTGAGGAAACTTATAAGATAAGCCACCGTCCGAAATTTGTTGCGCGGAACTTCTGCGTGAAGGCAACATTGTAGTGTGAATCTTATACCATACAATGGTCTATGACATGTTTCACACAACAATTTCGGACCGTGGCTACAAGCCTATGTTATAAGTTAGCACAACAATGGATCCCAAAACATCTTATTTCTGAGGAAAGCAAAAGTAACATGGATGCTAAACCCGAAACCAAAACCACCTTTTTGGTCCGGGTTTAGGCCGGGCTTCCCATGCCTAGGTTTAGTTCTTAACATCCAAGTCATTATTTCAAAATCTAGTCATTATATGTTTATCAACATGATGATTCTACAGATCTCGCCGTAAGACTACCCACCGAAAAAGACAGGAAACAAATGAAGCTCCCACGCCCGCGGGTCTAAAAAATATCATCATCGGATAACTACATACAGAGCGCCCTTGGCAACCGGGAGACAAAAGAATAACAGACCTATCTCCAGTCTGATGCCACTCGTGTCGAAAGGTTACTATTGCAAAATTAGCTATCGCCTTTTCGAGAGGTGACAATTCCTACAAGAGGGTGTTGCCCTTTAGTATAGTACTACTTCAAAATAGATACAATGTCGTCGCCTTTTGGGCTATCATTGCCATATGTAAAAAGTTCGTTGCGTTTTGGAATGTCCAGACAACGTCGCCTTTTGAAATGTTCAAACGGTGTCGCCTTTTGTAACGGTAACATTTAGAAATAGCGACAACCCCGTCGCGTTCTGGACTATCATTGCTATATGGAACAATAACCTTTACAAAAGACGACGTCTGGTGTTGCGACTGTAACCTTTCCAAATGACAATCTCTTAGGCCTAGTTGTTGACATCATTTCCTTGTGTGCTTGTGAACATTACCCAGCCATACTAGCATGATCCTATGGCCTTGGGTTGTGCTCCTTCTTGGAAGCACATACATCCACAATGGCTGTAGAGTGAAAATAAAAACCCCTCTATGCTCTCTCACAACAGATTTATATGACGATTGTGTGCAAATTTGTAGTCCTCAGTCAACTGCTGCCAAAACTGAAGTAAACCTCTAGCTAGCTAATGAAAACTTGCTAGCTCGGAAAGATATGTCTATGAGAATCGTCTTAAGGAAAGAATCAGCAAACCAGCTAGCAATGCTCATATATCTTTCTCTTCTTGCCCTTCTTGTGGTCAAACGAAAGCCACACTGGGCAGTCTCACAAATCATACAAAGTGCATTGTCGGTAGGATTGACTTGTGAAGGGGACAAATTCCAAGTTAGGGACAACACTTACACAAAATTTTATGTTACCAAAGAATTCATTCAGACCACATTTTTGGATATGTTACAACCATCCGTTCTGTTAAGGTCCCATGAGACACACTTAAGTTTTTGAATTTGCTGCTACCCTTCTGATGGAACTCTTACTTCTAGGAGGATTTAGTGTAAGTGTGCAAAATTTTAGTGTAACCAAGTTTCTGTTGGAATAAACACATGATTACATTAAAAAGAATATTTTGTATTGGAGCAATTAAGGTGCTCGAAAAGCCACTCCATGGAGGACACAAGAGTTGACAATAGTCTCAAGGATGTCAAACAACAAATTTAAGTTTTTGTGGTGAAATCATCTCATCTTAGCCTTTTGATTCACCCAAAGAATGACCCAATTATCCTATTAATCTGGATCCCCCAATCAACTTATTAATTGGCCAATTAACTCAATTTAGTTATTTTTCTTGGTTTTTTAGTTTGGAGGGAGTTGGATAATGACAAAGAATATAAGAAATGAGTTTAGCCATGCAAAGCTATCGATCTAGTGCGTCCCCCTAGGTGTGTGCATATACAACAAAGATTGGTTTGAATTTTCTTCATGCACAAAAATAGATGGCTCCCCATAGAACAATTGAAACATGCAATGACAAGGGTGTGAAGTGTCAAATAAATAGCTCATTGCACAAAATTTGACATTTGATCAACAAGATATCAACAAGACTAGTTCACAAAGTGGGAAAGTGAACCTCAAGCTAGCTAACGAGAGCTTCCTAGTGTTGAAACACATGTCTTCAAGAATCATTTTAAACCAAGAATCGACAAACCAACTGGCAATGCTCTTGGTCGTTTCTCTTCCTGTCCTTGTTGTAGTCAAATCAAAACCATCTTGGACAATCAGACAAATAAAAAAGGATGTTGGCGCCAAATCGACTTGTGAAGGGGACATATTCCTAGTTAGGAACACCAGTATCATAACATTTTGTCTTGACAAAGAATCTATTCATGCCCCGTTTTCAGATTTTGTGTCCTCCATTCTTTGCGTTAAGATCCCAAGAGACACCTCAAGGTTTAGTTCTTAACATCCAAAATCTAGTCATTATATGTTTATCAACATGATGATTCTACGCATCTTGTCGTAAGACTACCCACCAAAAAAGACAAGAAACAACCAAAGCTCCCATGCCCGCAGGCCTAAAAAATATCCATGATCGCCACCTCATGCTACTCTAGGTAGGCCAGTGCACGGTCCATCTTTATCAATCCATGTGGCGAGATCTTGATCCAGTACACCCAACACGGCCTGTTGGTGCCGTCGAGCATGAATTCACTGGTCACAACAAGACAAGGAGGGAGAAACACTCTGGTGCAGAACATGCTCTATTCGACCTTCTCAGCTCGCGCGATAGTATCTTCTCTCGAAGGAACACCAAAAATTCTCCAGCACAAGTAGTCTTTATTCCATCTTATGGTGTTACATGGTTGAAATTGTTCAACGGGAGGATTCCACATACATGGTGTTGCTGATCATCCTCCATCATGCGTAGTTGGATTCCACATACATGGAGTTCTCATGCAACTTCTTCCAGCTAGTGTTCTCCTCCTTCAGCACGTTGAGCTCGTGGCAGAGCTTCGCCTTGTCCTCATGAAGTTGCAGGATTTCGCCGGTCGCCTTCTTATTCGAGGCAATGCTCTTCTTCAGCAGGCTCACCAAGCCGGCGGTCAACTCAATAGAGTTGTCCATGGGTATACCTTGTGAATTGTAGAAACTCTTATACGGGATGAAAGCTTGAAACTTTTCTCTCTCCCATACCTTCTTCCACTGTAAATCAGACGTATAAAATTAAATCTCAAACGACGAGTTCTTCAAAACTAAGTAACAATGTAATTCATCATGCGTAGTTGGATTCCACATACAGCTGGCGGTCAATTCAATAGAGTTGTCCAATTGTTACTGCCCAAGAATAACATGCCAGAAGTTCCAATGCCGCTACCCCACCCAAACTAGAAACAAAAGGATCACCAACTTCTGAAATCAAGACCACCCAGAGCAAAAGCAAGATCAGCAACCTAACCATCTTGTCCAAGGAAGGCAGATCGCAACACATCAGCAGTTGCAGGCTTTGAACATTTCACTCTTCTTCTGATTCAGATTCAAAAACTTCTTTCAATTCAGATTCAAGATCTTTGTCGGATTCAGATTCAAGATCATCTTCCCCAGCCCGAGTAATTCTCGGGAGCTCACCAATCAACGCCACGGACGCTGGATCATGAGCTCGCACCTCCGCTGACGATCCCTCCAGCAGATTCTTGCGCCACTCCTGAATGAGCCACGTCTCTCTCTCTCTCGGACAAAAGACCTGTGTTGTAACGAGGGAGTTCAAAGAGGCTCCCAAACCCAATTTCATGGACAGAGGACCTTTGTTGTTCTCTTAGGCCTTGAGCAGCGAATGCACAACAAAAAGAAAGCAGGTGAAAAACCAGAGGTATACACCACCTTAACGAAGAGGTCAGATCAGATCCACCCGTCGTGGCGGAGAGGGCAGGAGGGGCCGAATTTATAGTCTGATTTTATTGTTTTATATTCAGAAAAATCAGCTGATTTTACTGAAATAATAGATGATGAACATGGTCTCATAAAATTCCAGGCCAAAGTGCCCGAGCACCTCAAAGAAAAAGCGGCGTAGTGAGAAGTGTCAGCATAGCATGCTTTATTTTTTAAATAAAAAGCGGTGCAGTGAGAAGTGTTGACATAGCATCCTTTATTTTTTAAATATATTTAAAGCCGCACTGAAGCCGAGGAAGGACTAAATTCTTCATGTGGTGGACGATCGTGAAGAACAAAGGACCTGTATTGTCCGCTTAGGCCCTGGGCAAGCGAATGCACAACAAAAGGAAAGCGGGCGAAAAACCAGAGGTATACAAGAGCTCATGCGATAAACACAGGGGAGTCCAAAGAGGCTTCCAAACCCTATTTCATGAACAAATGACCTGTGTTGTTCGCTTAGGCCCTGGGCAAGAGAATACACAAGAAAAGGAAAGTGAGCGAAAAACCAGAGGTATACACCATCTTAACGAAGAGGTCAGATCAAATCCACCCATTGTGGTGGAGAGGGCAGGAAGGGACGAATTTTCAGTCTGATTTTATTGTTTTATATTCGCACAAATCAACTGATTTTACTGAAATAAGTCGACCAAATATCCAGCCCAGATATTATTATTTTTCAAGCTGAAAATGGCTAGCCCAGCTATATTTTTTTGAGGAATACCTAGCCCAGGTCAACTTGTTATTCTCCGCCCTGCTGGGCTGCAGATCTTAGGAGGGATGCATTAGGCTTAACAAGAAAATGGGCTTTAAGAAATAATAAATGGGATGTAATTATAAAACTGGGTTGTAACTATAAAAAATGCACCAAACACGTAATTAGTTAAAAAATATTTTTTTGGATTTTGAAAATTTTAATTTCCTTACTTGTTGCAACCGCAATATTTCATTGGATTTTTATGTAATACATATTTATTTTGAAATTATATTTAATCTGACTAGAAATTCAGGGATAAACATATTTTGGATCCCATCAAAATGTGGAAAATTTTATTGGATTCTGTTTTGAACGGTTGGTTGAAATTAATAATCGTTGTCCTAGCTAGAAAATGGGTTGTAATTTTAATAAACTGTAAATGGGCTATAGTAACATCCATTAGAATTCAAAAATGGGTCGTTCATTCTTACAAATCACAAATGAGCAATATGTTTTCTGCCACACATTTGTGGACCTACTAAGTTGACGCGTACGTAAGGCTTTGTCAACTTATAGTCAACACACGGTTCTAGCAGCAGGGGCCGTTGGATGTCCATCCAACGGATGTCGTGCTTCTTTTTCAATCTCGGATATTCTTGCTTCAACTGCCCAAACCACTGTTGGCGGTACCGCCTGCAATCGCCTCCCAATGACTGAATGAAAATGACTCCTAGTAGGAACCTGGGCAATATCCTCGCAATGTGTGGGTGCCTGCTGAGAGAAAAATGCTCGATCCTGCATTACTCACGTGATATGGTTCTCCCATTCCTGAATACGCTTATGATGACTCTCTTGACAACTACAAGTTGTTCAAGAACCAGCATGGCGAGGCAGTTGCTCACTATGTTGGTCCGAATAGTAGGAATGGTCCCTGGAAGAAGGCGAGTACTAAGAAGCTATATAGATTAAATCTTCCATAGAGGAGCACATACGAGTTTCATTTGTCGGGGGATACTACTGAACATTTCAAATATGCTCAGTGTATCCTTTTTAAAAGACTTCACACAATGGGAACCAGATCACACAAATCGTTATGTTCTTCATTTGAGAGTCGAGTTGCTTGAATCTCTTCAAATCAGCATCATTCACGGATGGAGTGATGGAAGGAACGCCATTTTCCACAACATACCAAATATCATTGTCAATTGCCTCAAGATGCATGCACATCTTGTTCTTCCAGTAGGGGTAGTCCGCTCCATCAAAGGTAGGACACCCAGCTGAGACCTTGATCATGCATGCAGTCGAAACTCCAGGTGGTTAAATCAAAATCACACAAAACAAGGGAGTACCTTGCTCTGATGTCAATTGAAAGTGCGTTATACCGACTAGAGGGGGGTGAATAGGTGATTTTTATAAATTCGTCATTGAGGAAATACTACTTGAGGAATTTTCTTAGTGGCAAAATACAAGCATCGGATAAAGTACTCAGGTGCATGCATAACAAGACAATAGCATAGTCATCATGACGAAACGAAACATATACAGAGCACAGGTAGCATGTAAACAGGGTAAGCAGGCAGAAGACAAGATGACTGGAGAAATATGATTGAGAAAATTGAGAAAGTCTCCCGTCAAAGTCTTCAAACAATAACGATCAATTTCATCAACACATAAGCGAGGAAATGAAGGGGTTAAGGAAATAGAACCAGTAGCTCGGTGAAGACAGTGATTTGGTAGACCAGTTCCAACTGTTGTGACAGTTGTACGTCCGGTTGGAGCGGCTTGGTATTTAAACTAAAGGACACACACATTCCTTACCGTATTCTCCTTGAGCTAAGGTCACACAGACCTCGCCCAATCACTCGTGGTAAGTCTTTAAGGTGACTTCCAAACCTTCACAAACTTGGTCACTCGGCGATCCACAATTCCTCTTGGATGCTCTAGGATTAATCATGCTCTAGACCATGACGCCCAACTGTTTGGAAGATGCACAGTCTTGAAAGGTAACAATCGTCGGTTCCACAAAGGAAAAATCTCTTCGGTGATACTCAATCACTCTGGGTTTTGGGTGTTGGGGTTTTGGAATTTCCTCACTGATGATTTTCTCTCAAAGTCCTCGGAGGATGGGATGCTCTAAATGACAAGTGTCAATCTATCTCTGGGAGCAGCCAACTAGCTAGTGGTTGAGGGGGCAACAATTTATAGCCAGGGAGCAGCCCGACATGATAAGACATAAATGCCCCTGATGATATGACCGTTATGTGGATAAGATATTTGGGACAGCTGGCGAAGTACATCAACTGTTGGAATTGAGCTCTCAAATTCCTCAGGGCTACCATGATCCTCACTGTAGGCAATTCGCACTGGCAAATTCCTAACTCCTCAGTCAAAAAAAATTCCACACAGATCAGAAGATCTTCGTATCTGTCAGTGAGGAAATTGACTAAACTGTATGAAATTTGCAAAGGCTTCACTCGAAGGATTGGGTATGTGTAGGTTTTGAGATGAGCATCACTTGGAAATTTTTCCTTAGTATTACCTCGACCCCCTTTAACACTACGGTGTTTCCTATGACTCAAGAAAGGAAAATGAAACTACGAAAACAAAAGTCTTCACACTTAATAGTCCTCGCATCAATATTAATATCTTTAAGGTCACACCAATTTCCTCATTTTCAAAGTCTTCAAGAAAACCAAAGTCTTCAAATGAAGACATTCATTTTTAGGGGTCGACTTTCTTATGAAATATCAAACTCCTCATATACTTATAATACCTGTGTACACTCACAAAGACATTAGTCCATTAACCTATAAGTCTTCAAGTCAATTCTGATAGGGAAGTAAATGTTTACAACAATTTTATATTGTTTTGGTGCACTTTTATATGATTTTTATGGACTAACCTATTAACTTAGTGCCCAGTTTCAGTTTCTGTTTTATTTTAGAATTTCTCGTGATGCGCTTTCAGTGAAAATGAAACTACGAAAACAAAAGTCTTCACACTTAATAGTCCTCGCATCAATATCAATATCTTTAAGGTCACACCAATTTCCTCATTTTCAAAGTCTTCAAATGAAGACATTCATTTTAGGGGTCGACCTTCTTATGAAATATCAAACTCCTCATATACTTATAATACGTGTGTACACTCACAAACACATTAGTCCCTTAATCTGTAAGTCTTCAAGTCTATTCTGATAGGGAAGTAAATGTTTACAACAATTTTATATTGTTTTGGTGCATTTTTATATGATTTTCATGGACTAACCTATGCCCAGTTCCAGTTCCTGTTTTATTTTAGAATTTTCGGTGATGCGCTTTCAGTGGGAGGAAACGTTCTTGTCAACGACGAGGCACCTACGATGACTTCGTAAATCTCAAGATGATATGCTGGCTCAGTCTCTCAAAGATGCTCATAGGGGTAGAGTGTGCGTATGTGCCTTCATAGGGATGAGTGTATGCGCATATTTATGAGCGCTCACGTCTATACTTGTATGTTAGAAATACAATTGTTTAGGTTAGTAGACGTAGACGGAGAGCGTACCGAGCACGATCACATCGAACTTGGAGTACTAGTAGGACTACCACGTAGTACTGTATGTCAAACACTGTTTTACTAGTAACAAATGTTACACCACCACCTGCTTCCTTCCATTGGAAGGATCCCCCTGTCCTCGCCTCCCCGTTTGACGGCGAGCAAAACGCTGGACGTTTTGTATTTCCTCCTCTCTGCTCTTTTTGTTTCTTCTTCTTTTCCTTTTTTTGGCGAGTCTCCTTTTTCGGAAAGGGATGCTTTATTACTTAAGACTAGCCATAATGGGTAGTAACATAGACTAGCAACGTGCCCATGGGAAAATACAAAGAAGAACATGGGTAGCAGCGCATCCTATATGAAAAAAAATAGTAATTCAAAAAAAAGTTCAAAAAATCCCAAAACTTCTTTGGTATCAAACATGATCAAATATTGTAGTTGTATAAAAAGATTCATCAGCGAAAGACTTTTGTTGTATCCTGGGTCGAAGATTCGGCAAAAAAAAAACGCTATATACAAGTACTATACATGCTATACTGTCATCATAAACTTCTCTTTTTTGCCCTGAAATCAAAATGAATTATTTTTGTCCAAACTTTTTGTACGAGTAGAATACCTAATCATGTTTGATTCCAAAAAAGATTTATAATTTTTTGAACTTTTTAAAATTACTAAATTTTTTGGCGCTATAGGGTGCGCCAGAACCCGAGAGCACCAAGTTCTCGTCCCATGCACATGTTACTAGTCTATGTTATTACCTCTATAGTAGGGAGTAAGACTACCCACAATGGGAGTAACATAGGTAGTAACATCACACATATCTAGATAAAATAGGTGATGTGGCAAGCAATAAATGAAGAAAGAGAGTAAAGTAGTAACATAGCTAGTTACTAGTAGTATGAGTAACATCACACATATCAAGGCAAGATGTGTCTATAGCTTAATAAACGAAGTGTTGTAACATGCAACACTTTGTTTATTAGGCTATAGACTCATTTTATCTAGATATGTGTGATGTTACTCATACTACTACTCCTACTATGTTACCACTTTCCTACATTTCTTCATTTATTGCTTGCCACGTCATCTATTTATCTAGATATGTGTGATGTTACTACCTATGTTACTCCCACTATGGGTAGTCTAAAAGGTTTAAGTATTACACCTAGCCTCTGCATAACTAAGATGCACACAACCAACAAAGTCCTCACCACAAGTGAAAAATAAAATAGGAAGGCGCACGGCCGGGAACCACGATTAGAAATTAGAAATACGGTGCCAACATGTTCGCAATGACAATTGGAAATTATAGTTCTCATGCCATGCTTAAGTAGCTAGGAGGGGATAATGATTTATCTTGGGTGTCAACATGCATTAAAATGATTGTGATGTAGTACGATGATATGGTATCCTCCTCTGAATGCTTCAAGTGGCTTGACTTGGCAAATGTCACACATGTAGTTGAATCGAAACCAACATAGCCTCCACGATATTTACGTTCATGGTGTTTATATCCTACTCATGCTAGTATTCAATGTTGATTGTTCATAACGCATGTTCATGAACGTTTACGCTATCTAGTTGGTCGCTTCTCAACCTATTTGCTAGCCTTCGCCTGTACTCAGCGGGAATACTGCTTCTGCATGAAAATCCTTAAACCAAAGTTATTCCAGATGAGTCCACTATATCTACCTATATGCGGTATTACCCTCCCGTTCCAAGTAAATTTGCATGTGCCACCTCTAAAATTTCAAATGAACATATGTTTTGTGTGCCTGGACTGCTTATGGAGTGACATGGGGTGGTCAGTATCTCCCATGCTAGGCGGGTTATTGTCATGATGAGTGTTTATTCACCCGTCCTTGCACGACAGGGGCTGGTAACAGGGATGCCCAGTCCCGATATCAAAAATTGCAAATAATTAAACAAAGCTTGCCCAGGATTGTTGCTGGTATGGAAGACACCTGTGGATTCGGTTAGCCATGGCATGTTCTTGTCGGTGGTGGAGGAGTAAACTTTACTTTTATCACTTGGGAACCGCCGCTAATTTGTTTAGCATGGAAGCTATTGAAAACTCTTGGTCGCAACGTTGACAGGAAGGGTGTACCTCCCAAAATTATATTTATCTCTGATTTAAGCTTTGACCTCTGGCACCTTTGCAAATCCCAGTTTCTCTCTACAAAGTTCCTATCTATTTACTTTCATGTTATTTCAATTTTCTGTTGAGTCATCACCTTCTCAAACAAGCACCAGACCTGAGAGCACTATTGTCATCCTCATGTATTGTGTATAGTTAATATTGAATGCATCATGACTGGATGTCTTCTACCATGAATTACAATCTTTAGTCGCTGTTTGAACTTTGGGGGTGCTCTGTATTTATGTTTTGCAGTCTCAGAACGGGCTAGGGAGATACCACTGTTGTCATATTATATCATGATTGTTTTGACAAAGTGTTGGCATTTGAGATATCATATTATTGCTCTCTAGTTGATTATGCCATTGATATGACTTAACATAATTAAGAGTTATTGTTGGCATGGTTAGTCATGAGCTTTGCTGAAAACCTGGGTGCTATTTAAGCATGTATATGGAAACAAGAACAAAAGAGTTCGTAAAAGTTTTTCTTTATCACTTTCAGTTTTCCAATTGAATTGCTTGAGGACAAGTAATGTGTTAAGCTTGGGGGAGTTGATAAGTATCCATCTATTCTACTTGTCCTAGCGCTTTTGCTCTTGTTTTGGACACCAATTTGCATGATTTGAATGAAACTAACCTCGACTGACGTTGTATTTAGCAGAACTACCATAGTGTTGTTTTTGTGCAGAAACAAAAGTTCTCAGATTTTGACGAAACTTTTTGGAGAATTATTTAGGAAAAGTAAAAAATAATGGAACCAAGACCCATTGGAGGGGGGCAGCTGCCCACAAGGCACCAGGGCACGCCACCCCCCTCTGGTGCGCCCTGGTGGGTAGTGGGGCCGACGAGGCTCTGCTGACCCTAGTTCCAACGCAAAAGGGTATCACGCTCAAGGTACACGCCCTTCACCTTCAGGGTGTCCTCCACCTCGACAATCCGGCCTGGTCATCGCCCAAAGCTACCTTCTCTTCAGCCAGCTCCTTCTCGGCCCTTGTCGCCAAAGCCTTTTGTTGCTTCGCCTTCTACTGAGTCTTAGCTCATCCTTGAGAGTCTCAAGCTCCGTCGTTGTATATGTCGCATAAAACAACTCGACATTAGCATTTGTGGTAGATGTATTTCACATGCATAGTGAAATTCTCCTCCCAGAGCAAGACGGAGTCTCGGACCATGGAACATTGGACCCGCGCAGAACTAGTCCCCATGGAGGAGAACCACAGCCTCAACATTGGCTTCGTCTTCCCCAAGATCTTGTTTACGCGAAGGGGAGTGGTCATCGCGCCAACCCTCTTGGGTGACTTGCCCGCTGCCCTGACTCCCAGACCCTTCTTGGGCATTGGCACCGGCCGTCGGGGCTACCTCGGTGGCTGGATAGCATGGAGGGGGGAGGCCGCGACGGGCTCTGCTGGGGCGGGAGTCAAAACTCCGGCAGGTCGCGCGGTCCCGTCACTCCTGACCCCGGATGTGGGAGCCCTCACCGGGGTGCAGCAGAGAGCACCGCTGAGCTCCCTCGCTATCATGTGCGTAGCATGAAAAATCATCAAAACTCAAACCAAAGAGCAAATGGAAGGCAATAAGGCAATTGATTGAGCGGTTGGTTTGTCACTGGGGAGCTTGAGCGAGCGAATTCTCTACATCCGTGCTACGAAAACGGCGATGGGCGGAGGACGTTATGGTTTTCCCTGGAAATCGACATGTTCACCCAATGTTGCGCCATCAGTTAATCAAGTCATTTGGGGCTTGGGGAGGCCACCATTCTTCTGGGTGAAGCAATGGCAAGCCAAACCAGGATCTCAGTCCCCACCTAATGCTGCAACCCTTGGTTTTCTTGTGTCAATCAGAGATGTGCCCATGTGGGGCTTGAGCAGATCATGAGTTACCATTGTCTGATTGTCACTACAATTATTGATCAGTTGATTATTTTGTTAAAATTACCTGTTTATTTGGATACACCCAGTCTTCGAAAACAAGTATGAATATAATAAACATTCCTTCTATTTGTTTCAGCTACAAATATCCCCTCACTGAACTGCTCCTCATTGATTTTTATCATTCAAGGAAATGCAGCAGATGGTTTTTTGCACGTACTATTTGAAGTGCTGCTCATTGATATAATACAAGCTTCCTTCTATTTGTTTCACCTACAAATTTGTGATTGGTTTTGTTCCAAATTTCTGTCTCGGACTAATTCATTGAAAGTGAATGGCACTCCTATAATACTTCATAAATTATAGATACATTGGAGTATTAGTTGCCTAAATGGATTTATGTCGTGTGGGTGGTACCAATGCTCTACAATTTCCCCTATGGCTGAGTACCTCGCAGAAGAAGCAGTACATGTCTCCTTCTTCTAAGCAGGCGGGGTCGATAATGTAAAGTAGTCTGGTTCGATTCACTGTACCAAATCCCGTACAAATTCGGTCACAAATTTGTAGCTGAACATCATTAGGAGAGATTTGTAGCTGAAACAAATAGAAGGAATGTTTACTCTACCAAGTGGGTCGTTCATTACTGATACTGTGATGGGGTTTTAGAATGTTGATGCACCCAGTTACGTTGTGATGTTTGATAGCACACAAGGTGTTCCTTCGGTATTCGGGAGTTGCATAATCTCATAGTCAAAGGAATATGTATAAGTCATGAAGAGGTGCTCCCTTTACCTCCTAGCCAAACAATCAGGAACGTAGGTGTAATCACAGGAGCCAGGCAATCCAGCTTAGACAAAATCTTAAGTAAAATTGCCTGGCTCCTGTGATTACACCTATGTTCCCGATTGTTTGTCTAGGAGGTAAAGGGAGCACCTGGAAGAAGAGGAGAATGGTGATAAGGTGTAGCCATGCACAAACAGTCAACCATAATTTCAATTGGATCCCACCCACCAAGTTGTAGCTTGACAATCGATCAGCCGTGACCTGTTTTATCAAGAGAAAGCAAATAGACTGTGAACATGCATGAAAGCAAGAAAGCTCCAGCCTGCTTTAGTTTCACTATAGGAAGTTCATAAATCACATGCATCTAAGTAATTATTTATTATATGTAAAAAATTGTTAAGAATAAATGTGCGGCATGTTGTCTATTCAGTACATAGAAAAAGGATAAGTTACTAACGGGAAGTTGTAGAGCATTGGTACCACCCACACGACATAAATCCATTTAGGCAACTGATACTCCAATGTATCTATAATTTATGAAGTATTCATGCCATATATGCATCAATTTGACTTAAGATTTTGGTCAAGCTGGATTGCCTGGCTCCTGTGATTACACCTACGTTCTGGATTATTCATCAACTAATTAATCATTTTAATGTGTCATCATTATTGGGAACGTAGACTCATGTGACGCAGGGTTGTCGTCAGCTCGTGTCGTAAGGTGTTCGTTTGTTTCAGCTACAAATCTGTGACCGAATTTGCTACAGACTCTTGAATAGATCGATCAGAAAGGATAACTTTAATGTGGTTTCGTACCCTACAATAATCTCTTCGTTTGTTCTCCACCATTAGTGATTTTGGAGTGACTCTTTGTTGCATGTCAAGGGATAGTTATATGATCTAATTATGTTATTATTGTTGAGAGAACTTGCACTAGTGAAAGTAAGAACACTAGGCCTTGTTTCGACCCATTGCAATACCGTTTGTGCTCACTTTTATCGTTAGTTACCTTGCTGTTTTTATATTTTCAGATTACAAAAACCTATATCTACCATCCATATTGCACTTGTATCACCATCTCTTCGCCGAACTAGTGCACCTATACAATTTACCATTGTATTGGGTGTGTTGGGGACACAAGAGACTCTTTTCTATTTGGTTGCAGGGTTGTTAAGAGAGACCATCTTCATCCTACGCCTCCCACAGATGGATAAATCTTAGGTCATCCACTTGAGGGAAATTTGCTACTGTCCTACAAACTTCTGCACTTGGAGGCCCAACAATGTCTACAACAAGAAGGTTGTGTAGTAGACATCAATCCATTCCTGGATCACTATTGCACCCTCTTTCCAAACTCATGGTGAGGTACACAATTGGCCTGGTACACAACATAGCATATTTTATAGAACCAATGACTGAGGCATAGGGAATGACTTTTCAGTCTCTTTCTATTTTCTGCCGTGGTCGGGTTTTGAGTCTTTACTCAACTTCACACCTTGCAACACAAGCAAGAACTCCTTCTTTGACTGTTCCATTTTGAACTACTAAAAAATCTTGTCAAGGTATATACTCATTGAAAAAAAACTTATCAAGCATCTTGATCTATCTCTATAGATCTTGATGCTCAATATGTAAGCATCTTCACCGAGGTCTTTCTTTGAAAAACTTCTTCCAAATACTCATTTATGTTTTCCTGAAAATTCTACATTATTTTCGATCAACAATATGTCATTCACATATATTTATCAGAAAGGTTGTAGTGCTCCCACTCACTTTTTGTAAATACGGGCTTCACTTCAAGTCTGTATAAAACTTATATGCTTTGATCAACTTATCAAAGTGTATATTCCAACTTCGAGATGCTTGCACCAGTCCATAGATGGATCATTGGAGCTTGCACATTTTGTTAGCACCTTTAGGATTGAAAAAACCTTCTAGTTGTAGCATATACAACTCTTCTTTAATAAATCCATTAAGGAATGCAATTTAATATCCATTTGTTAGATTTCATAAAATGCGGCAATTGCTAACATGATTCGGACAGACTTTAAGCATCGATACGAGTGAGAAAATCTCATCGTAGTCAACATCTTGAACTTGTCAAAAACCCTGTTCGACAAGTCGAGCTTTGTAGATAGTAACACTACTGTCAATGTCCGTCTTCCTCTTGAAGATCCATTTATTATCAATAGCTTGTCGATCATCGGGCAAGTTCACCAAAGTCCACACTTTGTTCTCATACATGGATTCTATCTCAGATTTCATGGCCTCAAGCCATCTGTTGGAATCTGGGCTCATCATCGCTTCCTTATAGTTAGTAGATTCATCATGGTCTAGTAACATGACTTCCAGAACAGGATTACCATACCACTCTGGTGCGAATCGTACTCTGGTTGACCTACGAGGTTCGGTAGTAACTTGATATGAAGTTTCATGATCATCATCATTAACTTCCTCACTAATTGGTGTAGCTATCACTAGAACTGATTTCAGCGATGAGCTACTTTCCAATTCGAGAGAAGGTATAATTACCTCATTAAGTTCTACTTTCCTCCCACTCACTTCTTTCGAGAGCAACTCCTTCTCTAGAAAGGATCCATTCTTAGCAACGAATATCTTGCCTTCAGATCTGTGATAGAAGGTGTACCCAACAGTTTCCTTTGGGTATCCTATGAAGACACATTTCTCCGATTTGGATTCAAGCTTATCAGGTTGAAGCTTTTTCACATAAGCATCGCATCCCAAACTTTAAGAAATGACAACTTGGGTGTCTTGCCAAACCACAGTTCATATGGTGTCGTCTCAATGGATTTAGATGGTGCCCTATTTAACATGAATGCAGTTGTCTCTAATGCATAACACCAAAACGATAGTGATAAATCGGTAAGAGACATCATAGATCGCGCCACTCTAATAAAGTATGGTTATGACGTTCGGACACACCATTACGCTGTGGTGTTCCAGGTGGCGTGAGTTGCGAAACTATTCCACATCATTTCAAATGAAGACCAAACTCGTAACTCAAATATTCGTCTCCACGATCAGATTGTAGAAACTTTATTTTTTTGTTATGATGATTTTCCACTTCACTATGAAATTCTTTGAACTTTTCAAATGTTTTAGACTTATGTTTCATCAAGTAGATATATCCATATCTGCTCAAATCATCTGTGCATGTAAGAAAATAACGATACCCGTTGCGAGCCTCAACACTCATCGGATCGCATACGTCAGTATGTATTATTTCCAATAAGTCAGTTGCTCTCTCCATTGTTCCGGAGAATGGAGTCTTAGTCATCTTGCCCATGAGTCATGGTTTGCAAGCATCAAGTGATTCCAAAAGCCCATCAGCATGGAGTTTCTTCATGCGCTTTACACCAATATGACCTAAACGACAGTACCACAAATATGTAGCACTATCATTATCAACTTTTCATCTTTTGGCAACAATATTATGAATATGTGTATCAGTACGATCAAGATTCAATAAACCATTCACCTTGGGTGTATGACCACAGAAGGTTTTATTCATGTAAACAGAATAACAATTATTCTTTGACTTAAATGAATAACCGTATTGCAATAAACATGATCCAATCATATTATGCTCAATGCAAACACCAAATAACATTTATTTTAGGTTCAACACTAATCCCGAAGGTAAAGGGAATGTGCGATGGTGATCTTATCAACCTTGGAATCACTTCCAACACACATCGTCACCTTGCTCTCAACTAGTCTTTGTTCATTTTGTAACTCCTGTTTCGAGTTACTAATCATAGCAACTGAACCAGTATCAAATACCCAGGGGCTACTATTGCAAATATACAAAGAAAAACTATCCGTTGTATATCCTACGATGATAAAAATCAATGAGGAGCACTTCCAACTGTACATGCAAAGAAAATCATCCGTTGGATTTCCTAAAATGATAAAAATTAATGAGGAGCACTTAAGATCGTACATGGGCTGTGGAAGTATTGGCGGGGAACGGTTAATGGGCGCTGTATTTGAAATTTCAAAATTTGACTCCTTACTCTCTGTCATCTCCATTTCTTCTCAAAATATTAATTTAACTGAAATATGAGCCCAATTAAGGCTGCCTCTCCTCCCCTCCAACCTATATATATGAGGGGGCAACGCTAGAACACAGAACAATAATTGTTAGCCGTGTGCGGTGCCCCCCTCCACAATTTATGCCTCCGGTCATATTCACGTCGTGCTTAGGCGAAGCCCTGCGCGGATTACTTTACCATCACTATCACCACGCTGTCGTGCTAACGGAACTCTCCCTCGATATTTTGCTGGACCAAGAGTTCGAGGAATGTCATCGAGCTGAACATGTGAAGAACTCAGAGGTGCCATACTTTCGGTGCTTGATCGGCCGGGACGAGAAGAAGTTCGACTACATCAACCGCGTTGTCAAACGCTTCCTCTTTCGGTGTACAAGGGTATGTGGACACACTCTCCCCCTCTCGTTGCTATGCATCTCCTATATAGATCTTGCGTGAGTGTTGGATTTTTTTTGAAATTACATGCTACGTTTTCCAACAGCAAAGACCTTTGTCGCCAATCTAGCGGATGATTTTCTTTGCATATTTGCACGTATGGTTTGAACTGCTACTCATTGATTTTTATCATTCTACAAAATCCAGCGGATGGTTTCCTCATTGATTTTTATCATATATCACAACAAACAGGTAATTTTAACAAACTAATCAACTGATTTATAATGCAACGCACAGACAATTGGAACTGATCCACTAAAATTATTAATATTAATATTTATCGTAAGTCATGTAGATATCAGCAAGATCATGAAAAATTCTCACCTTGCTTACATTAACTGGAGTTGGTTGTTTTTTGATTGCCTTCACTTTAAAGTAATCCATTTCAATTTCCTAAGTTTATCTAGACAATTCTAAAAATTAAAACCAACTTGTTTCCTAATACATATTTGAGTGTGTCTTCCCTCCTTTAGAAGACAAAGTACCGAGTGATATGGTCATGCTTTCCGAGTGAGTCGCAATGTTAGCCGTCTGTGTTGACAAGGAGTGTTGGCCGGCAAAGCACTTCCATCTAATGGGAGCGATACATGATTGCTTTACTAGATTTTTACATTGGAGCAGTGTTTTTCATTTTCTCAAACTTCATGTATTTTGCGCACTCATTAAATTTCTGTCACACAATTGAAATTTGTTTTGTTATTTATTTTCAAACATAGCAGATTCTCGATGGTGTTTTTTAGTCATTGTTAGTTCTATTTTTACAAGAATTATGACAATGAGGTGGTTTGGATAAGTGTAAAACATCTGTTGTAGCCTCATGCAACGCGGAGACAGTTGGAACTGATCCGCTGAAATTGTTAATATTATTTTTTATCGTAAGGCGTATCTCTCATCATTGAACTGCTCCTTATTGATTTTTATCATCTTAGGAAATTCAGCAGATGATTTTTTTGCATGTACGGTTTGAAGTGCTCTTCATTGATTTTTGTCATCCTTGGAAATCTAGCGGATGATTTTTTTTGCATATTTGATCGTATGGGTGCTACTCATTGTTTTTTATCATCTCAGGAAATCTAGCAGATGGTTTCCTTATTGATTTTTAATATACATCGCAAGAAACAGGTAGATTAATAAAATAATCAGCTGATCAGTAATTTAAGTGACAATCAGTAATTTTTAAGGGGACAATCAGTAATTTCAATGAAGGATGGGCAGTCACAAGACTTCTTTCGACATAATTGGTTAAGCATTTCTAGACAACTATTTTTGGCTGATAATACTTGATCAACTAATTAATCATTTTAACGTGTCATCATGATTGGGAATGCGGACACAGGTGGTGCATGGGTGTCGTCAGCTTGTGTCGTAAGGTGCTGGATTAAGTCTCACAACGAGCGCAACGCTCGTGTTTATTTTCCACTATGAGTTTGGAACCCTGAATAGACCGCCGGTGTTAAGCCGGGGGAAGGAAAGTTGAAGGGTATAAACATTTTGGGGAGCAATCAAAGCAAGCCGGGTCGATACTGTAAAATAGTCCAAGTTGACTCACTTTACCAAATCCCATACAAATTAGGTCATTGATTTGTAGCTGAAACAAATAGAGGGAATGTTTATTATATTCAAACTTGTTTTTATTGATTATTATATCTGTAATTTCTGATGGCTGCTCTCAGTATATATTGATAGAAGTTCACCTCTATGTCGTGACACCCGACTGTAGTTGCCAAACTGAGACCAAACCGTAAGACCAATGCCTTGGGAATAAGCGCATATCCACACCAATAGATTTCGCCGTTTCCTGCTGCGATGAATCTAACAATCGAGTCTTTGATGACAGCGCCATATGAGCCCTTGATTAAGTCTCATCAAAAGCCCCATCCATGTTTAGCTTCACATAGTTTCTCCTTGGTCTTTGCCAGCCATGTCGCTTGATCGTCGCCTTTGCATCATTCGGCTACTTTGGCCCCGCGTCCCAGCCAGTTCACGTCCAACGAGTGGCACATCATTTGTTGCCTTCATTGAAAAAATAATCACGATGACACGTGTACGTGCAAATATGCAAAGAAACCATCCGCTAGATTATAGACCTTATTCTATGTATTACTTACAGGTCTAAATGACCATTCTCCAATGTTAAAGTCCAATTCAAGAGCCGACGAAGCCAATCTGCTTTGACCGTAGCTGTATCTAGTGCTGTGAGTTCTGCTTCCATTGTTGACCTCGGTAAGACGGGTTGCTTGCATTGTTACGCAAAATAGAGAGGTAATCCTCGTTGGTCATTTGTTTAATCCAACAGAAGCTCGGTTACACTAAAATTTTGCTATGCAACTCATCAATGACAAAGAGGACAAACTATATGTTAAGCATTGCTGGTGAGAGGCAAAAAAACTATTTACCTGCTCGTCCTCGCTTGAAGAGAACTGGCCTCGACATGATGGTACAAGACGAATAACTAGTTAAAAGATCAAGAACACTTTCCTAAAGCTTTCCCCTTTCTTACGTAATGTTTAAGATAGGCCTTATTCTCGTTATTATTTATAAGTCTAATTGAGCCCAGTTAAGGCTTGAACAGATCATGAGTTACCATTGTTATTGGTGGCTTTTAAGGAAACTAATAGTTTACAAAGTTTTCACTCGCTTGAAAAGAAGTGGCATGGACACGACGTTACAAGGCAAATGAATTATTTATAAGATCAAGAACACCCTCCAGAAGCTTTTCCACTTCTAACATAGTTTTGAACATATACATTATCCTTCGTATGCCTTGCAAGTCTAATTGATCCCAATTATGGCTTGAATAGTGCATGGGGTTCCTGCCCTGTTCGTATTTTTGACTGATGTCCATTGATCCACTCCTGGACATGAAGGGTCAAAGTATCATAAAGCATATGGGGCATACAACAGGTGGGACTAGATCAATTTCATATCGTACAAGAAGTTACCCGCATGTCAAATAACTACCATATACTCAAAGTACATATATGGCAGCATTACTCATTCAACATTACTCAACTATTCGGATGACCATCAATCACTCTGTCGTATAACCTTCTCGGGTATGCGAAAGCCAACGACCACGTATGTAACTTGAATTTTCACCATCGATGAGTGGATCATCATCTTCTAGTGGGTTACATTAATTCCTCCACTAGTAACATATGAGGTGACGGGGCTGGTACAGCCTATGACTATCCACAGTGGGGAGTAACTTAGAGTAGTAGCATGTATATGTTACTATGGGCCTATTTGGTTCCCAGCCTAAGTTTCCCATGCCTAACCTTCGTCATGCGACGACATCTTAGGCATGTGTTTGGTTCATTGCCACACTTGTGGCTTGCCACACTTTCCTAGTTATATGGTCCACATGTCATCGGCTCATTTTTTGCCAAATCTTACTGCACTTGTGGTGGCCATTTTCTTAGCCACACTTTGCCTAGGCTTAGTTGTGGCAAAGTTAGTCATGAACCAAACAAGCCCTACCTCTATATTGGGGAGTAACAGATGTGTGGTGTCATGCAACACTTCATTTATTAGCTTGTAGACTCATATTGTCTTGGTATGTGTGATGTTAAGTAGCTAGCTCAAATCATCTATCTCCTCGTTAAATTATTGCCACATAAGCAAATTTGATGAGTTGGACCTTATGTTATTACTGAAGTTACTCCCACTATGGGCAGTCTATAAGCCACATCGCACAACATAACTAGGGGGCATTCTTCCACCTCTCTCCCTCCCTCCTCTCTCTCTCCCTCTCTCTGAAGCACTCACATACTCCTTGTAAGGTTGGTCATTGATAGGTGAGAACCTGATGAATGATTTCACGCCCGAGGGTGGCCCGATCTTCACGTCATAGGATCGAATTGAGAGGGATAACTAGCTGCAAGCAGTCGGGGATAACTAGCTTTATACCTGCCAAGGTTGGATGAAACCCGTACGTTGGGGATGGCTGATCGAAGCTACAAGAACTTCAACTCGCTGTCCGAACAATCGCAGAACCACAAACCGGGACTAATCCACACAAAACGTCCAGAACCGTAGAGCATTAACTAGGGGAACCAGAGGCTCCTTCTCGTGAATCCGAATGAACTCACAAGAGCAAATGTAGCAAGATCTCTCTGATCTCTCTAGCAGTCTTGCTGCATAAGCTTGTAGCTGAATGGTTTTGACAAAAGGTGTTTAAGAGGATGGGGGAGATGGGATTTTATAGCAGGGACAAACCCCCTTAGCTAGGTGTGAAAATGGTTTCAAAAGTAAGCAGGTTTGCATGGCTTCCTTGGGGGAATAAGCAGTCAACTTTGGGAGTTGTTGGAGAGCTCCTCGGAAATTCGCAAAGCCCTAACAGCCTGGACACCTTCCACGAGAATGACTAGTACTTTTGACTCACAACTCCAAATGATGTGAGAATTTTTTTTGCATTGGAAAGATAATTTGATGGAGCTTCTGGTGATGTACCCCTATGGCCCCATCTCTCTACCACATGGGTGTGACACAATGAAACATCAGAGGTAAAATCTGACAGCATCAGCTTCACTTGAAACTTGTTTTCTTCAACTTGTTCCTCCAAACTGGTTGCTTCAAGAGCTCATAGGTTGTTGGATTTCTTCCATGTGATACCTAAGTTCAACCAACAACAATGGGGATGAAAGCATAGTTGTGTCATCAAGCTTATAAGGTAAACTTAAGTTAGCGGCCACCTGGTCACTTATTAGTTTGGCACGGCTTCTTGTGATTGGACCTATAATTGTTGGAGACTTATCGATGGTTGTGGTGTCCTCATCCTCATCCCCCTCTTGAAAAGGAGTCGTCCTCAACTCTAATGGTCTAAAATATGGAGAGAGGTCGGAAACATTGAAAGTTGGACTAACACCATAATCCATCGGAAGGTCAATCTTGTAGGCATTGTCATTTATCTTCGCAACCACTTTGAATGGACCATCTCCACGTGGCTGCAACTTGCATTTGAGTTGATCTGGGAAACGATCCTTCCACAGGTGCACCCACACAAGATCACCTTCTTGAAACAACAGCTTCTTTCTTCCCTTGTTTGCTCGTTTTGCATATTGTTCAGTCATCGTCTCAATATTTTCCTTGGTGTTCTCATGAATTTTCTTCACGAAGTCAACACGCTTACTTGCATCAAGATTTGTTCGCTCCTGCAACGGTAAAGGCAAAAGATCTATGGGAGCAGCAAGTTTTAAACCATAAACAATTTCAAAAGGACAAAGTTTAGTTGTCGAATGTACCACCCTGTTGTATGCAAACTCCACGTGAGGCAGACACTCTTCCCACATCTTCGAATATTTGTTTAAAACTGCTCTCAGCATCATGCATAGTGTGCGGTTGACAACTTCAGTTTGTCCATTCGTTTGTGGGTGGCAGGTGGTGGAAAAGAGAATCTTTGTTCCTAGCTTTACCCACAACGTTTTCCAAAAATAGCTCAGAAACTTGGTGTCACGATATGAAACAATAGTGCGTGGTACACCATGTAGCCGCACGACTTCCTTGAAAAACAAATCAGCGACGTGTGAAGCATCATTGCTCTTATGACACGGGATAAAATGAGCCATCTTGCTAAACCTATCAACCACCACAAAAACTGAATCAATCCCCCTCTTAGTGCGCGGCAATCCAAGAACAAAATTCATAGAAATATCTTCCCAATGTGTAATAGGAATTGATAAAGGCGTATAAAGTCCATGAGGGTTTAGACGTGACTTAGCTTTGCGGCAGATCTCACAACGTAGCACGTAGCGCTCAACATCACGCCTCATTCTTGGCCAAAAGAAGTGGTCAATCAACACATTCTCGATATTCTTTGCTCCAAAATGTCCCATGAGACCACCAGCACGAGCCTCTTGCAAAAGCAACAAACGAACAGAGCAATCTGGGATGCACAATTTGTTATCTTGAAACAAGAATCCATCATGCAAGTGAAACTTTCCCAACCTTTTCCCTCACTACACTTTGAGTGTGGTTCAGCAAAATATGCGGCATTGACATACAATGCTTTAATGTTTTGCAACCCAAGAATTTTAGTATCAAGTTGTGAGAGTAAAATATGACGTCTAGACAAGGCGTCGGCAACAACATTATCTTTTCCTTTCTTGTACTTGACAATATAGGGAAAAGATTCTATGAATTTCATGTCTACGGTTCAGCTTTTGTTGACCCCTAAGGTGCTTTAAACATTCATGGTCGGAATGTATCACAAATTCTTTAGGCCACAAATTGTGTTGCCATGTTTCCAAAGATCTCACAAGTGCATATAATTCTTTGTCATAAATTGAATAATTTAGAGTCGGACCACTTAGCTTCGCACTAAAATATGCAATAGGCCTACTTTCTTGCATTAGTACGTCTCCAATACCCACTCCACTTGCATCACATTCAATTTCAAAAGTCTTACCAAAGTTGGGCAGTGCAAGCAATGGTGTAGATGTCAATTTTTCTTTCAGCTCTTGGAAGGCCTTCTCTTGCGCATTTGACCACTTGAAGGGAACATCTTTCTTGGTTAGCTCATTCATTGGGGCAGCAATGGTGCTGAAGTCCTTCACAAACCGACGGTAGAAACCAGCAAGGCCAAGAAAGCTTTCTATGACAATTATTATACATTGTTTTCTATGTTTTGTGAACTCATTCTAAATTCATATTGGTGTAATATCTAATGTATTCCAACTTCTCTATGGTTCATACCCTCCGATACTACTCATAGATTCATCAAAATAAGCAAACAACACATAGAAAACAGAATCTGTCAAAAACAGAATGGTCTGTAGTAATATGTATCAAACGTATACTTCTGGAACTCATAAAATTCTCAAATAAATTTATGGACGTGAGGAATTTATATGTTAGTCATCTGCAAAAATAATTAACTAAATAGCTCTCTCCAATAAAACATGGCAGCAATTCTCGTAAGCGCTAAAGTTTCTGTTTTTTACAGCATGATCACAAAGACTTTCCCCAAGTCTTCCCAATGGTTCTACTTGGCACAAACACTAACTAAAACATAAAAACTCAACCATAACAGAGGCTAGATAAATTATTTATTTCTAAACTGGAGCAAAAATCAAGGAACAAAAATAAAGTTGGGTTGCCTCTCAACAAGCGCTATCATTTAACGCCCCTAGCTAGGCATGATGATTTCAATGATGCTCACATAAAAGATAAGAATTGTAACATAAAGAGAGCATCATGAAGAATATGACTAGCACATTTAAGTATAACCCACTTCCTGTGCATAGGGATTTTGTGAGCAAACAACTTGTGGGAACAAGAATCAATTTGCATAGGAAAGCAAAACAAGCATAACTTCAAGATTTTAAGCACATAGAGAGGAAACTTGATATTATTGCAATTCCTACAAGCATATGTTCCTCCCTCAATAATTTTCAGTAGCATCATGAATGAATTCAATAATATAACCAGCACCTAAAGCATTCTTTTCATGATCTACAAGCATAGAATTTTTATTACTCTCCACATAAGCAAAATTCTTCTCATTCGGAATAGTGGGAGTATCATAAGAGACTCGAATACTATAAATTGTTTACACATTAAAAGAGTAATTTTCAGAAAAGGGGTAATCCTAACCATGAAAAGTTTTATAAATATAATCACTACTTTTTATAGCATAAGTATCATCACAATAATCATCATAGGTAGGAGGCATGCTATCATCATTATAAATTTGCATATCAAAACTTGGGAGACTAAAAATATCATATTCATTAAACGTAGCATCCCCAAGCTTGGGACAAACATTAATTGCAGCAAATATATTCTCAAAAACATCATCTTCATCAAACATAGCATCGCCAAGCTTGGGCCTTTTCATATCATAAGCATAATCACTCTCATCATTAATAGTATGGATAGCACCAATAGTATAGCAATTATCATATTCTTCCAAGCAAGTGCCAAAAAGATTTTCAAGATCATAAGAAGTATCATTATCTTCCACAATTATATTTTCATGAGTCACAATAGTAATAGGAGCAGCATTATTTGCGGGAGATATCTTTTTACCTCTCTTCCTTTTTATTTTCTTCTTCTTCACCACATCATGTGTGGGTTCAATCCTCTTTTTGGAGCTCCTTATTAATGAGATTGGTTGAATAGGAGGCTCCTCCTCGTTACCTAATTCATCATAAGAAATGATAGGAGGGTATTGGGAAGTCTCTTCCCTTTCATTAGTATTATCTTCATCTTCTATTTGTTTTCTCTTCTTTATGTAGTTGGCAATATAAGGATTTTCAATACAATTCACCGCACAATACATATAAATTTCCTCTAGATCAAAGCCAAGAAGTTCATCACGGCCAAATACTGGAAGATAGTTAGTTATACGTTTCATTTCTTCGTAACCCATAAGAAAACTAAGTTCATTATGATGTGCAAGAGAAATCAAGTCATCACAATTTTTGGAAACGATTAGATCATGAAACAATTTGCATTGGATGGTTAAATGACAACGTTCATTGCAAAGCTCACAAGTATGGCCAAGAAAATTTAAATTTTCAGCACAAACATCTAGCCTTTCTTGCAACAATTTAGCTTCTAAGTACTTATGCCTCTTGCAAAATCTATCTTCCCTAATTGGTGTGTACTTGCAAACCCAATGCACTCCACAAAAATTGACATGTTTATAGGAGAAATTTTCATCATAACTAGTGCAATCATCATTAGTACCATGGATATTTAAGGAGTTCATACTAACAACATTGCAATCATGCTCATCGTTCAAAGATTTAGTGCCAAACATTTTAATGCATTCTTCTTCTAATACTTTGGCACAATTTTCCTTTCCATCATGCTCACGAAAGATATTAAAAAGATGAAGCGTATGAGGCAAACTCAATTCCATATTTTTTGTAGTTTTCTTTTTAAAACTAAACTAGTGATAAAACAAGAAACTAAAAGACTCGATTGCAAGATCTAAAGATATACCTTGAAGCACTCACCTCCCCGGCAACGGCGCCAGAAAAGAGCTTGATGTCTACTACACAACCTTCTTCTTGTAGACGTTGTTGGGCCTCCAAGTGCAGAGGTTTGTAGGATAGTAGAAAATTTCCCTCAAGTGGATGACCTAAGGTTTATCAATCCGTAGGAGGCATAGGATGAAGATGGTCTCTCTCAAGCAACCCTGCAACCAAATAACAAAGAGTCTCTTGTGTCCCCAATACACCCAATACAATGGTAAATTGTATAGGTGCACTAGTTCAGAGAAGAGATGGTGATACAAGTGGTATATGGATGGTAGATAAAGGTTTTTGTAATCTGAAAATATAAAAACAGCAAGGTAACTAATGATAAAAGTGAGCACAAACGGTATTGCAATGCTAGGAAACAATGCCTAGGGTTGATACTTTCACTAGTGCAAGTTCTCTCAACAATAATAACATAATCGGATCACATAACTATCCCTCAACATGCAACAAAGAGTCACTCCAAAGTCACTAATAGCGGAGAACAAACGAAGAGATTATGGTAGGGTACGAAACCACCTCAAAGTTATTCTTTCCAATCAATCCGTTGGGCTATTCCTATAAGTGTCACAAACAACCCTAGAGTTCGTACTAGAATAACACCTTAAGACAAAAATCAACCAAAACCCTAATGTCACCTAGATACTCCAATGTCACCTCAAGTATCCGTGGGTACGATTATACGATATGCATCACACAATCTCAGATTCATCTATTCAACCAACACAAAGAACTTCAAAGAGTGCCCCAAAGATTCTACCAGAGAGTCAAGACGAAAACGTGTGCCAACCCCTATGCATAGGTTCATGGGCGGAACCCGCAAGTTGACCACCAAAACATACATCAAGTGGACCAATAGAATACCCCATTGTCACCACGAGTATCCCACGCAAGACATACATCAAGTGTTCTCAAATCCTTAAAGACACAATCCGATAAGATAACTTCAAAGGGAAAACTCAATCCATTACAAGAGAGTAGAGGGGGGGGGGAGAAACATCATAGGATCCAAATATAATAGCAAAGCTCGTGATACATCGAGATTGTATCACCTCAAGAACACGAGAGAGAAAGATCAAACACATAGCTACTGGTACATACCCTCAGCCCCGAGGGAGAACTACTCCCTCCTCGTCATGGAGAGCGCCGGGATGATGAAGATGGCCACCGGAGAGGGATTCCCCCTCCGGCAGGGTGCCGGAATGGGTCTAGATTGGTTTTCGGTGGCTACGGAGGCTTCTAGCGGCGGAACTCCCGATCTATTGTGTTCCTCGAAGTTTTTAGGGTATATGGGTATATATGGGAGGAAGAAGTACGTCGGTGGACCTCCGGGCTGTCCACGGGGCATGGGGCGCGCCCAGCGGGGTGGGCGCGCCCCCCACTCTCGTGGGCAGCCCGGGACTCTCCTAGTCCATCTCCGATACTCCGTGGGCTTCTTTTGGTCCAAAAATAAGTTCCGTGAAGTTTTAGGTCAATTGGACTCCGTTTGATTTTCCTTTTCTGCGATACTCTAAAACAAGGAAAAAACAGAAACTGACACTGGGCTCTGGGTTAATAGGTTAGTCCCAAAAATAATATAAAAGTGTATAATAAAGCCCATAAACATTCAAAACAGATAATATAATAGCATGGAACAATCAAAAAGTATAGATACGTTGGAGACGTATCATCTCCTTCGACAAGAAATGGGAAGAATCTCTCCCATATGCTGAGTTCTCCTACAACAATAGCTATCAAACTAGTCTCACTGGTACAACGAGGTGCTATACAAACGGTTTTTAACCCCTTTCTGCGACGGTGTTTTGAACCATCGCCAAGTGAGTGACTGTGATAGGGGGGGGTCCTTCCCACACGACCCAGAAACTCTCTGGGATAGGCCCTCCAGTCACACACGCTCGGCAAAGTGAGGCCGTTTGTGACGGGCGAGCGATCAAATATGGTTATACGTACAATTGTGCTAAAAATACAATTGTACAGGCCAAATCGTTTATCGTCGTAAGTACATCCCACACAGTCAGTCCTGTCTAAACGTTTCCATTCGTATGTACATTCCACACAGTCAATCCAAGGAATATGTTTCTGTTGGTATGTACATCCCACACAGTTAATCCAAGAAGTACATTTCCGTTCGTATATACATCCCACATAGTCACTCCAAGGAAAACATTTATGTTCACAGGTGCATCACACACAGTTTTCCCCATTAAATCATTTGCAATAGTGTTGCCATTGCACACGATATTACCAATTTTATCGTTTGCATTATTGAATGCATCACACATGGTGCGTAGAAGAAACTGTGTGGCAAAGGTTGTCCATCGCACACACTTTTTATGTGGTAACTGTTTGTACAAGGTGGCCTAACGCAAACAGTTTTCAAGAGGATGTCTTGTGTGATTGTTCATTGATCCAACATGATTTATTCCTAGAAACTGTGTGCGTTTCCTGAGGTCATCACCCATGGTGTTCTCTCAATAACCGTTTGCAATAGAAAAAACCAATTAGCAGGCTAATTGTCCTATTATTAACAATCCATTTATTAATCTAATTGACATTTCATATTAAGCACAGAATATATTTCATTTTAATATAAAGGAAGCACGATTTCATAATTAAAATACATCAGAGTACAACATCATATAGCTTCAGCACTCAGCTACCCCATTACACGGCTGCACCAGCACCAAGTTTCACATGCAACATCTATAACCTTTCCAAATTAGCATCATATATGGTACATAGACAGATGAATCACATCTGGAAAAATGTTGAAGCGGAAGGCGAATATTGAGCCTTCATTGATGTTGAAGGTCTTTGCAACTTTAGGCCAGTGCCTGTGGATGATTAACCGTCCATCCTTCATCCTCTTCAGAAACACTTCAATATTGAACCGTGGTTGTTGTATAAATACCTTCCACACCTCCTGACCATACAGGTGGTTTGATAGGTAATAATTAGTGAACTGCATTGGAAAGGCCTAAAAACAAGGATGTGCATAAATATCTTCTCTATATTGGAAATGGGGCAAAGGAATAAAAAGGCAAGGTATAATAGTTAGTACCATCCTGTAGTGAACTGATGTCTTCGTCATTGTGTAGACAAAGATCTTGTTGTTTTTTGTCGCTAATTTTTATCCTAATCCTAACAATCTTTCTGAGTTTCTTGACTTGACTGATATTCATGGACAACTCATTTCCCCATATGCAAAAAGGGTCGAACAGTGGGTCAAAACCTCTGGCAGCAGGACCTACATGTGCAAGACCAAATTGTTAAAAACCTAAATATTAGAATGGTTCCTGCAATTGCATAATAATGTGCTATTAAACAAAGTACCATGCATGTGCAAACCTCGATTGTAAATCTCAGTGCTTCCCATTGTTTCCCTACAACACATATAAGGTACTTAGTGATCAGGTTAAGTGAGGGTTCGCATGCTATCAGTAAAATATGTTGATGAAAAATAAGCACATTGCAGATTCATCAGATTAATTCAAGCCTTAAGGAAAACCCATTTATCCAAACCAAGCATGATTAAGAACTAGGAAATATAGCAATTGTATATGTTTCTCATGTAGTAAGTGCAGCCAAATTCAATTTATTCCTCACATGTACAACCATACAAAATTCTACCCACGACAATTGGACATCACATTGCAGAATTGAACCAAGCAGTTAACTAAACACCACAACAAATGAACCAAACATTACCTTAGCACCACATTGCACAATATAACATACTCCTAATAGAACATCAGACAGTTAACCAAACCAAGCATGCTTAACAAATTGGAAATATAGCAATTGTATTTGTTTCTCATGTATTTAGTACAACCAAATTCTATTTATTTCTCACATGGTATACAATAACAGAATGCACCCACAACAACTGAACATCGCATTGCAGAATTGAACCAAACAGTTAACTAAACACCACAACAAATGAACCAAAAGTTAACTGAGCACCACATTGCACGATGTATAACATACTAGAAGATCAGACAGTTAACCAAACTAAGCATGCTTGAAAACTTGGAAATATAGCAATTGTATTTGTTTCTCATGTATTTTGTAAAGATAAATTTGATTTATTTCTCACATGGAAGACAATACAAAATTGCACCCAGAAGAATTGAACATCGCATTTGCAGAATTGAACCAAAAAGTTAACTAAAGACGACAACTAATTAACCAAATAATAAATAAGTGAGCACCACATTGCACGACATATAGAACATATACACTAGAGCAACAGATTGCATGGTAAGAGTAGATAGGACAATTCACTAGAACTTGTTAAGGAAAGGCAGGAGCAGCACACGCAACGGGTAATGTAACATCCCAAATTTTCAATTTGGAATGTTATACATTAGATCACCAATGCATATCATATTTTATTTTGCATTTTGGTTGATCCTAGAAATTTCTACGAAACTCAAGGACCCACAGAGAGAGTTGGGAAATTCTTTATTTTCATATTTGAGTTTTCTCAAATTTTGAGAATAGGATCATTTGATTTTATTATTTTATCGTCAATTATTTCTATTACAAAAATATGAGAGAGGGAATAAAATGACTTTCCCAAAATAAAGAAACATTGAGGATTTAATAATGAAATCAAATAAGATTTTATTTCGGAGTTTTTCATTATTTTATTTGAATTTAGGAAAAATGTGCATTTTTCAAAATTGCATTTAGGCCCCAAATAAATGTTCACCTTGTGCGGCTTGATTTTAGAAGCCCGGGAAAATTTATTTCGGAATTTTTGGAGTCCGTTTAGTATTTCTTTTTATTTTTCTTCTGCGCGTGAATATTAAAAAAAACGAACTGACCTACGGGCCGTGTCCGACCCGGACTCCGGCCCGACTCGCCCTTATAAGTCGGGGGGGAGGCCCAGCCGAAGCATCAGCCCGCGCCCCCCCCCCCCCCCCGAAGCCCTAGCCAGCGCCGCCCCGCCGCCGCCACCGCGCCGCTGCACCGCCACGCCGCCCGCCGCCGCCGCCGCCGCACGCAGCCCGAGGTGCGCCTCGAAGTCCGCGCCGGTTTTTTTATTTTTTTCGAAAAACCGTTCGGTTTTTCTGTCGTTTTTTTAGTTTCGGTTTTTTTAAATAGATCGGTTTTTCCAATTTATTTAAATAGCGAGCGTTCGTCCGTTCGTTCGTTCTAGCGAACGTTCGTTGTTTTTCTTTTTCTCGGATTAAATCCGCGATTTTTCTGATCGCGATTTCTGATCTGACTTTTGTTTTAGTATAACTTTTCGCTCGTTTATCGGAATCTGGCGATTCAAGCGCCTGGAGTTTCGTCTCGAAACCCTCTATATGTTTAACCAACTCAAACAAGTTTTTGCTACTGTAAAAATTGCCTTAGATCCAGATTAGTAGAATGAAGTTGTTTTCTTTCGCCGTTTGACTTTCGTTGCTTCGTTCGATTTGATTCTTTTTGCAAACCAGAGTTCTTAAGTTAAATTTTCTGGTTAGATCTCTTATTTGACTTTTACCCGTGCATTAGATGAGTACTTATTGTATGCTTGTTTGTTTGTCTGTGATAGAATACCCGGAGTGCGCCACTTGTTAGTTTGAATTGCTAGGTTTCCCGAATCATTAGCAAGGCAAGTAACACTTTGATCATACCTCCTACTACCCAGTTTTATTGCATTAGATCAATCCTCACACATTGCATGATTAGGATCTAATTAAATTGTGGGATGGGAAGTAGTTGATGTAGTACCTATTACCTGTTTATTACCAAACCTTTGGGAGTTACTTCTACGTTTGCCATTATGCTATGCTATGCTAGTAGACGTGGATTGGGTGAGTGATATCCATGACAGATGTGAGTATTATTAATTAATGGTTTATCTAAGGTCGCAACTTAAACACACATCTGGGTGGATTGAGGTACCTGGGTATTCCAGGATTGCCTATTTCTTTTTGGACCGCCACCCAGGATCAAAGGGATCATGAGATTATTCATACTAGAAACTTCCGTGTGCAGCCACAAGCCATTATGGGCTCTGGCATAGTTGACTAAGTCGTGCGAACTCTTACAGGGTAGACTAGCAGATGTAGGGGAAAGTAGGTGTAACGGTCTATCCATCGTAAGGTGCTAGCGCTTCTGAAAGACTATGTCTCGGTCATCCGTCTTCTCAAACATCATGTAGTGCGAGAAATCAAACGGAGGCGATCGAGTCTTGTGGGGAAAAGTGCGCAAACCTCTGCAGAGTGTAATAAACTAATCATGATTAGCCGTGTCCCCGGTTATGGACTTTTTGAGTATCTAGTACCTGGATTATCATGTGAATCTCAACATGTTACTCTAAATTAATTTTGTTGGGTTTTGTTTAATGATGATGTTTAATTGGGATTGAGGATGCTGTTAAGCATTCTCAATGTTTAACAACTACCATGATAGTGTAACATCCCAAATTTGCAATTTGGAATGTTATACACTAGATCATCATGCATATCATATTTTCATGCATTTTGGTTGATCCTAGAAATTTCACGCAACTCAAGGACCCACAGAGAGAGTTGGAGATTTCGTTATTTTCATATTTGAGTTCTCTCAAATTTTGGAAAAGAGGATCATTTGATTTATTTATTTCATCTTCAATTATTTTTCCAATATCAAAAAAATGAGAGAGGGAATAATATGACTTTCCCAAAGTTAGGAGAAATGAAGATTTAATGAATAAATCAATATTTTGTTTTCCGGTGTTTATTTGCATTTTATTTGGATAGGGAAAAATGCGTGTTTTCAAAAATTGCATTCTAGGTCCGGAGTAAAGTTTATTTTGTTCGGCTCATTTTTAGGAGTCGGAGAAAATTTACTTTAGATTTTTCGGAGTTCGTTTAGATAGTTTTTCTTTTGTTTTTCTGCGCGCGTAACCGTTTAAAAAAAAGGGACGCAGGCCCAGCCGCCTGGGCCAAGGCCGGCCCAGCCGTGCGCGCCAGCCGCCAGCCCCGCCGCCAGGCCGAGTCCCAGCGGGACTCCAAGCCGCCGCCGCCTCCCCTTGCCCCTTCCCCAAGCAAGAGACCCCCCATCCTATATAAATACCAAAACCCCCCCTCTCCTCCCCAAGCCGCCGCCGCCTCTAGCCGCGCCGCCACCCGCGCCCAGGCCGCAGCCCCGCCGCAGCCCCGCCGCCGCCCTAGCGCCGCCGCCGCCTAGCCGCTGCCGCCCTTGCCCCGCCGTCGCCGGAGCCTCGCCGGAGGTAGCCCCGCGCCACGCCTCTTTTTATTTCCTCGGTTCGGTTTTTCTTAAAAGAACCGTTCCGTTTCTTTTCCGTTTTCTTTCCGGTTCTTAGTTTCGGTTTTCTTTTCCGAAACCCTAGATCGGTTTTCGTTCTTTCTTTCGGACGTTCGTCTCAACGAACGTGATCACCGATTTTTCCCGGTTAACGACGCCCGTTCGTTTAACCGTTCGTCTCTTTCTTCTCGTCGGATTTATTCCGCGATCGTGATCTCAGATCCGATCTTCGTTCTAGTCTTTCTTCCCGCTCGTTTATCGGAATCAGGTGATTCAAGCGCCTGGAGTTTCATTTCGAAACCGCCGTTCTGTCTAATCAACTTGAACAAGTTTTTGCTACGGTAAAATTTGACCTAGCTTCAACTTGCTAGAACCGAGTTGTTTTCTTCCGCCATTTGTTTTTCCGTTTCTTTGTTCGGTTCGTTATTTGCAACCGGAGTTCTTAAGTTGAACCTTCTGGTTCGTTCTCTTGTTCGAGTTTTACCTGTGCATTAGATGAGTACTTATTGTGTGCTTGTTGTTTGTCTGCGATAGATCACCCGGATTGCGCCGCTTGTTACTTCGAAACCCTAGGTCTCGCGGATCATCAGCAAGGCAAGTAACACTTTGATCATACCTTTTCTACAACCTAGTTTTATTGCATTAGATCAATCTTCACACATTG
Organism: Triticum urartu; assembly: GCF_056163025.1. Lineage (NCBI taxonomy): Eukaryota > Viridiplantae > Streptophyta > Magnoliopsida > Poales > Poaceae > Triticum > Triticum urartu. The sequence goes on along the minus strand of NC_141876.1, from coordinate 168,694,143 downwards.
CATGATTAGGATCTAATTAAATTGTGGGATGGGAAGTAGATGAGGTAGTACCTATTACCTGTTTATTATCAAACCTTTGGGAGTTACTTCTACGTTTGCTTATTATGCCATGCTATGCTAGTAGACGTGGATTGGGTGAGTGATTATCCATGACAGATGTGAGATTGATAATTTAATGGTTTACCTAAGGTGGCAACTTAAACACACATCTGGGTGGATTGAGGCACCTGATGTCTATCAGGACTTGCCTGTTTTATTTTGGACCGCCACCCAGGCTCAAAGGGATCATAAGATCATTCATGCTAGTAACTTCCGTGTGCAGCCACAAGCCATTATGGGCTCTGGCATAGTTGACTAAGTTGTGCGAACTCTTACGGGTAGACTAGCAGATGTAGGGGAAAGTAGGTGTACCGGTCTACCCACATGTAAGGTGCTAGCGCTTCTGAAAGACTGTGTCTCGGTCATCCGTCTTCTCAAACACCATGTAGTGCGAGAAACCAAACGGAGGCGATCGAGTCTTGTGGGGAAAAGTGCGCAAACCTCTGCAGAGTGTACAAACTAATCATGATTAGCCGTGTCCCCGGTTATGGACAACTTGAGTATCTAGTACTTGAATACCATGTGAATCTCATCACGTTACTTCTAATTAATGTTGTTGGGTTTTAATTGTTCACTTAATTGGGATCGGAATGCTGTCAACCATTCTCGATGTTTAACAACCACCATGATAGTTAAATAAATTTATTCCTTTGCAGTAGGGAAAAACTGGCTTTATGCAAAACTGTAACCATAGAGCTTTCCACCAGCCATATATGCATGTAGTATAGCTGTTTCATTCCATTACTCTCTATGTGTTACATTGCCAGCATATTCCATGTGCTGACCCGTTTTCGGGCTGCAACTTCTCATGTTGCAGACTTTTCAGATGATGAGTAAGGTGATTTTAGGTCGTGGTTCTATACTGAGTGATGCCGTTGGAGTTGATGGACCCATTTATCTTCCGAGTCTTCCGCTGTTATCGTTATTAGATGGCCTTAAGCCATATTTATTGTAATAAGTTCTCTCTGAGACAACGATGTAATAAGTGTGTGATTGCCACTCTGCTATAAATCCTTCGATGTACTATGTGGTGTCAGCATTACTGATCCAAGGATGACACCGGAGCACAGAGCACTTGATCCATTCGGGTCGGGTCGCTACAGATAGTTAAATTAATTTTATTCCTTTGTAGTAGGGAAAAATTGGCTTTACGCAAAACTGTAACCATAGAGCTTTCCACCAGCCAAATATGCATATAGAATAGTTGTTTCATTCCATTACTCTCTATGTGTTACATTGCCAGCATATTCCATGTGCTGACCCGTTTCGGGCTGCAACGTTAATGTTGCAGACTTTTCAGACGACGATTAAGGAGTTTTTAGGTCGTGGTTCTATACTCAGTGATGCCATTGGAGTTGATGGACTCACTTATCTTCCAAGCCTTCCGCTGTTATCATTATTAGATGGACTTAAGCCATATTTATTGTAATAAATTCTCTATGGAGACACTCGATGTAATAAGTGTGTGATTGCTACTCTGTTATAAATCCTCCGAGTACTGTGTGGTGTCAGCATTACTGATCCAGGGATGACACCGGAGCACAGAGATCAGACTGTTTGAGGTCTAGTCGCTACAGAGATGGTATCAGAGCACACGCTGACTGTAGGACACGACCACTAAGCTAAAGACCTAGATCACCATTCACTCTCTTCTCTTCTGACTCCTCATCTTTTCTGCTCTTTTAGGATGGTGGACGCAAGGAACAAGTTCACGCAACCGGATGAAGATAAACCCTTTGGACGACACTTGAAGGAAGTCACTAGATACCTGAACATAGGAGTACCAAGCTTCACCGGAACCTACAACGCCACTTTACCTGAAGAAGAGCGCTGGATGATTCAAGTTCAAGTTCTAGGAAGGACGTTCATGCCAGTCACTGAGCCCATAGACTTTTCTTTTGATGCACCAACTTGGAGTCTAGGAAAGAGCATGGCAGCTCACATCGCCATGGGACGCATTGGAGAAGTCTACCGCAATGATCTCAAGGATACTATCTACCAGATTTGTGGACACCGAGATGAGCACTGGGAGATGATCAGCACCAGGAAGGATAGATTAATTGCAGCTTTTATCCAGGAGTTAAACCAGCACATTCGACGACAGGAGAACCAGATGTGCGCCGACATGATAGATCTGAAGAAGGCTAAGACAAGAATCAAGGAACTAAAGGAAGAACTCAAGGCTACACGTGAAGATTATGAAGAGGAAATAGAAGTACTAGTGGATAAGAATGCCGACCTAACAATGAAGCTAGCAATATTTAGGGGAGGCCCTACACCAGTAGATGAAGACGAAGAACCCAAGGAGATTAGCCCGGAAGACTACATCATCATCGACGACACAGACTCGGACCCAGACGAAAGCGATGATGACTATGTTGATGAAGCTGGAGCAGATATCATGGAGTCTGCAACCGAAGAATATTTCTAGTAGACCACCTCATCAGTAGTAGTAGTCCACCATGTAAATATAGTAGTCCGAGCACTTTTATGATAGTTAGATCGATTGTATGCCCTTGTTTGATTGAATGAAGTGAATTGTTTGCTTTTGCCTCATGTGCATATGGGTAGTGTTTTCTCTTTAGACCCCCTCTATTCTTACATCTCATCTTTTCTAAACCCTTAGATGCCTCCGAGACGTGACCCCGGATTTACCTTTCCACTGGAGCTCACCCAGTTGATCCAGCAGCAGAACACATTGATGCAGTTGCTAGTCCAGAATCAGAACCAGGGGAACAACAACAACAACAACAACCCACCACCACCACCACCTGTTGATCATTTAGCCCGTTTTCTTAGGCTGAACCCGCCGGTGTTTTCCAGTAGCACCGAGCTGATAGTAGCAGATGATTGGCTACGCAAGACAGCTAGAGAGTTGACCACAGTAGGATGCACAGATGCGGAGAAGGTGAAGTTTGCCGCACATCAACTTGATGGACCCGCAACATCATGGTGGGAGAATTTCACAGCCACTTTCCCTGTCGACACTGCCACATGGGACCAGTTCCAGCAGGCTTTTCATACTGCCCATGTTTCAGCAGGAGCTATGGCCATGAAGAGGCGTGAGTTTCGCAACTTGCGCCAGGGAGGACGGATAGTTGGCCAGTATGTGGAGGACTTTAGTAAGTTAGCACGTTATGCCCCAGATGACGTTGCTACGGATGCAGCTAAGCAGGAGAAGTTTCTGGAAGGACTGAATGATGAGTTGAGCATGCAGTTGATGGTAGCAACCTTTAACAACTACCAGGAGTTGGTAGACCATGCTCTTATGATTGAAGGCAAGCATCAGCAAATTGAGAATCGCAAGAGGAAGTATGGACAAGGGAAGTACAATTCAGGAGCTCAGCAGAAGCCACGCTTTACCCCTAGACCGGGAGGACATTTTCAGCATACCCATGGAGGAGGTAGCTCGCACAATCACAATGGCACCAAAAATGGTAATGGGAATGGAGGAAGCAATGGCCAGAATCGCACCAACCCATCAACCCCAGCCAAGAAGGACCTGAGCCAAGTCACTTGCTTTAAGTGTCAGAAGATCGGACATTATGCCAATGAATGTCCTGAAGGCCAGAATGGCAATGGAAGTTCTGGGAAGAAGCCGAACCCTTTCAACAGGGGACAGGTGAACCATGTTAACGTGGTGGAGGTTGACGAGCAGCCGGATGCCGTAATCGGTATGTTTTTGGTTAAGTCATTTACTACACTCGTTCTTTTTGATACTGGTGCATCGCATTCATACATCTCAAGGGGATTTGTGGATAAGTATAACCTGTCAACCCAAGCCCTTAGGTCACCCATGTTAGTAACCTCACTTGGAGCAGAATATATGGCTAGTCGATGGTGTGATTGGTTACCATTAAGGATTGGTAACTATGTTTTTCCCTCAGACCTAATAGTATTGGAATCCCAAGGATTGGACGTGATATTAGGCATGGATTGGTTATAAAAGTATGAAGGGAATATTGAATGTGCTAGGAAGTCAATTTTTCTTACCACCCCAGAAGGGAGAAGGATCAAGTATGTATCCCGACATGTGGCAAAAGGAACTCAAGTAAATTGTTTAACAAGAGTCGTGCAGGAGGAAGTACCAGTGGTAAGGGATTTCCCTGAAGTATTTCCAGAGGAGTTACCAGGCATGCCTCTGGATAGAGATATTGAGTTTTTGATTGAGATATTGCCAGGCACAGGGCCAATATTAAAAAGACCATACAGGATTCCTGCAAAGGATTTGGTGGAAATTAAGAAGCAATTTAAGGAGTTCTTGGATAAGTTCGTCGTGGTGTTTATTGATGATATCCTGGTTTACTCGAAGACTGAAGAGGAGCATAAGGAACATTTGCGATTGGTACTTGAGAAGCTCAGAGAACATCAGTTGTATGCCAAGTTCAGCAAATGTGAGTTTTGGTTGAAGGAAGTAGGATTCCTCGAACACGTTATATCCGGAGAAGGAATAGTAGTTGATCCCACTAAAGTTGATACCATGACCAAGTGGGAAGCACCAACCACAGTTGGAGAAATATGGAGTTTTCTTGGACTCGCAGGATACTACCGGAGATTCATTGAGAATTTCTCCAAGATTGCAAAGCCTATGACTGAACTATTAAAGAAGGATACCAAGTTCAAATGGACTAGGGAATGTGAGGCTAGTTTCCAAGAATTGAAGAAACGTTTGGTTACTTCACCAGTGTTGATTTTACCAGATCAGACCAAGGACTATGAGGTGTATTGCGACGCTTCACGTCGAGGACTTGGAGCAGTGCTTATGCAGGAAGGGAGAGTTGTTTCATATGCCTCAAGACAGCTTAAACCTCATGAGTTGAATTATGCTACGGATGATTTGGAATTAGCAGCCGTAGTGCATGCACTGAAGACTTGGAGACATTTTCTGATTGTAAATCATTGTGAGGTGTACACGGATCATAAGAGTTTGAAATACATCTTCACATAGAAGGAGTTAAACCTCAGACAAAGGAGATGGTTGGAGCTCATCAAGGATTATGATATGAGATTGCATTACCATCCCAGAAAGGCTAATGTAGTAGCTGACGCATTGAGCCATAAGAGCCATGTCAATACACTAAAGATGGGAGAAATACCAAGGGAGTTAGCTAAAAATCTTCGTGAACTATGTTTGGAAATAGTTTCGAGAGGCTATGTAGCAGCATTGGAAATTCAGTCAACTTTGATGGATAGAATCAGAGAAGCTCAGAAGACTGACAAGGAGATTGGCTCTATTAAGGAGAAGCTGAGCAAAGGAAAAGCTAAAGGATTTCGTGAGGATGAGAATGACACCCTATGGTATGAAGACCGTGTTTATGTACCCAATGACCCGGAGATCAGGAAGCTAATTCTGCAAGAGGCACACGATTCACCATATCCGAATTACCCAGGAAATACCAAGATGTATTTGGATTTGAAGGATATTTTCTGGTGGACCGGAATGAAGAAGGATATTGCGGAGTACGTAGCAGTTTGTGATGTATGTCAGAGAGTAAAGGCAGAGCATCAGAAGCCAGCAGGATTGTTACAACCATTGCCGATACCCGAATGGAAGTGGGATAAGTTAGGCATGGATTTTATCACGGGATTACCCAGGACTCGTTCAGGCTATGAATCGATTTGGGTTGTAGTCGATCGATTGACAAAAGTAGCTCATTTCATCCCGGTAAAGACCACTTACACCAGTGCTAAGTTGGCAAAGATATACATGAGCAGGATCGTATGTTTGCATGGAGTTCCGAGGAGTATCGTATCAGATAGAGGAACCCAGTTTACCTCAAAGTTCTGGAAGCAGTTGCACGAAACTTTGGGAACTAGGCTAGAATTCAGTACAGCTTTTCATCCACAGACAGATGGACAGACCGAGAGAGTCAATCAGATTTTGGAGGATATGCTGAGAGCTTGTGCGCTAGATTAGGGATCTAGTTGGGATGAGAATTTGTCGTATGCAGAGTTCTCTTACAACAACAGTTATCAATCCAGTTTAAAGATGGCCCCTTTCGAAGCCTTGTATGGAAGGAGGTGCAGGACACCGTTGTCATGGGATGAAGTTGGAGACCGCCAGTTGTTTGGACCTGATTTGATTAAAGAGTCTGAACAGAAGGTGAAATTGATTCGCGATAGGCTCAAGGTAGCTCAGTCCAGACAGAAGAGTTATGCGGATTCTAAACGCAAGGAGACTATTTACGAAATTGGAGATAGAGCTTATCTTCGAGTATCTCCACTTCGGGGAACAAAGCGTTTTGGAGTTAAAGGAAAGTTAGCGCCACGATTTGTAGGACCATATTGAGTTTTGGAGCGTATGGGAGAAGTGGCCTACAAGTTGGAGTTGCCCGAAGAATTGTCAGGAGTTCATGATGTGTTTCACGTTTCTCAGTTGAAGAAGTGCCACGCGGAGATGGCTGACATACCCTTGAGAGACACAGTGCCATTGGAAGCAATCCAGTTGGATAACAATTTGACCTATGAGGAGAAACCAGTTAAGATTCTCGAGTTTGCCAGTCGAGTCACTCGCGGCAAGGTTATCAAGTTTTGCAAAGTTCAGTGGAGCCACCACACGGAGGACGAAGCCACCTGGGAGTGAGAGGAAGATTTGCTCAAGGACCATCCTCACCTATTTTCTAGCCAACTTGAATCTCGAGGGCGAGATTCATCTTAAGGGGGGTAGGTTTGTAACATCCCAAATTTTCAATTTGGAATGTTATACATTAGATCATCAATGCATATCATATTTTATTTTGCATTTTGGTTGATCCTAGAAATTTATACGCAACTCAAGGACCCACAGAGAGAGTTGGGAAATTCTTTATTTTCATATTTGAGTTTTCTCAAATTTTGAGAATAGGATCATTTGATTTTATTATTTTATCGTCAATTATTTCTATTACAAAAATATGAGAGAGGGAATAAAATGACTTTCCCAAAATAAAGAAATATTGAGGATTTGATAATAAAATCAAATAAGATTTTATTTCGGAGTTTTTCGTTATTTTATTTGAATTTAGGAAAAATGTGCGTTTTCCAAAATTGCATTTAGGCCCCCAAATAAATGTTCACCTTGTGCAGCTTGATTTTAGAAGCCCGGGAAAATTTATTTCGGAATTTTTGGAGTCCGTTTAGTATTTCTTTTTATTTTTCTTCTGCGCGTAAATATTTTAAAAAAACGAACCGACCTACGGGCCGTGTCCGACCCGGACTCCGGCCCGACTCGCCCTTATAAGCCGGGGGGCAGGCCCAGCCGAAGCCTCAGCCCCCCCCCCCGAAACCCTAGCCAGCGCCGCCCCACCGCCGCCAGCGCCCGCCGCCGCCCCGCCACCGCCGCCGCGCAGCCCTCCGTCGAAGCCGACGCACGCCGCCCGAGGTGCGCCTCGAAGTCTGTGCTGGTTTTTTTTCAAAAAACCGTTCGGTTTTTCTGTCGGTTTTATTTTAGTTTCGGTTTTTTAAATAGATTGGTTTTTTCGATTTATTTAAATAGCGAGCATTCGTCCGTTCGTTCGTTCTACCGAACGTTCGTCGTTTTTCTTTTTCTCGGATTAAATCCGCGATTTTTCTGATCGCGATTTCTGATCCGACTTTCGTTTTAATATAACTTTTTGCTCGTTTATCGGAATCAGGCAATTCAAGCGCCTGGAGTTTCGTCTCGAAACCCTCTATCTGTTTAACCAAGTCAAACAAGTTTTTCCTACTGTTAAAATTGCCTTGCATCCAGATTAGTAGAACGAAGTTGTTTTCTTTCGTCGTTTGACTTCCGTTGCTTTGTTCGATTTGATTCTTTTTGCAAACCTGAGTTCTTAAGTTGAATTTTCTGGTTAGATCTCTTATTTGACTTTTACCCGTGCATTAGATGAGTACTTATTGTATGCTTGTTTGTTTGTCTGTGATAGAATACCCGGAGTGTGCCGCTTGTTACTTCGAATCGCTAGGTTTCCCGGATCATCACCAAGGCAAGTAACACTTTGATCATACCTCCTACTACCCAGTTTTATTGCATTAGATCAATCCTCACACATTGCATGATTAGGATCTAATTAAATTGTGGGATGGGAAGTAGTTGAGGTAGTACCTATTACCTGTTTATTACCAAACCTTAGGGAGTTACTTCTACGTTTGCCATTATGCTATGCTATGCTAGTAGACGTGGATTGGGTGAGTGATATCCATGACAGATGTGAGTATTGTTAATCAATGGTTTATGTAAGGTGGCAACTTAAACACACATCTGGGTGGATTGAGGTACCTGGGTATTCTAGGATTGCCTGTTTCTTTTTTGGACCGCCACCCAGGCTCAAAGGGAGATTATTCATACTAGAAACTTCCGTGTGCAGCCACAAGCCATTATGGGCTCTGGCATAGTTGACTAAGTCGTGCGAACTCTTACAGGGTAGACTAGCAGATGTAGGGGAAAGTAGGTGTAACGGTCTATCCATTGTAAGGTGCTAGCGCTTCTGAAAGACTATGTCTCGGTCATCCATCTTCTCAAACATCATGTAGTGCGAGAAATCAAACGGAGGCGATCGAGTCTTGTGGGGAAAAGTGCGCAAACCTCTGCAGAGTGTAATAAACTAATCATGATTAGCCGTGTCCCCGGTTGTGGACTTTTTGAGTATCTAGTACCTGGATTATCATGTGAATCTCAACATGTTACTCTAAATTAATTTTGTTGGGTTTTGTTTAATGATGATGTTTAATTGGGATTGAGGATGCTGTCAACCCTTCTCAATGTTTAACAACTACCATGATAGTTAAATTAATTTTATTCCTTTGTAGTAGGGAAAAATTGGCTTTACGCAAAACTGTAACCATAGAGCTTTCCACCAGCCAAATATGCATATAGAATAGCTGTTTCATTCCATTACTCTCTATGTGTTACATTGCCAGCATATTCCATGTGCTGACCCGTTTCAGGCTGCAACGTTAATGTTGCAGACTTTTCAGACGACGATTAAGGAGTTTTTAGGTCGTGGTTCTATACTCAGTGATGCCGCTGGAGTTGATGGACTCACTTATCTTCCAAGCCTTCCGCTGTTATCGTTATTAGATGGCCTTAAGCCATATTTATTGTAATAAATTCTCTATGGAGACACTCGATGTAATAAGTGTGTGATTGCTACTCTGTTATAAATCCTCCGAGTACTGTGTGGTGTCAGCATTACTGATCCAGGGATGACACCGGAGCACAGAGATCAGACTGTTTGAGGTCTGGTCGCTACAGGTAAACCGAGCATGCTTAACCGGTGTAGCTAGCAAACTAAACATAGGTCCTTATAGTGAGCTAATAAGACAAGCTACTCCTCATCGTCGGAGATATCGATGATGATTGGCTCCTTGGACATGGAAGAGGGCAAGGCCTCCACATTGTGGGTGCCCTCGTCGTAGTGTTGAGTTGCCTGAGCCACTCTGGGCACCAACCTGTTGGCTCTCTAGTTGAGGTAAGCACGGGCACGCTGAGAAAACACCTCGTAGTCTTTGTCGAAGGCACCGATGGTCGCCTCGAGAAAATGCCATGAACTGTCGTTTAAAGAAGGCAACCGTGTCGTGGCATCGGCGCACGAGGCGTCGACAGTGGCCTCGACGGTGAGGTGCTCCTCCAAGAATTGGGGGTCGGCACGAATGGCAGCCATCGCGAACTCATCCGCGTGTGCGGCCGCGATTTGCTTCTCTGCTTCCAAATGCTCCTTGAGCTACTGGCTATACTGCGTGCACCATGGCTTAAGGCGACGCTTATTTGGGGGAGGGGTTGGTGATTTGGGTGGAAGGTGTCGCGTCGGCGGTCGGGGCATGTGGGATGTGGAAGGAGGAGGAGGATGGGGGTCGGCTCTGGATTACCTGCCTAGATCGACGAGGCCGAGCAGCATGAAGGAGGTTCGCTGGCAAGGAGGCGGCGCTACAAGCAAGGAGTGAAGGTTTCAACTTGGAAAGGAAGGCAGAAATAGGGGAAATGTGGCTTTTTGTAAGGGGTGGTAGATATTTCCGCGGAAGCCAAAATTTTGAATCGGTGCAGCGAAAAAACTGGCGCGCAAAGTGTCGTCAGACACGGTCCCTTATTCGGCACTATGTATGATATGTGAACATCACAAACGATTCATATAGCTTAACTTGTGTGTGATGAGTTTGAATGTGCAAATTTTAGTTCAAAATTCCCTGGTTATAGTGGCCATCCACGTCATTGCATAATTTGGGTACACAAAGGAGACTACAGCACACCCACACTTCTTAATCGAGCAAGTTTAGCAATTAAACAGAGCTAGCTGACCTAAACATTACTCTAACAAATTAAAGATCGACGCTCTTAATTAAACAAAACAAAGAGTACTACTATGGCTGGTGCTCATCGATCTCCGCCGCCTCCTCCGTATCCAGCTCGCGCCCGACGATCTCCTGGGGAAGGGGCTCCATGGCATCCATCGCACCATACTCGGCAAGCATCTCGCCATCCGCGTCCGCCATCTCTTTGGAAAAGGCCAGCATGAGCTGGGCGTGGGCGGACCGATCTAGGCTTGGACGGGCTCCATCGTGGCAAGAATGGCTCAAAAATGGCTCAAATTTGAATTTAATTCAAACATGAATTATTTTTCTATCCTTAAAAATGCCCAGACCATTTTATTAAAATCATTCATAAATCCAGGAGCCAAGAATATTTTTACTTCCTCCTTATTCTTCTCCAGACACCCTGGTCTTTCCCTTCTTTTATTTGTTTATTTATAAATAAACAGAGATTTGAAAGAAACGGGAGATGGGCTTTACCAGGACCCCAGCCTTCTAGCACCAGTAGCGTCATCCTCCAACTAAGGATTTGGATTTTGTTTTACAAATTTTACCGCCATCGAACGAAATTGGCGAAATTCAGTTTTTCGGGATTTTTTTCAGAAAATCTTGGACGAAAATGACAATCTAAAATTTGAAATTTTGAACGAAAATTGGGCTAAATTTGGACGAAAAGTGGACGAATTTCTGTCAAAAATTGAAATCCTTCAATAAAAGAAATAAAGAAGAATCAAACAGGAATAGACACAACCAATTGGCCAATTATACGTCCATGGGTCCCAAATAGTTCAACTAGCGGGATCCCTGCACTCCTTGTTAGTCATCTTACATGAGTTAGCGGGATCAATCGGGATGTGCAGAAACGAACACCTGCAGACGCCATGCGCACATCCTCCCGCGGCCATACTGGCACTCCTTGTCGCATCAGCGATGCACTCCAGGATGAGGCAGCTGCGCGAGCGCATCGAGCGCGAGGAAGGCGCCGCCGTTGAAAGCAAACGGGTGGGGGGAAATTCCTTTGTTTTTAGGGTTTGCGGCTTAGTTTAGGCATTTTATAACACTCGGAGAGTTATCCAGGCTGGGCCGATGGTTGGGTCAGGCCAAACGTTCAAATTGGGCCGAAAGTTTCGCCCCACAAGCACATCTACCGGGCCAGAACGAAATGAGCAAATTTCGCTGAAATTTCATTTTTTCCGGCCGAAATCCAAAACAATGCCTCCAACCCACTAGTGTCGTGGAACAGCAGCAGCTCCTTCGCCACCAGCCACTTTCACCCATGCGGGGCCTGTCTGTCAGCCTCCCTTCGTTACTGTGCTTCCTCGTGCTTCGTGTGTTCCCTCTCACAGTAAAACTCCTTGACCAGAGGCACATGGCCACGAGGGCAGCCACGGCCTCATGCCTCCCCTCCTATAAAGACTGCAGCCCCGCGCCCTAGGGTTTCCCTCTCTCCCTCTCCACGCCGCCGCCACCAAGTAGGTCCAAGCCACGCAACCATAGCTGTCGCCCCTTCCACCCAGAGAGCTTCTGAAGCACTCCCATGGCTTCGCCGCAGCCATAGCCCTCCTCTATCGTTGTCTTCGCTCCTGGTCGGCTCCCCGACGGATTCTCCTTTGACTACAAGCAGATCAAGAGCCAGATGGGGACAAGGGCGACGCGATCGTCTTCTTCCACGACGTCCTCTTCTTCCTCTACTTCGTCTTCTTCCCCTGCGGCCGATCTGCTTCTTCCTTGATTCCGGCCGTCTCCGACCACCTCTCGGCAAGCCAAGCACGCTCGCGTGTTTGTTGTGGGCACCTGATCCTCCTCATGCCATAGTATTGATCGTTTGCGTCTTGTCCCTCCCGATTCCTTCCTGGCCTCGCATGTCGCCGCGTGTCATTGTCGTCGGAGCTCCTCCGATGGCCTCCTGCCCATTTACTTGCATTGCTAGGCTTAGGATCCTTTGTAGGTGTGTTTTTCTTCCAGCTAGTTACCCGTTTCACCCCGCCATTTGCCGTGTTGGGTTAGTCTCCGTTGCCTCTGTCATCCCGACACCGGCGATGTCTCTGTCGTCGTTCGGTGCCGCGAGTGGCACGTGGGAGTGCGGGTTTGTCACGTGCATCGATCACGCCCTCCATCATGGCTTTTGGTCGCCGGAGTTTCCTCTGACGAGCTCGCCCCTGTCTGGCTCGCACGCGCCGGTGTGCTCCTCTGTTCTCTCTCTCTGTTTCCTGCTTGCGCATGCCCGCCTGCGTACCACATCTCTCCCCTCAAGTGTCCGCCTCCGTGCCCCTGCGTGATGCGCGACACACGTGCTCATGCACATAGCCAGCGCCTCGCCGTGCCTCGCTGTTGCGGCCGAGACAAGCTCCTGCTCGAGCTAATTCTTGAAGCCCTTGTTCCACTGCTCGCGGACGCGCATGACACCGGCTAGTAGCAGCTGTTCGTTCCCGCGCCCTTGCATCCTCACCATGCCCCTATTCCGCAACCCCGCTGTCGCATCCTGAGCCCTGCTGCTCCGCCGTTGCTCACCGGCGTCGTTGCCTTCTTCTCTGGCAACGAAGAGGAAGCCAGCTTCTGCTTTGTACTGGTTCAAAAGGAACCCTGCTCCCTTGTTTCAAACACTCAGAGCCTAGCCCAGTGGCTCGAACCTCTCCCGCTTAACCCGCAGACCCGGATTCGAACCCCCTCAGGAACATAGTTAGAACCCCAATTTTTGCATATGTCCCCTCTATGACAGTGGGACCCCACTCGCCATCCTCTCTGTCTCACACACACTCAACGCTCACTCGGGTAAAGTCCTCCTGGGCTGCTGCAGGTTGCTGCAATCCGGCCCGTGCATATTTTTCCCCCAGTCTGTGTATTTTAGCATTTTCCAATGCATTCTTATTTATAGAAATGCCACTGTTTTGCATTGTTAATAAATAAATATGCATGCATCCAATTTAAACAAACTATATATGTAAAATGCTTAGATTTTCCTCTAGTTTCATATTATGCCACTTTCATCCATGTGCAAAATGTTTAAATTGTTGTTTGCATTAAGTTGCATAAATGTCATGCTAAAATGCTTTATTTCATAACTAAATAACCATAGCTCCATTTTAAATAAACTTGATATATAAATGGGGTAGAAAAATGCCTAGTTTAACATGGTGCACTCATCTTGCATGTTTAACAACTCTAAAATATGGTTTAGGGAAGAACAATACCAAATCCATAAATTGCATATGAGGATTTTCCGGAATTTTTGTTTGTTGTTTCCGGCCTCATTTAAACTTGCCTAAATAGTTTGTTTAATTATGCTTCACCTCTTGCCATGTTTAACAACATTTAATATTGTTGAGTACATAACCGAGAGAGAACTAAATAAGTCATGTGGTGGTTCGTCAATATGCAACTCGTTGCATATTGAGCTCAACTTAATTTGTAGTATTGCTTGTTGCACTTTGCCTTGCCATGCCATGCCTCATTAAATCGGACATGCATCATACTTGATTGTGCATCATGGCATGATTATGTTTGGTTATTTACCATGTTGTTTGCTTCTTTCCGGTTTGCTTATCTCGATAGCTTCGGTTTCGTTTCGGAGTTGTGAGGATTCGTTCGACTACGTCTTTTTGTCTTCTTCATGGACTCATTCTTCTTCCTTGCAGGATTTCAGGCAAGATGACCATATCCTCGATATCACTTCTATCTTTGCTTGCTAGTTGTTCGCTCTATCGCTATGTCGCGCTACCTACCACTTGTTATATCATGCCTCCCATATTGCCATGTCAAGCCTCTAACCCACCTTCCTAGCAAACCAATGTTTGTCTATGTTACCGCTTTTGCTCAGCCCCTCTTATAGCATTGCTAGTTGCAGGTGATGTGCAGGTTGTTCCCTGTTGGAACATGGATATGTTGGGATATCACTATATCTATTGTTCAATTAATGCATCTATATACTTGGTAAAGGGTGGAAGGCGCGGCCTTATGCCTGCTGTTTTGTTCCACTCTTGCCGCCCAAGTTTCCGTCATACCGGTTTTATGTTCCTTGATTTTGCGTTCCTTACACGGTTGGGGTTATGGGACCCCCTTGATAGTTCGCCTTGAATAAAACTCCTCCAGCAAGGCCAACCTTGGTTTTACATTTTCCTAACAACCTATAACTTTTCCCTCGAGGTTGCAAACCCGAGGGTCATCTTTATTTAAGCCCCCCCGGGCCAGTGCTTCTCTAAGTGTTGGTCCAAACTAAGTAGACTGCGAGGCCACCTCGAGGAAACTTGAGGGCTGGTTTTATTCGTAGGATGTCTCATCCGGTGTGCCCTGAGAACGAGATATGTGCAGCTCCTATCGGGATTTGTCGGCACATTCAGGCAGTCTTGCTGGTCTTGTTTCACCATTGTTAAAATGTCTTGTAACCGGGATTCCGAGACTGATCGGGTCTTTCCGGAAGAAGGAATATCCTTCGTTGATTGTGAGAGCTTGTAATGGGCTAAGTTGGGACACCCCTGCAGGGTATAAACTTTCGAGAGCCATGCCTGCGGTTATGTGGCAGATGGGAATTTGTTAATATCCGGATGTAGATAACTTGACACTTGACTTAATTAAAATGAATCAACCGCGTGTGTAGCCGTGATGGTCTCTTTTCGGCGGAGTCCGGGAAGTGAACACGGTTTGGGTTATGTTTGAACGGAAGTAGTTTCAGGATCACTTCTTGCTCACTTGTAGCTTCACGACCGTTGCGTAGCTTCTCACCTTACTCTCATTTGCGTATGTTAGCCACCATATTTGCTTAGCGCTTGCTGCAGCTCCACCTCATTACCTTATCCTACCCATAAGCTTAAATAGTCTTGATCTCGCGAGTGTGAGAGTGTTGAGTCCTCGTGACTCACGGATACTTCCAAAACAGTTGCAGGTGCTGATGATACTAGTGCAGGTGATGCAACCGAGTTCGAGTGGGAGTTTGATGAAGCTCCTGGTCGTTATTCTGTGTCTTTTAGGATGATCAGTAGTGGTGCCTAGTTGGGACGATCGGGGATCTAGCATCTGGGGTTGTCTTCTTTTATTTTGGTTCCGTAGTCGGACTGTGATTGTACTCTGGATGATTGATACGTCTCCAACGTATTTATAATATTTGATTTCTCCATGCTATAGTATCTACTATTTTGGACATTATTGGGCTTTATTTTCCACTTTTATATTATTTTTGGGACTAACCTATTAACCGGAGGCCCAGCCCAGAATTGCTGTTTTTTGCTTGTTTTAGGGTTTCGAAGAAAAGGAATATCAAACGAGTCCAAACGGAATGAAACCTTCGGGAATGTGATTTTCTCAACGAACAAGACCCAGGAGACTTGGACCCTACGTCAAGACACAAAAGAGGAGGCCACGAGGTAGGGGGGCGCGCCTACCCCCCCCCCCCCCCGGCGCGCCCACCACCCTTGTGGGTCCCCTGTTGCTCCACCGACGTACTCCTTCCTCCTATATATATACCTACGTACCCCCCAAACGATCAGATACGGAGCCAAAAACCTAATTCCACCGCTGCAACTTTCTGTATCCACGAGATCCCATCTTGGGGCCTGTTCCGGAGCTCCGCCGGAGGGGGCATCGATCACGGAGGGCTTCTACATCAACACCATAGCCCCTCCGATGAAGTGTGACTAGTTTACCTCAGACCTACGGGTCCATAGTTATTAGCTAGATGGCTTCTTCTCTCTTTTTGGATCTCAATACAATGTTCTCCCCCTCTCTTGTCGAGAACTATTTGATGTAATCTTCTTTTTGAGGTGTGTTTGTTGAGACCGATGAATTGTGGGTTTATGATCAAGTCTATCTATGAACAATATTTGAATCTTCTCTGAATCCTTTTATGTATGATTGGTTATCTTTGCAAGTCTCTTCGAATTATCAGTTTGGTTTGGCCTACTAGATTGATCTTTCTTGCAATGGGAGAAGTGCTTAGCTTTGGGTTCAATCTTGCGGTGTCCTTCCCCAGTGACAGTAGGGGCAGCAAGGCACGTATTGTATTGTTGCCATCGAGGATACCAAGATGGGGTTTTCATCATATTGCATGAGTTTATCCCTCTACATCATGTCATCTTGCTTAAGGCATTACTCTGTTTTTAACTTAATACTCTAGATGCATGCTGGATAGCGGTAGATGAGTGGAGTAATAGTAGTAGATGCAGGCAGGAGTCGGTCTACTTGTCTCGGACGTGATGCTTATATACATGATCATACCTAGATATTCTCATAACTATGCTCAATTTTGTCAATTGCTCAACAGTAATTTGTTCACCCACCATAGAATACTTATGCTCTCGAGAGAAGCCACTAGTGAAACCTATGGCCCCCGGGTCTATCTTTATCATATTAATCTCCTACTACTTAGTTTTTTCCTTTGCTTTTTAGTTTGCTTCTTTATCACAAAAATACCAAAAATATTATCTTATCATATCTATCAGATCTCACTCTGTAAGTGGCCGTGTAGGGATTGACAACCCCTATTCGCGTTGGTTGCGAGGATTTATTTGTTTTGTGCAGGTACGAGGGACTCGCGCGTAGCCTCCTACTGGATTGATACCTTGGTTCTCAAAAACTGAGGTAAATACTTACGCTACTTGGCTACATCATCCCTTCCTCTTCGGGGAAAACCAACGCAGTGCTCAAGAGGTAGCAAGAAGGATTTCTGGCGCCATTGCCCGGGAGGTCTACGAAAAAGTCAACATACCAAGTACCCATCACATACCCTTATCTCCCGCATTACATTATTTGCCATTTACCTCTCGTTTTCCTCTCCCCCACTTCACCCTTACCGTTTTATTCGCCCTCTCTCTCTATCCTCCATCTCTTTATCTATTTGCCTCTTTTTGCCCGCTTGCTTTTTGTTTGCTTGTCTGTTAGTTTGCTTGCTTTTCACGATGGCTCAAGATAATACTAAATTATGTGACTTCACCAATACCAACAACGATGATTTTATTAGCACTCCGATTGCTCCTCTTACCGATGATGTATCCTGTGAAATTAATACTGCTTTGCTGAATCTTATCATGAAAGATCTGTTTTCCGGCCTTCCTAGTGAAGATGCCGCTACCCATCTAAATAGCTTTGTTTATTTGTGTGATATGCAAAAGAAGAAAGATGTGGATAATGATATTGTTAAATGGAAGCTATTTCCTTTTTCGCTTAGAGATCGTGCTAAAGCTTGGTTTTCATCTTTGCCTAAAAATAGTATTGATTCATGCAACAAGTGCAAAGATGCTTTTATCTCTAAGTATTTTCCTCCCGCTAAGATCATCTCTCTTAGAAACGATATTATGAATTTTAAGCAAGTTGATCATGAACATGTTGCATAAGCTTGGGAGAGAATGAAACTAATGATACGTAATTGCCCTACTCATGGTTTAAATTTGTGGATGATTATACAAAAATTTTATGCTGGATTGAATTTTGCTTCTAGAAATCTTTTAGATTCGGCCGCGGGAGGCACTTTTATGGAAATCACTATAGGAGAAGCTACTAAACTCCAAGATAATATTATGGTTAATTATTCTCAATGGCATACTGAAAGATCTACTAATAAAAAGGTGCATGTGATAGAAGAAATTAATATTTTGAGTGGAAAGATGGATGAACTTATGAAATTATTTGCTAATAAGAGTGTTTCTTCTGATCCTAATGATATGCCCTTATCTACTTTGATTGAGAATAATAATGAATCTATGGATGTGAATTTTGTTGGTAGGAACAATTTTGGTAACAACGCGTATAGAGGAAATTTTAATCCTAGGCCTTATCCTAGTAATCCCTCTAATAATTATGGTAATTCCTACAACAATTCTTATGGAAATTATAATAATATGCCCTCTGATTTTGAATATAATATTAAAGAATTTATTACTTCGCAAAAGAATTTTAATGCTTTGATTGAAGAAAAATTGCTTAAGATTGATGAGTTGGCTAGGAACGTTGATAGAATTTCTCTTGATGTTGATTCTTTGAAACTTAGATCTATTCCACCTAAGCATGATATCAATGAGTCTCTCAAATCCATGAGAATTTCCATTGATGAGTGCAAAGAAAGAACCGCTAGGATGCGTGCTAAGAAAGATGCCTTTATAAGAGCGTGTTCTTCTAGTTCCTATGAAAATAATGATGAAGATCTAAAAGTTATTGATGTGTCCCCTATTAAATCTTTGTTTTGCAATATGAATCTTGATAATGATGGTACTGAATATGATCCACCTTTACCTAGAAGGCGTTCCAAGAATTCGGAATTTTTTGATCTTGATGCTAAAATTGATAAAAGTGGGATTGAAGAAATTAAAACCCTAGATGTTGCTAAACCCACTATTATGGATTTCAAGGAATTTAACTATGAAAATTGCTCTTTGATTGATTGTATTTCCTTGTTGCAATCCGTGCTAAATTCTCCTAATGCTTATAGTCAAAATAAAGTGTTTACTAAACATATTGTTGATGCCTTGATGCAATCTTATGAAGAAAAACTTGAATTGGAAGTTTCTATCCCTAGAAAGCTTTATGATGAGTGGGAACCAACTATTAAAATTAAAATTAAAGATCATTAATGCTATGCTTTATGTGATTTGGGTGCTAGTGTTTCCACGATTCCAAAGACTTCATGCGATTTGTTAGGTTTCCATGATTTTGATGATTGCTCTTTAAACTTGCACCTTGCGGATTCCACTATTAAGAAACCTATGGGAAGAATTAATGACTTTCTTATTGTTGCAAATAGGAATTATGTTCCCATATATTTTATTGTTCTTGACATAGATTGCAATCCTTCATGTCCTATTATTATTGGTAGACCTTTCCTTAGAACGATTGGTGCAATTATTCATATGAAGGAAGGAAATATTAGATTCCAATTTCCATTAAGGAAAGGCATGGAACACTTTCCTAGAAATAAAATTAAATTACCTTATGAATCTATTATGAGAGCCACTT
The DNA here is from genome assembly GCF_056163025.1 of Triticum urartu. Lineage (NCBI taxonomy): Eukaryota > Viridiplantae > Streptophyta > Magnoliopsida > Poales > Poaceae > Triticum > Triticum urartu. The sequence goes on along the minus strand of NC_141876.1, from coordinate 168,674,844 downwards.
ATGGATTGCCTACCAAAGATGGCAATACCTAGATCTATCCTTGCTTGTTATGCCTAGCTAGGGGCATTAAACGATAGCGCTTGTTGGGAGGCAACCCAATTTTATTTTTATTCCTTGATTTTTCCTACTGTTTAGTAATAAATAAATAATTTATCTAGCCTCTGTTTTGGTTGTGTTTTTTTGTGTTTAATTAGTGTTTGTGCAAAGTAGAACTGTTGGGAAGACTTGGGGAAAGTCTTGTTACACTTGCTGTAAAAAACAGAAATTTAGCGCTCACGAGAACTACAGAAATTTTTATTTGGAAAGTACTATTTAGTTAATTATTTTTGCATATGATTAATAGATAAATTCCTCACCTCCAGCAATTTATTTTATAACTTTTGGGGTTCCAGATCTTGCGCTAGCTACAGATTACTACAAACTATTCTGTTTTTGACAGATTCTATTTTTCGTGTGTTGTTTGCTTATTTTTAAATAAAGAATGAGTTCATTATAGTACCTTGAAGTGGTCTTTTGTTTTCTTTCGCTAACGGAGCTCACGAGATTTTCTACTTTAAGTTTTGTGTTGTGAAGTTTTCAAGTTTTGGGTAAAGATTTGATGGATTATGGAACAAGGAGTGGCAAGAGCCTAAGCTTGGGGATGCCCATGCCACCCCCAAGGTAATCTAAGGACACCTAAAAACCAAAGCTTGGGGATGCCCCGGAAGGCATCCCCTCTTTCGTCTACTTCTATCGGTAACTTTACTTGGAGCTATATTTTTATTCGCCACATGATATGTGTTTTTCTTGGAGCGTCTTGTATGATTTGAGTCTTTACTTTTTAGTTTACCACAATCATCCTTGTTGTACACACCTTTTGAGAGAGCCATACACGATTTGGAATTTGTTAGAATACTCTATGTGCTTCGCTTATATCTTTTGAGTTATGTAGTTTTGCTCTAGTACTTCACTTATATCTTTTAGAGCACGGTGGTGGATTTGTTTTATAGAAACTATTGATATCTCATGCTTCACTTAGATTATTTTGAGAGTCTTAAATAGCATGGTAATTTTCTTAAGATCCTAATATGCTTGGTATATAAGATTAATAATAAAACTTTCTTATGAGTGTGTTGAATACTATGAGAAGTTTGATGCTTGATAATTGTTTTGAGATATGAAGATGGTGATATTAAAGTTGTGCTAGTTGAGTAGTTGGGAATTTGAGAAATACTTGTGTTAAAGTTTGTGATTCCCGCAGCATGCACGTATGGTGAACCGTTATGTGATGAAGTCGGAGCATGATTTATTTTTTGATTTATCTTCCTTATGAGTGGCGGTCGGGGACGAGCGATGGTCTTTTCCTACCAATCTATCCCCCTAGGAGCATGCGCGTAATACTTTGCTTTGATAACTTGTAGATTTTTGCAATAAGTATATGAGTTCTTTATGACTAATGTTGAGTCCATGGATTATACGCACTCTCACACTTCCATCATTGCTAGCCTCTCTGATACCGCGCAACTTTCTCCGGTATCATACACCCACCATATACCTTCCTCAAAACAGCCACCATACCGACCTATTATGGAATTTCCATAGCCATTCCGAGATATATTGCCATGCAACTTTCCACCGTTCTGTTTATTATGACACACTCCATCATTGTCATATTGCTTAGCATGATCATGTAGTTGACATCGTATTTGTGGCAAAGCCACCATTTATAATTCTTTCATACATGTCACTCATGAGTCATTACATCCCGGTACACCACCGGAGGCATTCATATAGAGTCATATTTTGTTCTAAGTATCGAGTTGTAATTGTTGAGTTGTAAGAAAAATAAAAGTGTGATGATCATCATTATTAGAGCATTGTCCCAGTGAGGAAAGGATGATGGAGACTATGATTCCCCCACAAGTCGGGATGAGACTCCGGATGAAAAATAAAAAAAGAGGCCATAAAAAAGAGAAAAGGCCCAAATAAAAAATGATGAGAGAAAAAGAGAGAAGGGGCAATGCTACTATCCTTTTACCACACTTGTGCTTCAAAGTAGCACCATGATATTCATAGTAGAGAGTCTCTCACTTCGTCACTTTCATATACTAGTGGGAATTTTTCATTATAGAACTTGGCTTGTATATTCCAATGACGGGCTTCCTCAAAATGCCCTAGGTCTTCATGAGCAAGCAAGTTGGATGCACACCCACTTAGTTTCCTTTTGAGCTTTCATATACTTATAGCTCTAGTGCATCCGTTGCATGGCAATCCCTACTCACTCACATTGATATCTATTGATGGGCATCTCCATAGCCCATTGATACGCCTAGTTGATGTGAGACTATCTTCTCCATTTTTGTCTTCTCCACAACCACCATTCTATTCCACCTATAAGTGCTATGTCCATGGCTCACGCTCATGTATTGCATGAAGATTGAAAAAGTTAGAGAATGTCAAAAGTATGAAACAATTGCTTGGCTTGTCATCGGGGTTGTGCATGATTTAAATATTTTGTGTGGTGAAGATGGAGCATAGCCAGACTATATGATTTTGTAGGGATAACTTTCTTTGGCCATGCTATTTTGAGAAGACATAATTGCTTTGTTAGTATGCTTGAAGTATTATTATGTTTATGTCAATATTAAACTTTTGTCTTGAATCTTTCGGATCTGAATATTCATACCACAATTAAGAAGAATAGCATTAAAATTATGCCAAGTAGCACTCCGCATCAAAAATTCTGTTTTTATCATTTACCTACTCGAGGACGAGCAGCAATTAAGCTTGGGGATGCTTGATACATCCCCAACGTATATATAATTTTTGATTGCTCCATGCTATATTATCTACTGTTTTGGACATTATTGGGCTTTATTTTCCAGTTTTATATTATTTTTGGGACTAACCTATTAATCGGAGGCCCAGCCCAGAGTTGCTGTTTTTTGCCTGTTTTAGGGTTTCAAAGAAAAGGAATATCAAACGAAGTCCAAACGGAATGGAATCTTCGGGAACATGAATTTCTCAATGAACAAGACCCAGGAGACTTGGACCCTACGTCAAGACACAAAAGAGAGGCCACGAGGTAGGGGGCGCGCCGACCCCCCCCCCCAGGCACGCCCTCCACCCTCGTGGGCCCCCTGTTGCTCCACCGACATACTCCTTCCTCCTATATATAGCTACATACCCCCAAATGATCAGATACGGAGCCAAATACCTAATTCCACTACCGCAACTTTTTGTATCCACGAGATCCCATCTTGGGGCCTGTTCCGGAGCTCCATCGGAGGGGGCATCGATCACGGAGGGCTTCTACATCAACACCATAGCCCCTCTGATAAAGTGTGAGTAGTTTACCTCAGACCTACGAGTCCATAGTTATTAGCTAGATGGCTTCTTCTCACTTTTTGTATGTCAATACAATGTTCTCCCCCTCTCTTGTGGAGAACTATTCGATGTAATCTTCTTTTTGTGGTGTGTTTGTTGAGACCGATGAATTGTGGGTTTATGATCAAGTCTATCTATGAATAATATTTGAATCTTCTCTAAATTCTTTTATGTATGATTGGTTATCTTTGTAAGTCTCTTCGAATTATCAGTTTGGTTTGGCCTACTAGATTGATCTTTCTTGCAATGGGAGAAGTGCTTAGCTTTGGGTTCAATCTTGTAGTGTCCTTTCCCAGTGACAGTAGGGGCAGCAAGGCACATATTGTATTGTTGCCATCGAGGATAACAAGATGGGGTTTTCATCATATTGCATGAGTTTATCCCTCTACATCATGTCATCTTACTTAAGGCGTTACTCTGTTTTTAACTTAATACTCTAGATGCATGCTGGATAGTGGTCGATGAGTGGAGTAATAGTAGTAGATGCAGGCAGGAGTCGGTCTACTTGTCTCGGACGTGATGCCTATATACATGATCATACCTAGATATTCTCATAAATATGCTCAATTCTGTCAATTGCTCAACAATAATTTGTTCACCCACCGTAGAATACTTATGTTCTTGAGAGAAGCCACTAGTGAAACCTATGGCCCCCGGGTCTATCTTTATCATATTAATCTCCTACTACTTAGTTATTTCCTTTGCTTTTTACTTTTCCTTTATTTTACTTTGCATCTTTGTCACAAAAATACCAAAAATATTATCTTATCATATCTATCAGATCTCACTCTCATAACTGGTCGTGTAGGGATTGACAACCCCTCTTTGCGTTGGTTGCGAGGATTTATTTGTTTTGTGCAGGTACGAGGGACTCGTGCGTAGCCTCCTACTGGATTGATACCTTGGTTCTCAAAAACTGAGGGAAATACTTACGCTACTTTGCTTCATCATCCCTTCCTCTTCGGGGAAAACTAACGCAGTGCTCAAGAGGTAGCAATGATGTATGTTTAACTTGTTATTTGTGTGACATGGCGATTGTAAGCCAAATCTTTATCCCTCTCTTATTCAGTACATGAGATTGTGTGAAGATTACCCCTCTTGCAACAAAACCACCATGCGGTTATGCCTCTAAGTCGTGCCTCGACACGTGGGAGATATAGCCGCATCGTCGTTGTTACAAGTTGGTAATCAGAGCCATCCCAGACTTAGGAGCCCCCTGCTTGATCGAATCGCTCACGTTGTTGAGTCTAGAACAAAATGTTTTGAGTCTTAGGATTATATATATCGGAGAGTAGGATTATTTTTACTCCTCAGTCCCTTCGTCGCTCTGGTGAGGTCTCCTAACGTAGAAGTTTTGACTTTCCTCTTCTCATTTTTTCACTAAATTTTTTTAGCACGCGGGTATCTTGGGATCATTTCGATATTCTTGTGATGAGAACATTGTTCTTGGTGCCTCCTGACATTTAGGGGTTGTAGCAGTGTCCCGGGGAGTTGAGCTCCGAGGTGTTGTCGTCACAATTTTATCGTTGCAGTTCTGGTATACCTGAGTTTTCACCGACATCGAAAATCTCTTATATGCAGTTAGTGGTGAGATAACCTCGATGCCAGCCAGCACTGGGGCGGGAGTTCGGGAGTATTGCCACAGATCGTATATCGGATGCTTTTCGAAGGTTGAGGTCACGATTTCCGGAGTTTTCTTGGTTATGTGTTGACGGATGGATATAGTGGAGCGTAGGGCTTGCTAGTTGTGTGATATATATTGTGCCTCCATGTATCCCCAACACCAGATTGCATAACCAGGAAGTTTCGGGAGTTTATAGGTGGGAATTCAAGTATCACGTAGGAATGATTTCCAACAGACACATGATATAATATGGGATCTATCATATGCGTTTGTTCTGGCTTATTTCCTAAGCCAATCTTTTGTTTTGTTTTGAGTTGTGGTACTCGAGTTGCTTCAATGTTAAGTGTTGATTCCATACCTTTTCCAAGCGGTGTTCTCATATTTCTATGGGAGTGCTAATCCTTCTGATCATCAAGATTGTCATGTTAATTCTTTTCTAACCAGTGTGCTACTCTTCAAGTGGATCCAATCATTTTCAACATCTGCATGATCAATTCTAAGTTCTCTTAATGGTGTTAGTTTCATCTGTCCCAAGTTGTCTTTGTTTTCCCCGCCCTCCCACCCTTTTCTTCAAGGACTTAGAGATATCAAATCAACTATCCATTTTATTCATGTGAAGTATCTTCATTCTTTTCAATTAATGTTCTTACCCGGTGGTTCTCATGAAGATGCTTTACAAGTTTATAATCCTTCGTTCTCTTTTCTTCCCCGTTGGAGTTAATTCAAGATTTGGTGTTGAGCATATTCCTTTCATTTGTCCAATGATTTCCCAAGCTAGTGCACCTCTCGCTATTCATTTGTTCCGGTGTGCTAAAGATATATCAGAAGATTCACGTTTCCATTGCTAATTCGTTCAAGCTATTTTGAGGTTGTTATCTCATTCAAGTCATTCAATTCAACTGGTGCAATCTCTCTTCAAAATCATTTCAACGGTGTTTCTCTTGAGTGGGCCCTAACCCACAGGTCTTCTCCCAGGATCTCCTGACTCTTCTAAAAAATTCAGAGTTATTATCAAAAATCCTTTCTAAGTATGACGTAAGAATGAATTGTCATCGGTCATATGTCTTTCTCTAAGATCTTTCAAGTTCTTTTCATCATTGGTTCAACCTTTCTATTATCCATTTCGGAGTGCCTCAACAATTCATGGTGGTGTTTCTCATCGTCATTCTTAGTTTTGAAGACCGAAGAATAGTTTCTCTTCAATCTTACCCATTCTTCCAAAGATGGGTAGTTCAAGCCTGCCGCCATCCTCTCATAATTGTTTTTTGATTGTGATAATTCTTTTCACCCATCCGGAGCAATTCAGGAGTCTTTTCAGTTTGATTCTCCGGAGCCCTTCATCTCAGAATTATTCATTCTCAGCATTCATCTCTCTTTCCCCAATCTTACACGTGCATCATTCAAGTATTCACTAATCAGCTCGTGATCTATTCGTTCTCATGTATCTAAATTCCCTCAAGTATCCTCATTCGTTTTCCAATTCTTCCTGGTGAATTGTGCCTCTGCTACTTTCATTTTCAATTCTTATGGTGGTTCATTCAAGATTTATCTTCCTTCGTTGTTGTATCAATTCATTCGTTGTTTCCAAATCCCACCGGGTTCCATCAAGACCTTCTCAGCTTGTGCTATATCTTCCTTAACCCTTTCAACGAGAATGAGTAGTATGCCAAATCCATTGCTGGTAATCAATTTAATTTGATGAAGGATAAGCATACAGTAAATCTTATTCTTATTTCCTTGAGGTGATTAATCTTTTCTTTTCGGAGTTTGTTCATCATATCACATTATTGGTTTCAAGTTATTCATCTTTCTTTTCCGGAGTTGCAACTTTTCTCTGTGATCTTGTCACGAAGTTCCATCTAAATCATTACAAGGCTCACCTTGTTCTTTCAACTTCTCTTTCTTTCTATCATTCTTTTATTAGCGGGGTTCTTCATGAAGGCTCTACATGGTGGTTCATCAAGGATTTAATTCGTTCTCGAAGTGTTCACCAAGATTCTTATTGGAGGAGCTCAAGCATTCTTCATCTTGCATTCCGAAGTGCAATTCTTTCTACCTTATCTTTTGAGGTGGTGTTATGTCACTCTTGACAATTTCCCTTCGTGTTTCATGATTCACAAGTTGTTAGGAATGAGATATTTAAAACCCATCATTTTCATTTTGTTCATGATATCTTTTTAACCCAATAATTTCTTCGTTGGTGTTATCTTGGTATAGATTTCACTTAAAGCCTTCCCTAAGGAATGTTGCTAATTGTGGTGTCTATCGATAATCCAAGATTCCTCCTATCCTCTCGGTGAAGGAAGTTTTCATCTCTTCGTTGATCTCAAGCAAACAATTGTTTTCCTTTAGTGGCCGGTTGTCACCTCATAACTTTGAGATGTTTCCCATAAGCCCACGAGAAGCATATCTTTTTCTTGTTGATTCTTCCAACAACTCTGTTCAATCCTTCTTTTTAAGGATGCCCTTTTAAATTCATTTTAGGTAGAACATGTTGTTTTCTTCGTTGTTCTTTTGATTCCATTCTTATATTTGTTTCGGAGGCTTGGTGATGTTGCTCTCTTTGACCCACCACTCGTTCTGCCAAGATCATGTTCTTTTCCTTGCGTATCCTTTTAACCAGAGTGTTGTGTCCTCTGCTCAAGTTCTTTTCATCTTATCAAGTCTTGTTTCTCTTTTCTATTGGAGTGATCCCAATTCCGTTCAACTATATTGTGTTCTTTCTTTTTAAGTTTTCAATCTCTCAAGGTTCATTGGTTTCACTCCTTTGTCAAAGAAGCAACTTAGTTTTACCGCTTCCTTCTTCCGTTTCTCTCAGGTGCCATCCTTAGATCTTGGGTCGAGATCTCTTGTAAGTGGAGGAGTGTTGTGATGCCCCGAGACCGATGCTCCAGTTGCCTTCCATTTATTGTAGTTGTTGTCATGTATTTTTATGTTTGTTGCATTATCATAATTATTTTGCATATTTCATTCCTATATGTTTATGCCATGATCATGATAACTTGGTTTGCGTATTTAAGTTTTGTTGTGTGTTCTTGTGTGAACCCTCTTCTTCTTATCTTCACCTCATTTCTTCACCATGCACATACCCGCAGCCATTCATCAAGTTCACCCAAGTTCCTATCCCATCTAACTTCTCATTTCCTCTTTGTTCCATTTATATTTTCTTGTGACATTTTTCCTGTTCAGGAAAATGTTCAACCTTTCCCTATAAATCCCAAATGATGCCAATAGTCACCTCTCCAAATTTCAGCTCATTTGGATGTGTTTTGGTTGGGTTTAAAAATGGCTCAAGTTTGAATTTAATTCAAACATGAATTATTTTTCTATCCTTAAAAATGCCCAGACCATTTTATTAAAATCCTTCATAAATCCAGGAACCCATGAATATTTTTACTTCCTCCTTATACTTCTCTAGACACCCTGGTCATTTCCCTTCTTTTATTTGTTTATTTATAAATAAACAGATTTGAAAGAAGTAGGAGATGGGCTTTACCTGGACCCCAGCCTTCTAGCACCAGTAGCATCATCCTCCAGCCAAGGATTTGGATTTTGCTTTACAAATTTTACCGCCGCCGAATGAAATTGGCGAAATTCGGTATTTCAGGATTTTTTCAAAAAATCTCTGGTGAAAATGACAATCTAGAATTTGATATTTTGAACAAAAATTGGGCTAAATTTGGACGAAAAGTGGACGAATTTCTGTCAAAAATTGAAATCCTTCAATAAAAGAAATAAAGAAGAATCAAACAGGAATAGACACAACCAATTGGCCAATTATACGTCCACGGGTCCCAAATAGTTCAACTAGCGGGATCCCTGCACTCCTTGTTAGTCATCTTACACGAGTTAGCGGGATCAATCGGGATGTGCAGAAATGAACACCTACAGACGCCATGCGCACATCCTCCCACAGCCGTACTGGCACTCCTTGCCGCGCCAGCGATGCGCTCCAGGACGAGGCAGCCGCGCGAGCGCATCGAGTGTGAGGAAGGCGCCGTCGCTGAAAGCAAATGGGTAGGGGAAAATTCTTTCATTTTTAGGGTTTGTAGCTTAGTTCAGGCCTTTTATAACACTGGGAGAGTTATCCAGGCTGGGCCGATGGTTGGGTCGGGTCAAACGTTCAAATTGGGCCGAAAGTTTTGCCCCGCAAGCACATCTACCGGGCCTGAACGAAATGAGCGAATTCGCTGAAATTTAGTTTTTTCCGGCCGAAATCCAAAACTCCGCCTCTAGCCCACTAGTGTCACGGCCCAGCAGCAGCCCCTTCGCCACCAGCCACTTTCACCCACGCGGGGCTTGTATGTCAGCCTCCCTTCGTTACTATGCTTCCTCGTCCTTCGCTCGTTTCCCTCTCACAGTAAAACTCCTTGACTAGAGGCACATGGCCACGAGGGCAGCCACGGCCTCGCGCATCCCCTCCTATAAAGACCGCAGCCCCGCTCCCTAGGGTTTCCCTCTCTCCCTTTCTGCACCGCCGCCACCTAGTAGGTCCAAGCCACGCCACCATAGCCATCGCCCCTTCCACCCAGAGAGCTTCTGGAGCACTCCCATGGCTTCGCCGCAGCCATAGCCCTCTTCCATCGTTGTCTTCGCTCCTGGCCGGCTCCCTGACAGAGTCTCCTTCTACTACAAGCGGATCAGGAGCCAGATGGGGACAAGGGAGACGTGATTGTCTTCTTCCACGACGTCCTCTTCTTCCTCTACTTCGTCTTCTTCCCCTGCGGCTGATCTGCTTCTTCCTCGATTCCGGCCGTCTTCGACCACCTCTCGGCAAGCCAAGCATGCATGCGTGTTTGTTGTGAGCACCCGACCCTCCTCATGCCTTTGTCTTGCTCGTTTGCGTCTTGTCCCTCCCGATTCCTTCCCGGCCTCGCATGTCGCCGCGCGTCATTACCGCCGGAGCTCCTCCGGTGGCCTCCTGCCCGTTTCCTTGCATTGCTAGGCTTAGGATCCTCTTGAGGTGCGTTTTTCATCCAGCTAGTTACCCATTTCACCCCGCCCTTCGCCGTGTTGGGTTGGTCTCCACCGCCTCTGTCCTCCCGACACCGGCGATGTCTGTGCCGTTGTTCGGTGCCGCGAGTGGCACGTGGGAGTGTGGGTTTGTCCCGTGCATCAATCGCGCCCCTCCATCGTGGCTTTTGGTCGCCGGAGTTTCCTCCGACGAGCTCGCCCATGTCCTACTCGCACGTGCCAGTGTGCTCCTCTGTTCTCTCTCTCTGTTTCCTGCTTGCGCATGCCCACGCGCGTACTGCAGTTGTCCCCGCAAGTGTCTGCCTCTGTGCTCCTGCATGATGCGCGACACACGCGCTCATGCACACAGCCAGCGCCTCGTCGTGCCTCGCTGCCGTGGCTGAGACGAGCTCCTGCTCCAGCTCATTCTTGAAGCCCTTGTTCTACCGCGCGCGCACGCGCACGACACCGGCTAGTAGCAGTCATTCATTCCCGCGCCCTTGCAGCCTCATCCTGCCCCTATTCCGCAACCCCGTTGTCGCATCCTGAGCCCTGCTGCTCCGTCGTTGCTCGCCGGCGTCGTCGCCTTCTTCTCTGGGAACGAAGAGGAAGCCAGCTTCCGCTTTGTACTGGTTCAAAAGGAACCGTGCCTCCCCTGTTCCAAACACTCGGAGCCTAGCCCAGTGGTTTGACCCTCTCCTGCTTAACCCGCTGACCCGGATTCGAACCCCCTCGGGAACATAGTTAGAACCCCAATTTTTGCCTATGTCCCCTCTATGACAGTGGGACCCCACTCGTCATCCTCTTTGTCTCACACGCACTCAGCGCTCACTCGGGCCAAGTCCTCCTGGGCCGCTGCAGGTTGCTGCAATCCGGCCTGTGCATATTTTTTCCAGTCTGTGTATTTTAGCATTTTCCAATGCTTCTTATTTACAGAAATGCCACTATTTTGCATTGTTAATAACTAAATATGCATGCATCGAATTTAAGCAAACTATATATGTAAAATGCTTAGATTTTCCTCTAGTTTCATAATATGCCACTTTCATCCATGTGCAAAATGTTTAAATTGTTGTTTGCATTAAGTTGCATAAATGTCATGCTAAAATGCTTTATTTCATAACTAAATAACTGTAGCTCCATTTTAAATAAACTTGATATGTAAATGGGGTAGAAAAATGCCTAGTTTAACATGGTGCACTCATCTTGCATGTTTAACGACTCTAAAATATGGTTTAGGGAAGAACAGTACCAAATCCATAAATTGCATATGAGGATTTTCCGGAATTTTTGTTTGTTGTTTCCGGCCTCATTTAAACTTGCCTAAATAGTTAGTTTAATTCTGCTTCACCTCTTGCCATGTTTAACAACATTTAATATTGTTGAGTACATAACCGAGAGAGAACTAAATAAGTCATGTGGTGTTTCGTCAATATGCAACTCGTTGCATATTGAGCTCCACTTAATTTGTAGTATTGTTTGTTGCACTTTGCCTCGCCATGCCATGCCTCATTAAACCAGACATGCATCATACTTGATTGTGCATCATGACATGATTATGTTTGGTTGTTTACCATGTTGTTTGCTTCTTTCCGGTTTGCTTCTCTCGTTAGCTTTGGTTTTGTTTCGGAGTTGTGAGGATTCGTTCGACTATGTCCGTTTGTCTTCTTCATGGACTCGTTCTTCTTCCTTGCGGGATTTTAGGCAAGTTGACCATACCCTCGATTTCACTTCTATCTTTGCTTGCTAGTCTTCTATCTTTGCTTGCTAGTTGTTCGCTCTATCACTATGTCACGCTACCTACCACTTGTTATATCATGCCTCCCATATTGCCATGTCAAGCCTCTATCCCACCTTCCTAGCAAACCATTGTTTGGCTAAATTACCGCTTTTGCTCACCCCCTCTTATAGCATTGCTATTTGCAGGTGCCATGCAGGTTGTTCCCTGTTGGAACATGGATATGTTGGGATATCACTATATCTACTGTTTAATTAATGCATCTATATACTTGGTAAAGGGTGGAAGGCTCAGCCTTATGCCTGGTGTTTTGTTCCACTCTTGCCGCCCTAGTTTCCGTCATACCGGTGTTATGTTCCTTGATTTTGCGTTCCTTGCACAGTTGGTGTTATGGGCCCCCCTTGATAGTTCGCCTTGAATAAAACTCCTCCAGCAAGGCCCAACCTTGGTTTTACATTTGCCTAACAGCCTATAACTTTTACCTCGGGGTTGCAAACCCGAGGGTCATCTTTATTTAACCCCCTCCCCCTCCCAGGCCAGTGCTTCTCTAAGTGTTGGTCTGAACTGAGTAGACTGCGGGGCCACCTCGGGGAAACTTGAGGGCTGGTTTTACTTGTAGGATGTCTCATCCAGTGTGCCATGAGAATGAGATATGTGCAGCTCCTATCGGGATTTGTCGGCACATTTGGGCGTTCTTGCTGGTCTTGTTTTACCATTGTCAAAATGTCTTGTAACCGGGATTCCGAGACTGTTCAAGTCTTTCTGGGAGAAGGAATATCCTTAGTTGATCGTGAGAGCTTGTATGGGCTAAGTTGGGACACCCCTGTAGGGTATAAAGTTTCGAGATTTGTGCCCGCGGTTATGTGGCAGATGGGAATTTGTTAATATCCGGTTGTAGGTAACTTGACACATGACTTAATTAAAATGAATCAACCGCGTGTGTAGCCGTGATGGTCTCTTTTCGGCGGAGTTCGGGAAGTGAACACGGTTTGGGTTATGTTTGAACGTAAGTAGTTTCAGGATCACTTCTTGATCACTTGTAGCTTCACGACCGTTGCGTAGCTTCTCACCTTACTCTTATTTGCGTATGTTAGCCACCATATTTGCTTAGCGCTTGCTGCAGCTCCACCTCATTACCTTATTCTACCCATAAGCTTAAATAGTCTTGATCTCGCTGGTGTGAGATTGCTGAGTCCTCGTGGCTCGCGGATAGTTCCAAAATAGTTGCAGGTGTCGATGATGCCAGTGCAGTTAATGCAACTGAGTTCAAGTGGGAGTTTGATGAAGCTCCTGGTCGTTATTATGTGTCTTTTCCGGATGATCAGTAGTGGTGCCCAGTTGGGACGATCGGGGATCTAGCATTTGGGGTCGTCTTCTTTTATTTTGGTTCCGTAGTCGGACCATGATTGTACTCTGAATGATGTATGTTTAACTTGTTATTTGTGTGAAGTGGCGATTGTAAGCCAACTCTTTATCCCTCTCTCATTTAGTACATGGGATTGTGTGAAGATTACCCCTCTTGCAACAAAATCACCATGCGGTTATGCCTCTAAGTCATGACTCGACACGTGGGAGATATAGCCGCATCGTGGGTGTTACAAGTTGGTAATCAGAGCCATCCCCGACTTAGGAGCCCCTTGCTTGATCGAATCGCTCACGTTGTTGAGTCTATAACAAAATGTTTTGATTATTAGGATTATATATATCAGAGAGTAGGATTATTTTTACTCCTCAGTCCCTTCATCGCTCTGGTGAGGTCTCCTAACGTAGAAGTTTTGACTTTCCTCTCCTCATTTTTTCACTAAATTTTTTTTAGGATCACGCGGGTATCTTGGGATCGTTCTGATATTCTTGTGACGAGAACATTGTTCTTGGTGCCTCCTGGCATTTAGGGGTTGTAGCAGTGTCCCGGGGAGTTCAGCTCCAAGGTGTTGTCGTCACAATTTTATCGTTGCAGTTCTGGTATACCTGAGTTTTCGCCGACATCGAAAATCTCTTATATGCAGTTAGTGGTGAGATAACCTCGACGCCAGCCAGTACTGGGGCGGGAGTTCGGGAGTATTGCCACATTTCGGGGTTCGTTTGGCCTTTTTTTAGACATTAACTGGGTTTTCTAGGCATTTTATGTGCATAATTCAAATTCGAACTACATGCACATGCTCCAGTGCAGAAAAATGGGTTGACATATCAAATGTGTGTCCTTGGATGCATTCTTAGGTCCCATGGAAGAAATGGGAATGAATTTCAAACACTAGGGCACTGTTGATTGTCGGCAAAACATTGATATACATTGTTTTCAAATTCTAGTAAATCCAAAACTCGTCTGAAATTCATGAAACTTGGCATGCTATCATGGAATGGCACCCGATATGTTGTGGTATTTTTCGTGTCCATTTTGATAGAAGGCACACTCGAATAACAGCCAACAAAGGCATTTTGAAACAAATAGCTGCCATTTTAACATCTCAAACGTTTGTATAATTTAAATCGTGTGTGTTCTATTAACCATTTACGTGACTCCACGTGTCTCTCTTTCAATGGATATAGGAGGTGCCATGCGGACAGCTGCTTGACTGAACGGGAGGCGTGCAAGCGCAGTCTGGTGTGCAAGCTGACATAGAGGCATGCACGCTGTCCTCCAATGCATAAGCTCACCGGGAAGCGCGCGAGTTGTACACTACATAGGCTCACTGGGAAGAGAGCCCTTTGACTTTCATGGTTGCCTGCCTTGCTCGCATCCTCTCCATTAATGGCGCCTGATTCACTGTTTAATACAGGCGGCCTTACTGTTCGCCTCCCATTCCCCTCCCTCCCACAGACCTCCACCAACGCCATGGCGCAGAAGGATCATCTGCCACTAGTCTTCCAATTTGGTGAAGTCAACTCCGAGCTGGAGGAGATAGAAAATAAGGAGGAATGGGGCCTCATGGACATGGCCCTGAATGAGCTGGCCACAGTGGTTGCTGCCCCCGCGCCCGTCCCAGCTTCCATCCCCGCGCCCACACTAGCGACCATCCCCGTAGCGTTGACGGGCTGGTCGCCGAGCACTATCGCAGAGATGGAAGCCGCACGCATCAATGAGGTCTCTGCGGACCCATGTGAGCTCATGTACATGTGAGCGCCAGCGCCCATGCCCGTGCCCGTGCGCGCCATGTACCCACCATGGCGCCAGTCCCCGTGCATTTGCCTGCACCCTCTGTCGGTGTCAAAACCGGTGGATCTCGTGTAGGGGGTCCTGAACTGTGCGTCAAGGCGGATGGTAACAGGAGACAAGGGACACGATGTTTTTACCCAAGTTCGGGCCCTCTCGATGGAGGTAAAAACCTACTCCTGCTTGATTAATATTGATGATATGGGTAGTACAAGAGTAGATCTACCACAAGATCAGAGAGGCTAAACCCTAGAAGCTAGCCTATGGTACGATTGTTGTTGTCCTACGGACTAAACCCTCTGGTTTATATAGACACCGGAGGGGGCTAGGGTTACACAGAGTCGGTTACAATGGGAGGAGATCTACATATCCGTATTGCCAAGCTTGCCTTCCACGCCAAGGAAAGTCCCATCCGGACACGAGACGAAGTCTTCAATCTTGTATCTTCATAGTCCAACAGTCCGGCCAAAGGTTATAGTTCGGCTGTCCGGACAACCCCTAGTCCAGGACCCCCTAAGTAGCCCCCGAACCAGGCTTCAATGACGATGAGTCCGGCGCGCAGATTGTCTTCGGCATTGCAAGGCGGGTTCTTCTCCAAATTCTGAATACCTATTAAATAGTGCCCGGCTTCTTGTAACTGCTGCGCTCCTTGGCTTCCACGCCCAATAATGGCCACCTTCCACGTGTCAAGCGAATGTGAAGAGCTGCTACGTCTTGAGTTTGCGTTGGTTTTCCCCAAAGAGGAAGGGATGATGCAGCAGAGTAGCGTAAGTATTTCCCTCAGTTTTTGAGAACCAATGTATCAATCCAGTAGGAGGCCACGCTCAAGTCCCTCGTACCTGCACAAAACGATAGCTACTCGCAACCAACGCGATTAGGGGTTGTCAAGCCCTTCACGGTCACTTACGAGAGTGAGATCTGATAGACAGAATATTTTTGGTATTTTTGGTATAAAGATGCAAAGTAAAAAGTAAAGGCAAAGTAAAAGGCAAAACAAGATTAAAGTGATGGAGATTGATATGATGAGAATAGACTCGGGGGCCATAGGTTTCACTAGTGGCTTCTCTCAAGAGCATAAGTATTCTACGGTGGGTGAACAAATTACTGTTGAGAAATTGATAGAATTGAGCATAATTATGATAATATCTAGGCATGATCATGTATATAGGCATCACGTCCGTGACAAGTAGACCGAAACGATTCTGCATCTACTACTATTACTCCACTCATCGACCGCTATCCAGCATGCATCTAGAGTATTAAGTTAAAAACAGAGTAACGCCTTAAGCAAGATGACATGATGTAGAGAGATAAATTCATGCAATATGAAATAAACCCCATCTTGTTATCCTTGATGGCAATGATACAATACGTGCCTTGCTGCCCCTTCTGTCACTGGGTAAGGACACCGCAATATCGAACCCAAAGCTAAGCACTTCTCCCATGGCAAGAACTACCAATCTAGTTGGCCAAACCAAGCGGATAATTCGAAGACACTTGCAAAGATAACCAATCATACATAAAAGAATTCAGAGAAGATTCAAATATTATTCATAGATAGACTTGATCATAAACCCACAATTCATCGGTCTCAACAAACACACCACAAAAAGAAGATTACATCGAATAGATCTCCACAAGAGAGGGGGAGAACTTGGTATTGAGATTCAAAGAGAGAGAGAAGAAGCCATCTAGCTACTAACTATGGACCCGAAGGTCTGAGGTAAACTACTCACACTTCATCGGAGGGGCTATGATGATGTAGAAGCCCTCCGTGATGACAGCCCTCTTCCGGCGGAGCTCCGGAACAGGCCCCAAGATGGGATCTCGTGGATACAGAAAGTTGCGGCGGTGGAATTAGGTTTTTGGCTCATGTTCTGATCGTTTGGGGGTACGTGTGTATATATAGGAGGAAGAAGTACGCCGGAGGAGCAACGAGGGGCCCACGAGGCAGGGGGGCGCGCCCTAGGGGGGCGCCCCCCACCCTCGTGACCGCCTCTTTTGTTCCTTGGAGCAGGGTCCAAGTCTCCTGGATCACGTTCGGTGAGAAAATCACGTTCCCGAAGATTTTATTCCGTTTGGACTCCGTTTGATATTCCGTTTCTTCGAAACACTGAAATAGGCAAAAAAACAGCAATTCTGGGCTGGGCCTCCGGTTAATAGGTTAGTCCCAAAAATAATATAAAAGTGGAAAATAAAGCCCAATATAGTCCAAAACAGTAGATAATATAGCATGGAGCAGTCAAAAATAATAGATACGTTGGAGACGTATCAGGCATCCCCAAGCTTAATTCCTGCTCGTCCTCGAGTAGGTAAATGATAAAAAGAGAATTTTTGATGCGGAGTGCTACTTGGAATAATTTCAATGCAAATCTTCTTAATTGTGGTATGAATATTCAGATTAGAAAGATTCAAGACAAAGGTTTATATTGACATAGAAAATGACAATACTTCAAGCATACTAACAAAGCAATTATGTCTTCTAGAAATAACATGGCCAAAGAAAGTTATTCCTACAAAGTCATATAGTCTAGCTATGCTCCATCTTCCCCACACAAAGTATTTAAATCATGCACAACCCCGATGACAAGCCAAGCAATTGTTTCATACTCTAACTTTTTCAAAACTTTTTCAATCTTCACGTAATACATGAGCGTGAGCCATGGATATAGCACTATAGGTGGAATAGAATGGTGGTTGTGGAGAAGACAATAAGGAGAAGATAGTCTCACATCAACTAGGCGTATCAAGGGGCTATGGAGATGCCCATCAATAGATATCAATGTGAGTGAGTAGGGATTGCCATGCAACGGATGCACTAGAGCTATAAGTATATGAAAGCTCAAAAAGAAACTAAGTGGGTGTGCATCCAACTTGCTTGCTCATGAAGACCTAGGGCAATTTGAGGAAGCCCATCATTGTAATATACAAGCCAAGTTCTATAATGAAAGATTCCCGCTAGTATATGAAAGTGATAACATGAGAGACTCTCTATTATGAAGATCATGGTGCTACTTTGAAGCACAAGTGTGGTAAAAGGATAGTAACATTGTCCCTTCTCTCTTTTTCTCTCATTTTTTTATATGGCATTTCTCTTTTTTATGGCATTTCTCTCTTTTTTTATTTGGGCTTCTCTGGCCTCTTTTATATTTTTTTTATTTTTCGTCCGGAGTCTCATCCCGACTTGTGGGGGAATCATAGTCTCCATCATTCTTTCCTCACTGGGACAATGCTCTAATAATGATGATCATCACACTTTTTATTTTTCTTACAACTCATCAATTACAACTCGATACTTAGAACAAAATATGACTCTATATGAATGCCTCCGGCGGTGTACCGGGATATGCAATATGACAATGATGGAGTGTGTCATAATAAACGGAACGGTGGAAAGTTGCATGGCAATATATCTCGGAATGGCTATGGAAATGCCATAATAGGTAGGTATGGTGGCTGTTTTGAGGAAGGTATATAGTAGGTGTATGATACCGGCGAAAGGTGCGCGGTATTAGAGAGGCTAGCAAAGGTGGAAGGGTGAGAGTGTGTATGATCCATGGACTCAACATTAGTCATAAAGAACTCATATACTTATTGCAAAAATCTAGAAGTTATCAAAGCAAAGTACTACACGCATGCTCCTAGGGGGATAGATTGGTAGGAAAATACCATCGCTCGTCCCCGACTGCCACTCATAAGGAAGACAATCAATACATAAATCGTGCTCTGACTTCATCACATAACGGTTCACCATACGTGCATGCTACGGGAATCACAATATTCAACACAAGTATTCTTTAAATTCACAACTACTCAACTAGCATGACTTTAATATTATCGCCTCCATATCTCAAAACAATTATCATGCTTCAATCTTTTCTTAGTATTCAACACACTCAAAAGAAAGTTTCACAAATCTTGAATACCAAGCATATTATTATTAGGCAAATTACCATGCTATTAAGAGACTCTAAAATTAATTTAAGTGAAGCATGAGATATCAATAGTTTCTTTAAAACGAATCCACCACCATGCTCTAAAAGATCTAAGTGAAGCACATAGAGCAAAATTATAACGCTCAAAAGATATAAGTGAAGCACATAGAGCAAAATTATCTAGCTCATAGGATATAAGTGAAGCACATAGAGTATTCTATCAAATTTTAATTCATGTATGGCTCTCTCAAAAGGTGTGTACAGCAAGGATGATTGTGGTATACTAGCAAACAAATACACAAATAATACAAGACGCTCCAAGCAAAACACATATCATGTTGGTGAATAAAAATATAGCTCCAAGTAAATTACCGATGGAAGTGGACGAAAAGAGGGGATGCCTTCCGGGGCATCCCCAAGCTTTGACTTTTTGGTGTCCTTGGATTATCTTGGGGGTGCCATGGGCATCCCCAAGCTTAGGCTCTTGCCACTCCTTGTTCCATGATCCATCAAAAGAATTCACCCAAAACTTGAAAACTTCACAACACAAAACTCAAAATAGGAAACTCGTGAGCACCGTTAGCGAAAGAAAACAAAAGACCACTTCAAGGTATTGTAATGAACTCATTATTTATTTATATTGGTGTTAAACCTACTTTATTCCAACTTCTCTATGGATTATAAATTATTTTACTAGCCATAGATTCATCAAAATAAGCAAACAACACACGAAAAACAGAATCTGTCAAAAACAGAACGGTCTGTAGTAATATGTAGCTAGCGCAAGATCTGGAACCCCAAAAATTCTAAAATAAATTACTGGACGTGAGGAATTTATCTATTAATCATCTGAAAAAATAATGAACTAAATAGCACTCTTCAAATAAAAATGACAGCAGTTCTCGTGAGTGCTAAAGTTTCTGTTTTTACAGCAAGTTCAACAAGACTTTCCCAAAGTCTTCCCAACGGTTCTACTTGGCACAAACACTAATTAAACACAAAAAACACAACCAAAACAGAGACTAAATAATTTATTTATTACTAAACAGGAGCAAAAGGCAAGGAATAAAAATAAAATGGGGTTGCCTCCCAACAATCGCTATCATTTAACGCCCCTAGCTAGGCATAAAAGCGAGGATAGATCTAGGTATTGCCATCTTTGGTAGGCAATCCATAAGTGGCTCTCATGATAGTTTCATATGGTAATTTTATTTTCTTTCTTGGAAAGTGTTCCATGCCCTTTTTAATGGAAATTGAAATCTAATATTCCCTTCCTTCATATCAATAATCGCACCAACCGTTCTAAGGAAAGGTCTACCAAGAATAATAGGGCAAGAAGGATTGCAATCTATATCAAGAACAATGAAATCTACGGGCACATAATTCCTATTTGCAACAATAAGAACATCATTAATTCTTCCCATAGGTTTCTTAATAGTGGAATCCGCAAGATGCAAGTTTAGAGAGCAATCATCAAAATTACGGAAATCTAGTAAATCACACAAAGTCTTGGGAATAGTAGAGACACTAGCACCCAAGTCACACAAAGCATAAAACTCATGATATTTAATTTTAATTTTAATAGTTGGTTCCCACTCATCATAGATTTTTCTAGGGATATAAACTTTCAACTCAAGTTTTTCTTCCTAAGATTGCATCAAGGCATCAACAATATGTTCGGTGAAGGCTTTATTTCGACTATAAGCATGTGGAGAATTTAGCACGGATTGCAACAAGGAAATACAATCAATTAAAGAGAAAATTTCATAATTAAATTCCTTGAAATCCAATATAGTGGGTTTAGCAACATCTAGATTTTTATTTCTTTCAATCCCACTTTCATCTATTTCGTCATTAAGATCTAAATACTCCGAATTTTTAGAACGCCTTCTAGGTAAAGGAAGATCATATTCAGTTTCATCAAGATTCATATTGCAAAATAAAGATTAAATTGGAGACACATCAATAACTTTTAGATCTTCATCTTGATTTTCATAGGAATTGGAAGAACATGCTTTAATAAAGGCATCTTTGGAAGCACGCATCCTAGCGGTTCTTTCTTTACACTCATCAATTGAAATTATCATGGCTTTTAGAGACTCATTAATATCATGCTTAGGTGGAATAGATCTAAGTTTCAAAGCATCAACATCAAGAGCAATTCTATCAATGTTCCTAGCCAAATCATCAATCTTAAGCAATTTTTCTTCAATCATAGCATTAAAATTCTTTTGCGAAGAAATAAATTCTTTAATATTAGATTCAAAATCAGAGGGCATCTTATTATAATTTCCATAAGAGTTGTTGTAGGAATTCCCATAATTATTAGAAGGATTACTAGGATATGGCCTAGGATTAAAATTACCTCTATAAGCGTTGTTACCAAAATTATTCCTACCAACAAAATTCACATCCATAGATTCATTGTTATTCTCAATCAAAGTAGAAAAAGGCATATCATTAGGATCAGAAGAAACACTCTTAGTAGCAAATAATTTCATAAGTTCATCCATCTTTTCACTCAACACATTAATTTCTTCTATCGCATGCACCTTTTTATTAGAAGTTCTTTCAGTATACCATTGAGAATAATTAACCATAATATTATCTAGGAGTTTAGTAGCATATCCTAAAGTGATTTCCATAAAAGTGCCTCCCGCGGCCGAATCTAAAAGATTTCTAGAAGCAAAATTCATCCGGCATAAAATTTTTGTATAATCATCCACACATTCAAACCATGAGTAGGGCAATTACGTATCATTAATTTCATTCTCTCCCAAGCTTGTGCAACATGTTCATGATCAAGTTGTTTAAAGTTCATTATATCGTTTCTAAGAGAGATGATCTTAGCGGGAGGAAAATACTTAGAGATAAAAGCATCTTTGCACTTGTTCCATGAATCAATACTATTCTTAGGCAAAGACGAAAACCAAGCTTTAGCACGATCTCTAAGCTAAAAAGGAAATAGCTTCAATTTAACGACATCATTATTGACATCGTTTTTTCTTTTGCATATCACATAAATCGACGAAGCTATTCAGATGAGTAGCGGCATCTTCACTAGGAAGGCCGGCGAATTGATCTTTCATAACAAGATTCAACAAAGCAGTATTAATTTCACAAGATTCAGCATCGGTAAGAGGAGCAGTCGGAGTGCTAAGGAAATCATTATTATTGGTATTGGTGAAGTCACACAATTTAGTAGTATCTTGAGCCATCGCGACAAACAAGCAATCTAACACACGAGCAAACAAAAAGCAAGCGGAGAAAAGAGGCAAATAGAGAGGGAGGATAGAGAGAGAGGGAGAATAAAACGGCAAGGGTGAATTGGGGGAGAGGAAAACGAGAGGCAAATGGCAAATAATGTAATGCGAGAGATAGGGATTGTGATGGGTACTTGGTATATTGACTTTTTTGCGTAGACTCCCCGGCAACGGCGCCAGAAATCCTTCTTGCTAAGTCTTGAGCTTGCATTGGTTTTCCCCGAAGAGGAAGGGATGATGCAGCAGAGTAGCGTAAGTATTTCCCTCAGTTTTTGAGAACCAAGGTATCAATCCAGTAGGAGGCCACGCTCAAGTCCCTCGTACCTGCACAAAATGATAGCTTGCTGGGGTACTGATCCACGGGCACCTATGGGACCGGCGG
This sequence comes from Triticum urartu, assembly GCF_056163025.1. Taxonomy (NCBI): domain Eukaryota; kingdom Viridiplantae; phylum Streptophyta; class Magnoliopsida; order Poales; family Poaceae; genus Triticum; species Triticum urartu. The sequence goes on along the minus strand of NC_141876.1, from coordinate 168,652,432 downwards.
ACCGAGTCCCTTTCGGTTCGGTGGGGGCGGAGATCGTGCAAAGAGCAAATCGAGACGATGCACGCGAGCGATTTACCCAGGTTCGGGCCGCACGGATGCGTAAAACCCTACTCCTGCTTTGTGGTTTGTATTGATTTCTTGCTCGGGAGCGCGGAGTGCTACAGTACACACCAGCAGCTAGCAAGACCGAGCGTGAGTGTTTTCGAACCCCCCTCTACGTTGCACACGGGCCTCCTTTTATATGCTCAAGGGGTCACCGACAGGTGGCAACGGAGGCAAAGGGTAGAAATGGAAAGGTGCTGCGGTAGGCACAGCTACCTGCTACAGTGTATTGTACCTAACCCTGACGGCAGGGGACAAGGGCCTTAAATGCCCGTCTGCGTCGCCTAAACAGTGTAAAAGGGACCATCAGGGACGCCACCGCTCGCCACGACGGCAAACTTGTCAGCGCCGCTTGCCACCGCACGCTGCTAGCTGCACAGCCTCCAGCCACGTACGCCTGGAAGGGCCCCAGAGCGACACGTTGGTGGATGTGCTGGAGCGCGGGCACGGAGAGGTGGCTTGCCGCGGCAAGCGCCTTTCCGCGGTCGTTGTCTTGTCGCGTCCGGGAGCTTGTCGCTCACCGGGCCTTGCCGGGGCGTGTAGCGCGCCGCGGCAAGTTCCTTGAGATGCCTTGGGTGGCCTTCCCGGCAAGCACCTCTTGTCAGGGTCTTGAGATGCTTTTGTTAGCCTTCCCGGCAAGCTCCTCTTGCCAGGGTCTTGTCTTCTTGGCTTGGACACTTTGTTCTTGAATGGCTTCAAAGGAACCATGGAGGATCTTGGCGATCACCCGGCAAGCCTTGCCGCGGGACGCTGCGACTGCCCGTGCACAAGTTCGGGATACTAGGGTACCCCTACTCTAGTACACCGACATAGCTACTCGCAACCAACACGATTAGGGGTTGTCAAGCCCTTCACGGTCACTTACGAGAGTGAGATCTGATAGATAGAATATTTTTGGTATTTTTGGTATAAAGATGCAAAGTAAAAAGTAAAGGCAAAGTAAAAGGCAAAACAAGATTAAAGTGATGGAGATTGATATGATGAGAATAGACCCGGGGGCCATAGGTTTCACTAGTGGCTTCTCTCAAGAGCATAAGTATTCTACGGTGGGTGAACAAATTACTGTTGAGAAATTGATAGAATTGAGCATAATTATGATAATATCTAGGCATGATCATGTATATAGGCATCACGTCCGTGACAAGTAGACCGAAACGATTCTGCATCTACTACTATTACTTCACTCATCGACCGCTATCCAGCATGCATCTAGAGTATTAAGTTAAAAACAGAGTAACACCTTAAGCAAGATGACATGATGTAGAGAGATAAATTCATGCAATATGAAATAAACCCCATCTTGTTATCCTCGATGGCAACGATACAATACGTGCCTTGCTGCGCCTTCTGTCACTGGGTAAGGACACCGCAAGATCAAACCCAAAGCTAAGCACTTCTCCCATGGCAAGAACTACCAATCTAGTTGGCCAAACCAAACGGATAATTCAAAGAGACTTGCAAAGATAACCAATCATACATAAAAGAATTCAGAGAAGATTCAAATATTATTCATAGATAGACTTGATCATAAACCCACAATTCATCGGTCTCAACAAACACACCACAAAAAGAAGATTACATCGAATAGATCTCCACAAGAGAGGGGGAGAACTTGGTATTGAGATTCAAAGAGAGAGAAGAAGCCATCTAGCTACTAACTATGGACCCGAAGGTCTGAGGTAAACTACTCACACTTCATCGGAGGGGCTATGATGATGTAGAAGCCCTCCGTTATGACGGCCCTCTTCCGGCGGAGCTCCGGAACAGGCCCCAAGATAGGATCTCGTGGATACAGAAAGTTGCGGCGGTGGAATTAGGTTTTTGGCTCCTATTCTGATCATTAGGGGGTATGTGTGTATATATAGGAGTAAGAAGTACGCCGGAGGAGCAACGAGGGGCCCACGAGGCAGGGGGTACGCCCTAGGAGGGGCGCGCCCCCCACCCTTGTGACCGCCTCTTTTGTTCCTTGGAGCAGGGTCCAAGTCTCCAGGATCATGTTCGGTGAGAAAATCACGTTCCCGAAGATTTTATTCCGTTTGGACTCCGTTTGATATTCTGTTTCTTTGAAACACTAAAATAGGCAAAAAAACAGCAATTCTAGGCTGGGCCTCCGGTTAATAGGTTAGTCCCAAAAAATAATATAAAAGTGGAAAATAAAGCCCAATATAGTCCAAAATAGTAGATAATATAGCATGGAGCAATCAAAAATTATAGATACGTTGGAGACGTATCAAGAGCCAGGGTGTTCTACACTTACCCCCCTAGGTATGCAAATGAGCTGCCTATTAAAGAGACGAGGATTCAGATCCAAACCACACCCTCCTCCCTTAGCGAGCATTCATCGGAGCGCACCCGGAAGCAATCCATTCCATCATGGCCGGTCGACGCAGCTCCTCCTCTCGTTCCTCCAGCCCCAAGCCCGGAGATTGGGAGAGGTGTTCCGTCTCGCACAGCCAACTAGTGAATCTTTAGACCCGGGGATTTCTCCCCCCATCGTATATGGTCCCGGTTCGAGCCGGGCTCGCCACCTACAATGGCGGAGAGCAAGCGGAGAGCTTTCCCAATCCCTCCAAAGGAGAGCGGGTATGCCTTGTTCCTTATTTGATAAGAGGACTCAGATTTCCAATTCATCCGTTTCTCCGGGGGCTCCTGGAGTTCTACGGCCTCAAGTTGCACTGCCTTACCCCTGCATCCATACTACATATCGCGGGCTACATAGCCCTCTGCGAGCTGTTTTTGGGTCGCGAGGCTCATTTCGCACTGTGGAAGAAGCTGTTCTGCCTTGTGCCCCATTCTCAGAGGGGGTCAATATATCAAGTGGGCGGAGCCGAAGTATGGCGCATCGCCGGGACCGGATATCTATCCAGAACCCCGAAGAAGGCGTCCGAAGAATGGCCTTCAGAGTGGTTTCATATAGAAGACGTCCCCCTTCCGGATCCTATTCGGATCGGCCTTCCTGAGTTTGACAATGCTCCTTTGAAGAAGCCCCTGAGCTGGCGTCCACGGAGCCCCCAGGAGGAAGATGACAGCGACGTTCTTTACCTGATGAGCCGGATAAAGTTATTGGCTCAATCAGGACTGACCATGATCGAAGTCATGGCGATATGCATTATGCGGGGGGTGCAACCGCTTCAATATCGAGGCCACCCCATGTGTGATTTCAATGGGGAGGATGACACCACCCACTGCGGCCGCAAGGGGCCGGACTCGACCGCTGCTCTAGCAAAAATCTTGTCCGATTTGTACAAGGGAGAAGAGGAGGAATTCCTCCGTGTCAATCCACAAGGCGGATTTTCTATGTACAATCCTCCGAGCTGGGTAAGTCGACACTTTTCATGCCCATCCGTTCCACATTCCCATAGTTAAGTATCTTACCTTGGGATTCCAACGCAGGAGCTGCGTAAGGCTGTAAGGGAGATCAACAGCCCGCCTCCACAAGCAGAGGATCCGGAGCGGTCCCTCGACCCGGCCTCCCAAGAGGATCCGGGCATATCTGTGGAGCTAATTGATAGGGTATTTTACCAATTAAGTAGCGATAATGCCTTGGTAGCCATTACGGCCGATTACCCTGGGCTGCTCCCAGCTTCACAGGTAATTGAGACCGAAGTCCCGACATTTTGAAAAGGATCCGTCCTTGTGTACTTTGCTTACCGTATACCAGCGGTGTTTTGCAAGGGAGGCCCTTGGGACGTCAAGCCGAGCCCGCGACGACTAGCCAACAAGGGGCTGCGAGGCCGGGCAGGCTGAAAAGAAATGCAGTCCGGACTGAGACACCGGCGCAGCAGTATGGTGCGCCGCCTTACTCCATGATATCATTCTTTAAAGGCATATTAACGCCTGCGCTTTCTTAGGAAGAAGAACGCTCGCCGGACTATATCCGGAGAGGTCGCCAATCACGCCTCCACCAGTCAGGCTCCAAGGCTGGACCCGGAAGCGGAAGCGAATACGAGGCGCGCACCGGATGCTCCTCTGACAGAGGATGCGGACAGACTGTCCGCCACAAATTCTGTGGAGAGCGCCATGAACCACAGGCGTTGCCGAGCCGTTCTCCGTGACGCTTGTTTCTCCCAAGAGGCATTTTATGCCTTCAACTCGGGAGATGCGTACCTCCGTGCTGCTCAAAATGGTCTAGCCAGAGCCACGGATCAGTATGTAAAGGACATACAGGTGAGAAAATTTGATGATTATATATATCAGTAGCCCCTAAGACTTGAAACAGTTAGAATAACTGATTTAAGGATCATTTGTTATGCAGGTTCTTACAGAAAAGAATACCCAACTGTCCCATGAGCTTGAAGAGTGCAAAGCCCAACTTCAGGCCGCACTGGCCGCAGAAGAGAAGTCCAAGAAGACCCCCGCTGGTAACACATATTTAAAATGATAGATAACATATAAAGTGCGGCATATGTGCAAATCTGACAATGAAGTTGTAGATGACGCCAGAGGAAATCCGGATGAGCAACATCTCCTACGCCGTCTAAAGGCTGGCGGGAGCGTGCTTACGAGGGTTAGGCAGGAGAAGAATAATCTCCAGGATGCCAACACCCAGCTGGGCGTGGAACTAAAGAATGTTCGTGCCCAACTGTCAGACTCCATGAAGGAGAATCAGCGGCTTCGATGCGGCATTTTCAGTAAGTGCTTGAACAAACTTTTAAGAAGAGTTCGGCGAAGAAGTTGACTAACAGAGCTACGTCTGTAGGTATGCTAACAGGTCGTCCCACGGAAGAAATGCCCGGGTCTGCGGGTGATATTCTGCCCGAGCTTTTACAGCTGCACGAGCGAGTTTGGCAGGCGATGCAAGGCATTGCCCAGGCCTTGTGGCCATCCGTCTCCGTGCCCGAAGGCCTTGGAGAGCTTGCAGAGAAGCTGAAGGGAGCACGGCAGCGCTTCCGATTGTGGAAGATATCAGCCTGTCGTCAAGGCGCCAGGGAAGCCTGGGCCATGGTGACGACGCGGTATACCAAGGCTGACCCAAACCACATGGCCGAGGTCGGACCTGTGGGGCCTGATGGGAAAGAGATCCCTGTTAGCCTAGTGTACGGGCAAGTAGAATTGGCCGCAAGGTATTCCCAATAGGATTGTAGACTAGACAGCCTGTTGGATGGTATAGAAGAGGAATTTAGCTAGTCCAGTTGACTATGTAATTAAAACGACATGTATAATGCCTTCTAGTCGGATTGTAGATCATTTGTCATGGCGGACCTTTTTGCTTCAACCTCAGGACCCGATAGTCCGGAGTGTATCCGAATACCCTCTCGATTATATAAGAACCGGGGCATGCTTGGAAACCAGGCGTAGGGGTCATTAGTGCTTGAACAGACAAGTGCCCAACTAGTTATGTTATATTACATGGTTAGTAAGAAACATCTTCCAGGGAGAATAGTTCCGTTAGGGGTTCCTTTCCCTGGGTATGCATGCCCTAAAGTGCATGTCCGGACTGCGAAAAGAATCGCAGCAAAAAACATCTGGGGGCATATATAGAAGATAGGTAAAAAATCGTCTTTTGTTCACCGACCGAATATTCCCTAAAGAACACTAGCTTTCGGCTTCACCCAGTCTGAGGTACACATCTGGCTGACCGGCAGTAACAATCGTAGAGGTGCTCCCCTTATGCCCTAGCTGAATTAACGGGAACGTAGGGCATAAATACAAGAGTCGGGCAACCCAGCTTGGCCAAAACTTAAGTAATATCGATGCATATAATGGTGAATAAAAGGTACATGCGGAAGGATGACACATGTGCTGGGCATGAAGCCCGTATAAATAAATAAGCTTCTGTGAAAGAAGCCCCCAGGTATAATGAGCGCGGATAGCGCACCAGTTGTGTGCAAACAAGGCACAAATTGGCCCTTAAAGGCTGTGAGAGAAAATAAGGGGAGGAGGAGATAAATAAAAGACAGATAGTGTATAAAAATGGATAGTGGAAGGAGACGAACACTGATTCCGGTGCTAGGCGTAGAATCTTAGGAGTCTAGCTGCGTTCCATGGGTTCGGCTTGAATCGGTTATCCGATGCATCCCGCAGACGGTATGCCCCACCAGTCAGAACTTGGTCAATAATGAAGGGACCCTCCCATTTGGGCTTGAGTTTGTCCTTTTTCTTCTCCGGTAGGCGTAGAACTAATTCGCCAACATTATAAGTTTTGGCCCGTATTTCTCTGCTTTGGTATCTTCGAGCCTGCTGTTGATAGAATGCGGAACGGGCTTTTGCCACATCATGCTCCTCCTCCAGGGCGTCCAGACTGTCCTGCCGATCGAGCTCGGCTTCTCTTCTTCGTACATGCGCACTCGAGGTGAGTCATGAATTATGTCGCAGGGTAGAACCGCCTCTGCGTCATATACCATAAAAAATGGTGTGTACCCGGTAGTGCGATTCGGCGTGGTCCGCAGCCCCCAGAGTATGGAGTCGAGCTCCTCTACCCAGTGCGTGCCAGATTCCTTTAGGGACCGCACTAATCTGGGTTTGATGCCGCTCATGATAATACCATTTGCTCGTTCGACTTGACCGTTGGTTTGTGGGTGATAGACGGAAGCATAATCGAGCTTGATGCCCATGTTTTTGCACCAGAGTTTTACCTCGTCGGCCATGAAGTTCGTGTCATTATTAGTGATGATGCTGTGGGGGACGCCATAATGGTGTACGGCCCCGGATATGAAGTCTATCACCGATCCAGATTCGGCCGTCCTAACAGGCTTGGCTTCCATCCATTTGGTGAATTTATCCACCATGACCAGCAAGTATTTTTTCTTGTGGGTTCCTCCTTTAAGGGGTCCAACCATGTCAAGCCCCCAGACCGCGAAGGGGCAGGTAATGGGGATTGTGTGGAGGGCGGTGGGCGGCATATGTCTTTGATTTGCAAAAAGCTGGCAACCCACGCAGCGTTGGACCAGGTCCAGTGCGTCTGCCCGGGCCGTAGGCCAGTAAAAACCTGTACGGAAGGCCTTGCTCACAAGGGCCCGGGCTGCGGCATGGTGGCCGCCAAGTCCGGCATGAATTTCTGCCAGAAGCTTCCGCCCTTCCTCTTCGGAGATGCACCTTTGAAGGACTCCGGTGGTACTTTTCTTATAAAGCTCTCCCTCATGGACCCTGTAGGCTTTAGATCACCGCACTATGCAGTGTGCCTCATTTTGGTCCTCAGGGAGTTCCTGCCTAGTTAAGTAGGCCAGAAATGGTTCTGTCCATGGGGCGATGACAGCCATTATAACGTGGGCTAAGGATTTTATTTCGGTGGTAGAGCCTCCGATTATGTTAGAGTGTTCGGTATCGGGCATTGCGGTTGGGTCCGAGGGGGAAACCGAGGAACAGGACAGATCTATCCTGATGGTAGCAAGAGTAACAATACAGTCTATAATGCTACGTCAACAGTATAGTAAGAAAATACTACGTAAAGAAAAGGGGGGTATGAAATATCCATAGTGGATAATTTAGAGTACTATTTAGGGATAGATCGTACCTCTTTTTTTATCCCCTCGAACAAATCGAAATGATTGAAGTTTTTCTATTTGGAATCATCTTAGGCCTAATTCCTATGTTGTTACTAGTGTCCCCTTCCCATACCACGGATGGCTTGAAAAGCCTCTCCAAAAAGATGTTAGGGGGGACCGCATCGCGTTTTGCGCCGATGCGTGCGAGGATGTCTGCCGCCTGATTGTTTTTGCGGGCTATATGGTGAAATTCGAGCCCCTCGAACCGAGCTGACATTTTTAGGACGGCGTTGCAATAAGCCGCCATTTTCGGATCCTTGGCATCAAAGTCTCCATTTATTTGGGATATTGCGAGGTTTGAATCCCCCCGCACCTCTAGGCGTTGAATGCCCATGGATACTGCCATTCGGAGACCATGTAGAAGGGCCTCGTATTCGGCTGCGTTGTTGGAGTCTGTATACATTATCTGAAGTACGTATTGGACTGTATCTCCGGTTGGGGACATCAGAATGACGCCAGCCCCCAGACCAGCCAGCATTTTGGAGCCGTCGAAGTGCATGATCCAGTTGGAATATGCGCCATACTCTTTAGGGAGTTCGGCTTCCGTCCATTCGGCGACAAAGTCGGCCGATACTTGCGACTTAATGGCTCGTCGCGGCTTGTAAGTTATGTCGAACGGGAGAAGCTCGATGGCCCATTTGGCAATCCGGCCCATGGCATCGCGGTTGTTTATAATATCATTAAGTGGCACTTCCGAGGCTACTGTTATCGAACACTCTTGAAAGTAGTGTCGCAGCTTCCGGGATGCCATGAATACCGCGTATGCTATCTTTTGATAATGCGGGTACCATGACTTGCATGGAGTAAGGACAGTGGATACATAGTAGACCGGCTTTTGAAGGGGGAATTTATGTCCGTCCGTTTCTCGTTCGACGACGAGCACTGCGCTCACAACTTGATGAGTTGCCGCAATGTATAACAGCATTGGTTCGCTAATGTTTGGCACGGCTAGGACTGGTTTGGTTGCCAATATGGCTTTTATTTCTTCCAATCCGGCTGTGGCGGCATCCGTCCACTCAAAGTGTTTGGTGCACCGAAGGAGACGATAAAGGGGTAATGCCTTTTCTCCCAGGCGGGAGATAAAGCAGCTTAGAGCCGCCACGCATCCAGTTAATTTATGGATTTGTTTGAGGTCCGTTGGGATATCCAATTGTGACAGAGCTTGGATCTTGGCTGGATTTGCTTCAATTCCTCAGCCGGATACAATGAAGCCCAAGAGCTTTCTGGCTGGCACACCGAAAACGCATTTTTCCGGGTTGAGCTTGATGTCATATGTTCGGAGGTTATCGAATGTGAGACTCAAGTTGTCTACTAGAGATTTGATATGTTTGGTTTTGACGAACACGTCATCTACGTATGCCTCCACCGTTTTGCCGATCTGGTTTGCCAGACATGTCTGAATCATGCGCTGATATGTTGCGCCGGCGTTTTTGAGCCCAAAGGGCACTGTGTTGAAGCAGAAGGGGCCGTATGGTGTGATGAATGTCGTTGCGGCTTGGTCGGGCTCCGCCATCTTAATTTGGTGGTAGCCGGAGTATGCGTCGAGGAAACATAATGAATCGTGTCCTACGGTAGCGTCGATAATTTGATCGATGCGGGGAAGGGGGAAGGGATCCTTTGGGCAAGCCTTGTTAAGGTCCTTAAAATCGACGCACAGGCACCAGGATTTGTCCTTCTTTGGTACCATCACCAGGTTTGCTAGCCAGCCCGGATGTTTTATTTCTCTAATGAATCCGTCCTCCAATAACTTGGCTAGTTCCTCTCCCATGGCTTGTCTCTTAGGTTCAGAGAAACGCCGAAGAGCCTGCTTGACCGGCTTGAATCCCTTTAGAATATTGAGGCTGTGCTCGGCCAGCCTGCGTGGGATTCCTGGCATGTCTGAAGGGTACCAGGCAAAAATGTCCCAGTTCTCGCGTAGGAACTCTCGTAGTGCGGCGTCTACGTCAGGGTTTAATTGTGCCCCGATGGAAGCTGTTTTTGTAGGGTCCGTTGGATGGACTTGGAATTTGACTATTTCATCCGCCGGTTTAAAGGAGGTGGACTTGGATCTCTTATCGAGTATCACATCGTCCCTGTTCACCGTGGAGCACAGCGCAGTCAGTTCCTCAGCCGCTAGGGCCTCGGATAATGCCTCGAGGGCCAGTGCGGCTGTCTTGTTTTCGGCACGGAGTGCTGTGTCTGGATCACTAGCAAGAGTGATAATCCTATTGGGCCCGGGCATTTTGAGCTTCATGTACCCGTAATGAGGTATGGCTTGGAAGATTGTGAACGCCTCTCGCCCTAACAGGGCGTGGTAACCGCTACAGAACGGGGCCACTTGGAACGTAATCTCTTCGGACCTATAATTCTCCAGCGTGTCGAACACCACATCTAGTGTGATTTTACCTGTACAGCGCTCTTCCTGACTGGGGATTATTCCTCTAAAGGTTATGCTGCTTCGCTCGATGTGGTTCCAGTATATTTCCATTTTTTGAAGGGTTTCCTCATAGATGAGGTTTAATTCGCTGCCTCCGTCCATGAGTACCTTGGTGAGTCGGAAGCCGTCCACAATTGGACTGAGGACCAATGCGGCTGGTGCTCGGGCTGTTCGGAATTTAGGTTCGTCACTAGCATTGAAAGTAATAGCCGTGTCACTCCATGGGTTTATTGTCACCACGTGGTAGATTTCGGCAAGGCTGCGGAGTGTTCGCTTTCGCCTATTATTTGATGCGAAGGTCTCGAAGACCGTTAATACCATACTCGTATTTCTGGGATGGTGCTCTGTGGCTTCTGGAATTAGGAGATCCTCGCCACTTTTGGCTACCTGCCGGAGTATCCAACATGCTCTAAGGCTATGTATTGGTATGGCGCCCTCTGTACTGTGAATTTTACAGGGTCCATTGAGCCATCCCTCCAGTACGATTCCATGCCCTATAGAGGGTTTTTGCTTTTTGGTAGTTGACCCGGGTGTCTTTTGATAGTGCACCCTTTTATTTCAGACTGGGTTCGTATTTAGGGCCGGATTATCCCAAAAGTTTGTTTCAGTTTTCCAGGCACTTTCCATCGCATAGTACTTTCGTACTATGGATGCCAAGTCAGCGAAGCGTGATATCTCACGGCGATTTATGGCGTTAAGGATTCCCTTGTCCATGCAATTATTGCAGAAAAATAAGATTGTGTCTTCCTCGCGACAGTCCTTAACCTTGTTCATCGCAAGGAGGAATCTGGCCCAATAGTGATGTACTGTTTGCTGGGGCTCTTGCCTGATGTGGGAAAGATCGCTTATGTTTGGGTGGGTGGGTGGAATTGAATCTGAACCCTTACCCGATCTGGGATCCAGGGGCCGAGAAATTTCCAATTTTGGAAATTCTGGTTCCGGGGTGTTGCCCGATAATCCTGGCCCGCCGCCTAACTCTAAGTTCAGGGATTGGATGTTGTCCTCCTGTGAACGGGTATCCGGCTCGGAGAGCTCAAGAATCCGGACATAGTTGGTCCTCAATATGGAGGAGAGGTCGCCGCATTGTTCCTCCACCACTGCAATATGATGGGTGACCGGCGGAGAGTTAATCTCCCTTTGATCGGGATTAAGCCCAATCCGTTCATAGTCCGTAGCAACTCCCAGGGAGGCGATGCGATCCAAGAGCTCGTTTAGGGAGGCGAGCTCCATTGGATCCATCTGTTCGGCGAGTGCCGATTTGATGTGGAGGCTGTTTTTGATGACCCGAGAAGTCATCGTCGGAGCGGTGGCCGAACAGGCGGTCATGATGAAACCGCCTAGCCGGAGAGTTTGGCCGACAGCCAAAGCTCCCCCAACAGTAGTACCGTCTTTAAAGACGAGATGAGACATCCTTCCTTCTGGCGACGGCACAGTGGAACTCTCAATGAAAGCACCAATGTCGGTGTCAAAACCGGTGGATCTCGGGTAGGGGGTCCTGAACTGTGCGTCAAGGCAGATGGTAACAGGAGACAAGGGACACGATGTTTTTACCCAGGTTCGGGCCCTCTCGATGGAGGTAAAACCCTACTCCTGCTTGATTAATATTGATGATATGGGTAGTACAAGAGTAGATCTACCACGAGATCAGAGAGGCTAAACCCTAGAAGCTAGCCTATGGTATGATTGTTGTTGTCCTACGGACTAAACCCTCCGGTTTATATAGACACCGGAGGGGGCTAGGGTTACACAGAGTCAGTTACAATGGGAGGAGATCTACATATCCGTATTGCCAAGCTTGCCTTCCACGCCAAGGAAAGTCACATCCGGACACGAGACGAAGTCTTCAATCTTGTATCTTCATAGTCCAATAGTCCGGCCAAAGGTTATAGTCCGGTTGTCCGGACACCCCCTAATCCAGGACTCCCGCACCCGCCATGCCCGTGTGCGCGCCCCCTCAGCGGCATGGGACGTCGCCGTCAACCGCTACCTTGCAGCGCTGCGAGTTGCCATCCTCCCGCGCCCCGCTCGTCGATCACGCGATGACATGATGTTTGATTTCCAAGCGAAGAACATTCTTTGCTTCCTTGAAGACTTCAACAACGGCGTCCCGGAGGACAACATAGACAACGCCGGTGCGGCACGCCGCCTCCGCCACCGCCGGAATTAGTTTTTTGGGGTTTAATAATGTATCTCGGTCATATGAATATAAATTCATAGTGTGACTGAATGAAAGATATGGTTTGAACGAACTTGCGTTTTTCTCTCTGCATGTACAGACTTATCAAATGATTTTCTTTAAAAAATGTCAATGGTTTTTAAATATAAAACACTCATTGCAAACGTTTTAGTTAGACCACCCATATGCAAACTGATAGCTTCCCAAGAAAGCCAAAGGAAAATGTGCCAAGCAGGATTTGTGCAGCTCTTGATCGCAAACTTTTTAGACAGAACACCCGTATGTAAACCAACAGCTTCCCCAGTAAGCCAAGGGAAAATGTGTCGTGCGGGATTTGTGCAGCTCGTCATCGCAAATGTTTTAGATAGAACACTTGTATGCAAAGTGAGAGCTATGGTCTTCCCCAGTAAGCCAAGGGAAGATTCGTAGCGTAGGATGTGTGCATCTCTTCAACGCAAATGGTTTAGATTTAATACGGTATGCAAAGCCAGACTTCAGCGCTAAATAGAGAAAATGTGTTGAGGAGGATTTGTACATCCCTTCAACGCAGACGGTTGTTTTGGATGACCCGTGTGTGATACTTATCCAACGTATCTATAATTTATGAAGTATTCATGCCATATTTACAACAATTTTATATGGTTTTGGTATGATTTGCATGGAACTAACCCAGACTGACGAGGTTTTCAGCAGAACTACCGTGGTGTTGTTTTTTGATGCAGAAATGAAAGTTCTCAAAATGAGCTAAAACTTTTTGATGATTTTTTTGGCACAAAAGAGACCCTTGAAGCTTTGTGGGAGGCCCAGAAGATCCACGAGGAGGGCACAACCCACCAGGACGCACCTGAGGGGCCCGGCTAGCCCCGGTGGGTTGTGCTCACCTCGAGGCCCATCTTCGCGTGAAACCGACGAAAAAACCTATAAATAGAGAAACCATCATAAATAACCCTAGATCAGAAGTTCTGCCGCCGCAAGCCTCTATAGCCATGAAAAACCAATCTAGACCCCGCTCCGGCACTCCGTCGAAGGGGGAAACCATCACCGATGGCCATCTTTATCATCCCGGCAACCATCTTCACCATGATGAGGAGGGAGTAGTCCACCCTCGGGGCTGAGGATTTGTACCAGTAGCTATGTGTTTAATCTCTCTCTCGTTTTCTTGAGATTTCATGACCTTGATGTATCGCGGGTTTCATTAATATAGTCGGATCATATGGTGTTTTCCCCTCTCTACCTTGTTGTGAATTGAGTTTTCCCTTTGAGATTTCATTTTATCGGACTGAATACTTTTATGGATTTGAGAGCACTTGATGCATGTCTTGCTATGAACACCTGTGGTGACAACGGGGTATCATATTGATTCATTTGATATGTGTTTTGGCACTCAACTCGCGGATTCCCGAGGTGACATTGGGGTAATCTATGCATAGGGGTTGATGCATGTTCTCGTCTTTTGTTTCTCCGGTAGAAATCTTGGGGCACTCTTTGAGGTTCTTTGTGTTGTATTGAGAATTATGAATCTGAAATTGTTTGATGCACACTGTATAATCAACTCACGAATACTCGCAGTGATATTGGAGTATCTAGGTGACAGTAGAGTTGGTCGATTTGTATCATATGGTGTTATTTTAGTACGAACTCTTGGTTAGATCGATCGGAAAGAATAGCTTAGTGTTATTTTAGTACGAACTCTAGGATAGATTGATCGGAAAGAATATCTTTGAGGTGGTTTTGTACCCTACAAATAATTTCTTCTTATGTTCTCCGCTAGATAAGAACTTAGGAGTGATTCTTCGTCGCACGTGAGGGATGGTTATATGACCCAATTATATTAGCACTATTGAGAGATTGCACTAGCGAAAGTACGGACCCTAGGCCTCATTTTCAAGCATTGCAATATCGTTTGTGCTTCGTTTTATCAATTTCTACCTTGTTGTTTTTATTGTTCCTATTACAAAAATCAATATCTATTATCATTACTATCTTTTATTACGATCTCTTCACCGAAGTAGTGCACCCATACAAATTACCATTGTATTTGGTGTGTTGGGGACACAAGAGACTTTTTGTTATTTGGTTGCAGGGTTGTTTGAGAGAGAACATGTTCATCCTACGCATCCCATGGATTGATAAACCTTAGGTCATTCACTTGGGGGAATTTGCTACTGTCCTACAAAACTCTGCGCTTGGAGACCCAACATGAGTCTACAAGAACAAGTTGTGTAGAAGACATCAAGCTCTTTTCTGGCGCCGTTGCCAGGGAGGTGAGTGCTTGAAGGTATATTGAGGGAGTCCTGGATTAGGGGGTATCCGGACAGCCGGACTATAACCTTTGGCCGGACTGTTGGACTATGAAGATACAAGATTGAAGACTTCGTCCCGTGTCCGGATGGGACTCTCCTTGGCGTGGAAGGCAATCTTGGCAATACGGATATGTAGATCTCCTTCCTTGTAACCGACTCTGTGTAACCCTAGCCCCCTCCGGTGTCTATATAAACTGGAGGGTTTAGTTCGTAGGACACAATCACAACAATCATACCATAGGCTAGCTTCTAGGGTTTAGCCTCTCTGATCTCGTGGTAGATCTACTCTTGTACTACCCATATCATCAATATTAATCAAGCAGGAGTAGGGTTTTACCTCCATCGAGAGGGCCCGAACCTGGGTAAAAACATCGTGTCCCTTGTCTCCTGTTACAATCCGCCTAGACGCATAGTTCGGGACCCCCTACCCGAGATCCGCCGGTTTTGACACCGACATTGGTGCTTTCATTGAGAGTTCCTCTGTGTCGTCATCATCAGGCTTGATGGCTCCTTCGATCATCATTAGCGATGCAGTCCAGGGTGAGACTTTTCTCCCCTGACAGATTTTTGTATTCGGCGGCTTTGCACTGCGGGCCAATTCGCTTGGCCATCTGGAGCAGATTGAAAGCTACGCCCCTAGCCATCAGGTCAGGTTTGGAATCCTAAACTACATGGCCGATATCCGTGGAGACTTGATCTTCGACGGATTCGAGCCCCTGCCAAGTGCGCCGTACTGTCACGATGGGCATAATTTAGCTCTGCCACCGAACAGTGTCCTAGAGACCGCACCTGCGGCTGCTCCGACCTTTAATTCGGAGCCAACTGCGCCATCCGAGGGCGGGTGGTTAGACCCCGCCGCGGAGGCAGCAGCCTCAACGGAGATTGAACCGAACACCAACCTTATCCTTCGCGAGGCCCGTGACTCCCCATCGCCGGACTCTCCTCCGGACTCTGGACCATCCGCGCCCCTAGCAATCGAATCCGATTGGGCACCGATCATAGAGTTCACTGCTGCGGATATCTTTCAGCACTCGCCCTTCGGCGACATACTAAATTCACTAAGGTCTCTCTCTTTGTCAGTAGAGTCCAGGCCGGATTATGACCGGCAGGATTGGGATGCGGACGACGAAGAAATTTGACGCCCACCCACCACCCACTTCATAGCCACTGTCGATGACTTGACCGACATGCTCAACTTCGACTCCGAAGACATTGACAGTATGGACGACGATGCAGGAGACGAACAGGAGCCAGCGCCTATAGGGCACTGGAAAGCCACCTCGTTGTATGACATATATATGGTGGACACAACCAAAGAAGGCAATGGAGATGAAACAGTGGAGGATGACCCCTCCAAGAAGCAACCTAAGCGCCGGCGTCAGCAGCGCCGCTCTAAGTCCCGCCAAAGCAAAAACGGTGATTCCGGCACAGGAGATAACAACACCCCGGACAGTGCCAAAGACAACCCCCTCCAGCAAGATTCAGCACAGGAGGATGGAGAAGCCAGCCCTCATGAGAGAGCGGCAGATAGAGAGGAAGAGGATGATAATTACATACCTCCGTCCGAAGATGAGGCAAGCCTCGGCGACGACGAATTTGGCGTGCCTGAGGATCCCATTGAGCAAGAGCGCTTCAAGCACCGGCTTATAGCCACGGCAAATAGCCTTAAGAAAAAGCAGCAACAGCTTAGAGCTGATCAAGACTTGCTAGCCGACAGATGGACTGAAGTCCTTGCGGCCGAGGAATATGAATTCGAACGCCCCTCCAAAAGCTACCCAAAACGCAGGTTGCTACCCCGATTAGAGGAGGAAGCACCTAAACCTACGTCCCCAGTGTATGACGCAGCTGACCGGCCACCTCATGGCCACGACAGAGAGGCCTCTCGGCCCACAACTCAAGCCGCACCCCGGCACCACTCAAAAAATACCAAGGCTTGGGGAAACGCGCTAGACCAGTGAGATATATTGGAGGACAAAGCAAGGCAAACAAGATCGATCTACGGATCGCGTGGGCGCCTGTAACGCCCTCGATGCGGCTATATCTCCCACGTGTCGAAGCACGACTTAGAGGCATAACCGCATTGAAAGCAATGTCGCAAGTGAGGTAATCTTTGCAAACAACCCATGTAGTACATAAGGGAACAAGATTCCTAGTTGGCTTACACTCGCCACTTCACACAATTACATGAATAAAGCATTACATCATCCAAATACAATCAAGGTCCGACTACGGAACCAAAATAAAAGAAGAACCCCAAATGCGACAAGGTCCCCGATCGACCCCAACTGGGCCCCACTACTGATCAACTAGAACGAAACAACACAAAGGACAAGATCTTCATCGAGCTCCTCCTTGAGCTTGGTTGCGTCATCTGCACGGTTCAACGGCACCTGCAAGCTGGTTTTGGAAGTATCTGTGAGTCACGGGGACTCAGCAATCTCGCACCCTCGTGATCAAGACTATTTAAGCTTATGGGTAAGGTAAAAGGTATGAGGTGGAGCTGCAGCAAGCGACTAGCATATCTGGTGGCTAACCTGTTCGCAAAAGAGAGAGAGAAGAGGAGGCAAAGCACGATCGAGAAACTATGATCAAGAAGTGATCCTAGAACAACCTACGTCAAGCATAACTCCAACAACCGTGTTCACTTTCCGGACCCCACCGGAAAGAGACCATCACGGTTACACACGCGGTTGATGCATTTTAATTAAGCTCAACTTCAGGTTTTCTACAACCGGACATTAACAAATTCCCATCTGCCCATAACCGCGGGCACGGCTTTCGAAAGTTCAAAACCCTGCAGGGGAGTCCTAACTTAGCCCATGACAAGCTCTCACGGTCAACGAAGGAATAGACCTCCTCCCGAGACATTCCAATCAGGCTCGGTATCCCGGTTCTACAAGACATCCTCGACAATGGTAAAACAAGTCCAGCAAGACCACCCGATGCGCCGACATCCCGATAGGAGCTGCACATATCTCGTTCTCAGGGCACACCGGATAAGCTAAGCGTACAGAAGCCGACGTAACCCAAGTTGCCAAGGGATGGCCCTGCACGGTGCTCTGGGTTGGACCAACACTTAGACAAACACTGGCCCGGGGGTTTAAAATAAAGATGACCCTCAGGATGCGCGACTCCCAAGGGAAAAGGCTAGGTGGCAAATGGTAAAACCAAGGTTGGGCCTTGCTGGAGGAGTTTTATTCCAGGCGAACTGTCAAGGGGTTCCCATTATAACCCAACCGTGTAAGGAACGCAAAATCCGGGAACATAACACCGATATGACGGAAACTAACACGGCAAGAGTGGAACAAAACACCAGGCATAAGGCTGAGCCTTCCACCCTTTACCAAGTATATAGATGCATTAATTAAATAGGATATATTGTGATATCCCAACAAGTAAAACATGTTCCAACAAGGAACAACATCTCCATGTTCCAACAAGGAACGAACTTCAATCTTCACCTGCAACTAACAACGCTATAAGAGGGGCTGAGCAAAGCGGTAACATAGCCAATCAATGGTTTGCTAGGACATGGTGGGTTAGAGGTTTGACATGGCAATTTGGGAGGCATGATAAGCAAGTGGTAGGCATCGTAGCATAGGCATAGCAAAAGAGCGAGCATCTAGCATAGCAAAGATAGTAGTGATTTCGAGGGTATGATCATCTTGCCTGAAATCCCGCAAGGTAGAAGAACGAGTCCATGAAGAAGACAAACAAACGTAGCCAACGGATCCTCACACACGCAACTTTATCAGAACCAACCCGAAGAAGCAACACCGGAAAGAAGCAAACAACATAGTAAACAACCACCACATAGACATGGCACGATGCGCAAACAAGTATGATGCATGTCCGGTTTAATGAGGCATGGCATGGCAATATGCACAAACAATACTACAAGTTAAATGGAGCTCAATATGCATCGGGATGCATATTGACAAAACACCACATGACTTATTTAGTTCTCTCTCGTTTATGTACCCAACAAGGTTAAATGTTGTTAGCATGGCAGAAGGTGAAGCATGATGAAACTATCTAATCTAGGCAAGTTTAAATGAGGCCGGTACAACAAAACAACAAGTCCGGAAACTCCTCATATGCATATATTAGGTTTGGTACTGTTCTGCCCTAAACACAATTTTAGGGTTGTTAAACATGCAATATGAAATCACCATGTTAAACTAGGCATTTTTCTACCCCATTTACATATAAAGTTTGTTAAATTTGGAGCTACGGTTATTTAGGTATGGAATAAAGCATTTTAGCATATTCATAGAGAAAAATTTAAACAAACAACATTTTAAACATGGATGAAGATGACATATTATGAAACTAGATGCAATTCTAAGCATTTTTCATATATAAGTTATTTTAATCCGATGCACGGTTTGTGAGATATTAAATGAATGAACATGGAGGGTTTTTCTGTAAAACTGCAGTTCCCTGGAATAAATACTAAATTCGCAGAACTAAAAAAACATTACGGGCTGAAACTGAGCAAACGGGCCAACAGGGTAATAGGCGCAACATGACTATCACACGCCCATGGCGCCAAATAGCGAAGAAGGTTGTGGGGAGCTCACCCATGGGCTTGGCCCGTTCTGTGGTGCGGTTTGGTTCTAGCAGCGGCTGGGCTAGGCCTTGCTCACGCGGCCCACGATGGCGCTAGAGGCGCGGTCAACGCTCGGGGTGAACACGCGGTCGTTCTCCTCGCTCGTACACGAAGCAGAGGAAACAGGGGAACGGCGGCACGGCTGGACGGCGGCAAAGCAGCAGCGGAGGGCGGCGACTGGCGCTGCGAGCGGGCGCAGCGGGCGGCTGGGCGGACTTGGCGCACGAGGAGGAGCGGGAACGGCAGGATCTGGCCGGGTCCTAGCGACTGCGTTCGTCTCTTGAAGCTCCTGCAGGTTGCGGCGGTTCGGGAGAGCGACGACGCGAACTTGGCGCGCGAGGGAGGCAGGGGTTGCAGGCGCGGTTGAGGAAGGGGTGCCGGGAGGCAGCGGATCCGGCGAACCCGGTAGCGGCGCGACGAACTTAGGAGGCGACGGCCTCGGCTCCTGCAGCAAAACGACGGCGAGGCGGGGAAATCAGCAGAGGCGCGACGCGAGGAAAAGAAAGGGGTTGGAGGCGGTGCAAAAGAGCTCACCAGCGGGCGGTGAGGACGACACGGAGGCAACCCGAGGTCGCAGGTGACCAGGGCAGCGCGGCTCACTTCCATGGACGGACGGCCATGGCTGCTCTCCTGTCCAGTATGAGAGAGAGAGAGAGATGAGCACGGCAACAGGTGAAAGAAAGAAAGAAGGAACGGGAGGGAGGAGACGCGAGGTGGCTCCGGTGCTGCTGCTGGGACGACGAGGGCCGTGGGGATCTCTGGTTGGAGGGGATGGATCGATGGAGTTGGTCCGGTGGGGAAAACTAGGTGGAGCTCGGGCTGGCTACGAGGTGGATCTGGGAAGATCCCAAGGGGAATGGTGAGTGGGTGGCGGCGGCGCGATGGGACAATGGGGAGGATTTTTAGGGTTAGGTTAGAGTTGATCTATATATAGCAAAAGGCTAAATTTAGGGGCATCTGGACCCTCCTATCTTAATCGGACGGTCCCGGATAAATAGGTTAGGTGGGCCAAATAAGAAAACGGTGAAATTTTGTAGATGTTTGGGGATGATCCGGACACAATGGTGGCGACAGTCCGGGTCGGGTTCGGGACAACTTTCGGACGTGCACGTGAGGGGGTCGATGCATCATGCAAGGAGGGGTTTCGGGGCCTGGCGGTGATAGCGGACTTTGCAGACGGACTAGAGAGGAAAGAGAGGGAAAGCCCGGCAACAATTTTCGAAGACCGAAAACGTCCAATGTGTGCCCGGCTATAATGCCGCTATAGTTTAACGTTGGGACGTTAAACGGACTCCGAATGCGATGAAACTTGATAGGCGGTCTACTGACAATAAAACAACACCGCACGTCAACTTTCATCCCATTCTGAGAACATTTTCCGGCCACTTATAAAAATAAAATTTCGGACACGCCGCGGGCGCGTGCAAGTGTGGTTGGGCTCAGAACGGACAACAGAGAGAAACTCGGAGAACCCGGACGAATGCAAGTTTTAAAATATGATGATGCAATGCACATGATGACATGATGAGATGCAACACGCAAGCAAATGACATGACAATGACAGCGAAAACTGGAAGACACCTGGCACATCGGTCTCGGGGCGTTACAGCGCCCCACGACACGAGACGATAACTGTCACGCCGGATACAGCAAAAGTAAATCCGGTCGGGCCGAACACAACAGACAAAACTCATTTGAGCTGCGTCGTGATATAGCCCAGTACAGAGGCGCCGCACACCCATTATGCTTCACAGTTGAAGTAATGGATCATCAAATCCCAGAGGGTTTCAAACCCGTGAATATCGAATCATATGATGGTACGACAGATCACGCGATATGGATCGAGGACTATCTCCTTCATATCCACATGGCCCATGGTGACGACCTACACGCCATCAAATACCTCCCACTCAAGCTTAAAGGACCAGCCCGGCATTGGCTCAACAGCTTGCCAGCAGAATCCATAGGTTGTTGGGATGACCTGGAAGCCGCATTCCTTGACAACTTCCAGGGCACCTATGTGCGACCACCAGATGCCGATGACTTGAGCCACATAATTCAACAGCCAGAGGAATCGGCCAGGCAATTCTGGACACGGTTCCTAACTAAGAAAAATCAAATCGTCGACTGTCCAAATGCAGAGGCCCTAGCAGCTTTCAAGCATAACATCCGCAACGAGTGGCTTGCCCGGCACCTTGGACAGGAAAAGCTGAAATCTATGGCAGCCCTCACGACACTCATGACCCGCTTTTGCGCAGGAGAAGACAGCTGGCTAGCTCGTAGAAATAACATGTCAAAGAGCCCTGGTAATTCGGATACCAAGGACAGCAATGGCAGGTCACGTCACAACAAGCACAAGCGCCGCATTAACAGCGACAATACCGAGGATATGACAGTTAATGCCGGATTCAGAGGCTCTAAGCCCGGTCAACGGAAAAAGCCATTCAAAAGAAGCACTCTGGGCCCGTCCAGTTTGGACCGTATACTCGATCGCTCGTGTTAGATACATGGCACCCCTGACAAGCCAGCCAACCACACCAACAGGAATTGTTGGGTGTTCAAGCAGGCCGGCAAGTTAAATGCCGAAAACAAAGACAAGGGGCTACATAGCGACGACGAGGAGGAGCCCCGACCGCCGAACACTGGAGGACAGAAGGGGTTTCCCCCACAAGTGCGGACGGTGAACATGATATACGCAACCCACATCCCCAGGAGGGAGCGGAAGCGTGCGTTAAGGGACGTATACGCGTTGGAGCCAGTCACCCCAAAGTTCAACCCATGGTCCTCCTGCCCGATCACTTTCGATCGCATGGACCACCCCACTAGTATCCGCCATGGCGGATTTGCCGCATTGGTTCTAGACCCAATCATTGACGGATTTCACCTCACTCGAGTCCTTATGGACGGCGGTAGCAGCTTGAACCTGCTTTATCAGGACACAGTGCGCAAAATGGGCATAGATCCCTCAAGGATTAAACCCACAAAAACGACCTTTAAGGGCGTAATACTAGGTGTAGAGGCCCATTGCACAGGCTCAGTCACACTAGAAGTGGTCTTCGAATCCCCGGATAATTTATGAAGCGAGGAGTTAAACTTCGACATAGTCCCGTTCCGCAGTGGCTATAACGCACTGCTCGGACGAACCGCATTTGCAAAATTCAATGCGGTGCCGCACTACGCATACCTCAAGATCAAGATGCCAGGACCTCGGGGGGTCATCACAGTCAATGGAAACACAGAGCGCTCTCTCCGAACTGAGGACCACACTGCGGCCCTCGCAGCAGAAGTGCAAAGCAGCCTATCAAGGCAATTCTCCAGTCCGGTGATCAGACGTCCGGACACCGTCAAGCGTGCCCCAAGTAATCTGCAACAGGACCGCCTGGCACGTTCTGAGCTCGCATAGCAATGCGGCCCCTACCCCAGCCCCATCCAAATGGCGACACACGTGCCACGCGTACACAATTACGCATTAAAAATACCATGGGCACAGGGGAGGGGCACGACTACGGCATGCCTCGAAACGCGGCTCAACCGCACTAGGGGCTCCCTACTTTGTTATTGTTTTTCTCTTCCAGGACTTCACTCTCTGGAAGCCCTGTCCGGTAATATAATCGCCGAACACACGATGCAAGGACCAGGGGGCCGGAAGCTACGTCGCATCATGGAACTCCCAGGTGGTCTCTATAACGAGCAAAATACCCGCTTTCACTACCATTCCACAGCTTACCCTTGGAAGAGGCATGTCAAATAGTCCCATTTTCTGCTTATCGCACTACTTGTATCGTTTTGCTTCAATGCATCTTTTCGAATAAACAATGCATAGCTTCAGTCTGTTTTTGCATTTTTCTTTTATATATGTGTTCATTAATGACACCTTGCAACCGTACACTTTGGTACGGCCAATACACCAGGGGCTTAAGTACCCCACAATATGGTGTGAGAAGTCCAAACACTTTCACAAGTGCGGCACCCCGAACTTATAGCATTATATGCATCAGCTCCGAATCATGCCTTTGGTCAATAGTTGGATTTGCCCGGCTCCCATGTTTTGGTACCTTACGTTCCGCTATATCGGCTAAGGTAGCACTGGGAGAACTACTGCGATTGTGCCCCGGTTCAGCTGGGCTAAGCACCTCAGTAGAGAAAGCTAAAACTGACTGTCATGATAGGGCGAGAGCTGGTCGCTGTACGAGAGGTTTCGAGTCCCTAAAGACTTATGCCGCTTAGGGCGAGGAGCCGACTTTGTCCGGCCTAGGCGTGTATAGCGCCCCGAACTCGGTCCTCCGAACACTAGGGGCTTCGCCAAAATTTAAAATTATAGAATTCTCTGGCTAAGTGAGAGTGATAACGCATTATAGTCTGATTGCCTTGTTCGTTGTGCTGAGCACCTCCCTTGAAGGACCCAAGAATGGGAAAAGGAGTGCTCGGGTTTATCCCGAACACCCCAGCACTCGTGGCATGGGGGAAGAAGCCGACGACTCGCCATCTCTTAGATTTAATAAACGGTCGTATAGAAGGTAATATTTTAAATTCAAACAAGCGTTGCACAGCGCGTATGAACAAGTTTTCAGCGTACAGGATAACACGAGCAAGTTTACTCAAATATTACATCTTTGGAACATTCATCCTCCACAAGGCGGGCACCCTTCAGGACGCCCTCATAGTACATCTCAGGGCGGCGATGCTCCTTGCCCTGCGGTGGCCCGTCCGTCACCAGCTTCTCATCATCCATCTTGCCCTAGTGAACTTTAACACGGGCAAGCGCCCTATGGGCACCTTCGATGCAGACGAAGCGCTTGATCACCTCAAGCCACGGATAGGCATCCGCTAGCCGCCTCACCAGCCCAAAGTAGCTCCCAGGCATGGCCTCTCCAGGCCACAGCCGAACTATAAGACCCTTCATGGCCTATTCGGCCACCTTATGGAGCACGACCAATTGCTTCAGCTGGTCGCTCAAGGGCACCAGGTGTCTGGTCTCAGCATACTGAGACCAGAACACCTTCTCCGTCGAGCTCCCTTCCTCGGCCCAGTAGTAGGCGGCGGCATCTGACACGCTGCGGGGCAAATCTGCGAATGCTCCTGGAGAGCTCCGGACTCGGGTAAGTAACAAGTAATTCACTTTCACGTGCTTGCTTTGCATAATGAATGCCTTACCCACCGCTATATTCTTCATCGCCTCAATTTCCTGGAGGGCTTTTTGGGCTTCGGCCTTGGCAGACTTGGTGCTTTCGAGGGCCGCAGCGAGCTCGGACTCTCAAGTCTTCGAGTCAAGCTCCAAAGTCTCATGCTTCTTCACGAGAGCATGGAGCTCTTGCTGCACCTCGCCAACCCGTGCCTCATGTTTCTCCCGCTCGGTGCACTCCGTGGCCGCCTTGTTCTCGGCCTCGGTAAGCGCTTGCTTTAGGGTCGCCACCTCGGTCGTGGCCCCTAGCGCACCAGTAACGATCCTGTCATTTTTTTCGCAACCACATCTTTTTAATATACTTACACAAGGTATCACTTACCTTCTTTCTCCTCGAGCTGCTTCTTGGCAAGGCCGAGCTCCTTCTCAGACCGCTCAAGGCTATGCTTCAATGCATCGACCTCCGCAGTCAGTGCGGCAGAGGTCAGCAGCGCAGCCTGCATACCCATATTGACATACTTATGTTAGACTCCTGTGTTTATTATTAGATCCTCTATTCGGCTTTTCTTTGTGAACACCAAACAGAGCATCGGGGGCTACTGTCTATGCGGTAATATTTTCATATATTTTTTACATACCTCAAAGCATGTTAGAAGGCTGGCACAGGCTTCAGTCAGCCCGCTCTTGACGGACTGAACTTTCTGGATCACCGCACTCATAATAGTGTGGTGCTCCTCGTCGATGGAGGCGCTGTTAAGCACCTCCAGTAAGTTATCCAATGCCTCCGGTTGGACGGAGGTCACCGGCGCGGTAGGCTTGCCCTTCTTAGTGGGGGGGCGCCTGCCGGTGTCCGGAACCACTGAAGGTTCCGGTGCGATGTTCGGCCCACGGCCGGACTAGGAGCCCTTGGGAGCCTTGCTCCCCTTGTGCCTGCAGTCCGGAAGGTCGCCTTGTGGCGCCTCCAGGACCACCTCCCCTCGGTTTGGAACCCTTTGGGACAGCACCTCGGCATTATCTGTAAGGCGAGGGGTGGAAGCGGTCGGAAGCGAAAAGCTATTCACATCCGACGAATCCAAGGAACCACTCGACGATATGTCGACTTGGGCTCGAGGCGAACTGCATGATTATATTCGGCGTTAGGAGAAGTTGTGCAATAAAGGAACACTACGAGTCACTCTGGTGTCCGAATACTTACGACTTCGCCAGGGGCTTGGCCCTGGGCGGCCACTCCTCTTCGCCGTCGGTGGCGTTGGTGGAGTAGTTCGGAGGAAGGGTCCTTCCCTTCTTGGACCCTCCGGCCTCTCCCGTTGGGGAGGCCTTCCTTTTCTTTTTCTCCCCCTGCTGGAGGGGAAGAAGCCTCTTTTTCCTCCTCCTCATCTTCGTGGGAGGAGTGCACCTCGGAGTCATCGGACGACGAGTCCGACACCACCGGGTGCCGGGAACGCTTTCGGGTTCCCGTGGCCTTCTTCTTGGCCTTCTTCTCCAGCACCACGTAAGGTGCCGGAACCAGCAGCTCCGCCAAGCGGGTGTCTGCTAGGCCTTCGGGTAAAGGAGCCGGACAGTCGATCTGTCCGGCCATCTCCTGCCAGTCCTGTCAAAGGTACGGGAACTTAGATCCCGCATAGAGTCAAACTATGAAAAACAAGTATCCTGTAAGAGGTAAAAACAGCTTACCGCGCTGGCTTGGCGCTACGCGTAGAATCCGCGATCCTCGGTAGTGGGAGGGGGAACCTCGGCGCCCTTGAATAGCACCTTCCAGGCATCCTCGTGTGTTGTGTCGAAGAGCCTGTTCAGAGTTTGGTGCTGGGCCGGGTCGAACTCCCACAAGTTGAAAGCCCGTCGTTGACACGGGAGGATCCGACAGATGAGCATGACCTGGACTACGTTGACGAGTTTGAGCTTCTTGCTCACCATGTTTTGGATACATGTTTGGAGTCCAGTCAGCTCTTCCGAACTACCCCAGGACAAGCCCTTCTCTTGCCAGGAGGTGAGCCGCGTGGGGATGCCAGATCGGAACTCGGGGGCCGCTGCCCATTCGGGGTCACGTGGCTCGGTGATATAGAACCACCTCGATTGCCACCCCTTTATGGTCTCCACGAAGGAGCCCTCGAGCCATGTGACGTTGGGCATCTTGCCCACCATGGCGCCTCCACACTCCGCCTGGCGGCCGCTCACTACCTTTGGCTTGACATTGAAGGTCTTCAGCCATAAGCTGAAGTGGGGCTTGATGCGGAAGAAGGCCTCGCACACGACGATAAACGCCGAGATGTTGAGGATGAAGTTCGGGGCCAGATCGTGGAAATCCAGGTCGTAGTAGAACATGAGCCCCCGGACGAATGGGTGGAGAGGGAATCCCAATCCGCGGAGGAAATGGGTAAGGAACACTACCCTCTCGTGGGGCCTGGGGTGGGGATGAGCTGCCCCTCATCTGGGAGCTAGTGCGCGATGTCGTCGGGCAGGTATCCGGCTCTCCTCAGCTTCTTGATGTGTCCCTCCATGACGGAGGAGACCATCCACCTGCCTCCTGCTCCGGACATGGTTGGAGAGGGTTGAGGTGGGAAGTGCGGACTTGGGCGCTGGAGCTCGAGTGTGCGAAAATGGATGAGCAGAGGAGGAAGAAGGCGTGGATGAAAAGGTGAATCCTTATCCCTTTATATGGGCGAACGAAACTATGCGTCCCCACCAGCCTGGTAAAACTCGCTTATCCCCCAAGCGTCGTAATCAATGGCACGGTTGGGTTACCCGCGCCCGTATTGATGAGAATCCCGTGATAAGGGGACACGATCTCTGCTTTGATAAGACGTGCCAAGGAAACTGCCTCGCAAAACGCGCTGAGGTGGGACAGTAAAAAATGATTCGAATAAAGGCTTGGCTATGGTGTGATGTCACGCTACCGAATATGTCAGCAGATTAGATTTGTGGAAATGTTACTCTCTCCCTCTACAGTGGTATGTGGAACTTGTTTTGCAGAGCCGGACACGATCCTCGTGTTCAAAATCTTCTATGAAGTATTCGGAGGAGGAACCCGCCTTGCAATGCCGAAGACAATCTGCGCGCCGGACTCGTCGTCATTGAAGCCTGGTTCAGGGGCTACTGAGGGAGTCCTGGATTAGGGGGTATCCGGACAGCCGGACTATAACCTTTGGCCGGACTGTTGGACTATGAAGATACAAGATTGAAGACTTGATGGGACTCTCCTTGGCGTGGAAGGCAAGCTTGGCAATACAGATATGTAGATCTCCTTCCTTGTAACCGACTCTGTGTAACCCTAGCCCCCTCCAGTGTCTATATAAACCGGAGGGTTTAGTCCATAGGACACAATCACAACAATCATACCATAGGCTAGCTTCTAGGGTTTAGCCTCTCTGATCTCGTGGTAGATCTACTCTTGTACTACCCATATCATCAATATTAATCAAGCAGGAGTAGGGTTTTACCTCCATAGAGAGGGCCCGAACCTGGGTAAAAACATCGTGTCCCTTGTCTCCTGTCACCATCCGCCTAGACGCACAGTTCGGGACCCCCTACCCGAGATCCGCCGGTTTTGACACCGACATATATCTTTAGATCTTGCAATTGAATAGTTTAGTTTCTTGTTTTATCACTAGTTTGGTTTATAAAAGAAAACCACAAAAAATGGAATTGAGGTTGCATCATATCATTCATCTTTATAATGTCTTTTGTGAAAATGATGGAAAGGAATTTTTTTCTCAATTGATAGAAGAAGATATCTATAAAATGTTTGACAAAAAATCTTTGAATGATGAGCATGATTGCAATGTTGTTAGTATGAATTCTTTGAATATCCATGATGCTAATAATATGCAAAGCTACAAGCTTGGGGATGCTATATTTGATGAAGATGATATTTTTAGTCCCCCAAGTTTTGATGACAAATTTCACTATGATGATAGAATGCCTCCTACTTATGATGATTATATTGATGAAAGTGGGTTTGGAAGAGTGTCAACTCTAGGTACTAATGATCCCACTATTTTGGAGGGTATTGAATCTTATTGTGATAATTATGAAAGTGGATTTGGAGAGGCCGTGACTTTATTTAGTGATGAATCCACTATTTTGGAAGAGGTTTCAATTGACTATGACAAAAAAGTTGCTATCTATGATGATTATGCTGATGACATATATGCTATAAAGAATAATGATAACCATGAAACTTGTCATCATGATTTGAATTTTCAATCCCATGATAGGTATTTGTTGAGTTTGCTCCCACTACTATTCATGAGAATAAATTTGCTTATGCGAAGAGTAATAAAATTTCTATGCTTGTGGATCATGAAAAGAATGATTTATGTGATAGCTATATTGTTTAATTCATTCATGATGCTACTGAAAATTATTATGAGAGAGGAACATATGCTTGTAAGTATTGCAATAATATCAAGTTTCCTCTCTATGTGTTGAAAATCTTGAAGTTTTGCTTATTTTGCCTTCCTATGCTAGTTGATTCTTGTTCTCATAAGTTGTTTGCTCACAAAATACCTATGCATAGGAAGTGGGTTAGACTTAAATGTGCTATTCATATGCTTCATGATGCTCTTGTTATGTGTCAATTTCTATCTTTTATGCGAGCATCATTGAACTCTTCATGCCTAGCTAAAAGGCATTACAGAAAAGCGCTTGTTGGGAGACAACCCAACATTTACCCCTACTATTTTTGTGTTTTCACATGATTAGGCTACTATATTAATCATGTTTTATAGCTTTTGTTTCAATAAAGTGCCAAGTAAAGCCATTGGGATAGTGTGGATGATACTTGACTTGATTCTGTGCAAAAATAGAAACTTTTGCGCTCAGTCCAGGAATTTTAAAATTTCACTGGAAGGTGATTTTTATCTGAATTTTTTATAGAGGATTAATATACAAATTTCCTAAATTTTCCTAATTTCTCAGAATTTTTGGAGTTACATAAGTATGGTTGGAGTATAGATTACTACAGACTATTCTGTTTTTGACAGATTCTGTTTTCAATGCATAGTTTGCTTGTTTTCTAGTTTCTATCGCTTATATTGCTCAATATAAATTGTGGAAATGATGAGGTACAGTAGGAATTGTGTGAGAACAATTATGAATCTTGTCTTTGACAGTACCAGAGTGAATTATTTGTCTTTATCATACTAACCCATCTCAAGAAGTTCCGTTAAGTTTTGTGTGATTGAAGTTTTCAAGTTTTGGGTGAGATATCGATATGAGGAGAATAAGGAGTGACAAGACCCTAAGATTGGGGATGCCCAAGGCACTCCAAGGTATTATTCAAGGAAGATCCAAGCAACTAAGCTTGGGGATGCCTCAGAAGGCATCCCCTCTTTCGTCTCCAACATTATCGGTAATCTCACTTGGAGCTACATTTTCATTTGTCACATGATATGAATTTTTCTTGGAGCGTCATTTTATTTTGTTTTGACTTGCTTTATGTTATTTAGAATAATGTTTTGTATCTTTTATTTCAATAAAAGTGGCAAAGATAACCTTTACCATGCTTATTTTGCAAGTATATGAGTTGCTGTTTCAAAACAGAAAGTTTGTCGCAGTTGCAAAAATTCCCGAGAAAAGTCAGAATGTGATAAAATGTTGAATTTTTTTGAACAATAAGTTATGATAAATTTTCTACAGTGTGGTAAAGTTTCAGAATTGTTTGAGTTAAATAAGTATGGATACCTCTTCATCCATTACAGATTGTCCTGTTTTGGCAGATTGATGTTATGTTTGCATATGTTTGCTTGTTTAATGCTTCTATTTGAGGATGGGAGTATTAAATATGCAGAGGCATTTAGTATGAAATGTTAAATAATAATTTTAGTGATTATCTAAAGTAGAGAATGATAAGGTCTTGCATTGATTTATACTAACTTATCTCATGAGTTCTTGTTGAGTTTTGTGTGGATGAAGTTTTTGAGATTTAGGGAAACCGTGATATAAAAGGAATTAAGGAGACACAAAAGGTCAAGCTTGGGGATTCCCAAGGCATACCAAGATAATATTTCAAGAAGTCTTGAGCATCTAAGCTTGGGGATGCCCCGGTAGGCATCCCACCTTTCTTCATCAACAATTATCGGTTTGTATCGATTGAGCCTAAGTTTTTGCTTCTTCACATGAGTTGTGCTATTCTTGGAATCTCATTTTATTTTGTTTTCCTTTCTGTTTTAATAAAATACTTAAATATGAAAGCTTTTAAATAATAGAGAGTCCACAATTAGCTACTTATTTACTTAACTACTTGCTTGATCTTCACTTATATCTTTTTGTAGTAGCTTGTCATTTACTCTTGTGTTTCACTTATATCCTATGAGTAAATTGTTGAATGAATTGAATATCATGAAGTTGAAATTATATCATGCCTAGTGGTAGCTTCACATTGGGTTTAGAAAGTGAAATCTTTCGAAGTTGACAATCACAATATTGGTCATACAAGCAATTCATGAATGATTACAAGGAAGAGAAATATTACATGCAAAAATATTATCTTGGACATCTTCTATGATTGTGAATACACATTAGTTATTTTCAAACTCGAGCAAATTACTGGAAGTTGGAAAAGGAAGACAACGTAATGAGTTATGTTTGGGTATATTTGCATAGAAGTTATATTGTTATGGATCCTCCAACATGTGGTGTTTTCCTAGGATGTTTTGATAGCCAAAATTTGTACTAAGTAGAGATACTACTTGTGCATCCAAAAACCTATAAACCCAATTTCTTGCCATGAGTGTCCACCATACCTACCTATGGATTGAATAAGATCCTTCAAGTAAGTTGTCATCGGTGCATAAAGCAATAAAAATTGCTCCTAAATATGTTTGGTCTTTTATTGTAAGGGAAAATTGAGCGTTGTACGAACTTGTGATGGCAAAGTAATAAAAGCGACGGATTGCATAATAAAGGTTGCTATCATAATGGGCAATATAACGTGACGTTCATTTGCATTAAGAGCTTGGGCATCCAAATAAAAAGCGCATGACAACCTATGCTTCCCTCTGCGAAGGGCCTATCTTTTACTTTTCAGTACTTTTATGCAAAGAGTCAATAGTATGCATTCTCATATCAACCTCAGTTATTCCCTAGTTGGCAAGCATCATGTGGTGGGGATCTAGGCACATATGACCAGTCAAATATTTGATCATGATTTATTATTGTTGACAATTATCTCTATGATAAATGAGTTGGGAGGCAAAATATTAAGCCCCTATCATTTTCTGTGTTCGATGGATGCCATTTGTTCTAAGAATATGCTTTGAGTACTAGCAATCATGGAAGACTATATGATGATTGACTATGTGGAGCTCTTACTTAGACTGTTGAATAAGTTGAATTGCAATTGTTTGTGACTAAGAATATAGGTTGTTGAGCTTCAAGAGAATTCATTGTTTGAACCTTAACATGTGAATTGATTGCTACTTTATCATGATGAGTTTTATGAGAAAGAGTTACTGTTATGATGCTAGGAAAAGTGATTGAAATTATCATTGATCAAACTTATGCACTATAAGTAACGTCCCGGATGTAACATTCCATATTGTACCTCCAACTCTTGCCATTTCCGGCAATGTTATATGTTACATCATCCGTGGTTGGGTTCTTTCCTCGTTATTGAATTTTATTCATGTCTTGCATTTCATCTCATGTCATCATGTGCATCTCATTTGCATTCGTGTTCGTCTCCTGCATCCGGTCATTTTCTCCGTTGTCCGTTTTGGAATCTGACACTCTCACATGCACCCGCCGCACATTCCAGATCTCGTTTCGTGAGCGGGAGATAAACGTTCTTGGAATGGGCCGAGATTTGTCGAGTGGCCTTGGTACATCACTGGTAGGCCGTCTGTCAAATTTCGTTCCATTTGGAGGTCGTTTGATACCCCAGCGGTTAACCGCGTTAACTGCTGGACCTCTCTCTCTCTCTCTCTCTTTGCATCCTAGAACCCCTCCACAACAGCCCACTAGCCCATCTAAACCCCCTTCATGCTCTTCGTCGTTGGATCACGATCGTGTGGGCGAAAATCGCACCTCAATAGCCCTCTCCTAGCTCCCAGAATCTATATAAAGGCCTCCCCCTCCTCAAATCACGGGCAAACCCTAGCCACCACCTCTCCGCGCGCTGGACACGCCCGCCCGGCGCCTGACGGGTCCGCTGCCGTCCCCCTCAGCGAACCAGACGCCGCCAAGTCAGCCCCGCGCCGCCCCACTTTGCCGCCGGCCCGGGAGCCCAGATCGGGCCTGTGTGAGCCCGGATCCGCCCACCGCTGCTCGAGCACTCCGCCGTCGTGCGCCGCCTCAACGAGCTCCTCCACTCCGGCACCACCGACCGGAGCGCCGCCGTCCGCCTCCACCGCGCCAGCCCCACCGGCCACTGCCACCATCGCCGGCGCGCCACCCGCGCCCCGCACCTCACCTGCGGCGCCGCCAGACCTGCTGCTCCGCTACCTCGCTGCCACCGAAGGGCCGACCAGCGCCGCCGACGTCGCTCCCAGGAGGTCGGCTCCCTCGCCGCCGTCTGCCTTGATCGGGAGCCCCGTCGACCGGATCCACCGCCTGCGGGTCCCGCCACGCCGGATCCGCGCATCCCTGCTGGACCCCGCCACCGCCTCACGTGCCTCGCCGGAGATCCATGCCGCCCCCGTTGACCACTGTTCATCCGTGGGGTATAATTTCTTCGAAGTCCCCAGATCTGCTACATCATGTGCACTTGTTTGAATTGCCATAACTTCATGCTCGTAGCTCCGTTTTGCATGCATAATATGTCGAAATGTTCATCTCTGGATGCTCTACATGGTGGTATAATTTGCATGCATGTTACTGCTTATCTTGATGCCTTAATCGTCATTGCAAAAGTGCTAAATGATGTTATCTGCTGGAAATTGTCATAACTTGCTGAATTGTCTTTTTCATAGCATTTTGTGTTATTATCTTTTGAGCACCATGTCAACATGTTTTAGGAGCATCTTCATGCCATATTTACAGTGGTGCAATCCATGTATTTTTTATATGCCCTGTGGTGACTAGAACAAGCATGCAAAGTAGGGTACTTGTTGTTGTTGATTTCAGTGACTTAGTGTTTTCTGCTAAGTCTGAACCTGCTATATTATGTTGCCGTGTTAACTTGATGCTACTAGTGAATCCATGCATAATCTAGAGATGCTCGGTAAGGATGTTTTGTAGATCTTCTTATGCTCTAACATTTCATGCCTTTTCTCGCAATTATGCCCTACTTTAGCTTGTCATAACCATGCTCTAAAGTTGCTAAATAATGTTTCTGTCAACCTGTTATCAGTAAGTTCATTTTTTCCATGTGAATATCTAGTGATCTATGCATACTATAACCATTCTCTTGCCATGAGTTGCTGCATAATTGCGTCTTCTTGTTGTTGGTTGCATTCATATGCCATGAAATGCTTTGTGGGAGTTGCAAAACCTCGCAAACATGCCTACTTGTCGTTGTTTCTGCCATGTTTAGTTTATTTCTCCAAGTCTGTGAAGCTGTTATTATTTGCAATCTTGCCATGATGTTTTGAGCATTTTCTAGCGATTTCTAGCAGTAGCTCAGTGATCATGTTTTGTAGTGTTCTACTTGTACATCACTACCATGTATTTTGTTTTCATGTTGGAGTGTTGTAGGATAGTTTGATGTTGCATCCAATGTGCCATGTTGTTGTTAATCGCAGATTTGAATTGTTATTGTTTTGCTCCCTGTTTGAGTTGTGTGGATCCATTCCCCATGATCTTTCTATCGATTTCGACCAAAATATTCCTATCTATCCAGTGGCATGCTTGGTTTTCCAAGATGTTGCCATGTTCATCTTTTCCCCTTCTGGAGTAACCATATGCATTCCACATCATATCTTGCATACATGCCATGTCTTGCATCATGTTGCTTGAACATTGCACCGTGATTGATTGTTGTTCCACTGCTTGTGTTCTTGCTTTGGGTAGAGCCGGGAGACGAGTTCGTGTTCGAGGACCCTGTCGAGTACGTTCACGAGGAGCAAGGATTCGGTACCACTGAGAACATTGCAGGCAAGATGATCATTACCCCCGATATCACTTCTATCTTTGCTTGCTAGTTGTTCGTTCTATCACTATGTTGCGCTACCGACCACTTGTTTTATGCAACCTCCCATGTTGCCATGAAAGCCTCTAACCCACCTTCCTAGCAAACCATTGTTTGGCTATGTTAACGCTTTTTCTCAGCCCCTCTTATAGTGTTGCTAGTTGCAGGTGCAATGCAGTTTGTTCCATGTTGGAACATGGATATGTTGGGATATCACAATATCTCTTATTTAATTAATGCATCTATATACTTGGTAAAGGGTGGAAGGCTTGGCCTTTTGCTCGGTGTTTTGTTCCACCCTTGCCGCCCTAGTTTTCCGTCATATCGGTGCTATGTTCCTTGATTTTGCGTCCCTAACACGGTGAGGGTTTATGGGCTCCTCTTGACAGTTCGCTTTGAATAAAACTCTTCCAGCAAGGCCCAACATTGGTTTTACCATTTGCCTAATAACAACTAAAAACTTGCATAGGGAGTAATTAACCCAAGGATTCTTAATCAACAACCCGGGCCAGTGCTCCTCATGAGTGTTGGTCCAAATTAAAGCACCGTGTGGGACCGCCCCAAGGAAACTTGGGGAATCTGGATCTTGTACGCTTTGCTCATCCGTCGTGGCCTGGGACGAGATACGCGCGGCTACTATCAGGGTGTCCGCATGTCGGGAGGTCTTGCTGGTTTTGTTTTACCATTATCGAAATGTCTTGTGCACCAGATTCCGAGTCTGATTGGAGGGTCCCGCGATGGAGGACTGTCTCCATGGATCGTGATCGAGAAAGGTTTGCAGATTTGCATTCTTAAACTCCGTTCCATTGTCGCTGCGAACCTTCTTGATCTTCACTTCAAGTTGATTTTGGGCCTTCCTAGAGAAGTTTTTGAAGATCTTTTGGACCTGCGATTTATCATCAAGAAAGAACACCCACATAAATCTTGAAAAATCATCGACTATGACTAGACCAAATGAGTTACCACTGAGATTCTTGTAGGCATTGGGACCAAAGAGATCCATGTGAAGTAGCTCGAGCGGTCTTCTCGTGGTCATGATGTTCTTCACGGGGTGGCTTCCTCCAACTTGTTTTCCTGCTTGACAAGCACTACAAAGTCTATCCTTGTCAAATATAACATATTTTACTCCAATGATATGATCACCTTTAATAAGCTTATCAAGATTTCGCATGCCCACATGACCTAACCTTCTATGCCACAACCAGCCTTTCGAGGATTTGGCAATTAGGCAAGTTCTAGGTTGAAACACTTGGCAATCTACTTCAGTAAATAGGACATTGAAACCAAAGTCAACAAGTCTAGATATGGAAAGTAAATTATAGCCAAGAAACTGAACGAGCATAACATTTTGTATAGAGATATCATGTGAGATGGCCACCTTACCAAGGCCAACCACCTTACCCTTTGAGTTATCAACAAAAGTGAAATACTTTCGAGGGCCGTTGTTTTCATCAAGCTCACGAAACATATCTTTGTCTTCGGTCATATGATCGGTACACCCACTATCAAGAACCCATTCCTTTCCTCCAGCCATGTAGCCGCGAATATTTGCCATAAGACCAAAGTGTCGCATAGATTCATCAAGATCAAGGTCAATATCATCATCCTCATCATAGTATCCATGTTCATCATCATCTTGTGATGGATCAATTCCTAGAGAGGGAAATTCGTTAGATAAATGGCCATCACAATAGTCATCTTTATGAATTCTAATGGCTTTGGAGATGATATTGCTAATGATTCCAACATCTCCTTTGGCACTTGTAAGATTAGTAAGCTCAAATAGACAATCACCAAATTTGGGATCATCGGAACTCATCTTACTCAAGGCAATAGACTTATGAAGGATCTCATCTAAGTTTTTCAAGGAATAGTTTGGAAATCGTTCCTCAAGGAATCTCCATATGGTGTAGGCACAATCAAGAGCAGGCAAGCTAGCAAGCAAGTTTCTAGGCAAACCTCTAGTGATTAAATTGACAGTTCTAAGATTATGGATCATGTCAATAGATTCATCAAGGGTAGGATGCAAAGGATCAACATGAGGTGCACAAGGGCTAGTAATGTACTTGTTCAAATGATATTCATTGAAAATCTCAAGAATCTCAATTTTCCACTCATGAAAGTACTCTCCATCAAGAATAGGCACTCTACGTCTAAGACTCCCCAACGTAGACTCATCCATCTTCCTACAAAGGTGTTTAAACCAAACCAATGGAAACCAATGCTCTGGTACCAATTGAAAGGATCGAGAAGAGGTGTCTAGAGGGGGGTAAATAGACACTTAACAAGAAAAAGTTGCAGTTTTTATTTTCTTCAAGTTAAGGTAGAGTCTTAGCACAAGTTTAAACATTCACAATACATATCAAGCAAGCATGACAAGAGTATATGAGCAGCGGAAAGTAAGGCATGCAATTTGCAAGAATGTAAATGGATGGGATTTGAATGTGCAAACGCAGTTGGAGACACGGAGATTTTTGGTGTGGTTCCGATAGGTGGTGCTATCGTACATCCACGTTGATGGAGACTTCAACCCACAAAGGGTAATGGTTGCGCGAGTCCACGGAGAGCTCCACCCACGAAGGGTCCATGAAGAAGCAACCTTGTCTAGCCCACCATGGTCGTTGCCCACTAAGGACTTGCCTCACTAGGGTAGATCTTCACGAAGTAGGCGATCTCCTTGCCCGTACAAACTCCTTGGTTCAACTCCACAATCTTGACGGAGGCTCCCAAGTGACACCTAACCAATCTAGGAGACACCACTCTCCAAAAGGTAATAGATGGTGTGTTGATGATGAACTCCTTGCTCTTGTGCTTCAAATGATAGTCTCCCCAACACTCAACTCTCTCTCATAGGATTGGATTTGGTGGAAAGATGATTTGAGTGGAAAGCAACTTGGGGATGGCTAGAAATCAAGATTTATGTGGTTGGAATGGAAGGTCTTGATCTCAACACAAGTGTAGGTGGTTCTCTCTTAGAAAATGTAAGTTGGAAGTGTAGGCATGTTCTGATGACTCTCTCCATGAATGAAGAGTGGGTGAAGGGGTATATATAGCCTCCACACAAAATCTAACCGTTACACACAATTGACCAAACTCGGTGGGACCGAATCAGAAAACTCGGTCAGACCGATTCAGTTCATAATGTGACCATTAGGCTTTTTCGGTGGGACCGACAGGACCAACTCGGTGAGACTGATGTGCTAGGGTTAGGGTAAAACCTCATCTCGGGTTGACCGATTACACAAACTCGGTGGGACCAATTTGGGTAATAAGCGAAACAGAGAGTTGGTCAAGCAAACTCGGTGGGACCGATTGCATATCTCGGTGAGACCGAGATTATTGCAATAGGCAACAGAGAGTTTGCAAGCCCATCTCGGTGAGACCGAGATCCCATCGGTGTGACCGAATTGATTAGGGCTTGTGGCAATGACTATGTCTAGAGAACTCGGTGGCGCTGGATGGAAAATTTCGGTGGGGCCGAGTTTGACTTTTGGTTTGGGACATGTGTGGATATGAGAAAGTGGTTGAGGGTTTTGGAGCATATCACTAAGCACTTTGAGCAAGCAAGCCATTAAGCAACACCTCATCCCCTTTTAATAGTATTGGCTTTCCTATGGACTCAATGTGAGCTCGGATCACTAAAAACAAAATGTAGAGTCTTGAGCCAATCTTTTGTCCTTAGCATTTTGAAGGGGTTCCACATCTTCTTGTCCACGCCACTCCATCTGTTGAACTTATCTGAAATATACTAGATAAAACCATTAGTCCAACAAGAGATATGTTGACATTAATTACCTAAACCACCCAGGGAGCACTTGTGCTTTCAGCTTTGTTAGTCTTGATATTGTGGGTGATATGATTGTTGGGTCCCCATGGCTCACAGAATACTACAAACACAGTTGCGGGTACCGATGAGTCTGATGCAGGTGATGCCACTGAGCTCAAGTGGGAGTTCGACGAAGACCGTGACCGTTACTATGTTTCCTTTCCGGATGATCAGTAGTGGTGCCCAGTAGGGTCGATCGGGACTTAGATTCGATGGTTGTCTTTTATTCGTTTGATTTCATCCGTAGCCGAACTCTGTGTTCATCTTGAATGATTGTATTATCTTGATTCTATTTGTGTGACATTGTGGCGATTGTAAGCCAAGCTCGTATTCTACCTATTCAGTAGATGAGATGCGCAAAGATACAACCACTCTTGCGACCATACCAATATGCGCTTATGCCCCAAGTCGTGCCTCGACACGTGTGGAGTATAGTCGCATATTGGGCGTTACACTATGCTAGAATTCACACTTCATAAATTACTTCTTTTATCATTTACCTACTCGAGGACGAGCAGGAATTAATCTTGGGGATGCTGATATGTCTCCAATGTATCTATAATTCATGAAGTATTAATGCCTTGTTTACAACAATTTTATATGGTTTTGGTATGATTTGCATGGAACTAACCCAGACTGACGATGTTTTTAGCAGAACTATCGTGGTGTTGTTTTTCATGCAGAAATGAAAGTTCTCCAAATGAGCTGAAACTTTTTGACGATTTTTTGGAACAAAATAGACCCCCGAAACTTCGTGGGAGGGCCAGAAGAGCCACGAGGAGGGTGCAACCCACCAGGGCACGCCTGAGGGGCCCGGCTTGCCTCGGTGGGTTGTGCTCACCTCGAGGCCCATCTTCACGTGAAACCGACACCAAAAATCCTATAAATAGAGAAACCATTAGAAATAACCCTATATCAGAAGTTCCGCCGCCGCAAGCCTCTGTAGCCATGAAAAACCAATCTAGACCCCTGTTCCGGCACTCCACTGGAGGGGGAAATCATCACCCGTGGCCATCTTCGTCATCCCGGCGGCCACCATGATGAGGAAGGAGTAGTCCACCCTCGGGGCTGAGGGTTTGTACCAGTAGCTATGTGTTTAATCTATCTATCTCTCTCTCTCACGTGTTCTTGAGATGTCACGATCTTGATGTATCGCGGACTTTGTTAATATAGTCGGATCATATGGTGTTTTCCCCTCTCTATCTTTTTGTGACTTGAGTTTTCCCTTTGAGATTTCATTTTATCGGATTGAATACTTTTATGGATTTGAGAGCACTTGATGTATGTCTTGATATGAATAACCGTGGTGACAATGGGGCATCATATTGATTCACTTGATATGTGTTTTGGCACTCAACTCGCGGATTCCCGAGGAGACATTGGGGTAATCTATGCATAGGGGTTGATGCACGTTCTCGTATTTTGTTTCTCTGGTAGAAATCTTGGGACACTCTTTGAGGTTCTTTGTGTTGGATTGAGTATTATGAATCTGAAATTGTTTGATGCATATAGTATAATCAACTCACGGATACTCGCGGTGACATTGGAGTATCTAGGTGACATTAGAGTTGGTTGATGTGTATCATATGGTGTTATTTTAGTACGAACTCTTGGTTAGATCAATCGGAAAGAATAGCTTAGTGTTATTTTAGTATGAACTCTATGATAGATTGATCGAAAAGAATAGCTTTGAGGTGGTTTCGTGCCCTACAAATAATTTCTTCTTATGTTCGATGCTAGATAAGAACTTTGGAGTGATTCTTCATCGCACATGAGGGATGGTTATATGATCCAATTATATTAGCAGTGTTGAGAGATTGCACTAGCGAAAGTACAGACCCTAGGCCTCATTTTCAAGCATTGAATACCGTTTGTCCTCTGTTTTATCAATTGCTACCTTTTTGTTTTTTATTGTTCATATTACAAGAATCAATATCTACTATCATTACTACGCTACCATCTCTTCGTCGAACTAGTGCACCTATATAAATTATCATTGTATTTGGTGTGTTGGGGACACAAGAGACTTTTTTTTATTTGGTTGCAAGGTTATTTGAGAGAGAACATCTTCATCCTACGCCTCCCACGGATTGATAAACCTTAGGTCATCCACTTGAGAGAAATTTGCTACTGTCCTACAAAACTCTGCACTTGGAGGCCCAACACGAGTCTACAAGAACAAGTTGTGTAGTAGACATCAGTGTGCAACCACATATAGACAATTTGGTAAGATTTGCATCTATCATATTGGGTATATTGTCATTTGTCAAACTGGAAAGATTGATATTTGTTGATCTAGTAACATTGCCATTTTTC
The DNA here is from genome assembly GCF_056163025.1 of Triticum urartu. Classification (NCBI taxonomy): domain Eukaryota; kingdom Viridiplantae; phylum Streptophyta; class Magnoliopsida; order Poales; family Poaceae; genus Triticum; species Triticum urartu. The sequence goes on along the minus strand of NC_141876.1, from coordinate 168,612,009 downwards.
AACCTTGTAACACTGCCATTTGTTAAAATATGCAGGTAAAAATGACTAGCACTATCTAATTTTTGCAAGTAAAATTCAGTAATTAAGCATAGATTTCATTCATAGACTAAGCAGTCGTTCTTTATACAAATAGTTCAACTCGACAGCTAAACTGACCAAACTTTTTCAAATTGTTGCCAACCACGTACTGAAATAGCTAGTTCAACTATATATACTAGCTAATTTTAAGTACGTTGTACAGTTCCACCACATCTATAGTCATATGAACTGAAAAAATAGCCCCTAAAGACTTCTACTATGGAGGGGCTTTGTACTACTTCCGGCAGCCTCTCCTCTGCCGGGCGTGCTCAGTAAGAGGCAGAGGAGGAGGAGACTACCGACGAGCTGGACAACTTCAATACGGTGCCTGCCGCTATTGCACCTTCAGCGACACTCACCTCGAACGCCCTCTGCCGCTCTAGACGACCCTTCTCGAAGGGGTGGTTCTCCACGTAGATCTCCTGATTCCTCAAACCTCCTCGTGAAGAGAAAATCACACGGCTTATTAGTAGCAATTGACTATGTTATTATTGGTCTTCACACACATTTCTGATTGCGGACCTGTTTGTCATGTATCACACACATCTTGTTCAGTTGAACTATTTCTGTTGTGTTGGCTCATCGCAAACAGTTCATCCAAGTGAACTATATGCCCTCCATCACACATACCTTGATCTGGCTGATCGTTTCTATTGTTTTGCCTAATCACACACAGTTCATCCTAGTGAACTGTATGGCATATATCACACACACCCTCATCTGGCTGCTTGTTTCTGCTGTTCTTCCTTATCGCAAACAGTTCTTCTGGATTAACCATTTGCCACGCATAGTACACACAATTCTAATCTAAACCATGTTTGATTTCACCGCCATCGAAAACATTTTGCATATTTTTTGATGGTTTTATTACATCACCGTTTGTGATTAATGCATCGTACACAGTTTCGTCGAAGGGTCTCTAATTGGACTATTGCATTTGGACCAACCTGCAGTAGTGTGGTATTATTGTGTTGTGCGTGTTGCCATGTGGTGTAGTAGGATTGGATGAAAAGAGGTTCACACGGATCATGACTATTGGTCGTTGGATCTTTGGTGACGGGTAGCTAGCATCACACCACTTGGGCTAGGGGTGGTGTGCGCGGCATGCTCATCATGAGCAAAGAAGACGACGGCAGCGGGTTCGGGCATGGATGGCGGTGCTACTTTGGTGGTCCTCCGATGAAAGCGAGGTGGCAGGCGGCTGTGGCACTCAATGGCGATGAGTTAGGTAGCGTTAGAAGCAATGGGGGCGTCCTCGGTTGGTGTCGGTGACGAGCATGAACGTGGTTGTGCTCCAACAATGGCACGGGGGCGGCGGGCTTCCCCAACAAAGCTCGCTGGTGATATAGGTGTCTTTGCGTGAACCAAACGGTGAGGCAGTGCGTCTAATAACAAAAGAAATAAGGAGGGGTAATATTGAACTCGGGAACCTCGGGTGGAGACAGAACGTAGCGGCAACGACACTTCGGGGCAGTGAACCTCGGCGAGGTTGACCACCCCCTGGCCGCACCACCCAGGCTTGTGGGGCCCCTGGACATCGTCTCGACTAATTGAACTGTTGTGGAACGTAGCATGCAATTTCAAAAAAATCCTATGATCACGCAAGATCTATCTAGGGAATGCATAGCAACAAGAGGGGGAGAGTGTTTCCACGTACCCTCGTAGACCGAAAGTGGAAGCGTTAACTTAACAGCGTTGATGTAGTCGAATGTCTTCGCAATCCAACCGATCAAACACCGAACATACGGCACCTCCGAGTTCAGCACATGTTCAGCTCGATGACGTCCCTCAAACTTTTGGTCCAGCAAAGTGTCAAGGGAGAGTTTCTTCAGCACGACAGCGTGGTGGCGGTGATGGTGATGTGATCCACATAGGGCTTCGCCTAAGCACTACGACAATATGACCGGAGGAGTAAACTATGGAGGGGGGCACCACACACGGCTAAGAGAACAATTTATGTGCTTTGGGGTGCCCCCCTGCCCCCGTATATAAAGGAGGGGAGGAGGCTGGCCCTAGGGCGTGCCCAAGTGGGGGGAAACTGACTAGGACTCCTAGTCCTAGTCGGGCCCCCTTTCCTTTCTTTCGAAGGGGGAAAGGGGAAGGAGAGGGAGAGGGAGAAGGAAAGGGGGGTCGCGCACCCTTCCCCTTGTCCAATTCGTACAGCCCATGGGGGCGCCACCCCTTGTGGGCTCTCCTCTCTCTCCCCTGTGGCCCATGTTGGCCCATTACTTTCCCGGGGGGTTCCAGTAACCTCCCGGTACTCCGAAAAATACCTGAAACGCTCCGAAACCATTCCGGTGTCTGAATACTATCATCCAAAATATCAATCATTACCTCTCGACCATTTCGAGACTCCTCGTCGTGTCCATGATCTCATCCAGGACTCCGAACCATCTTCGGTCACCAAAACACATAACTCATAATACAAATCATCATCGAACATTAGGCGTGCAGACCCTACGGGTTCGAAAACTATGTAGACATGACCGAGACACATCTCCAATCAATAACCAATAGCAGAACATGGATGCTCATATTGGTTCCTACATATTCTATGAATATCTTTATTGTTCAAACTGCAATGACAGCATACCTCATTCCCTTTGTCATCGGTATGTTACTTGCCCGAGATTCGACCGTCGGTATCTTCATACCTAGTCCAATATCGTTACCGGCAAGTCTCTTTACTCATTCCGTAATGCATCATCCCGCAACTAACTCATTAGTCACATTGCTTGCAAGGCTTATCGTGATGTGCATTACTGAGAGGGCCCAGAGATACCTCTCCGATGCTTGGAGTGATAAATCCTAATCTCGATCTATGCCAACCCAACAAACACCTTCGGAGACATCTGTAGAGCATCTTTATAATCACCCAGTTGTATTGTGATGTTTGATAGCACACAAGGTGTTCCTCCGGTATTCGGGAGTTGCATAATCTCATAGTCAAAGGAATATGTATAAGTCATGAAGAAAGCAATAGCAATAGAACTTAACAATCATTATGCTAAGCTAACAAATGGGTCTTGTCCATCACATCATTCTCCTAATGATGTGATCCCGTTCATCAAATGACAACACATGTCTATGGTCAGGAAACTTAACCATCTTTGATTAACGAGCTAGTAAAGTGGAGTCATACTAGGGACACTTTATTTTGTCTATGTATTCACACATGTATCAAGTTTTTGGTTAATACAATTCTAGCATGAATAATAAACATTTATCATGATATAAGGAAATATAAATAACAACTTTATTATTGCCTCTAGGGCATATTTCCTTCAGTCTCCCACTTGCATTAGAGTCAATAATCTAGATTACATTGTAATGATTCTAACACCCATGGAGTCTTGGTGCTGATCATGTTTTGCTCATGGAAGAGGCTTAGTCAACAGGTCTGCAACATTCAGATCCGTATGTATTTTGCAAATCTCTATGTCTCCCTCCTTGACTTGATTGCGAATGGAGTTGAAGCGTCTCTTGATGTGTTTGGTTCTCTTGTGAAATCTGAATTCCTTCGCTAAGGCAATTGCCCCAGTATTGTCACAAAAGATTTTCATTGGACCCGATGCACTAGGTATTACACCTAGATCGGATATGAACTCCTTCACCCAGACTCCTTCATTTGCTGCTTCCGAAGCAGCTATGTACTCCACTTCACACGTAGATCCCGCCACGACGCTCTGCTTGGAACTGCACCAACTGATAGCTCCACCATTCAATCTAAATACGTATCATGTTTATGACTTAGAGTCATCCGGATCAGTGTCAAAGCTAGCATCGATGTAACCGTTTACGACAAGCTCTTTGTCACCTCCATAAACGAGAAACATATTCTTAGTCCTTTTCAGGTATTCTAGGATGTTCTTGACCGATGGCCAGTGATCCACTCCTGGATTACTTTGGTACCTCCCTGCTAAACTTATAGCAAGGCACACATCAGGTCTGGTACACAGCATTGCATACATGATAGAACCTATGGCTGGGGCATAGGGAATGAGTTTCATTTTCTCTCTATCTTTTGCAGTGGTCGGGCATTGAGTCCGACTCAACTTCACACCTTGTAACATAGGCAAGAACCCTTTCTTTGAATGATCCATTTTGAACTTCTTCAAACATTATCAAGTTATGTGCTTTGTGAAAGTCCAATTAAGCAACTTGATCTATCTCTATAGATCTTGATGCCCAATATATAAGCAGCTTCACCGAGGTCTTTCATTGAAAAATTCTTATTCAAGTATCCTTTTATGCTATCTAGAAATTCTATATCATTTCCAATCAACAATATTTCATCCACATATAATATTAGAAATGCTACAGAGCTCCCACTCACTTTCTTGTAAATACATGCTTCTCCAAAAGTCTGTATAAAACCATATGCTTTGATCACACTATCAAAGAGTATATTCCAACTCCGAGAGGCTTGCACCAGTCCATAAATGGATCTCTAGAGCTTGCACACTTTGTTAGCACCTTTAGGATCAATAAAACCTTCTGGTTGCATCATATACAACTCTTCTTTAAGAAATCCATTATGGAACGCAGTTTTGACATCCATTTTCCAAATTTCATATTCATAAAATGCAGCAATTTCTAACATGATTCGGACAGACTTAAGCATCGCTACGGGTGAGAAGGTCTCATCGTAGTCAACTCCTTGAACTTGTCGAAAACCTTTCGCAACAAGTCGAGCTTTGTAGACAGTAACATTACCATCGGCGTCAGTCTTCTTTTTGAAGATCCATTTATTCTCTATCGCTTGCCGGTCATTGGGCAAGTCAACCAAAGTTCATACTTTGTTCTCATACATGGATCCCATCTTAGGTTTCATGGCCTCAAGCCATTTTGCGGAATCTGGGCTCATCATCGCTTCCTCATAGTTTGTGGGTTCGTCATGGTCTAGTAACATGACTTCCAGAATAGGATTACCGTACCACTCTGGTGCGGAACGTACTCTGGTTGACCTACGAGGTTCGGTAGTAACTTGATCTGAAGTTTCATGATCATTATCATTAGCTTCCTCACTAAGTGGTGTAGGAATCACTGGAACTGATTTCTATGATGAACTGCTTTCCAATTCGAGAGAAGGTACAACTACCTCATCAAGTTCTACTTTCCTCCCACTCACTTCTTTTGAGAGAAACTCCTTCTCTAGAAATGATCCATTCTTAGCAACAAATATCTTGCCTTCGGATCTGTGATAGAAGGTCTACCTAACAGTTTCTTTTGTGTATCCTATGAAGATGCACTCCTCTGATTTGGGTTCAAACTTATCAGGCTGAAGCTTTTTCACATAAGCATCACAACCCCAAACTTTAAGAAACGACAGCTTCGGTTTCTTGCCAAACCAAAGTTCATATGGTGTCATCTCAACGGATTTAGATGGTGCCCTATTTAACATGAATGCAGCTATCTCTAATGCATAACCCCAAAACGATAGTGGTAAATCGGTAAGAGAGATCATAGATCGCACCATATCTAATAAAGTACGGTTACAACGTTCTGACACACCATTACACTATGGTGTTCCAGGTGGCGTGAGTTGTGAAACTATTCCACATTGTTTCAAATGAAGACCAAACTCGTAACTCAAATATTCGCCTCCATGATCAGATCGTAGAAACTTTATTTTCTTGTTACGATGATTTTCCACTTCACTTTGAAATTCTTTGAACTTTTCAAATGTTTCAAACTTGTGTTTCATTAAGTAGATATAGCCATATCTGCTCAAATCATCTGTGAAGGTCAGAAAATAACGATACCCGCCGCGAGCCTCAACACTCATCGAACCGCATACATCAGTATGTATTATTTCCAATAAGTCAGTGGCTCGCTCCATTGTTCCAGAGAACAGAGTCTTAGAGCATCTCCAGCCGTTGGCCCCCTAGGGGCGCATAAAATCGCCGCCTGGGGGCGAGCCGGTGCCAAAATCAGCATGGGGCGAGCGGGTTCCCTGTCGCCGGTCCCAGGGTCGCCCCCAGACGCGAGTTTTAAAAAAAATGAAATTCAGCAAAGTTCGGAAAATTGGACAAAATATTCGGCTAAGTTCGGCAAACTCGACATGTATTTGACATATTCGACATTACATAAGTTATTAAAAACGCAACTAAGGGACGAAGAAGTCGCTGAGCGCGGCGAAGTCGCCGACGTCGCTTCCATCCTCGTCGTTGTCGGCGGCGGCCTTCTCCTCCTTGATGCGGCCACCCTTGCTGGACCCCTGCCCGGCGTCGCCCAGTCGGACCGGTGGCGGCGGCACGTCGTCATCGCTGTCGTCGAGGACGGCGACGCCTCCCTCGTCCCGGCCACGACGCCGAGCTTTGAACCGCTTGTAGGTGAGGCGCTGGCGTTGCAGCCCCGTATGCGCCCAGTCGACCTACACCCACTTCAGGGCCGCCGCGTCGTCGAGCTCCTCCTTGACGCCGCCGGCAAGCCCGGGCTCCGTCTTCACGACGGGGAGCCCCAGCTCCATCTTCACGGCGGCGAGCCCTGGCTCCGTCTTTGGCTTGATGTAGCGCGGAGGAGCCAAGGAGGGGGCGCGCCTGTCGCCCTTGTTGATGACGATGTCGGCGTTGCGGGTGCGTCGGCCGAGCGGCGTCTCCGCTGCGGGCTCGGCCTTGACGGTGAACACCACCGGCGAACCGGAGGAATGGGAAGAGAAGCGGGGGGAGAATTGAGAGGAGGAAGACGAGGAGGAGCCGAACCTCCTGGGCATCCATTGCCCGGCGCTCCAGCGGGGGGGCGGGGCGGCCGCCGCGGCAGGGTATGCTAGGGGCGGGTCATTGCCGCCCTTGATGTACTGGAGTACCGCGTGGAGGGTGCGGCTGGGGGCGCCCCACCATAGGCGGCGCCCGTCGCTGTTCTTGGTGCCCCCCACCACCGGCGCCCTGTTGGTGGACGCCAGCCGATGCGCCCGTCGGTGCTGGAAGTACGCCGCCCACAACGCGTGCTTGTCGGCAGCGTACTAGGGGAGGGCGTGCTGCTCCTCCGTTAGGGACGCCCGCACGTGGTCGACCTCGGCGGCGAAGATGACGGGGCGCGCGTCGACATCGGACACCGGGGGGATGGGGACGCCCCCGTTGCTGAGCCTCAAACCCGTCGGCCCGGCGCGCATGTCCGGTGGCACCGGGATGTTCGCCTCGAAGAAGAGGTACGCCTCCCACTCGTGGAGCGAGCAGCGGCCGAAGCCGTTGGCCGCTACCGCGTCGCTGGGGAAGCGCTCGGCCATCGGTTTGGGCTTGGGCAGAGGGGGGAAGGGGAGGAACGTCGGCGGACGAGGAGAGAGGCAGAGCTCGGCGGCGGTTGGTGTGGCCAGAGGCGAGGGGAGGCACTGGTTTTATAGCCCCACGCCGTGTGTACGCGTGGCGGGAGGGGAGGCATCGCTGCGCCGCCCGTGAGGAATCAATGGCAAGGCTGACCGCCGGCAGCCTTGCCATTGATTATTCGCGAGAAAGCGAGGCGTTCTGAGGGAAGACGAGGCACGTGTCGCTGACTTGGCAGGCCCACGGCTCTTTCGCGCCAAAATCGCTCGCCCGGCACCCCTGGGCGCCCCCCAGCGCGCCGGGTTCGGCCTGGGTCCGCTCGCACAGTTTCGGCCCAAACCAGCAAAAAAGGGCCTCCTGGGGGCACGACTAGGCTGATTTTTGGGCGCCAACACTGAAAAATCGCCTAGGGGGGCCTGTTGGGGGCGCGGGTGGAGATGATCTTAGTCATCTTGCCCATGAGGCATGGTTCGCAAGCATCAAGTGATTCCAAAAGCCCATCAGCATGGAGTTTCTTCATGCGCTTTACACTAATATGACCTAAACGACAGTGCCACAAATAAGTTGCACTATCATTATTAATTTTGCATCTTTTGGCATCAATATTATGAATATGTGTATCACCACGATCGAGATTCAACAAAAATAGATCACTCATCAAGGGTGCATGACCATAAAAGATATTACTCATATAAATAGAACAGCCATTATTCTCTGATTTAAATGAATAACCGTCTCGCATCAAACAAGATCCAGATATAATGTTCATGCTCAACGCTGGCACCAAATAACAATTATTCAGGTCTAAAACTAATCCCGAAGGTAGATGTAGAGGTAGTGTGCCGATGGCGATCACATTGACCTTGCAACCATTTCCGACGCGCATCGTCACCTCGTCCTTTGCCAATCTTCGTTTAATCCGTAGCCCCTGTTTCGAGTTGCAAATATGAGCAACTGAACCAGTATCAAATACCCAGGCGCTACTACGAGCATTAGTAAGGTACACATCAATAACATGTATATCAAATATACCTTTCACGTTTCCATCCTTCTTATCCGCCAAATACTTGGGGCAGTTCCGCTTCCAGTAACCAGTCCCTTTGCAATAGAAGCACTCAGTTTCAGGCTTAGGTCCAGACTTGGGATTCTTCCCGGGAGCAGCAACTTGCTTGCTATTCTTCTTGAAGTTCCTCTTTTTTCCTTTGCCCTTTTTCTTGAAACTAGTGGTCTTGTTAACCATCAACACTTGATGCTCCTTCTTGATTTCTACCTCCACGGCTTTGAGCATTCCGAAGAGCTCGGGAATAGTCTTTTCCATCCCTTGCATATTATAGTTCATCACAAAGCCTTTGTAGCTTGGTGGCAGTGATTGATGAACTCTGCCAATAACACTATCATCTGGAAGATTAACTTCCAGCTGAGTCAAGTGGTTATGGTACCCAGACATTCTGAGTATGTGTTCACTGACAGAACTGTTCTCCTCCATCTTGCAGCTATAGAACTTGTTGGAGACTTCATATCTCTCAACTCAGGCATTTGCTTGAAATATTAACTTAAACTCCTGGAACATCTCATATGGTCCATGACGTTCAAAACGTCTTTGAAGTCCCGATTCTAAGTCGTAAAGCATGCCACACTGAACTATCGAGTAGTCATCAGATTTATCTTGCCAGACGTTCATAACATCCGGAGTTGCTCCTGCAGCAGGCCTCGCACCTAGAGGTGCATCAAGGACGTAATTCTTCTGTGCAGCAATCAGGATAATCCTCAAGTTACGGACCCAGTCCGTATAGTTGCTACCATCATCTTTCAACTTAGCTTTCTCTAGGAACGCATTAAAATTCAATGGAACGGTATCACGGGCCATTGATTTACAGCATAGATATGCAAAAACTATCAGGACTAAGTTCATGATAAATTTAAGTTCAATTAATCATATTACTCAAGAACTCCCACTTAGATAGACATCCCTCGAGTCATCTAAATGATCACGTGATCCATATCAACTAAACCATGTCCAGTCATCACGTGAGATGGAGTAGTTTTCAATGGTGAACGTCTCTATGTTGATCATATCTACTATATGATTCATGTTCGACCTTTCGGTCTCAATGTTCCAGGCCATGTCTGTACATTCTAGGCTCGTCAAGTTTAACCCGAGTATTCTGCTTGTGCAAAACTGGCTTGCACCCGTTGTATGTGAACGTAGAGCTTATCACACCCGATCATCACGTGGTGTCTCGGCACGATGAACTGTAGCAACGGTGCATACTCAGGGAGAACACTTATACCTTGAAATTTAGTGAGAGATCATCTTATAATGCTACCGCCGTACTAAGCAAAATAAGATGCATAAAGGATAAACATCACATGCAATCAATGTAAGTGATATGATATGGCCATCATCGTCTTGTGCCTTTGATCTCCATCTCCAACGCACCGTCATGATCACCATCGTCACCGGCTTGACACCTTGATCTCCATCGTAGTGTCGTTGTCGTCTCGCCAACTATTGCTTCTATGACTATCGCTAACGCATAGTGATAAAGTAAAGCAATTACATGGCGATTGCATTTCATGCAATAAAGCGACAACCATAAGGCTCCTGCCAGTTGCCGATAACTTTTACAAAACATGATCATCTCATACATCAAAATATATCCCATCATGTCTTGACCATATCATATCACAACATGCCCTGCAAAAACAAGTTAGACGTCCTCTACTTTGTTGTTGCAAGTTTTACGTGGCTGCTACAGGCTTCTAGTAAGAACCGTTCTTACCTACGCATCAAAACCACAATGATCTTTCGTCAAGTGTGATGTTTTAACCTTCAATAAGGATCAGCCGTAGTCAAATTCGATTCAACTAAAGTTGGAGAAACAGACACCCGCCAGACACCTTTATGCAAAACAAGTTGCATGTCTGTCGGTGGAACCGGTCTCATGCACGTGGTCATGTAAGGTTGGTCCGGGACGCTTCATACAACAATACGGCCGAATCAAAATAAGACGTTGGTGGTAAGCAGCATGACTATGATCACCCACAACTCTTTGTGTTCTACTCATGCATATCATCTACGCATAGACCTGGCTCGGATGCCATTGTTGTGGAACGTAGCATGCAATTTCAAAAAAATTCCTACGATCACGCAAGATCTATCTAGGAGATGCATAGCAACAAGCGGGGAAGAGTGTGTCCATGTACCCTCGTAGACCGAAAGCAGAAGCGTTAACTTAACGCGGTTGATGTAGTCGAACGTCTTCGCGATCCAACTGATCAAACACCGAACGTACGGCACCTCCGAGTTCAGCACACGTTCAGCTCGATGACGTCCCTCAAACTCTTGATCTAGAAAAGTGTCGAGGGAGAGCTTCGTTAGCACGACTGCGTGGTGACGGTGATGGTGATGTGATCCGCGCGGGGCTTCGCCTAAGCACTACAACAATATGACCGGAGGAGTAAACTGTGGAGGGGGCACCACACACGGCTAAGAGAATAATTGATGTGCTTTGGGGAGCCCCCTGCCCCCGTATATAAAGGAGGAGGGGAGGAGGCCGGCCCTAGGGGTGCGCCCAAGTGGGGGGAAACCGACTAGGACTCCTAGTCCTAGTCGCCCCCCCCCTTCCTTTCTTCCGAAGGGGGAAAGGGGAAGGAGAGGGAGAGGGAGAAGGAAAGGGGGGGCACGCCCCTTTCCCCTTGTCCAATTCGGACAGCCCATGGGGGTGCATGCCACCCCTTGTGGGCTCTCCTCTCTCTCCCCTATGGCCCATGTTGGCCCATTACTTTCCCAGGGGGTTCCGGTAACCTCCTAGTACTCCAAAAATACCTGAAACACTCCGGAACCATTCTGGTGTCCGAATAATATCGTCCAATATATCAATCTTTACCTCTCGGCCATTTCGAGACTCCTCGTCATGTCCGTGATCTCATCTGGGACTCCGAACAATCTTCGGTCACCAAAACACGTAACTCTTAATACAAATCGTCATCGAACATTAAGCGTGCGGACCCTACGGGTTCGAGAACTATGTAGACATGACCGAGACACATCTCCGGTCAATAACCAACAGCGGAACCTGGATGCTCATATTTGTTCCTACATATTCTATTAAGATCTTTATCGGTCAAACCACAATGACAACATACGCCATTCCCTTTGTCATCGGTATGTTACTTGCCCGAGATTCGATCGTCGGTATATTCATACCTAGTTCAATCTCGTTACCGGCAAGTCTCTTTACTCGTTTCGTAATGCAGCATCCCGCAACTAACTCATTAGTCACATTGCTTGCAAGGCTTATCGTGATGTGCATTACCGAGAGGGCCCAGAGATACCTCTCCGATGCTCGGAGTGTCAAATCCTAATCTTGATCTATGCCAACCCAACAAACACCTTCGGAGACATCTGTAAAGCATCTTTATAATCGCCCAGTTACGTTGTAACATTTGATAGCACACAAGGTGTTCCTCCAGTATTCGGGAGTTGCATAATCTCATAGTCAAAGGAATATGTATAAGTCATGAAGAAAGCAATAGCAATAAAACTTAACGATCATTATGCTAAGCTAACGGATGGGTCTTGTTCATCACATAATTCTCCTAATTATGTGATCCCGTTCATCAAATGACAACACATGTCTATGGTCAGGAAACTTAACCATCTTTGATTAACGAGCTAGTCAAGTAGAGGCATACTAGGGACACTTTATTTTGTCTATGTATTCACACATGTATCAAGTTTCAGTTAATACAATTCTAGAATGAATAATAAACATTTATCATGATATAAGAAACTTAACCATCTTTGATTAACGAGCTAGTCAAGTAGAGGCATACTAGGGACACTTTATTTTGTCTATGTATTCACACATGTAACAAGTTTCCGGTTAATACAATTCTAGCATGAATAATAAACATTTATCATGATATAAGGAAATATAAATAAAAACTTTATTATTGCCTCTAGGGTATATTTCCTTCACGAACGCTATAAATTCACATCCTCCAAGAAAATAATCAGATAGAAAGTTTCATCGCATGTTATGATATGGACCCGCCGCCACCTCTTGTTCTTTGTCAAGAGCCCTGATCTAGAGTCCGTTCGTTGCTCGGGAGAGAGGAATTTGTTGCCCTCGTCATCGCCAACCCTTCTACATCAACAATTTCATGATGCTCGCATCCTTGTGTGAGTAATCTTCTTGTAGGCATACTGGAGGTTGATGGGATTTGGATGGAATTTCATATGTAACCATGTCAACTTTGTTAAGGCTTGATCCCTATTATTCACTATGTTCTGGGGTTGATGTTGATATGACATTGCTATTCTTATTGCTTGTCACTAGGGCCCGAGTGCCATGATTTCAAATCTGAACATATTATGTTTTCATGTATATATTTGTGTTCCTGATCATATCTGCAATTTGTATGCACATGTTATTATTCTGAACCATATACCGCAAGGTGACAATAATTGGGATACTCCATGGGGATGACTCTAACTTGAGGAGTTCATGTATTCACTATGTGTTAATGTTGTGTTATGGTTTTCTATTAAAAGGAGCGCCTTAGTTACCCTTAGTTTCTACTAGGACCCCACTGTCACGGGAGGGTAGGACAAAAGATGCCATGAAGGAACTAGATACTCTCATGGTCCAAGGAATTATGCAAACATTTAACTTTCTTTGTGTTATATGACATTAACTTGTGATGATGGATTAAGACATTAACTTTCTCTATGCTAATTTTGAGAAAAAAATTATATATGCAAGCAGTAGATCTTAAATAGTTGATACATGATTAATGTTTAGCCGTGACATGATGGAACTCCTGTGAAGCATTTGCAACACTCTATGAAACAATCTCCTGAATATTCACGAAAGCTGGGTATTCTTAATCCGGTGTTACATGCACGTTACATGAGTTTTCTTTTTAGAATAAAAAGTGATACATGCACGGTACATGAGTTTTATTTTTAGAATAAAAAGTGGTATAACACTTGTTTGTTTACATGACAGGTACATGAGTTCTCTTTACATAGCAATACAATAACACTGCAAACGGAGTTGCATAAGTGGTACATTGTGGATAAGCGGTTACACAATGAAAATTGGGGTATAAAAATGAGTGTGGACCGGTTTTCCGGTCATAGAGTCATAGTAGCTCCTCAAGTGAGATGAGAGGGGAAGTTTTTTTTGGTTGATCGCTCAGAAACTGGGTAAACTGTTGGACTTAGTGCGGCAGGGGGAGATGGCCAATCTTCTTGTTCCACAGCCTCGGTCTCGGCGCGGCATAGGCATCGGTTGTTTCGGCCGCTGGTGTCTCTGGCTGGGAAGTCTTCGGCGCAGCATAACTGTCGGTTGTGCTGGCTGCCTCCGTCTCCGACTTGGTAGTCTTTGGCGCAGCATAGGTGTCGGTTGTGCTAGCTATCAATGTCTCTGGCTGAGCATTCTTTGACACGGTGTAGCTATCAGATGTTGCAGCCACCGACGTCTCCGGTTGGGACTTCTGTGGCGCGGCATAGCTATCGGTGGTGTCGGCTACTGGTACCTTTGGCTCCTCCTTCTTTGGTTCCTCCTTCTTCAGCTCCTCCTTTGCCGCGGTGTAGGTGTCAGGTAAGCTGGCCGCGATCTCCTCCTTCTTGGGCTCCTCCTTTGGCTCCTCCTTCTTTGGCTCAGTGTAGGTGTCAAGTGAGTTGGTCGCTATCTCCTCCTTCGGCTCTTCCTTCTTTGGCTCCTCCTTATTTGGCTCCTCCTTTGGCTTGGTGTAGGTGTCAGGTGTGACGGGCATGACCTCCACCTTCTTTAGCTTATCCTTCTTGGACTCCTCTTTCTTTGATTCCACCTTTGGTGCAGCGTAGGTATCGGGCGTGGCAGCTTCTGGCTTCTTCATCTCTTCCTTCGGTGCGACGTAAGCATCAGTTGTGGCCGGCGCCAACGACTTGGTCTTGTCATTCTTCTTAGGCTCTTCCTTCTTTGGCATCTCCGGTTTCTTCTCGACCCCAACCTTCTTGGGGGAATCTACTTTTGCTTTTTGTTTCTTCTCCGCACCGGTGTATCCAGAGGCGTCCTTCTTGCCTTTGGACTTATTCTCGGCACCATGGTCGTTTTTCCCTTTCGGTTTCTTCTCGGTGGTGGAAGGCTGGGAGAGCTCGCTCTTTTTTTTGGATTTCTTCTTGGAGGCAATCTCGGATTTCTTCTCCCCGGCGGCCTTGGTGGCACCTTCGGGTTTCTTCTCCATGCCGGCATATCCAGAGGAGCTTACCGAATTCTTCTCTGCAGCAACATTATCGGGGCCGACATCAGGTTTCTTCTTAGCACCGGCGTAGTCGGCGACGACTTCGGGTTTCTTCTCTGCGCTAGCGGAGACGTCAGAGACGGCTTCAGGTTTCTTCTCAGGGACAGCAGAGGCGTCAGTGGCGGCCTCAAGTTCCTTCTCAGCGCTGGCGGAGACGTCAGAGGCGGCTTCGGGTTCCTTCTCGGCATTGGCGGAGACGGCTTCGGGTTTCTTCTCAGCATTGGCAGAGACGTAGGAGTCGGCCTCAGGTTTCTTCTCAGCGGTGGCGGAGACATCGGAGGCGGCTTCAGGTTTCTTCTCGGCACTGGCGGAGTCGACTTCGGGTTTCTTTTCAACGCTAGCGGAGACGTAGGAGTCAGCCTCTGGTTTCTTCTTTGCGTTGGCAGAGACGTCGGAGGCAGCCTCGTGTTTCTTTTCAGCGCTGGCGGAGACGTCAGAGGCGGCTTCAGCTTTCTTCTCGGTGCTGGCAGAGACGTAGGAGTCGGCCTCGGGTTTCTTCTCAGCACTGGTAGAGACATCAGAGGCAGCTTTGGGTTTATTCTCGGCGCTGGCTGCGACGGCTTCTGGTTTCTTCTCAGCGCTGGCGGGGACATAGGAGTCGGCCTCGGGTTTTGTCTCAGCGCTGGTGGAGACGTCCGAGGCGGCATCAGATTTCTTCACTCCACCACCATAGTCAAGATCGTCGGCGACAGCGAGGGGGCTGGTGGAGGCAACCGCGAGGGAGAGAAGAAGCGCTAGAGCGAGCTGGGCTCTCATGGCAATCAACGGGACAGTGGTGGTGTGGCAGTGGAATGAAATGCCAGCAAGAGGTTGGAAGGTATTTGACTGGCGAGCGAGGGAGGGAACGAGAGGTGGCGCCGGTCTTGCATTTTCCCTGGAACAGTAGCCACTAATCTCCAACTAATTGATCCTGTAAAATTACGAGCCTGCCGTGAAGAAAGGAGCCGAAAGAGAAGGCGGGAGCTTTACAATCTCCGGTTTTGCTAAATAATAAGGATCCTTTTTTAACATCTTTTCTGGGAGAACAATGTGCTGTTTTCTAAAATACTCCCTCCGTTCTTAAATGCTTGTCTTTCTAGGTATTTTAACAAGTGACTACGTACGGAACAAAATGAGTGCTGTTTTCCAAAATACTCCCTCCGTTCTTAAATACTTGTCTTTCTAGGCATTTCAACAAATGACTACGTACGGAGCAAAATGAGTGAATCTACACTCTAAAATATGTCTACATACATCCGTATCTAGTAGTCATTTGAAATGTCTAGAAAGACAAATATTTAGGAACGGAGAGAGTAGGCAGCATGCATGCAATTTTCTTTTTCTTTTTTTGAGAGACGCAGTTTTCTCAATAACATGTGGGCCCAGACCCGAGCTGTCGACCATAACAAACGGAGGGGCCGAACAATGTGTTACCACTAGACGCAAATCAGATTACTTGTTATCAAACAAGACACACCTCAAACCCTAAAAAAATAAATCAAAACACCCCTCAAGAAAAAATCTGACAACTCAGACATGTTGCAAAAAATTGCTTTCATGCATCTAGCAAAATTACCATGCTATATAGCCATGGTTGCAGCAAGTTCATCGCAATGGAAGATGGGATATTGCTGACTACAGAAACTCTAGATCTTCCTTCTGCTGCTCCAGAACAACTGTGGCAAGTGCCCGTCTATACGCCGCTGATCTCGCGTTCCTGACAAGAACACAGATCTCTTGACCCAGCATACTCTTTTCATTCCATTGCTCTTGTCGCAACGCCGCCAGAAGCCTTGCATCACAGAACGCAACCGCAGCACCATCCTTCCCAGTGCTGCCATAATTAAAGCAGATGCAGGCTGAGTGTTCATTAGACAGGACAACATAACACTGACATGTGCCAGTTGACAAGGAGAGCAAGTGTTAACCTTCCATGTACGAAACCAGTCGTGACAAAGCCTATCGGCCATCTCAATGCTTTCCGTGTGGTGTCATCTTTGGGACCCAGACATGGAAAATAAGAACTGATATGGGACTGCGGGAGCTGGACTTCCCATTTTTCTAGACATTGTTCCTCATCCTCCTCTGATCTGTAGCAATCACGAAAATGGATGACTTTTCTTTTACAGATTCATTCATTGCTTCCTTCCTATAAAAGAAAGCGGTGGGGTACAGAACTAAATGTTTTCGATTAAAAGAAGAGTAGCAAACGGATTTTTTTGAAAACGAAACCACACTCTACTAAATAAAATAACTGTGAACTATCTAAAAGAAGGGCAGCATGAATGTTATGGCTTGCAGTATATGTGAACCAGAATTTTCTTGCCTGCACGTCTACACCTACTCAATATACTCTTTTTGGAAGAATTTAATATAGCTCCAATGTCCAAACCTCCATCAGCAAATATAAAGCTTACAGATTTGTACCTGGTTTTCCAAGCTGTAAGATCTGATAAAAATGGTGCACAAACTACAGCGCCATCTTCAAAGAAACCTTCCTTGAACACTCGAATCAGGACCCTTACAAGGTATAATCCATTTACAGGAGATGGCGTCTTAACAGTGCCACCAGAAGCCAATTTGGGTTCATCAATATCGATTTCCATCTCAGATGAAGAACTCAAAGACATTATATCAAGTTCTTTCACATAATGTCTCAACGTTTGAATGGTTCTTGGCACAAAGAGTTGGAATGAAGCAACGACAGTTGTCGGTGATGATCCAGAATCTCCACAGTTGGAATTTAATGAGAAACACTCAGGTAACACCGTATCAGAAGGCTTTAAGTCATCTACTTCAAGACATCTCACCGTGCCATCTTCTTTATTTAAACTAGCCATGATATGATGCCATGAAGGAGGTACAGGAACTCTTGGAGGTCTCTTGGCAGCAGGGCGGTACTCAGCTGCTTTATCAAAAACAGCAGCCTCTTTTGTCATAAATGATGAATATGCTTTGCTGTCTGGGTAATCATAAGGGAAGCATGGTATCTTTAACTACAAAAAGGATGGCCAGTGTATTAATATTGAAGATATATCCAAATGAGCAATGGAAGCGGAATCAGCACTGCTCTCCTTAATGCAAAATACCGAATAGTAACAGATGCCATAGAAGTACAAAACTATATAAGGAAGCTAATTCAGCAAAGGCAATAACAATTATAAGAACCTCGTGTTACATATACAATACCTGTGATGCAATCCACCGTCTCTCTCTTAAGCCAATCGCGTGTGCACCATGAGATACTAGAAAGAGCCAAAAAGGCTTTACCCAGCTCAAAGGCACGATAATGGACCACCTGTACATTCATTGAATGTCAAACAGCAATTAGCTCAAAGAGAGAACATGAAGCAATAAGAAATCTTCAAATAAAGGGGGTAACATGCTGATGTAATATAAATAGCAAAACCCTATAATAAGAAGATTAACCAAACAGATAAAAAATGCTGGAATTACCCGAGGGTACCAACCTTTCTTTAGCATGTTTCAGAAGAATAACAGGGCAGGATCGACTGAAGCAACCATTCGCTTGAATTGCTTGTCCTTGGTCATTTTCAGAATCCAGGCAGAAAAAATTCATACGTCTGTGGTGTTTTTCCATACAAAGGATCTCCTCTGCCACTGGGGGAATTATCTTACAGCCAGAATCCCACATTTCTCTACAGTCAGAAAGGAGCAAATCATGCCTTCCAGAGTGCATTTGCATTGATGAGAATATGTGTCTCTCCTCGGATGGTGCCTCCAGGTCTCCCCCCTCCAAGAGTTTGTTCTCCTGGTTCGTAACTGTTTCCGAAGGAGAATCTGTCCCCTGAGATGAAACCTCCCTGGGGTCATGAACTATCATGGACAGTATAGCACCAGGCTGAAGAATCTCAGCATGATCGATGACAGATGCTTCCAAAACATGAGGGCCAGTAGAGGAATACACAGAATGATCAGTTGGTTTAGACATATCACTTGTATCAAGTATCCTGTTGATCATACTTCAATAGCTCTCGTTAGAAAAATGTATGTTAGTATGCATAGACATAATTATTATGAATGCAAAAAAGAAAGGAAAAAGAAAGAATAACTTACTTACTAACTGGGTGCAATATACTCTTAAGAGATTGCATAGCCTTGCATCCCATGACTTCCAATCTTGCAATTTTCCCCTCTAGTGAACAACAGTTGACCAGAACACCAGAATCTTGCATCTGCAATGTGAGGCAACATATTTTTTTGGCAATATGTGAGGCAACATATTGAATAGTGGCAAGAGAGTAAGGATGGTTCACTACACGGAAGAAATTTGTTTTTATAATTGCTATGGAGAAGTAAGCCCTGAGTTGCATAAGATAAATTAAGCAAACCAACAGCAGATAGGTTTGTTCTTTCAGATAATAAGAATAGATAATTTTTGAGTGTCAAGATACTCGTACTAAGCAGATGAATGTCCCTCAGTAGAATTTAAGAACTGTTCAATTACTAACTTTATGTTTTAAAATCATGAAACAACGGAATTGGCTCTGCTAATGTTCTTTTAATGATGAAACAACAAAATTGACTTGTATCTCCTGGTTAAATAATAGCATGTGAACTCATGGTTATACTTGGACAGGGAGACTCGCATATAAATCATGAGATATGGCAAGAGTTATTCTACTGTTGTTTGTCTTAGACCCCAGTATTGACATGCATGCTATAAATGTTGGACATTCAACTCTTTAAATATAAAGAAAATGGACAGGTTTCCTTGAAGTCGACTGAATGTAGGTAAGATAAACAAAACAAAAAGGATAGACAAAGAGCACACAAAGAAAAGCGAGCATTCTGATTCTACAGAAATAGATGAAGCACCTGTTTGTCACATGCAATTCTTATTGCATCCAGCCCTTCATCCAGCATAGCAGGATGAATCCATATCCATAATTGGCGTTGTGATGAACTGCAGCTTCCTTGACTAAATCTAGTTTCAGAATTGGACAAATCTGCTTCTTTGGCCTCCAATTTGCTACTCCCTATTGAGAATGGCCGCCACATGTATGTCACTGGTCCAACAACATGAGAGTGGGGGCACCCAGCACGCCGAAGCTGGAAAGACCAATCAAGACGCACTTGTCATTCCAAACACTGTTCTACCTACACTGTCTGGTAAATATGCAAATACCGTAGCGTTCTCAATGCAAACACCTTGCATAACTTTATCTTGTAGGTGCTTTAAGTCAGGTGTTTTATCTGCAGGAGATGGACAAATAACCATTCCCAGAATGGATAATAGGGAGTCCTACAAAAGTTAGCCAGCAACAAGATTAGTTTGTTAAACTATTACAAATGTCAGTCGGTATTCGGTAATAAAGACAATCAAGATATAAAGCACAGGCTAGCAACAGAAGAAGGAACTTCCACCTCTGGACCGTCTAGTTGAATCGGAATGAAGTAGCTAGCATCATGAACAATTGTTCCAGTTTTCAACCGCTTGAGAACTGCCCTTGAACCCCTCCCGCTGCAAGATGAGATGCTGACCTTGTTACTCATTTAAATCCACATATACGATCTTAGTGTTCACAAAATATAATCAATTTGTGAAGTTAGTCCACTGGATGTAAGATTAATTTCAGGAACACTACTAACTTGTACAGCCTATCACATTCTACTCCACACAATAATGGAACTGGCACGTAATGATTTGCACACAAGCTTTGCCTTTTGCCACTTACATGAGCTAGCAATTTACATCCTTTTGCTAACCAAAAACGCTGTTTCAGAAAAGAGAATTACAAAGGATCGAAACTGAGAAGCAAGCTACAGTGGAATGATGAGAATTGCCTTTCATTATGAATCAACACTACAATTTGACACTGCTTTGAGCACGCTGACCAAATAAATTAACACTTCAGCGTAGAAAACTGTATCTCATCTCCTCTCTCGGTTTGAGCAGAGGAACACAAATGGAAGGGCTCTTTTGGCACTCACCTCCCCTGGGAGCAAATGGGCAAGACGAAACCCCACCGTCTTGCCATGGTGAACCTCTTGGCATGCCATAGGTGAGTGCGCAGCCGCCGCGCGCCGTCGCCAGCGAATGAGAACCCCTCCGCAGGGTTGCCAGCTAGCTCTTGCCGGCGCCTCACCCTCCTCGACTGACGCGCCGAGGGGTTACCCTCCTCAGGAGCCTGGCCCGCCGCGGCACCTCTGCTTGCGCGGCGGCGCTTGGAGGGGAGGTGCCCCGTGGTGCGGCGGCGTGCGGAGCGGGGCTGCTGGAAGCGGCCGTCGACGCGAGCTGAGACGGCCGCGTGCAGGGATCGTAGCTCTCCGACGCGGTCAGACGCGAAGCGCCGAACTTCGAGCTGCCGCGGTGGCGGGGGCACCGCGCCGCCGCCAGCCATTACTGGAATGGAAGGGTTTGTGAGAGTTTAGGGCCTGTTCGGAACCTCTCCCGACTCCTCCAACTCTGTAAATTCTGCTTCTCGCTCCACCCAGCGCCAGCTTGGGCCAGCTGGGACCAGCCCAATTCAGCAACCTGTACAGAGGCGAGGGCAAACAGGCGTCAATGGCTCGGGCGTCAATGGCGATGGGGTCGCTGCTTCTGGCTGGCGGCGGGGTCTCGGGTGTACGGGCTCCAGCGGGGAAGAGGTTCGGATGGATGAATCTGCCGGCGGAGGACTGGTTCCGTCCGGCGATCGGGAGATCCGGGCGCGGCGGCGGGATGGGCGGTGCTGCGCCCTGCGGAGGGTCCGAGACTCGAGAGGGAGAGATGTCGAGGACACGAGCAGACCCGGCACGGCGCGGCCCACCTAGGCACGCCTAATACACGGGCCGTGCGGGCCGGCACTCGTGCCGCGCTCCCTGACTGAGACCCCAGAAGGAAACGGGACGACCCATTGGCACGTTGAGCCCAGCAGTAGTTTCTGGGCCTATTTCGACTGTTTGGGGGCCTAATGTATAAAAAAAATCTGAAAAATAAAATAAAAAAGTAAACGGGTCGTGCCGGCGCTCGTGCCTATCCTCGTGGCCCAGGCACAATCTAGGCGGGCCACATGCCAGCACATCCTGATTATAAACATGTGGGTAAAGGCCCACCACAGGCCCGACACACAGGCTACAGGGCCAGCACGCCAAGACCTACCCATTTGACCGGGACCTCCTAATGGGCGCCTTCTGCGCCGGTTGAAGGTTCCAGCGCCCACGCGCCTGCACATATGGGCTGGCCCACCGCGAGGGACGCGATCGATTGTCCCGCGAAGAAAACACAAAAAAAATAGCGTGTACGAGTAATCGAACTCGCGCCACAAAAAAAGTAGCGTGTACGAGTAATCGAACTCGCGCCATGCAGCCAGAACTAACTAAAATAATCAGCTAACCACCACACCACCTGAGCGCCAGTGATTAATAACAACGCAAAAACTTTAAGAATCATTGTGTCCGCGCTATTTATTAGACTTTTGAGTTAATTCGTTTTTTCAAAATTTTATTTTTTTATGAAAAAGGGATCATCAAATTTCGAAAATAGTTCACGAATATTTTTTTATGAACTTAAAAACAGTTCATCGAAGTTTTTTAAAAAGTTCATCAAGTTTGAAAAAAAGTTCATTGATTTTGAGAAAAGTTCACCAAATTTTAAAAATGTTCATTGAATTCGAAAAAAAAAGATCATCAAATTTGAAAAATGTTCATAGAATTTGAAAAAAGTTCACAGAATTGGTAAAAGTTCATCAAATTTGAAAAAAAGTTCATTGAATTGAAAAAAAAGTATATCGAATTTGAAAAAAAGTTCACCAAGTTTGAAAAAAAAGTTCATTGATTTTGAGAAAAGTTCACCAAATTTTAAAAATGTTCATTGAATTCGAAAAAAAGTTCATCGAATTTCAAAAAAGTTCATAGAATTTCAAAAAAGTTCACAGAATTTGTAAAAAAAAGTTCATCGTATTTAAAAAAAAGTTCATTGAATTTGAAAAAATGTTCATTGAATTTGAAAAAGTTCATCAAATTCGAAAAAAGTTCACGAATGTTTAAAATGTATTTTTAGAAAAGTTTAGCAAAACAACTGTTCCAAAAACGAAAAAGGAAATAAAATAAAAAACCCAAACAAAAGCATTCTAGGAAAAAAAGAAAAAAAAAGAAAAGGTATAACAAGGAAAAAGCTTTGAGTAAACAATTTCAGGAGGGTGGCTTGTTGATTGTCACAGCGAACACTGAGCCAAGAGATTGGTAGTTCGAGTCACATTGCACACGTTCTTTTTTGCGTCTCTAAAAACAGGAAAAAAAAGTAACATGGGCCGGCCCAGGGCGGTGCGTGGGGTGTGCGCCCTGTACGGTTAAGCCTATAACCGGCGCTACGGGCGCCGTTTAGGAAATGCCCATTTGACCACCTTTGAACACGAGTGGACTGTCTAATCGTTTTCTTTGATGGTGGCAATGCTTTTTCTCCACGAATGCTATACCTTGCTCTCTTTTTTGAGTTGATGCTATATATCACATACAACATGTATATAACATCGTCTCAAAGGCCCGCGTATATAAGGCCGGTCCATTAGTCAGGTCACACTGTCGCTAGCGGTCACTCCCTGTTCGACGTAGTGGTGTGGTCTATTTTTCTTCTTTCAATTTTTTCTTTTTCTTCACCGGTTTTCTTCGGCTTTGGTTTTTTCATTATTTTTCTTGGTTTCTTTCATGGTTTTATAAAAAAGCATTCTCATTTTTTTTCTTGGTTTTTCATTATTTTATTGACTTTTTGCTTTTTTGTTTTTTTTGTTTTTTTGTTTCTTTACGTTTCTTTTTCATTTTTATTGATTTTACTTGTTTTCTTTGTACATTTGAATATTTTATATAAACATTACATGTTTTTCAAATACATGCTTAATTTTTTGACAAATTATATTTTTTTTATGTCTAATTTTACAGACACACTGTACATTTTCTTATACACAATGAAAATTATTTTTATATACACATTTAACATTTTACAAATACATGTTTAACATTTTTTACATTTATTTTTTATGTCTGTTTTTCATGAGCATTGTATGTTTTCTGTATACACGAGAAACAAATGAAAACAAAAAATGTGAAAAAACGAGCACTTTGAGGCCTGTGAGCACCCGTCGGCCCAGTCTAGCACTTGCTTCAGGCGAGGTAGCCATAGGCAAGACATAGGTGCGTTTGCATTTTTGGGTGGAGCTGGGTTTTCATAGCTTCTCTAATTTGCACTATGGCCCAGTTTAGATTTTTTACAACAAGGTGGAGACACTCACGGCGCCAAATTTCATTTAAGCATGCACTCTGCAGGATGGTCCAAACGCGACACTACATGAGAGACCCTTCGACGAAACTGTGTGCGATGCCATAATCGCAAACAGTGGTATAAAAAACCGTCAAAAAAGGTGCAAAACGTTTGCGATGATGGATGCATTAAACACGGTTCAAATTTTAGTTATGTGTGTGATGCAGGGCATACGGTTCAATTCAATTAACTGTTTGGGATAAGGAGAAACAAAAGAAACGGGCAGCCACATGAAGGTGTGTGCGATATACAGCATACGGGTCACTAGTATAAACTGTGTGTGATTAGGCAACACAATGCAAACGGTTCAACTGAACAAGATGTATGTGATACGCGGCAACAGGTCCGTAATCAGAAATATGTGCGAAGACCAATAATAACACAGACGATTGCTGCTAATAAGCCGTGTGATTTGCTTTGTCTACAGAAGAATAACATGTGTGTGTAACTGAAATAAATATCCAATTACATAAGTGACTATACAGATCATTCGCGCACACCTCAATAAACAATTGCATGCACTCTAAAGTAGGAGAAACGATCATCTAGTCATCTACTTCTTGTGACGCTCCCGCCACTGCTATGTGATACGTCTCCGTCGTATCTACTTTTCCAAACACTTTTGCCCTTGTTTTGGACTCTAACTTGCATGATTTGAATGGAACTAATCCGCACTGACGCTGTTTTCAGCAGAATTGCCATGGTGTTATTTATGTGCAGAAACCAAAGTTCTCGGAATGACCTGAAACTCCACGGAGATTATTTTTAAAAATAATAAAAAATACTGGCAAAGAATCAAGGCCGGGGGGGCATACCCTAGCCACGAGGGTGGGGGCGTGCCCCCTGCCTCGTGGGCCCCCTGGAGCTCCACCGACCTCAACTCCAACTCCATATATTCGTGTTCGGGGAGAAAAAAATAAAGGAGAAGGATTCATCGCGTTTTACGATACGGAGCCGCCGCCAAGCTCTAAACTCTCTCGGGATGGCTGATCTGGAGTCCGTTCGGGGCTCCGGAGAGGGGAATCCGTCGCCGTCGTCATCATCAACCATCCTCCATCACCAATTTCATGATGCTCACCGCCGTGCGTGAGTAATTCCATCGTAGGCTTGCTGGACGGTGATGGGTTGGATGAGATTTATCATGTAATCGAGTTAGTTTTGTTAGGGTTTGATCCCTAGTATCCACTATGTTCTGAGATTGATGTTGCTATGACTTTGCTATGCTTAATGCTTATCACTAGGGCCCGAGTGCCATGATTTCATATCTGAACCTATTATGTTTTCATGAATATATGTGAGTTCTTGATCCTATCTTGCAAGTCTATAGTCACCTACTATGTGTTATGATCCGGCAACCCCGAAGTGACAATAATCGGGACCACTCCCGGTGATGACCATAGTTTGAGGAGTTCATGTATTCACCATGTGTTAATGCTTTGGTCCGGTACTATATTAAAAGGAGGCCTTAATATCCCTTAGTTTCCGCTAGGACCCCGCTGCCACGGGAGGGTAGGACAAAAGATGTCATGCAAGTTCTTTTCCATAAGCACGTATGACTATATTCGGAATACATGCCTACATTACATTGATGAATTGGAGCTAGTTCTGTGTCACCCTATGTTGTGACTGTTACATGATGAACCACATCCGGCATAATTCTCTATCACCGATCCATTGCCTACGAGCTTTCCATATATTGTTCTTTGCTTATTTACTTTTCCGTTGCTACTGTTACAATCACTATAAAACACCAAAATATTACTTTTGCTACCATTACCTTTTACTACCGTTACCACTACTATCATATTACTTTGCTACTAAATACTTTGCTGCAGATATTAAGTTTCCAGGTGTGGTTGAATTGACAACTCAGCTGCTAATACTTGAGAATATTCTTTGGCCCCCCTTGTGTCGAATCAATAAATTTGGGTTGAATACTGATACGTCTCCAACGTATCTATAATTTTTGATTGCTCCATGCTATATTATCTACTGTTCTGGACATTATTGGGCTTTATTATCCACTTTTATATTATTTTTGGGACTAACCTATTAACCGAAGGCCCAGCCCAGAATTGCTACTTTTTGCCTGTTTTAGGGTTTCGAAGGAAAGGAATATCAAACGGACTCCAAACGGAATGAAATATTCGGGAACGTGATTTTCTCAATGAACAAGACCCGGGAGACTTGCACCCTACGTCAAGAAAGAAAAGAGGAGGCCACGAGGTAGGGGGGCGCGCCTACCCCCCCCCCCAGGCGTGCCCTCCACCCTCGTGGGCCCCCTGTTGCTCCACCGACGTACTCTTTCCCCCTATATATACCTACGTACCCCCAGACGATCAAATACGGAGCAAAAACCCTAATTCCACCGCCGTAACTTTCTGTATCCACGAGATCCCATCTTGGGGCCTGTTCCGGAGCTCCGCCGGAGGGGGCATCGATCACGGAGGGCTTCTACATCAACACCATAGCCCCTCCGATGAAGTGTGAGTAGTCTACCTCAGACCTACGGGTCCATAGTTAGTAGCTAGATGGCTTCTTCTCTCTTTTTGGATCTCAATACAATGTTCTCCCCCTCTCTTGTGGAGAACCATTCGATGTAATCTTCTTTTTGCGGTGTGTTTGTTGAGACCGATGAATTGTGGGTTTATGGTCAAGTCTATCTATGAACAATATTTGAATCTTCTCTGAATTCTTTTATGTATGATTGGTTATCTTTGCAAGTCTCTTCGAATTATCAGTTTGATTTGGCCTACTAGATTGATCTTTCTTGCAAAGGGAGAAGTGCTTAGCTTTGGGTTCAATCTTGCGGTGTCCTTTCCCAGTGACAGTAGGGGCAGCAAGGCACGTATTGTATTGTTGCCATCGAGGATAACAAGATGGGGTTTTCTTCATATTGCATGAGTCTATCCCTCTACATCATGTCATCTTGCTTAAGGTGTTACTTTGTTTTTAACTTAATACTCTAGATGCATGCTGGATAGCGGTCGATGAGTGGAGTAATAGTAGTAGATGCAGGCAGGAGTCGGTCTACTTGTCTCGGGCGTGATGCATATATACATGATCATACCTAGATATTCTCATAACTATGCTCAATTCTGTCAATCGCTCAACAGTAATTTGTTCACCCTCCGTAGAATACTTATGCTCTCGAGAGAAGCCACTAGTGAAACCTATGGCCCCTGGGTCTATCTTTATCATATTGATCTCCTACTACTTAGTTATTTCCTTTGCTATTTACTTTGCCTTTATTTTACTTTGCATGTTTTATCATAAAAATACCAAAAATATTATCTTATCATATCTATCAGATCTCACTCTCGTAAGTGGCCTTATAGGGATTGACAACGCCTATTTGCGTTGGTTGCGAGGATTTATTTGTTTTGTGCAGGTACGAGGGACTCACGCGTAGCCTCCTACTGGATTGATACCTTGGTTCTCAAAAACTGAGGGAAATACGCTACTTTGCTGCATCATCCCTTCCTCTTCGGGGAAAATCAACGCAATGCTCAAGAGGTAGCAAGAAGGATTTCTGGCGCCGTTGCCGGGGAGGTCTACGCAAAAGTCAACATACCAAGTACCCATCACATACCCTTATCTCCCGGATTACATTATTTGCCATTTGCCTCTCGTTTTCCTCTCCCCCACTTCACCCTTGCCATTTTATTCGCCCTCTCTCTCTATCCTCCCTCTCTTTCTCTATTTGCCTCTTTTTGCCCGCTCGCTTTTTGTTTGCTTGTGTGTTAGTTTGCTTGCTTGTCGTTATGGCTAGTCCCTTATCTTCTCCGTTATCTTCTGAGACTGAAATTCTAAATTTTAAGCAAAGGGAGGAAGAAAATCTGAAAGATGCTTGGTATAGAATTTGCAATGCTCAAAATAGATCTACTAGGAAGCAATCTACTTCCGTTCTTCTTCGCAATTTTTATGTAGGCATTACTCCTTGGCACCGTTATGTTCTTGATACTATTACCAGAGGGAATTTTTTGGGTAGCCATACTTTTGATTCTTATAATGTTATGTTAGATTTATTTGGCTCACCTCCTCTCTTGGTTAATGGAACTATATTAACTTTGGAGCATGTAATGCAAAGGCTTGAAATTATTGAAAATAAGGTTGCTACCGTAGAGTTAATCGAAAATTTGGATAAAAATATCCACATCCGAATCTCTCAATATGGATCTAAAGTAGGAGTTACTTTGAAAGATATTAAAGAAAAGGAACCCATAGTTAATGAGAAAATAAATCACGATTCCGTTAGGATCGATAAACTTGAGGATATTATTACCAACTTGGGAACCGCTTTTTCTTCCGTAAAGAATATTCCAAGTCCTTCCAATAAAGTTGCCAAGCTTATGTACATTCCTAAAAATAAGGGTGAATCCTCTAGTAAGGATGCGGATCTCAAATTTATAAGTATTCATCCCAATCTTTTTGCTATCATTAAGGAACCATTTGTTACAAATGAATTTTTAGATCTTGTGCCTAAAATTTTGATAATTAATAAAAATAAAGAAATTCCTAAAGATGGTAGATGCCTAATTGAAGAGTTGCCGACCAAAAATGGCAATACCTAGATCTATTCTTGCTTGTTATGCCTAGCTAGGGGCGTTAAATGATAGCGCTTGTTGGGAGGCAACCCAATTTTATTTTTATTTCTTGCTTTTTGCTCCTGTTTAGTAATAAATAATTTATCTAGCCTCTGTTTTGGTTGTGTTTTTTGTTTTTAATTAGTGTTTGTTCCAAGTAGAACCGTTGGGAAGATTTGGGGAAAGTCTTGTTGAACTTGCTGTAAAAAAACAGAAATTTTAGCGCTCACGAGAACTGCTGTCATTTTTATTTGGAAAGTGATATTTAGTTAATTCTTTTTGCAGATGAGTAATAGATAAATTTCTCACGTCCAGCAATTTATTTTAGAATTTTTGGGGTTCCATATCTTACGCTATCTACAGATCACTACAGACTGTTCCGTTTTTGACAGATTCTGTTTTTCGTGTGTTGTTTGCTTATTTTGATGAATCTATGGCTAGTAAAATAGTTTATAAACCATAGAGAAGTTGAAATACAGTAGGTATAACACCAATATAAATAAAGAATTAGTTCATTACAGTACCTTGAAGTGGTCTTTTATTTTCTTTCGCTAACGGAGCTCACGAGATTTTCTACTTTAAGTTTTGTGTTGTGAAGTTTTCAAGTTTTGGGTAAAGATTTGATGGATTATGGAACAAGGAGTGGCAAGAGTCTAAGCTTGGGGATGCCGATGGCACCCCCAATATAATCTAAGGATACCTAAAAGCCAAAGCTTGGGGATGCCCCGGAAGGCATCCCCTCTTTCGTCTACTTCTATTGGTAACTTTACTTGGAGCTATATTTTTATTCGCCACATGATATGTGTTTTGCTTGGAGCGTCTTGTATTATTTGAGTCTTTGATTTTTAGCTTATCACAATCATCCTTACTGTACACACCTTTTGAGAGAGCCATACATGATTTGGAATTTGTTAGAATACTCTATGTGCTTCGCTTATATCTTTTGAGTTATATAGTTTTGCTCTAGTACTTCACTTATACCTTTTAGAGCACGGTGGTGGATTTGTTTTATAGAAACTATTGATCTCTCATTCTTCACTTAGATTATTTTGAGAGTCTTAGTAGCATGGTAATTTTCTTAAAATCCTAATATGCTAGGTATACAAAGTTAGTAAAATTTTCTTAAGAGTGTTTTGAATACTAAGAGAAGTTTGATGCTTGATGATTGTTTTGAGATATGGAGGTAATATATCAAAGTCGTGCTAGTTGAGTAGTTGTGAAATTGAGAAATACTTGTGTTGAAGTTTGTAGGTCCCGTAGCATGCACGTATGGTAAACTTTATGCAACAAATTTGAAACATGACGTGTTATTTGATTGTCTTCCTTATGAGTGGCAGTCGGGGACGAGCGATGGTCTTTTCCTACCAATCTATCCCCCTAGGAGCATGCGCGTAGTACCGAGGTTTTTGATGACTTGTAGATTTTTGCAATAAGTATGTGAGTTCTTTATGACTAATGTTGAGTCCATGGATTATACGCACTCTCACCCTTCCATCCTCGCTAGCCTCTTCGGTACCGTGCATTGCCCTTTCTCACATTGAGAGTTGGTGCAAACTTCACCGGTGCATCCAAACCCCATGATATGATACGCTCTTTCACACATAAACCTCCTTATATCTTCCTCAAAACAGCCACCATACCTACCTATTATGGCATTTCCATAGCCATTCCGAGATATATTGCCATGCAACTTTCCATCATTCCGTTCATCATGACACATTCATTATTGTCATATTGCTTAGCATGATCATGTAGTTGACATAGTATTTGTGGCAAAACCATCGTTCATAATTCTTTCATACATGTTACTCTTGGTCCATCGCATATCCCGATACACCGCCGGAGGCATTCATATAGAGTCATCTTTGTTCTAGTATCGAGTTGTAATCATTGAGTTGTAAATAAATAAAAGTGTGATGATCATCATTTTATAGAGCATTGTCCCAAGTGAGGAATAAAAAAATATAAAGGCCATAAAAAAGAGAAAGGCCATAAAAAAGAGAAAGGCCATAAAAAAGAGAAATGCCATAAAAAATAGAAGGCCCAAAAAAAGAAAAATGAGAGAAAAAGAGAGAAGGGACAATGTTACTATCCTTTGCCACACTTGTGCTTCAAAGTAGCACCATAATCTTCATGATAGAGAGTCTCTTGTTTTGTCACTTTCATATACTAGTGGGAATTTTTTCATTATAGAACTTGGCTTGTATATTCCAACAATGGGCCTCCTCAAGTGCCCTAGGTCTTTGTGAGCAAGCAAGTTGGATGCACACCCACTAGTTTCTTTTGTTGAGCATTCATACATTTATAGCTCTAGTGCATCCGTTGCATGGCAATCCCTACTCCTTGCATTAACATCAATCGGTGGGCATCTCCATAGCCCATTGATTAGCCTCGTTGATGTGAGACTTTCTCCTTTTTTGTCTTCTCCACATAACCCCCCTCATTATATTCTATTCCACCCATAGTGTTATGTCCATGGCTCGCGCTCATATATTGCGTGAAAGTTTATAGGTTTGAGATTACTAAAGTATGAAACAATTGCTTGGCTTT
The DNA here is from genome assembly GCF_056163025.1 of Triticum urartu. Lineage (NCBI taxonomy): Eukaryota > Viridiplantae > Streptophyta > Magnoliopsida > Poales > Poaceae > Triticum > Triticum urartu. The sequence goes on along the minus strand of NC_141876.1, from coordinate 168,580,999 downwards.
CCATCGGGGTTGTGCATGATGAGAGCATTCTTGTGTGACGAAAATGAAACATGACTAAACTATATGATTTTGTAGGGATGAACTTTCTTTGGCCATGCTATTTTGAGAAGACATAATTGCTTAGTTAGTATGCTTGAAGTATTATTATTTTTATGTCAATATGAACTTTTGTCTTGAATCTTTCGGATCTGAATATTCAAACCACAATTGAGAAGAATTACATTAAAATTATGCCAAGTAGCACTCCGCATCAAAAATTCTGTTTTTATCATTTACCTACTCGAGGACGAGCAGGAATTAAGCTTGGGGATGCTTGATACGTCTCCGACGTATCTATAATTTTTGATTGCTACATGCTATATTATCTACTGTTTTGGACATTATTGGGCTTTATTATCCACTTTTATATTGTTTTTGGGACTAACCTATTAACCGGAGGCCCAGCCCAGAATTGCTGTTTTTTTTCCTGTTTTAGGGTTTCGAAGAAAAGGAATATCAAATGGACTCCAAACGGAATGAAACCTTCGGGGACATGATTTTCTCAACGAACAAGACCCGGGAGACTTGGACCCTATGTCAAGAAAGAAAAGAGGAGGCCACGAGGTAGGGGGCGCGCCTAGCCCCCCAGGCGCGCCCTCCACCCTCGTGGGCCCCCTGTTGCTCCACTGACGTACTCCTTCCTCCTATATATACCTACGTACCCCCAAACGATCAGATACGGAGCCAAAACCCTAATTCCATCGCCGTAACTTTCTGTATCCATGAGATCCCATCTTGGGTCCTGTTTCGGAGCTCCGCCGGAGGTGGCATCAATCACGGAGGGCTTCTACATCAACACCATAGCCCCTCCGATGAAGTGTGAGTAATTTACCTCAGACCTACGGGTCCATAGTTAGTAGCTAGCTGGCTTCTTCTCTCTTTTTGGGTCTCAATACAATGTTCTCCCCCTCTCTTGTGGAGAACCATTCGATGTAATCTTCTTTTTGCGGCGTGTTTGTTGAGACCGATGAATTGTGGGTTTATGATCAAGTCTATCTATGAACAATATTTGAATCTTCTCTGAATTCTTTTATGTATGATTGGTTATCTTTGCAAGTCTCTTTGAATTATCAGTTTGGTTTGGCCTACTAGATTGATCTTTCTTGCAAAGGGAGAAGTGTTTAGCTTTGGGTTCAATCTTGCGGTGTCATTTCCCAGTGACAGTAGGGGCAGCAAGGCACGTATTGTATTGTTGCCATTGAGGATAACAAGATGGGGTTTTCTTCATATTGCATGAGTCTATCCCTCTACATCATGTCATCTTGCTTAAGGTGTTACTTTGTTTTTAACTTAATACTCTAGATGCATGCTCGATAGCGGTCGATGAGTGGAGTAATAGTAGTAGATGCAGGCAGGAGTCGGTCTACTTGTCTCGGACGTGATGCATATATACATGATCATACCTAGATATTCTCATAACTATGCTCAATTCTGTCAATTGCTCAACAGTAATTTGTTCATCCTCCATAGAATACTTATGCTCTCGAGAGAAGCCACTAGTGAAACTATGGCCCCCGGGTCTATCTTTATCATATTGATCTCCTACTACTTAGTTATTTCCTTTGCTATTTACTTTGCCTTTATTTTACTTTGCATCTTTTGTCATAAAAATACCAAAAAAATTATCTTATCATATCTATCAGATCTCACTCTCGTAAGTGGCCTTATAGGGATCGACAACCCCTATTTGCGTTGGTTGCAAGGATTTATTTGTTTTGTGCAGGTACGAGGGAGCTGCGCGTAGCCTCCTACTGGATTGATACCTTGGTTCTCAAAAACTGAGGGAAATACTTACGCTACTTTGCTGCATCATCCCTCCCTCTTCGGGGAAAACCAACGCAGTGCTCAAGAGGTAGCAAATACTCTACCCTCGAAAACTGTTGCGATCCCCTATACTTGTGGGTTATCAAGACTATTTTCTGGCGCCGTTGCCGAGGTGCATAGCTATATTCTTTGAGTCACTTGGGATTTATATCTGCTGGTCACTATGAAGAACTTGAAAGACGCAAAAACAAAAAATTATCCCTCAACTACGAGGGGAGGTAAGGAACTGCCATCTAGCTCTGCACTTGATTCACCTTCTGTTTTCAAAATTGAGCTCTGGCACCTTTACAAATCCCTGCTTCCCTCTGCGAAGGGCCTATCTATTTACTTTTATGTTGAATCATCATCCTCTTATTAAAAAGCACCAGTTGGAGAGCACCACTGTCATTTGCATTCATTACTGTTAGTTTACATTGAGTATGACTTGACTGGATCTCTTTTACCATGAATTACAATGTCTAGTCAGTCCTTGATCTTTAAAGGTGCTCTGAATTTATGTTTTGCGGTCTCAGAAAGGGCTAGCGAGACACCATCTTGTTATATCATATTATGATTGTTTTGAGGAAGTGTTGTCATCCGAGATTTATTATTATTGCTCGCTAGTTGATTATGCTATTGATATGAGTAAACATGGGACCTAAGAGTTATTGTGAATATGGTTAGTTTGTAATCTTTGCTGAAAACTTGAATGTTGGCTTTACATATTTACAACAACAAGAGAAACAGAGTTTGTAAAAGTTTTTCTTTATCACTTTCAGTTTGTCAACTGAATTGCTTGAGGACAAGCAAAGGTTTAAGCTTGGGGGAGTTGATACGTCTCCGTCGTATCTACTTTTCCAAGCACTTTTGCCCTTATTTTGGACTCTAACTTGCATGATTTGAATGGAACTAACCCGGACTGACGCTGTTTTCAGCAGAATTGCCATGGTGTTATTTATATGCAGAAACAAAAGTTCTCGGAATGACCTGAAATCCACGGAAATTATTTTTAGAAATAATAAAAAATACTGGCAAAGAATCAAGGCCAGGGGGCCCAGACCCTAGCCATGAGGGTGGGGGGCGTGCCCCTACCTCGTAGGCCCCCTGGAGCTCCACCGACCTCAACTCCAACTCCATATATTCGTGTTCGGGGAGAAAAAAAATAAAGGAGAAGGATTCATCGCGTTTTACAATATGGAGCCGCTGCCAAGCCCTAAACTCTCTTGGGAGGGCTGATTTGGAGTCCGTTCGGGGCTCCGGAGAGGGGAATCCGTCGCCGTCGTCATCATCAACCATCCTCCATCACCAATTTCATGATGCTCACCACCATGCGTGAGTAATTCCATCGTAGGCTTGCTGGACGGTGATGGGTTGGATGAGATTTATCATGTAATCGAGTTAGTTTTGTTAGGGTTTGATCCCTAGTATCCACTATGTTCTGAGATTGATGTTGCTATGACTTTGCTATGCTTAATGCTTATCACTAGGGCCCGAGTGCCATGATTTCATATCTGAACCTATTATGTTTTCATGAATATATGTGAGTTCTTGATCCTATCTTGCAAGTCTATAGTCACCTACTATGTGTTATGATCCGGCAACCCCGAAGTGACAATAATCGGGACCACTCCCGGTGATGACCATAGTTTGAGGAGTTCATGTATTCACCATGTGTTAATGCTTTGGTCCGGTACTATATTAAAAGGAGGCCTTAATATCCCTTAGTTTCCGCTAGGACCCCGCTGCCACGGGAGGGTAGGACAAAAGATGTCATGCAAGTTCTTTTCCATAAGCACGTATGACTATATTCGGAATACATGCCTACATTACATTGATGAATTGGAGCTAGTTCTGTGTCACCCTATGTTATGACTGTTACATGATGAACCACATCCGGCATAATTCTCTATCACCGATCCATTGCCTACGAGCTTTCCATATATTGTTCTTTGCTTATTTACTTTTCCGTTGCTACTGTTACAATCACTATAAAACACCAAAATATTACTTTTGCTACCATTACCTTTTACTACCGTTACCACTACTATCATATTACTTTGCTACTAAATACTTTGCTGCAGATATTAAGTTTCCATGTGTGGTTGAATTGACAACTCAGCTGCTAATACTTGAGAATATTCTTTGGCTCCCCTTGTGCCGAATCAATAAATTTGGGTTGAATAGTCTACCCTCGAAAACTGTTGCGATCCCCTATACTTGTGGGTTATCACCATGTGGTTCGATCCCTCGTCTCGGGCAGAAAGAAGACAATCCTCATGTCAATGATTCTCCTGTACATATAGTAGCTTGTGTGCGCGTCCTTGACCGCGTACTTGACGTGTTATTCATCCAGTCTCTTATGCCAAACACTGTGCCAGACGTTCTTGTCCTTCTTGCTCTCTTCCTTCATCTTCGCGTAGTGGGGGCCGATGATGGCCGAGGCGAGGTCAACCAGGGAGTTCAGTTTGTTGCTGTCGCTCCCCCAGACCTTGTAGTGGTGCTGGATGTTGACAAGATTCCGGCATTTTAAGCCCGAAACCTTGAGCGCTTTTAGATCGTATGTGGTGTTCACTGTAGCGAAATTGTGGTCGGAGCTGTTGATAAACCTGGAGAAACGCTCGCAAGGCCTCGTGGCCAGGTGGTAGTGGTAGATGAAGGAAATATGCCCTAGAGGCAATAATAAATTTGTTATTTATATTTCCTTATATCATGATAAATGTTTATTATTCATGCTAGAATTGTATTAACCGGAAACTTAGTACATTTGTGAATACATAGACAAACAGAGTGTCCCTAGTATGCCTCTACTTGGCTAGCTCGTTAATCAAAGATGGTTAAGTTTCCTAGCCATATACACGTGTTGTCATTTGATGAATGGGATCACATCATTTGAGAATGATGTGACGGACTAGACCCATCCGTTAGGTTAGCACTATGATCGTTTAGTTTATTGTTATTGCTTTCTTCATGACTTATACATGTTCCTATGACTATGAGATTATGCAACTCCCGAATACCGGAGGAACACCTTGTGTGCTATCAAACATCACAACGTAACTGGGTGATTATAAATATGCTCTACAGGTGTCTCCGATGATGTTTCTTGAGTTGGCATAGATCGAGATTAGGATTTGCCACTCCGATTGTCGGAGAGGTATCTCTGGGCCCTCTCAGTAATGCACATCACTATAAGCCTTGCAAGCAATGTGACTAATGAGTTAGTTACAGGATGATGCATTAAGGAACAAGTAAAGAGACTTGCGCAACAAGATTGAACTAGGTATGATGATACGGACAATCAAATCTCGGGCAAGTAACATACCGATGACAAAGGGAACAACGTATGTTGTTATGCGGTTTGACCGATAAAGATCTTCGTAGAATATGTAGGAGCCAATATGAGCATCTAGGTTCCGCTATTGGTTATTGACCGGAGATATGTCTCGGTCATGTCTACATAGTTCTCAAACCCGTAGGGTCCGCACGCTTAACGCTCGATGACGATTTATATTATGAGTTATGTGATTTGATGACCGAAGTTTGTTCGAAGTCCCGGATGAGATCACGGACATGATGAGGAGTCTCGAAATGGTCGAGACGTAAAGATCGATATATTGGAAGGCTATATTCAGACATTGGAAAGGTTCTGAGTGGTTCGGGTATTTTTCAGAGTACCAGAGAGTTACGGGAATTTGCCGGGGGAAGTATTGGGCCTTCATGGGTCTTAGTGGAAAGGAGAGAAGGGCCACAAGGGGAGTCCGCGCGCTCCCCATGGGCTGGTCTGAATTGGACTAGGGAGGCGGTGGCGCCCCCCTCTTTCCTTCTCCCTCTCCTCTCCTTCCTTCTTCTCCTACTTGGACTAGGAAAGGGGGAAACCTACTCCTACTAGGAGTAGGAATCCCCCCTTTGGGCGCGCCCCTTGTGGTCGGCCCTCCTACTCCTCCCCTCCTTTATATACGGGGGAGGGGGCACCCCATAGACACACAAGTTGATTTCTTAGCCGTGTGCGGTGCCCCCCTCCATAGATTTCCACCTCGGTCATATTGTCGTAGTGCTTCGGCGAAGCCCTACGTTGGTAACTTCGTCATCACAGTCAACACGCCGTCGAGCTGACGAAACTCTCCCTCGGCCTCACCTGGATCTAGAGTTCGAGAGACGTCACCGAGCTGAACGTGTGCAGATCGCGGAGGTGTCGTGCGTTCGGTACTTGATCAGTTGGATCACGAAGACGTTCGACTACATCAACTGTGTTACTTAACGCTTTCGCTTTCGGTCTACGAGGGTACGTAGACACACTCTCCCCTCTCGTTGCTTTGCATCTCCTAGATAGATCTTGCGTGATCGTAGGAATTTTTTTGAAATACTGCGTTCCCCAACAGTGGCATCCGAGCCAGGTCTATGCGTAGATGTTATATGCACGAGTAGAACACAAAGAGTTATGGGCGATAATAGTCATATTGCTTACCAGCATGTCATACTTTGATTCGACGGTATTGTTGGATGAAGCGTCCCAGACCAACATTACATGACCGCGTTCATGAGACTGGTTCTACCGCCGTGCTTCACACACATGTGGCTAGTGGGTGTCTGTTTCTCCAACTTTAGTTGAATCGAGCTTGACTACGCCCGTTCCTTGTTGAAGGTTAAAACAACATAATTGACGAAAAATCGGTGTGGTTTTGATGCGTAGATAAGAACGGTTCTTGCTAGAAGCCCATAGTAGCCACGTAAAACTTGCAACAACAAAGTAGAGGATGTCTAACTTGTTTTTGTAGGGCATGTTGTGATGTGATATGGTCAAGACGTGATGAGATATAAATTATTGTATGAGATGATCATGTTTTGTTAATGTTATCGGCAACTCGCGGGAGCCTTATGGTTGTCTCTTTATTGCATAAGATGCAAGCATCATATAATTGCTTTACTTTATCGCTATGCGATGGCAATAGTTGCAAAAGCAATAGTTGTCAAGACGACCATGTGACGACACGTTGATAAAGATCAAGATGATGGAGATCATGGTGTCATGCCAGTGACGATATAGATGATGATGGTACTTTGGAGATGGAGATCAAAGGCGTAAGATGATGATGGCCATATCATGTCACATATTTTGATTGCATGTGATGTTTATCTTTTATGCATCTGATTTTTCTTAGTTCGTCGGTAGCATTATGAGATGATCCCTTACTAAAATTTCAAGGTATAAGTGTTCTCCTTGAGTATGCACCGTTGCGACAGTTCTTCGTGCTGAGACACCACGTGATGATTGGGTGTGATAAGCTCTACGATCACATACAACGGGTGCAAGCCAGTTTTGCACATGCAGAATACTCGAGTTAAACTTGACGAGCCTAGCATATGCAGATATGGCCTCGGAACACTGAGACCGAAAGGTCAAACGTGAATCATATAGTAGATATGATCAACATAGTGATGTTCACCATTGAAAACTACTCCATCTCACGTGATGATTGGACATGGTTTAGTTGATTTGGGTCACGTGATGATTTAGATGACTAGAGGGATGTCAAGTGGGAGTTCTTAAGTAATATGATTAATTGAACTTAAATTTATCATGAACTTAGTCCTGAAAGTATTTGCATATCTATGTTGTAGATCAATTGCTCGCGTATAGCTTCCCCGTTTTATTTTTGATATGTTCCTAGAGAAACTAAGTTGAAAGATAGTAGCAATGATGCGGACTGGGTCCATGATCTGAGGATTATCCTCGTTGCTACACAAAAGAATTAGGTCCTTGATACATCGCTAGGTGACAGAACTATTGCAGGAGCAAATGCAGACGTTATGAATGTTTGACAAGCTCGGTATGATGACTACTTGGTAGTGTAGTGCACCATGCTTTACGGCTTAGAACCAGGACTTCAAAAATGTTTTGAAACGCCATGGAGCATATGAGATGTTCCAAGAGTTGAACTTGGTATTTCAGACTCATGCCCGAGTCGAGAGGTATGAGACCTCTGACAAGTATTTTTGCCTACAAGATGGAGGAGAATAGCTCAAATAGTGAGCATGTGCTCAGAATGTTTGAGTACTACAATCGCTTGAATCAAGTGGGAGTTAATCTACCAGATAAGATTGTGATTGACAGGGTTCTCTAGTCACTATCACCAATTTACTAGAACTTCGTGATGAACTATAATATGCAAGGGATGACAAAAACGATTCCCCGAGCTCTTCGCAATGCTGAAATCGGCGAAGGTAGAAATCAAGAAAAGTGTAGCGATCTGACATCAGACGGTCAAATCTCTGTGTATAAGTGTCATCCCTGGATCGGTAATGCTGACACACATAGTACTTGAAGGATTTATAACAATGTAGCAATCACACACTTATTACATCGAATGTCTCAAAAGAGAACTTATTACAATAAATATGGCTTAATGCCATCTAAAAGATAACAATGGAAGGCTTGGAAGATAATGTGAGTCCATCAACTCCAACGACATAGCTGAGTGCACGACAACGACCTAGCGCACCTTACTCTTCGTTTGAAAAGTCTGCAACATGATATGTTGCAGCCCGAAACGGGTCAACACATGGAATATGCTGGCAATGTAACACAATAGAGCAATGAGCAGAATAAATGCTATCACTACATGCATATATGGCTGGTGGAGGCTCTATGGTTATAATGTTTTGCGAAAAGCCCATTTTTTCCTACATCAAAGGAATATATTTTTTTAACTATCATGGTAGTTGTTAAACATGGAGAATGGTAAATCCCCATCTCAATCCCAATTAAAAGGTAATTAACAACCCAACAAATTAATTTAGAGTGATGAGATCAACATGATAATTCAAGAACCAGATACTCAAGATGTCCATAACCGGGGACACGACTAACCATGATTAGTTTGTACACTCTGCAGAGGTTTGCGCACTTTCCCCCACAAGACTCAATCTCCTCCGTTGGATTTCTCGCACTACACGGTGTTTGAGAAACGGATGACCGTGACACAGTGTTTCAGAAGCATTAACTCTAACCCCGGGTAGACAGTACCAACCTACATCCCCTACATCTACTAGCCTACCACTGGAAGAGGTCATGCAACATACTCAACTATGCTAGAGCCCATAATAGCTTATGGCTGCACACGGAAGTTTCTAGCATGAATAATCTTATGATCCCTTTGAGCCTGGGTGGCGAACCAAAAGGACAACACTGGTATATCCCTAGGTGCCCGCAACCAAATCCACCCAGATGTGTATTTAAGTAGCCACCTTAAGTTAACCATTAATTAACAATCTCACATATGTCATGGATACATTCAAACCCAATCCACATCTACGAGCATAGCATGACATTATAAGCATAACGTATAAGTAACTCCCAAGGTTTGATAATAAAGGGGGATAGGTTCTACCTCATCATCTACTTCCCAAAACCCACATGTTAAGAGATCCTACTCATGCAATGTTTGAGGGGTTGAACTAATGCATAAAAACGGGGTAATAAAGGGGTATGATCAATGTGTTACTTGCCTTGCTGACTATCCGCAAACCCTAGAGACTCGTAGTAGCATGCTTCGCACTCCGGGAATTCTATCGCAAACAAACAATAGCATACATAAGCACTCAAGCAAAGACACAAGGGTAAAACTCGAATAAGAAGATCAAATCTGAAAATTCAACTAAAGAGATTCGATCTGCAAAAAGAATCAATCGAATCGAAGCTACGGAACTGAAACTACGGTCAAATGAACTTCGAAAACAAATCTGCTTGAAACCAAATTTTAAATTGTCAAAACCTTGTTCAAGTTGATTAAACAGAAAGAGGGGCTCGAGACAAAGATTTTGGCGTTGGTTTCACTGGATTTGGACAAACGGTTAAGAAACAGCGAGGGTTTGAAGATCAGGGGCTAATCTGCGATAAAAGAAATCGCAGATAGGTCCCTGGCAGAAAAAGAAAATAAAAAGAAAAATCTATCAGACGAACGTCCGCTAATAGTGACGAATGGGCGAATGCGTTTGTTAAAAACAAACTAACAAGTGAACGCTCGCTAAATAACGAAAGAAAACCGAACCGATCTAAAAAAACCGAACCTAGGGTTTTATAAAAACCGGCGGTTTTACCTAAAACCGAAAAAAACCAGCGGCGGATCCGCGAGATCAACGGCGGTGGTGAGACAGCGGGATCCGGCGAGCGGGGCGGCGTGCGGTGGCGTGGGCGACTGCGGCGCGGGCACGGGGCTGCGGCGGCGGCGCGGGTGGCTGGCGGCGGCGCGGGACAGCGGCGAGCGGTGACAACAGCGAGCGGAGCGAGGTGGCGGCTGCGACGGGTGGTGCGGGGCTCGAGGTGGGGAGGCGAGGGGCGGCGGCGAGTGGCTTATAAGAAGGGGAGGGGGCTGTGCCTTGAGGAGGGGGCCGGCCGGCGGCGTGGAGGCGTCGGACTCCTTCGGGAGTCCGACTCGGGGACGAAGATGATGGCGGCACTAGAAAATAGATGTGGGTGGTCTTTCCGTAGATCATCCTCTTGTTCCCAGGTGGCTTCATCCTCGGTATGGTGGCACCACTGAACTTTGCAAAACTTGATAACCTTACTGCGGGTAACTCGGCTGGCAAACTCTAGAATTTTGACTGGTTTCTCCTCGTAAGTCAGATTGCTATCCAACTGAACTGCTTCTAGGGGCACTGTATCTCTTAGAGGAATATCGGCCATCTCTGCATGGCACTTCTTCAACTGGGAAACGTGAAACACATCATGAACTCCTGACAGTCCTTCGGGTAACTCCAACTTGTAGTCTACCTCTCCCATACATTCCAAAACTCGGTATGGTCCTACAAATCTCGGGGCTAACTTTCCCTTGACTCCAAAACATTTAAATCCTCGCAGAGGTGACACCCGAAGATATGCTCTGTCTCCGATTTCATAGACTACCTCCTTGCGTTTTGAGTCTGCATAACTCTTCTGTCTGGACTGAGCTACCTTCAGTCTATCTCGGATCAATTTAACCTTCTCTTCTGACTCTTTAATCAAATCTGGTCCAAACAACTGACAGTCTCCAACTTCATCCCACATCAACGGTGTCCTGCACCTTCTTCCATACAAAGCTTCGAAAGGTGCCATCTTCAGACTGGCTTGATAACTGTTGTTGTAAGAGAACTCTGCGTAGGGCAAATTATCATCCCAAGTAGATCCATAATCTAGCGCACAAGCTCTCAACATGTCCTCCAGAATCTGATTGACTCTCTTGGTCTGTCCATCTGTCTGCGGATGAAATGCTATACTAAACTCCAGTCTGGTTCCCAAAGTCTAGTGTAACTGATGCCAAATCTTTGAAGTGAACTGTGTTCCTCTATCTGATACGATGGTCCTCGGAACTCCATGCAGACATACGATCCTGGTCATATATATCTTGGCCAACTTCGCACATGTATAAGTGGTTTTCACTGGGATAAAGTGGGCCACTTTGGTCAAACGATCCACTACTACCCAGATAGAATCATATCCCGATCGGGTCCTGGGTAATCCGGTGGTAAAATCCACGCCAAGCTTGTCCCACTTCCATTCGGGTATCAGCATAGGCTGCAGTAATCCTACTGGCTTTTGATGTTCCGTCTTCACTCTCTGACATACATCACATACTGCTACATACTCGACAATATCCTTCTTCATTCCTGTCCACCAGAAACGCTCCTTTAAATCCAAATACATCTTGGTGTTTCTGGGGTATATCGAGTATGGCGAGTCATGAGCTTCCTGTAGTATCAACTTCCTGATCTCTGCATTATTGGGTACATAAACATGGTCCTCAAACCACAAGGTGTCGTGCTCGTCCTCACGAAAACCTTTGGCTTTTCCTTTGCTCATCTTCTCCTTTATCTCGGCAATTTCTTTGTCATCCTTCTGAGCTTCTCGAATCTTCCCAATAATGTCGACTGAACCTCCAATGCTGCAACAAAACCTCTAGGGACTATCTCCAAACGAAGCTCCCTGAGATCTTCGGCTAACTCCTTTGCCAATCCTCCGCTTATGAGGGTATTGGCATAACTCTTTCGGCTCAAAGCGTCTGCTACGACATTGGCCTTTCCTGGATGATAGTGCAGTTTCATATCATAATCCTTTATAAGCTCCAACCATCTCCTTTGTCTGAGATTCAGCTCCTTTTGTGTGAAAATGTACTTCAAACTCTTATGACCCGTGTACACATCACAACGATTTCCAATAAGGAAATGTCTCCAGGTCTTGAGCGCATGCACTACGGCTGCTAACTCCAAATCATGCGTGGCATAATTCAAATCGTGTGGTTGAAGATGATGTGAGGCATATGAAACAACTCTTCCGTCTTGCATAAGTACACCTCCAAGTCCTAAGCGAGATGCGTCGCAATACACTTGGAAATCCTTGCGTATATCTGGCAGAATCAGCACTGAGGCTGTAACCAAACGTTTCTTCAACTCCTGGAAACTTGCCTCACATTCATCCATCCAATTGAACTTGGTGTCCTTGTTCAACAACTCCGTCATGGGCTTCGCAATCTTAGAGAAATTCTCAATGAATCTTCGGTAGTATCCCGCGAGTCCAAGGAAACTACGGATCTCTCCTACTGAGGTGGGTGCTAGCCAATCAGTGACGGACTGAACCTTGGTAGGGTCTACTGCTATACCTTCTCCTAATATAACATGTCCAAGGAATCCAACTTCCTTCAACCAAAACTCACACTGAACTTGGCATACAACTGGTGTTCTCTGAGCTTCTTGAGAACTAAATGCAAATGCTCCTCTTCATTCTTCGAGTACACCAAAATATCATCAATGAACACCACAACAAACTTATCCAAGAACTCCATGAACACCTTATTCATCATACTCATGAAATAGGCAGGGGCATTAGTCAATCCAAATGACATAAACTTGTACTCATATAGCCCGTACCTTGTGGTGAAGGCTGTCTTAGGTATATCCTGCTCTTGAATCTTTAGCAGGTGGTATCCTGATCGCAGATCGATCTCGGAGAATACTTTAGCTCCTTGCAACTGGTCAAACAAATCATTGATCATCGGTAGTGGGTACTTGTTCTTGATCGTCACTTCATTCAATGCACGATAATCAACAATCATTCTCAAAGATCCATCCTTCTTCTCAACCAGGAGCACTGGGGCTCCCCATGGTGACGAACTTCGTCGAATGTAACCTTTCTCCAATAACTCCTTAATCTGTTTCTTAATCTCCTCTAGATCATTTGCGGGCATCCGGTATGGTCTCTTCGATATTGGTCCGGCGCCTAGCAACAGCTCTATCAATAACTCAATGTCTTGATCGGGTGGCATGCCTGGTAACTCCTCTGGAAATACATCCGGATAATCCTTCACTACAGGCACTTCCTCCTAAACAACTCCCGTGAGAGTATTTACTTGGGTCCTCCTCGACGCATGCCTGGATACATACTTGATCCTTTTTCCCTCCAGGGTGGTGAGCAGAATTGACCTACTAGTACAGTCAATGTTTCCTCCATACTTCGATAACCAATCCATACCTAGTATCACATTCAATCCTTGTGACTCCAAAATTATCAGTTCTGAGGGGAAAACATGGCTACCAATGGTTAAGGGTATCCAATCGCACCATCGGCTGGCCATATACTCTGCTCCTGGTGAGCTTACTAACAAGCATGTCCTAAGGGCTAAGGTGGGTAACTTAAACTTGTCCACAAATCCCCTTAAAATGTATGAATGCGATGCACCAGTATCAAAAAGAACGAGAGCGGTAAATGACTTAACCAAAAACTTACCGATTACTACATCTGGCTGCTCTTCAACCTCCTCCACGTTAACGTGGTTCACTTGTCCCCTATTGAAAGGGTTGGGCTTCTTCCCAGAGCTTCCATTGCCATTTCCATTCTTTGGTTCAGGACACTCATTGGCATAGTGTCCAGTCTTCCCGCATTTGAAACAAGTAATGTGACTTTGGTCCTTCTTGGCGGGAGTGGCTGGGTTAGAGCGGTTCTGATTACTTCCTGCTCCATTCCCATTTCCATTTTTGGGGCCACTGTGGTTATGCGAGCTTCCTCCATTGTGGGTATGGCCTCCATGGCTATGGGTATATCCTCCCGAGTTCGGGGTAAAGCGAGGCTTCTGCTGAGCTCCTGAATTGTACTTCCCTTGTCCATACTTCCTTTTGCGGCTCTTAATCTGCTGCTGCTTCCCTTCAATCATAAGAGCCTTGTCTACCAACTCCTGGTAGTTGTTAAATGTTACCACCATTAACTGCATACTCATATCATCATTCAACCCTTCCATAAACTTCTCCTGCTTTGCGGCATCCGTGGCCACATCATCTGGGGCATAACGAGCTAACTTGTTGAACTCATCCACATACTGCCCCACGGTACGATTTCCTTGGCGTAAGTTGCGAAACTCACGCTTCTTCATGCTCATAACTCCAGTTGAGACATGAGCAATGCGGAATGCTTGGTGAAACTGCTCCCAAGTGACATTGGCTATCGGGAAAGTGGCTGTGTAATTCTCCCACCATGAGGCTGCAGGTCCATCCAATTGTTGTGCGGCAAAACGCACCTTCTCTGCATCTGTGCAAGCTGCGGTGGTCAACTCCCTTCCTATCATGCGTAGCCAGTCATCAGCAACTATCGGCTCGATGCTACTAGAAAACACCGGTGGCTGCAACCTTAGAAAACATGCTAAGTTGTCAACTGGGGGTGGTGGCAGTAGGTTGTTGTTGTTGTTGTTGCCTTGGTTCTGGACTAGTAGCTGCATCAAGGCATTCTGCTGTTGGATCAACTGGGTGAGCTCCGGTGGGAAGAAAAATCCGGGGTCGCGTCTCGGAGGCATCTGATGGGTTTAGAGGGGAGAGATTAGAATAGAATGAGGTCTAGTGAGAAAGCACTATCCAAATGCACATGAGACAAACACATTCATATCACACCAAAACAATTCAAGCAAGGGCATACAATCGATCTAACTATCGTTACAGTGCTCGGACTACTAATATATACATGGGGGAATACTACTGATAATGTGGTGGTCTACTAGAAATTTTGATCGGTGGAAGACTCCATGATATCCGCTCCAGATCCGTCTTCATAATCATCATCACTACTGTCGGGGTCGGAGTCGGTGTCGTCAATGATGATGTAGTCCTTGGGATGGTCGTCATCTCCTCCTGGACCGGGATCTCCCATGAATACTCCTAGCTTCCTTGTCAGGTCGTCATTCCTCTCCACTAGTATTGTGATTTCCTCCTCATATCCGTCGCGTGTAGACTTGAGTTCCTCTTCAAGCTCCCAGTTCCTAGTCATCAACTTCTTCAGATCTATCATGCTTGCGCACATCTGGTTCTCCTGGCGACGAATGTGATGGTTTAACTCCTGGATAAAGGCTGCAATGGACCTGTCCCTCCGGGTGCTGATCATCTCCCATTGCTCATCTCGGCGCCCACATATCTGGTAGATGGTGTCCTTAAGTTCCTTGTGATAAACTTCGTCGATGCGTCCCATGGCGATGTGGGCTGCCATGCTCTTTCCTAGACTCCAAGTTGGTGCATCAAAGGAAAACTCTATGGGCTCAGTGACTGGCGTGAATGTCCTTCCTGGAACTTGAACTCGAATCATCCATCGCTCCTCTTCTGGTAAGGTTGCGGTGTAGGTCCCGGTGAAGCTTGGTAATCCGATGTTCAGGTATCTAGTGACTTCCTTCAAGTGTCGTCCAAAAGGTGTGCCTTCATCCGGTTGTGCAAACTTGTTCCTTGAGTCCGCCATCCTATAGAGTAGAAAATGGAGAGAAGTCAGAAATGAGTAGAGAAGAGTGACCTATGGCTCATCTTAGTGGTCGTGTCCTACATTCAGCATGTGCTCTGATACCATTTTGTACCGATCTGACCTCAGACGGTCAAATCTCTGTGTATAAGTGTCATCCCTGGATCGGTAATGCTGACACACACAATACTTGAAGGATTTATAACAGTGTAGCAATCACACACTTATTACATCGAATGTCTCAAAAGAGAACTTATTATAATAAATATGGCTTAAGGCCATCTAAAAGATAACAACGAAAGGCTTGGAAGATAAAGTGAGTCCATCAACTCCAACGGCATATCTGAGTGCACGAGAACGACCTAGCGCACCTTAATCTTCGTCTGAAAAGTCTGCAACATGATATGTTGCAGCCCGAAACGGGTCAGCACATGGAATATGCTGGTAATGTAACACAGTAGAGCAATGAGCGGAATAAATGCTATCACTACATGCATATATGGCTGGTGGAGGCTCTATGGTTATAATGTTTTGCGAAAAGCCAATTTTTCCCTGCATCAAAGGAATATATTTTGTTTAACTATCATGGTAGTTGTTAAACATTGAGAATGGTAAATCCCCATCTCAATACCAATTAAAAGTAATTAACAACCCAACAAATTGATTTAGAGTGATGAGATCAACATGATAATTCAAGAACCAGATACTCAAGATGTCCATAACCGGGGACACGACTAACCATGATTACTTTGTACACTCTGCAGAGGTTTGCGCACTTTTCCCCACAAGACTTGATCTCCTCCATTGGATTTCTCGCACTACACAGTGTTTGAGAAACGGATGACCGAGACACAGTCTTTCAGAAGCATTAACTCTAACCCCGGGTAGACAGTACCAACCCACATCCCCTACATCTGCTAGCCTACCACTGGAAGAGGTCATGCAATATACTCAACTATGCTAGAGCCCATAATAGCTTGTGGCTGCACACGAAAGTTTCTAGCATGAATAATCTTATGATCCCTTTAAGCCTGGGTGGCGAACCAAAAGGACAACACTCGTATATCCCTAGGTCCCCGCAACCAATCCACCCAGATGTGTATTTAAGTAGCCACCATAAGTTAACCATTAATTACAATCTCACATCTGTCATGGATACACTCAAACCCAATCCACGTCTACGAGCATAGCATGGCATTATAAGTATAACGTAGAAGTAACTCCCAAGGTTTGACAATAAAGGGTGATAGGTTCTACCTCATCATCTACTTCCCAAAACCCACATGTTAAGAGATCCTACTCATGCAATGTTTGAGGGGTTGAACTAATGCATAAAAACTAGTAATAAAGGGGTATGATCAATGTGTTACTTTCCTTGCTGACGATCTGCAAACCCTAGAGACTCGTAGTAGCACGCTTCGCACTCCGGGAATTCTATCGCAAACAAACAATAGCATACATGAGCACTCAAGCAAAGATGCAAGGGTAAAACTCGAATAAGAAGATCAAATCTGAAAATTCAACTGAAGAGATTTGATATGCAAAAAGAATCAATCGAATCGGAGCTACCGAACAGAAACTACGGTCAAAAGAACTTTGAAAACAAATCTTCTTGAAACCAAATTTTAAATTGTCAAAACCTTGTTCAAGTTGATTAAACCGAAAGAAGGGCTCGAGACGAAGATTTTTGCGTTGGTTTCACTGGATTTGGACAAACGCTGAAGAAATGGCGCGGGTTCGATGATCAGGGGCTAATCTGCGATAAAAGAAATCGTGGATAGGTCCCTGGCAGAAAAAGAAAATAAAAAGAAAAATCTATCGGATAAACATCCGCTAATAGCGACGAACAGGCGACCGCGTTCGTTAAAAACGAACTAATGAGCGAACGCTCGCTAAATAACGAAACCGAAGAAAACTGAACCAATCTAAAAAACTGATCCTAGGGTATTATAAAAACCAGCGGTTTTACCTAAAATTGAAAAAACGGCGGCGAATCCACGAGGTCAACGGCGGCGGTGGGGCAGCGAGATCCGGTGGGCGGGGCGGTGTGCGGCGGCGTGGGCGACGGCGGCGCGTGCGCGGGTGGGCGGCGGCGGCGCGGTGCTGCACGCGGCAGCGCGGGACAGCGACGAGCGCCGGTAGCGGCGAGCGGCGCGAGGGGTGGCTGCGCGAGGCGGCGGCGGCGCGGGTGGCTGGCGGCGGCGCGGTGCTGCAGGCGGCAGCGCGGGACAGCGGCGAGCGGTGGCAGCGGCGTGCGGCGCGAGGGGTGGCCGCGCGAGGCGGCGACTACGGCGGGTGGTGTGGGGCTCGAGGTGGGGAGGCGAGGGGCAGTGGTGAGCGGCTTATAAGAAGGGGAGGGGGTGTGCCTTGAGGAGGGGGCCGGCCGGTGGTGTGGCGGTGTCGGACTCCTTCGGGAATCCGGCCCGGGGACGAAGACGATGGCGGCGCGGGAGTGGGCCGGCTGGGCTTCGGCCCAGTCGGTGCGGAACCTTTTTTTTAAATAATTCCGCCAAAAGAAAAAAATCCTAAATAAATAAAAAATTCTAAAAATGCCAAAAAATTCATCGTCCAAATAAAATATTTATAACAAAGTGAACATTTTCTTGGCCTAAAAATGCATTTTTTGAAAAATGCATATTTTTTCTAATTCAAATAAAATAGCAATAAAACACAAATAAAATTATTTATTTGATTTTAACATTTTTCCTCCAACATTCCTTTTATTTTGGAGAAGCCATATTATCTCCTCTCATGTATTTTAATATTGAAAATATTATTTGGAGAGAAAAATAATTAAAACCAAAGTGATCCTCTATTCAATATTTGAGAAAATTCAAATATGAAAATAATAAAATCCCCAACGCTCTCTGTGAGTCCTTGAGTTTCTTAGGATTTTTAGGACCACAAACCAAAATGCAAATAAAATATGATATGCATATGATGACCTATGTATAACATTCCAAAATGAAAATTTGGGATGTTACAAAGCATCAAGTGTTGATGGTTGACAAGACTAGTAGTTTCAAGTAAAAGGGCAAGGGAAAGAAAGGGAACTTTAAGAAGAATGACAAGCAAGTTGCCACTCCCATGAAGAAGCCCAAAGCTAGACCCAAGCCTGAAACCGAGTGCTTCTACTGCGAAGGAAATGGTCACTGGAAGCGGAACTGCCCCAAATACTTGGTGGATAAGAAGGATGGCAAAGTGAACAAAAGTATATATGATATACATGTTATTGGTGTGTACTTTACTAGTGTTCATAGTCGCCCTGGGTATTTGATACTGGTTCAGTTGCTATGATTAGTAACTCGAAACAGGAGTTACAAAATGAACAAAGACTAGTTGAGGGCAAGGTGACGATGTGTGTTGGAAGTGATTCCAAGGTTGATAAGATCATCATCGCACACTCCCTTTACCTTCGGTATTAGTGTTGAACCTAAAATAAATGTTATTTGGTGTTTGCGTTGAGCATAATATGATTGGATCATGTTTATTGCAAAAAGGTTATTCATTTAAGTCAAAGAATAATTGTTATTCTGTTTACATGAATAATACCTTCTGAGGTCATACACCCAAGGTGAATAGTTTACTGAATCTCGATCGTAGTGATACACATATTCATAATATTGATGCCAAAAAGATGCAAAGTTGATAATGATAGTGCAACATATTTGTGGCACTGCCGTTTAGGTCATATTGGTGTAAAGCGGATGAAGGAACTCCATGCTGATGGGCTTTTGGAATCACTTGATTATGAATCACTTGATGCTTGTGAACCATGCCTCATGGGCAAGATAACTACAACTTCGTTCTCCGGAACAATGGAGCGAGCTAATGACTTATTAGAAATAATACATAACGATGTATTCGGTCCAATGAGTGTTGAAGCACGCGGCGGGTATTGTTATTTTCTGACCTTCGCACATGATTTGAGTAGGTATGGGTATATCTACTTGATGAAACACAAGTCTGAAACATTTGAAAAGTTCAAAGAATTTCAGAGTGAAGTGGAGAATCATCATAACAAGAAAATAAAGTTTCTACGATCTGATCGTGGAGTGATACGTCTCCAACGTATCTATAATTTTTGATTGCTCCATGCTATATTATCTACTGTTTTGGACATTATTGGGCTTTATTATCCACTTTTATATTATTTTTGGGACCAACCTATTAACCGGAGGCCCAGCCCAGAATTGCTATTTTTTTGCCTGTTTTAGGGTTTCGAAGAAAAGGAATATCAAACGGAGTCCAAACGGAATGAAACCTTTGGGAACATGATTTTCTCAACGAACAAGACCCAGGAGACTTGGACCCTACGTCAAGACACAAAAGAGGAGTCCACGAGGTAGGGGGGCGCGCCTACCCCCCAGGCGCGCCCTCCACACTCGTGGGCCCCCTATTGCTCCACCGACGTACTCCTTCCTCCTATATATACCTACGTACCCCAAACGACCAGATACGAAGCCAAAACCCTAATTCCACCGCCGGGACTTTCTGTATCCACGAGATCCCATCTTGGGGCCTATTCCGGAGCTCCGTTGGAGGGGGCATCGATCACGGAGGGCTTCTACATCAACACCATAGCCCCTCCGATGAAGTGTGAGTAGTTCACCTCAGACCTACGGGTCCATAGTAAGTAGCTAGATGACTTCTTCTCTCTTTTTGGATCTCAATACAATGTTCTCCCCCTCTCTTGTGGAGAACTATTCGATGTAATCTTATTTTTGCGGTGTGTTTGTTGAGATCGATGAATTGTGGGTTTATGATCAAGTCTATCTATGAACAATATTTGAATCTTCTCTGAATTCTTTTATGTATGATTGGTTATCTTTGCAAGTCTCTTCGAATTATCAGTTTGGTTTGGCCTACTAGATTGATCTTTCTTGCAATGGGAGAAGTTCTTAGCTTTGGGTTCAATCTTGCGGTGTACTTTCCCAGTGACAGTAGGGGCAACAAGGCACGTATTGTATTGTTGCCATCGAGGATAACAAGATGGGGTTTTCATCATATTGCATGAGTTTATCCCTCTACATCATGTCATCTTGCTTAAGGCGTTACTCTGTTTTCATTAACTTAATACTCTGGATGCATGCTGGATAGCGGTCGATGAGTGGAGTAATAGTAGTAGATGCAGGCAGGAGTCGGTCTACATGTCTTAGACGTGATGCCTATATACATGATCATACCTAGATATTCTCATAACTATGCTCAATTCTGTCAATTGCTCAATAGTAATTTGTTCACCCAC
This sequence comes from Triticum urartu, assembly GCF_056163025.1. Taxonomy (NCBI): domain Eukaryota; kingdom Viridiplantae; phylum Streptophyta; class Magnoliopsida; order Poales; family Poaceae; genus Triticum; species Triticum urartu. Next base: position 168,560,174 of record NC_141876.1, on the reverse strand, counting down.
CGTAGAATACTTATGCTCTCGAGAGAAGCCACTAGTGAAACCTATGGCCCCCGGGTCTATCTTCATCATATTAATCTCCCAATACTTAGTTATTTCCTTTGCTTTTACTTTGCTTTTATTTTACTTCGCACCTTTATCATAAAAATACCAAAAATATTATCTTATCATATCTATCAGATCTCACTCTTGTAAGTGGCCGTGTAGGGATTGACAACCCCTTATCACGTTGGTTGCGAGGATTTATTTGTTTTGTGCATGTACGAGGGACTGGCGCGTAGCCTCCTACTGGATTCATACCGTGTTTCTCAAAAACTGAGGGAAATACTTACGCTACTTTGCTGCATCATCCCTTCCTCTTCGGGGAAAACCAACGCACTGCTCAAGAGGTAGCAAGAAGAATTTCTGGCGCCGTTGCCAGGGAGGTCTACGCAAAAGTCAATATACCAAGTACCCATTACATACCCTTATCTCCCGCATTACATTATTTGCCATTTGCCTCTCGTTTTCCTCTCCCCCACTTCACCCTTGCCGTATTATTCGCCCTCTCTCTCTATCCTCCCTCTCTTTCTCTATTTGCCTCTTTTTGCCCGCTTGCTTTTTGTTTGCTTGTGTGTTAGTTCGTTTGCTTGTCGTTATGGCTAGTCCCTTATCTTCTACGTTGTCTCCCGAGAATGAAATTCTAAATTTTAAGCAAAGGGAGGGGGAAAATCTAAAAGACGCTTGGTATAGAATTTTCAATGCTCAAAATAGATCTACCAGGAAGCAATCTACTTCTGTTCTTCTTCGCAATTTTTATGTAGTCGTTACTCCTTGGCACAGATATGTCCTTGATACTATTACTGGAGGGAACTTCTTGGGTAGCCATACTTTTGATTCTTATAATGCTATGATATATTTGTTTGGCTCACCCCCTCTTTTGGTTAATGGAACTGTATTAACTTTGGAGCATGTAATGCAAAGACTTGAAATTGTTGAAAATAAGGTTTCTACTGTAGAGTTAATTGAAAATTTGGATAAAAAGATCCACAACTGAATCTCTCAATATGTATATAAAGTAGGAGTCACTTTGAAAAATATTAAAGAGAAGGAACCCATAGTTAATGAGAAATTAAATCATGATTCCACTAGGATCGATAAACTTGAGGATATTATTACCAACTTGGGAACCGCTTTTTATTCCGCAAAGAATACTCCAAGTCCTCCCACTAAAATTGCCAAGCTTATGTATGTTCCTAAAAATAAGGGTGAATCCTCTAGTAAGGAAACTGCGGATCTCAAATCTATAAGTATTCATCCCAATCTCTTTGCTATCATTAAGGAACCATTTGTTACAAATGAATTTATCGATCTTGTGCCTAAAAGTTTGATAATCAATAAAAAGAAAGAAATTACTAAGGATGGTAGATGCCTCATTGAAGAGTTGCCTACCAAAGATGGCAATACATAGATCTATCCTTGCTTTTTATGCCTAGCTAGGGGCATTAAACGATAGCGCTTGTTGGGAGGCAACCCAATTTTATTTTTATTACTTGCTTTTTGCTCATGTTTAGTAATAAATAATTTATCTAGCCTCTGTTTTGTTTGTGTTTTTTGTGTTTAATTAGTGTTTGTGCCAAGTAGAACCGTTGGGAAGACTTGGGGAAAGTCTTGTTACACTTGCTGTAAAAAACAGAAACTTTAGCGCTCACGAGAACTGCTGCCATTTTTATTTGGAAAGTGATATTTAGTTAATTAGTTTTTAATATGATTAATAGATAAATTCCTAACGTCCAGAAATTTATTTTAGAATTTTTGGGGTTTGAGATCTTGTGCTAGCTACAGATTACTACAGACTGTTTTGTTTTTGACAGATTCTGTTTTTCGTGTGTTGTTTGCTTATTTTGATGAATCTATGGCTAGTAAAATAGTTTATAAAACATAGAGAAGTTAGAATACAGTAGGTTTAACACCAATATAAATAAAGAATGAGTTCATTACAGTACCTTGAAGTGGTCTTTTGTTTTCTTTCGCTAACGGAGCTCACGAGATTTTCTACTTTGAGTTTTGTGTTGTGAAATTTCCAAGTTTTGGGTAAAGATTTGATGGATTATGGAACAAGGAGTGGCAAGAGCCTAAGCTTGGGGATGCCCATGGCACTCCCAAGATAATCTAAGGACACCTAAAAGCCAAAGCTTGGGGATGCCCCGGAAGGCATCCCCTCTTTCGTCTACTTCTATCGGTAACTTTACTTGGAGCTATATTTTTATTCTCCACATGATATGTGTTTTGCTTGGAGCCTCTAGTATGATTTGAGTCTTTACTTTTTAGTTTACCACAATCATACTTGCTATACACACCTTTTGAGAGAGCCATACATGATTTGGAATTTGTTAGAATACTCTATGTGCTTCGCTTATATCTTTTGAGTTATATAGTTTTGCTCTAGTACTCCACTTATATCTTTTAGAGCACGGTGGTGGATTTGTTTTATAGAAAATATTGATCTCTCATGCTTCACTTAGATTATTTTGAGAGTCTTAAATAGCATGTTAATTTTCTTAAATATTCCTAATATGCTTGGAATTCAAGAATAGTAAAAGAACTTCCTTATGAGTGTGTTGAATGCTATGAGAAGTTTGATGCTTGATAATTGTTTTGAGATATCAAGATGGTGATATTAGAGTTATGCTAGTTGAGTAGTTGTGAATTTGAGAAATACTTGTGTTAAAGTTTGTGATTCCCATATCATGCACGTATGGTGAACCGTTATGTGATGAACTCGGAACATGATTTATTTTTTGATTGTCTTCCTTATGAGTGGCGGTCGGGGACGAGCGATGGTCTTTTCCTACCAGTCTATCCCCCTAGGAGCATGCGCGTAATACTTTACTTTGATAACTTGTAGATTTTTGCAATAAGTATATGAGTTCTTTATGACTAATGTTGAGTCCATGGATTATACGCACTTTTCTCACCCATCCACCTTTGCTAGCCTCTCTAATACCGCGCACCTTTCGCCGGTATCATACACCCACCATATACCTTCCTCAAAACAGCCACCATACCTACCTATTATGGCATTTCCATAGCCATTCCGAGATATATTGCCATGCAACTTTCCACCGTTCCGTTTATTATGACACTCCATCATTGTCGTATTGCTTAGCATGATCATGTTGTTGACATCGTATTTGTGGCAAAGCCACCATTCATAATTCTTCCATACGTGTCACTCTTGATTCATTGCACATCCCGGTACACCGCCGGAGGCATTCATATAGAGTCATATTTTGTTCTAAGTATCGAGTTGTAAGAAAAATAAAAGTGTGATGATCATCATTATTAGAGCATTATCCCAGTGAGGAAAGGATGATGGAGACTATGATTCCCCCACAAGTCGGGATGAGACTCCGGACGAAAAATAAAAAAAGGAGAGAAATAAAAGAGGCCATAAAAAGGAGAAAATGCCCAAATAAAAAAGAGAGAAAAATAGAGAAGGGACAATGTTACTATCGTTTACCACACTTCTGCTTCAAAGTAGCACCATGATATTCATGATAGAGAGTCTCCTATGTTATCACTTTCATATACTAGTGGGAATTTTTCATTATAAAACTTGGCTTGTATATTCCAGTGATGGGCTTCCTCAAAATGCCCTAGGTCTTCATGAGCAAGCAAGTTGGATGCACACCCACTTAGTTTCTTTTGTTGAGCTTTCATATACTTATAGCTCTAGTGCATCCGTTGCATGGCAATCCCTACTCACTCACATTGATATCTATTGATGGGCATCTCCATAGCCCGTTGATACGCCTAGTTGATGCGAGACTATCTTCTCCCTTTTTGTCTTCTCCACAACCACCATTCTATTCCACTTATAGTGCTATATCCATGGCTCACGCTCATGTATTGCGTGAAGATTGAAAAAGTTTGAGAACACCAAAAGTATGAAACAATTGCTTGGCTTGTCATCGGGGTCGTGCATGATTTAAATATTTTGTGTGGTGAAGATGGAGCATAGCCAGACTATATGATTTTGTAGGGATAACTTTCTTTAGCCATGCTATTTTGAGAAGACATGATTGCTTTGTTAGTATGCTTGAAGTATTATTATTTTTATGTCAATATTAAACTTTTATCTTGAATCTTTCGGATCTGAATATTCATACCACAATTAAGAAGAATTACATTAAAATTATGCCAAGTAGCACTCCGCATCAAAAATTCTATTTTTATCATTTACCTACTCAAGGACGAGCAGGAATTAAGCTTGGGGATGCTTGATACGTCTCCAACGTATCTATAATTTTTGATTGCTCCATGCTATATTATCGATTGTTTTGGACATTATTGGGCTATATTATCCACTTTTATATTATTTTTGGGACTAACCTATTAACCGGAGGCCCAACCCAGAATTGCTGTTTTTTGCCTGTTTTAGGGTTTCGAAGAAAAGGACTATCAAACGGAGTCCAAACGGAATGAAACCTTCGGGAACGTGATTTTCTCAACGAACAAGACCCAGGAGACTTGGACCCTATGTCAAGACACAAAAGAGGAGGCCACGAGGTAGGGGGCGCGCCTACCCCCCCAGGCGCGCCCTCCACCCTCGTGGGCCCCAGTTGCTCCACCGACGTACTCCTTCCTCCTATATATACCTATGTCCCCCCAAATGATCAGATACGGAGCCAAAACCCTAATTCCACCGCCGTAACTTTCTATATCCACGAGATCCCATCTTGGGGCCTGTTCCGGAGCTCCGCCGGAGGGGGCATCGATCACGGAGGGCTTCTACATCAACACCATAGCCGCTCCGATGAAGTGTGAGTAGTTCACCTCAGACCTACGGGTCCATAGTTAGTAGCTAGATGGCTTCTTCTCTCTTTTTGGATCTCAATACAATGTTCTCCCCCACTCTTGTGGAGAACTATTTGATGTAATCTTCTTTTGGCGGTGTGTTTGTTGAGACCGATGAATTGTGGGTTTATGATCAAGTCTATCTATGAACAATATTTGAATCTTGTCTGAATTCTTTTATGTATGATTGGTTATCTTTGCAAGTCTCTTCGAATTATCAGTTTGGTTTGGCCTACTAGATTGATCTTTCTTGCAATGGGAGAAGTGCTTAGCTTTGGGTTCAATCTTGCGGTGTCCTTTCCCAGTGACAGTAGGGGCAGCAAGGCACGTATTGTATTGTTGCCATCGAGGATAACAAGATAGGGTTTTCATCATATTGCATGAGTTTATCCCTCTACATCATGTCATCTCGCTTAAGGCGTTACTCTATTTTCATTAACTTAATACTCTGGATGCATGCTGGATAGCGGCCGATGAGTGCAGTAATAGTAGTAGATGCAGGTAGGAGTCGGTCTACTTGTCTCGGACGTGATGCCTATATACATGATCATACCTAGATATTCTCATAACTATGCTCAATTCTGTCAATTCCTCAACAGTAATTTATTCACCCACCGTAGAATACTTATGCTCTCGAGAGAAGCCACTAGTGAAACCTATGGCCCTCGGGTCTATCTTCATCATACCAATACTTAGTTATTTCCTTTGCTTTTATTTTACTTCGCATCTTTATCATAAAAATACCAAAAATAGTATCTTATCATATCTATCAGATCTCACTCTCATAAGTGGCCGTGTAGGGATTGACAACCCCTTATCGCGTTGGTTGCGAGGTTTTATTTGTTTTGTGCATGTACGAGGGACTGGCGCGTAGCCTCCTACTGGATTGATACCTTGGTTCTCAAAAACTGAGGGAAATACTTACGCTACTTTGCTGCATCATCCCTCCCTCTTCGGGGAAAACCAACACAGTGCTCAAGAGGTAGCATGGAGGCAAATATTTGAGTTACGATTTTGGCCTTCAGTTGAAACAATGTCAAATAGTTTCGCAACTCATGCCACCTGGAACACCACATCGTAATGGTGTGTCCGAACGTCGTAACCGTACTTTATTAGATATGGTGCGATCTATGATGTCTCTTACCGATTTACCACTATCATTTTGGGGTTATGCATTAGAGACAGCTGCATTCACGTTAAATAGGGCACCATCTAAAAATCTGTTGAGGCGACACCGTATGAACTGTGATTTAGCAAGAAACCTAAGCTGTCATTTCTTGAAGTTTGGGGCTATGATGCTTATGTGAAAAAGCTTCAACCTGATAAGCTCGAACCCAAATCGAAGAAATGTGTCTTCATAGGATACCCAAAAGAAACTATTGGATACACCTTCTATCATAGATCTGAAGGTAAGATCTTTGTTGCTAAGAGTGCATCCTTTCTAGAGAAGGATTTTCTCTCGAAAGAAGTGAGTGGGAGGAAAGTAGAACTTGATGAGGTAATTGTACCTTCTCTCGAATTGAAAAGTAGCTCATCACTAAAATCAGTTCCAGTGATGCCTATAGAATTAGTGAGGAAGTTAATGATGATGATCATGAAACTTCGGATCAAGTTACTGCCGAACCTCGTAGGTCAACCAGAGTAAGATCCACACCAGAGTGGTACGGTAATCCTGTTCTGGAGGTCATGTTACTTGACCATGACGAACCTATGAACTATGAGGAAGCGATGATGAGCCCAGATTCCGACAGATGGCTTGAGGCCATGAAATCTGAGATAGAATCCAGGTATGAGAACAAAGTGTGGACTTTGGTGAACTTGCCCGATGATCGGCAAGCCATTGAGAATAAATGGATCTTCAAGAGGAAGACGTACACTGATAGTAGCGTTACTATCTACAAAGCTCAAATTGTCGGAAAACAGTTTTTGACAAGTTCAAGGTATTGACTACGATGAGATTTTCTCATTCGTAGCGATGCTTAAGTCTACCCGAATCATGTTAGCAAATTGCCACATTTTATGAAATCTGGCAAATGGATATCAAAACTACATTCCTTAATGGATTTCTTAAAGAAGAGTTGTATATGATGCAACCAGAAGGTTTTTTCAATCCTAAAGGTGCTAACAAAATGTGCAAGCTCTAGCAATCCATCTATGGATTGGTGCAAGCATCTCAGAGTTGGAATATACGGTTTGATAAGTTGATCAAAGCATATAGTTTTATACAGACTTGCGGTGAAGCCTGTATTTACAAGAAAGTGAGTGGGAGCACTACAACCTTTCAGATAAGTATATGTGAATGACATATTGTTGATCGGAAATGATGTAGAATTTTTCTGCAAAGCATAAAGGAGTATTTGAAAGGAGTTTTTCAAAGAAAGACCTCGGTGAAGCTGCTTACATATTAGGCATCAAGATCTATAGAGATAGATCAAGACGCTTGATAAGATTTTTCAATGATTACATAACTTGACAAGATTTTTGAAGTAGTTCAAAATGAAATAGTCAAAGAAGGAGTTCTTGCCTGTATTGCAAGGTGTAAAGTTGAGTAAGACTCAAAACACGACCATGGCAGAAAATAGAAAGAGAATGAAAGTCATTCCATATGCCTCAGCCACAGGTTCTATAAAGTATGATATGCTGTGTACCAAAGCTATTGTGTACCTTGCCATGAGTTTGGCAAGGGGGTACAATATTGATCCAGGAGTGGATCACTTGACAACGGTCAAAATTATCCTTAGAAGACTAAGGATATATTTCTCGGTTATGGAGGTGATAAAGAGTTCGTCGTAAAGAGTTACGCCGATGCAAGGTTTTACACCGATCTGGATGGCTCTAAGTCTCAATCTAGATACATATTGAAAGTGGGAGCAATTAGCTAGAGTAGCTCCATGCAGAGCATTGTAGACATAGAAAATTTGCAAAATACATACGGCTCTGAATGTGACAGACCCTTTGACTAAGCTTCTCTCACAAGAAAAACATGATCACACCTTAGTACTCTTTGGGTGTTAATCACATAGCGATGTGAACTAGATTATTTCCCCTAGTAAAACCCTTTGGATATTAATCACATGGCGATGTGAACTAATCACATGGTGATGTGAACTATTGGTGTTGAATCACATGACGATGTGAACTAGATTATTGACTCTAGTGCAAGTGGGAGTCTGAAGGAAATATGCCCTAGAGGCAATAATAAAGTTGTTATTTATATTTCCTTATATCATGATAAATGTTTATTATTCATGCTAGAATTGTATTAACCGGAAACTTAGTACATTTGTGAATACATAGACAAACAGAGTGTCCCTAGTATGCCTCTACTTGACTAGCTTGTTAATCAAAGATGGTTAAGTTTCCTAGCCATAGACATGTGTTATCATTTGATGAACAGGATCGCATCATTAGAGAATGATGTGATGGACTAGACCCATCCGTTAGCTTAGCACTATGATTGTTTAGTTTATTGCTATTTCTTTCTTCATGACTTATACATGTTCCCATGACTATGAGATTATGCAACTCCCGAATACCGGAGGAACACCTTGTGTGCTATCAAACGCCACAACGTAACTGGGTGATTATAAAGATCCTCTACAGGTGTCTCCGATGGTGTTTGTTGAGTTGGCATAGACCGAGATTAGGATTTGTCACTTCGATTGTCGGAGAGGTATCTCTGGGCCCTCTCGGTAATGCACATCACTATAAGCCTTGTAAGCAATGTGACTAATGAGTTAGTTACGAGATGATGCATTACGGAACGAGTAAAGAGACTTGCCGGTAACGAGATTGAACTAGGTATGCTGATACCGACGATCGAATCTCAGGCAAGTAACATACCGATGACAAAGGGAACAACGTATGTTGTTATGCGGTTTGACCGATAAAGATCTTTGTAGAATATGTAGGAGCCAATATGAGCATCCAACTTCTGCTATTGGTTATTGACCGGAGATATGTCTCGGTCATGTCTACATAGTTCTCGAACCCATAGGTCCGCACGCTTAATGTTTGATGACGATTTGTATTATGAGTTATGTGATTTGATTACCGAAGTTTGTTCGGAGTCCCTGATGAGATCACAGACATGATGAGGAGTCTCGAAATGGTCGAGACGTAAATATCGATATATTGGAAGGCTATATTCGTACATAGGAAAGGTTCTGAGTGGTTCGGGTATTTTTCAGAGTACCGGAGAGTTACGGGAATTCGCCGGGGGAAGTATTGAGCCTTCATGGGCCTTAGTGGAAAGGAGAGAAGGGACACAAGGGGAGGCCGCGCCCCCCCCATGGGCTGGTCCGAATTGGACTAGGGAGGGGGCGGCGCCCCCCTCTTTCCCTCTCCCTCTCCTCTCCTTCCTTCTTCTCCTACTTGGACTAGGAAAGGGGGAAACCTACTCCTACTAGGAGTAGGAATCCCCCCTTTGGGCGCGCCCCTTGTGGCCGGCCCTCCTCCTCCTCCCCTCCTTTATATACGGGGGAGGGGGCACCCCATAGACACACAAGTTGATTTCTTAGCCGTGTGCGGTTCCCCCCTCCACAGATTTCCACCTCGGTCATATTGTCGTAGTGCTTAGGCGAAGCCCCGCGTCGATAACTTCATCATCACCGTCAACACACCGTCGTGCTGACGAAACTCTCCCTCGGCCTCAGCTGGATCTAGAGTTCGAGGGACGTCACCGAGCTGAACATGTGCAGATCGCGGAGGTGCCGTACATTCGGTACTTGATCGGTTGGATCGCGAAGACAGTCGACTACATCAACCGCGTTACTTAACGCTTCCGCTTTCGGTCTACGAGGGTACGTAGACACACTCTCCCCTCTCGTTTCTATGCATCTCCTAGATAGATCTTGCATGATCATAGTAATTTTTTTGAAATACTGTGTTCCCCAACAGTAGACGAGGACATCATGTCGCATGCACAACTGGGCAACGACAACCTTCTGATCGTGCCCGGCACGACCCATGGTGTACTCGAGGTCGAAGCCGACCACTTGGTACTTGTCCTCAGCAAGGAACTGCTCCATAGTTTGGATGAGCTCTCCACCGAGACCGAATCATTCGCTTACACCACCAACAGAGCCTTCCCCCTCACGTGGGTGTCCACGATGTGTTGCATGGTGAACTGCCCGCCGTTGTCGTCGTCGGCCGCTGGGAGCGCCATTGGAACCGTTGGATGTCCTCTCTGTATGTGTCCTCGTGGGTGTGCTTATTGTGTTGTGTGACACGAGAGATGAAGGTAAATGGCCGCAGGAATAAAAGGGGGTCGGGTGGCCTGGATTCTCGGCGCGTTCGCATGGCAATTTTTGCAGCGGGTTACTGCATCATCGCGCAGCGCCCGGTGAGGGAGTCCTGGACTAAGGGGTCCTCGGGCGTCCGACCTGTTGGACATGGGCCGGACTATTGGGCCATGAATTTACAAGATAGAATACTTTCTCCTGTGTCCGGATAGGACTCTGCTTTGCGTGGATGGCAAGTTAGGCAGACAGATATACTATTTCCTTTCTATCTAACCGACTTTGTACAACCCTAATCCCCACTGGTGTCTATATAAACCGGAGGGTTTATTTCATAGGAATAATCATAATCAGACAGGCTAGACTTCTAGGGTTTTAGCCATTACGATCTCATGGTAGATCAACTCTTGTAACCCCCATACTCATCAATATTAATCTAGCAGGACGTAGGGTTTTACCTCCATTGAGAGGGCCCGAACCTGGGTAAACATTTTGTTCCATGTCTCCTGTTACCATCGACCTGAGATGCACAGTTCGGGACCCCCTACCCGAGATCCGCCAGTTTTGACACCGACATTGGTGCTTTCATTGGGAGTTCCGTTGTGTCGTCGTCAAGAGGTTCAATGGCCCCGTCAATCATCAACAACATTGTCCAGGGAGAAACCTTCCTCCCCGGACCGATCTTTGTGTTCGGCGGCTTTGTACCGCGGGCCAACTTGCTTGGCCATCTAGAGCAGATCAATAGCTACGCCCCTGGCCATTAGGTCAGATTTGGTAGCTTGAACTATGTCGCGGACATCCGCGGAGACTTGATCTTCAACGGATTCGAGACCGCGGCAGTAGCCCCTCCCTATTACCACAATGAACCTGACTTAAATCTGTCATCGAACCACACCCAGGAGATAGAACCTACAACTGCTCCGGCTCTTGATCCGAAGCAGATCATGCCATCCAAGGACGGGAGGCTCAACCCCACCACGGAGGCCGTAGAATCAGCGGCGTTGGAGCCGCACACAGACCCAACCTCAAGTGAGATCTGTGTTGCCAGAACCTCGGACATGTTTCCGGCTACAGGTTCCGAAGCATGTGCGTCCACGCACGACGAGCTTGATCGGGCGTCGATCGTTAAATTCAGCTCCACGGACATCTTCCGACACCCGCCTTTTGGCGACGTGCTAAACTCATTAAAAACACTCTCCTTAGCGGGGGACTCATAACCGAATTATATCCGGTTCGAACTGGAGGCTGATAATGGAGAATTTCGCTTCCCACCCCCGCCCACTTAATATACACTTTCAAAGACTTAACTGACATGCTCGATTACGACTTCGACGACATCAACGGTATGGACGACGATGCCGGAGAAGAAGAGGCCTAAAAACCACCGATTACCGGGCGCTGGACGGCCTCTTCCTCGTATGACGTATACATGGTGGATGCACAAAAATAGTATAGCGGCGATGACAAGGAAGATCCAGTTGAGGATAAACCTCCCGAGATACAACCAAAGCGTCGGCGTTAGCGGTGCCTGATACGTCTCCAACATATCTATAATTTTTGATTGCTCCATGCTATATTATTTACTGTTTTGGGCAATATTGGGCTTTATTATCCACTTTTATATTATTTTTGGGACTAACCTATTAACCGGAGGCCCAGCCCAGATTTGCTGTTTTATGCCTATTTCAGTGTTTTGAAGAAAAAGAATATCAGACGGAGTCGAAACGGAACGAAATCAACTAGAGAAGTTATTTTTGGAAAGAAAGCCACCCGATGGGCTTGGACCCCACGCCAAGGAAGGAACGAGGAAGCCACGAGGGTGGGGGGCGCGCCCCCCTACCTCGTGGGGCCCCAGTGGCTCCTCCGACGTACTTCCTGCACCCATATATATCGTCGTACCCTAAAACTTCCAGAACGAACAATAGATCGGGAGTTCCGCCGCCAGAAGCCTCCGTAGCCACCGAAAGCCAATCTAGACCCGTTCCGGCACCCTCCTGGAGGGGGAAATCCTTCTCCGGTGGCCATCTTCATCATCCCGGTGCTCTCCATGACGAGGAGGGAGTAGTTCTCCCTCGGGGCTGAGGGTATGTACCAGTAACTATGTGTTTGATCTCTCTCTCTCGTGTTCTTGAGGTGATACGATCTTGATGTATCGCGATCTTTTCTATTATAGTTGGATCCTATGATGTTTTCTTCCGCCCTCTACTCTCTTGTAATGAATTGAGTTTCCCCTTTGAAGTAATCTTATCGGATTGAGTCTTTAAAGATTTGAGAACACTTGATGTATGTCTTGCCGTGCGTATCTGTGGTGACAATGGGATACCACGTGATTCACTTGATGTATGTTTTGGTGATCAACTTGCGGGTTCCGCCCATGAACCTATGCATAGGGGTTGGCACACGTTTTCGTCGTGATTCTCCGGTAGAACTTTGGGGCATTCTTTGAGGTTCTATGTGTTGGTTGAATAGATGAATCTGAGATTGTGTGATGCATATCGTATAATCGTACCCACGGATACTTGAGGTGACATTGGAGTATCTAGGTGACATTAGGGTTTTGGTTGATTTGTATCTTAAGGTGTTATTGTAGTACGAACTCTAGGGCTGTTTGTGACACTTATAGGAATAGCCTAATGGATTGATTGGAAAGAATAACTTTGAGGTGGTTTCATACCCTACCATAATCTCTTCGTTGGTTCTCCGCTATTAGTGACTTTGGAGTGACTCTTTGTTGCATGTTGAGGGATAGTTTTATGATCCAATTATGTTAGTATTGTTGAGAGGACTTGCACTAGTGAAAGCATGAACCCTAGGCCTTGTTTCCTAGCATTGCAATACCGTTTACGCTCACTTTTATCATTCGTTACCTTGCTGTTTTTATAATTTCAGATTACAAAAACCATTATCTATTATCCATATACCACTTGTATCACCATCTCTTCGCCGAACTAGTGCACCTATACAATTTACCATTGTATTGGGTGTGTTGGGGACACAAGAGACTCTTTGTTATTTGGTTGCAGGGTTGCTTGAGAGAAACCATCTTCATCCTACGCCTCCTACAGATTGATAAACATTAGGTCATCCACTTAAGGGAAATTTGCTACTGTCCTACAAACCTCTGCACTTGGAGGACCAACAACGTCTACAAGAAGAAGGTTGTGTAGTAGACATCAAGCTCTTTTCTGGCGCCGTTGCTGGGGAGGTGAGTGCTTGAAGGTATATCTTTAGATCTTGCAATCGAGTCTTTTAGTTTCTTGTTTTATCACTAGTTTAGTTTATAAAAGAAAACTACAAAAAATAGAATTGAGTTTATCTCATACGCTTCATCTTTCTAATATCTTTCGTGAGTATGATGGAAAGGATAATTGTGCTCAAGTGCTAGAAGAAGAGATCTCTAAAATGTTTGGCACTAAATATTTGAATGATGAGCATGATTGCAATATTGTTAGTACGAATTCTTTGAATATCCATGATGCTAATGATGATTGCACTAGTTATGATGAAGATGCCTCCTATAAACATGTCAATTTTTGTGGAGTAGACTGGGTTTGCAAGTACACACCAAATAGGGAAGATAGATATTGCAAGAGGCATAAGTACTTAGAAACCAAATTGTTGCAAGAAGAGCTAGATGAATGTGCTGAAAATTTATCTTTTCTTAGCCCTACTTGTGAACTTTGCAATGAACGTGATCATTTTAGTACCCAATGCAAATTGTTTCATGAGCGTATCGTGTCCAAAAATTGTGATGACTTGATTTCCCTTGCACATCATAATGAACTTAGTTTGCTCTTGGGTTATGAATAAATTAAACGTAGAACTAAGGATATTCCAAAATTTGCCCTTGATAAAGTTCTTCATTTTGATCTAGAGGAAATTTATATGTATTGCGCGGTGAATTGCATTGAAAGTCCTTATATTGCCAATTACATAAAGAAAAGAAAAGAAATAGAAGATGAAGAGAATGCTAACGAAAGGGAAGAGACTTCCCAATATTCTCCTATTATTTCTTATGATGAATCAGGTAACGAAGAGGAGCCCTCTATTCAACCAATCTCATCAATAAGGAGCTCCAAAAAGAGGATTGAACCCACACATGATGTGGTGAAGAAGAAGAAAATAAAAAGGAAGAGAGGTAAAAAGGTATCTCTCCCAAATAAAGTTGCTCCTATTATTGCTGTGCCTCATGAAAATGAAGATGATACACTTGATGATGATCTCGTTATGCCTATTGCTTGTTGTGATGATTATGATTGGGAAGATAATGATACTTCTTATGATCTTGAAAATCTTTTTGGTACTTGCTTGTAAGAATATAATAATTGCTATACTATCGGTACTATCTATACTATTAATGATGAGAGTGATTATGCTTATGATATGAAAAGGCCCAAGCTTGGGGAAGCTATGTTTGATGAGGATGACATATTTGAGAATATATTTGCTGCAATTAATGTTTGTCCCAAGCTTGGGGAAGCTATGATTAATGAAGATGATATTTTTAGTCTCCCAACTTTTGATATGCAAGTTTATAATGATGATAGCATGCCTCCTACTTATGATGATTATTGTGATGATACTTATGCTATAAAAAGTAGTGATTATATTTATAAAACTTGTCATGATTATGATTACCCCTTCTCTGAACATTACTCTTTTAAGTGGAAACAATTTATAGCATTCAAGTCTCTTATGATACTCCCACTATTCCGAATGAGAAGAATTTTGCTTGTGTGGAGAGTAGTAAAATTTCTATGCTTGTAGATCATGAAAAGAATGCTTTAGGTGCTGGTTATATTTTTGAATTAATTCATGATTCTACTGAAAATTATTATGAGGGAGGAATATATGCTTGTAGGAATTGCAATAATACCAAGTTTCCTCTCTATGTGCTTAAAATTTTGAAGTTATGCTTGTTTTACCTTCCTATGCAAGTTGATTATTGCTCCCATAAGTTGTTTGTTCACAAAATCCCTATGCACAGGAAGTATGTTAGACTTAAATGTGCTAGTCATATTCTTCATGATGCTCTCTTTATGTCTCAATTCTTATCTTTTATGTGAGCATCGTTGAAATCATCATGCCTAGCTAGGGGCGTTAAACGATGGCGCTTGTTGGGAGGCAACCCAATTTTATTTTTATTCCTTGCTTTTTGCTCCTGTTTAGTAATAAATAATTCATCTATCCTCTGTTTAGATGTGGTTTTATTCTTTTAGTTAGTGTTTGTGCCAAGGAGAACCTTTGGGAAGACTTTTGGAAAGTCTTGTTGATCATGCTATAAAAACAGAAACTTTAGCGCTCACGAGAATTGCTGCCATTTTTATTTGGAGAGTGACATTTAGTTAATTATTTTTGCAGATGATTAATAGATAAATTCCTCAGGTCCATCAATTTATTTGAGAATTTTATGAGTTCCAGAAGTATACGTTTGATCCATATTACTACAGACTGTTCTGTTTTTGCCAGATTCTGTTTTTCATGTGTTGTTTACTTATTTTGATGAATCTATGGCTAGTAAAATAGTTTATAAACCATAGAGAAGTTGTAATACAGTAGGTTTAACACAAATATAAATAAAGAATGAGTTAATTACAGTACCTTGAAGTGGTGATTTATTTTCTTATACTAATAGAGCTTACGAGTTTTCTGTTAAGTTTTGTGTTGTGAAGTTTTCAAGTTTTGGGTAAAGATTCGATGGACTATGGAATAAGGAGTGGCAAGAGACTAAGCTTGGGGATGCCCAAGGCACCCCAAGGTAATATTCAAGGACAACCAAAATCCTAAGCTTGGGGATGCCCCGGAAGGCATCCCCTCTTTCGTCTTCATTCATCGGTAACTTTACTTGGAGCTATATTTTTATTCGCCACATGATATGTGTTTTTCTTGGAGCGTCATTTTATTTTATTTTTCTTTGCTTGCTGTCTGAATAGAATAACAAGATCTGAAATTATTAAATGTTAGAGAGTCTTCACATAGTTGCATAATTATTCATCTACTCATTGATCTTCACTTATATCTTTTAGAGCATGGTCGTAGTTTTATTTTGAAGAAATAGATGAACTCTCATGCTTCACTTAGATTATTTTGAGAGTCTTAAATAGCATGGTAATTTGCTTAAAATCCTAATATGCTAGGTATACAAGATTAATAATAAAATTCTCTTATGAGTGTGTTGAATACTAAGAGAAGTTCGATACATGATAATTGTTTTGAGATATGGAGATGGTGATATTAGAGTCATGCTAGTTGAGTGGTTATGAATTTGAGAAATACTTGTGTTGAAGCTTGTGATTCCCGTAGCATGCACGTATGGTGAACCGTTATGTGGTGAAGTCGGAGCATGATTTATTTTTTTGATTGCCTTCCTTATGAGTGGCGGTCGGGGACGAGCGATGGTCTTTTCCTACCAATCTATCCCCCTAGGAGCATGCACGTAGTACTTTGTTTCGATAAGTAATAGATTTTTGCAATAAGTATGTGAGTTCTTTATGACTAATGTTGAGTCCATGGATTATACGCACTCTCACCCATCCATCCTTGCTAGCCTCTTCGGTATCGTGCATTGCCCTTTCTCACATCGAGAGTTGGTGCAAACTTCGCCGGTGCATCCAAACCCCGTGATATGATACGCTCTTTCACACATAAACCTCCTTATATCTTCCTCAAAACAGCCACCATACCTACCTATTATGGCATTTCCATAGCCATTCCGAGATATATTGCCATGCAACTTTCCACCATCTAGTTTATCATGACACATTCATCATTGTCATATTGCTAGCATGATCATGTAGTTGACATAGTATTTGTGGCAAAGCCACCATTCATAATTCTTTCATAATTGTCACTCTTAATTCATTGCATATCCCGCTACACCGCCGGAGGCATCCATATAGAGTCATACTTTGTTCTAGTATCGAGTTGTAATCATTGAGTTGTAAATAAATAGAAGTGTGATGATCATCATTCAATAGAGCATTGTCCCCCAAAAGGAGAAAGGCCAAAGAAGAAAAAAGAAGGCCCAAAAAAGAATAGAAAATAAATAAAAAGGGACAATGTTACTATCCTCTTACCACACTTGTGCTTCAAAGTAGCACCATGATCTTCATGATAGAGAGTCTCCTATGTTGTCACTTTCATATACTAGTGGGAATCTTTCATTATAGACTTGGCTTGTATATTCCAATGATGGGCTTCCTCAAAATGCCCTAGGTCTTCGTGAGCAAGCGAGTTGGATGCACACCCACTAGTTTCTTTTGTTGAACTTTCATACACTTATAGCTCTAGTGCATCCGTTGCATGGCAATCCCTACTCACGCACATTGATATCTATTGATGGGCATCTCCATAGCCCATTGATATGCCTAGTTGATGTGAGACTATCTTCTCCCTTTTTGTCTTCTCCACAACCACCATTCTATTCCACCTATAGTGCTATGTCCATGGCTCACGCTCATATATTGCGTGAAGATTGAAAAAGTTTGAGAACATCAAAAGTATGAAACAATTGCTTGGCTTGTCATCGGGGTTGTGCATGATTTAAATATTTTGTGTGGTGAAGATAGAGCATAGCCAGACTATATGATTTTGTAGGGATAGCTTTCTTTGGCCATGTTATTTTGAGAAGACATAATTGCTTAGTTAGTATGCTTGAAGTATTATTATTTTTATGTCAATATGAACTTTTGTCTTGAATCTTTCGGATCTGAATATTCATATCACAAGTAAGTAGAATTACATTGAAATTATGCCAACTAGCATTCCACATCAAAAATTATCTTTTTTATCATTTACCTACTTGAGGACGACCAGGAATTAAGCTTGGGGATGCTTGATATGTCTCCAACGTATCTATAATTTTTGATTGCTCCATGCTATATTATCTACTGTTTTGGGCAATATTGGGCTTTATTATCCACTTATATATTATTTTTGGGACTAACCTATTAACCGGAGGCCCAGCCTAGATTTGCTGTTTTATGCCTATTTCAGTGTTTTGAAGAAAAGGAATATCAGACGGAGTCGAAACGGAACGAAATCAACTAGAGAAGTTATTTTTGGAACGAAAGCCACCCGATGGACTTGGACCCCATGTCAAGGAAGGAACAAGGAAGCCACGAGGGTGGGGGGCGCGCCCACCCCCTGCCTCGTGGGGCCCCCGTGGCTCCTCCGACGTACTTCCTGCACCCATATATATCGTCGTACCCTAAAACTTCTAGAACGAACAATAGATCGAGAGTTCCGCCACTAGAAGTCTCCGTAGCCACCGAAAGGCAATCTAGACCCGTTCTGGCACCCTGCCGGAGGGGGCAATCCTTCTCTGGTGGCCATCTTCATCATCCCGGTGCTCTCCATGACGAGGAGGGAGTAGTTCTCCCTCGGGGCTGAGGGTATGTACCAGTAGCTATGTGTTTGATCTCTCTCTCTCTCTCTCTCTCGTGTTCTTGAGGTGATACGATCTTGATGTATCACGAGCTTTGCTATTATAGTTGGATCCTATGATGTTTTCTTCCCCCCTCTACTCTCTTGTAATGAATTGAGTTTCCCCTTTGAAGTAATCTTATCGGATTGAGTCTTTAAAGATTTGAGAACATTTGATGTATGTCTTGCCGTGCGTATCTGTGGTGACAATGGGATACCACGTGATTCACTTGATGTATGTTTTGGTGATCAACTTGCGGGTTCCACCCATGAACCTATGCATAGGGGTTGGCACACGTTTTCGTCGTGATTCTCCGGTAGAACTTTGGGGCACTCTTTGAGGTTCTATGTGTTGGTTGAATAGATGAATCTGAGATTGTGTGATGCATATCGTATAATCATACCCACGGATACTTGAGGTGACATTGGAGTATCTAGGTGACATTAGGGTTTTGGTTGATTTGTATCTTAAGGTGTTATTCTAGTACGAACTCTAGGGCTGTTTGTGACACTTATAGGAATAGCCCAACAGATTGATTGGAAAGAATAACTTTGAGGTGGTTTCGTACCCTACCATAATCTCTTCGTTCGTTCTTCTCTATTAGTGACTTTGGAGTGACTCTTTGTTGCATGTTGAGGGATAGTTTTATGATCCAATTATGTTAGTATTGTTGAGAGGACTTGCACTAGTGGAAGTATGAACCCTAGGCCTTGTTTCCTAGCATTGCAATACCGTTCACGCTCACTTTTATCATTCGTTACCTTGCTGTTTTTATAATTTCAGATTACAAAAACCATTATCTATTATCCATATACCACTTGTATCACCATCTGTTCGCCGAACTAGTGCACCTATACAATTTACCATTGTATTGGGTGTGTTGGGGACACAAGAGACTCTTTGTTATTTGGTTGAGAGAGACCATCTTCATCCTACGCCTCCTACGGATTGATAAACCTTAGGTCATCCACTTGAGGGAAATTTGCTACTGTCCTACAAACCTCTGCACTTGGAGGCCCAACAACGTCTACAAGAAGAAGGTTGTGTAGTAGACATCAGTGCCGCTTTAAGTCATGCCGCAGCAAAGACAACAACACCGGCACAGGAGAAGATAACACTCGAGACGGTGCTGAAGACAATGAAGACCCCGTTGAGGCAACTTTTGAACAAGATGAACGGGAAGACATGCAAGTTAGCCCTGAGGAACAAGCCACACACAAAGACTCGAAGGACAGTAATTATCTTCCGCTCTTCGAGGATGAGGCAAGCCTCGGCACCGAGGATTTTATCGTGCTTGAGGAACCTCTCAAGCAAGAGCGCTTCAAGCGCCAGCTAATAGCCACTACAAGGAGCCTGAAAAAGAAACAATAGAAGCTTCAAGCTGATCAAGATCCGCTCAATAATAGATGGACTGATGTCCTGGCAGCTGAGGAATACGGCCTCAAGCGCCCAGCCAAAAGTTACCTGAAGCGCAAATTGCTACCTCAGTTCGATGACGAGGCATTGGAGCCCGTCCCATCATTGCGCAATGCGGCTGACCGACCAGCACGTGGTCGGGATAAAGCGGCAATTCAAGCCGAACACCAGCCTGCCCTACCTCACCGTAAAGGCAGAGATAAAACAGCTCGGGGACACACATATGACCTACGACGGGACTTGGACTGTAGAGCAGGTCAGAACAAATCGATCTATGGATCACGGGGACGTGCCCCGACACGCGATAACGGCTATCTACACTACAAAAAATACACTTCCGTGATGATACGTGTTTGTCATAGTAGGTCACGCTTTCTGTCATGCATGTACATCCATGACAATTTTATGACAGAATCAAGATAGTCATACCTGTGTTGTCATAGAAGTGTTCCATGACATTACCAAAATTATCATCACGGAAGTGTCCACTTCCATGACAATAAATCACGCATCACAGAAGTGCTTTCATCAAGGGTGACCGACACGTGGCATCCACCGTAACGGAACACCGTTAAGCTATCGAGTCCAGTTTTGGATCCGATAACCCGTTAACAGCCCACCAATGGGGATTTTCCATGTATAAAATCATCATTGGCTGGAGGAAACACGTGTCGGCTCACTGTTGGGACAGATGTCATCCACTCATTGGACCCAAAGCACCTATGATACATCGGCACGTGGCACAGCCCAACAGAGGCCCATTCCTGTGAAAAGGCTGGCCCGTTTGACTTGGTCAAAAGGTGGCGGGCCGGCCCACGGCAAGCCTGTTAATGGCCTTTTCGTATATAGCCCATTTACAACCCGCTAACATAGGGCCTGTTTACGGCCTATCCGAATTAGGCCCAGTAGCGTCATCTGGGCCATCCAATATAATTCCAACCCGTTTTAACTTCCGACCCATGTATGGCCCATGACGTCTTTCGGCCCATATGAGGCCCTTAGTAACCCTCGGCCCATTAACGGCCCATGGTAAAACTGGCCCGTAATGAACAGTGTATCACTTTATACCCATTAACGGCCCATTATTCCGTTGGGCCGTTTCCAGCCCATGTTATCTTTCGGCCTTCTCAGGGCCCATTTATTCTTGGGCTCATTTCCAGCATTCATTTACTTTTGGCCCATTATTATCATTTTCTGCTTGTGGGCCAAATTCAGCCCGTGGTTACAGTCAGCCCGTTTGTGGCCCGTTAATACGTTGGTCCGTTTTCATAGCGTCATCAAATACGGCCGATTAACAATGACCCGTTATGGTCGGCCCATGAACGGACGATTTCAACTCTAGCCCATTTACGACCATAATGTAGTCTATTATGGGCCCATGTTTGGCCAACCGATCATACGACCCGTAGAAGGCCCATTGATGATACGACCCGTAGAAGGCCCATTGTGTGTACGGCCCGTAGAAGGCCCATTGTTTCTACGCCCCATAGAAGGCCCATTGTTTATACGATCCTTAGAAGGCCCATTGTTTCTACGGCCCATAGGAGGCCCATGTTAACTACAGTAAATATGTATCCCATGGTTAATGTGGCCTAGTTTTAAAAAATAGGTTATTGCGGCCACTAGCAAACCGCGGAAAAAGAACTGCACTGACTACAAGAAAACAAATAAACAAGACAATAAGGAAATAAATAAGCAAGCAACTTACGCTAGGCTATCACGGCTATTACACATATTACATCCACTGGGCATCAAAGTTCGCCACCAGTGCAAATATAGGGAACAAAGCAGCATATAAACGCCGCAGCAAAACAAGTCCAGAACTGAAACCACTTCAGAAGAGCTCAAGAAACAATATCCTGGGTACCCATAATGCTGGCAAGATGCTTAGCAAGCTTATTAACTTTCTCTTGTTTGGCGCTTAAATCCTCTAGCACTTGCTGTTGCACCAGAAAGTATGCATCTGAATTCTACAGGGACTTCCTCAGTCCTTCAGCTTCCTGTCGCATAACATTTGATCGATGTCTTTGAACTTGAAGTTGAGACTCAAGAAGCTGAACTGATCCAGGCAGCGAGTTTGAAGAGCTGGTGCCAGCAGTAGTAGCCAGTAACTCGAACACTACATCAAGACAGGACTTTGGGCTTGTCTCAGTGTCTTCAATGTAGTTTTTATCAGCTTTCTTGGAGACCAACAAGGATGTCTCACTATCTTGAACCTTATCTGCATTAATTCCTTTACCATTGCATAAAGGGGTACTCTTCTCCAATATTTTATCCGCGTTCTAAAAGAGAAACAAACAAACACATCACAGGTTTACAATGTAGTATATGAAACTCATTTTGGTAAACCAGTTCAGTAGTAAGGTTGACAGGATAATAGCATGAAATAAACATATCTCTATGTAGTATGGTCACTGTATGGTCTATATCATTCTAGTTTATGTTGCCAAATCAAGATAGATACACTTCAAATCATATCTATTTAAGACAAAGCAGCATAGAGAGATATAAGTGTGGGAAACTACACAACAATAACAACACTTGTAATGTGCATGGCATGAGAACATAACTGTTTATTCAATTGAAACTGAAATCAACATACAACAAGTTACAACAGCAAACACGTTAAAGAAACAAGTTTAAAACATACCTGTTGCACCATTGGAGTTTCAATTGCGTCCTTCAAATATGAAATTAGTTGGTATGAGTAAATATAGTGATGCAAGAGCAAAGTAGGATGAACCATAGCTACGGAACCTGACCTGAGAACAATTCTTCTTATGCTTTAAGCGTTGACTTGGGGTTCGGAGTGGTGGTCCTCATGCTTTGGGCACTGCATTTGCCTTACTAACTACTCGTGTTTGGGTGCTCTGTGGTGGAGACGGTGCTGTGTCAACGGGAACTGGGTTACTATCTGCTGGGGTTGGGGTTAGAAGGGGTGTAGATGGTTCTCTGTCCAACTGGGTAGGGGTACAATCTGCGTGAGTCTGGGTTATGTGTGGTGGGGCTGGTTCTTGGGCAAGTAAAACCATGGTTCTATCTCCATCGACAGGTAGCACGATCTTTTCTGAAGATCGTGTTTTTACTCCCACAGATACTGCCATCACCCCCTCCAATTGAAATGGCTGATAAACAAGAAAAGGTAATCGAATGTACATACATTGTAAGATAGACAGGTGCAATGGATAGTAGGGAAGAAAACATGGCATGAAATAATTCACATTTATGTTGTCTAACCAAACATAATAGCAGGACATAATTTCACATATATGATGGCTAATTAAACAATATAGCATGACACAATTTCACATGTATAATGGCTAACTAAACAGGATAGAATGACATACTTCAAAATATGATGACTATGTAAACATGATGACATGATATAACTATACGAGGTGTCTATTAAAGTGGTTGGCATGCCATAAATCACAAACATGCCATCGATGGGAACATGATGGTATGATAGAATTCACGGATAGAATGACATAATTCAAAATATGATGACTATGTGAACAGGATGAGATGATATAACTATATTATGTCTTTAGGAAATGGGTTGGCATGCCATAATTCAGATACATGCTGTCTATGTAAACATCATGGCATGCTATGATTCAAATATATGATTTATATACTAAGGAAGTGAGCAGAGGGCAATCGCATATATGATGTGTCAACTAAGAAGATGGCATTCAATATCGTGTATATGATGTAAAAACTAAGCATTGCAATACAACATATGCCCCGCCAAGTTTGAGCATACACCTCAAGGGGGTAATAGGACTGGTCATCTGCCTCTGAATCCTCCTCTGAAGAGCTATCCGTAACCAGCAAGATATCTGCTTTAGCAGGTAGCATTGTCTGCTCTGAAGACCTTGTTTTCACTCTAGATTTCTCCATCACCAATTCAAATGGCTGATGCATAGGAAGAGCAGTTAAATATACAAACATTATCGACAAAAGAAATGAGAAATACAAAAAAGGATGACATGATATAATTCACATATATGACGCTTGGCTAAACAGCATGGCATTGCATAATTCACATATATAATGCCTTGCAACAAGATAGCATTGCATAATTCACTTATATAATGTCTTGCAACAAGATGGCATTGCATAATTCACATATATGGTAATTAGACACTAAACATGTGGCATTCACACAAAGCATGTCTAAACTAAGCAAATGACATAGCAATGCAAGATACCATACACACGATATGAGCAACATAACCCTGCCAAGTTAGAGCATGCACCTCAGGGGGGGGGGAATAAGACTGGTCATCTGTCTCTGAATCCTCCTCTGAGGAGCTATCTGTAACCAGCAAGACATGTGCTTCGTCAAATAGCATTGTCTGCTCCGAAGACCTTGTTTCCACTCCAGATTTTTCCATGACCGTGCCGAATGGCTAATGCATAGGAAGAGTATTTGAATGTACTACAATTGTTGACAAATTTAACACGTAATAAAAAAATGATGTCATGATATAATTCACATATAAGATGACTGGCTAACCAGGATGGCATTGCAAAATTCACATATATGATGCCTGGCTAAACAAGACGGCATTGCATGATTCACATATACGATAAAGAAACTAAACAGATGGCATTGACACAAAGCATGTTTAAACTAAGCAGATGACATCTTTGATGTATACAGTAAGCAATGCAAGGCACCATATGCATGATATTACCAACATCAGCATGCCAAGTTAGAGCGAAGACCTCATGGGGTAAATAGGAGTGGTCTTCTGCTTCTGAATCCCCCTTAGAACAGTTATCTTCCTCTTGATTACGTTTCGAAATGGGTGGAGGGGAGCTGCCTTTGCGCCCACCATGGAGAGACGTCTGCATGAAATTTTATTGCCACGCAAGGCTCGTCTCTTTTGCTCTATATGTTCAATTCCATTGTGTACAATAACTGACATGCATAGGAATAAAACATAGTGAGATTATGTAAGGAGTGCATGCACAAATCCAGAGTGATGGTAGCAAACTGTGGATAGACCCAAAACCAATGATAGCAGGCATATAGTAGCTTTAGTTAAAAAATAAAGATAATGGCTCCTTTAATGTTTGTTTGCACCCAACATGAAACTCATAGTAGACACCCGAGATTAACCAGATAGTAGACAGATAGTACTAATTGCTGCCCCAATATGTACCCCACAACCATTTAAAAACTCAAGTTTCAGCATAAGTTGGGCCCTGACTCGGAGTCTAATAGGTGAACACGACGATAAAGTAGCATGTCATCATATTGAGCGATGCATAACGTAAGCAGACACGGAAGAGTGCGACCTGTCTTGCGGACACGTGTAGTCCTCAAGGTCATCTGCTCAGTTGATGATGGTAATGCAGTTGTCGTGGCTGCCGGCGGCGGGGAAGAAGATCTGAGGCGGTGAAATATAGTCTGGAGAGCGGATCCCTGCTGTGGTGAACCCTTCCGTCGTTGGAGCAGCTGAGCTGGGGTGGAACACAGCACCACAGGAGCAGGACAAACCACACAAGGTTTTCTTTGACACATATCTGTAACAGAAGTATTTGTGTAAGGGCTTGTTTGAATTTGAGGATTCTAACAATGTAGGGATAGGAAATAGACAGGAATAGGATAGGAATGCACGTGCAAAACAGAGAATTTTAAAACACATGATTTCTGCCAATCTGGGTGTTTGGTTCACAAGAATTGGAAGATCACAGGATGCAAAGAAGCATGGTAAGATTAAGTCAAACCACAAGAAAATGTACAGTTATAATGCTATTATGCTACTATCTCTTAGTCTTGTGCTTCATGAATAGGAATTTGAAAAGGAGGACAAGTGGAAATTAAAATTCCTACGATTTTTCTGTCAAGGAGACACTAAAGGAACAAACCCTACAGTTTTCCTTTGCTCCATTCCTTTGCACCAAATTCATGAAAAGTAGTACCATAGGAAACTTTCCAATTCCTATGTTTTTAATTCACTTTTCCTTTCAAGCACTGGCGATTCTAGTAGGCAGGCTTGAGCAAGGAAAAGCCTACACTAAAAAAATGTTTTTGTGCTACTTCTATTACTTTGGACCCAGGCCACTGCCCTACTAGCTCAACTCCCAGGGCCATCGACAAATGCACAGCTCAAACACGCAGAGATAAATAATGATGGCGTTCAAGAGAGTCCATCATGGATAGCTAAGTTGCCTGGTACCTCACTGCTTGTCATATAGTAGGATAAAATAATCGTATTACCCGTTACTCCGTGTGCTCAGTGGACAATATATATAACATGTAGAGTAAAAAAGATATGCAACAAGTGTACAACCTCTTTGGTGAAGCCATGTCGATCTCAGCGTGATTGGGTTGGCCGGTGAGGATGCTCCGGCTGACTTGGCTGTCGGAGGAGGGGAAGAAGATCTTAGGCATCTGGAGATGGAGCCCGAGGTACTGCTCCGCTGTGATGGAGGGTTTCGTCGTTGGAGCAGCTCCGGTGAGTTGTACGATGCCGAGGCTGAAGCAGGACAAGAGAGACAACGTTAACCTGAGTGGAATTCCAATAGCATCTCCAATAAATGACGTAAAATACATAACCACAAAGTTCTAGATGTAAAATACATCAGCCACTCATCTCTGAACTTAACTGTCGAAACTGAATTTAACTGTCGAAACTGAACTTGATCGTCGAAACTGAATTTTGCTGTCAAAACTGAATTTTACTGTCGAAATTGAACGCACTAGAGGTGAGGCTACATGTCAGTCGACTAACTTTTTCATCTCTGGCCAGTCGATTTTGCAGCCGTTGGATACGAAATCAAGGGCCTGCAGTTCAACTTCAACCTCCACCCCCTGAGCCGCCAACCACCGCCGGCCAAATAGCCACCCGCGGCCGGCGGTGCGCCGCCCCGCCTGCCTCGAAAACACTCCCCACCACTGGTCCGCCGCCGCCCCGGCCATTCCTCTAGGCCCCCCCGTGCCGAGCTTTTTCTCCGGCGATCCCCACGCCACCGCCCCCAGCCTGAACCCTAAGATAGATAGTGGGGTACCTCTCCGGCGAGCCCCCTCCCCACTGCGGCTGGTTCTTCCTTAACTTCGGCGAGCCCCCACCCCTTGAAAATTGACTGAACCAAAAGTCGATTCAGTCGACTGAAGTGTAGCTAAATCGGAGCAGCATCGCAAGCAAGAGCAAGAGCGAGAGCAGCAGCGTGAGCAAGAGCAAGAGCAGACAAGGCAGGGGACCGAGAGCAAGAGCAGAGTAGTAGCGCGAGCGAGAGCTAAAGCAGCAGCAACTCCTACTGATGTGGACGTCACCGCCGAGGGAGCGACGCCGTGGAGGAAGTGGCCGGCGACGCCTCCGTGGACGGAGCCGCGCCGTGTCGGCTCGGGACCGAGCGCCGGCAGCACCGTGAGATCGAATCAAGAAGAAAATACGGCGATTAGTGTACAACCTCTTTGGTGGTGCCGATTAGGCCGCAACTTCATCTGAGGAAACGGTGATGATGATGCACTTCTGGTGGTGCAGGTGAAGACGGCGGTGTGGGAATGGAGGTGGCGCGAAAGATGAGGGGAACGTCAGGGCAGCTCCTTCGAGGTGGAGGACGGGGTGGCTGAACCGGCAGGATGACCAGATCAACGAAGGATCCTCATCCGGTACAGTGGATGAGGGACATTGAGGTGTTGCTGTGGACGATGTCGTCGGGGAAGAGGCTCCAGCTGGGTGGCGGATGGAGGAGGGTGTGGGGCTTCATGGGTTTTCCTGGCCTCGGTGTACGAATGGGTGGGCGGATGGGATGGGAGTGGGGAACCATGGCTTAGGGACGCGCTTGTCCAAAATGTGGGGTAAGTTACGAAAGTACCCCCACCGATTTGAGGCGGTTCTTTCGGTTCAGGGGTATCACGGGCATTTCGCGTGTCAGGATTTCACAGGAGGTGGGAGTTTTCGCGCGCGTTGTAATTTTGGAATACCAAGGCGCGAGTTGAGATGGAGGGAGTTGTCGGAGCACCACGAGACAAAGATTTATCTTAAATATTTCAGGGTAACAAGGCGCGGGTTGAAGAGGCAGGAGTTTCACAGCACGATAGACAGAGATGCTAGCTTGAAATTTTGGCATAACAAGGCGCGGCTTGAAATGTCGGGAGAACAAGCTTAACGTGTACCCCAAAGAAAGACAATTTAGACTAGTATGATATACTACGTACAATGTGTTTATCATGCACAACACACACACAGACACCATTTAGACTAGTATGGTACACGTGCATTGCATGCATGAGATTTGGCAACCAAATTATGAATAAATACCACATTATAGCATGTAAGCTTTGAGTCATATATGCATGATGTAGATGTTTGTTTAATTCTTATAGTTCATTTCATTCAAAATCATCTAGTTTTTATAAGAAAGCTAATCTATTTTAAGATTCATGGAATTGTGCATTGTAATGCATAAAGTAAAAACAAATCATGTAGAAAAACATTTGGGCAATTCTGATACGAAAGATTCTAGAACAAAGAAGAAGTGCTTGTGTTCTGAGGTTTGTGCATTATGCTTAAGTTCAACCATAGAGTCTTCTAGATTGTACATGTGGCAAAATCTGGTGGAATCTAGATGATATCCAATGACCAGTAGTGCTCAAATTTGCCAGCTCTGCACCATCGGACTGGCCTCATCCAACGACCATCTTTCAAAGTGAAAGTTATCCGCACACTATATAAAAATATAAAATAATATATATAGGGGTATAATATAGATATGTGATGCGAAAGCCACCCATCACCTCCAATTAGAATAGTGTGTCCATGCACAGATGCAATGTGGCCAAACGATGTCTGCCATCGGTATCTCAAATTCAAACCAGTCTGACCTTGTTCAATGTGTATACATTACAACATGCTCGTTTCCAAACCACACCGCACAGATCTCCGTTATATTCATGCATGCATGGGTTTCAAACATCATGATCTCTTATTCTAATATTTGAATTCAACTTTACATTGATTATGACCTCACCTAGTCTTTTACACCCACACATTGGTCTTCTCTTTATAATTGTACCACTAACTTTGTCTCGTGCATGCATGCACACACACTATTAGTCGGCATTATCCATCGCACACATGCAATCTTTTTCTTCAGGTCGGTCTCCCATGAAGGCACACACACATCCCCCTCTCCATCATATCGGGCATTCTTTATCTCTCACGTGCATGCGCAACGATCGATGTTCCTCTATGTGTGTGTATATATCTGGTCTTTCATAGTTTTCCACATAAACCGACCCATCTATATATCTAGTGAGGTCTCACCCGCTTTCCCACATCCACATCGATTAATCTATACCTCTCTATATAGGATTACATATATAGCTAATACACCCACATTAATTATATATCCAATGCCCCCCTCTCATCATCCATGCCTTCCGCTTCATCTCTCATACGCACGCACAATGGCAAAGACGAGGGCAGCAAGGGCCCTGCCCCCCTAACATCACTATATATCGAGGCTAATATGAATGTGATCATTAGACAATTGCTAGTAAAAATGGTTTAAGTTGATGAATTGGCCCTCCTCGTAAAGGATTAGCAATGTTTTGCCCCTAGCTCATGGGACATTTTTCATGGCTCCGCCACTGCGCGCAACAGCACACGTTCTCGCCCCCTCTCTCTAAATAGATCTCGCAGTTGTGCACTCCTTCATAGTCTCCCTCCACTCGGCCCCTCGCACCATCTTCTAGCCCCCACCGGATTTTGCCACATGTACAATCTAGCAGACTCCATGGTTGAACTTAAGCATAATGCACAAATCTCAAAACAATAGTGGTTCTCCTTTGTTCTAGAATCTTCCGTATCGTAACTGCCCAAACTTTTTTTCTAGTTGAATTGCCATTATTTGTTTTTACTTTATGCTTTACAATGCACAATTCCATGAATCATAAAATAGATTAAGGGCTTCTTTGATTCAAAGGATTCTCAAAGGAATTTTGGAGGATTCTAATCCTTAGGAATTTTTCCTATCTTGGTTGTTTGATTCGTAGGATTGTAAACCATAGGAAATTTTCCATATGATTCATTTGCACTAGATTTCATAGGAAACATCCCATCCACTCAAACCTCTTTGAAAGAATTTTGCGTTTTTTCTATGCACAATCAAACACTCGTACAATCCTGTAGGATGCAAGACGACATTCCACTCTAATCCCATGTTCTTCCTATTCCTGCGTTTTGGAAATCCTACGAATCAAAGAGGCCCTAGGTTTTTTTTATAAAAACTAATTGATTTTGAATGAGATGAACTATAAGAATTAAACGAAGGTCTACATTAGGCATATATGACTCAGAGCTTACATGCTATAGTGTGGTATTTATTCATAATTTGGTTGCAAAATCTGACGCGTGCAATGCACGTGTACCTTACTAGTACTTCGAGTATGTGCAAAACACAATGGCACGCTACACAATGTCTCTCTTACAGTTCATGAAGCCACGTGGTACATGTGGAGGCATTGTCGTGGCATCCTTGTGTGGATTGATCACAGTGACGTGCTGCTGGTTCCAGAAGAATGTACTCGTCCTCCCTGAGCCCCACTGGCGGTACATGCACGAAGCGAAGATGTGCACGCACGCCACACACACACTCATTCCCTCGCACGCACACGCGGGTACACTGGCAGACGCAATTTTGTACCAAGATCCACCCCATGTGATAATTTGACGCATGTAAAGTCCTTCACTTCATTGATGGTCAACTAATACAGCGCATGCAAGTCGAGTGGACGTGAGGGAGGAAGAAAGACATTACCACTCCACTACGCGCATGCGAGTAGTTAAATCATGGGTTGCTAGTAGTACTTCCATGGGTCTCCTTCGTATTTTGTGCCAATTTTTGACAGTAACATAATATTTACGCATCTGAGTAGTGTAGTCTACTTGAAATTTATGTTCCACTAAATTCATCGGGATCCGTTTAGGGCCTCGAAACCAAAACCCATCAATTTGTCTTTACCTTGTTCCCATCACATTCGAAAGTACTAGTGCTACAATTAAGTGCAAGCCTTCTCACACCTACTAGTACGTACCAAACCTGAACGTGTTCCCACTATGTAGGTATTAGTACTAGTGCTAGTACTTAGGTTATAAAAAGGGGAACTACCTAACCGAAAATTACTCTACCTTTCCTCCTCATAAGTGCTTCTTCTTCGTCCGTCCTTGCCATGTCCGGTGCACAGAGCTCTAGGTTGAGAACTACTTGTAACAAGGGAGCGGCAACCAAGGCTGCGGAAAAAAGGAGAGGGCTCGCCGCCACGCAGACCTCGAAAGATCTCTCACGGGCTAGCGATGGCTCCCAGGAGCGCCCTAGCCGCGGAGGCGAACATGCCGAGTTGGCGGCGCTGGAGTCATTATCCCTCGACGGCATGCCCGAACAGCTCAATAAGCACCTCAATAAGTAGAAGGAGTTCATCCACGGCTTGGTGGAACTGCTGAAGGAGAGCCTCGATGACATGCCTGCTGAGCTCAATAAGCAGGGGGAGTTGATCGCCGGCTTGGTTATGCTACTGAAGAAGAGCATTGCCTCGGAGAAGAAGGCGACCGGCGAAATCCTGCAACTTCAGGAGGACAAGGCGAAGCTCTGCCACGAGCTCGACCTGCTGAAGGAGAAGAATGCCGGCTGGAAGAAGCTGCATGAGAGTAGTAGTTCCTCGATGAAGATGCTACAGGCCCTCGTCATGGAACAGAAGGAGGAGTTGGCGAAGCTCCGCATCGAGCACCCGGCTGCTGTCAAGGTACGTAATGCGGCCATGGAATAGATGATGAAGGCTCGCGTAGAGAAATCCCGCGTCATGGACAGAATGAAGAAGATGGCGGAGGAGACGCGCAAGGAGATGGAGGTCGTGGAGGCAATGAAGAAGCAGTTACGACTCCGCGGCGAATTAGATCATTTGGGGTGATAATCTTCCTTCTTATTTTGCTCCTGTGTTTCTTCTTTTGCTTCGGGTGTTTCGCCACACGTGTCATGTTCTCTGCGAGGCATGAATAGAACAATGCTAACAATGAGATGACTAGCAAATTAGATCATTTTTATTGCCATATGGCACTAGGCTGCCGTGTTTCGTGCTCCTCCGTCGTAGTACTACTCCAGTGGAAAACTTGAACATACCACACGGTTCTTTGCTCCTCCTCAGGTTGTCGGCACATTTATACGAGCAGTCAAATCACAAGGCCCCGCCTTCCAGCAGTAATGAGCCGTCAAATCACAAAGGCCCTCGCCTCTCATGAAAAGGACCAAGCTAGACTGCCCCGCCCTCTAGCCTTTTAAGAAATGTATACATTTGTAAAGTAGTAGTATTGATGGATTGCGCCATGGAGCAAAACTAACAAGATGAAATTAAAGAAAAAAGGTGGTACATATAGAGAGCGCTCGTCGCCAAATTATGCATATACTATATGACATTACCCACGGTACTAGTAACATAGACTAGTAACTAGTCTATGTTACTCTCCACTATGACCAGCCAAAGTCGAGGCGCGGATACCAACGAGGGCCTAGTTGTGTCTATACTTGGATAACTCACCCGGCTGCATGCACACCAGGAAGACGAAGGTCGTGTCATTAACCAAAACCTCGCGCCTCCATCCTAGCCTCCGTGTTTTAAACTTCTCGATCTCAAGGCCAAGGAGCAACGTGAAACCTATGATAGAGCCAATCGGATGGTTGAGAACACTACAATTCATAGCTACAGATGCGTGTGAGAGAGAGGACGAGTGCGTGCGTGCGTGCACCTCTTCTCAGAGTACAAGTGTATGTGGGTGGCATCGACCTAGCGAGTAGTGATGGTGCGCGCGAGAAGTCCCGAGAGATAGGTGTAATGCGTCTGAAAAAAGACTAGTCTATAGCTCGCCACGAGGCTATTCCTGTCGAGCGCCAAGCGTAAGATATGTATCCGACGGTGCCAGTTTTTGCACGTACACAACAGTAGAAAAAGAACTAGTACCATGGCATATGCTACACCATGGCCGAGAAAATGTGCCGACGTTACGCCATCCGGGAATAGTGTCGCACTTCGAAACTAGAACCGTCAATAAATTTTGAGCATTCTCGTCACATTCCAAATTACTACTACTACCACTCTATATTTAATTGCAAACCTATTCACACCGATCACAACCTAAACGGTTTCCCACTTAGGAGCGTATTAGTAGTACTCGGTTATAAATACTTATATGCTAAGATGACTGCACATTCCTCCTCAACTCCTCATCCACAAAAAACAATCAAGTCAATCAAGCCATGGCCAGCGTGAGTTCTGGGTCGAGAGATTTCCACCAGGGAGAGAGTGAGCATGGAAGAGGAAGCACGAGAGATGTCCCGTCCCGCTGCGAAAGCAGGCGACATGTCCAGCCGCGCAACAGTAGCAGCATAGAGGTCCCGCCGTGCCGCCGAAGCAACACGGAGGTTCCGCCACGCAGTCGATGTAGCAGACTGGTCCGACCATGCCACGGAAGCAGCAGAGATGTCCCGCCGTGCCGCCGAAGCAGCACGGAGGTCCCGCCGCGCCGCGGCGGCCTGGGAAAATTTCTCGCAGGCAGGCGAGGACTCTTACACGTGCATGCATGCGATGGTCCATAGCTAGATGGACCAGATCTCCAGCTGGGAGAGGTTGTAGGATGAGGCTACTGGCGTCATCCGACAACTAGGGGAGGGCAATGTGAAGCTCCGGGGCGAGCGCAACCTGCTGAGGGCGAAGATCGCCGGAAGGGCGAAGTAGGAGGAGGAAACCGCTGCCTTGTTGCAGAGGACGGGCACCATTATCAAGAAACTTATGGACGAGAATGCCATGCTCCGCATCTAGCACAACAGGCTGGTGGAGGAATCCATGGATGCTGCCAAGCAGCATATTAAGGACATGAAACTGATGAAAGAGATCATCGCCCGCCGCGAGAACTAGTCTCCGCGACCTACAACGCATAAAGAAAGTAGAGATCAGCGAGCCAGATCGTTGTATGCGTCTTCCTTCTTATTTTTCCCTTGTGTATTTCGGGCGTAGCCGCATGTGGATTTTTTAATTATCTTCCTAATTATGTAAGACAATTATTATCCACTCTCGTCGTCCTTGTATGTATTCATCAGTCTTGCTATAAGTCGCAGTAGATGCTATATAGGTCCGTCGGATCTTACATCAAGATCCGTGCAAAATTTTCTTTTCAGATTTTCGTTTTTCTCTCTTAAATCTCAGTCGAGCGAGACATTTCCACACAGAGGCTCGGGCGCCATTAATGGAGACCTTGGGAGAGAGGTGGATGACAGATGGAGGTCAAAGGGCTCTCCTCCCGATAAGCACGGGCAGGGGTCTGATCGCACGCCTCCCGTACTCAAATAGCTACCCTGCACGGCGCCTCCTAGCTAATAAAAAAAGGGGACACGTGGCAGCACATAAATGGTAAATAGAACGCCCACGGTTTCAATAATACTTGTGTTTCCAATTGTAACGTGACAGCACTTGTTCCAAAATGACTTTGTTGATTGTTAATGTGTGCGCCTTCGCAAATTGGACAGCAAAATTACCACAGCATGTTGGTGCCAAGTCATGACACCAAGCAAAGTTTCATGATTTTCATGCGTGTTTCGAATTTACAGGAATTAAAAAACCAAGTTTCTTAATGTTTCCAGCCGAGCCATGACGCCCAGATGTTTGAATTTCATTCCCATTCCTGGCATGGGACCTAGAAATTTACCCGAGGACACACATGTGATTTTTCAACCAGCTTTGGTGCATTGGAGCATGTGCTTGTATTTAAAATTTGAATTATGCACACAGAGGTGACACGTTCCCTCTCAGAACCACGAGCCTTCTTGAGAGAAGCTCCGGTTTGCAAGAAACTTATACCAAAACTTGTTCCTATTCTGCAATTTTTTTTACCACAACATGGTAGTACCATGACATGACACCATGCCAAGTTTCATGATTTTCAGGCGTGTTTTGGATTTACAAGAATTTTAAAACCAAGCTTCTCAATGTTCTCGGCCGAACCACGATGCCCAGATGTTTGAATTTCATTCCCATTTCTTGCATGGGACCTAGAAATTCACCCGAGGACACACATGCCATTTTTCAATCAACTTTGGTGCACGGGAGCATGTGCTTGTAGTTCAAATTTGAATTATGCACATTAAATGACCAAAAACTCAATTAATGTATAAAAAGGCCAAACGAACCCGGAATAATTCCAAAATTTAACAGGGCACTCATATAGTTCTATGTTGCCTCTGTAAAGAAAATCTGGGGGAAGGCAGCGTATATTGTTTCGCACACAAAGGTATAAAGAAATAAAGAAATTAGCATACCTATTTAATTCTTGGGTTCTTATTATTTATGCCACTAGTTGTGTATCACTACTCAGTTTTGCCATTAGAAGTTACAACTACTCAAAAAATGCCATCGATCCGTGAGATGACTGCTCAAAAATGCAATTAGATATCTAAAAAATGCCATCGTTAAGTTAGATGTTTGCTCAGAAATGCCATTAGACATTGTTATTTTCATGTCAAACCCGTTGACCATGTTACATGACAAAAATAAGCCGATTCTCACAATGATAAGTTAATGGTGTCTAGCACAACACACCCCTCAAATAAAACTAAGCACCCTGGAATTCTTTGACAAAACTAAGCACCCTGAAATTCTTTGACAACTAAACTGCTGGCTATATGATGTTGGCCATATATATTGTATGTATATAATGTGAAGAAATGAGTGGTTGTACTATACCAACTAAAAGATGAAATGTACGAAATATAACGAGAAGAAACATAACATAGTTCTGCTGGGGGCTCAGCACAACACACCCTCAAATAAAACTAAGCACACCAGAAATTAAACTAAGCAACTAATCTGGTAGACACTGCATTAGAACCACCATGAGCAACAACACTGCCACCTTACTCGGAGTCCTCGTCCACGTCCTTGACTATGTCCTTGTCCCTCTTCCTCTTGGGCGATACTTCTTTGCTTGAACCACACACTTGGCTCTTGCTCTTCACCCAACCCTTGTAGATATTGAAACAAAGGTAGCCATCCATTGCAACATAGTGGATGTGGTCTATATCTAGTACAGTCCACTTCCATGCACGAAGAAACGTGTGCGGAGGTTTCTTCAGTTCACCATACGAAGGATGAACCATGGCTCCTGCCAGGGTCAGCATTGAAGGCTGATCAAGGGAGGGCACCAGCCCTTCCTTCTGGAGGTCGAAGGGGTCACCTACAATGAGGCCTATCCGACCCAGGATTTCCTTGTCGTTCCTAAAGTCTACAGTAACGAATTTGACTCGGCCGCCCTTGAGGAAGTTCTTAAATTCCTCGCACTCAACGTCGGCATGGCATATGTGGTAGACCAAGCATAAGTCATGCACGCAAACCTGGATCACGGCGGGCTTCTTCTTTTCTGCCTCCTTTAGATTCTCCTCGCTTCCCAGGACTGTGGTGTACTCAACATCTAGCCCAATGACCCACTCATCATTTGAGTTTTCGAACATGCGTTTGAAGCGAGCAAGGCATTCTTTCACCGTTGCGGAAGAACGGGTGTAGATGACGTCGAACTCATCGTCGGTGATGGTTCTAACCTTGTACTCACCGCCGATCATGGAGATTTGGAACGCCATGGATTTGGGAGGAGGGTTAGGATTAGTGGAACTGCCATAATGTGAAAGGACGAGACGACTAGGAGCGGTTTATCGATTGTAAAAATGCCGAGTGGGGGGGGGGCGTGTGAATGGCAGGGTAGTGGCTTGCCTGGTGGATAAATGGATTCATGCACAGTACTATGGGGGCCCAATTAGATGTCATGTCTACTCGACGCCCAATTAAATGGCTTTCGATGTCATGTCAAGCATCGGGAAAATTACAGGTGATACGAAGCTTTCCATTCTCCCATGATACGGGCTTCCGATAGCCCTTGGATCTGAGATAGAACGGTTGCATGGATGATTCTAGACCTATGTGTGAATATCCTATCCTGGAGGGTTATTCTAGAAATTTTCAGCAACTTAGCATGCGACCATTCGATCTCAGATCCAAGGGCTGCCAGCAGCCCGTATCATGGTTGCGCCTACCACGACCGTCGCCTCGCTTGCGCGGTCGCGCCCTTGGAGATTTAACACAGTGCGTTAGGCTATCTGATGTTGGCATGTCATACATAGTTATCACTTAGTCACTCATACAACAAGGTTAGCTATAAGGTTGGCTATAAGAGTATTTTTTGTTTACTTCTCTCTATCTCTTTCTTCGTAGTATTTATTGCATTTGCCAAGGAGTGACCTCTTCCAATGAAATGGTGCTTAGATGAGGTGCTATGGGCATTAAATGGCTTAGCAACTCAAGTCCCCAATGCATAGGTGCTTAGTTTTTTGTTGCTAATTTTGCTTCATCTAGGTACACACGCTTATCACCATTTCTTCCCAAGGTCAGCAAACTAGTCTCTCTATTCTTAATTAACTTGCCACATCAGACTTTATGCCTATGTGGCAGGCTTAGCACCTGTAGGATCAAGTACAATAGTGGGCTATAAGCCCGCTTTACATGGAATTTTTGCATATGTGGGGGAAAGAGGCAAGGAAAAAGTGGAGGAGTGGGCTCTCAAGCAAGAGCCAGCCTCTACATGGTGGAGCATCGAGAGAGGCACCTGTATGGAGGTGGTCAGGAATCGGGAGACTCACACTGATCGTAGCGCCGCAGTTAAAATGATAATGGCAAATTGTTGACACACAAACACGTCACGTGTACCCTCGACGCCGGGGGTGATGCACCGCAGCTCACGTCGAAGGATACCCGACCGACAGCGCGATACGCAAGACAGTCGACGGGCACTTTTGCAGACCCGAAAACCCCACACCCCCGGGAGGGACCCCGTCAGGGAGTGCATCGGCTATGGGCTGCCCTAGGTCGATTCGCTCGCCCCTAGAGCATCGGGATTCGCAGCTCTCAAACACGAAGAACAGCGAGGAACAAGATAGAAAAACGGTGGAGAGATAAAACGTAGATGAAAAAGTAGTATATTGATTTGTTCGATTGTGTGTTGTTCAATCGGCCGTCACCCCCAACATATATAAGAGGCGGCTGGACTTCTCGTACAAGTAAAGGATTCATCTAGGCTTTCCTTACAAGAAAAATTACATTAATTCACGTCCTAGAGTCCTAATTCTATTCCAACTCGGATTCAGTCTGAATCTGGCCCAAACTCTGTCTTCCTTCTTGTGCGGGCCACCGGGCTTGCATATGATCTCCGATCGAGATGGCCCAAATATCAAACTTGTGCGCCTCGATGATACGAACAACTCTCATGTTGATCACTTTTTCAAATAAGGCCATCTTGAATACTTTTCGAGGTCATCTTTATCTTCCAGTCGGACTCGGTCTTGCAGTAGACTGGATTATCCGAGTCTCATAGTGAATTTGTAGGCTATATATTATCTCTGATGATGATGACTCCAAAATCAAAGTTTACCGTCTTGATGATACGCACAACTTCTGTATTGAACACTTCTTCATCCAAGGTCATTTTGATAAACTTTCGAGCACATGTTCAATTTCACTCGGACTTGAGGTCATCCACTCAGATATTAGATACTTTCACTCGGATCGTCCGATTGGACTTTTTCACTCGGAAGACAATCTTTCACTCGGATGACTATATTTCCACTCGGATGACTATATTTCCACTCGGAAGGCACTATCTTATTCACTCGGATGACTATATTTCCACTCGGAAGGCACTATCTTATTCAATCGGCAAGTTTTCGTCCCAATGGTAATCTTTTCACTCGGAATATTTTCACCTGGACGACAATTTCACTCGGATGATCATATTTTCCCTCGGATGACTATATTTCCACTTGGATAATAATAAGTTCATCCGGTCAGCAAACTTTCACTCGACCGTAAAATTTCACTCGACCGTAAACTTTCACTCACATGGTAAACTTTTCACTCGGATTTCCGACTGAAAACATAGCCCGATCTTGATTTGTCTCTCCAGGCCTCATATGATCTCGGATTGAGACGATTTATATATGAAAATTGATCGGCTCGACGAGACGAAACTTTTCCATGTTGAAGGTTTTTCGATTCAAGGCCATATTGATGGCCGAATTACTCGCGCAACCTATCAGACAAGTGTTTGGCACCTCGCGCCATATTTCCGTTGAGGTTCAGTCTGCAGTATATTGCCTCTAACTTTTGCATATGAACTCGGATTGAGATGATTTATATATCAAAATCTATTGCCTCGACGAAGACAATTCCTTAAGAGTGCTCCTTCATCCAAGGTCATCTTGAAGACGTGATTGGCAAAAAACCACTCGGAACATCGAACTATGCCACTCGGAGTATAGTTTCGGTCCATAAGATAAAGTCGAATGAATATAACCGAAACATCAAAGTGGTTCCACTCGGTGACGTGAATATTTTTATGCTGAAAACTCATTCACTCGAGACCATCTTCATTGCAATCTGTATCTTGCCAAAATCAGGTGTCAACACATGCCCCCCTGTTTTTCGGCAAAGCTTGCACGCTGAAAAATAATATGCATAGTGTTTGTTCTAAGGACGATCAACACTCCATCGGCCATTTATTTTTCTCAGGGCGATAATTATGTATCGGCCATGTTTGTGCTAAGGGCGATAATCGTATATCGGCCATTGCCCACTTAGGCTTCCTGCCACACACTCGGGTGGTACTTCTTCAAATATTTGCCATTGAGAGCTCGAGGTAACAATGCCCCTTGTATTGATTCCACCAAATATGAATTTCCGGGAACAACTCTTGCAATTCTAAAAGGACCTTCCCAACTTGGAGACCACTTCCCGAATTTTCTATCTCTTGAACCAATCGGCAGAATCACTTTCCAAACGAGATCACCAACTTGAAAATTCTTCAATTTGACTTTCTTATTGTAAGCCCTTGCCACCCTCAACTTATCTCTCTCTATGGCATTCAAAGCAGCCAAACGTTTATCAGCAACCTCATCAATGTTGTCCATCATCAAGTTATAGAAGTCTATTGCCGATAAATCATTTTGTTTGGCTATTCTCAAAGCATTCAAATTTACTTCCACCGGTAAAATAGCGTCTTGACCATATACTAGCTCATATGGAGTCACTTTCGTAGCACCATGCCTTGAGATTCTATGTGCCCATAATGCCTCAGACAACAAGTCATGCCATCTCCTTGGATTATCCTCAATCTTCTTCTTGATGAGCTTGATTAAAATTTTATTGCTAGACTCAGCTTGTCCATTAGCTTGGGCATAATATGGAGAGGAATTGAGCAACTTTATGTTATAAGATTCGGCAAACTCTCTGACTTGGTGTGACATGAAAGATGAACCTTGATCTGTAGTTAACGTTTGAGGAATACCGAATCTATGAATAATGTGCTCGGTTATGAATTGAATTACCTCCGTATGCGTCATGTTCTTGAGAGGTACTGCTTCAGACCATTTAGTGAAATAATCAGTTGCCACCAATACGAACCGATGCCCTTTTGAGGAAGACGGATGGATTTGTCCAATGAAATCTAAACCCCAACCTCTGAAAGGCCACGGTTTGATAATAGGATGTAACATAGCAGCAGGAGCCAATTGAATATCACCAAACTTTTGACAAGCTTCACACCTCTTATAATATCTGAAGCAATCATTAATCATAGTCGGCCAATAAAACCCAGCACGTCGCAATAACCATTTCATCTTGGGAGCCGACTGGTGAGTGCCACAAATACCTTCATGTACATCTCCCATAGCAACTCTTTCCTGGTCCTCGTCCAAATACTTTAGAAGAACATCATCGACGGTTCGGCGATAAAGACCATCATCTCTCATTGTATACTTGAAAGCCACACGCTGAACATCCCTGTCCACCCTTTCACTCGGATTGCACAAGTAATAAACAATGGGCTTCCTCCAGTCGGGATTGTCACCTGCACTAGACTTTTTGTTAATGGCTGAATCAGTGGGTTCAGGTTCGGCCTCTCCCATATTGGCAAGACAAGACATCGGTCTTTGAGAGATATGAAACATGCCATGATCAACATGATATCCGGATGCTTGTTGTGCCAATTCATTTGCTTTCCAATTGTCATGTCTAGATATATGAGCAATGCTAAAGCAATCCAAAGTAGAAATTATATCTAGACATCTATCAAGATAAACATTAAGTGATTCGTCCAAACACTGAAAGACTTTGGATATTTGCTGTACCACTAGTAACGAATCACCATAAGCCTCAATATGCGTAGCACCTATAGCAAGTAACATCTTTAGGCCGAATAACAATGCTTCATATTCGGCTTGATTGTTTGTGAAAAAATATTCTAAGCGGCATGAGGCTTCAAAAACAGCACCATGAGGAGATATATAAACAATACCAACACCTTGGCCATTGCTACAAACTGAACCATCAAAGTATAATCTCCATGGTACTAATGAAACAAGGTTCATATCAACATCATGCTTGTTATTAATCCGATGTTCAACAATGAAATTAGCAACAATTTGGCCTTCCATGGATTTTAGAGATTCATAAGCCAAATCATATTCAATCAAAGCATAAGCCCACTTGCCAATTCTACCACTAAGAATTGGCCTATGCAACATGTATTTAATGACATCGGTTTGACAAGCTACTACACAAACACTCGGCACTAAATAATGTCTCAGTTTTGTGCAAGCATAATATAAGCATAGACATAATTTCTCAATAAATGTATACCTTGTCTCTGCGTCCAATAAGCGGCGGCTCAAATAAGTGATGGCATGCTCTTTTCCTTCGGTCTCTTGAGTTAGAACAGCACCAATAAATCCTTCCTCTGCTGCAATGTAAAGTCTGAAGGGTTCCCTATGCTTGGGTGCTCTCATCACCGGAGGAGTGCATAAATAATTCTTGATCATATCAAATGCTTCTTGCTGTTTTGCCCCCCAAGTGAAATCAGCATCATTCTTTAACCGAAGGATAGGAGTAAATGCATCAACTTTCCCTGATAGATTAGCTATGAACCTTCTCAAATAATTGACCTTGCCAAGGAACTTTTGCATATATCTCTTGCATGTTGGAGCCTCCACCTTCTGTATAGCCTCTATCTTTTTGGGATCAAT
This sequence comes from Triticum urartu, assembly GCF_056163025.1. Classification (NCBI taxonomy): domain Eukaryota; kingdom Viridiplantae; phylum Streptophyta; class Magnoliopsida; order Poales; family Poaceae; genus Triticum; species Triticum urartu. Next base: position 168,518,132 of record NC_141876.1, on the reverse strand, counting down.
CTCTATACCATCTTCATGAATAATGAAACCCAAAAACTTGCCAGCTGACACGCCGAAAGCACACTTCAAAGGATTCATTTTCAATCCATACTTTTTCATTCTTTCAAAAGCTAAACGCAAATCGGCCAAGTGAGATTCAAAAGCATCCGATTTGATAACAATATCATCAATATAAACTGCAAGTATGACACTGAGTAAATCATGAAAAATCAAATTCATAGCCCTTTGATACGTGGCGCCATCATTTTTTAATCCGAATGTCATCACTGTCCACTCGAATAAACCAAGGAAACCAGGACATCGGAAAGCCGTTTTGTACATGTCCTCTTCGGCCATGAAAATTTGATTGTATCCGGCATTACCATCTAGAAAGCTAATAACCTTATGTCCAGAAGCATCATTAATAAGCATATCGGCTATTGGCATAGGATACTCATCTTTGGGTGTAGCCCTATTCAAATCTCTGAAATCAATGCACACCCTCAACTTGCCAGATCCTTTCTTCTCTACTGGGACAATGTTAGAAATCCACTCGGCATACCTGCAAGGTCGAATGAAATTAGCTTCAAGCAGTCGACCGATCTCTTCCTTGATCCGGTCATATGTTTTCGGATTAAATTTTCTGGCCGACTATTTATAAGGTCTAAAACCGGCCTTTATAGGCAACCGATGTTCCACTAGCTCTCGGCTTAACCTTGGCATCTCATGATATTCCCATGCAAAGCAACAAACATATTCTTTCAATAGCTCGATTAACTTAGCCTTACAATCTGCTTTCAAATTTTTGTTTATAAATGTCGGTCGAGTGACTGAACCATCTCCAATATCTACCTCTTCTAACGGATTGGCTGATGTAAAACCTTGTCCAAGTTTATCCATGTCATCCAACTCCTCTATAGACTCATACATATCGTTCTCATTGGACCGATACTTTACAAGACGTTTTTGTAACCACTCGGAATTAGGATCCATTTAAACATATCATACCTTGGAGCCGATTGCATTCACTCGGCTTTAAAGAGACGGGCTCTTGGTTGCGCTGAGAAAATCAAATTCTAACAAGTCACGTCCCGTCAAGCAAGTAGCATTGGGATGTTGCCAATCCACTGATGCATCGGCCAAAGCAACACAGGCCGAGTTATCCGCGTGAATAACTTCCACTTCATCATCAACCCACTGAATCAAAAACTGGTGCATAGTGGATGGCACGCACTGGTTTGCACGAACCCAATCGCGGCCTAGTATGACGTTGTAGTTACCTTGCACCTCAGCGACAAAGAATGCAGTAGCCAAAGTTTTGCTTCCGACTGTAAGCTCCACATACATCACACATTTGGCTTCAGTTTTCTCTTTGCCTTCAAATCCATTGAGCACCATATTGGTCTTGATCAATTCTTCATCAGGCAAACCCAATCTCTTGAAGACCGAATAGGGCATAAGATTTACCACAGCACCACCATCAACAAGCATCCGAGTGAGCGGCGACCCATTGATATGACCTCTGAGATATAATGGTTTAATATGCGTTACTGGTTCTTTTGGCTTCTCGAATATTGCGTTTTTAGGGCCAAAATCCAGCTGAGCCACCTCCCCTTCTTCATCTACAGCACGAAACTCAGCAGGTAAGTAGTACACCATATTGATATCCATACCTTCATGAACCAGCGTAGACTCATAGTCCAACATATCAGCCTCCTCCTTGAGTGCATCCACCGATTCTGAAATTTGTCCGAGTGAAGGATAAGTAAGAAGTGTCGCAGATGATGTCATATCTGTTGCATAGTCCTCCTTTGGTGATGTAGGTATTGTTGTGATAGATGTAGAAGCTGCTGTATCTTGTATTTGTTTAGGCCTCCACACTTGTTTTGGTGGAACCATGGGTCGAGTGTCATTGAACAACTTATCCCTTTGTTTCTCGGCCTCCTGTTCTGCCATCTCTCGACTCCTTAACCTCTGTAGTTTCCTCTTTTGTGTCTTTGTTAGCCCTGGAGGACACCACTTCGGCTGAGTGTATTTAGGATCTCTCGTCTTTACCTGGCTGGTGCTTGCCTCATGGTCATTAGCCGAGTGCTTTGGCGCGATAGCAAGTATCGGTTCAGTCGGATTGCTATGCACAATCGGCTGCTGTATGGCGAATGTTTCGGTGCCCAAGATAAGTGAGTCGACATCCATTTTCTCCTTGCCTTTTCCCGACTCAACTGCTGCAACACTTGGTGATTTAACACGCCATTCTTTTCATCTTTCTAGATGCATGAAATTTCCACTCGGGCGCACCTTTTTACTCTGATGGAATCCACTCGGATGGATATCACTCGGATGGAATTCAGTCGGATGGAATCTACTCGGCCACATTTTTTCACTCGGATAGCTTCCACCTAGGTGCATTCTTACACTCGAATAATTTCCATCCGGTCGCATGTTTTGACCAGCCGACCGATAGTTACCGATGTTCAGTCGGCCTCTATATGAATAGTCAAGTCGATCCCAAATAGATTGCGTATGCTCTTCTGGAAACGGCACCCTTGGTCCACTCGGTTTCATATACTGACTGAACATATCAGCTGACGGTGACCTTGGTCGCTTCAGATGAGTCGGCCGATTAAAGCTAGAACCGGTCGACTGGTTGGTGTACTTGGACAGCAACATATGAAAAGTTGGCTTGATCCGCTTGCGCTGTACTTTAACTTCATTCCTTTTCCACTTGCCAATTTCTGGACTCTTGGGCTTGACAAATCTCACACGAGCATTTTCTTGCACTTGTAGTTGCCCCCCGAGTGTAGGATTCTTGATGGTGATTTTGATCACTTCCTTGCCATCGGGTTGCTTACCAAGCACAACCTGTCTCCCCAAGACCTTGTTGTCCTCCTTGTCTTTCCTAGGCTCACCAACAATGACATTAGCTTTATTAGCAGATTCGGCTACCTCCGGCCGAATGAGTAGCTTCTTCCCCTCCAAATCCATGGTATTCATTGGAAAAGGCTGTTTATCAACTTGCATCTCAGAAAAGTTCAATCGTCCGTCATTAATGGCCGATTGTATCTGTCGTCGAAAAACATTGCAATCGTTAGTAGCATGAGAAAAAGAATTATGATACTTTCAATAAGCACGCCGTTTTAGCTCTTCAAACGGCGGTAAAGTATGAGATATTCTAATAATCTTAGCCTGCAGCAAAGCATCAAATATTCTATCACACTTAGCAATGTTAAAAGTAAACTTCATCTCTTCATCATGATTCTTATGAATCGGTTTCAGATCATTGCAAGTAAAGGGTTTGGCCTTAGATGGCCAAACAAATTCAGTAGCAAAAACATCACCCTCATCGTCCGAGTGATCACTATCATATTCCACCATATTCATCTTTGGACGATCGACTTTGTATCTATGAACTTCTTTGAGATCTTTGCTTTGGCTTTCCTGAGACAAAGCCCTTTGTAAGACTTGGTTGATATTTAAGAACTCATAACCTTCTAGATTTTCTCTAATGGGAGTTCTCAAACCACTCAGCACTAGGTCTGCCAAGTCTCTCTCGGTTATCACCAAACTAAAACACTGGTTTTTTGTTTCTCTGAATCTCTTGACGTAATCGGAGACCGATTCTTCATGCTTCTGTTTAACCGATGTTAGATGTGATAACTTGAGTTCATTGTCGCCGCTATAAAAGTGATCATGAAATTTCTGCTCTAGTTGTGACCAAAACCGAATGGAACCATGTGGTAAAGAAGAAAACCATGAAAATGCAGTACCAGCTAAAGATAAAGGAAACAAACGCACTTTCAACTCATTTAGTGAGCCTGCTTCACCTAGTTGTGCTAAGTATTGACTAACATGCTCCCATGTGGTTTTTGTGCCCTCTCCATTGAACTTAACAAAATCTGGAATCTTATATCCCGGAGGGCACTGGATGGCATCAAAGTACTCGGGGTACGACTTTTGGTAAATCTGATTCCGAGGTAACTCAACTCCAAAATTCTCTCTAAGCATCTTAGCCATCTCCTCTCTAAGATTAGCTAGACCATCATCCGTAGTGGACGATGAAGCTTGTGGCAGTGACATAGGAAGAGTATGGTTACTAGCTGTAGGTAGGAATTGTGGCATGTATGTCGACCCATAATTTGGTAGTGGTCGAGTGGTTGTAGCCGTAGGTAGAGTTTGGTTTGGCGTTGCCACCGAACCTTTCATGCTCATAATAGGATTAATGGGTGTAGCCACAATCTGATTTGTTTGGGTAGGATAATAAGTCATCGGCACGGGAGGCGCCGATGCAATAGGTAAAGCCAGATTAGGGTTTTGCACACTAGCAACTACACCATTATTACCACTAGACGATTGAGATATATTATTTTGAGCATTAGTATTTTCTATAAAAGTTTGATAGACTAGATTGTTACCATCAGCAATACGACTTTCAATCTCAGCCCACTGCTCAGGAGAAAAGGCAGTACTTATAGAAGGCTTAACCTGTTCAGTTTGAAGAGGAGGGAACTTGATTTCTTCAATTGGAGTGATGTTGCCTTGGCGATCTTTCTTTAATTTTGCAAGGAACTCCTACAGGTCCTTCTCCTCGCGCGCCTTCTTGTACTCCTCATAGACTTGGCGATGATCGGCCGATATCTCATCAAGACTGGGCTTAATGATGTTATCGGCGTTTACCTCAGATGTCTTGGGAAGATCGGACATGGTGGATGATGACGATTGATCTTCGTTCCCCAGCGGAGTCGCCAAAAAGTGTGTTGACACACAAACACGTCACGTGTACCCTCGACGCCGGGGGTGATGCACCGCAGCTCACGTCGAAGGAGACCCGATCGACAGCGCGATACGCAAGACAGTCGACGGGCGCTTTTGCAGACCCGAAAACCCCACACCCCTGGGAGGGACCCCGTCAGGGAGTGCAGCGGCTATGGGCTGCCCTAGGTCGATTCGCTCGCCCCTAGAGCCTCGGGATTCGCAGCTCTCAAACACGAAGAACAGCGAAGAACGAGATAGAAAAACAGTGGAGAGATAAAACGTAGATGAAAAAGTAGTATGTTGATTTGTTCGATTGTGTGTTATTCAATCGGCCGTCACCCCCAACATATATAAGAGGCGGCTGGACTTCCCGTACAAGTAAAGGATTCATCTAGGCTTTCCTTACAAGAAAAATTACATCAATTCACATCCTAGAGTCCTAATTCTATTCCAACTCGGATTCAGTCTGATTCTGGCCCAAACTCTGTCTTCCTTCTTGTGCAGGCCACCGGGCTTGCATATGATCTCCGATCGAGATGGCCCAAATATCAAATTTGTGCGCCTCAACGATATGAACAACTCTCATGTTGATCATTTTTTTCAAATAAGACCATCTTGAATACTTTTCGAGGTCATCTTTATCTTCCATTCGGACTCGGTTTTGCAGTAGACTGGATTATCCGAGTCTCGTAGTGAATTTGTAGGCTATATATTATCTCTGATGATGATGACTCCAAAATCAAAGTTTACCGTCTTGATGATACGCACAACTTCTGTATTGAACACTTCTTCATCCAAGGTCATTTTGATAAACTTTCGAGCACATGTTCAATTTCACTCGGACTTGAGCTCATCCACTCGGATATTAGATACTTTCACTCGGATCGTCCGATTGGACTTTTTCAATCGGAAGACAATCTTTCACTCGGATGACTATATTTCCACTCGGATGACTATATTTCCACTCGGAAGGCACTATCTTATTCACTCGGATGACTATATTTCCACTCGAAAGGCACTATCTTATTCAATCGGCAAGTTTTCGTCCCGATGGTAATCTTTTCACTCGGAATATTTTCACCTGGACGACAATTTCACTCGGATGATCATATTTTCCCTCGGATGACTATATTTCCACTTGGATAATAATAAGTTCATCCGGTCAGCAAACTTTCACTCGACCGTAAAATTTCACTCGACCGTAAACTTTCACTCAGATGGTAAACTTTTCACTCGGATTTCCGACTGAAAACATAGCCCGATCTTGATTTGTCTCTCCAGGCCTCATATGATCTCGGATTGAGACGAATTATATATGAAAATCGATCGGCTCGACGAGACAAAACTTTTCCATGTTGAAGGTTTTTCGATTCAAGGCCGTATTGATGGCCGAATTACTCGCACAACCTATCAGACAAGTGTTTGGCACCTCGCGCCATATTTCCCTTGAGGTTCAGTCTGCAGTATATTGCCTCTAACTTTTGCATATGAACTCGGATTGAGATGATTTATATATCAAAATCGATTGCCTCGACGAAGACAATTCCTTAAGAGTGCTCCTTCATCCGAGGTCATCTTGAAGACGTGATTGGCAAAAAACCACTCGGAACATTGAACTATGCCACTCGGAGTATAGTTTCGGTCCGTAAGATAAAGTCGAATGAATATAACCGAAACATCAAAGTGGTTCCACTCGGTGACATGAATATTTTTATGCTGAAAACTCATTCACTCGAGACCATCTTCATTGCAATCTGTATCTTGCCAAAATCATGTGTCAACACAAGTCAAATCACCAGGCCCCACCTGTCCAGCAGTAACTCACTAGCAAACCACACAGCCCTACGTTTGCAGCAGCCTACTCCCTCATCTTCTCGCGTCTCTGTCGAACCGACTAGGCGGAACTGCCCCGCCTACCGCGCGAGAAAATCCCCACCCTCGACATTTAAATAGTATAGTATACTAATTTTGTATCCATGGATTGCGCCATGGAGCAAAGCCTCAAGAAAACGGCGGTACACATGTATGGAGTATACAACACGCCCGTCGCGTTTGCGTCACACCCCAGACGGTCGGTCGGTCTGACACGCCGCTCTTCGAATGGAACGCACGTCATATTGCGTTCGCACACACATGTGGGACCGCAATTGAGAACCGACCATAGGCACACTCCTCGGCCCCGCAAGTCAGGTGAGTTAATAGAAGAGAGAGACGAGCGATAGTACTACTAGAGAAGTGTTGTAGGAGTACATAAGTTGGTACCTGGACGATCCTTGCAAGACACGGAAGATTAGTTCGTCCATGCATGTGACCAGACTCTAGCAGACACGCCTGGATTGGCTATCATCTACACATCGTGCAGGCTGTGTTGTATAGGGCTGTAGTTCTGGTGAGAAATCTAAAAAAAGGTTTCTTGTCATCTCGCAAAATTAGGTTTCATGTGCTTTGGATCACCGCGAGGGTTAAACAGCGACAACTGAGTTGGGCTAGTCATTGGGGGCACATGCACGAAGACTACTCGGCTGCCATCTAGGTCAAGGCGGCTATGTCAATTAGGACATCTATCGATGGACCCCTTTTCTACGAGTTTATCTTTAATTTGAGCTTTGATCCTCGTCTAGTTTGTCCGTTGGGATTCAACTTGTCTCCTTTGGGCAGTGAGGTTATGATTTTTTGTCATGTGGCATTTTTTCGTGTTATATGTTATAATCCGGTGCTTCAGATCAAAATGCGACAACTGCGCCTCCGGGGCACGTGCATGAAGACTTCTCGACAGTCATTGCCGAGGTCAAGCCGGCTCCGGCCGGTAGACAAAAGAAAACTAGTACTCCACTATATAGGCAGGAGCCTCCGTGCTTGCTTGCTAGTGTTGCTCTCTTCACACTGTCTCGTCCTCTCCATATCTAAACACGACAGTGGTGGCCACACACTCTCTCTCTACTCACCGCTGGTCACAGATACAGCCGGACCCTCTCCACCGGGGAAGGTGAGAAGGTGCAACATTCACGCGGTCATCCTCGGCAACGGCTCTTACCCACTGCCGGCGCATCCCGATCTGCGTGCCTTGCCGTTCTCTCCCAAGCATCGCTAGCGAGGGAGGGCCTCCCACCCCTTCTTCCTCGCCGCCGTAGTGTGGGAAGATCCGGCCTCCCGCCACCCACCTAGTGACATCTGATGAACCAGAAGTGTAGGGGATCTATCGCAGCCTTTTCGATAAGTAAGAGTGTTGAACCCAACGAGGAGCAGAAGGAAATGATAAGCGGTTTTCAGCAAGGTATTCTCTGCAAGCACTGAAATTATCGGTAACAGATAGTTTTGTGATAAGGTAATTTGTAACTAGTAACAAGTAATAAAAGTAAATAAGGTGCAGCAAGATGGCCCAATCCTTTTTGTAGCAAAGGACAAGCTTGGACAAACTCTTATATGAAGGAAAGCGCTCCCGAGGACATATGGGAATTATCGTCAAAGCTAGTTTTCATCACGTTCATATGATTCACGTTCGGTACTTTGATAATTTGATATGTGGGTGGACCGGTGCTTGGGTGCTTCCCTTACTTGGAAAAACATCCCACTTATGATTAACCTCTATTGCAAGCATCCGCAACTACAACAAAAGTATTAAGGTAAACCTAACCATAGCATGAAACATATGGATCCAAATCAACCCCTTACGAAGCAACACATAAACTAGGGTTTAAGCTTCTATCACTCTAGCAACCCATCATCTACTTATTACTTCCCAATGCCTTCCTCTAGGCCCAAATAATGGTGAAGTCTCATGTAGTCGACGTTCACATAACACCACTAGAGGAGAGACAACATACATCTCATCAAAATATCGAACGAATACCAAATTCACATGACTACTAATAGCAAGACTTCTCCCATGTCCTCAGGAACAAATGTAACTACTCATAAGCATATTCATGTTCATAATCAGAGGGGTATTAATGTGCATATAGGATCTGAACATATGATCTTCCACCAAGTAAACCAAATAGCATCAACTACAAGGAGTAATCAACACTACTAGCAACCCACAGGTACCAATCCCAGACTTAGAGACAAGAATTGGATACAAGAGATGAACTAGGGTTTGAGAGGAGATGGTGCTGGTGAAGATGTTGATGGAGATTGACCCCCTCCCGATGAGACGATCGTTGGTGATGACGATGGCGATGATTTCCCCCTCCCGGAGGGAAGTGTCCTCGGCAGAATAGCTCCGCCGGAGCCCTAGATTGGTTCCGCCTCGTGGCGGCGGAGTCTCGTCCCGGAAGCTTGCTTATGTTTTTTTACTCGTGGCATTGGAGGGCCACCAGGGGGCCCACAAGGCAGGGGGGCGCGCCCAGGGGGGTAGGGCGCGCCCCCACCCTCGTGGCTGGTGAGTGGCCCCCCTCTGGTACTTCTTGCACTCAGTATTTTTTATATATTCTAAAAATAACTTTCGTGAAGTTTCAGGACTTTTGGAGATGTGCAGAATAGGTCTCTAATATTTGCTCCTTTTCCAGCCCAGAATCCTAGCTGCCGGCATTCTCCCTCTTTATGTAAACCTTGTACAATAAGAGAGAATAGGCATAAGTATTTTGACATAATGTGTAATAACAGCCCATAATGCAATAAATATCGATATAAAAGCATGATGCAAAATGGACGTATCAACTCCCCAAGCTTAGACCTCTCTTGTCCTCAAGCGAAAGCCGAAATCGGAAAATATGTCCACATGTTTAGAGATAGAGGTGTCGATAAAAATAAAATACAGACATGAGGGCATCATGATCATTCTTAGAACAACAGCTTATATAATTATTCTCATATAATCTCCTATGCTAGAGTAACAATTCAATCACAATTTCAAGTATGAATCATAAACTTCATTGAAAACTAACAAACTATAATCTCAGTCATTGAAGCAATTGCAATTTATCATAACATAGGAAAGAGTCAATATAAGAGCTTTTCACCAAGTCCACATACTCAACCATCTTTTAGTCTTTCACAATTGCTAACACTCACGCAATATTTATGGGTATGAAGTCTTAATCGGACACAGAGAAAGATAGGGGCTTATAGTTTTGCCTCCCAACGTTTTACCTCAAGGGTAATGTCAACAATAATAATTCATGAAAACTCACATCCAATTGGCCATATATACCAGGATCCTTCCAACATATTGTGCTTGCCAAAAGATAAAATGTAAAAAGGAAAGGTGAAGATCACCATGACTCTTACATAAGGTAGGAGATAAAAGTAAAAGATAGGCCCTTCGCAGAGGGAAGCAGAGGTTGTCATGCGCTTTTATGGTTGGATGCACAAAATCTTAATGTGAAAGAACGTCACTTCATATTGCCACTTGTGATATGGACCTTTATTATGCAGTCCGTTGCTTTTATTTCTTCCATATCACAAGATCGTATAAAGCTTATTTTCTCCCACACTAATAAGTCATACATATTTAGAGAGCAATTTTTATTGCTTGCACCAATGACAACTTACTTGAAGGATCTTACTCAATCCATAGGTAGATATGGTGGACTCTCATGGCAAAACTGGGTTTAAGGGTATTTGGAAGCACAAGTAGTATCTCTACTTGGTGCAAAGAGTTTAGCTAGCATGAGGGGGAAAGGCAAGCTCAACCATGTTGGATGATCCATGGCAATATAATTTATCTTAGATGTAAGAAAACATAACCCATTACGTTGTCTTCCTTGTCCAACGTCAACTCTTTAGCATATCATATTTTAATGAGTGCTCACAATCGTAAAAGATGTCCAAGATAGTATATTTATATGTGAAGACCTCTCTTTCTTTATTACTTCCTATTAATTGCAATGATGACCAAAACTATGTTTGTCATCTCTCAACAAGTTTTATTCATAATACTCTTTATATGTGAGCTCATTACTCTCCATAAGATCCTTATGATCTATTTTATTTCTTTTTATTCTTTTCTCTTTTCTTTTATTCACTCAAGATCATGGCAAAATAATCAAGCCCTTGACTCCACACTAATCTTTATTATATAGCTCACGGCCTCGATTACATAGAGGGATCGTAAAGCAAAACTCAAAACTAGATCATACTAAAAACTTTTATTCTACTAGATCAAAATATTATCAAAAGGATCAAACTAAGAAAAACGATAAAGATAGAGATGTGATGGTGATACGATACCGGGGCACCTCCCCCAAGCTTGGCAGTTGCCAAGGAGAGTGCCCATACCCATGTGATTATATCTCTTTTGCCGGTGAAGGAGTTGGAGTTGTTGATGATTTAGGCTTGTCGTCCCTCTTCCAAGGCATAGGCTCACCATCATAGAAGGATGATCGAGTCTCCTGAATCCTCAAATCTGCAGCCAAACTCATCCTTTTGAATCTATATTCATACTCACAGTTTTTATTTTGCAGGTCATAGATCTGGGCTTGGAGGTGCTCGATTTTCTCATGAATCTTGAAGATGGCCTCCCCAATGTCCTTGACGTCCAGCTTGTGGTTGTTGGTGAACTCCGTCATCATAATGCGATTGGAGTCGAGTCCACACTCCACCATCTCCTGACACTTGAAAACTTGTTGCTCCAATGCCTCGAGCCTTGCCTCCGTGCTTCCGGTCTTCCTTGGTCCCTCAACATCGCAGATGTGCAACAACCCCTCATGCATCTCAATGGTTTGAGGGTGTTGTGGCACCTTTGCGAGGTAGGGGTTGATGACCTTCTTGAAGAACTTGTCCTTGGGGGCACTTGAAGACGACATGACGACCTAGATCTGTCAGAAAAACAGCTCGAAACAAAGACGAGAGATATTTGCGTGATACAGGAGTCAAAACCTCCGGGAGATTATATAATGAATTTTTACCGACCAAAATACGTAATGTGCAAGAAAACAGAGTTCGGAGAGCACACGAGGTGCCCACGAGGTAGGGGGCGCGACCAGGGGGGTAGGGCGCACCCTCCACCCTCGTGGAGCCCTCATGTCCTTCCCAGACTGCTTCTTATTTTTCTATTTTTCTAAATATTCCAAAATGGAAAAAATTGCCATTAGAACTGTTTTGGAGTCGGTTTACTTACCGTACCACATACCTATTTCTTTTTGGAGTTTGAAATGTTCCGAAAAGTGTCCCTTATGTATTCCTCCGGGGTTACGGTTTCAATAACATTGGTTTCAACATTTATAGGATTACCTGAGATATAATGTTTGATTCTTTGACCGTTCACCACCTTCGGATTTGTGCCTTCGAAGTTGTTGATTTTTATGGCACCGGAACAATAGACCGCCTCGATAACGTAAGTACCTTCCCATTTAGACAGAAGCTTTCTGCAAAAAATCTTAAACGGGAGTTGTATAGCAATACATAATCACCTACATTAAACTCACGCTTTTGTATTCTTTTGTCATGCCATCTTTTAACTTTTGCTTTAAACAATTTGGCATTCTCATAGGCTTGGGTTCTCCATTCATCAAGTGAGCTAATGTCAAATAACCTCTTCTCACCGGCAAGTTTGAAATCATAATTGAGCTCTTTAATAGCCCAATAAGCCTTATGTTCTAGTTCGAGAGGTAAGTGACATGCTTTTCCATAAACCATTTTATACAGAGACATACCCATAGGATTTTATATGCAGTTCTATAGGCCCATAATGCATCATCAAGTTTCTTGGACCAATTCTTTCTAGATCTATTAACAGTCTTTTGCAAAATTAATTTGAGTTCTCTATTACTCAATTCTACTTGACCACTAGACTGTGGGTGATAAGGAGATGCAATTCTATGATTAACATCATACTTAGCAAGCATTTTACGGAAAGCACAATGAATAAAATGTGAACCACCATCAGTCATTAAATATCTAGGGACTCCGAACCTCGGAAAAATAACTTCTTTAAGCATATTAATATAGGTGTTATGATCAGCACTACTAGTAGGAATAGCTTCTACCCACTTAGTAACATAATCAACAACAACTAAAATATGTGTATACCCATTAGAGGCAGGAAAAGGTCCCGTATAATCAAAGCCCCAAACATCAAATGGTTCAATAACAAGTGAATAATTCATAGGAATTTCTTGACGTCTACTAATATTACCAATTCTTTGGCATTCATCACAAGATACAACAAACTTATGGGCATCCTTGAAGAGAGTAGGCCAATAAAAACCGGATTGCAATACCTTATGTGCAGTTCTATCTCTAGCGTGGTGTCCTCCATAAGCTTCGGGGTGACACTTGCATAGGATCTGTTCCTGTTCATGCTCAGGTACACAACGTCTAATAACACCATCTACTCCTTGTTTATAAAGGTGTGGGTCATCCCAGAAGTAATGTCGTAAATCATAGAAAAACTTTTTCTTTTGCTGGTAAGTGAAACTAGGTGGTATAAACTTAGCAACAATGTAATTAGCATAATCAGCATACCATGGAGCAGTGTGAGAAGCATTTATGTCATTTAATTGTTCATCAGGAAGGCTATCATCAATAGGTAGTGGGTCATCAAGAACATTTTCCAACCTAGACAAGTTATCTGCAACGGGGTTCTCGACTCCCTTTCTATCAATAATATGCAAATCAAATTCTTGTAGAAAGAGAACCCATCTAATAAGTCTAGGTTTAGCATCTATTTTTCCATAAGATATTTAATAGCAGCATGATCCGTGTGAATAGTTACTTTAGAATCAACAATATAAGGTCTGAACTTATCACAAGAAAATACAACTGCTAAGAATTATTTTTCGGTTGTAGCATAATTTCTCTGGGCATTGTCTAGAGTTTTACTAGCATATTGAATAACATTTAATTTATTATCAACTCTTTGCCCTAGAACAGCACCCACAGCATAATCACTAGCATCACACATAATTTCAAAAGGTAAATTCCAATCAGGTGGCTGAACAATAGGTGCAGAGATCAATGCTTTCTTAAGTATTTCAAATTCTTCTACACAATCATTATTAAAGACAAACGGTATATCTTTTTGTAATAAATTAGTCAGAGGCCGAGAAATTTTTGAGAAGTCCTTAATGAACCTCCTATAAAAACCGGCATGACCAAGGAAACTTCTTATACCTTTGATGTCCTTGGGACACGACATCTTTTCAATAGCATCAAATTTAGCTTTATCAACTTCAATGCCTCTTTCAGAAGTTTTGTGCCCCAAGACAATACCTTCATTAACCATAAAGTGGCATTTCTCCCAATTCAAGACAAGGTTAGTTTCTTCACATCTCTGCAAAACTCGATCAAGGTTGCTTAAGCAATCATCAAAAGAGGATCCATAAACAGAGAAATCATCCATGAATACCTCACATATCTTTTCACGAAAATCAGAAAATATAGCCATCATGCATCTTTGAAAGGTAGAAGGTGCATTACATAAACCAAAAGGCATATGTCTATAAGCAAAAGTACCGAAAGGGCAAGTAAAAGTGGTCTTAGATTGATGATCAACTGATACAGGTATTTGAGAGAAACCAGAATAACCATCTAGAAAGCAAAAATGTGTATGTTTGGATAATCTTTCTAGCATTTGATCAATAAAAGGTAAGGGGTAATGATATTTTTAGTAGCCTTATTTAATTTGCGGAAATCAATTACCATCCTATAACCTGCAATAATTCTTTGTGGAATCAATTCATCTTTATCATTAGGAACGACAGTAATAGCTCCCTTCTTAGGAACACAATAGACAGGACTTACCCACTGACTATCAGCAACGGGATAAATTATACCTGCCTCAAGGAGCTTTAGTATTTGTTTTCTTACCACTTCTTTCATCTTAGGATTCAGTCGTCGTTGGTGATCAATAACTGGTTTGGTATCTTTTTCCAAATTTATTTTGTGTTCACATAGAGTGGGACTAATGCCCTTAAGATCATCAAGAGTATATTCAATAGCAGCACAGTGCTTCTTCAGAGTTTTCAATAATTTTTCTTCCTCCTTCTCTGAAAGGTTAGCGCTAATAATAACAGGATATATCTTCTTTTCATCAAGATAAGCATATTTAAGAGTATCAGGCAATGGTTTAAGCTCAAACACGGGATCACCCTTGGGTGGAGGAGGATCCCCTAAGATTTCAACAGGCAATTTGTGTTTCAGAATAGGTCCCTATTTAAAGAACACCTTATCTATTTCCTTTCTTTCATTCATAAACATATCATTTTCATGGTCTAGCAAATATTGTTCTAAAGGATCACTAGGAGGTACGACAATAGAAGCAAGACCAATAATTTCATCTTTACTAGGCAATTCCTCTTCACGGTGTTGTCTAGGAAATTTAGAAAAGTTGAACTCATGAGACATATCACCTAAACCAATAGTAACAACATCCTTTTTGCAGTCTATTCTAGCATTAACAGTGTTTAAGAAGGGTCTACCAGATATAATGGGACAAAAGCTATCTTGTGGGGAACCAAGAACAAGAAAATCAGCAGGATATTTAGTTTTCCCACACAAGACTTCAACATCTCTAACAATCCCAATTGGTGAAATAGCACCTCTATTGGCAAGTTTAATTGTGACATCAATATCTTCTAACTCAGCAGGTGCAATATCATGCATAATTTCTCTTTATAAGTCAATATGGATTGCACTAGCACTAGCAACCATATCACACAAGCCATGATAACAATGATATCCTATTTTAATAGAAATAATAGGCATGCCTACCACAGGTCTATGTTTATATTTAGCACAAGGTTTAGCAATTCTAGCAGTTTCATCACAGAAATAAATAACATGCCCATCAATATTATCAGCCAAGAGATCCTTAACAATAGCAATATTAGGTTCAACTTTAACTTGCTCAGGAGGTGTATAGGTTCTAATATTGCTTTTACTAACCATAGTTGAAGCTTTAGCATGATCTTTTATCCTAACAGGAAAAGGTGGTTTCTCAACATAAGAAGTAGGAACAATAGGATCATTATAAGTGATAGTCTTTTCTTGAACTTTAATAGGTGCAACTACTTTTACTTCTATGGGATGATGATATTTAAACCACTTCTCCTTAGGGAGATCAACATGAGTAGCAAAAGATTCACAGAAAGAAGCTACTATCTCAGAGTCAAGTCCATATTTAGTGCTAAATTTACGGAAAACATCGGTATCCATAAAAGATTTAACACAATCAAACTTAGGTGTCATACCTGACTCCTTACCTTCGTCGAGATCCCAATCTTCAGAGTTGCGTTTAATTCTTTCCAATAAATCCCATTTGAATTCAATAGTCTTCATCATAAAAGAGCCAGCACAAGAAGTATCGAGCATGGTGCGATTGTTATCAGAAAGCCGAGCATAATTTTTTTGGATAATCATTTCTCTTGAGAGCTCATGATTGGGGCATGAATATAACATTGATTTAAGCCTCCCCCAAGCTTGAGTGATGCTTTCTCCTTCGTGAGGCCAAAAATTATATATATAATTACGATCACGATGAACAAGATGCATAGGATAAAACTTCTAGTGAAATTCTAATTTCAATTGTTTGTAGTTCTATGATCCCATATCATCACATAGCCTATACCATGTCAATGCATCTTGCCGGGGTACTGATCCACGGGCACCTATGGGACCGGCAGACCGAGTCCCTTTCGGTTCGGCGGGGGCAGAGATCGTGCAAAGAGCAAATCGAGGCGATACACGCGAGCGATTTACCCAGGTTCGGGCCGCACGGATGCGTAAAACCCTACTCCTGCTTTGTGGTTTGTATTGATTTCTTGCTCGGGAGCGCGGAGTGCTACAATACACTTCAGCAGCTAACGAGACCGAGCGTGAGTGTCTTTCGAACTGGCTAACCCCCCTCTACGTTGCGCATGGGCCTCCTTTTATATGCTCAAGGGGTCACCGACAGGTGGCAACGGAGGTAAAGGGCAAAAATGGAAAGGTGCTGTGGTAGGCACAGCTACCTGCTACAGTGTATCATACCTAACCCTGACGGCAGGGGACAAGGGCCTTAAATGCCCGTCTGCGTCGCCTAAACAGTGTAAAAGGGACCGTCAGGGACGCCACCGCTCGCCACGATGGCGATCTTGTCAGCGCCGCTTGCCACCGTGCACCGCAAGCTGCACAGCCTCCCGCCACGTATGCCTGGAAGGGTCCCAGAGCGACACGTTAGTGGATGTGCTGGAGCGCGGGCCCAGAGAGGTGGCTTGCCATGGCAAGCGCCTTGCCGCTGTCGTTGTCTTGTCGCGCCCGGGAGCTTGTCGCTCACCGGGCCTTGCCGGGACGCGAGGCGCGTCGCGGCAAGTTCCTTGAAGTGCCTTGGGTGGCCTTCCCGGCAAGCTCCTCTTGCCGGGGTCTTGAGATGCTTTTGTTGGCCTTCCCAGCAAGCTCCTCTTGCCGAGGTCTTGTCTCCTTGACTTGGATACTTTGTTCTTGGATGGCTCCAAAGGAACCACGGAGGACCTTGGCGGTCACCCGGCAAGCCTTGCCGCGGGATGCTGCGACTGCCCGTGCACAAGTTCGGGATACTAGGGTACCCCTACTCTAGTACACCGACAGGAGCCCCCGGGCCTAGGCCATACACGGTGCCGAGCGCTATTGGGCCAGGCCCAAAACAGGGCACGGGCACGCGCGGCCTAGGTTACGCCGTATCTCACTCTGTATCCACCGCGCCCTCCCCGAACGGCACGCGTCGAATGCGGCATCGTGGGAGAGATCGTGGGTGGTTTCTTTATTCGGAAATGCGGAACGTCCGCCCCTTCCCTCTTTATAAGCAGGGGAAACAGGGGTAGTTCGCCCATTCGCCCGTTGCTGCTTCCAATCTCAGAAATCTCCGCCGCTCCCTCGCCTTCCCAAAGCTGAGAGAGAGAGAGAGAGAGCAGCGCTCCGCCCCCCATCGCCGCCAGCACCACCAACGCCGTCGACCTCCTCCACTGCTTCCGCCATGGCCCCAAAAGCCGACAAGGGGAAGGTCGTGAAGTCAACCGAGGCGCAGCGGCTCGCGGTGCTGCGGAAGGAGCGGGCCGTCTTCCCCCCCAAGCTTGGCGCGAAGGAGCTGAGGGAGAACTACTACCTTTTCTGGTCGGCGGAGACGCGAGCGCATCCGCGCACGAAGGTACTCCCCGCCGCCGCTTGGAAGAAGGCTCCGAATGGATATCCCTTCTTTGCTCTGTTCTTCTACTGCGGGCTCTGCCCTCCTTTCTCTGAATTTTTCTGCGACATCATGAATACCTACGGATTCCACCTCCTTGACTTCACCCCCAATGCCGTCCTGACCATGGCAGTTTTCGCACATCTCTGCGAAAAATTTGTCGGAGTCCTTCCCAACGTAGCTCTCTTCCGCCACTTCTTCATACCCCGAGTAGAGAGAGGAGAGCCTCTATCCGGCGGAATCGCCTGGATCTCAAGGGCCGGCAAGAAAGAAACCTATCTGGAGGGAGAGTTCCGCGGCAAGTGGGAGGAGTGGAGAGCAGATTGGTGCTGGATTGACGAGGAGAACCCGCAGCCATTCACCACCCGGCGCCAAACCCCAGTAGCACGCGGCAGCGATTGGAGTGACGTGGCCCCGGAAGACGACAGGCTGAAGATTGCCGTCACCAGGATCCTGCGCCTGAGGCTTGCCGGGCTTACTGTAGGCACTGTTGGCGCAGACTTTCTTCGCTGCCGCATCGCCCCCCTGCAGGAACGGGGGAGGCCCACTTGGGAGTTCAAGAATGCGGCAGACATCATGAGGCTGCGGCCGGGCCTCAATTTCAATTTCACAGTCCTGGAGCTCAACGCGATGCTCCAGGAGCTCTTCAAGTATGACCCCCAACATCCCGAAGTCTTTAGGTTGCCGGGGGGTGTTGTTCCGTTGTGCAACAATTCCTCACTCGACCGCATCCGTGCAATGATGCCGGAGTGCGACTCACATGGAATTGTGCCAACTTGGCAGGAGCCTGCAGACGACGTCGTGCAGCAGTTCTTCGATGACTTGGTGGAAGTGCCAATCCGCTCCGACGAGAAGGACAGCCTCACCCGCGACACCACCGATGCAGAGATGGCGCTCATTGCCACTAGGCTGGAAGAGGCAGCGGCAGCCGCAGCCGCGGGCGAGTTTGGATTCACCGTGGAGGAGGCAGATGCAGCGGAAGCGGCAAGCCGTGCCGAGCGAGGGGAGCCCGCCGACAAGAAGGAGCTTGCCGGGCGTGATGCCGAGCCGAGCGAGCCCGCCAAGGACACGAGCGGCTCGTTGGAAATCAACTCCTCTTCCTCCTCATCTTCGGGCAGCTCGCCGCAAGCAGAGCCTCCATCCCCACCAAGAAGGCGTCTCCGCAAGGCCGGTGACGTGGCGGAGCGGCAAGCGGGTCAACAGTCGCCACGCCGCGTGACACGCTCCACCGCGGCAAACACCGTTGCCGCGGGAGCGCCCCATGCTGCGACGGCAACTGGAGCGGAGTCTAGCCGGACTACCGCTTCAGTTCCTGCCGCTGCTCACGCCGCGCCGACAGCCGGAGCGGGGTCGTCTCAGACCACTGCCACTGCTCCCGCCAAGCGGCCAAGGGAAGCTTCTCCTCCACCTCCTCGCGCCGGGCGCGCACCGGACTTCGACTTCTCCGTGTTCAGCTCCGACGAGGAAGAAGAAGAAGAGTAAGCTTCTCTTGCTGTACTTGTAGTTCTTCAATTCTTGCTGTTTTTCTTATACCTCATTTGCTTTTCTTTCTGAACTTGTTCCTCTTTAGGACTCTGGCCCAGAGAGCGGCAAAGAGAGCTAAGGTCCCGGTGATCATCATAGAGGACGAGCCCACTGCGACAGCAGGTGGCGCGCCCAAGACAACCTTGCCGGACCCGGCGACTTTTCTCCAGAGCAGCCCCCAGCGTAAGTGTATGATTTACTTTCCACTATGAGGCGCGCATGGGTACTTGTCTTTGCTGATATCTGCTTGTTGATTTGTGTAGGAGCCGAGCAGCCCCACCGGGAGCCAAGGGAGAATCCCCCGACAAGGGAGAATTCTCCGACAAGGGAGGGCTTTCTGGTAAGGGAGAAGTCTCCGGCAAGGGAGGGTTCTCCAGCAAGGGACAGCGCTAGCGGCCCTTCGACGCCGGAGAACCCGACTGCAGAAACTGGCACAGGTACTCCTCTTGCTTCAGAACTTCCCTTGGGTTCTTATTCTTTTGATCTTTCTGGGTTTTTGCTGGACTTTGCTTGACTCTTCTCCCCTTGCCGGCTGTCAGACCCATCTGCTGCGGAGCAGATGGAGATCGAGGTCGCCGCCGAAGACGCAGCCGGCGCTGGTGATCCCGCCGGCGCCGAGGCCGCCAAGGCTGCCGCCGCAGCAACTGGCGAGGGGTCTGGCGATCGTACTGACGGCCCAGAGGCCGCAGGAGCGCCAGGCGCTACACCGACCGCCGACCCGTCTGCCGAAGCTGCAGCGCCAAGCACCGAGGAGCCCCAGCCGGGCATCTACTTGAAGGCCGGCGATGACGTCTTCATCAACCTCCCCTGGGCGTCAAGCTCCAGGGCGCCGGTTGAGGGGGAGATCTTCGGCGGGGAGGTGCTCGCCTCCGCTGGGTTGACGGTGGTTGACGCGCCAAGCAGCAGCAGTAATGAGTCTGAAGAGGAGCGGCTGCTGCGGAAGTTGCTGTCGCTCTACCGCGCGCGGCAAGCCAAGCTGGAGTCCCGCGAGGCACTTGTCGCGAAGGCGGGAGCAGACATTGAAAAGCGCGCGGAAGAGCTCGGGGGTTTCCACCGGGAAGCCCTCCGATCCCTGGCGGAGGAGCGGGAGCAGCTCGCTGAAGCGCAGAAGGCCTTCCTCCTCGAGAAGGCCGAAGTCGAAGAGCGGCAGCGACTTGCCGCTGTGAAGCTAGCCGCGGAGGAGGGCGAGCTGGCGCAGCGGAAGGTCAATCTCGACGCCCACGAGGAGGAGCTTGCCGCGCGCGAGGAAAAACTCGGCGGAGCACTCAAACAAGCAGAGGACGCTGCCGCCGCCGAGGCCGCCAAGGAGGAGTTGAAGGCGAAGGTGGCGCGGCTGGAGGCCGGTCTCTCTGAGAAGGGCAAGGAGCTCAGCGCCGCCAAGGTCTCCAACGTGGATCTTGAGTTGAAGCTAACCACTTTGACCAAGACTCTGGACAGCGCCAAGAAGCGGGAGGCGGCCTTGAAGGAGGAAATCAAGGCCGACAAGGCGCTGCTGGAGAGTGCTGCCGCCGCCCAGAACGCTTTCAGGGAGACTGTGACGCAGTGGACGGAGTGTCTTGTGAATGCCGCCACAGACATCGACAAGGAGCTGGCGCTGCTGGGGATGGAGGATCTCGGGTATCCCTCCGACGAGAACCTCCAACCCAGCGCCAAGCTCGTCCTGTTCTTCAAGGGCGTGGCGACGGCCCTCCAGCGGCTCCGGGAGAAGATCCCGAAGCAGCTGGCCGATGAGTCGCGCAAGATCTACGCAGGAGCCCTTCAGAAAGTGTTGGTGAAGGTGGCCTTCCGCAATCCGGGCCTCAACCTCACCAACGTCCTCAAGACCTTGCCACCAAATGCCGATCTGGAGGCGCTCAAAGCCCTTGTCACACCCATTGTGGACAAGGTGAGCGGGATCAAGAGGATCAAGGGCGATCGCGTAGATTAGGCCGCCCATTTCTTCTTTCCTTGTCGCTGTTTATCATGTTATGAAAACAATTTATTAGAGCTGCGACAAGCTATGTTTGTAATATGACTCTATTCTGGGTATTGAGTGCAATGTTATTCCCTTTACTTGATTCCTCCCTTTGTATGTTTTTACCGTACGCTTTTAGGGAACTTGCCGGTGTGGGCACCTTAGCCGCGAGCGCTGAGTGCGGAACGTCAGCAGCCTGCTGGCGGTGCCGCTACCGACAAGAAACCTTGTCGCAACTAGTTGCAGCTCACTTAAGTTGTTGAGCGGACTCGAAACAAAGTAAGGGCGCAACTAGCTACGAGTTGGTTCCTTCGCGCACAGGTTTTCCATACAAAGTGCGGTCGTTCAAGGGAGATAACCTAAAATTTTAAAAAATCTGATTGCTCAAACTTTGGCAACTTAGCTTTTCTGTTGTTTGCTTCCCGGCAAGGTGAAAGTTTCTTGAACGACGCCTGGTCCATACCATCGTCTTCTCCTTTCCTCCCCGGCAAACTTGTGGGCGAGGGAATCTTTCTTTCCTTGAGAGAAATGAAAGAAGAGAAAATAAAGATTTGGAGCCTTATGGCTCGTTATTGCTTACCGGGGTTTAGGTGCTGCACAAAGTGTCAGATAACACATGCATAAAATAGAAAGCATGAAATTGACAAAATGTGCGGAGCACATGAGCTTTACTTATGCACGGGGTCTGCGCCCGGCTTTGTACAAAGGATTACATGCAACAGCGGCAAGACTTGTACAAAAGGTGGTTGCTGGAACAGGTTCCGGCAACCGCGCCTTATGGGTAAAACATACGAAGATGCTCAATGTTCCAGGAGTTGCTCACCGGAATGCCATCTTCGGTCTCAAGGCGGACAGCGCCAGGCCTAGTGACTCGTTTCACCCGGTAAGGGCCTTCCCACTTCGGCGTCAACTTGTTGGAATTCTTGGCGGACTGAACACGCCGAAGAACAAGGTCGCCTTCCTCGAGACTTCTGGCGTTAACTTTGCGGCTATGGTAGCGGCGCAAAGCTTGCTGGTAGCGAGCAGCTCGCACAGCAGCCTGAAGACGGTCTTCCTCAAGGAGTAGCGCGTCATCTTGTCGCAGCTGCTCTTGCTCGAGCTCATCATAAGCGAGCACTCGAGGTGACCCGTATAGGAGTTCCGTGGGGAGAACTGCCTCTGCTCCATAGACTAGAGCGAAAGGTGTCTGGCCAGTGGCTCGATTTGGCGTCGTCCTGATCGACCAAAGAACCACCGACAGCTCCTCGATCCAGTTTCTTCCGCACTTGTGCAGCCTGTCGAAAGTTCGGGTCTTGAGGCCGCGCAGCACTTCAGCATTTGCCCTCTCCGCTTGACCGTTGCTTCTCGGGTGAGCAACAGAAGCGAAGCAGACCTTGGCGCCAAGATCTTGGACGTACTACATGAAGGTGCGGCTCGTAAATTGTGTACCGTTGTCGGTGATTATCCTGTTAGGGATCCCGAAGCGGCAAACAATCGACCTGAAGAACTTGACTGCTGACTGTGCTGTAACCTTCCTCACTAGTTCCACTTCCGGCCACTTTGTGAACTTGTCGATTGCAACGTACAAGTACTCAAAGCCCCCGACAGCTCGGGGAAAGGGGCCGAGGATGTCGAGCCCCCAGAGCAAAAATGGCCAGGATAAAGGGATCGTCTGGAGAGCTTGAGCTGGCTGGTGTATCTGCTTGGAATGGAACTGGCACGCTTCACACTTGGTTACTTGTGCAGTTGCATCCTGGAGGGCTGTCGGCCAAAAGAAACCTTGCCGGAATGCTTTTCCGACAAGTGCTCTTGCGCCAATGTGGTGTCCACATATGCCTCCATGTATCTCTGCCAACTGCTTTTGTCCGTCTTCTCGGTGAATACACTTCAATTTCACTCCGTTGAGTCTTCTTCTGTACAGTGTCTTGTCGACAAACTGGTACATACTTGACTGCCGGGCTACTTTTTCCGCTTCTTCTTGCTCTTCGGGAAGTTCTCCTGTCTGAAGAAAATGGACAATCTGCTGTGCCCATGCTGGAGCTTGTGGCTCGACAACAAGGACTAAAGGCAAATCTGCTGCTGCGGGAACATCCGCTTCTACGGCGAGAACCTGCGGGTCTGCCGGAGCTTGACGTTCCCCGGCAAGCTTGCCGGAGCAAAACTTGTCGGGAGCTTCTGCTTCAACGAAACAAACCCTAGGGCTTGCCGGAGCAGACTGCTCCTCAGCGTTCTTGGCGTTGACCTTGGGGATCTTCTTGGCGGCGGCGTCGGGAAGCTCTGCCGGCAAATAGTCACGAAAATCAACTTCCTCTTCTTGCTCTGTCCAGTTGATGGTGTTACGGACGGTTGAGTCAGCTTGAGCACAAAAATCCCTGGTTCCACAGGTAACTTAAGTGCGGCGCACTTCGACAGGCCATCGGCAATGGCGTTCTGAGCTCTTGGAACGTGCTCCATCTGTAGGCCTTCAAAGTGCTCATCTAGCTTTCTCACTTCGTCAACGTAAGCTTCCATCAACGGACTCTGATAGCTCTTGTTTACTTGGCGGACGACAAGCTGTGAGTCACCCCTGACAATGAGCTTTCTGATCCCAAGGTCTGTCGCGATCCTGAGACCGGCAAGCAAGCCTTCATACTCTGCAGTATTGTTTGTTGCTTGCTCCTTGGGAAAGTGCATCTGGACTACGTACTTGAGGTGCTCTCCGGCGGGTGCGACAAGCAGCACGCCAGCGCCGGTGCCTTGCAGCGAAAAGGCACCATCAAAGTACATCAGCCACTCTTTGCTTGCTTCATCGACGGGGATGCTCGTTTCTGGAATTTCTTCATCTGGTGTTGGCGTCCATTCTGCTATAAATTCTGCCAATGCTCTGCTCTGGATAGCTGAAGTACTTTCAAACTTGAGGCCAAAGCTTGACAGTTCCAGTGCCCACTCAACAATCCTGCCTGTCGCTTCTGGATTCTGCAGTATCCTCTTCAGCGGAAAGCGAGTGACAACTGTGATCTCATGTGCTTGGAAGTAATGGCGCAGCTTTCTCGAGGCCATGAGAAGGCCGAAAAGCAATTTCTGCACGCCAGAGTACCTTGACCTAGCCCCCTGCAGAAGGGAACTGACAAAGTAAACTGGGCGCTGCACCATCTTCTTCTGTATCTCCTGTCGCATCTGCGCAGATCCATCTTTGTCGGGACCAGAGCTTGCCGGGGAAGCCTCCTGCTTATCGCTGGATGTGCTCGCCGTGGTTGCTGGCTCGTCATCTGCCTCCCTCTCTGCTACTAACGCAGCACTAACCACTTGATTGGTTGCCGCTATATACATCAGCAACTTCTCTTGTGGCTTAGGTGCGACAAGTATTGGGGGGAGGACAGGTATCTCTTCAAGTCTTGCAGCGCAGCCTCCGCTTCCGGAGTCCATTTCATTGGACTTGCCTTTTTCAATAATTTGAAAAACGGCAGGGCGCGCTCAGCAGACCTAGAGATAAACCTGCTGAGAGCAGCCACGCAACCGACAAGTCTTTGCACATCCTTGACGCGCTTTGGTGCTTCAATCTGCTCAATGGCCTTGATTTTGTCAGGATTGGCTTCAATTCCCCGCTGAGACACGAAGAACCCGAGAAGCTTGCCGGAGGGGACTCCAAACACACACTTCTCTGGGTTGAGTTTGAGGCTGATCTTGCGCAGATTTGCAAAGGTCTCACCTAAGTCTTGGATCAGAGTTGCTTTGTCCTTGCTTTTGACTACTATGTCATCCATGTATGCTTCCACATTTCTGTGTATTTGTGGTTCAAGGGCGACATGAACTACTCTTGCAAATGTTGAGCCAACATTTTTTAATCCGAAAGGCATCCGTATGAAACAGTACGTGCCACATGGAGTAATAAATGCGGTCTTCTCCTCATCTTCTTCTGCCATGAAGATCTGATGATATCCTGAGTATGCGTTAAGAAATGAAAGCAAATCACATCCGGCTGTGGAGTCAACAATCTGGTCAATGCGCGGCAAAGGAAATGGGTCTTTGGGACAAGCTTTGTTAACATCGGTAAAATCGATACAAAGTCTCCATTTCCCGTTTGCCTTGCGCACGACTACATGATTGGCCAACCACGTGGGATGGAGCACTCCTCTGACAAGGCCTGCTGCTTCCAGCTTCTTGATCTCTTCTGCAATGAATTCTTGGCGCTCCACTGCCTGCTTCCTGACCTTCTGCTTGACGGGCCGCGCATGAGGACAAACGACAAGATGGTGCTCAATTACTTTCCTGGGAACACCGGGGATGTCAGACGGTTGCCATGCAAACACGTCGACATTCGCCCGCAGGAAAGCAATGAGCGCGCTTTCCTATTTAGGGTCGAGAGTGGCACTGATGGTGAAGGTACCACCAGTGCCGTCCTCCTTGGCGAACACCTTCTTCGTCTCTGGCGGAGCTGCCATTGTCTTCTTGCACTTGCTGGTGGAGCTCGATGGTGCGTCCTCGACGGCAGCGCAGCACTCCGAAGAGGTGCGCTTGCCGGAGTGGGCATCAGAACTCTTGCCGGACTTGGTCTTCTTCTTCCCCCCGGGAGCTTCAGCGGCAAGTGACTTGCGATCTGCTGCGGTTGCTGCTTCCCGGTAGATCTTGTCGGCACATATAAGAGCATCCTTCTTGTCGCCGGGGACAGAGATGACGCTTATCGGGCCTGGCATCTTCAGCATGTTATATGCGTAATGAAAGGCTGCCATGAACTTGGCGAGTGCTGGACGGCCAAGTATCCCATTGTAAGGCAATGGAATATCGGCAACGTCAAATGTGGCCCTCTCAGTCCTGAAGTTCAGCTCGCTGCCAAATGTTACTGGCAGCGTGACCTTCCCCTTCGGCTTGCTCCTTCCCGGATTGATTCCTTGGAATGTGCCGGTCTCTTCAAGCTCGCTGTCAGGGATCTGGAGTTTCTGGAGTACAGCGGAGGAGATCAGGTTCAAGCCGGCCCCGCCATCAACTAACATCTTAGTGACCTTGAGGTTGCGGATAGTTGGTGAAACCAACATCGGCAAGCACCCGACCGCAGTTGTGCGATCAGGGTGGTCCTCCATGTCAAAGATGATAGGCGTGCTGGACCATTTCAGAAGCTTGCGTGACTCGATAGGTGGCTCCGCTGCATTGACTTCCCGCACCCACTGCTTGAGTTGGCGGTGTGAAGTATGCAGAGAAGCACCGCCGTCAATGCACAAGACCTCTGTGGCTTTCTGGAACTCCTGCTCGCTGGTCTCAACATCATCCATGTCTTCGTCATCGTCGTCGTCATCTTCATCCTTGTCGCGGCCGCGGGGAGGTCTGTCTCCTTGCCGCTGCTTGGCCTTGCCGCGGCGTCCTCCCCGGCCGGCGCGCTTCTTGCCGGATTCTCTAGCGCCTCCTTGGGCCCTCTCCTTGTCTCGTCGCTCGTACTCAGCCTTTTGCTGCTGGACAAGCTGCTTGACCTTTTTGCAGCTCTGGAGGTCATGGCCCTTGGTGCGGTGAATCTTGCAGTACTGCTTGTCGGTGCCGTCCTGCTTGTCGGCGACCGCCACAGCCTGATAGTTGGTGCACGCGGCAACCTCCTTGCCGGAGCTACCAACTTTGGCTTTCTTGGCGCCACCTTCGTTGCCGGACTGCTCAACGACCAGCACATCTTTGCCTTTCTTCTTCCTGTTCCGCCGCCGATTTTTCTTTGCCGGGGCAGCATCCTCACTGTCAGATCCTCCTGCTCCTACATTCTCTCCGGGGAGTTTCCTCCCTTCCTCAGCACGTGCACACTTGTCGGCCAGGGCATACAGCTCGCTGACGTCTCTGATCTTGCACATCGCCATCTCCTCCCGCATCCTGCGGTTACGCATGTTCTGATGGAATGCGCTGATAACCGCGGCAGGGTGGACGTCTGGGATGTTGTGCTGTACACGGCTGAATCTCTGAATGTACTTGCGCAGAGGCTCTCCTTCCTTCTGGGCGAGCAGATGAAGGTCACTCTCTTGGCCATGAGGTTTGTGGCCGCCTGTAAAGGCGCCAACAAACTGATGGCATAGGTCTGCCCAGGAGGATATGGAGTTGTCCGGCAAGTGCATGAGCCAGGAACTGACGTTGGGCTTGAGCACCAGCGGGAAGTAGTTGGCAAGGATCTTGTCGTCTCGCCCCCCAGCAGCCTGCACCGCGATGGTGTAGATGCTGAGGAACTCCGACGGATGCGACTTGCCGTCGTACTTCTCTGGTACATCTGGCTTGAAATTCTTCATGCCAGGCCACTGGACTTGCCGCAGCTCACGAGTGAACGCAGGGCAACCTACCGCGTACGGCAAGTCGCCTGGTTCCCCTGGCGCATGCATGTCAACAGAGGGCCCAGCGCGCTGGTCTGATTGACATCGCGCTTCTCTTTGGCGCTCGATGCGAGTACGAGCGTCTTCTTGCTGTCATTCGTGAAGAACTTGGCGCTGATCGCGACGAGCTCGTGGATCTGATGACGCGGTGGAGTCGCTGTCGAGGTGGATCCGGCGAGTCGGCGATCTTGGCCTTCGGGGTGGAGAGTGCACAGAGGTTGCACCCCCACCGGTCTTGTCGCCACCGGCTCGTGCCTGGCTGACTCGCTGCGGCTGCGACGTGCTCGGCTGCCGTGGAGTGTCGCCGTTGGCGAAGCCGATGAGACTCTGGATGGTGGCCCTCCAGTCGTTGATCTTGTCCGCCGTTGGAGGGTAGTCTAGGAGCAGATGAGCTCGCGCCAAAGCTTCTGCTGCAGTGGCGGGTGGTGGTGGCGAACGGTGCGAGGAGCGGGATATGCTCGGACTTCTAACTATGTTAGAAGGAGCAGTATCCCGTCCAGGCGGCCGTGCCTCGCTCGTGCCAGCATGTTGACGTGCATGGTGGTCTTGAGCGCTCCGAGATCCACCAGCTCGATCTTGGTCTAGCAAACGCATGGTACCGTGAGTACCATGACGCTGCCGGTCCCGCGCCTCCTGAGATGGGCGCGGTGCACGTACGGACGCCGAGGTCTTGGAGTGCGCTCGGTCGTTGTGGGAGCCGGCTACGCCGCCGATGGGCAGCGCAGCCCTGTCCTTGGACCTGGCAGCACCGTGAGCTCCCTCGTCGACGCGCGTTCTTCCGCCGACGCCTGCCCCATCAGCCGTTTGCTCCGGCGATGGTGGGTTCGGCGCGGACGGAGCAGCCGCCTCCGAAACCTTCTTCTTCGGCGGCATGTTGATGAAGATGATGAAGATCTAGCTCGCGACAACGCCGGATCTGGTTCACACAACTTCGACGCCCCCTACCTGGCGCGCCAAAGATGCCGGGGTACTGATCCACGGGCACCTATGGGACCGGCGGACCGAGTCCCTTTCGGTTCGGCGGGGGCGGAGATCGTGCAAAGAGCAAATCGAGGCGATACACGCGAGCGATTTTCCCAGGTTCGGGCCGCACGGATGCGTAAAACCCTACTCCTGCTTTGTGGTTTGTATTGATTTCTTACTCGGGAGCGCGGAGTGCTACAGTACACTTCAGCAGCTAACGAGACCGAGCGTGAGTGTCTTTCGAACTGGCTAACCCCCCTCTACGTTGCGCATGGGCCTCCTTTTATATGCTCAAGGGGTCACCGACAGGTGGCAACGGAGGTAAAGGGCAAAAATGGAAAGGTGCTGTGGTAGGCACAGCTACCTGCTACAGTGTATCATACCTAACCCTGACGGCAGGGGACAAGGGCCTTAAATGCCCGTCTGCGTCGCCTAAACAGTGTAAAAGGGACCGTCAGGGACGCCACCGCTCGCCACGATGGCGATCTTGTCAGCGCCGCTTGCCACCGCGCACCGCAAGCTGCACAGCCTCCCGCCACGTACGCCTGGAAGGGTCCTAGAGCAACACGTTAGTGGATGTGCTGGAGCGCGGGCCCAGAGAGGTGGCTTGCCGTGGCAAGCGCCTTGCCGCTGTCGTTGTCTTGTCGCGCCCGGGAGCTTGTCACTCACCGGGCCTTGCCGGGACACGAGGCGCGTCGCGGCAAGTTCCTTGAAGTGCCTTGGGTGGCCTTCCTGGCAAGCTCCTCTTGCCGGGGTCTTGAGATGCTTTTGTTGGCCTTCCCGGCAAGCTCCTCTTGCCGGGGTCTTGTCTCCTTGACTTGGATACTTTGTTCTTGGATGGTTCCAAAGGAACCACGGAGGACCTTGGCGGTCACCCGGCAAGCCTTGCCGCGGGATGCTGCGACTGCCCGTGCACAAGTTCAGGATACTAGGGTACCCCTACTCTAGTACACCGACACATCTCCCTTCAAAGATAAAGGAAAGACCTTCTTCTTGATAACATCATCGGGCATACCTGCAAGCTTAAATAATCCACAAACTTCATCCACATATATTAGGTGCTCATCAGGATGTAATGCTCCATCTCCTGCAAAGGATTAGCTAGCAGTTTTTCTATCATACCCGAAGGAATTTCAAAGTAGACATTTTCATTTTCAGTAGGTTCAGTAGGTTGAGGAGAAACTCTTTTCTCTACTGGTCGAGGTGAAGCTATCCTGAACAAGCCCCTCAGAGGATTACTTTCCATAGTAACAAGTGACGGTAAATTTCAACACAGTATATAAATTTTTCCTTACCAAATTCCACCTACCAAAGGAGCTTCACTCCCCGGCAATGGCGCCAGAAAGAGTCTTGATGACCCACAAGTGTAGGGGATCTATCGTAGCCTTTTCGATAAGTAAGAGTGTCGAACCCAATGAGGAGCAGAAGGAAATGATAAGTGGTTTTCAGCAAGGTATTCTCTGCAAGCACTGAAATTATCGGTAACAGATAGTTTTGTGATAAGGTAATTTGTAACGAGTAACAAGTAATAAAAGTAAATAAGGTGCAACAACATGGCCCAATCCTTTTTGTAGCAAAGGACAAGCTTGGACAAACTCTTATATGAAGGAAGGCGCTCCCAAGGACATATGGGAATTATCGTCAAGCTAGTTTTCATCACGTTCATATGATTCGCGTTTGGTACTTTGACAATTTGATATGTGGGTGGACCGGTGCTTGGGTGCTGCCCTTACTTGGACAAACATCCCACTTATGATTAACCTCTATTGCAAGCATCTGCAACTACAACAAAAGTATTAAGGTAAACCTAACCATGGCATGAAACATATGGATCCAAATCAACCCCTTATGAAGCAACGCATAAACTAGGGTTTAAGCTTCTGTCACTCTAGCAACCCATCATCTACTTATTACTTCCCAATGACTTCATCTAGACACAAATAATGGTGAAGTGTCATGTAGTCGATGTTCAAATTACACCACTAGAGGAGAGACAACATACATCTCATCAAAATATCGAACGAATACCAAATTCACATGACTACCAATAGCAAGACTTCTCCCATGTCCTTAGGAACAAATGTAACTACTCACAAAGCACATTCATGTTAATAATCAGAGGGGTATTAATGTGCATATAGGATCTGAACATATGATCTTCCACCAAGTAAACCAACTAGCATCAACTACAAGGAGTAATCAACACTACTAGCAACCCACAAGTACCAATCCCAGACTTAGAGCCAAGAATTGGATACAAGAGATGAACTAGGGTTTGAGAGGAGATGGTGCTGGTGAAGACGTTGATGGATATTGACCCCCTCCCGATGAGAGGATCGTTGGTGATGACGATGGCGATGATTTCCCCCGCCCGGAGGGAAGTGTCCCCGGCAGAACAGCTCCACCGGAGCCCTAGATTGGTTCCGCCAAGGTTCCGCCTCGTGGCGGTGGAGTCTCGTCCCGAAAGCTTGCTTATGATTTTTTCCTCAACAAATGGCTCCATATAGAAGAAGTTGGGCATTGGAGGGCCATCAGGGGGCCCACGAGACAGGGGGCGCGCCCCCCAGCCTCGTGGCTGGTGAGTGGCCCCCCTCTGGTACTTCTTGCGCTCAGTATTTTTTATATATTCTAAAAATAACTTTCGTGAGTTTCAGGACTTTTGGAGCTGTGCAGAATAGGTCTCTAATATTTGCTCCTTTTCCAACTCAGAATCCCAGCTGCCGGCATTCTCCCTCTTTATGTAAACCTTGTAAAATAAGAGAGAATAGGCGTAAGTATTGTGACATAATGTGTAATAACAGCCCATAATGCAATAAATATCGATATAAAAGCATGATGCAAAATGGACGTATCAACATCCCGGCGACCCTCAGGTATAACTTCCTTCGAAACCGGCCTTGCTCTACTTCCCGAGCTCCCGACGTCGCTGCATTTGTATCTTTTACTATTTCTCAGCCCCCCTCGTAGATAGGATCGATCGACTGTTCGAAAACCACCTAATTTTTTTACTGTTAAGAGGTAAAACTAGTTCATGCACTTGAATCTAGTACTACTTGGTTCAAACAAGGAAGAAAGGGGGTGGGGTGGGGGAGATTTGTTACATGAATCTAGGACTTGATCGAAAGAGGAAATAATGGGGGCGAAAAGCAGCAGAGTCTGGCTATCCAACTGGTCTCTAGGTCTAATAGGGAAATAAAGGGAACGCAGTACAAACTCAATATAAACCTGATCTATTGGTTGAAAAAGGAAAGAAAGTGGGTACTGGGGGACAAGTCAAGAGAGTAAGTCCAACACTAGATTTGCTAGCCTCACACAGTATAAGGTAGCTATATACCGAACAAAAATGGGACCAACCCAGATATCCTCTTCTGATGTTTGTTGCCCCGAGCCGCTCTTATGTAATGCCACTGGTAAAATGTAGCAGTCACACTTTAAAAGTAAGGACACATTAAACCAATGTTGTTTCAATGTAATGCCTCCAGTGATATGAATCAATGGCACTTTTTTTCATGTCATAGTTAATCCTAATGCCCACACTAATATCTAGCAATGATGCTAGAAATTGCTACTGTCCTTGTACGATTGCCATTCAGATAAGGAACATGCTTTTTTCATTTGATGCATGTTTCATCACTTGTTAGTCACCTCCTTTCCACCTTTTTTGCGCAAACAGAGATATACATTTCACACTTGATCTTAGTTGAAATGCACAAATGATATCCAAATTATAGTTGAACATTCCAGGAGCTTCACGACCAACCTTGATGTTGCTCAATTTTATTGCAACTAATGAAGAAGAAGCTCTGTCGGTTTCGTTTTCTGATGGAAATGGAACCGGGGCTGGAGTCCTTTTCTTAAAAAAAGAAGAAGAAGCTGCTAGCTCATGGGACATTGCTTCATTTTAGGTGAACTGCACCAAAAGGTCCCATGAATTGAATCATCCATGTTGGTGACTGGTGTCATCCCTTCTACGATGGCGTTGACTGCAGATATGGTTCCCATCACGAGGTATATTCCTTTTTGGTCCAACCGTTTGCCAAAGATCCTGCATGTTGATCCTGCTCTTGTGCTATTGTTTTGGCACTGCCATGATAAAGCAGTAATGTTATTATTTTGCACCTTAATCTATTGGCACTATTAATTTGAGGCAATGTTTTGGCATCGCTAGTGCCACTGTTTTTTATATATCGAAAGAGGGGGTTTCCTCCGATTTCATTAAAGAAACCCAACCATAGAGAACCATTATCCGACAACATCTCAGTGTAAACGGGCAGTTATGCAACTACTACTAGAACGGACTGGGTACTAGTAGGAGACAGGTTCGCCACATAAGCTAGGCAGGTAGGGGGACACAGCACTAGCTCGACCAAGTTTGGATTACAACCCAAATGCTACCACAGAAACATCAGGGGGAAGATAGGGACTGAAAGAGCCAGCTTCAGCATCCCAGTCTAAGCACCCCCGGCCTTCATCCTTGCGACGCATGGTACACCTCGTTTGCCACTTGCTCGACCCTTCTGTCATTGATAAAATGAAGTAATAATACAGTTAAAATAGAGCGAGTGTCCTCTCTATCATTTCATTTCCAATGTAGATAAAGAAAGTGCTTCTCTTTGTTAATGTATGTTTCATCAACTAGTCCCATTGTTAATGTTTAAGCGTTTCGGCAAACCGGGGTGCTTAATTTTAGTTGATCTGCACAAAAATAGAGATTTGAATGTCTCAAGGCCCCTCCTTGTACTACCGCTGTACACTGATGTTCATCACTGGCAGAAGGTGTATCGGGGAGACTTGGGACGATTTCCAGTATAAGGCGTGGCGTACCGTATGAGGCGTCGGAGGGCCCATCTCTCCCTCGCAGCATGGCATACTATGATACTATCACAATATTATCTTCTATTTATTTTGCGTGTTTCATAAACTAGTGCCACTATAATGTAATCACGCTTTTTCATTATCTGTGCAAACAGGGTTATTCAGCTGCATTTTGGTGGAACTACACAAATGTACGGATGGAACCGGCATATATGCAGAGCCGAGGTGTGCCAAGTAAAAATTACCGACACAAACCATGCTCCATGCACGCATTGGCATCCACCACCACAAGTGGGATGTGTGGCGCTCTCTGTGGACGGATCTTTCTTGGCAGCAAATCCTCTAACCAAATACTAGTAGCTTATATTGGCAGTTTTCTAGGGAGTACTCTTTTCTGAAAGAAGCACCAATCTATTTTTCTTTATTTTTCCACAGTGTCACAACTTTGACCCAAAGGTCCAGAGCTATTTAAGGGTGATTGGCGTAGTACTCGGAGACTGATTGTAAGCATGATTTTCATTAGCTGTCACACTGATTGTAAGCATGAGCAGGTGGAAGATTAGGTTAGTGCGAAGGTTACCTTAAACCCTACCATTGCCGTTGAAATGAGGCAAGCATCGAGGGAACCGTGGAGAATGGCGGGGAAGCGACGTCGCACCATTCGGCCTCCTCTTGCGGTGGGAGAACGGATACTCCTGTGGCTCCGGCTGGCTCTGCACACTCACGAATGGCACACCGTACTCGATCGATTCGTTATCCTCTGGGTGCTCGACCTTCGACCTGTACGCCCACCACCTCCGCCTGACTTTCGCCTCTGGCGAATCTGTCTGCTCCATCACCCAGAGGAGATACTCGATGAACTCGAAGGACAGCGGCGTGACTGCCGCTGAGGAGTACATGTACATCGCCGCCCTCATCGCCGCCGTCTCTCTCTTTCGCATACATTGCCACATGGCCCTCACCGTCCTTGAAATCTCCCACTCATTGTGAAACCAAGTAAGGATCTCCTTCAACCTGGCTAACTTTGCGTGGTCACCGCCGGCGATCTGCCTGATTCGCTGCTGCATCCTCTCCATAAATGTCCTTCTGAGTGGTCCGATGCTAGCTTTGGAAGATGGGAGGAGAGACGGTGGGCTTGCAACATAGAAGAGGGAGAGGCGAGACAGTGGTTTTGGAATGGAAATTATGGAGAGAGGAGGTGGTTTTGCAATGGAGAAGAGGGAGAGGCGACACGGTGGTTTTGGAATGGAGATGATGGAGAGGAGAGGAGGTGGTTTTGCAATGGAGAAGAGGGAGAGGCGAGACGGTGGTTTTTGAATGGAGATGATGGAGAGGAGAGGAGGTGGTTTTGCAATGGAGAAGAGGGAGAGGAGCGTGCGACAGCGATTTAGGATTGGACGAGAGGGCCGGTGCGCTGTGACTGGATCAAAATCAAAATCAATTTACCCTTCAATTAAGAAAGCGACCCCACATTAACTACTCTCCCTTTTACTCTGGGTCATAATTGACCATGATATTTGCAAATAAAACATATGTTATACGTTGCAAAAATAATATAATTTGAAAGTACATTCAGATACGAACCAAATGATACAATTTTTGGTGACATGCATTCACATTTTGCTTGTCAAATACAATACGTGGTCAAACTTTCACCCAAAATACGCAAAACAAAAAAATACTTCCAAGACCAGCGTTGCTCTTCCGCTCTTCTCCTCTTAAACCACCGCCCCTCCTCTCCTGTTCCAATCCAAAACCAGCG
Source organism: Triticum urartu (assembly GCF_056163025.1). NCBI lineage: Eukaryota > Viridiplantae > Streptophyta > Magnoliopsida > Poales > Poaceae > Triticum > Triticum urartu. Next base: position 168,483,018 of record NC_141876.1, on the reverse strand, counting down.
TCACTCCTCTCCCGTTCTAATCTAAAACTAGCACTGCTGCTCTCCTCTTCCATTCAAAAACCATCGCCGACGAGTGAAGATGCTGTGGAGAAGTAGATCAATGGAGGAGTACAACCGATACTTGAGGATCACAGACGGCGACCCTGTGAAGCTAGCTAGGATGTTGGAGATGCAGTCTTGGTTTGACAACAAGGACCAACTAGCGGCGACAGCGACATCCATGGCCAAATATCTGCAACAGAGTGAAAAGGCGGCGATACTCCCGGAGGGAGTCACGCGGGAGTACATAGAGCTGCTCCTCTGGGCCATGGAGCAAACAGATTCACCGAATCTGATCGTGAGGGAGAGGTGGTGGGAGTATCGATCCCAGATGGAACATCCACCAGAGATTGAAGGATCGAGCATCTACATGGTGCCATTTGTGAGGCTGTCGTGCCAGAGCGAGCCGGTGGAGTCTTCGTCGACCGAAGCCAACTGCAAGAGGAGAAAAACAGTTGGCCCGACGACGCTTCCCCGCCATCCTCTCCCTCACCGTTCACATCGTCTCACGGGGCGGCTGTCTGCCGCCGAGGAATAGGAGGGACTGCCCCCCAGCCCAATGGTCGGGTAGGTTGTGAATTTTCAGGAGGAGCTTAGGGTTGTTAGTATTTGCAGGTTGTGAATTGTGTTTTGTGTTGTGTATTTTGAGAGTACTTTCAGATATGAATGTCTTCCGCATTTCAGATTTGCAGTATTGAGCATATGAAGTATTTTATGAATTCTAGAGATCTATTTTTAGCACTTAAAAATGTAGTTTCATAGGAGTATAAAAGTGCACACAATGTGATTCTCAGAGAAGAAACTGCAAGTTTTAGTTTCAGATAAGAAACTCCAAGTTCAGTTTTAGATAAGAAACTGCAACTTTCAGAGGGAGAGCATTTATATTAACACGGCCTTTTCAAATAGTGTTAACATCATGTTGGAAGTTTTATTCATGGTCAAAACAGGAACTACCAGCCAGTTAACATCATGCTGATCAACATTCATGCATAGCACATCTTCATATGATGCACAGTCAAAAAGATATGCTATTTTCGAAATGCCCACACAATGTCGAGTGTGCGAAAAACAGAGAAAACGAGGGACGAAGTTTTGGAAAGTGTTGGACGTGGTGTGCATAGATGATAATTGGGACCCACATGTCAATAAAGGTAGAGGCAAAAATTTTGGAGATATTTTCTCTGCACAGGTGGAATCGAACCCGGGCGGAACAGCTGTCGGGTAGTGTCACTCGGCCACTAGGCCAGTTCAGTTGTTTCATTACTAATAAGGAACTTCCTCAGGTGGTTGGATCTCCTCCTGCGCCTTTGTGCGCTCGCCGCGACGCCGCTGTCTGCGTTGTGAACATGCTGAACAAACGAGAGGAATCTGGAGAGGACTGTACGTGGAGAGGCGGACAAATGCTATACTGACGTTGGGCCCACGGGTTTGTCAACATAGTTACATTTTTAGGTGCTTCAACGTAGTTACTATAGGAGATAAATTCACAACTAAGCCGGGGAGCTGGCAGGTATCATTTATTATCAGTGGGGCAGCAAGTATCAGCTGGATTTTGGGCTGCCCCGTCTAGGCTTTCTTTTTTAACATGCGCAGCCCACGACCTTGGATGGGAGGTCCATAGGCCTGCTTGTATTTTCTTAAGGGCTGTCATGTATCGACTGGCCTATGGACCTCCCATCCGAGGTTTTATTTTTCCTGAAACATCGGCAACCCAATTTATGTATTTTTTTTTGAAGAAAACGGAGATGTCTGTTCTGTTTTTCTATATAAGAATAGGAACGCCTGGTCCAACTTATGTTTCCCTTCTAACTATATTATATATATATAAATTATTTTATATGTTATTATAAATTATTGTTATTGTCATCATATATTTAATAGATACTTACATATGTAAGAAAACAATATCCCACATCTTATTAACTTAAAAAATAATTTCTTAACAATAAAATCCTGGATTTTTTTGGCAACGAAAATCCTGGTGATTGTGTACAAAAGCTTGGTAAGATTTAAGGACCAATGTAATAATAAATCACTTATTATTTAAATATACATATATATATATATATATATATATATAACAAAATGCTCAGCCCATGTTTATTTTTTGATAACATTGCTGCGCCAACCCCAACATTATAATTAGAATCAACCCAGCGAAATCATGTATTTCGAGAAAGTGCAAATGGCCTGTAATTTTTTAGGAAAAACATAAATGGGTCGCATGGACGCTACATTATTTGTTCACCCAGCCTAGCTAATGGACTGTAATTCAAAAAAAAAGATCAAATTGACTGTAAATTCTACCCCACAAAAAAAGACTGTAAATTCTGAGAAAATGGGTTGAATATGTGCCACATTTTTGGAGGCTGAAATGTGGGCCAATAGGTCGAAGCCAATGCAAGTCGTTGTCAACTTAGTCAACAAATGATTCTGAAATTGTTAGCTGTTGGATTTACATCCAACGACTGGCATCCATCTTCAATCTCTCGTCTTCTTCCCCCAATGCCGCCGGGACCACCTGCTCCCACCTCCTGCTACTAGCAGCTCTGCTTAGCACGCTTCGCTGTGAAGCGCTACTCCACCGTTGGCCAGGCCATCCCTCCACCCCTCCACACCTCCTGTTCTTCTCCACCTCTGTCGAACCACACCACACCAGAACCAGTTATCCCTCGTACACCTCTCCGTCTGCCACTCTACTCCCGCGTCTTCCCATCTCCAGCTCGTTGTTGTCCGGGGCCTCGCCGTCCTCCACCACCTTGGATGTGCTCGGCACGGAGTGGTCAACGTGGTCAACAAACGACACCATCAGAAGTAGACTATGCATGGAGAGGCTGACAGCTGGGTCCACGGCCGCACGGAAGGAAATGCCTCCTTATTACGCGCAAAATAATGATTCCTCCACCTGACAGCTAGGACCCACCGAAAGGGCCTCTGTATTTCAGGAGAAAAACGTTCCCACCGCTGACAGGTCGGACCCACCAGCTATATCTTCACACGCAAGGAAGTGCCTCCTTATTACGCACAGAAAAATGAATACCCCCTGCTAGCTGGGACCCACAATAGTGGGAGGCTGACTTGTGGGCCAAATAAGTTGACGAGGACGGAGGGCTTTGTCAAATTAGTCAATATGAACGATTCTAGCTCTAGTGACCGTACAATGTCCATCCAACGGCCATCGTGCTTCTTCAACCTCTGGTCTTCTTGCTCCAGCCGCCCAAACCAGCGCCGGTCGTGCCTCGTGCTCCTGCCTCCCGTGGCCGGCTGTGATGCCACGGAGGCCTCACCGCCCCCTACTACTCCCACCGCTGGCAAGGCCATCCCTCTACTCATCCACACCCCCTGTTATTCTGCGGCGATGGCAGCCTCACACTGCAGCGAACCAGTGAACCCTCATACTCCTCTACGCGTGGGCATCCACTATCGCGTCTTCCCCGGCTCCGCGTCGTCCCCTTCCTAGGCCTCGCCGTCGTCCACCGCCCTGGTGCTCCCGGTGCGGCGTGGTCAACATGGTCAAGGAATGGCTTCCATCGGACATGGACTATACGTGGAGAGGCTGACAGCTGGGTCCATGCCCACAGCAAGGAATTGCCTCCTTATTACGCGGAAAATAATGATTCCTCCACCTGACAGCAGGGACCCACCGGACGAGCAACCGTATTTCGCAAAAAAATGTTTCCCCCCTGACTGCTGGGGCCTACCAGCGACATCTTCGCACGCAAGGAAGTGCGTCCGAAAAAAACGATTCGCCCCCCTGACTGCTAGGACCCACCAGCTACATCTTCGCACGCAAGGAAGTGCATGACAGTCGGGACCCACCTGGTCGAAGCGTACATAGCGTTGTCATTCTGGTCCCGAACGTGTACGCACATACTGGTCGATGTAGAGGCACACATGTGTCATAGTAGAGGCGCGCACGTAGCATGTACACGTACATACAACGGACAATGTGCAAGAAAGAAAATACGGCCACGTACGTACATACGGGCAGGGTCTCGAACGCCTACTCGCGCATACGTATGGCCAGGGCTCGTGTACATGGCTGGGTCAGAACGGAGAAACAGCTTCGTCGTCGCCCACAAAAAAAGTGTCCTCATTGTGTTCATGGGGAGGCAACGGAATGCGTCGTGTTCATCGGGAGGCAACGGAACGCGTGGGAGCCAACCGGCTTGGACTGAACAGCCGATGGGAACGAGTCCTGGCGTACCGCAGAGCGGAGGAAACATCCTTGTGTTCGACCGGCCACGTTCGAAACGGGATCCTGTTCATCGGGAGGGGTCTGGCGTACCACAAAACGGAGGAAACGGACCTCCTACGGTCGAAACGGGGTCCTGTTGATCGGGAGGGGTGTGGCGTACTGCAAAACGGAGGAAACAGACTTATGTTGGAGCGCTACGGTCGAAATGGGGGTCCTGTTCATCGAGAGGGGTGTGGCATACCGCAATACGGGACTCCACGGGATACTGTTCATCTCCACCATCGACCCCCTCCAGCCTCCACGGGCTACTGTTCATCCACCGTCAACCTCCTCCAGCCTCCACCTGCTCCTGTTCATCCACGGGCTCCTGTTCATCCAGCCTCCACCGCGTGCTACTCCACCAGCTACTGTTCAACCAGCCCTCTCAACGGGCTCCTGTTCAACCACCCCTCCATGGGCTACTGTTCATCCAGCCCTCCACCATCTACTGTTCATCCAGCCCTCCACGGGGTCCTGTTCATCCAGCTCCAACCGGCTCGATCGATCGGGGTCCTGTTCATCTAGAGGCAACACCACGGGGTCCTGTTCATCCACCCCCACCGGGAACTGTTCATCCAAACCCCCCGGCAACGCTCACTGTTCATCCAGAGGCAGCATCGATCAGCTTCAGTTAGCAGCAGTAGTGAAGGAATCGCTCGATCGGGTTCAGTTAACAGCCATCGATCGATCTCTCGGGTTCAGTAACGTGTAGCCTACAGTGCAATCGCTCGGGTTCAGTAGGCGAACGCCTCGCTCGGGTTCAGTTAGAACCCAACGCCTCGCACCAACGCGCGTGCGTGTACGAGAGAAACACGCAAACCTCCGTGCATCGCTCGGCCCCGACCACCCACCGTAACCGGGGACACCCCGATATTTTCCTCGCCCTCGCTTCTACCATGGTTTTTTCCGTCATGGACCGCCCAAAGAATGTCATGCAACTGCGTCTCCGGCCCGCCCAGGACGAAAAGCCCATTTTCTGTCATGATTTTTTTTCATAGAAGTAGGATCCCACCACATCTATGATGATACCGGGTTTTGTCCCAATTAACGTCATAGAAGTATCATAAGTATGACAGAATTTTTTCGTTCGGCCCAAAATGTCACGGATGTGTCTTTTTTATAGTGCTAGCCGGACGCAATAGTCATTTTCACGCCCGGCCCGAGAACCGCAGACGGACTCCATCCGAGCTACGTCGCGACGTGGCCCGATATAGAGGCACCACTCACCTACTTTGCTTCACCGACGAAGTAATGGAGCACGAATTCCCAGAAGGGTTTAAACCCGTAAACATCGAATCATACGATGGAACAATAGATCCCGCGGTACGGATTGAGGACTTTCTTCTCCATATCCACATGGCCCGTGGCGATGATCTCCACGCCATTAAATATCTACCACGAAAACTAAAGGGACCAACTCGGCACTAGTTAAATAGCCTCCCAGAGAACTCCGTTGGCAGCTGGGAACACCTGGAAGACGCCGTTCGCGATAACTTCCAAGGTACATATGTCCGGCCACCAGATGCCGATGACTTAAGTCACATCATCTAGCAGCCCGGAGTCAGCCAGAAAGCTCTGTACTAGGTTCCTAAATAAAAAGAACCAAATTATCGATTGTCCGGACGCCGAAGCCCTCACGGCCTTCAAACATAGCGTCTGGGATGAATGGCTCGCTCGCCACCTCGTTCAACAAAAACCAAAATCCATGACAGCCCTTACCGCTCTAATGACCCGCGTTTGCACAGGAGAAGACAGCTGGCTCGCTGGTAGGAGCAACGGCGCCAGCGACCCGGGCACTTCCGAAGTCCGAGGCGGCAACGGAAAGCCACGACGCAATAAACACAAGCGTCGTAATAATGATGAAATAACGGAAGACACAACAGTTAATGCCGGATTCAGCGGCTCCAAGCCCGGTCAACGGAAAAAGGCATCCAAGACAAATAGAGACGGACCATCCAACCTCGATAAGATATTGGATCGGCCCTGCCAGATTCATGGCACCCCAGATAAACCAGCTACTCGTACTAACAGAAGATGCTGGGACTTCAAACAAGCCGACAAGCTAAAAGCCAAACACAAGGGGAAGAGACCACCCAGTGACAGCGATGACGAAGAGACTCGCCAGCCGAATACCGGGATTCAAAAGCAATTCCCCCTTGAAGTGAAAACCATAAATATGGTATATGCGACGCACACCCCTACAGGGGAGCACACGGGCACACTACAGAACACATACGCCATAGAGCGGGTTCCCCCAAAAGTTAGTCATACCCGTCCCGAAGGATCGGCAGCTCTGATCATTGATCCAATTATTGATGGGTCCCATCTCACGAAAGTCCTTATGGACGGCGGCAGTAGCCTTAATCTACTGTACCAAGACACTGTCCACAAAATGGGCATTGATCCTTCTAGAATCAAACCCACCACAACAATCCTCAAGGGAGCAATACCCAGCATAAAAGATCACTGCACGGGCTCCGTCACACTAGAAGTCGTTTTTGGTTCGCCAAACAACTTCCGAAGTGAGGGCTTGACCTTTGATATTGCCCCGTTCCACAGTGACTACCACGCACTTTTGGGGCATACCGCTTTTGCTAGATTTAATGCAGTCCTACTCTACGCCCTCGCAACACTTAAAATGCCCAGTCCGCACGGCATCATAACAATAAACAGAAATACGGGACACTCCTTCCATACAAGGGATTGTACTATGGCCATTATAGCCGAAGCACAAAGCGGCCTCGTCACTCATCGGCCATTAAGCCGCCGGTTTCCATTAGATGGAACCAATCTGGATCAGAGCAGGATTAGCAGTTCAGCCACCGTCGTTCGCCTCACAATCACGCGAAGTTTATACCGCACATGCATAATTATGCACTTAAAATACCTTGGCCACTGGTGGAGGCACAATACGGGCAAGCTTACAAGCACTCCCATTTCCTCCTTTTCATTTCTAACTATTTATTTTTTATCTTATCACAGGTGACGCAAAACATTGGTCATCTCATAGACTCTTTCGGAGTTCGGCTTCATACACTTACCCCAAGGTCGTTCCTGTTAAAGGAATCCTTTAACCGAGGCAAGGCGGTGCAGACGTGCGACAGGAGGTCCAAATAATTTTGTAGACCGCACTCTCTATTTTGAGCCTGTAAAGTGCCTTCTCCCTCAGCCTTCGACCACCGACATGTCAAATAGCCTGGGCCGTGGCATTATTATTTGTAAAATGGCAATTGACATATCGATCAGATCCCAGTAAACATAAACCATATCCAGTATTCACTTTTTTTCTAAAAAAGCTGAATTTCTCCGGTTGTTTCACACTCGCACCTCGGCACGGGTTGCCAGGGGCTCGATATGTGAACAAATGAATTGCCGTCAAGTCCGATCAACTTTATAGCACACTTCGGCGTCGCGAGTTTGGCCTTACATGCATCAGTTCCGAATCATGTCTTTGGTCAATAGTTGGGTTGCCTGGCTCCTGTGCTTACTACCTTACGTTCCGCTATATCGGCTAGGGTAGTAAAGGGAGAACTATAGCGATTGTGTCCCGGTTTATCCGGATGAGCACCTTAGTAGAGAAAGCCGAAAACTGACTGTCATGATGCTGTGAGAGCTGGTCAACCACTCGATGACTTATTAGAATCTTTCATGATTCCTTCCGTATTGCACGAAGGACCGTTCTTCTGGTCACTCATGTAACGCACCGTATTCAGATAACCGCGTACATACCAGGGGCTATATCGTAGACCCACTGTCAATCTCCTATGGCTGAGTGAAAGTGCTAAAGCCCTATAGTCCGATTGCCTAGTTCGCCGCATTGACACCTCCTTCACGGACCAAGACATTGGATCAAGAGTGATCAGGTGCTTTTCCGAACACTTCCGTATTCTATGCGAGGGGGCTGAAGCCGACGACTGGAAAACTTTCAGATTATACAAAAACAACCGCACAGGAGGAGCCACAACTTCTAGGCATAATCTTAAAATATAATAATATTGTTTTTACAATTTCAATACATTTCACTCGAACATCATCTCTTTCGAGCACTGACCCTCTATCAAGCGGGCACCCTCTAAGACATCCTCAAAATAATACTCTAGTGTGTGATGCTCCTTGCCCTCGGGTGGACTTTTCACTGCAACATCGGTGGCCTTCATCTTCCCCAGTACGTCTTCACACGGGCAAGGGCCATCCGTGCACCTTCAATGCACGTGGATCGCTTAACAATGTTGATATGCGGCACCGCATCACCTAGTCGTCATACCAAACCGAAATAACTCTTCGGAACTGGCTCAGTAGGCCACAGCCGAACTACGACGTCCTTCATGACAGAACCGGATATCTTGTGGAGCTCGGCCCACTGGGCCATCTGTTCGTTCAGCAATAGTGGGCGCGTCGGCGTGCTGAATTGTGACCAAAAAAGCTTCTCCGTTGCATGCCCTTCCCGCGCTTCGTAAAACTGCGCCGCATCAGAGGCACTCTTCAGCAAGTCCAAAAAGGCATCTGGGGAGCTCCACATTTGATTAAGCGGGGCATACTTCAGATCGCCGAACTTAGTCTATAATAAGAAAGCCTTACCAGCCGCTATCTCCCCAACTTGCCGGATCTCTTCCCGAGCCGCTCTAGACTCAGATCGTGCTTCTCTTGCCTCTTGTAATTCCTTGTCAAGATCGGCTGCTTTGGCCTTGTTATCTTTCTTGAGGAATTCACACCGGACAGTGGCTTCCTTCAGCTCATGCGCCTTAATGGCCATTCTCTCCTCACATTGGCGCTGAGCAGCCCGTCCGGCCTCTAACTCATCAGCTGCCTTCTTGGCAGCCATATTACTCATCCGGGCTTGCTCCTTGGCTCGGGCAAGTTGAGCCCGAAGGGTCTCAACCACGGCAGCACCATCTGTAGATATGCATGTCTCAGAACATAATTCTAGCTTCATGCTCATGTTACTATAAATACTCTAACACATACCTTGCGCCTCGTCGAGTCGCCCGTTAATAAGCGTGATGTCGTTATTCGTCACATCAAGCTTATGCTGCAGACCTGCAATCTCTGTAGCATGGGCGGTCATCATGGAGGTAACAACATGTGTTTCCAGTCATTAGATTATTACCTGAGGATATCTTTTTTGATCCTCTGATTGCCTACCTTTGGGCACCAACCAGAGTCTCAGGGGCTACTATCTATACACAGGTGCATTTTGCGTATAGAGCACAATTGAAAATATAACATTACATACCTCAAAGCCTCTTAGAAGGCCCATGAAGGCTTCATTCAATCCGCTTTTCACAGACAAGATCCTCTCAATCACCGTACCCATCAAGGTACGATGATCCTCTGAGATTGACGAATACCGTAACATGTCCATCAGTGTATCCAGCGCATCCGGATTCCTGGAAGCAGCTGTGGCAGTATGGACTCCCTTTGAAAGGGTATGTCTACTCGACCCTAGAGTCATCTCCGGCTGTAAACCGGATAGTCCAGAGCCTTTATTGTTAACCCTTGTAGGGACCGCACACTTCGGATCCTGGTCGGCCGAAGTTTCACCTTGGGGCGCTGGCTCCATTATCCCCCGATCGGGAGAGACCCTCCGGGACGACACCTCAACATCGTTCGCCCTGTTGGGCGAGGAAGCTTGTGGAGGCGTTTCTCTTTCCATCATCTCTAGTAGAAGGTCCCCCGAGGAGGAGGATTGTTGAGGAAGACTGTGTGCCGGACTACAAAATGCATATTCTAGATGTCACCTTTTCAAAGAAAAAAGGAATGGGGTATGTTTGAAATATCTTTGTTCACTTACGATTCGGCTGGAGGCTTGTCCTTACAAAGGGATTGTGCGACAACGACACCTTCCGAGCCCGAACCACCCGATAGGGGCGTTTTGCCCCGCTTAGGAGCCCTTACCTCCCAACTCTCGGAGGCAGCCCTTTTCTTACCATAGGAAGAAGGGATGTCAGCTTCTCCTTCTCTTTTGTCTTCGGAAGAGGGAGCCCTAGTCACCCCGGACACAGTGTGTGGTTTGCCTCCAGGATGGAAGCCACCTTTGGCTCCCCCGCTCTCCTCATTCTCCTCTTCCACTGGCGCCTGGTATGGCGCCGAGACCAGCATCCTTGTTAGTACGGGACTAGCTGAGTCTTCGGGAAGAGGAGCCGAACACCTGATTCGCTCCACCTTCTTTATCCAACCCTGGAAGAAAATGGTTTTCTCAGCATCTTATTATGAGGCGCGTATCTAAGCTGCATTCGAGAGTTAAGTGCTTACCGAGGTATCCGGATGATTGCAGTCAAGACCGACGTCCTCTGTAGTATCCGACCACTGTTTTCGGTTCCTGAAAAATAACTTCCACATTCCTCTATGCGTCACACCGAAGAAGTGTTGAAGGGTTCGTGGTCCTTCTGGATTAAACTCCCACATACGGAGGGGCTGTCTTAGGCACGGGAGGACCCGGCGGACTAGCATTACTTGAATCACGTCGATGAGTTCGGTGTTCTTCTCAAGGAGACTTCGGATGCGGCTATGTAAAGTCTGCACTTCATCGGTTTATCCCAGTCCAACCCCTTATTGACCCATGATGTGAGCTGAATTGGACGGCCAGATCGGAACACAAGTATAATTGCCCACTTGGTGCCACGGGGTTTAGTGATGTAAAACCACTCCCACTGTCATAAGTCGGAAGATTCTGTGAAGGATCCTTTTAGCCAGGGAGCGTTGATAAGTTTGCCCACTATAGCACCACCGCACTCTGCTCGTCCCCCATCGACTACATTCGGCTTCATATTAAAGGTCTTAAGCCATAAGCCGAAGTGTGGGGGAATACGGAGGAAAGCTTCGCATGTGATAATGAATGCCGAGATGTGAAGGAAGGAGTCCGGAGTTAGATCGTGAAAATCTAGCCTGTAATAGAACATAAGCCCTCGAACAAAGGGGTGGATGGCGAACCCTAGCCCTCGGAGGAAGTGGGAGATGAATATGACCCTCTCGCTGGATCTGGGAGTAGGAATAACCTGCCATTGAGCAGGAAGCCTGTGGGGGATTTCCGCGGTCAAATATCTAGCTACCCGGAGCTTCACGATGTCCTCCTCTGTGATGGAGGAAGGCACCCACCGAACTTGAGGACTGGGGCCGGCCGTGACTGGGAAGCTTGAAACAATTCAAACCTTGGGCGCTGGAGCTCAAGGATGGAAAGGATGAGGAGAGGGTTGGCGTAAAGAAGCCAGACGTGCCTTAGTCCCTTTATGAAGGTAATAACTATTGAACGCCTCCTCTTCGACCTTGAAACCTGCCTATTCTTAAGGAATCATGCCAACCGGACGGTAGGATTACCCACGTCCGTGTTGATGAGGATCCCGCAATAAGGGCACACGATCTCTGCTTCGACAAGACGTGCCAATAAAACCGCGTCGCAGAACATGGAGCGGCAGGCCAAAAAACGGTTTGAAATAATAACTGGGCAGGGACATGGTGTCACGTTACAAAAAGCTGTCAGCAGATGGGACTCGTGAAATATTATATTCTCTGCGGTGGTGTGTGGTACTTGTTTTGCAGATCCGGACACGTTCGTTGCATCCGAAGACTATGTTGGAGTATTCGGAGGAGGAACCCGCCTTGCAATGCCGAAGATAATCTGCGCATCGGACACCTCGTCATTGAAGCCAAGTTCGGGGCTACTGAGGGAGTCCTTGACTAAGGGGTCCTCGGGTGTCCGACCTGCTGGACATGGGCCAGACTATTGGGCCATGAAGTTACAAGATAAAAGACGTTCTCCCGTGTCTGGATAGGACTCTCCTTTGCGTGGATGGCAAGCTAGGCGGTCGGATATACTATTTCCTTTCTATGTAACCGACTTTGTACAACCCTAGTCCCCTCTGGTGTCTATATAAACTGGAGGGTTTATTTCATAGGAATAATCATAATCAGATAGGCTAGACTTCTAGGGTTTTAGCCATTACGATCTAGTGGTAGATCAACTCTTGTAACCCCCATACTCATCAATAATAATCTAGCAGGACGTAGGGTTTTACCTCCATCGAGAGGGCCCGAACCTGGGTAAACATTGTGTTCCCTATCTCCTGTTACCACCGACCTCAGACGCACAGTTCGGGACCCCCTGCCTGAGATTCGCCGGTTTTGACACCCACACCCGGCACAACCGCATGCACACGAACGTGCGTGATCATGCGCCGACCCCAAACACTGGCAGCGCGCGTGGAGGGACGAGGGCAGAGCACCCAGAGGGATGTGAGAGCAGAGCGCGCTGTTGGGGAACACAGTATTTCAAAAAAAATCCTACGATCACGCAAGATCTATCTAGGGATGCATAACAACGAGAGGGGAGAGCGTGTCCACGTACCCTCGTAGACCGAAAGCGGAAGCGTTGAGCAACGTGGTTGATGTAGTCGAACGTCTTCGCCATCCAACCGATCGAGTACCGAACGCCTGGCACCTCCGCCGTCTGCACACGTTCAGCTCGGTGACGTCCCTCAAACTCTAGATCTAGCTAAAGCCGAGGGAGAGTTTCATCAGCACGACGGTGTGTTGACGGTGATGATGAAGTTTCCGACACAGGGCTTCACCTAAGCACTACGACAATATGACCGAGGTGTGTTTCTCTGGAGGGGGGGGGCACCTCACACGGCTAAAACAACTGTCAACTTGTGTGTTCTAGGGTTCGCCATGCCCTCGTATATAAAGGAGCAAGGGGGAGGCCGGCCGACCCTCATAGGGCGTGCCCAAGGGGGGCAATCCTACTCCAAGTATGAGTTGGATCCCCCCTTTACTAGTACTACTAGGAGAAGAAGGAAGGAGAGCGGAAAGAGAAGGAAGGAGGTGATGACCCACAAGTATAGGGGATCTATCGTAGTCCTTTCGATAAGTAAGAGTGTCGAACCCAACGAGGAGCAGAAGGAAATGATAAGCAGTTTTTAGTAAGGTATTCTTTGCAAGCACTGAAATTATCGGTAACAGATAGTTTTGTGATAAGGTAATTTGTAACGGGTAACAAGTAATAAAAGTAAATAAGGTGCAGAAAGATGGCCCAATCCTTTTTGTAGCAAAGGACAAGCCTATACAAACTCTTATATAAAGGAAAACGCTCCCGAGGACACATGGGAATTATCATCAAGCTAGTTTTCATCACGCTCATATGATTCACGTTCGATACTTTGATAATTTGATATGTGGGTGGACCGGTGCTTGGGTACTGCCCTCCCTTGGACAAGCATCCCACTTATGATTAACCCCTCTTGCAAGCATCCGCAACTACAAAAGAAGTATTAAGGTAAACCTAACCGTAGCATGAAACATATGGATCCAAATCAGCCCCTTACGAAGCAACGCATAAACTAGGGTTTAAGCTTCTATCACTCTAGAAACCCATCATCTACTTATTATTTCCCAATGCCTCCCCCTAGGCCCAGACAATGGTGAAGTGTCATGTAGTCGACATTCACATGACACCACTAGAGGAGAGACAACATACATCTCATCAAAATATCGAACGAATGAATACCAAATTCACATGACTACTTATAGCAAGACTTCTCCCATGTCCTCAGGAACAAACGTAACCACTCACAAATCATATTCATGTTCATAATCAGAGGGGTATTAATATGCACAAAGGATCTGAACATATGATCTTCCACCAAGTAAACCAACTAGTATCAACTACAAGGAGTAATCAACACTACTAGCAACCCACAGGTACCAATCTGAGGTTTTGAGACAAAGATTGGATACAAGAGATGACTAGGGTTTGAGATGAGATGGTGCTGGTGAATATTTTGATGGAGATTGACCCCCTCCCAGAGGATCGATGGTGATGATTTCCCCCTCCTGGAGGGATGTTTCCCCGGCAGAACAGCTCCGCCGGAGCCCTAGATTGGTTCCGCCAAGGTTCCGACTCGTGGCGGCGGAGTTTCATCCCGTGAGCTTGCTTATGATTTTTCCAGGGAAAAAGACTTCATATAGCCAAAGATGGGCACTGGAGGCCTGCCAGGTGCCCACAAGGTAGGGGGCGCGCCTAAGGGGTAGGGCGCGCCCCCACCCTCGTGGACGGTGGGTGCCCCCTTCGGTGCTTTCTTCGCCCAATATTTTTCATATATTCTGAAACGGACTTCCATGGAGTTTCAGGACTTTTGGAGTTGTGCAGAATAGGTCTCTAATATTTGCTCCTTTTCCAGCCCAGAATCCCAGCTGCCGGCAAAAATATGTCCACATGTTTAGAGATAGAGGTGTCGATAAAATAAAATACGGACATGAGGGCATCATGATCATTCTTAGAATAGCAACATATATATATATATTGTCATGTGATTTCTTATGCTAAAGTAACAATTCATTCACAATTTCAAGTATGAATCAGAAACTTCATTGAAAACTAACAAACTATAATTTTAGTCATTGGAGCAATTGCAATTTATCATAACATTGGAAAGATTCAATATAAGAGCTTTTCAGCAAGTCCACATACTCAACTATCATTTAGTCTTTCACAATTGCTAACACTCACACAATATTTATGGGTATGAAGTTTTAATCAGACACTGAGAAATATAGGGGCTTATAGTTTTGCCTCCCAATCTTTTACCTCAAGGGTAATGTCAACAATAATAGTTCATGAAAACTCACATCCAATTAGCTATATATATCAGGATCTTTCCAACACATCGTGCTTGCCAAAGGATAAAATGTAAAAAGGAAAGGTGAAGATCACCATGACTCTTGTATGAAGTATAAGACAAGAATAAAAGATATGCCCTTCACAGAGGGAAGCAGAGGTTGTCATGTGTTTTCATGGTTGGATGCATGAAATCTTAATGCAAAAGAACGTCACTTTATATTGCCACTTGTGATATGGACCTTTATTATGCAGTCCGTCGCTTTTATTTCTTCCACATCACAAGATCGTATAAAGCTTATTTTCTCCACACTAATAAATCGTACATATTTAGAGAGCAATTTTTATTGCTTGCAACAATGACAACTTACTTGAAGGATCTTACTCAATCCATAGGTAGATATGGTGGACTCTCATGGCAAAACTGGGTTTAAGGATATTTGGAAGCACAAGTAGTATCTCTACTTGGTGCAAAGAATTTGGCTAGCATGAGGGGGAAAGGAAAGCTCAACATATTGGATGATCCATGATAATATAATTTATTTCGGATGTAAGAAAACATAACCCATTACGTTGTCTTCCTTGTCCAACATCAACTTTTTAGCATGTCATATTTTAATGAGTGCTCACAATCATAAAAGATGTCCAAGATAGTATATTTGTATGTGAAAACCTCTATTTCTTTATTACTTCCTATTAATTGCAATGATGACCAAAACTATGTTTGTCAACTCTCAACAACTTTTATTCATCATACTCTTTATATGTGAAGTCATTACTCTCCATAAGATCCATATGATCTCTTTATTTCTTTTTATTCTTTCTCTTCTCTTTTATTTTTATTCCCTCAAGATCATAAAAAGAAAACCAAGCCCTTGACTCAAAACTAATCTTTATTATAAATATAGCTCACGGATTCGATTACATAGAAGGATCATAAAGCAAAACTCAAAACTAGATCATACTAAAACTTTATTCTACTAGATCAAGATATAACCAAAAGGATCGAAATAAGAAAAACGGTAAAGATAAAAGTGTGATGGTGATACGATACCAGGGCACTCCCCAAGCTTGGCAGTTTCCAAGGGGAGTGCCCATACCCATACTTGAAAGTGTGTTATATCGACTAGAGGGGGGGGGGTGAATAGGCGGTTTTTATGAATTCTTCACTGAGGAATTTGCGGGTGAGGAAATTCCTGAGTGAAGAACTACTTGTAGCGGAATAAGTACTCAGAAGTAAAAATAACAGAACAATATAAATGAAATGATGAAATTTAGCTGAAATGAAAACAAGCACAAAGTACAGAAAGCGTAAACACATGATAAACAGAATGAAGACAAACAGGCTGAAGAAATTGAGCTGAGGAAATAGAGAAAGTCTTCAGCCAAAGTCTTCAAATAGATATGAACAAGCACACAATAGAGAGATGAGGAAATAGAAGGGTTGAGGAATTGGAACCAGGTAGCTTGGTGAAGACAATGATTTGGTAGACCAGTTCCAACTGTTGTGACCGTTGTACGTCTGGTTAGGGCGGCTAGGTATTTAAACCTGAGGACACACAGTCCCAGACAACCAGTCCTGAACACGCAGCTCAGGACAATCAGTCCTCACTGTATTCCCCTTGATCTAAGGTCACACAGACCTCACCCAATCACTCATGGTAAGTCTTCAGGTGACTTCCAAACCTTCACAGACTCGGTCACTCGGTGATCCACAATTTCCTCTTGGATGCTCTAGACCATGACGCCTAACCGTCTGGAAGATGCACAGTCTTCAAAGGTAACAAGCGTTGGATCCACGCAGGATCAATCTCTTAAGTGATGCTCAATCACTTTGGGTTTGTAGGTGTTTGGGTTTGGGTTTTCCTCACTTGATGATTTTCACTCAAAGTCCTTGCAGGATGGGATGCTCTCAAATGACATGTGTCATTTTCTCTCGGAGCAACCAAGCATCTAGTGGTTGTAGGGGGCGGCTATTTATAGCCTAGGGAGCAGTCTGACATGATAAGACATAAATGCCTTTCAATGATATGACCGTTAGGTGGGTAGATATTTTGGGACAGCTGGCGCATAGCACATCAACGGTCGGAATTTTGAGTATCAAATTCCTCAGGGCTATCATATTCCTCACCGTGTAGGCAATCCGCACTGGCGAATTCCTAACTCCTCAGTTAGAACAAATTCCTCAGAGACCAGAACAACTTCGTCTATGTCACTGAAGAAATTTGACTGAACTGTATGAGATTTCCAATGGATTCACTCGAAGGGATTGGTAGATGCATGATTTGAGTTGAGCATCACTTGGAAATTTTTCCTTAGTATTTCCTCGACCCCCTTTAACAGTACGATGTTTCCTATGAATCAAGAAGGAGAAAATGAAACTACGAAAACAAAAGTCTTCACGCTTCATGTTCCTTGAATGAATACCACGTCTTTAGGATCACACCGATTTCTTCACTTTCAAAGTCTTCAGAAATCCAGAGTCTCCAGTCAAAGAACTTCATTTTTAGGGGTCGACTTTCTCTGTAAATATCAAACTCCTCATAGACTTATAGACCTGTGTACACTCACAAACACATCAGTCCCTTAACCTATAAGTCTTCAATACACCAAAATCACTAAGGGGCACTAGATGCACTTACAATCTCCCCCTTTTTGGTGACTGAAGACAATATAGGTTATGTTTTCAACGAGGATAAACATATGAAGTGTAAATACTCATATTGAGGAATTTGATTGCAAGATATAGAAGAACTCCCCCTGAAGATGTGCATAGTGAGGAATTTTATTTTGAAGAAATGCACACTTGAAGAGTAGAATCATGGAGATCTCCCCCTATATCTTGTAATTCATACACGCATTTAACATATAATATGAAGAATTTGAAATGCATGATGAAATATGGTGACTGATGTAATTCAGCATGTGTGCATTAACATTAATGAGGAATAAGCATGCAGAAAAACTCAGCAAAAGTATCAGACCACCATAGAGTTTAAGTTTAGAACTCGATCCAGCAAAGTCTTCAAAAGAATGAGAGTTGTAACTTAGAAAAAAACGCCCATATAAGTAGACCCGCTTGAAGACTAACTCAAATTTCTTCCCCTTTGCCAGCGTTGTTGGGGTCGTTTGTTGTTGGAGGGCCTGCCGCAGTGTCGTCCAAGTCTTCATACTCGTCGGTTTCGCGTGATGAAGAATATGAGCTGTCCACCAAGGAAGGAACTTTGACCTTCTTGAATTTCTTCGCAGGAGGTGCAGACCAGTCAAAGTCCTCCTTGAGACCCATTTGCTTCAGATCTTTTTCATCATACAGATGTGATAAGATAGCCCAGGTGCGACCGAAAACTTCATGGAGGTAGTAATGGTTTTTCTTCACTGCATTATGTGTAGCAGTCATGTTGTGAAGAAGAGAACCAAACTGACGCTTAACCCATTTATGGTTTCAATCCACCTTCTGGTGAAGACTAAGAAGAAGCTCACGGTCAGTCATCACCCTAGGAGCTGAGGCTTGAGGATTTGGCTTGGATGCATTTGCAGCAGAATCATGAGTGGCAGAGTCATCATTGGTGGAATAAGATGCAGCTTTGCGAAACTGACCATCCAATGGACGGATGCCTTCATTAATGACAGCAGGTGCCTTGCCCTTTTCATCAGCAGAGGAATATGTCTGCTTGGGGACTTCAATTGGGGGCAGGTAGCGGAGGTGATTCTAAAAATCAACCTTGTAGTTTAGTGAAGACCTTGTTCTGAGGAATCTCATAATCCAAGGAGCATAAGGCTTCAATTCAAACGGAGAGAGTGCAACATTGGCTAGAGTTCTCATGAAGAAATGATGATAATTGACAGGAATGCCATGTATGATGTTGAATAGCAGATTCTTCATGATGCCAACAATTTCCTCATCAGACGAGTCGTGGCCTTTGATAGGACTTATTGTCCTCGTCAGAATGCGATAGACTGTTCTGGGCACATATAGCAATTCCTTCACGAGGAATTTGGTCCTTGGGGCTTGACCGGGCTTCAGGGGCTTCATTAGCACTTGCATGTAATGGGCAGTGAGTTCAGGCTCCTGGTAAAGGCAACGAGCTCCTTCAAGGGGTGGACTGATGGGCAGTGCGTGAAGTAATCCAGAGGCTGGTGCCTTATAATGAGTGTTATCGGTCATCCAGTCCAATACCCAAGTGTTGATATCATCAGCATCACCTGTGATGTGCAGTGTTGTGTAGAACTGAAGAATAAGCTCTTCATTCCAATCAACAATGTCAGAGCAAAAGTTGAGGAGGCCTGCGTCATGAAGCACACTGAGGACAGGAGAGAAGCAAGGCAGTGGTTCCATGTCCACATGAGGAATATGCTCGTGGTAGAAGACTTTATCCTTGTTGAAGAGCAGTGAAGAATAGAAATTGGCCTGGCTGGCAGTCCAGAAGCACTTCCTCCTAAGACGAGCAAAGTCATAAGGATTGTAGTCCGTGAAGAATACATGCTCGCCGAAGAAGTCATCAGCCTTGAATTTCTGCTTCTTCGAGAAGGGATCCTTTGGCTTGGGCTGAGGGGTATCGGTCAATTGCTTCACCACCTCAGGAATCGCAATCTCAGGATCCACAGGCCGAGGAATGTCAGGTTCTTCTTCAGTAGCAGCCCGGGTCTTCAATTCTTCATTAACATTTTCTTCAACACTAGTGGCTGGAATCTCTTCTTGTACAGATGGAGTGGCACGAGGTTCTTTAGATCCCATTTGCACTTCAGTAGTGACAGGGGACTGAGGAATTTGTTGTAGGGGTGTGAACAGAGGAGAATTGGGGTGCTGACTTTCCGAAAAGTTGTCGTTCAACACTGGAGTTATGCACCCAATGTCCACATCCTCTTCTTCATTCATTTCTTCAACGCCGGCCTCTTCAGCAGTAAACCGAGGCATGGGCGATGAGACTATTGGGGTTGAAGGGATTACATCTGCTTCAATTTCTTCATCCAACTGCTCTGAAGAAGCAGCAGAAGGAATGTCTTCATCGGATCCGCTTGGTATCACTTATTCTTCTTCAAAAGGTATAAGGTCCTTTGATGGCATGGATGAGACAGGAACAACATCAATTGGATTTTCAAACGAGCTGGTCAGTGGCTTCATCTTCTTTGGAGCTGAAGAATCTGATGCAGTTGATGCCTTCCTTTTCTTCACAGCTGCACACTCTCCAGCCTTGGTCTTCTTCACATCTGATGCAGATGGAAGGATCGGAGTTGGTGTAGGCTTAGGAGGAGTAGAGGAATTTGGTTCAAGATCTTCAGGCACAACTGATGCAGTTGCCCTGACTTCTTCATTTTCTTCAGGCGGAACACTAGTGGTTGCCCTGGCAATTTCTTCACCGGCTGGAATGCAGTCATCAACCCTGGTACTAGCATTTTCTTCAGCAGCCTGAGTATCATCAGCGGTGCTGGCATTTTCTTTAGTAGGATGAGCATATGCTTCAGCCTGAGGATTTTCTTGTTGCGTTGGGGCTGCAACATTGGAAGTGAACTGTTTAGTTATCTTTACAAATCAGACTTTGGCTCCAAGCCAGTCAGCATAGTAGCGATCAAATTCATCACTCAGTTTCTTGATCTCAGATTGAAGAGCAACAAGTTCTTCAGGTGAAAGCTTCAGAACATTTTGCTTCAGAAAGTGCTCTTTCTTGTATTTCCCTTTCTTCACCCTCCTTCCCTATTCAAATTTCCATTTTTCTTCATCAATGAAGTGAGTCAGCATATGACTTTGACCAGGAGTGAGGTTCAGCTCAGGCAGAGGTGTGTTGGGGTCCTTGTGCCACAAGTAGATGAAGTCTAGGATCAACTTCGGATCCAGCATCAATGGCACATTGCTGCCTTTGGCTCTAGCGGGCCTGTGTTGCCTATCTCTGATGATTTCAGTGAGTTCTTCATCATCAGCTTCGTCATCTTCAGACGGTACTTGAAAGGCGACCTTCTTCTTGTGAGGACTTGGTCAAGAGCCTCGTCCAGCAGTGGCCTTTGTCTTCAGCAGAGAGGGGCCAGTTGATGAATTTGGTGCAGCTGAAGAACTAGCAGAAGCTCCTAAGGTAGTAGAGATGCATGTTGTCCTTTGGCACGAGGCAAGATGCACATGTGATGAGGATTTTGACGGAGGAGCTGGTGCGGCTTGAGGAATTGGCCATGAGGGCTTAGCAGAAGTTGGCCGTGAGGGCATTTCTGAGGAGCTTGGCCGTGAGGGCATTGAAGAAGAAGGAGCACTGGGCTTATGTGCGGGCTTCTTAGGCATGGACTTCTTCGGCTTGCTAGTAGAGACCTCAGCAGTGGCAGCAGCAGCAACAGAGTCTTCATTAAATTTCCTCACTGCTTCCTTAGCTACTTTGGCTAGCTTGGCCTGGTGCTTGGCCCATTCATCAGGATAATCCTCACCACGCTTGAGGCTGGTGGGGTCATCTTCTTGGCCAGGTGCCAATGGAGGTCTTGGGCATGGAGGGTTAAGAGCGAATTTCTTCATATACTTGGGAGTAACATATCTGTACTCCCTCCATTCCCGTGCCCATCTCCTCTCTATCCTTTGTATGTGCACCTTGCGCTGATTTTTGTCCTCCTTGCCATGTTTGGCCTCATCAGGAGTGCAATAATCCTTGTAGATATCCTCAGGGATTTCAAACGCAAATTTGACCTCAGGCGTCTTTCCTCCCTTCTATGGCTTCTTACCGTCAGCCATTTTCTTCAACCGAGGAATTTGAGCAATGGAATTCTCTGAAGAGGTGTGCAACTTTTCTTCAAGGAACGCTGCAAATGAGTTAAGTTGATGAGAACCTAGAGATTCAGCAGCGGACATGTGTACCTGTGAACAGAGTATAGTTGCGAGGAATTTGGAGAGGTCATATGTGTACTCAGAAGGTTTTGCAATAAGAACAAGTTTGAGGAATTTGACCGGATGAATCTTGAGGAATTTCACTAAGCGTTCTTTGACTTAGGTTCCAGAGTTGTACAGATTTGAAAATCCACACAATTGAGGAATCTTGAAGAAAAATGTTGCTTAGAGAAAGATATCAAGAACATATGATATGTGACGTGTCCAGTGTGTGAGGATTTGAAGAATAAACACCTTTTGAGGATTTGAAGAAAACATTCGAATCAACAAGGGTAGTAAAAGTAACTTTTAATTACCCTGGACGAAGAACACGACGAACTGGGAAGTGTAGATTTGAAGCTCGTCGATTCAGATCTTCCACGCCCTAACTTGGCCGAGGAAGACAACTACGGCGGCGGCAGGATGAAGAAATCCGCGTCTGGCGTGAGTACGACGGTGACGAGGTCGAGGCAGTGAAGCTCTTCCTCACCGGCGATGATGGAAGTAGCAGCGGAGCTAGGGTTTGAGAGCTCGAGCGAGGTAGTGAGTTTGAGCGGAGTGAAAATGAAGTGAGGAAGGGAGAGGGGTATTTATAGCCAAAGTGAAAAAACTGCTCGCCCGAGGAAATAGGACGAACGTGCTCCTGACCCTTCTCATTCGCGTGACACGTGTCACCCACGTACTGAGAGGTGACGATCGTGTGCGAACGTGGGTGAAAAGGATAAGTATTATCGTGGAAGGTGTAACAGTTTGATCAGCAAAGGCCAAAAATTCAGATAAGATAAGTTTAAAGTTCTATTCGCAATTTCTTTAGCTGACAAGGACACAGTGAAGATTTTGAACGAGTTTCAAATAGAACGCACATGAATAATTTGTGAATAGACTAGATTGAGTTAAGCATAGAGGGGGAAAGGGTCCGATCACATTCACTTAGCAGAACAAGCAACTTGAAGAAATAGCAATAAGTGAATGCTGTAGAGGACATAAACTCATATATATATATATAGCAAAAAAACGACGGAAAAAGTGAAGACAATGCAAGATGAAGAACAACTGAGGAAAAAACTCAAATTGAAGATTTTCAACTTTTAGTGGTGGCGTGACCCACCGTATAAGAATGATGATTTCAGACACCGCGTACAATAGTCGTAGGGTTCTGAGAATCCAATTCTTCGTTAATTTCTTCATACTTAGAGTGTTATTCTTCATTGATTGAAGGAAAACATTTCTTCATGTGTTGCACATCTAAGTCATCAATTTTGCATAAGTCTTACGATGAGTGTCCTTTTCAAAGAACATTAGAAGATTCTAGGATATTTAGCTCACACCGCAACTTGCTAAATCTCTTCGCATCCAAGGGATTAGTGAAGATATCGGCTAGAAGTTCTTCAGTCTTCACATGCTCAATAGAGATGTCGCCCTTCAACACATGATCATGAAGAAAATGATGACGAATCTGAATGTGCTTTGTCTTCGAGTGATG
This sequence comes from Triticum urartu, assembly GCF_056163025.1. Taxonomy (NCBI): domain Eukaryota; kingdom Viridiplantae; phylum Streptophyta; class Magnoliopsida; order Poales; family Poaceae; genus Triticum; species Triticum urartu. The sequence goes on along the minus strand of NC_141876.1, from coordinate 168,459,815 downwards.
AACTGGGTTATGAGCAATCTTGATGGCACTCTCATTGTCACAGTAGAGTGGCACATTCTTCACGTTGACGCCGTAGTCCTTGAGAGTTTGCTTCATCCATAGCAGTTGAGCACAGCAAGAACCAGCAGCAATGTACTCAGCTTCAGCAGTAGACAGTGATATGTCTCCAACGCATCTATAATTTTTGATTGCTCCATGCTATATTATCTACTATTTTGGACATTATTGGGCTTTATTATCCACTTCTATATTATTTTTGGGACTAACCTATTAACCGGAGGCCCAGCCCAGAATTGCTGTTTTTTTTGCCTATTTTAGGGTTTCGAAGAAAAGGAATATCAAACGGAGTCCAAACGGAATGAAACCTTCGGGAACGTGATTTTCTCAACGAACAAGACCCAGGAGACTTGGACCCTACGTCAAGACACAAAAGAGGAGGCCACGAGGTAGGGGCGCGCCTACCCTCCCAGGCGCGCCCTCCACCCTCGTGGGCCCCCTGTTGCTCCACCGACGTACTCCTTCCTCCTATATATACCTACATACCCCCAAACGATCAGATACGGAGCCAAAACCCTAATTCCACCACCGTAACTTTCTGTATCCACGAGATCCCATCTTGGGGCCTGTTTCAGAGCTCCACCGGCACTACTAGGAAAAGGCCTACTAATGGCGCACCAGTTTTGCCTACTAATGGTGCATCACTGGTGCGCTATTAGTATCACGCCACTAGTATTTTTTACTAATGGCGCACCACTGGTGCGCCATTAGTATCTGGTATACTAATGGCGCACCACTGGTGCGCCATTAGTATCTGGTATACTAATGGCGCACCACCCAGTGTGCCATTAGTATATAACACCATGCGCCATTAGTATGCCTCCCAGGGCCATATTTAACCATGTGCTTTGGCACACTAATGGCGCACTGCGGATGGATGCGCCATTAGTATACTTGGCATACTAATGGCGCACTCTTTAGTGATGCGCCATTAGTATGAATATTAGGTTTTTTTACTTTTCTGATTTTTGCAGAGGTTACAAAATATATTATTTGACAGAATATAGACAGTAGCACACAGCAACAACAGATTCATCAAATACAATAGAAGATTAGTCTCCGAATACAATTCATCATATTAGTCTCCGAATTCAAAAGACCGAACAAAGATAAAACATTACAAGTCTCGAGACCGCGAGTATCGAGTTTGTCGAAAGTAATACTAATCCTAACAAGTCCTACTAATCATCATCATACAACTTCTACTCATTATTCATACCAAGTCATACGATCATCATCTTGATAGTCATCGAACCAACCCTACTTAATTGTTCTTAGCACATGATCATCAGTATTAGGCAGGACCTAAATACCCTATTTAAGCTAAAATAGCATAAAACAATATAGACCCTGACTCTCCATTATGGAGAATGGAGAACATCCTGTCTCCAATTCTTGCTCTTCGCTTCCTTTTGCTTCCAAGAAGCTCCTTACGACTGTCCATACATTTTTTCCATCCTTTGATTTTCATGTCTCCACTTCTTTTAGAAATCTCGTATGGACAGTTGAGATTCGTAGGATGACCTGGCTATATGTTCAAAACATTAACACTACCTTTCTAATACATCATATGAGGCACACAATTCTCTGGGATTATCTGTTGAAAAACATAGTAATAACTTCATATTTAGCAATGATGTACTAGTTTTAGAAGTATGCAAAAGATGCACGGATGTCGTAATAGTAAAAATCTTACCAGGGTATCTCCATGGTAGTTACCGTAGTTGAACACATGCACTAGCGGAACGTATTTACCATAATGTTGAGGAGTTTGATTGTGGATAATGTAATTCTCAATGTCAGTACAAAATCCGACAAGATGATTTTTCTCCTTGTAAGTTGTCAATTCGGAGCCATCGGTGTAGTGGGTTTTGTCTACCATCTCCCAGACATTCTTTGAACAATAAAAATAAGCTGTCAATGGAAATAAGCTGTCAACTATTTTGAAATAAACAATATAAATTAGCTAATAACTATGTTTGAGAAACTCACATAGCGGTAGAACTGGAGGCGTATCAACAAGGACCCAAATGTCCATATTGTCTTGGTTGATGTCAGGATTACCAAGATCCATGGTGATAAGCATACCCTCATCAAAACCATACATCTTGCAAAATGCTTCCCAATTTTTGCAACCAAAATGGGTTACGCTCTCAGAATTATATAGATTTACTTCAAAGTCCACGTTGTGATGAGTCCTTAGGTGAATTTTCTTTGTTTCAGAAATTTCATGGTCTTCAAAATCCATCCTCTCCAAGACATAGCGTCTTGCATGGCATGGGATAAGCTATACTCGAATTTTAAAAGATGAAAATTACACATTGAAATAGTTGAAGTCATGCTTAATTATGAAAATAACACTTGTCATCGTTGTGTACAGTTTCAACTTCGAAGGTCTCCTCGAGCTTAATGCTGAAGCGCCAATCATCGTCCAGGTGAGGCATGTTGCACAGACCTCAATCGTCGTGGCACCAGTCGCACTCCGCCAAGAGACTTTCGTCATCCCTTTCATCGTCTGATGATGATGACGACATATCCTACGTTCATAATTCAAAACTACATCATTTAGGGTTTGTCGACACCGAGGCATCCTAAAAGCTAAGCTTTTATCATTTAGGGTTTGTCGACACTGAGGCACCCTAAAAGCCTAAGCTTTCATCATTTAGGTTCTTATCGACACCGAGGCACCCTAAAATCCAAGGTTTTATCATTTAGGGTTTGTCGACGTCGAGGCACCCTAAAAGCCTAAGCTTTCATCATTTAGGTTTTGTCGACGCCGAGGCACCCTAAAAGCCTAAGCGTACATCATTTAGGTTCTCATCGACACCGAGGCACTCTATAGAAGCCAAGTTAAGTTTTCATCATTTAGGGTTTATCGATGCCGAGGCACCCTAGGTTGGGCCTAATCACTTGGCACTAATCGCTTGGCTCTATTGCCACCTATGTTGGGTTTATCATCTAGGGTTTAGGGCCTAATCACTTGGCTCTATTGCCACCTATGGTTTAATGCAGCAAGAATGGCGGGGCAGTTGATCCTACTTAACTAAGTACTAACATACCCCGGCCCATGCATTAGTCGCAAGTACCCCATATGTCCCATTTTTAGCAAAGTAATGCTAAAATTCACGGAAAATTTCAGCATGACCTTTGCTGAAAATAGGACATATGGAGTACCCGAATTTGCCAGAACGGAAGTTAATCGACATTCCGGCAAACTCAAGGGCCTCTCGGGGTACCTGCAAATTCATCATGACACAATGGTCGGAGACAAAACCCAGCAACTTTACAAGTCTTTCACAGATTTGTTTGCAAGTTCTGGTATGTAATAAAGATGAGCCTCAAAGATGAGCCTCCAATGCTGATTTGTTTGCCTCAAGACAAGATGAACCTCCAATGCAACAAGTAATAAAATGTTTGCAAGTTCTGATATGTTTGCAAGATGAACCTCCAATGCAACAGTCTTAGACATTAGGACACTACAATGATATACAACCTTATGTAAAGTGCCAACTACACAGATTTCTTTTTCACAGCTTTTATATTATTTCTAGAAGCAACACAACAGGGTTAAACACCAGAATCTTGAGTCTAATTAAACCCTAAAATAAACATTTCTCTTTCCCCTCCCCCTCCTATCCCTCTGTCTCTCTTTCCCAGCTCCAACCCCAAACACAAATTAAGTTAGCCATGGTTTAAACACCAGCTCATTCATTCTCACCTCTGGTCCAGGTGCTCTTCTCCTCCTCGTGCCTCTATCCTCTCCCTCAGCCCAGGAACACCTGCACATTCACAGCAAAAAGCAACAGCTTGTTCAGACACTTCTTTTTTACTATGTTATTCCAGCCAGGAAAAAAAACTTTGCTTCAAAAGCAAATAAGAGCAGGAGTGCAAGCATCTAATGCTTGCTGCTCTTCTTTGCGTCCTGATCCTCCTAATGCACCATCACAAAATTAAGTTCGGGTTACCTGAGAGGAGAGGAGGAAGAGAGGAGAAGAGAGGCAGAGGAGGAAGAGAGGAGAAGAGAGGCAGAGGGAGGAGGGTTACCTGACCACGATGAGGAGGCGCGGGGGCGGCGACGGAGACGGAGGCGCGGGGGCGGCGGCGGCGTGGGTCGGGGCAGCGGGGGGAATTAGCTAGGGGGCGAGGTAGAGGGACGAAGGGGATCTGTCGAGAGGGAGGGAATTAGCTAGGAGGGAATCTTACTAATGGCGCACCTGCGGTCGGTGCGCCATTAGTAATCTTTTTTTACATAGCAATGGCGCACCAGGCAGAGGTGCGCCATTAGTAATCTTTTTTTTACATAGCAATGGCGCCCCACGCAGAGGTGCGCCATTAGTAATCTTTTTTTATATATAGCAATGGCGCACCAGCCAGAGGTGCGCCATAAGTAATTTTTTTTGTTGCATGTAATAATTTTTTAGAAAATGAATATGAATATGAAACAGTAATATTTTTTTATAAAAACAGTAATAATTGTTGTTTAACAAAAATTGTAGTCTACACTTTATTATTATTATTTTTTAAAAAATGAAGAGGGGAGAGGAGGCGCGGGTGGGATCGAGATCGAGATGGAGGGGGATCGAGATCGAGTGTCCTCATGAATATTCAATATTTTATCATATTGAATATGAAAAAATATCATCAAATTTGAAAAAATATTCATGAATTCAAAAAGTGCCCATGAAATTTAAAAATATTCATGAATTCAAAAAGTGCCCATGAAATTTAAAAATATTCATGATATCAAAAAGTGCCCATGAAATACAACCGAGAAATGAAGACTACGATTTAAATACAGTCGATCTTAGCTAGCTATCTGTTCATAATCTTCTTGCCCTTCTTTTTCGCAAATGGAGTTCTTCTGTGGAACGGACGTCCTTTAGGTAGGGTGGTCCTGCTTCTTCTTGTGGTGTATGCTGCTACTTCATCGTCGTCGTCATGTTCGATCTTCGGGTCGCCGTACTTGTCGAAGTCTTGCTCATTGGCTACTCCATCCATTCCGATGATCTTCCTTTTGCCTCTCCTCACGACAACACGATTGGGCTTTGACGGGTCGGTAATGAAGAAGCATTGGTCCACTTGGGAAGCCAGTACACATGGCTCATTTTTCGCGGTGACGTTTGCGCCCGCGGTCTTGGATTTGGCTTCGGGTATAACCATGGTGGTGAAATACCAGTCTTCTTTTAGGACGCTCTTGGCCCATCTGACACGGAACATTGGGACCTTCTCTCCAGCATAGCTCAGCTCCCAGATCTCCTCGATCCTTCCGTAGTATTTGTCCTTGTCGTTACCGGTGTAGGATTCCATCATTACCCCGGAGTTCTGATAACCATCGCTCTTCATGTCCTTGTCCTTGGTGTAGAATGTGTAGCCATTGATATCGTATGCCTCATAGGTCATCAGGTTGTGCTCAGCGCCCTGTGACAAGGCGAATATGAGTTGTTCTTCCGCGGAAGAATACTCATGTAAAGGGTACGACAGAAGCTTCTGCTTGAACCAACGCGTGAAACATGAGTTGTGCTCTTTCATTATATCTCCGTCCGTCCTCTGTTGGCCTCGGTCATTGTATGTCTTCTCAATAAAGGTTTTGTGCTCTACCACCCAAGGATCGACCACGTCTATGTGTTGTAGCGCAACTAGGTTTGCTCTTTCAAAGTCGGCGAGTCGACCCTCGAAGTCTACATACATTTCGCGGCGACCCTCACGGTGACCCCATCCAGCGAGCCTGCCGAGGTGCCTGTTGACGGGCAGACCAACGGGGTTCTCGTTCCTAGATAATTCGTGCAGTAGGAGATGCACTCTTCGGTCAGAAAGCCCCTGGCTATACTTCCCTCTGGACGTGACATGTTGCAAACGTATCCTTTGATGACACCATTCATCCTTTCGAACGGCATCATGCTGTGCAGGAACGTCGGCCCGAGTTGGATGATATCCTCCACGATATGGACCAGCAGATGCACCATAACATCGAAGAATGCGGGCGGGAAGTACATCTCAATCTCGCATAGTATCACCACGATCTCTTCTTGTAGCCTTCTGAGTTGCCTCACGCCAACCGACTTCCGAGAGATGACGTTGAAAAAGTTGCATAGGCCAAATAGCGTTTCACAGACGTGCGCGTCCATGATCCCACGGATTGCAACTGGAAGTATTTGTGTCATCAGCACGTGACAGTCGTGAGACTTCATCCCGTTGAACTTCTGCTTCGCTAGGTCTAGGTATCTGCTTATCTTCCCCGCGTAACCGTAAGGAAGTTTTACTCCTACGAGGCTGGTGAAAAACTGCTCGATCTCCTCTTGACTTAGAGTGAAGCACGCGGGAGGGTAGTCATTTCCGGTCTTCTTGGCCTTTTTGCCTTTGCGACGACTTTCTGTGTCCTGCTTCGCCTCATCATCATCATCATTAGCGTGAAGCTCCTGCCTGATGCCCATTGATTTCAAGTCTACCCTTGCTTTCAGCCTATCTTTGGTCCTCTCTGGCATGTTGAGCAGGGTACCAAGCAGACTCTCGCACACGTTCTTCGTGATATGCATGGCATCAAGGCTGTGAGGCACACGGTGGATCTTCCAGTATGGCAAGTCCCAGAAAACAGACCTCGTTTTCCATACCTTCAGCAGCGGCTCTGGCGCCTTTCGCTTCTTTCCCGGCTCTGGTGCCTTTTGCTTCTTTCCCAGCAGTGGGCAATCTTTCCAATTTTTCAACAGCCCGTCTATTTCCTCGCCGCTCCTCGTACGCGTGCATCTTTGGAGTTCGGTTTCACCATCGAACAGATCCTTGTGTTTCCTCCATGGGTCATCATCGCGAAGCCACCTTCGATGTCCCATGAACACGGTTTTCGAAGACCCGGGATCTCTAGCTAGCTGGCGATACGTTGTGTCATCCATGCACCTGACGCATCCAGAAAATCCGTGGACCACCTGCCCCGCGAGATATCCGTAACCGAGATAGTCGTGCACCGTCGTGAGTAGTGCGGCTCTCATAGGGAAATATTCTTTCTCTGCGGTGTCCCACGTATTGGCTGGCGTTTTCCACAGCGTGTCTAGCTCCTCTTTCAGCAGCCCCAGATACAGATTGATGTCGTTCCAAGGTTGTTTCGGCCCTTCAATTAGCATACTCATGTGAATGTACTTCCTCTTCATGCACAACCAGGGGGGAAGGTTGTACATCCACACAAACATAGGCCAGGTGCTATGTGTGCTTCTCTGGCTGCCAAACGGATTGACTCCATCGGTGCTCACGCCCAGCACGATGTTCCTTGGATCCTTCCCAAATTCTGGGTGTTCGAAGTTCAACGCTTGCCACTGGCTCCCATCCTTAGGGTGACTCAGCATCTTGTCTTTTTTATTTATCTCCGGATCATTTGCGTCATCTTCTCGCTTCTTCTCCTCCCTATCCGTGTGCCAACGCAGGAGCTTTGCTACCTTAGGGTCCGCGAAATACCGCTGCAGGTGAGGAGTGATCGGAAAGTACCACACCACTTTTCGAGGAGCTTTCTTCCTCTTCTTGTATCGAGTGACGCCGCACACCGGACATATGGTAGACTCCGCGTGCTTGCCCTGATAAATGATGCAATTGTTCATGCACACATGGTATTTCACGTGCGGTAAATCCAGAGGACACACGACTTTCTTCGCCTCCTCGAAACTGGTCAGGCACTTGTTCCCCTTGGGAAGACGTTCGTGCCAGAATGACATGTTCTCGTCGAAGCATGCGTCGGTCATTTTGTGTTTACCTTCATCTCCAAAGCCATGAGCGTTACTTTCAGCCAGGTATCCTCGGGTCTGCATCCTTCATACAATGGAGTAACCGTGTCTATCTCCAGTTGATCCAGCTTGGCTTTCTCTCGGGCGGCAGCTCTTGCGTTATCCGTCTGCTTGAGAAGCAGCTCTTGAATATGAGGGTCCTGCACCCAGCCCATCGATGGTCCATCGTCGTCTGCTCCTCCGGCATCTAGATCTTCATGATCATGCCCTTCGTCTGCTCCGGCATCTTCCTCATCATCATGTCCGGCATCTTCTACATGATGACTGTGTACAGCATCACTGTCGTGATCATGTCCTGGAGATTCTTCGTCTTCTCGCCCACCCGAGCCGCGGTGGTTGTCTTGCTGCCCTTCCTCATTTCTTGCCCAGCCCCCATGGACGACTTCATAGTCATCTTCATCACCTTGCCACCGAAAGCCATCCATGAAACCACGCAAGAGCAGGTGGTCCTGCACCTGCCCGGAATCCGGGTCCGCAATAAGGCTCTCCAGCTTGCATCTTCGACACGTACATCTTATCTCTGTCTCGTTCTTTTGAAGCATCTCGGCATTCGCGGAGCTCAAAAACCTATTCACGATGCCTTCGGTCATCGTGCAGACCATGGTCGCCTGCGGGGTAGAGCAAAACGATATTTTAGAACCAAGAAATTTTTTGGCATGACTTTCCCTAAAAATAGGACCAAAAAGAATGCATAGTGCCAAAATTCTCGCCGAAACGGAAATGAATCAACATTCCGGCAAAATATTGGCAACTATCGCATTTCAAATACCGGTACCTGCAAACACAAACATATATGCAACACCACAAACATACATAGATCTAGCTAGGCCACAAAAAGTGCATGTGCACGTTGTTGGAGCGAGCTAGGGAGAAAAAAAAGTAGATCTACAACATGAAGATAGCTTTCCCCTTACTTACCTATCAAAAAAGGTAATTTCAACACTTAATTTTGATGAATCTATGGTGCAAATGAGGTGAGGAGGAGGAGGAGGCAGCCGACAAGCTTAGAGAAGGAGGTGGGGGGAATGAAGTGGGGAAAGTGAGTGTGTAGGTGTGGCTGTCCAAAAATATCTAGCTGGTCCCAGGTTACTAATGGCGCACCACAGAGACATGCACCATTAGTAACCCAACATACTAATGGCGCACCACACAGACATGCGCCATTAGTAGTTTTGCAAAAAAGTAAAAATAATGATTTTTATACTAATGGCACACCGTGGCACAGTGCGCCATTACTAGTTTAAACTATTAATGGCGCACTATGCAACGGTGCGCCATTAGTAGTTTTGCAAAAAAGTAAAAAAATACAGTAGTGGCGCACTCTATGGCTGGTGCGCCATTAGTAGTTCTAACTACTAATGGCGCACTCTGCCCGGATGCGCCATTAGTATGTTTGAAAAAATGAAAAAAAACATTTTGTTACTAGTGGCGCACCGTGTGCCTGGTGCGCCATTAGTGTCTTCCACACTAATGACGTACCAACAGATGGTGCGCCATTAGTATATAGTAATGGCGCACCACATGTCTGGTGCGCCATTAGTGTCATTTCCATCTATAGCACTTTTCCTAGTAGTGCGGAGGGGGCATCTATCACAAAGGGCTTCTACATCAACACCATAGCCCCTCCGATGAAGTGTGAGTAGTTCACCTCAGACCTACAAATCCATAGTTAGTAGCTAGATGGCTTCTTCTCTCTTTTTAGATCTCAATACAATTATCTCCCCCTCTCTTGTGGAGATCTATTCGATGTAATCTTCTTTTTGCGGTGTGTTTGTTGAGACTGATGAATTGTGGGTTTATGATCAAGTCTATCTATGAAAAATATTTGAATCTTCTCTGAATTCTTTTATGTATGATTGGTCATCTTTGCAAGTCTCTTTGAATTATCAGTTTGGTTTGGCCTACTAGATTGATCTTTCTTCCAATGGGAGAAGTGCTTAGCTTTGGGTTCAATCTTGCGGTGTCCTTTCCCAGTGACAGTAGGGGCAGCAAGGCACGTATTGTATTGTTGCCATCGAGGATAACAAGATGGGGTTTTCATCATATTGCATGAGTTTATCCCTCTACATCATGTCATCTTGCTTAAGGCGTTACTCCGTTTTCATTAACTTAATACTCTAGATGCATGCTGGATAGCGATCGATGAGTGGAGTAATAGTAGTAGATGCAGGCAGGAGTCGGTCTACTTGTCTCGGACGTGATGCCTATATACATGATCATACCTAGATATTCTCATAACTATGCTCAATTCTGTCAATTGCTCAACAGTAATTTGTTCACCCACCGTAGAATACTTATGCTCTTGAGAGAAGCCACTACTGAAACCTATGGCCCCCGGGTCTATCTTCAGCATATTAATCTACCAATACTTAGTTATTTCCTTTTGCTTTTACTTTGCTTTTATTTTACCTTGCATCTTTATCATAAAAATACCAAAAATATTATCTTATCATATCTATCAAATCTCACTCTCGTAAGTGGCCGTGTAGGGATTGACAACCACTTACCGTGTTGGTCGCGAGGATTTATTTGTTTTGTGCAGGTACAAGGGACTCGCGCGTAGCCTCCTACTGGATTGATACCTTAGTTCTCAAAAACTGAGGGAAATACTTACGCTACTTTGCTACATCATCCCTTCCTCTTCGGGGAAAACCAACGCAGTGCTCAAGAGGTAGCAAGAAGGATTTCTGGCGCCGTTGCCGGGGAGGTCTACGCAAAAGTCAATATACCAAGTACCCATCACATACCCTTATCTCCTGCATTACATTATTTGCCATTTGCCTCTCGTTTTCCTCTCCCCCACTTCACCCTTGCCGTTTTATTCGCTCTCTCTCTCTATCCTCCCTCTCTTTCTCTATTTGCCTCGTTTTGCCCGCTTGCTTTTTGTTTGCTTGTGCGTTAGTTCGTTTTCTTGTCATTATGGCTAGTCCCTTATCTTCTCCGTTGTCCCCTGAGTTCGAAATCTTTCACTTCAAACAAAGACTAGGAGAAAACTTAAAAGATGCCTGGTTGAGAATAATGGAGTCTTATCGTAATTGTACCTCTGAAATAAACCTGAGAATTTTTCTTCGCAATTTTTATGTTGGATTAAATATGACTCATAGACAACTCTTGGATTGTGTTGCCAAAGGCAATTTTATTGAAATCGATCCCCATATTGCGCTTGAAATTATGGAAGGTATAGTGGGAACACTACCTCAACAAAAGGGACCTCAACCTACTCAGGAAGAGACGCAAGTTTTTGAAAAAATTTGTGAAGTTACTAAAATTTTACAGAAGTCTCTTGAACCTCTTAAGAACATTGGTGGAAATATTCACCGCATGAATATGTTGATTACCCTTTATAATAAGCGGTTAGATTCGTTAGACTAAAAATTTCAGAATATGAAGGGAAACATAAAGAACCTCCCTGATTAGAGCTTGATTCCGCTAAAAACTTGAAAACCAAAGATGGCAACACCTAGATCTATCCTTGCTTGTTATGCCTAGCTAGGGGCGTTAAACGATAGCGCTTGTTGGGAGGCAACCCAATTTTATTTTTTATTCCTTGCTTTTTGCTCCTGTTTAGTAATAAATAATTTATCTAGACTCTGTTTTGGTTGTGTTTTTTTGTGTTTAATTAGTGTTTGTTCCAAGTAGAACCGTTGGGAAGACTTGGGGAATGTCTTGTTACACTTGCTGTAAAAATAGAAATTTTAGCACTCACGAGAACTGCTGCCATTTTTATTTGGAAAGTGCTATTTAGTTAATTAATTTTGAAGATGATTAATAGATAAATTCCTCACGTCCAGAAATTTATTTTAGAATTTTTGGGTTTCTAGATCTTGCGCTAGCTACAGATTACTACAGACTGTTCTGTTTTTGACAGATTCTGTTTTTCGTGTGTTGTTTGCTTATTTTGATGAATCTATGGCTAGTAAAATAGTTTATAAAACATAGAGAAGTTGGAATACAGTAGGTTTAACACCAATATAAATAAATAATGAGTTCATTACAGTACCTTGAAGTGGTCTTTTGTTTTCTTTCGCTAACGGAGCTCACGAGATTTTCTACTTTGAGTTTTGTGTTGTCAAGTTTTCAAGTTTTGGGTAAAGATTTGATGGATTATGGAACAAGGAGTGGAAAGAGCCTAAGCTTGGGTATGCCCATGGAACCCCCAATATAATCTAAGGACACCTAAAAGCCAAAGCTTGGGGATGCCCCGGAAGGCATCTCCTCTTTCGTCTACTTCTATCGGTAACTTTACTTGGAGCTATATTTTTATTCGCCACATGATATGTGTTTTGCTTGGAGCGTCTTGTATGATTTGAGTCTTTACTTTTTAGTTTACCACAATCATCCTTGCTGTACACACCTTTTGAGAGATCCATACATGATTTGGAATTTGTTAGAATACTCTATGTACTTCACTTATATCATTTGAGTTATATAGTTTTGCTCTAGTACTTCACTTATATCTTTTAGAGCACGGTGGTGGATTTGTTTTATAGAAACTATTGATCTCTCATGCTTCACTTAGATTACTTTGAGAGTCTTAAATAGCATGGTAATTTGCTTAAAATCCTAATATGCTAGGTATTCAAGATTAGTAAAATTTTCTTATGAGTGTTTTGAATACTAAGAGAAGTTTGATGCTTGATGATTGTTTTGAGATATGGAGGTAATAATATCAAAGTCGTGCTAGTTGAGTAGTTGTGAACTTGAGAAATGCTTGTGTTGAAGTTTGCAAGTCCCGTAGCATGCACGTATGGTAAACGTTATGTAACAAATTTGAAACATGAGGTGTTATTTGATTGTCCTCCTTATGAGTGGCGGCCGGGGACGAGCGATAGTCTTTTCCTACCAATCTATACCCCTAGGAGCATGCGTGTAGTGCCGAGGTTTTTGATGACTTGTAGAATTTTGCAATAAGTATGTGAGTTCTTTATGACTAATGTTGAGTCCATGGATTATACGCTGTCGGTGTCAAAACCGGCGGATCTCGGGTAGGGGGTTCCGAACTGTGCGTCTAAGGCAGATGGTAACAAGAGGCATGGGACACGATGTTTTACCCAGGTTCGGGCCCTCTTGATGGAGGTAAAACCCTACGTCCTGCTTGATTATTCTTGATAATATGAGTAGTACAAGAGTTGATCTACCACAAGATCAGATAGGCTAAACCCTAGAAGCTAGCCTATGGTCTGATTGTATGTTGTCCTACGGACTAAAACCCTCCGGTTTATATAGTCACCGGAGGGGGCTAGGGTTACACAGAGTCGGTTACAAGGAAGGAGATCTAAACATCCGTATTGCCAAGCTTGCCTTCCATGCCAAGGAGAGTCCCATCCAGACATGGTACGAAGTCTTCAATCTTGTATCTTCATAGTCCAACAGTCCGGCCAAAGGATATAGTCCGGCTATCCGGATACCCCCTAATCCAGGACTCCCTCAGTAGCCTCTGAACCAGGCTTCAATGACGATGAGTCCGGCGCGCAGATTGTCTTCGGCATTGCAAGGCGGGTTCCTCCTCCGAATACTTCATAGAAGATTTTGAACACGAGGATTGTGTCCAGCTATGCAAAACAAGTTCCGCATACCACCGTAGAGAGAATAATATTTCCACAAATCTAATCTGCTGACGTACCCCGTAGTGTGACATCACACCACAACCAGGTATTTATTCGAATCGTTTTTCATAACCTATCTCAACATGTTTCGCGAGGCGGTTTCCTTGGCACGTCTTGTCGAAGCAGAGATCGTGTCCCCTTATTACGGGATTCCCGTCAATACAGACGTGGGTAACCCAACCGCGCCATCAATTATGGCGCTTGGGGGATAAGCGAGTTTTACCAGGCTGGTGGGGCGCATAGTTTCGTCCGCCCTTATAAAGGGATAAGGTTTCACCTTTTTCTACCCACGCCTTCTTCCTCCTTGCTCATCCATTCTCGCGCACTTGAGCTCCAGCTCCCAAGTCCACATCCTTCTCCTCAACTCTCTCCAAACATGTCCGGAGTGGGAGGCAAGTGGATGGCCCCCTCCGTCACGGAGGGACACATCAAAAAGCTACGTGGAGCTGGATACTTAGCCGCGGATATCACACACTGGCTGCCAGCCGCGGGGCAGATCGTCCCTACCTCGGAACCTCACAAAAGGGTGGTATTCCTCCCCCCACTTCGTCTGCGGACTGGGGTTTCCCCTCCATCCATTCGTCCGCGGCCTCATGTTCTATCATGGGCTGGACTTTCATGATCTGGCCCCGAATTTCATCCTCAACATCTCGGCGTTCATCGTCGTGTGCGAGGCTTTCCTCCGCATCCGGCCCCACTTCGGCCTGTGGCTGAAGACCTTCAATATCAAGCCAAAGGTAGTAGGCAGCCAACAAGCGGAATGTGGTGGAGCCATGGTGGGCAAAATGCCCAATGTTACGTGGCTCGAGGGCTCCTTCGTGGAGACCATAAAGGGGTGGCAATCGGGGTGGTTCTACATCCCCGAGCCGCGCGACACCAACTGGGTGGCGGCCCCCCGAGTTTCGATCCGGAATCCCCACGCGGCTCACTTCCTGGAAGGAGAAGGGCCTTTCCTGGGGTTCATCGGTGGAGCTGGACGGACTCCAGAAGTGTATCCGGAACATGATAAGCAAGAAACTTAAGCTTGTCAACATAGTCCAGGTCATGCTCTTCCACCGGATCCTCCCGTGTCAACAACGGGATTTCAACTTATGGGGGTTCGACCCGACCCAGCACCAGACACTACGCGAGCTCTTCGACACGATGCCTAAGGACGTCTGAAAGGTGCTGTTCAAGGGCGCCGAGGTCCCTCCTTCTCTTACCGAGGACCGCAGGCTAAGCGCGAAGCGCCCTGCAAATCCGGTAAGTTCTGTACATCTGGTAGGGTATTTATTTCCCATAGCTTAACCATGTGCGGGGTCTGAGCTCCCATGCCTTTGACAGGACTGGGTGGAGACATCGGAGCAGATTAACTGTCCGACCCCTCTGCCCGAAGACCCTGCGGACGCTCTCCTGACGGTGATGCGGACTCCGGCTCCTTATGAGGTGCCGGAGAAGACCAAGAAGAAGGCCAAGGGAACCCGAAAGAGTTCCCGACGCCAGGTGGTATCGGACTCATCGTCCGATAACTCCGAGACGCACTCCTCCGTGAAAACAAGGAGGAGGAAGATGAAGACTCTCCCCCTCCAGCCGGGGGAGACAAGAAAAGGAAGGCCGCCCCAACCGGGGAGGCCGAAGGGTCCAAGAAGGGAAGGACTCTCCTTCCGGACTATTCCACCACCGCCACCGACGGCGAAGACGAATGGTTACTCAGGGCCAAGCCCCTGGCGAAGTCGTAAGTATTCGGATACCAGAGTAACTCATAGCATAGTTTTATTGCACTGCTTCTCCTAACCTCGAATATGATCATGCAGTCTGCCCCGAGACCGTATCGACGTATCCTCATCGGACGGTTCCTTGGACTCGTCGGATATGGATAGTGATACACTTCCAACCGCCTCCTCTCCTCGCCCTACGGACGATGTCGAGGTACTGTCTCAAGGGGCACCGAGCCGGGTGGAGACAGTCCCGGAGGCGCCTCAAGGCGACCTTCTGGATTCCAGGCGCGAAGGAAGCAAGACTCCCAAGGAATCCAAGTTCGGCCCCCAGCCGAACACCGCGCCGGAACCTCCAGTGGTTTCGGACTCCGGCAGGCGGCCCCCTTCCAAGAGGGGCAAGCCGCCCGCGCGGGTGACCTCTGTCCATCCAGAGGCACCAGACAACCTGCTGGGAGCGCTTCGCGGCGCTTCCATCGATGAAGAGCACCACACTATTATGAGTGCGGTGATCAAGAAGTTTCAGTCCGCCAAGAGCGGACTGACTGGAGCCTGTGCCAGCCTTCTAACATGCTTTGAGGTAAGTATTTAAAATATAGGAAAATATTACCGCATAGACAGTAGCCCCTGATGCTCTGTTTGGTGTTCATAGAGAAAAGACGAATAGAGGATCAAATAATATCTGCAGGAGTCTAATATAAGTATGTCTGTATGCGTATGCAGGCTTCGCTGCTGACCTCTGCCGCACTAACTGCGGAGGTCGCCGCACTGAAGCAGGACCTCGAGCGGTCCGAGAAAGAGCTCGGCCTTGCCAAGAGGCAGCTCAAGGAGAACAAAGGTAAGTAATACCTTGTCTATATAAAAAAGAAAATGTGGTTGTGAAATGACAGGATCATCATGAATGTGCCAGGGTCCACGACCGAAGTGGCGACCCTGAAGCAAGGAGCGCACTGAGCGGGAAAAATAAGAGGCACGGGTGGGCGAGGTGCAGCAAGAGCTCCAGGCTCTCGTGAAGAAGCACGATGCTTTGGAGCTTGACTCGAAGATGCGGGAGTCCGAGCTTGCCGCGGCCCTCGAGAGCACAAAGCATGCCGAGGCTGAAGCTCAAAAGGCCCTCCAGGAGATTGAGGCGATGAGTAAGATAGCGGCGCGTAAGGCATTCAATATGCAAAGCAAGCATGTGAAAGTAAATTACTTGTTACTTACCCGAGTCCGGAGCTCTCCAGGAGCACTCGTAGATTTGCCCCATAGCGTGTTGGATGCCGCGAAATATTACCAGGCTGAGGAGGGAAGCTCGACGGAGAAGTTGTTCTGGTCTTAGTATACTGGGACCGAACACCCGATGCCTATGAGCGACCAGCTGAAGCAACTGGTCGAGCTGCACAAGGCGGCCGAACAGGCCATGAGGGGTCTTATAGTCCGGATGTGGCCTGGCGACTCCCTTCCCAACAGCTACTTCGACCTAGTGAGGCGGCTTGTGGAATTGTGCGGAATTGAGTCTACAACAACCCTGGAAAATTTCGTCGAGTTCCGATTGAGGAATCTCTAGCAATCCACGATATACCGAAGCCCAGTCAAATCTAGACGGGAATCTAGATGAGTTTAGGGCGTGGTGTCCAGCTTCTAGCTCGGACGTCCTTTCGAAGATCCAACCATTGATCGGCTGCGGAATTCCTTTATCTACCACCTCTCAAAATTTCAGCTCGGTCCGACCGTCCAAACTCCGGGAACCTTCCGATTAGTGCATCATTTTTCGGATCTATTTTCTGCGCGAAAACGAATCCGACCCGAGTTCGTCTTTTTTGTGAACGGGATTTCGGACATCCCTTTTGAAGGAAGTTTTGTACGGGGTATTGTGTTTTGTTCCCGAACACATCCCACTAACTTTAAAATCTTTTGAACATGATCTTCAACATCATGCTAGTGTCAAATCAGTCCGGCAATATTGCTCCACGACTGCCGACCTGCGCTAGACACGTCGTCACTTTGTTGAGCTGAGCTCAACTTTTTCGGATCATCATCTCGGCAAGCCGAACAAGAGTCCGGCATCGCGAAGGATAAATCATCACCAACATCACCGCCCCACGAATTACACGGAGTGGGCATACCGGCATCACCGCATGGTCCCTTCATCAAGCCGGCATCGACCACATCACGACCTGCATCGGCAGGGCCGCACTATTGCTTCTTCAAGATGGTGTCCATCACGCCGACCTACTTCGACGTCTCGGCTGGACTGGGGGCTTCACCATCTCTTCATCAACCTACTCCGGACACTTCGACGTCACTAGCCGACTAGCTCCGTCACGTTAGCTGGACCGAGGGCTTTGCCTCGGCGAGCCAACCTTTGCCAGCATTGTCGTGCCGTTGTTTTATCGCCCATCAGGCAATGAGTGTGCGGATCGAGTCCCAATTTTGGGAATCACCTTCCTTCGGATTGCTACAACAAATAAACCAGGTGCTATTAATCCCAGTATTTTTTGCTTGTTTGGTTCATTTTTCCCAAGGAATTATTACTCTGGTTTGTCCATCATATGTACATATGTCTATCAAATGGTGGCCGCATTAACGACAGTCGCATGGTGGTTCGGTCAGTTTGCATACATAGTCCGGCGAACGCCGCATCCGGAGCTCGGACCGACCTGTGAATTCAGGCTTTGTCACGCCTTCACCGCATCACGCCGACGCCCTGCACTGACATTGACTTCGGCGCCAGGCCATATTTCTTTTATTACTCACTTTGCATAAATTATTTATTATGCAACGTTTTTTAATTATCATTATTACTATTATCTCCGGTTTGCACTATTTTTTGTGCACAGGAAAATGATCCGGAGACTTCGGCGTCACTCCGTCGGTCTGCATTGACCGTGCTATGTCACCACTTTGGCATGTCGAGCTCTCCGCTCCGCCACCTCGGGACCGGCTTGGGGGATGGAACCTTGTCCTGCATCAAGCTCGGACTGCGTCATCAATACCGAACACATTAACCAGCTAAGTCGCTTTCATGCTCAAAGCTTTAATTTCTAACTTGTGTTCGGTTCGGCCAAGCATTATACTTTTTTGGAAAAAAGTTGCTTGTAAAAAATTTCCTTGTCCAAGCTTTGTTTGTAACGCATAAATTCAAATACCCAATTCATTTGGGGGCTTCCTTCATGAAGCTTTTCTTCTTGCATATGATTATACTTGTACTGCTTCGTTCCTTGTTCGTGTATTACGCCACAATATGCACCATATTGACTTAAGCGATTTGCATGCTGGGTTGCCTCGCTCCTGTGTTTACCCCTATGTTCCCGATTGTTCGTCTAGGGAGTAAAGGGAGCACCTCTGCGATTGTCACGATTGGGTCACCTGAGCCGGACCTCAGACTGGGTGAAGCTGAAAGCTAGCGCTCTTATTGTTTTCAATTATGGTCGGCACACAACGGAACTCATGAGTAGAAAAAATCTATTGCACAAGTCTCATAATAACAATGAGCACCGAAGAAAGGTATCGGTGGGGGTACACTTTGCAGTAATATAGCATAAGTTCCCTGAGCGTGCTTTGTCTGTTACAGCCTTATGGCCTGATTGCCTGGTTATTGGAAACACCGTCGATATTCTCGACAGATGGAGTACATAACACTTTTCGGTCTTTGACCGAAGAGGGAGAAGCCGACGGTCGGTTAAGATGCGTTTAAAGTTCGGTTGAACATAGATATGATATAAGTACTTCGGTACATGCAATCATTCTTTTACCCAAGTCACTTGAGGGCTCTTGAATTTATTTGAGCCGTTTTATAATAAGTGTTCTTCTTCTTAGTCGTTGCAAAGTTTTATTATTATTATTATTATTATTATTATTATTATTATTATTATTTATCACTCCTTTTTTCGACACGAGTGTGTGGTCACTAGCCGGGGAGCCTAATTTCTCTCTCAAAGCCGCTAGAGTTTAGTTTGCTAAGTTGGCCTAATGAGAAGTACTCCGCCTTCGGGATAGGAGGTTGAAGCTGTAGGCTGACCCGCTTGAAGTCTTGAGATAGGATGTGTCATGTTAAAGCACGACAGAAGCACTTTTTTTTCTAAGGCCAATTTTCGGATTGGCACCGAACACTTGATCTTTTCCGGACATCAAGTTTTTACTGACTTTTTTGGTTTTCCAAGCTTGTGGCACTTTTAAACTATTTGTGTGTTTTCAGCACAAGTCTCGCAGTGCAACGCCGGACACCTTTAGAGATTCGACAAAAACATTCTTGGATATTGCTATATATGCATCGGTTTCGAATTGTGTCTTCGGTCAATAGTTGGGTTGCCCGACTCCTGCGCTTGCCTCCTATGTTTCACTTTGTTCGGCTAGGTGTGCAAAGGGAGAACCACCGCGATTGTGCTTCTAGCTCACATGGTTAAGCACCTCAGTGGAGAAAGCTGAAAAATGACTGTCATAATAAGCGTAAACGGGCCAGTGATCCGATGACGGTGTTAAACGACGGGCCATTCATAACAATGGCCGAAGTGTTTACGGCTTGACCTCGACTGTCGCCGAACACTACTGGGGGCTATTAACTGGCCTCCCAAACTAAATCCTTGATATTTTGCTCTTACATTGGAGCTGAGGTTTCATGATCATGCTTAGCATGACAACCCAAAGAAAGGAACCGATAGCGGGACTATTTTCTTTGGAAGACATTTCTTCTGTTAAACAGTAATATAACATATCTCTCTGCGTACGTTTTTTTATAAAACCGTATGGCCAGATTGCCTTGTTTGTTGTAAATCTTTGCCCTCATAAAGGCTTTATAAAGTAGGACAAACACTCCTCAGCTATTGGCCGAGGAGGTGGAAGCCGATGGTCGGTCAACAAAGTTTTGTACAATGCGGATCCGAGCATTAATGACATAAAGTACTTGGATACATAGAGTCATTACACATAATTTGTGATTTTACTATGGATATCAATCCTAATTCGGCCACCCGTGCCCGCATTAAGGCTCGGGGGCTATTGGGCTTCGGGCTTATTATTTACAAATATTAAAGGGGCACATCGATCCCCTGATCTGGTGTTGCCACCCGACCAGTGTCTCGGGGGCTACTGCATTGCCTGTCCAATGTAGAAAATTTTAAGTGTAATACAGTTTCCAAGGAGATTTTGATCCTCGGGTTGGTCGGCGCACCCAACCTGAGTCTCGAGGACTGAGCACGCCGCTTTTTGTGTCCCGAGGTATTCTGCCGAGCTAGGAGTTGATCCTCAGACCAATTTTGCAAATCAATCTGACTCTCAGCAGCTACTGGGATCAGCAGTCTTATGTCATCCTTCATGTGCATCTCGGGTTTTAGACCGATACCCACCTTGAGGGCTATTGGCTATATATCTCGGCAGAGAATAAATTGCACCAATCAAAAATATTGACAAAAATCGGCCCACATTCGGGGTGGTGCACCACCTTGGAAGAAGTCCGGCATAAAGCTCGGGTGCTAGTGGCTGGCTCCATAGAGGGCATTTCCAGCATTGGAGCTCGGATACACAGTCCGGCGTTGGAGCTCGGATACATAGTCCGGTGTTGGAGCTCGGATACAGTCCGGCGTTGCAGCTCGGATACATTCCGGCGTTAGAGCTGGGAAGCGGTCCGGCGTTGGTGCTCGGCTGCAAAACATACCTCGAATGCAGTCCGGCGTTGGAGCTCGGACGCAAGAGGACGCTGCCGCCCGGGAACAATTTCAAACCCGAGGTGTGGCCTAAAAATAACAAGGCATTGATAAAGGCCAGAAACTTAAAGGGGCTCCTCGGATACCCGACGTGTAAACTCGTCGAATGCATTTCGGCGATCCTCAAGATCGAAGATGAGAAGATTTGTTGAACCAATTTTCAAGACCGACGACCGAAGATGAAGAACGATTCGGAAGAATCAAGGAGCGTCCCTAACTTGAAGACTGGTTCAAGGGGCTACTGACGGTGTCCTGGACTAGGGGGTACACACCACGTCATCTCCCAGTCTGTTAGATTGGGCCGAGGACCCCCATGGCCGTATACTCATGGGCCAGTTCGGACAGCTACCGCATACAAGGAAGATTCCACAAGACTTGGCAATCAAGACAAGGACTCCTCCCCACCGGCGTATTTGGCTAGGACTCTTGTTATCCTAGGCCTCTGGTGCATTATATAAACCGAGGCCAGGCTAGTCGATAGATATATACAAGAACAATCATACCATAGGCTAGCTTCTAGGGTTTAGCCTCTACGTTCTCGTGGTAGATCAACTCTTGCAATACTCATATCATCAATATCAATCAAGCAGGACGTAGGGTTTTACCTCCATCAAGAGGGCCTGAACCTGGGTAAAATATCGTGTCTCCTGCCTCCTGTTACCATCCGCCTTAGACGCACAGTTCGGGACCCCCTACCCGAGATCTGCCGGTTTTGACACCGACACCTGCCCATGGCTGGAAGTCATAAAGCGGCCCGTCTGCATCAAGGGTGCACGTCGGGCTTTTGCCCGTGCGAAGGTGCACTTGGCCAAGATGGACGCCGAGAAGCTGGTGAAGGAGGGGTCGCCGCAGGGCAAGGAGCATCGCCACCCCAAAATTTATTATGAGGGTGTTCTGAATGGTGGCCGTCTTGTGGCGGACGAGTGTGCGAAGGATGTACTTTTTGAATGAACTTGCTCGTGTGATCCTGTACTATGAAAACTTGTTCATATGTGCTATGCAACGCTTGTTTGAATTTAAAATATTACCTTCCGTGCGGCTGTTTATCAAATCTGAGAGATGGCCAGTCGTTGGCTTCTGCCCCCATTGTTGGGTCAGTGCTGGGGTGTTCGGGATAAACCTGAGCACTCTTTTTCCCATTGTTGGGTCCTTCGAGGGAGGTGCTGAGCACAACGAACAAGGAAATCGGACTATAATGCTTTATCACTCTCACTTAGCCATAGAAGTCTACAATTTTAAATTTTGGCGAAGCCCCTAGTATTCGGAAGGCCGAATTCGAGGCGCTATACATGTCTTAAGCCAGAAAAGCCGACTCCTCGCTCTAAGCGGCATAAGTCTTTAGGGACTCGGGACCTCTCGAACAGCGACCAACTCTCGCCTTATCATGACAGTCAGTTTTAGCTTTCTCTACTGAGGTGCTTAACCCAGATGAACCGGGCCACAATCGCAGTAGTTCTCCCAGTGCTACCTTAGCCGATATAGCGGAACGTAAGGTACCAAACCATGGGAGCCGGGCAAACCAACTATTGACCCAAGACATGATTCGGAGCTGATGCATATAATGCTATAAGTTCGGGGTGCTGCACTGTCAAAAGTGTTCGGACTTCTCACGCCGTATTATGGGGTACGCTTAAGCCCCTGGCGTATTGGCCGTACCAGAGTGTACCGGTGCTGAATTTCATGAATGAACACACACACACACACACACACACACACACATATAAGAAGAATAGAGAATTCGTTAATAGTCTAGTGCCATGCATTGTTTATTCAAAAAGGTGCGTCGAAGCAGAATGATACAAGTAGTGTGATAAGAAAAAAGTAGGACTATTTGACATGTCCCCTCCAAGGGCAAGCTGAGGAATGGTATTTAAAGCAAGTATTTCACTCGTTATCGGAGACCACCTGGGAGTTCCATGGTGCGGCGTGGCTTTCTGCCTCCTTGGTTGTTGCATCGTGTCCGGCAATCGTACTGCCGGACAGGGTTTCCAGAGATTGAAGTCCTGAAAGAGAGAAAAATAATAAGGCGGGAAGCCCCTAGTGTGGTTGAGCCGCGTTTTGGGACGTACCGTAGTAGTGCCCCCCCATCTATGCCCATGGTATTTTCAATGCGTAATTATGTATGCATGGCACAGATTTCGCCGTTTGGCTGGGACTGGGGTGGGGGCCGCATTGCTATGCGAGCTCGGAACGTGCCAGGCGGTCTTGTTGCCGATTACTCCGGGCGCGCTTGAAGGTGTCCGGATCTTTAATCGCCGAACTGGTGGATTGCCTTAAGAGGCTGCTTTGCGCTTCTGCTGCGAGGGCCGCAGTGTGCTCCTCCGTGCGGAGAGAGCGCTCTGTGTTTCCATTGACTTTGATGACCCCCCGAGGTCCTGGCATCTTGAGCTTGAGATATTCATAGTGTGGTACCGCGTTGAATCTTGCAAATGTGGTTCGCCCGAGCAGCACGTGATAGCCACTGCGGAACGAGACTATATTGAAGATTAACTCCTCGCTCCGGAAGTTATCCGGGGATCCGAAGACCACTTCCAGTGTGACTGAGCCTGTGCAATGGGCTTCTACACCTGGTATGACGCCTTTGAAGGTCGTTTTTGTGGGTTTGATCCTTGAGGGGTCTATACCCATTTTGCGCACTGTGTCCTGATAAAGCAGGTTCAGGCTGCTGCCGCCGTCCATAAGGACTCGAGTGAGGTGAAATCTATTGATGATTGGGTCTAGGATCAGTGCGGCGAATCCGCCATGACGGATACTAGTGGGATGGTCCCTGCGATCGAAGGTGATCGGACAGGAGGACCATGGGTTGAACTTTGGGGTGACTGGCTCCAACACATATACATCCCTTAACGCACTCTTCCGCTCCCTCTTGGGGATGTGGGTTGCGTATATCATGTTCACCGTCCGCACTTGTGGGGGGAACCTCTTCTGTCCTCCGGTGTTCGGCTGCCGGGGCTCCTCCTCGTCATCGCTATGTGACCCCTTATCTTTGTTTTCGGCATTTAACTTGCCGGCCTGCTTGAACACCCAACATTCCCTATTGGTGTGGTTGGCTGGCTTGTTGGGGTGCCATGTATTTGGCATGAGCGATCGAGTATTCGGTCCAAACTGGACGGCCCCGGAGTGCTTCTTTTGAATGCCTTTTTCCGCTGACCGGGTTTAGAGCCTCTGAATCCGGCATTGACTGTCGTATCCTCGGTATTTCATTGTTGATGCGGCGCTTGTGTTTGTTGCGACGTGACCTACCATTGCCATCCTTGGTATCCGAAGTACCATGGTTCTTTGATATATTATTGCTGCGAGCCAGCCAGCTGTCTTCTCCCGCGCAAAAGCGGGTCATGAGTGTCATGAGGGCTGCCATAGATTTCGACTTCTCCTGGCCAAGGTGCCGGGCGAGCCACTCGTCGCGGATGTTGTGCTTAAAAGCTGCTAGGGCCTCTGCATCCGGACAGTCGACGATTTGATTTTTCTTTGTCAGGAACCGTGTCCAGAATTGCCTGGCCGGTTTCTCTGGCTGCTGAATTATGTGGCTCAAGTCATCGGCATCTGGTGGTTGCACATAAGTGCCCTAGAAGTTGTCAAGGAATGCGGCTTCCAGATCTTCCCAACAGCTGATGGATTCTGCTAGCAGGCTGTTGAGCCAATGCCGAGCTGGTCCTTTGAGCTTGAGGGGGAGGTATTTGATGGCGTGTAGATCGTCACCGCGGGCCATGTGGATGTGCAGGCGGAAGTCCTCGATCCATACCACTGGATCTATTGTGCCGTCATATGATTCAATATTTACAGGTTTGAAACCCTTTGGGATTTGGTGATCCATTACTTCGTCTGTGAAGCATATGGGGTGTGCGGCGCCTCTGTAGTGGGCTATGTCACGACGCAGCTCAAATGTGTCTTGTCCGCTGTGTTCGGCCCGGCCGGATTTACTTTTACTGTATCCGGCGTGACGGTTATCGTCTCGCGTAGTGGCGCGCCCTCGTGATCCATAGATCGATCTTGCGTGTTTTCCTTTGTCCTCCAATACGTCTCGCAGGTCTAGCGTGTTTCCCCGTGCCTTGTCATTTTTATTTGAGCGGCGTCGGGGTGCGGGCTGAGTTTTTGGCTGAAATGCCTCTCTGTCGCGGCCACGAGGTGGCCGGTCAGCCGCGTCATATGTTGGAGATGTAGGTTGTAATGCTTCCTCCTCCAGTCGGGGTAGCAACCTACGCGGTAACTCTTGGAGGGGTGTTCGAGTTCATATTCCTCGGCCGCAAGGACTTCGGTCCATCTGTCAGCTAGCAAATCTTGATCAGCTTGAAGCTGCTGCTGCTGCTTTTTCTTAAGGCTAATTGTCGTGGCTATAAGCCGGCGCTTGAAGCGCTCTTGCTCAGCAGGATCCTCTGGCACGACAAATTCATCGTCGTCGAGGCTTGCCTTGTCTTCAGAGGGAGGCATGTAATTATCATCCCCCGCCTCTCCATTTGCCGCTCTCTCGGGAGGGCTGGCTTCTCCATCCTCCTGCTCTAAATCTTGCTGGAGGGGATTGTTGTCGTCTTCAGCACTGTCCGGAGTGCTATTATCTCCTGTGCCGGTGTCACCACTTTTGCTTTGGCGAGACTTAGAGTGGCGCCGCTGACGTCGGCGCTTGGGTTGCTTCTTGGAGGGGTCATCCTTTGCTGTCTCATCGCCATTGCCTTCTTTGGGTGTGTCCACCATGTATATATGATATGATGAGGTGGCTGTCTAGTGCCCTGTGGGCAGTGGTTCCTCTTCGTCTCCCGCATCGTCGTCCATACCGTCGATGTCTTCGAAGTCAAAGTCGAGCATGTCGGTCAAATTGTCGACAGTGGCTACTAAGTGGGTGGTGGGTGGGCGGCGAATTTCTTCGTCATCTGCATCCCAATCCTGCCGAACATAGTTCGGCCAGGACTCTCCTGACAAGGAGACCTTAATGATTTCAGTATGTCGCCGAAGGGCGAGTGCTGAAAGATATCCGCGGAGGTGAACTCCATGATCGGCGCCCGGTCGGATTCGATAGGCACGGGCGCAGGCGGTTCGGAGTCCGTGGCCAGGGAAGAATCCGGTAGTTCCGCATCACGGCTCCCGTGAAGGGCAAGGTCGATACTCGGCTCGATCGCTGCTGAGAGTACGACCTCCGTGGTGGGGTCTATCCACCCGTCCATGGATGGCGCGATTGGCTCCGAATTGAGGGTCGGAGCGGTTGCCGGTGCGGTCTCCTGAACACTGTCCGATTGTAGGGCTAAATCATGCTTGTCGTGACCGTGCGGCGCACTCGGCAGGGGCTCGAATCCGTCGAAGATCAAGTCTCCGCGGATGTCGGCCGTGTAGTTTAACCTTCCAAACCTGACCTGGTGTCCAGGGGCATAACTCTCGATCTGCTCCAGATGGCCAAGCGAGTTGGCCCGCAGTGCAAAGCCGCCGAATACAAAGATCTGTCCGGGGAGAAAGGTCTCACCCTGGACTGCATCACTATCGATGATCGAAGGAGCCATCAAGCCTAACAGTGACAACACAACGGAACTCTCAATGAAAGCACCAATGTCGGTGTCAAAACTGGTGGATCTCAGGTAGGGGGTCCCGAACTGTGCGTCTAAGGCGGATGGTAACATGAGGCAGGGGACATGATGTTTTACCCAGGTTCGGGCCCTCTTGATGGAGGTAAAACCCTACGTCCTGCTTGATTATTCTTGATAATATGAGTAGTACATGAGTTGATCTACCACAAGATCAGAGAGGCTAAACCCTAGAAGCTAGCCTATGGTATGATTGTATGTTGTCCTACGGACTAAAACCCTCCGGTTTATATAGACACCGGAGGGGGCTAGGGTTACACAGAGTCGGTGACAAGGAAGGAGATCTAAATATCCGTATTGCCAAGCTTTCCTTCCACGCCAAGGAGAGTCCCATCCGGACACGGGACGAAGTCTTCAATCTTGTATCTTCATAGTCCAACAGTCCGGCCAAAGGATATAGTTTGGCTGTCCAGATACCCCCTAATCCAGGACTCGCTCATACGCACTCTCACCCTTCCATCCTTGCTAGTCTCTTCGGTACCGTGCATTGCCCTTTCTCACATTGAGAGTTGGCACAAACTTCACCGGTGCATCCAAACCCCATGATATGATACGCTCTTTCACACATAAACCTCCTTATATCTTCCTCAAAATAGCCACCATACCTACCTATTATGGCATTTCCATGGCCATTCCGAGATATATTGCCATGCAACTTTCCACCATTCTGTTTATCATGACACATTCATTATTGTCATATTGCTTAGCATGATCATGTAGTTGACATAGTATTTTTGGCAAAGCCACCGTTCATAATTCTTTCGTACATGTCACTCTTGGTCCATTACATATCCCGGTACACTGCCGGAGGCATTCATATAGAGTCATCTTTTGTTCTAGTATCGAGTTGTAATCATTGAGTTGTAAATAAATAGAAGTGTGATGATCATCATTTTCTAGAGCATTGTCCCAAGTGAGGAATTATAAGAGAGAGAGAGAGAGAGAGAGAGAGAAAGGCCATAAAAAAGAGAAGGCCCAAAAAAAGAGAAAGAGAAAGGCCATAAAAAGAGAAGGCCCCCCAAAAAATGAGAGAAAAATAGAGAAGGGACAATGTTACTATGCTTTGCCACACTTATGCTTCAAAGTAGCACCGTAATCTTCATGATAGAGAGTCTCTTGTTTTGTCACTTTCATATACTAGTGGGAATTTTCATTATAGAACTTGGCTTGTATATTCCAACAATGGGCCTCCTCAAGTTCCCTAGGTCTTCGTGAGCAAGAAACTTGGATACACACCCACTTAGTTTCTTTTATTGAGCTTTCGTACATTTATAGCTCTAGTGCATCCGTTGCACGGCAATCCCTACTCCTTGCATTAACATCAATCGGTGGGCATCTCCATAGCCCATTGATTAGCCTCGTTGATGTGAGACTTTCTCCTTTTTGTCTTCTCCACATAACCCCCCTCATTATATTCTATTCCACCCATAGTGTATGTCCATGGCTCGCGCTCATATATTGCATGAAAGTTTATAGGTTTGAGATTACTAAAGTATGAAACAATTGCTTGGCTTGTCATCGGGGTTGTGCATGATGAGAGCATTCTTGTGCGACGAAAATGGAGCATGACTAAACTATATGATTTTGTAGGGATGAACTTTCTTTGGCCATGTTATTTTGAAAAGACATAATTGCTTTGTTAGTATGCTTGAAGTATTATTATTTTTATGTCAATATGAACTTTTGTCTTGAATATTTCGTATCTGAATATTCATACCACAATTAAGAAGAATTACATTAAAATTATGCCAAGTAGCACTCCGCATCAAAAATTCTGTTTTTGTCATTTACCTACTCAAGGACGAGCAGGAATTAAGCTTGGGGATGCTTGATACGTCTCCAACGTATCTATAATTTTTGATTGCTCCATGCTATATTATCTACTGTTTCGGACATTATTGGGCTTCATTATCCACTTTTATATTATTTTTGGGACTAACCTGTTAACCGGAGGCCCAGCCCAGAATTGCTGTTTTTTTGCCTATTTTAGGGTTTCGAAGAAAAGGAATATCAAACGGAGAACAAATGGAATGAAACCTTCGGGAACATGATTTTCTCAACGAACAAGACCCAGGAGACTTGGACCCTAGGTCAAGACACAAAAGAGGAGGCCACGAGGTAGGGGGGCGCGCCTACCCCCCAGGCGCGCCCTCCACCCTCGTGGGCTCCCTGTTGCTCCACCGATGTACTCCTTCCTCCTATATATACCTACTTACCCCCAAACGACCAGATACGGAGCCAAAACCCTAATTCCACCGCCGTAACTTTTTGTATCCACGAAATCCCATCATGGGGCCTGTTCCAGAGCTTCGCCGGAGGGGGCATCGATCACGGAGGGCTTCTACATCAACACCATAGCCCCTCCGATGAAGTGTGAGTAGTTCACCTCAGACCTACGGGTCCATAGTTAGTAGCTAGATGGCTTCTTCTCTCTTTTTGGATCTCAATACAAAGTTCTCCCCCTCTCTTGTGGAGAACTATTCGATGTAATCTTCTTTTTGCGGTGTGTTTGTTGAGACCGATGAATTGTGGGTTTATGATCAAGTCTATCTATGAACAATATTTGAATCTTCTCTGAATTCTTTTCTGAATGATTGGTTATCTTTGCAAGTCTCTTCGAATTATCAATTTGGTTTGGCCTACTAGATTGATATTTCTTGCAATGGGAGAAGTGCTTAGCTTTGGGATCAATCTTGCGGTGTCCTTTCCCAGTGACAGTAGGTGCAGCAAGGCACGTATTGTATTGTTGCCATCGAGGATAACCGATGTCTACTACACAACCTTCTTCTTGTAGACGTTGTTGGCCCTCCAAGTGCAGAGGTTTGTAGGACAGTAGCAAATTTCTCTCAAGTGGATGACCTATGGTTTATCAATCCGTAGGAGGCGTAGGATGAAGATGGTCTCTCTCAAGCAACCCTGCAACCAAATAACATAGAGTCTCTTGTGTCCCCAACACACCCAATACAATGGTAAATTGTATAGGTGCACTAGTTCGACGAAGAGATAGTGAAACAAGTGGTATATGGATAGTAGATAAAGGTATTTGTAATCTGAAATAATAAAAACAGCAAGGTAGCAAGTGATAAAAGTGAGCGTAAACGGTATTGCAATGTGTGGAAATAAGGCCTAGGGTTCATACTTTCGCTAGTGCAAGTTCCCTCAACAATAGTAACATAATTGGATCACATAACTATCCCTCAACATGCAACAAAGAGTCACTCCAAAGTCACTAATAGCGGAGAACAAACGAAGAGATTATGGTAGGGTACGAAACCACCTCAAAGTTATTCTTTCCAATCAATCCGTTGGGCTATTCCTATAAGTGTCACAAACAACCCTAGAGTTCGTACTAGAATAACACCTTAAGATACAAATCAACCAAAACCCTAATGTCACCTAGATACTCCAATGTCACCTTAAGTACCCGTGGGTATGATTATACGATATGCATCACACAATCTCAGATTCATCTATTCAACCAACACAAAGGACCTCAAAGAGTGCCCAAAGTTTCTACCGGAGAATCACGACGAAAACGTGTGCCAACCCCTATGCATAGGTTCATGGGCGGAACCCGCAAGTTGGTCACCAAAACATACATCAA
The DNA here is from genome assembly GCF_056163025.1 of Triticum urartu. Taxonomy (NCBI): domain Eukaryota; kingdom Viridiplantae; phylum Streptophyta; class Magnoliopsida; order Poales; family Poaceae; genus Triticum; species Triticum urartu. Next base: position 168,429,840 of record NC_141876.1, on the reverse strand, counting down.
GTGGCACGTGGTATCCCATTATCACCACAGATATCCACGGCAAGACATACATCAAGTGTTCTCAAATCTTTAAAGACTCAATCCTATAATATTACTTCAAAGGGGAAACTCAATTCATTACAAGAGAGAAGAGGGGGAGGAGAAACATAGGATCCAACTATAATAGCAAAGCTCGCGATACACCAAGATCGTGCCAAATAAAGAACACGAGAGAGAGAGAGATCAAACACATAGCTACTAGTACATACCCTCAGCCCCGAGGGAGAACTACTCCCTCCTCGTCATGGAGAGTACCGGGATGATGAAGATGGCCACCGGAGAAGGATTGCCCCCTCCGGCAGGGTGCCGGAACGGGTCTAGATTGGTTTTCAGTGGCTACAGAGGCTTCTGGAGGCGGAACTCCCGATCTATTGTGTGTTCTGGAAGTTTTAGGTCAGGTGGGTATATATGGGTGCAGGGAGGACGTCGGAGGAGCCACGGGGGTCCCACGAGACAGGGGGGCGCGCCCCCCACCCTCGTGAGCACCTCATGTCTCCCCTGACGTGGGGCCCAAGTCCATCAGGTGTGTTTCCTTCCAAAAATAACTTCTCCAGTTGATTTCGTTCCGTTTTGACTCCGTCTGATATTCCTCTTCTTTGAAACACTGAAATAGGCATAAAACAGCAAATCTGGGCTGGGCCTCCGGTTAATAGGTTAGTCCCAAAAGTAATATACAAGTGGATAATAAAGCCCAATATTTCCCAAAATAGTAGATAATATAGCATGGAGCAATAAAAAATTATAGATACGTTGGAGACGTATCAAGCATCCCCAAGCTTACTTCCTGCTCGTCCTCGAGTAGGTAAATGATAAAAAAAAGATAATTTTTGATGTGGAACGCTAGTTGGCATAATTTCAATGTAACTCTTCTTACTTGTGATATGAATATTCAGATTCGAAAGATTCAAGACAAAAGTTTAATATTGACATAGAAATAATAATACTTCAAGCATACTAACTAAGCAATCATGTCTTCTCAAAATAACATGGCCAAAGAAAGCTATCCCTACAAAATCATATAGTCTGGCTATGCTCCATCTTCACCACACAAAATATTTAAATCATGCACAACCCCGATGACAAGCCAAGCAACTGTTTCATACTTTTGATGTTCTCAAACTTTTTCAATCTTCACGCAATACATGAGCGTGAGCCATGGATATAGCACTATAGGTGGAATACAATGGTGGTTGTGGAGAAGACAAAAAGGGAGAAGATAGTCTCACATCGACTAGGCGTATCAACGGGCTATGGAGATGCCCATCAATAGATATCAATGTGAGTGAGTAGGGATTGCCATGCAACGGATACACTAGAGCTATAAATATATGAAAGCTCAACAAAAGAAACTAATGGGTGTGCAACCCACTCGCTTGCTCACGAAGACCTAGGGAATTTTGAGGAAGCCCATCATTGGAATATACAAGCCAAGTTCTATAATGAAAGATTCCCACTAGTATATGAAAATGACAAAATATGAGACTCTCTATATGAAGAACATGGTGCTACTTTGAAGCACAATATATGAGACTCGCTATATCATGGTGCTACTTTGAAGCACAAGTGTGGTAAAAGGATAGTAGCATTGCCCCTTTTTATTTATTTTCCCCTTTTTTGGGCCTTTTTTTGTCCTTTCTCCTTTTTTTATTTGGCCTTTTTTTATTTGGGACAATGCTCTATTGAATGATGATCATCACACTTTTATTTACTTACAACTCAAGAATTACAACTCGATACTTAGAACAAGATATGAATCTATATGAATGCCTCCGGTGGTGTATCGGGATATGCAATGAATCAAGAGTGACAAGTATGAAAGAATTATGAACGGTGGCTTTGCCACAAATACAATGTCAACTACATGATCATGCTAAGCAATATGACAATGATGGAGTGTGTCATAATAATCGGAACGGTGGAAAGTTGCATGGCAATATATCTCGGAATGGCTATGGAAATGCCATAATAGGTAGGTATGGTGGCTGTTTTGAGGAAGGTATATGGTGGGTTTATGGTACCAGAGAAAGTTGCGCGGTACTAAAGAGGCTAGCAATGGTGGAAGGGTGAGAGTGCGTATAATCCATGGACTTAACATTAGTCATAAAGAACTCACATACTTATTGCAAAAATCTAGAAGTTATCAAAGCAAAGTATTACGTGAAGGAAATATGCCCTATAGGCAATGATAAAGTTATTATTTATTTCCTTATATCATGATAAATGTTTATTATTCATGCTAGAATTGTATTAACCGGAAACATAATACATGTGTGAATACATAGACAAACAGAGTGTCACTAGTATGCCTCTACTTGACTAGCTCATTGATCAAGATGGTTATGTTTCCTAACCATAGACATGAGTTGTCATTTGATTAATCGGATCACATCATTAGGAGAATGATGTGATTGACTTGACCCATTCCGTTAGCTTAGCACTTGATCGTTTAGTTTGTTGCTATTGCTTTCTTCATAACTTATACATGTTCCTATGACTATGAGATTATGCAACTCCCGTTTATCGGAGGAACACTTTGTGTGCTACCAAACGTCACAACGTAACTGGGTGATTATAAAGGTGCTCTACAGGTGTCTCCGATGGTACTTGTTGGGTTGGCGTATTTCGAGATTAGGATTTGTCACTCCGATTGTCGGAGAGGTATCTCTGGGCCCTCTCGGTAATGCACATCACTTAAGCCTTGCAAGCATTGCAACTAATAAGTTAGTTGCAGGATGATGTATTATGGAACGAGTAAAGAGACTTTCCAGTAACGATATTGAACTAGGTATTGAGATACCGATGATCGAATCTTGGGCAAGTAACATACCGATGACAAAGGGAACAACGTATGTTGTTATGCAGTCTGACCGATAAAGATCTTCGTAGAATATGTGGGAGCCAATATGAGCATCCAGGTTCCGGTATTGGTTATTGACTGAAGACATGTCTCGGTCATGTCTACATAGTTCTCGAACCCGTAGGGTCCGCACGCTTAAAGTTTCGGTGACGATTGTATTATGAGTTTACGTGATTTGATGTACCGAAGGTAGTTCGGAGTCCCGGATGACATCGGGGACATGACGAGGAGTCTCGAAATGGTCGAGACATAAAGATCGATATATTGGACGACTATATTCAGACATCGAAAAGGTTCGAGTGATTCGGGTATTTTCGGGGGTACCGGGGAGTTATGGGAATACGAGGAAGAAGTAATGGGCCTCATGGGCCAAGTGGTGGAAGAGAGGAGACAGGGTGCGCGGCCCCCCTAGCCCAAACCGAATTGGACTAGGGGGCCGGCCCCCCTTTCCTCCTTTTCCTCCTTCTCCTTCCTTCTCCTTCTCCTCTGTCCTTTCCTCCTCCTAGTTGGAGTAGGAAAGGGGAGTCCTACTCCTACTAGGAGGAGGACTCCTCCTCTTGGCGCGCCCATAGAGGGCCGGCCGGCCTCCCCCCTTGCTCCTTTATATACAGGGGCAGGGGGGCACCTCTAGACACAAGTTGATCAGTTGATCTCTCCCAGCCGTGTTCGGTGCCCCCTTCCACCATATTCCACCTCGGTCATATTGTAGCGGTGCTTAGGCGAAGCCCTGCATCGGTAGCAACATCATCACCGTCACCATGCCGTCGTGCTGACGGAACTCTCCGGTGAAGCTCTGCTAGATCGGAGTTCGCGGGATGTCATCGAGCTGAACGTGTGCTGAACTCGGAGGTGCCATGCGTTCGGTACTTGGATTGGTCGGATCGTGAAGACGTATGACTACATCAACCGCGTTGTGCTAACGCTTCCGCTTTTGGTCTATGAGGGTACGTGGACAGCACTCTCCCCTCTCGTTGCTATGCATCACCATGATCTTGCGTGTGCGTAGGATTTTTTTTGAAATTACTACGTTCCCCAACATTACGCGCATGCTCCTAGGGGGATAGATTGGTAGGAAAAGACCATCGCTCGTCCCCGACCTCCACTCACAAGGAAGGCAATCAATAAATAAATCATGCTCCGACTTCATCACATAATGGTTCACCATACGTGCATGCTACGGGAATCACAAACTTCAACACAAGCATTTCTCAAATTCATAACCACTCAACTAGCATGACTCTAATATCACCATCTCCATATCTCAAAACAATTATCAAGTATCAAACTTCTCATAGTATTCAACACACTCATAAGAGAATTTTATTATTCTTGAATACCTAGCATATTAGGATTTTAAGCAAATTACCATGCTATTTAAGACTCTCAAAATAATCTAAGTGAAGCAAGAGAGTTCATCTATTTCTTCAAAATAAAACTACGACCATGCTCTAAAAGATATAAGTGAAGCACTAGAGTAAATGACAAACTACTCTGAAAGATATAAGTGAAGATCAATGAGTAGTTGAATAATTATGCAACTATGTGAAGAATCTTTAACATTTAATAATTTCAGATCTTGGTATTCTATTCAAATGGAAAGCAAAGCAAAACAAAATGACATTCTAAGAATGGCAAACATCATGTGAAGAAACAAAAACTTAGGATCAACCGTTACTAACCGATAGTTGTTGATGAAGATTGGTGGGATGCCAACCGGGGCATACCCAAGCTTAGACGCTTGAGACTTCTTGAAATATTATCTTGGGGTGCCTTGGGCATCCCCAAGCTTGAGCTTTTGTGTCTCCTTAATTCCTCTCATATCACGGTCTCCCTAAATCTCAAAAGCTTCATCCACACAAAACTCAACAAGGACTCGTGAGATAAGTTAGTATAAACCATTGCCAAAACCTTATCATACTCTAGTGTAGCAAATCACTAAAATTATTATTCTACATTTCATACTAAATGCCTCTGCATATTTAATAGTCCTATCCTCAAATAGAATCATTAAAGAAGCAAACATATGCAAACAATGCAAACATAACAGCAATCTGCCTAAACAGGATAGTCTGTAAAGAATGCTGCAACATACATACTTCCCTAGCTCCAAAAATTACGAAAGAAAATTCCCACTGTAGTAAATTTATCAGAGCTTAATATGCAAAATGTTTCAACATTTTATCACATTCTGAATTTTCTAGGGAATTATTGCAACAGCGGTAAACTTTCTGTTTTCAAACAGCAACATGTATACTTGTAACATAGGCATAGTAAAGCTATCAATGCCACTTTTATTGAAAATAAAAGATGCAAAACATTTTTCTAAATAACATCAAGCAAATGAAAACAAAATAAATTGACGCTCCAAGCAAAACACATATCATGTGGCGAATAAAAATATAGCTCCAAGTAAAGTTACCGATGAACGAAGACGAAAGACGGGATGCCTTCCGGGGCATCCCCAAGCTTAGGCTCTTGGTTGTCCTTGAATATTACCTTGGGGTGCCTTGGGCATCCCCAAGATTAGGCTCTTACCACTCCTTGTTCCATAGTCCATCGAATCCTTACCCAAAACTTGAAAACTTCACAACACAAAACTTAAAGTAGAAAACTCGTAAGCTCCATTAGTATAAGAAAGTAAATCACCACTTCAAGGTAATGAAATGAAATAATTATTTATTTATAATGGTTTTAAAACTACTGTATTCCAAATTCTCTATGGTTTATAAACTATTTTACTAGCCATAGATTCATCAAAATAAGCAAACAACACACGAAAAACAGAATCTGTCAAAAACAGAACAGTCTGTAGTAATCTGGATCAAACGTATACTTCTGGAACTCATAAAATTCTAAAATAAATTGCTGGACCTGAGGAATTTATCTATTAATCATCTTCAAAAATAATTAACTAAATATCACTCTCCAAATAAAAATGGCAGCAATTCCCGTGAGCGCTAAAGTTTCTGTTTTTTACAGCATGATCAACAAGACTTTCCCCAAGTCTTCCCAAAGGTTCTACTTGGCACAAACACTAATTAAAAGCATAAAACCACATCTAAGCAGAGGCTAGATGAATTATTTATTACTAAACAGGAACAAAAAGCAAGGGACAAAAATAAAATTGGGTTGCCTCCCAACAAGCGCTATCGTTTAACGCCCCTAGCTAGGCATGATGATATCAATGATGCTCACATAAAGGATAAGAATTGCAATATAGAGAGAGCATCATGAAGAATATGACTAGCACATTTAAGTCTAACCCACTTCCTATGCATAGGGATTTTGTGAGCAAACAACTTATGAGAACAAGAATCAACTTGCATAGGAAGGTAAAACAAGCATAACTTCAAAACTTTAAGCACATAGAGAGGAAACTTGGTATTATTGCAATTCCTACAAGCATATGTTCCTCCCTCATAATAATTTTCAGTAGCATCATGAATGAATTCAACAATATAACCAGCACCTAAAGCATTCCTTTCATGATCTACAAGCATATAAAATTTACTACTCTCCACATAAGCAAAATTCTTCTTATTTGGAATAGTGGGAGTATCATAGGAAACTTGAATACTATAAATTGTTTCCACATTAAAAGTGTAATGTTCAGAGAAGGGGTAATCATAACCATGGCAAGTTTTATAAATATAATCACTACTTTTTATAGCATAAGTATCATCACAATAATCATCATAAGTAAGAGGCATGCTATCATCATTATAAACTTGCATATCAAAACTTGGGAGACTAAAAATATCATCTTCATTAATCATAGATTCCCCAAGCTTGGGACAAACATTAATTGCAGCAAATATATTCTCAAATATGTCATCCTCATCAAACATAGCTTCCCCAAGCTTGGGCCTTTTCATATCATAAGCATAATCACTCTCATCATTAATAGTATAGATAGAGCTGATAGTATAGCAATTATTATATTCTTCCAACCAAGTACCAAAAAGATTTTCAAGATCATAAGAAGTATCATTATCTTCCACAATTATATTTTCATGAGGCACAATAGTAATAGGGGCAGCATTATTTGGGAGAGACATCTTTTTACCTCTCTTCCTTTTTCTTTTCTTCTTCTTCACCACATCATATGTGGGTTCGATCCTATTTTTGGAGCTCCTTATTAATGAGATTGGTTGAATAGGAGGCTCCTCCTCGTTACCTGATTCATCATAATAAATAATAGGAGGATATTGGGAAGTCTCCTCCCTTTCATTAGTATTCTCTTCATCTCCTATTTGTTTTCTTTTCTTTATGTAATTTGCAATATAAGGATTGTCAATGCAATTCACTGCACAATACATATAAATCTTCTCTAGATCAAAACCAAGAAGTTTATCGAGATTAAATTTTGGAATACCCTTAGTTATACGTTTCATTTCTTCATAACCCAAGAGCAAACTAATTTCATTATGATGTGCAAGGGAAATCAAGTCATCACAATTTTTCGACACGATACGGTCATGAAACAATTTGCATTTGATATTTATGTGACCATGTTCATTGCAAAGTTCGCAAGTATGGGTAAGATATCTTAAATTTTCAGCACATTCATCTAGGTCTTCTTGCAACAATTTAGTTTCTAAGTACTTATGCCTCTTGCAATATCTATCTTCCCTATTTGGTGTGTACTTGCAAACCCAGTCTACTCCACAAAAATTGTCATGTTTATAGGAGGCATTTTCATCATAACTAGTGCAATCATCATTAGCATCATGGATATTCAAAGAATTCGTCCTAACAACATTGCAATCATGCTCATCATTAAAAGATTTAGTGCCAACCATTTTATAGATTTCTTCTTCTAGCACTTGAGCACAATTATCCTTTCCATCATACTCACGAAAGATATTAAAAAGGTGAAGCGTATGAGGCAAACTCAATTCCATTTTTTGTAGTTTTCTTTTATAAACTAAACTAGTGCTAAAACAAGAAAAAAAAGATTCAATTGCAAGATCTAAAGATATACCTTCAAGCGCTAACCTCCCCGGCAACGGCGCCAGAAAAGAGCTTCATGTCTACTACACAACCTTCTTCTTGTAGACGTTGTTGGGCCTCCAAGTGCAGAGGTTTGTAGGACAGTAGCAAATTTCCCTCAAGTGGATGACCTAAGGTTTATCAATCAGTAGGAGGCGTAGGATGAAGATGGTCTCTCTCAAGCAACCCTGCAACCAAATAACAAAGAGTCTCTTGTGTCCCCAACACACCCAATACAATGGTAAATTGTATAGGTGCACTAGTTCGGCGAAGAGATGGTGAAACAAGTGATATATGGATCCTAGATAAAGGTATTTGTAATCTGAAATAATATAAACAGCAAGGTAGCAAGTGATAAAAGTGAGCGTAAATGGTATTGCAATGTGTGGAAATAAGGCCTAGGGTTCATACTTTCGCTAGTGCAAGTTCCCTCAACAATACTAACATAATTGGATCACATAACTATCCCTCAACATGCAACAAAGAGTCACTCCAAAGTCACTCCAAAGAAACCACCTCAAAGTTATTCTTTCCAATCAATCCATTGGGCTATTCCTATAAGTGTCACAAACAGCCCTAGAGTTCGTACTAGAATAACACCTTAAGATACAAATCAACCGAAACCCTAATGTCACCTAGATACTCCAATGTCACGTCAAGTATCCGTGGGTATGATTGTACGATATGCATCACACAATCTCAGATTCATCTATTCAACCAACACAAAGGACCTCAAAGAGTGCCCCAAAGTTTCTACCGGAGAATCACGATGAAAACGTGTGCCAACCCCTATGCATAGGTTCATGGGCGGAACCCGCAAGTTGGTCACCAAAACATACATCAAGTGGCACGTGGTATCCCATTGTCACCACAGATATCCACGGCAAGACATACATCAAGTGTTCTCAAATCTTTAAAGACTCAATCTGATAAGATTACTTCAAAGGGGAAACTCAATTCATTACAAGACAGAAGAGGGGGAGGAGAAACATAGGATCCAACTATAATAGCAAAGCTCGCGATACATCAAGATCGTGCCAAATCAAGAACACGAGAGAGAGAGATCAAACACATAGCTACTGGTACATACCCTCAGCCCCGAGGGAGAACTACTCCCTCCTTGTCATGGAGAGCACCGGATGATGAAGATGGCCACCGGAGAAGGATTGCCCCCTCCGGCAGGGTGCCGGAACGGGTCTAGATTGGTTTTCGGTGGCTACGGAGGCTTCTGGCAGTGGAACTCCCGATCTATTGTGCGTTCTGGAAGTTTTAGGTCACGTGGGTATATATGGGTGCAGGGAGGACGTCGGAGGAGCCACGAGGGTCCCACGAGATAGGGGGGCACGCCCTATGGGGGGCGCCCCCACCCTCGTGAGCACCTCGTGTCTCCCCTGACGTGGGGTCCAAGCCCATCAGGTGTGTTTCCTTCCAAAAATAACTTCTCCAGTTGATTTCGTTCCGTTTCGACTCCGTCTGATATTCCTTTTCTTTGAAACACTGAAATAGGCATAAAACAGCAAATCTGGGCTAGGCCTCCTGTTAATAGGTTAGTCCCAAAAGTAATATAAAAGTGGATAATAAAGCCCAATATTGCCCAAAACAGTAGATAATATAGCATGGAGCAATCAAAAATTATTGATACGTTGGAGACGTATCAATAACAAGATGGGGTTTTCATCATATTGCATGAGTTTATCCCTCTACATCATGTCATCTTGCTCAAGGCGTTACTCTGTTTTCATTAACTTAATACTCTAGATGCATGTTGGATAGCGGTCGATGAGTGGAGTAATAGTAGTAGATGCAGGCAGGAGTCGGTCTACTTGTCTCGGACGTGATGCCTATATACATGATCATACCTAGATATTCTCATAACTATACTCAATTCTGTCAATTGCTCAACAGTAATTTGTTCACCCACCGTAGAATACTTATGCTCTCGAGAGAAGCCACTAGTGAAACGTATGGCCCCCGGGTCTATCTTCATCATATTAATCTCCCAATACTTAGTTATTTCCTTTGCTTTTATTTTACTTTGCATCTTTATCATAAAAATACCAAAAAATATTATCTTATCATATCTATCAGATCTCACTCTTGTAAGTGGCCGTGTAGGGATTGACAACCCCTTATCGCGTTGGTTGCGAGGATTTATTTGTTTTGTGCAGGTATGAGGGACTGGCACGTAGCCTCCTACTGGATTGATACCTTGGTTCTCAAAAATTGAGGGAAATACTTACGCTACTTTGCTGCATCATCCCTTCCTCTTCGCCAACGCAGTGCTCAAGAGGTAGCAGACAGTGATACGAAGTTCTGTTTCTTCGAGGACCAACAGACCAAGGATCGTCCCAGGAAATGGCATGTGCCAGATGTTGACTTGCGGTCCACACGATCACCAGCATAGTTAGAGTCTGAATATCCAATGGGATCAAAAGCCGAGCCCTTGGGGTACCATAATCCAAGTGTTGGTGTGTGAGCTAGATATCAATGAATATGCTTCACAGCCTTATGGTGTGATTCCTTCGGTGTAGCTTGAAATTGGGCTCACATGCAAACACTAAGCATAATATCTGGCCTAGATGCACATAAGTACAATAAAGAACCAATCATGGAGCGGTATACCTTTTGATCGAAGTCAATACCATTTTCATCAGTGCATAGATGGCAATTTGTGGGCATAGGGATTTTGACTCCTTTGCAATCTTGCAAGCCGAATTTCCTCAGTACATCCTTGAGGTATTTCTCCTGAGATATGAATATGCCATTGCGCTATTAACGAATCTGAAGACCTAAGAAGAATTTCAATTCTCCCATCATAGACATTTGATATTCTTCACTCATCATATAGGAAAATTCATCACTGTAACGTTGGTCAGTACAGCCAAAAATGATATCATCAACATAAATTTGGCACACAAACAATTCACCATCATAAGATTTAGTGAAAAGAGTTGGGTCAAGTGAACCGGGTTTGAAGCCTTTCTTCAAGAGGAATTCCTTCAAAGTATCATACCATGCTCGTGGGTCTTGCTTGAGGCCATAGAGGGCCTTATTGAGTCTGAAGACTTTGTCAGGATGCTTTGGATCTTCAAAACCTGGGGGCTGAGCAACATATACTTCTTCCTCAAGCTTACCATTGAGGAATGCACTTTTCACATCCATTTGATATAAGATGATATCATGATGGTTAGCATAAGCAAGTAATATGCGAATAGCTTCAAGTCTAGCAACATGTGCAGAAGTTTCATCAAAATCAATTCCTTCAACATGTGTGTAGCCTTGAGCTACAAGCCGTGCCTTATTCCTCACCACAAGGCCATTTTCATCTTGCTTGTTGTGGTAGATCCACTTTGTGCCGATGATATTGTGCTTGCGAGGATCTGGACATTTGACCAGTTCCCAGACGTTGTTGAGCTCGAATTGATGTAATCCCTCTTGCATAGCTTGAATCCACTCAGGCTCCAGAAATGCTTCATCTACCTTAGTGGGCTCTGTGATAGAGACGAAAGCAAAGTGCCCACGAAAGTTAGATAAATGTGAAGCTCTTGAGCGTGCGAGAGGACCTGGAATGTTGATGTCGCTGATGATTTTCTCAATTTGCACTTCATTTGCAACGCGAGGATGAGCGGGTTGTCGTTGAGGAATTTGATCAGTATTTTCTTCAGCACCATTTTCCTCAGGTGCATCGGCATGACGTTCTTCATGTTCTGGAATGACTTCTTCAGCAGATTCTTCGCTAGGAATGATATCCTCAGTAGCCTTGAACTTAATAGATTCCTTAGGAGGTATTTAATCTGTCACATGAGGTAGGTGTTGTCTTTGCGAGCCATTAGTCTCATCGAACTGCACATCTACAATTTCAACAACCTTGTGGTGATAGGTGTTGAAGACTCTGTAGGTGTGCAAGTCCTTACCATAACTGAGCATAAAACCTTCATGTGCTTTCGGTGCAAATTTAGAATTGTGATGAGGATCTCTAATCCAACATTTAGCACCGAAGACTTTGAAATAACTCACATTGGGTTTCTTGTCAGTGAGGAGTTCATATGTAGTCTTCTTGAAGAATTGTGAAGATATACCCTGTTGATGATGTGGCATGCAGTATCAATTTCCTCAGGCCAAAAGCGAGGAGGCGTCTTGTACTCATCAAGCATAGTGTGGGCCATCTCAACAAGAGTCCTGTTCTTGCGCTCCACGACGCCATTTTGCTGAGGAGTATAAGGAGCAGATAACTCATGAGTAATACCAAGTTCATCAAGATAGTCATCAAGACCAGTGTTCTTGAACTCAGTTCCATTATCACTTCTGATGTGCTTGATCTTCACACCAAAGTTGGTTGAAGCCCTTGAGGAAAAATATTTTGAAGACCTCCTGCACTTCAGTTTTGTAAGTGATGATATGCACCCACGTATATCGAGAATAATCATCAACAATGACAAAGCCATATAAAGATGCAGCATTAGTAAATGTGGCATAGTGAGTAGGGCCAAAGAGATACATGTGAAGCAATTCAAATGGTCGAGTAGTAGTCATGATAGTCTTCGCGGGATGCTTGGCCTTGGTCATCTTTCCAGCTTCACAAGCTCCATACAAATGGTCCTTGAGGAATTTGACACCCTCAATGCCAATGACATGCTTCTTCTTCGCGAGCGTTGCTACCTCTTGAGCACTGCGTTGGTTTTCCCTTGAACAGGAAAGGGTGATGCAGCAAAGTAGCGTAAGTATTTCCCTCAGTTTTTGAGAACCAAGGTATCAATCCAGTAGGAGGCTACGCGCGAGTCCCTCGCACCTGCCCAAAACAAATAAATCCTCGCAACCAACGCGATAAGGGGTTGTCAATCCCTACACGGTCACTTACGAGAGTGAGATCTGATAGATATGATAAGATAATATTTTTGGTATTTTTATGATAAAGATGCAAAGTAAAATAATGTAGTGACCAGACCTCAAATAGTCTGATCTCTGTGCTCCGGTGTCATCCCTGGATCAGTAATGCTGACACCACACAGTACTCGAAAGATTTATGGCAGAGTAGCAATCACACACTTATTACATCGGGTGTCTCAAAAGAGAACTTATTACAATAAATATGGCTTATGGCCATCTAATAACGATAACAGCGGAAGGCTTGGAAGATAAGTGAGTCCATAAACTCCAACGGCATCACTGAGTATAGAACCACGACCTAAAAACTCCTTAATCGTCGTCTGAAAAGTCTGCAACATTAACGTTGCAGCCCGAAAACAGGTCAGCACGTGGAATATGCTGGCAAGGTAACACATAGAGAGTAATGGAATGCAACAGCTATACTATATGCATATTTGGCTGGTGGAAAGCTCTATGGTTACAGTTTTTGCATAAAGCCAATTTTTCCCTACTTCAAAGGAATAAATTTAATTACTATCATGGTGGTTGTTAAACATTGAGAATGGTTGACAGCATTCTCAATCCCAATTAGAATAACATCATTAAAACCCAACAAAATTAATTTAGAGTAACATGTTGAGATTCACATGAAAATCCAGGTACAAGATACTCAAGATGTCCATAACCGGGGACACGGCTAACCATGATTAGTTTGTTACACTCTGCAGAGGTTTGCGCACTTTTCCCCACAAGACTCGATCGCCTCCGTTTGGTTTCTCGCACTACATGGTGTTTGAGAAGACGGATGACCGAGACATAGTCTTTCAAAAGCGCTAGCACCTTACGATCGGGTAGACCGTACCACCTACATCCCCTACATCTGCTAGTCTACCACCGTAAGAGTTCGCACAACTTAGTCAACTATGCCAGAGCCCATAATGGCTTGTGGCTGCACACGGAAGTTTCTAGTATGAATAATCTCATGATCCCTTTGAGCCTGGGTGGCGGTCCAAAAGAAAAACAGGCAAGTCCTGGAAACCCCAGGTGCCTCAATCCACCCAGATGTGTATTAGGTTGCCACCTTAGATAAACCATTAATTAACAATCTCACATCTTTCATGGATATCACTCACCCAATCCACGTCTACTAGCATAGCATGGCAGAATAAGCAAACGTAGAAGTAACTCCCAAAGGTTTGATAATAAACAGGTAATAGGTACTACCTCATCTACTTCCCATCCCACAATTTAATTAGATCCTAATCATGCAACGTGTGAGGATTGATCTAATGCAATAAAACTGGGTTGTAGAAAAGGTATGATCAAAGTGTTACTTGCCTTGCTGATGATCCGCGAAACCTAGAGATTCGAAGTAACAGGCGGCGCACTCCGGGTATTCTATCGCAGACAAACAACAAGCATACAATAAGTACTCATCTAATGCACAGGTAAAACTCAAATAGAAGATCTAACCAGAAAGTTCAACTTAAGAACCCTGGTTTGCAAAAAGAATCAAATCGAACGAAGCAAAAGAAATCAAACGGCGAAAGAAAACAACTTCGTTCTAGTAATCTGGATCTAGGGAAAATTTTACAGTAGCAAAAACATGTTTAAGTTGATTATTCGGAAAGAGGGTTTCGAGACGAAACTCCAGGCGCTTGAATCGCCTGATTCCGATAAACGAGCAAAAAGTTATACTAAAACGAAAATCAGATCAGAAATCGCGATCAGAAAAATAACCGCGAAAAATCCGACAAAAAAGAAAAACGACGAACAATTTTTTTTTCACGGCACGGAAAACAAGGCGGCGGCGAACCTCGGGCGGCGCGCTGCTCCGGCGAGTCGGCGGCGGGGCGGCGGCGGCGGCGAGCGGCGGCGGCGGCTGGAGGCGGTGGCGGCGGGGCTGGCCTAGGGTTAGGGTTAGCTGGCGGCTGGCCGGCTGGGCTTTCGGCCCCCGGGGCGGCGGCTTATAAAGCCTCGGCCGGCGGTGTCCTGGACGAGTACGGCCCAAAGTCGGTTCCGCGTTTTTTTAAATAATTCCGCTCGGAAGAAAAATAAAAAGAAATACTAAACGGACTCCAAAAATCACGAAATAAATTTTGCCGGGTTTCTAAAATCAAGCCACGATAAAGTGAACATTTATCTGGGCCCAAACTACAATTTTGAAAAACACGCATTTTTCCTAAATTCAAATAAAAATACCGAAAAACTCCGAAATAAAACTTATTTGATTTTTTTATTAAATCCTCAATATTTCTATATTTTTGGGAAAGTCATTTTATTCCCTCTCTCATATTTTTGTAATAGAAATAATTGATGATAAAATAAATAAAATCAAATGATCCTGTTTACATAATTTGAGAAAACTCAAATATGTAAATAACGAAATCCCCAACTCTCTCCGTGGGTCCTTGAGTTGCTTAGGATTTTCTAGGATCAAAACCAAAAGCAAAATAAAATATGATATGCATGATGATCTAATGTATAACATTCCAAATTGAAAATTTGGGATGTTACAAATAAAAGGCAATGAAAATAACTAAGTGTTGGAAGATTAATATGATGAAGATAGACCCGGGGGCCATAGGTTTCACTAGTGGCTTCTCTCAAGAGCATAAGTATTTTACGGTGGGTGAACAAATTACTGTTGAGAAATTGACAGAATTGAGCATAGTTATGAGAATATCTAGGTATGATCATGTATATAGGCATCACGTCCAAGACAAGTAGATCGACTCCTGCCTGCATCTACTACTATTACTCCACACATCGACCGCTATCCAGCATGCATCTAGAGTATTAAGTTCATAAGAACATAGTAACACCTTAAGCAAGATGACATGATGTAGAGGAATAAATTCATGCAATATGATAAAACCCCATCTTGTTATCCTCGATGGCAACAATACAATACATGCCTTGCTACCCCTACTATCACTGGGAAAGGACACCGCAAGATTGAACCCAAAGCTAAGCACTTCTCCCATTGCAAGAAAGATCAATCTAGTAGGCCAAACCAAACTGATAATTCGAAGAGACTTGCAAAGATAACCAATCATACATAAAAGAATTCAAAGAAGATTCAAATATTGTTCATAGATAAACTTGATCATAAACCCACAATTCATCGGTCTCAACAAACACACCATAAAAGAAGATTACATCGAATAGATCTGCACAAGAGAGGGGGAGAACTTTGTATTGAGATCCAAAAAGAGAGAAGAAGCCATCTAGCTAATAACTATGGACTCGTAGGTCTGAGGTAAACTACTCACACTTCATCGGAAGGGCTATGGTGTTGATTTAGAAGCCATCCGTGATCGATGCCCCCTCCGGCGGAGCTCCGAAACAGGCCCCAAGATGGGATTTCATGGATACAGAAAGTTACGGCGGTGGAATTAGGGTTTTGGCTCCATATCTGATCGTTTGGGGGTACGTAGGTATATATAGGAGTAAGAAGTACGTCGGTGGAGCAACAGGGGGCCCACGAGGGTGGAGGGCGCGCTGGGGGGGGGGGGGGGTAGGTGTGCCCCCTACCTCATGGCCTCCCTGTTGGTTGCTTGACGTAGGGTCCAAGGCTCCTGGATCTTGTTCGTTCCAAAAATCACGTTCCCGAAGGTTTCATTCCGTTTGGACTCCGTTTGATATTCCTTTTCTTCAAAACCCTAAAATAGGCAAAAAAAACAGCAATTCTGGGCTGGGCCTCCGGTTAATAGGTCAGTCCCAAAATAATATAAAAGTGTATAATAAAGCCCAATAATGTCCAAAACAGTAGATAATATAGCCTGGAGCAATCAAAAATTATAGATACGTTGGAGACGTGTCAGGCGTGTGCAGATTCCTCATGCCAGCATGACCAAGTCGTCGATGCCATAACCAGCCTTCTGAAGCTTTTGCAAGTAGACATGTAGCAGGTTGTGGTCCTGTAGAGAAATCAATAATATACAAATCTCCTCTCCTAAAGCCTTCGAAGACTTTGGAATTGTCAGCTTCCATGATCACAACACAACGATACTTGCCAAATACAACAACCATATCAAGATCACAAAGTATTGAGATAGACATGAGGTTGAACCCTAAGGACTCGACAAGCATGACTTTGTCCATGACAAATCGTGGTGCTAGCTTCCCCTTAACTCCAAAGCGCTTAATCCCTCGAAGTGGGGATACTCGAAGATAAGCTCTATCTCCGACTTCGTAAACTGTCTCCTTGCGTTTAGAATCTGCGTAGGTCTTCTGCCTGGACTGGGCTACCTTGAGCCTATCGCGAATCAACTTCACCTTCTGTTCAGACTCCTTAATCAGATCTGGTCCAAACAACTGGCGGTCTCCAACTTCGTCCCATGACAACGGTGTCCTGCACCTCCTTCCGTACAAAGCTTCGAAAGGTGCCATCTTCAAACTGGTCTGATAGCTATTATTGTAAGAGAACTCTGCATATGGCAAATTATCGTCCCAACTAGATCCATAATCTAGCGCACAAGCTCTCAGCATATCCTCCAAAATCTGATTGACTCTCTCAGTCTGTCCATCTGTCTGCGGATGAAAAGCTATACTAAATTCTAACCTAGTACCCAAAGTCTCATGCAACTGCTTCCAGAACATTGAGGTAAACTGGGTTCCTCTATCTGATACGATGCTCCTCGGAACTCCATGCAAACATACGATCCTGGTCATGTATATCTTTGCCAACTTAGCACTGGTGTAAGTGGTCTTTACTGGGATGAAATGTTCTACCTTCGTCAATCGATCGACTACAACCCAAATCGAGTCATAGCCTGAGCGAGTCCTTGGTAATCCCGTGATAAAATCCATGCCTAGCTTATCCCACTTCCATTCGGGTATCGGCAATGGTTGCAACAATCCTGCTGGCTTCTGATGCTCTGCCTTTACTCTCTGACGTACGTCACAAACTGCTACATACTCCGCAATATCCTTTTTCCTTCCGGTCCACCAGAAAATATCCTTCAAATCCAAATACATCTTGGTATTTCCTGGGTGAATCGAATACGGTGAATCATGTGCCTCTTGCAAAATCAACTTCCTGATTTCCGGGTTATTGGGTACATCAACACGATCTTCAAACCATAGGGTGTCGTGCTCATCCTCACGAAATCCTTTAGCTTTTCCCTTGCTCAGTTTCTCCTTTATAGCGGCAATCTCTTTGTCAGTTTTCTGAGCTTCTCTGATTCTGTCCATCAAAGTTGACTGAATTTCCAATGCTGCTACATAGCCTCTCGGAACTATCTCCAAACATAGCTCACGAAGATTTTCTGCTAACTCCTTGGGTATTTCTCCCGTCATTAACGTATTGACATGGCTCTTGCGGCTTAATGCATCAGCTACTACATTAGCTTTTTCGGGATGATAATGCAATTTCATATCATAATCCTTGATGAGCTCCAACCATCTCCTTTGTCTGAGGTTCAACTCCTTCTGCGTGAAAATGTACTTCAAACTCTTATGATCCGTGTACACCTCACAATGATTTCCAATCAGGAAATGTCTCCATGTCTTCAATGCATGCACTATGGCTGCTAACTCCAAATCATGCGTAGCATAATTCAATTCATGGGGCTTCAGTTGTCATGAAGCATACGAAACAACTGTTCCTTCCTACATAAGCACTGCTCCAAGTCCTCGACGTGAAGCGTCGCAATACACCTCATAGTCCTTGGTTTGATCTGACAAAATCAACACTGGTGAGGTAACCAAGCGTTTCTTCAACTCCTGGAAACTAGCCTCACACTCCTCAATCCATTTGAACTTAGTATCCTTCTTCAGCAACTCCGTCATAGGCTTTGCAATCTTGGAGAAATTCTCAATAAATCTCCGGTAGTATCCTGCGAGTCCAAGAAAACTCCGGATCTCTCCAACTGTTGTTGGTGCTTCCCACTTGGTCACGGTTTCAACTTTAGCAGGATCCACTGTTATACCTTCTCCAGATATAACGTGTCCGAGGAATCCTACTTCCTTCAACCAAAACTCACATTTGCTGAACTTGGCATATAACTGATGTTCTCTGAGCTTTCCAAGTCCCAGACGCAAATGCTCCTTATGCTCCTCTTCATTCTTCGAATAAACTAGGATATCATCAATGAACACTATGATGAACTTATCCAAAAACTCCATAAACACTTTGCTCATCATGTTCATAAAATAGGCAGGCGCATTAGTCAGACCAAATGACATAACGGTATACTCATACCGCCCATACCTGGTGGTAAAAGCTGTCTTAGGTATGTCCTGCTCTCGAATCTTCAACTGGTGGTATCCTGATCGCAAATCGATCTTGGAAAACACTTTAGCTCCTTGCAACCGATCAAACAGATCATTGATCATTGGTAGCGGGTACTTGTTCTTGATTGTTACTTCATTCAATCCTCGATAGTCAACAACCATCCTTAACGATCCATCCTTCTTCTCCACTAGAAGTACTGGCGATCCCCAAGGCGAAGAACTTGGGCGAATGTAACCTTTATCCAGTAACTCCTTAATCTGCTTCTTAATTTCCACCAAATCTTTTGCTGGCATCCTATATGGTCTCTTCGATATTGGCCCAGTGCCTGGCAAAAGCTCAATCAAAAACTCAATGTCTCTATCCGGTGGCATGCCTGGCAACTCTTCGGGAAATACATCAGGAAAATCCTTTACCATTGGTACTTCCTCCTACACAACTCCTGATAAGGAATTTACTTGTGTCCTCTTTAGTACATGCCGGGATACATACTTGATCCTTCTCCCTTCTGGTGTGGTAAGCAAAATTGACTTACTAGCACACTCAATATTCCCTTCATACTTTGATAACCAATCCATGCCTAATATCACATCCAATCCTTGAGATTCCAATACTATTAGGTCTGAGGGAAAAACATAGTTACCAATCCTTAATGGTAACCGATCACACCATAGGCTAGCCACATACTCTGCTCCTGGCGAGGTTACTAACATGGGTGACCTAAGGGCTTGGGTTGGTAGGTTATACTTATCCACAAATCCCCTTGATATGTATGAATGCGATGCACCAGTATCAAAAAGAACGAGTGCAGTAAATGACTTAACCAAAAACTTACCTATTACTGCATCGGGCTGAGCTTCAACCTCCTCCACATTAACGTGGTTCACCTGTCCCCTGTTGAAAGGGTTTGGCTTCTTTCCCGAGCTTCCATTGCCGTTTTGGCCTTCAGGACATTCATTTGCATAATGGCCTGGCTTCGAACACTTATAGCAAGTGACGTGGCTCGAGTCCTTCTTGGCTGGGGTTGATGGGGTGCTGCGGTTATGGCCATTGCTTCCTCCATTCCCATTACCATTCTTGGTGCCATTGTGATTGTGCGAGCTACCTACTCCATGGGTATGCTGAAAATGTCCTCCCGGTCTAGGGGTAAAACGTGCCTTCTGCTGAGCTCCTGAATTATACTTTCCTTGTCCATACTTCCTCTTGCGGTTCTCAATTTGCCGCTGCTTCCCTTCAATCATAAGAGCACGATCTACCAACTCCTGGTAGTTGTTGAAGGTGGCTACCATCAACTGCATACTCAACTCATCATTCAGTCCTTCCAGGAATTTCTCCTGCTTAGCTGCATCTGTAGCAACGTCATCTGGGGCATATCGTGCTAGCTTACCAAACTTCTCCACATACTGGCCAACTGTCCGTCCTCCTTGGCGCAAGTTACGAAACTCACGCTTCTTCATGGCCATTGCTCCTGCTGAAACATGGGCAGTACGAAAAGCCTGCTGAAACTGGTCCCATGTGATAGTGTCGACTGGGAAAGTGGCTGTGAAATTCTCCCACCAGGATGCTGCGGGTCCTTCTAACTGATGTGCGGCAAACTTCACCTTCTCCGCATCTGCGCATCCTGCTGTGGTCAACTCCCTAGCTATCTTGCGGAGCCAATCATCTGCTACTATCGGCTCGGTGCTACTGGAAAACACCGGCGGATTTAGCCTGAGAAAACGGGCTAAGTGGTCAACAGGTGGTGGTGGTGGTGGGTTGTTGTTATTGTTCCCCTGATTCTGATTCTGAACTAGCAATTGCATCAAGGTGTTCTGCTGCTGGATCAACTGGGTGAGCTCCGGAGGAAAGGCAAATCCGGGGTCACGTCTCGGAGGCATCTGAGGGTTTAGAAAAGATGAGATATAAGAATAGAGGGGGTCTAAAGGGAAAACACTACCCATATGCACATGAGGCAAAAGCACACAATTCACTTCAATCAATCAAACAAGGACAAATCGATCTAGCTATCGCAAAAGTGCTCGGACTACTATATTTACATGGTGGACTACTACTACTGATGAGGAAGTCTACTAGAAATATTCTACGGTTGTAGACTCCATGATATCTGCTCCTGCTTCATCCACATAGTCATCATCGCTACTATCTTGTTCCGAGTCAGTGCCGTCAATGATGATGTAGTCTTCTGGGCTAATCTCCTTGGGTTCTTCGTCTTCATCTACTGGTGTCGGCCTCCCATAAATATTCCTATCTTCTTTATCAGATCGTCATTCTTCTCCACCAATACTTCAATTTCTTCTTCATAATCTTCGCGTGTAGCCTTGAGTTCTTCCTCTAGTTCCTTGATTCTAGTCTTAGCCTTCTTCAGATCTATCATGTCGGCGCACATCTGATTCTCCTGTCGTCGAATGTGCTGGTTTAACTCCTGAATAAAAGATGCAATTGATCTATCCTTCCTGGTGCTGATCATCTCCCAGTGTTAATCTCGGCGCCCACAAATCTGGTAGATAGTATCCTTAAGATCCTTGCGGTAGACTTCTCCAATGCGTCCCATGGCGATGTGTGCTGCCATGTTCTTTCCTAGACTCCAAGTTGGTGCATCAAAAGAAAACTCTATGGGCTCAGTGACTGGCATGAACGTCCTTCCTGGAACTTGAACTTGAATCATCCAGCGCTCTTCTTCAGGTAAAGTGGCGTTGTAGGTTCCCGTGAAGCTTGGTACTCCTATGTTCAGGTATCTAGTGACTTCCTTCAAGTGGCGTCCAAAGGGTGTATCTCCATCCGGTTGGGTGAACTTGTTCCTTGCATCCGCCATCCTAAAGAGTAGAAAAGATGAGAGGTCAGAAGAGAAGAGAGTGAGTAGTGATCTAGGTCTTTAGCTTAGTGGTCGTGTCCTACAGTCAGCGTGTGCTCTGATACCATCTCTGTAGTGACCAGACCTCAAACAGTCTGATCTCTGTGCTCCGGTGTCATCCCTAGATCAGTAATGCTGACACCACACAGTACTCGAAGGATTTATAGCAGAGTAGCAATCACACACTTATTACATCGGGTGTCTCAAAAGAGAACTTATTACAATAAATATGGCTTAAGGCCATCTAATAACGATAATAGCGGAAGGCTTGGAAGATAAGTGAGTCCATCAACTCCAACGGCATCACTGAGTATAGAACCACGACCTAAAAACTCCTTAATCGTCGTCTGAAAAGTCTGCAACATTAACGTTGCAGCCCGAAAATGGGTCAGCACATGGAATATGCTGGCAAGGTAACACATAGAGAGTAATGGAATGCAACAGCTATACTATATGCATATTTGGCTGGTGGAAAGCTCTATGGTTATAGTTTTTGCATAAAGCCATTTTTTCCCTACTTCAAAGGAATAAATTTAATTACTATCATGGTGGTTGTTAAACATTGAGAATGGTTGACAGCATTCTCAATCCCAATTAGAATAACATCATTAAAACCCAACAAAATTAATTTAGAGTAACATGTTGAGATTCACATGAAAATCCAGGTACTAGATACTCAAGATGTCCATAACCGGGGACACGGCTAACCATGATTAGTTTGTTACACTCTGCAGAGGTTTGTGCACTTTTCCCCACAAGACTCGATTGCCTCCGTTTGGTTTCTCGCACTACATGGTGTTTGAGAAGACGGATGACCGAGACATAGTCTTTCAGAAGCGCTAGCACCTTACGATCGGGTAGACCGTACCACCTACATCCCCTACATCTGCTAGTCTACCACTGTAAGAGTTTGCACAACTTAGTCAACTATGCCAGAGCCCATAATGGCTTGTGGCTGCACACGGAAGTTTCTAGTATGAATAGTCTCATGATCCCTTTGAGCCTGGGTGGCGGTCCAAAAGAAAAACAGGCAAGTCCTGGAAACCCCAGGTGCCTCAATCCACCTAGATGTGTATTAGGTTGCCACCTTAGATAAACCATTAATTAACAATCTCACATCTGTCATGGATATCACTCACCCAATCCACGTCTACTAGCATAGCATGGCAGAATAAGCAAACGTAGAAGTAACTCCCAAAGGTTTGCTAATAAACAGGTAATAGGTACTACCTCATCTACTTCCCATCCCACAATTTAATTAGATCCTAATCATGCAACATGTGAGGATTGATCTAATGCAATAAAACTGGGTTGTAGAAAAGGTATGATCAAAGTGTTACTTGCCTTGCTGATGATCCGCAAAACCTAGAGATTCGAAGTAACAGGCGGCGCACTCCGGGTATTCTATCGCAGACAAACAACAAGCATACAATAAGTACTCATCTAATGCACAGGTAAAACTCAAATAGAAGATCTAACCAGAAAGTTCAACTTAAGAACCCTGGTTTGCAAAAAGAATCAAATCGAACGAAGCAAAAGAAATCAAACGGCGAAAGAAAACAACTTCGTTCTAGTAATCTGGATCTAGGGCAAATTTTACAGTAGCAAAAACATGTTTAAGTTGATTATTCAGAAAGAGGGTTTCGAGACGAAACTCCAGGCGCTTGAATTGCCTGATTCCGATAAACGAGCGAAAAGTTATACTAAAACGAAAATCGGATCAGAAATCACGATCAGAAAATAACCGCGAAAAATTCGACGAAAAAGAAAAACGACGAACAGATTTTTTTTAACGGCACGGAAAACAAGGCGGCGGCGAACCTCGGGCGGCGCGCTGCTCCAGCGAGTCGGTGGCGGGGCGGCGGCGGCGGCAGGCGGCGGCTGGAGGCGGCGGCGGCGGGGCTGGCCTAGAGTTAGGGTTAGCTGGCGGTTGGGCGGCTGGGCTTTCGGGCCCCGGGGCGGCGGCTTATAATGCCTCGGCCGGCGGAGTCCTGGCCGAGTACGGCCCAAAGTCGGTTCCGCGTTTTTTTAAATAATTCCAATCGGAAGAAAAATAAAAAGAAATACTAAACGGACTCCAAAAATCACGAAATAAATTTTGCCGGGTTTCTAAAATCAAGCCCGATAAAGTGAACATTTATATGGGCCCAAACAACAATTTTGAAAAACACGCATTTTTCCTAAATTCAAATAAAAAAATACCGAAAAACTCCGAAATAAAACTTATTTGATTTTTTATTAAATCCTTAATATTTCTGTATTTTTGGGAAAGTCATTTTATTCCCTCTCTCATATTTTTGTAATAGAAATAATTGATGATAAAATAAATAAAATCAAATGATCCTGTTTACATAATTTGAGAAAACTCAAATATGTAAATAACGAAATCCCCAACTCTCTCCGTGGGTCCTTGAGTTGCTTAGGATTTTCTAGGATCAAAACCAAAAGCAAAATAAAATATGATATGCATGATGATCTAATGTATAACATTCCAAATTGAAAATTTGGGATGTTACAAATAAAAGGCAATGAAAATAACTAAGTGTTGGAAGATTAATATGATGAAGATAGACCCGGGGGCCATAGGTTTCACTAGTGGCTTCTCTCAAGAGCATAAGTATTTTACGGTGGGTGAACAAATTACTGTTGAGAAATTGACAGAATTGAGCATAGTTATGAGAATATCTAGGTATGATCATGTATATAGGCATCACGTCCAAGACAAGTAGATCGACTCCTGCCTGCATCTACTACTATTACTCCACACATCGACCGCTATCCAGCATGCATCTAGAGTATTAAGTTCATAAGAACATAGTAACACCTTAAGCAAGATGACATGATGTAGAGGAATAAATTCATGCAATATGATAAAACCCCATCTTGTTATCCTCGATGGCAACAATACAATACATGCCTTGCTGCCCCTACTGTCACTGGGAAAGGACACCGCAAGATTGAACCCAAAGCTAAGCACTTCTCGCATTGCAAGAAAGATCAATCTAGTAGGCCAAACCAACTGATAATTCGAAGAGACTTGCAAAGATAACCAATCATACATAAAAGAATTCAGAGAAGATTCAAATATTGTTCATAGATAAACTTGATCATAAACCCACAATTCATCGGTCTCAACAAACACACCACAAAAGAAGATTACATCGAATAGATCTGCACAAGAGAGGGGGAGAACTTTGTATTGAGATCCAAAAAGAGAGAAGAAGCCATCTAGCTAATAACTATGGACTCGTAGGTCTGAGGTAAACTACTCACACTTCATCGGAAGGGCTATGGTGTTGATTTAGAAGCCATCCGTGATCGATGCCCCCTCCGGCGGAGCTCCGAAACAGGCCCCAAGATGGGATTTCATGGATACAGAAAGTTACGGCGGTGGAATTAGGGTTTTGGCTCCATATCTGATCGTTTGGGGGTACGTAGGTATATATAGGAGTAAGAAGTACGTCGGTGGAGCAACAGGGGGCCCACGAGGGTGGAGGGAGCACTGGGGGGGGGGGGGGTAGGTGCGCCCCCTACCTCATGGCCTCCCTGTTGGTTGCTTGACGTAGGGTCCAAGGCTCCTGGATCTTGTTCGTTCCAAAAATCACGTTCCCGAAGGTTTCATTCCGTTTGGACTCCGTTTGATATTCCTTTTCTTCAAAACCCTAAAATAGGCAAAAAAACAGCAATTCTGGGCTGGGCCTCCGGTTAATAGGTCAGTCCCAAAAATAATATAAAAGTGTATAATAAATCCCAATAATGTCCAAAACAGTAGATAATATAGCATGGAGCAATCAAAAATTATAGATACGTTGGAGACGTGTCAGGCGTGTGCAGATTCCTCATGCCAGCATGACCAAGTCGTCGATGCCATAACCAGCCTTCTGAAGCTTTTGCAAGTAGACATGTAGCAGGTTGTGGTCCTGTAGAGAAATCAATAATATACAAATCTCCTCTCCTAAAGCCTTCGAAGACTTTGGAATTGTCAGCTTCCATGATCAAAACACAACAATACTTGCCAAATACAACAACCATATCAAGATCACAAAGCATTGAGATAGACATGAGGTTGAACCCTAAGGACTCGACAAGCATGACTTTGTCCATGTGTCGACCCTTTGAGATTGCAACCTTACCTAGACCCAATACCTTGCATTTGCCTTTGTCACCGTAGGTGATATGCTTCAGATGTGATGGAGATAAAGCAGAGTCCATCAATAAGCTCCTGTCACCAGTCATGTGATTTGTACATCCACTATTGAGGACCCACTCAGTGGCTTTGGGTTGATCATCCTGCAGATGAATTAGTGCAACTTACGAACTCATATACTTCATTAGTGAAGAATATGGTATCAATTTCATCAAGCAATAGAACAGATAAAGTAGTAGGAGGACGTGAGAAATGAAAATTCATTTCTTCATGATTAGCTTGCGTCCTTTCAAGCAAATTCAGGTCTCCAGCAAATTTTTCAGACGATTAAGTTTGTCTGGAGACCTGACCCTGTATAAGAGGTTAGTTCTTTTTCTTCACCACCCACATCTGAAGGGGTGGCAAAGAGTTCATCATTCTGCGAGCTCCATAAGAGAAAGGTGGCATAGATGCCAATCCATTTTGTTTCACATAAGAGGGCTTAGGGTAAGCATAAGAGTAAGTAGAGAAATTCTTCGAGGACTTATGAACATAATGATTTGAAGAATAAAGCACATATCCATAATCCTTAGATCTTCCCTGTGAAACAGACGGGTTAGCACAATGATGCTCATATGAGGACTTTGATCCTTTTGGGGAATTTGATCCACGTGAGGAGTTTGGTCCGTATGAGGACTTGGATCCATATGAAGAATTTGATCTAGGGTTCCTATTCTTCACAGGTGGTGTCATGATGACATTCACCTGAAGATTTTCAAGGCACCTTTTGGGAACCCAGATTTTCTTCACCATTCTGATTTTTGAACAGTTTATAATTGGAGTCAAATGACTCATTAGAAGAATATGAAGATTCACATGTAAAGCCAGATAAAGTAGATGGATCCACTGAAGGTCCCTTTGCAGCAACCCATGAGGTTTTGGGATATTGCTTAGGTTTCCAGTAGGTCCCATCAGCATTGAGTTTCCTCTCAAAGGCAATACCCTCTTTCCTAGGGTTCCTGTTGAGGATCTTCTTTTTAAGCACGTCACAAAGAGCCTGATGCCCTTTGAGGCTTTTGTACATGCCTGTTATATACAATTCCTTCAGCCATGCATCATCAGTGATACTAGAAATGTCCTCAGATGAGGAATTAGTGATAGCAGAGGCAGTTGAAGAATTTCCAGCAATGGAAGTATTTGAGCATTCAGGTGAAGAATTAGCAGTTTCATGTTCAATGCACTTCAAACATGGAGGAACAAATTCATCCTGAGTAGCGCTGATCTATTGAGCAAGTAATGAATCACGCTCCTTCTGAAGATCTTCATAACTCACTCTTAACTGCTCAAGATCTTGCTTTCTTTGAAGAAATTCATAAGAAAGCTTCTCATGATCAGATAGGAGAGTGTTATGATGACCTTGAAGATTGTCAAACTTGTACTGAAGTCTCTGAAGATTTTCAGTCAAAATTTTAGTGCGATCCATTTCCTCGCCCAACATATCATCGCTTTTATCTAGCATGTTTTGAACCTTTTCAAAAGCCTTTTGTAGTTTCACAGCAATCTTAGCAAGTTTAGAATAGCTGGGTTTGAGGTTTTCAACAGATTCATCCTCACTAGATTTAGAGGAGGGATATTTGAGTAGCTTTGATCCTTTTGCCATCAAGCAATAGGTGGGAGCGTAGTCCTCATCGCCGTCATCAGTAGTTTTGGGGAGGTCCTTTTCTTCAGAGTTGAAGATGGACTTGCTGACGAACATGGTAGCGAGGGCTAGGCTCGCCACACCAGAGTCTGACTCCTCAGATTCCTCCTCTTCCTCATTTTCCTTATATTCAGCCTCAGAGTCCATTTCCTTGCCAATGAATGCCTGAGCCTTCTTGGAGCTGCTCTTCTTGTAAGATGAGGACCTTGAAGACTTTGATGACGAGGACTTTGAAGATTTCTTCTTATTCTTTGAATCATCAGAACTGTAATCCTTGTACTTCTTCTTCTTTGATTCCTTTTCCCACTGAGGACAATCTTCAATGTAGTGTCCGTGTTTCTTGCATTTGTGACAGAGTCTCTTCTTGTAATAATGGGATGAGGAATCTGATCTCAAATCACCACTTCTTGAGGATTTACCAAAGCGACCACGTCTTGAGAACTTCTAAAACTTCCTCACGAGCATTCTAGCTCTTGGCTCAGTTCTTCAGGGTCACCAAGGCTGCTGCTAGAATCTTCACCTTCAGATTCAGACATTGCCTTGGCCTTCAGAGCCCATGATCTACCATGACTTGGTCCATAGAGATCTCTCTTCCCAGCAATCTAGAACTCATGAGTGTTTAATCTCTCGAGGATATCAGCGGGATCAAGTGACTTATAGTCTCCACGTTCTTGTATCATCAATGCCAAGGTATCAAATGAGGAATCAAGCGATCTCAGCAATTTCTTCACCACCTCATGGTCTATGATATCAGTGGCACCAAGTGCTTGATGCTCATTTGAGATGTCAGTGAGGCGATCGAAGGTTTGCTAAACATTTTCATTGTCGAGTCTTTTGAAGCGGTTGAAGAGATTGAGAAGAACGTCAACTCGAGAGTCACGTTGTGTTGAGACTCCCTCATTGACCTTGGACAACCTGTCCTAGATAAGCTTAGCTGCCTCCAAAGCACTCACTCTGCCATACTACCCTTTGCTCAGATGGCCACATATGATGTTCTTCGCTTGAGAGTCGAGTTGCTTGAATCTCTTCACATCAGCAGCGTTGATGGTAGGAGTGACAGAGGGGACGCCATTTTCCACAACGTACCAGAGATCATTGTCAATTGCCTCAAGATGCATGCACATCTTATTCTTCCAGTAAGGGTAGTCCGTCCCATCGAAGGTAGGACACCCAGCGGAAACCTTGATCATATCTGCGGTCAACATAACTAAAACTCCAGGCGGTTAAACCAAAATCACATAGAAAAAGAGAGTACCTTGCTCTGATACCACTTGAAAGTGCGTTACATCGACTAGAGGGGGGTGAATAGGCGATTTTTATGAATTCTTCACTGAGGAATTTGCGGGTGAGGAAATTCCTGAGTGAAGAACTACTTGCAGCGGAATAAGTACTCAGAAGTAAACATAACAGAACAAGATCATGGTCTTCATGATGAAATGAAAACAAGCACAGAGTACAGAAAGCGTAAACACAGGATAAACAAAATGAAGACAAACAGGTTGACAAAATTGAGCTGAGGAAATAGAGAAAGTCTTCAGCCAAAGTCTTCAAACAGATATGAACAAGCACACAACAGAGATATGAGGAAATAGAAGGGTTGAGGAATTGGAACAACGTAGATTGGTGAAGACAATGATTTGGTAGACCAGTTCCAACTGCTGTTTCAGTTGTACGTCTGGTTAGGGCAGCTAAGTATTTAAACATGAGGAAACACAGTCCCGGACATCCAGTCCTGAACACGCAGCTCAGGAAACTCAGTCCTCACCGTATTCCCCTTGAGCTAAGGTCACACAGAACTCGCCCAATCACTCGTGGTAAGTCTTTGGGTGACTTCCAAACCTTCACAGACTCAGTCTCTCGGCGATCCACAATTTCCCCTTGGATGCTCTAGACCATGATGCCTAACCGTCTGGAAGATGCACAGTCTTCAAAGGTAACAAGAGTCGGATCCATGCAGGATCAATCTCTTCAGTGATGCTCAATCACTTTGGGTTTGTAGGTGTTTGGGTTTGGGTTTTCCTCACTTGATGATTTTCACTCAAAGTCCTCGGAGGATGGGATGCTCTCAAATGACAAGTGTCAGTTTCTCTCAGAGTAGGCAACAATCTAGTGGTTGTAGGGGGCGGCTATTTATAGCCTAGGGAGCAGCCTGACATGATAAGACATAAATGCCCTTCAATGATATGACCGTTAGGTGGGTAGATATTTTGGGACAGCTGGTGCATAGCACCGCAACGGTCAGAATTTTGAGTATCAAATTCCTCAGGGCTATCATGTTCCTCACAGTGTAGGCAATCCGCACTGGCGAATTCCTAACTCCTCAGTTAGAACAAATTCCTCAGAGACCAGAAGAACTTCGTCTCTGTCACTGAAGAAATTTGACTGAACTGTATGAGATTTCCATTGGCTTCACTCGAAGGGATTGGTAGATGTAGGATTTGAGTTGAGAATCACTTGGAAATTTTTCCTTAGTATTTCCTCGACCCCCTTTAACAGTACGGTGTTTCCTATGACTCAAGAAAGAGAAAATGAAACTACGAAAACAAAAGTCTTCACGCTTCATGTTCCTTGAATGAATACCACGTCTTCAGGATCACACCAATTTCTTCACTTTGAAAGTCTTCAGAAAGTCTTCAGAAATCCAAAGTCTTCAGTCGAAGAACTTCACTTTTAGGGGTCAACTTTCTCTGTCAATATCAAACGCCTCATAGATTTATATACCTCTGTACACTCACAAACACATTAGTCCCTTAACTTATAAGTCTTCATTACACCAAAATCACTAAGGGGCACTAGATGCACTTACAATACATAGTGCTCCTTTTGTGGTGAAGAAGAGGTTATTGATGATGTAGGCTTGTCTTCCAGCATCGAGCGCAGGAGATGCTCCAACTTACGAATAATGCCCTTGAGTGCGATGATATAATCTTGCAACAGAATTTTTTCACGAGTTAGATACTTGTTCTGCACCCAAGCTATTTAAATCATCTTGAAAGCTTCAATTTCAGTAGGGGTAAGAAGATTGTGATGAAATTGAAGGAGGTCTTCTTCTCCTGCTGCCGGAGCTTGATCCTCCGTTGCCTTCTTGATCCCATCATCCTTGTTGATCTCCCCGGGTTCTTCTCTCTTCTGCTCTATCTTCATTAGCCAAGCATCGTCGCCCTCATTGTTGGAGGAAGGGTACGACATGATGCCTAGCCTTGACAACTCTGGCAGAAAACAACTCGAAACAAAAATAGAGGATAATCACGTGGTAGGTGGTCAAAACCTTCGGTAGATTATATAATGAATTTTTACTGACCAAAAGAAGTATCGTACAAGAAAATGGAGTCTGGAGGGCACACAAGGTGCCCACGAGGCAGGGGGTGCGCCCTCCACCCTCGTGGATGCCTAGTGTTCTTTCTAGACTGCTTCTTATTTTCCTATTTTCTTAAATATTCCAAAACGGGGAAAATGCTATTAGAACTATTTTGGAGTCGGTTTACTTACCGTACCACATACCTCTTCCTTTTCGGAGGCTGAAATGTTCTGGAAGGTGTCCCTTATATACTCCTTCGGGGTAACAGTTTCAATAACATTAGTTTCAACATTTATAGGATTACCTGAGATATAATGTTTGATTCTTTGACCGTTCACCACCCTTGGATTTGTGCCTTCAAAGTTGTTGATTTTTTGGCACTGGAACGGTAGACCTCCTTGATAACGTAAGGACCTTCCCATTTAGCAAGGACTTTTCCCGCAAAAAATCTTAAACGAGAGTTGTATAACAATACATAATCACCTACATTAAACTCGCGTTTTTGTATCCTTTTGTCATGCCATCTTTTAACTTTTTCTTTAAACAGTTTGGCATTCTCATAGGCATGGGTTCTGCATTCATCAAGTGATCTAATGTCAAATAGTCTCTTCTCACCGGTAAGTTTGAAATCATAATTGAGCTATTTAGTGGCCCAATATGCCTTATGTTCTAGTTCGAGAGGTAAATGACATGCTTTTCCATAAACCATCTTATACGGAGACATACCCTTTGGATTTTTATATGCAGTTCGATAGGCCCATAATGCATCATCAAGTTTCTTGGACATATTCTTTCTAGATCTATTAACAGTCTTTTGTAAAATTAATTTAAGCTCTCTATTACTCAGTTCTACTTGACCACTAGAGTATGGATGATATGGAGATGCAATTCTATGATTAATATCATACTTAGCAAGCATTTTACGAAAAGCACCATGAATAAAATGTGAACCACCATCAGTCATTAAATATGTAGGGACTCCAAACCTCGGAAAAATAACTTCTTTAAGCATCTCAATAGAGGTGTTATGATCAGCACTACTGGTTGGAATAGCTTCTACCCACTTAGTAACGTAATCAACTACAACTAAAATATGTGTATACCCATTAGAGGAAGGACACAGTCCCATATAATCAAAGCCCCAAACATCAAATGGTTCAATAAGAAGTGAATAAGTCATAGACATTTCTTGACGTCTACTAATATTACCAATTCTTTGACATTCATCACAAGACAAGACAAACTTACGGGCATCCTTGAAGAGAGTAGGCCAATAAAAACCAGATTGCAATACCTTATGTGCAGTTCTATCTCCAGCGTGGTGTCCTCCATAAGCCTCGGAGTGACACTTGCGTAGGATTTCTTCCTGTTCATGCTCAGGTACACAACTTCTAATAACACCATCTACTCCTTTTTTATAAAGGTGTGGGTCATCCCAGAAGTAATGGCTTAAATCATAGACAAACTTTTCTTTTTCTGGTATGTGAAACTAGGTGGTATAAATTTAGCAACAATGTAATTAATATAATCAACATACCATGGAGCAGTACAAGAAGCATTTATGATAGCTAATTGTTCATCAGGAAAGCTATCATCAATAGGTAGTGGTGAAGGAAATATGCCCTAGAGGCAATAATAAACTTACTATTTATTTCCTTATAATCATGATAAATGTTTATTATTCATGCTAGAATTGTATTAAACCGGAAACATAATACACGTGTGAATACATAGACAAACAAAGTGTCACTAGTATGCCTCTACTTGACTAGCTCGTTAATCAAAGACGGTTATGTTTCCTAACCATGAACAATGAGTTGTTATTTGATTAATGGGATCACATCATTAAGAGAATGATCTGATTGACATGACCCATTCCATTAGCTTAGCACCCGATCGTTTAGTATGTTGCTATTGCTTTCTTCATGACTTATACATGTTCCTATAACTATGAGATTATGCAACTCCCGTTTACCGGAGGAAAACTTTGGGTACTACCAAACGTCACAACGTAACTGGGTGATTATAAAGGAGTACTACAGATGTCTCCAAAGGTACATGTTGGGTTGGCGTATTTTGAGATTAGGTTTTGTCACTCCGATTGTCGGAGAGGTATCTCTGGGCCCTCTCGGTAATGCACATCACTTAAGCCTGGCAAGCATTGCAACTAAATGAGTTAGTTGCGGGATGATGTATTATAGAACGAGTAAAGAGACTTACCGGCAACGAGATTGAACTAGGTATTGGAATACCGACGATCGAATCTCGGGCAAGTAACATACCGATGACAAAGGGAACGACGTATGTTGTTATGCGGTCTGACCGATAAAGATCTTCGTAGAATATGTAGGAGCCAATATGGGCATCCAGGTCCCTCTATTGGTTATTGACCGGAGACGTGTCTCGGTCATGTCTACATTGTTCTCGAACCCGTAGGGTCCGCACGCTTAAGGTTACGATGACAGTTATATTATGAGTTTATGCATTTTGATGTACCGAAGGTTGTTCGGAGTCCCAGATGTGATCACGGACATGACGAGGAGTCTCGAAATGGTCGAGACATAAAGATTGATATATTGGAAGCCTATGTTTGGATATCGGAAGTGTTCCGAGTGAAATCGGGATTTTACCGGAGTACTGGGAGGTTACCGGAACCCCCCGGGAGCTATATGGGCCATGATGGGCCTTTGTGGAAAAGAGAAGAGTCAGCCCCTCATGGGCCACACGCCCCTTCCCTCCCTTGGTCCGAATAGGACAAGGAGAGGGGGCCGGCCCCTCTCTCTCTTTTCCCCCCTCCGCGAATCCTATTCCAACTAGGACTGGGGGGGGGGAATCCTACTCCCAGAGGGAGTAGGACTCTCCTGGCGCGCCCTCCTTGGCCAGCCAGCCTCCCCCCTTTGGTCCTTTATATACTGAGGCAGAGGCACCCTAGAGACACACAAGTTGATCCACGTGATCTTTTCCTTAGCCGTGTGCGGCGCCCCCAGCCACCATAGTCCTCGATAATATTGTAGCGGTGCTTAGGCGAAGCCCTGCAGCAGTAGTACATCAACATCGTCACCACGCCGTCGTGCTGACGGAACTCTTCCCCGACACTTTGCTGGATCGGAATCCGGGGATTGTCATCGAGCTGAACGTGTGCTAGAACTCGGAGGTGTCGTAGTTTCGGTGCTTGATCGGTCGGATCATGAAGACGTACGACTACATCAACCAAACGCTTCCGTTGTCGATCTACTAGGTATGTAGATCACACTCCCCCCCGCTCGTTGCTATGCATCACATGATCTTGCGTGTGCGTAGGAATTTTTTCGAAATTACTACGTTCCCCAACAGTGGCATCCGAGCCTAGGTTTTATATGTTGATGTTATTTGCACGAGTAGAACACAAGTGAGTTGTGGGCGATATAAGTCATACTGCTTACCAGCATGTCATACTTTGGTTCGGCGGTATTGTTGGATGAAGCAGCCCAGACCGACATTACGCGTACGCTTACGCGAGACCGGTTCTCCCGACGTGCTTTGCACAGAGGTGGCTTGTGGGTGACAATTTCTCCAACTTTAGTTGAACTGAGTGTGGCTACGCCCGGTCCTTGCGAAGGTTAAAACAGCACCAACTTGACAAACTATCGTTGTGGTTTTGATGCGTAGGTAAGATTGGTTCTTGCTTAAGCCCGTAGCAGCCACGTAAAACTTGCAACAACAAAGTAGAGGACGTCTAACTTGTTTTTGCAGGGCATGTTGTGATGTGATATGGTCAAGACATGATGCTGAATTTTATTGTATGAGATGATCATGTTTTGTAACCGAGTTATCGGCAACCGGCAGGAGCCATATGGTTGTCGCTTTATTGTATGCAATGCAATCGCGATGTAATGCTTTACTTTATCACTAAACGGTAGCGATAGTTGTGGAAGCACAAGCTTGGCGAGGCGACAACGATGCTACGATGGAGATCAAGGTGGCACGCCGGTGACGATGGTGATCACGACGGTGCTTCGGAGATGGAGATCACAAGCACAAGATGATGATGGCCATATCATATCACTTATATTGATTGCATGTGATGTTTATCTTTTATGCATCATATCTTGCTTTGATTGACGGTAGCATTATAAGATGATCTCTCACTAATTATCAAGAAGTGTTCTCCCTGAGTATGCACCGTTGCGAAAGTTCTTCGTGCTGAGACACCAAGTGATGATCGGGTGTGATAGGTTCTACGTTCAAATACAACGGGTGCAAAACAGTTGCACACGTGGAATACTCAGGTTATACTTGACGAGCCAAGCATATACAGATATGGCCTCGGAACACGGAGACCGAAAGGTCGAGCGTGAATCATATAGTAGATATGATCAACATAATGATGTTCACCAATGAAACTACTCCATCTCACGTGATGATCGGACATGGTTTAGTTGATTTGGATCACGTAATCACTTAGAGGATTAGAGGGATGTCTATCTAAGTGGGAGTTCTTTAAGTAAATTAATTGAACTTAAATTTATCATGAAACTTAGTACCTGATAAGTATCTTGCTCATTTATGCTTGTTTGTAGATAGATGGATCGTGCTGTTGTTCCGTTGAATTTTAATGCGTTCCTTGAGAAAGCAAAGTTGAAAGATGATGGAAGCAATTACACGGACTGGGTCCGTAACTTGAGGATTATCCTCATTGCTGCACAGAAGAATTACGTCCTGGAAGCACCGCTGGGTGCCAAGCCTGCTGCAGGAGTAACGCTGGATGTTATGAACATCTGGTAGAGCAAAGCTGATGACTACTCGATAGTTCAGTGTGCCATGCTTTACGGCTTAGAATCGGGACTTCAACGACGTTTTGAACGTCATGGAGCATATGAGATGTTCCAGGAGTTGAAGTTAATATTTCAAGCAAATGCCCGGATCGAGAGATATGAAGTCTCCAATAAGTTCTATAGCTGCAAGATGGAGGAGAACAGTTCTGTTAGTGAGCATATACTCAAAATGTCTGGGTATAATAATCACTTGATTCAATTGGGAGTTAATCTTCCAGATGATTGCGTCATTGACAGAATTCTCCAATCACTGCCACCAAGCTACAAGAGCTTCGTGATGAACTATAATATGCAAGGGATGAATAAGACTATTCCCGAGCTCTTCGCGATGCTAAAAGCTGCGGAGGTAGAAATCAAGAAGGAGCATCAAGTGTTGATGGTCAACAAAACCACTAGTTTCAAGAAAAAGGGCAAAGGAAAGAAGAAGGGGAACTTCAAAAAGAACGGCAAGCAAGTTGCTACTCAAGAGAAGAAACCCAAACCTGGACCTAAGCCTGAAACTGAGTGCTTCTATTGCAAGCAGACTGGTCACTGGAAGCGGAACTGCCCCAAGTATTTGGCGGATAAGAAGGATGGCAAGGTGAACAAAGGTATATGTGATATACATGTTATTGGTGTGTACCTTACTAATGCTCGCAATAGCACCTGGGTATTTGATACTAGTTCTGTTGCTAATATTTGCAACTCGAAACAGGGACTACGAATCAAGCGAAGATTGGTTAAGGATGAGGTGACGATGCGCGTGGGAAACGGTTCCAAAGTTGATGTGATCGCAGTCGGCACGCTACCTCTACATCTACCTTCGGGATTAATATTAGACCTAAATAATTGTTATTTGGTGCCAGCGTTAAGCATGAACATTATACCTGTATCTTGTTTGATGCGAGACGGTTATTCATTTAAATCAGAGAATAGTGGTTGTTCTATTTATATGAGTAATATCTTTTATGGTCATGCACCCTTGAAGAGTGGTCTATTATTGTTGAATCTCGATAGTAGTAACACACATATTCATAATGTTGAAGCCAAAAGATGCAGAGTTGATAATGATAGTGCAACTTATTTGTGGCACTGCCGTTTAGGTCATATCGGTGTAAAGCGCATGAAGAAACTCCATACTGATGGACTTTTGGAACCACTTGATTATGAATCACTTGGTACTTGCGAACCGTGCCTCATGGGCAAGATGACCAAAACACCATTCTCCGGTACTATGGAGAGAGCAACAGATTTGTTGGAAATCATACATACAGATGTATGTGGTCCGATGAATATTGAGGCTCGTGGCGGATATCGTTATTTTCTCACCTTCACAGATGATTTGAGCAGATATGGGTATATCTACTTAATGAAACATAAGTCCGAAACATTTGAAAAGTTCAAAGAATTTCAGAGTGAAGTTGAAAATCATCGTAACAAGAAAATAAAGTTTCTACATCTGATCGTGGAGGAGAATATTTGAGTTACGAGTTTGGTGTACATTTGAAAAATTGTGGAATAGTTTCGCAACTCACGCCACCCGGAACACCACAGCGTAATGGTGTGTCCGAACGTCGTAATCGTACTTTACTAGATATGGTGCGATCTATGATGTCTCTTATTGATTTACCGCTATCGTTTTGGGGGTACGCTCTAGAGACGGCCGCATTCACGTTAAATAGGGCACCATCAAAATCCGTTGAGACGACGCCTTATGAACTGTGGTTTGGCAAG
The DNA here is from genome assembly GCF_056163025.1 of Triticum urartu. Classification (NCBI taxonomy): domain Eukaryota; kingdom Viridiplantae; phylum Streptophyta; class Magnoliopsida; order Poales; family Poaceae; genus Triticum; species Triticum urartu. The sequence continues at coordinate 168,392,347 of NC_141876.1, read as the reverse complement.
AAACCAAAGTTGTCGTTTCTAAAAGTTTGGGGCTGCGATGCTTATGTGAAAAAGCTTCAACCTGATAAGCTCGAACCCAAATCGGAGAAATGTGTCTTCATAGGATATCCAAAGGAAACTATTGGATACACCTTCTATCACAGATCCGAAGGAAAGACTTTTGTTGCTAAATTTGGAAACTTTCTAGAGAAGGAGTTTCTCTCGAAAGAAGTGAGTCGGAGGAAAGTAGAACTTGACGAGGTAACTGTACCTGCTCCCTTATTGGAAAGTAGTGCATCACAGAAAACTGTTTCTGTGACACCTACACCAGTTAGTGAGAAAGCTAATGATAATGATCATGAAACTTCAGAACAAGATACTACTGAACCTCGTAGATCCCAGAGTAAGATCCGTGCCAGAGTGGTACGGTAATCCTGTTCTGGAAGTCATGCTACTAGATCATGATGAACCTACGAACTATGAAGAAGCGATGGTGAGCCCAGATTCCGTAAAGTGGCTTGAAGCCATGAAATCTGAGATGGGATCCATGTATGAGAACAAAGTATGGACTTTGGTTGACTTGCCCGATGATCGACAAGCAATTGAGAATAAATGGATCTTCAAGAGGAAGACTAACGCTGACGGTAATATTACTGTCTACAAAGCTCGACTTGTCGCAAAAGGTTTTCGGCAAGTTCAAGGGATTGACTACGATGAGACCTTCTCACCCGTAGCGATGCTTAAGTCTGTCCGAATCATGTTAGCAATTGCCGCATTTTATGATTATGAAATTTGGCAGATGGATGTCAAAACTGCATTCCTGAATGGATTTCTGGAAGAAGAGTTGTATATGATGCAACCAGAAGGTTTTGTCGATCCAAAGGGAGCTAATAAAGTGTGCAAGCTCCAGCGATCCATTTATGGACTGGTGCAAGCCTCTCGGAGTTGGAATAAATGTTTTGATAGTGTGATCAAAGCATTTGGTTTTATACAGACTTTTGGAGAAGCCTGTATTTACAAGAAAGTGAGTGGGAGCTCTGTAGCATTTCTGATATTATATGTGGATGACATATTACTAATTGGAAATGATGTAGAATTTCTGGATAGCATAAAAGGATACTTGAATAAAAGTTTTTCAATGAAATACCTCGGTGAAGCTGCTTACATATTAGGCATTAAGATCTATAGAGATAGATCAAGACACTTAATTGGACTTTCACAAACCACATACCTTGACAAAGTTTTGAAGAAGTTCAAAATAGATCAAGCAAAGAAAGGGTTCTTGCCTGTGTTACAAGGTGTGAAGTTGAGTAAGACTCAATGACCGACCACTGCAGAAGATAGAGAGAATATGAAAGATGTTCCCTATGCATCAGCCATAGGATCTATCATGTATGCAATGCTGTGTACCAAACCTGATGTGTGCCTTACTATAAGTCTAGCAGGGAGGTACCAAAGTAATCCAGGAGTGGATCACTGAACAACGGTCAAGAACATCCTGAAATACCTGAAAAGGACTAAGGATATGCTTCTCGTATATGGAGGTGACAAAGAGCTCATCGTAAAAGGTTACGTTGATGCAAGCTTTGACAATGATCCGGACGATTCTAAATCGCAAACCGGATACGTGTTTACATTAAACGGTGGGGCTGTAAGTTGGTGCAGTTCTAAACAAAGCATTGTAGCGGGATCTACATGTGAAGCGGAGTACATAGCTGCTTCAGAAGCAGCAAATGAAGGAGTGTGGATGAAGGAGTTCATATCCGATCTAGGTGTCATACCTAGTGCATCGGGTCCAATGAAAATCTTTTGTAACAATACTGGTGCAATTGCCTTGGCAAAGGAATCCAGATTTCACAAGAGAACCAAGCACATCAAGAGACGCTTCAATTCCATCTGGGATCTAGTCCAGGTGGGAGACATAGAGATTTGCAAGATACATATGGATCTGAATATTGCAGACCCGTTGACTAAGCCTCTTCCACGAGCAAAACATGATCAGCACCAAGGCTACATGGGTGTTAGAATCATTACTGTGTAATCTAGATTATTGACTCTAGTGCAAGTGGGAGACTGAAGGAAATATGCCCTAGAGGCAATAATAAAGTTATTATTTATTTCCTTATAATCATGATAAATGTTTATTATTCATGCTAGAATTTTATTAAACCGGAAACATAATACACGTGTGAATACATAGACAAACAAAGTGTCACTAGTATGCCTCTACTTGACTAGCTCGTTAATCAAAGATGGTTATGTTTCCTAACCATGAACAATGAGTTGTTATTTGATTAACGGGATCACATCATTAAGAGAATGATCTGATTGACATGACCCATTCTATTAGCTTAGCACCCGATCGTTTAGTATGTTGCTATTGCTTTCTTCATGACTTATACATGTTCCTATAACTATGAGATTATGCAACTTACTGGAGGAACACTTTGGGTACTACCAAACGTCACAACGTAACTGGGTGATTATAAAGGAGTACTACAGGTGTCTCCAAAGGTACATGTTGGGTTGGCGTATTTTGAGATTAGGTTTTGTCACTCCGATTGTCGGAGAGGTATCTCTGGGCCCTCTCGGTAATGCACATCACTTAAGCCTTGCAAGCATTGCAACTAAATGAGTTAGTTGCGGGATGATGTATTACAGAACGAGCAAAGAGACTTACCGGCAACGAGATTGAACTAGGTATTGGAATACCGACGATCGAATCTCGGGCAAGTAACATACCGATGACAAAGGGAACGACGTATGTTGTTATGCGGTCTGACCGATAAAGATCTTCGTAGAATATGTAGGAGCCAATATGGGCATCCAGGTCCCGCTATTGGTTATTGACCGGAGACGTGTCTCGGTCATGTCTACATTGTTCTCGAACCCGTAGGGTCCGCACTCTTAAGGTTACGATGACAGTTATATTACGAGTTTATGCATTTTGATGTACCGAAGGTTGTTCGGAGTCCCGGATGTGATCACGGACATGACGAGGAGTATCGAAATGGTCGAGACATAAAGATTGATATATTGGAAGCCTATGTTTGGATATCGGAAGTGTTCCGAGTGAAATCGGGATTTTATCGGAGTACCGGGAGGTTACCGGAACCCCCCGGGAGCTATATGGGCCATGATGGGCCTTAGTGGAAAAGAGAAGAGGCAGCCCCTCATGGGCCGCGCGCCCCTCCCCTCCCTTGGTCCGAATAGGACAGGAAAAGGGGGCCGGCCCCTCTCTCTCTTTTCCCCCCTCCGCGAATCCTATTCCAACTAGGATTGGAGGGGGGGGAATCCTACTCCCAGAGGGAGTAGGACTCTCCTGGCGCGCCCTCCTTGGCCGGCCAGCCTCCCCCCCTTTGGTCCTTTATATACTGAGGCAGAGGCACCCTAGAGACACACAAGTTGATCCACGTGATCTTTTCCTTAGCCGTGTGCGGCGCCCCCAGCCTCCATAGTCCTCGATAATATTGTAGCGGTGCTTAGGCGAAGCCCTGCAGCAGTAGTACATCAAGATCGTCACCACGCCGTCGTGCTGACGGAACTCTTCCCCGACACTTTGCTGGATCGGAGTCCGGGGATCGGCATCGATCTGAACATGTGCTAGAACTCGGAGGTGCCGTAGTTTCGGTGCTTGATCGGTCGGATCATGAAGACGTACGACTACATCAACCAAATGCTTCCGTTGTCGATCTACTAGGTATGTAGATCACACTCCCCCCCGCTCGTTGCTATGCATCACATGATCTTGCGTGTGCGTAGGAATTTTTTTGAAATTACTACGTTCCCTAACAAGTGGGTCATCAAGAACATTCTCTAACCTAGACAAGTTGTCTACAACAGGGTTCTTAGCTCCCTTTCTATCAATAATATGCAAATCAAATTCTTGTCGTAGGAGAACCCATCTAATAAGTCTAGGTTTAGCATATTTTCCATAAGATATTTAATAGCAGCATGATCAGTGTGAACATTTACTTTAGAATCAACAATATAAGGTCTGAACTTATCACAAGCAAATACAACTGCTAAAAATTCCTTTTTAGTAGTAGCATAATTTCTCTGGGCACTATCTTGAGTTTTACTAGCATATTGGATAACATTTAATTTCTTATCAACTCTTTGTCCTAAAACAGCACCTACAACATAATCACTAGCATCACACATAATTTCAAAGGGTAAATTCCAATCAGGAGGCTGAACAATAGGTGCAGAAATCAAAGCTTTCTTAAGTATTTCAAATGCTTCTACACAATCATCATCAAAGACAAAAGGAACATCTTTTTGTAAGAGATTAGTTAGAGGACTAGAAATTTTTGAGAAGTCTTTAATGAACCTCCTATGAAAACTGGCATGACCAAGGAAACTTATTATACCTTTAATGTCCTTAGGACACGACATCTTTTCAATAGCATCAACTTTAGCTTTATCAACTTCAATACCCCTTTTAGAAATTTTATGCCCCAAGACAATGCCTTCATTAACCATAAAGTGGCACTTCTCCCAATTCAAGACAAGATTAGTTTCTTCACATCTCTGCAAAACTCGATCAAGGTTGCTTAAGCAATCATCAAAAGAAGTTCCATATATGTAAAAATCATCCATGAAAACCTCAACAATATTTTCACAAAAGTCAGAGAGTATAGTGGTCATACATCTTTGAAAGGTAGGAGGTGCATTACATAAACCAAATGGCATACGTCTATAAGCAAAGGTACCAAAAGGGCAAGTAAAAGTGGTCTTTTCTTGATCCTATTTTGACACAGGTATTTGAGAGAAACCGGAATAACCATATAGAAAGCAAAAATGTGTATGTTTGGATAATCTTTCTAGCATTTGATCAATAAAAGGTAAAGGGTAATGATCCTTTTTAGTAGCTTTATTTAGTTTGCGGAAATCAATTACCATTCTATAACCTGTAACAATTCTATATGGGATCAATTCATCTTTATCATTAGGAACAACAGTAATACCTCTCTTCTTAGGGACACAATGGACATGACTTACCCACTGACTATCAGCAACGGGATAAATTATACCTGCCTCCCGAAGCTTTAGTATTTCTTTTCTTACCACTTCTTTCATCTTAGGATTTAACCATTGTTGGTGATCAACAACCGGTTTAGCATCTTTCTCCAATTTTATTTTGTGCTGGCATAGAGTGGGACTAATGCCCTTAAGATCATCAAGAGTATATGCAATAGCAGCACAGTGCTTCTTTAGAGTTTTCAATAATTTCTGTTCTTCCTACTCTGAAAGGTTAGCACTAATAATAACATGATATATCTTCTTTTCATCAAGATAAGCATATTTAAGAGTATCTGGTAATGGTTTAAGCTCAAACATGGGATCACCCTTGGGTGGAGGAGGATCCCCTAGAATTTCGATAGGCAAGTTGTGTTTCAAAATAGGTCCATGTTTAAAGAATACTTCATCTATTTCCCTTCTTTCATTCATAAACATATCATTTTCATGGTCTAGCAAATATTGTTCTAAAGGATCATTAGGAGGCACGGCAATAGAAGCAAGACCAATAATTTCATCTTTACCAGGCAATTCTTTATCATGGGGTTGTCTACAAAATTTTGCAAAATTAAAATCATGAGACATATCCCCTAAACCAACATAAACAATATCCTTTTTGCAGTCTATCTTAGCATTAACCATATTCAAGAAGGGTCTACCAAATAGAATGGGACAAAAGTCATCTTGTGGAGAACCAAGAACAAGAAAATCAGCAGGATATTTAACTTTCCCACACAAGACTTCAACATCTCTAACAATCCCAACCAGTGAAATAGTATCTCTATTGGCAAGCTTAATTGTAACATCAATACCTTCTAACTTAGTAGGTGCAATATCATGCATAATTTATTCATATAAAGAATGAGGTATTACACTAGCACTAGCACCCATATCACACAAGCCGTGATAGAAATGATCTCCTATTTTAATAGAAATAACAGGCATGCCTACAATAGGTCTATGTTTATTTTTAGTATCGGGTCTAGCAATTCTAGCAGCTTCATCACAAAAGTAAATATTATGCCCATCAATATTATCGGCCAACAGATCTTTAACCATAGCAACACTAGGTTGAACTCTAATTTGCTCAGAGGGTGTAGGTGTTCTAGTATTACTCTTACGAACCACAGGTGAAGCTTTAGCATGATCCTTTATTCTAATAGGGAAAGGTGGTTTCTCAATATAAACGGTAGGAACACTAGGATCAACATTATAAGTGATAATCTTTTCTTCAACTTTAATAGGTTCAACTACTTTTACTTCAATGGAGGATGATATTTAATCCACTTCTCCTTAGGGAGATCAACATGAGTAGCAAATGATTCACAGAAAGAAGCTACTATCTTAGTGTCAAGTCCATATTTAGTGCTAAATTCACGAAAAGCATCGGTATTCATAAAAGATTTAACACAATCAAACTTAGGTGTTATACCTTACTCCTTACCTTCATCGAGTTCCTAATCTTCAGAGTTGCGTTTAATTCTTTCCAATAAATCCCATTTGAATTCAATAGTCTTCATCATAAAAGAACCAGTACAAGAAGTATCGAGGATGGAGCGATTATTGAGAGAAAGCCGAGCATAAAAATTTTGAATAATAATTTCTCTTGAGAGCTCATGATTGGGCAATGAATATAACATTGACTTAAGCCTCCCCAAGCTTGAGCGATGATTTATCCTTCGCGAAGCCAAAAATTATATATATAATTACGATCACGATGAACCAGATGCATAGGATAAAACTTCTGATGAAATTCCAATTTCAATCGGTTGTAGTTCCATGATCCTATATCATCACATAGCCTAAACCATGTCAATGCATTTCCCTTCAAATATAAAGGGAGGACCTTCTTCTTGATAACATCCTCAGGCATACCTGCAAGCTTAAATAATCCACAAACTTCATCCACATAGATTAAGTGCAAATCGGGATGCAATGTTTCGTCTCCTGTAAAAGGATTAGCTAGCAGTTTCTCTATCATACCCGAAGGTATTTCAAAGTAAACATTTTCAGTAGGTTCAGTAGGTTGAGGAGCAACTCTTTGCTCTACTGGTCGGGGTGAAGATACCCTGAACAAGCCCCTCAAAGGATTATTTTCCATGGTAACAAGTGATGGTAAATTTCAGCACACTATATACATTTTTCCTTACCAAATTCCACCTACCAAAGGCGCTTCACTCCCCGGCAACGGCGCCATAAAAGAGTCTTGATGACCCACAAGTATAGGGGATCTATCGTAGTCCTTTCGATAAGTAAGAGTGTCGAACCCAACGAGGAGTAGAAGGAAATGATAAGCAGTTTTTAGTAAGGTATTCTCTGCAAGCACTGAAATTATCGGTAACATATAGATTTGTGATAAAGTAATTTGTAATGGGTAACAAGTAATAAAAGTAAATAAGGTGCAACAAGATGGCCCAATACTTTTTGTAGCAAAGGACAAGCCTGGACAAACTCTTATATAAAAGAAAACGCTCCCAAGGACACATGGGAATTATTGTCAAGCTAGTTTTCATCACGCTCATATGATTCGCGTTCGGTACTTTGATAATTTGATATGTGGGTGGACCGGTGCTTGTGTACTGCCCTCCCTTGGACAAGCATCCCACTTATGATTAACCCCTCTGGCAAGCATCCGCAACTACAAAAGAAGTATTAAGGTAAACCTAACCATAGCATGAAACATATGGATCCAAATCAGCCCCTTACGAAGCAACGCATAAACTAGGGTTTAAGCTTCTGTCACTCTAGCAACACATCATCTAGTTATTACTTCCCAATGCCTTCCCCTAGGCCCAAACAATGGTGAATTGTAATGTAGTCGACGTTCACATGACACCACTAGAGGAGAGACAACAGACATCTCATCAAAATATTGAACGAATACCAAATTCACATGACTACTTATAGCAAGACTTCTCCCATGTCCTCAGGAACAAACGTAACTACTCACAAATCATATTCATGTTCATAATTAGAGGGGTATTAATATGCATAAAGGATCTGAACATATGATCTTCCACCAAGTAAACCAACTAGCATCAACTACAAGGAGTAATCCACACTACTAGCAACCCACAGGTACCAATTTGAGGTTTTGAGACAAAGATTGGATACAAGAGATGAACTAGGGTTTGAGATGAGATGGTGCTGGTGAAGATGTTGATGGAGATGGGCCCCCTCCCGATGAGAAGATCGATGGTGATGACGATGGTGATGATTTCCCCTCCCAGAGGGATGTTTCCCTGGCAGAACAGCTCCGCCGAAGCCCTAGATTAGTTCCGCCAAGGTTCCGCCTCGTGGCGGTGGAGTTTTGTCCCGTGAGCTTGCTTATGATTTTTTTCAGGGCAAAAGACTTCATATAGCCAAATATGGGCACCGGAGGCTTACCATGGGGCCCACGAGGCAGGGGGCGTGCCCAGGGGGTAGGGCGCGCCCTCCACCCTCGTGTATGGTGGGTGGCCCCCCTCCGGCGCTTTCTTCTCCCAATATTTTTTATATATTCTGAAACTGACTTCCGTGGAGTTTCAGGACTTTTGGAGTTGTGCAGAATAGGTCTGTAATATTTGCTCCTTTTCCAGCCCAGAATTCCAGCTGTCGGCATTCTCCCTCTTCATGTAAACCTTGTAAAATAAGAGAGAATAGGCATAAGTATTGTGACATAATGTGTAATAACAGCCCATAATGCAATAAATATCGATATAAAAGCATGATGCAAAATGGACATATCAGGAGGGGGTGCCGCCCTCCCACTAGTCTAATTCGGACTAGGCGCATGGGGGGCGTGCGGTCATCCCTTGGCTGTCCCTCTCTCTCTCTCCCCTAGGCCCAATAAGGCCCATTACTTCTCCGGTGGTTCCGATAACCCTTCCGGCACTCCAATATATATATCCGGTGACCCTCGAAACTATTCTAGTGTCTGAATATAGTCATCCAATATATCAATCTTTATGTCTCCACCATTCCAAGACTCCTCATCATGTCCGTGATCACATCCGGGACTCCAAAAAACCTTCGGTACATCAAATCACATTAACTCATAATACCGATCGTCATCGAACGTTAAGCGTGCGGACCCTACAGGTTTGAGAACTATGTAGACATGACCGAGACTCATCTTGGGTCAATAACCAACAGCGGAACCTGGATGCTCATATTGGTTCCTACATAGTCTACAAAGATCTTTATCGGTCAAATCGCATAACAACATACATTGTTCCCTTTGTCATTGGTATGTTACTTGCCCGAGATTTGATGATCGGTATCATCATACCTAGTTCAATCTTGTTACCAGCAAGTCTCTTTACTCGTTCCGTAATGCAACATCCCGCAGCTAACTTATTAGTCACATTGCTAGCAAGGCTTATTGTGATGTGCATTACTGAGAGGGCCCAGAGATACCTCTCCGACAATCGGAGTGACAAATCCTAATCTCGATCTATGCCAACTCAACAAACACCATCGGAGACACCTATAGAGAATCTTTATAATCACCTAGTTACGTTGTGACGTTTGATAGCATACTAAGTGTTCCTCCAGTATTCGGGAGTTGCATAATCTCATAGTCATAGGAACATGTATAAGTCATGAAGAAAGCAATAACAATAAATTAAATGGTCATAGTGCTAAGCTAACGGATGGGTCTAGTCCATCACATCATTCTCTAATGATGTGATCCAGTTCATCAAATGACAACACATGTCCATGGCTAGGAAACTTAACCATCTTTGATTAACTATCTAGTCAAGTAGAGGCATACTAGGGACACTCTGTTTGTCTACGTATTCACACACATGTACTAAGTTTCCGGTTAATACAATTCTAGCATGAATAATAAACATTTTTCATGATATAAGGAAATATAAATAACAACTTTACTATTGCCTCTAGGGCATGTTTCCTTCAGTGTCCCACCTGCACTAGAGTCAATAATCTGGTTCACATCGTCATGTGATTTCGCACCAATAGTTCACATCTTTATGTGATTAGTTCACATCTTCATGTGGCTAATACCTAAAGGATTTACTAGAGTCAATAATCTAGTTCACATCGCTTTGTGATTAACACCCAAAGAGTGATCATGTTTTGCTTGTGAGAGAAGTATAGTCTACGGGTCTGCAACATTCAGATCCGTATGTATTTTGCAAATTTCTATGTCTACAATACTCTGCACGGAGCTACTCTAGCTAATTGTTCCCACTTTCTATATGTATCTAGATCGAGACTTAGAGTCATCTAGATCGGTGTCAAAAGTTTGCATCGACGTAACTCTTTATGACGAACTCTTTTATCACCTCCATAACCGAGAAATATTTCCTTAGTCCTCTAAGGATAATTTGCTGTCAAGTGATCTACTGCTAGATCACTATTGCACTCCCTTGCCAAAATCATGCTAAGGTATACAATAGGTCTGGTACACAGTATAGCATACTTCATAGAACCTATGACTGAGGCATAGGGAATGACTTTTCATTCTCTTTCTATTTTCTACCATGGTCGGGTTTTGAGTCTTTACTCAACTTCACACCTTGCAATACAGGCAAGAACTCCTTGTTTGTCTGTTCCATTTTGAACTACTTCAAAATATTTTCAAGGTATCTACTCATTGAAAAATCTTATCAAGTGTCTTGATCTATCTCTATAGATCTTGATGCCCAATATGTAAGTAGCTTCTCCGAGGTCTTTCATTGAAAAATTCTTATTCAAGTATCCTTTTATGCTATCCAGAAATTCAGTATCATTTCTGATCAACAATATGTCGTCCACATATAATATCAGAAATGCTACAGAGCTCCCACTCACTTTCTGGTAAATACAGGCTTCTCCAAAAGTCTGTATAAAACTATATGCTTTGATCAACTCATCAAAGCATATATTCCAACTCCGAGATGCTTGCACCAGTCCATAGATGGATCGTCGGAGCTTGCACACTTTGTTAGCACCTTTAGGATTGACAAAATCTTTTGGTTGCATCATATACAACTCTTCTTTAATAAATCCATTAAAGAATGTAGTTTTGATATCCATTTGCCAGATTTCATAAAATGCGGCAACTACTAATATGATTCACACAGACTTTTAAGCATCAATACGAGTGAGAAAATCTCATCGTAGTCAACACCTTGAACTTGTCGAAAACCTTTTTTGCGACAATTCGAGCTTTGTAGATAGTAACACTACTATCAGCATCCGTCTTCCTCTTGAAGATCAATTTATTCTGAATGGCTCATCGATCATTGGGCAAGTCAATCAAAGTCCATACTTTGTTCTCATACATGGATCCCATCTCAGATTTCATGGCCTTAAGCCATTTCGTGGAATCTGGGCTCATCGTCTCTTCCTCATAGTTCGTAGGTTCGTCATGGTCTAGTAACATGACTTCCAGAACAAGATTACCGTACCACTCTGGTGCAGAACGTACTCTGGTAGACCTACAAGGTTCGGTAGTAACTTGATCTGAAGTTTCATGATCATCATCATTAACTTCCTCACTAATTGGTGTAGGCATCACTGCAACTAATTTCTGTGATGAACTACTTTCCAATTCAGGAGAAGGTACAATTACCTCATCAAGTTCTACTTTCCTCCCACTCACTTCTTTCGAGAGGAACTCCTTCTCTAGAAAGGATCCACTCTTAGGAACAAAGATCTTGCCTTTGGATCTGCGATAGAAGGTGTACCCAACAGTTTCTTTTGGGTATCCTATGAAGACATACTTCTCCGATTTGGGTTTGAGCTTATTAGGCTGAAACTTTTTCACATAAGCATCACAACCCCAAACTTTAAGAAACGATAGCTTAGGCTTCTTGCTAAACCACAGTTCATACGGTGTCATCTCAATGGATTTTTAGACGGTGCCCTATTTAATGTGAATGCAACTGTCTCTAATGCATAACCCCAAAACAATAGTGGTAAATCGGTAAGAGACATCATAGATTGCACCATATCTAATAAAGTACGGTTACGATGTTCAGACACACCATAACACTGTGGTGTTCCAGGTGGCGTGAGTTGCGAAACTATTCGACATTGTTTCAACTGAAGGCCAAACTCGTAACACAAATATTTCGTCTCCGCGATCAGATCATAGAAACTTTATTTTCTTATTACGACGATCCTCCACTTCACTATGAAATTCTTTGAACTTTTTAAATGTTTCAGACTTGTGTTTCATTAAGTAGATATACTCATATCTGCTCAAATCAGCTGTGAAGGTCAGAAAATAACGATACCCGCCGCGAGCCTCAACACTCATTGGATCACATACATCAATATGTATTATTTCTAATAAGTCTGTTGCTCGCTCCATTGTTCCAGAGAACGGAGTCTTAGTCATCTTGCCCATGAGGCATGGTTCGCAAGCATCAAGTGATTCATAATCAAGTGATTCCAAAAGCCCATCAGCATGGAGTTTCTTCATGCGCTTTACACTAATATGACCTAAACGACAGTGCCACTAGTATTTTGCACTATCATGAATATGTGTATCACTACGATCGAGATTCAATAAACCATTCACCTTGGGTGTATGACCACAGAAGGTTTTATTCATGTAAATAGAATATCAATTGTTCTTTGACTTAAATGAATAACCGTATTGCAATAAACATGATCCAATCATATTATGCTCAACGCAAACACCAAATAACATATATTTTAGGTTCAACACTAATCCCGAAGGTAAAGGGAGCGTGCGATGGTGATCTTATCAACCTTTGGAATCATTTCCAACACACATCCTCACCTCGCCCTCAACTAGTCTTTGTTCATTTTGTAACTCCTATTTCGAGTTACTAATCATAGCAATTGTATCAAATACCCAAGGGCTACTATGAATACCAGTAAAGTACACATGAATAACATGTATATCATATATACTTTTATTCACTTTGCCATCTTTCTTATCCGCTAAGTATTTGGGGCAGTTCCGCTTCTAGTGACCATTTCCTTTGAAGTAGAAGCACTCAGTTTCAGGCCTGGGTCTAGATTTGGGCTTCTTCATGGGAGTGACAACTTGATTTCCATTCTTCTTGAAGTTCCCTTTCTTTCCCTTGCCCTTTTACTTGAAACTAGTGGTCTTGTCAACCATCGACATTTCATGCTTTTCTTGATTTCTACCTTCGTTGATTTTAGCATCACGAAGAGCTCGGGAATCATTTTCGTCATCCCTTGCATATTATGGTTCATCACGAAGTTCCAGTAACTTGGCGATAGTGACTAGAGAACTCTGTCAATCACTATCTTATTTGGAAGATTAACTCCCACTTGATTCAAGCGATTGTAGTACTCAGACATTCTGAGCACATGCTCACTGGTTGAGCTATTCTCCACCATCTTGTAGGCAAAGTACTTGTCAGAGGTCTCATACCTCTCGACTCGGGCATGAATCTGAAATACCAATTTCACCTCTTAGAACATCTTATATGCTCCATGGCCTTCAAATCATTTTTGAAGTCCTGGTTCTAAGCCGTAAAGCATGTCATACTAAACTATCAAGTAGTCATCATACCGAGCTTGCCAAACATTCATAACGTCTGCATCTGCTCCTGCAAAAGGTCCATCACCTAGCGGTGCATCGAGGACATAATCTTCTGTGCAGCAATGAGGATAATCCTCAGATCACAGAGCTAGTCCGCATCATTGCTACTAACATCTTTCAACATAGTTTTCTCTAGGAACATATCATAAATAAAATGGGGAAGCTATACGCGAGCAATTGATATACAACATAGATATGCAAATACTATCAGGACTAAGTTCGTGATAAATTTAAGTTCAATTAATCATATTACTTAAGAACTCCCACTTAGATAGACATCCCTCTAATCATCTAAGTGATCACATGATCCATATCAACTAAACCATGTACAATCATCACATGAGATGGGGTAGTTTTCAATGGTGAACATCACTATGTTGATCATATCTACTATAGGATTCACGCCCGACCTTTCGGTATCAGTGTTCCGAGGCCATAACTGCATATGCTAGGCTTGTCAAGTTTAACCCGAGTATTCTGCTTATCCAAAACTGGCTTGCACCCGTTGAATGTGAACGTAGAGCTTATCACACCCGATCATCACATGGTGTGTCGGCATGATGAACTATAGCAACGGTGCATACTCAGGGAGAACACTTATACCTTGAAATTTAATGAGAGATCATCTTATAATGCTACCGCCGTACTAAGGAAAATAAGATGCATAAAGGATAAACATCACATGCAATCAATGTAAGTGATATGATATGGCCATCATCATCTTGTGCCTTTGATCTCCATCCCCGAAGCACCGTCATGATCACTATCGTCACTGGCTTGACACCTTGATCTTCATCGTAGCATCATTGTCGTCTCGCCAACTATTGCTTCCATGACTATCACTGTCGCTTAGTGATAAAGTAAAGCAATTACATGGCGATTGCATTTCATACAATAAAGCGACAACCATATGGCTCCTGCCAGTTGCCAATAACCGTGTTACAAAACATGATCATCTCATACAACAATTTATATAATCACGTCTTGACCATATCACATCACAACATGCCCTGCAAAATCAAGTTAGACGTCCTCTACTTTGTTGTTGCAAGTTTTACGTGACTGATATGGGCTTAGCAAGAACCGTTCTTACCTACACATCAAAAACCACAATGCAGTATAGTGATTGCTTTTTGATCTTCAGAAAGAACCCCGTTCATTGAATCCGATTCAACTAAAGTTGGAGAAACTGACACCCGCCAGCCACCTGTGTGCAAAGCACGTTGGTAGAACCAGTCTCATGAACGCGGTCATGTAATGTCGGTCTGGGCCGCTTCATCCAACAATACCGCCGAATCAAGAAACAACTAGTGACAACAAGCAATATGTATATACCCACGCCCACAACTCCTTTGTGTTCTACTCGTGCATATAACATCTACGCATAGAACTGGCTTGGATGCCACTGTTGGGGAATGCAGTATTTCAAAAAAATTCCTACAATCACGCAAGATCTATCTAGGGATGCATAGCAATGAGAGGGGAGAGTGTGTCCACGTACCCTTGTAGACCGAAAGCGGAAGCGTTGAGCAACGCGGTTGATGTAGTCGAACGTCTTCGTGATCCAACCGATCAAGTACCGAACGCACGACACCTCCGCGATCTGCACACGTTCAGCTCGGTGACGTCCCTCGAACTCTAGATCTAGCTGAGACCGAGGGAGAGTTTCGTCAGCATGACGGCGTGTTGACAGTGATGATGACGTTACCGACGCAAGGCTTCGCCGAAGCACTACGACAATATGACCAAGGTGTGTTTCTGTGGAGGGGCGCACCGCACATAGTTAAAACAATTGTCAACTTGTGTGTTCTAGGGTGCCCCCATGCCCCCGTATATAAAGGAGCAAGGGGGAGGCCGGCCGGCCCTCATAGGGCGCGCCCAAGGGGGGCAATCCTACTCCAAGTAGGAGTTGGATCCCCCTTTCCTTGTAGTACTAGGAGAAGAAGGAAGGAGAGGGGTAAGAGAAGGAAGGAGGGGGATCCGCCCCTCCCCCTATTCCAATTCGGACTAGGCCCATGGGGTGGGCGCGACCAGCCCTTGGCTGCCCCCCTCTCTCTCCCCTAGGCC
The DNA here is from genome assembly GCF_056163025.1 of Triticum urartu. Taxonomy (NCBI): domain Eukaryota; kingdom Viridiplantae; phylum Streptophyta; class Magnoliopsida; order Poales; family Poaceae; genus Triticum; species Triticum urartu. The sequence goes on along the minus strand of NC_141876.1, from coordinate 168,376,743 downwards.
CAATAAGGCCATTACTTCTCCGGTGGTTCTGATAACCCTTCTGGCACTCCGATATATATCCGATGACCCTCGAAACTATTCCGGTGTCCGAATATAGTCATCCAATATATCAATATTTATGCCTCAACCATTTGAAGACTCCTCGTCACGTCCATGATCACATTCGGGACTCCAAACAACCTTCGGTACATCAAATCACATAAACTCATAATACCGATCGTCATCGAACGTTAAGCGTGTGGACCCTACGGGTTCAAGAACTATGTAGACATGACCGAGACTCATCTCCGGTCAGTAACCAACAGCGGGACCTGGATGCTCATATTGGTTCCTACATATTCTACGAAGATCTTTATCGATCAAACCGCATAACAACATACATTGTTCCCTTTGTCATCGGTATGTTACTTGCCCGAGATTCGATTGTCGGTATCATCATACCTAGTTCAATCTCGTTACAGGCAAGTCTCTTTACTCATTCCGTAATGCAACATCCCGCAACTAACTTATTAGTCACATTGCTTGCAAGTCTTATAGTGATGTGCATTACCGAGAGGGCCCAGAGATACCTCTCCGGCATTCGGAGTGACAACCCTAATCTCGATCTATGCCAACTCAACAAACACCATCGGAGACACCTGTAGAGCATCTTTATAATCACCCAGTTATGTTGTGACGTTTGATAGCACACTAAGTGTTCCTCTGGTATTCAGGAGTCGCATAATCTCATAGTCATAGGAACATGTATAAGTCATGAAGAAAGCAATAGAAATAAGCTAAACGATCATAGTGCTAAGCTAACGGATGGGTCTAGTCCATGACATCATTCTCTAATGATGTGATCCCATTCATCAAATGACAACACATGTCCATGGCTAGGAAACTTAACCATCTTTGATTAACGAGCTAGTCAAGTAGAGGCATACCAGGGACACTCTGTTTGTCTATGTATTCACACACATGTACTAAGTTTCCGGTTAATACAATTCTTGCATGAATAATAAACATTTATCATTATATAAGGAAATATAAATAACAACTTTATTATTGCCTCTAGGGCATATTTCCTTCACGCGCGCGGCGAGACGCGAGTAGAGTGCGTCGCGGCCGCCTCAACCACAAGCAAGCACATGCATAGAGCCGTTGAACACGTAGGAAATCGTCACCTACAAGTCGGCCGACAGGTGCGTCACTGCATAGAGAGCGGCCCTGTGCTACTACCTCCGTCCTGGTCTATAATCCCCTTTATATTCTGTGCCATACTTTGCCCTTAAATTTAACCAACAAAATGTTAATGCATGTTATGAAAATTATATAATTGGAAACTATGTTCAAATACGAATCCAACTATATAATCTTTGGCGACATGCATTCGTATTTTATTAGTTAAATTCTAGTTATAAACCAGGACGGGGGTATAGTAGGTAATTAAATCGCAAACGTTTTTTATTAACCGTATGTGTACATGGCCTTTCGTCCTCCTCTCGCACGTCTTGTCACCCCGCCACCGCAGACGGCTTACAGCGGAAGCTTGCGCAGCGCGCGGGAGCGTTATTTTGGCCAAACAGTGGCGCCAATGAATCGTCGATGAGCCCGTTCCCACGCAACTTCGTAGGTTCCCATGAAAGCTTCCTACCCGACTCGGGGAAATCCCCCAATATCCCAATGCTTACTGGCTTGCTATATAAACCCTCACGGCCTGCGAGTCCTGCATCACATTTTCCCCTCCCTCCCTGTAGCTTATCTTGTCTACTTCTCCCACAATTGCCAATGGCACCGGTCCATCGTTGTCGCTCAGCCACTCTGTTGTCATAAGAGGACAGCTCCAGCTGGGAGGCTACACCACGGCGGCGGCGCATTCCTCGGCGTAGTGTAGTGCGTGTGGCGTCCCTGTTGGGTGTGTGCGGAACACCCACCAGACGCTCCGCCGCCGCTGCCCGTCGGTAGCTGTTGCCGGCCGCCGTTGCCGCCACACCATACCATCGAAAGCCAGGGCCATAGCCCGCTCTGCCGCTACGGTCCGAAGGCGGGAGGTGGCGGCCACTGCCGGCCACCGTGGCCATCATCCGCTCTGCCACCGCGGCCCGAAGGCGGGAGGTGGTGGTCGTGGCCTCCACCCCATCATCGGCCGCAAGCCCACCGTCGACCACCGGGGTCATCACCCACTCCGTCACCGCCGCCTGAAGGCGGGAGGCGGAGGTTGATGCCCGCATGTGCGTCAGCAACCTTGCGTGCTACACCAAGTTCCTGCGGGAGGAGGAGGAGCGCCTCGTCGAGAACGCAAAGAGCCTTACTGCCACCGTGACCGCGACACACACCGCCTCAGAGGCGAGGAATCAGGAGATCTACAAGGAGAACCACCGCTTCGAGAGGGGTCGTCTGGAGCGGCAAAGGGCATTCGAGGTGAGCGTCGTTGAAGCTGCAGCAGCGGCAGGCACCGTATTGCAGTTGTCCAGCTCGTCGGTAGGCTCCTCCTCCTCTACCTCTTACTGAGCGCGCTCGGCAAAGGAGAGGCAGCCGGAAGTAGTACAAAGCCCCTCCGTAGTAGTAGTATTTAGGGGCTATTTTGTTCAGTTCATCTAACTATAGATGTGGTGGAACTGTACAACGGACTTAAAATTAGGTACTATATATAGTTGAACTAGCTATTTTAGTATGTGGTTGGCAACAATTGGGGAAAACTTTGGTCAGTTCAGCTGTCGAGTTGAACTGTTTGTATAAATTAAGAACGATTGCTTAATCTATGAATGAAATCTACGCTTAATTACCGAATCTTAGTTGCAAAAATTAGATACTGCTAGTGATTTTTAGCTTCATATTTTGAAAAATCGCAGTGTTACAAGGTTGACAAATGGCAATGTTACTAGGTCAACAAATGTCAATCTTTCCAGTTTGACAAATGGCAACATACCCAAATTGTTTGTAAGTTGTTGCACACGGGTCATCCAAAAGAGTCGTTTGCGTTGAAGAGATGTACAAATCCTGCTCTCACTTGGCATATGGGTGTTCTATCTAAAACGTTTGTGATGAAGTGCTGCACAAATCTTGCTCGGCACATTTTCCCTTGGCTTCCTAGGGAAGCTGTCGGTTTGCATATGGGTGTTCTAACTAAAACATTTGCGATGAGTGTTTTATATTTAAAAACCATTGACATTTTTTTTCAAAATAAAATCGTTTGATAAGTCTGTACATTAAGAGAGAAAAACACAAGTTCGCTCAAACCATATCTTTCATTCAGCCATACTGCAAATTTATATTCATATGATCGAGATACATTATTAAACCCAAGAAAAAACTATTTCTGGTAGCGGCGGAGGCGGCGTGTCGCACCGTCGTTGTCGTTGTCATCCTCCAGGACGCCGTTGTTAAAGTCTTCAATGCAGCACATAATGTTCTTCACTTGTAAATCAAACATCTTGTCATCGCGCGATCGACGGGCGGGGCGCGGGAGGACGGCAACTGGCGGCGCTGAGAGGTAGCGGTTGACTATGGCGTCCCAAGCCGCCGAGGGGCGCGCGCACAGGCACGGGCGCGGCGGGTGCAGCCAAAAGCATGGGGATTGGCACCGCAGTGGGTGGCGGGGCGCGCACAGGCACGGGCACGGGCGCTGGCGCTGGCATGTACACGAGCTCGCGCGGCTCCATGGAGACCTCACTGACACCCGCGGCTTCCAGCTCTCTGATAGTGCTCGGCGACCAGCCCGTCAATGCTACGGGGATGGTAGCTGGTGCGGGCACGAGGATGGGAGCTGGGACGGGAGAGGGGGCAGCAACCGCCGCGGCCAGCTCATTCTGGGCCATGTCCATGAGGCCCCATTCCTCCTTATTTTCTATCTCCTCCGGCTCAGAGTTGACTTCACCAAACTTAAAGACTAGTGGCAGATGATCCTTCTGCGCCATGGCATTGGTGGAGGTCTGCGGGAGGGAGGAGAATGGGAGGCGAATAGTAAGGCCACCCGTATTAAGCAGCGGCTCGGGCGCTATTAATGGAGAGGAAGGCGGGCGGCTATGGAAGTCAAAGGGCTCGCTTCCCAATGAGCCTGCACAGTGTACATCTCGCACGCTTCTCGGTAAGCCTGCGCATTGGAGGACAGCTTGCATGACTCTCGGTCAGCCTGCGCATCGGACTGTGCTCGCACGCCTCCCGTTCAGTCAAGGTCAAGCAGTTGTCCGCACGGCACCTCCTATAGCCATTAAAGCCGAGATACGTGGCGTCATGTGAATGGTTAACATAACGCACACGGTTTGAATTATACAAACATTTGAGATACTAAAGTGGTAGCTATTTTTTCAAAATATATTTGTTGGTTGTTATTCGAGTGCGCATTCTCTCAAAATGGACACGAAAAAAACCACAACATGTCCGGTGCCATTCCATGATAGCATGCCAAGTTTCATGAATTTCAGACGAGTTTTGGATCTAGTAGAATTTAAAAACAAAGTATCTCAACATTTTGCCGGCAATCAACGGTGCCCTGGTGTTTGAAATTCATTCCCATTTCTTGCATTGGACTTAAGCATGCACCCAATGACAAAGATTTGATTTTTCAACCAATTTATATGCACTAGAGCATGTGCATGTATTTCAAATTTGAATTATGCACATAAATGCATTGAAAACTCAGTTAATGCATAAAAATGTCCAAACGAACCCCGAAAAATCAATTGACACAACACTCCTGTTGTTCTATGTTGACACAAGAATTTTTTTGAAAGAAATAAGAGGCAATGGATATTGTTTCGACCCCAAAGGTGGGACGTTCCCTACCGAACCCATCATGCTTGTTGTGAGAAGCTCTGGTTTGTGAGAAGCATATACCCAAACCTGCCCCAAATGGGACAAAAAATTTACCACGACATGTTGATGCCGCTCCATGATAGCATGCCAAGTTTCATGAATTTCAGACGAGTTTTGGATTTACTGAATTTAAAAACAAGGTATCTCAATGTTCGCGGCCGAGTGACGGTGGCAGGGTGTTTGACATTCGTTCCCATTTCTTGCATGCGACCTAAGCATGCAACCAAGGACACAGATTTGAATTTTAAACCAATTTATATGCATTAGAGCATGTGCATGTAATTCAAATTTGAATTATGCACATAAATGCATTGAAAACTCAATTAATGCATAAAAATGTCCAAACGAACCCCGAAAAATCCCAAAAATTGACACAACACTCCTTCTATGTTGACACTAGGAAAAAAATTGGAATCGAGAACAGGCAATGGATATCATTTCGTCCAGAAAGGTGAAACGTTCCCCACCGAAACCATCACGCTTGTTGTGAGAAGCTCTGGTTTGTGAAAAGCATATACCCAAACCTGTCCCAAATGGGATAAAAAAATTACCACGGCATGTTGATGCCGGTACATGATAGCATGTGAAGTTTCATGAATTTCAGACGAGTTTTGGATTTACTAGAATTTAAAAACAAGGTATCTCAATGTTTGCGGTCGAGTGACAGTGGCATGGTGTTTGACATTCATTCCCATTTCTTGCATGGGACCTAAGCATGCAACCAAGGACACATAATTGAATTTTCAACTAATTTATATGCATTAGAGCATGTGCATGTAATTGAATTTTGAATTATGCACATAAATGCATTGAAAACTCAATTAATGCATAAAAATGTCCAAATGAACCCCGAAAAATCCCAAAAATTGACACAACACTCATGTTGTTCTATGTAGACACTAGGAAAAAAATTGAAATCGAGAAGAGGCAATCGGTATTGTTTCATCCAGAAAGGTGAAACGTTCCCTACCGAAACCATCAGGCTTGTTGTCAGAAGCTCTGGTTTGTGAAAAGCATATCCCCAAACCTGCCCCAAATGTAACAAAAAATTTACCACGACATGTTGATGCCGCTCCATGACAGCATGCCAAGTTTCATGAATTTTAGATTAGCTTTGGATTTACTAGAATTTAAAAACAAGGTATCTCAATGTTTGCGGCCGAGTGACGGTGGCAGGGTGTTTGACATTCACTCCAATTTCTTGCGTGGGACCTAAGCATGCAACCAAGAACACAATTTTGAATTTTCAACCAATTTATATGCATTAGAGCATGTGCATGTAGTTCAAATTTGAATTATGCACATGAATGCATTGAAAACTCAGTTAATGCATAAAAATGTCCAAACGAACCCCGAAAAAACACAAAAATTGACACAACACAAATGTTGTTCTACGTTGGCACGAGGAAATTGTTGAAAGCAATAAGAGGCAACGGATATCATTTCGTCCCCAAAGATGGGACATTCCCTACCGAAACCATCATGCTTGTTGTGAGAAGCTCTGGTTTGTGAGAAGCATATACCCAAACCTGCCCCAAATGGGACAAGAAATTTACCATGGCATGTTGATGACGCTCCATGATAGCATGCCAAGTTTCATGAATTCCAGACGAGTTTTGGATTTACTAGAATTAAAAAACCAGGTATCTCAATGTTTGCGGCCGAGTGACGGTGGCAGGGTGTTTGACATTCATTCCCATTTCTTGCATGGACCTAAGTATGCAACCAAGGACACATAATTGAATTTTCAACCAATTTATATGCATTAGAGCATGTGCATGTAGTTCAAATTTGAATTATGCACATAAATGCATTGAAAACTCAATTAATGCATAAAAATGTCCAAACGAACCCCGAAAAATCCCAAAAATTGACACAACACTCCTATTGTTCTATGTTGACACTAGGAAAAAATTGAATCAAGAAGAGGCGATGGATATCGTTCTGTCTAGAAAGGTGAAACGTTCTCTACCGAAACCATCAGGCTTGTTGTGAGAAGCTCAAGTTTGTGAGAAGCATATCCCAGAACCTGCCCCAAATGGGACAAAAAATTACCACGGCATGTTGATGCCGCTCCATGACAGCATGCCAAGTTTCATGAATTTGAGATGAGCTTTGGATTTACTAGAATTTAATGTGTAAAATGTTCAAACGAACCCCGAATAATTCCAATTCTTTTACGACACACATATAGTTGCATGTTCACTGCAGATAAAAGGTTTAACAATTCAAACACCGTCCATTGCCGCCGTGACCCCATTATGTAATTCAAATCAAGATGAAAAATCAAGTAGATCCCACACAGCTTATTATCACCAACTGTGTGAGATGCAACACAAAATATGTTGGAGCACCATCGGTGTATTGTACACCTATGGCTTACGCGAGAAGGTGCATCGGCTACAGTCCACAGCCGGCGTCTCAAGCACACTAGCTCACTCCCCAAATATCATTTCACAGTTCAATCGTCGCCGGTGAAAGATGGGCACGTGGACCCATGTCGTGAGGGCAACTTTGGCGGCCCACTCCGGTGAGAGCGCGGCCACAGCCACCATGCGCGTGCTAACAAGGTGCATGAGCGCGACCAAGGCAGCCCAAAAGGCCGCTGTTGCTTCTCAGGTGGCAGCAGCAACATCTGCTTCGGGGATAGCAACTGGCAAGAGTAGCTCATCAACTGTTCGTTCCGCAACGGTGGCCTTAGCCCTGATGGAGGCCGCCCATGACCATGTCGAGGCCGCCCACATCCAGCTCATGGAAGTCACTGCAAAAATCGAATGAAGCTTCTCCGACAACGATCGACAACCCACGGCCGAAGAGTTGGCAATCGTCCAGAGTGTTCAAGCAGCCGTCCGTTCCTCCACCGCATACCTTGCGACAACGGAGCCCGTCCAAGCCTTGTCGCGGATGCCCACACCCATCTCGTGGCGGCCTTTTCTAAAGATATGGCGGACGCAGATTGCGAGATGCTTGCTGAGTATGGTGCGGTGGATTCCATGGAGCCCCTTGCCCAGGAGACCGTCGAGCGTGAGCTGGACATGGAGGCGGTGGCGGAGATCGACGAGCACCAGCCATAGTAGTACTCTTTGTTTTGTTTAATTAAGAGTGTCGGTCTTTAATTTTTTAGAGTAATATTTAGGTCTGCTAGCTCTGTTTAATTGCTGAACTTGCTCGATTAAGAAGTGTGGGCATGCTGTAGTCTCCTTTGTGTTCCCAAATTATGCAATGACGTGGATGACCACTGTAACCAGGGAAATTCGAACCAAAATTTTTGACGTTCAAACTCATCACACACGGGTTAAGCTATATGAATCGTTTGTGATGTTCACATATCGTACACAGTTCTGAGTAAGGGACCGTGTCTGATGACACTTTGTGCGCCTATTTTTTCGTTGAAGCGATTCCAAATTTTCGTCTTTCATGGAAATATCTACCTCCCCGCCCCTCCCCCTTACCAAAAGCCACATTTCCCCAGTTTCCGCCTTCCTTTCCAAGTTGAAACCTTCACTCCTTGCTTGCAGCGCCACCTCCTCGCCGGCGACCCTCCTTCACGCTGCTCGGCCTCATCTATCCAGGAAGGTAATCCACATCTGACCCCCATCCTCCTCCTTCCACATCCCACATACCCCGACTGCCAGCACGACACCTTCCACCCAAATCACCGACCCCTCCACCAAATAAGCATTGCCCTAAGCCATGTTGCGCGTAGTATAGCCATGATCTCAAGGAGCATTTGGCAGCGGAGAAGCAAATTGCGGCCGCACGCGCGGATAAGGTCGCGTTGGCTGCCATTCGTGCTGACTCCCAGATCTAGGAGGAGCACCTTGCCATTTGCTAGCTATGCCGGTTAAGCATGCTCGGTTTACCCATTGCATGTGCCGCTCTTGCCTTTCCTTCACAAATTCTAGTGAATTGTGCTATGTACTTTTACCATGCAATCTGTTGCTCTAGTGTATATGTTCTATATGTTGTGCAGTATGGTGCTCACTTATTAACTTTTGAGTTAATTAGTTGTCATCTTTAGTTAACTGTTTGGTTCAATTCTGCAAATGTGATGTTCAATTCTTCAGGCTGCAATTTTGTATTGTCTTCCATGTGAGAAACAAATCAAAGTTATCTTTACAAAATACATGAGAAACGAATACAATTATTATATCTCCAAGTTGTAAAGCATGCTTGGTTTGGTTATACATTGTGCAATGTGGTGCTCAGTTAACGTTTGGTTCATTTGTTGTGCTGTGGTGTTTAGTTAACTGTTTGGTTCAATTATGCAATGTGATGTTCAATAGTTGTGGGTGCATTCTGTTATTGTATACCATGTGAGGAATAACTTGAATTTGGATGTAGTAAATACATGAGAAACAAATACAATCGCTATATTTCCAGGTTGTTAAGCATCCTTGGTTTGGTTAAATGTCTGATCTTCTATTAGCAGTATGCTATATTGTGCAATGTGATGCTCAGTTAATATTTGGTTCATTTGTTGTGGTGTTTAGTTAACTGCTTGGTTCAATTCTGCAATGCGATGTCCAATTGTCATTGGTAGAATTTTGTATTATTGTGCATGTGAGGAATAAATTGAATTTGGCTGCAGTTAATACATGAGAAACATATACAAGTGCTATATTTCCTAGTTCTTAATCATGCTTGGTTTGGATAAATGGGTTTTCCATGTGGCTTGAATTAATTTGATGAATCTGCAATGTGCTTATTTTTCATCAATATATTTTACTAATACCATGCGAACCCTTACTTAATCTGATGACTAACTACCTTATATGTGTTGTAGGGAAACAATGGGAAGCACTGAGGTTTACAATCGAGGTTAGCACGTGCAAAGTTCGTTGTCTAATAGCACATCATTGTGCAATTGCAGGAAGCATTCTAATATTTAGGTTTTTAACAATCTGGTCTTGCGCATGTAGGTCTTGCTGTTAGAGGTTCTGGCCCACTGTTCAACCCTTTTGACCTAAAAGCATATATGGAGAATTAGCCTGCTAATTGGGTTTTGCTATTGCAAATGGATATTCAGAAAATACTGTGGGCGATGACCTTAGGCAACACACAGTTTCTGGGATTAAACTGTGTTGGATCAATGAACAATCACACACGACCTTCTCTTGAAAACTGTTTGCGTTAGGCCACCTTGCGTAAACATTTACCACATAAAAACTGTGTGTGATGGACAGCCTTTGCCACACAGTTTCTTCTACGCACCGTGTGTGATGCATTCAATAACGCAAACGATAAAATTGTTAATATCGTGTGCAATGGCAACGCTATCACAAACGATTTAATAGGGAAAATTGTGTGTGATGTACCTGTGAACGGAAACGTTTTCCTTGGAGCGACTGTGTGGGATGTACATACGAACGGAAACGTTTAGCGGGGACTGGCTGTGTGGGATGTACTTGCGACTGAAAACAATTTCGCCTGTATAATTGTATTTTTAGCTATACTGTACGTATTACCATATTTGAGCGCTCGTCAGTCGCACACGACCTCATTTTGCCGAGCGTGTGTGCCAGGAGGGCATATCCCCGACGGTTTCCAGGTCGTGTGGGAAGGACCCCCTATTGCCGTCACTCACTAGGCGACGGTTCCAAATGCCATCACGGAAAGGGGTTAAAAACCGTTTGTATAGCACTGAAATGTACAAGTGATAGCTCAAATAGAGTATACAACATGGATTTGAAATCCTGTACATCAAGATGAAGAAGTGTATTAATGTAAGGAAACCTTGATTCCAATGGGCTAGTTTGAGGCATGCAAAGACATGCGAGCTGATATTCAACACTTGATGAGCATAATCATGTGCAAACATAGTTGAGGTCTCTTGAAATGTGAAAGATCCCTACACTATAGTTGTAGCAATTAGAGTGGAATGTCGCAAGGTGTTTCGTGATATCCCAATGCACAGGGGGAGCATTGATATTCTTTAGAGCTGCAGTTTTAGTCAGGATCAGATTATCTGTTAGAAAGGTGGCTTCCTGCACCGCAACTTAGCTGCAATTGTTGGGAAACGTTGCATGGAAAATAAAAAATTCTACGCACATGCAAGATCTATCCATGGAGATGCATAGCAACGAGAGGAGGAGAGTGTGTCTATGTACCCTCATATAATGTAAGCGGAGCATTTAACAAGGCGGTTGATGTAGTTGAACTTCTTCACGCTCTAGCTGACCAAGTACCGAGCATACGGCACTTCCGCGTTCTGCACACGTTCAGCTCGGTGACATCCTCCGCCTTCTTGATCGAGCAAGACAACGAGGTAGTAGATGAGTTTCGACAACACAATGGTGTGGTGACGGTGATGGTGAAGTGATCTCCATAGGGCTTCACCTAAGCACTATGAAAATATGACCGGGGGTGTAAACAGTGGAGGGGGCGCTGCACACGGCTAGGAAATTGTCTCTTGTGTGCTAGGCGCCCTCTCCCACATATATATAGGTGGGAGGGAGGGAGGAGCAGCCAAAGGAGGCGCCCAAGTAGGAAGGATCCTACTTGGGGTCCCTCCCAAGCCGCGCCCTCCCTTTCCTTTCTCCCATGAGAGGGAAAGGAAGGAGGGGCTAGCCCTCCCCCTTTTCCTTCCCTACGGCTGGCCAAACAAGGGAGGGGGCGCACCAGCCCCCTTGTGGGCTGGTCTGTCCCCTCTGCTACGTCTTGAGCTTGCGTTGGTTTTTCCCTTGAAGAGGAAAGGGTGATGCAGCAAAATAGAGTAAGTATTTCCTTCAGTTTTGAGAACCAAGGTATCAATCCAGTAGGAGACAATGCGACAAGCCACCGAATACCTGCACAGACAAACACCAACTAGCACCCAATGCGATAAGGGGTTGTCAATCCCTTCACGATTATTTGCAAAGTGAGATCTAATATAGATGGATAAACGGTAAAGTAATATTTTTGGTATTTTTGGTTTATAGATCATAAAGTAAAAGATTGCGAAGAAAGTAAATAGGAAACTAGAATTGTAGATCGGAAACTTATATGATGGAAAATAGACCCGGGAGCCATAGGTTTCACTAGAGGCTTCTCTCTAAATAGAAATTAATACGATGGGTGAACAAATTACTACCGATAAATTGATAGAAAAGCGCAAAGTTATGACGATATCTAAGGCAATGATCAGGAATATAGGCATCACGTCCGTGTCAAGTAGACCGAAACGATTCTACATCTACTACTATTACTCCACACATCTGTTGGGGAACGTAGCATGCAATTTCAAAAAAATTCCTATGATCACGCAAGATCTATCTAGGAGATGCATAGCAACGAGAGGGGAGAGTGTGTCCACGTACCCTCGTAGACCGAAAGTGGAAGTGTTGGGTTAACACAGTTGATGTAGTCAAACGTCTTCGCGATCCAACCGATCAAGTACCGAACATACGACACCTCCAAGTTCACCACACGTTCAGCTCGATGACGTCCCTCGAACTCTTTATCCAGCAGAGGGTCGAGGGAGAGTTTCATCAGCATGACGGCCTGGTGACGGTTGAGGGAGTCCTAGATTAGGGGGTCCTCGGACAGCCGGACTATATCCCTTAGCCGGACTGTTGGACTATGAAGATACAAGATTGAAGACTTCGTCCCGTGTCCAGATGGGACTCTCCTTTGCGTGGAAGGCAAGCTTGGCGATTCGGATATGTAGATCTCCTTCCTTGTAACTGACTCTGTGTAACCCTAGCCCCATCCGGTATCTGTATTAACCGGAGGGTTTTAGTCCGTAGAACAACAACAATCATACCATAGGCTAGCTTCTAGGGTTTAGCCTCTCCGATCTCGTGGTAGATCAACTCTTGTAATACTCATATCATCAAGATCAATCAAGTTGGAAGTAGGGTATTACCTCCATCGAGAGGGCCCGAACCTGGGTAAACATTGTGTCCCCCGCCTCATGGTACCATCCGCCTTAGACGCACAGTTCGGGACCCCCTACCTAAGATCCGCCAGTTTTGACACCGACATTGGTGCTTTCATTGAGAGTTCCACTATGTCGTCACCATAAGGCTTGATGGCTCCTTCGATCATCGGCAATGATGCGATCCAGGGTGAGGTTTTTCTTCCCAGACAGATCTTCGTATTCGGCGGCTTCGCACTGCGGGCCAACTCGCTTGGCCATCTGGAGCAGATCGAAAGCTACACTCCTGGCCATCAGGTCAGGTTTGGAAGTTTGAACTATACTGCCTACATCCGCGAAGACTTGATCTTCGACGGATTCGAGCCCGCGTCAGGTGTGCCGCACAGTCACGACGGGCATGACTTAGCTCTACCGCAAGACAGTGTTCGGGAGATCACACCTGTGGCGACTCCAGCCCTTGTCCGGAGCAGATTGCGCCATCCGAGGACGGGTGGATGGACCCCGCCCCAGAGGCCGCACACTCAGCGGCGATAGAGCCGAATACTGACTTCACCTCTTACAAGACCTGTGTTGACGGACCTTTGGATTCGTCCCCGGCCACGGTCTCCGAACCGCCTACGTCCGTACCTATCAAATCTAATTGGGCGCCGATCACGGAGTTTTCCTCCGCGGATATCTTTCAGCACTCGCCCTTGGGTGATGTGCTAAATTCATTAAGGTTTCTCTCCTTGTCAGGAGGCCCTTGGCCGAACTATGTCCGGCTCGAGTGGGAACCGGACGACGAAGAAATTCGTTTCCACCCACCACCCACTTAATAGCCACTGTCGATGACTTAACCGACATGCTTGATTTCGGCTCCGAAGACATCGACGGTATGGACGACGATGGGGGAGACGAACAGGAACCACCGCCCGCAGGGCGCCGGACTGCCACTTCATCACATGATATATACATGGTGGATACACCCAAAGAAAATGATGACGAGGAATGGGAGGAAGCAGCGAAGGACAATTCCCTCGAGAAGCAACCAAAGCGACGGCGTAAGCGCCGCTCCGAATCCCGCCCCGGCAAAAACAATGATAACAGTGCAAGAAAGAGTAACACCCCGGTCGCCCCCAAAGGAGACAACGACCACATGAACCCAGCGGTGGAGCAGGGTGAACCAGCGGACGGCGAACATAGTACAGAGCCGCTGTCCGGTCATGACGACCCCGAGGGTAAAACTCATCAACCTATCCCCGGAGACATGAATAGTCCGGACGGCGATGCACACATCATCCCTGAAAGACACTTGGAACAAGAGAACCTTCATAAAAGGCTCATTAAAACCACGCGGAGCCTGAAGAAGCAGAAGCAAAGGCTTAAGACCGTGCAGAATATGCTCAACAGCAGATGGAATAAAGTGCTTGACACGGAAGAAAAGTACGGTGGTAATCGCCACATAAAAAGCTATCCAAAGCGAAAGCTGTTGCCTGAATTCGACGATGAGGCCTTAGAGCCCACTTAGCCGGAAAATAAAATGGCCGATCAACTGGACCGGCCACCCCGTGGCCGTGACAGGGTGGCTAACGATGACACACACAAGTCAGCACACGACCTACGTGACGACCTACACAAAAAAGCCAGTTTGACCAGGTCAATTTACGGACCTAGGAAGCGTGTTCCGGCACAGAATCATCACCGCCCAAATAACTATACTGACAGAATAATAGTTTGGAATCAAAACCGAACACTACAACCATCAGACACACCCAAATACTGGGGTGCCGCGCACCCCCTATGCTTCACCGACAAGGTATTGGATCATGAATTCCCAGAAGGATTCAAACCCATGAACATAGAGTCATATGACGGAACAACAGACCCTGGGATCTGGATTGAGGACTTTATCCTTCACATCCACATGGCTCGTGGTGATGATCTCCACACCATCAAATACTTGCCCTTAAAGTTGAAAGGACCATCTAGACACTGGTTGAAAAGCCTCCCCGAAAACTCAATTAGAAGTTGGGAAGAGCACGAGGATGCTTTCAGGGCTAATTTTCAAGGGACCTATGTCCGACCTCCGGATGCAGACGATTTGAGTCACATAATTCAACAACCCGAAGAGTCAGCCCGAAAGCTTTGGAACAGATTCCTCACTAAGAAGAATCAAATTGTCGATTGCCCGGACGCCGAAGCCTTAGCGGCTTTCAAACATAGTGTCCGGGACAAATGGCTTGCCAGACACCTCGGCCAAGAAAAACCAAGGACAATGGCAGCCCTAACAAGCCTCATGACCCGCTTTTGCGCGGGCGAGGATAGTTGGCTGGCCCGCAGTGGCACCAATGACCCAAGCACATCTGAAGTCAGGGATGGCAATGGAAAACCACGACACAATAAAAGCAAGCATCGAAGCAACGAAGACAGCCTAGACAACACGGCGGTAAACGCCGGATTTAGGGGCTCTCGACCCGGTTAACGGAAAAAGCCATTCAAAGCCAGCAAAGATGGACCGTCCAGCCTAAGCAAGATTCTGGACAGATTATGTCAGATTCACGGCACCTCTGATAAACCTACAAATCACACCAACAGAGAATGCTGGGTCTTTAAGCAGGCCGGCAAGCTAAACGCCGAACACAAGGGGAGGGAGACACCAAGTGAAGACGAGGATGAGCCTCACCAACAAAACACTGGGGGACAGAAAAAATTCCCACCAGAAGTCAAAACAGTGAACATGATTCACGTAACGAACAGGAGGAGCACACGCGCACTCCGAGACGTATACACCGTAGAGCCCGTTACCCCCAAGTTCAACCCTTGGCCGGCCTGCCCAATCACTTTTGATCGCAGGGATCACCCGACTAGTATCTGACACGGAGGATCAGCTGCCTTGGTACTAGACCCAATAATTGACGGATACCATCTCACCCGAGTCCTTATGGACGGCAGCAGTAGTCTTAATCTGATATATCAAGACACAGTCCGCAAAATGGGGATAGACCCAACAAGAATCAGCCAAAGCAATACTACCTTTAAAGGAGTAGTACCAGGCCCAGAGGCCCGCTGCACGGGCTCTATAGTACTAGAGGTTGTATTTGGTTCTCCCGACAACATCCGAAGCGAAGAATTAACCTTCGACATCGCTCCATTCCGAAGCGGCTATCAAGCACTACTCGGAAGAACAACCTTTGCTCGTTTTAATGCAATAACGCATTACGCTTATCTTAAGCTTAAGATGCCCGGTCCATGTGGCATCATCATAGTTAGCGGAAACTCAGAGCATTCCTTACATGCGGAGGAAAGTACGGCGGCTTTCGCAGTCGAACACTGAACGACCCCTCCAACCAAAATAAATGACCGGTCGTCAAGACCGCGGACACGGCTAGACGAGTCCGGCACACCCCTCGCTATAACAGTTCAGATAAACTAGAGATTGGGTCGATGGATATACCCCTATAGGTGGCGCTAGGGGCTTCCCGCATAAAAGGACTATAGTTCGGTTTGACCTTACTTAGATTGAATTTCCATGGTCTATTAATAATAACCAATTTTCTGCACATAGACTTTCACCTGGGTTTTTTCTCTCTTGCAGATGACAATCGTGATACACCCTTCCAGGACACGACACAATGGAGATACAGGCGCAGACGTGCAGCAGGGCCCCGCTCAAAGGTTTCTTTTTAGACTAAGACCCTGTGTAAACCTTCCTCACTGTCTCTTGTTGCTTCACGCCCTCTAGATGCTTAGCACAACCGAGAGGGATGCTGACGTTATTGGCATTTTCGCCACATCAGACTGATGCACGTACCTGGAAATTCAGGGTTCATTATCAAGGGCTTTGCTCCGCCCGGTATATGTTGTAAATTCCGAATACCTTAGGGAGTGTTCGGCGTCGCGAGTTTGGCCTTATATGCATCAACTCCGAATCATGTCTTTGGTCAAATGTTAGGTTTGCTCAGCTCCCGTGTTTTTCTACCTTACGTTCCGCTCTATCGGCTAAGGTGGCACCGGGAGAACTACTGTGATTATGCCCTGGTTCATCTGGATGAGAACCTCAATAGAGAAAGCCAAAAACTGACTGTCATCAAAAAGCGCGAGACTGGTCAACCACTCAAGGACTCAGTGGAATCTTCGCGATTCCTCCGCATTAACGAAAGACCGGTTTCCCGGTCATGTATGTACGTGCACCATATTCGGATAAGCGCGGAAGTACCAGGGGCTATATAGTAGCCCCACTGTCAAACTCCTATGGCTAAGTGAAAGTGTTAAAGCAATATAGTCCGATTGCCTTGTTCGCCGCGCTATCACCTCCTTCATGGACCAAGACGTTGGATCAAGTGTGAATACGTGCTTTTCCGAACACCCCCGCATTATGTGCGTGGGGGCTGAAGCCGACGACTGCAAACTTTCAGGTTATATACTTACATAAACGGCCGCACATGAGGCATCATAATACCTCCAGGCAATAAAAATAGCCTGTATAATTCAAATAATACTATTTTTACAATGGGGATACATGTCACTCGAACATGATACTCTTCGAGCACTGAGCCTCTATTAAACGAGCGCCTTTTAGGACTTCTTCTAAATAGTGCTTGGCCAAGACCTTGCCTACGGCCGGACCTTGGGTTGCAATAGCGGTGGCATCCATCTCTGCCCAGTATGTCTTAACACGGGCAAGCGCCATCTGCGCACCCTCTATGCACGCCGACCTCTTTACGGCATCGATATGCTGCACAGCACCAAGGAATCGTTGCACTAAACCAAAATAACTATTCGGCTTTGGTCCTTCCGGCCAAAGATGATCCACGACAGACCTCATGGAAAGCCCGGACAACCTATGGAGCTCAGCCCGCTCGCCAATTTGCTCATTTAACAGCAGCGGACGTGTCGGAGCACTGAACTGCGACCAGAACAACTTCTCTACTTCGTGATCTTCTTGATCTTTGAAAAACACAGTCGCATCAGCATCACTCATTGCCAAGTCCGCATACGCGTCTACAGCACTCCATAATCGATCCAGAGGGGCATACTTCAGATCTCAGAACTTCGTCCGCAACAAAAAGGGCTTCCCAGCCATGGTATCTCTGGCTTGACGGAGCTCCTCCTCTGCCGCTCTAATTTTAGAACGGGTTTCCTTGGCTGCCTCCACGGCTCTCTTCAGGTCAGCCGCTCTCACTTGGCTTTCCTTTTCAAGAAGCTCATATCAGCCGGCGGCATGTTTCAGCTCAACAGTCATCTTGGCTATTTCATCTTCGCTCTTGCGATGAGCAGCCTGTTTTGCTCTTAAGTCTTCGGACGCCTTTAGGGCAGCCGCATCACTTCTCCTGGCTTGTTCCTTCAATCGGGCAAGTTCCGCCCGAAGGGTCTCCACGGCGGCAGCTCCATCTGCAGTCAAAACCTATTATAGATACTAGCATCATGCTCCTCTTAATACTTGCTGACCACCTGAAAATACATACCCTGTGCCTCGTCAAGCCGCTTGTTCACAAGCGCAATGTCGGCATCTGCCGCGTCCAGTTGTCGGCTTAGTCCGTCCAACTCAGTAGTCCGGCCAGCCACCGGACCATCCGCTGCCTGCACATGAAAGCAACGCAATCATTACCTGGGACTATGATCCTCTGTTTGCCGCCTCGGGACCGCAACCAGAGTCTCAGGGGCTACTATCTGTTTAGAGCACACCTAGCATGTGCGGTACCATCAATTTTTTTGCGTACCTCAAAGCCTCTTAGCAGGCTCGTAAAAGCTTCATGCAGCCCACTTTTGGCGGATGAGATCCTCTCAACCACTATACCCATTAAAGTACGATGCTCCTTCGAGATAGCCGCTCGCTCCAAAAGACCCGTCAGCACGTCCGGTTGCGCACCAGACAATCCCGGACTCTTTCTGTTACTCCCCTTGGGAGCTGAATACTCTGGAGTTCGGGTGGCCGAAGGGTTACATTCTGGTCTTGGCGGACCAGGAGAAATCCTCCGTGATGACACGTCAGGGTCATCCGCCCCAGGAGGCGGGGAGACAAGGGGAGGCGTTTCGCTCTCCATCATCTCCGGAAGAAGATCCCCTGAAGACGAACTCTGTCGGGAAGAGCTACGATCCGGACTGCAAGACATACGTCTCGGTTATTGTCCGCGGAGATAAAGAAAAATGCATTTACCAAAAGTACTTTTGTTCACTTACAGCTCGGTGGAGGGCTGGTCCCCTTGCGGGCACTGTGCGGAAGGAACACCCTCCAGGTCAGGGCCCGCTGGCGAGGGTTTCTTATCTCGTTTGGAAACCCTTGTTTCCAAGTCTTCAAGAGCAGTCCTTTTCCTTCCTAGGAGAGAGGGCATTTCAGATTCTTCTCCCCGATTATCCTCCTTCGTGGAGGTACTAATTCCCCCGGTTTGGACGAGTAATGCATGAGGCTCGCTTTCGGCTTCTTCGTCTCTCCCTTTATCTTCCCCTGAGTGCACTTGATAAGGTGCGTACTCCAGCATCCTGGCTAGTACAGGATCCGGCGAGCCCTCGGGAAGGGGGGCTGAACACCTGATCATCTTTGCCTTTCTTACCTAGTCCTGGCCAGGAGCAATTCTTTCAGAATTATGTTATGGCAAATGAAAAGATAGTGTGTTCGGTCATGGAAATAC
Organism: Triticum urartu; assembly: GCF_056163025.1. Taxonomy (NCBI): domain Eukaryota; kingdom Viridiplantae; phylum Streptophyta; class Magnoliopsida; order Poales; family Poaceae; genus Triticum; species Triticum urartu. The sequence continues at coordinate 168,357,480 of NC_141876.1, read as the reverse complement.
TTACCTGGGTATCTGGACGATTACAGTTGAGACCCACATCCTCGGTGGTGTCCGGACACTTTATTCGTGATCCGAAGAACAATCCATACATATCTTTGAGCGTTACGCTGAAGAACTGCTGAATAGTTCGCGGTCCTTCCGGGTTGAACTCCCACATACGGAGAGATCTACGTTGGCATGGCAGGACCCAACGAACTAGCATAACTTGCATTACTTTGACGAGACCGACATCCCTCTTGAGGAGATCTCGGATGCGACTTTGCAATGTCGGCACATCATTAACCGGCCCCCAGTCTAGCCCCTTGTTGACCCATGACGCCAGTTGTGGTGGGGGCCCGAACAGAAGGAGGGGGCAGCCACCCACTTAGTACTTCGGGGAGCTGTGACGTAAAACCACTCCCGCTGCCATAAGTTGGATATCTCCAGGAAGGAACCCTTTGGCCATGGGGCATCAACGCCTTTGCTTATTGTGGCACCTCCGCATTCTGCGTGTCGCCCGTCGATCATCTTCGGCTTCACATTGAAGGTCTTGAGCCATAAGCCGAAGTGTGGGGTGATGCGGAGGAAGGCCTCACATACGACGATAAACAACGAGATGTGAAGAATGGAATCCGGAGCTAGATCGTGGAAGTCGCGCCCATAATAGAACATGAGCCCTCTGACGAAGGGATCAAGGCTAAAGCCTAGCCCTCGGAGGAAGTGGGAAACAAATACGACACTCTCGTTGGGTTCGGGAGTAGGGATGGCCTGTCCTCGGGCAGGCAGCCTGTGCGAGATTTTGGCGGTTAGATACCTGGCCTCCCTTAGCTTCTTGATGTCCTCCTCTGTGACAGAGGAAGCCATCCACCGGCCCTAAAGGTTGGATTCGGACATGATTGAAGGTCCAAAGCGCTTCACCTGAGCCTCATGTGTTGGAACTCGGGGTGGGGGAAGGGAGGGATTGAGCGCGAGAAGAAAAGGACATGCTTTGGCCCCTTTATAAAGAGGGCGAATATCAAGCGTCCTCCACGTGGCCGTTTGGAACTTGCCTAAAATCGAGGAGTCGTACTAACGAGCACGATTGGGTTACCCACACCCGTATTGATGAGAATCCCGTGATAAGGGAACACGATCTCTGCTTTGACAACACGTGCCAATAAAACCGCCTCGCAACACGTGCAGTGGCTGGTTGAGAAAAACGGTTCGAATAATGACCGGGGCCAGGGCATGATGTCACGTTATGAAAAGTTGTCAGCAGATTAGATTTGTGGAAATATTATACTCTCTACGATGGTATGTGGAATTTGTTTTGCAGAGCCAGACACTATCCTTATGTTAAAAATCTTCTATGGGGTATTCAGAGGAGGAACCCGCCTTGCAATGCCGAAGACAATCTGCGCGCCAGACTCATCGTCATTGAAGCCTGGTTCAGGGGCTACTGAGGGAGTCCTGGATTAGGGGGTCCTCGGACAGCTGGACTATATCCCTTGGCCGGACTATTGTACTATGAAGATACAAGATTGAAGACTTCGTCCCGTGTCCGGATGGGACTCTCCTTTGCGTAGAAGGCAAGCTTGGCGATTCGGATATATAGATATCCTTCCTTGTAACCGACTCTGTGTAACCCTAGCCCCCTCCGGTGTCTATATAAACCGGAGGGTTTTAGTCCGTAGGACAACAACAATCATACCATAGGCTAGCTTCTAGGGTTTAGCCTCTCCGATCTCGTGGTAGATCAACTCTTGTAATACTCATATCATCAAGATCACTCAAGCAGGAAGTAGGGTATTACCTCCATCGAGAGGGCCCGAACCTGGGTAAACATTGTGTCCCCCGCCTCCTGTTACCATCCGCCTTAGACGCATAGTTCGGGACCCCCTACCCGAGATCCGCCGGTTTTGACACTGACAACAGTGATGGTGATGTGATCCGCACAGGGCTTCGCCTAAGCACTACGTGAATATGACCGGAGGAGTAAACTGTGGAGAGAGACGCTGCACACAGCTTGGAACAATTGGTGTGTCTCCAAGGGGTGCCATTCCCATGTATATAAAGGAGGGAGAGGAGGAGGCCGGCCACCAGGGGCGCGCCAAGAGGGGGTGTCCTACTAGGACTCCAGTCATAATAGGATTTGCCCCCTTTTTCCTTCTCATGGAGGGGAAAGAGGGAAGGGAGAGGGAAGAGGAGAAGGAAAGGAGGGCGCACCCCCTCCCCTAGTCCAATTCGGACTCCCTATGGGAGGGGGTGCGGCCACCCTTTGTGGGCTGCCTCCCCTCTCCCCTATGGCCCATGTAAGCCCATTACTTTCCCCGGGGGGGGGGTCCGGTAACCCCTCGGTACTCCGATAAATATCTGAAACGTCCCGAAACCATTCCAGTGTCCAAATACTATCGTCCAATATATCAATCTTTACCTCTCGAATATTTTGAGACTCCTCGTCATGTCCATGATCTCATCCGGGACTCCGAAGAATCTTCAGTCACCAAAACACATAACTCATAATACAAATCGCCATCAAACATTAAGCGTGCGGACCCTACGGGTTCGAGAACTATGTAGACATGACCGAGACACATCTTTGATCAATAACCAACAGTGGAACCTAGATGCTCATATTGGTTCCTACATATTCTATGAAGATCTTTATCCGTAAAACCGCACTAACAACGTACATCATTCCCTTTTATGTTATTTGCCCGAGATTCGATCGTTGGTATCCTCATAACTAGTTCAATCTCGTTACCGGCAAGTCTCTTTACTCATTCCATAATGCATCATCTCATAACTAACTCCTTAGTCACATTGCTTGAAAGGCTTATAGTGATGTGCATTACTGAGAGGGCCCAGAGATACCTCTCCGATACACAGAGTGACAAATCCTAATCTTGATCTATGCCAACCCAACAAACACCTTCAGAGACACCTGTAGAGCATATTTATGATCACCCAGTTACGTTGTGATGTTTGATAGCACACAAGGTGTTCCTCTGGTATTTGGGAGTTGCATAATCTCATAGTCAGAGGAATATGTATAAGTCATGAAGAAAGCAATAGCAATAAAACTTAACGATCATTATGCTAAGCTAAATGATGGATCTTGTCCATCACATCATTCTCCTAATGATGTGTCCCGTTCATCAAATGACAACACATGTCTATGGTTAGGAAACTTAACCATCTTTGATTAACGAGATAGTCTAGTAGAGGCTTACCCGAGACATGGTGTTTTGTCTATGTATCCACACATGTATCAAGTTTCTGGTTAATACAATTCTAGCATGAATAATAAAAATTTATCATGATATAAGGAAATATAAAATTACAACTTTATTATTGCCTCTAGGGCATATTTCCTTCAGTCTCCCACTTGCACTAGAGTCAATAATCTATTTCACATCGCCATGTGATTTAACACCAATAGTTCACATCACCGTGTGATTAACACCCATAGTTCACATCGCCATGTGACCAACACCCAAAGGGTTTACTAGAGTCAATAGACTAGTTCACATCACCATGTAATTAACACCCAAAGAGTACTAAGGTGTGATCATGTTTTGCTTGTGAGAGAATTTTAGTCAATGGGTCTGCCACATTCAGATCTATATGTATTTTGCAAATTTCTATGTCTACAATGCTCTGCATGGAGGTACTCTAGCTAATTGTTCCCACTTTCAATATGTATCCAGATTGAGACTCAAAGTCATCCAGATTGGTGTTAAAGCTTGCATCGACATAACTCTTTATGATGAACTCTTCATCACCTCCATAACCGAGAAATATTTCCTTAGTCCTCTAAGGATAATTTTGACCGCTGTCCAGTGATATACTCCTAGATCACTATTGTACCCTTTTGCCAAACTCATGGCAAGGTACACAATAGGTTTGGTATACATCATGGCATACTTTATAGAACCTATGGTTGAGGCATAGGGAATGACTTTCATTCTCTCTCTATCTTCTACCGTGGTCAGGTTTTAAGTCTTACTTAACTTCATACCTTACAACTCAGGCAACACTAGTAGAAAAAGGGCCTAATGTTTAGCTCATTAGTCCCGGTTTGTATTTGAGCTGGCACTAATGTGACCATTAGTGTCGTTTCCAATGGCTAAGCGGGCCGCTCTCATTAGTACCGGTTCATTGCGAACCTATAGCACCGGTTCGTGCCACGAACCGGTGCTAAAGAGAGTGGTGGAAGGATGTTGTCAGTTTGAGGCCCCTCCAACACCTTTAGTACCGGTTCGTGCCACGAACCGGTACTAAAGGTCGTCCTATATAAACCCTTCGTCCACCCACGATCGAGCTCGCTCTGTTTTTCCCCTTTCCCCTCTCCTCTCTGTTCTTCCCATCTTCCTCGAGCTCATCACACATTTTGCCCAAATTTTGTCAAGATTTGAAGGCCCCCATCCATTCAAGTGATCACAAAGGTAAGCAATTTGTCCTTTCATCTCTCATTGTTAGATTAGCTCTTGCAATGCTTTATATAGTGATTAATTTGTGGGTTTAGTATTTTGGGAGGAATTATATGTGGTAGTTTATTTGATTTATATGCAATTTGAGCTCAAAATAACTCTTAGTTTGCATATGTAGGTGTGGTTTACTTAGTGCCTCCCCGTCTCCGTCCTAACCACCACCGATCATCCGCATCGTCCCGTCACCAGCACCACCTTGTGGTGAGCCTCTTGTTCTTATCTTTTTTATATAAAAAAATCATGTTTGTGTGATTTAGATATATAGTTACTTGTATAACTATCTTACCCATACGTTGTTTGTTATTCATAGTGCCATGGTTATATCCGTCCCCGTCGGCCCTCGTTCGGGTTATAATTCAAATGTGGTATATTTTCTTTTATAACTATTTGTTGCATTTCATTTTTATGAAAAAATATGCCCATCAAGTTGACATAGGTATTTTTATCTAGGAGGTATGTGAATCAGAAATTCCAACCGACCCTGTTGTCGAGAGGTTAAATTTAGTTGAAAGAGAAAACGAGTATTTGAAAGAAACATTGAAAAGAATTGAGTGGGAGAAGATGGAATTGGAGTTGCATGTTGCCGATGCCGTCGATGATCACAAGATCAAGATGGAAAAAATGTGCCTGAAGATTAGAAAGATTAGAAAATATGCCATTGATAGTGAGGCTTGGTATAATTATGCTGTTGGATCAATTGTTACCTTAGTTGCGATCTTGATAGCATTTGTTGTTGCATTTAAATGCTTTAGCTAGAGAGTTATTTATATGTTTGTTTTATGGGAATAAGTGTTGTATGAACTTTATGTATGAACTTGTATTAATTTAGTCTATTCGGTGCTGGTAATGAAGATGAGCCGGCAATGGATGTACGATGACCGATGCTCTCCCCAGTTCATTGATGGCGTGCATACTTTTCTGATTGCAGCTCAGGCAAACTAGCGGGTGGATGGTTTTATGCCTTGTCCATGTGTTGGCTGTAAGAATGATCACAATTACTCTAACTCAAGAACCATTCACGTCCACCTGTTTGAGTCCGGTTTCATGCCCCACTATAATGTTTGGACCAAGCATGGAGAAAGAGGGGTTATGATGGAAGACAATGAAGAAGAAGAGGACGACGATAGCTACCTTGGCCATGGGTTCCCTGAATACGATGATACAACAACGGGGGAAGAAGCTGAGCCGGCAATGCGGGAAGAATCTGAGCCGGAAATGCGGGAAGAAGCTGAAGAAGAGGCATCAGATGAGCCAGCTGATGATCTAGGTCGGGCCATTTCCGATGTAGAGAGAAACTGCGCAAGTGAAAAGGATAAGAAGAAGTTGCAGCGCATGTTAGAGGATCACAAGAAATTGTTGTACCCGAATTGCGAAGCTGACAAGAAAAAGCTGGGCACCACATAGGAATTGCTGGAATGGAAGGCATAGAATGGTGTATCTGACAAGGGATTTGGAAAGTTGGTGGTAATGTTAAAGAATATGCTTCCAAAGGACAAAAAATTGCTCGAGAGTAGGTACGAAGCAAAGAAGGCTGTCTACCCTCTAGGATTAGAGGTGCAGAATATACATGCATGCCTGATGACCCACAAGTATAGGGGATCTATCGTAGTCCTTTCAATAAGTAAGAGTGTCGAACCCAACGAGGAGCAGAAGGAAATGATAAGCGGTTTTCAGCAAGGTATTCTCTGCAAGTACTGAAATAAGTGGTAACAGATAGTTTTGTGATAAGATAATGTGTAACGAGCAACAAGTAACAAAAGTAAATAAAGTGCATCAAGGTGGCCCAATCCTTTTTGTAGCAAAGGACAAGCCTGGACAAATTCTTATATAAGGAAAAGCGCTCCGGAGGACACATGGGAATATCGTCAAGCTAGTTTTCATCACGTTCATATGATTCGCGTTTGGTACTTTGATTGACATGTGGGTGGACCGGTGCTTGGGTGCTGTTCTTACTTGAACAAGCATCCCACTTATGATTAACCTCTATTGCAAGCATTCGCAACTACAACAAAAGTATTAAAGTAAACCTAACCATAGCATGAAACATATGGATCCAAATCAGCCCCTTACAAAGCAACGCATAAACTAGGGTTTGAGCTTCTATCACTATAGCAACCCATCATCTACTTATTACTTCCCAATGCCTTCATCTAGGCCCAAATAATGGTGAAGTGTTATGTAGTCAACGTTCACATAACACCACTAGAGGCTAGACAACATACATCTTATCAAAATATCGAACGAATACCAAGTTCACATGACTACTAATAGCAAGACTTCTCCCTTGTCCTCAGGAGCAAACGTAACTACTCATAAAGCATATTCATGTACATAATCATAGGGGTAATAATATGCATAAAGGATCTGAACATATGATCTTCCACCAATTAAACCAACTAGCATCGACTACAAGGAGTAATTAACACTACTAGCAACCTACTAGCACCAATCCCGGACTTGTAGACAAGAATTGGATACAAGAGATGAATTAGGGTTTTGAGATGAGATGGTGCTGATGAAGATGTTGATGGAGATTGCCCTCTCCCGATGAGAGGAGCGTTGGTGATGAAAATGGCGATGATTTCCCCCTCCGGGAGGGAAGTTTCCCCGGCAGAACAGCTCTGCCGGAGCTCTAGATTGGATCCGCCAAGGTTCTGCCTCGTGGCGGCGGAGTTTCGTCCTGAAAGGTTGCTTCTTATTTTTTTCTCGACAAAAGACTTCATATAGGAGAAGATGGTCATCGGAGAGCCACCAGGGGGCCCACGAGGTAGGGGGCGCGCCCTAGGGGGGGGCGCCCCCACCCTCGTGGAAAGGGTGTGGGCCCCCTGGTCTTCATCTTTGGCGAGGATTTTTCATTATTTATTATAAGGTATTCCGTGGAGTTTCAGGACTTTTGGAGTTGTGCAGAATAGGTCTCTAATATTTTCTCCTTTTCCAGCCCATAATTCTAGCTGCCGGCATTCTCCCTCCTTATGTAAACCTTGTAAAATAAGAGAGAATAGCCATAAGTATTGTGACATAATGTGAAATAACAACCCATAATGCAATAAATATCGATATAAAAGCATGATGCAAAATGGATGTATCAATGCCCTAATGACTGCATCCTCTACCGCGGTGAGTACGCGGATTTGAACGCGTGCCTTGTATGCGGTGCATTGCGCTATAAGATTAGCCACGATGACCCTGGTGATGTCGAGGGCGAGCGCCCCAGGAAGAAGATTCCTGCCAAGGTGATGTGGTATGTGATACATATCCAGCGTATCTATAATTTTTTATTGTTCCATGTTATTATATTATCTGTTTTGGATGTTTAATGGGTGTTATTATGCACTTTTATATTATTTTTGGGACTAACCTATTAACTGAAGGCTGGTATAAATTGCTGTTTTCTGCCTATTTCAGTGTTTCACAGAAAAGGAATATCAAACGGAATGAAACCTTCATGAGGATCGTTTTTTGAACAAACGCAATCCAGGAGACTTGGAGTGGAGGTCAAGGAAGCAGCGAGGAAGACACAAGGCAGGAGGGCGCGCCCCTGGGGGTGGGCACGCCCCCACCCTTGTGGGCCCCTCATGGCTACACCGACCTACTTCTTTCGCCTATATATACTCATATACCCTGAAAACATCCAGGAGCACCACAAAACCCTATTTCCATCACCGTAACCTTCTGTACCCGTGAGATCCCATCTTGGGGCCTTTTTCGGCGCTCCGCCGTAGGGGGAATCGATCACGGAGGGATTCTACATCAACACCATTGCCTCTCCGATGATGTGTGATTAGTTTACCATAGACCTTCTGGTCCATAGTTATTAGCTAGATGGCTTCTTCTCTCTCTTTCGATCTCAATACAAAGTTCTCCTTGATTCTCTTGGAGATCTATTCGATGTAATTATTTTTGTGGTGTGTTTGTCGAGATCCGATGAATTGTGGGTTTATGATCAAGATTATCTATGAACAATATTTGATTCTTCTCTGAATTCTTATATGATTGATTTAAATATCTTTGCAAGTCTCTTCGAATTATCAGTTTGGTTTGGCCAACTAGATTGATCTTTCTTGCAATGGGAGAAGTGCTTAGCTTTGGGTTCAATCTTGCGGTGTCCTTTCCCAGTGATAGCAGTGGCAGCAAGGCACGTATTGTACTGTTGCCATCGAGGATAAAAAGATGGGTTTTATATCATTTTTCTTGGGTTTATCCCTCTACATCATGTCATCTTGCCTAATGTGTTACTCTGTTCGTATGAACTTAATACTCTAGATGCATGCTGGATAGCGGTCGATGTGTGGAGTAATAGTTGTAGATGCAGAATCGTTTCGGTCTAGTTGTCACGGACGTGATGCCTATATACATGATCATGCCTAGATATTCTCATAACTATGCGCTTTTCTATCAATTGCTCGACAGTAATTTGTTCACCCACCGTAGATTATGCTATCTTGCGAGAAGCCACTAGTGAGACCAATGGCCCTCGGGTCTATTCTCCATCATATTAATCTCCCATCAACTAGCTATTTATGTTGCCATTTATTTTGCAATCTTTACTTTTCAATCTATACAACAAAAATACCAAGAATATTTATCTTATTATCTTTATCAGATCTCACTTCTGCAAGTGGCCGTGAAGGGACTGACAACCCCTTTATCGCGTTGGTTGCAAGGTTCTTGATTGTTTGTGCAGGTATGAGGGATTTGCGTGTAGTCTCGTACTGGATTGATACCTTGGTTCTCAAAAACTGAGGGAATACTTATGCTACTTTGCTGCATCACCCTTTCCTCTTCAAGGGAAAACCAACGCATGCTCAAGAGGTAGCAAGAAGGATTTCTGGCGCCGTTGCCGGGGATATCTATGCACAAGTCAAGACATACCAAGTACCCATCACAAACTCTTCTCCCTCGCATTACATTATTTGCCATTTGCCTCTTGTTTTCCTCTCCCCCACTTCACCCTTGCCGTTTTACTCTCCCTCTTTTTTCGTCTGTCTCTTTCCACTAGCTTATTGTGTGTCCGTGTGTTAGATCGTTTGTTTTGTCATCATGGCTAGTCCTTCTATCATTTTTAGTACTCCCGATCAGGAAGTTATTAATTTTAAACAAAGGGAGGGAGAAAATCTAAAAGATGCTTGGCATAGAATTTGCAATGCTCAGAATAGATCTACTAAGAGGCATTCTACTTCCGTTCTTCTTTGCAATTTTTATGTAGGCATCACTCCTTGGAACAGATATATTCTTGATACCATTACCGGAGGGAATTTCTTGGGTAGCCATACCTTTGATTCTTATAATGCTATGTTAGATTTGTTTGGCCCACCACCTCTTTTGGTTAATGGAACTATTTTAACTTTGGAACATGTGATGGAAAGGCTTGAAATTATTGAAAATAAAGTTTCCACTTTAGAGTTGATTGCAATTTTGGATAAAAAGATCCACAACCAAATTACCCAATACGGATCTAAGGTAGTAGTTGCACTTAAATTTTTTAAAGAAAAGGAACCCATAGTTAACGAAAAGATAGATCAAGATTCCACAAGAATTGATAAACTTGAGGATATTATTACAAACTTAGGGTCTGCCTTTTCTTCCGAGAAAAATACCCAAAATCCTCCTACTAATAAAGTTGCCAAGTTTATGTATGTGCCTAAAAATAAAGGTGAATCTTCTAGTAAGGAAAATGCGGATCTCAAATCAATAAGTGTTCACCCCAACTTTTTCGCTATATCATTAAGGAACCTTTTGCTACAAATGAATTTCTTGATTTCTTGCATAGGAGTTTGATCATTAATAAAAATAAGGAAACTCCTAAGGGTTATAAGGGTTCCTTTGAATAAATTCCAACCAACGATGACAATACCTAAATCTATTCTTGCTTTCATGCCTAGCTAGGGGCGTTAAACGATAGCGCTTGTTGGGAGGCCACCCAATTTTATTTTTGTTTCTTGATTTTTGTTTCTGTTTAGTAATAAATAATTCATATACCTTCTGTTTAGATGTGGTTTTACGTTTTTAATTAGTGTTTGTGCCAAGTAGAACCTTTGGGAAGACTTGGGGAAAGTCTTTGCGATCTTGCTGTAAAAACAGAAACTTCAGCGCTCACGAGATTAGCTGCCATGTTTTACTGGAGAGTGCTATTAGGTTGATTCTTTTTTCAGATGATTAGTAGAAAAATTCCTCACGTCCACCAATTTATTTCAGAATTTGTGGGGTTACATAAGTATACGTTTGATACAGATTTCTAGAGATTGTTCTATTTTTGACAGATTCTGTTTTTCGTGTGTTGTTTGCTTATTTTGATGAATCTATGGCTAGTATCGGGGGGTATGAACCATAGATAAGTTGGAATATAGTAGTTTTAACACCAATATAAATAAAGAATGATTTCATTAGAGTACCTTTAACTGGTGGTTTGTTTTCTTATACTAACGGAGCTCATGAGATTTTCTGTTGAGTTTTGTGTTGTGAAGTTTTCAAGTTTTGGGTAAAGATTTGATGGATTTTGAAATAAGGAATGGCAAGAGCCTAAGCTATTGCACCCCAAGGTAAAATTCAAGTACAATCAAAAGCCTAAGCTTGGGGATGCCCCGGAAGGCATCCCCTCTTTCGTCTTCGTCCATCGGTAACTTTACTTGAGGCTATATTTTTATTCACCACATGATATGTGCTTTGCTTGGAGAGTCTTGTATGATTAGAGTCTTTGATTATAAGTTTACCACAATCATCCTTGCTGTACACACCTTTTGGAGAGACACACATGAATCGGAATTTATTAGAATACTCTATGTGCTTCACTTATATATTTTGAGCTAGATAATTTTGCTCTAGTGCTTCACTTATATCTTTTTAGAGCGTGGTGGTGGTTTTATTTTGTAGAAATTATTGATCTCTCATGCTTCACTTATATCATTTTGGGAGTCTTTTAGAACAGAATGGTAATTTTCTTTGGCTATAAAATTAGTCCTAATATGATAGGCATCCAAGATGGGTATAATAAAAACTTTCATAAAAAGTGAATTGAATACTACGAGAAGTTTAATACTTGATGATTGTTTTGAGATATGAAGATGGTAATATTAGAGTCGTGCTAGTTGAGTAGTTGTGAATTTGAGAAATACTTGTGTTGAAGTTTGCAAGTCCCGTAGCATGCATGTATGGTGATCGTTCTGTGACAAATTTGACACATGAGGTGTTCTCTGATTGTCATCCTTATGAGTGGCGGTCGGGGATGAGTGATGGTCTTTTCCTACCAATCTAAGTTTGCAAATCCCGTAGCATGCACGTATGGTGATCGTTGTGTGACAAATTTGAAACATGAGGTGTTCTTTGATTGTCATCCTTATGAGTGGCGGTCGGGGGCAAGCGATGGTCTTTTCCTACCAATCTATCCCCCTAGGAGCATGCGCGTAATGCTTGGTTTTTGATGACTTGTAGGTTTTTGAAATAAGTATGTGAGTTCTTTATGACTAATGTTGAGTCCATGGATTATACGCAATCTCACCTTTCCATCATTGCTAGCCTCTTCAGTACCGTCCATTGCCCTTTCTCACCTTGAGAGTTGGTGCAAACTTCGCCGGTGCATCCAACCCCTGTGATATGATATGCTCTATCACACATAAACCTCCTTATATCTTCCTCAAAACAGCCACCATACCTACCTATTATGGCATCTCCCTAGCCTGTTGATTAGCCACGTCAATGTGAGACTTTCTCCTTTTTTGTCTTCTCCACACAACCTCCATTATCATATTCTATTCCACCCATAGTGCTATGTCCATGGCTCACGCTCATGTACTGTGTGAAAGTTGAAAAAAGTTTGAGATTACTAAAGTATGAAACAATTGCTTGGCTCGTCATCGGGGTTGTGCATGATGAGCGAATTTTTGTGTGACGAAAATGAAGCATGGGCAAACCATATGATTTTATAGGGATAAGCTTTCTTTGGCCATGTTATTTTGAGAAGACATAATTGCTTAGTTAGTATGCTTGAAGTATTATTATTTTTATGTCATTATTAAAATTTTATCTTGAATCTTTCAGATCTGAACATTCATGCCACAATAAAGAGAATTACTTTGAAAATTATGCCAGGTAGCATTCCACATCAAAAAATCTGTTTTTATCATTTTCCTACTCGAGGACGAGCAGGAATTAAGCTTGGGGATGCTTGATACGTCTCCAACGTATCTATAATTTTTGATTGTTCCATGCTATTATATTATCTATTTTGGATGTTCAATGGGCTTTATTATGCACTTTTATATTATTTTTGGGACTAACCTATTAATCGAAGGCCGAGTGCAGATTGCTGTTTTTTTTGCCTATTTTAGTGTTTCGCAGAAATGGAATATCAAACGGAATCCAAACGGAATGAAACCTTCACGAGGATCATTTTTTTGGAATAAATGCAATCCAGGAGACTTGGAGTGGACGTTAAGGAAGCAGCGAGGAAGCCACGAGGCAGGAGGGCGCGCCCCCACCCTTGTGGGCCCCTCGTGGCTCCACTGACCTACTTCTTTCGCCTATATATACTCATTTACCCTGAAAACATCCAGGAGCACCACGAAACCCTATTTCCACCGCCACAACCTTCTGTACCTGTGAGATCCCATCTTGGGGCCTTTTCCAGTGCTTCGCCGGAGGGGGAATCGATCATGGAGGGCTTCTACATCAATACCATAGCCTCTCCGATGATGTGTAAGTAGTTTACCACAGACCTTCGGGTCCATAGTTATTAGCTAGATGGCTTCTTCTCTCTCTTTGGATCTCAATACAAAGTTCTCCTCGATTCTCTTGGAGATCTATTTGATGTAATTCTTTTTGCGGTGTGTTTGTCGAGATCCGATGAATTGTGGATTTATGATCAAGATTATCTATGAACAATATTTGATTCTTCTCTGAATTCTTATATGCATGATTTAAATATCTTTGCAAGTCTCTTCAAATTATCAGTTTGGTTTGACCTACTAGATTGATCTTTCTTGCAATGGGAGAAGTGCTTAGCTTTGGGTTCAATCTTGTGGTGTCCTTTCCCAGTGACAACAGGGGCAGCAAGGCACGTATTGTATTGTTGCCATCGAAGATAAAAAGCTGGGGTTTATATCATATTGCTTGAGTTTATCCCTCTACATCATGTCATCTTGCCTAATGCATTACTTTGTTTGTATGAACTTAATACTCTAGATGCATGCTGGATAGCGGTCGATGTGTGGAGTAATAGTAGTAGATGCAGAATCGCTTCGCTCTACTTGTCACGGACGTGATGTCTATATACATGATCATGCCTAGATATTCTCATAACTAGGCGATTTTCTATCAATTGCTCGACAGTAATTTGTTCACCCACCATAGATTATGCTATCTTGAGAGAAGCCACTAGTGAAACCTATGGCCCTCGGGTCTATTCTCTATCATATTAATCTCCCGTCAACTAGCATTTCTGTCGCCGTTTATTTTGCAATCTTCACTTTTCAATCTATACAACAAAAATGCCAAAAATATTTGTCTTATTATCTTTATCAGATCTCACTTTTGCAAGTGGCCATGAAGGGACTAACAACCCCTTTATCGCGTTGGTTGCAAGGTACTTGATTGTTTGTGCAGGTACGAGGGATTTGCGTGTAGTCTCCTATTGGATTGATACCTTGGTTCTCAAAAACTGAGGGAAATACTTATGCTACTTTGCAGCATCACCCTTTCCTCTTCAAGGGAAAACCAATGCATGCTCAAGAGGTAGCAGTATGCTCCTATAATACCATGGTTGAAACGTTTGTTACAAAACAAAGAGCATGCCAAGGTGATGTGATGGCACAGAGAAGACCGTAAGAAACACGGGAAGTTGGGAGTACCCGCTGTCGGGTCGCGGTGGAGAAAATCGAGAGAAATTACAGGGAGGACTTTGTAGGTGACAAAAGGAACGTATGGTTTGGACTAAGCATAGATGGCACTAATCCTTGTGGGGAGCACAGCAGCAACCATAGCACCTGTCCTGTGACTCTATGTATGTATAAACTTCCTCCTTGGTTGTGCATCAAGCAAAAGTTCATTATGATGCCAGTGCTCATCCATGGCCCTAAGCAACCCGGCAACGACATTGATGCGTACCTAAGGCCATTAGTTGAAGAACTCTTACAGGTGTGGAATGGAAAAGGTGTACGTCTGTGGGATGAGCACATGGGGGGAAGAATTTGTCCTAAAGGCGTTGCTGTTCGTGACCATCAAAGTTTGGCTGGCTCTTAGTAACCTTTCAAGACAGACAAACAAGGGATACCGCGCATGCACGCACTGTTTGGATGATACCGACAGTATATATTTGAATAATTTTAAGAAGAATGTGTACCTGGGACATCATCGATTTCTTCCGAGCAAGCATCCCATAAGAAAGAAAGGCAATCATTTCAAAGGTGAGGCGGATCACCGGACAAAGCCTCGCCACCGTACTGGTGCTGATGTACATGATATGGTCAAGGATTTGAAGGTAGTCTTTGGAAAGGGTCCTGCTACCTCCTGAGCATGCGTTGGTTTTCCCTTGAAGAGGAAAGGGTGATGCAGGAAAGTAGCGTAAGTATTTCCCTCAGTTTTTGAGAACCAAGGTATCAATCCAGTAGGAGACTACACGCAAGTTGCCTAGTACCTGCACAAACAATCGAGAACCTTGCAACCAAGGCGATAAAGGGGTTTTCAGTCCCATCACGACCACTTGCAAAAGTGAGATCTGATAAAGATAATAAGATAATTTTTTTTGGTATTTTTGTTGTATAGATTGAAAAGTACAGATTGCAAAATAAAATAAATAGTAAACTAGAATTGTAGATCGGAAACTTATATGATATAAAATAGACTCGGGGGCCATAGGTTTCACTAGTGGCTTCTCTCATGATAGCATGTATTACGGTGGGTGAACAAATTAGTACCGAGCAATTGATAGAAAAGCGCATAATTATGACAATATCTAGGCATGATTATGAAATATAGGCATCACGTCCATGTTAAGTAGACCAAAACAATTCTGCATCTAGTACTATTACTCCACACATCAACCACTATCCAGCATGCATCTAGAGTATAAAGTTCATAAGAACAAAGTAATGCTTTAGGCAAGATGACATGATGTAGAGAAATAAACTCAAGCAATATGATATAAACCCCATCTTTTTATCCTCGATGGTAACAATACAATATGTGCCTTGCTGCCCCTACTATCACTGGGAAAGGACAATGCAAGATTGAACTCAAAGCTAAGCACTTCTCCCATTGCAAGAAAGATCAATCTAGTAGGCAAAACAAAGCCGATAATTCGAAGAGACTTGGAAAGATATCAAATCATGCATATAAGAATTCAGAGAGGAACCAAATATCCTTCATAGATAAACTTGATCATAAATCCAAAATTCATCGGATCTCGGCAAACACACCGCAAAAGAATATTACATCAAACAAATCTCCATGAACATCGAGGAGAACTTTGTATTGAGAACCAAAGAGAGAGAAGAAGCCATCTAGCTAATAACTATGGAGCCGAAGGTCTGTGGTAAACTACTCACACATCATCGGAGAGGCTATGGTGTTGATGTAGAAGCCCTCCATGATCGAATCCCCCTTTGGCAGATCGCCAGAAAAGGCCCCAGATGGGATCTCACGGGTACAGAAGGTTGCGGCGGTGGAAAAGTGGTTTTGTGGCTCCCCTGGATGTTTTTAGGGTATAAGAGTATATATAGGCGAAAGAAGTACATCGGTGGAGCTACGAGGGGCCCATGAGGGTGGGGGGCACGCCCTCCTACCTCGTGGCCGCCTCGTTGCATCTCTGACTTCCACTCCAAGTCTCTTGGATTTGCATTTGTTCCAAGAAAGATCCTCGCGGAGGTTTCGTTCCGTTTGGATTTCGTTTGATATTCCTTTTCTGCGAAACACTGAAATAGGCAAAAAACAGAAACTCGCACTGGGCCTCTGGTTAATAGGTTAGTCCCAAAAATAATATAAAAGAGCATATTAAAGCCCATTAAACATGCAAAACAGATAATATAATAGCATGGAACAATAAAAAATTTATAGATACGTTTGAGACGTATCAGCATCCCCAAGCTTAATTCCTGCTCGTCCTCGAGTAGGTAAATGATAAAAATAGAATTTTTGATGTGGAATGCTTCCTAACATAATTTTCAATGTATTTTTATTTATTGTGGCATGAATATTCAGATCCGAAATATTCTAGACAAAAGTTTAATATTGACATAAAAATAATACTACTTCAAGCATACTAACCAAGCAATTATGTCTTCTCAAAATAACATAGCCAAAGAAAGCTCATCCCTACAAAATCATATAGTTTGGCCATGCTTCATTTTCGTCACACAAAATGCTCTCATCATGCACAACCCCGATGACAAGCCAAGCAATTGTTTCATACTTTAGTATTCTCAAACTTTTTTAACTTTCACGCAATACATGAGAGCGAGCCATGGACATAGCACTATAGGTGGAACATAATATGATGATGGAGGTTGTCTGGAGAATAAAAAAGGGAGAAAGTCTCACATCGACGCGGCTAATCAACGGGCTATGGAGATGCCCATCAATTGATGTCAATGCGAGGAGTAGGGATTGCCATGCAACGGATGCACTAGAGCTATAAATGTATGAAAGCTCAACAAAATAAACTAAGTGGGTGTGCATCCAACTTGCTTGCTCATGAAGACCTAGGGATTTTTGAGGAAGCCCATTGTTGGAATATACAAGCCAAGTTCTATAATGAAAATTCCCACTAGTATATGAGAGTGAGAAAATAAGAGACTATCTATCATGAAGATCATGGTGTTACTTTGAAGCACAAGTGTGGAAAAAGGATAGTAACATTGTCCATTCTCTCTTATTCTCTCATTTTTGGGGCCTTCTCTTTTTTGTCCTTTCTCTTTTTTTGCTCACACGGGACAATGCTCTAATAATGATGATCATCACACTTCTATTTATTTACAACTCGATACTAGAACGAAATATGACTCTATATGAATACCTCCGGCGGTGTACCGGGATATGCAATGATTCAAGAGTGACATGTAAATAAAATTATGAGCGGTGGCTTTGCCACAAATACGATGTCAACTACATGATCATGCAAGGCAATATGACAATGATGAAGCGTGTCATAATAAACAGAACGGTGGAAAGTTGCATGGCAATATATCTCGGAATGGCTATGGAAATGCCATAATATGTAGGTATGGTGGCTGTTTTGAGGAAGATATAAGGAGGCTTATGTGTGACAGAGCGTATCATATCACGGGGTTTGGATGCACCGGCGAAGTTTGCACCAACTCTTGAGGTGAGAAAGGGCAATGCACGATGCCGAAGAGGCTAGCAATGATGGAAGGGTGAGAGTGTGTATAATCCATGGACTCAACATTAGTCATAAAGAACTCACATACTTATTGCAAAAATCTACAAGTCATCAAAACCAAGCACTACGCGCATGCTCCTAGGGGGATAGATTGGTAGGAAAAGACCATCGCTCGTGCCCGACTGCCACTCATAAGGAGGACAATCAAAGAAACACCTCATGCTTCAAATTTGTTACACAACGGTTACCATATGTGCATGCTACGGGACTTGCAAACCTCAACACAAGCATTTCTCAAATTCACAAATACTCAACTAGCATGACTCCAGTATCACCATCTTCGCATCTCAAAACAATCATCAAGTATTGTAACATCCCAAATTTTCAATTTGGAATGTTATACATAGATCATTCATGCATATCATATTTTATTGCATTTCGTTTCGCGATCCTCGAAATCCAAAGCGACTCAAGGACCCTCGGAGAGAGTTGGGGATTTCCCAGTTTTCATATTTGAATTTTATCAAATATTGAAATGAGGATTTTGGTTTTAATTATTTTTCTCTCCGAAAATATTTGATATTAAATTACATGAGAGGAGATAATATGACTTCTCCAAAATAAATGAAATATTGGAGAAAAAAGATTAAAATCAAATATTTGATTTTATCCGTAGTTTATTGCTATTTTATTTGAATTAGAAAAATTGCACATTTTTCAAAGTTGCATTTTAGGGCCAAGAAAATGTTCATCTTGTTCTAAATATTTTATTTAGACGGCAAAAATTTGTTTTGGCATTTTTAGAATTTTATTTTATTTTCTAGGATTTTTTTTAGTTTCAACGGAATTATAAAAAAAATGCGCAGTGGCTAACTGGGCCAAAGCCCAGCCGCCGGCCCACCTTCCCCGCGCGCCACCTCCCACCAGGAGACCGAGCCGCCGCCGCCTCGGACGAGGAGTCCGGCCGGGACTCCCCTCACCCCCGCCTTAGCCCCTCCTCCAAGACGCCGCCCTCCCCCTCTCTTAAATACCTCGCCCCCGGAGACCCGCCACCACCACCAACCCCGCCGCCCGCAGCCGCGCCGCCGCCTCTGCCGCGCTTCGCCGCCGCCGCCGCCTCTGCAGCGCCGCCGTCGCCGTCGCCTCGCCGCCGCAGTCCGCTGCCGCAGCCCCGCCTCACCGGAGCTACATCGGAGGTACCACCGCCGTTCGTCGCCGCCGGTTTTTTTTAAAAACCGCTTCGGTTTTTTTTAAAGAAAAACCCTAGTTCATTTTTTTAGATCGGTTCGCCGGTTTTCTCAGATTATCTTTTTAGCGGACGTTCGTCCGTACGTTCGTCCGTACGTTCGTTTTAATGAACGGTTTTCGCTCGATAGTTACAGACAACGAACGTTCGTTCGTTATCTTGTTTGTCAGTTTTCTTTTTCTCGGATTTTCCATGATTATTTTCGATCGCGATTTCTGATCCGATTTTCGTTTTAGTTTATCTTTTCGCTCGTTTGTCGGAATCAGTCGATTCAAGCGCCTAGCTCTTCGTCTCACCCTCTTTTTGTTTAACAAACTTGAACAAGCTTTTGCTACTGTAAAATTTGACCTTAGTCCAGATTAGTAAACGGATCTTGTTTCTTTCACAGTTTGAGTTTCGTTGCTCCGTTTGATTTGATTCTTTTTGCAAACCGGAGTTCTTAAGTTGAACTTTCTGGTTAGACTTTCTTATTTGAGTTTTACTCGTATTTCTTTGCTTGATTGCTTATGTATGCTATTGTTTGTTTGCGACAGAACACCCGGAGTGCGAAGTGTGCTACTACGAGTCCCTATGTCACACCCTAGCTGGTTCATGCATTAGAGTGTTGCATCATGTCTACTTTTAAAGAAACTTGAAATGGGGATGATAGAACCCCCAGCACCCCCTGGAAACAACTAGGGTTTACTAAAATTATTTTCAATGAACCCAAAATGCCCTTCACAAAATGTTCATCATTTCTGGATTGGGTTAAAACCCCTGGCAAAAATGGTGCACTCTTCTCTAGGACATTCTGGATTCTTTGAATTAAATCATAAGTATTTGAATTTGGGCAATTAAATGCTATAAAATATTTTAAATGCCCAAATAATTCTGGATTTAAGTGAGGGCTAGTAGGAATAATCCCAACAGAGCCCACCATTATTTTCAGGATTTTAGCAAGTGCCTAAGTATTTTTAATAAAGCCCTAAAGATACAGAAAAATAGAAAAAGAAAACAAACAGGAAAGAGAGGAAGAGAAAGCTTACCTGGCGCCCACCCAGCAGGCCCACCTGCCGGCCCAGCCTAGCCAACGCTCCAGTGAGCTGCTTGGCTTGGCCAGGCAGGCAGGTAGCTGCTCGACGGCGAGCACAGCATGCGCGCCACGCAGCTGCCCGCCGCCTCGCCGCTCCCCTCGTCGAGCTGTCAACGTGGGACGACCCCCCTCCCTCTCCCCGACCTCGCAGACATTCACTCTTCCCTCTGGTTCCTCTCTCTCGCCCTCCCGGCCTGACGTCGCCCGAGAAGTCACCATCGCCGCCGCTCGCCGCAGCCACGTCCAACGCCGTCCCCGCGCCCTCTCACCGTGTCCGGACGGTTCACCGTCGTCGACTACGTCGACTAGCCAAGCCGCACGACGCCCGAGCCCCTACATCATCCCTACCGTCGTCATCTTCAACCTCGGGCTGCCGAGATCCCCGTCACCGTTCCGACCGCATCGAGCCTTCCTCGAGCACACTGACCTTCTCTGCAGCTTCCCAGTGAGCTACTGCTCCTCCCCCTTCTCTCCGCTTCGTCGCTAGAGCTCTGTAGCCACCGTGCTTTTTCCATCTGAATGCACCGCCGCCTGACCACGTCGCCGGCGATGCTCCGGTGACCTTTTGGTCACGGGCTTGTGCCCGTCACACTCACTGCATCGCATAGATGTTGTAGGTGCAAGCGCCACGCCGCCTAGGCCACTGCAGCCACGCACATGAGCTGACCAGAGCTTCGGCCTCCGCCAAGCTCGTCGCCGGCGATGCTCCGGCCACTCCCCGGCCAAGCCATCACCACGGCTGGATGCGGGCGAGCACCAGCTGCCCGTAGGTGCTCTCCGCGCAGCAAATGATGCCCTGTGGGCAAATCCCGCTGCGCGCCGCCGCGTCTGGCCTCGCCGGCGGCTAAACGCCGGCAGGCTTTGACCCGCTGACCGGCGAGTTGACCACGCCTGACCCATGTGGGCCCAGGCTGACTCCCCCTGAGCCTATGACAGGTGGGGCCGGCCTGTTAATTAGTTTAGGATTAGTGTTAACTAATTTTAGTTAGTTTAGGTCACTGACATGTGGGCCCAGGCCCCACTGACAGTTAATTAGTACTAACTTAACTCTGTTAGTTAGCTGAGACACTGACAGACGGGGCCCACCAGTCAGGTTTGACTGGCCCTGGTGCCTTTGACTCGCTGACGTCACAGTGACGCAGTGCTGACGCAATTATTCATTTTCTGGATTTATTTTTATATAGGAAATTCCAAAAAATAGCCAAAACTTCTAAAAATCATAGAAAATCAACCATAGCTCCAAATCAAACAAATTATATATGAAAAATGATCAAAAAAATTCAATCTATCCATCTGTAATGGTTTCATGCATGACAAACCAATCTAACCTTGCTGTTTAGGTGAAACAAGCTAACACACTTATTATGCATAAGAACTTTAACTTCCATTTGAATCTTTGGTTCAAATGGACCCTTTTCAACTTGTTTCACATTGCATTAGGCAGGACACATCATTTTGCCATGTCATAGCATGCATCATATTGTTGCATATTGTCATGTGTTGATTATGCTCTGTGTGTCCTTCGTGGTAGGTTCTGCCTCCGAGGATATCTCCGAGTATCCAACTGAAGGGCAGTACCCTACTACCACTCCATCAGGCAAGTGGCCCCATTGATCATATCGATACAATCCCATGTTCTAGCCTCTGCTCTCATTTACTGCATTAAGACAACATCGTTTCAAACTGCTGTGTGCTACGGTAGTTGAACCCTTATCCTCTGCATGACCTGTCAATTCCACAGTAACTAGATGAAACCCACTAGCATGTGTAGGAGTTGATTGAGCCATGTTTGTGTTTCCTACCTTGCTATGCCTGCTATGCTTAGAGTTGTGTCAGGTCTGGTTCATCTGGGTGATGGGATAGAGTGAAATGATTGTGTTGGTAATGTGAGGGATGTGTTGAACATGTTTTGGTAAAGGTAACGATGGGAGGCCATGTAGGAGTACATGGTGGGTTGTTTCATTGAGGCCGTCCCTAAGAACTGAGATCTGGACGTGTGATTTAAGATTCAGTTACTACCATACATTGGGCACGAAACCAATGGACCCTCTCGGCTTCTTAATCACCCTAGTACTCTGTCCAGGAGTTGCGATTAGTTTCTGGTGTTTGTAGGTTATGTGTTGGCGGCCGTGCGTAGCGCTGACCCTAGGGGTGGGCTATGTTGCGGCAGATACACCATGGCACGGTGTACCGAGTCAGCCGTTTGGTGTCTCGGGAACCCTGTTCACATCGTTCGGGGCCATATGTGGAAACCTCGGTCGGACTCCCTGCGGATGGAACCTAGATAGGTGATAAACCTGGACTAGAGACTTGAGTGTTTAGGTAGGCCGTGGCCGACACCCTCGTTGGGCCTCCGCTTGAAGGTTGCCGAGTACATGTCGTGTAAACGGCGGTAAGTGGTGAAAGCGTGTATGAAGAAGTACACCCCTGTAGGGTTAACATCATCTATTCGAATAGCCGCATCCGTGGTAAAGGACTACTTGGTTGCCTATACAGTTCATAGACAAGTTAATGGATACTACTAAAAGACTCAAGATAAGTGTGAGTACCGAGGATGGCTCTCTCGTAGGATGACGAGGGAGGATCCCCGGTGGAGTATTGTGTTGGTGATTAGTGGACTCGTGTGCGAAAACTTTTTTACTAGTGGAGTCTCGTAGTATAGATTAGACAAGAGTCAAAGCTGGCTTGTTGCAATAACTCCACCACCTTCTTGAGAATGAGCATGTACAGTAGGTTCTGATGTAAGACTTGCTGAGTACCTTTGTACTCATGTTTGCTTAATTACTATTTTCAGACGACGACACCGCCCCCTCCGATGGGTTTTATGTAGATCTTGACATCGATGAGTGACTTGCCACCCAGGTGGTGATCCTGGCCATGGAGGGCCCTATGTAGATAGACAGGCTTCGAGAAGCCTTCTTTTTTCTAGTGTCTGTACTCAGACTATTTGCGTCCACATGTGCTTGTATGCTTGTATGACTTGAGTGACGGGTCATGTGACCCGTACGTGTATGAACTTGTTATGAACTTGTTTTTGTGATGCCATGTTGTATTTGCACATATCGAGCATATTGTGTGTATGATTGAAATGCTTGGTATGTGTGGGATCCGACAATCTAGTTGTTTATCCTTGGCAGCCTTTCTTATGGGGAAATGTAGTCTAATGTTCTGCGAGCCATAGTAGTCCGCTACAGCCCGGTTCACCGGAGTCTCGCTAGCCCAGCACTAGTGCTCAGGACACTTGACTGGCCGATATGTGTTTCACTTCGTTCCTATGTCTGTCCCTTCGGGGAAATGTCATGCGGTGACATCCGGAGTCCTGCCTAGCCTGCTACAGCCCGGGTTCCCGGAGTCCTGTTAGCCAGTGCTACAGCCCGGATTCACTCGCTGATGACCGACATGCTCGATGTGATTCATGTATGCCTGTCTCCATAGGTCTGTGCCGCTTTGGGTTCTCGACTAGCCATGTTGGCCCGGGTTCTCCGTCATATGGATGCTAGCGACACTATCATATACGTGAGCCAAAAGGCGCAAACGGTCCCGGGCCATGGTAAGGCGACACCCGTGGGGATACGGTGCGTGAGGCCGCAATGTGATATGAGGTGTTACCGGCTAGATCGATGTGACTTGGAATCGGGGTCCTGACAGCGTTGGCATCAGAGCCGGATTGCCTGTAGGTTCGTTGAGCCAAACTAGTTGATGTCGAGTCTAGAAATGCTTTAGTTATACGTAGGGGAATTGATTGTGGGAGGGAACGTAAGGCTCTTTTACTCCTTTACCTTATGCCCTCTGATCTGAGTCATTCTCTTCTCATTCAACGTGGGTTAAGGACTAGGCTCTCTTCTTCTATCAGGTTCACGTGTTACTAATCCGTAGTAGCTTATAGGATTGTTGTTACAAGCCTCAGTACAGTTTCTACTATTTTTAGTATGTTGCAAGTTGAATCAGAACCTTGACATGATGTTGTTGAGTGGTATTGCAAACTATTGTGGATGTCTCAAATCTTTTTCTGAGCATTTACAGCCGTTATGCTGTCCAATTTTCCCTAGAAATTATAATGTCTTTGCATTGTGGTTGTGCTTTCAGATGGCCACTCGTGCTCAAAACCAAGTGGTTCGCCTGACCTGGTGCCTCGATGTGCCCGGTCATACTGCTATGTTAGTCCGGGTAATGATCGAGACGGGTTGCTATTGGTATCCCGAATACACTGTCGAAGAGCAATTCCGAGACTTTAATCAAAGCCAATATTTCTGCACCGTCAGGATATTTCCTTCTTATCCTGGATCTACCGAGCCCCTCCACTGTTCCCATGGACTCGGGGTTACTGTTGGGATGGCTGTGCAGGATGCTGCCTATTCCATGATGACCATCATGCGAGTCTGGACTGGCCTGCTTCGGAACACCGACTTCCGTTATATGCCAGCTTCACTCCCGAGAGCGCAATGGTATCTCCAGGCTATCTATGCTGACTCCACACGTGAGGACTCACTAACTCGCACCACTGCCGAGATGCTCGAGGATAAGGACTGAGAGAATCGGGCCTTGAGACTAGAGCTTTTCAACACCCGTGCTGATCATTGGGCCATTTTGACTCGGTTTGCACTTGCTGTGCAAGCTGGATGTATGGATACAAGGGATCTGTATCCTGTGTGATCGGCTCTGCTAGACATGGTGGATTGGCGTGATGTGTGAGGCATCACCCCACCCCGTGGTCCCCGCAGGCCACCGTTTGTTGGACCAAGACCTCATCCTAGCCCCTATGGTCCACAAGCTCCTCAGGACCGTCTGTTCCCTGATGATCACGTTGAACTTCTAGGCTATGGAGGTGACTTCTATGAGGACTACTACGGAGCTGTCTGAGTTAGTAGTAGTATCACTAGTATTGTAATAGTTGTATCTCCACTGTCATGCGTGACTTGTGGAATATGACTTAGTGTGTAATCAATTCCGGAGGTGTAGAAAAATAATGTATAGGAGCTTGGAATGCCTCCGATGAGATGTAACGTCTTTAATCATAGTTGTACTACAGACTGGGCTTGTACTAAACCATGTATGGTGTGTATGACTGTTGGTATATATATGGCAGTTCTATATTACCATGCCATACGGATGAACATCTCTGCATTCCGTGTTATCCATTACATTCTGCACTTCCTTGCTAAGTTGTGCCATCCTTATCTAAACTGTTGTCTTGTCTTCTCCTAGGATGGTCAACACCCGCAGCAACCCTGCTGCCCCGGAGCAGGGGGAAGCCAATGCAGTTAGGGGTGAAAATCTGCCTCACCCGCCTTCTCTGGCCGAAGTGGTGCCGGAGGCGGAAAGAAACAAGCATGAGACTAACCGCTTGCTGGAGCGGATTGAGCAGAACACTGCACGCCATCAGCGAAATGACTTGGTGTCAATCAATGACTTCATCAAGTTGTACCCACCAAAGTTTAACCATTCCGTCGAGCCCCTCGACACGGATTACTGGCTTCGCAGCACCACCCACAAGCTACGTTCTGCCAAAGTAGCTGAAGTGATAAGGTTACTTATGCTGCCTATCACCTCGAAGGCTCTGCTAGCCTTTGGTGGGAAAATTTTGAAGCTATGCGCCCGGTCGGCCAAATCACTACTTGGGCTGAATTTAGTGAGGCTTTCCGTGAGCATCACATCCCGGAAGGTCTCATAGATCGCAAGAGGGAAGAGTACTGCAATTTCACCCAAGGAAGACTGACTGTGGATGCATATAGTCGTGAATTTGGGAATCTAGCACTATATGCTCCTGAAGAGGTATCCACCGACGCTAAGAAGCAGGCAAGGTTCCGCAAGGGACTTAGCCCTGAGCTTCACTGCGATCTTCCTCTGCACGAGTGCACCTCCTTTCAGAAGCTGGTGAATAAAGCCATCAGTGCTGAGACAGGCCAGTCTGACTATGACGCTTCACACAAGCACTCTCGTGATTTTGGCTCTTCATCCGGCTCTGGATCTCAGAAGCGCCGGGTGTGGATTCCAAGCACGGCACTGCCACCCAGGTTCATTCTGAGGCCATCCTTTCAGGCGCCTCGCCCCAACCAGCAGTTTGCACCGTCCAAGTCCTATGGTGGCCCCGCCGCTAATGCTGCTCCACGCCCCAATGTTGTGACATGTTTCAAGTGTGGAGAGCCGGGTCACTATAGTCGAGAGTGTCCCCAGAACAACAACCCCAATCAGTCTGGAAAGTCCATTGGCCGTGGTAAGCAAGCGGGAAAGGCATTCTACGCCAAGTCGTTCACCACTGCACGTGGCCATGTCAACTATGTCTTAGCCGAGGAGGCTCATGAGGATCCTAACGTCGTCCTTGGTACGCTCCTTGTTAATTGCCATCCGGCATCTGTTCTTTTCGATACTGGAGCATCTCATTCATTCATATCAGAGAGCTATGCTCGATTGCATAACACAACATTCTGTGACATGCCCATTTCCATGGTAATTCAAACTCCGGGTTCCAAATGGCAAACTTCTAGAGTAAGCCATGGGAACGAAATTCTTATTGATAGACTTGTCTTCCTTGCATCCTTAATAGCTCTCAAGTCCTCGGACATTAACATCATCTTGGGTATGGACTGGATGTCAGCTCATTACGCTAAGATTGATTGTGCCACTAGAACCGTTCAACTTACTCACCCATCGGGCAAGACAGTCAATGTCTTAACTCGAGTGGCCAAGCGCCAGCTTTACTCCCTAAATGCCAAAGCCCTTCCAGAACTTGAAGATATTCCGGTAGTCCGGGACTTTTCGGATGTCTTACCAGAAGAACTGCCAGGTGTTCCACCTGACAGGGATGTCGAGTTTGTGATAGACCTTGTTCCAAGAACCGTTCCAATTTCTAGAAGACCCTATAAGATGGCACCCTTAGAACTAGCCGAGCTTGAGAACCAACTCGATGAGTCCTTGAAAAAGGGTTTCATCCGTCCTAGTTCCTCTCCTTGGGCTTGCCCCGTCCTCTTCGTCAAAAAGAAGGATGGAACGGATCGGATGGTTGTAGATTACCGACCTGTCAACTTGGTAACTATCAAGAACAAGTATCCGCTTCCCAGGATCAACGATCTGTATGACCAGCTCGCTGGATCCTCAGTCTTTTCCAAGATGGATTTGAGGTTGGGCTACCATCAAATCAAAATCAGAAACGGGGACATTCCCAAAACGGCCTTTGTTACACGCTATGGCCAATACGAGTACACCGTTATGTCCTTCGGTTTAACCAATGCCCCAGCCAGCTTCTCTCGGTTAATGAACTCGGTCTTCATGGAGTATTTGGACAAATTCATCGTAGTATACCTCGATGACATGCTCATCTACTCCAAGAATGAAGAGGAACACGCCGAACATCTAAGGCTGGTATTGACGAAACTTCGAGAGCATCGCCTTTATGAAAAATTCTCCAAGTGCGAATTTTGGTTGCCAGAAGTGACCTATCTAGGCCATGTAATCTCTGGTAAGGGTATTGCTGTCAATCCCGAGCGAGTTCAAGCCGTCCTTGATTGGACTCCACCTGAGACGGTCAAGCAAGTTCGGAGCTTCCTTGGCTTAGCGAGCTATTGCTGCCGCTTCGTCGAGAATTTCTCCAAGGTTGCTAAACCTCTAACTGAACTCCTCAAGAAAGATAAAATGTTCAAGTGGACCCCACAGTGCGAGTTCAGCTTTCAGGAACTAAAAAGACACCTGACATCTGCTCCCGTACTGGTACCACCAGATTTCTCCAAGGACTTTATTATCTATTGCGACGCCTCGCGACAAGGACTAGGTTGCATACTCATGCAAGATCGTCAGGTAATTGCCTATGCTTCACGGCAATTACACCCACGTGAGGAAAATTATCCCACACATGATCTAGAGCTTGCAGCTGTAGTCCATGCACTTAAAACTTGGCGACATTACCTCCTCGGTAATCATTGCAAGATCTTCACCGATCACCACAGTTTGAAATATATCTTCACACAACCGGATTTGAATCTCAGGCAAAGACGTTGGGTTGAGTTGATCTCGGATTATGACTTAGGAATAACTTACACCCCGGGCAAAGCCAATGTCATGGCTGATGCACTAAGTCGTAAATCCTATTGTAACAACCTGATGTTACAACAAAGTCAACCACTTCTCCATGAGGAATTTTGTAAGCTTAATCTTCACATTGTTCCTCGAGGATTCCTATCCACCCTGGTGGCAAAACCTACCCTTACGGATCAGATCATCAAGGCACAGAGGGTAGATACGGGAATCTCCCGTATTAAGAGAAGCATTAAGAAAGGAGTCGCGAATTGTTTCTCCGTTGATGATCAAGGTGTCGTATACTTTGGAAACCGCTTAGTGGTTCCCAAGGCATGAAACCTGAGGCGGCTGATCCTTAAGGAAGCTCATGAATCCCCTCTCACCATTCATCCCGGTAGTACTAAGATGTATCAAGACCTACGCCAGAGGTTTTGGTGGACTAGGATCAAGAGAGAAATTGCTCAATACATTGCTAGCTGCGACGTCTGTCATCGTGTTAAAGCAGAGCATCAACGGCCTGCTGGCACCCTTCAACCTTTGGCTATTCCTGAGTGAAAATGGGATATAATCAGTATGGATTTCATTACTGGGTTTCCTAGGACCAAGAGAGGGAATAATGCCATCCTCGTCGTGATCGACCGTCTTTCCAAAGTAGCCCACTTTCTACCTGTTTGTGAGAGTATCACCGCTAGCCAGCTAGCTGAAGTACATCTCCCGAATAGTATCTCTTCATGGTGTCCCGTTGGAAATTAACTCAGACCATGGGAGTCTCTTCACCTCTCGATTTTGGGAAAGTTTCCAAAATGCTATGGGAACTCGTCTCTCTTTTAGCACCGCCTTCCATCCTCAATCAAGTGGTCAAGTAGAGCGAGTCAATCAAATTTTGGAAGATATGCTCCGAGCTTTTGTCATCTCATTCGGAATGGGTTGGGAGAAATGTCTTCCATTCGCGAAGTTTTCTTATAACAATAGTTATCAAGCTAGCTTGGGCAAAGCTCCTTTCGAAGTTCTCTATGGACGAAAATGTCGAACGCCTCTTAACTGGTCAAAAACCGGGGAAACACAACTCTTTGGCCCGGATATGATTCAGGAAGCAGAAGAGCAGGTCTGCGTTATTCGTGAGAAATTGAAAACAGCCCAATCTCCTCAAAAGAGCCAATATGATCGTAAACATAAGCTCATGACTTATGAAGTCGGCGAGAAGGCTTACCTTCGGGTTACTCCGTTAAAGGGAACCCATCATTTCGGTATCAAAGGCAAATTGGCTCCTCATTACATTGGACCTTTTCGCATTCTTGCCAAACGAGGAGAAGTTGCCTACCAATTGGAACTACCTTCGCATCTTTCCAGAGTTCACGATGTCTTCCACGTTTCTCAACTCAGGCGTTGCTTCGCGGATTCTATCCGTGGAGTGGACCACGAAACGCTTGAGCTACAAGATAACCTATCATATCGGGAATATCCCATTCGTATCCTTGATCAAGCCGAGCGTACCACTCGATGCCATAATATCAAGTTTCTCAAGGTTCAATGGTTACACCATTCCGAGAAAGAAGCCACTTGCGAAAGGGAGGATCGTCTTTGACTTGAGTACCCCACCTTCTTCCTGGTGGATCCTAAATCTCGGGACGAGATTCTTTTGAGTGGGGGTGAGTTGTCACACCCTAGCCGGTTCATGCATTAGAGTGTTGCATCATGTCTACTTTTACAGAAACTTGAAATGGGGATGACAGAACCCCCAGCACCCCCTGGAAACAACTATGGTTTACTAAAATTATTTCCAATGAACCCAAAATGCCCTTCACAAAATGTTCATCATTTCTGGATTGGGTTAAAACCCCTGGCAAAAATGGTGCAATCTTTTCTAGGACATTCTGGATTCTTTGAATTAAATCATAAGTATTTGAATTTGGGCATTTAAATGCTATAAAATATTTTAAATGCCCAAATAATTCTGGATTTAAGTGAGGGCTGTTAGGAATAATCCCAACAGAGCCCACAATTATTTTCAGGATTTTAGCAAGTGCCTAAGTATTTATAATAAAGCCCTAAAGTTACAGAAAAATAGAAAAATAAAACAAACAGGAAAGAGAGGAAGAGAAATCTTACCTGGCGCCCACCCAGCAGGCCCACCTGCCGGCCCAGCCCAGCCAACGCTCCAGCGAGCTGCTTGGCTTGGCCAGGCAGGCAGGCAGCTGCTCGACGGCGAGCACAACATGCGCGCCACACAGCTGCCCACCGCCTCGCCGCTCCCCTCGTCGAGCTGTTAACGTGGGACGACCCCCCTCCCTCTCCCCGACCTCGCAGACATTCACTCTTCCCTCTGGTTCCTCTCTCTCGCACTCCCCGATGTCGCCCGAGACGTCACCGTCGCCGCCGCTCGCCACAGCCACGTCCAACACCGTCCCCGCGCCCTCTCACTGTGTCCGGACGGTTCGTCGTCATTGACTACGTCGACTAGCCAAGACGCACGACACCGGAGCCCCTGCATCGTCCCCGCCGCCGTCGTCTTCAACCTTGAGCCGCCGAGAGACCCGTCGCCGTTCCGACCGCACCGAGCCTTCCCCGAGCACGCTGACCTTCTCTGCGGCTTCCCAGTGAGCTACTGCTCCTCCCCCTTCTCTCCACTTCGTCGCTAGAGCTCTGTAGCCGCCGTGCTTTTTCCGTCCGAACGCACCGCCGCCTGACCACGTCGCCGACGATGCTCCGGTGACCTTTTGGTCACGGGCTTGTGCCCGTCACACTCACTGCATCGCATAGATGTTGTAGGTGCAAGCGCCACGCCGCCTAGGCCATTGCAGCCACGCGCACGAGCTGACCCGAGCTTCGGCCTCCGCCAAGCTCATCGCCGGCGATGCTCCGGCCACTCCCCGGCCAAGCCATCACCACAGCTGGATGCGGGTGAGCACCAGCTGCCTGTAGCTGCTCTCCGCGCAGCAAATGATGCCCTGTGGGCAAATCCCATAGCGTGCCGCCGCGTCTGGCCTCGCCGGCGGCTAAACGCCGGCAGGCTTTGACCCGCTGACCGGCGAGTTGACCATGCCTGACCGGTGTGGGCCCAGGTTGACTCCCCCCTGAGCCTATGACAGGTGGGGCCGGCCTGTTAATTAGTTTGGGATTAGTGTTAACTAATTTTAGTTAGTTTAGGTCATTGACATGTGGGCCCAGGCCCCACTGACAGTTAATTAGTACTAACTTAACTCTGTTAGTTAGCTGAGACACTGACAGACAGGGC
Source organism: Triticum urartu (assembly GCF_056163025.1). Taxonomy (NCBI): domain Eukaryota; kingdom Viridiplantae; phylum Streptophyta; class Magnoliopsida; order Poales; family Poaceae; genus Triticum; species Triticum urartu. Next base: position 168,326,139 of record NC_141876.1, on the reverse strand, counting down.
CCACCAGTCTAGTTTGACTCGCCCTGGCGCCTTTGAATCGCTGACATCACAGTGACGCAGTGCTGACGCAATTATTCATTTTCTGTATTTATTTTTATATAGGAAATTCCAAAAATAGCCAAAACTTCTAAAAATCATAGAAAATCAACCATAGCTCCAAATCAAACAAATTATATATGAAAAATGATCAAAAAAATTCAATCTATCCATCTATAATGGTTTCATGCATGATAAATCACTTTAACCTTGCTGTTTAGGTGAAACAAGCTACCACACTTATTATGCATAAGAACTTTAACTTCCATTTGAATCTTTGGTTCAACTGGACCCTTTTCAACTTGTTTCACATTGCATTAGGTAGGACACATCATTTTGCCATGTCATAGCATGCATCATATTGTTGCATATTGTCATGTGTTGATTATGTTCTGTGTGTCCTTCATGGTAGGTTCTGCCTCCGAGGATATCTCCGAGTATCCAACTGAAGGGCAGTACCCTACTACCACTCCATCAGGCAAGCAGCCCCATTGATCATATCGATACAATCCCATGTTCTCGCTTCTGCTCTCATTTACTGCATTAAGACAACATCGTTTCAAACTGCTGTGTGCTACGGTAGTTGAACCCTTATCCTCTGCATGACCGGTCAATTCCACAGTAACTAGATGAAACCCACTAGCATGTGTAGGAGTTGATTGAGCCATGTTTGTGTTTCCTACCTTGCTATGCCTGCTATGCTTAGAGTTGTGTCAGGTCTGGTTCATTTGGGTGATGGGCTAGAGTGAAATGATTATGTCGGTAATGTGAGGGATGTGTTGAACATGTTTTGGTAAAGGTATCGATGGGAGGCCATGTAGGAGTACATGGTGGGTTGTTTCATTGAGGCCATCCCTAAGAACTGAGATCTGTATGTGTGATTTAAGATTCAGTTACTACCATACATTGGGCCCGAAACCAATGGACCCTCTCGGCTTCTTAATCACCCTAGTACTCTGTCCAGGAGTTGCGATTAGATTCTGGTGTTTGTAGGTTATGTGTTGGCGGCCGTGCGTAGCGCTGACCCTAGGGGTGGGCTATGTTGCGGTAGATACACCGTGGCACGGTATACCGAGTCACCTGTTTGGTGTCTCGGGAACCCTGTTCACATCGCTCGGGGCCGTATGTGGAAACCTCGGCCGGACTCCCAGCGGATGGAACCTGGATAGGCGATAAACCTAGACTGGAGACTTGAGTATTTAGGTAGGCCGTGGCCGACACCCTCGTTGGGCCTCCGCTTGAAGGTTGCTGAGTACATGTTGTGTAAACGGCGGTAAGTGGTGAAAGCGTGTATGAAGAAGTACACCCATGCAGGGTTAACATCATCTATTCGAATAGCCAAGTCCGCGGTAAAGGACTACTTGGTTGCCTATACAGTTCATAGACAAGTTAATGGATACTAATAAAAGACTCAAGATAAGTGTGAGTACCGAGCATGGCTCTCTCGTAGGATGACGAGGGAGGATCCCCGGTGGAGTATTGTGTTGGTGATTAGTGGACTCGTGTGCGAAAACTTTTTTACTAGTGGAGTCTCATAGGATAGCTTAGCCAAGAGTCAAAGCTGGCTTGCTGCAATAACTCCACCACCTTCTTGAGAATGAGCATGTATAGTAGGTTCTAATGTAAGACTTGCTGAGTACCTTTGTACTCATGTTTGCTTAATTACTATTTTCAGACGACAACACCGCCCCCTCCGATGGGTTATATGTAGATCTCGACGTCGATGAGTGACTTGCCACCCAGGTGGTGATCCTGGCCATGGAAGGCCCTATGTAGATAGACAGGCTTCGAGAAGCCTTCTTTCTTTCTAGTGTCTGTACTCAGACTATTTGCTTCCGCATGTGCTTGTATGCTTATATGACTTGAGTGATGGATCATGTGACCCCTACCTGTATGAACTTGTTATGTATGGCTCTCTGGAACCTTTAAATAAAGTACTTGAGTTGTAGAGTTTTGTTGTGATGCCATGTTGTATTTGCACATATCGAGCATATTATGTGTATGATTGAAATGCTTGGTATGTGTGGGATCCGACAATCTAGTTGTTTATCCTTGGCAGACTTTCTTATGGGGAAATGTAGTCTAGTGTTCCTCGAGCCATAGTAGTCCGCTACAGCCCGGTTCACCGGAGTCCTGCTAGCCCAGCACTACTGCTCAGGACACTTGATTGGCCGGCATGTGTTTCACTTCGTTCTTATGTCTGTCCCTTCAGGGAAATGTCACGCGGTGACATCCGGAGTCCTGCCTAGCCTGCTACAGCCCGGGTTCCTGGAATCCTGTTAGCCAGTGCTACAGCCCGGATTCACTCGCTGATGACCGACATGCTCGATGTGATTCATGTATGCCTGTCTCCATAGGTCTGTGCCACTTTGGGTTCACGACTAGCCATGTCGGCCCGGGTTCTCCGTCATATGGATGCTAGCGACACTATCATATACGTGAGCCAAAAGGCGCAAACAGTCCTGGCCCATGTTAAGGCGACACCCGTGGGGATACCGTGCATGAGGCCGCAATGTGATATGAGGTGTTACCGGCTAGATCGATGTGACTTGGAATCGGGGTCCTGACAGCGTTGGCATCAGAGCCGGACTACATGTAGGTTCATTGAGCCAAACTGGTTGATGTCGAGTCTAGAAATGCTTTAGTTATATGTAGGGGAATTGATTGTGGGAGGGAACATAAGGCTCTTTTACTCCTTTACCTTATGCCCTCTGATCTGAGTCATTCTCTTCTCATTCAACATGGGTTAAGGACTAGGCTCTCTTCTTCTATCAGGTTCACGTGTTACTAATCCGTAGTAGCTTATAGGATTGTTGTTACAAGCCTCAGTACAGTTTCTACTATTTTTAGTATGTTGCCAGTTGAATCAGAACCTTGATATGATGTTGTTGAGTGGTATTGCAAACTGTTGTGGATGTCTCAAATCTTTTTCTGAGCATTTACAGCCGTTATGATGTCCAATTTTCCCTAGAAATTCTAATGTCTTTGCATTGTGGTTGTGCTTTCAGATGGCCACTCGTGCTCAAAACCAAGTGGTTCGCCTGACCTGGTGCCTCGATGTGCCCGGTCATACTGCTATGTTAGTCCGGGTAATGATCGAGACGGGTTGCTATTGGTATCCCGAATACACTGTCGAAGAGCAATTCCGAGACTTTAATCAAAGCCAATATTTCTGCACCGTCAGGATATTTCCTTCTTATCCTGGATCTACCGAGCCCCTCCACTGTTCCTATGGACTCGGGGTTACTGTTGAGATGGTTGTGCAGGATGCTGCCTATTCCATGATGACCATCATGCGAGTCCGGACTGGCCTGCTTCGAAACACCGACTTCCGTTATATGCCAGCTTCACTCCCGGGAGCGCAATGGTATCTCCAGGCTATCTATGCTGACTCCACACGTGAGGACTCACTAACTCGCACCACTGCCGAGATGCTCGAGGATAAGGACCGAGAGAATCGGGCCTTGAGACTAGAGCTTTTCAACACCCGTGCTGATCATTGGGACATTTTGACTCGGTTTGCACCTGTTGTGCAAGCTGGATGTATGGATACAAGGGATCTGTATCCTGTGAGATCGGCTCTGCCAGACATGGTGGATTGGCGTGATGTATGAGGCATCACCCCACCCCGTGGTCCTTGCAGGCCACTGTTTGTTGGTCCAAGACCTCATCCTAGCCCCTATGGTCCACAAGCTCCTCAGGACCGTCTGTTCCCGGATGATCACGTTGAACTTCCAGGCTATGGAGGTGACTTCTGTGAGGACTACTACGGAGCTGTCTGAGTTAGTAGTAGTATCACTAGTATTGTAATAGTTGTATCTCCACTGTCATGCGTGACTTGTGGAATATGACTTAGTGTGTAATCAATTCTGGAGGTGTAGAAAAATAATGTATAGGAGCATGGAATGCCTCCGATGAGATGTAATGTCTTTCATCATAGTTGTACTGTAGCCTGGGCTTGTACTAAACCATGTATGGTGTGTATGACTGTTGGTATATATATGGCAGTTCTATATTACCATGTCATACGGATGAACATCTCTGCATTCCGTGTTATCCATTACATTCTGCACTTCCTTGCTAAGTTGTGCCATCCTTATCTAAACCGTTGTCTTGTCTTCTCCTAGGATGGTTAACACCCGCAGCAACCCTGCTGCCCCAGAGCAGGGGGAAGCCAGTGCAGTTAGATTGAAAATCTGCCTCACCCGCCTTCTCTGGCCGAAGTGATGCTGGAGGCGGAAAGAAACAAGCATGAGACTAACCGCTTGCTGGAGCGGATTGAGCAGAACACTACACGCCATCAGCGAAATGACTTGGTGTCAATCAATGACTTCATCAAGTTGTACCCACCAAAGTTTAACCATTCCATCAAGCCCCTCGACGCGGAGGACTAGCTTCGCAGCATCACCCACAAGCTACGTTCTGCCAACGTAGCCGAAGCTGATAAGGTTACTTATGCTGCCTATCACCTTGAAGGCCCTGCTAGCCTTTGGTGGAAAATTTTGAAGCTATGCGCCCGGTCGGCCAAATCACTACTTGGGCTGAATTCAGTGAGGCTTTCCGCGAGCATCACATCCCGGAAGGTCTCATAGATCGCAAGAGGGAAGAGTTCTACAATTTCACCCAAGGAAGACTGACTGTGGATGCATATAGTCGTGAATTTGGGAATCTGGCACGATATGCTCCTGAAGAGGTATCCACCGACGCTAAGAAGCAGGCAAGGTTCCGCAAGGGACTTAGCCCTGAGCTTCATCGCGATCTTCGTCTGCACGAGTGCACCTCCTTTCAGAAGCTGGTCAATAAAGCCATCAGTGCTGAGACAGGCCAGTCTGACTATGACGCTTCACACAAGCACTCTCGTGATTTTGGCTCTTCATCCGGCTCTGGATCTCAGAAGCGTCGGGTGTGGATTCCAAGCACGGCACTGCCACCCAGGTTCATTCTAAGGCCATCCTTTCAGGCGCCTCGCCCCAACCAGCAGTTTGCACCGTCCAAGTCCTATGGTGGCCCCGCCGCTAATGCTGCTCCACGCCCCAATGTTGTGACATGTTTCAAGTGTGGAGAGCCGGGTCACTATAGTCGAGAGTGTCCCCAGAACCACAACCCCAATCAGTCTAGAAAGTCCATTGGCCGTGGTAAGCAAGCAGGAAAGGCATTCTACGCCAAGCCGGTCACCACTGCACGTGGCCATGTCAACTATGTCTCAGCCGAGGAGGCTCATGAGGATCCTAACGTCGTCCTTGCTACGCTCCTTGTTAATTGCCATCCGGCATCTGTTCTTTTCGATACTGGAGTATCTCATTCATTCATATCTAAGAGCTATGCTCGATTGCATAACACAACATTCTGTGACATGCCCATTTCCATGGTAATTCAAACTCCGGGTTCCAAATGGCAAACTTCTAGAGTAAGCCATGGGAACGAAATTCTTGTCGATAGACTTGCCTTCCTTGCATCCTTAATAGCTCTCAAGTCCTCGGACATTAACATCATCTTGGGTATGGATTGGATGTCAGCTCATTACGCTAAGATTGATTGTGCCACTAGAACCGTTCAACTTACTCACCCATCGGGCAAGACAGTCAATGTCTTAACTCGAGTGGCCAAGCGCCAGCTTTACTCCCTAAATGCCAAAGCCCTTCCAGACCTTGAAGATATTCCGGTAGTCCGGGACTTTCCGGATGTCTTACCAGAAGAACTGCCAGGTGTTCCACCTGACAGGGATGTCGAGTTTGTGATAGACCTTGTTCCAGGAACCGTTCCAATTTCTAGAAGACCCTATAAGATGGCACCCTTAGAACTAGCCGAGCTTGAGAACCAACTCGATGAGTCCTTGAAAAAGGGTTTCATCCGTCCTAGTTCCTCTCCTTGGGCTTGCCCCGTCCTCTTCGTCAAAAAGAAGGATGGAACGGATCGGATGGTTGTAGATTACCGACCTGTCAACTTGGTAACTATCAAGAACAAGTATCCGCTTCCCAGGATCAACGATCTGTATGACCAGCTCGCTGGATCCTCAGTCTTTTCCAAGATGGATTTGAGGTTGGGCTACCATCAAATCAAAATCAGAAACGGGGACATTCCCAAAACGGCCTTTGTTACACGCTATGGCCAATACGAGTACACCGTTATGTCCTTCGGTTTAACCAATGCCCCAGCCACCTTCTCTCGGTTAATGAACTCGGTCTTCATGGAGTATTTGGACAAATTCATCGTAGTATACCTCGATGACATACTCATCTACTCCAAGAATGAAGAGGAACATGCCGAACATCTAAGGCTGGTATTGACGAAACTTCGAGAGCATCGCCTTTATGCCAAATTCTCCAAGTGTGAATTTTGGTTGCCAGAAGTGACCTATCTAGGCCATGTAATCTCTGGTAAGGGTATTGCTGTCAATCCCGAGCGAGTTCAAGCCGTCCTTGATTGGACTCCACCTGAGACGGTCAAGCAAGTTCGGAGCTTCCTTGGCTTAGCGAGCTATTGCTGCCGCTTCGTCGAGAATTTCTCCAAGGTTGCTAAACCTCTAACTAAACTCCTCAAGAAAGATAAAATGTTCAAGTGGACCCCACAATGCGAGTTCAGCTTTCAGGAACTGAAAAGACACCTGACATCTGCTCCCTTACTGGTACCACCAGATTTCTCCAAGGACTTTATTATCTATTGCGATGCCTCGCGACAAGGACTAGGTTGCATACTCATGCAAGATCGTCAGGTAATTGCCTATGCTTCACGGCAATTACACCCACATGAGGAAAATTATCCCACACATGATCTAGAGCTTACAGCTGTAGTCCATGCACTTAAAACTTGGCGACATTACCTCCTCGGTAATCATTGCGAGATCTTCACCGATCACCAAAGTTTGAAATATATCTTCACCCAACCGGATTTGAATCTCAGGCAAAGACGTTGGGTCGAGTTGATCTCGGATTACGACTTAGGAATAACTTACACCCCGGGCAAAGCCAATGTCATGGCTGATGCACTAAGTCGTAAAACCTATTGTTACAACCTGATGTTACAACAAAGTCAACCACTTCTCCATGAGGAATTTTGTAAGCTTAATCTTCACATTGTTCCTCGAGGATTCCTATCCACCCTGGTGGCGAAACCTACCCTTACGGATCAGATCATCAAGGCACAGAAGGTAGATCCGGGAATCTCCCGTATTAAGAGAAACATTAAGAAAGGAGTCGCGAATTGTTTCTCCATTGATGATCAAGGTGTCGTATACTTTGGAAACCGCTTAGTGGTTCCCAAGGCACGGAACCTGAGGCGGCTGATCCTTAAGGAAGCTCATGAATCCCCTCTCACCATTCATCCCGGTAGTACTAAGATGTATCAAGACCTACGCCAGAGGTTTTGGTGGACTAGGCTGAAGAGAGAAATTTCTCAATACATTGCTAGCTGCGACGTCTGTCGTCGTGTTAAAGCAGAGCATCAACGGCCTGCTGGCACCCTTCAACCTTTGGCTATTCCTGAGTGGAAATGGGATAAAATCAGTATGGATTTCATTACTGGGTTTCCCAGGACCAAGAGAGGGAATAATGCCATCTTCGTCGTGATCGACTGTCTTTCCAAAGTAGCCCACTTTCTACCTGTTCGTGAGAGTATCACCGCTAGCCAGCTAGCTGAATTATACATCTCCCGAATGGTATCTCTTCATGGTGTCCCATTGGAAATTAACTCAGACCGTGGGAGTCTCTTCACCTCTCGATTTTGGGAAAGTTTCCAAAATGCTATGGGAACTCGTCTCTCTTTTAGCACCGCCTTCCATCCTCAATCAAGTGGTCAAGTAGAGCGAGTCAATCAAATTTTGGAAGATATGCTCCGAGCTTCTGTCATCTCATTCGGAATGGGTTGGGAGAAATGCCTTCCATTCGCGGAGTTTGCTTATAACAATAGTTATCAAGCTAGCTTGGGTAAAGCTCCTTTCGAAATTCTCTATGGACGAAAATGTCGAACGCCTCTTAACTGGTCATAAACCGGGAAAAGACAACTCTTTGGCCCGGATATGATTCAGGAAGCAGAAGAGCAGGTCCGCGTTATTCGTGAGAAATTGAAAACAGCCCAATCTCATCAAAAGAGCCAATATGATCGTAAACATAAGCTCATGACTTATGAAGTCGGCGAGAAGGCTTACCTTCGGGTTACTCCGTTAAAGGGAACCCATCGTTTCGGTATCAAAGGCAAATTGGCTCCTCATTACATTGGACCTTTTCGCATTCTTGCCAAACGAGGAGAAGTTGCCTAGCAATTGGAACTACCTTCGCATCTTTCCAGAGTTCACGATGTCTTCCATGTTTCTCAACTCAGGCGTTGCTTCGCGGATCCTATCCGTGGAGTGGACCACGAAACGCTTGATCTACAAGATAACCTCTCATATCGGGAATATCCCGTTCGTATCCTTGATCAAGCCGAGCGTACCACTCGATGCCATAATATCAAGTTTCTCAAGGTTCAATGGTCACACCATTCCGAGAAAGAAGCCACTTGGGAAAGGGAGGATCATCTTCGACTCGAGTACCCCACCTTCTTCCCGGAGGATCCTAAATCTCGGGACGAGATTCTTTTGAGTGGGGGTGAGTTGTCACACCCTAGCTGGTTCATGCATTAGAGTGTTGCATCATGTCTACTTTTACAGAAACTTGAAATGGGGATGACAGAACCCCCAGCACCCCCTGGAAACAACTAGGGTTTACTAAAATTATTTTCAATGAACCCAAAATGCCCTTCACAAAATGTTCATCATTTCTGGATTGGGTTAAAACCCCTGGCAAAAATGGTGCACCCTTTTCTAGGACATTCTGGATTCTTTGAATTAAATCATAAGTATTTGAATTTGGGCATTTAAATGCTATAAAATATTTTAAGTGCCCAAATAATTCTGGATTTAAGTGAGGGCTGTTAGGAATAATCCCAATAGAGCCCACAATTATTTTCAAAATTTTAGCAAGTGCCTAAGTATTTTTAATAAATCCCTAAAGTAACAGAAAAATAGGAAAAGAAAACAAAAAGGAAAGAGAGGAAGAGAAAGCTTACCTGGCACCCACCCAGCAGGCCCACCTGCCGGCCGAGCCCAGCCAACGGTCCAGCGAGCTACTTGGCTTGGCCAGGAAGGCAGGCAGCTGCTCGACGGCGAGCATAGCATGCGTGCCACGCAGCTGCCCGCCGCCTCGCCACTCCCCTCGTCGAGCTGTCAACGTGGGATGACCCCCCTCCCTCTCCCCGACCTCGCAGACATTCACTCTTCCCTCTGGTTCCTCTCTCTCGCCCTCCCCGATGTCGCCCGAGACGTCACCGTCGCCGTCGCTCGCCGCAGCCACGTCCAACGCCGTCCCCGCGCCCTCTCACTGTGTCCGGACGGTTCGCCGTCGTGGACTACGTCGACTAGCCAAGCCGCATGACGCCGGAGCCCCTGCATCGTCCCCGCCGCCGTCGTCTTCAACCTCGGGCCGCCGAGATCCCCGTCGCCGTTCCGACCGCACCGAGCCTTCCCTGAGCACGCTGACCTTCTCTGCGGCTTCCCAGTGAGCTACTGCTCCTCCCCCTTCTCTCTGCTTCGTCGCTAGAGCTTTGTAGCCGCCATGCTTTTTCCGTCCCACACACTGCCGCCTGACCACGTCGCCGACGATGCTCCGGTGACCTTTTGGTCACGGGCTTGTGCCCGTCACACTCATTGCATCGCGTAGATGTTGTAGGTGCAAGCACCACGCCGCCTAGGCCACTGCAGCCATGCGCACGAGCTGACCCGAGCTTCGGCCTCCGCCAAGATCGTCGCCGGCGATGCTCCGGCGACTCCCTGGCCAAGCCATCACCACGGCTGGATGCGGGCGAGCACCAGCTGCCCGTAGCTGCTCTCCGTGCAGCAAATGATGCCCTGTGGGCAAATCCCGCAGTGCGCCACCGCGTCTGGCCTCGCCGGCGGATAAACGCCGGCAGGCTTTGACCCGCTGACCGTGAGTTGACCACGCCTGACCCGTGTAGGCCCAGGTTGACTCCCCCTCCGAGCCTATGACAGGTGGGGCCGACCTGTTAATTAGTTTAGGATTAGTGTTAACTAATTTTAGTTAGTTTAGGTCACTGACATGTGGGCCGAGGCCCCACTGACAGTTAATTAGTACTAACTTAACGCTGTTAGTTAGCTGAGACACTGACAGATGGGGCCCACTAGTCAGGTTTGACTGGCCCTGGCGCCTTTGACTCGCTGACATCACAGTGACACAGTGCTGACGCAATTATTCATTTTCTGGATGTATTTTTATATAGGATATTCCAGAAAATAGCCAAAACTTCTAAAAATCATAGAAAATCAACCATAGCTCCAAATCAAACAAATTATATATGAAAAATGATCAAAAAAATTCAATCTATCCATCTGTAATGGTTTCATGCATGACAAACCACTTTAACCTTGTTGTTTAGGTAAAACAATCTAACGCACTTATTATGCATAAGAACTTTAACTTCCATTTGAATCTTTGGTTCAAATGGACCCTTTTCAACTTGTTTCACATTGCATTAGGCAGGACACATCATTTTTCCATGTCATAGCATGCATCATATTGTTGCATATTGTCATGTGTTGATTATGTTCTGTGTGTCCTTCGTGGTAGGTTCTGCCTCCGAGGATATCTCCGAGTATCCAACTGAAGGGCAGTACCCTACTACCACTCCATCAGGCACGCAGCCCCATTGATCATATCGATACAATCCCATGTTCTCGCCTCTGCTCTCATTTACTGCATTAAGACAACATCGTTTCAAACTGCTGTGTGCTACGGTAGTTGAACCCTTATCCTCTGCATGACCTGTCATTGCCACAATAACTAGATGAAACCCACTAGCATGTGTAGGAGTTGATTGAGCCATGTTTGTGTTTCCTACCTTGCTATGCCTGCTATGCTTAGAGTTGTGTTAGGTCTGGTTCATCTGGGTGATGGGCTAGAGTGAAATTATTATGTCGGTAATGTGAGGGATGTGTTGAACATGTTTTGGTAAAGGTATCGATGGGAGGCCATGTAGGAGTACATGGTGGGTTGTTTCATTGAGGCCGTCCCTAAGAACTGAGATCTGTATGTGTGATTTAAGATTCAGTTACTACCGTACATTGGGCCCGAAACCAATGGACCCTCTCAGCTTCTTACTCATCCTAGTACTCTGTCCAGGAGTTGCAATTAGTTTCTGGTGTTTGTAGGTTATGTGTTGGCGGCCGTGCGTAGCGCTGACCCTAGGGGTGGGCTATGTTGCGGTAGATACACTGTGGCACAGTGTACCGAGTCACCCGTTTGGTGTCTCGGGAACCCTGTTCACATCGTTCGGGGCCGTATGTGGAAACCTCGGCCGGACTCCCTTCGGATGGAACCTGGATAGGCGATAAACCAGGACTAGAGACTTGAGCGTTTAGGTAGGCCGTGGCCGACACCCTCGTTGGGCCTCCGCTTGAAGGTTGCCGAGTACATGTCATGTAAACGGCGGTAAGTGGTGAAAGCATGTATGAAGAAGTACACCCCTGCAGGGTTAACATCATCTATTCGAATAGCCACGTCAGAGGTAAAGGACTACTTGGTTGCCTATACAGTTCATAGACAAGTTAATGGATACTAATAAAAGACTCAAGATAAGTGTGAGTACCGAGCATGGCTCTCTCGTAGGATGACGAGGGAGGATCCCCGGTGGAGTATTGTGTTGGTGATTAGTGGAATCGTGTGCAAAAACTTTTTTACTAGTGGAGTCTCGTAGGATAACTTAGCCAAGAGTCAAAGCTAGCTTGCTGCAATAACTCCACCACCTTCTTGAGAATGAGCATGCATAGTAGGTTCTGATGTAAGACTTGCTGAGTACCTTTGTACTCATGTTTGCTTAATTACTGTTTTCAGACGACAACGCCGCCCCCTCCGATGGGTTTTATGTAGATCTTGACGTCGATGAGTGACCTGCCACCCAAGTGTTGATCCTGGCCATGGAGGGCCCTATGTAGATAGACAGGCTTCGAGAATCCTTCTTTCTTTCTAGTGTCTGTACTCAGACTATTTGCTTCCGCATGTGCTTGTATGCTTATATGACTTGAGTGATGGATCATGTGACCCCTACCTGTATGAACTTGTTATGTATGGCTCTCTGGAACCTTTAAATAAAGTACTTGAGTTGTAGAGTTTTGTTGTGATGCCATGTTGTATTTGCACATATCGAGCATATTATGTGTATGATTGAAATGCTTGGTATGTGTGGGATCCGACAATCTAGTTGTTTATCCTTGGCAGACTTTCTTATGGGGAAATGTAGTCTAGTGTTCCTCGAGCCATAGTAGTCCGCTACAGCCCGGTTCACCGGAGTCCTGCTAGCCCAGCACTACTGCTCAGGACACTTGATTGGCCGGCATGTGTTTCACTTCGTTCTTATGTCTGTCCCTTCAGGGAAATGTCACGCGGTGACATCTGGAGTCCTGCCTAGCCTGCTACAGCCCGGGTTCCTGGAATCCTGTTAGCCAGTGCTACAGCCCGGATTCACTCGCTGATGACCGACATGCTCGATGTGATTCATGTATGCCTGTCTCCATAGGTCTGTGCCACTTTGGGTTCACGACTAGCCATGTCGGCCCGGGTTCTCCGTCATATGGATGCTAGCGACACTATCATTTACGTGAGCCAAAAGGCGCAAACGGTCCCGGGCCATGGTAAGGCGACACCCGTGGGGATACCGTGCGTGAGGCCGCAATGTGATATGAGGTGTTACCGGCTAGATCGATGTGACTTGGAATCGGGGTCTTGACACCCTAGGTTTTGCGGATCATCGACAAGGCAAGTAACACTTTGATCATACCTCTTTATCACCCAGTTTTTATGCATTAGTTCCAATCCTCAAAGATTGCATCATTAGGATGTGATTCACATGTGGGTTGGGAAGTAGTTGATGAGGTAGAACCTATTGCCCTGTTATATTCAAACCCTTGGGAGTTACTTCTACGTATTGCTTATATTTCTATGCTATGCTCGTAGACGTGGTTGGATGAGTGAAATCCATGGCAGATGTGAGGTTGTTAATTAATGGTTCAACTTAAGGTGGCAACTTGAATACACATCTGGGTCGATTGTTTGGTGGGCACCTGGAGAATCCAGTGTTGTCCTAGGATATCCCGGAGTACCCATGTGATAATCCTATGGTCCGCTACCCAGGCTCAAAGGGAACTGAGATATTTTTCATGCTAGAAACTTCTGTGTGTAGCCACAAGCTATTATGGGCTCTAGCATAGTTGAGTAAGTTGCATGAAGCTCCCGAAGAGGTGGATCGACAGGTAGTGGGATGTAGGTTTGGTATGGTCTGCCAGGAGTAAGGGGTTAATGCTTCTGAAAGACTATGTCTCAGTCATCCATTTCTCAAACACCGTGTAGTGCAAGAAATCCAACGAAGGAGATCGGGTCTTGTGGGGGAAAGTGCGCAAACCTCTGAAGAGTGTATAAACTAATCTTGGTTAGCCGTGTCCCCGGTTATGGACATCTTGAGTATCTAGTACTTGGAGTATCCTAAGTATCTCATCACTCTAAACTAATATTGTTGGGTTGTTAATTACTTTAATTGGGATTGAGTTGGAGGAACCTTCTCAATGATGTTTCAACTATCATGATAGTTAAATAAAATCTATTCCTTTGTTGTAGGGAAAAATTGTCTTTTTGCAAAAACTGCAACCATAGAGCTTTCCACCAGCCAAATATGCATGTAGTGATAGTATTATTCTGTTCTTGCTCTACTGTGTTACTTTGCCAGCATATTCCATGTGCTGACCCGTTTTCGGGCTGCAACGTATTATGTTGCAGACTTTTCAGATGAGGAGTAAGGTTCGTTAGGTCGTTGCCGTGCATCTCAGCGCGTTGGAGTTGATGGACTCACTTTATCTTCCAAGCCTTCCGTTGTTATCGTATTAGATGGCCTTAAGCCCTATTTATTGTAATAAGTTCTCTTTTGAGACATTCGATGTAATAAGTGTGTGATTGCTACTATGTTATAAATCCTCGAGTACTGTGTGTGTCAGCATTACCGATCCAGGGATGACACTGAAGCACCGAGACTTGGCCGTTTGAGGCCGGGTCGCCACAAGTGTCAAACTTCTCATAGTATTCAATGCAGTTTATATGAAAGTTTTTATTATACCCATCTTGGATGCCTATCATATTAGGACTAACTTCATAACCAAAGCAAATTACCATGCTTTTCTAAAATACTCTCAAAATAATATAAGTGAAGCATGAGAGATCAATAATTTCTATAAAATAGAACCACCACCGTGCTCTAAAAAGATATAAGTGAAGCACTAGAGCAAAATTATCTAGCTCAAAAGATATAAGTGAAGCACATAGAGTATTCTAATAAATTCTGATTTATGTCTGTCTCTCCCGAAAGGTGTGTACAACAAGGATGATTGTGGTAAACTAGAAAGCAAAGACTCAAATCATAGAAGACGCTCCAAGCAAAACACATATCATGTGGTTAATAAAATATAGCCCCAAGTAAAGTTACCTAGAGACGAAGATGAAAGAGGGGATGCCTTCCAGGGCATCCCCAAGCTTAGGCTTTTGGTTGTCCTTGAATTTTACCTTGGGGTGCCTTGGTCATCCCCAAGCCTACGCTCTTTCCACTCCCTATTCCAAAATCCATGAAATCTTTAACCAAGAACTTGAAAACTTCACAACACAAAACTCAACAGAAAATGTCATGAGCTCCGTTAGTATAAGAAAACAAACCACCACTTTAAGGTACTGTAATGAACTCATTCTTTATTTATATTGGTGTTAAACCTACTGTATTCCAACTTCTCTATGGTTCATACCCCCCGATACTAGCCATAGATTCATCAAAATAAGCAAACAACACACAAAAACAGAATCGGTCAAAAATAGAACAGTCTGTAGCAATCTTGAGGTTTTGCATACTTCTGTAACTCAAAAAACTCTGACAAATTAGGATTATTTAAAAAAAATTTATATTGATCTACTGCAGTTGGAATTGGTTTATCGCTCTCTGGTAAAAAAATGAAAATTATTCTCGTGAGCGCATACTTTCTGTTTTCATCAGCAAGATCAAACAATAATCACCCAAGAAGATCCTAAAGGATTTACTTGGCACAAACACTAATTAAAACATAAAAACACAATCATAACAGAGGATAGATGATTTATTTATTATTAACAGGAACAAAAATCAAGGAACAAAAATAAAATTGGGTTGCCTCCCAACAAGCACTATCGTTTAACGCCCCTAGCTAGGCATAAAAGCAAGAATAGATCTAGGTATTGCCATCTTTGGTATGCAATCCATAAGTGGCTCTCATAATAGATTCATAAGGTAATTTAATTTTCTTTCTAGGAAAGTGTTCCATGCCTTTCCTTAACAGAAATTGGAATCTAATATTTCCTTCTTTCATGTCAATAATTGCACCAATCGTTCTAAGGAAAGGCCTACCAAGAATAATAGGACATGTAGGATTGCAATCTATATCAAGAACAATGAAATCTGCGGGCACATAATTCCTATTTGCAACAATAAGAACATCATTAATCCTTCCCATAGGTTTCTTAATGGTGGAATCCGCAAGGTGCAAATTTAAGGAACAATCATAATATTCACAGAAACCTAACACATCACACAAAGTTTTTTGAATCGTGGAAATACTAGCACCCAAATCACATAAAGCATAGCATTCATGATCTTTGATCTTAATTTAATAGTAGGTTCCCACTCATCATAAAGTTTTCTAGGGATAGAAACTTCTAGTTCAAGCTTTCCTTCATAAGATTGCACTAAAGCATCAACGATATGTTTAGTAAAAGCCTTATTTTGGTCATAAGCATAAGGAGAATTTAGCACGGATTGCAACAAGGAAAGACAATCTATCAAAGAGCAATTATCATAATTAAATTCCTTGAAATCCAAAATTGTGGGTTCATTGCTATGTAAAGTCTTGACCTCTTCAATCCCACTTTTATTAATTTTAGCATCAAGATCTAGAAACTCCGAATCATTGGGACGCCTTTTAACTAAAGTTGACTCATCTCCAGTCCCATCTTTATCAAGATTCATATTGGAAAACAAAGATTTAATAGGAGACACATCAATCACTTTTAGATCTACATCTTTATTATCATGAAAACTAGAAGAACACACTTTCACAAAGCAATCTTTTTAGCACGCTGACGGTGTCCTAGACTAGGGGGTACTCACCACGTCGTCTCCTGACCAGCTAGATTGGGCCGAGGGCCCCCATGGCGGTTCACTTATGGGCCACTACGGGCAGCCCATGCCACGTACAAGGAGGTTTCTAAAAGACTTGGCGCCCAAGCCAAGGACTCTCCTAAACCCTAGGCCTCCGGTGTGTTATATAAACCGAGGCCAGGCTAGTTAATAGGAGATCATATTCATTAGATCAATCTCGTGGTAGACACATGTACCCTGTACCACACCCATATCTATATAATCAAAACCAGGATGTAGGGTTTTACCTCCATCAAGAGGGCCTGAACCTGGGTACAATCCCGTGTCCGTGTTACCATCGCTCCAAGATGCCTAGCTTAGGACCCCTACTACAAGATACGCCGGATATAGAACCGACATTGGTGCTTTCATTGAGAGCCTGCTAGGTGATCGCCATGGCTCGACAGAAGTCTAGATCAACGACCAGGTTATATTTTTCAGCTAGATCTGTTCAAATTATCTTCTTTGCAAAATCGTTGCTGTCGCGTTGTACGACTCTCTTTGCAGATCAAGAAACTTTTACGCTGATGGGCAGTACATCAGATCGGGCTGTGCGGCGGCCACCAGCAACACATCTAACCCATGATGACATGCAACTCCCGTACGCCATGTGAGGTCCCATGAAGTGCGCACATGCATGCGACAGTCTGGGCTGCAATCCCAGCCTTGCGAAGAGGCGCGGCTGACCAGGAACAAGTATCCGGCGGCAGCGCCTTGCAAGCCTAGAAAAGAAGTGCCCATATGCACGGATTCCAAAGCATGCATCACCATGTAAAGCTGCCCAAGCTAAGTATATCTAACTTGGTCTCGTTCTCTGTACTAGCACTTTCTCCTGTACGAGACGTTGAGATCGATTTTTGTAACATCCCAAATTTTCAATTTGGAATGTTATACACTAGATCATCATGCATATCATATTTTCTTGCATTTTGGTTGATCCTAGAAATTTCTCGCAACTCAAGGACCTTCGGAGAGAGTTGGAGATTTCGTTATTTTCATATTTGAGAGTCTTCTCGAATTTGAAAAGAGGATCATTTGATTTATTTATTTCTTCTTCAATTATTTTTCCGATATCAAAAATATAAGAGAGGGAATAATATGACTTTCCCAAAATTGAGGAAAAATGAAGGTTTAATAAATAGATCAAGTTTTGGTTTTGCCGGAGTTTTATTTGCATTTTATTTGGATAGGGAAAATGTGCATTTTCAAAAATTGCATTTTAGGCCCGTAGAAAAGTTCATTTTGTTCGACTCATTTTTAGGAGTCGGGGTAAATTTACTTTAGATTTTTTTGAGTTCGTTTAGATTTTCTTTTCTGTGTTTTTCTCCGCGCGAAACCGTTTAAAAAAAACTTTCCAGTAGGCCAGCTGGGCCAAGGCCTAGCCAGCCGGCCAGACCCCAGCCTCCCCGTCGCGCGCGCCAGCGCTAGGCAGGCGCCAGCTAGGCCGCCGCCTCGCTCTAAGCCGAGTCCGGCTTGGACTCTAGGGTTAGCCCCTCCCCTTTCCTTTGTTTCGTTTTCCTATTCCTACTCTATTTCTTGTCCCCTACCCCAAGTCTCCTCACCCCTCACCTATATAAATACCCCAACACCCCCCTCTAAACCCATCAAATCAAACCCCAAGCCCTCCACCGCACCCCACCCCGCGCCCTACACCGCCGCCGCGCCACCCCACACCCGCGCCGCCGCCACACTTTGCCCACGCCGCCGCCTTACGCCGCCGCCGGAGCCCCTCGCCGGAGACCTCGCCGGAGGTTGCCCCGCGTCTCTTTTTCCTTGGATCGTTTTCTTCTAATCGTTTCGATTCTTTTCTTCTCTTCTGATTCGTTTTCTAGATCGGTTTTTCGTTTCGGTTTTCTTCTCCGAAACCCTAGATCGGATTCGTTTTCTTTTCCGATTTAGTTGCCTTTGGACCGTTCGCCGGACCGTTCGTCCTAACGAACGTGATCACCGGATTCTTCTAGGTTAACAAACGTCCGTTCGTTTAACCGTTCTTCTTTTTCTTCTCGTCGGATTTATTCCGCGATCGCGATCTCAGATCCGATCTTGGTTCTAGTCCTTATTCTCGCTCGTTTATCGGAATCAGGTGATTCAAGCGCCTGGAGTTTTGTTTCGAAACCGCCGTTCCGTCTAATCAACTTAAACATGTTTTTGCCCCGGTAAAATTTGACCTAGATTCAACTTGCTAGAACCGAGTTGTTTTCTTCCGCCGTTTATTTTCGTTTTCTTTGTTCGGTTCTTTCTTTCTTTGCAACCGGAGTTCTTAAGTTGAACTACCTGGTTCGTTCTTTTGTTCGAGTTTTACCTGTGCATTAGATGAGTACTTATTGTATGCTTGTTGTTTGTCTGCGATAGATCACCCGGATTGCGCCGCCTGTTACTTCGAAACCCTAGGTCTCACGGATCATCAGCAAGGCAAGTAACACTTTGATCATACCTTTTCTACGACCCATGTTTTATTGCATTAGATCAATCCTCTCACATTGCATGATTAGGATCTAATTAAATTGTGGGATGGGAAGTAGATGGGGTAGTACCTATTACCTATTTATTATGAAACCTTTGGGAGTTACTTCTACGTTTGCTTATTATGCCATGCTATGCTAGTAGACGTGGATTGGGTGAGTGATATCCATGACAGATGTGAGTTGATAATTTTTAATGGTTTATCTAAGGTGGCAACTTAAACACACACCTGGGTGGATTGAGGCTCCTGATGTCTATCAGGACTTGCCTGTTTTTTTTCGGACCGCCACCCAGGCTCAAAGGGATCATAAGATCTTTCATGCTAGAAACTTCCGTGTGCAGCCACAAAGCCATTATGGGCTCTGGCATAGTTGACTAAGTTGTGCGAACTCTTACAGTGGTAGACTAGCAGATGTAGGGGATGTAGGTGGTATGGTCTACCCGATTGTAAGGTGCTAGCGCTTCTGAAAGACTATGTCTCGGTCATCCGTCTTCTCAAACACCCTGTAGTGCGAGAAACCAAACGGAGGCGATCGAGTCTTGTGGGGAAAAGTGCGCAAACCTCTGCAGAGTGTACAAACTAATCATGATTAGCCGTGTCCCCGGTTATGGACAACTTGAGTATCTAGTACTTGAATATCATGTGAATCTCATCATGTTACTTCTAATTAATGTTGTTGGGTTTTTATTGTTCACTTAATTGGGATCGGAATGCTGTCAACCATTCTCGATGTTTCACAACCACCATGATAGTTAAATAAATTTATTCCTTTGCAGTAGGGAAAAACTGGCTTTACGCAAAACTGTAACCATAGAGCTTTCCACCAGCCATATATGCATATAGTATAGCTGTTTCATTCCATTACTCTCTATGTGTTACATTGCCAGCATATTCCATGTGCTGACCCGTTTTCAGGCTGCAACTTCTCATGTTGCAGACTTTTCAGACGACGAGTAAGGTGCTTTTAGGTCGTGGTCCTATACTCAGTGATGCCGTTGGAGTGGATGGACCCATTTATCTTCCGAGTCTTCCGCTGTTATCGTTATTAGATGGCCTTAAGCCATATTTTTCGTAATAAGTTCTCTTTGAGACAATGATGTAATAAGTGTGTGATTGCCACTCTGCTATAAATTCTTCGATGTACTGTGTGGTGTCAGCATTACTGATCCAGGGATGACACCCGAGCACAGTAGACTTGGTCCATTCAGGTCGGGTCGCTTACAAGATGGTATCAGAGCACATGTTGACTGTAGGACGTGACCCTAGAAATTGGCAAGCCCATAGCAAAGATTTTTCTCTACAACTTTCCCTTTCAAAAAGATCTTTTACCTCTCTTCTCTTCTGAGCTTATTCAAAAATTCTTTTTAGTGAGACCATATCCCTTTTCCCCTTTTGACCACACAAAGATTCGACTGATGAGACCACTCCAAGATGTACAAGATATCGGACAACCGAGACCATTTGGAATGAAGAGGATTTTACCATACATTATGATAATGGAAACTACAACGGCTGAAGACCGAAGAAAAGTAGAATTTGAAGGCTCTGAAGAATCCCCAGATTTGTATGACCTAGGACTGCTACCCTGATGGAACTTGACAGACTATGGAAGTTGTCAATACCCGAGATCAAGGTGTGTTGGAGAAAGACCGGAACATGGAGCATGAGAACTCAAAGTTTTGTCACAGAAAACCCTAAGGCAGGGGATATCAATTATGGAAGATAGCTCATGGAAATGACAAGGGCAGAAACACGGTTATCCGTGATGTCATCACCATTGATACTGTGGTCACCGAGCTGAGCTAAGCATGCATTCCTTCAGAAGGATTGGATGGTAGAAGGCTGATGGAGCATCTATCAGCAAAGGATGCAGTTTTAAACTTAGCTAGTGTATCACCAAGATCTGGAGTAGTACATCAAGAGGTTTAAAATGGAGCTCCAGGAAGTCGTATTAGACAAGGAAGCATTTCGTGAAGAACTTAAGACCAGAAGTTGAAAGCAGCCAAGCTAGAGAAGTAAAACCTTGAGATACAGGAGATTCGTCAGGAACTGAAGGACAGTAGGACCATGGTTCATGCCAAGGATGTTGAAACCTAGAAGTTTGAAATGCAACTCCAGAATATTACAGGATGTCACAAGAGATTTCACGTCAATAGAGATGATCTGGCAAAAGAACTTGAGAAGGACAAGCATGATTGGAAGAAGCCATTGGAGGCTTGAACAAGGCTTGAAGAGTTTGGAGACGTTGAAGATTTATTGACCTTTAGAAGACCAAACCCCTATTATATACCTACGTTAGATGCGACGTTTGTGAGCTGTCATTTGTTTGATGTTTTTCGACAGCCACAACAAAAATCTGTCTCTTCAAAACTTTTGTTTGTATTGTGTGCATTCCTCTCTCTTGATCTCTCTTATCTCACCCCAAACCCATGGACCCAATAGATGATGAATGGAGATGAGCTTGTATTTTCTGGACCGATGAGTCAATTGGAGACAGACCGATGGATTCAGAACATGGAGGATCATATGGAGAACAACCCTATAGTCGGAAAGGATATGGCCCAGCATGCTCTTCAATGCTTTGAAAGAGGTGCTGCTACTTGGTGGAGGATGTACCAAACCATCAATGGATGGCAAGGAGTAGCCACTTGGAAAGAATTTAAGTTGACTTTGCTAAAGTCTCAGTTTGCGTCCCAGAAGTTGAAGCCTTATGGAAAGGACATGAAGAAACCTTGTGCATGCAAGATTTGTGGAGAAATCGGACACAACCATAAAGAACACAAGGATGAATGCTCTAATTGTGAAGGAAGTCACCCAGCTGAAGAATGCCCAACTAGGCAGATCACTTGTTTCTTGTGTGAAGGGACTACCCACTATCCTGCTCAGTGTCACATTTACCCCATGGTACAAAGAACCATCCAGCAGAAGGAAGAAGCAATGAAAGGAGCTCTTATGGAAAGTTTAGAAGAACCTGTGGTGAAGAAAGAGGTGGAGGACACACCCAAAGAAGAACCAATTAAACCCTACACCAAGTCTTTCTATTCATGTGGAGAAGAAGGACACATCTCCCAAAATTGTATGAATGGGGATCTAGTAGAATTCCCGGCTGAGGAAGTAGAGTATGACCCACAGGAAATAGAAGCCCTGATTGGAATGGAGAAGTCCAGAAAGAGAAGTAGATTGGATTCCAGGAAGGATCTGAGTCATGTCACCTGTTATGGGTGCAAGGAGTCAGGGCACTACCTCAACAAATGCCCAAAAAGGAAACCTCGATACTTGTCAGAAGTAATATGTTTTAGTTGTAATAAAGCAGGGCACTTTGCCAGAGATTGTCCGAAGGAGAAGGAGACTTGTGATAAGTAGTTGAGTTTGTACCAGAAGAAATATAGTCATAGTAGTGAGGACATTTTCCTTTATATTGAGGTGTTGAGTTGAGGCATGTAATGGAAAAACAGGAGATTGTAATAATTTGAGAATCAATAAAGTTAGCAGTGTTGGTACTGATTTGGATTTTATGAGTTACTCTATGAGGAAAGATGTTGACCATTTTTTTGAGGATATGAGAAATATGGTCTATACAATATTGGAGCATTTTAAGGGTGGTAGTACCCTGTAAGAACCGTTGACCCCTGGAAAAGATAAGCATACTCCACTGAGTGGATTTCGGACAAAATGAATACGAGTTTTGTCTCGATATGTGTGATGCCCCAAGAGTATGTGGGATGAAGTTGGAGACCGTCAGTTGTTTGGACCAAATGTGATCAAGGAGTCAGAAGAGAATGTTAAGTTGATTCGAGATAGACTGAAGGTAGCTCAGTCCAGGCAGAAGAGTGAGGTAGTCTATGAAATTGGAGATAGAGCATGTCTACATGTGTTCCCTCTGCGAGGAGTTAAACGAATTGGAGTTAAGGTAAAGTTAGCCCCGAGATTTGTAGGACCATACCGTGTTTCGGAGCGTATGAGAGAAGTGGCCAACAAGTTGGAGTCACCCGAAGGACTGTCAGGAGTTCATGATGTGTTTCACATTTCCCAGTTGAAGGAGTGCCATGCAGAGATGGCCAATATTCCCCTGTAAGGACGCTTGACCCTGGAAAGGATAATGATGTTCCACGAAGTAGAGTATGGACTTCATAAGTATAAGTTTTTTTTACCTCGGTATGAGGGATATCCCACGAGGATGAAGAGATGAAGTACTATTGGATATAAAGGAGGTATGATGGATCAATGGAAAACTCCATGATGAGTCTGAGTAAACATGTCCTAGTTTGGAGCCAATAGAAGGAAGGAAGACAGTACAATTGGATGGATTTAAGTATACTGGGAAAGCTGGAAGTTGGATGTTGGATTAGAGATCCGCTGCCCCGATGAAGAGTTCAAGGTTTGCAAGTGATGAGATGTGCCATAACCCACAGGCCCCAAGACCTTCCAAGAAGCAAGCACACTCTTGCTGAAGGAAAAACCCTGGAAGAGGATATGAACCTTTTCGATAGACGATCTTATAGGAGTAACGCAAAACCTGAGAGTTGTGAAGGAGCGATAGATGGTTGTTTGGCTTGCAGAATCTATGGATTTACCCGAACTTGGTTCGTCGACAAGAGAAATTCTGCAATGCTTGTGAGGATGACCGAGTGTTAGAATGCGAGATTCGCTAAACCGTATACAAGGTAATGATTTGGGTGCGGGATGGATTGATCACCATACCGACTTACTCTTATTATTCGCCTTGATATATGGGATGGTAAATCTGAGTGACTTACCTATAGTAGAGAGACGACGATCAAAACTCTGTTTAAACCTTAGAATGGTATAAGTATTTTTTTTCCCTTGTACACGGCAGTTGTTGCCAACCGTAGGATATACGGTGAGGATCAACCCAGACCATTTCCTGCAGGAGAAACCATAAATGGTTGACCACCATGAGATATCGATAGTTGTTTAGTAATGGCGCCAGACCCATCAGCTAAGAAGACCAAATCTCGGAATAACCTTACCAAGAGGAAAGGACAAAAGAATTGAGGAAAAAGGTTATGCCGTTACCGGAAGAGCTTAGAGGAGAAATTTTCTCGAGGATTTGAGAAGACTGACACTGTTAACAATATGGATGAAGTATATGAGTTTCGATGGAACCGTAACAATGATTCTAAGGGTGGTAGCACCCCAGACACCGTGTGATGATCGATGGATTTTAAGAAGACCCCCAAACCCTAATCTTTTCTTGCTAGCCTCTCCGAATCTCGAGGACGAGATTCCTTTTAAGGGTGGTAGGTTTGTAACATCCCAAATTTTCAATTTGGAATGTTATACACTAGATCATCATGCATATCATATTTTCTTGCATTTTGGTTGATCCTAGAAATTTCACGCAACTCAAGGACCTTCGGAGAGAGTTGGAGATTTCGTTATTTTCATATTTGAGAGTCTTCTCGAATTTGAAAAGAGGATCATTTGATTTATTTATTTCGTCTTCAATTATTTTTCCGATATCAAAAATATAAGAGAGGGAATAATATGACTTTCCCAAAATTGAGGAAAAATGAAGGTTTAATAAATAGATCAAGTTTTGGTTTTGCCGGAGTTTTATTTGCATTTTATTTGGATAGGGAAAAATGCGCGTTTTCAAAAATTGCATTTTAGGCCTGTAGAAAAGTTCATTTTGTTCGACTCATTTTTAGGAGTCGGGGAAAATTTACTTCAGATATTTTTGAGTTCGTTTAGATTTTCTTTTCTGTGTTTTTCTGCGCGTGAAACCGTTTAAAAAAAACTTTCCAGCAAGCCAGCCGGGCCAAGGCCCAGCCAGCCGACCAGGCCCCAGCCTCCCCGTCGCGCGTGCCAGCGCTAGGCAGGCGCCAGCCAGGCCGCCGCCTCGCTCTAAGCCGAGTCCGGCTTGGACTCTAGGGTTAGCCCCTCCCCTTTCCTTTGTTTCGTTTTCCTATTCCTACTCTATTTCTTGTCCCCTACCCCAAGTCTCCTCACCCCTCACCTATATAAATACCCCAACACCCCCCCTCTAAACCCATCAAATCAAACCCCAAGCCCTCCAGCGCACCCCACCCCGCGCCCTACACCGCCGCCGCGCCACCCCACACCCGCGCCGCCGCCGCACTTTGCCCACGCCGCCGCCGCCGGAGCCCCTCGCCGGAGACCTCGCGGGAGGTTGCCCTGCGTCTCTTTTTCCTCGGATCGTTTTCTTCTAATCGTTCCGATTCTTTTCTTCTCTTCTGATTCGTTTTCTAGATCGGTTTTTCGTTTCGGTTTTCTTCTCCGAAACCCTAGATCGGATTCGTTTTCTTTTCCGATTTAGTTGCCTTTGGACCGTTCGCCGGACCATTCGTCCTAACGAACGTGATCACCGGATTCTTCTAGGTTAACGAACGTCCGTTCGTTTAACCGTTCTTCTTTTTCTTCTCGTCGGATTTATTCCGCGATTGCGATCTCAGATCCGATCTTCGTTCTAGTCTTTCTTCTCGCTTGTTTATCGGAATCAGGTGATTCAAGCGCCTGGAGTTTCGTTTCGAAACCGCCGTTCCGTCTAATCAACTTAAACACAGTTTTGCCCCGGTAAAATTTGACCTAGATTCAACTTGCTAGAACCGAGTTGTTTTCTTCCGCCGTTTGTTTTCGTTTTCTTTGTTCGGTTCTTTCTTTCTTTGCAACCGGAGTTCTTAAGTTGAACTACCTGGTTCGTTCTTTTGTTCGAGTTTTACCTGTGCATTAGATGAGTACTTATTGTATGCTTGTTGTTTGTCTGCGATAGATCACCCGGATTGCGCCGCCTGTTACTTCGAAACCCTAGGTCTCACGGATCATCAGCAAGGCAAGTAACACTTTGATCATACCTTTTCTACGACCCATGTTTTATTGCATTAGATCAATCCTCTCACATTGCATGATTAGGATCTAATTAAATTGTTGGATGGGAAGTAGATGAGGTAGTACCTATTACCTGTTTATTATGAAACCTTTGGGGAATACTTCTACGTTTGCTTATTATGCCATGCTATGCTAGTAGACGTGGATTGGGTGAGTGATATCCATGACAGATGTGAGTTGATAATTTTTAATGGTTTATCTAAGGTGGCAACTTAAACACACATCTGGGTGGATTGAGGCACCTGATGTCTATCAGGACTTGCCTGTTTTTTTCGGACCGCCACCCAGGCTCAAAGGGATCATAAGATCTTTCATGCTAGAAACTTCCGTGTGCAGCCACAAGCCATTATGGGCTCTGGCATAGTTGACTAAGTTGTGCGAACTCTTACAGTGGTAGACTAGCAGATGTAGGGGATGTAGGTGGTACGGTCTACCCGATCGTAAGGTGCTAGCGCTTCTGAAAGACTATGTCTCGGTCATCCGTCTTCTCAAACACCCTGTAGTGCGGGAAACCAAACGGAGGCGATCGAGTCTTGTGGGGAAAAGTGCGCAAACCTCTGCAGAGTGTACAAACTAATCATGATTAGCCGTGTCCCCGGTTATGGACAACTTGAGTATCTAGTACTTGAATATCATGTGAATCTCATCATGTTACTTCTAATTAATGTTGTTGGGTTTTTATTGTGCACTTAATTGGGATCGGAATGCTGTCAACCATTCTCGATGTTTCACAACCACCATGATAGTTAAATAAATTTATTCTTTTGCAGTAGGGAAAAACTGGCTTTACGCAAAACTGTAACCATAGAGCTTTCCACCAGCCATATATGCATATAGTATAGCTGTTTCATTCCATTACTCTCTATGTGTTACATTGCCAGCATATTCCATGTGCTGACCCGTTTTCGGGCTGCAACTTCTCATGTTGCAGACTTTTCAGACGACGAGTAAGGTGCTTTTAGGTCGTGGTCCTATACTCAGTGATGCCGTTGGAGTGGATGGACCCATTTATCTTCCGAGTCTTCCGCTGTTATCGTTATTAGATGGCCTTAAGCCATATTTATTGTAATAAGTTCTCTTTGAGACAACGATGTAATAAGTGTGTGATTGCCACTCTGCTATAAATCCTTCGATGTACTGTGTGGTGTCAGCATTACTGATCCAGGGATGACACCCGAGCACAGTAGACTTGGTCCATTCGGGTCGGGTCACCACAATTTTAGTACTAGTTCTATTACTTGGTCATCGGCCTGCTTAAATGCCACCAATATAATCTGATAGTTTTCAGATTAGATCTGTTTTATGTAAATCATCTTATTCGCAAATCGTGGCTGCCGAGTTGTGATATTTTGTTCGCAGTCAGACCAGGATTAAGAATTTTTTAATGATGACGCTTGTACCTGTCGCCTGGCAAAGCACTGTGTGGGTCAACGCAAAAAAGTTAAAGAACAAAGATCGCCGAGGAGCAGGGCACATGGCCGATCCGGACTCAGCTCGGTGGCGGCACACATCAGACCAAAAGTGTTACTAGTACTAACCTGATTGAGTACTATGTGTAGCCCGTATAGATCACTTTGGCTATTCCCAACCATCTGCTGCAGTCGTGGCCGTCAAACAGGTTTTATTTTTCCTAACTATTCGATTAGCTCCTAAAATTATTGCACGCAGAATATTTTCTATTGTTTTGCACTACATTATTTTTGTAGAGGTATTTTGTCGACACTTGTGTGCAACGTTGGTCTGGCCGGCCTCACATCGTCACCTAGGCCGACTGATCCGTGTGAACATCGTCACACCATCCAACCCACCTCGGCGCTCAAGCCACATTTACCAGATTATTCACTTCACTTAGATTAATTATGCTTCTTTTTTAATTATGCATCTTTTCCTAGATTTAGTCATTGGATTTTAATAGTAGTCCGAACACTACTACTCCACCTAAAAGATCAAAACCAATCTAGTCTTGGTGCTGGTTTGTATTTGTTCTGTATAGATTGCTTCCTTTTCTTGCTCCGCAGACCCAACTTGTGAGAATGTGCTGCACACCATCGGAGATCCTGAGCGGCTATGTTCTAGCCGAGCACGCGCACGCAGCATCAAGCTGGAGCAGCAGACATGAACTAAATTCGAATCGCTTGGCAGCATACAGGAAGACCTAGTCCTTCTTTCTTTCCTTTGTTATTCAATGAAGGCGATCTTTGCTTCTTGCTAATCATAGTCTTTCTTGCACTTCTCATGTGCTAGCGTTGGTACTAGTACCATTACTAGGTGCAAATCCATGAGCGCCCACATGTGTCTCTTCGTATTGCTACAACAAATAACCAGGTCTGTCAAATGGTGGCCGCATTAACGACGGTCACATGGTGGTTCGGTCAGTTTCCGTACACAGTTCGGCAAACGGCGCATCCGGAACTTGGACCGACCTATGAAATTCGGGCTTTGTCATGCCTTTACCGCATCACGCCGATGCCCTGCATCAACATTGACTTCGGCGCCAGGCCACATCTCTTTAAAAAAATTATAATTATTTTGCGTAAATTAATTATGCGAAGATTTTTTATATATTTATATTATTATTTTTTGGACTGCACTATTTTACATGTGTAGGTAATCGACTCTGGCTGCGTCACGTGGTCACTTCGGCAAGCTAACGTGGTTGTCCCAATCGGCATAATCGGCTCGCGTGATCTCCTTGTGGGTCAAATTGCCATACCAACATGTTCGGTTACCTTGGGGACTTCGGCATCGCTGAAAGAGCTCTACCTCATCGAGTGTTCGGCACACGGGCCTCACCTCGGCGTACGGAGTCGTCCTCTCGCCTCCTTCAATTAATTCCACCGTCACTATGGTGTGATACCCTGTGCCGCCATTATCGCATCATTGCTTCATCAAACTGACGCCCACCATGCCGACCTGTTTCGACACGTCGACTGACGTGGGAGCTTCATTGTCATGCTGCCGAACTACTCTGTCTCCTCGGCTGGACCGGGCCTTCGCCTCGGAACTTCAGAACTGTCGTGCTATCACTTCATCAAGCCGAGCTCTTTGCTCGGGTACGTCAAGACCGGCTTGGGGGTTGGGACCTTGAGCCGCTACAAGCTCGGCCCATGTCACACCAAGCACATTAACCAGCTAAGTCGCTTTCATGCTCAAAGACTTTCAGTTTTAAATTTTATTCGGTTTGGCCAAGGATTATACTTTTTTGACAAAAAGTCATTTGCAAAAAACATTCTTTGTCAAAACCTTGTTTGTTACAAACAAATTCAAAACCCTATTTACTTGGGGGCTTACTTTACGAAGCCATTCTTCTTGCATATGATTACTAATGTATTGCACCATTCCTTGTTCGTGTATTATGGCAAAATATGCATCATGTTGACTTAAGTGTTCCGCAAAGCTGGGTTTCCTGGCTCCTGTGCTTACCCCTACGTTCCCGATTGTTCGGCTAGGGAGTAAAGAGAGCACCTCTACGATTGTTACGACCGGGTCATCTGAACTCGTACCTCAGACGGGTGAAGCCGAAAGCTAGCGCTCTTATTGTTTTCAACTATGGTCGGCACACGATGGAACTCACGCATACACAAATCTATTACACAAGTCTCATAGTAATCATGAGCGACCAAAGAAAGGTACCGTTGGGGCACTATTTTCTTTGAAGATGCTTCTTACGCTACATAAGTAATATAGCATAAGTTCCATGGGCGCGCTTTGTATTACAGCCTCATGGCTTTATTTCTCGGTTATCCGAAACACCACCGATATTCTCGGTAGGCGGAGTAGATAACACTTTTCGGCCCTTGGCCGAAGAGGGAGAAGCCGACGGTCGGTTAAGACGCGTTCAAAGTTCAGGCGAACGCTGATATTATATAAGTACTTCGCTACATGCAATCGTTATACATAAAATTCTTTTACCCAATTCACTTGGGGGCTCTTAAATTAGTATGAGCCGTTTTATAATAGATGTTTTCTTCTTAGTCGCTGCACAGTCTTTTTCTACCACTCCTTCTCGACTCGGGTGTATGATTAATAGCCAGGTAACCTAGTTTCTCTCTAAAGCCGCTCGCATTTAGTTCGCTAAACTGGCCTGAGAAACACTCCGCCTTTGGGATAGGGAGGTTGAAGCCGAAGGCTGACACACTTCAAGTCTAGAGATCAGATGTGTCATGTCAAAGCACGACAGAAGTACAATTTTAAGACCAATTTCGCATTGGCACCAAAACAACTTGATTCAATCTAGACGTAAAGTTTTTTACGCACGTTTGTTGGCCCTTTTTGAGCTTATAACATCTTTCACCTATTTTATGTTTCAGGAAGCGGGGTATTCTCTTGGTTGAGGTGTTCGATGTGAAACTCTTTTCTAAACTACAGTTTGGCATCTTTCCTGCTGAACTCCACCTCAGTATTGTCAAAACATACATGACCGTTGAACTTGTTCCCGATGAGGTACGATCCAAGGGTTGGCCATTTTTCCTAACCCAATTCTTAGGGCTACTGCATCGACAATCCAATGCAGCAAATTTAAAGTGCAATGTAGCTTTCGAGGAGATTATGATCCTCAGGTCGGTCGGCCGCACCCAACCCGAGTCTCGAGGACTTTGCACACCGCTTTTTGTGTCCTGAAGTATTCTACTGAGCTAGGAGTTGATCCTCAGGCCGATTTTGTGAATCAACCTGAGTCTCAGGGGCTACTGGGATCAGCAGTATTATGTCATCCTTCAGGTGCATCTCGGGTTTTATACCGATACACACCTTGAGAGCTAATGGCTATATATCTCGGTAGAGAATAAATTGCACCAATCAAAAAAATTGACAAAAAATTGGCCCGCAGTCGGGCTGGTGCATCACCTCGGAAGCAGTCCGGCATAAAGCTTGGGCGCCAGCGGCTAGCTCCATAGAGGGCATTTATAGCATTAAGCTCCGCTAAACTCCTTCAAATTTTTTGAGCCAAGGTGATCTATGACACCTTGGATATATCCCGGCGTTGGAGCTCGGATACTCTCCGGCATTGGAGCTTGGACATAGCCCGGCGTTGGAGCTTGGATACTCTCCGGTGTTGGAGCTCGAATATAGTCCGGCGTTGGTGCTCGGCTACAAAGGATACCTTGAATGCAGTCCGGCGTTGGGGCTCGGATGCAAGAGGACACCGCCGCATGGGAACAACTCCAAACCCAAGGTGTGGCGTAAAAATAATAAGGCATTGATAAAGGCCGAAGACTTAAAGGGGCTCCTCGGATACCCGACGTGTAAACTCTTCGGATTCACTTTGGCGATACTCAATATTAAAGATGAGAAGATTTGTTGAACCAGTTATCAAGACGACGAACGAAGATGAAGAATAGTTCGGAAGAATCGAGGAGCGTCCCCAACTTGAAGACTGGTTCAGGGGGCTACTGACGGTGTCCTGGACTAGGGGGTACTCACCATGTCGTCTCTCGGCCAGCTGGATCAGGCAGAGGACCCCCATGGCGGTTCACACATGGGCCACTTCGGGTAGCCCATGCTGCGTACAAGGAGGTTTCTACAAGACTTGGCGCCCAAGCCAAGGACTCTCCTAAACCCTAGGCCTCCGGTATGTCATATAAACCGAGGCCAGCCTAGTCAATAGGGGATCATATTCACTAGATCAATCTCGTGGTAGACACATGTACCCTATACCACACCCATATCAATATAATGAAAAGCAGGATGTAGGGTTTTACATCCATCAAGAGGGCCCGAACATGGGTAAAATCCCGTGTCCGTGTTACCATCGCTCCATGACGCCTAGCTTAGGACCCCTACTACGAGATACGCCGGATATAGAACCGACACACACATCCTAGCGGTTCTTTCTTTGCACCCATCAATGGAAATTCCCATGGCCTTGAGAGACTCATTGATATCATGCTTGGGTGGAATAGATCTAAGTTTCAAAGAATCAACATCAAGAGAAATTCTATCCACGTTCCTAGCGAACTCATCAATTTTAAGCAATTTTTCTTCAATCAAAGCATTGAAATTCTTTTGCGAATTCATAAATTCTTTAACACTAGTCTCTAAATTAGATGGCATCTTATTAAAATTTCCATAAGAGTTGTTGTAGGAATTACCATAATTATGAGAGGAATTACTAGGGAACGGCCTAGAAATAAAGTTTCCTCCATAAGCGTTGTTACCAAAATTGTTCCTACCAACAAAATTCACATCCATGGATTCATTAGTATGCTCAATCAAAGTGGACAAAGGCATATCATTAGGATCACAAGAAACACTCTTATTAGCAAACAATTTCATAAGTTCATCCATCTTTCCACTCAAAACATTAATCTCTTCAATCGCATGAACCTTTTTACTAGTGGATCTTTCAGCATGCCATTGAGAATAATTAACCATAATATTATCTAGGAGTTTAGTAGCTTCTCCTAAAGTGATTTCCATAAAAGTGCCTCCCGCGGCCGAATCTAAAAGATTTCTAGAAGCAAAATTCAATCCGGCAGAAATTTTTTGTATAATCATCCATGAATTCAAACCATGTGTAGGGCAATTACGTATCATTAAGTTCATCCTCTTCCACGCTTGTGCAACATGCTCATGATCAAGTTGCTTAAAATTCATAATATCGTTTCTAAAAGAGATGATCTTAGCAGGAGGAAAATATTTAGAGATAAAAGCATCTTTGCACTTATTCCATGAATCAATACTATTTTTAGGCAAAGTAGAGAACCAAGTTTAGCACGATCTCTAAGAGAAAACGGAAATAGCTTCAATTTAACAATATCATTATCCACATCTTTATTCTTTTGCATATCACACGAATCAACAAATTTGTTTAGATGGGTAGCGGCATCTTCACTAGGAAGGCCAGAAAATTGATCTTTCATGACAAAATTCAACAAAGTAGCATTAATTTCACAAGATTCAGCATCGATAATAGGAGCAATCGGGGTGCTAATAAAATCATTGTTGTTGGTATTGTAAAAGTCACATAATTTAGTATTATCTTGAGCCATCGTGACAAACAATCAATCCAACACACAATCACACAAGAAGCGAGCGAAAAGAGGCGAACGGAAAAGGGGCGAATACAATGGAAAAGGTGAAGTGGGGGAGAGGAAAACGAGAGGCAAATGGCAAATAATGTAATGCGAGCGAGAAGAGTTTGTGATGGGTACTTGGTATGTCTTGACTTGAGCGTATATCTCCCTTGCAACGGTGCCAGAAATCGTTCTTGCTACCTCTTGAGCATGCGTTGGTTTTCCCTTGAAGAGGAAAGGGTGATGCAGCAAAGTACAGTAAGTATTTCCCTCAGTTTTTGAGAACCAAGGTATCAATCCAGTAGGAGACTACACGCAAGTCGCCTAGTACCTGCACAAAAAATCAAGAACCTTGCAACCAACGCGATAAAAGGGGCTGTGAATTCCTTCACGGCCACTTGCAAAAGTTAGATCTGATAAAGATAATAAGATAAATAATTTTGGTATTTTTGTTGTATAGATTGAAAAGTAAAGACCGCTAAATAAAATAAATAGTAAACTAGAATTGTAGATCGGAAACTTATATGATATAAAATAGACCCAGGGCCATAGGTTTCACTAGTGGCTTCTCTCATGATAGCATGTATTACAATGGGTGAACAAATTACTGCCGAGCAATTGATAGAAAAGCGCATAGTTATGAGAATATCTAGACATGATTATGAAATATAGGCATCATGTCCGTGTTAAGTAGACCGAAATGATTCTACATCTACTACTATTACTCCACACATAGACCACTATCAAGCATGCATCTAGAGTATTAAGTTCATAAGAACAGAGTAATGCTTTAGGCAAGATGACATGATGTAGAGGGATAAACTCAAGCAATATGATATAAACCCCATCTTTTTATCCTCGATGGCAACAATATAATACGTGCCTTGCTACCCCTACTGTCACTTGGAAAGGACACTGGAAGATTGAACCCAAAGCAAAGCACATCTCCCGTTGCAAGAAAGATCAATCTAGTAGGCCAAACTAAACCGATAATTCGAAGAGACTTGCGAAGATATAAAATCATGCATATAAGAATTCAGAGAAGAACCAAATATCGTTCATAGATAAACTTGATCATAAATACACAATTCATCGGATCTCGGCAAACTCACCGCAAAAGAATATTACATCGAATAGATCTCCAAGAACATCGAGGAGAACTTTGTATTGAGAACCAAAGAGAGAGAAGAAGCCATCTAGATAATAACTATGGACCCGAAGGTCTGTGGTAAACTACTCACACATCATCGGAGAGGCTATGGTGTTGACGTATAAGCCCTCTGTGATCGAATCCCCATCCAGCAGATCCCCGGAAAAGGCCCCAGATGGGATCTCACGGGTACAGAAGGTTGCGGTGGTGGAAATGTGGTTTCGTGGCTCCCCTGGATGTTTTTAGGGTATAAGAGTATATATAGGCGAAACGAGTACATCGGTGGAGCTATGAGGGGCCCACGAGGGTGGGGGCGCGCCCTCCTACCTCGTGGCTGCCTCATTGCGTCTCTGACTTCCACTCCAAGTCCCCTAGATTGCATTTGTTCCAAGAAATATCCTTGCGAAGGTTTTGTTCCATTTGGATTCCGTTTAATATTCCTTTTCCACGAAAGACTGAACTAGGTAAAAACAGAAACTAGCACTGGGCCTCCAGTTAATAGGTTAGTCCCAAAAAACAATATAAAAAGCATATTAAAGCCCATGAAACATCCAAAACAGATAATATAATACTATGGAACAATCAAAAATTATAGATATGTTGGAGACGTATCAGGTCCTAGCGGACAACTTGTTCCGAATGATGATGACGGACGCGCACCCATGTGGAAAAAGAAATCTATATTTTGGGACCTGCCCTATTGGAAAGACCTAGAGGTCCGCTCTTCAATCTACGTGATGCACATGACGAAGAATCTTTGCGTGACCCTGCTTGGCTTCTTGGGTGTGTATGGCAAGACAAAAGATACACCGGAGGCACGGGAGGACCAGCAACGTATGCGCGGAAAAGACGACATACATCAGGGTCATGCCAGCTACGCTCTTACCAAAGAAGAGAAGGAAATCTTCTTTGAATGCCTGCTCAGGATGAAGGTACCATCTGGCTTGTCGTCGAATATAAAGGGAATAATAAATATGGCAGGGAAAAAGTTCCAGAACCTGAAGTCTCATGGCTGTCACGTGATTATGATGCAACTGCTTCCGGTTGCATTGAGGGGGCTTCTACCGAAAAACGTTCGATTAGCCATTGTGAAGCTATGTGCATTCCTCAATGCAATCTCTCAGAAGGTAATCAATCTAGAAATCATACCAAGGTTAGAGAATGATTTGGTGCAATGTCTTGTCAGTTTTGAGTTGGTGTTCCCACCATCCTTCTTTAGCATCATGATGCATGTCCTAGTTCACCTATGCGAAGAGATTAACGTCACGGGTCCTGTATTTCTACACAATATGTTCCCCTTTGAGAGGTTCATGGGAGTATTAAAGAAATATGTTCATGACCATGCTAGGCCAGAAGGAAGCATCTCCATGGGCCATGAAAATGATGAGGTCATTGAGTTTTGTATTGACTTTATTCCTGACCTTAAGCCGATTGGTGTTCCTGAATCACGGCATAAGGGAAGACTGGGTGGAAAAGGCACGCTAGGAGGGGATCAAATAATATGTATGGACGGGCATTCTCTCACTCAAGCACACTACACAATTCTACAAAATTCCGCATTGGTGGCTCCGTATATGGAGGAACACAAGAATTTTCTACGCTCCAAACACCCAGAGCAGTCTGACAACTGGATTACACGTGAACAAACGGGGACTTTCGCCGGTTGGTTGCAGACATGTGACATGCATGACGCCGCTATTGAAGATGACCTGTACTTGCTATCCAAGTTACCATCTTCGAATATAATGACTTTCAAAGGGTACGAGATAAATGGGAATACATTTTACACGATCGCCCAAGATAAGAAGAGCACCAACCAAAACAGTGGTGTCCGCTTTGATGCAACAACCAAGACGGGAAATGACACATATTATGGTTACATAGAGGACATATGGGAACTTGACTATGGACGTGGTTTGAATGTCCCTTTGTTTCGTGCAAATGGGTTAATATGACACGAGGTGGCGTAACGGAAGACCCGCAGTACGGAATAACAACAGTGGATCTCAACAATCTTGCATACGCAGACAAACCATTCGTCCTAGCCAATGATGTGGCGTGGGTTTTCTATGTGAAGGACATGTCTACCAAGCCGAGAAAAAGAAAAGATAAGGAAGCGAATACATCATACGATGAGCCAAAGTGCTACATAGTTCTTTCATGGAAAAGAAACATCGTGGGAGTGGATGACAAGACATGCATATCAGAAGATTATGAAAAGTTCGATGAAATTGCTCCATTCAGAGTGAATATTGACCCGAGCATCCAGTTAAATGATGAAGATTGTCCATGGTTACGGTGCAAAGGGACACACGGAAAGAAAAAGTTTCACACCCAAAGATCCCACTCTGGGATGTGATAGGCTTCACTTTCATCACTTTCTCTAGTCAGTTTCCGGACTTGTATATGTTTGTAATAATTAGGGTGCTTATGCGTTTTGGCACTT
Source organism: Triticum urartu (assembly GCF_056163025.1). Classification (NCBI taxonomy): domain Eukaryota; kingdom Viridiplantae; phylum Streptophyta; class Magnoliopsida; order Poales; family Poaceae; genus Triticum; species Triticum urartu. The sequence continues at coordinate 168,289,915 of NC_141876.1, read as the reverse complement.
GAAACGTGTACTTTTGTGCTTCGGACAAACGTGTACCTTTCTGACATCATTTGCTATTTTTCATGCATTTACTGAATTTTATGAGCTAAATGACCCTGAAATTGAAAAGCACTACAAATGAACTCTGAAAAGGTTGAAAGTTGGCATGGTATCATCATTTCACCCACATAGCTTATGCAAAAAATTAGAGAGGGTTACGGCAAAAACTGGATGCACTTCGTGTACAAAATGGAGAATCTCTTTTGAAGTATCAAGGTTTCGGACGAAAACTCATCTGTTACAAAGGCATTTCATTTTAAATAACCTAAGTATTACCAAATTGAATATAATGATAAAACACACTAATATTAAACATAAGAAAAAAGAATCACTGAAAAATCTATTTTTAAAGTTAAGTTATTTACAAACTGGTGATTCACACAAATTTCAAATAATTCAAATTTAAACTATTCAAATTTGAAAACTACTGGCACTAACAGAAAGTTTGTAATTTTTTGTACCTAAAGAAAAAATGTTCATAAAGCTCTAAATACAACAAAAAACAACTCGGAAATAAATAAAAGAATTTAAATAAAACAGAAAATAGAAAAAAAATAAAAAAGCCCACCTACTGGGCCACAATGGCCTGCATATGACTAGAAACCCAACCTGTAGTTGGGCCAGTTTGCAGGCCTGGAAGCCCAGTAGGCCCCACAGGGCATGAGTAGGAGAGTTAGGCCTAGAAGGCCTGCATTAGAGAGGATCTCAATGCACTGCCCACGCTAGGGCTTATAAACAGGTCGTGGGGCTCCTCGACTTGCGAGGTGGCACTAAACTTGCCGCACCACACATGCGCCAGCGCACCCCCTTTAGTACCGGGTCGTGGCTCCAACCGGAACTAAATGGGGGTCTTTAGTACCGGTTGGAGCCACCACCCAGTACTAAAGGGGTGCCATTCCCGCCGCTTAGCCTGGCAAATTTTGACCTTTAGTACCGGTTGGTGGCTCCAACCAGTACTAAAGGTCATCCCTATATATACAACACTTACAAAAATTTCAGTTTCTTCTCCTCTGCTTCTTCGACCCCGTCGCCGCCCCCGTCACGCGTCGTCGCCGCCCCCGACCCCGTCGACTCCATGCCGCCCCCGTCGCCGCACCGGCCCTTCGCCGTCCCCTCACCTCGCCATCGCCGTCGCCTTGGACGTTATCTCGCCTCGCCATGGCCTTGGACCTCGCCTCGCCATCGCCGTCGCCTGGACCTCGCCGTCGCCGTCGCCTCGACCTCGCCCGCGCTGTGAGCCCCTCTCCCCCCTCTCCTCCCTCCAATCGAAGCCGCCGCGCCGCCGTAGGGGCACACACGTGCACATACACACACACACAAAAAATGTGTTCATCTTTTGCACTAGATGTTGTAGATGCCTTAGCTATAGATGTTTTTCTGTTTTTAGTTTTTAGTTTTTCTGTGTTTCTATTTTTTATACAAAGGTTTTAGATGAATTAATTAATTAGATTAGATTAATGTCAAAGGTTTTAGACGAATTAATTAGTTAGATACTTTTGCTTCGATGAATTAGATATATTAATTTTCATAGGAATCTGCATATAGAATTTTGACATATGCATGCAAGATATCATTTTTTAAAATTGTATATAAGAAGTCACAATCCAATCATTTAAAAAAATGTTACATTTGCATACAGTATTTGTTCTCGACGATGCCCGGCCCACATCCTCATCGTCGACCCGTTCGCGACGACGTCCTGCTTCAGAGGACCCATGTCCGGGACTGGGCTCCGCCGGGCTGGCACTGGGAGGTGCCACCTTTAGGGGCGCGCCGCTTGGTGCGGAACCCGGCCCCGGGTCCCTTCGTCGACCCTGAGCTCCTTTGGTGGCGTTCGCGTGGGCCACTTTCAGTGTGGAGAGAGTCGGCCCCGCCGGAGGTGGTGCGTCACCATGTCAGGGAGGAGGATGAGCACTTCCGTCACTACATGGCTGCTATGGATGTTAGGTTCTCCCAGACCTGGCAGGTTCTTCGAGGATCTCACCCGAGCTATGATCTTGTGATGGTTCCTTCTCTTTCGGTGTCCACCGTTGTAACACCCTGGTGTAATGATGCTACAGTAACCCCTGGGGTTAAGTTAGTCATTTTGCTAAACAAGTGTTTGTTCATCATTGTCTCTTGTCTCTTTCAAATTCCAATTGAATTCAATTTCAAATTCTGAGTGAGATTCAAAATTGCTCAAACATGAAAACTAAAATGTTCATCATGTGCCAAATAATCCATAACTAATATTGGTGGTGAACCAACTTTTTGGCAAAGTGTTTAAGTGGCCTAAACTATTTAGAATAGTGGTTTAAACAATTATTTAAATTCTTTTTAATTTATAAAAATTCTAACTATTTTATTCAAGTGCTAAAACCTAATGTGGTAGTGGCCTATATTTATTAAGCTAAATTAATTACAAGTCTTGTATTTTATTTAACTGTTTTGTTTTGAAAAAGAAATAAGCAAACAGAAAAGTCTTAGAAGAAAAGTAAAAAAAGAAGGAAAATTCTCCCCTCCCCCCCAGGGACCAAGCCCACCTGGGCCGGCCCAACTCACCCTCACCCAGGCCGGCCCACCTACCTCACCCAGGTCCTGTTCCCCCTCCCCTGTTCAATCGATCGATAGCGCACGCCCGAGTGCGCCCCGCCGGACCGCCGCGTCGTCCCAGCCGACGAGGGGATAAGGGCAATGACAAGGCCGACCCCTCGGGATCCCCCCTGCCACTCCAGTCGTCCAACTCCCTCTGGACGCTCTCACTCCCTGGTTGACCTCTCTCTCTCTCTCGCGCGAGATCCCACCTCACCGAGCACCATTGCCGTCGCCCACCTCGCACCACCGCAGAGACCGCCTCCCCACGCCCCTCCAGCAAGCCCAGCCGCTCTATCGTCGGCTCTTACGATGGCCACGGCCACCAGCTCGCGCCAGGAGTCCCTGCCTTGTCGGGTCCACATCACCTTCAACCTCTGCGCCCGCGGCGATCTCCGTCAATTTCGGCGTCGACCGGCCGTCCCCGAGCCCGCTTTGCTCACCTGCAGGTCCCGGTGAGCTCATGACTTCTTACCCCGCCCCTCTCGTCGACGTTCGTACCCGTATCCGTCTTTCCCGCTGTGGCCGAGCCCTCCGCCGCGGATGCTCATCGCCTGCGTGGTTTCGGTGACCCGTTGGTCGCGCGCGCATGCCCACTCACCTTGTTGGCGCGCGTAAACGCCATAGGTACCTCGCGTCGCTCTTTTTCCTCGCCATAGCCTAGATTCCTACAATGCCCGATGTCCGGCGTCCGCTGCGGTGCTTGCCGCCGTCACCTCCGTCCACCTCCGGCCTCGTAACCACTCCGGTTGGACGCGGTGTCATCTTCCCATTCGAGCACGCCAAGTCGCGCGAAAAACAGACGCCCGTAGGCGAATCCCGACGCTCCCCTGGCCACTCCGCCGTGGTTTCAGGTCGCCGGAGCTCTCTCCAGCACCGACACCGACGTGGCACAGTGGGCCCCGCCCCTAGGCCGCTGACCAGTGGGCCCGGGTGGCCCAGTTGACTGGCTTGACCCAGTCAACTGTTTACTGGGCTGCCCTGTGAGGCTGACATGCAGGCCCCACTTGTTTAAAATGTTTTACGAATAAAAATAATTAGTTAAGCTAATTAGTCACTGACATGTGGGGCCGAGCTGGTAATTAACCATGTTTAATTAAGATAACCCACTATTAGCCCTCTGTCTATGACAGGTGGGACCCATTGGTCAGTTTGACTAGTCAGCGGGTCTGTTGACCTGCTGATGTCATGCTGACACACTGCTGATGTCATAATGAATTTCTGTTAATAATAATAATAATCCCAAAAAATGCTTTAATCTTTGAAAATTCATAGAAATTAAACCGTAACTCGGATAAAAATGTTTTGTAAATGGAAGCTGCTCAGAAAAATCCAACGAATCCAAATGCACAGTCGATTCACCTGTCACATGCCCCTAGCATGCTGAACATGGAACCGTCCCCACTCTTCCACCTGTCCGGAATTCGTCTAACGCCTGGAATTCATCCTCGGATGTATATCCCCCCGTCTGCAACGTGTAGTACTACGTTAGGACAACCCTAGCTCTGCCTATCGTCATGTCATGCTTAGACCCCGAGACCGATGATGCCCTTGTGGTCGACTACATCGATGACGACCCTTCTTCCCTTTCGACGGAGCTTCCAGACAAGCAAACCTCCCCTTGAGCATTCTGATATCGCCCATTTCTTTCCCTCTCATGCTTGCATTAGAACTGCTACTACTTTCTGTATGATCCTACTCTGATGCATAGCCTGTTTTTGTTACCTGCTTTCATACCTTAACTGTTTATTCTAAAATGCTTAGTATAGGTTGGTTAGTGATCCATGTGACCCCCACGTTTTCCTGTTTGCCCCTACTTCATCATTGAAGACCCGACCAATGGGATCGACGTCCAGGCCCTGACACCGCACATCACCCCCCTAGTTGTACGACTCTGCAGAGTTACCATCGAGTGTCGAGGGTGGAACCTCATACATTACTCCTGATGAGATCTCTATAGTGTAGATATTCGGTCGTGGTCATCGAGGGTGATTTCCTCCTTAACCACTTTCGATACAGCTTTGTCGTGCAACCCCTCAAGTGTGAACCTCGAGGGTGGATCCTCTTACGTTCACCTTGATGATTACATCGAGTGGAATTCACCGGGGGTGATTCCTCGGGTTTTCCCCTTGATGTTTGGACACATGGATACTTGGACTTTACAGCTGTTACTTGGAAAGGTGGGTCAACCCTGAGGGGTACCTGCGAGTGATGTGGTGACGGGTTGACCTGGAGGGTACCCGAGAGTTAAACATGAGGCGTGGCCAGGCATTCTTAGCCCTTGTCGCAAGTACTCGAGATGAGGCGACGGGATCATATCTTTCGTGAGTCTCTGCTCGTGACCGCACTACCAACGCACTAACGGTTTGGATATTTGATCCGAGGGGCGTCTGACCTGATAGCACTAACCATCATGTGGGCATTGTATGGGCGTTCTGCGTCGTATACATAAGCCGAAGCTTATTAGACGTCAGCGACTGAGCGGCGCCCGTGGGTTGGACTGGTAAGCTCCTGCCTTTTTAAGGAGGTAGCTAGGTCTGCCCACCGGCTGCCCGCGCAACATGCAGGAGTTCCCGGGGCGATGGCCCAAGACCCCTGGGGGCATAGGTTTAGTCCGGCGTACTTGACCTCTCTATTAAGCCTAGGTCGGGTTGCGGCATATTGTTTGGCCGAGGCCGGGCATGACCCAGGAAAGTGTGTCCGGCCGGAGTTAATCGAGCGTGGTGGGTAAGTTGGTGCACCCCTGCAGGGAAGAAAACATCTAGTGATAGCCTGTCCAACGGTAACGGACACCTAGAGTTGTATCCCGATCGATACAACTAGAACTGGATACTTGAGGTGATAACTGGATAGTATGGCTCTGGGATTGCTTTCTCGTAGGGAGTCGAGAAAGGATCTCTGGCTGAGGTTGATAACACTACTACTACTCTACATTATGTCGATCTGTACTCTTCTATATGCTGCAAGATGCTTGAAGATGCTAGTCTTCAATAGGCTAGGCTTTCCCCTTCTCTTCTGGCATTTTGCAGTTTAGTCCACAAATACAGCCCATTTCCTTTGATACAGATGCATACTTAGTTTAGATATGATGTAACTCTTGCGAGTACTTTGGATGAGTACTCACGGTTGCTTTTCTATCTCTTTTTCCCCCATAACCGATTGTTGTGACCAGATGATGGATCCCGGGACTAGACGACACCACTGATGATTACTACTACCCCAAGGGTGCCAACTACAACGTGACGGCCGCTGACAACTTGGAATAGTTAGGAGGCTCCCAGGCAGGAGGCCTTGCCTTTTCGATCGATGTTGCTTTTGTGCTAGCCTTCTTAAGGCAAACTTGTCTAACTTATGTCTGTACTCAGATATTGTTGCTTCCGCTGACTCTTGTGTATTTGAGATGATGTATTCAAGCCCTCGAGGCCTCTGGCTTGTAATATAAAGCTTGTATTATTTTAAATTTGTGTCTAGAGTTCTGTTGTGATATCTTCCCGTGAGTCCTTGATCTTGATCGTACACATTTGCGTGTATGATTAGTGTACTATTGAGTCATTGGCGTCACAAGTTGGTATCAGAGCTGACTTCCTGTAGGATCCCCCTTTCCAACTCCTTGGCCGAAGTTGAGTCTAGTCGCTGAAAAACTTTTACCAACATGGATGTGTGTCTTACGGGCCCACGTCGCCATTTGGGTGGTATTAGGATCTTTTATTCCTCGTCTATACTCTGGGACTTTGATCTCTCTTCCATTCGGGTTAAACGGATTTACTAACTCTAACATTAGGATCCTGTGACTACGCTCACCCCAAAGCTGGATAAGCCATGGTTATTCCTTAGAATAGTATTTTGAGTAATGCACACACTGTCGTGTTGACTACTAAGTGGTATCCATCGCACCTCTTTCTTTATGCATGTTTCATCATGAATGATCATGGTATTTGCAGATGCTCAATGCTGAACTACCCCTTGTTACATGTTAGCAGGATGGTTAGACCCGCTGGTCGTGGCCGTGGTGGCCACGCTCCACTGCCGCCTGAATTCATGACCGGAATGATGCAACAGTTTGAGCTGAATCGCCAGTTCATGGAAGGAATGATGGCTCAGTTTCCTCGTCCGAACATGAATCAATAGCCAACCCCAGTAACTCTGCAGGACTTCTTCCGCCTCAACCCAACTATCTACCGCAGCTCAACTCAACCCCTTGATGCTGATGACTGGCTCCGCGACATCACGTATGAAATGGAGTCTTCTAGTGTGCCCCCTGCTAGCTATGTCACCTTTGCATCTTTCTTTCTGAAGGGTCCCGCTACTCAATGGTGGGACAACCACAGGCTTACCCTGCCTACTGGAACGGTCATCACTTGGCTGGATTCCAAGCCGCTTTCAGTGCCTACTTCATTCCTCAAGGAATCATGTACAAGAAGAAGTGAGAGTTCCACAACCTCACCCAAGGCAACAAGATTGTAGATGCTTATCAACGGGAATTTCTGGATTTGTCATGTTATGGTGAAGAAGACATTTCAACTGATGCTCGTAAGCAAGAGTAGTTTCGTGATGGACTTCACCCTGATATGAAGCTAGCACTGCTCATTCATGACTTTGCCGACTTTGCCACCTTGGTGAACAAGGCTATTCAGGTTGAGACTGGTCTTCAGGAACACCAGGGATCCCTTAGGTGCAGCCATGACGCTGGCTCATCTTCGGGCCCGTCAGCGCAGAAGCGTCGGATATGGAGTCCCCACAACATGTATCGTCCAGCTGCACCTACACCAAGACAGTCCTATGCCGCACCGCGTCTGCCTCCTCCACCGCAGAGGAAGCCTCTTCGAGCCATAGCACCCCAAGCTCCTGCTACCAATCCCAATGATGGTCTGTGCTTCAGATGTGGCCATCCAGGTCACCTTGCCAAAGAGTGCAATCAGAAAAGGAACCAGCTGGCTCTGCCTTCAACTGGCCGTAACAATCATCCCCATAACAACAATGCCAGACCTTATGGTCGTGGTCCGGCTAATCATGTTGATTTGAATGAAGCTCAAGACCAGCCCGCCACTGTGATGGGTACTCTTCTCTTAAATTCAGTACCGGCTTTTGTTTTATTCGATTCAGGAGCATCACATTCATTCATGTCAGAAAATTTTTGTTATGCACACGCCATCCGATGCGAGCCCATGAACACTCCGATTGTGGTACGCACCCCTGCGGGTCAGTGTCGCACTACCATGATTGGTCGCCACGTCCCCGTTGAAATTGAAGGGTTGGAATTTCATGTTTCTCCCATTATTCTCGAGTTTTCCAGTATTGACCTCATTCTAGGAATGGAATGGTTGGAAGCACATACTGCCTCTATCGTCTGCGCCACCAAAGTCGTTAATCTCCTATATCCTTCCGATGAGATAGTAAGCTACCATGCTCAGATTGTTCAAAATGCTGAAGCATGACTTTATGCTTTGAATGCGTTGAATGCAGCACCTCTTGAGGGAATTGAAAAGATTCCAGTGGTTTGCGACTTCCTAGATGTCTTTCCGGGAGAACTTCCAGGAATACCCCCTGCCCGGGCTGTCGAGTTCGTCATCGACTTGAAACCAGACACCCTATCGCCAAGCGACCCTACAGGATGCCACCTCATGAGCTCCTTGAACTGAAGGAGGAAATCGACAAATCTCTTTGCAAGGGTTTCATTCATCCAAGTTCCTCTGCTTGGGTAGCACCTTCTCTCTTCGCTAAGAAGAAGGACAGAACGAACCGTTTGGTTCAAGACTATCGTCCTATCAACCAAGCTACAATTCAGAACAAATATCCGCTTCCTCGGATCAATGATCTGTATGATCAACTGGCTGGTTCATCGATAATCTCTAAACTCGACTTGAGGTTGGGTTACCACTAGATCCGTGTTCGTGAAGAGGATATTCCAAAGACCGCATTCGTGACTCGTTATGGTTCTTACGAGTACACCGTCATGTGTTTTGGCTTGACCAATGCTCCAGCCACATTCTCCCGTCTAATGAACTACATATTCATGGATTACCTCGACAAGTTCTTCGTGGTCTATCTGGATGATATCCTGGTATATTCGAAGAACAAAGAAGAACATGCTGAACATCTTCGACTTGTTCTAGAGAAGCTTCGAGAACATCAACTTTATGCCAAGTATTCCAAGCGCGAATTTTGGTTACCCGAAGTCACCTACCTTGTTCATGTCATCTCCAAGGATGGTATTTCCGTCAACCCAGAGCGAGTTCAGGCTATTCTTGACTGGACCCCTCCGAAGACTGTCAAGCAAGTTAGAAACTTTCTCGGACTAGCCAGCTATTGTTTCCGCTTTGTTGAGAACTTCTCGAAGATTGCCAAGCCCCTGACCAATCTGCTACACAAGGGCATTAAGTTTGATTGGACTGAAAAGTGTCAGGAAATTTTCTAGGCACTCAAGGACAAGCTGACTTCTGCCCCAGTGCTTGCTCCCCTGATTCTCACAAGGACTCCGTCATCTATTGCGACGCTTCACGTCAAGGATTAGGCTGTGTCCTAATGCAAGAGCGCAGATTGATTTCTTATGCCTCTCGTCAAGTGCGTCCTCATGAAGAGAACTACCCAGTTCATGACCTCGAGCTTGCTGCGGTTATCTATGCACTGAAGCTATGGCGACATTACCTTCTCAGTAATCGTTGTGAGATCTTCACCGATCATCAGAGTCTGAAGTGCATGTTTACTCAGCCATATCTGAACCTCCGACAACAACAATGGATGGAAGCTATTGCTGACTACAACTGTGGTATATCTTATACCCCTGGCAAGGCTAATGTAATGGCTGATGCCTTGAGCCGCAAGTCTTATTGCAATAATCACATGGTCTACAAAGCTCAACCCCGCCTTTATGAAGAGCTATGCAAGCTGAACCTTCAACTAGTTCCACAGGGTTCTCTGAATAACCTTGTCCTGGAACCAACTCTTCTGAAAGCAATTAAGTCTGCTCAAGCGAAAGATGCTCTCGTTGATTTGATGAAAAAGGATCTTGCCTTAGAGAAGTCCAGAGATTTCTCACTTGGTGAAGATGGAACCTTATACTTCAGAGATCGCATTGTGGTACCCCGATTTGAGCTTATGACAGAGAAGGTGATGAAAGAAGCGCATGACACCCCTCTCTCTATTCATACAGGAAGTACGAAGATGTATCTAGACATCCGTCAGAAGTACTGGTGGTATAAAATGAAGCAAGACATTGCTCGATATATAGAAGAATTTGATGTTTGTCATCGCGTCAAAGCAGAACATCAAAAACTGGCTGGACTTCTACAACTGCTTCTAATTCCTGAATGGAAGTGGGATAAGATCCAAATGGACTTCGTCATTGGCCTTCCCAAGTCTCAGAAAGGTAACAATGTTATATTTGTCGTCATTGACCAATTCTCGAAGGTTGCTCACTTTCTGCCAGTCGAGGAGACAATCACTGCTAATCAACTAGCAAACTTGTATATCTCCCTAATTGTGTCCCTCCACGGCATTCCGAAGGAGATCAGTTCAGACCGCGGTAGTATATTCACTTCGAAGTTCTAGGATAGTTTCCAAGAGGCAATGGGAACTCATATTACCTGGAGCACTGCTTATCATCCCCAATCCCAAGGCCAAGTCGAGCGAGTCAATCAAATTCTTGAAGACATGCTTCGAGCTTGTGTTATTTCTTTCGGCAAGAAGTGGGAAGAATCTCTCCCTTATGTGGAGTTCTCTTATAACAGTAGCTATCAAGCTAGCTTGAAGATGGCACCCTTTGAAGTGCTTTATGGACATAAGTGTCGAACCCCTATGAATTGGTCAGAAACTGGGGAACGGACGCTCATTGGTCCAGACATTATTCAACAAGCTGAAGAGAAGGTTCGCATTGTCCGGGATAATCTCAAGGCGGCCCAGTCCCGTCAAAAGAGCAACTATGACCGGAAACGCTGGGTTCAACTTATCAATCTGGTGAACAAGATTATTTGCGTGTCACTCCTTTGAGAGGCACTCATCTGTTCGGAGTCAAGGGCAAGCTAGCTCCGTGCTACATTGGTCCTTTCCGCATTCTCTCCCATCGTGGACTGGTGGCTTATCAGCTGGAGTTGCCACCTCAGTTCTCTCACGTCCATGATGTCTTCCACGTGTCGCAACTTCGTCATTGCTTCAAGGACCCGGAACGTGAAGTGGATCCGGAATTGATTGAAGTTCAAGATGATCTGACATACAAAGAGCACCTGATCTGCATTCTTAACGAAGCTGAACGTCAAACCCGCCAGAAGGTTACCAAGTTCCTCACAGTGCAATGGTTGAATCATACTAAAGATGAAGCCACTTGGGAACGCGTAGATAACCTCCGGGCTGAATACCCCGGCATGTTCCCTTCTACCTCTTAATTCTCGGGACGAGAATTTCTTTTAGAGGAGGAGAGTTGTAACACCCTGGTGTAATGATACTACAGTAACCCCTAGGGTTAGGTTAATCATTTTGCTAAACAAGTGTTTGTTCATCATTGTCTCTTGTCTCTTTCAAATTCCAGTTGAATTCAATTTCAAATTCTGAGTGAAATTCAAAATTCCTCAGACATGAAAACTAAAATGTTCATCATGTGCCAAATAATCCATAACTAATATTGGTGGTGAACCAACATTTTTGCAAAGTGTTTAAGTGGCCTAAACTATTTACAACAGTGGTTTAAACAATTATTTAAATGGTTTTTAATTTATAAAAATTCTAACTATTTTATTCAAGTGCTAAAACCTAATGTGGTAGTGGCCTAAATTTATTAAGCTAAATTAATTACAAGTCTTGTATTTTATTTAACTGTTTCATTTTGAAAAAGAAATAAGAAAATAGAAAAGTCTTAGAAGAAAAGTAAAAAAAGAAGGAAAAGTCTCCCCTGCCCCCCTGGGACCAAGCCCACCTGGGCCAGCCCAACACCCCCTCACCCAGGCCGGCCCACCTACCTCTCCCCAGTCCTGTTCCTCCTCCCCTGTTCAATCGACCGATAGCGCACGCCCGAGCGCGCCCCACCGGACTGCCTCGCCGTCCCCGCCGACGAGGGGATAAGAGCGACGACGAGGTCGAGCCCTCGGGCCCCCTACCACTCCACTCGTCCCACTCCCTCTGGACGCTCTCTCTCCCTGGTTGCCCTCTCTCTCTCGCGCGAGATCCCACCTCACCGAGCGCCATTACCGTCGCCCCACCTCGCACCATCGTGGTGACCGCCTCCCCCGCGCCCCTCCAGCAAGCCCAGTTGCTCCGTCGTCGGCTCATCTGCAGGTCCCGATGAGCTCCTGACTTCTTACCCCCGTCCCTCTCGTCGACGTTCGTACCCGTAGCCGTCTTTCCCGCTGTTGCCGAGCCATCCGCCACGTACGCGCATCGCCGACGTGGTTTCGGTGACCCGTTGGTCATGCGCGCATGCCCACTCACCTCGTTGGCGCGCGTAAACACTGTAGGTACCTCGCGTCGCTCTTTTTGCTCGCTGTAGCCTAGATTCCTACGATGTCCGAAGTGCGACATCCGCTGCGGTGCATGCCGCCGTAACCTCCGCCCGCCTCCGGCCTCGTAACCACTCCGGTTGGACGTGGTGTCATCTTCCTGTTCGAGCACACCAAGTCACGCGAAAAACGGACGCCCGTAGGAGAATCCCGACGCTCCCCTGGCCGCTCCGCCATGGTTTCAGGTCGCCTGAGCTCTCTCTGGCGCCGACACCGACGTGGCACGGTGGGCCCCGCCCCTGGGTCGCTAACCAGTGGGCTCGGGTGGCCCAGTTGACTGGGTTGACCTAGTCAACTACTGACTGGGCTGCCCAGTGAGGCTGACATGCAGGCCCCACTTGTCTAAAACATTATATGAATAAAAAATAATTAGCTAAGCTAATTAGTTACTCACATGTGGGGCCCAGCTGCTAATTAACCATGTTTAATTGAGATAACCCACTATTAGCCCTCTGTCTATGATAGGTGGTACCCGTTGGTCAGTTTGACCAGTCAGTGGGTCTGTTGACCTGCTGATGTCATGTTGACACTCTGCTGATGTCATAATGAATTTCTGTTAATAATAATAATTCTAGAAAATACTTTAATCTTTGAAAATTCGTAGAAATTAAACCGTAACTCGGATGAAAATGTTTTCTACATGAAAGTTGCTCAGAAAAATCCAACGAATCCGAATGCGCGGTCGATTCACCCGTCACATGCCCCTAGCATGTTGAACATGGAACCGTCCGCTCTCTTCCACCTGGCCAGAATTCGTCTAACGCCGGGAATTCATCCTCAGATGTTTATCCCCTCCGTCTGCAACGTGTAGTGCTATGTTAGGACAACCCTAGCTCTGCCTATCGTCATGTCATGCTTAGTGATGCATATGTTTGCACTGTATTTAATGTTTCTTCCCCCTCTTCTCCGGTAGACCCGAGAATGATGATGCCCTTGTGGTCGACTACGTTGATGATGACCCTTCTTCCATTTCGGCGGAGCATCCAGGCAAGCAAACCCCCCCTTGAGCATTCTGATATCGCCCATTTCTTTCCCTCCCATGCTTGCATTAGAACTGCTACTGCTTTCTGTATGATCCTACTCTGATGCATAGTCTGTTTTTGTTACCTGCTTTCATACCTTAACTGCTTAGTATAGGTTGGTTAGTGATCCATCAGTGACCCCCACCTTGTCCTTGTTGCCCCTGCTTCATCATCGAAGACCCGACCAACGGTATCGACGTCCAGGCCCCGACACTGCACATCACCCCCTAGTTGTACGACTCTGCAGAGTTACCATCGAGTGTCGAGGGTGGAACCTCATACATCACTCCTAATGAGATCTCTGTAGTGTAGCTATTCGGTCGCGGTCATCGAGGGTGATTTCCTCCTTAACCACTTCCGATACAGCTCTGTCGTGCAACCCCTCAAGTGTGAAACTCAAGGGTGGATCCTCTTACGTTCACCTTGATGATTACATCAAGTGGAATTCATCGGGGGGATTCCTTGGGTTTTCCCCTTGATGTTTGGACACACGGATACTTGGACTTTACAGTGTTACTTGGAAAGGCGGGTTGACCCTGAGAGGTACCCTGGAGTGGTGTGGAGACGGGTTGACCTGGAGGGTACCCGAGAGTTGAACACGAGGCGTGGCCGGGCATTCTTAGCCCTTGTCACAAGAACTCGAGACAGGGCGATGGGGTCACATCTTTCTTGAGTCTCTGCTTGTGACTGCACTACCAGCGCACTAACGGTTTGGATATTTGATCTGAGGGGCCTCTGGCCTGATAGCACTAACCATCACGTGGGCATTGTATGGGCGTTCTGCGTTGTATACATCAGCCGAAGCTTATTAGACGCTAGCGACTGAGCGGCGCGCGCCGGGTTGGACTGGTAAGCTCCTGCCTTTTTAAGGAGGTAGCTAGTTCTGGTCACCGGCCGCCCACGCAACGTGCAGGAGTTCCCAGGGCGATGGCCCAAGACCCCTGGGGCATAGATTTAGTTCGGCATGCTTGACCTCTCTATTAAGCCCAGGCCAGGTTGCGGCGTATTGGTTGGCCGAGGCCGGGCATGAGCCAGGAAAGTGTGTCCGGCCGGAGTTAATTGAGCATGGTGGGTAAGTTGGTGCACCCCTACAGGGAAGAAAACATCTATCGATAGCCTGTCCTACGGTAACGGACACTTGGAGTTGTATCCCGATCGATACAACTAGAACTGGATACTTGAGGTGATAACTTGATAGTATGGCTCTGGGACTGCTTTCTCATAGGGAGTCAAGAAAGGATCTCTGGCCGAGGTTGATAACACTACTACTACTCTAGATTATGTCGATCTGTACTCTTCTATATGCTGCAAGATGCTTGAAGGTGCTTGAAGATGCTAGTCTTCGATATGCTAGGCTATCCCCTTCTCTTCTGGCATTCTATAGTTTAGTCCACAGATACAGCCCATTTCCTTTGATACAGATGCATACTTAGCTTAGATTTGATGTAAGTCTTGCGAGTAGTTTGGATGAGTACTCACAGTTGCTTTGCTATCTCTTTTTCCCCCATACCCGATTGTTGCGACCAGATGACGGATCCCAGGAGCCAGACGACACCACTGATGATTACTACTACCCCGAGGGTGCGTACTACAACGTGACGGCCGCTGACGACTTGGAGTAGTTAGGAGGCTCCCAGGCAGGAGGCCTTTCCTTTTCGATCGATGTTGCTTTTGTGCTAGCCTTCTTAAGGCAAACTTGTCTAACTTATGTCTGTACTCAAATATTGTTGCTTCCGCTGACTCTTGTGTATTCGTGCTAATGTATTCGAGCCCTCGAGGCCCTGGCTTGTAATATAAAGCTTGTATTATTTTAAATTTGTGTCTAGAGTTGTGTTGTGATATCTTCCCATGAGTCCTTGATCTTGATCGTACACATTTGCCTGTATGATTAGTGTACGATTGAGTCAGGGGCGTTACAACCGCCCGCGCCTCAGGAACCGCGAGTGAAATAGATTATTCTGTAGTATTCGATCTTTATTAGCTAGGTAGCCAGTGATGCATTCGATATGTAATATTCGAGATGATGTATCCGAGATTATATATATATATTATTCGAGATGATGTATTCGAGATTATATATATATTATTCGATAATATTCGAGATGATGTATTCGAGATTATATTCGATGATGCATATTATGTACTATGATTCATTTTTTCCTTATTGATTGCATGCATGCATTGTAATTTGAATACTAAATTGTTTTATATTTCTTTTGGATTAGTTAAATAAAAGCTATGGCGGACAATACCGGCAGAGAAGGAGAAGAGGCCCCGTTCCAGATCATACGCTCCCCTGGCCGGCTAGATGATCAGAATGAAGAAGATGACGTCTCCTAATATCTGAACAATACCGAGGAGGGTGATATGATATTCAATCGTGACGAATGAATTCATGAAGTCCAGAACTATGATTATGATGACGAAGAAAATGTTGATCTTGAAATAACAGAGACCAGCGAGGCATAGTTATATAAGCAGGCATCTGGTGATCATCACTTGTTTTAAATGATTTTAAGATATATTAACCAATCGATCTTTCTTCTTTCAGCCCTCCGGAACAAGCAAATCTTCTACAGGCAGTAGGACAGTGCGAGGCCCGGCCAAAAAGTTGAAGCAGGGCGTAAAATACAACATCGATGCCATCAAAAATGATGTCGAACCAATCTTGCCTAAGAAGAATGCGAACAAGTTCGTTCGTCAGTGCGGAGTTCTTGTGAAGGACCAACTCCCGATCTCCATGCAAGAATGGAAAGCCAGCAAAGCAACATCCAGATCTTATTTGGGTCAACGACAGAGCAAAAGATCTGCTATGCGAATCTCTCATGGAACATTTCACCCTACCAGATCATTTCACAGATGCAGATGTGCAGAAAGTGAAGGTCGCCGCTCTTAGGAAGATGGCAGTTGCATTCAACAACCACAAGAAATCAATATGGGCAAGTACATTGAAGGAGGAAAGAAGACTCCAGAATTCACAGGAACACTGGAGAAGCAAAGAGAGCACTGGCCCGATTTCGTGAAATTCAAGGAATCGGAATTATCTAAGGAAACGTCGAGAGTAAACAAGGCCAATGCCGCAAAAAAGGAGCGGTTCCATAAGCTGGGGCCTGGTGGCTACACGGTGGCAATGCCTAAGTGGGATAAGTCTGAGCAAGAGATGGTGGATGTAGCGGTCACTCCAGTTACATTGAGCTAGCCCCCCTAGGTGCAGGACTTGGTTCTATGCGCATGAGGGGCGTTGGACCCGAAGACAGGCAAGGTTTCGAAGAGGGCAAGTCTTAAAGGAGCCGAAGATAAGATACTTGTTGCATTAGAAGAGGCTCAAATGGGGGTGTTCATGCCCAATAGAGTGAAAACACGCGCCCTGGGAAATCCTGAACACCCGGGAAGAACAAGAGGCAAAGGCATTGTTCCTTGGTATGAGGGGTTTGCGAACTGGAACGCCGACTACATAAGCCATGCGAGAAGGAAGATGGAGGAGGAGAAGAAGATGAAGCTAGAGGAGGAGAATACAAAGTAGGAAGCAGAACGCCTTAAAGGCCTAGAATCAAAGCATGTGGAGTTGGCACTCCAATTCTAGCGGCAGCAGCAGCATATCAACTCACTTAGCCAACAAAAGGGGTCTCAGCAGTGGAAGTAGCTAGTGGATGATCCAGCATTGGATAGCATTGTCCAATCCATGCCAAGAAGCAGCATGGGTTCCACCCCAAGAGAGGCACAACTACTGGATGGATACCCTGTGGATGACATCATGGAGAGCACTAATTGTGAGCTACACTTCAAAATGAAGAACATATCCATGAAGGTCGTCGTTGCTTATACAAATCCCCCCGAAGCAACCTTCCATTGCAACCCAATTCCAGCTGGCTATGCTCGTGTCATGGTTGATGAAGTGGTGGACTAATATTCGGGGATAGAGCTTGACATTCCTGGAGGTGACGAGGAGCACACACTGGGAGAGGCCAAACATCGTATCATCCTATGGAGAAAGGATTGAATCATGTTTCCAAGGCCATCAACACCGCATCAGCCGACTGCTCCTCGAAGGCCGCCACCACGTCAGCAATATCCCGCTCCTCCAAGTCATCAGCCACGGCCTCAGCATAGTCCTGCTCCTTCAAGTCCGCCAACGCGTCAGCCCACTCCTCCTCCTCCTCCAAGTCCGACACCGTGTCAGGCCACTCCTCCTGCTCCAAGTCCGGCACCGCGTCAGCGCACTCCTCTTCCTCCTCCAAGTCCTGCACCATGTTAGCCCACCCATCCTCCTCCAAGTTAGCCACGTCAGCCATCTCTGCCGCCTCAGCAACAGCGGAAGAGAGTCGCCGCAGCTATAGTGCGTAGCAGTTCAAGTCGAGGTAGTACATGAGGTTCATGCAGAGGCAAGCGATTTCAATATGCTCCAAGCCTCACACCTCTTCCACAGAGGCCTTATGACATGACTATCGAGCAAAACTAAGCCATAGTGAAGGCCCAAGTGGACGCCCATTTTGGACCGAAACCGCCTCCGCCGCCAAAGGAGAAAGTGCCTAAGGAAATCGTTGACCACTTTATTCGTATGGCTAAAAAACCAGCTCCCAAGTCTGTTGACTCAGACTATGAGCGCCAAATCAGAAAGGCACATCGAGCACGAGAACAGAAGGAGTCGAGCTCGAGCCAAGAAGCTGCCAAAAATAGCAGGAAAACCGTTCCCCAGCTAGGAGAACAGGCGGTGCAATCGATCCCCCAACTCATTGTACCAACACATGCGAGTACCGGCGCCTATCAACTGGTAATAACCGACGACCATATAAGGCAGGCTAAAGAGATCGGATGCACTGTAGAACAAGTCCTAGGCTTGGAGCCCATGAAAACTTTTAAAGAGGAGGTGCTAAAACGGAAATATGTCCACGGCGAACCCTAGTGAAGCCTGAGGAGGTCAAGAAACTCTCAACGAGAATGTATGAATTGCATCAATGGTACATGGAAATTACCAAGACTACCAATCGAGAGTCCCTCATGGTGAAAGTCAAGGAAGATCATTACTTCCATCAGCTAGCTCCGTTTGCTAAGTATTCAGAACTGTTTCAGTTATTCAATCAAGACACACTCGACAAATCTATCGTCAGTTGCTATTGTCTGTAAGTGATTTCTTTTGTTGTAACTTAAGTCTCAAGCTAACTGTAGTGCTCTCATTATCATTACCTATAATTATCCTCACTATATTCTTTTCTGTGGTATTATGCACAGGATGAAGATGTATGAAATGAAAAAAGTTGGACGCTATGGCATTGGGTTCATTGACCCAAATACCATTAATGAAGAGACATGGAGCTATGAATGGTATAAACAAGAAGTAGAGAATAACATGCTAGAGTTCTTGAAGTGCCTCCTTACAACTTCCAGCGAGTCACACTGTCTTGTACTACAAATTCTATTTTGGCTTACTAGCTAGATGTTAATAAGTGTACAGGGTTTAGGGTAGTTGATGAGTGTTATGCACATGCCCCCTTAATTTATACATGCAAACGTATGCGCATGCAGGTACCACTAGATCTTGTTAATCATTCAAGTTGAAGAAGGAATAGTTGAACTACTGGACTCACTACTTAAAAAACCTACTGACTACGCAATCGTGAAGGTGATAGTCAACAGGTAATTTCAATCACTATTGAACTCTATGTCGGCCTCTTTAGTTCATCATTTCCTGATATCAACTAATTAATAACTCCTTTATTCATTTTCTTTGCCGGCGGGCAGGGCTTGGCAAAAGTACATCAAAACGGTTCCAAGCGAATGGAAAAAACAGCTGTATTGGTTTCGACCCAAGGTAAGTAATTAAGAAGTACTAGCTAGCTAGCTAGCTACCATCTCTTCAATTCTAGTTTCAATACCATTAATTATCATGCTTGATTAATTATTATCTAATTGAATTTTATTCTCATAAAGGCCATGAAGCAGGCGCTAGGGACTGATTTATGTGCATACTACGTTTGCGAGAACATTCACATGATGGCGTCTGCTATCTCTTGAGCACTGCGTTGGATTTCCCCGAAGAGGAGAGGATGATGCAGCAAAGTAGCGTAAGTATTTCCTTCAGTTTTTGAGAATAAGGTATCAATCCAGTAGGAGGCTACTCACGAGTCCCTTGTACCTACACAAAAATAATAGCTCAACGCAACCAACGCGCTTAGGGGTTGTCAATCCCTTCACGGTCACTTACGAAAGTGAGATCTGATAGAGATGATAAATAATATTTTTGGTATTTTTGGTATAGAGATGCAAAGTGAAAAGTAAAAGGCAAAGTAAAAAAGCAAAGCAATAATAAAGTGATGAAGATTGATATGATGAGAAAGAGACCCAGGGGCCATAGGTTTCACTAGTGGCTTCTCTCAAGAGCATAAGTATTCTACGGTGGGTGAACAAATTACTATTGAGAAATTAACAGAATTGAGCATAGTTATGAGAATATCTAGGTATGATCATGTATATAGGCATCACGTCCGAGACAAGTAGACCGACTCCTGCCTGCATCTACTACTATTACTCCACTCATCGACCGCTATCCAGCATGCATCTAGAGTATTAAGTTAGAAACAGAGTAACGCCTTAAGCAAGATGACATGATGTAGAGGGATAGTTTCATGCAATATGATAAAAACCCCATCTTGTTATCCTCGATGGAAACAATACAATACGTGCTTTGTTGCCCCTTCTATCACTGGGAAAGGACACCGCAAGATCGAACCCAAAGCTAAGCACTTCTCCCATGGCAAGAAAAACCAATCTAGTAGGCCAAGCCAAACTGATAATTCGAAGAGACTTGCAAAGATAACCAATCATACATAAAAGAATTCAGAGAAGATTCAAATATTATTCATAGATAGACTTGATCATAAACCCACAATTCATCGGTCTCAACAAACACACCGCAAAAAGAAGATTACATCCAATAGATCTCCACGAGAGAGGGGGAGAACATTGTATTGAGATCCAAAAAGAGAGAAGAAGCCATCTAGCTACTAACTATGGACCCGTAGGTCTGAAATAAACTACTCACACTTCATCGGAGGGGCTTGGATGATGATGTAGAAGCCCTCCGTGATCGATTCCCCTTCCGGCGGAGCTCCGGAACAGGCCCCAAGAAGGGATCTCATTGATATAGAAAGTTGCAGCGGTGGAATTAGGTTTTTAGCTTCGTATCTGATCGTCTGGGGGTACGTGGGTATATATAGGAGGAAGAAGTACGTCGGTGGAGCAACAGGGGGCCCACGAGGGTGGAGGGCGCGCCTGGGGGGGGCAGGCGCGCCCCCTACCTCGTGGCCTCCTGTTAATTGTCTTGACGTAGGGTCCAAGTCTCTTGAGTTACATTCGGTGAGAAAATCACGTTCCCGAAGGTTTCATTCCGTTTGGACTCCGTTTGATATTCCTTTTTTTCGAAACCCTAAAACAGACAAAAAAACAGCAATTCTAGGCTGGGCCTCCAGTTAATAGGTTATTCCCAAAAATAACATAAAAGTGGATAATAAAGCCCAATAATGTCCAAAACAGTAGATAGTATAGCATGGAGCAATCAAAAATTATAGATACGTTGGAGATGTATCAAGCATCCCCAAGCTTAATTCCTGCTCGTCCTCGAGTAGGTAAATGATAAAAACAGAATTTTTGATGCAGAGTGCTAGTTGGCATAATTTTAATGTAATTCTTCTTAATTGTGGTATGAATATTCAGATCCGAAAGATTCAAGACAAAAGTTCATATTGACATAAAAATGATAATACTTCAAGCATACTAACTAAGCAATTATGTCTTCTCAAAATAACATGGCCAAAGAAAGTTCATCCCTACAAAATCATATAGTTTAGTCATGTTTCATTTTCGTCACACAAGAATGCTCTCATCATGCACAACCCCGATGATAAGCCAAGCAATTGTTTCATACTTTAGTAATCTCAAACCTATAAACTTTCACGCAATATATGAGCGCGAGCCATGGACATAACACTATAGGTGGAATAGAATATAATGAGGGGGTTATGTGGAGAAGACAAAAAAGGAGGAAGTCTCACATCAACGAGGCTAATCAATGGGCTATGGAGATGCCCACCGGTTGATGTTAATGCAAGGAGTAGGGATTGCCATGCAATGGATGCACTAGAGCTATAAATGTATGAAAGCTCAACAAAAGAAACTAGTGGGTGTGCATCCAACTTGCTTGCTCACGAAGACCTAGGGCACTTGAGGAGGCCCATTGTTGCAATATACAAGCCAGGTTCTATAATGAAAAATTCCCACTAGTATATGAAAGTGATAACATGAGAGACTCTCTACTATGAAGATCATGGTGCTACTTTGAAGCACAAGTGTGGTAAAAGGATAGTAACATTGTCCCTTCTCTCTTTTTCTCTCATTTTTTTGGGCCTTCTCTTTTTTATGGCCTTTCTATTTTTTTCCTCACTTGGGACAATGCTCTAATAATGATGATCATAAAACTTCTATTTATTTACAACTCAATGATTACAACTCGATACTAGAACAAAGATGACTCTGTATGAATGCCTCCGGCGGTGTACCGGGATAAGCAATGAATCAAGAGTGACATGTATGAAAGAATTATGAACGGTGGCTTTGCCACAAATACTATGTCAACTACATGATCATGCTAAGAAATATCACAATGATGAATGTGTCATGATGAATGGAAGATGGAAAGTTGCATGGCAATATATCTCAGAATGGCTATGGAAATGCCATAATAGGTAGGTATGGTGGCTGTTTTGAGGAAGATATAAGGAGGTTTATGTGTGAAAGAGCGTATCATATCATGGGGTTTGGATGCACCAGCGAAGTTTGCGCCAACTCTCAATGTGAGAAAGGGCAATGCACGGTACCGAAGAGGCTAGTAAGGATGGAAGGGTGAGAGTGCATATAATCCATGGACTCAACATTAGTCATAAAGAACTCACATACTTATTGCAAAAATATACAAGTCATCAAAAACCTTGGTACTACGCGCATGCTCCTAGGGGGATAGATTGGTAGGAAAATACCATCGCTCGTCCCCGACCGCCACTCATAAGGAAGACAATCAAATAACACCTCATGTTTCAAATTTGTTGCATAACGTTTACCATACGTGCATGCTACGGGACTTGCAAACCTCAACACAAGTATTTCTCAATTTCACAACTACTCAACTAGCACGACTTTGATATTATTACCTCCATGTCTCAAAACAATCATCAAGCATCAAACTTCTCTTAGTATTCAACACACTCATAAGAAAGTTTTATTATTAATCTTGCATACCAAGCATATTAGGATTTTAAGCAAATTACCATGCTATTAAGACTCTCAAAATAATCTAAGTGAAGCATGAGATATCAATAGTTTCTATAAAACAAATCCACCACCGTGCTCTAAAAGATATAAGTGAAGCACTAGAGCAAAATTATAAAACTCAAAAGATATAAGTGAAGCACTAGAGTAAAATTATAGAGCTCAAAAGATATAAGTGAAGCACATAGAGTATTCTATCAAATTCCAAATTATGTATGGCTCTCTCAAAAGGTGTGTACAGCAAGGATGATTGTGGTAGACTAACAAGAAAAGACTCAAATCGTAAAATATTCTCCAAGCAAAACACATATCATGTGGTGAATAAAAATATAGCTCCAAGTAAAGTTACCGATAGAAGTAGACCAAAGAGGGGATGCCTTCCGGGGCATCCCCAAGCTTTGCCTTTTAGGTGTCCTTAGATTATCTTTGGGGTGCCATGGGCATCCCCAAGATTAGGCTCTTGCCACTCCTTGTTCCATAATCCATCAAATCTTTACCCAAAACTTGAAAACTTCACAACACAAAACTTAAAGTAGAAAATCTCATGAGCTCCGTTAGCGAAGGAAAACAAAAGACCACTTCAAGGTACTGTAATGAACTCATTATTTATTTATATGGGTGTTATACCTACTGTATTCCAACTTATCTATGGTTCATAAACTATTTTACTAGCCATAGATTCATCAAAATAAGCAAACAACACACGAAAAACAGAATCTGTCAAAAACAGAATCTGTAGTAATCTGTAGATAGCGCAAGATCTGGAACCCCAAAAATTCTAAAATAAATTACTGGACGTGAGGAATTTATCTATTAATCATCTGAAAAAAGAATTAACTAAATAGCACTTTCCAAATAAAAATGACAGCAGTTCTCATGAGCGCTAAAGTTTCTGATTTTTACAGCAAGTTCAACAAGACTTTCCCCAAGTCTTCCCAATGGTTCTACTTGGCACAAACACTAATTAAACAAAAAAAACACAACCAAAACAGAGGCTAAATAATTTATTTATTAAATAACAGCAAGGATAAATATTGGGTTGGCTCCCAACAAGCGCTTTTCTTTAAGGCCTTATAGCTAGGCATAATATTTCAATCATGCTCACATGAAAGACAAGAATTGAAGCACAAAGAGAGCATCATAAAACACGTGACAAACACATTTAAGTATAACATACTTCCTATCCATAGGCATCTTATAGGAAAACAAATTATCAAGGCAAGCAAAAACTAGCATATGCAAGGAAGCGGAAAGAAACAATAGCAATCTCAACATAACGAGAGGTAATTTAGTAACATGAAAATTTCTACCACCATATTTTCCTCTCTCATAATAATTATATGTAGAATCATAAGAAAATTCAACAAAATAGCTGTCACATAAAATATTTTCAACACGATCCACATGCATGCAAAGTTGACACTCTTCCAAAATAGTGGGATTAACATTAACTAAAGTCATGACCTCTCCAAACCCACTTTTATCAAAAATTTCATAAGATTGAACATTATCCAAATATGTGGGATCTAAAGTTGAAACTCTTCCAAACCCACTTTCAGTATTATTGCAAACACTATTATCAATCTCATAATCAGCATGGGGAGTAAATAAATTTTCAAGATCAAAAGAAGAATCACCCCAATCATGATCATTGCAATAAGTAGAGGACATAGCGAAACTAGCATCCCCAAGCTTAGGGTTTTGCATATTATAAGCACAATTGTCATTAATAGAATTTATACTATCATCATTGCAATCTTGCTTTCTATTCAAAGATCTATCCTGAATCGCTTCATAAAGTAATTCATCACACTTTTCAGATTCACAAATTTCAAGCAAAACCTTATAAAGATAATCTAGTGCACAAAACTCACTAGAAATATGTTTATCATAATTGGACCTCTTAAAAAGATTAGCAAGTGGATGAGGATCCATAGATCTTAGGTTCTCTGTTTAGTAATAAATAAACAACTGTTCTAACCATACGAGCAAACAAGAAGCAAGCGGACAAAAGGAGGCAAATAGAGAAAGAGAGGGAGGATAGAGAGAGAGAGGGAAAATAAAACGGCAAGGGTGAAGTGGGGGAGAGGAAAACGAGAGGCAAATGGCAAATAATGTAATGCGGGAGATAGGGATTGTCATGGGTACTTGGTATGTTGACTTTTGCGCAGACTCCCCGGCAACGGCGCCAGAAATTCTTCTTGCTACCTCTTGAGCACTGTGTTGGATTTCCCCGAAGAGGAGAGGATGATGCAGCAAAGTAGCGTAAGTATTTCCCTCAGTTTTTGAGAACAAAGGTATCAATCCAGTAGGAGGCTACGCGCGAGTCCCTTGTACCTACACAAAAACAATAGCTCAACGCAACCAACACACTTAGGGCTTGTCAATCCCTTCACGGTCACTTACGAAAGTGAGATCTGATAGAGATGATAAATAATATTTTTGGTATAGAGATGCAAAGTGAAAAGTAAAAGGCAAAGTAAAAAAGCAAAGCAATAACAAAGTGATGAAGATTGATATGATGAGAAAGAGACCCGGGGGCCATAGGTTTCACTAGTGGCTTCTCTCAAGAGCATAAGTATTCTACGGTAGGTGAACAAATTACTGTTGAGCAATTGACATAATTGAGCATAGTTATGAGAATATCTAGGTATGATCATGTATATAGGCATCACGTTCGAGACAAGTAGACCGACTCCTGCCTGCATCTACTACTATTACTCCACTCATCGACCGCTATCCAGCATGCATCTAGAGTATTAAGTTAAAAACAGAGTAATGCCATAAGCAAGATGACATGATGTAGAGGGATAGTTTCACGCAATATGATAAAAAAAACCCCATCTTGTTATCCTCGATGGCTACAATACAATACGTGCCTTGCTGCCCCTTCTGTCACTTGGAAAGGACACCGCAAGATCGAACCCAAAGCTAAGCACTTCTCCCATGGCAAGAAAAACCAATCTAGTAGGCCAAACCAAACTGCTAATTCGAAGAGACATGGAAAGATAACCAATCATACATAAAAGAATTCAGAGAATATTCAATTATTATTCATAGATAGACTTGATCATAAACACACAATTCATCAGTCTCAACAAACACACCGCAAAAAGAAGATTACATCCCATAGATCTCCACGAGAGAGGGGGAGAACATTGTACTGAGATCCAAAAAGAGAGAAGAAGCCATCTAGCTACTAACTATGGACCCGTAGGTCTGAAATAAACTACTCACACTTCATCGGAGGGCCTTGGATGATGATGTAGAAGCCCTCCGTGATCGATTCCCCTTCCGACGGAGCTCCGGAACAGGCCCCAGATGGGATCTCGTGGATACAGAAAGTTGCGGCGGGGAATTAGGTTTTTGGCTCCATATCTGATCGTTTGGGGGTACGTGGGTATATATAGGAGGAAGAAGTACGTCGGTGGAGCAACAGGGGGCCCACGAGGGTGGAGGGCGCGCCTGGGGGGCAGGCGCGCCCCCCTACCTCATGGCCTCCTGTTAATTGGCTTGACGTAGGGTCCAAGTCTCCTGAGTTGTATTCGGTGAGAAAATCACGTTCCCAAAGGTTTCATTCCGTTTGGACTCCGTTTGATATTCCTTTTCTTCGAAACCCTAAAACAGGCAAAAAAACAGCAATTCTGGGCTGGGCCTCCGGTTAATAGGTTAGTCCCAAAAATAATATAAAAGTGGATAATAAAGCCCAATAATGTCGAAAACAGTAGATAATATAGCATGTAGCAATCAAAAATTATAGATACGTTGGAGACGTATCAGCGTCCAAAAGGACCAAAGATGATAGACAACTATGGGTACGTTTGCGAGAACACTATTCACAATTTTTACATCATTATCGTTATCTAATCACACAATGACTAATACATGCATATTGATCTCCTTCTTAAAAGTTCGAGGAGGTGCGGGATAAGCTCCTACCAACGGATCGCGTAGTGGCAATTCAAGAGGAAATAGCTGGATTTTTGCTCGACCAGGTCATTGATCCCAAAGGAGAATACCATTACCCGCTACCGTAGTAATGCCTCCATGTATGAGAAATTGTATATATACATGTGTATGTGTGAATGGTGGTGCGAGACATTCGATGGTATATATATATATGATCGGTTCTATGAGAAATTCTATTTATATATATGCATCACGTGTACAATATGTAGTATCGTAATACCAGCAAATGAAAAATAATTAAATGGAAAACACAAAATTAAAGGAAAAAGAAATCATGAATCCAAAACCCCCTAAACCTTTAGTACCGGTTGGTGTTACCAACTGGTACTAAAGGTCTCCCTGTTCACAGCACTGGCTCGTGCCACGTGGTGGCCCTTTAGCGGTGGTTCGTGCTGAACCGGTACTAAAGGGGGGACCTTTAGTCCCCACCCTTTAGTGCCGGTTGCAGAACCGACACTAAAGGGCCTTACGAACCGGCGCTATAGCCCGGTTCTGCATTAGTGGAAGAAGTCCTTGTTTGACTGATCCATTTTGAACTCCTTCAAAATCTTATCAAGGTATGTACTCATCGAAAGTCTTATCAAGCGTCTTGATCTATTTTTATAGATCTTGATGCCCCATATGTAAGTAGCTTCACCGAGGTCTTTCTTTGAAAAACTAATTTCATACACTCCTTTATGCTTTCCAGAAAATTCTACATCATTTCCGATCAACAATATGTCATTCACATATACTTATCAGAAAGGCTGTAGTGCTCCCACTCACGTTCTTGTAAATACAGGCTTCACCACAAGTCTGTATAAAACTATATGCTTGGATCAACTCATCAAAGCGTATATTTCAACTCCGAGATGCTTGCACCAGTCCATAGATGGATCGCTGGAGCCTGCACACTTTGCTAGCACCTTTAGGATTGAGAAAACCTTCTGGTTGCATCATATACAACTCTTCTTTAATAAATCCATTAAGGAATGCAGTTTTGACATCCATTTGCCAGATTTCATAAAATGTGGCAATTGCTAACATGATTCGGATAGACTTTAAGCATCGATACGAGTGAGAAAATCTCATCGTACTCAACACCTTGAACATGTCGAAAACCTTTTGCGACAATTCGAGCTTTGTAGATAGTAACACTACTATCAGTGTCCATCTTCTTCTTGAAGATCCATTTATTCTCAGTGGCTCGCCAATCATCGGGTAAGTCAATCAAAGTCCATACTTCGTGTGGCACCCCGGCTCAGAGCAACCGGTTTACCCTACATTGCCAGCCCAGAGACCATGTCTTCTGGCAACACACAACATCTTGGTACAGAAAGCAACCGCTTTATTGATGCTAGCGGATCATAGTTTATATTACAACAGGTGTCGAGGCCAAGCGGCACACACGGTGCGGCTGCACAATATGTACATTATTTAGTGAACAAAAGGGGGCCTCGATCATAATAACTACGCAGCAGCGGAACAACGTCGTAGCGGAGACTCCATAGCACAGGGACACCGATGTGGACACGATCTAGATTCGAGCAGCACTCCTTTCCAACGAGACTTTCCTGAAATCTGGCATGACACGCCAACTCAGTACATTGAATGTACTTGCAAGCTCGCAACAGGCATAATCATAATGACAAACAATATCATGATAATTAACCAATTAGTAATGCAATAATGCTTCAACATGCTGTGATCATGCTCTAGTAATAAAAGTCCCTCGGGACTGGCTTACCAACCGTGATCGTTCTTGGATCACAAACATACCACCATCGTGGTCTTTGACTAGAAGTATCCCGTTATCCTTACGGCGATCACAACCACGACCAATACTTGGTCTCAAACATCTCGATGGCTTTCCACCATCATCAACAGTGCAAAGTTCATAACTTAGTGTGCAAAATTTATTAAACGTTGACCCATGGTATGACCTACTACGAGCGTGTCCATAACCGTGGACTCGGCTATCGATAGATTATTACACTCTGCAGAGGTAGCACACTGTACCCACACCACGGAAACCATGGCCTCGTACTCCCATTCGGGTGGACCAACGGCATTCCGACGAAACCCCTCCATTGCCATGACACTCTCCCGGCCACTCCGACACAATCCCCACTGGGCTAGTCCTAGGTGGCCCCGTGTCTACCAAAGACACAATGACCACCGTCATGGCCAAAACGATCCCACAAGGGGACCTGGTACCATAATATCAACAATGGGCACACAAAGTTATGTCTGCTTACCGGGCCAGGGTAAGCATGCCCATAACCTTCCCTAGTTGGAGGCACCGATGAGAGGCATGACAACAGACCGAATCATGGCCTCCCATAAGGCAAATGTGGTTGCACTGGGAAAAACTCGATTCAGTGGCACCATGACCCGGCCAACGATATATTCAAGTTCAACTTAAAGTAAAAAATAACAAGTGTCATAGTATGCCATGAAATGCAACACTAACATATGCATCACATATTAACATAAATGACTGAGTCAACTATATTCACACTAAGCATAAACATCAATAACTCATGCCACTTTTCTGGTTAAGATAATCCTCACTTTAAATAGAATATTTTCTAGCAATTTTTTATTATTTTACTCATGCAAGAAAATAACTTCAAATAATTACACATATGCATAACAATATTATTCTTTTATCATCACAAATGAATCCTAGTTTCTTTACCAACTAAGTTAGTTTCAAACATTCTGTAAATCAAGCATATTAACTAAAACAAGTACTTAATAGAATATCAACAACATAATAGTTATTTAAATGCATAGTTAAATCTTGCATTCAAGTAAAAAATCATAAATATTGAAATGGCACCATGAAAATGTTGTTGTGGCTTGCATTAGTGCACATGAGGTTCACAAGCCTTCTGGTGATCCTCAAGACAAGCCTCACCCTTTGAAAATAATTTTAAACACAAGAAGAAAATATCAAGAACCCTTCTGAAAATCACCAGAAATTCTAGACAGCTCAGAAAAATCTCATTTTTGGTGAGCTGTTAGATTTCTTTCCAAAGAACACAATACAAAAAGAATCAATTCATTTGGACTTATGGTTGAAGAGCTATAGCTCTTTGAAGCTCTCTAGAAATTAATTGAATTTGAATTTAGATAAAACAAACTAGGGGGTGACGTCGAAGACGTAAAGCCTGAGGATGCCACCACTCGTACCGCTTCGCGTGCGTACTGAGTGGCTGACTAGCGGGCCCCGCTAGTCAGGTGAGGTGGAGAGGGAGAAGGAAATAGAGGGGATCGCGGCTTCGCCAGAGCTCACGCCGGCGACGAGGGCTCCTTGGCCAAAACAAGAGGGAGGGATCGAGAGAGGGGATCGAGGCGCACCTGCCCGTACCTGCAGCGTAGCTAGGGGTGGTTGGACAGCGTCGGATTCGACCTCGCAAGCGGAGGCAGAGAGCGGAGGTTGCCGGAGATGAAGACGACGGCGAACTGCAATGACTCCATGGGCTCCAAGTGGACGGAACGGCTTCACCGAAGAGCAGCGGAGGCTCTAGAAGGGTCGCCCAGGCCTTGGAGGGGCTGGAGCTACCGTGGCAAACCGAGAGGATCGCCGGCAAGCTCGGTCTCGGGGATGGCAGCCCGCGGCCTGCCCGATCGGGCTACGGCTATCTAACGTTTGTGCAGTGTGTGGGAGTGGAGTGTAACATCCCAAATTTTCAATTTGGAATGTTATACATTAGATCATCATGCATATCATATTTTATTTTGCATTTTGGTTGATCCTAGAAATTCTACGCAACTCAATGACCCACGGAGAGAGTTGGGGATTTCGTTATTTTCATATTTGAGTTTTCTCAAATTTTGAGAATAGGATCATTTGATTTTATTTATTTTATCATCAATTATTTCTATTACAAAAATATGAGAGAGGGAATAAAATGACTTTCCCAAAATAAAGAAATATTGAGGATTTAATAAAAAAATCAAATAAGATTTTATTTCAGAGTTTTTCGGTGTTTTATTTGAATTTAGGAAGAATGTGAGTTTTTCAAAATTTCATTTAGGGCCCAAATAAACGTTCACCTTGTGCGGCTTGATTTTAGAAGCCCGTGAAAATTTATTTCAGAATTTTTGGAGTCCGTTTAGTATTACTTTTTATTTTTCTTCCAAGCGGAATAATTAAAAAAATGAACCGACTTCGGGCCGTACCTGAGCGGGATACCGCCCGGGGGTAGCCTTTAAATAGCGCCGCCCCGAGCCGCCCCAGCCCATCAGCCCCGCCTCGATCCGCGCGCGCCGCCGGAGCCGCCGCCGCCGCCGACGATCCCGCCGCCCGAGGTTCGTCACGCCTCGTTTTCCGTGCTGAAAAAAAAGAGAAAAAAAATTCGGCGTTCGTCGTTTTTCTTTTTCTCGGATTAAATCCGTGATTTTTTTGATCGCGATTCCTGATCCGATTTTTTGTTTTAGTTTAACTTTTCGCTCGTTTATCGGAATCAGGCGATTCAAGCGCCTAGGGATTCGTCTCGAAACCCTCTATCCGTTTAACCAACTTAAGCAAGTTTTTGTTACTGTAAAATTTGCCCTAGATCCAGATTACTAGAACGAAGTTGTTTTCTTTCGCCGTTCGTTTTTCGTTGCTTCGTTCGATTTGATTCTTTTTGCCAACCAGAGTTCTTAAGTTGAACCTTCTGGTTAGATCTCTTATTTGAGTTTTACCTATGCATTAGATGAGTACTTATTGTATGCTTGTTTGTTTGTCTGTGATAGAATACCCGGAGTGCGCCGCTTGTTACTTCGAATCGTTAGGTTTCGCGGATCATCAGCAAGGCAAGTAACACTTTGATCATACCTTTTCTACAACCCAGTTTTATTGCATTAGATCAATCCTCACACATTGCATGATTAGGATCTAATTAAATTGTGGGATGGGAAGTAGATGAGGTAGTACCTATTACCTGTTTATTATCAATCCTTTGGGAGTTACTTCTACGTTTGCTTATTATGCCATGCTATGCTAGTAGACGTGGATTGGGTGAGTGAAATCCATGACAGATGTGAGACTGTTAATTAATGGTTTATCTAAGGTGGCACGTAAACACACATCTGATGGATTGAGGCACCTGGGTATTCCAGGACTTGCCTGTTTTCTTTTGGACCGCCACCTAGGCTCAAAGGGATCATGAGACTATTCATACTAGAAACTTCCGTGTGTAGCCACAAGCTATTATGAGCTCTAGCATAGTTGACTAAGTTGTGCGAACTCTTACAGTGGTAGAGTAGCAGATGTAGGGGATGTAGGTGGTACGGTCTACCCGATCGTAAGGTGCTAGCGCTTCTGAAAGACTATGTCTCGGTCATCCGTCTTCTCAAACACCATGTAGTGCGAGAAACCAAACGGAGGCGATCGAGTCTTGTGGGGAAAAGTGCGCAAACCTCTGCAGAGTGTAATAAACTAATCATGGTTAGCCGTGTCCCGGTTATGGACATCTTGAGTATCTAGTACTTGGATTATCATGTGAATCTCAACATGTTACTCTAAATTAATTTTGTTGGGTTATGTTTAATGATGATTTTTAATTGGGATTGAGAATGTTGTCAACCATTCTCAATGTTTAACAACCACCATGATAGTAATTAAATTTTATTCCTTTGAAGTAGGAAAAATTGGCTTTACGCAAAACTGTAACCATAGAGCTTTCCACCAGCCAAATATGCATATAGTATAGCCGTTTCATTCCATTACTCTCTATGTGTGCCAGCATATTCCATGTGCTGACCCGTTTCGGGCTGCAACGTTAATGTTGCAGACTTTTCAGACGACGATTAAGGAGTTTTTAGGTCGTGGTTCTATACTCAGTGATGCCATTGGAGTTGATGGACTCACTTATCTTCCAAGCCTTCCGCTGTTATAGTTATTAGATGGCCTTAAGCCATATTTATTGTAATAAGTTCTCTTTTGAGACACTCGATGTAATAAGTGTGTGATTGCAACTCTGCTATAAATCCTCCGAGTACTGTGTGGTGTCAGCATTACTGATCCAGGGATGACACCGGAGCACAGAGATCAGATTGTTTGAGGTCTGGTCGCTACAGAGATGGTATCAAAGCACACGCTGACTGTAGGACACGACCACTAAGCTAAAGACCTAGATCACTATTCACTCTCTTCTTTTCTGACCTCTCATCTTTTCTATTCTTTAGGATGGCGGATGCAAGGAACAAGTTCACACAACCAAATGAAGATACATGCTTTGGACGCCACTTGAAGGAAGTCACTAGATACCTGAACATAGGAGTACCAAGCTTCACCGGAACCTACAATGCCACTTTACCTGAAGAAGAGCGCTGGATGGTTCAAGTTCAAGTACCAGGAAGGACGTTCATGCCAGTCACGGAGCCCATAGAATTTTCTTTTTATGCACCAACTTGGAGTCTAGGAAAGAGCATGGCAGCTCACATCGCCATGGGACGCATTGGAGAAGTCTACCGCAAGGATCTCAAGGATACTATCTACCAGATTTGTGGGCGCCGAGATGAACACTGGGAGATGATCAACACCAGGAAGGATAGATCAATCGCAGCTTTTATCCAGGAGTTAAACCAGCACATTCGATGATAGGAGAACCAGATGTGCGCCGACATGATAGATCTGAAGAAGGCTAAGACTAGAATCAAGGAGCTGGAGGAAGAATTCAAGGCTACACGTGAAGATTATGAAGAGGAAATTGAAGTATTGGTGGAGAAGAACGACAACCTGATCAAGAAGATTGGAATATTTATTGGAGACCCTACGCTAGTAGATGAAGACGAAGAACCCCAAGAAATTAGCCCGGAAGACTACATCATCACCGACGGCACCGACTAGGAAGCAGATAGTAGCGATGATGACTATGTTGATGAAGCTGGAGTAGATATCATGGAGTCTACGACCGTAGAATATTTCTAGTAGACCACCACATCAGTAGTAGTAGTCCACCATGTAAATATAGTAGTCCGAGCACTTTTGTGATAGTTAGATCGATTGTATGCCTTTGTTTGATTGAATGAAGTGAATTGTTTGTTTTGCCTCATGTGCATATGGGTAGTGTTTTCTCTTTAGACCTCCTCTATTCTTATATCTCATCTTTTCTAAAACCCTCAGATGCCTCCGAGACGTGACCCCGGATTTGCCTTTCCACCGGAGCTCACCTAGTTGATCCAGCAGCAGAACACATTGATGCAGTTGCTAGTCCAGAGTCAGAATCAGGGGAACAACAACAACAACCCACCACCACCACCACCACCTGTTGACCACTTAGCCCGTTTTCTTAGGCTGAATCCGCCAGTGTTTTCCAGTAGCACCGAGCCGATAGTAGCAGATGATTGGCTCCGCAAGACAGCTAGGGATTTGACCACAGCAGGATGCACAGATGCGGAGAAGGTGAAGTTTGCCGCACATCAGCTAGAAGGACCAGCAGCATCATGGTGGGAGAATTTCACAGCCACTTTCCCAGTTGACACTGTCACATGGGACCAGTTTCAGCAGGCTTTTCATACTGCACACGTTTCAGCGGGAGCTATGGCCATGAAGAAGCGCGAGTTTCGCAACTTGCGCCAAGGAGGAAGGAAAGTTGGCCAGTATGTGGAGGAATTTAGTACGTTAGCACGTTATGCCCCAGATGATGTCGCTACGGATGCAGCGAAGCAGGAGAAGTTTCTGGAAGGACTGAATGATGAGTTGAGCATGCAGTTGATGGTAGCCACCTTCAACAACTCGTTGAAGGCACGAAGAAGCTGGCCAGCATGAGACGATTGTCAGAAGCTTACCAGCGGGAGATGGATCGCGCCATTGGCGGCTCGCCGGCCCCGGCAGGGCCCAGCCGCCTTGGCGCGGTCCAGCAGCGCGGCGTAGCCATCGCCAGCTTGTTTGGGGCTAGCCGCCCCGTGTACGCTACACCAGCGGAGAACATCCGAGCCGCCCAGGCAGCGGCGGATGAGGTGGACAATTTCGAGGGCGAAGAACGCCGCCTCATGATGGAGCGAGTCCAATGGCTCCTCGACACGGCCGCCGCGCAGAACGAGGCCAGCTGCCGCACGGAGGCACCGCAGCGGCCAAACGACGACCCGCACCGAGATCAAGGGGCGACGTCTCGGACGCCGACTGGCGGCGCCCGAGGAAGAAAGGACAAGGAGCCGGCTGTCAGCCACAGTCGGACTCGCATTACCATAGAGCGCGACCGAGATGGCCGCCCGAGAGCAGTGGAACGACGGGACGACTGTCCGCCTCCCCCTCCCCGTAAGGAGAGGCGAGTCTCCCTGCCGCTTGTTGACCATCCGACTCTCGGTGACTGCCTTGGCCGCCGAGAGGGAGTTGAAGAGAATGATGCCCGCCACCGGATCGACCGACTTCACCGGTCCCTGGCGCTGGAAGAAGAAGACGAGCTGGGTCCACCTTGTTTCGGGCCCCGCATTTGGGACGAGCCCTTTCCCAGAGGGTTCACGCTCCCAAGAGACACGCCCAAGTATACCGGCTCCGTGAAGCCGGAAGACTGGCTATTCGACTACTCCACGGCTGTCAGCATAGCAAACGGCAACAAGCATGTCGCCGTAAAGTACGTTCCGCTCATGCTCCAGGGCACGACCTGGACATGGCTGAACAACCTAAAGCCCGACAGCATCAACAGCTGGGTCGACTTCACCGAAGCGTTCGTCCGCAACTTCACCAGCACGTACAAGTGTCCTCCCAAGCCTCGTCAGCTCTCCTTGTGCGTGCAAGGTCCTGACGAGTCGACTCGCGACTACCTCACGCGTTGGGCTGAGCTCCGGAACTCCTGCGAGGGCGTGCACGAGGTGCAGGCCATCGAGTACTTCACAGCCGGGTGTTGAGAAGGCACCCTCCTCAAGCACAAGCTCCTCTGCGACGAGCCAGAAACCCTCGACGAGCTGTTGATCATAGCGGACAAGTACGCCACGGCCGACTCCTCCATGAAGGCGGAAATTCAAATCAGCACAACCGGCAAAGTGGCTCCTCAAGCTCCAAGAACTCCGGCGGCAGACGCCGGCCGGCGACAACAGCAGGGCGACAACAAGCGCAAGGCCCCGCAGCCGACTTCCAGGAGCCGGCAGGTCGCGACCGTTGAAGCCCAGCAGCCAGAAGAGCAGCCTCCGCCCAATCGACAGAAAGGCGGCAAGCCTAACTGGTTGCCGGCCTTCTCCTATGAGCAGACCTTGGATGGACCTTGCAAGTTCCACAACGATGCAAAGCCATCGAATCACACCACCCGGAAGTGCCACTGGCTCACCAGGATCGCCAAGGGAGACGGCCTCCTGCCACCCCCGCCTGCTGGGCAGCCGCCTCCGCCTCCGCCCCAGCAGCCGGCAGTCAGGCCAGTTGGCGCAGTACAAGACGAATACCCTGAAGAACACGGAGCCTATGTGGTGTTCACCAGTATGGCTGATGATCGACGCAGCAGGCGGCTGTAGCGACAAGAGTGAACATAGTAGCCTCAGAGACGCCAGAGTTCATGCACTGGTCTGAGAAGCCCATCAGCTGGAGCAGGGCTGACCACCCAGATGTGATGCCGAGTCCGGGCTCCTACGCCTTGGTCTTGGACGCCACCTTTGCTACGGACAAATGGGTCGTGCGTTTCTCGCGAGTTCTGATAGACGGGGGCAGCAGCAACAATATCCTGTACAAGGATACCAAGGAGAAGTTAGGAATCAAGTAAAGACAGCTTCAGAGCAGCCGGACAGTGTTCCACGACATTGTACCTGGGCTTTCCTGCTCGCCGATTGGCAAGATCCTGATGGACGTCCTCTTTGGGGACAAAGATCACTTCCGAAGAGAGTCTGTTTGGTTTGAGGTGGTGGACCTTGAGAGCCCATACCTTGCGCTACTTGGCCGACCCGCCTTGGCCAAGTTCATGGCGGTCCCCCACTACGCTTACCTTAAGATGAAGATGCCCAGTTCCAGGGGAATTCTGACTATGGCAGGCGACTACCGGAAGTCGTCTGCTTGCGCAGCTGAGAGCAGTTGGCTGGCCGAGTCCCTAGTAATCGCGGCTGAGAAGCGGCTCCTTGAGCAAGTTGTGGCGATGGCCGGCAAGCAGCCTGAGGTATCGCCCAGCCCAAAAGAGTCGGAGGCTGAGGGTTCGTTCAAGCCGGCTAAAGAGACAAAGAAGATACCCTTGGATCCGGAGCACCCAGAGAGGTACGCCGTCGTAGGTGCAAACCTCGACAGCAAATAGGAAGGCGAGCTCGTCGATTTCCTCCGTGAGAATCGGGACATCTTCGCATGGTCCCCCAAAGACATGCCAGGTGTACCGACGGATTTCGCCGAGCACAAGTTACATGTCCGATCTG
The DNA here is from genome assembly GCF_056163025.1 of Triticum urartu. Lineage (NCBI taxonomy): Eukaryota > Viridiplantae > Streptophyta > Magnoliopsida > Poales > Poaceae > Triticum > Triticum urartu. The sequence continues at coordinate 168,253,209 of NC_141876.1, read as the reverse complement.
ATGCAAAGCGAGTCAGGCAGCCCCTGCGCCGCTTATGAGAAGAGAAGAGAAGAGTTGTCGGAGAAGCGATAGCCCGACTCTTAGCAGCCGGCTTCATTATGGAAGTTTTCTTTCTGGAGTGGCTGGCAAATCCGGTCCTGGTACTAAAGAAGAACAAGCAGTGGCGAATGTGTATTGACTACACGAGCCTCAACAAGGCCTGCCCCAAGGACCCATTTGCTCTACCAAGAATCGATCAGGTGATAGACTCCACAGTCGGATGCGAGCTGTTGAGTTTCTTGGATGCATACTCAGGATATCACCAAATCAAGCTGAACCCGGCTGACAGATTGAAGACCGCCTTCATCACGCCATTTGGAGCATTCTGCTACCTCACCATGACATTCGGCTTGAGGAATGCCGGCGCCACCTTTCAGCGTTGCATGCAGAAGTGTCTCCTCAAGCAGCTCGGCAGGAACACCCACGTCTACATGGACGACGCAGTGGTGAAAACGGAAAAGCATGGAACACTGCTGGAAGACCTCAAGGAGACCTTTGAGAACCTACGCCGGTTCCAGATCAAGCTCAACCCCGAGAAGTGTGTCTTTGGAGTACCAACCGACCAGCTGCTAGGTTTCCTGGTCTCTGAACGCGGCATAGAATGCAACCCAGTAAAAATCAAGGCCATCGAGAGAATGGAGGTACCCAACCGACTGCTGGATGTGCAGAAGTTCGCCGGCTGCTTAGCGTCCATCAGCCGATTCATCAGTCGGCTGGGCGAGAAAGCTCTCCCCTTATACCAACTCATGAAGAAGACCACTTTTTCCAAGTGGAACCATAAGGCGGATGAAGCTTTTCACCAGTTGAAGAAGATGTTGACTACTCCGCCTGTCCTGGCGGCTCCGACTCCCAAGGAACCTACGCTCCTGTACATCGCCGCCACCAGCCGGGTAGTCAGCACAGTCATTGTAGTGGAGCGCAAGGAGGAAGGCAAGGCGCTGCCTGTCCAGAGACCAGTATATTAACTGATCGAGGTACTGTTGACCTCCAAGCAGAACTACCCCCACTACCAGAAGATGTGCTATGGTGTACACTTTGCTGCCAAGAAATTGAAGCCTTACTTTCAAGAGCATCCAATCACGGTGGTCTGCACGGCCCCACTTGCCGAGATCATCGGTAGTCGAGATGCTTCTGGTCGAGTGGCCAAGTGGGCCATAGAGCTGGCTCCTTACACCATCTACTACCAGCCCCGCACCGCTATCAAATCACAAGCACTGGCCGACTTCCTCGTCGACTGGGCCGAGACCCAGTACCTGCCTCCAGCACCTGATTCCACCCATTGGCGGATGCATTTCGACGGCTCCAAGATGCGCACTGGCTTGGGAGCCAGCGTCATCATCACCTCTCCCAAAGGCGACAAGCTCAAGTATGCGCTGCAAATCCACTTTGCCGCCTCCAATAACGTCGCCGAGTACGAGGCGCTCATTCACGGGCTCCGGCTTGCCAAAGAGCTTGGCATCCGCCGGATCTTGTGTTATGGTGACTCGGACTTAGTGGTCCAGCAATCATCCGGCGACCGGGACGCGAAAGATGCAAACATGGCGAGCTACCGTTTCCTCGTGCAGCAACTCAGTGGGTATTTCGAAGGTTGCGAGTTCCTTCATATACCAAGGAATGACAATGACCAAGCAGATGCATTGGCACAAATCGGCTCTACCCGCCAAGCAATACCATCTGGTGTCGCCCTTCAACGCCTTCTCAAGCCGTCCGTCAAGCCCTCGCCAGAATTAGACTCCATCTTCATACCGGCTCCTCCCGAAGACATCGGATCCGACTCCAGAGCCCCGGCAGGTGGCACGAGGATCTCGGCAGATGACTCCGGAGCCGCCACAGTCGAGGCTAGCCCAGGGACTGCGGAACCCGGCCCGGGGACTGCGGTGGCAGACTCGAAGATTCCAGAACTCGGCCCAAGGACCGCGCCAGTCGGCTTGGGGACTTCATCAACCCAGCAAGTGGCTGTTGACTCCAACCCGCCGCCTCCCAGCCCAGCCGCCCTCGTCCAAGTCACAGTTCTGGTAGTCAAAGAAATAGCAGCACCCTCATGGGCCCAACCCATCCTCAAATTCCTGGTGAACAAAGAGCTACCAACTGATGAGACCTCAGCTCGGCAAGTACAATGCCGGGCGGCAGCCTATACCATAGTCAACAGAGAGCTGGTCAGGCGCAGCGTCACTGGTGTCTACCAGCGCTGCGTAGAGCCAGGGCAAGGCCAAGTGATTCTCAAGGACATCCATCAAGGCGAATGCGGCCACCATGCGGCTTCAAGAGCACTCGTCGCCAAAGCCTTTCGGCACGGTTTCTTCTGGCCGACTGCCTTGGAAGAGGCCAAGGAGTTGGTCCAAAAATGCAAAGGATGCCAAAAGTTTAGCTCCAAGCCGCACCAGCCGGTTTCTGCGCTCAAGACCATCCCCATTGCCTGGCCTTTCGCAGTTTGGGGTCTAGACATGGTGGGACCATTCAAGACAGAACGAGGTGGTTTAACTCACCTACTTGTCGCAGTGGACAAGTTCACCAAGTGGATAGAAGCAAAGCCAATTAAGAAACTAAACGGTCCGACTGCCGTGACTTTCATCACCGACATCACAATTCGGTACGGCATACCACACAGCATCATCACTGACAACGGCACAAATTTTGCCAAAGGCGTGTTGGCCCGTTTCTGCGCAACACAGAGCATCCGACTGGACCTAGCGTCCGTCGCCCACCCGCAGTCAAACGGCCAAGTGGAGCGAGCAAACGGCCTCATCCTGTCCGGCATCAAGCCTCGGTTGATCGAGCCTCTGGAGCGCTCGGCTGGCTGTTGGCTCGACGAGCTGCCAGCCATCCTCTGGAGTCTGCGCATGACTCCAAACAAGTCAATCGACTTCACGCCCTTCTTCCTTGTCCATGGTGCCGAAGCTGTCATCCCAACGGACATAGAGTTCGACTCCCCACGAGTCACCATGTACACCGAGGAGGAAGCAGAAGAAGCACGACAAGACGGCGTCGATCTGCTGGAAGAGGGCCGGCTGTTGGCACTCAGCCGGTCTAGCATCTACCAGCAGAGCCTGCGCTGGTACCACAACAGGAAGGTCAGGCCAAGATCTTTCCAAGAAGGCGACCTTGTGCTCTGGCTGATCCAGCGAACAGCCGGCCAGCACAAGCTGTCGGCGCCTTGGGAAGGCCCTTTCATCATCAGCAAAGTACTGGGCAATGATTCCTACTACCTGATCGACGCTCAGAAGCCCCGAGCACGCAAGAGGGACGACTCCGGCAAGGAGACAGAGCGGCCATGGAATGCAAATCTCCTCCGAAGGTTTTACAGCTGATGCAGTATGTACCACGCTACCTTTTGTATTAAAGAACCAAGACTTCAGGCCCCGCGAGGCGAGCTCGGGGACTGCCCTCTTTTGTCTGTATGATAAAAATTATGACTGCAAGTATGTTACTCCTTTTTATGTCGTTTGGCACCGGGCTCGACAAATCGGCCTGGGGATGTGCCGCCTTGCACTATGAAATGCTTCCTACAGTCGGACAAGTATTGTGTAAACGCCCAAACCGTCTCCTGTCAGAAGTCGCAGCTCACAGAGCGACTGTACGGTGGGCAGCAGTAAGGTAGAATGGGCATTCGCATGAAAAATGGCTAAGGACTCAAAGCATAAAACATAGCTCAAGACGGCTTCCAGCCTTTCTCGCAAACCAACTCTCGGATAGTCGAACTGCCGCTTCCTATCCAACTTGCTCAAAAAAATCTTGAAATCGGCTAAGTACTTGCTTTCCCAAAGTAGCCTAGAACTTGATCCAGCAACAGTCCGCAGAGCGGCTGTCCGATTGGCAAGGCAGGCAACTAAGAGAAAGCGGCAAAGGAAAAAAGCCAAAAGAACAATGAGCAAGAAAAGATAGATACATATATTTACATAACATAGGCCCTTGGCCAAATTGTCGAGTAGAGGTTCAAAATACACCCCGCGGGTGGAATTGTGCGAATTAACAAGTTCTTCAAAGACTACTGAAGCAGATAAAATAAAAGATACAGCGGCAGCTTAGGAGGCAGCAGACAGATTCGGAGGGTCAGAGGAGGCGCCAGCGTCAGGCGTCGGGGCAGCCGGCTGGCTAGTCTCGGCTTGATCACCTCCGGCGGTAGTCGACTCGGTCGCACGCGGCTCGTTGCTGGAGGCGCGGTCGGGCTGAGGCTGGTCGTCTGCTCCATCTTCTGGTGCCTCCGCCTCGCCTCCATCCTCCGCCTCGTCCTCCTCCTCGACGCTGGAGCCAATCACCTCCGCCGAGTCTTCGCTGTAGTCTGGGTTCATCCCAAACCACTCCGGCGGTACCTCCTCGCCGTTTTCAAACCGCTCGGGGACGAAGATGCTGGTGTCGGTGTACTCGCCGATCACCGCAGCATGTTTGACGAGGGCATCTTCCGCAGCCGCTAGCTCCGGCCGGGCCTCCGACCGAAGCGTGGCCAACCGGTCTAGATCCAGCCCCGGGTACCATGCCTTGATGAACTCCAAGGCCCGGTGCGCTCCAGCCCGGGCCGAAGAGCCCTTCCAGGCCTCAACACGACCAGCCGCGACCTCCAGCCAGTTGGCCGTCAGGCTGGGGGTGTGCGGAGCCTGCATATCCGGCCAAAGGGCGGCAATCGCCTGGGCACCGACACGCTGAAGCCGGCGCAGCATCCGGTGAGCCGGCCGGAGGCGAGCCTCGATGCTCAGGATGTGCTAGTCAAGAGTTCGGGGGGTATCGGCGGCGATCTCTGAGCCCTCCGCCCTCCGACTTTCACGGTCGGCCTCGATGGCTTGGATGGCGGCCTGCGACTGCCTAGGGAAGAAGTCTGCAAAGACGCGAAGAAACGAGGAAGCTAGTCAAAAACTAGGAGTCGGCACGATTTAAATCGGCAACTCAAAGAAAGAAAATAAAGAGACTCACCATCAACAATGTCTTCAATCTCGTGGAAGCCGGAGGACAGCAGCGCCTCCTTGTCAGACCAGGAGTAGCGCTCGCTCGCGAACTCGGCCCAGAGGGCGGTTTCCGTCTCCTCCGCCTCCCTCTGCGACTTCACAAGCAGCTCCTTCTGCTCTGCCAACTGAGTGGCCAGCAGATCGCGCTCTGTGGCGAGCCTGCTGCACTCCTCCCCTTTGGCGTGTAGGGCGGAGTTGGCTTCGCTCAGCTGCTGTTGAAGAGCAGCGTTGGCTCCTGAAGAAAAGGAAGAAAGATAACGGTCGTCAATAAAGTAGGTCGCCGGGGAGATCCGGCCCGACTGCTCGGCAGTCGGCCCGAATCTCAGGGACTACAGCCCGCGGGTGTGCTAGCGCGCCCCCGCAGAGAAGAAAAAATGACTTACTCCGGCTCTCCGCCAAGTCAGTGGTCCGCTTGCCCAACTCTTCAACGTTACGGTTGAAGCCAGTGACGCGGAGGTTGTGGTAATCCTGCGACAAGCATTTCAGACAAAGTTAGTACACAGAAGTTCATCAATTGGAGTTCCGGGCCGCCTGCTCAGTAGCCGGCCCGAAACTCGGGGACTACACCCAGTGGGTGCGCTGGCGCGCCCCCACCGAGAGGAACAAGAAAACAAAGACCAAAGGAAAAAAACATACCCGGACGGCTGCCCGCGACGCTAGGAACGCCTTGGTGCAACTCTGGAGAGCGTCGCCCTCAGCACGGAGCTTCGCCTGGACGTCCAGGAGCGCCCGGTTCAGCGGCCCTGTGCCGCCTCCTCGCACCCACCCAATAGGTGCGGCGCTCGTCGCTTTGGCGTCTGGGGCTGCCGAGCTGGCGGTGCCGGCTTCTAGGGGGCGGGCTGCCGAAGTCGCCTTCTCCAGACGATGGCGTGTTGGCGAGCCGACTTGGAGGAGTAGCCTCGCCACGGCCTCGTCTTCGGTCGGCGGCACCGGAGGGTCCGCTGGCTGCTCGCCTTGCGCGCCTTCAGACGGTGGCGGAGGCGGCGGCGGAACGTTCGCGTCCGGAGTAGAGGGGTCGCCGCCTTCCCTCTCCTCGACGGGGTTCTCCCCGCCGGCTTCTCCAGTTGGCCCCATGAACTCCGGAGGCGGCGGCGTAGAGTTCAACGGGGTGACGAGCGCTATCGACTGGCGGCGTGCGGCTTCCTCAGCCCGCTGCTTCGCCGCGGCGGCGTCTTTGGCCTCCGCTAGTTTTTTCTTAGCGGAGGCCTCTGCCCTGTCGGCCTCCGCCTTCTCCAGGCGGAGGGCCTCTTCTTCGTTGCGCTTCTCCTGCGCATTCCGCTCCGTCGCCTCCCGGAGGTCAGCAGCGGGGTCAATCCGCCGAGTGGTGGTAGACGTCTCTGCTGAACCCATGACGGAGGCGGCGGCGACCCGCTCAAGAGAGAGGGGAGCCCTGAAGCAAGAGGGGCAAGCAGAGACTCAGACAAATCATGAAGAAAGAATAAAACTTTGAAGACAGAATACTTACGCGGAGACCAACGGCGGCTTCTTCACTTCCTTACGGAAGCGGATGGCCTTCGCGGCTGCCTCGTCCCGCCGGGTCACCGCAGCCGAGCCCTTGGGCTTCTTCGGCCGACTGTCGAACAAGGTCGGCACGGCCCTGCGCTTCTTCCCGCCGCCTGGAGCGCCCGGCGCGGCAGAAGAGCCCGCGCCAGGCTGGCTGGCTCCTGGCCGTTGGCGAGGGGCGACTTCTCCCTCGACGTTGTCTTCAGGACAGTCGGCGAAGGTAGCCGATGGCCTGAAGTCGCCTCCTGTCCCTCCTCCTCCCTCGGCGTTGTCTTCCAGAGCCGCCGCCCCCAGATCGGGGTCGTCGACGTCGCTCCCTGCCCGGTCGGCGAGGAACTCACGGGCCGGCCCCGAGGTGCCGGTTGGTGGGTGAAGAAGGGGATTCTAACCAAAGCCGACTGGTCAAAACAAAACTCGGCAAGAAGAAGACAATCTAAAGAAAGAAAAGAAAGGCGACTCACCACGGGCGGGGGGTTGGCGCGGGAGTACGACTCCTTGCCGAATCGCCAGTCCTCCACGAGCCTGCTGTCCGAGAGGTTGTTCACCATGAAGGCCACCTCTTCGTGAGGCATGTCCTTGGTGCACATCCGACTCGGGTCGCGGTGCCCGCTCATCTGGCATATCATGTGAGGGCGGCCTTGGAGTGGGAGAACTCGACGCGAAACGAAGGCGGCCAGCAGGTCCGGACCAGTCAGACCCTCCGACTGCGTTAGCACTCCGAGTCGCGTGATGGCGCCGGCTCCCGCAGGCGTCAGCGACCTGGCCCGGTACGACTAGTTGGGCAGTCTCCCAGCCGGCGGGCCGGCTTCGAAAGCCGGCAGGTTGACCCAGTCGCCCCTCGTGGCGACGTTCCTGACGTAGAAGTAGGATCTCTACCACATCTTCACCGACTTTATCAGTGAGATGGAGGGGAAGGGATTGTCGGCCCCCGACCTTCGCACGACGATGAAGGCACCGCACTGAGCCGGCATGTCCACGGCCTGGGTGCCGAGCTTGGAGAAGAAGAACTCCCCCCAGAGCTCGAGGGTGGGGAGGACTCTAAGGAAGCCTTCGCACAGGGCCACAAAGGTGGACAGCAGCACCACTGCGTTGGGGGTGAGGTGGTGCGGCTGGAGACCGTAGAACTCCAGGAAGGACCGGAAAAATCTGCTCGCTGGCAGCCCCAGCCCGCGCAGGCAGTGCGAGAGGAAGATGACCCGCTCGCCCTCCTGCGGTGCGGGGGAAATCTCCCCCTTCGGCGCAAGACGCACCTGCACGCGATCCTCACCGGGAAGCCGATGGGTCTGGTGGAGGAACTCAATGTGGTCTTCATGAACTTGGGAACCGTCCCAGATGCCGGAGCGCACTTGGGGAGGCGTGGCAGTGGAGGAAGAACTCATTGCGAGCTGTCGCCGCAGCGTTCGCCGGATCTTGGGCGCACGGCGGAGCGAAGAAGATAAGAGGAAGGAGGAGAGCGAGGAGCAGCAAGGAGGAAGAGAACGAGGAGAAGTGGGAAGGAGGGGCGCGCGTGCCCCCCTCTTCCCCCTACTTATAGCCCCGTGGGCTGTGAAGCCAAGGGGCGGACGTGGGGATTTACTGCGCCCACAACCCCACGACCCCCACGATCCACGTAAAGTTACTGCGCGCAGTAACTCCACGGGAATCCCAACCGTCCACCGGGGCCACAGCAGATCCGCTCGGGCGCCGAGGCGCGGTAGTGGCGGGCCCCGCCTATGGGCCTGTCCCGTCGCACGCGTAGGCTGGCAGGACGTCCTGGCCACGTGCCCTTGCGTGACAGGCCAAGAACGGGCGGCGGCCTGGAGGCTTAGCTACCATGCCACTTAAAATCCCGCCGCGACGTTCGAAATACTGAGCAAGTCGGAATTGAGTGAGTCCGAGTTGAGCAAGTCCGACTCCTTCTAGACGGCCCGGTAGAAGTCAATCAAAGACCATGTGTTGAGCACCCGGAAAGAGAAACTGCTGAGGCTTCTCGGCCGATCGCCCGCGGCGCCTCACCAGCTTCGGGGACTACTGTCGGAGTAATGGGCCACGGGTAGGCCAGCCCGAGTCCCATAACCTTTCAAGACATCGGGGCAGCCTGCGCCCCTCAAGACCCCAGGGCGAAGAACCGCCTCTTGAGGAGTCGACGGCAGGGCAGCCGACTGCCCGCTCATGGCCAAGTCCCAGGGACGACTTCCAGAGAAGCCGGCTTTGGGGAGTCGGCCGGCGGCTCCAACAAACCCATGACCTCATCAAAGGGGACGGGGTAGGGGCGTGGCTACAGTGAAGCCCACTCCCGCCCCTTACCAAGGGCAGGCATGGCCACAGCACGCCGTACTCGGGAACATCTCCGTGCGGTGTGGCACTGTTGCCCTGCCGGCCCTGACATCAGCACCACAGTACCGAGTCCTACGCCCACGAGAGCTTGTCTGAACGGCCCGGAAGCAGCAGGTCCCACCAGTCAGTGAGACCCTAGGAGACGGCAAGAGGACCGCCAGTCAGATCCGTCAGGAGTCTGTCGGATTTCGGGTTCCAGCAGACCCTTGAGGTTCGAACACTGGGGTTCGCGCGGAGATTTCGCCTTCTACCTACCTGCACCCCTCCGCCTCGCTAAGATCTAAGATATGGAAAGAACGGCACAAGCGACACAAGGTTTATACTGGTTCGGGCCACCGTTGTGGTGTAATACCCTACTCCAGTGTGTGGTGTGGTGGATTGCCTCTTGGGCTGATGATGATGAGCTATACAAGGAAGAACAGCCTCGCGAGGGTCTGTTCCTGGCTGGGGCGATGAACTGCTAGGAGGAGTTCAGTCACCCTTCTCTCTCTCTCTCTTCTTGATTGCGGTCCTAGCTAGTTTCTGGGTGGCCGATTCTCCATCCTTCTACCCTGTGGGTGGCTAGTCCTATTTATAGGCAAAGGCCCTGGGCCTCTTCCCCAAATATTGAGTGGGAAGGGCGCCAACAATTGGCCATTTTGAAGGGGAACATCTGGTACACTTATCCTGACTAAAGTTGGTCCTCGCCTGCCAAAGACTCTGGTGGTGACGCTGGCTTGGGCTCCACAATGACTTCCTCCCTGCCGTTGGATTGGTCTTGGTCTTGTTGCACCGAAACGGGTGCCTTTGCTTGATGCTCTCACATGCGCTCGCTCCCTTGGCACCAAAGAGGAAAGGAGGACACTGCGCGGGCTGGCGCCCGCCTGGCGCCCTTGGTCATCATGGCTTGCGTCACGGGCACCTCGTGAGGTAGCCCGCCTTGATCTCTCCGCCTCCTCGCGAGCCAGCCTGGTGAGGCCGTGCCTGAGGAAGCTCCGTGTCATCCGCCCCACGAGGCTTGGCCCCTCACGAGGGTCTTCGGTCTGTGTTGATGAAGACGGGCCGTGCTGGGTCCCCTTTGAGCCACGCCGCAGGCCGCAGGCAGGCAAGTCTGGGGACCCCCGTTCCCAGAACACCGACAGTAGCCCCCGGGCACAAGGCGCGCCCAGACTTGGCCGTGTAGGGAGGCGAAAGGGCAAGGGCGAAGTGCTGCGGGCCCTAACAGCCTGTGGCCTTGGGTGCCGCGTGGCTGTTGACTGGACGTGGGCGTCTCCACAACCGCGCGAGTTGATAAAGGAGCGGCATCTGCCTAGGCTTTGGTTTTTGCTTTCTCCGGTTGCTGCTCAGATCCCCTTTCTTGCGCCTCTCCGTCCTTCCTACAAAATTTCCAAATCTACTCCGACCGCGTGACCTAGGAAGCCATGGAGCCTCATCAGTCCCCGGCCGGAGCTTGGTACTCGTCTGCCCTGGACTCGCCGAACGTGTCGGAGGCGAGCCTCGCCCGGTTGCACCAGATGGCGGCGGCGCAGGGCATCGACGGGGCGAAGGTGTTCAAGGCCGGCTCCGACACCCCTGAGGGCCAAGGGAGCACCTTCTATCCGTTCTTTGTAAGCGCCATTGCTGCTGGCCTGGTGCCTCCCTTCTTCGAGTTCTTCTTCTTTGTCCTCCGCCATTATAAGCTACAGGCTCTGCATCTCCACCTCAACTCCGTCCTTCTCGTGGCAATCTTCGCCTATTACTGTGAGGCTCACATAGGGGTGCAGCCCTCGGTGGCCTTGCTGCGCCACTACTTCTACCTCCGGACCTCTCGCGGTCCTGCTTCCGCGTGCATGAGCTTCATCGCGTACGGTGGCGCCATTGCCATTTCGAACCCCGGCAAAAGGATTAAGGGCTTCAGGAGCAAGTGGGTCTTGGCAGATGCTGGGCGCATCCACCCTCGGCTGATCTTGCCCACGGAGCAACCCACGAGCTCCAGCGATTGGGGTCGAGCGGAGCTCGTGGACCCCCGCGCGAAGCTGGTGTTGGAGAAGATGGACGCGGATCTGAGGCCGGCCAACATGGCAGCGGCGAAGCTGATCGGCACGTCGCTGCTGAGGGAATTCCTGGAGCACCAGCTGGCTCCGCTTCGGCAGTACTCACTTCCGATGTGGAGGCCCCATCCGAGCCCCGCGGCCTTGGCCGACGGAGATCTGGCTGCGGTCCTCCAATCTCTGGTTGGGGGTGGTGTGGCGAGGTTGGAGGGCGCTCCTATGCCCTTGTTCCTCCGCGACGACTGGGAGCAGGTAGTGGAGTCCATGCCCGCCTTCAACGGGGACGGGCCCATGCCCATGGAGACTCCCGGGGAATCGGTGGACGTGTCCTTCGACGACTCCAGCGAAGAGGAAGGAGGGGAGCGGGAAAAAGGGCCTGACTCCAAGGCGACTGACGGAGAGTCGAGGGCTCCCCTCCCCCGGCGCAGGTCCCGCGTTCTCCGCCTCTCTCCGAATGATGACGACGAGGATGATGACGAGCAGGACGGCGGGAGCTTGCCCCCGATCCCGAAGAAGGACAGGACCGGGCTGATCTCCCGCGGGTCTGCCCCGGCCCCGAGGCGGACCGCAGATGCGCCTTCCGCTTCCAAGCTTCCCGAGGTTGACCCTTCCAGCCGGCTTTCAGGCTTCAAATTTGGCCGGAGGCCGCTTGAGCTTACTGGCGACGACCCGTAAGCGCTTGATTCTTGTCTTTATTTCTTGTTCTGCTTCTGAGGCTTGACGTCCGCATCTCTTGGATAGGCTGGCGCCCGCAGCAAAGAAGCCGAAGGGAGCTCCTGAGGTTCCATCCGTGGCAGCGCCTCTGCCCGCGAAGGAAGGTGACCGCGACGCGCGGGCTTCTCCTGCCCGATCGTCCTCGCAAGGCCTGGCTGAGCCGGCTGGAGCGAGCTCAGCCCCCAGGGCCCAAGTGACTCCCGAGGTGCCTTTGCCTGCTGCCGCCACTACAGCCGTTGGGGCGCAGCAGGCTTCACCTCAGGATGCTGTGGTCGCCCTGCCGCCTTCTCCTCCTACTCCATCGACTGCTGTCTCTCCGACTCCTCCTGCCGTTCTGGATCGTGCTGCTGCTAAGCTGGACCGGCTGCGGCAGGATCTTGTTGGCGCCGACCCTCGCTTGGTGGCCGGGCGCTTGGAGCTGGCTTCAGGATGGATTCGCTCCGACGCTTCGATTCGGGCGGCGCTGGTCCAGGCCTCGATGGCTTGCGATGAGGAGAGGCAGGCCGTCCTTGAGGCGAAGGCTGCTCGTGACGCAGCCCTGGGGGAGGTGGTCGACGTCCGTGGTCGCTGCAAGGCGCTGGAGGACGAGCTGCAAAGCCTACAGGACCAGCTTGCGAAAGAGGTCCGCCTTCGCCAAGAGCAGGAAGGAGGCGTGAAGGCTCGCGAGGCGGCCGTCGAGGGCGGGGAGGCCAAGCTCAGGAAGCGCCGCGACCGCCTAGGCACGCTGGAGCAGGAGCTGGGGGCGAGGAAGGTCGAGCTGGACGACAAGGCCTAGGTTCTTGCCGAGGACCGCGTGGCCTTCGCGGAGATGGAGGCGAAGGCTCGCTCCTCGCTGAGGATGCTTTACGACAGCAGCCTGGAGAGCCCGCTGGCTGGCGCCGAGGACGGCCTCGCCAAGCTGCTTCCCTTCCTGGTTCGCGCTCTTGAAGATGTCGCCCTTGGCCTTGGCCCCACGGCTGAGGCCGAGGCGCATGTCCTGTCTTCTGCAGCGCTGATGTGGGTCCTCACCCACATATACCTTCGCGATCCCGGCGTCGACCTCGACAGCCTGCTGGAGCCAGTAAGCGGCGAGCGTGCCGCTACCGCTGCCGAGGCCGTGAAGGGTCGCGCGGAGGCTCTGCTGGGGAAGTTCCGGGCCTTCAGCACCAAGCCGAAGCAAGGCGTTGCCGACCCCGCTGCTCCATGAGGCGAACCCACTCCGCGCTGCTCCACCACCGACAAGTGACGTCGTTGTGGCTCCTGTCCTGCCTTTAATTCCTGCACATGTATCATGCCTCGGGGAGGCGTTTAAACTTGCGTTTGGCATTGAGATAACAGTGTGGACTGTAATATTTGCTTTTGAATTCCTTGAAATTTACGCTTTTCCTTCCTACTTGCTTATGTTCTATGCCGGTAGAGCCCGGCCCCGCGCATACCTCAGCTGCCGTTAGCCCCGACCGGAAACCAGGACGGGACCAATGAGTGAGGGGCTACATGACAAGTTAGGCTCCTGAGTTGCGATGCTCAAGAGTCCCCCTTGGCGCACGAACAGCAAGTAGGGAGGTGTGATGTGGGTGGATCTACCGTTCTATGTCTGCAGAGCCCGGCCGCGCGCATACCTTAACCGCCGTTAGCCTTTCGGAACTAAGGAGTGAGGGGCTACGTGACCAGTTAGGCTCCTGAGTCGCGATGCTTAGGAGTCCCCCTTGACTCTCAAATGGCCTTCTTACCTTGGCTCCGCTCGGGGAGAGACGTGCGACGAACCAGGCTCGGGGGGGGGGGGCTGGCTGGGTGGCGTGTGTCTGAGCATGACCCAGGCGCAGCCCCCCGTGCCCAGCCCCCTCGCGCGGCACTCCCGAGGGGAGGCGTTACGATGAGGCTAGACTATGAGCTCTGGGCTCCCTGAGGTTGATGCGGCCCGGGGGCCGCCCTCAGTTGTTTATCACCAGCGCGGAGCATAGCACTTCCGTATGTGCACAGGCATAGCCGCTCCTCGGCAGTGTCGTCAGCCAGCGCGGAGCATGGTGCTTCCACTGGTACGTGGGAGGGGGCTCCCCTCCGGGAGGAGCCCCCGGGGCGTCTACAGCCCCGCCCTGACATGTGGCTGGCACAGTAGGGCCTGGCGAGGTGTATCTGGGCACCCGTGAGCCAGCGCGGGACTCACGGGGCCCTACCTCTAGGCGGGTTGCACCAGGCACTGGGCCTTATCTTGTGATGTTTCCCTGCAAATTTGGTTAGATGCCGGCACTCTACGTCCTCGGGTCCTGGCCCTCGAGCTGGTCTCAGCCGTCGCTGGTATGCCACGTTGTGATGCCGTGGACAAGGCCAGAGGGTGAGGGCTGGAGAGCCAGTAAGAGCCCCGAGTCGCGATGCTTAGGTACCCCCCCTTTAACGTGCAAGAGGTCGGCATGGAGAAGAAGAGGTGCCATGGACAGGCATCAAATAATCAAGGGTCGAACGCATAGCCGGAAATAAACGCAAAAGGGATACATGCCGCTGGGTCTGGCCTGAGTGACTTGGGGATGATGCAGCCCATGGGGCGCCCCCAACAAGGTAAGCTAACAACATGAAATAAAAGGGATACATGCCACAGGGACGGACCCACGCGGCCTGGGAATAATGCAGCCCTGGGGGGCGCTCCCAGCTGGAAATGAAACTTGAAAGATGTCACCTGATGATGTTGAGGACGAAGGAGTGTTAGTGTAGCTGACTCGATGGGCTGCGGAAGCCGATCCTCACGAGCCCCCAGGCCCAGGGGCCTCGGGAGGCTCCGGAGGCGCAGGTGGCTCCTCGCGGACCATCTCCATCTCCGCCAGGGCTGCGGAATGCCTAGTCTCTTGAGCCTCCATGATGCCCCTCATGAGGCACTGGTACGTGGCAGCCGCGTTTGGCAAGCCGTAAGGCATGCGAACGTAGCTGTGGGGTGGACCTTCGCAGCTCCCCACTCGCGAGGGCCAGAGGCGCTCCAGAGAGGTGACTCGATTGAGCCTGGTATGTCGATGCAGACGCGCAGCCCACCATCCTCGCCTGGATGGGGAGCCACAGCTGGTAGGCGACGGCCGCCTCTCATGACTCTTGACTCCTGTAGCTCCTGAATGGCCTTGCTGACGAACTCTTGAGGGTCTGGCCCTCCTTGCCTTACTCCTTCTTGAGGGAAACGTGCTTCGAAACATGCCTCCATGTGGTGCCCAAGCGCCTCCCTCGTGACCTTAGCCAGGTCGGTGGCCCTCCAGGGGAGAGCCCCCAAGCCCTACCTGAGGAGGGCGTTGGGCACGCTTTCCTATGCGATGGAAGGAGGTTCCCCCTGGGCAGGCGCGGGCCCTGAGGGGCCTGCCTCCTGAGGGGCCGGGCCGGATGATGTCTTCTTCTTCTTGGGGGCGGTCTCAGGAAGCCTCCTGCTTCCGCGATCCGGGTCTTCCAGTGATGCGGCCTGAAAGGCACGTTCCAGGGAACACACAGCGTCCTTCTCTTCACAGGGCACCGTGATGACTTCGCCACTTCCTGGCATCTTGAGGACGTTGTAGCCGTGGTGAGTTACGGCCATGAACTTGGCCAGCGCTGGGTACCCAAGGATGGCGTTGTACGGCAGGCGAATGTGAGCGACGTCGAAGTCGATGAGCTCGGTGCGGTAGTTGTCGCGCGCCCCGAAGGTGACAGGGAGGCGGACCTGCCCAATCGGGACCGTGGAGCCGTCAGTGACTCCGGAGAAAGGCTTGGTTGGCTGAAGCTGGGTGTAGGGCACTTGGAGATTGTTGAATGTTTCCACAGACTGGACGTTGAGCCCTGCCCCGCCATCGATGAGGGTCCTGGTGACCACCACATTGCTGATGACTGCGGAACAAAGCATCGGGAGGACTCCGGCTGTGGCCGCACACTTGAGCTGATCTGCTGAGCTGAACATGATGGCGCACGCCGACCACCTGAGAGGGCGCGCGGCTTCCAGCTTGGGGAGGACTACATTCACTTCACGGGCGAACTGCTTGAAGATGCGTGGAGAGGCTGGGGCTTGAGCCCCGCCCAGGATGCAGGCGACTGCGCGCGGCTCCTGGAAGCCCCCAACCTCCTCGTCCTGATGGTGGTCCTCGTTTCTCCTTGGCTACGATGGCAGCGGAGGGAGGCCTGCGTTGCCTTGCGGGCGATCCTCGTGAGGCTGATCCCTCGAGTCTCCCTCGCGAGGCGGGTCTTGCTAGCGATCCTCGCGAGGTCGATCGCGCCACCCCTGGCGCGGGAAGCGGTCTTCCCAGCGTCCTGCGTTCCTTACTCCTCCTTGACTGTAGCACCGGTCACCGCGGTCGGGGCGACGGCCGATCCTTCCTTCTCGCACGGCTCGGAGCTCTTGACACTCGTTGGTGTTGTGGGTGTGGAGGTCGTGGTACACACAGTACCGACTGCCCTTGGGAGGTTCGGGCTGATCTCTGCCCTGCTTGGTGTCTGGTTCTGCCGCGAGCACGGCAGCCCCCTTGTGCTTCACATCCTTGGCCTTGGGCTTCTTCTCTTCTGGGTCTGCGGCAGGCAGCTCGAGGAGGGAGAGACGCCCTTCCTCAGCCCTGGCGCACTTGGTTGCCAAGTTGAACAACTCCAAGGAAGTGCACAGGTCTTCATGCATCGCCAGCTCCTCCTTCATCTTGACATCACGCACGCCGTCGGAGAAGGCTGAGATGATGGCATCCTTGGTCACCTTGGGAATCTTGAGGCGTGCGTTGTTGAAGCGCTGGATGTAATTCTGCAGGGTCTCTCCGGGTTGTTGCTTGATGCGGCGCATGTCGCTCACGGCGGGTGGCCGGTCGCGAGTACCTTGGAAGTTGGCGATGAAGCGGGTGCGCATCTCATCCCAGGAGGAGATCATGCCTGGAGCCAGGTTGAGGAGCCAGGTGCGGGCCCCGTCCTTGAGCGCCATGGGAAACTAGTTCGCCATGACCTTCTCGTCTCCGTTGGCAGCTTCGATGCCCAGCTCATAGAGCTGGAGGAACTCCGCAGGGTCGGCCGTGCCGTCGTAACGAGGAGGCAGGTCTGGCTTTAACTTGCCGGACCATGCGACGCTGCGTAGCTCGATGGTGAAGGCGCGGCAGCCTGCTGTGGCCACGGGAGGCCTTGGGTGATGGAGAGCTTGGTCTTGCATGTCCCCACGCGCTACAGCTGGGAGCAGCGGGGGTCTTAACGCGCGGGAGCAGGAGCATGGTCGCGACGTGCTGGAGCAGGGAGCGCCCGGGCAGCTTCTTGCGGGCGAGGGACTTCTTGGCAGCTCTGCTCTTGCCGCGCTGGCACCTGACAGAGCGGGTTCTACCCAGGGGCCACGCGCCTTGGAGCCATGGCGCCTTCTTGAGGAGGAGGCGGCTGTGGCACCGCCAGAGCTTCGTCGCCCGCGCGGGGCGGGGTGTGGTGCAGCGGAACGGACGGCGGAGGAGAGCCCCCTGCGGCGCGGATGAGCTCGGTGACGCGGTCGAGCCATTCTTCGTAGGCGTCATCGACGGGATGGTAGCGCAGGAGCTCGTTTGCCGCGATGAGCACAGCTCGAGCCTCCATGGGTGCGTGGAGCGCGCGGGACGAAGAACCAGCTGGGGTGAGCGAGGGAGTAGCGGTGCGGCCGTCTTGCCGCACGACGGATGCTGAGACGACGCTTTCCGCTCGTCCCTCGCCGGGCCGGTGGCGGTGTTGATGGCAGGTGACGGGGAACGGCGAGGACGCCCACCGACAGGAGCCGTCTGGGCGACGCGGGAAGCGTGAGCGGCCCGACGCTCGGCGTGGGCCCGACGAGCGTCAGACATGGACGCGATGATCGGAGGAGAACGGGGTGGTGGAAGACGAATTCCGGCGCACCCCTACCTGGCGCGCCAAATGTCGGATTTCGGGTTCCGGCAGACCCTTGAGGTTCGAACACTAGGGTGCGCACGGAGATTTCGCCTTCTACCTACCTGCACCCCTCCGCCTCGCTAAGATCTAAGCTATGGAAAGAACAGCACAAGAGACACAGGGTTTATACTGGTTCGGGCCACCCTTGTGGTGTAATACCCTACTCTAGTGTGTGGTGTGGTGGATTGCCTCTTGGGCAGATGATGATGAGCTATACAAGGAAGAACAGCCTCGCGAGGGTCTGTTCCTGGCTGGGGCGATGAACTTCTAGGAGGAGTTCAGTCACCCTTCTCTCTCTCTCTCTTCTCGACTGCGGTCCTAGCTAGTTTCTAGGTGGCCGATTCTCCATCCTTCTACCCTGTGGGTGGCTAGTCCTATTTATAGGCAAAGGCCCTGGGCCTCTTCCCCAAATATTGAGCGGGAAGGGCGCCAACAATTAGCCATTTTGAAGGGGAACATCTGGTACACTTATCCTGACTAAAGTTGGTTCTCGCCTGCCAAAGACTATGGTGGTGACGCTGGCTTGGGCTCCACAATGACTTCCTCCCTGCCGTTGGACTGGTCTTGGTCTCGTTGCACCGAAATGGGTGCCTTTGCTTGATGCTCTCGCCTGCGCTTGCTCCCTTTGCACCAAAGAGGAAAGGAGGACACTGCGCGGGTTGGCGCCCGCCTGGCGCCCTTGGTCGTCATGGCTTGCGTCACGGGCACCTCGTGAGGTACCCCGCCTTGATCTCTCCGCCTCCTCGCGAGCCAGCCTGATGAGGCCGTGCCTGAGGAAGCTCCGTGTCGTCCGCCCCGCGAGGCTTGGCCCCTCGCGAGGGTCTTGGGTCTGTGTTGATGAAGACGGGCCGTGCTGGGTCCCCTTTAAGCCACGCCGCAGGCAGGCAAGTCTGGGGACCCCCGTTCCCAGAACACCGACAGAGTCGGCCCGGGGAGTTGGCCGAGCCCTCCCCTGGGCCCCATGCACCATTAATCAAGATGTGATGGGGAGTGGCAATAGTGATCGCCCGCCAGGCGGCGGGACTGTTGCCACGACCCCATGACCAAGCCCGCATCATCAGAAGCACGACTACAGTAATCAGCAGCCGGCAAGACCCGCCCGCGGCTGACGCGGCCTGTCAACTCCGTACCAGACCAGTCGGCGGGGCCCACCAATCGGCGGGCCCCAGTAGTCGCGGAGAAATCGGAGGCCAAAGGCACTGACGGCTGGGCCCGCGCCCAGACGAATTACCATTGTACCCCTGGAGGGTAGGCCTATATAAACCCCCCAGGGCACCCATGCAAAGGGTTGGATCCCAGTAGCTCTAGACCATACCAGATACAAGGAGAGAGCTAGCCTTGCCCTCTCCTACCTCTAAGAAACAGCTCAAGGAGCAACCGTGTAAACACTTGGCCATAGTGATCATGCGGAGACCCCGTAGAGCAGCAGTAGGGGTATTATCTCCCCGGAGAGCCCTGAAGCTGGGTAGGATTCACCGGCGTGCATGTCTTCGCCTCATCCCGTTTCCAAGCACCGGCGATGTTCTACTCGCCCCCACCATGATAAGCCATCCATTGGCATATGTCACACCAAACCCCCGACAGAGAGCCATCAGAACACGCCTACACTTCCAACTTACATTTTCTGAGAGAGAACCACCTACACTTGTGTTGAGATCAAGATCTTCCATTCCAACCACATAAATCTTGATTTCTAGCCATCCCCAAGTTGCTTTCCACTCAAATCATCTTTCCACCAAATCCAAATCTGTGAGAGAGAGTTGAGTGTTGGGGAGACTATCATTTGAAGCACAACAACAAGGAGTTCATCATTAACACACCATCTATTACCTTTTGGAGAGTGGTGTCTCCTAGATTGGTTAGGTGTCACTTGGGAGCCTCTGTCAATATTGTGGAGTTGAACCAAGGAGTTTGTATGGGCAAGGAGATCGCCTACTTCGTGAAGATCTACCCTAGTGAGGCAAGTCCTTCGTGGGCGATGGCCATGGTGGGATAGACAAGGTTGCTTCTTCGTGGACCCTTCATGGGTGCATCCCTCCATGGACTCGTGCAACCGTTACCCTTTGTGGGTTGAAGTCTCCATCAACGTGGATGTACGATAGCACCACCTATCAGAACCACGCCAAAAATCTCCGTGTCTACATTGCATTTTCTCCCTCCAAACTCCTCCCTTTACATTCATGTGCAATGTTTTACATTCCGCTGCTATACTCTTAGACTTGCATGTGTAGGTTGTTTACTTGACTAGTGCTAAGTTGCTAAAATCTGCCAAGACTTAAAATTGGGAAAAGGCTAGATTTTTATTTGGTCAAGTAGTATAATTACCCCTCCCCCCCTCTAGACATACTTCCGATCCTACAAGTGGTACCAGAGCTTTGGTCTCCATTTGCCTTCATTTCCATAGCTTTTGGTGATCATAGCCTTGGTTTCACAACCTAGGAGAGTATGGTGTCTAGCGAGGGAAATTATCACCGTAAAGGTCCTTACTTTGATGGCACAAATTTTGCTAGTTTGAAGCATAAGATGAAAATGCATATTCTTGGACATAACCCCGTCGTTTGGGCTATTGTGTGTATTGGCTTGCAGGGAGAATTCTTTGATGGGAGAGAACTGAACCATGAAGCTAGCGTGAAAGAGTTGAAGATGCTGCAATACAATGCTCAAGTTTGTGATATTCTCTTCAATGGATTGTGACCTGAAGAATTCAACAAAATCAGCCGTCTTGAGAACGCAAAGGAAATTTGGGATACTTTTATTGATATGCACGAAGGTACCAACTCCATCAAGGAATCCAAATTAGGTGTGCTTCAAAGTCAACTTGACAAGTTCAAAATGAAGGATGGTGAAGGTGTCGCTGAAATGTACTCTAGGCTTGCTGGCTTAGGAAGTGAAGAGATGACCGATAGATTCATCATCAAGAAGATGCTAAGAGCCTTGAATGGAAAATATGATACCGTGTGCACATTGATCCAAATGATGCCCGATTACAAAGATCTCAAGCCAACGGAAGTCATTGGAAGAATTGTTTCTCATGAGATGTCACTCAAGGATAAGGAAGAGCTTCACAAAGAGTCAAGTGGTGCTTACAAAGCCTCATGTGATGCTACCACATCATCAAGTGAGAAACAAGCCTTCAATGTAGAATTGAGCCTAATGGTGAAGAATTTCAACAAGTTCTACAAAAGTAGAAGCAAGGAAAGAAGTTCCAAGTCAAGGTCCTACAATGACAAAACACCTTCAAGTCGTGAACGTAATTGCTACAATTGTGGAAGACCCAGACACTACTCCATTGAGTGTACGGCTCCCTACAAAAGAAGAGAAGATTCTCCCAAAAGAAGAAGTGGAAGAGAAGAATCACCACCAAGAGAGAGAAGGAGTAGAGATGACCGTTATGAACGAAGAACATCACGGAGAAGCAAGGATTCAGAAAGGAAGGACAAATCATCAAGGAGCTACACAAAACAAAGACATCATGCTCACGTTGGTGAATGGGTATCCGGCTCCGACTCCGACAATCACTCTGATATAAGTTATCACTCCGACTCCGATATACTCAAGATGAAGGTGTTGCCGGTCTAGCACTTGTGTCAACCAACTCCTACGACATATTTGAGTCACCAAATGAAGGAATTGGAAGGTGCTTCATGGCTAAAGGCCCAAAGGTATCACACCCCAAGTATTTTGATTTCAATAGTGATGAAGATGACTTGCTAGGTGATGATGATTTACTTGTTGACAATTCTAGTGATGAAAACTATGATGAACTTGCTATTAATCACGCTAATCAAGATAAAACGAATGACGATGATAAGAAGGAGATTGAGCGTCTAACTAAAGAACTAAACACTCTTAAGTTAGCTCATGAAACTACCTTGGTAAATCATCGAGAGCTTTTAAAGACTCATGAGAAGTTACGCTTCGAAAAGCTCAACCTTGAGCAAGAGCATGGGTTCTTAAAAGCGATCAATGATGATCTTCGCAAGAAAAGTTCTTCTTACATTGCCAAGCATTTACTATTGTCTACTTACATGCCACAAGTTAAATCTAGCAACAAGAGTAAGAAAAATTCTTCTTCTAGTAGTAACAATAATCATGGCAAAACCAATGTTGTTGCTTGTAGTAGTTCTCTTGATTCCACTAATGATTTTCTTAGCCAAGTTACACTTGAGCAAGAAAATAGCTTATTGAAGGGAATTATAGAGAAAGGTGTTTACAAGAGCCTTGCTGGAAGTAAGCAATTTGAGGAAATTATACACAAGCAAGGAAGACACTGGAAGAATCAAGGTGTTGGTTTTGAACGGAAGTTCAATGCCAATGGAGTTGAGTGGGAAGAAGATCAATACCCCAAGACGAAGTTTGTTCCACAACAAGAGAAGTATGATCCTACTTCTTTCCAAGGAACACAAGCTCAATATGATCTTCCACCACAAGACCCCAAGCAAAAAGGCAAGGACAAGCTTCAAGAGGAGATTGATGCATTTGAGGAAGCTCCCAAAGCCTTGGTCAAGTGGGTTCCCGAGACTACATCAAGTTCTACTTCATCAAGTATGACTACAACTCCAAGGATTCCCATCAAGCTGGTGTGGATCCCGAAGAAAAAGAACTAGAGAGTTCTTGAGGGCGACTCCGCCAACATACTTCACTCATATCATTTTGGCAAGGACAAGTGAAAACAACTTCCATATCTTGCACTAGTTCAAGGAGTCACAAAACCTCTTGTTGGTAAGACAAGGGACAAGGTAACCTAATGCTTTCATGGACATCACCTTATGTGAACATCACTAAATGTCTATGGATATCCTTGTTTGTTCCTTGTGGGACTAACCCATGTAGGTATTGAAAGTGCAACTCACTCCAATGGATTACTCCAAATGGTCTACATCAACATTGAGCATCTACATCCTCAACACCTACATGAAGTCATCATCGACAAAACCCAAGGTTAGTTCATCCTTCTTAGGGGGGATATCACATCTAGGGGGAGCTTTAATCTAATCAAATGAGCTAAAGCAACTCTAATGGTGTGAACACAACAATGCTTTATGTAAAAGTGGCAACCCCACTTATGCTTAAACAATGAGTATGACCTACAATCAAATGTTCTCATTTGACTCCTCAGTCAATATACTCATATATAGATGACCTGGTCATCGCCAATTGCTTGATAGATGCTACAGTGTTTGTGCATGCTCTGCCACATATTTAATTTCCCATTTTATTGTGTGAGCATGTTGGTTGCATATTTTACTCATTCGAGGACATCCACTTGTAGTTTTGATTGTTTGGCATTTTTATCTTTTGCCAAGTGGATGAACAAGAATGCCTAATAACCTCCTCTAGCTATCTATGCTCTTCTCGTCTCAAACTCTATTCATGCTACATCACAAAGTTTGATCAAGTCAGATTCGAACCACTCTATGTGAGGAGCACTCGGAGTCCCCGATTCATCATAGACTTAAAATTCCAAAACCTCTTTGTGAATTTCGGTATGACCGAGACATCCACTTCGGTCACACCGAGTTCACTAAGTTGATCTAGGTTTTCAATCTCGGTGCAACCGATTTGAACTTTTCGGTCACACCGAGTTGCAGTAACCGCTCGCGATTCTGTATCTTGGTGCCACCGAGTTGTTTCACTCGGTCACACCGATAGGGTCGGGATATATAAACTCATAGGTTGAATTTTGGAAATTTCTCCAAAACTCTTCACCCCGCGCGTGTCCTGCTCTGACTCCTTGTGTCTTTGGATCGTCTCCTTGCCGCCAGCAACCTCCCGCCGCTGGTCTCCGTCACCGTCAAAGGAATTCTGCTCCGCCGTTATCGCCGTAGCGAGCTCCCGCCGAGCTAGGGTATGAGTTCGACTATTTGTGCTATTTCCCAACTCCGATTCATAGCACATTACTTTGTCATGATCTTTACCACGTATGCAAACAATTTGTCCAGAAGAAAACATCCTTAGATTAGAATTGATTTGAAAATTTAGGGTTAGGTCTCCGCCGGACTCATCTCGGACCGACCGAATTGTAGAAATCGGTCTCACCGATTTGGCTTAGGCCATAGCACATGCATTTTTGGTCTGACCGAAAATTGCAAATCGGTGTGACCGATTTTAATTCTCTGTGAAACCCTAGCAGTATCGGTGCCACCAAACTATGACTCGGTCTGACCGAGTTCACTAGTTTAGGTTCCAAAAGCTGCTTCGCTATCACCGAGTTTATCAAATCGGTAGCTCCGAAATGCTTTCTGTGGAGAACTAAAACTAAGTTTTTAAGTCATCTATTTTGCAAAAACTCAGAACTTTGTGATGCTCATCCACTCTACCTCATCTAAATCTATTCATAGGGTCTGCTGTCAGTAAGTTTGCAAAGATGTCTGATCAGAGTGACAGTCAGAACAGGTCTGAGGAACATGTGAAGCTAAGTGAGGGTTCAGATCCCTCAAGCACTTCTGGTGATGGCAGCAGGAGCACTCCAAGTAACTTGCCAAAGGAAGCCACCAGAACAAGGAAAAAGAGAACCTCAAATTCAAAGGATGGGGACGTACTGAGGAGGAAGTAAGCTCCAAGAAGAAGGTGCTGAAAAAGGAGTATGGCACAGCTGCTACAGTTAAGCCAGGGATGAATAAGAAGGCTCCAGCAAGAAGGATTCCTATGTCAAAGCCCAGCGCCTCTACTCAAGAGACAATGGAGTTCACTCTTGAACCCAAAGAGGCTGGAGAAGGCAAGAAGAGAAAGGAGAGGGTCAAGAAGACCACTGCCAGAGTTCTAGGGAGTTCTAAGAAGAAGCGGAAGAGGAAGAGAATGCTCCAGCACCCAAATCTGAGAAGCTTATGGGAGATGCGATTAAGTCAGGGCTACAACATCAAAGCCCAAAGCTGCTCCCAAATCTCAAGCTCAGAAGCACACTAAGCCCAAGAGGAACACCAGAAGTATTCTTGCTGAAGAGAAGAACAAGGCCCAGTGCCTGAAGCTGAAGAAGAGGATGATGAATCCCATGTGTTGAGAAAGTTGAAAACCAAGATCCCAGACCACAATGATACTCCTCCAGTGGCTGAAGACATGCACATCAGAAAAGATGCTGGACTGAGATTGTGGAGATAGTCTGATCCCTATGCTGTGAGGAGAAGGACTGCAGTTGACTACAGGTTCCACACAAAAGAACAGCAATACTTCTATGAAACTATTTTTCTTGACAAGAAGCCCATTGTTTGTGACATGAGATGGGTTGATTGGGAATTCACCAAGGATAATGAAGATCACTTCCCAGGAGTATATGACAGCTTCAAAGCATGTGGAGTAGATGACTTTGTTGGACATAAGCTCACAAAATGGAATGATGAGATGATCATGCAGTTTTACTCCACTGCTCACTTTTACCCAGATGGGAAGATCATATGGATGTCTGAAGGTACTAGGTACCAGTCCACTGTTAAAGAATGGGCCAAGCTGATAAATGCCCAGAGGAACATGAGGATGACTTGGATGTGTATGCCAAGAAGAAGAAAGACCACAACACTATGGAAAACATGTACAAGGAGATCCCAGATAAAGCTTTGGAGACTCACAAGCTTGGACCAGTACATTACTTGTTGTCTGGTCTGCCTACCATCAACTGGATCCTAAGGCACACATTGCTACCCAACTTAGGGGATCACAAGATGATCAGAGGGCATTCTATCAACCTGCTATAGCTTTTTGATGTCCATCAGAAGTTCAAGGTCATGAGTTTGATTGTAGAGACAATCAAGAGGACTGCTGCTGATCAGAAGAGAAGCTGTGGATATGCTCCACACATTCAGGAGCTCATCAAATCCAAGATGGGCACAGGAACATATCTGTTGGATAAGGAGCATCTACCCTTATATCCTGATTTTGAAGACAACACTGTAGTTATGAATGAGGAGGAACCATCATCAGCTCAAGCACAGGAGAAGAGAGCCAAAGCAAAGGCTGGGAAAGCTGCCAAGATGCCAAGTGTTGAAGAGGCATCTCAAGTTTTCCTAAAGAGCAAGCAAGATCAACTTGCATATCTGATATAGTCTACACTGAGGATTGAGAAGGTCTTGGCCACCCTGACTCAAAACTGGGAGAGCTTGGAGAGGATCATAGAAAACAAATTTTATGATCTTGATCTGAAGGTAACTGAGATTCAAACAGAAGTTGAGCAGCTCCAGGAGGCAGCAGAAGAGAAGAGAGGGAAAGCAACTACTGATGCATTTCAGCGAGTGCCTAGAGGACAGAGGTCTGCTGCAGTGCATGTACCTGATACAAGAGCAACAACATCAGCACCATCAGCTACAGCCTCAGTACCACCTCGAGCAGCCACTCCACCAGCTCCAACTACATCAACGGATGCCTACGTCCTTGGATTTCTCTCTACACCACCTCCCGAAGACCAAGCCTGAGAGACGCACAACACTATGCATATTTGAACTTTTTGGCAACTTGTTGCCAAAGGGGGAGAAATATGTATAGATCATAGGCTTTGAGAGAGTGTTTTGCTTCTTTGCTTTTGGTTGAACTTTTTATTGTGTACCTGTGAGATACTTTATGTCCTTGTGTGAGATACTTGTGTGATCATGTGATTGATCATATGCTACTTTAATGCTTGATTGGATTATATTATCCTCTATTTTCTTATACGATCATTCACTTTCCTTGGTGATGAGTGCATGCTTTTAAGTTATATCATTTTGAGTGCTCCACCAAGATGTATGTGACCTGTAAGAGTAACCCATGATCCTAATCAATTGTGCATTTGCATTCAAAAGCAAATTTTAAATAATGCACAAATTTAGGGGGAGCTCTTGCTTATCACATACTTCTCGAAGTGATGATGTATTTCAATCTTATAATCATTTATCGAAGCTTTGATCTATATGTTGTCATCAATTACCAAAAAGGGGGAGATTGAAAGTGCAACTATCCCTGGGTGGTTTTGGTAATTCCTAACAACATATAGCTCATTCAGCTAATACTATTTCAAGATAAATATTTCAGGAAAGCTCAATGATTGGCATGGCATGGATTAGAAATGTGGACCCCTCAAAATGCGAAGGACAAAAGATTGGCTCAAGCTCTAAAGCTCAAGACTCTACATTTTACCTTTTAGTGATCCAAGATCACATTGAGTCCATAGGAAAAGCCAATACTATTAAAAGGGGATGAAGTGTTGCTTAATGGGTTATTTGCTCGAAGTGCTTAGTGATATGCTCCAAAACCATCAACCACATTCTCATATCCACATATGTCCCGAACCAAAAGTCAAACTCGGCCCCACCGAAACTTTCCATCTGGCGCCACCGAGTTTAGTTGGCATAGCCACTGCCACAAAACCCTAGTCTTTTTGGTCTCATCGATGAGACCGAGATGGGATTGCAAACTCTCTGTTTCCCTTCGTAATGTTTCGGTCTAACCGAGATGAGCGATCGGTCCCATCGAGTTCGCAATGCAAACTCTCTGTTTCCCCTTCGTAACGTTTCGGTCCAACAGAGATGAGCGAATCGGTCCCACCGAGTTTGCCTGACCAACTCTCTGGTTAGCTTATTACCAAAATCGGTCCCACCGAGTTTGTGTAATCAGTCTCACCGATATTACGTTATGCCCTAACCCTAATGAAATCGGTCCCATCGAGTTGACGTGTCGGTCCTACCAAAAAACCTAACGTTCATATTTCGAACTGAATCGGTCCGACCGAGTTTCACGATTCGGTCTCACCGAGTTTGGTAAATTGTGTGTAACGGTTAGATTTTGTGCGGAGGCTATATATACCCCTCCACTCACTCTTCATTCATGGAGAGAGACATCAGAACACGCCTACACTTACAACTTACATTTTCTGAGAGAGAACCACCTACACTTGTGTTAGATCAAGATCTTCCATTCCAACCACATAAATCTTGATTTCTAGCCATCCCCAAGTTGCTTTCCACTCAAATCATCTTTCCACCAAATCCAAATCTGTGAGAGAGAGTTGAGTGTTGGGGAGACTATCATTTGAAGCACAACAGCAAGGAGTTCATCATTAACACACCATCTATTACCTTTTGGAGAGTGGTGTCTCCTAGATTGGTTAGGTGTCACTTGTGAGCCTCTGTCAAGATTGTGGAGTTGAACCAAGGAGTTTGTACGGGCAAGGAGATCGCCTACTTCGTGAAGATCTACCCTAGTGAGGAAAGTCCTTCGTGGGCGATGGCCATGGTGGGATAGACAAGGTTGCTTCTTCGTGGACCCTTCATGGGTGGAGCCCTCCGTGGACTCGCGCAACCATTACCCTTCGTGGGTTGAAGTCTCCATCAACGTGGATGTACGATAGCACCACCTATCGGAACCACGCCAAAAATCTCCATGTCTACATTGTGTTTGCTCCCTCAAAACTCTTCCCTTTGCCTTCATGTGCAATGTTTTACATTCCACTGCTATACTCTTAGACTTGCATGTGCACGTTTTTTACTTCACTAGTGCTAATCTTCCAACACTTAAAATTGGGAAAAGGCTGGATTTTTATTTGGTTAAGTAGTCTAATTACCCCCCCCTCTAGACATACTTTTGATCCTACACCGAGAGGGCCCAGAGATACCTCTCGGATACACGGAGTGGAAAATCCTAATGTTGATCTATGCCAACCCAACAAATACCTTCGGAGACACCTGTAGATCATATTTATAATCACCCAGTTACGTTGTGATGTTTGATAGCACACAAGGTGTTCCTCTGGTATTCGGGAGTTGCATAATCTCATAGTCAGAGGAATATGTATAAGTCATGAAGAAAGCAATAGCAATAAAACTTAATGATCATTATGCTAAACTAACGGATGGGTATTGTCCATCACATCATTCTCCTAATGATGTGATCCCGTTCATCAAATGACAACACATTTCTATGTTTAAGAAACTTAACCATCTTTGATTAACGAGCTAGTCTAGTAGAGGCTTACTAGGGACACAGTCTTTTGTCTATGTATCCACACATGTATCAAGTTTCCGGTTAATACAATTCTAGCTTGAATAATAAGCATTTACCATGATATAAGGAAATATGAAATAACAACTTTATTATTGCCTCTAGAACATATTTCATTCATCATCGATCGACTCCTGTGTGCATCTAGAGTATTAAGTTCATCAGAATAGAGTAACACATTAAGTAAGATGATATGATGTAGCGGGATTAACTCAAGCAATATGATGAAAACACCATCTTGTTATCCTCGATGGCAAAAATACAATACGTGTCATTCCCTGGTGTCACTAGGATCGAGCACCGCAAGATTGAACCCAAAGCTAAGCACTTCTCCCATTGCAAGAAAAACCAATCTAGTTGGCCAAACCAAATCGATAGTTCGATGAGACTTGCAAAGATATCAAATCCTGCATATAAGAATTCAGAGGAGATTCAAATAATATTCATAGATAAGTTGATCATAAATCCACAATTCATTGGATCTCGGCAAACACACTGCAAAAGAGTAATACATCAAATAGATCTCCAAGAACATCGAGGAGAACATGGTATTGAGAATAAAAGAGAGAGAATAAGCCATCTAGCTACTACTATGGACCCGTAGGTCTATGGTAAACTACTCTTGCTTCATCGGAGAAGCAACGGTGTTGATGTTGAAGCCCTCCGTATCGAGTCCCCCTCCGGCAGGATGCCGGAAAAGGCTCCAAAATGGGATCTCACGGGTACAGAAGGTTGCAGTGGTGGAAAAGTGGTTACATGGCTCCCCTGGAAGTTTTCAGGGTATATGAGTATATATAGGAGGAACATTTAGGTTAGGAGGTCACCGAGGGGCCCACAAGGTTGGGGGCGCGCACTCCACCCTTGTTGTCGCCTCGTGGCTCTTCTGAATTGCACTCCAAGTCTCCCGGGTGTCTTCTGGTCCAGCAAAAATCATCGCGAAAGTTTCATTCCGTTTGGACTCCGTTTGTTATTCCTTTTCTGCGAAACTCTAAAACAAGGAAAAAACAGAAACTGGCACTGGGCTCTAGGTTAATAGGTTAGTCCAAAAAATCATATAAAATGGCATATTAATGCATATAAAACATCCAAAACAGATAATATAATAGCATGGAACAATCAAAAATTAAAGATACATTGGAGACGTATCAAGCATCCCCAAGCTTAATTACTACTCATCCTCAAGTAGGTAAATGATAAAAACAGAATTTTTGATGTGGAATGCTACCTAACATATTTATCCATGTAATTCTCTTTATTTTGGCATGAATGTTCAGGTCCGTAAGATTCAAAACAAATGTTTAATATTGACATAAAAACAATAATACTTCAAGCATACAAACAAAATAATTATGTCTTCTCGAAATAACATGGCCAAAGAAAGCTTATCCCTACAAAATCATATAGTCTGGCTATGCTTCATCTTCATCACACAAAATATTCAAATCATGCACAACCCCGATGACAAGCCAAGAAATTGTTGCATACTTTTGATGTTCTCAAACCTTTTCAACTTTCACGCAATACATGAGCGTGAGCCATGGACATAGCACTATAGGTGGAATAGACGGTGGTTGTGGAGAAGACAAAAAAGAAGGAGATAGTCTCACATCAACTAGGCATATCAACGGGCTATGGAGATGCCCATTAATAGATATCAATGTGAGTGAGTAGGGATTGCCATGCAACGGATGCACTAGAGCTATAAGTTTATGAAACTCAAAAAGAAACTAAGTGGGTGTGCATCCAACTCGCTTGCTCACGAAGACCTAGGGCATTTTGAGGAAGCCCATCATTGGAATATACAAGCCAAGTTCTATAATGAAAATTCCCACTAGTATATGAAAGTGATATCATAGGAGACTCTCTATCATGAAGATCATGGTGCTACTTTGAAGCAAAGTGTGGTAAAAGGATAGTAACATTGTCCCTTCTCTCTTTTCTCTCATTTTTTTGTTGGGCCTTCTCTCATTTTTTGGCCTCTTTTTTAATTTTTTTCGTTCGGGGTCTCATTGTAACGCCCGGGTAATCAAGCTACAGTAATTCCATGCTAATGGTGCCACGTCACCACGATTACTGTTGCTAATCTACCGTTAGTTCAAAACCGATTCAATTTCAAATTTAAAATAAAGTTAAATAATAAAAGTTTTCAAAAATTAAAACAAAAATGTTCGGAGCGTGCCAAAAATGGCATAGGTAATTATAGTAAAGAAAACACAAATTATAAAATACTTAAATGCCCTAAGTTCAATTAAAACAGTAAAAGAAAATAGATAAAAGAAAATTGTTAAAACAGAAAAACAAAAGACAAAACAAAAGAAATAAAAAATAAAACCTCCCTGGGCCGTGCCCCAACAGGGCCAACCCATCGGGCCGCCAGGCCGGCCCACCCCGCTGCCATAACCTTCCCCACTCCCCCCACTAGCCACCGACACCCCCACTCCTCTCCCACAAAATATCTCCTCCCCCCTCTCCCCCGATTGGATCGGGATCGAGAGGAGGAGGCCACCGACGCTGTCGCCCGTCGCCACCAGGAGCCCACACCGCCTCACCGGACTTCCCCACCGGTCTGCCTCCCCCTATGCACGTCGTCGCCGTCGTCCTCCCCAAGCACTGCTGCCACGTCCCTACTCCTCGAAGTGAGCCCGACTCCCCTCTCCTCGTCGCGTCGTCCTCGCGCCGTCCGCACCTCCCACGCTCTCCACGCTCGGTGCGTCTCGCTCGCACACGCACACGCGTGCTCGAGACCCGCCTCGCTGCGCCTCGTCCTTGTCCCTTCCGTGCGCGGCCTCCGTCGCCTCGTCCCCTACTCACCGGCCGCGACCTATAGAGCGCTGCCCCCGCTCCGCTACTGCAGCCTCACCGGCTCGTGCGCCCCGCCCCTCGCTGTCGTCGGGCCCCGGTCGCTCCTAGCCGCTCCAGGCGCGTCGCGTGTGCCCGCCCCGGCGCCCCTGAATGCGCCCACGGTCGTGCCCCCCGCTACCCGTATCCCTCTCTCATCCCGCACGCCGCGACCTCATCCTGCCCACGATCCCGCTGCTGCTGCCTCCCTCCTACGCCGGCGCGCTGCTCCTGCACCGCTCCGGCTCCGTCCCGCGCGCTCCACCCCGTGATCGACGCCCTGCCGCTGCTCGCCCGCCGCTCGCCGCCCTCCGCTCCCCACGCTCGCCGCTTGCCGCGGCCCGCATCGCGGTGCCCGCGCCGGCCGCCACCGCTCTGCTCGTCGGCGCGCCCGTTCCAGTGACGCCGCACCCATCGGTCGCCCACGCCCTCGCCCGCTAGCACGCCCGAACCGCTAGCCCCCCAGGGGCCTATGACAGGAGGGCCCTGCCTCCAGAACGGTTTAAACAAGGAACTAAAATATATATATATATATATATAATAACAATAATTAGTTAGTTAATTAATTAACTTAATTAATTCTGAGTAAATTAACTAATTAAGATTAATTAACCTAATGACTAAATAACCTAATTAACTAATGTTAATTAACTAAACAGAGTACGACAGGTGGGACCCACCTGTCAGATTGGTCTGGTCAACCCTTATTGAATGCTGACATCAGTATGACATCATGCTGATGTCATAAATCCAATTTAGAATTAATTTAAATAATTAATTAAATTCCAATAAATGATTTAAATCTTTAGAAAATCATATCTTTTAATCCGTAACTCGGACGGAAAAACTTTGTACATGAAAGTTGCTTAGAACGACAAGACAAATCCAGATACATAGCCCGTTCGTCCGACACGCATCCCTAGCATAGCAAACCCACAACTTTCCCACTCTGATTCATCTGCCGAAAACGTGAAACACCAGGGATAATTTCCCGGATGTTCCCCCCTTCACCGGTACCACCTCATATCGCGTTAGGGCACACCAAGCATCACGCTTTGTCATGTCATGCATCGTCATGCATATGTTTGCTCAATATTTATTGTTTCTTCCCCCCTCTTCTCTTGCTAGACACCGAGACCGACACCATTGCTACCCAGTACGACTACGGTGTTGACGACCCCTCTCTCTTGCCAGAGCAACCAGGCAAGCCCCCCCCTTGAATACCAGATATCGCCTATTCTTCTCTCTACTGCTTGCATTAGAGTAGTGTAGCATGTTACTGCTTTTCGTTAATCCTATTCTGATGCATAGCCTGTCATTGTTGCTACATCGGTTGATACCTTACCTGCAATCCTAAATGCTCAGTATAGGATGCTGGTTTATCATCAGTGGCCCTACATTCTTGTCTGTCTGCCATGCTATACTATCGGGCCATGATTACGTCGGGTGTTGATCATGGGTATATACAATACATATTGTATGAATTATGTTGTGACTAAAGTCGGGTCGGCTCATTGAGTACCCGTGGTTGATTCACGAATTGGGAGCTGGAAGGACATACTTTCCCGATGGCCCTCTGTGTGGATCTTTGTGGCGGAGCGACAGGGCAGGTTGAGACCACCCAGATGAGAGGTCGGCCTGGCCCTGGTCGGCATTCGCGGTGACTATAAGATAACACGCTTAATGAGATCTTGGTATTTGATTTGAGTCTGGCTACTGGCCTATACGCACTAACCATCTACGCGGGAATAGTTATGGGCACTCGACGTCGTGGTATCAGCCGAAGCCTTCGTGACGTCAGCGACTAAGCGGCGCGCGCCGGGTTGGACCGTGTAACGCAACTTGCTTTGTGATGGAGGTTGCTAGGTCTACTCACCGGTCGCGTACGGAACGTGCAGGTGTGCAATGGGCGATGGGCCCAGACCCCTGCGCGCATAGGATTTAGACCGGCGTGCTGACCTCTCTGTTGTGCCTAGGTAGGGCTGCGACGTGTTGATCTTCTGAGGCCAGGCATGACCCAGAAAAGTGTGTGCGGACAAAGGGGATCGAGCGTGTTGGGAAATGTGGTGCACCCCTGCAGGGAAGTTAATCTATTCGAATAGCCGTGATCTTCGGTAACAGGACGACTTGGAGTTGTACCTTGACCTTATGACAACTAGAACTGGATACTTAATAAAACACACCCTTCCAAGTGCCAGATACAACCGGTGATCGCTCTCTCACAGGGCAACAAGGGGAGGGTCATCGGTTAGGATTATGCTATGCGATGCTACTTGGTGAACTTACCATCTACTCTCTTCTTCTGCTGCAAGATGGAGGTTACCAGAAGCGTAGTCTTCGATAGGACTAGCTATCCCCCTCTTATTCCGACATTCTGCAGTTCAGTCCACATATGATACCCCTTTTCCATTTGATACCATTGCATACATATGTAGTGTAGCTCCTTGCTTGCGAGTACTTTGGATGAGTACTCACGGTTGCTTTGCTCCCTCTTTTCCCCCTTTCTATACCTGATTGCTACGACCAGACGATGGAGTCCAGGAGCCAGACACCACTGTCAATGACGACTACTACTATTCGGGAGGTGCCTACTACTACGTGCAGCCCGCTGACGACGACCAGGAGTATTTTAGGAGGATCCCAGGCAGGAGGCATGCGCCTCTTTCGATCTGTATCCCAGTTTGTGTTAGCCTTCTTAAGGCAAACTTGTTTAACTTATGTCTGTACTCGGATATTGTTGCTTCCGCTGAATCGTCTATGATCGAGCTCTTGTATTCGAGCCCTCGAGGCCCATGGCTTGTAATATGATGCTTGTATGACTTATTTTATTTGTAGAGTTGTGTTGTGATATCTTCCCGTGAGTCCCTGATCTTGATCGTACATGTTTGCGTGTATGATTAGTGTACGGTCAAATCGGGGGCGTCACAGGTTGGTATCAGAGCCGGCTGCCTGTAGGAATCCCCCTTCCACACTCCTTGGCTGAAGTCGAGTCTAGACATTACCAAACTTTTTACTAACATGGCTGTGTGTCTTACGGGCCCACGTTGCCATTGGGTGGTATTATGATCTTTTACTCCTCGATCCTTACTCTGGGACTCTGAACTCTCTTCTACTCGGGTTAAACGATTTTACTAACTTTAACATTAGGATCTCGTGACCACATTCACCCCAAAGTTGGATAATCCCTACATATTCTTTAGAGTAGTATATTCAACATTATCCACACTGTCAATTGACTCCTTTGAAACATCTTTGTTTTCAGATGGAACCCACGAGACAGGTCGTGCGCCACACGATGGCCATTGGTGCCTCAGGATCACCTGCTGCCTTGGTTGAGATGATGACCTATCTGGGTTATCGCTGGCATCCTGAGTACACCGTCTATGAGGAGTACCAGGACTTCAACCAGGAGCAGTACCGTGCCATCGTCCACCTCTACTCTCGAGAGTATGACTCCACTACCGTTCTGCACACTGCTCATGGTGTTGGAGTGACTATCGACATGGCGGTCCATAATGCTGCTTATGCTGCTCTGACATGTCTTCGTGGAGATTACCGGGAGTTGGACACCTCCCCCTTCAGGCACATTGCTATCGCATCCGATGTTGGTGCGGAGGGATACTACACTGCTGCCTACTCCACTGCCACTTGAGAGCCCTTCTACCATCAAAACCTGGTTCTGCATGTGGATGGGCTGGATAGAGCTAACCAAGCTCTTCGCCACAAGTTGTACACTACCCGTCAGCACCTGTACCGTGCTCTGACGCTGTTGCACCCCTCTGTCCGATCTGGTGATCTGTCGCGTTCTGCGATCTACCCTGCCAGGACCGTGATGCCCTAGGGTGTCGGCAGGCCAGATGTGGGAGGCTACTCTCCCGCACATGGTCCTCTCCTGCCACCTGCACATCGGGTTCCGCACCAGAGTATCCGCGGACCCCAGGCTACTCGCGTGGAGATCTTCCCTTCGCGTCACTACCAGTTGTCAGGCTACACCTACCTCCACAGTTCCTCCTAGGACTGATATAGGCTTGCTTGTTAGTGTTAGATGCGTTCGCCGCGAGCCTGCGTGCCGCCTATGATGTTCCTAGTCTGTGTACTGGACTCTGTGTACCGAACTCTATGCATGATCTCTTTTGTAAGCTATGCCAAGTACTAAGTAGTATCTATCTTGTTCCTTTCATTATGCATGTTTCATCATGAATGATTCTTGTCCTTGCAATTTCTCAATGCTGAACTACCCATGTTATATATTAGCAGGATGGTTAGACCAGGTGGTCATGGTCATGGTGACCCTCCCCCACCCCCGCCTGAGTACATGGCTGGGATGATGCAACCGTTTGAGCTGAATCGCCAGTTTATGGAGAATATTATGGCTCAGTTTCCTCGCCCTAATATGAACCAGCAGCCAACCCAAGTGAATCTGCAGGATTTCATGCGCCTACACCCAACCATGTATCGCAGCTCAACTCAGCCTCTGGATGCTGATGACTAGCTCCGTGACATCACCTATGAGATGGAGTCGGCTGATGTAGCCCCTGCTAGCTATGTCACCTTTGCTTCCTTCTTCCTGAAAGGACCCGCTGCTCAATGGTGGGACAGCCACAGGCGTACTCTACCGGTTGGAACAATCATCACCTGGCCAGACTTCCAAGCTGCTTTCCGTGCTCGCTTCATTCCTCAGGGAGTCATGGACCGTAAGAAGCGTGAGTTCCGCAACCTCACCCAGGGCAACAAAACTGTGGAGCTTATCAGCGGGAGTTTCTGGACTTGTCCCGCTATGCTGAAGAAGACATTGCAACTAATGCACGTAGACAGGAGAAGTTCCGTGATGGCCTTCAAGCTGATATCAAGCTCGCACTTCTAGTGCACGACTTTGTCGATTTCGCCACCTTGGTAAACAAGGCCATCAATGTCGAAACTGGTCTGCAGGAACACCAGAGCTCTCACAGGCGCAATCGTGACATGGGCTCATCTTCGGGCCCGTCCTCGCATAAGTGTAGGATATGGATTCCCAACAGCATGTATCAACCAACTGCACCTGCTCCAAGGCAGTCCTATGCTGCACCGCGTCTGCCTCCCCCACCAACTAGGCAGCCAAAACTTCCAGCTCCACCACCCCGAGCTCCTGTTCCCACTACCAAAAATAGTCTGTGCTACAAGTGTGGCCAACTAGGTCACCTCGCCACGAACTTCTTTCAGAACCAGAATCAACTAGCCCTTCCTGCAGCTGGTCCTGGAAACAACCAGCCTCGCAACAACAATGCCAGGTCTTATGGTCGTGTTCATGCCAACCACGTTGATCTTAATGAAGCTCAAGACCAGCCTGCTACAGTGATGGGTACACTCCTCGTAAATTCAGTACCTGCATCAGTTTATTCGATTCAGGAGCATCGCATTCATTCATGTCAGAAGATTTTGCATACAAGCACGACGTTAAATGTGAGGAGATGAACACTCCGGTAGTGGTAAAAACCACTGTGGGACAATGTCAAACCTCACTGGTTAGCATCGACATCCCCGTGGAAATCGAAGGGCTGGAATTCTATGCCTCTCCCATTATCCTGAAGTCGTCTAACATTGACCTCATTTTGGGGATAGATTGGTTGAAAGCGCATACTTCTTCTATAGTTTGCGCCACTAAGGTCGTCCATCTGCTACATCCTTCCGACGAAATAGTAACTTACCAGGCTCATCTAGTTCAGAATGCCGAGGCACGACTTTATGCCTTGAATGCATTGAACGCTGCACCACTCGAGGGAATTGAAAACATTCCCGTCGTTCGTGAATTCCAAGACGTCTTTCTGGAAGAACTTCCAGGGATTCCCCCTGCTAGAGTTGTCGAATTCATCATCGACTTGAAACCAGGCACCACTCCTATAGCCAAACGACCCTACAAGATGTCGCCGCATGAACTCATTGAGCTTAAGGAGGAAATCAACAAATCTCTTGTCAAAAGTTTCATTCGCCCTAGTTGCTCTCCTTGGGGAGCACCTTCTCTCTTTGTTAAGAAGAAGGATGGGACGAACCGATTAGTCCAAGACTACCATCCTATAAACCAAGCTACCATTCAAAATAAATATCCTCTTCCTCGGATCAATGATCTTTATGACCAACTGGCTGGTTCATCAGTGTTCTCCAAACTTGACTTGAGGTTGGGTTACCACCAGATCCGTGTTCGTGAAGAGGATATCCCAAAGACCGCCTTCGTGACTCGGTATGGGTCATACGAGTACACCGTCATGTCATCGCCTTAACGAATGCTCCCGCCACCTTCCCTCATCCGATGAACTATATATTCATGGATTACTCGACAAGTTCGTCGTGGTTTATCTGGATGATATCCTTGTATTTTCTAAGAACAAAGAAGAACATGTTGGACATCTTTGTCTTGTGTTGGAAAAGCTTCGAGAGCACCAAATCTATGCTAAGTATTCCAAGTGTGAATTCTGGCTCCCCGAAGTAACCTATCTTGGGCATGTCATCTCCAAGGATGGTATTGCCGTCAACCCTGAACGAGTTCAGGCTATTCTCGATTGGACTCCTCTGAAGAATGTCAAGCAAGTCCGAAGTTTTCTCTGTCTCGTCGGCTATTGCCATCGATTCATCGAGAACTTCTCCAATATTGCCAGGCCTCTGACTAATCTGTTGCATAAGGGTGTCTAGTTCAAATGGACAGACAAGTGTCAGGAAAGTTTCCAGGCGCTCAAAGACAAGTCAACTTCTGCCCCAGTGCTTGCTCCACCTGATACTAAGAAGGACTTCGTCATTTACTTCGACGCTTCCCGTGGAGGATTAGGCTGTGTCCTAATGCAAGAGCGCAGAGTGATTGCTTATGCCTCTCGTCAATTGCGCCCTCATGAAGAAAACTACCCAGTTCAAGACCTCGAGCTTGCTGCTGTCATTCATGCACTGAAGCAGTGGCGACATTACCTTCTCGGTAATCGTTGCGAGATCATCACCGACCACCAAAGTCTGAAGTATCTGTTTACCCAGCCAGATCTGAACCTCCGTCAGCAGAGATGGATGGAGACTATTGTAGACTTTGATGTGGGTATATCCTATACCCCCGCCAAGGCTAATGTAATGGATGATGCCTTGAGCCGCAAGTCTTACTACAACCACCTCCAGGTTCACAAAGTTCAGCCCTCGCTTGTCGAAGAATTTAGAAAGCTGAACCTTCATATTGTTCCTCCTGGAGCACTCGCCCCCCCTCCCCCAGAGTTTCAGAAGATGAATCTTCGTGTTGTTACTAAGGGTTCTCTAAATACCCTGGCTGTTGTACCAGATCTCGTAGATGGTATAAAGACTATTCAAGGTTATGACTTAGAAGTCCATAAGATTAAACGCCATCTAGAAGAAGGAAAGCCCTCATTTTTCACTATCGCCGATGATGGCGCCTTGTACTTCAAAGGCCGCCTACTGGTACCAAGTTCGAGGAAAAACCTGTATCAGACTAAAAAGGTTATGTAAGAAGCTCATGATACGCCTTTGTCTATTCATCCCAGTAGTACAAAGATGTACCAGGACATCCGTCAGAGATTCTGGTGGTCTAATATGAAGCAGTACATTGCTCATTATGTTGCTGAGTGTGACGTTTGCCATCGTATCAAAGCTGAACATCAAAGGCCTGCTGGAACTCTGCAACCTATCTCTATTCTTGAATGGAAATGGGACCATGTTGAAATGGATTTTGTCACTGGGTTTCCCAAATCGCAGAAAGGTAATGATGCTATTCTTGTCGTCATTGACCGGCTTTCTAAAGTTGCACATTTTCTGGCAGTTAGAGAAACAATCACTACTAGTCAGCTTGCGACTCTCTACATGTCCAGAATTGTTTCACTTCATGGTATTCCACTGGTTATCAGTTCAGACCGTGGCAGCTTGTTTACTTCAAGATTTTGGGCAAGTTTCCAAGAAGCTATGGGAAATCATCTATCATTCAGTACTGCGTTTCATCCTCAATCACAAGGTCAAGTTGAACGTGTCAACCAAGTTCTCGAAGACATGTTCGATCTTGTGTAATTTCCTTCGGCAAGAAATGGGACGAATCTCTTCCATATGCCGAGTTCTCTTATAATAATAGCTATCAAGCTAGTCTGAAGATGTCCCCCTTCGAAGTGCTATATGGACGAAAGTGTCGGACCCCTCTGAATTGGTCAGAAATTGGGCAACGTCCACTCTTCGGTCCGGATATTATCCAACATGCCGAAGAACAAGTTCGCATTATTCGCGAGAATCTCAAGACTTCTCAATCACGTCAGAAAAGTCAGTATGACCGTCATCACCAAGACATGGTCTATCAACCTGGCGAAAAGGCTTATCTTCGAGTTACACCAATGAAGGGTGATCACCGCTTCGGGATCAAGGGTAAGCTAGCTCCTCGCTATATCGGTCCCTTCACTATTCTCGAAAGGTGTGGAAAAGTGGCATATCAACTGGAGCTTCCGCCGAACCTTTCCTAGGTTCACGATGTGTTCCACGTGTCACAACTCGGACGCTGCTTCAAGGACCCAATCCGAGTAGTGGATCATGAAGTGCTCGAATTGCAACAGGACCTCTCCTACAAAGAGCATCCGGTCCGCATTCTCGACCAAGCTGGACACCGCACATGTCAGAAAGCGATCAAATTCCTCAAGGTCTAGTGGTCGCATTACTCTGAAGATGAATACCCCGCACTGTTTCCTTCTATCTAAAATCTTGGGACTAGATTTCTTGTAGTGGAGGAGTTTTGTAACGCCCGGGTAATCAAGCTACAGTAATTCCACGCTAATGGTGCCACGTCACCACGGTTACCCTTGCTAATCTACCGTTAGTTCAAAACCGATTCAATTTCAAATTTAAAATAAAGTTAAATAATAAAAGTTTTCAAAAATTAAAACAAAAATGTTCAGAGCGTGCCAAAAATGGCATAGGTAATTATAGTAAATAAAACACAAATTATAAAATACTTAAATGCCCTAAGTTGAATTAAAACAGTACAAGCAAATAGATAAAAGAAAAATGTTAAAAACAGAAAAACAAAAGACAAAACAAAAAAAAATATAAAAGAAAACACCCCTGGGCCGTGGCCCAACTGGGCCAACCCACCGGGCCGCCAGGCCGGCCCACCCCGCCGCCATAACCTTCCGCACTCCCCCCACTAGCCACCGACACCCCCCACTCCTCTCCCACAAAATATCTCCTTCCCGCCTCTCCCTCGATTGGATCGGGATCGAGAGGAGGAGGCCACTGACGCCGTCGCCCGTCGCCGCCAGGAGCCCACGCCGCCTCGCCGGACTTCCCCACCGGTCTGCCTCCCCCCTATGCACGTCGTCGTCGTCGTCCTCCCCAAGCACCGCTGCCACGTCCCTACTCCTCGTAGTGAGCCCGACTCCCCTCTCCTCGCCGCGCTCGTCCCACGCTCGCAACCGCGCCGTCCTCGTGCCGTACGCACCTCCCACGCTTGCCACGCTCGGTGCGTCTCGCGCGCACACGCACACGCGTTCTCGAGCCCCGCCTCGCTGCGCCTCGCCCTTGTCCCTTCCGTACGCGGCCGCCGTCGCCTCGTCCCCTGCTCACCGGCCGCGACCTATAGCGCGCTGCCCCCGCTCCGCTACTGCAGCCTCGCCGGCTCGCGCGCCCCGCCCCTCGCTGTCGTCATGCCTCAGTTGCTCCTAGCCGCTCCGGGCGTGTCGCGTGTGCCCGCCCCGGCGCCCCTGAACGCGCCCACGATCATGCCCCCCCCACTACCCGTATCCCTCTCTCATCCCGCACACCGTGACCTCGTCCCGTCCGCGATCCCGCTGCAGCTGCCTCCCTCCTGCGCCGGCGCGTTGTTCCTGCACCGCTCCAGCTCCGTCCCTTGCGCTCCACCCCGCGATCGACGCCCTGCCGCTGCATGCTCGCCCGCCGCCCAGCTCCGGCCTCCATCGCCGCGCTCCGCTCCCCACGCTCCCCACGCTCGCCGCTTGCCGCGGCCCACATCGCGGTGCCTGCGCCGGCCGCGGCCGCTCTGCTCGTCAGCGCGCCCGTTCGGGTGACGCCGCGCCCATCGGGCGCCCACGCCCGAACCGCTAGCCCCCCAGGGGCCTATGACAGGAGGGTCCCGCCTCCAAAACGGTTTAAAAAAGGAATTAAAAATATATATATATATATATATATATATATAATTAATAATAAAATAAATAATTAATTAATTCTGATTAAATTAACTAATTAAGATTAATTAACCTAATGACTAATAACGTAATTAACTACTGTTAATTAACTAAACAGAGTATGACAGGTGGGACCCACCTGTCAGATTGGTCTGGTCAACCCTTGTTGAATGCTGACGTTAGCATGACATCATGCTGATGTCATAAATCCAATTTTGAATGAATTTAAATAATTAATTAAATTCCAATAAATGATTTAAATCTTTAGAAAATCATATCTTTTAATCCGTAACTCGGATGGAAAAACTTTGTACATGAAAGTTGCTCAGAACGACGAGACG
Organism: Triticum urartu; assembly: GCF_056163025.1. Lineage (NCBI taxonomy): Eukaryota > Viridiplantae > Streptophyta > Magnoliopsida > Poales > Poaceae > Triticum > Triticum urartu. The sequence continues at coordinate 168,211,585 of NC_141876.1, read as the reverse complement.
AATCCGGATACGCAGCCCGTTCGTCCGCCATGTATCCCTAGCATAGCGAACACACAACTTTCTCACTCCGATTCATCTGTCCGAAAACGCGAAACACCGGGGATAATTTCCCGGATGTTCCCCCCCCTTCACCGGTACCACCTCATACCGCGTTAGGGCACACCTAGCGTCACGCTTTGTCATGTCATGCATCGTTATGCATCTGTTTGCTCAATATTTATTGTTTCTTCCCCCCTCTTCTCTCACTAGACACCGAGACCAACGCCGCTGCTACCCAGTACGACTACGGTGTTGATGACCCTCTCTCTTGCCAGAGCAACCAGGCAAGCCCCCCCCCTTGATCACCATATATCGCCTATTCTTCTCTCTACTGCTTGCATTAGAGTAGTGTAGCATGTTACTGCTTTCCGTAAATCCTATTCTGATGCATAGCCTGTCATTGTTGCTACCTCGGTTGATACCTTACCTGCAATCCTAAATTCTTAGTATAGGATTCTAGTTTATCATCAGTGGCCCTACATTCTTGTCTGTCTGCCATGATATACTATCGGGTCGTGATCACGTCGGGTGTTGATCACGGGTATATAGAATACATATTGTATGAATTATGTTGTGACTAAAGTCGGGTCGGCTCGTTGAGTACCCGCGGTTGATTCACGAATTGGGGGCTGGAAGGACATACTTTCCCGACGGCCCTCTATGTGGATCTTTGTGGCGGAGCGACAGGGCAGGTTCAGACCACCCAGATGAGAGGCGGGCCTGGCCCTGGTCGGCGTTCGTGGTGACTTCAAGATAACAGCTTAACGAGATCTTGGTATTTGATCTGAGTCTGGCTACTTGCCTATACGCACTAACCATCTACGCGGGAACAGTTATGGGCACTCGACGTCGTGGTATGAGTCGAAGCCTTCGTGACATCAGCGATGGAGCAGCGCGCGCCGGGTTGGACCGCGTAATGCAACTTCCTTTGTAATGGAGGTTGCTAGGTCTGCTCACCGGCCGCGTACGCAACGTGCAGGTGTGCAATGGGCGATGGGCCCAGACCCCTACGCGCATAGGATTTAGACCGGCGTGCTGACCTCTCTGTTGTGCCTAGGTAGGGTTGCGACGTGTTGATCTTCCGAGGCCGGGCATGACCCAGAAAAGTTTGTCCGGGCAAAGGGGATCGATCGTGTTGGGAAATGTGGTGCACCCCTGCAGGGAAGTTAATCTATTCGAATAGCCGTGATCTTCGGTAACAGGACGACTTGGAGTTGTACCTTGACCTTATGACAACTAGAACCAGATACTTAATAAAACACACCCTTCCAAGTGCCAGATACAACCGGTGATCACTCTCTCATAGGGCAACGAGGGGAGGGTCATCAGTTAGGATTATGCTATGCGATGCTACTTGGTGAACTTACCATCTACTCTCTTCTGCTGCTGCAAGATGGAGGTTACCAGAAGCGTAGTCTTCGATAGAACTAGCTATCCCCCTCTTATTCCGGCATTCTGCAGTTCAGTCCACATATGATACCCCTTTTCTGTTTGATACCAATGCATACATATGTAGTGTAGCTCCTTGCTTGCGAGTACTTTGGATGAGTACTCACGGTTTCTTTGCTCCCTCTTTTCCCCCTTTCTATACCCGATTGCTGCGACCAGACAATGGAGTCCAGGACCCAGACGCCACTGTCGATGATGACTACTACTACTTGGGAGGTGCCTACTACTACGTGCAGCCCGCTGACGATGACCAGGAGTAGTTTGGGAGGATCCCAGGCAGGAGGCCTGCGCCTCTTTCGATCTGTATCCCAGTTTATGTTAGCCTTCTTAAGGCAAACTTGTTTAACTTATGTCTATACTCAGGTATTGTTGCTTCCGCTGACTCGTCTATGATCGAGCTCTTGTATTCGAGCCCTCGAGGCCCCTGGCTTGTAATATGATGCTTGTATGACTTACTTTATTTGTAGAGTTGTGTTGTGATATCTTCCCGTGAGTCCCTGATATTGATCGTACACGTTTGCGTGTATGATTAGTGTATGGTCAAATCGGGGGCGTCACACTCATCCCGACTTGTGGGGGAATCATAGTCTCCATCATCCTGTACTCACATGGGACAACGCTCTAATAATGAAGATCATCACACTTTTATTTACTTGCAACTCAAAAATTACAACTTGATACTTAGAACAAAATATGACTCTATGTGAATGCCTCCGGCGGTGTACCGGGATGTGCAATGAATCAAGAGCGACATGTATAAAAATGATGAACGGTTGCTTTTCCACAAATACGATGTCAACTACATGATCATGCAAAGCAGTATGACAGTGATGGAGCGTGTCATCATAAACGGAAGGGTGGAAAATTGCATGGCAATATATCTCAGTATGGCTATGGAAATGCCATAATAGGTAGGTATGGTGGCTGTTTTGAGGAAGGATATGTGGGGGGTTTATGGTACCGGCGAATGTTGTGCGGTACTAGAGAGGCCAGAAATGGCGAAAAGGTGAGAGTGCGTATAATCCATGGACTCAACATTAGTCATAAAGAACTCACATACTTACTGCAAAAATCTATTAGTCATCGAAACAAAGTACTATGCGCATGCTCCTAGGGGGATAGATTGGTAGGAAAAGACCATCGCTCGTCCCCGACCGCCACTCATAAGGAAGACAATCAATAAATAAATCATGCTCTGGTTTGATCACATAACGGTTCACCATACGTGCATGCTACGGGACTCACAAACTTTAACACAACTATTTCTGAAATTCACAACTACTCACTAGCATGACTCTAATATCACCATCTTCATATCTCAAAACATTCATAAGGAATCAAACTTCTAATAGTATTCAATGCACCTGATATGAAATTTTTATTATATCCCTCTTGGATGCCTATCATATTAGGACTAATTTTATAACCAAAGAAAATTACCATGCTGTTCTGAATACTCTCAAAATAATATAAGTGAAGTACGAGAGTTCATTAATTTCTATAAAATAAAACCACTGCCGTGCTCTAAAAAGATATAAGTGAAGCACTAGAGCAATTTTGCCTAGCTCAAAAGATATAAGTGAAGCACACAGAGCATTCTAATAAATCAAAAGGTGTGTGCAGAAAGGATGATTGTGTCAAACTAAAAATAAAAGACTCAAACCATACAAGACGCTCCAAGCAAAAAACACATCATGTGGTGAACAAAAATATAGCCTCAAGTAAAGTTACCGATAGACGAAGACGAAAGACGGGGTGCCTTCCCGGGGCATCCCCAAGCTTAGGCTCTTTGGCCTCCTTGAATATTAACTTGGGGTGCCTTGGGTATCCACAAGCTTAGGCTCTTTCCACTCCTTATTCCATAGTCCGTCAAATCCTTACCCAAAACTTCAAAACTTCACAACACAAAACTTCAACAGAAAATATCATAAGCTCCGCTAGTATAAGAAAATAAATCACCACTTTTGGTACTGTTGTGAAATCATTCTTTATTTATATTGGTGTAATATATACTGTATTCCAACTTTCCCATGGTTCATACCCCCCGATACTAGCCATAGATTCTTCAAAATAGGCAAACAACACGCGAAAAACAGAATCTGTCAAAAACAGAACAGTCTGTAGCAATCTGGATATTTAGAATACTTCTGTAGCTCCAAAAATCCTGATAAATTAGGATGTCCTAGAAATTTTTTTTATTAATCCTCTTAAGAAAGAATCAGTATTTTATCTCACTTCTGTTAAAAATGGAAACTAATCTCCTGGGCGCAAAAGTTTCTGTTTTTTAGCAGGATCAAATCAACTATCAGCGTAAGCTATCTCAAAGGTCTTACTTGGCACAAACACTAATTAAAACATAAAACCACATCTAACCAGAGGCTAGATGAAATGTTTATTGCAAAATAGAACCTAAAGAGCAAAAACAAAAATAAAATTGGTTTTCCTCCCAACAAGCGCTATTGTTTAATGCCCCGAGCTAGGCATAAAAACATGAATAGATCTAAGTATTGTCATCTTTGGCATGCAATCCATAAGTGGCTCTCATAATATAATCATAAGGAAATTTAATTTTATTTCTTGGAAAGTGTTCCATGCCTTTCCTTAACGGAAATTGAAATATAATGTTTCCTTCTTACATATCAATAATTGCACCATGTTAGGAACATAGCATGCAATTTCAAAAAATTCCTACGATCACGCAAGATCTATCTAGGAGATGCATAGCAACGAGAGGGGGAGAGTGTGTCCATGTACCCTCGTAGACTGAAAGCGGAAGCGTTAGGTTAACACGGTTGATGTAGTCAAACGTCTTCACGATCCAACCAATCTAGTACTGAACATACGTCACCTCCGAGTTCAGCACACGTTCAGCTCGATGACGTCCCTCGAACTCTTGATCTAGCAGAGGGTCGAGGGAGAGTTCTGTCAGCACGACGGCATGGTGACAGTGATTTGATCCGCGCAGGGCTTCGCCTAAGCACTACGACACTATGACTGGAGGAGTAAACTATGGAGCGGGGCACCGCACATGGCTAAGAGAACAATTGATGTGCTATGGGGTGCCCCCTGCCCCCGTATATAAAGGAGGGGAGGAGGAGGCGGCCGGCCAGGAGCAGCGTGCCATGGGGGAGTCCTACTAGGACTCCACTCCTAGTAGGATTCGCTCCCCCTTTTCCTTTCTTCACCGGAGGGGAAAAGGGGGGAGGAGGAGAGGAGAGGGAAAGGGGGCGTCACCCCCTCCCCTAGTCCAATTCGGACTACCATGGGGGGCGTGGCCACCCCTTGCGGCCCTCCTCTTCCTCCATTAAGGCCCATCTAGGCCCAATACTTCCCCAGGGGGTTCCGGTAACCCCTCGGTACTCCGGTAAAATACCTGAACCACTCGAAACCATTCTGATGTCCGAATACTACCTTCCAATATAAGAATCGTTACCTCTTGACCATTTCGAGACTCCTTGTCATGTTCGTGATCTCATCTGGGACTCTAAAAAAACTTCGATCACCAAAAACACATAACTCATAATACAAATCATCATCGAATGTTAAGTGTGCGGACCCTACGGGTTCGAGAGCTATGTAGACATGACCGAGACATATCTCCTATCAATAACCAATAGCAGAACCTGGATGCTCATATTGGTTCCTACATATTCTACGAAGATCTTTATCGGTCAAACCGCAATAACAAAATACGTTATTCCCTTTGTCATCCGTATGTTACTTGCCCGAGATTCGATCGTCGGTATCATCATACCTAGTTCAATCTCGTTACCGGCAAGTCTCTTTACTCGTTCCGTAGTGCATCATCCCATAACTAACTCATTAGTTACATTCCTTGCAAGGCTTATAGTGATGTGCATTACCGAGAGGGCCCAGAGATACCTCTCCTATACTCGGAGTGACAAATCCTAATCTTGATCTATGCCAACCCAACAAACACCTTCAGAGACACCTGTAGAGCATCTTTATAATCACCCAGTTACGTTGTGACGTTTGATAGCACACAAGGTGTTCCACCAGTATTCGGGAGTTGCATAATCTCATAGTCGGAGGAATACGTATAAGTCATGAAGAAAGCAATAGCAATAAAACTTAACGATCATTATGCTAAGCTAACAGATGGGTCTTGCTCATCACATCATTCTCCTAATGATGTGATCCCGTTCATCAAATGACAACACATGTCTATGGTCAGGAAACTTAACCATCTTTGATTAACGAGCTAGTCTAGTAGATGCATACTAGGGACACTTTAGTTTGTTCTATGTATTCACACATGCACTAAGTTTCCGGTTAATACAATTTTAGCATGAATAATAATCATTTATCATGACATAAGGAAATATAAATAAAAACTTTATTATTGCCTCTAGCGCATATTTCCTTCAGTCTCCCACTTGCACAAGAGTCAACAATCTAGATTACATAGTAATGATTCTAACACCCATGGAGTCTTGGTGTTGATCATGTTATGCTCGTGGAAGAGGCCTAGTCAACTGGTCTACAACATTCAGATCCGTATATATTTTGCAAATCTCTATGTCTCCCTCCTTGACTTGATCGTGGATGAAATTGAAGCGTCTCTTGATGTGTGCGGTTCTCTTGTGAAATCTGGATTCCTTCGCTAAGGCAATTGCTCCAGTATTGTCACAAAAGATATTCATTGGACCCGATGCACTAGGTATTACACCTAGATCAGATATGAACTCCTTCATTTGCTGCTTCCGAAGCAACTATGTACTCCGCTTGACACCTAGATCCCGCCACGATGCTCTGCTTGGAACTACACCAACATAAAGCTCCACCATTGAATATAAATACGTATCGGTTTGTGACTTAGAGTCATCCGGACCAGTGTCAAAGCTTGCATAGACATAACCATTTATGACAAGCTCTTTGTCACCTCAGTAAACGAGAAACATATCCTTAGTCGTTTTTAGGTATTTCAGGATGTTCTTGACCGTTGTCCAGTGATCCACTCCTAGATTACTTTGGTACCTCGCTGCTAAACTTATAGCAAAGCACACATCAGGTCGGGTACACAGCATTGCATACATGATAGAACCTGTGGCTGAGGCATAGGGAATGACTTTCATTTTCTCTCTATCTTCTGCAGTGGTCGGACATTGAGTCTGACTAAACTTCACACCTTGTAACATAGGCAAGAACCCTTTCTTTGACTGATCCATTTTGAACTTCTTCAAAACTTTATCAAGGTATGTGCTTTGTGAAAGTCTAATTAAGCGTCTTGATATATCTTTATAGATCTTGATGCCCAATATATAAGTATATTCACCAAGTTCTTTCATTGAAAAAAATCTTATTCAAGTATCCTTTTATGCTATCCAGAATTCTGTATTATTTCCAATCAACAATATGTCATCCACATATAATATTAGAAATGCTACAGATCTCCCACTCACTTTATTGTAAATACAGGCTTCTCCAAAAGTCTGTATAAAACCATATGCTTTGATCACACTATCAAAGCGTATATTTCAACTCCGAGATGCTTGCACCAGTCCATAAATGGATCGCTGGAGCTTGCACACTTTGTTAGCACCTTTAGGATCGACAAAACCTTCTGGTTGCATCATATAAAATTCTTCTTTAATAAATCCATTAAGAAATGCAGTTTTGACATCCATTTGCCCAATTTCATAATCATAAAATGCGGCAATTGCTAACATGATTCGGATAGAATTAAGCATCGCTATGGGTGAGAAGGTCTCATCGTAGTCAACTCCTTGAACTTGTCAAAAACCTTTTGCAACAAGTCGAACTTTGTAGACAGTAACATTACCGTCAGCGCCAGTCTCCCTCTTGAAGATCCATTTATTTTCTATGGGCTGCGAATCATCGGGCAAGTGAAACAATGTCCACACTTTGTTCTCATACATGGATCCCATCTCAGATTTCATGGCCTCAAGCCATTTCACATAATCTGGGCTCATCATCGCTTCCTCATAGTTCGTAGGTTCTTCATGGTTTAGTAACATGACTTCCAGAACAGGATTACCGTACCACTCTGGTGTGGATCGTACTCTGGTTGACCTACGAGTTTGGTAGTAACTCGATCTGAAGTTTCATGATCATCATCATTAGCTTCCTCACTGATTGGTGTAGGAATCATTGGAACTCATTTTTGTGATGAACTACTTCCCCATTCAGGAGAAGGTACAATTACCTCATCAAGTTGTACTTCCCTCCCACTCACTTTCGTCGAGAGAAACTCCTTCTCAAGAAAGGATCCATTCTTAGCAATGAATATCTTGCCTTCGGATCTATGATGGAAGGTGTACCCAACAGTTTCCTTTGGGTATCCTATGAAGACGCATTTCTCCGATTTGGGTTCGAGCTTATCAGGTTGAAGCTTTTTCACATAAGCATCACAACCCCAAACTTTAAGAAACGACAATTTAGGTTTCTTGCCAAACCACAGTTCGTATGGTGTCGTCTCAACGAATTTAGATGGTGCCCTAATTAACGTGAATGCAATCGTCTCTAAAGCATAACTCCAAAACAATAGTGGTAAATCAGTAAGAGACATCATAGATCACACCATATCTAATAAAGTACGGTTACGACGTTCGAACACACCATTACGCTATGGTGTTCTAGGTGGCGTGAGTTGCAAAATTATTCCACATTGTTTCCAATGAAGACCAAACTAGTAACTCAAATATTCACCTCCACGATCAAATCATAGAAACTTTATTTTCTTGTTACGATGATTTTCCACTTCACCCTGAAATTCTTTGAACTTTTCAAATGTTTCAGACTTATGTTTCATTAAGTATATATACCCATATCTGCTGTAACGCCCCGAGACCGATGCGCTAGGTGTCTCCCAGTTATTCGTCGTCGTAGCCATGTTATTTGTTTGCGTGTTGCATTTTGCCATGTCATCATCCGCATTGCATCATCATGTCTTCAAAACTTGCATACGTCCGGGTCTCCCAGTTCTTTCCGTTGTCCGTTCTGAGCCCAGACACACTCGCGCGCGCCCGCGTTACGTCCGAAATAGTATTTTATAAGTGGCATAAATGTGTTCGCGGAATGGGATGAAAGTTGGCGTGCGATGTTGTTATGTTCTCAGTAAGCCGCTTGCCAAGTTTCATCGCATTCGGAGTTCGTTTGATGCCCCAATGGATAACTATAGCGGCAATATAGCTGGTCTTTTCATTGGATGTTTTCGGTCTCCGGAAACCATACTAGGCTGCATTTCTCCCCTCTCCTCATAGCCCAAGGCCTCTCTTCACGGCCCACTCCCACTCTAAACCAGCCCACCAAACCTACCCTCCTCGCATCCGGAACCGTCCGATCATGACCGGAGGGCTCTGAGTCGGCCTCAACCCACCAAACCCTAGCCCCCCTTTTACTATTTAAACACCCACATGCCATTTTAGGCACCCCTAACCTACCCCTAGTCTCCCCTAAGCTCCAACCGCCGCATCCTCCTCGAGAATCGCGCCGCCAGCCACGGCCAACCTCCTCCACCTCAAATTCCGGCACAACCACCTCATCCCCACCACTTGTTGCCTCCTGATTGGCCGAGCCACCTCCTGAGCGCCCCGTAGCCAACCAGGGTCGGCCACGTGGCCCCTGCCCGCTCCCCTCCGTCGCGGCCCTGCGAAGCCCGCGGGAGGTCTGCCCGGGCTCGACCGCGTCGTTCCTCACAGCTGCATCGCCCCCGAGCTCCAAATCGGGAGAGGAGCTCCTGATCTAGAGCCCTCACAACCTCGCCGCCGACGATCACCAACAGGACCCCACGACCTCCTCCGCCCTCTCCTTTCTAGCCTGCCTCGGCGACCGACCCGCGGGTCCAAGCACCATCTCCCTGATGCCTCCTCTTTCCCATGTCGATTCCCTCTGGACCCCTCTCTCTTTCACTCAGTTTTCCTCTCTCTCACTCTGGTTCACAGGAACATCGCCATGGCCGCCGCGTCGATTTTGTCACCACCGAAGCCGCTGCCCCGTTTCTGCCGCCATCTGCCCGCTCCTCGCCAGAGTTCCTTACAGCGCCTCGCCTCCCGCAGCCGTCCTCGTCCACTCCCTCAAGGCATCGAGCGAGGACCTCGCCACCCGGACCCGCTTCCTCTGCCTCGCCCCAAGCCGTGTCCTCGCCGGATCCGCGCTCGCTGGCCTCCCCGTTGCGCCAAGTCGCTGCGCCCGCGACCCATGCATCGTACGCCTCCTGTTTGTTGAGGAGACGACGAACGCTGACCACACGTGTTGACTGCGCCTCGTCCGCAAGCGACCGCCAGTGGGCTCTAGGCCCAGCATTGCCAGCGGCCTCCCAGATCCATCCGGCCCGCCTGCCCCATCAGCCCGCTGCCTCCACCAAATCGGGCCTTGGCCCATGGTGAGGCCACCCCAGCGCCCTCCTTTTTTTCTACTGTTGGGCCAGCATGCCAGTTTCGGCCCGTTGCATTTTTTTCCTCCTACTGTGATTTTGTCTATTTAATCCAGAGATTGCAGTTTTGCAGAAAAACCCCCGAACTTCATGCATATCATAAATCACAAACTGTGCATCACATGTAAAAACTTTAAACATGTAAAAATGTGTAGAATTTCATCTAGTTTCATTATATGAAACTTTCATCCATGTTAAAAAATGTTTAAATGTGTTGCTTGAATTAATTTGCATAAATGACATGTTAATTGATTTATTTCATAACTAAATAACCGTAGCTCCAAATTTAATAAACTTTATATGTAAATGCGGTAGAAAAATGCATAGTTCAACTTGGTGCACTCATATTACATGTTTAATGCCTCTAAAATTGTGTATAGGGCAGAACAGTACCATAACCAAAATATGCACATGGGGATTTTCTAGATTTGTTGTTTGTTGTTTCCGGCCTCTTTTGAACTTGCCTAAATAGTTAGTTTACTTATGTTTCATCTCTTGCCATGTCTAACAACATTTAGTATTGTTGGGTACATAAGCAGAGCGAACTATATAATTGCATATAGTGTTTCGACAATATGCAGCTCTTTGCATATTGAGCTCCACTTAATTTGTAGTATTGTTTGTTGCACTTTGCCATGCCATGCCTCATTAAACCGGACATGCATCATATTTGATTGTGCATCATGCCATGTTTATGTGATGTTTGTTTACTATCTTGTTTGCTTCTTTCCGGTTCTTCTTCTTCTCGATAGTTCCGGTTACATTGCGATTGTGAGGATCCGTTCGACTACGCCCATTCGTCTTCTTCATGGACTCGATATTCTTCCTAGCGGGATTTCAGGCAAGATGACCGTCACCTTGGATCTCACTACTATCTTTGCTATGCTAGTTGTCTCGATGATATCGCTATGTCACGCCACCTACCACTTGTTTATCAAGCATCCCAAATTGCCATGATAGCATCTAACCTTTTCACTCTTCCTAGCAAACCGTTGTTTGGCTATGTTACCACTTTGCTCAGCCCCTCTTATAGCATTGCTAGTTGCAGGTGCAGTTGCAGTTTGTTCCATGTTGGGACATGGATTTCATGGATATCATGGGATATCACAATATCACTTATTTAATTAATGCATCTATATACTTGGTAAAGGGTGGAAGGCTCGGCCTTCTGCCTGGTGTTTTGTTCCACTCCTGCCGCCCTAGTTTCCGTCATACCGGTGTTATGTTCCTTGATTTTGCGTCCCTAACACGATGAGGGGTATGGGACCCTCTTGACAGTTCGCTTTGAATAAAACTCTTCTAGCAAGGCCCAAAATTGGTTTTACCATTTGCCTAATAACAACTAAAATTTGCATAGGGACCCGCCGGCACCCGAGGTCCTTTAATCAAACCCCGGGCCAGTGCTCCACCTGAGTGTTGGTCCAAACTAGAGCACCATGCGGGACCGCCCCTTGGCAACTTGGGGTATTTGGTATATACCTGTATGCTTGTCTCATCCGGTGTACCCTAAGAACGGGACCGCGCAACTCCTGTCAGGCTACGTCGGTGCATCGGGAGGTCTTGCTGGACTTGTTTTACCATTGTCGAGATGTCTTGTGCACCGGGATTCCGAGTCTGATCGGGTGTTCCGCGATGGAGGATTGTCTCTGCGGATCGTGAGCTTGTCATGGGCTAAGTTGGGACACCCCTGCAGGGTTTAAACTTTTGAGAGTTGTGCCCGCGGTTATGTGGCAGATGGGAATTTGTTAATATCCGGTTGTAGAAGACTTGAAGTAAACTCAATTAAAATACACCAACCGCGTTGCGTACCCGTGATTGTCTCTTTTTGAGGGAGTTCGAGAGGAGAAACATGGTTGGGTTATGTTTGCACGTAAGTAGTTCATGATCACTTAGTGATCATTACAAGTGGCGACCGTTTGCGTAGTTTCTCATCTTACTCTTGTATTCGTAAGTTAGCCACCATACATGCTTAGTCGCTGCTGCAACCTCACCATTTTACCCCATCCTTACCCCTTTAAGCTTTGCTAGTCTTGATACCCATGGTAATGGGATTGCTAAGTCCCCGTGGCTCACAGATTAATACACCAACAGTTGCAGCTACAGGTAATGCGATGATCATGACGCAAGAGTGATGTTTGCTTGTTTTGGAGTTCTTCTTCTTCTTCATCGATCTTGGGTTAGGTTCCTGGTCGGCAGCCTGGGATAGCAGGGTGGGTGTCATTTGAGCTTATGTTTGTGTTTCATCCGTAGTCAGATGTTGTTCTATGTATGTTGTATTGATGTATTCTTGGGGCATTATATGCCTTTTGTATGTATCCCCAACTATGTATGTAATGGTTTGATGTAATGATATCCACCTTGCAAAAGCATGTCAATATGCGGTTCTATCCTTGGTGGGACCTTCGAGTCTTTTTAGGATAGTGTCGCATATTGGGTGTCACATCTGCTTAAATCATATGTGAAGGCCGGAAAATAACGATACCGCCATGAGCCTCAACACTCTTCGGACCGCATACATCAGTATGTATTATTTCCAATAACTCGATGGCTCGCTCCATTGTTCCAGAGAACGGTGTCTTAGTCATCTTGCCCATGAGGCATGGTTCGCAAGCATCAAGTGATTCATAATCAAGTGATTCTAAAAGCCCATCAGCATGGAGTTTCTTCATGCGCTTTACACCAATATGACCTAAACGGTAGTGCCACAAATAAGTTGCACTATCATTATTAACTTTGCATCTTTTGGCTTCAATATTGTGAATATGTGTATCACTACAATCTAACTCAACAAAAATAGACCACTCTTCAAGGGTGCATGACCATAAATGATATTACTCATATAAATAGAACAACCATTATTCTCTGATTTAAATGAATAACCGTCTCGCATCAAACAAGATCCAGATATAATGTTCATGCTGTTGGGGAACGTAGCATGCAATTTCAAAAAAATCATATGCTCACGCAAGATCTATCTAGGAGATGCATAGCAACGAGAGGGGGAGAGTGTGTCCACGTACCCTCGTAGACCGAAAGGGGAAGAGTTTTACAACGCGGTTGATGTAGTCGAACTTCTTCTTGTTCTGACCGATCAAGCACCGAACGTATGGCACCTCCGAGTTATGCACACGTTCAGCTTGATGACGTCCCTCGAGCTCTTGATCCAGTAGAGGGTCGAGGGAGAGTTTTGTCAGCACGACGGCGTGGTGACAGTGCTGATGATGTGATCCACGCAGGAATTCGCCTAAGCTCTACGACAATATGACCGAGGTGGTAAACTATGGAGGGGGCACCGCACACGGCTAAGGAACAATTGATATGCCTTTGGGGTGCCCCCACCCCCGTATATAAAGTAGGAGAGGGAGGAGGCCGTCGGCCATGAGGGGGCATGCCAAGGGGGAGTCCAACTATGATTCCCAATCCTAGTTGGACTCCCTTTCCTATTCCAAGAGGGGGAAAGAGGGAAGGACAGGGAGAGGAAAGAGGGCGCCGCGCCCCCTCCCCCTAGTCCAATTCGGACTCCCTTGGGGGGCGCCACCCTGTGGGCTGCCCTCTCCTACTCCCTTATGGCCCATTAAGGCCCATAACTTCCCAGGGGGGTTCCGGTAACCCCTTGATTCCCCGATAAATATCTGAAACGTCCCAAACCTTTCCGGTGTCCGAATACCTCCGTCCAATATATCAATCTTCACCTCTCGGCCATTTCGAGACTCCTCATCATGTCCATGATTTCATCTGGGACTCCGAACAAACTTTAGTCACAAAGAACACATAACTCATAATACAAATCATCATCAAATGTTAAGCGTGCAGACCCAACGGGTTCGAGAACTATGTAGACATGACTGAGACACATCTCCAATCAATAACCAATAGCGGAAGCTGGATTCTCATATTGGCTCCTACATATTCTATGAAGATCTTTATCGGTCAAACTGCATAACAGCATACGTTATTCCCTTTGTCATCGGTATGTTACTTTTCCGAGATTCGATCATCGGTATCATCATACCTGGTTCAATCTCGTTATCGGCAAGTCTCTTTACTCATTCTGTAATGCATCATCCTGTAACTAATTCATTAGTCACATTTCTCTCAAGGCTTATAGTGATGTGCACCACTGAGAGGGCCCAGAGATACCTCTCCGATACTCGGAGTGACAAATCCTAATCTCGATCTATGCCAATCCAAAAAACACCTTTGGAGACACCTATAGAGCATCTTTATAATCACCCAGTTACGTTGTGACGTTTGATAGCACACAAGGTGTTCATCCGGTATTCAGGAGTTGCATAATCTCATAGTCAGAGGAATATGTATAAGTCATGAAGAGAGCAATAGCAATAAAACTAAACGATCATTATGCTAAGCTAACGGATGGGTCTTGTCCATTACATCATTCTCTAATGATGTGATCCTGTTCATCAAATAACAACACATGTCTATGGTCAGGAAACTTAACCATCTTTGATTAACGAGCTAGTTAAGTAGAGGCTTACTAGGGACACACTGGTACGTGTCGGTCCTATACAGACGGTTTTTAACCCCTTTCCGCGACGACATTTGGAACCGTCGCCTAGTGAGTGTGGGCGATAAGGGGGTCCTTCCCACACAGCCCAAAAACCGTCGGGGATATGCCCTCCTGGCACACACGCTGGGCAAAATGAGGTCGTGTGCGACCGGTGAGCGCTCAAATATGGAAATACGTACAATAGAGCTAAAAAATACAATTATACGGCGAAATTGTTTCCGGTCGCAAGTACATCCCACACAGTCAGTCCCCGCTAAACGTTTCCGTTCGTACGTACATCCCACACAGTCGCTCCAAGGAAAACGTTTTCGTTATAGGTATATCACACACAATTTTTCCCATTAAATCGTTTGCGTTATTGAATGCATCACACACGGTCCGTAGAAGAAACTATGTGGCAAAGGTTGTCCATCATACACAGTTTTTATGTGGTAAACGTTTGCGCAAGGTGGCCTAACGCAAACAGTTTCCAAGAGAAAGTCGTATGTGATTGTTCATTGATCCAACACGGATTTTCCTAGAAACTGTGTGCGTTGCCTGAGGTCATCGCCCACGGTATTTTTTCAACAACCGTTTGCAATTGCAAAACCCAATTAGCAGGCTAATTATCAGATTATTCATAATCCATTTATTAATCTAATTGACATTTCATATTAAGCACACAATATATTTCATTTTCATAATTGAAATACATCATAGTACAACATCATATAGCTTCAGCACTCAGCTACCCCATTACACAACTACACCATGACCAAGTTTCACATGTAACATCTATAACCTTTCAAAATTAGCATCATAGACGGTACATAGATAGATGTATCTCATCTAGAAAACTGTTGAAGCAGAAGGCGAATATTGAGCCTTCATTGATGTTTAAGGTCTTTGTAACTTTAGGTTAGTGCATGTGGATGATTGACTGTCCATCCTTTGTCCTCTTCAGGAACACTTCAATATTGAACCGTGGGTGTTGTATGAATACCTTCCTCGCCTCCTGACCATACAGGTGGTTTGAGAGGTAATCATAAGTGAACTACTTTGGAAAGGCCTGAAAACAAGGATGTGCATAAATATCTTCTCTATATTGGAAATGGGGCAAAGGAATAAAAAGGCAAGGTATAATAGTTAGTACCATCCTTTAGTGAACTGATGTCTTCCTCATTGTGCAGACAAAGATCTTGTTGTTTTTTGTCGCTAATTTATTTGTCCTAACAATCTTTCTGAGTTTCTTGACTTGACTGATATTCATGGACAACTCATTTCCCCATTTGCAAAAAGGGTCAAACAGTGGGTCAATACCTCTGACAGCAGGACCTACATGTGCAATACCAAATTGTTAAAAACCTAAATATTAGAATGGTTCGTGCAATTGCCCAATTATGTGCTATTAGACAACGGACCATGCAGATGCTAACCTCGATTGTAAACCTCAGTGCTTCCCATTGTTTCCCTGCAACACATATAAGGTAGTTAGTCATCAGGTTAAGTAAGAGTTCGCATGCTATCAGTAAAATATGTTGATGAAAAATAAGCACATTGCAGATTCATCAGATTAATTCAAGCCACATGGAAAACCCATTTATCCAAACCAAGCATGATTAAGAACTAGGAAATATAGCACTTGTATATGTTTCTCATGTATTAAGTGCAGCCAAATTCGATTTATTCCTCACATGCACAACAATACAAAATTCTACCCATGACAATTGGACATCGCAGTGTAGAATTGAACCAAGCAGTTAGCTAAACACCACAACAAATGAACCGAACATTGACTGAGCACCACATTGCACAATATAACATACTCCTAATAGAAGATCAGACAGTTAACCAAACCGAGCATGCTTAACAATATGGAAATATATCAATTGTATTTGTTTCTCATGTATTTAGTACAACCAAATTAGATTTATTTCTCACGTGGTATACAATAAAAGAATGCACCCACAACAATTGAACATCGCATTACAGAATTGAACCAAACAGCCAACCGCGTCGCATCGTCGGCGCGCGAGGTGTCGATGGTGGCCTCGACGGCGAGGTGCTCCTCCAAGATCTGGGGGTCGACACGAATGGCAGCCATCGCCACCTCATCCGCGCGTGCGGCCGCGATTTGCTTCTCCGTTGCCAAATGGTCCTTGGGATCCTGGCTATACTGCGCGCACCATGGCTTAGGGCGGCGCTTATTTGGTGGTGGGGTTGGTGATTTTGGTGGAAGGTGTCGCGCGGGCGGTCGGGGCATGTGGGATGTGGAAGGAGAAAGAGGATGGGGGTCGGGTGTGGATTCCCTGCGTGGATAGGTGAGGCTGAGCAGCATGGAGGAGGGTCACCGGCGAGGAGGCGGCGCTGCAAACAAGGAGTGAAGGTTTCAACTTGGAAAGGAAGGTGGAAACAGGGGAAATGTGGCTTTTGGTAAGGGGGTGCGGGGAGGTAGATATTTCCGTGGAAGCTGAAAATTTGGAATCGCTTCAGCGAAAAAACTAGCGCGCAAACTGTCATCAGACACGGTCCCTTATTCAGAATTGTGTATGATATGTGAACATCACAAACGATTCATATAGCTTAACCCATGTGTGTGTTGAGTTTGAATATCAAAAATTTTGGTTCGAATTTCCCTGGTTATAGTGCTCATCCACGTCATCGCATAATTTGGGTACGCAAAGGAGGCTAACTTCTTAATCGAGCAAGTTCAACAATTAAACAGAGCTAGCTGACCTAAACATTACTCTAACAAATTAAAGACCAGCGCTCTTAATTAAAAAACAAAGAGTACTACTACGGCTGATGCTCGTTGATCTCCGCCGCCGGCTCCATGTCTAGCTCGCGCCTGACGGTCTCCTGGGGAAGGGGCTCCATGGCATCAATTGCACCATACTCAGCAAGCATCTCGCCATCCGCGTCCGCCATATCTTTGGAATAGGCCACCACGAGCTGGGCATGGGCGGCCGTGATCTGGGCTTTGGTGGGGTCCGTCATGGCAAGGTATGCCGCGCAGGAATGGACGGCTGCTCGAACTCTCTCGACGATTGCCAACTCTTCGGTCGTGGGTTGCCGACCGTTGTCGGAGAAGCTTTGTTCGATTTGTGTAGTGACCGCCACGAGCTGGGCATGGACGGCCTCGACATGGTAGTGGACGGCCTCCATCAGGGCTAAGGCCGCCGCTGCGAAACGGTCAGCTGCTGTGCCGCTCTCTCCAGTTGCTATCCCCAAGGCAGATGTTGCTGCCACCACCTGAGAAGAAACAGTGGTTGTTTGGGCTGCCTTGGCCGCTCGGACGCAGACTGTGATCGCCCTCACGAAGCTTGTTAGCACGTGCCTAGCGGCTGCGGCAGCGCTCTCGCCGAAGTGGGCCGCCAAAGTTGCCCTCCCAACGTGGTCTAGGTCCCCATCTTTCAGCAGCGATGAATGAACAGTGAAATGATATTTGGGGAGGAGATAGTGTGCTTGACACGCCGGCTGTGGACTGTAGCGAATGCACCTTCTCGTGTAAGCCATAGGCGTACTATACACCGACGGTGCTCCAAGATATCTTGTGCTGCATCTCACACGGTTGGTGATGTGTGCGATCTACTTGATTTATCGTCTTGATTTGAAATACGTAAAGGGATCACGGTTACAAAAGGATGGTGCTTGAATTGCTAGAACTTTTATTTCCAGTGAACATGCAACTATAGGTGTGTCGTCAAAAAACTGGAATTATTCAGGGTTCGTTTGGACGTTTTTATAAATTAACTTGGTTTTGTAGGCATTTCAAGCGCATAATTCTAATTTAAACTGCATGCACATGCTCCAGTGCATATAAACGGGTTGAAAAATCAAATATGTGTCCTTGGTTGCATGCTTAGGTCCCATGCAAGAAATGGGAATGAATGTCACACACCCTGCCACCGTCACTCGGCTGCAAACATTGAGATACTTGGTTTTTAAATTCTAGTAAATCCAAATCTCGTTTGAAATTCATGAAACTTGGCATGCTATCATGGAGCGGCATCAATATGCCGTGGTAAATTTTTTGTCCCATTTGGGGCAGGTTTGGGTATAAGCTTCTCACAATAAGCGTGATGGTTTCGGTAGGGAACGTGCCACCTTTGGGGACAAAACAATATCCGTTGCCTCTTATTGCTTTCAAAAAATTTCGAGTGTCAACATAGAACAACAGGAGTGGTGTGTTTAATTTTGGAATTTTTCGGGGTTCGTTTGGACATTTTTATACATTAACCGAGTTTCCCAGGCATTTTATGTGCATAATTCAAATTTGAACTACATGCACATTCTCCAGTGCATATAAACTAGTTGAAAAATCAAGTATGTGTCCTTGGTTGCATGCTTAGGTCCCATGCAAGAAATGGGAATGAATTTCAAACACCCTGCTACAGTCACTCGACCGCAAACATTGAGATACCTGGTTTTTAAATTCTAGTAAATCCAAAACTCGTCTGAAATTCATGAAACTTGGCATTTTATCATGGAGCGGCATCAACATGTCGTGGTAAAAACTTTGTCCCATTTGGGGTAGGTTTGGGTATAAGCTTCTCACAAACCAGAGCTTCTCAGCTTTTTGTCCTGGGCGGGCCGGAGACGCAGCTGCATGACATTCTTTGGGCCGTCCATGACGGAAAAAACCGTGGTAGAAGCGAGGGGGAGGAAAATTTCGGGGAGTTCCCGGTTACGGTGGGAGGTCGGGGGCCAAGCGATGCGCGTTTCTCTCGTACACGTACGCGCGTGTGTGTGAGGCGTTGGCTCTAACTGAACCCGAGCGAGGCGTTGGGCTCTAACTGAACCCGAGCGATTGCACTGCACGCAACGCATTACTGAACCCGAGCGATCGATCGATGGCTGTTAACTGAACCCGACCGAGCGATTCCTTCGCTACTGCTGCTAACTGAAGCCGATCGATGCTGCCTCTGGGATGAACAGTGAGCGTTGCGAGGGGTTTGGATGAACAGTGAGCGGTGGCGTTGCCTCTAGATGAACAGGACCCCGTGGTGTGGTGGAGGGCTGGATGAACAGTAGATGGTGGAAGGGTGCCCGTGGAGGGGTGGTTGAACAGGACCCCGTGGTGTGGAGGGCTGGATGAATAGTAAACGGTGGAGGGGTGGTTGAACAGTAGCCGGTGGAGTAGCGCGTGGTGGAGGCTGGATGAACAGGAGCCCGTGGAGGCTGGAGGAGGTCGACGGTGGAGATGAACAGTATCCCGTGGAGTCCCATTTTGCGGTACGCCACACCCCTCCCGATGAACAGGACCCCCGTTTCGACTGTAGCGCTCCAACCCAAGTCTGTTTCGTCCGTTTTGTGGTACGCCACACCCCTCCCGATCAACAGGACCCCCGTTTCGACCGTAGGAGGTCCGTTTCCTCCGTTTTGCGGTACGCCAGACCCCTCCCGATCAACAGGACCCCGTTCCGAACGTAGGAGGTCCATTTCCTTCGTTGTGCGGTACGCCAGGCCTCGTTTCCATCGCCTGTTCCGTCCAAGCCCTCCCGATGAACACGACCACGCATTCCGTTCCGACCCAGCCGGTTGGCTCCCACGTGTTCCGTTGCCTCCCGATGAACACGACGCATTTCGTTGCCTCCCCATGAACACGAGGCATTCCGTTGACTCCCCATGAACACGACGACGACATTATTTCTCCGTTCCGACCCAGCCATGTACATGAGCCCTGGCCGTACGTATGCGCGAGTAGGCGTTCGAGACCCTGCCCGTATGTACACATGCGTGGCCGTATTTTCTTTCTTGCACCCTAGCCATTGTACGTACGTGTACATGCTACATGCGCGCCTCTACTACGACACGTACGCGCCTCTACTACGACACATGCGTGCCTCTACATCCATCAGTATATATGTACGTACACGTTCGCGACCAGAATGACGATGCTGCGTACGCTTCGACCAGGTGGGTCCCGACTGTCAGGCACTTCCTTGCGTGCGAAGATGTAGCTGGTGGGTCCCAGCAGTCAGGGGTGTGAATCGTTTTTTTGCCCGGACGCACTTCCTTGCGTGCGAAGATGTAGCTGGTTGGTCCCAGCAGTCAGGGGGAAACGTTTTTTTCGCGAAATACAGTGGCCTGTCTGGTGGGTCCCAGCTGTCAGGTGGAGGAATCATTATTTTCCGTGTAATAAGGAGGCACTTACTTGCTGTGGCCGTGGAACCAGTTGTTAGCCTCTCCACGTACATTCCACGTCCGATGGAAGTCGTTCCTTGACCACGTTGACCACGCCACGCCGAGAGCACCAGGGCGATGGACGACGGCGAGGACTAGGAAGGGGACGATGGGGAGCCGGAGAAGACGCGTAGTGGAAGCCCGCGCGGAGAGGAGTACGAGGGTTCACTGGTTCGGCTGCGGTGTGAGGCTGCCGTCGCCGCAGGGCCTGGCCAGCGGTGGGAATAGTAGGGGGAGGTGAGGCCTCCGCGGCAGCACAGCCGGCCACGGGAGGCAGGAGCATGCGGCACGACCGGCGCTGCTTTGGGCGGCTGGAGCAAGAAGACCAGAGGTTGAAGAAGCACTACAGCCGTTGGATGGACATCGTACGGTCACTAGAGCTATAATCGTTCATATTGACTAAAGTTGACAAAGGCCCCTATACCAAGATCTCGTTAAACGTGTTAAGTATCCGCGAACACCGACCAGGGCCAGGCCCACCTCTCTCCTAGGTGGTCTCAACCTGCCCTGTCGCTCCGCCACAAAGTAACAGTCGGGGGCCGTCGGGAACCCAGGCCCACCTCTACCGGGATGGAGCCACCTACCCCTTCAGCCCCCAACTCCGAACAGTACCACAGGTAATGTAACTGTGTAAAGTATATAGTATATGCCCATGATCACCTCCCGAAGTGATCACGGCCCAGTAGTATAGCATGGCAGACGGACAAGAGTGTAGGGCCACTGATGGAACACTAGCATCCTATACTAAGCAGTAGGATAGCAGGTAATGGTAACAACAGTAGTAGCAAGGACAGGCTATGCATCAGGATAGGAATAACGGAAAGCAGTAACATGCTACACTACTCTAATGCAAGCAGTATAGAGAAGAGTAGGCTATATCTGGTGATCAAAGGGGGGGCTTGCATGGTTGCTCTGGCAAGAGAGAGGGGTTGTCAACACCGTAGTCATACTGGGTAGCAGCGGCGTCGGTCTCGATGTCTAGCGAGAGAAGAGGGGGAAGAAACAATAAATATAATGCAAACAAATGCATGACGATGCATGACATGACAAAGTGTGACGCTAGGTGTGCCCTAATGCATTACGAGGTGGTACCGTTGAAGGGGAGGAACATCCAGGAAATTATCCCCGGTGTTTCGCGTTTTCGGGCAGAGTCGGAGGGGAAAAGTTGCATGTTCGCTATGCTAGGGATGCGTGGCGGACGAACGGGTTGCGTATCCGGATTTGTCTCGTCGTTCTGAGCAACTTTCATGTACAAAGTTTTTCCATCTGAGCTACGATTTATTTTCTATTACTTTTAAAAGATTTAAATCATTTCAGGATTTATTTAATTCAAAAATTAAATGTTTAATTGCTATGGGTACATAGAAATGTACCCACAGAAGGGCTTGTGTGGCTGACCAGTAGGCCCAGTTGACTTGGTCAACTGCCCAGTCAGCAGAGACTGACTGGTGGGGCCAGTCAAAGTCAACAGCCCAGTCGGCATTGACCATTGACTGGTCAAACTGACCAGTGGGTCCCTACTGTCATTGAAACATGGACTAACTAACAGTTTAATTAGTTTAAGTAGTTATTAGGGTAATCAAACTTAATTAGATTAATTAAACATGATTAATTGACTTAATTAACTCATTAATTAATTACTAATTTTATTTATTTTAACACATTTTTATATACATTCTGGGCTGGGCCCCGGCTGTCAATGGGCCAAAGGCCATAGCGGGTTCGGGCGTTGCGGCCGAACAAGCGCCACGGGCGCTAGGACCCGGTTGGGCGAGGGAGGCCGCTCGAGGGAGCGAGCAGGGGCGACGCGCCCGAGCACGCACGGCGGCGTGCCGGGCGGGGCGAGGCGGGCCATGCGAGGCCATGGCGAGGCGCCATGGCGCGGTTGCGGGCGCACCCGTGCGGGGCCAAGCCCGTGCACATGCGGCGCGGGTGCGGGACGATGCGTGCTGCGGCAAGTCGTCAGGCGAGCCGGCGCGGTGGTGCCCGTGCGGGGACAGAGGGGAGAGGGAGCCGGCGCAGGACGAGGAGATGCGACGCGACGGGCGTGCAGCGCGTGAAGTGAGCACGGAGAGAGCGAGGCTCGGACGGGCATGGCGGTGGTTCTGCTAGGGAGGAAGAGGGGAAGGGAAGGAGGCTCACAAGGCCCTGTAGTTGAGTGAGGCGTGCTCGATGAGGAGGACGAGGAGGCGACGACGACGGTGGGCGGCTCCGGCGAAGCAATGGCGGGACGAGGCGGCGATGGTGTACGGCGGCGGCGTCCGGCGAGGAGGGGGACGAGGACGAGCGACGGAGACGGACGGGAAGGCAGCACCGACGACGACGGGTGGCTGGCCGGCCCCGGCGGGGGTTCCGAGCGGCGGCGACGGCGAATGCCCCCGATCCCGATCTGGATCGGGGAGGGCAGAAGGGGAGTGAAACGAGTGGGGGGAAGTGGGGCAACGGCTAGGGTTTTCGGGGACGTGGGGGGTTAAGTGGGAATGGGGTGGGCTTGCCTGGGCCAGTTGGGTTGGCCTGCTGGGCCGGTTGGCCGGGGGGGTGTTCTCTCTTTTGTTTGTTTTGTTTTTTTTATATTTTTCTTTTCTGTTTTCTTTAGTTTTTGTTTTATTTTATTATAGTTTTGTAAAATACCAAAGTTGTACCTAATTTAGTTTTAATAAGCATGCCATTGCCCCAATAGTTTTGGGAAATTAAATAACTTAGTTAATATTTTATTAATTGAAAAAGGCATTTATTTATTTGTCTAAGTTGTAGTTTTATTTAAGTAAGGGCATTTAAATATTTTATAATAAGTTGATTCCTTTGCCGATAAGCCTTTGCATTTATTTTCACATTTAGAACATTTTATTTTTAATGATTGAGAACTTTCAGTGTTTGGCTTTAGTTTAAATTTGAATTTGAATTCCGTTTGAATCAACGCGGGTTTAATTAACGGTATTGTGGTGACGTGGCATCATTAGCAGGGAATTACTATAGCTTAACTATCCGGGCGTCACATCAGCCTCCCACCATGGTGGGTCCTAGCTAGCAGGGGGAGTATTCATTTTTTGTGCGTAATAAGGAGGCACATCCGGTGGGTCCGAGCTGACAGCGGGGGGAACATTTTTTCGCGAAATACGCCGGCCCGTCCGGTGGGTCCCAGCAGTCAGGGGGAAACGTTTTTTCGCGAAATAAGGTGGCCCGTCCGGTGGGTCCCTGCTGTCAGGTGGAGGAATAATTATTTTGCGCGTAATAAGGAGGCACTTCCTTGCGGCCGCTTGGACCCAGCTGTCAGCCTCTCCACGTACAGTACTCTTCCGATGGAAGTCGGTCGTTGACCACGTTGACCACGCCGCGTCGAGAGCACCAGGGCGGTGGTCTGGACGATGGCGAGGCCTAGGAAGGGGACGAGGCGGAGCCGGGGAAGACGCAGCAGCGGAAGCCCGCGCGGAGAGGAGTACGAGGGTTCACTGGTTCGGCTGCGGTGGGAGGCTGCCGTCGTCGCAGAATAACAGGGAGTGTGGGTGAGTAGAGGGATGGCCTGGCCAGCGGTGTGAGTAGTACGGGGCGGTGAGGCCTCCGCGGCATCACAGCCGGCCACGAGAGGCAGGAGCACGCGACACGACCGGCGCTACTTTGGGCGGCTAGAGCAAGAAGACCAGAGGTTGAAGAAGCACTACGGCCATTGGATGGACATCGTTCGATCACTGCAGCTAGAATCGTTTATATTGACTAAGTTGACAAAGCCCTTGCTACGTGTCAACTTAGTAGGCCCACAACTCTGATTTGGCAGAGAACATATAGCCCATTTGCCATTTGTAAGAATGTACAGCCCATTTTGTAATTCTAATGGAATTTACTACAGCCCATTTATAGTTTGTTAAAAGTATAGCCCAACTTCTAGCTAGGACAACGATTAATAATTTCAAACTACCGCTCAAAACAGAATTCAAAAAAATTCCCACATTTTGATGGGATCCGAAATATTTTTATCCGAAATTTCTAGTCGGGTCAAATATAATTTCAAATAAAGTTGTATTACGTTAAAATCCAATGAAATATTGCGCGCGCAACAAGTAAGAAATTAAAATTTTCAAATTCCAAAAATAATATATTTTTCAAACTAATTACGTGTTTGGTGCATAGTAACTGTCCACTTATTATAATTACATCCCATTTATTATTTCTTAAAGTTCATTTTCTTGTTAAGCCTAATGCTTACCTCCTAGGAAAGTTTGCAGCCCAGCGGGGCAGAGAATAACAAGTTGACCCGGATATTATGTACAACAGTCGGCCCAGTTGCATTGCTGATGTTCAAAAAAGGCCTGTGTAGTACAGTACAACCTAACATGGTTACTTAGCCCACATTCAGCAACGCCGGAAAGGCCCAAACAAGGCTTCTATACAACTTTTTAAAGTCACTGAGCTCAATTAATAACTTCAGAAAAAAAAGGTATATTGCAGTGGAACCTAATTAAAAGTTGTCACGAGCAAATAAATAATTCAACGGGTCCCACTTGCGCGTCTGCGCGTGTGTGCGTGTGTGTGAGAGAGAGAGAGAGAGACCCATCGGCCGATGCTCGTAAATACATCTTTCAGCCATATGCATTGCTGATGCTCAGTAAAAACTTATATAGTTGACACAATCATATAGAACATCATAGCACACTGAACTTGCATAAAAATTTCACGCAAGTGGCACAATCAGGATGGAAGCAGTGGATCACTACGGGAAGGGCTATGTTGAATCCAACGAAGTCGAACATAATGGTTCATCGTCTTTATCAATGACGGGGAAATATCTTGAATGTTGTGCAAAGAAAACAGACAGACAACACAATAAGTTCTGCTAGCACATTAAGTTGACGTACAGCCCTTTCTAAAAAAAGTCCAGGTACAAAATTAGAACAGGTCACAATCAAATGTACTGGCATATCAGTGCTTCACACCCATAGCTCGATTTAACTAGTACTCCCTTCGTCCGGGAAAAGTTGTCCACGGGGCAGTGTATTTGTTTTTTTGCAAAAAAACCCACAGAGTTTTAAACACGTCACAAAGAAGTCCATGTCCTTCCTTCCTCCTCCCCCGTCGCCCGCGCCTTGCAGCCATCGCCGGCTACCCACCTGCGCCGCGACCAACACTAGAACCATGGCCCAGCCCGCGACCAACAACAGCGCCGCCGCCCGCTTGCACCTGTGCTGCGGCTTACCACCTACACCGCCCGCCATGAAGGCGACCTGCGCCGGCGCCCTCCTCGAGCTACGCCGCCGGCCCCATTGAAGGTCGCCGCCCACGTTCGCCCACCTTCACCGCCCACCTGCACCTCCGATTTCGTCCGCTTCGGCCGCCGGCACCGTGGACAATTCCGGCCACTCCCGCCTCTCATGCTGCTACTGGTGGATGATGCTGGCGCCGTGGACCTCTGATGCTGCTTTTGCCTTTTCCCCTGCCTCGCCTCTGCTGCCACTCCCGCCTGTGTTGGTGAGTCTGCCCCGCCCGCCTATGCTGCTGCTGCTGTTCAATTTGTTGTTGTGGGTCTGAATTTGCTGTTCTCAGTACAGGCGGAGAAAATTCAGTCAGGGGATACAAAGCTAGAGAAATAATCCAGGAGAAAGGCTATACACTGCTGCTAAATGATGAACAGATTATAGTGAAAAATTAGTTTGGTGCCATCAAATTCATTGAGTAATACTCTTGGCATTCTTGGAGATCTGCTAGTTTTTGGAAGTTTTTCTTGCTACAGTTAACTGAAAATGTTCAGTGTTCCAATACTGTAGAGAAACTACAGTGCCTGTAATTCAGTTATGACTCCTTTACTAAAACTGTAGTGTTTGCTAAAACTGAGATGTAAACTAAAGGAGTTTGTGATTTGCAGAAGCTTTAGCATACTCCAACAAGTTATAAATGCACTCAAAAGTTCACTGAGAAAATGTAGAGGCTGCTCACTTGTTACTGAAAGTTTTCTGGAGTGATAAATGCATGCAAAAGAAGTTCAGTTAACTGTTACTGTTGCTGTATGAATCCCAACCAGGTCAATTTGTTGTCAATTACTCTGTAATACTCAACCAGGTTTATGCAAAATGAAGATCAACCATGTTTATTTGGATTTATTTGAATCATTTGAATTTATTTGCTTTATTTTGATTTATACACCATTTGTCCAATTGCAAACATACCTAAAGCTTCCAATTGTCCAATTTCAGTCATTCATTTTACAGAGAGCTAAGCATAGCCATGACTCTTCCCTAAATATTCCTGTAGAATCAATTCAAGCAGCACAAAACTGAAAACTGAAAACTGCCACAACCCCTTAACTAAGAGTTGATAAAAAACATGTCCCTAAAATTGGAATTATTTGAATTAGCTAGGTTTATTCTTCTTCATATACAGAAAAAGATGAATATTGTTCGTCTACTAGTTACTTCAAATTTAGAACTGAATAAACACTTGTCATCTTCAGTAAACACTTGTAAATCTAGAGTGGTTTTAAACTTAGAATGCACCAAGTACTAATATCCTTTGCCAGGCTACACACCATCTACTTGGAGTAGACAGCAAGATTCACAAAGACATGCACGCTTCAATAGACTTGTGAATGCTAGCAAAGTGATAAGTAAAAACTTGGATGTTCTCAGAAATATAGCACCAGAGGACATTAAGTGAAATGGCCTGTATGTTAAAGGCAAGGAAGTGCCACCTTATTTTCTTCTTCGAGTAGTTGATGAACTGGCCTGTATGCTGCAGCTACACATAGGTTCTGCAGAAAATGCACCAAAAGAGTTACACACAGGTGAAGTAAGTGGAAAGCAACATTTAATCTCCACTTCTTTTCTTTTGGTAGTGAAATTCAATCTGAATTTTATAAGCACAGAAAATGCACCAATACTGAACATTTATTCCCACCTCCACCACCATCTTGTCAGTTTCGACAGTGTGTGTATGGAGTAGTTTTGACGGCAGTATAATTGTGCATCATGTAAACATTATGAGAATGATTAAGGATTCAGCAATCAGGTTATAATTATGACCAGAACAGAGGAACAAATATCATGGTTAGTTTTATGTAAAAAATCAGAAATGGAGTTACTCACTTGAACGTACTGTAGTAGTGGCCAAAATTCAAAAAAGTTACTAAACAGCAGAAGTAGTGGCCAAAATTCAAAGTACTAAAAAGATTCTACACTAAATATACAATGTTATCCATGTTCTGTATCCAGGACATTTTTTTATCTGTTTGCATGCATAGGTCCCACCTATCAGGAAGGATGGGCACGTACACGAACAGGTACGACTCATCAGTCTTCCCGCATAGCCTTTTCGTTTAGTCTACCTAGCCGTCTAATCAACTGCCTGCACGCCACTTCTCCCATTTACATCTCCATCGGGAATCGATTCTCCTCAGCTTCTTCACCTCCCCTTCGTCTTCATTTGCATCCAAACCCCACTGCGTTCACATTTAAATAATCATCTACTACTTCAGTTAGACTAGCCATCTAATCCTAATTCTCCAAACCATAGCCCTCCATTCCAGCGGTTCCAGATGGCGGAAGAGATCGAGATGCAGGTTTTTAGCGTCCAACATGTCCTCGTCGAAGGCTCGATGCGCATAGTTGCCACCATCACCGTCCACCCAAGGGTTGTTCGGCAGTGGATCAACAATGTATCCAACTCCCTCGAAAAGGTAGAGATGAGGGTCATCGGTCTCGACGCAGAGTACACGGAGCGTGCCCCTGGGAAGATCCAGTGCACCGCCGTCCTTCAGCTGTGCCACGAAGATGATGTTTGGTGTACCACATCATACACTCGCCCTCCATACCACGTGAGCTTCATGATTTCTTGTCTCGGGAGGACGTATACTTCTGTGGGGCAGCCATCGAAGGGGACAAACAGAAGCTGAAGCCGTACAACCTTGATTTGAAAAGCATCGCCGACCTACAAACTAGAATCAAAATTCCTGTAGAAGATTGTGATAAACAGACACCATCCCTATTCGACATAGCAAATTTTGTGCTCAGTACAAATCTTCAGAAGAGTGACGAGACAGTGGCATTAAGGTCGTCTGGATGGGAGAATTATCCCTTGACGTATGAGCGGATAAAATATGCTGCCCTCGATGCCCGTGTGAGTTTCAAGATAGCTGCAAGGTCCAAAGAGCTTGTTGCGAAGAAGAAGAAGAAGAAGAAGAAGAAGAAGAAGAAGAAGAAGAAGAAGAAGAAGAAGAAGAAGAAGAAGAAGAAGAAGAAGAAGAAAAGGCTGCACCAATAGGAGGGCATTATGGATGGATGAACTATTTCCTTTCTTGTAAAAAAATTATTCCCTCTCGGTGTATATTGATATAGATGGACTATTTCGATGGTGTGCATGTCTTTGGAACAGAGTAGTAGCATGGGTCCGCTTGACTATAAGGAACTATTTAGCCGCATATATAGCTTTCTCTGCTACTCCTTCTAGTGATCGGTATGTAGTGCATGTGTCCGTAGACATGACAGCTTGTGTGCATGACATGTGGGCCACCTAAAATGTGGCGAGCATCAAGTTTCTACCACAGCCACCCGCGATTCCCACGACGCCGCTCGAACCCATGAAACCACACGTCCCCCGACCTGCGGCTCACCCCTCTTGGCCCCACTGCCTACGGGAGCATTACATGTGGACCAGTCACCTATCGGGTCCACATGTTATTGACTCAAAGGTAGGTGTAGTAAGGCGCTGAAGCTCAGTCCCGACGGCCCTGAGAGGGAAATGTAACTCCTGCGCCAGGGCTTGTGGTGCTCCCGCAACACGAACTCATGCCAAACTCGAGAATTGTTTCTTTACTATACATGCACGCAACGATTTAATGGACATTGTAATCTCAACATGTGATGGGGAGCTCTAAATTTTAATTTGAAACTTATAAAACGAAAAGGTTCAAAACAAATAAACTGGGAGAGAGGGAGTATATCGTAGGATGTGTCCCATACAAAATAAGTCCCCTGGTTTGTCACAGCGAAGATGCGGTTAGAAAGGAGCACAATGTCTTCCTACTCATACGGCAACAAATCGGCCGCAGACAGCATGGTCCGCCTTTAACCGCCATGTCCAAGGTTCGTGCTATCTTATTCAACCTCACCATGGTTCCATCATACCAATTCATGCGGTGGCCCGTTGCATGGCTGATCCCAATGTTGGACAAAGGTTCTACGGGAACGATGTCACCGTTGTAAATGTTGTGCAAATTGATGTTGGTACCCTCCTGTACATATGCAAGCCAATCTCCACTCGCACCGAGGCTAACCTGTGAAACAGTGGGCAGGGGAGAATTAGGAAATGGACACGGAAGTAGTCTTTAGAATGCATTTACTACGTGATCAAACTCATCTTACCTGCTCATCGGAGGAAATCTGAGTGCCCCTCAATGTCGGCATCTCAAGGGGCGTCAACTTGCAAATACGGCCACGCCGCGCTGGAGAGACCCCCAAGGAAACATCCTCGTGCGTTCCACGGAACATCAAGATGCATTTGTATGAGTAGTTTATCTTGTGAGAGAAAAGGATGAATGAGGGAAGGCCTCTAAAGATAGAGATGGACACTAGTACTACCAACGTGCTGGCGCGTGCGTTGCAATGGATCCAAAGTAGTAGAATAGTACTTGTTCACGTGCTTGAAATATAAACACTCTAGTTTTGATATACATGTGTCAGCAGACATGATAGCTTGTCCATGGAAGTTGAACCACGGCGACCATCACGTTTCTTGTTTCTACCACTGCCACACCCACACATGATTCCCACGATGCCGCTCCAACCCACGACACGACGTCCCCCAACATGGACATGGATCCTCTGACGTGGCTATCACTGCATTGCCCTGCCTTTCCTTCACTGACAGGTGGGACCCATGCTTATGAGTCCCACATGTCAATCACAGAATGGTAGGATTGTTCGCGTCAGGGGATCCTCATCCCCCCGACATGCCCCTCATCCCTCTCGGCCCCACCGCTCCTCTGCCTTTGTGTGCATGACATGCGGGCCAGCTGAACTGCGGTGACCATCAACTTTCTACCATAGACACACCCGATTGGACGCGGTTTGCTTGCTCCGCTGTTGTGCTCCGATCCATACTCCCGCACCATCGAATTTTCATCCAGCGGCTGTGACACATTTCGTCCCGGGCATCAATCCTCAGCTAGAGTACTTATGTAGGAGTACTATAGGTAGTACCCGCCGGTGTGGCCATCTACGCCTCGTAACGCCCCGACGCCCAGCTGTGGCACCCTCGCCACGGCCACGCCACCACCTGCCGGTTCATCTCGAACGAGTGAGTCGCGAACCACGCCACCACCATTAGAATGACATGTGGACCAGCCGCATTTAAGGTCCGCATTTCATTGACTCATAGTCCGGGCACTAAGCCACTGAAGTTCGGTCCCGTGGGCCCCGAGAGGGAAATGTAACTCCTACGGCAGGCCTTGTGGTGCTCGCGCAGTACGAGCTCGTGCCAAAACTGGAATTTGTTTCTTACTACTACCAACTAGTACTAGTAAGGTACACGTGCATTGCGCGCATGAGATTCTGGTGGTTTGTGCATTATGCTTCTACATGTGGAGCTTTCTGGATTCTAACATGTGGCAAAATCTGGTGGAATGTAAGGTTAGGCAAGTTTGATTAACTTAGTGAGTGTTTGGTTCAAGCCACACCTTAGGCAAGACACACTAAGGCCCCACATGACATACACACAAATTTTTTGGCAAGTATCCCTTAGGCTTGCCAACTTGTTTCTCTCATTTTGAAGAACTAATAACTTTGCCTAAGCTTAGTTGTGGCAAAGTTAGGGTCTGTTTGATTCAAAGGATTTTCATAGGATCTTTGAAGGATTAGAATCCTTAGGAATTTTTCCTACGTTGGTCGTTTGATTCGTAGGATTGAATCATGTAGAATATTTTCCTAAGGATTCATTTGTACTACGTTTCACAGGAATTCTAACATGCACTCCAACCTCTTGAAACAAATCCTTTGTTTTTCATGTGACACAACCAAACAAACTCAAATCCTATAGGGATCTAATGAACATGCCATTCCAATCCTACTTTTTTCCTATTCCTGTGTTTCTGCAATCCTATGAATCAAAGAGGCCCTTAGTCATGAATTAAGTTCAATCATGGTGAGGGAGTCCTGGATTAGGGGGTGCCCGGATTGCCGGACTATACCTTCAGCCGGACTCCTGGGCTATGAAGATACAAGATTGAAGACTTCATCCCGTGTCTGGGAGGGACTTTCCTTGGTGTGGAAGGCTAGCTTGGCGATACGAATATGTAGATCTCCTACCATTGTAACCGACTTTGTGTAACCCTAACCCTCTCCGGTGTCTATATAAACCGGAGGGTTTTAGTCCAAAACATACAGAACAACAATCATACCATAGGCTAGCTTCTAGGGTTTAGCCTCTCCGATCTCGTGGTAGATCTACTCTTGTACTACCCAAATCCTCAATATTAATCAAGGAGGACGTAGGGTTTTACCTCCATCAAGAGGGCCTGAACTTGGGTAAAACTTCGTGTCCCTTGCCTCCTGTTACCATCCGGCCTAGACGCATAGTTCGGGACCCCCTACCCGAGATCTGCCGGTTTTGACACCGACACATGGAGTCTTCTAGATTATACATGTGGAAGAATCTGGTGGATGATATCCAATGGCCAGTAGTGCTCGGATTTGCCATCATTGTACCGTCGGATTGGCTTCATCCAATGACCAACTTTCAATGTTTTTCACACACTATATAAGGGGTATAGATATAGATGTGCTGGTCCGTTGCAATGGATCCAAAGTATATATATATATATATATAGTGGAGTGCACTCTAAACACATTATCTATTTATTTTTCTCTAACCTTCCGTAGCCGTGCAACCAAGCCACATAAGCTTCATGGGTGCCCCCCACATCATATTATTCATACTAAGTTGATTGAAAAAAAGATAAATCACCCAAAACAAGATCTTCCTGTTTTTTGTTCCTACGATGTTGTGTCGTGCACGTACCTACTAGTTGTATAGTGGTAGTACTAGTAATATAGTATTAGGAGTACAAACGGGGTACTAGTAGGAGTAGTACTAGTACGGAATGCTCCTACTCTATCAACGAGCCCTGTATGACACAAAATTTCTTAGCTTCCATGCTACAGCTAGATCTTCCCCTCATTTCCGTTTTCCAACCCGGCGGCGGGCGGGGTGTCGGTTTGCTCAACGGCGGTCCCACATGAAAGTGAAAATGCTAGGCAACACGCCTTCCCTAAGCTATGTGTCATGCCAGAGGGGCCGTGTTGTACTCCCGATTCCCGGGTGTGTGGGGGTGCGACGCGAACGCGGCAGGCCTTTTCCTTTTACCAGCAATGTGCCGGTGCGTTGCGACGGGTCCAAAGTAGTAGAATAGTAGTATTTGTTCACAAACTTGAAAGAAATCACTATTGTTTTGATATACTCCTAATATATTACTCCCTCCGTACCTAAATATTTGTCTTTTTTGAAATTTCAAATGGACTATCACATATGGATTATATAGACATATTCTAGTGTTTCTAGCAAGATGCCCGCGCGTTGCACGAAGTTGATGGAAAAGGTAAGCACAACTTATAAATTGATGGATGGAGTACTAGTTACAGTGATGCATATAATTAAGCAAAGGGATCGCACATGTCAGTATTGACTGGAACGAGAATGCAACAGCACAATAAGAATTAAGGCCACGATGATGCGATCGTAGTGGTGGTTACAGAAGGCAAGAAGAAAGATGGATCCACGAACGTACGACCTCCTCCTCCTCAACTTAGTGCGCCGGGCCACCGACCGGCGGCTAAGGAGCGGCGGCTTTTGTGGCGAGGTCGAGATGCTTCTCAGCAAAGGCATCCAAGGCTTCCAGCCGGTTGAGGAAGGCCAACGTCGTAGCGCCCTCACTGGCCTTGTAGATACCTATGTACACGATTTCCTCGTACATGTGGATGTGTAAGTCAATGAATTCTTGCAGGGCGAGGCGCCTCGCGGCAAGCGCGACCTCCAGGTGGACATTATTCGTGGCGTCGGTGGGCAGTCACAGGGCCACCAGTGCTTGAAAGAGGTTCTGGCCATGGAGGCCGATTAGGGTGGCAGGCAATGAGGAGCCCGGGCGCGCGGGCTGGAGGAGTATGGCGATGTCGTCCGCGAGCTTCTTGAGGACGGTGAACTTGTTGCTGGTGGCAACGATCATCTGGTCCAACTGAGAGCCATAGTTGGCGTCGAAGGCGGCCATCCACCAGCGGGTCTCCAACACCATCTGGAGACAATCCTCGGCGCCATGGGTCTGGAGTGAGCTCTTTTGCGCTTAGTGTAGGTGCTTAGGCAAATGCTTAGGTGCGTACGATGTGGTAGATGCATTGGAATGGAGGGGCGCCTTTATATGAGGGCAATGAGGGCAAACTGTGTTGCATTCACATCGTGCAGCCTCTTTTCCCGGACCTCCTCCCATTACTTCCCTCATGCATTAATTGAAGGAGGATGCATTGGCCGTTCAACATATCGGGAACCGCTACTCCCTCCCTAGTCTGCATTAAAGCCGTATCGGGAACTGCGCCGCCCGCTGTCAGATCGAATAGTCCCTCCGTCTAGGTGAGTATTAAGTCATCCTACGAAAACCAAATAGTAAACACATAGGCGTGGTGCATTAACTCTCACGTTGTTTCTTATTTTTTGACATAAATAGAGGAATCAACCAAGAAGAGATGTGGGGCTTGTATGCTTTTAATGACTTGAGACTATCAAACATGACATGTAGTGGTCAGTTCGTTGCACAAGAACAAATACAACCCACGTCAGCACACACACATCTTATATAGCATCACATCCAATGGCTATAAAAGATGAATGAGACCAAATTATATCCCATCTAGATGAGTTCTAGCAAAATTGTATTAATAATACTTAGTACTCCTGCGCCATGTATCATATATTAGTATCATGTAGTACTTTATTTATTTATGAGGTATCCAGATGGCACTGCACCGCCAAGAAAAGAGGGTAACATCAAAATTATGGACTATTTTTTTGAGTATGTTGGTAAGGTCCGGTCATAGTCACTTGTTGAAATCTCTAAAAAGACAAATACTCCCTCCGTCCGGAAATACTTGTCATCAAAATGGATAAAAGGAAATGTATCTAGACGTATTTTAGTTTTAGATACATCTCTTTTTATCCATTTTGATGACAAGTATTTTCGGACGGAGGGAGTAGAAAACAGAGTTGGTGATGATGGTGGTCGTGCCATCCTACAATATAGGCCGTCGGATTTATATCTAACGGATAGGAAAGAAACTATGGCAACTTTGCAAAAATATACCCACACGTCTCTCCACATTCGCAAATAAGGCCTTCCCTCGTTGAACCTTTTCTCTCACAAGATAAACTACTCATACAAATGCATCTTGAGGTGTCCATAGAATCGAAGAGAGGGATGACGTGTGTGTGTGTGCGCACGCGTGATCGATAAAGAGTGCCATCGAATTTGTGTGTGCCCACCTCAAAGATATAGAGTGGCTGGCCTACTGGAACGTGAGATGGGACATGTGCAGTTTGTCTCTGTGGCATGGATGCCTACCTGCAGCACTCGACTATCGGTGTGTGGTGGGGGAAGAGGGAGGCCCAATTAACTATAGAGGTACAATGGCTGGTATATGTGTGGAGGAGGAGAGAGGCCTACCTCATGTATTAAGGAGATCGATTTGCCTCATGTATTAAGGGAGATCGATCGGCATCCATGCATATGTGCAGGAGAGGAATAAGGTTGGGAGATAGATAGAGCTAGAGTGTTGGAGGGGGTGGTAGTGGAGTTGCTTCTAACAAATGGTGGGATAGGCTTGCTAGAAAAACGGAGGGCACGCCCGCAATATCAATAAGAGAGGAGATGGCTGCTTGTTGTCTGTGCACGTGCGTGTGAGAGACGGGTTAGGAGGCATGCACGAATGATGAGGGGGGACGATGTGGCTGTGGTAAGCAGACGTAACTACATAGGAAGATCAATCACCCTTTGTTAGAGAAAGGAGAGACATAACTTGTGAGGTATGTCGATCGATGGGGGTGGTAGTTAAAGTCGATCTAGGTATATGTTGGGAGATCGATCGGTATACATGCATGTGTGTGTTAGAAGCAAATGCGGCACGAGGAGAAGGATAGAGAGAGAGGGATGCATGTAGGAGGTGGTACGAGAGGCATACTATATCGAGGGGGAGGAGTGTGCGAGTACGAGAATGATGAAAAGAGTGGTGGGAGTGAGGCATGGACGGTGACAAGAGAAGAGGGGAAGCTTGTGTTTGTGCTAGGCACACCTGGCTAGAGAGGCATATCGATCGATGTGTGCCGTAAAGGAGCTGGGGGCCTACACACACCGTGGGTGAACGACCTAAAGTGAAAAGACGAATTTGCGCGATGGAGCTAGAGAATGCTGAGGGAGGGTGAGAGGGATGCAGGCATGTGCATGCACAAGAGATAATTAGCGCTAGCTACAAAGATAAGAGGGTTGTGTGGGTGTAAAAGACAAATAGAGATCATATATACTTCATTATAAAAAGCGAATTCGGATATTTGAAGAATTTATCATAGTGTTCCAAACCGACGCATGTGTGAATATATATAACGGTGATACACATGGTGTGGTTATGAACATGTTATACTACATTTAATATATTTTATCTCTACTCTTATAAAAAAACAGAGTTGTTGATGATGGTGTGCCTGCCATCCTGCATTATAGGCCGTCCGATTTATATCTGGCGGATAGCAAGGAAACTATAATGGTTGAAGTTGGCAACAATCATGATTGTATATTCTTATTGAAATAGAGAAACGAATTCAAATTTAGATCGAATTGCTGCGGTAGTATAGACATTTGGAATGCACTAAAATGTTGGTATGAGTAGGTTACATGCATTATACAGCAAGTGAAAAAATTTAATCGGACATAACATGGATTCATACTCCCTCCGTCCATCTATATAGGGCGTAATGAGATTTTTAAGACCGCCTTTGACTATTGACAAGATTAATAGTACATGACATGCACAATGTGAAAATTATATCATTGAAAGAACCTTTCACAGACGAATTTAACGGTGTGCTTTGTGTAAGTTGCATGTCATATATCATTGCTCTAATATTTGGTCAAAGTTAGCATCGAAAAACGCATTAGGCCCTATATAGATGGAAGGAAGGAGTAGCTTTGAATAGCATTTGTATAGTAAAACGGGGCAAGACTCTCTCTTTGTGTGGTGTGAATAGTTTTATTTTTTTTTTGGTTGAGGGAAGTGGGAATTGATTTGGTACATACAAGTACAATATTACTACACGTTAGGCTTGTCCCTAAAATTCAACCCGTGTCTTGTTATATCCCAAAAATTCAGATATCGTGCTCCCAAAACTGGCGCCTTCACAACCCGCGCCTTGCTATCCCGAAATTACAACGCACGCGAAAACTCCCTCCAGCTGCCACATCCGGACACGCGAAATCCCCCTTCTAACCCTGAGCCGAAAGGGCCGCTAGTTCAAATCGGTGGTGGGTACTTTTGTAACACACCCTACATTTTGGACAAGCGCGTCCCTAAGTCATGCTTCACCCCCTCCCATCACCCCCTTTTCGCCATTCGAAATCCCAGGCCGCCAT
Organism: Triticum urartu; assembly: GCF_056163025.1. Taxonomy (NCBI): domain Eukaryota; kingdom Viridiplantae; phylum Streptophyta; class Magnoliopsida; order Poales; family Poaceae; genus Triticum; species Triticum urartu. Next base: position 168,174,346 of record NC_141876.1, on the reverse strand, counting down.
AACCTCTCCGCTCCAGTCGTGAAACCCCACCCTCCTCCGCCCGCCATGTCACCGCTGCCCAGCCGGAGCCTCTTCCCCGACGACGTCGTCCACCGCAACAGCTCGACGTCCCTCGTCCACCTCCCCGGATGAGAATTCGTCGTCCATCTCGCCGTCCCACTGGTTTAGCCGCCCCATCCTCCACCTCCAAGGATCTGCTCCGATGATCGCCTCGTCTATCACGGCTGCTCCATCCCCACAGCGCCGCCTTAACCTGCTCCACCAGAACCGCAGCATCCTCACCGACTCCTCGGACGAAGCCGAGGCCTACTCGGCGCCACCAAATAGGTTGTACACTCATCGCATCACACATTCTCCTTAACTCAACCTCCCGGTGCCGACGGTGCTCCATCCCGCACCCCCATGGAGCGGCTACCTTGAAGCCGACGCCGCGGGCGACATCTCCATGGCGGCTCTCCCCCAATGTGAGGCCCCTTCGGCGGCGGCGTCCATACCAGCCGGATCTGCTGCTGCTGCTCTGGCTCTCGCTCGCTCACTCGCGCTGCTGCTGCTGCTCCGGTTCTTGCTCGATCGGTCGCTCGCCCAGCTGCTGCTGCTGCTCTCCCCCTCGCTCGTGCTGCTGCTCTGCTCTGATTAAGCCACACTTCAGTCGACTGAATCGACTTTTGGGTTAGTCAATTTTCAGGGGTTGGGGGGCTCACCGGAGTTAAGGAAGAACCACCCGCAGCGGGGACGGGGGCTCGCCGGAGAGGTACCCCACTATCTATCTTAGGGTTCAGGGTGGGGGCGGGGGCCTAGAGGGCTGTCCGGGGCGGCGGTGGCGAGTTGTTTCGGGGCGGCGAGGCGGCGCTGGGGCCGGCGGTTCGGCCGGTGGTGGCTGGCGGCTCAGGGGGGTGCAGGTTGAAGATGAACTGCAGGCCCTCCCTAAACTACATGTCAAGTGCCTCTCTCCTACCATTGCGTTTAGTTTCGACAGTAGCATTCAGATTCCAAAGTAAATTTCAGTTTCGACAGTTAAGTTCAGAGTCAACTGTTTTTACCTCATCTGTTGTAGTCAGGTGGTTTTTGGTGATGTTAATTTTACATCCATTTTACATCATCTATTGGAGATGCTATTAGAATCCCACTTGAGATTGACGATGTCTGTCTTGTGCTGCTTCAGCCTTGACGTCTTACGGCTCACCGGAGCTGTTCCAACGACAGAATGATCCATCACAACAGAGCAGTGCTCTGGATGCCACCTACAGATTCCTCAGATCTTCCTCCACACCTCCGACAGCCACTTGTTCCTCAATTGCTTCAGCGGACAACCCAATGATGCTGAGGTCGACACGGCTACGGCAAAGAGGTTGTACACTTGTTGCATCACTTATTACTATACATTCACGTCGATCCATTAGGGCTATTTTGGTTCAATGGAAAAACGTCGATCCACTGGTTGTTACCATCACTCTAAATTTCTGCATGCTCTCCTTACATAATCTCACCATATTTTTTCATATGCATGTCAGATATGGTACACAGTCATGCTGAACATGTAGAGAAAAAGAGAAGAGTTTTGCGCGGCAATACAATGTCATGCAAACATCGCTCCATGGTGGATTCAATGGCAAACCCTCCCCACCCCTCTCCAGATTGTAATCCAGAGGAAGATATCTGTTCTGAGGCGGATTCAGACGCCGCTGACCACTCCTATTTACCCCCCCCCCTAAGGTGTTTGCTCTACCTTGGCATGATGATGTTAGTCATATCATGCATATGTTGCCTTGCAGTGCCTACTTTTGACATCATATATGTCATCTGCTTAGTTTAGACATGTTCTGTAATGCCACTTGTTTAGTTTCTATATCATATATGGGAATTATGCAGTATCATGTCTTTTAGCCAGCCATAATACATGTGAAATGTGCAATGCCATCCTGTTTAACCAGACATCATATATTTGAATGATATCTTGCCCATCCTTTTCTTCATTACATTTCCATTTGTCGACAATGTTTGTACATTAAACTACTCTTCCTGTGAATCAGCCATTTGGGTGGGAGATGGAAAAATTTGGAGTGAAAACAAGGCCTTCAGAGCAGACAGTGCTACCTGTCGAAGCAGATCTCTTGTTGGGTCCCGATAGCTCCTCAGAGATGGATTCAGAGACAGATGACCAGTCCTATTCCCCCACTGAGGTGTATGCTCTAACTTGGCACGGTTATACTGCTCATATCATGCATACGGTGTCTTGCATTGCATAGTTTAGACATCATATACACAATATTCAACACCATGTTCTTAGTTCAGACATCATATCGAATGCCCTCTGTTTAGCATATAAATCACATATGTGAATTAAATGATGCGATCCTGATTACTTAGATAACATGTAGGTGAATTATGTCATGCGATCATGTTTAGTTATTCATCATATCTTTGAATTATGTTATGCTATGCTATCCAGTTTAGATAGACATCATATATGTGAAATTATGTCATGTTATCCATTTTAGTTAAACAATATACATGTCAACTATTTCATGCCCTCTTTTTTCCACACTATCTATTGCATCTGTCTCTCATACAATGGCTGTACATTCAACTATGTTTCCTACTTATCAGCCATTTGAATTGGAGCGGGTGATGCCAGTATCTAGCGGACTAAAAACACGATCTTCAAATAAAACAGTGCTACCTCTTGGTGGAGATAGCACCCCAGTTGTACATGCACAAGAACCAGCCCTACCACACATAACCCAAACTCTCGCAGATTGTACCCCTACTGCGATGGACAGAGAACCAGCTTCACCCAATCTAACCCCAACCCCAGCCGATAGTAACCCAGCTCCTGTTGACACAGCACCATCTCCACCACAGAGCTCCCAAACAAGAGCGGTTAGTAAGGCAGCTCCAGTGCCCAAAGGGCCGGTACTATCACGGCGAACCCCAACTCCACCAGTTAGTACGCTTATTCCCGTGGAGGAAGCACAACCAGCTAGTCGTAGTTTAGCATCTATCGCATTTGATGTTAAATCGTATGTGCGTATCTTCCCATCTTGGAAATATTATACTGAATATGAAGCAAAATGCCAGTTGCAGGTGTTTGTCCAGGAGTTATGTGTAAGTAATGTTATTCATGGCAATTACTTTGCTTCGTCCCGTACATCCTACCTCTATGATGGTTATAATACAGTAAATTTTCCCATTTTTCTCTATAGAGAAGGACCGATTTGGAAACTCAGGATGAGGTAACCTGTGCTAATACCTCTTCTATCTTCAAGAATGCTTGGTGGCAGTATCGGAATTACCTGAAGAAAACGTACTTCACCGGCAAACAAACTCATCAAATTCCCATACGTTCTCCTGAGACACATTTACTGGACGATGACTGGGAACGCCTTGTTCTGTACTGGTCCCGAACCAAGAATGTGGTAAGGTCTATGAGCTCATTTTCTATTTTTAAGTATTATATTCTTGCGTCTTACTGTACTCTGTTCATGTAGAACAAGTGCCTAAACCTGAAGAACAATTGTTCTAATTTAAGATTCCATTGCTATCATAGTTCAAAAAAGCGCTAGGCGTTAATTGTGCGTTTTGCCACCGCCTTGCGCTTTACTGACCAAAGCGCGTGCTTATGCACAGTTATGCACAGATTATGCGTAGTTATGCGCAATGCGTTTTGCCAACGCCTAGAGCCTAGGCGCGCTTAAGCGCTCGCTTAGGCGTGCCTTTTTTAACTATGATTGCTTTGCTCTTGTATCACTGTATTTACTCATACAAACTTATTTTTAAATTGAAGGATCCAATCGAAACTCCAATGGCACAGCAGGTATGTTCACGTATGTTTCTTTAACAGGTTTGCACTTATCAATAGCTCTGTTGATTTCAATTTCAATTGTGTATACAGTTGACTTTCATATCATGCACATTAGTAGCATCACAACAGAGCCAATAGTGTTGTTGTACATGTAGACCCGTGGTACCCATCTGAAATCTTGTTGTGCCGTGTAGTTTCCCATGCTTCGTATTCTTTCACTGCTGCTTTGTCTTGAACTGATATGATTTGAACCGTGTCTCTATTTTGATTTGGCAAGACAATGCAGTGACCATAGGACATAGATATATGTTTGTTTGATGCTTTTATTATGTACTAGTACTTGGCAATAGAAGACTTGGTAGTTTGATCCTGTCCACCTTACTAATGAACTGGTTCACCGAAATGAGTTTCATATACTAGTACATGCTAAACTTGTTATGTGTCTGCTTTTTCTTCTTTTAGAATGTTGACAGAATATTGGGGAAGAGTGCCTTATTAAGCAATGGTAAAGGAAGTAATGCAGATAAGGTTCAGGATAGTGACACATCCTTCTTGGTATCCAACAAAGCTGATAAAACAGCTAAGGAAGACTATCTTGAAGACAGCGAGACAACCCCAAAGTCCTGTCTTGGTTTAGTGTTCGAGTTACTGGCCACTACCGCTTGCACAAGCTATTCAAACTCACTGTATGAATCAGTTCGGTTTCTTGAGTCTCAACTACAAGCTGAAAGACATCGATCAGCCGTGCTGCGACAAGAAGCGGAAGGACTGCAGAAGTCCCTGGAGCATTCAGATGCATACTTTCTGGTGCAACAGCAAGCGTTGGAGGATTTTAGCGCCAAATAGGACAAAGCTAATCAGCTTGCGAAGCTTACTGCCAGCATGGTGGATACCCAGGATAACGTTTCTTGAGCTCTTCTAAAGTTGTTTCAGTTATGCTCTTGTTTTGCTGCCGCGTTTATTTGCACTGGTGGCCAATTTTTACGGCCAGTGTATGTAATGTGCTGCTTTGTTCCCTATATTTGCACTGGTGGCGAACTTTGATGCCTAGTAGATGTAATATGTGTAATAGAGGTAATAGGCTAGCGTTAATTGCTTGCTTATTTATTTTCTTATTGTCTTGTTTAGTTGTTTGCTTGTAGTCACTGCAGTTCTTTTTCTGTTTTTTCTAGTGGCCACAATAGGCTATTTTTGGTAACTAGGCCAAAATAATCATGGGCCTTCTACGGGTCGTATGATCCATGGGCCTTCCTCTGGCCGTAGGATCCATCGGCCTTCTATACGGGCCTTAGGGTCCATGGGCCTTCTACGGGTCGTAGGGTCCATGGGCCTTCTATGGACCGTATGATCCATGGGCCTTCTACAGGCCGTACTATCCATGGGTCTCATATGGGCCGTAGGATCCATGGGCCTTCTACGGGGTGTATCATCATTTCGCCAATCATGGGCCGTACTATTCATGGACCATAACGGGCCGTTAATAGGCCGTATTTGATAACTCTATGAAAATAGCCCAACGGGTTTTTTTAGATGAAAACGGCCCAATGTATTAATGGTCCGCAAACGGGCCGACTGTAACGACGGGCTGAATTTGGCCCAGAAGCAGAAAATGACAGTAACGGGCCATATGTAATCGAATGCTGCAAATGAGCCCAAGAATCAATGGGCCCTGAGAAGGCCGAAAGATAACTTGGGCTCGAAACGGCCCAATGGAATAACAGGCCGTTAATGAGTATAAAGTGATACAGTCTTCATTACGGGCCAGTTTCACCACGGGCCGTTAATGGGCCAAGAGTTACAAAGGTCCTCATATGGGCCGAAAGAAGTCATGGGCCACACATGGGCCGGAAGTTATAACGGGCTGAATCATATTGGACGGCCCAGATGACGCTATTGGGCCTAATTCAGAAAGGGCGTAATGGGCCTTGGGTTAGCGGGCTATAAATGGGCTATATGCGAACAGGCCATTAACAGGCTTTCCGTGGGCCGGCCCACCAACTTTTGACCAAGTCAAACGGGCCAGCCTTTTTACAGGAATGGGCCTCTATTGGGTCATGCCATGTGTCGCCGTATCATAGGCGCCTTCGGTATAATGAGCGGATGACATCTGCCCAACGGTGATCCGACACATGTTTCCTCCAGCCAATGATGATTTTACACGTGGAAAATCCCCATTGGTCGGGCTGTTAACGGGTTATCGGATCCAAAACCCGACCCGATAGCTTAACGGCGTTCCGTTACGGTGGATGCCACGTGTCGGTCACCCTTGACGAAAGCACTTCTGTGACGCGCGAATTATCGTCATGGAAGTGGACACTTCCGTGATGATAATTTTGGTAATGTCATGGAACACTTTACGACAGCACAGGTATGACTATCTTGATTCTGTCATAAATTTGTCATGGATGTACATGCATGAAAAAAAAACACGACCTACTATGACAAACACGTATCATCACGGAAGTGTATTTTTTTTGTAGTGACATGAGTGTTGTGTTTAATTCTGGAATTTTTCGGGGTTTCCTAGGCATTTTATGTGCATAATTCAAATTTGAACTACATGCACATTCTCCAGTGCATATAAACTGGTTGAAAAATCAAATTTGTGTCCTTGGTTGCATGCTTAGGTCCCATGCAAGAAATGGGAGTGAATTTCAAGCACCCTGCCACCGCCACTTGGCCGCAAACATTGAGATACCTGGTTTTTAAATTCTAGTAAATCCAAAACTCGTCTGAAATTCGTGAAACTTGGCATCCGATCATGGAGCGGCATCAACATGTCGTGATAAAAATTTTGTCCCATTTGGGGCAAGTTTGGGTATAAGCTTCTCACGAACCTTAGCTTCTCACAACAAGCGTGATGGTTTCGGTAGGGAATGTGCCACCTTTGGGGACGAAACGATATTCGTTGCCTCTTATTGCTTTCAAAAAAATTCGAGTATCAACATAGAACAACAGGAGTGTTGTGTTCAATTTTGGAATTTTCCGGGGTTCGTTTGGACATTTTTATACATTAACTGGGTTTTCTAGGCATTTTATGTGCATAATTAAAATTTGAAATACATGCACATTCTCCAATGCATATAAACCGGTTGAAAAATCAAATATGTGTCCTTGGTTGCATGCTTAGGTCCCATGCAAGAAATGGGAATGAATTTCAAACACCCTGCCAGCGTCACTTGGCCGCAAACATTGAGATACCTAGTTTTTAAATTCTATTAAATACAAAACTCATCTAACATTCATGAAACTTGGCATGCTATCATGGAGCGGCACCAACATGCCGTGGTAAAAAAATTGTCCCATTTGGGGCAGGTTTGGGTATAAGCTTCTCGCAAACCTTAGCTTATCACAACAAGTGTGATGGTTTCGATAGGGAACGTGTCACCTTTGGGGATGAAACGATATATGTTGCCTCTTATTGCTTTCAAAAAAATTCTAGTGTCACCATAGAACAACAGGAGTGTTGTTTTTACTTTTGGAATTTTTTGGGGTTCGTTTGGACATTTTTATACATTAACTGGGTTTTCTAGGCATTTCATGTGCATAACTCAAATTTGAGCTACATGCACAGGCTCCAGTGCATATAAATTGGTTGAAAAATCAAATGTGTGTCCTTCGGGGCATGCTTAGGACCCATGCAAGAAATGGGAATGAATTTCAAACACCAGGGCACTCTTGATTGCTGGAAAAACATTGAGATACATGGTTTTTAAATTCTAGCAAATCCAAAACTCATCTAAAATTCATGAAACTTGGCATGCTATCATGGAGCGGCATCAACATGCCGTGGTAAAAAAATCCCACTTGGGGCGGGTTTGGGTATAAGCTTCTCACAAGCCTTAGCTTCTCACAACAAGCGTGATGGTTTCGGTAGGGAACGTGCCACCTTTGGGGACGAAATGATATATGTTGCCTCTTATTGGTTTCAAATTTTTTCTAGTGTCAAGATAGAACAACAGGAGTGTTGTGTTTACTTTTGGATTTTTTTGGGGTTCGTTTGGACGTTTTTATACATTAACTGGGTTTTCTGGGCATTTCATGTGCATAATTCAAATTTGAACTACATGCACAAGCTCCAGTGCATATAAATTGGTTGAAAAATCAAATATGTGTCCTTCGGGGCATGCTTAGGTCCCATACAATAAATGGGAATGAATTTCAAACACCATGGCACTATTGATTGCTGGCAAAACGTTGCGATACTTTGTTTTTAAATTCTAGTAAATCCCAAACTCGTCTGAAATTTATGAAACTTGGCATGCTATAATGGAATGGCACCCGACATGCTGTAGTATTTTTGTGTCCATTTTTAGAGAAGGTGCACTCGAATAACAGCCAACAAAGGCATTTTGAAACAAATTGCTGCCACTGTAACATCTCAAACATTTTGTATAAATTAAATTGTGTGCGTTCTGTTAACCATTCACGTGACACCACACCTCACTCTTTTAATGGCTAGAAGGTGTCGTGCGGACAGGTGCTTGAGTGCTTGACTAAACAGAAGGCATGCCGACAGCTTCCCCAAGAAGCCAAGAGAAAATGTGTCGAGCAGGAGTTCTGCAGCTCTTGATCGCAAACGTTTTAGATAGAACACGCGTATGCAAAGTGAGAGCTATGGTCTTCCCCCTTAAGTCGAGGGAAAATCCACAACACGGGATTTGTGCATCCCTTCAACGCAAACGTTTTTTTGGATGACCCGTGTGCAACCACGTACAAACAATTTGGTAAGATTTGCATCTGTCATATTGGGTATGTTGCCATTTGTCAAACTGGAAAGATTTACATTTGTTGATCTAGTAAAGTTGCCATTTGTCAATCCTTGTAACACTACAATTTTTCAAAATATGCAGCTAGAAATCACTAGCACTATCTAACTTTTGCAACTAAAATTCAGTAATTAAGCATATATTTCATTCATAGATTAAGCAGTCATTCTTATTTTATACAAACAATTCAACTCGACAGCTGAACCGACCAAACTTTTTCCCAATTGTTGCCAACCACGTACTAAAATAGCTAGTTCGACTATATATACTAGCTAATTTTAAGTATGTTGTACAGTTCGACCAAACATCTATAGTCAGATGAACTAAACAAAATAGCCCCTAAATACTACTACTACCACGGAGGGGCTTTGTGCTACTTCTGGCAGCCTCTCCTCTACCGAGTGCGCTCAGTAAGAGGCAGAGGAGGAGGAGGAGGAGCCTACCGACAAGATGGAGCAATGCAATACGGTGCCTGCCGCTGCTGCATGTTCCGCGATGCTCGCCTGCTCGAACGCCCATTGCCTCTCCAGACGATCCCTCTCGAACTGGCCGGACTGCTCGTAGATCTCCTGATTCCTCGCCTCTGTGTCGGTGTGTGCGGCGGCCACGGCTGTGGTAAGGCTCTTTGCATGCTCGACGAGGCACTCCTCCTCCTCCCGCAGGAACTCGATGTAGTGGGCAAGGTCGCTGACGCACGTGCGGGCCTCCACCTCCGCCTCCCTCCTTCAAGCGGCGGTGGCAAAGCGGATGATGATCCCGGCGATCGACGATGGGCTGGCGGCCATGGTGGCCGACGATGGGGTGGCGGCCACGACCACCACCTCCCGCCTTCGGGCCACGGTGGCGGAGCGGGTGATGGCCACGGTGGCCGGCAGTGGGGTGGCGGCCACAACGGCCACCTCCCGCCTTCGGACCGCGGTGGTGGAGTGGGAGATGGCCCTGGCTTTCGACGGTGGTGTGGCGGCAACGGCGGCCGGCAACAGCTGCCGACGGGCAGCGGCGGCGGAGCGTGTGGTGGGTGTTCCTTGCACACCCAATAGGGACGCCACACGCACTACACTACGCCAGGGACTATGCCGCCGCCGCGGTGTAGCCTCCCAGCTGGAGCTGTCCTCTGATGACGATGCAGTGGCTGAGGGACGACGATGGACCGGTGCCATTGGCGATTGTGGGAGAAGCACACGAGATAAGCTACAAGGAGGGAGGGGAAAATGCGACACAGGACTCGCCGGCCATGAGGGTTTTTATAGCAGGCCAGTAAGCATTGGGTTTTTGGGGGATTTCACCGATCGGGCGGGAAGCTTGCGCGGGAACCAGTGAGGTTGCACGGGAACGGGCTCACTAACGACTCATTGGCACCACCGTTTGGCCAAAAGAACGCCCCCGCGCGCTGCGCAAGCTTGCGTTGTAAGCCGTCTGCGGCAGCAGGGTGACAAGATGTGCGAGAGGACGACGAAAGGACATGTACACATACAGTTAATACAAAAAAAATTGCGATTTAATTACCTACTATACCCGCGTCCTGGATTATAAGTACGATTTAAATAATAAAATACGAATGCATGTAGCCGAACATTATATCGTTGGAGTCATATTTGAACATAGTTTCCAACTATATAATTTTTGTAACATGCATTAACACTTTTTTGGTTAAATCTAAGGTTATATACCAGCAAGCGTTTGCCTGCACACATACAGCTTATTCCATCACAAACTGCTCGAATGGATCAAATGTATGCCACGTATCGCACACGCAACTCTAATCTGATTCGTGCGTAATGTCTCCGACATTTCTCGCACAGTTTGTCTTATTTGCCGCATATCACTGTGCCGGCCTCTGCTCGCGTCCCTTGGCAAGCTCTGCTCACGTCCGTCGGCACGCTCGGCTTGTGGACAACTTTTCCTTATGCCTTCAACTTCTATATGCATATATATATAGTTTATACTAGTACCGGGCCCAAACAAGATGGGCGAATTTCATCTGACTTTCATTTTTTTCGGACGAAATCCAAAACTCTGCCGCGGAGCGCTCTAATCGCGTCCCTTTGCGCGCGCCCTGCCAGCGGTTGGGAGTGCGCATGATCACGTCGGGGGCCCCATATGCATGTGGTTGCGCCGCGCGTCTTGCCACATGATACGTCTCCAACGTATCTATAATTTTTGATTGTTCCATGCTATTATATTATCTGTTTTCGATGTTTAATGGGCTTATTTATACACTTTTATATTGTTTTTGGGACTAACCTACTAACCCAAGGCCCAATGCAAATTGTTGTTTTTTTGCCTATTTCAGTGTTTCAAAGAAAAGGAATATCGAACGGAATCCAAACGGAATGAAACCTTCGGGAGAGTTATTTTTGGAACAAACGTGATCCAGGGGACTTGGAGTGGACGACAAGAAAGAAACGAGGTGGCCACGAGGCAGGGAGGCGCGCCTGCCCCCTAGGCGCGCTCACCACCCTCATGAGCCCCTCGCAGCTCCACCAACCTACTTCTTCCTCCTATATATATATATATTCATATACCCCGAAAACATCCAGGAGCACCACGAAACCCTACTTCCACCGCCGCAACCTTTCTGTACCCAAGAGATCCCATCTTGGGGCCTTTTCCGGAGCTCCGCCGGAGGGGGAATCAATCACGAAGGGCTTCTACATCAACACCATAGCCTCTCCGATGATGTGTGAGTAGTTTACCACAGACCTTCGGGTCCATAGTTATTAGCTAGATGGCTTCTTATCTCTCTTTGGATCTCAATACAATGCCCTCCTCGATCTTCTTGGAGATCTATTCGACGTAACTCTTTTTGCGGTGTGTTTGTCGAGATCCAATGAATTGTGGGTTTATGATCAAGTTTATCTATGAACAATATTTGATTCTTCTATGAACTCTTTTATGTATGATTGGTTATCTTTGCAAGTCTCTTCGAATTATAAGGTTGGTTTGGCCTACTAGATTGATCTTTCTTGCAATGGGAGAAGTGCTTAGCTTTGGGTTCAATCTTGCGGTGTCCTTTCCCAGTGACAGCAGGGGCAGCAAGGCACGTATTGTATTGTTGCCATCGAGGATAAAAAGATGGGGTTTATACCATATTGCTTGAGTTTATCCCTCTACATCATGTCATCTTGCCTAATGTCTTACTCTGTTCTTATGAACTTAATACTCTAGATGCATGCTGGATAGCGATCGATGTGTGGAGTAATAGTAGTAGATGCAGAATCGTTTCGGTCTACTTGTCACAGACGTGATGCCTATATACATGATCATGCCTAGAAATTCTCATAATTATGCACTTTTCTATCAATTGCTCGACAGTAATTTGCTCACTCACCGTAATATTTATGCTATCTTGAGAGAAGCCACAAGTGAAACCTATGGCCCCGGGTCTATCTTTTATCATATAAGTTTCCAATCTATTTTACTTTGCAATCTTTACTTTCAATCTATATCATAAAAATACCAAAAATATTTATCTTATTATCTCTATCAGATCTCACTCTCGTAAGTGACCGTGAAGGGATTGACAACCCCTTTATCGCGTTGGTTGAGAGGTTCTTATTTGTTTGTGTAGGTACGAGGGACTTGAGTGTAGTCTCCTACTGGATTGATAGCTTGGTTCTCAAAAACTGAGGGAATTACTTACTGTACTTTCCTGCATCACCCTTTCCTCTTGAAGGGAAAACCAACGCAGTGCTCAAGAGGTAGCAAGAAGGATTTCTGGCACCGTTGCCGGGGAGATCTACGCACAAGTCAAGACATACCAAGTACCTATCACAAACTCTTATCCCTCGCATTACATTATTTGCCATTTGCCTCTCATTTTCCTCTCCCCCAGTTCTAAAACAATTTTTGAAAACCTTTGCCTTCTTCCCTTATGTATCTTTGTTTGTGTTTCCATGTGCCTTCCATTTGCTTGCATCTTTGCTTGCTAAAAATCTATTGATATGGATCCACTTAAAGTGTTCTACTTGGATCATCTTCGATCCCTATGCGCTCGTACTGAAACCCCAACTAGCCTGGTTGATGGGAAATCTTTAGATGAGCATGCTCATTTTGTGTGTCACCATTTGTCTGAAAAAGGGAGACTCTTATGGGATCAAATAAATAGATTGCTGTGTTATGCTTGGAATCTTTGTGAAATTTATGAATTTACTTGTTGCTCTAATAACCCTAAAAAACACCTCCCCTACCTATGTGAGTTTAATGACAATGAAATCTTATCTTCTTATGCAAAGGGTGTTTATAGTTACTACGATATTGAACGAATTGAAGAATTTGTTGCTTTTAAGGGTGCTTATGAAGTTGCTTCTTTGATTGAAAAGTATGATGTTACTCTCTATGAATCTGAGAATTTTGACATACTTAAATATTGCTATGAAAACTATGCTCATAATGTTTATGTCAAAGAATTTATTGAAAGACTGACCGTTGAAAATAATGATATGCATGAATCTATAGATAATTTTGATTCCGATGATTTTATTGAAATATCCCTTGATGAACACGATTCTTGCTATTCTTGTGGCCATGATGCCAATATTTATGAAGATGAATTTGCTATAGTTCCTTATGTTAAACATGAGATCGTTGCTATTGCACCCATACTTGATAGTTCCTTTGTTGAAAAGCATGATTGCAATAATCTTATTATAAATCTTATTAACGTCAATTGTGCTAATAATATGCAAAACCCTAGGCTTGGGAATGCTAGTTTTGCTATGACTACTATTTGTTGCAATGATCATGATTGTAGTGATTCTTCTTTTGATCTTGAAAATTTATTTAAGCCCCATGATGAATATGAGATTGACAATGGTGTTTGCAATATTATTGAAAGTGGGTTTGGAGAGGTCATGACTTTAGTTAATGTTAATCCCACTATTTTGGAAGAGTGTCAACTTTGCATGCATGTGGATCATTTTGAAAATATTTTATGTGATAGCTATATTGTTGAATTTGCTTATGATCCTACATGTAATTATTATGAGATAGGAAAATATGGTTGTAGAAATTTTCATGTTACAAAATTACCTCTCATTATGTTGAGATTGCTATTGTTTCTTTCCACTTCCTTGCATATGCTAGTTTTTGCTTGCCTTGATAATCTGTTTGCCTATAAGATTCCTATGCATAGGAAGTATGTTAGACTTAGATGTGTTTGTCACGTGTTTTATGATGCTCTCTTTGTTCTTCAATTCTTGTCTTTGATGTGAGCATCATCGAAATTATCAATGCCTAGCTAGGGGCGTTAAACTATAGCGCTTGTTGGGAGGCAACCCAATTTTATTTTTGTTTCTTGCTTTTTGGTTCTGTTTAGTAATAAATAATTCATCTAGACTATGTTTATATGTGGTTTTATGGTTTTAATTAGTGTTTGTGCCAAGTAGAACCTTTGGGAAGACCTGGGGGTAGTTTTTGCGATCTTGCTGTAAAAAACAGAAACTTTAGCGCTCACGAGATTTGCTGCCATTTCTTACTGGGGGGGTTAGAATAGGTTGATTCTTTTAGAAGATGATTAATAGACAAATTCCTCACGTCCACAAATTTATTTCAGTATTTTTGGGGTTACATAAGTATTCGAAACCTACAGATTACTACAGACTGTTCTGTTTTTGACATATTCTGTTTTTCATGTGTTGTTTGCTTATTTTGATGCATCTATGGCTAGTATCGGAGGTTATGAACCATAGAGAAGTTTGTATACAGTAGTTTTAACACCAATATAAATAAATAATGATTTAATTACAGTACCTTAAGTGGTGGTTTGTTTTCTTATACTAACGGAGCTCATGAGATTTTCCGTTGAGTTTTGTGTTGTGAAGTTTTCAAGTTTTGGGTAAAGATTTGATGGATTATGAAATAAGGAGTGGCAAGAGCCTAAGCTTGGGGATGCCCAAGGCACCCCAAGGTAAAATTCAAGAACAACCAAAAGCCCAAGCTTGGGGATGCCCCGGATGGCATCCCCTCTTTTGTCTTCGTTCATCGGTAACTTTACTTGAGGCTATATTTTTATTCACCACATGATATGTGTTTCGCTTGGAGTGTCTTGTATGATTTGAGTCCTTGATTTTAAGTTTACCACAATCATCCTTGCTGTACACACCTTTTGGGAGAGACACACATGAATCGGAATTAATTAGAATACTCTATGTGCTTGACTTATATCTTTTGAGCTAGATAATTTTGCTCTAGTACTTCACTTATATCTTTTAGAGCACGGTGGTGGTTTTATTTTATAGAAATTATTGATCTCTCATGCTTCACTTATATCATTTTTAGAGTCCTCTAGAACAGCATGGTAATTTTCTTTGGTTATAAAATTAGTCCTAATATGATAGGCATCCAAAATGGGTATAATAAAAACTATCATAAAAAGTGCATTGAATACTATGAGAAGTTTGATACTTGATAATTGTTTTGAGATATGAGGATGGTGATATTAAAGTTGTGCTAGTTGAGTAGTTGTGAATTTGAGAAATACTTGTGTTGAAGATTGCAAGTCATGTAGCATGCACGTATGGTAACCGTTGTGTAACAAATTTGAAACATGAGGTGTTCTTTGATTGTCTTCCTTATGAGTGGCGGCCGGGGACGAGCGATGGTCTTTTCCTACCAATCTATCCCCCTAGGAACATGCACGTAATGCTTGGTTTTGGATGAGTTGTAGATTTTTGCAATAAGTATGTGAGTTCTTTATGACTAATGTTGAGTCCATGGATTATACGCACTCTCACCCTTCCATCATTGCTAGCCTCTTAGGTACTGTGCATTGCCCTTTCTCACCTTGATAGTTGGTGCAAATTTCGCTAGTGTATCCAAACCCCGTGATATGGTATGCTCTATCACACATAAACCTCCTTATATCTTCCTCAAAACAACCACCATACCTACCTATTATGGCATTTCCATAGCCATTCCGAGATATATTGCCATGCAACTTTCCACCGTTTCATTCATGACACGCTTCATCATTGTCATATTGCTTTGCATGATCATGTAGTTGACATCGTATTTGTGGCAAATCCACCATGCATAATTTATCATACATGTCACTCTTGATTCATTTCCCTTCCTGGTACACCGCCGGAGGCATTCACATAGAGTCATATTTTGTTCTAGTATCGAGTTGTAATCATTGAGTTGTAAATAAATAGAAGTGTGATGATCATCATTAATAGAGCATTGTACCAAATAAAAAGAGAGAAAGGCCAAATAAAAAAGGCCCAAAAAAGAAAAAAAAGAAAAGAAATAAAAAGGGGTAATGCTACTATCCTTTTTTCCACACCTGTGCTTCAAAGTAGCACCATGATCTTTATGATAGAGAGTCTCTTGTTTTGTCACTTTCATATACTAGTGGGAATTTTTTTATTATAGAACTTGGCTTGTATATTCCAACAATGGGCTTCCTAAAATGCCCTAGGTCTTCGTGAGCAAGCAAGTTGGATGCACGCCCACTTAGTTTACTTTGTTGAGCTTTCATACATCTATAGCTCTAGTGCATCCGTTGCATGGCAATCCCTACTCCTTACATTGACATCAATTGATGGACATCTCCCTAGCCCATTGATTAGCTACGTTGATGTGAGACTTTCTCCTTTTTTGCCTTCTCCACATAACCCCCATCATCATATTCTATTCCACCCATAGTGTTATGTCCATGGCTCATGCTCATGTATTGCGTGAAAGTTGAAAAAAGTTTGAGATTACTAAAGTATGAAACAATTGCTTGGCTTGTCATCGGGTTGTGCAAGATGAGAGCATTTTTGTGAGATGAAAATGAAGCATGACCAAACTATATGATTTTGTAGGGATGAACTTTCTTTTGTCGTGTTATTTTGAGAAGACATGATTCCTTAGTATGCTTGAAGTATTATTATTTTTATGTCAATTATAAACTTTTGTCTTGAATATTTAGGATCTGAACATTCATGCCACAATAAAGAAAATTACATTGAGAATTATGCTAGGTAGCATTCCACATCAAAAATTCTGTTTTTATCATTTACCTACTCGAGGACGAGCAGGAATTAAGCTTAGGGATGCTTGATACGTCTCCAACGTATCTATAATTTTTTTATTGTTCCATGTTATTATATTATCTGTTTTGGATGTTTAATGGGCTTATTTATACACTTTTATATTATTTTTGGGACTAACCTACTAACCCAAGGCCTAGTGCAAATTGCTGTTTTTTTGCCTATTTCAGTGTTTCGCAGAAAAGGAATATCAAACAGAATGAAACCTTCGAGAGAGTTATTTTTGGAACAAACGTGATCCAGGGGACTTGGAGTAGACGTCAAGAAAGAAACGAGGTGGCCACGAGGTAGGATGCGGGCCTGCCCCCCTGGGAGCGCCCCCACCCTCGTGGTCCCCTCGCAGCTCCACTGACCTACTTCTTCCTACTATACCCCGAAAACATCCAGGAGCACCACGAAACCCTATTTCCACCGCCGCAACCTTCTGTACCCAAGAGATCCCATCTTGGGGCCTTTTCTGGAGCTCCGCCGGAGGGGGAATCGATCACAGAGGGCTTCTACATCAACACCATAGCCTCTCCGATGATGTGTGAGTAGTTTACCACACACCTTCAGGTCCATAGTTATTAGCTAGATGGCTTCTTCTCTCGCTTTGGATCTCAATAAAATGTTCTCCTCGATCTTCTTGGAGATCTATTCGATGTAACTCTTTTTGCGGTGTGTTTGTCGAGATCCGATGAATTGTGGGTTTATGATCAAGTTTATCTATGAACAATATTTGATTCTTCTATGAACTCTTTTATGTATGATTGGTTATCTTTGCAAGTCTCTTCGAATTATCATTTTGGTTTAGGCTACTAGATTGATCTTTCTTGCAATGGGAGAAGTGCTTACCTTTGGGTTCAATCTTGTGGTGTCCTTTCCGAGTGACAGCAGGGGAAACAAGGCACGTATTGTATTGTTGCCATCGAGCATAAAAAGACGGGGTTTATATCATATTGCTTGAGTTTATTCCTCTACATCATGTCATCTTGCCTAATGTGTTACTCTGTTCTTATGAACATAATACTCTAGATGCATGCTGGATGGCGGTCGATGTGTGGAGTAATAGTAGTAGATGCAGAATCGTTTCGGTCTACTTGTCGCGGACGTGATGCCTATATACATGATCATGCCTAGATATTCTCATAATTATGCACTTTGCTATCAATTGCTCGACGGTAATTTGTTCACCGACCGTAATACTTATGCTATCTTGAGAGAAGCCACTAGTGAAACCTATGGCCCCCGGGTCTATCTTTTATCATATAAGTTTCCAAACTATTTTACTTTGCAATCTTTACTTTCAATCTATATTGTAAAAATAAAAAAATATTTACCTTATTATCTCTATCAGATCTCACTCTCGTAAGTGAGTGTGAAGGGATTGACAACCCCTTTATTGCATTGGTTGCGAGGTTCTTATTTGTTTGTGTAGGTACAAGGGACTTGAGTGTAGTCTCCTACTAGATTGATACCTTGGTTCTTAAAAACTGAGGGAAATACTTACGCTACTTTGTTGCATCACCCTTTCCTCTTCAAGGGAAAACCAACGCAGTGCTCAAGAGGTAGCACCACGCGATGCAGTTACGTGCGGCACGATGGAGTTACGTGCTGCAAATTAGAACTGCCATCAGGGCCTGCCAATATTCCTGGCCATCCGGCTTCCCCTTTAATTCCTGCGGCCATTATAACCTTAGTCTCTTCAACCTGTTGATCGTGCCCCACAATAGAACAAGCACACCCACGACGACGCATAGAGAGGGGATGTCCAGCGGCGCTCCAATGGAGTTCAGCGTACATAGAGTGGAGACCCACGCGAGGGAGACGGATCTCTAGGTGGTGTACACCATCGACCCGGCCGTGGTGGACGACTACATCAGCAGCGTTGAGCAGTTGCTTGCTCGAGACAAGTACAAGGTGGTCGGCATCGATCTCCACTACCCCACCGGTCGTCCCGGCATATATCAGAAGGTTGTCGTTGCCTAGTTGTGCATGGTCCATCATGTCCCCATCTACCACTACTGCATGGCCACAGAGCCTTGCGACCGTTTCAACGGGTTTGTCAACAGCACCGAGTACAAGTTCGCCATGGTGGAAACAACCAATGATGTAAACGCGCTCCGTGTTACGGGGTTGGCCTGCAAGAACCTTGTCGAAATCCGTAACCACCATAGGGTCTGGGGCAGCACGAAGGACTCCCTGGTCGAGCTCTCCTCGGCCATCATCGACCCCTACTATGAAAAGACGAAGCAGGATGCCCAAAGAACAAGTCCCCTATCCTGGCACAGGGCTTGGATGTGGCAACTGGATGAACCTCACCTCAGGTTCGCGGCCAAGAGCGTGTACACATGCTACGAGATGCACATGCATATCGTTGACATGAGGAAGTGCCTCGTTACCAAAATCGACAAGCCCGGATCGAACCACAAGCAGAGCAAGCGTCACAAGAAGTAGATGATGATCATATCATCGTTTATGCTAGTTAATCATGCATGTAATATATAGTTTACTTTATTAGTGTGTGGAAATGCCATGTGTGTAGTAGCCACCTATGTAATTATGCATGTAATAGTTTACTTTGGTGTGTGCAAATGCCATGGTTGTAGTAGACACCTATGTAAGTGGATGTTTAATTTGGTTATGCAAGCATGTCCTTATAATTGTGTATATATATGTTGTTGTTCTGTATGCAATCCCATCGCACAACACACATGTCTTATTAGCAGCAACCACCTGTGTTATTATCGGTCTTCACACACATTTCTGATTACAGACCTGTTTGCCACGTATCACACACATCTTGTTTCGTTGAACCGTTTCTGTTCTCATGTCTCAACTCAAACAGTTCATCTGAGTGAACCGCATGTCGTATGTCGCACACACCTTCATCTGGCTGACCATTTCTTTTGTGTTGCCTAATCACAAATAGTTCATCTGAGTGAACCGTATGTTGTATATCGCACACACCTCCATCTGGCTACCCGTTACTTTTGTTCCTCCCCATCGCAAACAGTTAATTGAACTAAACCGTATACCCTACATCGCACACACAACTAAAATATGAACCGTGTTTGATGGCTCTGCCATCGCAAATGTTTTGCACCTTTTTGACGGGTTTTTTACACCACCGTTTACGATTATGGCATCACACATAGTTTCGTCGAAGGGTCTCTAATCGTAGTGTCGCGTTAGCAGCATCCTGCAATAGTGACATTTTGTTTGTCTATGTATTCACACATGTACTAAGTTTCCGGTTAATACAATTCTACAATGAATTATAAACATTTATCATGATATAAGGAAATATAAATAACAACTTTATTATTGCCTCTAGGGCATATTTCCTTCACATGCTCAACGCTAGCACCAAATAACAATTATTCAGTTCTAACACTAATCCCGAGGGTAGATGTAGAGGTAGCATGCCGACGGTGATTACATCGATCTTGGAACCATTTCCTACGTGGATCGTCACCTCGTCACTAGCCAATCTTCATTTAATCCATAGCCCCTGTTTCGAGTTGCAAATATGAGCAACAGAACCAATATCAAATACCCAGGCGCTACTACGATAATTAGTAAGGTACACGTCAATAACATGTATATCAAATATACCTTTCACTTTGCCATCCTTCTTATCTGCCAAATACTTAGGGCAGTTCCGCTTCCGGTGACCAGTCCCTTTGTAGTAGAAGCACTCAGTTTCAGGCTTAGGCCAGACTTGGGTTTCTTCCCTCGAGAAGCAACTTGCTTGCAGTTCTTCTTGAAGTTCCCCTTCTTCCCTTTTCCCTTTTTCTTGAAACTAGTGGTCTTGTTAACCATCAACACTTGATGCTCCTTCTTGATTTCTACCTCCGCAGCCTTCAGCATTGCGAAGAGCTCGGGAATTGTCTTTTCCATCCCTTGCATATTATAGTTCAACATGAAGTCTTTATAGCTTGGTGGCAATGACTGAAGAACTCTGTCAGTGACACTATCATCAGGAAGATTAACTCCCAGCTGGGTCAAGTGGTTATGGTACCCTAACATTCTAAGTATTTGTTCACTAACAGAATTATTCTCCTCCATCTTGCAGCTATAGAACTTGTTAGAGACTTCATATCTCTCAACTCAGGCATTTGCTTGAAATATTAACTTCAACTCCTGGAACATCTCATATGCTCCATGATGTTCAAAATGTCTTTGAAGTCCCGATTCTAAGCCGTAAAGCATGTGATGTCTACTATGCAACTTTATTCTTGTAGACTCGTGTTGGGCCTCCAAGCACAGAGTTTTGTAGGACAATAGCAATTTCCCCTCAAGTGGATGACCTAAGGTTTATCAATCCGTGGGAGGTGTAGGATGAAGATGGTCTCTCTCAAACAACCCTGCAACCAAATACAAGAAATCTCTTGTGTCCCCAACACACCCAATACAATGGCAAATTGTATAGGTGCACTAGTTCGGCGAAGAGATAGTGATAAAAGTGTAATATTGATGGTAGAAATATATTTTTATAATCTAAATAAATAAAAACAGAAAGGTAGAAAATAGTAAACGGGCACAAAAACGGTATTGCAATGCTTAAAAACAAGGCCCAGGGTCCGTACTTTCACAAGTGCAACCTCTCAAAAGTGCTAACATAGTTGGATCATATGATTATCCCTCAAAGTGCAACAAAGAATCACTCATGAGTTCCTATTAGCAGAGAACAAAAGATAGGAATTGTTTGTAGGATACGAAACCACCTCAAAGCTATTCTTTCCACTCGATCTATTCAAGAGTTTGTACTAAAATAACACAAAGCTATTTTTCCATTCGATCTATCATAGAGTTCGTACTAGAATAACACCAAAGCATATTCATATTCATAATACTCAATCCACACAAAGAACTACAAAGAGACCCCAAAGTTTCTATCGAAGAAAAGATAATAAAAACGTGCATCAACTCCTATGCAAAGATTACCCCAATATCACCGCTGGAATCCGCAAGTTGAGTGCCATAATGTATATCGAGTGAATCAATAAGATACCCCATTGTCACCTCAAGTATTCATACTGCAAGACATACATCATGTGTCCTCAAATATGAACATTCAATCCGACATGACAAAACTTTAAAGGGTAAACATTCAATTCATCACAACAAGAGTATAGAGGGGAGAAACATCATATGATCCGCCTATATTAACAAAGCCCATGATATAGATCACGAGGAGAGAGATTAATCACATAGCTACTGGTACAAACCCTCAGCCCCGAGGGTGGACTACTCCCTCCTCATCATGGTGGCCACCGAGATGATGAAGATGGCCACCGGAGATGATTCCCCCTACCGGCAGGGTGCCAGACTGGGTCTAGATTGGTTTTTGGTGGCTACGGAGCCCTGCGGCGGTGGAACTTCTGATCTAGGTTAACCTCAAAGGGTTTCGGACTTTTTGGGATTTATAGTGCAAAGAAGGGGCACGGGGGGCCACCGAGGTGGGCACAACCCACCTGGGCGTGCTAGGGGGCCTTGGCGCACCCTGGTGGGTTGTGCCCCCCTCGGGGCACCCCCCAGGTGCAGCTCTGGGCCATTGGGTTCCTTGTGGTCCAAAAAAAATCTCCGTAAAGTTTCACGGTGTTTGGACTCTGTTTGATATTGATTTCCTGCGATGTAAAAAACAAGCAAAAAACAGCAATTGGCACTGGGCACTGGGTCAATAGGTTAGTCCCAAAAAAGGATATAAAGTTGCTATAAAATGATTGTAAAACACCCAAGAATGATAAAATAACAGCATGAATACTTCATAAATTATATATACGTTGGGGACGTATCAGCATCCCCAAGCTTAATTCCTACTCGTCCTCGAGTAGGTAATTGATAAAAGAAATAATTTATGAAGTGTGAATGCTAGCAAAGTGCATAAGTTTGATCAATGATAATTTCAATCACTTTTCCTAGCATCATAACAACAATTCTTTCTTATGAAACTTCTCATGTTATAGTAGCAACCAATTCACATGTTAAGGTTCAAACAATGAATTCTCTTGAAACTCAACAACCTATGTTCTTAGTCACCAAGCAATTGCAATTCAACTTATTCAACAAAGTTTAAGTAAGAGCTCCACATACTCAACCGTCATATGGTCTTCTATGATTGCTAACACTCACCTTGTGCACATGAGCAAAACATTTCAACCGGACACATAGAAAGATAGGGGCTTATAATTTTGCCTCCCAACGTATTCACCTCAAGGGTTATGTCAACAATAATAACTCATGCTACCCATATTCAACTGGACATATGTGCCTAGATCTTTCCTCACCACATGATGCTTGCCAAAAGAGAAAAATAAAAAGGAATAGAGAGAAAAACTTTGACTCTTTGCATAAAAGTAAATACATAGAAGTAAAAGATAGGCCCATCATGGAGGGAAGCCGAGAATGCCATGCGCTTATTTGTTTTTATGCTCAACTCCTTAGTGCAAAAGAACGTCACATTGTATTGTCTCTTATGATAGCAACCTTTATTATGCAGTCCATCGCTTTTATTACTTTGCCATCACAAGTTTGTACAACGCTCAATTTTCTCTTACACTAAATGATCTCACACTTTGTCGGGGGACTAATCCACGAGCACCTATGGGACCGGCGGACCGAGTCCCTTTCGGTTCGGTGGGGGCGAGGGTCGCACGAAGAGCGGATCAAGGCGAAGCACACGAGCAGTTTACCCAGGTTCGGGCCGCACGGATGCGTAAAACCCTACTCCTACTTTGTGGTTTGTATTGAGTTCTTGCTCGGGAGCGCGGAGTGCTACAGTATGCCCCAGCAGCTAACGAGACCGAGCGTGAGTGTTCTCTTCCTCTGAACCGAACCCCCTCTACGTTGCGCATGGGCCTCCTTTTATATGCTCAAGGGGTCACCGACAGGTGGCAACATAGACAAGGGTAAAAACGGAAAAGGTGCTGCGGTTGGTACAGCTACCTGCTACAGTATATCATACCTAACCCTGACGGCAGGGGACAAGGGCATTAAATGCCCGTCTGCGTCGCCTAAATAGTGCAAAAGGGACCGTCAGGGACGCCACCGCTCGCCACGATGGCAATCTTGTCAGCGCCGCTTTCCACCGCGCGCCGCTGGCTGCACAGCCTCCCGCCACGTACGCCTGGAAGGGTCCCAGAGCGACACGTTGGTGGATGTGCTGGAGCGTGGGCACAGAATGGTGGCTTGCCGCGGCAAGCGCCTTGCCGCGGTCGTTGTCTTGTCGCGTCCGGGAGCTTGTCGCTCACCGGGCCTTGCCGGGACGCGTGGCGCGTCGCGGCAAATTCCTTGAGATGCCTTGGTTGGCCTTCCCGACAAGCTCCTCTTGCCGGGGTCTTGAGATGCCTTGGTTGGCCTTCCCGGCAAGCTCCTCTTGCCGGGGTCTTGTCTCCTTGGCTTGGATACTTTGTCCTTGAATGGCTCCAAAGGAACCACGGAGGACCTTGGCGGTCACCCAGCAAGCCTTGCCGCGGGATGTTGCGACTACCCGTGCACAAGTTCGGGATACTAGGGTACCCCTACTCTAGTACACCGACAGGAGCCCTCGGGCCTGGGCCATACACGGTGCTGAGCGCTGTTGGGCCAGGCCCAAAGCAGGGCACGGGCACATGCGGCCTGGGTTACGCCGTATCTCTCTCCATATCCACCGCGCCCTCCCCGAACACCACGCGTTGAATGCGGCGTCGTGGGAGGGATCATGGGTGGTTTCTTTATTTGGAAAGGCGGAACGTCCGCCCCCTCCCTCTTTATAAGCAGGGGAAACAGGGGTAGTTCTCCCATTCGCCGGTTGCTACTCCAATCTCGGAAATCTCCGCCGCTCCCTCGTCTTCCCAAAGCTGACAGAGAGCAGCGCCCCGCCCCCCATCGCCACCAGCACCACCAACGCCGTCGACCTCCTCCACCACTTCCGCCATGGCTCCGAAAGCCGACAAGGGGAAGGTTGTGAAGTCGACCGAGGCGCAGCGGCTTGCGGCGCTGTGAAAGGAGCGGGCAATCTCCCCCCCCCCCCCAAGCTCGCCGCGAGGGAGCTGAGGGAGAATTACTACCTCTTCTGGTCGACGGAGACGCGAGCGCATCCGCGCACGAAGGTACTTCCAGCCGCCGCTTGGAAAATGGCTCTGAATGGATATCCCTTCTTTGCCTTGTTCTTCTACTGCGGGCTCTGCTCGCCTTTCTCTGAGTTTTTCTGCGATATTATGAACACCTACGGGTTCCACCTCCTTGATTTCACCCCCAATGCTGTTCTGACCATGGCAGTTTTCGCACATCTTTGCGAAAACTTTGTCGGAGTCCATCCCAATGTAGCCCTTTTTCGCCACTTCTTTATGCCCCGAGTAGAGAGAGGAGAGCCTTTATCCGGCGGAATCGCCTGGATCTCGAGGGCCAGCAAGAAGGACACTTATCTGGAGGGAGAGTTCCGCGGCAAGTGGGAGGAATGGAGAGCAGACTGGTGCTGGATTGTCGAGGAGAACCCGCAGCCGTTTACCGCCCGGCGCCAAGCCCCAGTAGCACGCGGCAGCGATTGGAGTGACGTGGCCCCGAAAGACGATAGGCTGAAGATTGCCGTCACCCGGATCCTTCGCCTCAGGCTTGCCGAGCTCACTGTAGGCATTGTTGGCGCAGATTTTCTTCGCCGCCGCATCGCCCCCCTGCAGGAACGGGGGAGACCCGCCTGGGAATTCAAGAATGCGGCGGATATCATGAGGCTACGTCCGGGCCTCAACTTCAACTTCACTGTTCTGGAGCTTAACGCGATGCTCCAGGAGCTGTTCAAGTATGACCCTCAACATCCCGAAGTGTTCAGGTTGCCGCAGGGTGTCGTTCCGCTGTGCAACAACTCCGCGCTCGACCGCATCCGTGCAATGATGCCGTTGTGCGATTTGCATGGAATTGTCCCAACTTGGCAAGAGCCTGCAGACAACGTCGTGCAGGAGTTCTTTGACGGCTTGGTAGAAGTGTCGGTCCGCTCCGACGAAAAGGATAGCCTCACCTGCGACACCACCGATGCGGAGATGACACGCATCGCCACTAGGCTGGAAGAGGCGGCGGCGGCCGCAGCCGCGGGCGAATTTGGATTCACCGTGGAGGAGGCAGATGCAGCAGAGGCGGCAAGCCGTGCCGAGCGAGAGGAGCCCGTCGGCGAGAAAGAACTTGCCGGGCATGGCGTCGAGTCGAACGAGCCCGCCGAGGATACGAGCAGCTCGCTGGAGATCAACTCCTCTTCGTCCTCATCTTCAGGCAGCTCGCCGCAAGCAGAGCCTCCATCCCCACCAAGAAGGCGTCTCCGCAAGGCCGGGGATGTAGCGGAGCGGCGGGCGAGTCAACAGCCGCCGCGCCGCGCGACACGCTCCACCGCGGCAAGCACTGTTGCCGCGGGAGCACCTCACGCTGCTGCGGCAACTGGAGCGGGGTCCACCCAGACCACCGCTTCTGCTCCTGCCGCTTCTCACGCTGCGGCGGCAGCCGGAGCGGGGTCGTCTCAGACCACCGCCACTGTTCCCGCCAAGCGGCCAAGGGAAACTACTCCTCCGCCTCCTCGCGCCGGACGTGAGACGGACATCGACTTCTCCGCGTTCAGCTCCGACGAGGAAGAAGAAGAGTAAGATTCTCTTGTTGTACTTGTAGTTCTTCAATTCTTGTTGTTTTGTCTTGTATCTCATTTGCTTTACTCTGAACTTGTTCCTTTTTAGGACTCTGGCCCAGAGAGCAGCGAAGAGGGCCAAGGTCCCGGTGATTATCATCGAGGACGAACCCACCGCGACAGCAGGGGGTGCGCCCGAGACAACCTTGCCGGACCCGGCAACTGTTCTCCAGAGCAGCCCCCAGCGTAAGTATATGGTTCACTTTCCGCTGTTAGGCACGCATGGATACTCTTTCTTTGCTGACATCTGACTGTTGGTTTGTGTCGGAGCAGAGAAGCCTCACCAGGAGTGCCCGGAGGCCGCCCCCGAAATGCCAAGGGAGAGTCCTCCGGCAAGGGAGAGGTCTCCGGCAAGTGAGAGTTCTCCGGCAAGGGACAGCACCAGCGGCCCTCCGTCGGCGGAAACCATGACTGCAGAACCCGGTACAGGTACTCCTCTCGCTTCAAAACTTCCCTTGGGTTCTTCTTCTTTTTGGATATTTGCTTGACTTTTCTCACTTTTCCGGCCATCAGACCCGTTTGCTGCGGAGCCGATGGAGACCGAGGTTGCTGCCGACGACGCCGCTGCCACTGAAGAAGCAGTCGGCGCTGATGATCCCGCCGGCGACGAGGCCGCCAAAGCTGCAGCTGCAGCAGCTGGCAAGGGGTCTGGCGATCGCACTGACGGCCCTGAGACCGCAGGAGCGCCAGGCGCTACGTCGACCGCCGACCCGTCCGCCGCTGCCGCAGCGCCAGGCTCCGAAGAGCCCCAGCCAGGCGTCTACTTGAAGGCCGGCGATGGCGTCTTCATCAACCTCCCCTGGGCGTCAAGCTCCAGGGCGCCTGTCGAGGGAGAGAGCTTCGACGGAGAGGTGCTTGCCTCCGCTGGGCTGACGCTGGTTGATGCGCCGAGCAGCAGCAGCGGCGAGCCTGAGGAGGGGCGGTTGTTGCGGAAGCTGTTGTCGCTCTACCGCGCGCGGCAAGCCAAGCTGGAATCCCGCGAGGCGCTTGTCGCGAAGGCGGGAGCGGACATCGAGAAGCGTGCGGAGGAGCTTCGGGGTCTCCACCAGGAAGCTCTCCGGTCCCTGGCAGAGGAGCGGGAGCAACTCACCGAAGAGCAGAAGGCCTTCTTCCTCGAGAAGGCCGAAGTTGAAGAGCAACAGCGGCGTGCCGCTGAGAAGCTGTCTGCGCAGGAGGGCGAGCTAGCGCAGCGGAAAGTTAACCTCGACAGCCACGAGGAGGAGCTTGCCGCGCGTGAGCAGAAATTCAGCGGAGCCCTTAAGCAAGCAGAGGATGTTGCCGCAGCTGCCGAGGCCGCCAAGAAGGAGCTGGAGACCAAGGTGGCACAGCTGGAGGCCGATCTCAAGGCGAGTGGCGAAGAGCTTAGCGCCGCCAAGGACTCCAACGCAGATCTTGAGTTGAAGCTGACCACTTTGACCAAGACGCTGGACGGCACCAAGGAGCAGGAGGTGGCCTTGAAGGAGGAGATCAAGGCCGACAAGGCGCTGCTGGAGAGTGCTGCCGCCGCCCAGAATGCTTTTAGGGAGAATGTGGAGCACTGGACGGAGGGTCTCGTGAATGTTGCCGCCGACATTGACAGGGAGCTGGCGCAGCTGGGGATGGGGGACCTCGGGTATCCCTCCGACGAGAACCTCCAACCCAGCGCCAAGCTCATCTTGTTCTTCAAAGGCGTGGCGATGGCCCTCCAGCAACTCTGGGAGAGGATCCCAAAGCAGCTGGCCGACGAGTCGTGCAAGATCTGCGCGGGAGCTCTTCAAAAGGTGTTGGTGAAGGTGGCCTTCCGCAACCCGGGCCTCAACCTCACCAACGTCCTCAAGACCCTGCCGCCGGATGCTGATCTGGAGGCGCTCAAGACCCTTGTCGCACCCATTGTGGACAAGGTGAGCAGGATCAAGAGGATTGAGGGCGATCGCGTAGACTAGGCCGCCCGTTTTCTTCTTTTCTTGTCGCTGCTGGTCATGTTATGAGAACAGCCTATTAGAGCTGCGACAAGCTACCTTGTAATATAACTCTATTCCGGGTAATGATTGCAATGTTATTCCCTTTACTTGATTCCTCCCTTTGTATGTTTTTGCCCTACGCTTTTAGGGAACTTGCCGGTGCAGGCACCTTAGCCGCGAGCGCTGAGTGCGGGATGTCAGCAGCCTGCTGGCGGTGCCGTTACCGACAAGAAACCTTGTTGCAACTAGTCGCAACTCACTTAAGTTGTTGAGCGGACTCGAAACAAAGTAAGGGCGCAACTAGCTACGAGTTGGTTCCTCCGCGCACAGGTTTTCCATACAAAGTGCGGTCGTTCAAGGGAGATAACTTAAAATTTTAAAAAATCTGATTGCTCAAACTTTGGCAACTTATCTTTTCTGTTGTTTGCTTCCCGGTAAGGCGAAACTTTCTTGAACGACGCCTGGTCCATACCATTATCTTCTCCTCCCCCCCCCCCCCCGGCAAACTTGTGGGCGAGGGAACCTTCTTTTCCTTGAGAAAAAAGAAAGAAGAGAAAATAAAGATATGGAGCCTTACGGCTCGTTATTCCTTACCGGGGAGTAGGTGCTGCACAAAGTGTCAGATCACATATGCAAAATATAGAAAGCATGAAATTGACAAGATGTGCGGGGCACGTGAGCTTTACTTATGCACGGGGTCTGTGCCCGGCTTTGTACAAAGGATTACATGCAATAGCGGCAAGACTTGTACAAAAGGTGGTTGCCAGAACAGGTTCCAGCAACCGCGCCTTACGGGTAAAACTTACGAAGATGCTCAATGTTCCAGGAATTGCTCACCGGAATGCTATCTTCGGTCTCAAGGCAGACTGCGCCAGGCCTAGTGACTCGTTTCACCCGGTAAGGGCCTTCCCACTTCGGCGTCAACTTGTTGGAATTCTTGGCGGACTGAACACGCCGAAGAACAAGGTCGCCTTCCTCGAAACTTCTGGCGTTAACTTTGCGGCTATGGTAGCGGCGCAAAGCTTGCTGGTAGCGAGCAGCTCGTACAGCAGCCTGAAGACGGTCTTCCTCAAGGAGTAGCGCGTCATCTTGTCGCAGCTGCTCTTGCTCAAGCTCATCATAAGCGAGCACTCGAGGTGACCCGTATACGAGTTCCGTGGGGAGAACTGCCTCTGCTCCATAGACTAGAGCGAAAGGTGTCTGGCCAGTGGCTCGATTTGGCGTCGTCCTGATCGACCAAAGAACCACCGACAGCTCCTCGATCCAGTTTCTTCTGCACTTGTGCAGCTTGTCAAAAGTCCTGGTCTTGAGCCCACGCAGCACTTCAGCATTTGCCCTCTCCGCTTGACCGTTGCTTCTCGGGTGAGCAACAGAAGCGAAGCAGACCTTAGCGCCAAGATCTTGGACGTACTGCATGAAGGTGCGGCTCGTGAATTGCGTACCGTTGTCGGTGATTATCCTGTTAGGGATCCCGAAGTGGCAAACAATCGACCTGAAGAACTTGACTGCTGACTGTGCTGTCACCTTCCTCACTGCTTCCACTTCCGGCCACTTTGTGAACTTGTCGATTGCAACGTACAAGTACTCAAAGCCCCCGACTGCTCGGGGAAAGGGGCCGAGGATGTCGAGCCCACAGACTGAAAATGGCCAGGATAAAGGGATCGTCTGGAGAGCTTGAGCTGGTTGGTGTATCTGCTTGGAATGGAACTGGCACACTTCACACTTGGTTACTTGTGCAGTTGCATCCTGGAGGGCTGTCGGCCAAAAAAAACCTTGCCGGAATGCTTTGCCAGCGAGTGCTCTTGCGCCAATGTGGTGACCACATATGCCTCCATGTATCTCTGCCAACAGCTTTTGTCCGTCTTCCCGGTGAATACACTTCAATTTCACACCGTTGAGTCTTCTTCTGTACAGTGTGTTGTCGACAAACTGGTACATACTTGACTGCCGGGCTACTCTTTCCGCTTCATCTTGCTCTTCGGGAAGTTCTCCTGTCTGAAGGAAACGGACAATCTACTGTGCCCATGTTGGAGCTTGTGGCTCGACAACAAGGACTAAAGGCAAATCTGTTGCTGCGGGAACATCCGCTGCTACGGCGAGAACCTGCGGCTCTGTCGGAGCTTGACGTTCCCCGGCAAGCTTGCCGGAGCAAAACTTGTCGGGAGCTTCTGCTTCAACGGAACAAACCCTAGGGCTTGCCGGAGCAGACTGCTCCTCAGCGCTCTTGGCGTTGATCTTGGGGACCTTCTTGGCGGCGGCTTCGGGAAGCTCTGCCGGAAAATAGTCACCAGAAATGAACTTCCTCTTCTTGCTCTGTCCAGTTGATGGTGTTACAAATGGTTGAGTCAGCTTGAGCACAAAGATCCCTGGTTCCACAGGTAACTTAAGTGCGGCGCACTTTGATAAGCCATCGGCAATGGCGTTCTGAGTTCTTGGAACATGCTCCATCTGTAGGCCGTCAAAGTGCTCTTCTAGCTTTCTCACTTCGTCGACGTAGGCTTCCATCAACGGACTCTGATAGCTCTTGTTCACTTGGCGGACGACAAGCTGCGAGTCACCCCTGACAATGAGCTTCTTGATCCCAAGGTCTGCTGCGATCCTGAGACCGGCAAGCAAGCCTTCATACTCTGCAGTATTGTTTGTTGCTTGCTCCTTGGGAAAGTGCATCTGGACTACGTACTTGAGGTGCTCTCCGGTGGGTGCGACAAGTAGCACACCAGCGCCGGCTCCTTGCAGTGAAAAGGCACCATCAAAGTACATCAGCCACTCTTTGCTTGCTTCCTCGACGGGGATGCTCGTTTCTGGAATTTCTTCATCTGGTGTTGGCGTCCATTCTGCTATGAATTCTGCCAATGCTCTGCTTTGGATAGTTGAAGTACTCTCAAACTTGAGGCCAAAGCTTGACAGTTCCAGTGCCCACTCAACAATCCTGCCTGTCGCTTCTGGATTCTGTAGTATCCTCTTCAGCGGAAAACGAGTGACAACTGTGATCTCATGTGCTTGGAAGTAATGGCGCAGCTTTCTCGAGGCCATGAGAAGGCCGAAAAGCAATTTCTGCACGCCAGAGTACCTTGACCTAGCCCCCTGCAGAAGGGAACTGACAAAGTAAACTGGGCGCTGTACCATTCTCTTCTGTATCTCCTCGCGCATCTGCGCAGATCCATCATTGTCGGGACCAGAGCTTGTCGGGGAAGCCCTCTGCTTGTCACTGGATGCGCCTGCCGTGGTTGCTGGCTCGTCATCTGCCTCCCTCTCTGCTACTAACGCAGCACTAACCACTTGATTGGTTGCCGCTATATACAGCAGCAACTTCTCTTCTGGCTTAGGTGCGACAAGTATTGGAGTGGAGGACAGGTATCTCTTCAAGTCTTGCAGCGCAGCCTCCGCTTCCGGAGTCCATTTCATTGGACCTGCCTTTTTCAATATTTTGAAAAACGGCAGGGCGCGCTCAGCAGACCTAGAGATAAACTTGCTGAGAGCAGCCACGCAACTGGCAAGTCTTTGTACATCCTTGACGCGCTTTGGTGCTTCAATCTACTCGATGGCCTTGATCTTGTCGGGATTGGCTTCGATTCCCCGCTGAGACACGAAGAACCTGAGAAGCTTGCCGGAGGCGACTCCAAATACACACTTCTCGGGGTTGAGCTTGAGGCTGATCTTGCGCAGATTTGCAAAGGTCTCGTCTAAATCTTGAATCAGAGTTGCCTTGTCCTTGCTCTTGACCACTATGTCATCCATGTAGGCTTCCACATTTCTGTGTATTTGTGGCTCAAGAGCGACATGGACTACCCTTGCAAATGTTGAACCAGCATTTTTTAAACCGAAAGGCATCTGTATGAAACAGTACGTGCCACATGGAGTGATGAATGCGGTCTTCTCCTCATCCTCTTCTGCCATGAAGGTCTGACGGTATCCTGAGTATGCGTCAAGAAATGAAAGCAAGTCACATCCGGCCGTGGAGTTAACAATCTGGTCAATGCGCGGCAAAGGAAATGGGTCTTTGGGACAAGCTTTGTTAACATCGGTAAAGTCGATACAAAGTCTCCATTTCCCGTTCGCCTTGCGCACGACTACAGGATTGGCCAACCACGTAGGATGGAGCATGTGACGCCCGGATAATCAAGCTACAGTAACCTCTGCTAATGATGCCTCATCACCACTCTTACTGTTGTAAACCTCGCGATGATTCAATCCCGTTCAAATTCAAATTTCCAAATCAAAGCAAACAATAAAAGTTTTTCAAAATTGAAAACAAAAGTGTTCGGGAGATGCCATATTTTACATAAGTCAATATGGTGTAATAAACACAATTTTATAAACTGCCTAAGTATTTTAAAATAAATAAAAATAGAAAAGGAAAATAAATAAAAGAAAGAAACTAACAAAAAGAAAAAAAGAGGGAACCCCCTCCCACGGCCTACTGGCCTAGTTGGCCGGCCCATTCGGGCGCAGGCCCAACCGGCCACCCCCCTCCCCTTATCCATTCCCCCCCGAAACCCTAACCACCCCGTCACCCACTTCCCCTCCCCACGACGCCACTCCCTCTCCCCCCTCTCCTCTCGATCCCATCTGGATCGGGAAGAGGCCCGACCCCGTCGCCCGTCCCCGCGCGTCTCCTCCCCCCCCCCCCCCCCCCCCCCGCGCTCGTCCCCTGCGCGCCCATGGCCGCAGCCACCTGGCGTTGTCCCCTGACGCCGCCGGGAGGACCACATCGCTGGAGCCCTGCGCCGCCACGAATCTGCCGCCTCCTCGTCTCCTCCTCATGCCGCCTCGACCATGCCTCCTCGCCGGTCTGCCTCCCCCGACGCCGTCGTCCCCATCGACCACCTCGACCCCCGATGGCCCGCATCAAGACACGCCGCCTCGACCACGCCTCCTCGCCGGCGCCATTCCATCCACCCCGACCCCGTTGCCCTCCCCGTCCGGCCCCTGTGAGCCGCCGCCTCCCCTACTCCCCCTCTCTACTCCCGTCGTCAAACCCCCCGCGTCCGGGCTCCTTTCTGTACCTCGCTCACCTCACCATGGTCGTGCCCGCGCCCCGCGCGTGCCCAGGCGCGAGTGCTCGTCGCCCCGTGCTGCGCTGCTCCTCGCCCCGCGCTGCAGCTCCGCGCCAGCCAGCGCTTCGTCGCCCGCACTGGCCATCCGCCTCGCTCAAAGCCGGCGATGCTCCGGTCGTCCTCGGCGCCGGCCGTCGTCACCATCACGTGCACGATGCCGGACCGCACCCGTAGGTCCAAACCACAGGCCCAGAGACCCCCCTTACCGCGTTTCCGGCCATCGCCGGCGAAGTGCCGCCGCGGGAGAGGCTTGCCGGAGCTCTCTCCGACACCTACCTACGTGGCACCTCCCGCGGCCACCCGCTGGGTTGCTGACCAGTGGCCCCAATGGCCCCGCTAGCACCCCTGTGCTCGCACGCCCGTAGCACGCCCGACCCGCTAGGCCCCCAGGGGCCTATGAAAAGGGGGCCCCGCCCCAAAACGATTAAAAAAAAGAAGAACTTAAAAATAAATAAATAAATAAATAAATATGTTAATTAATTAATTGACTTAATTAACTTAATCAATCCTGTTTAATTAAACTAATTAAACATTAGGTACCTAATTAACTAATTAAACTGATTAATAGATTAATTAGGTTATTGTACCTATGACATACGGGACCCACCTGCACGGTTGACCTAGTCAACCTTTGGTCCTGCTGACATCATGCTGATGTCATGCTGACATCATAATTGCAATTTCTAAATTAATTTAATTATGCTAATTTCTAGAAAATGATTTAAAATCTTTAAAAATTAATATAAAATAATCCGTAGCTCGGATGAAAATACTTTGTACATGAAAGTTGCTCAGAACGATGAGACGAATTCGGATACGCAACCCGTTCGTCTGCCACACATCCCTAGCATAGCAAACACGCAACTTTCCCCCTCCGTTCCACCTATTCGAAAATGCAAAACACCGGGAGTACTTTCCCGGATGTTTCCCCCTTCACCGGTATCACCTCATATCGCGTTAGAACATGTCTAGCTTTGCCTGTTGTCCTGTTATGCACTTGCTTGCTATATATTTATTGTTTCTCCCCCCTCTTCTCTCGATAGACACCGAGACCGACGCCGCTGCTACCCAGTACGACTACGGTGTTGACGACCCCTCTCTCTTGCCAGAGCAACCAGGCAAGCCCCCCCCTTTGATCACCAGATATCGCCTACTCTTCTCTATACTGCTTGCATTAGAGTAGGGTAGCATGTTACTGCTTCCCGTTAATCCTATACTGATGCATAGCCTGTCCTTGCTACTATTGTTGTTACCTTTACCTGCAATCCTAATGCTTAGTATAGAATGCTAGTTTATCATCAGTGGCCCTACATCCTTGTCCGTCTGCCATGCTATACTATCGGGCCGTGATCACTCGGGAGTTGATCACGGGTATATACTATATACTTTATACATGATACATGTGGTGACTAAAGACGGGTCGGCTTGAGGAGCACCCGCGAGTGGATCTTTGAGGCGGATCGACAGGGCAGGTTCCGACCACCTAGGAGAGAGGTGGGCCTGGCCCTGGTCGACGTTCGCGGATACTTAACACGATTAACAAGATCTGGATATTTAATCTGAGTCTGGCCATTTGGTCTATACGCACTAACCATCTACGCGGGAGTAGTTATGGGTATCCCGGCGTCGTGGTATCAGCCGAAGCCTTCGTGACGTCAGCGACTGAGTGGCGCGCGCCAGATTGGACTGGAACGCCACTAGGCTAGGTCTGCTTCCGGCCGCGTACGCAACGTGCAGGTGTGCAATGGGCGATGGGCCCAGACCCCTGCGCCATAGGATTTAGACCGGCGTGCTGACCTCTCTGTTGTGCCTAGGTGGGGCTGCGACGTGTTGATCTTCCGAGGCCGGGCATGACCCAGGAAAGTGTGTCCGGCCAAATGGGATCGAGCGTGTTGGGGTATGTGGTGCACCCCTGCAGGGAAGTTAATCTATTCGAATAGCCGTGATCTTCGGTAACAGGACGACTTGGAGTTGTACCTTGACCTTATGACAACTAGAACCGGATACTTAATAAAACACACCCTTCCAAGTGCCAGATACAACCGATGATCGCTCTCTCACAGGGCGACGAGGGGAGGATCATCGGTTAGGACTATGCTATGCGATGCTACTTGGAGGACTTCAGTCTAATCTCTTCTACATGCTGCAAGACGGAGGCTGCCAGAAGCGTAGTCTTCGAAAGGACTAGCTATCCCCCTTATTCCGGCTTTCTGCAGTTCAGTCCACATATGATACCCTTATCCCATTTGATACCAATGCATACATATGTAGTATAGCTCCTTGCTTGCGAGTACTTTGGATGAGTACTCACGGTTGCTTTCTCCCTCTTTCCCCCCTATCCCTTCTACCTGGTTGTCGCAACCAGATGTTGGAGCCCAGGAGCCAGACGCCACCTTCGACGACGACCCCTACTACACCGGAGGTGCCTACTACTACGTGATGCCCGCTGACGACGACCAGGAGTAGTTTAGGAGGATCCCAGGCAGGAGGCCTGCGCCTCTTTCGATCCGTATCCCAGTTTGTGCTAGCCTTCTTAAGGCAAACTTGTTTAACTTATGTCTGTACTCAGATATTGTTGCTTCCGCTGACTCGTCTATGATCGAGCTCTTGTATTCGAGCCCTCGAGGCCCCTGGCTTGTAATATGATGCTTGTATGACTTATTTATGTTTTAGAGTTGTGTTGTGATATCTTCCCGTGAGTCCCTGATCTTGATCGTACACATTTGCGTGCATGATTAGTGTACGATTAAATCGGGGGCGTCACAAGTTGGTATCAGAGTCGACTTCCTGTAGGAATCCCCCTTTTCAACTCCTTTGCCGAAGTCGAGTCTAGACATTGCAAAACTTTACAAACATAGCTGTGTGTCTTATGGGCACACGTCGCCATTGGGTGGTAGTAGGACCTTTTATTCCTCGATCTATACTCCGGGACTCTGATATCTCTTCTATTCGGGTTAAATGATTTTACTAAATCTGACTCTAGGTTCTCGTAACTACTTCCTCCCGGAGAGCCCCTTGTTACATTGATCGCCCGCTGCACCAGAAGGTTTCGAAGAGGCTATTCGTTGTTTTCCCGAGACGCTTGGGCCGACCGCTTTTGCAAATTCCCTACCACTATTATCTGTATGGATAACTGAAAACACTTGCCTACATTCAATCCCATTGATTACGTTATTACAAGATGCCCCGAACTGCTTTCCGTTGTTCCGAGAATCCTTTTGAGCTTACTGCCCGGCAGTTCTTGCCTAATGAATACCCCCTACGGATAATTCCTCGCACTTATCGAGTATCCACTCATTCCCAGTTGGTTCATGTATTTCACAACAGTCTTTGAAACATCATTCGATCTTCTGAAAATCCTGAGCAATCTATTGCTCTTGAGATCCTTGCTCGCTTGCATTATGGTTAATCCCATAAGTCTCGTAATCATATTGGCATCCATTGTCATTATCATTTTGAGTCCGTTGATTCAAAATGTTGTGAATGCTCTCAATCCTCAGTCATATCCTAGAATTCATCCTTCCGGCTCAGACGTCATTTCAAACGTGAGCTGGTTCTCGCCAATCAAATTGTCATCGATTGTGCCCCTAAGTATATTGAACTTATCCATCCTTGATCGGAGCGTCTGCTTCTGATACTTCGCTTTGTAGATCATAATTCCTTTGCAATTGAGCTCTAAGTTACTCAGTTGTTTCTATAATCCAATGTCTTTGCATTGATTCTTCCTCTAGTTGTGAGCCGATACTCACATTAGATCCTTTATGGACCATCAGAACCTTGTTGGACTTTATCCGACAACGTCCTTCATATTCAATCACTTTGGAAGTTCTTCCCTGATACGCAATGCCTTTGGTAAATTGTATCCTCTGCCTTGTGAACCATGCTCTACTTTTGAGCTTGTGTTAATTACTTCAAAAAAATTGTGGTATATGTTCCTAAGATGCCTCGATAGGTTGAACCAATGCCTTAACTAATCTATGTGAGCCCGAAAGATTTCACGGGCCATACTCATCTGGTACTTCACCAGGTAAAACTTTCAACACTAATACCATTATCAAAACGAGAAGTGAATGTAAGGTTCTGCTTTGGAGAAGTGGGAGTCGACCTTGACCTTTGTGTTCATGCCCATGGACCCGATGTGGAATCTATCATGAAATCTTCTTGTATTAATAATGGTCCCCTTGTTATAAGTTCATCTTGTATCTATGTTGGTCCTTTGCGACCGTGGTTCCGACCATGATTGTTCTCCTTTGATTCTATTTCTCGGACCAGGTAAAGCACTTGTCTTCTGCAGAGCAATACCCTAGTCCAACCTCTACCTTGATCTATCGTCGAGTATTACCCCCTGGTATCTCGAGATTATCATGGAACTACATAACTTCTTATGAGTTCTTCATCAAGTGCTACATTCGCACTGACCCAATTTTCCACGGGCTCCGAGTCATTAAACACTCAAAAACACCGATAACTGAACCGAGTCTGCAGTACGGTTCAATGACACTTGATAATCTTCTTTAAGTACGAGTTTGTACCCGACCACGCCATTCCTAGCTTGTATGGCTATATCATTGTCGTGGTGATTTTAACTGTGCTACCTGGACCTTATTCTCGGAGCCCCACTTCGACGATGAGCTAAGCTTACGTCGATTTTCCTTGTCATATCAATTCACCTTGAAAAGCAAGCTTGATTTCAAGTTTGTGTCGTATCTGTGCTTCCATTGACCTCTTGCTTCATCATTCCTTTGACTTGATGTCATCGCTGATCGATTACATCCTCATGAAATCTCTCGACAAAATTTGTCGTGATCATCATCAACATTTGACTCCTTTCAGGATATCGATCGAATTCATGATGATAAGTACCATCCTCGTCCCTTGGTAATTTGAGTTGCCACCGACAATATCCTTAATCCCTTTCATCACAAACTTGTTCATGTTATGGATGCAATTTGCTTTCCAGCTTGTATTTTGTTCTACCTTGAAGTAGTACTGTCTTTTATGTCAAGGATGTTGTGAGGATTGCTCCACCTCTTAAGAATTCTTGGTATAGTGATACTTCTCCCCATCATCATTCTTTCTTGGTCCTCGAGTTGATTCCAAACGGGGTACCAACAAGTGGACGGTGCTGTTTGGATTCTGCCCTTCTAGCAACCCTATTGCTTGGAAGTTAATGGTCGGCCGTTCATTCTTAGACTATTGATTATTGAATCACAATTCCGACGTTGGTCGTGCAACCCAGCCCATATTTCGGGTGCACATTTCAACCAATGTTTAAGTGTGTATGTTTTCCTCGAGCATGCCTCATTACATCATTTGATCTGACAAATGTTATCTCCTTGTTCACATAAGTGTGGAAATCCATCTTTTGAAAATTTCAATGAATAATCGTTGAGTTCATCAGCCACCTCCTCGTCCTCTCCTTGGTTAAATGATGAACTCATGATTCGGAACTAGCTTCCATAGTACATTTCCCGAGAATTTTGCAACTCCATCTCATGTAATTGTGTTGCCCCCTTTCCTTCTCGGGCATCATGAGTCTGAGTTATCCTGACACCAATCAGATCTGAATCTCAGCCAGATATGATGGTTGGAACGTTTTCCAAGAGTCATAAAATTGGTCCTTATATAACCCAGTAAGGTGATATCATGCCTAGCCCACCTGTTCGGAGGACCTATTGCTATAGTATCCTTTTACAAGGTTAGCCATTCGTCCATGGGGAAATGGTAAGACTTATTCTATAAGTTGTTCCTGATGGATCCTTTTTGTTTCCAAAGTCTGATTTTCACCTGTTGACCATGTCAATGCTATCTCGAAGCATGTCTATGGTACTCCGTTCTTCAATAAGAACATTTGAAGCCCAATGCTAATTGTTTCTTGCTCAACTATCCAAAAACCGTTGTATGGATAATGTCATGAAAATTTCTCTCCCCTCACCTAGAGGCTTTTCTACTTAATATCATGTCATGGTTATCATGCTCTGCTTGTCCTTGGGAAGGATATACCCCTGAAATATCTGATAATCATATTTTCCTTTCCATTACTTGGTTTACCCTTTCTAGTGATCATTATGGTCTAAGCAGTATTAATTCCCTGCTTATGTAGACCCCTCGTGTACAATTCTGTCAGTAAGACCCTGTTACTTTTGTTGATGACATTCCGGTAACCACCGATGGACGAGAACTTTGCCTATAGGCCCGCCTCGTTTCAACGAGCAGGAAAATGGTTCTCTTCGTCCCTCGCCCTTGGTACTGATATTGTTGCCGACATAACTGATAGGCTATCCTCTAACATACCTTCCTTACATGATCATGCAAGACGTCATCGCCCTTCCTACTTTTAACCACATGGTGGGCCCATAACCCACAGTTCCACATGATCGAAACCTGACTCTCCTGTACACCCCATATTCCCAAGGTTATTCCTCGCGCGTGGCCTCGTATGTAATTCACGGGCCACCGTCCTAGTTATCTATTCTGGAAACAGATGCAATATTCAATCTCGTTGCTTTGGACCCCTTTCGCGTGTTGTTTCAGACATTGAACGATTGCCTACCCGTTTGAAACTTCTCATGGTACCTTCTTACTTTACTCTCGATAATTTCTTAAGTATCTATTCGAGAGTTACTTCTACCACACTCTCTCAGTTATCTGCTAGGTAGTTGACCTTGAAGGTCCATTCTTCAGTAGTTACCCCTTATCATTATCGACGACAACCTCATCATGATGCATTGATGCATAGGAATGAAGACATCAGCGCTATGGATCGACCACTTCGAGAAGAGCAACCAAGACCGAGAAGAATCGTTAGAATTTCGTAACCTATTCTTCTCCCTTACTCCCCTCCTAAATCTCGGGACGAGATTTCTTGTAGTGGAGGAGAATTGTGACGCCCGGATAATCAAGCTACAGTAACCTCTGCTAATGATGCCTCATCACCACTCTTACTGTTGTAAACCTCGCGATGATTCAATCCCGTTCAAATTCAAATTTCCAAATCAAAGCAAACAATAAAAGTTTTTCAAAATTGAAAACAAAAGTGTTCGGGAGATGCCATATTTTACATAAGTCAATATGGTGTAATAAACACAATTTTATAAACTGCCTAAGTATTTTAAAATAAATAAAAACAGAAAAGGAAAATAAATAAAAGAAAGAAACTAACAAAAAGAAAAAAAGAGGGAACCCCCTCCCACGGCCTACTGGCCTAGTTGGCCGGCCCATTCGGGCGCAGGCCCAACCGGCCACCCCCCTCCCCTTATCCATTCCCCCCCCCCCGAAACCCTAACCACCCCGTCACCCACTTCCCCTCCCCACGACGCCACTCCCTCTCCCCCCTCTCCTCTCGATCCCATCTGGATCGGGGAGAGGCCCGACCCCGTCGCCCGTCCCCGCGCGTCTCCTCCCCCCCCCCCCCCCGCGCTCGTCCCCTGCGCGCCCATGGCCGCAGCCGCCTGGCGTTGTCCCCTGACGCCGCCGGGAGGACCACATCGCTGGAGCCTTGCGCCGCCACGAATCTGCCACCTCCTCGTCTCCTCCTCACGCCGCCTCGACCACGCCTCCTCGCCGGTCTGCCTCCCCCGACGCCGTCATCCCCATCGACCACCTCGACCCCCGATGGCCCGCATCAAGACACGCCGCCTCGACCACGCCTCCTCGCCGGCGCCATTCCATCCACCCGAGCCCGCTGCCCTCCCCGTCCGGCCCCTGTGAGCCGCCGCCTCCCCTACTCCCCCTCTCTACTCCCGTCGTCAAACCCCCCGCGTCCGGGCTCCTTTCTGTACCTCGCTCACCTCACCATGGTCGTGCCCGCGCCCCGCGCGTGCCCAGGCGCGAGTGCTCGTCGCCCCGTGCTGCGCTGCTCCTCGCCCCGCGCTGCAGCTCCGCGCCAGCCAGCGCTTCGTCGCCCGCACTGGCCATCCGCCTCGCTCAAAGCCGGCGATGCTCCGGTCGTCCTCGGCGCCGGCCGTCGTCACCATCACGTGCATGATGCCGGACCGCACCCGTAGGTCCAAACCACAGGCCCAGAGACCCCCCTTACCGCGTTTCCGGCCATCGCTGGCGAAGTGCCGCCGCGGGAGAGGCTTGCCGAAGCTCTCTCCGGCACCTACCTACGTGGCACCGCCCGCGGCCACCCGCTGGGTTGCTGACCGGTGGCCCCAATGGCCCCGCTAGCGCCCCTGTGCTCGCACGCCCGTAGCACGCCCGACCTGCTAGGCCCCCAGGGGCCTATGACAAGGGGGCCTCGCCCCAGAACGATTAAAAAAAAGAAGAACTTAAAAATAAATAAATAAGTAAATAAAAATGTTAATTAATTAATTGACTTAATTAACTTAATCAATCCTGTTTAATTAAACTAATTAAACATTAG
This sequence comes from Triticum urartu, assembly GCF_056163025.1. Classification (NCBI taxonomy): domain Eukaryota; kingdom Viridiplantae; phylum Streptophyta; class Magnoliopsida; order Poales; family Poaceae; genus Triticum; species Triticum urartu. Next base: position 168,132,746 of record NC_141876.1, on the reverse strand, counting down.
GTACCTAATTAACTAATTAAACTGATTAATAGATTAATTAGGTTATTGTACCTATGACATACGGGACCCACCTGCAGGGTTGACCTAATCAACCTTTGGTCCTGCTGACATCATGCTGATGTCATGCTGACATCATAATTGCAATTTCTAAATTAATTTAATTATGCTAATTTCTAGAAAATGATTTAAAATCTTTAAAAATTAATATAAAATAATCCGTAGCTCGGATGAAAATACTTTGTACATGAAAGTTGCTCAGAACGACGAGACGAATTCGGATACGCAACCCGTTCGTCTGCCACACATCCCTAGCATATCAAACACGCAACTTTCCCCCTCCGTTCCACCTATTCGAAAATGCAAAACACCGGGAATACTTTCCCGGATGTTTCCCCCTTCACCGGTATCACCTCATATCGCGTTAGAACATGTCTAGCTTTGCCTGTTGTCCTGTTATGCACTTGCTTGCTATATATTTATTGTTTCTCCCCCCTCTTCTCTCGATAGACACCGAGACCGACGCCGCTGCTACCCATTACGACTAGGGTGTTGACGACCCCTCTCTCTTGCCAGAGCAACCAGGCAAGCCCCCCCTTTGATCACCAGATATCGCCTACTCTTCTCTATACTGCTTGCATTAGAGTAGGGTAGCATGTTACTGCTTCCCGTTAATCCTATACTGATGCATAGCCTGTCCTTGCTACTATTGTTGTTACCTTTACCTGCAATCCTAATGCTTAGTATAGAATGCTAGTTTATCATCAGTGGCCCTACATCCTTGTCCGTCTGCCATGCTATACTATCGGGCCGTGATCACTCGGGAGTTGATCACGGGTATATACTATATACTTTATACATGATACATGTGGTGACTAAAGACGGGTCGGCTTGAGGAGCACCTGCGAGTGGATCTTTGAGGCGGAGCGACAGGGCAGGTTCCGACCACCTAGGAGAGAGGTGGGCCTGGCCTTGGTCGACGTTCGCGGATACTTAACACGCTTAACAAGATCTGGATATTTAATCTGAGTCTGGCCATTTGGTCTATACGCACTAACCATCTACGCGGGAGTAGTTATGGGTATCCCGGCGTCGTGGTATCAGCCGAAGCCTTCGTGACGTCAGCGACTGAGTGGCGCGCGCCAGATTGGACTGGAACGCCACTAGGCTAGGTCTGCTTCCGGCCGCGTACGCAACGTGCAAGTGTGCAATGGGCGATGGGCCCAGACCCCTGCGCCATAGGATTTAGACCGGCGTGCTGACCTCTCTGTTGTGCCTAGGTGGGGCTGCGATGTGTTGATCTTCCGAGGCCGGGCATGACCCAGGAAAGTGTGTCCGGCCAAATGGGATCGAGCGTGTTGGGGTATGTGGTGCACCCCTGCAGGGAAGTTAATCTATTCGAATAGCCGTGATCTTCGGTAATAGGACGACTTGGAGTTGTACCTTGACCTTATGACAACTAGAAATGGATACTTAATAAAACACACCCTTCCAAGTGCCAGATACAACCGATGATCGCTCTCTCACAGGGCGACGAGGGGAGGATCATCGGTTAGGACTATGCTATGCGATGCTACTTGGAGGACTTCAGTCTAATCTCTTCTACATGCTGCAAGACGGAGGCTGCCAGAAGCGTAGTCTTCGAAAGGACTAGCTATCCCCCTTATTCCGGCTTTCTGCAGTTCAGTCCACATATGATACCCTTATCCCATTTGATACCAATGCATACATATGTAGTATAGCTCCTTGCTTGCGAGTACTTTGGATGAGTACTCACGGTTGCTTTCTCCCTCTTTCCCCCCTATCCCTTCTACTTGGTTGTCGCAACCAGATGTTGGAGCCCAGGAGCCAGACGCCACCTTCGACGACGACCCCTACTACACCGGAGGTGCCTACTACTACGTGATGCCCACTGACGACGACCAGGAGTAGTTTAGGAGGATCCCAGGCAGGAGGCCTGCGCCTCTTTCGATCCGTATCCCAGTTTGTGCTAGGCTTCTTAAGGCAAACTTGTTTAACTTATGTCTGTACTCAGATATTGTTGCTTCCACTGACTCGTCTATGATCGAGCTCTTGTATTCGAGCCCTCGAGGCCCCTGGCTTGTAATATGATGCTTGTATGACTTATTTATGTTTTAGAGTTGTGTTGTGATATCTTCCCGTGAGTCCCTGATCTTGATCGTACACATTTGCGTGCATGATTAGTGTACGATTAAATCGGGGGCGTCACAGAGCACTCCTCTGACAAGGCCTGGTGCTTCCAACTTCTTGATTTCTTCTGTGATGAATTCTTGGCGCTCCACTGCTTGCTTCCTGACCTTCTGCTTGACGGGCCGCGCATGAGGACAAACGGCAAGATGGTGCTCAATTACTTTCCTGGGAACACCGGGGATGTCAGACGGTTGCCACGCAAACACGTCGACGTTCGCCCGTAGGAAAGCAATGAGCGCGCTTTCCTATTTAGGGTCGAGAGTGGCACTGATGGTGAAGGTACCACCAGTACCGTCCTCCTTGGTGGACACCTTCTTGGTCTCTGGCGGTGCTACCATTGTCTTCTTACACTTGCCGGTGGAGCTCGATGGTGCGTCCTCGACGGCAGCGCAGCACTCCGAAGAGGTGCGCTTGCCGGAGTGGGCATCAGAACTCTTGCCGGACTTGGTCTTCTTCTTCCCCCCGGGAGCTTCAACGGCAGGTGACTTGTGATCTGTTGCGGCTGCCGCTTCCCGGTAGATCTTGTCAGCGCAGATAAGGGCATCCTTCTTGTCGCCAGGGACAGAGATGACGCTTATCGGGCCTGGCATCTTCAGCATGTTGTATGCGTAGTGAGAGGCTGCCATGAATTTGGCGAGTGCTGGACGGCCGAGTATCCCATTGTAAGGCAATGGAAAATCGGCAACGTCAAAAGTGACCCTCTCAGTCCTGAAGTTCACCTCGCTGCCAAATGTTACTGGCAACGTGACCTTCCCCTTCGGCTTGCTCCTTCCCGGGTTGATTCCTTGGAATGTGCCGGTCTCTTCAAGCTCGCTGTCAGGGATCTGGAGTTTCTGGAGTACAGCGGAGGAGATCAGGTTCAAGCCGGCCCCGCCGTCAACTAGCATCTTAGTGACCTTGAGGTTGCGGATAGTTGGTGAAACCAACATCGGCAAGCACCCGACCGCAGTTGTGCGATTAGGGTGGTCCTCAATATCAAAGATGATAGGCGTGCTGGACCATTTCAGAAGCTTGCGTGACTCGACAGGTGGTTCCGCCGCATTGACTTCCCGCACCCACTGCTTGAGTTGGCGGTGCGAAGTATGCAGAGAAGCACCGCCGTCAACGCACAAGACCTCTGTGGCTTTCTGGAACTCCTGCTCACTGGTCTCGACATCATCCATGTCTTCGTCGTCGTCGTCATCTTCATCCTTGTCGCGGCCGCGGGGAGGTCTGTCTCCTTGCCGCTGCTTGGCCTTGCCGCGGCGTCCTCCCCGGCCGGCGCGCTTCTTGCCGGATTCTCCAGCACCTCCTTGGGCCCTCTCCTTGTCGCGTCGCTCGTATTCAGCCTTTTGCTGCTGGACAAGCTGCTCGACCTTCTTGCAGCTCTGGAGGTCATGGCCCTTGGTACGGTGGATCTTGCAGTACTGCTTGTCGGTGCCGTCCTGCTTGTCGGCGACCGCCACAGCCTGGCAGTTGGTGCATGTGGCAATCTCCTTGCCAGAGCTACTAGCTTTGGCTTTCTTGGCGCCACCTTCGTTGCCGGACTGCTCAACGACTAGCACATCTTTGCCTTTCTTCTTCCTGTTGTTCCGCCGCCGGTTTTTCTTTGCCGGGGCAGCATCCTCACTGTCAGATCCTCCTGCTCCTGTATCCTCTCTGGGGAGTTTCCTCCCTTCCTCAGCACGTGCACACTTGTCGGCCAGGGCATACAGCTCACTGACGTCTCTGATCTTGCACATTGCCATCTCCTCCCGCATCCTGCGGTTACGCACGTTCTGATGGAACGCGCTGATGACCGTGGCAGGGTGGACATCTGGGATGTTGTGCTGTACACGGCTGAATCTCTGAATGTACTTGCGCAGGGGCTCTCCTTCCTTCTGGGCGACCAGATGAAGGTCACTCTCTTGGCCATGAGGTTTGTGGCCGCCTGTAAAGGCGCCGACAAACTGATGGCATAGGTCTGCCTAGGAGGATATGGAATTGTCCGGCAAGTGCATGAGCCAGGACCTGACGTTGGGCTTGAGCACCAGCGGGAAGTAGTTGGCCAAGGATCTTGTCGTCCCGCCCCCCAGCAGCCTGCACCGTGATGGTGTAGATGCTGAGGAACTCCGACGGATGCAACTTCTCGTCATACTTCTCTGGTACGTCTGGCTTGAAATTCTTCATGCTGGGCCACTGGACTTGCCGCAGCTCACGAGTAAACGCAGGGCAACCTACCGCGTACGGCAAGTCTCCTGGTTCCCCTGGCACATGCATGTCGACAGAGGGCCCAGCGCACTGGTCTGATTGACGTCGCGCTTCTCTTCGGCACTCGATGCGAGTACGAGCGTCTTCTTGCTGTCGTTCGTGAAGAATTTGGCGCTGGTCGCGACGAGCTCGTGGATCTGATGACGTGGTGGAGTCGCTGTCGAGGTGGATCCGGCGAGTCAGTGATCTTGGCCTTCGGGGCGGAGAGTGCACAGTGGTTGCATCCCCACCGGTCTTGTCGCCACCGGCTCGTGCCTGGCTGACTTGCCGCGACTGCGACGTGCTCGGCTGCCGTTGAGTGTCGCCGTTGGTGAAGCCGATGAGACTCTGAATGGTGGCCCTCCAGTCTCGATCTTGTCTGCCGTTGGAGGGTAGTCCAGGAGCAGTTGAGCTCGTGCCAAAGCTTCTGCTGTAGCAGCGGGTGCTGGCGGCGAACGGTGCGAGGAGCGGGATATGCTCGGACTTCTAACTACGTTAGAAGGAGCAGTATCCCGTCCAGGCGACTGTGCCTCGCTCGTGCCAGCATGTTGGCGTGCATGCTGGTCTTAAGCACTCCGAGATCCGCCAGCTCGATCTTGGTCCAGCAAACGCATGGTACCGTGAGTACCATGACGCTGCCGGTCTCGCGCCTCCTGAGATGGGCGCGGTGCATGTACGGACGCCGAGGTCTTGGAGTGCGCCCGGTCGTTGTGGGAGCCGGCTACGCCGCCGATGGGCAGCGCAGCCTTGTCCTTGGACCTGGCAGCACCGTGAGCTCCCTCGTCGACGCCCGTTCTTCTGCTGGCGTCTGCCCCATCGGCTGTTTGCTCCGGCGGTGGTGGATTCGGCGCGGACGGAGCAGCCGCCTCCGAAGCCTTCTTCTTCGGCAGCATGTCGATGAAGATGATGAAGATCTAGCTCGTGTGAACGCCGGATCTGGTTCACACAACCTCGACGCCCCTACCTGGCGCGCCAAAGATGTCGGGGGACTAATCCACGAGCACCTATGGGACCGGCGGACCGAGTCCCTTTCGGTTCGGCGGGGGCGAGGGTCGCACGAAGAGCGGATTGAGGCGAAGCACACGAGCAGTTTACCCAGGTTCGGGCCACACGGATGCGTAAAACCCTACTCCTGCTTTGTGGTTTGTATTGAGTTCTTGCTCGGGAGCGCGGAGTGCTACAGTATACCCCAGCAGCTAACGAGACCGAGCGTGAGTGTTCTCTTCCTCTGAACCAAACCCCCTCTACGTTGCGCATGGGCCTCCTTTTATATGCTCAAGGGGTCACCGACAGGTGGCAACGTAGACAAGGGTAAAAACGGAAAAGGTGCTGCGGTTGGTACAGCTACCTGCTACAGTATATCATACCTAACCCTGACGGCAGGGGACAAGGGCATTAAATGCCCGTCTGTGTCGCCTAAATAGTGCAAAAGGGACCGTCAGGGACGCCACCGCTCGCCACGATGGCAATCTTGTCAGCGCCGCTTTCCACCGCGCGCCGCTGGCTGCACAGCCTCCTGCCACGTACGCCTGGAACGGTCCCAGAGCAACACGTTGGTGGATGTGCTGGAGCGCGGGCACAGAGTGGTGGCTTGCCGCGGCAAGCGCCTTGCCGTGGTCGTTGTCTTGTCGCGTCCGGGAGCTTGTCGCTCACCGGGCCTTGCCGGGACGCGTGGCGCATCGCGGCAAGTTCCTTGAGATGCCTTGGTTGGCCTTCCCGGCAAGATCCTTTTGCCGGGGTCTTGAGATGCCTTGGTTGGCCTTCCCGGCAAGCTCCTCTTGCCGGGGTCTTGTCTCCTTGGCTTGGATACTTTGTGCTTGAATGGCTCCAAAGGAACCACGGAGGACCTTGGCGGTCACCCGGCAAGCCTTGCCGCGGGATGCTGCGACTGCCCGTGCACAAGTTCGGGATACTAGGGTACCCCTACTCTAGTACACCGACACACTTTTAGAAGCAATTTTTATTGCCTTATTGCATTGATGACAACTTACTTGAAGGATCTTGCTCAATCCTTAGGTAGGTATGGTGGACTCTCGAAAATAAGATTTGGGTTTAAGGGTTTTTGGATGCACAATTAGTATCTCTACTTGGTGCGGAATTTTTGTCTAGCAAAGATGGGGGGCAAGGACCACATGTTGAAGGATCTATGACAATATAACTTCTATGTGAATATGAACAAACATAAACCATTACGTTGTCTTCCTTGTCCAACGTCAATTATTTTGGCATATAATATTTTGATGGGGGCTCACAATCACAAAATATTTCCATGATAGTGTATTTATATGTGAAAGTTCTCTTCCTTATACTAATTATTCGTGAATTGCTTGTATGACCAATATTGTGATTGTCAAGCTTCAAAAGATTTCACTTTCTAAACCCAATGTGAAGCTACCACTAGGCATGTTGTGATTTCAACTTCATGACATTCAATTTATTCAACAACTTACTCATAGGATATAAGTGAAGCACAAGAGTAAATGGCATAGAAAAGAGCTTCGTTGACGGGATGTTAATGTCGCTTACTTAGCCTCCCTAGCAATTATTTGAGGACTCTATTTTATTTAAAAACTTTCATATCTAAGTATTTTATTAAAACAGCAAGCAAAACAAAATAAAATGGCATTCCAACAATAGCACAATTCATGTGAAGAATCAAAAACTTAGGCTCAACCGATACTAACCGATAATTGTTAAAGAAGAAAGGTGGGATGCCTACCAGGGCATCCCCAAGCTTAGATGCTTGAGACTTCTTGAAATATTATCTTGCGGTGCCTTGGGCATCCCTGATACGTCTCCAACGTATCTATAATTTTGATTTTTTCCATGCTATTATATTATCTGTTTTGGATCTTTAATGGGCTTCAATATGCTCTTTTATATTATTTCTGGGACTAACCTATTAACCAGAGGCCCAGTGACAGTTTCTTTTTTTTGCCTATTTCGGTGTTTCGCAAAAAAGGAATATCAAACGGAATCCAAACGGAATGAAACCTTCGCGAGGATCTTTCTTGGAACAAACGCAATCCAGGAGACTTGGAGTGGAAGTCAGAGACGCAACGAGGCGGCCACGAGGCAGGAGGGCGCGCCCCCCACCCTCGTGGGCCCCTCGTAGCTCCACCGACGTACTTCTTTCGCCTATATATATTCTTATACCCTAAAAACATCCAGGGGAGACACGAGAGCACTTTTCCACCGCCAAAACCTTCTGTACCCGTGAGATCCCATCTGGGGCCTTTTCCGGCGATCTGTCGGAGGGGGAATCGATCATGGAGGGATTCCACATCAACACCATAGCCTCTCCAATGATGTGTGAGTAGTTTACCATAGACCTTCGGGTCCATAGTTATTAGCTAGATGGCTTATTCTCTCTCTTTGGTCTCAATACAAAGTTCTCCTCGATGTTCTTGCACTGGTACAGCGATGCCCTAAACAAACGGTTTAAAACCCCTTTCTGAGACGGCATTTGGAACCGTCGCCAAATGAGTGTGTGCAATAGGGTGTCCTTCCCACACGACCCAGAAATCGTCGGGCATAGACCCTCCTGGGACCCAGGCTGGGGCCGTGTGCGATCGGGCGAGGCATTGAAACCCAATCATTTCCATAGGTATGTGCATCCCACACGGTGAATCCCAGAAATCATTTCCGTAGGTATGTACATCCCGCACGGTGAATCCCAGAAATCATTTCCGTAGGTATGTACATCCCACACAGTGAATCCCAGTAAATCATTTCCATAGGTATGTACATCCCACACAGTTCTTAGTGTGGAAACGTTTGTGCAAGGTGGCCTAACGGAAACAGTTCGCTGCCAGAAGCCGTGTGTGATTGTTAGTTGATCGAAAACGCCTACTTTCTAGAAACCGTGTGGGTTGTTTGAGTTCATCACCCATGGTGCTGTCTGAGTAACCGTTTGCAATAGAAAACCCCAATAAGCAGGGTAATTAGCCTATTATTGATAATCCATGTACTAATCAAACTGATATTTCTTATAAAACACGCCAGGTATTTCATATCCGTATAAAAGCAACCAGGATTTCATAATCAAATTACATCAGATAGCTTCGGCACTCAGTTACGCCATTACACAATAGCATCAAAAACCTTTGGAAAGTAGCATCATACACGGTAAATAGACAGATGAATCTCATCTGGGAAACTGCAGAAGCGGAAGGCAAATATTGAGCCTTCAGTGATGTTGAATGTCCTTGGAACTTTAGGTCAGTGGCTATGGATTATTGCCCGCCCAACCTTCGTCCTCTTCAGCAAGACTTCAATATTGAACCGTGGGTGTTGAATGAATACCTTCCTCACCTCTTGACCATGTAGGTAGTTTGAGAGGTAATCATCGGTGAACTGCTTTGAAAAGTACTGAAAACAAAGCTAGGCATAAATTGCTATTGTAAATTTTGACATGGCGCAAGGGGTAAAAACAAGGTAAACGAGTTGGTACCATCCTATAGTTGACTGATGTCTTCTTCATTGTGCAAACAAAGATCTTGCTGTTATTCGTCGCAAGTTTCTTCATCCTAACAATCTTTCTGAGTTTCTTGACTTGACTGATATTCATGGACATCTCATTTCCCCATATGCAAAATGGGTCGAACAGTGGGTTTAAGCCTCTAACAACAGGACCTACATGTGCAAGACCAAATTGTAAGAAACCTAAATATTAGAATGATTCCTGCAATTGCACAATAATGTGCTATTAGCCAAAGGACCCTGCGTGAAGAAACCTCGATGGTAAACCGCAGTGTCTCCCATTATTTCCCTGCAGCACACATAAGGAAGATCTTGATCAGGTTAATTGAGAGTTGCCATACTATCAGTAGAATATTCATTGAGTACAGCCAAATTCGATTGGTGTCACCTACATAATAATACAAAATTGTACCCACAACAAATGAAAATCAAATTGCAGAACTGAACCAAACAGTTAAATGGACAGCAGACCAAATGAACCAAAATAGTTAACTAAGCACGACATTGCAGAATAGAAACATGTACTAGAAGATAAGACAGTTAACAAAACAAAGAATGCTTGAGAATAGTACTACAAAATGTAGCAATTGTTGGACCAAAGTGTTAACTGAACATTACATTTCAGAGGACCAAACTATTAACTGAACATCAGATTGCATATTAACATTACAGAGGACAAATCACTAGAAGGCACTAACGGTGGCCTCGAGAAAACAACATGAACTATATTTTAAAGTAGACAACCGCGCGGCAGTGTTGACAGTGGCCTCAAAGACAAGGTGCTCCTCCAAGATATGGCGGTCGACACGCATGTCAGCCATAGCGACCTCGTTCGCGCGTGCGGCCGCATGCTACTCAGCTCCATGTTATACTGCGTTTAAAATGGCTGTGGGCGGCGCTTAATTGGAGGAGGGGGCGGTGATTTCGGTGGAAGGTATCGCTCCGTCAGTCGGGGCATGTGGGACGGGAAAGGAGCAGGATGGTGTGGGTGGGGTGTGGATTACCTAACCATATCAACGAGGCCGCGCAGCAAGAAGAAGGGTCGGCGGTGAGGAGGCCGTGCAGCAAGAAGAAGGGTCACCGGCGAGGAGGCGGCGCTGCAAGAAGAAGGGTAGCCGGCGAGAAGGCGGCGCTGCAAGAAGAAGGGTCGCCGGCGAGGAGGCTGAGCAGCCAGTAAGCAGCAGTGAAGGTTTGAACTTGGAAAGCAAGGAGGAACAGTGGAAATGTGGCTTTTGGTAGGAGGGAGGGGCAGGGAGATAGATATTTCCGCGGTGTCAAAAAAATTTCGCTCGGTGCCGCGGTGCGCCAAGATCTTTTATATCGCATCCCACACGATTCTTTCTAGTAAATTGTTTGTGGTATACCTGATTTTTTTTATTATGTTTTGAAACACAAAATGGTGTTACAGAGGGAAAGGATGGTGTTTGAATTGCAAGAACATTTACGTATGGTGAACATGCAACTAGTACATGAGTGTCGTGTTTAAATTTGGAATTATTTCGGGTTCGTTTGGCATTTTTATGCATTAATTGAGTTTATGGGCATTTAATGTGCATAATTCAAATTTGAACTACAAGCACATGCTCCAATGCACCAAAGTTTGCTAAAAAATCACATGTGTGTCTTTGGGTGAATTTATAGGTCCGATGCAACAAATGGGAATAAAATTCAAACATCTGGGTGTCGTGGCTCGGCCGGAATGATTGAGAAACTTGGTTTTTTAATTCCTGTAAATCCAAAACATGATTAAAAATCGTGAAACTTGGCATGGTGTCATGACATGGCACCAACATGCTGCAGTAAATTTTTTGGCCTAATTGGGACAAGCTTTGGTGTAAGCTTCTTGCAAACCGGAGCTTCCCTCAAGAAGGCTCCTGGTTCTGAGAGGGAACGTGTCACCTCCGTGTGTGAAAGGACATACGTACACTGCCTTCTCCCGCCTTAATTTTTTTACACATGCAGATTAGACCATAGAAGTATCGTGCTAAATTTGGGAATTATTCCATGTTTGTCTGGCCTTTTTTATACATTAATTGAGTTCATGCACATTTAATGTGTGTAATTCAAATTTGAACTACAAGCACATGCTCCAGTGCACCAAAGTTGTTTGAAAAATCACATGTGTGTCCTTGGGTGAATTTCTAGGTCCCATGCAAGAGATGGGAGTGAAATTCAAACATCTGGGCGTTGTGGCTCGGCCGGAAAAATTGAGAAACTTGATTTTTTTAATTCCTGTAATTCCAAAACACGCCTCAAAATCATGAAACTTGGCATGGTGTCAGGACATGGCACGAACATGTTGCGGTAATTTTTTTTTTGGCCGAATTGGGACAAGCTTTGGTGTAGGCTTCTTGCAAACTGGAGCTTCCCTCAGGAAGGCTCGTGGATTCAAGAGGGAATGTGTCACCTCCGTGTGCGAAACGACATACGTACACTGCCTTCTCCCGCCTTAATTTTTTTACACAGCCAGATTAGACCAAATAGAAGTACCGTGCTAAATTTTGGAATTATTCCGGGTTCGTTTGGCCTTTTTATACATTAATTGAGTTTATGGGCATTTAATGTGCATAATTCAAATTTGAACTACAAGCATAGGCTCCAGTGCACCAAAGTTGTTTGAAAAATCACATGTGTGTCCTTGGATGAATTTCTAGGTCCCATGCAAGAGATGGGACTGAAATTCAAACATCTGGGCGTCGTGGCTCGGCCGGATAGATTGAAAACTTGTTTTTTTTTAATTCCTGTAATTCCAAAACACGGCTGAAAATCATGAAACTTGGCATGGTGTCATGACATGGCACAAACATGCTGCGGTAATTTTTTTGGTCGAATTGGGACAAGCTTTGGTGTAAGCTTCTTACAAACCGGAGCTTCCCTCAAGAAGGGTTGTGGTTCCGAGAGGGAACGTGTCACCTCCGTGTGTGAAACGACATACATACGCTGCCTTCTCCCGTCTTAATTTGTTTACACAGCCAGATTAGACCAAATAGAAGTATCGTGCTAAATTTTGGAATTATTCATGGCTCGTTTTGCCTTTTTTATACATTAATTGAGTTTCAGGGCATTTAATGAGCATAATTCAAATTTGAACTACTAGCACATGCTTCAATGCACCAAAGTTTGCTGAAAAAACACATGTGTGTCTTTGGGTGAATTTATAGGTCCCATGCAAGAAATGGGAATAAAATTCAAACATCTGGGTGTCGTGGCTCGGCCGGAATGATTGAGAAACTTGGTTTTAAAATTCCTGTAAATAGAAAACACGGCTGAAAATCATGAAACTTGGCATGGTGTCATGACATGGCACCAACATGTTGCACTAAATTTTTTGGCCGAATTGACCCAAGCTTTGGTGTAATCTTCTTGCAAACCGGACCTTCCCTCAAGAAGGCTCCTGGTTCCGAGAGGGAACGAGTCACCTCCGTGTGCGCAACGACATACGTACACTGCCTACTCCCGCCTTAATTTTTTTACACAGGCAGATTAGACCAAATAGAAGTACCATGCTAAATTTTGGAATTATTCCGGGTTCGTTTGGCCTTTTTTATACATTAATTGAGTTTCTGGGCATTTAATGTGCATAATTCAAATTTGAACTACAAGCACAGGCTCCAGTGCACCAAAGTTGTTTTAAAAATCACATGTGTGTCCTTGGGTGAATTTCTAGGACCAATCCAAGAGATGGGACTGAAATTCAAACATCTGGGCGTCGTGGCTCTGCCAGAAAGATTGAGAAACTTGGTTTTTTAATTCCTGTAATTCCAAAACACGCCTGAAAATCATGAAACTTGGCATGGTGTCATGACATGGCACGAACATGCTGCGGTAATTTTTTTAGCCGAATTGCGACAAGCTTTGGTGTAAGATTCTTGCAACCCGGAGCTTCCCTCAAGAAGGCTCGTGGTTCCGGGAGGGAACATGTCACCTCCGTGTGGGAAACGACATACGTACACTACTTTCTCTCGCCTTAAGTTTTTTTGCACAGCCAGATTAGACCAAATAGAAGTACCGTGCTAAAGTTTGGAATTATTTCGGGCTCGTTTCACCTTTTTATACATTAATTGAGTTTCTGGGCAGTTAATGCGCATAATTCAAATTTGAACTACAAGCACATGCTCCAGTGCACCAAAGTTATTTGCAAGATCACATGTGTGTCCTTGGGTGAATTTCTAGGTCCCATGCAAGAGATGGGAGTGAAATTCAAACATCTGGGTGTCGTGGCTCGGCCGAAAAGATTGAGAAACTTGGTTTTTTAATTCATGTAATTCCAAAACAGGCCTGAAAATCTTGAAACTTGGCATGGTGTCATGACATGGCACCAACATGCTGCGGCTATTTTTTTGGACGAATTGGGACAAGCTTTGGTGTAAGCTTCTTATAAACCGGAGCATCCCTCAAGAAGGCTCGTGGCTCCGAGAGGGAACGTGTCACCTCCGTGTGCGAAACGACATACATACGCTGCCTTCTCCCGTCTTAATTTTTTTACCAGATTAGACCAAATAGAAGTACCATGCTAAATTTTGGAATTATTCGGGGCTCGTTTCGCCTTTTTTATACATTAATTGAGTGTCTGGGCATTTAATGTGCATAATTCAAATTTGAACTACTAGCACATGCTCCAATGCACCAAAGTTTGCTGAAAAAACACGTGTGTGTCTTTGGATGAATTTATAGGTCCCATGCAAGAAATGGGAATAAAATTCAAACATGTGGGTGTCATGGCTCAGCCGGAATGATTGAGAAACTTGGTTTTTTAATTCCTGTAAATTGAAAACATGGCTGAAAATCATGAAACTTGGCATGGTGTCATGACATGGCACCAACATGTTGCAGTAAATTGTTTGGCCAAATTGAGACAAGCTTTGGTGTAAGCTTCTTGGAAACCGGAGCTTCCCTCAAGAAGGCTCCTGGTTCTGAGAGGGAACGTGTCACCTCCGTGTGCGCAACGACATACGTACACTGCCTTCTCCTGCCTTAATTTTTTACACAGGCAGATTAGACCAAATAGAAGTACTGTGCTAAATTTTGGTATTATTCCGGGTTCGTTTGGCCTTTTTTTATACATTAATTGAGTTTCTGGGCATTTAATGTGCATAATTCAAATTTGAACTACAACCACAGGCTCCAGTGCACCAAAGTTGTTTTAAAAATCACATGTGTGTCCTGGGTGAATTTCTAGGTCCCATCCAAGAGATGGGACTGAAATTCAAATATCTGGGTGTCATGGCTCGGCCGGAAAGATTGAGAAACTTGGTTTTTTAATTCATATAATTCCAAAACACGCCTGAAAATCATGAAACTTGGCATGGTGTCCTGACATGGCACGAACATGCTGCGGTAGTTTTTTTGGCCGAATTGGGACAAGCTTTGGTGTAAGATTCTGGCAAACCGGAGCTTCCCTCAAGAAGGCTCGTGGATCCGATAGGGGACGTGTCACCTCCATGTGGGAAACGACATACGTACACTGCCTTCTCCCGCCTTAAGTTTTTTTGCACAAACATATTAGACCAAATAGAAGTACAATGCTAAATTTTGGAACTATTCCGGGCTCGTTTCGACTTTTTTATACATTAATTGAGTTTCTGGGCAGTTAATGTGCATAATTCAAATTCGAACTACAAGCACATGATCCAGTGCACCAAAGTTGTTTGAAAAATCACATGTGTGTCCTTGGGTGAATTTCTAGGTCCCATGCAAGAGATGGGAGTGAAATTCAAACATCTGGGTGTCGTGGCTCGGCCGAAAAGATTGAGTAACTTGGTTTTTAATTCCTGTAATTCCAAAACACCCCTGAAAATCATGAAACTTGGCATGGTGTCATGACATGGCACCAACATGTTGCGGATATTTTTTTTGGCCGAATTGGGACAAGCTTTGGTGTAAGCTTCTTACAAACCGGAGCTTCCCTCAAGAATGCTCGTGGTTCCGAGAGGGAACGTGTCACCTCCGTGTGCGAAACGACATACGTATGCTGCCTTCTCCCGTATTAATTTTTTTACATAGCCAGATTAGACCAAATAGAAGTACCATGCTAAATTTTGGAATTATTCTGGGCACGTTTCGCCTTTTTTATACATTAATTGCATTTCTGGGCATTTAATGTGCATAATTCAAATTTGAACTACTAGCACATGCTCCAATGCACCAAAGTTTGCTGAAAAAACACGTGTGTGTCTTTGGGTGAATTTATAGGTCCCATGCAAGAAATGGGAATAAAATTCAAAAATGTGGGTGTCGTGGCTCGGCCGGAATGATTGATAAACTTGGTTTTTTAATTCCTGTAAATTGAAAACACGGCTGAAAATCATGAAACTTGGCATGGTGTCATGACATGGCACCAACATGCTGCAGTAAATTGTTTGGCCGAATTGAGACAAGCTTTGGTGTAAGCTTCTTGCAAACTGGAGCTTCCCTCAAGAAGGCTCATGGTTCCGAGAGGGAACGTGTCACCTCCGTGTGTGCAACGACATACGTACACTGCCTTCTCCCGCCTTAATTTTTTTACACAGGAAGATTAGACCAAATAGAAGTACCGTGCTAAATTTTGGAATTATTCCGGGTTCGTTTGGCCTTTTTTATACATTAATTGAGTTTCTGGGCATTTAATGTGCATAATTCAAGTTTGAACTACAACCACAGGCTCCAGTGCACCAAATTTGTTTTAAAAATCACATGTGTGTCCTTGGGTGAATTTCTAGGTCCCATCCAAGTGATGGGACTGAAACTCAAACATCTGGGCGTCGTGGCTCGGCCGGAAAGATTGAGAAACTTGGTTTTTTAATTCATGTAATTCCAAAACACGCCTGAAAATCATGAAACTTGGCATGGTGTCCTGACATGGCACGAACATGCTGCAGTAATTTTTTTGGCCGAATTGGGACAAGCTTTGGTGTATGATTCTAGCAAACCGGAGCTTCCCTCAAGAAGGCTTGTGGATCCGAGAGGGGACGTGTCACCTCCTTGTGGGAAACGACATACGTACACTGCTTTCTCCCGCCTTAAGTTTTTTTGCACAAACATATTAGACCAAATAGAAGTACAATGCTAAATTTTGGAACTATTCCGGGCTCGTTTCAACTTTTTTATACATTAATTGAGTTTCTGGGCAGTTAATGTGCATAATTCAAATTTGAACTACAAGCACATGATCCAGTGCACCAAAGTTGTTTGAAAAATCACATGTGTGTCCTTGGGTGAATTTCTAGGTCCCATGCAAGAGATGGGAGTGAAATTCAAACATCTGGGTGTCGTGGCTCGGCCGGAAAGATTGAGAAACTTGGTTTTTAATTCCTGTAATTCCAAAACACCCTGAAAATCATGAAACTTGGCATGGTGTCATGACATGGCACCAACATGTTGCGGCTATTTTTTTGGCCGAATTGGGACAAGCTTTGGTGTAAGCTTCTTACAAACCGGAGCTTCCCTCAAGAATGCTCATGGTTCCGAGAGGGAACGTGTCACCTCCATGTGCAAAACGACATACGTACACTGCCTTCTCCCGTCTTAATTTTTTTACATAGCCAGATTAGACCAAATAGAAGTATCGTGCTAAATTTTGGAATTATTCCGGGCTCATTTCGCCTTTTTTATACATTAATTGAGCTTTTGGGCATTTAATGTGCATAATTCAAATTTGAACTACTAGCACATGCTCCAATGCACCAAAGTTTGCTGAAAAAACACGTGTGTTTCTTTGGGTGAATTTATAGGTCCCATGCAAGAAATGGGAATAAAATTCAAACATGTGGGTGTCGTGGCTCGGCCGGAATGATTGATAAACTTGGTTTTTTAATTCCTGTAAATTGAAAACACGGCTGAAAATCATGAAACTTGGCATGGTGTCATGACATGGCACCAACATGCTACAGTAAATTGTTTGGCCGAAATGAGACAAGCTTTGGTGTAAGCTTCTTGCAAACCGGAGCTTCCCTCAAGAAGGCTCCTGGTTCCGAGAGGGAACGTGTCACCTCCGTGTGCGCAACGACATACGTACACTGCCTTCTCCCGCCTTAATTTTTTTACACAGGCAGATTAGACCAAATAGAAGTACCATGCTAAATTTTGGAATTATTCCGGGTTTGTTTGGCCTTTTTTATACATTAATTGAGTTTCTGGGCATTTAATGTGCATAATTCAAATTTGAACTACAAGCACAGGCTCCAGTGCACCAAAGTTGTTTTAAAAATCACATGTGTGTCCTTGGGTGAATTTCTAGGTCCCATCCAAGAGATGGGACTGAAATTCAAACATCTGGGCATCGTGGCTCGGCCGGAAAGATTGAGTAACTTTGTTTTTTAATTCATGTAATTCCAAAACACGCCTGAAAATCATGAAACTTGGCATGGTGTCCTGACATGGCACGAACATGCTGCGGTAATTTTTTTGGCCGAATTGGGACAAACTTTGGTGTAAGATTCTGGCAAACCGGAGCTTCCCTCAAGAAGGCTCGTGGATCCGAGAGGGGACGTGTCACCTCCGTGTGGGAAACGACATACGTACACTGCTTTCTCCCGCCTTAAGTTTTTTTGCACAAACAGATTAGACCAAATAGAAGTACCATGCTAAATTTTGGAACTATTCCGGGCTCGTTTCGCCTTTTTTATACATTAATTGAGTTTCTGGGCAGTTAATGTGCATAATTCAAATTTGAACTACAAGCACATGATCCAGTGCACCAAAGTTGTTTGAAAAATCACATGTGTGTCCTTGGGTGAATTTCTAGTTCCCATGCAAGAGATGGGAGTGAAATTCAAACATCTGGGTGTCGTGGCTCGGCCGGAAAGGTTGAGGAACTTGGTTTTTAATTCCTGTAATTCCAAAACACCCCTAAAAATCATGAAACTTGGCATGGTGTCATGACATGGCACCAACATGCTGCGGTAATTTTTTTGGCCAAATTGGGACAAGCTTTGGTGTAAGCTTCTTACAAACCGGAGCTTCCCTCAAGAAGGCTCGTGGTTCCAAGAGGGAACGTGTCACCTCCATGTGCGAAACGACATACGTACACTGCCCTCTCCCGCCTTAATTTATTTACACATCTAGATTAGACCAAATAGAAGTACCGTGCTAAATTTTGGAATAATTCCAGGTTCGTTTGGCCTTTTTTATACTCCCTCCGTTCCCAAATATAGGGTGTATAGTTTTTGGCATGGAAATTAAAAAACGCACATGGAGAGAAAATTTCACAAGTTTTGGGCGAGATTACACATGACTAATTGACATGAGAAAATAAAGAAGCTTGCATAATATAAGAAAATGTAATCAAATCCCTAAAAACATTATCCAGACGAGTGGTGCAATGCAATACACCTTATATTTCGGATTTTTCCCCAAAAATCTATACACCTTATATCAAGGAATGGAGGGAGTACATTAGTTGAGTTTCTGGGCATTTAATGTGCATAATTCAAATTTGAACTACAAGCACATGCTCCAGTGCACCAAAGTTGTTTGAAAAATCACATGTGTGTCCTTGGGTGAATTTCTAGGCCCCATGCAAGAGATGGGAGTAAAATTCAAACATCTAGGCGTCGTGGCTCGGCCAGAAATATTGAGAAACTTGGTTTTTTAATTCCTGTAATTCCAAAAAACGCCTCAAAATCATGAAACTTGTCATGGTCTCATGGCATGACACCAACATGTTGTGGTAATTTTTCTATCCGATTTGCGAAGGCGCACACATTAACAATCAACAAAGTCATTTTGCAACAAGTGTTGTCACGTTACAAATTGGAAACGCAAGTATTATTGAAACCGTGGGCGTTCGACTTACCAATTACGTGTGGCCACGTGTCCCCTTTTTCTATTGGCTAGGAGGTGACGTGCGGGGTAGCTATTTGAGTACGAGAGGCGTGCGATCAGACCCTATGCATGCTCATCGGGAGGAGAGCCCTTTTGACCGCTACCCGCCGCACACCTCCCTCCCAATGTCTCCATTAATGGCGCCTGAGCACCTGTTCTACGGCGTGGCTATATGTCTCACTAGACTGAGATTTAAGATAGAAAAATGAAAAGCTGAAAAGAAAGTTTTGCACGGATCATGGTGTAAGATCCGACGGACCTATATAGCATCGACTGTGACTTATAGCAAGCATGATGAATATAAGGACGATGACATTGGATAATAATTGTCTTACATATTTATAAACATAATTAAAAAAAGCCACATGCGGCAACGCTCGATATACACAAGGGCAAAAGAAGAAGAAGCCACAGCAGGAACTAGTCTCCGCGGCGGGCGGCGACGAGCTCTTTCTTGTCCTCAAGATGTTGGTTGAGAGCATCCACGGATTCCTCCACCAGCCTTCTGTGCTCGATGTGCAGCATGGCATTCTCGTCCATAAGTTTCTCGACGATGATGTCGGTCCTCTTCAACAAGGCAATGGTCTGCTCCTGCTGCTCCGCACTACCGGCAATCTTCGCCCTCAGCAGGTCGCTCTCGGCTCAGAGCTTCGCATTGCTCTCATTTAGTTGCCGAATGACGTCGATAGACTGTTCAAATGAGGCTTGCAGGTCATCTTGCAACCTCGCCCACCTGGAGATTTGATCCATCTGCCTAAGGATGAGGGCACGCATGCGCCTGTAAGAGTCCTCGCCTTCCCGCGAGGTAATTTCCCAGGCCGCCGCGGCATGGGAGGACATCTCTGGTGCATTCGCGGCGCGGTGGGACATCTCTTCTGCTTTCGCGGCGCGGTCGGACCTGTCTGCTACATCGATGGCGCGGCGGGTCCTCCGTACTGCTTCGGCGGCGTGACGGGACCTCTCTGCTGCTACGGCCGTGCGGCGGGACATGTTGGCTGCTTTCGCGGCGAGGCGGGACATCTCTCATGCTCCCGCTTCCAGACTCGCCTCTCCCTGGTGGCAATCTCTCGACCCAGAACTCACGCTGGCCATGGCGGACACAAGGGAACGATGATGAATAACTTGTTTGTTTTTGACTTTTTGTGGATGAGGAGTTGAGGAGGAATGTGTAGTCATCTTGGCGTAGTAGTATTTATAACCGTGTAGTAATACGCTCCTAAGTGGGAAACCGTTTAGGTTTTGATCGGTGTGAACAGGTTTGCAATTTGGAATGTGACGGGACGCATGCTCAAAATTTACTGACGGTTATAAGTGCGGCACTATTCCCGAAAGGCGTAACGTGGGCACGTACGCCTTCTCGGCCGCGTATGTGGCGTTTGCACCATAGGGCGCACCACAATAGGCAATGTCAGCACCATGGCGCACGGTTCTTTTAATTAGAATGTGTGTGCCCGTCTAGCGCACACACGTTGATCTATCTAACTATTTCAGTTTGTTGTGGCTAATCGCAAATAGTTCATCCATGTGAAGTGTATGCCATCAATCGCGGACACTTTGATCTGGCTGACCCATTTCTATTTTGTTGCCTAATCGCAAACAGTTAATCCTTCTGAAGCATATGCCCTCAATCACACACACTTGATCTGGCTGACCGTTTCTTTTGTGTTGCCTAATCACAAACAGTTCATCCGAGTGAACCGTATGTTATGTATTGCACACGCCTTCATCTGGCTGCCCGTTTCTTTTGTTCCTCCTCATCGCAAAAAGTTAATTGAACTGAACCGTATGCCCTTCATCGCACACACAACTAAAACCTGAACCGTGTTTGATGCATCCGTCATCACAAACATTTTATACATTTCTGACGGTTTTCATACAGCACCGTTTGCGATTATTGCATCGCACACAGTTTCTCGAAGGGTCTCTGATCGTAGTATCCCGTTAGCAGCATTCTGCAGTAGTGTTGGAGATATATTCGATGTAATATCCTTTTGCGGTGTGTTTTCCGAGATCCGATGAATTGTGGATTTGTGATCAAGTTTATCTATGAACAATATTTGGTTCTTCTCTGAATTCTTATATGCATGATTTGATATCTTTGCAAGTCTCTTCGACTTATCAGTTTAGTTTGGCCTACTAGATTGATCTTTCTTGCAATGGGAGAAGTGCTTAGCTTTGGGTTCAATCTTGAGGTGTCCTTTCCCAGTGACAGTAGGGGCAGCAAGGCACGTGTTGTATTGTTGCCATCGAGGATAAAAAGATGGGGTTTATATCATATTGCTTGAGTTTATCCCTCTACATCATGTTATCTTGCCTAAATCATTACTTTGTTCTTATGAACTTAATACTCTAGATGCATGCTGGATAGCGGTCAATGTGTGAAGTAATAGTAGTAGATGTAGAATCGTTTCGGTCTACTTAACACGGACATGATGCCTATATTTCATAATCATTGCCTATATATTCTAATAACTATGCACTCTTCCATCAATTGCTCGACAGTAATCTGTTCACCCACCATAATACTTGCTATCATGAGAGAAGCCACTAGTGAAACCTATGGCCCCCGAGTCTCTTCCTTATTATATTGCATCTCTTTTTATTATCGCATCTTGTTTACTATTTTGCAATCTTTACTTTCCAATCTATACAACAAAAATACCAAAAATATTTATCTTATTATCTTTATCAGATCTCACTTTCGTAAGTGACCGTGAAGGGATTGACAACCCCTTTATCGCATCAGTTGCGAGGTTCTTGATTGTTTGTGCAGGTACTAGGTGACTTGCATGTTATCTCCTACTGGATTGATAACTAGGTTCTCAAAAATTGAGGGAAATACTTACACTACTTTGCTGCATCACCCTTTCCTCTTCAAGGGAAAAACCAACGCATGCTCAAGAGATAACAAGAAGGATTTCTGGCACCGTTATCGGGGAGATCTACGCTCAAGTCAAGACATACTAAGTACCCATCACAAACTCTTCTCCCTCGCATTACATTACTTGCCATTTGCCTCTCGTTTTCCTCTCCCCCACTTCACTTTTGCCTTTTCTTTGCCTCTTTTCTGTTCGCCTCTTTTCGCTTGCTTCTTGTGTTCTTGTGTGTTGGATTGATTGTTTGTCATGATGGCTCAAGATAATACTAAATTGTGTGACTTTTCCAATACCAACAACAATGATTTTATTAGCACTCTGATTGCTCCTATTACCGATGCTGAATCTTGTGAAATTAATGTTGCTTTGTTGAATCTTGTCATGAAAGATCAATTTTCTGGCCTTCCTAGTGAAGATGCCGCTACACATCTAAACAACTTTGTTGATTTGTGTGATATGCAAAATAAGAAAGATGTGGATAATGATAATGTTAAACTGAAGCTATTTCTGTTTTCTCTTAGAGATCGTGCTAAAACTTGGTTCTCTTCTTTGCCTAAAAATAGTATTGATTCATGGAATAAGTGCAAAGATGCTTTTATCTCTAAGTATTTTCCTCCTGCTAAGATCATCTCTCTTAGAAACAATATTATGATTTTAAGCAACTTGATCATGAGCATGTTGCACAAGCTTGGGAGAGGATGAAATTAATGGTACGTAATTGCCCTACACATGGTTTGAATTTATGGATGATTATACAAAAAAATTATGCCGGATTGAATTTTGGTTCTAGAAATCTTTTAGATTCGGCCACGGGAGGCACTTTTATGGAAATCACTTTAGGAGAAGCTACTAAACTCCTAGATAATATTATGGTTAATTATTCTCAATGGCATACTGAAAGATCCACTAGTAAAAAGGTTCATGCGATTGAAGAGATTAATGTCTTGAGTGGAAAGATGGATGAACTTATGAAATTGTTTGCTAATAAGAGTGTTTCTTCTGATCCTAATGATATTCCTTTGTCCACTTTGATTGAGAATAATAATGAATCTATGGATGTGAATTTTGTTGGTAGGAACAATTTTGGTAACAACGCTTATAGAGGAAACTTTAATTCTAGGCCGTTCCCTAGTAATTCCTCTAATAATTATGGTAATTCCTACAACAACTCTTATGGAAATTTTAATAAGATGCCCTCTAATTTTGAGACTAGTGTTAAATAATTTATGAATTTGCAAAAGAATTTCAATGCTTTGATTAAAGAAAAATTGCTTAAAATTGATGAGTTGGCTAGGAACGTGGATAGAATTTCTCCTGACGTTGATTCTTTGAAACTTAGATCTATTCCACCTAAGCACGATATCAATGAGTCTCTCAACACCATGAGAATTTCCATTGATGAGTGCAAAGAAAGAAACGCTAGGATGCGTGCTAAAAAAGATTGCTTTGTGAAAGCGTGTTCTTCTAGCTTTCATGATAATAAAGATGTAGATCTAAAAGTGATTGATGTGTCTCCTATTAAATCTTTGTTTTCCAATATGAATCTTGATAAATATGGGACTGAAGATGAGTCAACTTTAGTTAAAGGGCGTCCCAATGATTCGGAGTTTTTAGATCTTGATACTAAAATTAATAGAAGTGGGATTGAAGAGGTCAAAACTTTACATAGCAATGAACCCACTATTTTGGATTTCAAGGAATTTAATTATGATAATTGCTCTTTGATAGATTGTATTTCCTTGTTGCAATCCGTGTTAAATTCTCCTCATGTTTATGATCAAAATAAGGCTTTTACTAAACATATCATTGATGCTCTAATGCAATCTTATGAAGAAAAGCTTGAACTAGAAGTTTCTATCCCTAGAAAACTTTATGATGAGTGGGAACCTACTATTAAAATTAAGATCAAAGATCATGAATGCTATGCTTTATGTGATTTGGGTGCTAGTGTTTCCACGATTCCAAAAACTTTGTGTGATGTGTTAGGTTTCCGCGAATTTGATGATTGTTCCTTAAATTTGCACCTTGCGGATTCCACCATTAAGAAACCTATGGAAAGGATTAATGATGTTCTTATTGTTGCAAATAGGAATTATGTGCCCGCAGATTTCATTGTTCTTGATATATATTGCAATCCTACATGTCCTATTATTCTTGGTAGACCTTTCTTTAGAACGATTAGTGCAATTATTGACATGAAAGAAGGAAATATTAGATTCTAATTTCCGTTAAAGAAAGGCATGGAACACTTACCTACAAATAAAATTAAATTACCTTACGAATCTATTATGAGAGCCACTTATGGATTGCATACCAAAGATGACAATACCTAGATCTATTCTTGCTTTTATGCCCAGCTAGGGGCGTTAAACGATAGCGCTTGTTGGGAGGCAACCCAATTTTATTGTTGTTCCTGGCTTTTTGTTCCTGTTTAGTAATAAATAAATCATCTATCCTCTGTTATGATTGTGTTTTTTATGTTTTAATTAGTGTTTGTGCCAAGTAAAGCCTTTAGGATCTTCTTGGGTGATTGTTGTTTCATCTTGCTGATAAAAACAGAAAGAATGCGCTCACAAGAACTAATTTTCATCTTTTTACCAAAGAGCGATAAAATATCAATTCCAACTGCTATAGATCAATATACAAATTGTTTAGTCCTTCCTAATGTTTCAGAATTTTTGGAGTTGCCAAAGTATTCGAACTATCCAGATTGGTACAGACTGTTCTATTTTTGACAGATTCTATTTTCGTGTGTTGTTTGCTTATTTTGATGAATCTATGGCTAGTGTCGGGGGGTATGAACCATAGAGAAGTTGGAATACGGTAGGATTAACACCAATATAAATAAATAATGAGTTCATTACAGTACCTTAAAGTGGTGGGTTTTTTTTTCTTATACTAACGGAGCTCATGAGATTTTCTGTTGAGTTTTGTGTTGTGAAGTTTTCAAGTTTTGGGGTAAAGATTTGATGGATTTTGGAATAAGGAGTGTAAAGAGCCTAAGCTTGGGGATGCCCAAGGCACCCCAAGGTAAAATTCAAGGACAACCAAAATCCTAAGCTTGGGGATGCCCCGGAAGGCATCCCCTCTTTCGTCTTCGTCTATCGATAACTTTACTTGAGGCTATATTTTTATTCACCACATGATATGTGTTTTGCTTGGAGCGTCTTGTATGATTTGATTCTTTTCTTTTTAGTTTACCACAATCATCCTTTCTGTACACACCTTTTGGGAGAGACACACATGAATCGGAATTTATTAGAATACTTTATGTGCTTCACTTATACCTTTTGAGCTAGATAATTTTGCTCTAGTGCTTCACTTATATATTTTTAGAGCACGGTGGTGGTTTTATTTTATATAAATTATTGATCTCTCATGCTTCACTTATATTATTTTGAGAGTCTTTTAGAATAGCATGGTAATTTTCTTTGGTTATGAAATTAGTCCTCATATGATAGGCATCCAAGATGGGTATAATAAAAAAACTTTCATATAGAGTGCATTGAATACTATGAGAAGTTTGATAATTGGTGATTGTTTTGAGACATGAAGATGGTGGTATTAGAGTCATGATAGTTGAGTATTTGTGAATTTGAGAAATACTTGTGTTGAGGTTTGCAAGTCCCATAGCATGCACGTATGGTAACCGTTGTGTAACAAATTTGAAGCATGAGGTGTTTCTTTGATTGTCCTCCTTATGAGTGGCGGTCGGGGATGAGCAATGGTCTTTTCCTACCAACCTATCCCCCTAGGAGCATGCGCGTAGTGCTTAGTTTTGATGACTTGTAGATTTTTGCAATAAGTATGTGAGTTATTTATGACTAATGTTAAGTCCATGGATTATACGCACTCTCACCCTTCCATCATTGCTAGCCTCTTCGGTACCGTGCATTGCCCTTTCTCACCTCGAGAGTTGGTGCAAACTTCACCGGTGCATCCAAACCCAGTGATATGATACGCTCTATCACACATAAGCCTCCTTATATCTTCCTCAAACAGCCACCATACCTACCTATTATGGCATTACCATAGCCATTCCGAGATATATTGCCATGCAACTTTCCACCATTTCGTTTATTATGACACGCTTCATCATTGTCATATTGCCTTGCATGATCATGTAGTTGACATCGTATTTGTGGCAAAGCCACCGCTCATAATTTTTTATACATGTCACTCTTGAATCATTGCACATCCCGGTACACTGCCGGAGGCATTCATATAGTCATATTTTGTTCTAGTATCAAGTTGTAATTTTTGAGTTGTAAATAAATAGAAGTGTGATGATCATCATTATTAGAGCATTGTCCTGTGTGAGGAAAAAAAGAGAAAGGCCAAAAAAGAGAAGACCCCAAAAAATGAGAGAAAAAGAGAGAAGGGACACGTTACTATCTTTTTCCACACTTGTGCTTCAAAGTAGCACCATGATCTTCATAGCAGAGAGTCTCTCATGTTATCACTTTCATATACTAGTGGGAATTTTTCATTATAGAACTTGGCTTGTATATTCCAACAATGGGCCTCCTCAAAATGCCCTAGGTATTCGTGAGCAAGCAAGTTGGATGCACACCCACTTAGTTTCTTTTGTTGAGCTTTCATACATTTATAGCTCTAGTGCATCTGTTGCATGGCAATCCCTACTCCTCGCATCGACATCAATTGATGGGCACCTCCATAGCCTGTTGATTAGCCACGTCGAATGAGACTTTCTCCTTTTTTGTCTTCTCCACACAACCTCCATCATCATATTCTGTTCCACCTATAGTGCTATGTCCATGGCTCGCGCTCATGTATTGCGTGAAAATTGAAAAAGTTTGAGAATACTAAAGTATGAAACAATTGCTTGGCTTGTCATCGGGGTTGTGCATGATAGGAGAATTTTGTGTGACGAAAATGAAGCATGGCCAAACTATATGATTTTGTAGGGATGAGCTTTCTTTGGCTATGTTATTTTGAGAAAACATAATTGCTTGGTTAGTATGCTTGAAGTATTATTATTTTTATGTCAATATTAAACTTTTGTCTTGAATCTTTCGGATCTGAATATGCATGCCACAATAAATAAAATTACATTGAAAATTATGTTCGGAAGCATTCCACATCAAAAATTCTGTTTTTATCATTTACCTACTCGAGGACAAGCAGGAATTAAGCTTGGGGATGTTGATACGCCTCCAACGTATCTATAATTTCTGATTGTTCCATGCTATTATATTATCTGTTTTGGATGTTTAATGGGATTTAATATGCTCTTTTATATTATTTTTGGGACTAACCTATTAATCGGAGGCCCAGTGCCAGTTTCTGTTTTTTTTCCTATTTCAGTGTTTCACAGAAAAGGAATATCAAACGGAATCCAAACGGAACAAAACCTTCGTGAGGATCTTTCTTGGAACAAATGCAATCGAGGAGACTTGGAGTGGAAGTCAGAGACGCAACGAGGCGGCCACGAGGCAGGAGGGCGCGCCCCCACCCTCGTGGCCCCCTCGTAGCTCAAACGACGTACTTCTTTCGCCTATATATACTCTTATACCCTAAAAACATCTCGAGGAGCCACGAAACCACTTTTCGACCACCGCAACCTTCTGTACCCATGAGATCCCATCTGGGGCCTTTTCCGGTGATCTGCCGGAGGGGGAATCGATCACGGAGGGCTTCTACATCAACACCATAGCCTCTCCGATGATGTGTCAGTAGTTTACCATAGACCTTCTAGCCATAGTTATTAGCTAGATGGCTTCTTCTCTCTCTTTGGTTCTCAATACAAAGTTCCCCTCGATGTTCTTGGAGATCTATTTGATGTAATATTCTTTTGTGGTGTGTTTGACGAGATCTAATGAATTGTGGATTTATGATCAAGTTTATCTATGAACAATATTTGGTTCTTCTCTGAATTCTTATATGCATGATTTGATATGTTTGAAAGTCTCTTTGAATTATTGGTTTAGTTTGGCCTACTAGATTGATCTTTCTTGCAATGGGAGAAGTGCTTAGTTTTGGGTTCAGTCTTGCAGTGTCCTTTCGCAGTGCCAGTAGGGGCAGCAAGGCACGTATTGTATTGTTGCCATCGAGGATAAAAAGATGGGGTTTATATCATATTGCTTGAGTTTATCCCTCTACATCATGTCATCTTGCTTAAAGCATTACTCTGTTCTTATGAACTTAATACTCTAGATGCATATGGATAGCGGTTCAATCTTGCGGTGTCCTTTCCCAGTGACAGTAGGGGCAGCAAGGCACGTATTGTATTGTTGCCATCGAGGATAAAAAGATGGGGTTTATATCATATTGCTTGAGTTTATCCCTCTACATCATGTCATCTTGCCTAAAGCATTACTCTGTTCTTATGAACTTAATACTCTAGATGCATGCTAGATAGCGGTCAATGTGTGGAGTAATAGTAGTAGATGCAGAATCGTTTCGATCTACTTAACACGGACGTGATGCCTATATTTCATAATCATTGCCTAGATATTCTCATAACTATGCGATCTTCTGTCAATTGCTCGGCAGTAATTTGTTCACCCATCGTAATACTTACTATCATGAGAGAAGCCACTAGTGAAACCTATGGCCTCCGGGTCGCTTCCTTATTATATTGCGTCTCTTTTTATTATCGCATCTCGTTTACTATTTTGCAATCTTTACTTTCCAATCTATACAACAAAAATACCAAAAATATTTATCTTATTATCTTCATCAGATCTCACTTTCGTAAATGACCGTGAAGGGATTGACTACCCCTTTATCGCTTTGGTTGTGAGGTTCTTGATTGTTTGTGCAGGTACTAGGTGACTTGCGTGTTATCTCCTACTGGATTGATACCTTCGTTCTCAAAAACTGAGGGAAATACTTACGCTACTTTGCTGCATCACCCTTTCCTCTTCAAGGGAAAAACTAACGCATGCTCAAGAGGTAGCAATCCCCAAGCTTGAGCTTTTGTGTTTCCTTAATTCTTCTCATATCACGGTTTTCCTAAATCTCAAAAGCTTCATCCACACAAAACTCAATAAGAAATCGTGAGATAAGTTAGTATAAACCAATGCAAAAACCGTATCATTCCCTAGTATAGCAAATCACTAAAATTATTATTCAACATTGCATACTAAATTCCTCTTCATATTTAATACTCCTATCCGCAAATAGAATCATTAAACAAGCAAACATATGCAAACAATGCAAACATAACATCAATCTGCTAAAACAGTACAGTCTGTAAAGAATGCAAGAGTACCATTACTTCCCTAACTCCAAAAGTTATGAAAATTTATTACACTGTATAAAATTTATCAGAGCACATTTTGCAAAAAGTTTCAACATTTATCACATTCTGACTTTTCTAGGGAATTTTTGTAACAGTTGTAAAGTTTCTGTTTTCAAACAGCAACATGTATACTTGCAAAATAAGCATGGCAAAGGCTATCATTACCACTTTTATTGAAATAAAAGATGCAAAACATTATTCTAAATAACAGCAAGCAAATCCTAACAAAATAAATTGATGCTCCAAGCAAAACACATATCATGTAACGAATGAAAACATAGCTCCAAGTGAGGTTACCGATAATGTTGGAGACGAAAGAGGGGATGCCTTCCGGGGCATCCCCAAGCTTAGTTTCTTGGATCTTACTTGAATATTTCCTTGTGGGTGCCTTGGGAATCCCCAATCTTAGGGTCTTTTCACTCCTTATTCTCCTCATACCGATATCTCACCCAAAACTTGAAAACTTCAATCACACAAAACTTAACGGAACTTGGTGAGATAGGATAGTATGATAAAGAGCAAGCAATCCCACTTTGGTACTGTCAAGACAAGATTCATAATTGTTTCCACACAATTGCTACTGTAGCATATTATTTCTACAATTTATATTGAGCAATATAAGCCATAGAAACTAGAAAACTAGCAAATTTTGCATTGAAAACAGAATCTGTCAAATACAGAATAGTCTGTGGTAATCTGTACTCAAACGATACTTCTTATGCTCCAAAAATTCTGAAAAATAGGCAAACCTGAGCACTTTGTCTATTAATCTTCTGCAAAAAGAATCAGCATTTTATCATGCTTCTGTTAAAAATGAGAATTGTTTTCCTGAGCGCCAAAGTTTCTGCTTTTCAGCAGGGTCAACTCAACTATCACCCAACATGATCCCAAAAGGCTTTACTTGGCACTTCGTTGAAACAAAAGAAATAAAACATGATTACTACAGTAGACTAATCATGTGAACACACAAAAACAGTAGGTAAAAGTGTTGGGTTGTCTCCCAACTAGCGCTTTTCTTTAGTGCCTTTTAGCTAGGCATGATGATTTCAATGATGCTTGCATAAAAGATAAGAATTGAAACATAGAGAGAGCATTATGAAGCATATGACTAGCACATTTAAGTCTAACCCTTTTCCTATAAATAGGGATTTTGTGAGCAAACAACTTATGGGAACAAGAATCAACTAGCATAGGAAAGCAAAACAAGCATAACTTCAAAACTTTCAACACATAGAGAGGAAACTTGATACTATTGCAATTCCTACAGGCATAAGTTCCTCCTGCATAGTAATTTTCAGTAGCATCATGAAGAAATTAAACAATATAACCATCACATAAAGCATTCTTTTCATGACACAAAAACATAGAGAACTTATTACTCTCCACATAAGCAAATTTCTTCTCATCAATAGTAGTGGGAGCAAACTCAACGAAATAACTATCATGAGAGTAAAAATTAAAATCATGATGGCAAGTCTCATGGTTATCATTATTCTTTATAGAATACATGTCATCACCATAATCATCATAAATAGGGGGCATGCAATCATTATAACAAATTTGCACATCAAATCTTGGGGGACTAAAAATATCATCTTCATCAAACATAGCATCCCCAAGCTTATGGCTTTGCATATTGTTGGGGATACACATAACAGGTAGGCCCACGAAGGGTCGAAATTTCATAAAGCATGGGGCGCACACAACATGTGGGTCTAGAGAAATTTCATACATACATACTATCCAGTCGGACAATCAGCATACTATCCACTCGGACAAGCAACATACCATCCACTCGGATGACAGTTCACCACTCGACCGTACGACTCACTCGGGTATACGAAGACCAGCAGGCAGCAAAGCAGTTAAAGCATCATTCTCATAGTGAAGTCTTGGTAGTTAGCTGGCATTATGGCATTCATGCCCCACTTTGTAACATAGGAGGTGAGGGGGTGGCGCACTCTATATAAGCCACCCCCACCACTAGGCTTAAGGGCTCTTTCTTCCACCTCTCTCTTCTTTCTCTCTAGTCTCCGGACTTAATTAGATCAGGCATGGGGATCTGTTCTCCTGGCGCTCACATACATTGTAATCTCCGGATACATACTCAGATAAAAAAGCCTCTCTGGAGCACGAGACGTAGGGTTGTTATCTCCACCGTGAGAGGCCCGAACTCGCTAAAACCACCGTGTCACCCATATGCATCTCAATAGATCATGCTCCTTTACCCTATCCCTTATTATTGTCGGAATCGTTCCCACGACAGTTGGCGCCCACCATGGGGCATGGCGTTTATCGAGCCATGATGCAAATGGTTTTCTTTCTTTAATGTTCGTCCGCCGATCAACAATCATCAATGGAGGATCTGATCCAGGATGTTTCGGACATCACTCCACTCACAGGGGAGTCATGATACTCTTCATACAGAGGGATCAGGAAGTCCCATTCCATACTATCTTATTCTTTACATTCGATCTTTAATCTAACAATGGTTGTTTTTCTTCTGTATGTACATGTACTCATGAGGAGGATGGCCGCCTCATCTTCTTCTCATCAACCAGAAAGCACGAACAACAGCGGCATGGAGGCCGAGCTCCCGACATGGCCAGTCCACCGGGTCAACCGCCACTCGTCCGGCTTCACCGACCTCTGGCACGTCCATCTGCGCCGGAACCGCACCTCCAGCGGTGTTCCTGAGTCGCGCGGCTGGCATAATGCGATGGTGCAGCACTCCTCCCTTTCTGCTCAGCAGAGACACAAGCCTGGCCGGCAACGCGGAACTCCTCGGTCCAGTCGCCCGCTCGGCAGTGATCTCCATGGTGGAGGCGCCTCTCCCGCCGGCGTCGCAGGCACGATGTGTTCCTCCCTCATCAGCTTCTCAGGCATGGTTGTTGTGGCGTACGCGCAGACCCCGCGCGGCGCGGAAATAGGAAGCCGGTCACGCCTCCGGGCGCGGCGGTTCTTCCTCCGTCGTTGTTTGCTGGCCATGGCCCTTTTTCCTTTAACCATGAAAGGTGAGTGGGCCACCTTCTCCTTGATTACCTGCATGCAGGTAAATGCGCGCAAGTATAGGAAATGGAAGGACATGGTTATCTTCAACGTCAGATTAATTGGTTGCCTCATTAAGTGGCCAATTGATGAGGATTACTAACGCCACTTAATTGCTGCAGCCAGAACCAGGCAGTTGTTTCCACGACTTCCACAGGTTCTGTGCCAGTTAATTCATGCATGCATGCATGTATGACCATCCAGCCTTCAACTTCGTGGCCGTATTTGCTACTGCTAACTTGCAGGGTCACCCGATGGATCTTTTACTCGGACAGCTGGGAACTAGATTCGCTCATAGTTCAGACAGATGACACTCGGACACAGACTCAAATTCACTCAGCCATAGACCAAAATTCACTCGAACTACTAATATGCAGGGTAACTCGGATGGAGTTTGCATCCAGACGGCTAACGTGCAGTGACTCGGCCGCCCCACACGCGGTCACTCTGTTGGACACATTTTGTTGTCTTATCTGACTCGGCCGCTCCATGTGTCGCCACTTGATGAGACGCATCTTCATCATTTGGCCGTCCCGGGCGTCGCCACTCCGCGGGATGCATCTACATCATTTGGACGCCCCGCATCGCAACTTTGTGGGACGCGTCTACATCACTCGGACGCCCCACGTGTCGCCACTCTATGGGGCGCGTCTACGTCACTTGGACGCTCCGCTCATCGTCACTCTGCAGGACGCGTCTACATCGCCCGGACGCCCCCCCATTGTCACTTCGCGGGACGCGTCTACTTCACTCGGACGCCCCGCGCATCATCACTCTGTGGGACGCGTCTACTTCACTCGGACGCCCCGCGCGTTCGCCACTCTGCGGGACACATCTATGTCACTTGAATGCTCCGCTCATTGTCACTCTGCGGGATGCGTCTACATCGCCCGGACGCCCCGCCCATCGTCACTTCGCAGGACGCGTCTACTTCACTCGGACGCCCCGCGCATCATCACTCTGCGGGACGCGTCAACTTCACCCGGATGCCTCACGCATCGTCACTCCGCAGCAAGCGTCTACATCACTCGGCCGCCCCGCGCGTCGCCATAGGTTGGTCACCTCGTAACCATTCGGCTTCTTCGCGCGTCGCCACTCGGTTGGTCACCTCATAACCATTTTGCGCTCTGCGTGTCGCCACTCGGTTGGTCACATCATCGCCACTCGGCCGCCCCGCGCGTCGCTTCTCGGTTGGTCACCTCATCACCACTCGGCCGCCCCGCGCATCGCCATCAGTTGGTCACCTCATCACCACTTGGCCGCCCCACGCGTCGCCATCTGTTGGTCACCTCATCACCACTCGGCTGCCCCGCGCGTCGCCGTCGGTTGGTCACCTCATCACCACTCGGCCGCCCCGCGCATCGCCATCGGTTGGTCACCTCATAACCATTCGGTCGTTCCGTGCGTCGCCACTCGGTTAGTCACCTCATAACCATTCGACCGCTCCATGCGTCGCCACTCGGTTGGTCACCTCATCACCACCCGGCCGCTCCATGCGTCGCCACTCGGTTGGTCACCTCATAACCATTCGGCCGCTCCGCGTGTCGCCACTCGGTTGGTCACCTCACCACCATTCGCCCGCTCCGTGCGTCGCCACTCGATTGGTCACCTCATAACCGTTCGGCCACCCTGCGCGTCGCCACTCGGTTGGTCACCTCATAACCTTTCGGCCGCTCCATGCGTCGCCACTCGGTTGGTCACCTCATAACCATTCGGTCGCTCCGTGCGTCGCCACTCGGTTGGTCACCTCATAACCATTCGGCCGCTCCGTGCGTCGCCACTTGGTTGGTCACCTCATCACCATTCGGCCGCTCCGTGCGTCGCCACTCGGTTGGACACCTCATAACCGTTCGGCCGCTCTGCGCATCGCCACTCGGTTGGTCACCTCATAACCATTAGGCCGCTCCATGCGTCGCCACTCGGTTGGTCACCTCATCACCACCCGGCCGCCCCGCGCGTCGCCTCTTGGTTGGTCACTTCATCACCACTCGGCCGCCCCGCGCGTCGCCACTCGGTTGGTCACCTCATCACCACTCGGCCGCCCCTCGCATTGCCATTGGTTGAACACATCTTCACCTCTCGGCCACTCACACGTCTTCAGACAGCTAAGTCATTCTACATGCACTACATTCTGTTATTTCTGTGTTCTTGAGTATCCTGTAATTCTCACATCACATTCACTCGGAGGTCACGCCACCGAGTGTACCTCTACGCTCGCCTGCTTATTTTCACCCGAGTCCAACTTCCTTTTTTTGCATTCATCATTCATGAACGCCATGTGTTCTTCATTTCGAGTTTGCATCGGTCCTCTGGGGCTGCAACTCAGTCGGAACACTACACTTCCATTTTATTTGAGCTAGTACTCCAACGAGTTCAGTCAGATCCTTCACTTTGACAAGTTTGAACGGATCCTTCGCTCTTTTAGACTCTTGCTGGTTAACCAGTAAGCCCCTTGCACTCCCAGCGGGTGTCTATGGGTGTTATTCACACAATTTATTTCAGCAGACATCAAATTTCCTCGAGAAATTATTACGTTGGCTTGTGCTATTTTTCATACACAAGTTACGCGATCATTCGACGGCCCTATGCGCCAACTTCATCGCTACTCAGACTCGGTCACCATACCGGTCTTAGCGCACCACAACGCCGACCTTTTCGGTCTGTTGACTTCAAACGCATCCGGCCAACCCCTCTATGGAATCCTCTTCATCGTATCAATGATATAGGCCTCGTCTGGCATGAGACAGATAAGTCCCTTTTATAATTGAACTTCAACTTCACCCCTTTGCAAGTTTGCCTCTTTCGAGCATCACTCGGAAGCTTCTCCTCATCTTTACCCGAGTCCGGCTCGATGAATTGCAAATCATCCATTCAAAACTATATTTCTCGTATTCCGACATGTCCGTTGTCAAAGCATGTAGTACGCTCGGGGGCTACACCGCACTAGGGGGCTGCATCTCATTTGGAATGACACTCTCCTGAGTGGTCGAGTACTTCATCACCAGTTAGATCCTTCACATCAACAAGTGCATTCGATCCGCCACTTTGACAAGTTTTATAATCACCCAGACGCTCTTCGCGCCATCTTCATTCCTACTTAGACTCAGTTGTCACGCCGGTCTTGTTGCATCGCAACCACACTACATCGACCTCGTCGCTACATTAGCTTCGAAAACATCTGGCTAAGTCCTTCGAAGACCATTTCAGCCACTTGGCTGGACACGCAATCTTTCACTCGGCTGCCCCGCGCGTCGTCACTTGGCCACGCCGCGCGTCGTCACTCGACCACCCCGCGCATCACCACTTGGCTGCACATGTAGTCCTTCACTCGGCCACCTCGCGCATCCTCACTCGACTGTCCCGCGCGTCGCCACTCGGTTATGCACGTCTTCACCACTCGGCCGCTCCGCGCGTCGCCTCTCGGATGTGCATGCCTTCACCACACGGCCGCCCCATGCGTTACCACTTGGCTGGACATGTAGTCCATCACTCGGCCACCTCGCGCATCCTCACTCGACCATCCCGCACGTTGCCACTAGGTTGTGCACATCTTCACCACTCGGCTGCTCCACGCGTCGCCTCTCAGTTATGCATGCCTTCACCACACGGCCACCCCGCACATCGCCTCTCGGTTGTGCATGCCTTCACCACACGGCTGCCCCGCGCGTCACCACTCGGTTGTGCACGTCTTCACCACTCGGTCGCCCCGCGCGTCGTCACTCTGTTGTACACATCCTTGCCCCTCGGTCGCCCCACGCATAGCCACTTGGCTGGATATGTAGTCCTACATTCGATCACCTCGCACGTCATCACCACTCGGCCGCCCGCGCGTCACCACTCGGTTGTGCACATCTTCACCACTCGGCCGCCCCACGCGTTGCCACTCAGTTGTGCACGTCTTCATCATTCGACCACCTCGCACATCATGACTCGGCCGCCCCGTGCGTCGCCAGTCGGTTGGGCATGTCTTCACCACTCGGCCGCTCCGCGCGTCATCACTCAGTTGTACACATCATCGCCCCTCGGCTGCCTCGCACGTCACCATCAGTTGGACATGTCTTTACCTCTACACCCTCAGCACGGGAATGACTAAGTTACTCATATAATCAAACCTCATATCACACTCTGTAGCAAGCTTACCTCTTTCGAGCATCACTCGGGTGCTACGCACAGCCATTGGCCATGCTGCCCTCATGGGTTACGCCCATTCGATCAACCCATTGATCACCTCAGGAATATCTTTCTGACCATACATGCTCGTTCCGCCGAAAATCTATAAGGGTAGTATTGTCCACTCGGACGATCGCCCAAATCATTTCTTGAAGTCATCTTCAGGACTGCAAAAGGGTGAAAATGACACTCCTCTACGGATACACTTGACTCTTATCCTAGGCTCCAAGGAGTCAGTTTCATAAACTTGGACTCAAAGATGGCATGTGCTGGTGATCCCCGGGATAATGAGTGGCATCTCTCTGGAGAGTCAGCCCACACACTAGCCTCACCACTCGGGTTTCATGGCACGTCCATGTCAGACCACTAGTCTATCTCCTCCGGGAGACATATGAGTGCCACCAAGTTTTTCCTTGCAGTCAACATACCCCGATCAGTCGGGAAGCACGTCCACTCGGATAAATACCCCTTTCATGCAAAAGGGTGAAAACGAAGATCCTCTACGGACATAATGTACTCTTACAAATACCCCTTTCAGGCAAAATATAACGGTCAATATAAGAAGTACTACTGGAACGATTACTCCCTGGAGTGTCCAGCTTTTTTCTACAGTTGGCAGTTTCAAAGTCGAATTCATTCACCGTGCCGAGAGCACGAAGATTCAGCTGCTTTACCGAGTTCCAAGCTGAATTTATTCCATGCCAAGTGCATGAAGATCAGTCCGACTGACTCAGCTCCAGGCTGAGCTTACTTACCATGTCAAGCGCCTGAAGATGCATCCGATTGACTCAATTTCAGACTAAAAGATATTTACCATGTCGACTGCATGGAGGTTTACCAGGAGACTTAAACCCTCTGCCCGACTCATCTTGTCTGACAGAGGCTCGGGGACTACACTCAGTGGGTGCACTCAGCGCGCCCCCACTGGAAGAGAACTCAGAAAGAAACATTTTGCTCAATGCAAGACCAGCTCTAGATCACTCAAGTGCTACTCGACTTCCGAGTCGAGGAAGGGCAAGCTAGACCAGCTCCAGATCACTCAAGTGCTACTCGACTTCCGAGTTAAGGGAGGGCAAGCTAGACCAGTACTAGATCCTCAAGTACTGCTCGTCCTCCGAGTCGGAGAGGAACAAGTTCTATCAGTACCAGCTAAGAAGATTTTTAGTTCTCTAAAACCCCCGCTGACTGCCTGCAGTCAACGACGGTCTCGGGGACTACACCAAGTGGGTGCACTCAGCATGCCCCCACTGGAGTAATCTCCACTCGGTACAGCCTGACCGATCCGAGTGGCGGACAACTAAAAAACAAGTTCTAAGGCTCCCGTCGGCTACCAAAAAAATTGCTATAAGGTGAGTTTAACGCTCCTCCGTGGACCTGTTTTGAGCCTTCTTCTAGGACTCAAAGCGTGAAACACATAAGTTTGGATCTCGAACCGACCCGAATTGACGTTCCTCTGGGATAAGAATGGCATCTCTCTGAAACAGCAGTCCATGCGTCAATCTTGTTGCCCAGATTTAATGACACACCCATACTCTGATCATGAGTTAACCTCTTCCGAGAGATGAACGAATGTCACCAAGTTGCTCCTCGCAGGCACTTACCCTAGATCAGTTAGGAAGTGCAATGCCGGAATCCATTGAGATTTTGTTCAAGCCTTGGTTGTCTGAAAGCACGATGACGGGTACCGAGTATTTTCGTAATCACTCGGGCCAAATTGTGTCTTTCACAAACTTGTTCTGCAAAATCGCAATAGATTCGGGGGCTAACGTTGGGGATACACATAACAGGTAGGCCCACGAAGGGTCGAAATATCATAAAGCATGGGGTCCACACAACATGTGGGTCCAGATAAATTTCATATAGACATACTATCCACTCGGGCAAGCAGCATACTATCCACTCGGACAAGCAACATACCATCCACTAGGATGACAGTTCACCACTCGACCGTACGACTCACTCGGGTATACGAAGGCCAGCAAGCAGCAAAGCAGTCAAAGCATCATTCTCATATTGAAGGCTTGGTAGTTAGCTGGCATTATGGCATTCATGCCCCACTTTGTAACATAGGAGGTGAGGTGGTGGTGCACTCTATATAAGCCACCCCCCACCACTAGACTTAAGGGCTCTTTCTTCCACCTCTCCCTTCTTTCTCTCTAGTCTCCGGATTTAATTAGATCAGGCATGGGGATTCGTTCTCCTGGCGCTCACATACATTGTAATCTCCGGATACATACTCAGATAAAAAAGCCTCTCCGGAGCACGAGACGTAGGGTTGTTATCTCCACCGTGAGAGGCCCGAACTCGCTAAAACCACCGTGTCACCCATATGCATCTCGATAGATCATGCTCCTTTACCCTATCCCTTATTATTGTCGAAATCATTCCCACGGCACATATCATTAGCATCATGGATATTCAAAGAATTCATACTAAGAACATTGCAATCATGCTCATCATTCAAATATGTTATGCCAAGCATTTTATTGACTTCTTCTTCTAACAATTGAGCACAATTTTCCGATCCATCATTTTCAAGAAACATATTATAAAGATGATCAATAATATGATGCAACCTCAACTCCATTTTTTGTAGTTTTATTTTATGAACCAAACTAGTGATAAAACAAGAAACTAAAAGATTCAATTGCAAGATCTAAAGATATACCTTCAAGCACTCGCCTCCCCGGCAACGGCGGCAAAAAAGAGTTTGATGTCTACTATGCAACTTTATTCTTATCGACTCGTGTTGGGCCTCCAAGCGCAGAGTTTTGTAGGACAGTAGCAATTTTTCCTCAAGTGGATGACCTAAGGTTTATCAATCCGTGGGAGGTGTAGGATGAAGATGGTCTCTCTCAAACAACCCTGCAACCAAATATAGGAAATCTCTTGTGTCCCCAACACACCCAATACAATGGCAAATTGTATAGGTGCACTAGTTCGGCAAATAGATGGTGATAAAAGTGTAATATTGATGGTAGAAATATATTTTTATAATCTGAATAAATAAAAACAGCAAGGTAGCAAATAGTAAACGGGCACAAAAACAGTATTGTAATTCTTAAAAACAAGGCCTAGGGTCCGTACTTTCACTAGTGCAACCTCTCAACAGTGCTAACATAGTTGGATCATATGATTATCCCTCAAAGTGCAAGGAAGAATCACTCCCAAGTTCCTATTAGCGGAGAACAAAAGATAGGAATTGTTTTTAGGGTACAAAACCACCTCAAAGCTATTCTTTCCGCTCGATCTATTCAAGAGTTCGTACT
The DNA here is from genome assembly GCF_056163025.1 of Triticum urartu. NCBI lineage: Eukaryota > Viridiplantae > Streptophyta > Magnoliopsida > Poales > Poaceae > Triticum > Triticum urartu. The sequence continues at coordinate 168,093,417 of NC_141876.1, read as the reverse complement.
AAAATAACGCAAAGCTATTTTTCCATTCGATCTATCCTAGAGTTCATACTAGAATAACACCAAAGCATATTCAAATTCATAATACTCAATCCACACAAAGAACTACAAAGAGACCCCAAAGTTTCTATCGGAGAAAAGATAATCAAAACGTGTATCAACCCCTATGCATAGATTACCCCAATATCACCGCGGGAATCCGCAAGTTGAGTGCCATAACGTATATGAAGTGAATCAATAAGATACCCCATTGTCACCTCAAGTATTAATACTACAAGAGATACATCACGTGTTCTCAAATCTGAACATTCAATCCGACATGACAAAACTTCAAAGGGTAAAGATTCAACTCATCACAACAAGAGTATAGAGGGGAGAAACATCATATGATCCATCTATATTAAAAAAGCCCATGATATAGATCACGATAGAGAGAGACAGAGATTAATCACATAGCTACTGGTACAAACCCTTAGCCCCGAGGGTGGACTACTCCCTCCTCATCGTGGTGGCTGCCGGGATGATGAAGATGGCCACCGGAGATGATTCCCCCCCTCCGGCAGGGTGCCGGAACGGGTCTAGATTGGTTTTCGGTGGCTACGGAGCCCTGCAACGGCGGAACTTCTGATCTACGTTAACCCCGAAGGGTTTCAGAATATTTCGGAATTTATAGTGCAAAGAAGGGGTACGGGAGGCCACCGAGGTGGGCACAACCCACCTGGGCGCGCCAGGGGGCCCTGGCGTGCCCCGGTGGGTTGTGCCCCCTCGGGGCACCCCCCCAGGGGCAGCTCTGGCACATTGGGTTCCTTTTGGTCCAAAGAAAATCTCTGTAAAGTTTCGCGGTGTTTGGACTCCGTTTGATATTGATTTCCTGTTATGTAAAAAACAAGCAAAAATGGCAACTGGCACTGGGCACTGGGTCAATAGGTTAGTCAAAAAATGATATAAAGTTGCTATAAAATGATTGTAAAACACACAAGAATGATAAAATAACAGCATGAATAATTCATAAATTATAGATACGTTGGAGACGTATCAGCATGGCACACTGAACTATCAAGTAGTCATCAGCTTTAGTGTGCCAGACGTTCATAACGTCCAGAGTTGCTCCTGCAGCGGGCCTTGCACCTAGCGGTGCTTCCAGGATGTAATTCTTCTGTGCAGCAATGAGGATAATCCTCAAGTTACGGACCCAGTCTGTGTAGTTGCTACCATCATCTTTCAACTTAGCTTTCTCTAGGAACGCATTAAAATTCAAGGGAATGGTAGCACGGGCAATTGATCTACAGCAACATAGATATGCAAAAAAAACTATCGGGTCTAAGTTCATGATAAATTAAAGTTCAATTAATCATATTACTTAAGAACTCTCACTTAGATAGACATCCGTCTAGTCATCTAAATGATCATGTGATCCATATCAACTAAACCATGTCAGATCATCACGTGAGATTGAGTAGTTTTCAATGGTGAACATCTCTATGTTGATCATATCTACTATATGATTCATGTTCAACCTTTGGGTCTCAGTGTTCCGAGGCCATATCTGCATATGCTAGGCTCATCAAGTTTAACCCAAGTATTCTGCACGTGCAAAACTGGCTTGCACCCGTTGTATGTGAATGTAGAGCTTATCACACCCGATCATCACGTGGTGTTTCGGCATGACGAACTGTAGCAACGGTGCATACTCAGGGAGAACACTTATACCTTGAAATTTAGTGAGGGATCATCTTATAATGCTATCGCCGTACTAAGCAAAATAAGATGCATAAAATATAAAGATGACATGCAATCAAAATATGTGACATGATATGGCCATCATCATCTTGTGCCTTTGATCTCCATCTCCAAAGCACTGTCATGATCTCCATCGTCACTGGCTTGACACCTTGATCTCCATCAGCGTCGTTGTCGTCTCGCCAACTATTGCTTCTACGACTATCGCTACCACATAGTGACAAAGTAAAGCAATTACATGGTGATTTCATTTCATACAATAAAGCAACAACCATAAGGCTCCTGCCAATTGCCAATAACTTTTACAAAACATGATCATCTCATACAAATATTCATATCTCATCACGTCTTGACCATATCACATCACAACATGCCCTGCAAAAACAAGTTAGATGTCCTCTACCTTGTTGTTGCAAGTTTTACGTGGCTGCTACGGGCTTCTAGCAAGAACCGTTCTTATATACGCATCAAAACCACAACAATTTTTCGTCAAGTGTGATGTTTTAACCTTCAACAAGGACTGGCCATAGACAAATTTGATTCAATTAAAGTGGGAGAAACAGACACCCGCCAGCCACTTGTGTGCAAAAGCACATCGGTAGAACCGGTCTCATGAACGTGGTCATGTAATGTTGGTCTGGGCCGCTTCATCCAACAATACCACCAAATCAAAATAAGACGTTGGTGGTAAGCAGTATGACTATTATCGCCCACAACTCTTTGTGTTATACTCGTGCATATCATCTACGCATAGACCAGGCTCTGATACCACTGTTGGGAACGTAGCATGCAATTTTAAAAAAATCCTACGATCACGCAAGATCTATCTAGGAGACACATAGTAATGAGAGGGGGAGAGTGTGTCTGCACACCCTCGTAGACCGAAAGCGGAAGCGTTAGGTTAACGCGGTTGATGTAGTCGAACATCTTCACGATCCAACCGATCTAGTACCGAACGTACGACACCTCCGAGTTCAGCATATGTTCAGCTCGATGATGTCCCTCGAACTCTTGATCTAGCAGAGAGTCGAGGGAGAGTTCCATCAGCACGATGCCGTGGTGACGGTGATGGTGATGTGATCCGCGCAGGGCTTCGCATAAGCACTACGACGCTATGACTGAAGGAGTAAACTGTGGAGGGGGGCACCGCACACGGCTAAGAGAACAATTGATGTGCTATGGGATGCCCCCTGCCCTCGTATATAAAGGAGGGGATAAGGAGGCAGCCGACCAGGAGGGGCGCACCATGGGGGGAGTCCTACTAGGACTCCACTCCTAGTAGGATTCGCCCCCCCCCTTCCTTTCTTCACCGGAAGGGAAAAGGAAGGAGGAGGAGAGGGAGAGGGAAAGGGGGGCGTCGTCCACTCCCCTAGTCCAATTCGGACTGCCATGGCGGGAGCGCATGGCCACCCCTTGAGGCCCTCCTCTCTCTCCACTAAGGCCCATCTAGGCCCAATACTTCCCTGGGCGGTTCCGGTAACCCCTCGGTACTCCGATAAAATACCCGAACCACTCGAAACCATTCTGATGTCCGAATACTACCTTCCAATATATGAATCTTTACCTCTTGACCATTTCGAGACTCCTCATCATGTCCGTGATCTCATCTAGGACTCCAAACAAACTTCGGTCACCCAAAACACATAACTCATAATACAAATCGTCATCGAACGTTACGTGTGCGGACCCTACGGGTTCGAGAACTATGTAGACATGACTGAGACACATCTCTGGTCAATAACCAATAGTAGAACCTGGATGGTCATATTCTTTCCTACATATTCTATGAAGATATTTATCGGTCAAACCACAATAACAACATACGTTATTCCCTTTGTCATCGGTATGTTACTTGCCCGAGATTCGATCATTGGTATCATCATACCTAGTTCAATATCGTTACCGAAAAGTATCTTTACTCATTCCGTAGTGCATCATCCTGTAACTAACTCATTAGTCACATTGCTTGTAAGGCTTATAGTGATGTGCATTACCGAGAGGGCCCAGCGATACCTCTCCGGTACTCGGAGTGACAAATCCTAATCTTGATCTATGCCAACCCAACAAACACCTTCGGAGACACCTGTAGAACATCTTTATAATCACCCAGTTACGTTGTGACGTTCGATAGAACACAAGGTGTTCCGTCGGTATTCGGGAGTTGCATAATCTCATAGTCAGAGGAATATGTATAAGTCATGAAGAAAGCAATAGCAATAAAACCTAACGATCATTATGCTAAGCTAACGAATGGGTCTTGTTGGGGATATCACTACTGGGCGTAAACCGGCCTATCTGGGCCGGGTTAACTTCGTCAGTAGTTAAGTATGTTAAAGCCCAAGAAGGTAGATGAGGGCTCAAGGCCCATAGTCGGTTCAAGGCCTGTAGCCGTAAACCGGCGTTGGTATTTAACTTTTATTGTAAGTTAGGAATAAGTAGAGACCAAACCGAACACATCTATGAGCCGGTGTTGGGACTCTGTGAACCGACGGGCGTCACCCGTGTATATAAGGGGACGACCCGGCGGCGGTTCAAGGACAACAGACAACAACTCGAGACTTAGGCGAAGCTTGTTTTCTCCCTAGTCATCGAAACCCCATCAATTCCATCACAACTAAACGTAGGCTTTTACCTTCATCGAAGGGGCCGAACTAGTATAAACTCTCTTGCGTCCCTGTGTCCGCTTTAACCCCTTCAAGCTAACCCGTCGCGATGGCTCCACGACTAAGTCCTTTCTCTAGGACATCTACCATGACAAAACCACGACAGTTGGCGCCCACCGTGGGGCTATCGCACGATGGTTTCAAGTTCTTGGAGGGCCACTTTGAAGGACTCGAGGGCTACGCTGTGGGCCAGATGACTAAGAGTCATCGCGGCAAGCTCTACATCGATGATGCAGGCTGGGGCCCCGAGGCCGGCTCAGTTGAGTACGGGTACCGGGTCCCCTTTGGTGGCATACACGTTTTCATCGGCAAGATCGGTGAACCGGGCCCTGAGCCGGACATCTGCACCGACCTCGTCGAAATGGCTCAGCGTGTGCGGTCTGCCCGGGTTAAACCGGCCGTGAAGCATGCCTTCATGGGAGTCATCCATGGAGGAAGTTACGAGGATGGATCGGAATCTCACGGCGAGACCGTCGTTTATTCCGACGACGAGTCATCAACCGGAGAAACCGAATCTCTATATCAGCTACAAGATGGCCGGATTGGGGGCTGTTCCGATGGCGACAATATTCTGGACCCCTCTGATCTACCCAACCAAGTTGGAATATTCGTGGCCGGCACACAAGCAGCGCTTCATTCTTCGACCATTGCGCCAATAACCTCCGGTTCAGTAGCGGCGACAGCTGCCGGGGCAGGAAGCTCACCGCACAACCCGCCGGCTCAAGTTCTATCAGATCTATTTGATGCATTGGCTGTGCTTATGGCAGAAGCTATCCGGCGGATCAGGAAGTCCACAACACGGAGATTGCAAAGGTGAAGGAACAGATCACCCAGGCCAAGGCAGACCTGGCAGCTGAGAATGCCAGGATGACCACAAAGCGGGCCGCTTTAGACGCACAAGCCTACAGGCTCATGTTGGACCAGAACGCGTCGCATGAAGTCATGAAGAGGAAGTACCGATCCCGTTTGCCTTTGGTTTTCGAGGCCAGAGACCTTTTCAACACCCCAGGAGCAGGAACCAGTAATCCGCTGGAGGGAAACCAGCCGGAAGCTCCGGGGACCGGTGCGCCGGTTCAGCCCCGTCTAATGAATCCGCCTCGTCAAAACACTGTTATACCTCAGGCTATTTCAACACCTCCGGGTCACTACTCCAACCCAATGGACAATCTCGTTGCCGCTGCTGCACGGCTGGAGGCCATTCCAATTGAGGGTGACTCGCCGCAGGCGGTAGAGACACGACGGGTCAAAGAGCTTCTTGGGACAGCTTTGGTCCAACAGGAAGCATACTCGTACAGCCGCGACCGGATCCACTCGACCCCTCGTCCAAGCCGGAGCTATAGCAGGCGTATGGATGAACCAGCAGTATCAAGTAATGAACGACGTGGAGCACCCCGCGGCAACAACCCGGCGGGTGGTGCTGATAATGCTCAAGAAGTGGTGGGCCGGGCCCGAGCGCGCAGGGAGGCCGAGTTAGCCGCACAGTATCAGGCTCGGCAGCTTACGCCGGTTCGTCCAACTATTTCGGTCGAACCCGGTGTTACTTCTAGCTCTTTGGGGGTGCCTTGCCTTGTCCCCGCTTTACGCAACGTGCGCCTGCCCAAGGATTTCAAGGGCCCGCGCAAGGTACCAAATTACACGGCGGATCAACCCCCAGAGACATGGGTGGAGAGCTATGAGATGGCCATGGAGATGCTTGACGTGGATGATGCGGCATGTGCGAAGTACTTCACCATGATGCTTGAAGGAACGGCCGCACTTGGTTAAAAAGCTTACCGGCCAACTCTATCAGTTCATGGGCCCAATTGCGAGCCCGGTTTATCAGTAATTTCAAGGATACATGTAAGCAGCCTATGTCGATAGTGGACTTGGCTGCCTGTGTCCAGGAGGAAGGAGAATCGACGACTCATTGGGTGCGCCGGGTCTCACAAGTGTTGCATTCATCAGACCGCATCAACGCTGACACCGCAGTCTTAACCCTAGAAGGCAACTGCCGGTTTGGGCCCCTAAAGCTGAAGTTGGGATGGATGAAGCGCCATTGCACTGACATGGGGACCCTCATGGCTGCTTTGGTAAAGTATGCTGATTCTGATAGTACCAAGGATCCCGAATCTGATGATGACAAGGCAGGGAAGGGAAAGAGGAACAGCAACTCCAAAGGTCAGCAGCATCACTTGGCAGGCAATGGTGGCGGAGGCAAGCGTAAAGAGGATGGTAACATGGACTTTGTGGCTAATACCAACGCGCAGGACAAGGGCCAGCGACACAAGGGTAAACCGCCAAATCGCAGTGGGGCACCCAACCCTAACCCGGACCGCCTAAATTATCTACTGAGCCAGCCCTGTCCAAGACATGGGACGAAGGAGGTGCCAGCAAACCACCTTTGGAAGGATTGCTTCATTATGCAGGAGTTCAAGAATTCTAATGCTTTCCGGTATGATCACGGCTCCGGCGGTGGCTCAGGATCCGGGCCGGGTTACGGTGGAGGAAATTCTGGTTCATGAGTTAATGGTAATCCGGGCGGACATAATAATCAAAATAATCAGAACAACCAGGGTGGTTACAACCAGCAGCAGCAACAGTCAGGTTACCAGAGCAACCCAAAGCAGTTGAATAGTGGGCAGTACCATGTCTTCACCACTAGCTTGGACAAGCGAGACCGGAAGATTCAGAGGCGGGCAATCAACTCTGTTGAACCAGTCGTGCCCCGTTATCTACACTGGTCTGAACAGCCAATCATATGGAGCAGAGAGGATCACCCTCCCCAGGTTGATAATCCGGGTCAGTTGGCTCTGGTGGTGGCGCCTCAGGTGGGAGGTTACAAGTTCACCAAAGTGCTCATGGATGGAGGGAGCAGCATTAATATCTTGTACTATGAGACCTTCCGTCGTATGGGACTAACAAATAAAAATCTCAAACCGTCTAATACGGTGTTCCACGGTGTGGTACCAGGCAAGTCAGCATATCCTGTTGGTAAGATAGCTCTGGAAGTGGCCTTTGGAGATGATCATGATTCCAGGTCAGAAACATTAACGTTTGAAGTCGTGAAAATCCAAAGTCCATATCACGCCCGCTCGGCGATTTACCAACAGGATCTTCGTCGTTATCACAGTCGCCGAGTCAGAACCAGAGCCTTTTAGGAAGGAGATTTGGTGCTTCGGCTCATCCAGGACCAGACTGATATGCATAAGCTATCCCCACCTTGGGAGGGACCTTTCGTAGTCAGCAAGAATCTGCACAACGGGTCATACTATCCGATCGATATTTGAGAGCATAAAGACTCACGTACATCAAAGGAAGAGACCAACAGGCCGTGGAACATAGCTCATCTTCGGCCTTACTATACCTGAGCCATTGGCTATACTTATGTACATATTACGACGATATATATATTATGATTAAATATAATAAACCGGAACCTCAGCTAAAGCGGGGTATCTGTTCTTTTACATCATGTGTGGTTACACGGAGTTGTTCTAAAGCGGCCTCTGGTTTACCCCTTGAGTTAGCTTTTCAAAAGCATCATGTTATATCACTTGGGGGCTTGGTCGTGTACAAACCAATGCAACACCTCTTGATAGGCGAGAGCCACCAGATCACTTGGGGACTTGGTCACGTCTGAACCAGTCACGCCTCTTGATCGGCATAAGGCCACAGAATCACTTGGGGGCTTGGTCAAACCCGAACCATTGCCACGCCTCTTGATCGGCATAAATGCCACGGTTTCATTTGGGGACCTGGCTGACTTGAACCATAGCTACACCTATCGGGAGCTTGGTCGTGTCCGGCCATGGTAACGCCATCTGATCGGCTCAAATAAGCCTCTTTTTGCAAACGGTTTTATCATTGCCTTTGCTTCACAATTTTCTTTGATAGATATTTCTTTCTTTTTGTTGTGTTTTTTAAACCGACAAAATTTTAAACCGGTTCACTGTCAATTGGCGGAACACGGTCCATTTTTAATCCGGAGACTATTTGCTCGGTTTGATTTTTTGTTAACATCCTATTACGGAGTAACACGGTGTTTTCTTATAACCCGGCACGGTTTACATGGTAAACCGGCATTATATATATACAGGAGCTGCTATCTCCTCCAACAGTGTGGGTTTATAAACCTCCGCTTCAAGATTGGCTAAGCCAACTTCATGCCCAACGATGGCAGGTATTATGTATCTCAAAGATTTGATCATATGCTTAAATTTCAGATATTTTGATTTTATATATGCAGACATCATACTCCGCCTGACGGTACAACCGCGGTGGCACTTTAAGATTTTTTTATGTTGCAGAAAATACTTTGGAAAGTTCATCACCCAAAGGAAGCACAAGTTGCAGTGGTTATGCACGAAGGCATATAAAGATCAAGAGTGTCAGCTAGCCTGTTACAATGCAACACGATGCCCAAAATAAGATCATTGTTTTTTCAAAGGAGAAGCAGTTTAAACCGGCTTCCGGTTCAAGCTTGGTCACCAGCCTGGCCTGATGGTTGTGGGTCATCCTGCGCCGCTTCAACTTCACTTTCTCTACCCAGCGGCTGGAAATCAACAGTTTTCCAGTCGATTCCCATTAATGCTCGAAAGACAGCTTCATCATGGATCAGCAATGACGGTTCAATATCGGGAGCGTAAGTATGCTTACGGATTGGAGGGATAAGATTTTCCGCTTCATGAATTGGTGCAGCTACTCGCTTGTTTTGCTTGTCATATTGGGCTTGATAATGAGACAAGTCTGCTTCTTCAACCAATTGACAAGCTAGCGGACGCACCTCCCGGTTTATTGCTCGCAGATCCGCTTCACTAAACTCTGACCCATCTTCCTTCAAGCTGGGATAGCCCTGAGCCGCTTCAATAGGATCAAAATCCGGCACCCAAGCTTTTGCCCGGATTAAGGCATTGATCGTGCTGGTTCGAGCAGTAGATTTCTTCAGCTCTTCAACCCGGGCAGGAAGCACCGACAGTTTCTTCAGAGTGTCCTGAATCAAAGTTGGCGCCGGATTGTTGTGGGATGCAGTACAGATGATTCGCTGTGCACCAGTGTACAGTTGTTCGATCAACGTGTAGGCGGCTTTCAATTTCTTCCGCACATCTGACCCCAAGTGACCAATGCGTGTCCCTGAAATATCACAAAGGGTTAACAAACCAGCAGCTCTGTAAGATGGCCGAATCAATTCAGAAATCAAACCGGCTTACCAAAGATAGCAGCGGTCATGGCATGCACGTGCCGCTTTATGCTGGTCAGTTCGTCCACCACCGGTTTTAGTGCAGCCTCGGCGTCTTCTGCTCGTTTGGTTAAAGCGGATTTTTTAGTAGCCTAATCCGCCCGCTCCTTCTTGAAAGCCTTCTTAAGCTGTTCCATGACGCTTAAGGCGCTGGTCAACTCCTCTTTTGCTTTTGAGGTTTCAGTCTGTTGGGACTTCAGATTTTCTTGGAGATCGGCGATTTGGGTCTCTTTTGTCTTCAGCTCAGCCTACATACAGACAGTTATATGATTCAGCAAGCAGTGCAAGAATTGAAGCACCAACCACATAACAAGTTATGCACTTGGCGCTTGGGGGCTAATGCCTATTTGATCTTCATATTTCACTTGATTATAAAGTCCCAAGATCAATAAAAGTATTCAACTTGGCACTTGGGGGCTAATGGCTATTTGCTCGAATATATTCTGATGTGGCGATCTCAATTACTTAAAGTCCCGGTTTAACTACACTAAGTTGAACTGGCCCTTGGGGGCTACATCAACAAGTTCCGAAGCATTGGGATTTATATTAGCAAGTCCCGGTTTGGATGCAGATTCTAAACCGGCCCTTGGGGGCTAGGAGAGTTAACAAGATTGAAATATCCAAACAGGAAAAAGTACATGGAAGTTACCTCAAATTTCTCTTTCATCATATTAACCAGACCAGCTTCATAGTCACGGCTAGTGTATAGCCGGTTCAGATAGCCGGAATGGAGATCTTGGGCGTTCAAAGCGGCATAAGTTGTTAGATCAGCATTCCATTTTCCCTTGCCAATGGCAGCAAATTCTTCCTTGCCAGTGTGTCTGGATAAAGCAACGGGATTGCCTGGCTCTGTGCGACCAATGCCAGTAATGACAACCTCGTCATCCTTGGCATCGCCGGTTTGCACTGGGGCCGTTGGCTTATCAGTAGGCTTTGTTGGATTGGTGGATTTCTCAATTCGGATGGGGCTTGTGGGCTGGTTGACAGGACTTGAGGTTTCAATAGGCCTCTCTTCAGCAATAAGATCGTCATCTCACTGCGGTGGATCATTGGGTATATCTTCAGGAATAGCCGCTTCAAGATCTGGTGTTTTGCCTGGTTCAGGGACGGCGTCCTCCTCGGCCGCTTTATCCAGGCGAGCCTTCTTGCTCGGCCTAGGCTTGCCCCGAAAGGAGTAACAAAGTCAAATACAGCATATGTTCCAAGGTGATGTACCGGAAATATTATGATAAGTATAGCTTACCCAAGCACTGTTTTGAGCGGTGGCAGCTGAGTAGCCGATGACTCGCCAGAGGATCAGTGGGAAGTAACCTGATAATCAGAGTCAGATGGATTAAGAGGTTGACGAAAACAGCCCGCTTTAGGACAAGCACTGACAAGCAAATTAGAGACCTCTGAACGGCGTTTCCGAACTGGACTGTTCGGTAAACCGGCGGAGGTAACTACCTGGCCGCTGTGCCGGGTTGTGCGGCGAGCTTCGTGTTGTTGGGTATTCATAAGAAATTTGGGATCCAAGTAAGCAAGAGGATGAGAAAATTTAACCTTCCGGTTTGCCCGACGGATTTTTAGTGAAGGCAAAGGGTCTGAATCGAAAGAGAGAATAATTACCTCTGCAGCATCAGCATGGCTGGCTTCGGCATCATCCTGACAAATATCATCATCAATAAGATGCATGAAAAATAAGCCAAGTGAGTCAAGCTCTACCTCAAGGTCCGGATTATCCACATCATCATCAGGGGCCGGATCAGAAGATGCAGTGGTTCTCTTCTTGTGGGCAGGCCGTTTCATGACTTTAGTCTTTGGCCGGGTTGGTCGTTCCGGTTTGTCTAGCTTTTATGGCTTCTCCTGTGGAAGTTTCTTGCTCCAAAACGGATCATTACCCTGTTTAAACAGACATTGATATTAAACAATGGCCAGATATATCAATAACAGGTTCAGTAAAAAGAAAAAATCAAATTCTTACAGCTGGCGGTTTGTTGGTGGCACAGAAGGGAAGCAGGCCGGTTCGAGCACAGACGTATTCCGGTTCATTCAACATTTTATTCACAGCCTCTGTGATTTCTTCGTCGGTGAGCTGGATGTTAGCATGTCGCAGTGGGTCGTCAACACTGCCAGTATACTCGCACATTAAACCGGAGCGCTGACTAAGGGGCAGTATGCTCCACGATATCCAACAGCGAGCAAGATCAACTCTTGTTAAACCATTGGCCATGAAGGCTCTGAGCTTGGACAGTTGAGGAGCGTATTTGCTTCTCTCCTTGGCAGTCAACCTTTGCGGAAAGGGGTTTGTATTGCTAGGCCGCTCTGGACGAAAGCCAGGCAAAGGATTTTCACCAGCAGGGGAGGTGTCTTTGCAATAGAACCATGTTTGATTCCACTCTTTGGGGTGGCTGTGCAGTTTGGCGTGAGGGTATGTGACCTCTTTCCTTTTCTGAATCGCCACACCGCCCAATTCCGTATTGGAACCGTCAGAAAATTCAGTATGGCATTTTAGATGGAAACAGTCTCTGAACAATTCCACTGTGGGCTCCTCTTGAAAGAACACCTCACAGAGCACTTGGAAGTGACACATGTTTGTAACAGAGTTGGGGCCAGTGTCTTGTGGATGGAGTTGAAAATCGGCTAAAACATCCCGGTAAAATTTAGAACCGGGCGGCTTAAAGCCCCGGGCTAAGTGATCTACGAAAACGACGACCTCTCCTTCTTGAGGTGTGGGAGGACATTCTTTGCCAGGGGCTCTCCAATGGATGGTGTTTTTGCTGCCTAAAGCACCGATCAGGACTAAACTGTTCAGTTGAGTCTCTGTGACGCGAGAAGGAACCCAGTTGCACTCATATACTTGCTTGGCCATGATGAAATCTACAAGATAGGTGATTCCGGTTCAAGAATGAATTGATTAAAGTGCACTGGTATGTACAATGTTAAACCGAAGACAGTTCTATCTAAACCGGAGTTTTATGAAGCAACGGCATCCGGCGGTTCAACAAGGGAACTAATGGTATATACCGGTTTGGCAATTTTTCTACAAAGTTAAACCGCCGGATCTAAGCATTGAAACAGTTGAGATTGCGGATGGATAAGTGTACAAGAAACAGATTTCACAAGATTTCTCTACAGCGATGGATCTGAAGCAAGTTCAGAAAACAAGGAAAATATTCAAGGTTCAAAAAAGAACAGTACCGAATCAATGGGCAGAGATACAGGTAGATCTATGGTCTTGAAGCATATAAGTAAAGGCGGATGCTAAGAACTACCGCTACATAGAGCAAAGGTTCACAGGTTCATCTAGGATCTATCATATGAGTACGAAGCAAACGATGAACACTGAAGAACTTGGAAACCCTAGAACGGATCTACGGAGGAAAAGGTGAAGAACTCACCGGAGCCAAGGAAGAAACAGAAGGTCGCCGCGATGCTCTGGTACAATCAGGGTGATGCAGCGACCAAGGTTGGAGCAGAGGTCGTCGACGGCGGTGGAGCTCCGGAGCTGGACGACGCGGGGAAGACGAAGCAAAAGGGCACGAAGGGGAAAAAGAAATGACCCTTCGGTCCTATTTATAAGGCAAGGGACGGGTGTCAGGCGCGAAAATCAAGGGACCGTGGGTTTGGAAACGAAGCTGTCGCCTTAATTGTCGCAGATCTATTAAGGTTCTTTATAACAGGTGACGTCATGCCGGTTTACAACGACCAGAGAAGATGGCATCACGGCGGTTCAACAAACTACAAGAAGATATTGAAGATGAAGATTTTTGCTAAGGATTGACATGAACCTGTTCAAATCAATCTGGGGCCTAATGTTGGGGATATCACTACTGGGCATAAACCGGCCTATCTGGGCCGGGTTAACTTCGTCAGTAGTTAAGTATGTTAAAGCCCAAGAAGGCAGATGAGGGCTCAAGGCCTGTAGCCGTAAACCGGCGTTGGTATTTAACTTGTATTGTAAGTTAGGAATAAGTAGAGACCAAACCGAACACATCTATGAGCCGGTGTTGGGACTCTGTGAACCGACGGGCGTCACCCGTGTATATAAGGGGACGACCCGGCGGCGGTTCAAGGACAACAGACAACAACTCGAGACTTAGGCGAAGCTTGTTTTCTCCCTAGTCATCGAAACCCCATCAATTCCATCACAACTAGATGTAGGCTTTTACCTTCATCGAAGGGGCCGAACTAGTATAAACTCTCTTGCGTCCCTGTGTCCGCTTTAACCCCTTCAAGCTAACCCGTCGCGATGGCTCCACGACTAATTCCTTTCTCTAGGACATCTGCCGTGACAAAACCACGACAGGTCTTGTCCATCACATCATTCTCCTAAGGGTGCTATCTCATTCGTCAAATGACAACACATGTCTATGGTCAGGAAACTTAACCATCTTTGATTAATGAGCTAGTCTAGTAGAGGCATACTAGGGACACTTTGTTTTGTCTATGTATTCACACAAGCACTAAGTTTCCGGTTAATACAATTTTAGCATGAATAATAAACATTTATCATGACATAAGGAAATAAAAATAACAACTTTATTATTGCCTCTAGGGAATATTTCCTTCACACCAATCGTTCTAAGGAAAGGTCTACCAAGAATAATAGGACATGTAGGATTGCAATCTATATCAAGAACAATGAAATATACAGGCACATAATTCCTGTTTGCAACAATAAGAACATCAATAATTCTTCCCATAGGTTTCTTAATAGTGGAATCCGCAAGATGCAAATTTAAGGAACAATCGTCAAATTCACGGAAACCTAACACATCACCTAGAGTTTTCGGAATCATGGAAACACTAGCACCCAAATCACACAAAGCATAGCATCCATAATCTTTAATTTTAATCTTAATAGTAGGTTACCACTCATCATAAAGTTTTCTAGGGATAGAAACTTCCAATTCAAGCTTTTCTTCAAAAATTGCATCATAGCATCAACGATATGTTTAGTAAATGCTTTGTTTCGATCATAAGCATGAGGAGAATTCAACATGGGTTGCAACAAGGAAATACAATCTATTAAAGAACAATTATCATAATTAAATTCCTTGAAATTCAAAAGAGTGGGTTTATTGCTACTTAAAGTTTTGACCTCTCCAATCCCACTTTTATCAATTTTTGCATCGAGACCTAAAAACTCCGAATCATAGGGATGCCTTCTAACTAAAGTTGACTCATCTCCAATCCCATCTTTATCAAGTTTTACATTGGAAAACAAAGATTCAATAGGAGCCACATCAATCACTTTAAGATCTTCATCATTATTTTCAAGGAAACTAGAAGAACACGCTTTTATAAACCAATCTTTCTTAGCATGCATCTTAGCGGTTCTTTCTTTGCACTCATCAATGGAAATTCTCATGGCTTTGAGAGACTCATTGATATCATGCTTAGGTGTAATAGATCTAAGTTTCAAAGAATCAACATCAAGAGAAATTATATCCATGTTCCTAGCCAAATCATCAATCTTAAGCAATTTTTCTTCAATCAAAGCATTGAAATTCTTTTGTGAACTAATAACTTCTTTAACACTATTCTCAAAATCAGAGGGCATCTTATTATAATTTCCATAAGAATTGTTGTAGGAATTACCATAATTATTAGAGGAGTCACTAGGAAACAGTCTAGGATTAAAATTACCTCTATACGCGTTATTACCAAAATTGTTCCCACCAACAAAATTCACATCCATAGATTCATTACTGTTTTCAATCAAAGTAGACAAAGGCATATCATTAGGATCAATAGGAGCACTTTTTCTAGCAAATAACTTCATAAGTTCATCCATCTTTCCACTCAAAACATTTATTTCTTCAATAGCATGCACTTTTTACTAGTGGAAGATCTTTCGGTATGCCATTGAGAATAATTAACCATAATATTATCTAGGAGTTTAGTAGCTTATCCTAAAGTAATCTCCATAAAAGTGCCACCCACTGCCGAATCTAAAAGATTTATAGAAGCAAAATTCAATCTGGCATAAAAAAATTGTATAATCATCCACCAATTCAAACCATGAGTAGGGCAATTTCTAATCATCAATTTAATCCTCTCCCAAGACTGTGCAACATGTTCATGATCAAGTTGCTTAAAATTCATAATATCATTCCTAAAGGAGATGATCTTAGCGGGAAGAAAATACTTGGAAATAAAAGCATCTTTACACTTGTTCTATGAATCAATACTATTTTTAGGCAAAGATGAAAACCAAGTTTTAGCATGATCCCTAAGCGAGAACGGAAATAGCTCCAATTTAACAATATCATTATCCACATCTTTTTTATTTTGTCATATCACACAAATCAATGAAATTATTAAGATGGGATGCGGCATCTTCATTGGGAAGGCCGAAAAATTGATCTTTCATAACAAGATTCAGCAAAGCGGTGTTAATTTTGCAAGATTCCGCATAAGCATCGGGAGCGATCAGAGTACTAATAAAATCATTGTTGTTGGTATTGGAAAATTCACACAATTTGGTATTATCTTGAGCCATTGTGACAAAGCAAGCAATCAAACACACGAGCACACAAAAAGCAAGCGAAGAAAACAAACAGAAGAAGGGCAAAGAAAAGGTGAATTTTTTTGAAAAATCGTTTTAGAAGTGGGGGAGAGGAAAACGAGAGGCGAATGGTGAATAATGTAATGCGAGAGATGAGAGTTTATGATGAGTACTTGGTATGACTCGCCTTGGCATAGATCTCCCTGGCAATGGCGCCAGAAATCCTTCCTGCTACCTCTTGAGCTTGCGTTGGTTTTTCCCTTGAAGAGGAAAGGGTGGTGCAGCAAAGTAGAGTAAGTATTTCCCTCAGTTTTGAGAACCAAGGTATCAATCCAGTAGGAGACTGAAGGAAATATTCCCTAGAGGCAATAATAAAGTTATTATTTATTTCCTTATTTCATGATAAATGTTTATTATTCATGCTAGATTGTATTAACCGGAAACATAATACATGTGTGAATACATAGACATACAGAGTGTCACTACTATGCCTCTACTTGACTAGCTCGTTGATCAAAGATGGTTATGTTTCCTAACCATAGACATGAGTTGTCATTTGATAAACGGGATTACATCATTAGGAGAATGATGTGATTGACTTGACCCATTCCGTTAGCTTAGCACTTGATCGTTTTAGTTTACTACTATTGCTTTCTTCATGACTTATACATGTTCCTATGACTATGAGATTATGCAACTCCCGATTACCGGAGGAACACTTTGTGTGCTACCAAATGTCACAACGTAACTGGGTGATTATAAAGGTGCTCTACAGGTGTCTCCGATGGTACTTCTTGAGTTGGCATAGATCGAGATTAGGATTTGTCACTCCGACTATCGGAGAGGTATCTCTGGGCCCCCTCGGTAATGCACATCACTATAAGCCTTGCAAACAATGCAACTAATGAGTTAGTTGCGTGATGATGCATTACAGAAACGAGTAAAGAGAATTGTCGGTAATGAGATTGAACTAGGTATTGAGATACCGACGATCGATTCTCCGGCAAATAACATACCGATGATAAAGGGAACAACGTATGTTGTTATTCGATTTGATCGATAAAGATCTTCGTAGAATATGTAGGTGCCAATATGAGCATCCAGGTTCCGCTATTGTTTATTGGCTGGAGACGTGTCTCGGTCATGTCTACATAGTTCTCGAACCCGTAGGGTCCACACGCTTAACATTCGGTGACGATCGGTATTACGAGTTTATGTGATTTGATGTACCAAAGGTAGTTTGGAGTTCCGGATGAGATCGGGGACATGACGAGGAGTCTCAAAATGGTCGAGATGTAAAGATCGATATATTAGACGACTATATTCAGGCATCGGAAAGTTTCCGAGTGATTCGGGTATTTTTTGGAGTACCAGGGAGTTACGGGAATACGGGGAAGAAGTATTGGGCCTCATGGGCCAAGTGGTGGAAGAGAGGAGGCAGGGCGCGTGGCCCCCCTAGCCCAAACCGAATTGGACTAGGGGGCCGGCCCCCCTTTCCTCCTTTCCTCCCTCTCCTTCCTTCTTCCTCTCCTCCTTCCTTTCCTCCTCCTAGTAGGAGTAGGAAAGGGGAGTCCTACTCCTACTAGGAGGAGGACTCCTCCTCCTGGCGCGCCCTAGGAGGGCCGGCCGGCCTCCCCCCTTTCTCCTTTATATACGGGGGCAGGGGCACTCTAGAACACACAAGTTGATTGTTCCAAGCCGTGTGCGGTGCCCCCCTCCACCATAATCCACCTCGGTCATATCGTAGCAGTGCTTAGGCGAAGCCCTGCGTCGGTAGCATCATCATCACTGTCATCACGCCGTCGTGCTGACGGAACTCTCCCTCAAATCTCTGCTGGATCGGAGTTCGTGGGACGTCACCGAGCTGAACGTGTGCTGAACTCGGAGGTGTTGTACGTTCGGTACTTGGATCGGTCGAATCATGAAGACGTACGACTACATCAAGCACATTCTCATAACGCTTCCGCTTATGGTCTACGAGGGTACGTGGATGACACTCTCCCCTCTCGTTGCTATGCATCACCATGATCTTGCATGTGCGTAGGAATTTTTTTGAAATTACTACGTTCCTCAACAGTGGCATCCGAGCCAGGTTTATGCGTAGATGTTATATGCACGAGTAGAACACAAGTGAGTTCTAGGCGATACAAGTCATACTACTTACCAGCATGTCATACTTTGGTTTGGCGGTATTGTTGGATGAAGCGGCCCAGACCGACATTATGCGTACGCTTACGCAAGACTGGTTCTACCGCCGTGCTTTGCACACAGGTGGCTGGCGGGTGTCAGTTTCTCCAACTTTAGTTGAATCGAGTGTGGCTACGCCTGGTCCTTGCTGAAGGTTAAAACAACACTAACTTGACGAAATATCGTTGTGGTTTTGATGCGTAGGTAAGAACGGTTCTTGCTCAGCCCGTAGCAGCCACGTAAAACTTGCAACAACAAAGTAGAGGACGTCTAACTTTTTTTGCAGGGCTTGTTGTGATGTGATATGGTCAAGATGTGATGAGACATAAGTTGTTGTATGAGATGATCATGTTTTGTTGAAGTTATCGGCAACTGGCAGAAGCCTTATGGTTGTCTCTTTATTGCATAAGATGCAAGTGCCATGTAATTTCTTTACTTTATCGCTATGCGTTAGCAATAGTTGCGAAAGCAATAGCTGGTGAAGACAACCATGTGACGACACGTTGACAAAAGATCAAGATGATGGAGATCATGGTGTCATGCCGGTAACAATGGAGATCATGACAGTACTTTGGAGATGGAGATCAAAATCACAAGATGATGATGGCCGTATCATGTCACATATTTGGATTGCATGTGATGTTTATCTTTTATACATATTATTTTTGCTTAGTTCGATGGTAGCATTATAAGATGATCTCTCACTAAATTTCAAGGTACAAGTGTTCTCCCTAAGTATGCACCGTTGCCAAAGTTCGTCGTGCCGAGACACCACGTGATGATCAGGTGTGATAAGCTCAACGTTCTTATACAACAGGCGCAAACTAGTTTTGCACATGCAGAAATACTCGGGTTAAACTTGACGAGCCTAGCATATGCAGATATGGCCTCGAAACATAGTGAATCATATAGTAGATATGATCAACATAGTGATGTTCACCATTGAAAACTACTCCATCTCACGTGATGATCGGACATGGTTTAGTTTATATGGATCATGTGATCACTTAGATGATTAGAGGGATATCTATCTAAGTGTGAGTTCTTAAGTAATATGATTAATTGAACTTTAATTTATCATGAACTTAGTCCTGATAGTATTTGCATAACTATGTTGTAGATCAATAGCTCGCGATGTAGCTCCCCATTTATTTTGATATGTTCCTAGTGAAAACTAAGTTGAAAGATGTTAGTAGCAATGATGCAGGTTGGATCCGTGATCTGAGGATTATCCTCATTGCTACACAGAAGAATTATGTCCTTGATGCACTGCTAGGTGACAGACCGATTGCAGGAGCAGATGCAGACGTTATGAATGTTTGGCGAGCTCGATATGATGACTACTTGATAGTCTAGTGCACCATGCTTTACGACTTAGAATCAGGGCTTCAAAGACATTTTGAACGTCACGAAGCATATGAGATGTTATAAGAGTTGAAATTAGTATTTCAGACTCATGCCCATGTCGAAGGGTATGAGACCTTTGACAAGCACTTTGCCTACAAGATGGAGGAGAATAGCTCAGCTAGTGAGCATGTGCTCAGAATGTCTGAGTACTACAATCACTTGAATCAAGTGGGAGTTAATCTTCCAGATAAGATAGTGATTGACAGAGTTCTCTAGTCACTATCACCAAGTTACTGGAACTTCATGATGAACTATAATATGCAAGGGATAACGGAAACGATTCCCAAGCTCTTCGTGATACGAAAATCGACGAAGGTAGAAATCAAGAAAAGCATCAATTGTTGATGGTTGACAAGACCACTAGTTTCAAGAAAAGGGCAAAGGGAAGAAGGGGAACCTCAAGAAGAACGACAAGCAGGTTGCTGCTCAAATGAAGAAGCCCAAGTCTAGACCTAAGCCTGAGACTAAGTGCTTCTACTGCAATGGGACTGGTCACTGGAAGCAGAACTGCCCCAAGTATTTGGCGAATAAGAAGGATGGCAAAGTGAACAAAGGTATATTTGATATACATGTTATTGATGTGTACTTTACTAGTGTTTATAGCAACCCCTCAGTATTTGATACTAGTTTAGTTGCTAAGATTAGTAACTCGAAACGGGAGTTGCAGAATGAACAGAGACTAGTTAAGGGTGAAGTGACGATGTGTGTTGGAAGTGGTTCCAAGATTGATATGATCATCATCGCACACTCCCTATACTTTCAGTATTAGTGTTGAACCTAAATAAATGTTATTTGGTGTTTGCGTTAAGCATGAATATGATTTGATCATGTTTATTGCAATACAGTTATTCATTTAAAGTCAGAGAATACTTGTTGTTATGTTTACATGAATAAAACCTTCAATGGTCATACACCCAAGGTGAATGGTTTATTGAATCTCGATCGTAGTGATACACATATTCATAATATTGAAGCCAAAAGATGCAAAGTTAATAATGATAGTGCAACTTATTTGTGGCACTGCCGTTTAGGTCATATTGGTGTAAAGCGCATGAAGAAAATCCATGCTGATGGGCTTTGGGAATCACTTGATTATGAATCACTTGATGCTTGTGAACCATGCCTCATGGGCAAGAAGAGTAAGACTCCGTTCTCCGGAACAATGGAGCAAGCAACTGACTTATTGGAAATAATACATACTGATGTATGCGGTCCGATGAGTGTTGAGGCTCGCGGCGGGTATCGTTATTTTCTCACCTTCACAGATGATTTGAGCATATATGGGTATATCTACTTGATGAAACATAAGTCTGAAACATTTGAAAAGTTCAAAGAATTTCAGAGTGAAGTGGAAAATCATCGTGACAAGATAAAGTTTCTACTATCTGATCGCGGAGACGAATATTTGAGTTACGAGTTTGGCCTTCAATTAAAACAATGTGGAATAGTTTCACAAATTCGTGCCACCTGGAACACCACAGCATAATGGTGTGTCCGAACATCATAACCGTACTTTATTGGATATAGTGCAATCTATGATGTCTCTTACCGATTTACCACTATCATTTTTGGGGTTATGCATTAGAGACAGCTACATTCACGTTAAAAAAGGGCACCATCTAAATCCTTTGAGACAACACCGTATGAACTGTGGTTTAGCAAGAAACCTAAGCTGTCGTTTCTTAAAGTTTGGGGTTGTGATGCTTATGTGAAAAAGTTTCAGCCTGATAAGCACAAACCTAAATCAGAAAAGTGTGTCTTTATAGGATACCCAAAAGAAACTGTTGGATACACCTTCTATCATAGTTCCAAAAGGCAATATATTTGTTGCTAAAGAGTGGATCCTTTCTAGAGAAGGAGTTTATCTCGAAAGAAGTGAGAGGGAGGAATGTAGAACTTGATCGGGTAATTGTACCTTCTCCCGAATTGGAAAGTAGTTCATCACAGAAATAAGTTCTAGTGATCTCTACACTAATTAGTGAGGAAGCTAATGATGATGATCATGAAACTTCAGATCAAGTTACTACCAAACCTCGTAGGATAACCGAAGTATGGTCTGCACCAGAGCGGTACGGTAATCCTTTCTGAAAGTCATGTTACTAGACCATGATGAACCTACGAACTATGAGGAAGCGATGATGAGCCCAGATTCCGCGAAATGGCTTGAGGCCATGAAATCTGAGATGGGATCCATGTATGAGAACAAAGTATGGACTTTGATTGACTTGCCCGATGATCGGTGAGTCATTAAGAATAAATGGATCTTCAAGAGGAAGACGGACACTGATAGTAGTGTTACTATCTACAAAGCTTGAATTGTCCCAAATGTTTTCGACAAGTTCAAGGTGTTGACTATGATGAGATTTTCTCACTCGTATCGATGCTTAAAAGTCTGTCCGAATCATTTTAGCAGTTGCCGCATTTTATGAAATCTGGCAAATGGATGTCAAAACTGCATTCCTTAATGGATTTCTTAAAGAAGAGTTGTATATGATGCAACTAGAAGGTTTTGTTGATCCTAAAGGTGCTAATAAAGTGAGCAAGCTCCAGTGATCCATCTATGGACTGGTGCAAGCATCTCGGAGTTGGAATATATGCTTTGATAAAGTGATCAAAGCATATGGTTTTATACAGACTCACGGTGAAGCATGTATTTACAAGAAAGTGAGTGGGAGCACTACAGCATTTCTGATAAGTATATGTGAATGACATATTGTTGATTGTAAATAATGTATAATTTTCTGGAAAGCATGAAGGAATGTTTGAAAGGAGTTTTTCAAAGAAAGACCTCGGTGAAGTTACTTACATATTGAGCATATAGAGATAGATCAAGACGCTTGATATATTTTCAATGAGTACATACCTTGACAAGATTTTGAAGTAGTTCAAAATAGAGCAATCAAAGAAGGAGTTCTTGCCTGTGTTGCAAGGTGTGAAGTTGAGTAAAGACTCAAAACCCGACCACGGTAGAAAATAGAAAGAGAATGAAAAGTCATTCCCTATGCCTTAGTCATAGGTTCTACAAAGTACGCTATGCTGTGTACCAGACCTATTGTGTACCTCACCATAAGTTTGAGAAGAGGATACAATAGTGATCTAGGAGTAGATCACTGGACGGCGGTCAAAATTATCCTTAAAGGACTAAGGAAATATTTCTCGGTTATGGAGGTGATAAAAGAGTTCGTCATAAAGAGTTACGTTGATGCAAGCTTTTTACATCGATGTAGATGACTCTAAGTCTCAATCTGGATACATATTGAAAGTGGGAGCAATTGGCTAGAGTAGCTCTGTGTAGAGCATTGTAGACATAGAAATTTGTGAAATACATACGGATCTGAATGTTGCAGGCCCGTAGGCTAAACTTCTCTCACAAGCAAAACATGATCACTCTTTGGGTGTTAATCACATAGCAATGTGAACTAGATTATTAACTCTAGTAAACCCTTTGGGTATTAGTCACATGGAGATGTGAACTAATCATATAAAGATGTGAACTAGATTATTGACTCTAGTGCAAGTGGGAGACTGAAGGAAATATGCCCTAGAGGCAATAATAAAGTTATTACTTATTTCCTTATTTCATGATAAATGTTTATTATTCATGCTAGAATTGTATTAACCGGAAACATAATATATGTGTGAATACATAGACAAACAGAGTGTCACTAGTATGCCTCTACTTGACTAGCTCGTTGATCAAAGATGGTTATGTTTCCTAACCATAGACATGAGTTGTCATTTGATAAATGGGATCACATCATTAGGAGAACGATGTGATTGACCTGACCCATTCCATTAGCTTATCACTTGATTGTTTTAGTTTACTGCTATTGCTTTCTTCATGACTTATACGTGTTCCTATGACTATGAGATTATGCAACTCTCAATTACCGGAGGAACACTTTGTGTGCTACCAAACGTCACAACGTAACTGGGTGATTATAAAGGTGCTCTACAGGTGTCTCCGATGGTACTTGTTGAGTTGGCATATATCGAGATTAGGATTTGTCACTCCGGTTGTCGGAGAGGTATCTCTGGGCCCTCTCAGTAATGCACATCACTATAAGCCTTGCAAGCAATGCAACTAATGAGTTAGTTGTTGGATGATGCATTACGGAAACGAGTAAAGGGACTTTCGGTAACGAGATTGAACTAGGTATTGAGATACCGACGATCGAATCTCGGGCAAGTAACATACCGATGACAAAGGGAACAACGTATGTTGTTATGCGGTTTAACCGATAAAGATCTTCGTAGAATATGTAGGAGCCAATATGAACGTCCAGGTTCCGCTATTGGTTATTGACCGGAGACGTGTCTCCATCATGTCTACATAGTTCTCGAACCCGTAGGGTCCGCACGCTTAACGTTCGGTGACGATCGGTATTATGAGTTTATGTGATTTGATGTACCAAAGGTAGTTTGGAGTCCCAGATGAGATCGGGAACATGAAGAGGAGTCTCAAAATGGTCGAGACATAAAGATCGATATATTGGATGACTATATTCAGACATCGAAAAGGTCCGAGTGATTCGGGTATTTTTCAGAGTACCGGGGAGTTACGGGAATACGGGGAAGAAGTATTGGGCCTCATGGGCCAAGTGGTGGAAGAGAGGAGGCAGGGCGCGCGCCCCCCTAGCCCAAACCGAATTGGACTAGGAGGCTGGCCCCCCTTTCCTCCCTCTCCTTCCTTCTTCCTCTTCTCCTTCCTTTCCTCCTCCTAGTAGGAGTAGGAAAGGGGAGTCCTACTCCTACTAGGAGGAGGACTCCTCCTCCTGGCGCGCCCTAGGAGGGCCGGCCGGCCTCCCCCTTGCTCCTTCATATACGGGGGCAGGGGCACCCTAGAACACACAAGTTGATTGATCCAAGCCGTGTGCGTGCCCCCCCCCCTCCACCATAGTCCACCTTGGTCATATCATAGCAGTGCTTAGGCGAAGCCCTGCGTCGGTAGCATCATCATCACCGTCATCACGCCTTCGTGCTGGCAGAACTCTCCCTTGAATCTCTGCTAGATCGGAGTTCATGGGACGTCACCAAGCTGAACGTGTGTTGAACTCGGAGGTGTCGTACGTTCGGTACTTGGATCGGTCGGATCGTGAAGACGTACGACTACATCAACCGCGTTCTCATAACGCTTCCGCTTACGGTCTACGAGGGTATGTGGATGACACTCTCCCCTCTCGTTGCTAGGCATCACCATGATCTTGCGTGTGCGTAGGGAATTTTTTGAAATTACTACGTTCCCCAACAAAGACAACGCGACAAGCCATCGAATACCTGCACAAGCAAACACCAACTTGCACCCAACGCGATAAGGTGTTGTCAATCCCTTCATGGTTATTTGCAAAGTGAGATCTGATGTAGATGGATAAATGGTAAAGTAATATTTTTGGTAATTTTGGTTTATAGATCAGAAAGTAAAAGATTGCAAAGAAAATAAATAGGAAACTAGAATTGTAGATCGGGAACTTATATGATGGAAAATAGACTCGGGGCCATAGGTTTCACTAGAGGCTTCTCTCTAGATAGAAATTAATACGGTGGGTGAACAAATTACTAATGAGCAATTGATAGAAAAGTGCAAAGTTATGACGATATCTAAGGCAATGATCATGAATATAGGCATCATGTCCGTGTCAAGTAAACCGAAACGATTCTGCATCTACTACTATTACTCCACACATCGACCGACTCGTGCCTGCATCTAGAGTATTAAGTTCATAAGAACAGAGTAACACATTAAGTAAGATGACATGATGTAGCGGGAATAACTCAAGCAATGTGATGAAAACCCCATCTTGTTATCCTCGATGGCAACAATACAATACGTGTCGGTTCCCCTTTTGTCACTAGGATCGAGCACCGCAAGATTGAACCCAAAGCTAAGCACTTCTCCCATTGCAAGAAAAACCAATCTAGTTGGCCAAAATAAATCGATAGTTCGAAGAGACTTGCAAACATATCAAATCATGCATATAAGAATTCAGAGGAGATTCAAATAATATTCATAGATAAGCTGATCATAAATCCACAATTCATCGGATCTCGGCAAACACACCGCAAAAGAGTATTACATCGAATAGATCTCCAAGAACATCAAGGAGAACAAGGTATTGAGAATCAAAGAGAGAGAAGGAGCCATCTAGCTACTAGCTATGGACCCGTAGGTGTGTGGTAAACTACTCACGCTTCATCGAAGAGGCAATGGTGCTGATGTAGAAGCCCTCCGTGATCGAATCCCCCTCCGGCAGGATGCCGAAAAAGGCCCGAAGATGGGATCTCATGGGTACAGAAGGTTGCAGTGGTGGAAAAGTGGTTTCATGGCTCCCCTGGAAGTTTTCAGGGTATATGAGTATATATATAGGAGGAAGATCTAGGTCAGGAGGTCACCGAGGGGCCCACAAGGTTGGGGGCACGCCCTGCACCCTTGTGGCCGCCTCTTAGCTCTTCTTACTTGCACTCCAAGTCTCCCGGGTGTCTTCTGGTCCAAGAAAAATCATCGCGAAAGTTTTATTCCGCTTGGACTCCGTTTGTTATTCCTTTTCTACGAAACTCTAAAACAAGGGAAAACAGAAACTAGCACTGGGCTCTAGGTTAATAGGTTAGTCCCAAAAATCATGTAAAATAGCATATTGATGCATATAAAACATCCAAAACAGATAATATAATAGCACGGAACAATGAAAAATTATAGATACGTTGGAGACATATCACCGTCCTTTGGCCCATAAGGTCCATATCTTTCCGGGGGGTGCCCGGAACCCCTTCCGGTGACTTGATTCTTCCAGGTACGTCCCGAAACACTTCCGGTGTCCAAATACCATCGTCCTACATATCAATCTTTACCTCTCGGCCATTTCGAGACTCCTTGTCATGTGCGTGATCTCATCCGGGACTCGTAACAACAGTCGGTCACCACAACATATAACTCATATAACATTATATCGCTAGCGAACGTTAAGCGTGTGAACCCTACGGGTTCGAGAACTATGTAGACATGACCGAGACACCTCTCCAGTCAACAACCAGTAGAGGAACCTGGATGCCCATATTGGTTCCTACATATTCGACGAAGATCTTTATCAGTCGGACTGTTATGACAACATACGTAATTCCCTTTATCCATCGGTATGTTACTTGTCCGAGATTCGATCGTCGGTATCTTCATACCCATTTTAATCTCATTACCAGCAAGTCTCTTTACTCGTTCCGTAATACATCACCTTGTGACTAACTCTTTAGTCATTTGCTTGCAAGCTTATGATGTGTATTACCGAGAGGGCCCAGAGATACCTCTCCAATACTCGAAGTGACAAATCCTAATCTCGATCTATGCCAACTCAACAAACACCTTCGGAGATACATGTAGAGCATCTTTATGATCACCCAATTACGTTGTGACTTTTGATAGCACACAAGGTATTCCTCCGGTATCCGGGAGTTGCATAATCTCGTAGTCAAAGGAATATGTATTTGACATGAAGAAAGTAGCAATAAACTGAATGATCTTTATGCTAAGCTAACGAATGGGTCCTGTCCATCACATCATTCTCCTAATGATGTGATCCCATTATCTAATGACAACACATGTCTATGGTTAGGAAACCATAACCATCTTTGATCAACGAGCTAGTCTACTAGAGGCTTACTAGGGACACGGTATTTGTTTATGTATTCACACATGTATTTAAGTTTTCAATCAATACAATTCTAGGATGAAAAATAAACCTTTATCACGAATAAGGAAATATAATATAAAATAACAATTTTATTATTGTCATATTTCCTTCAGTCTCCCACTTGCACTAGAGTTAATAATCTAGTTCGCATCACGATGTGATTTAACACCCATAGTTCACATCGCCATGCGACCAACACCCAAAGAGTTTACTAGAGTCAATAATCTAGTTCACATTGCCATGTTATTAACACCCAAAGAGTATTAAGGAGTGATCATGTTTTGCTTGTGAGAGCAGTTTGGTCAACGGGACTGTCACATTCAGATCTATATGCATGTATTTTTGCAAATTTCTATGTCTACAAAGCTCTGTATGGAGCTACTCTAGCTAATTGCTCCCACTTTCAATATGTATCCATATTGAGACTCAGAGTCTTCCGAATCAGCTTCAAAGCTTGCATCGACGTAACCATTTACAACAAATTCTTTATGACCTCCAAAATCGAGAAATATCTCCTTAGTCCTCTTAGGTAACTAAGGATAATTTTAGGTAACTATTGTACCCCCTTGCCAAACTTATGGCAAGGTACACAACAGGTTTGATACACAACATGGCATACTTTATAGAACCCATGGCTAAGGCATAGGGAATGACTTTCATTCTCTCTCTATCTACTGCCGTGGTCAGGTATTGAGTCTTACTCAACTTGACACCTTACAACACAGGTAAGAACCCTTTCTTTGACTGATACATTTTGAACTTCTTCAAAATCTTGTCAAGGTATGTGCTTTGTGAAAGTCCTATTAAGCGTCATCTATCCCTATAGATCTTGATGCCTGATGCGGCTTGAAGCTATATCGGTATTTCCCCAAAGAGGAAGGGATGTTGCAGCACAGCGACGGTAGGTATTTCCCTCAGTGATGAAACCAAGGTTATCGAACCAGTAGGAGAACCAAGCAACAACACGTAAATGACACCTGCACACAAATAACAAATACTCACAACTCGACGTATTAAAGGGGTTGTAAATCCCTTTCGGTTAATGGCGCCAGAAATTGGCAAACGGACGTGAATAAATTCTAGTAGATTGATAGATCGGACGCCAAATAAAATAAATAAGAATAAATTACAGCAAGGTATTTTTGGTTTAATAGTTATGAAAATAAAAGCAAAGGAAAATAGACCATAAAGGCAAATAGTATGAGAAAGAGACCTGGGGGCCGTAGGTTTCACTACTGGCTTCTCTCGAGAAAAATAGCAAACGTTGGGTGAACAAATTACTGTTGGGCAATTTATAGAACTTCAAATAATCATGACGATATCCAGGCAATGATCATTATATAGGCATCAGGTCCAAGATTAGTAGACCGACTCCTGCCTACATCTACTACTATTACTCCACACATCGACCACTATCCAGCATGCATCTAGTGTATTTAGTTCATGGAGAAATGGAGTAATGCAATAAAAACGATGACATGATGTAGACAAGATCTATTTATGTAGAAATAGACCCCACCGTTTTATCCTTATTAGAAACGATACATACATGTCTGTTCCCCTTCTGTCACTGGGATCAAGCACCGTAAGATCAAACCCACTACAAAGCACCTCTTCCCATTGCAATATAAATAGATCAAGTTGGCCAAACAAAACCCAAATATCGGAGAATAAATACGAGGCTATAAGCAATCATGCATATAAGAGATCAAACAAACTCAAATAACTTTCATGGATAAAAAGAGATAGATCTGATCATAAACTCTAAGTTCATCGGATCCCAACAAACACACCACAAAAGAGTTACATCATATGGATCTCCAAGAGACCATTGTATTGAGAATCAAACGAGAGAGAGGAAGCCATCTAGCTACTAACTACGGACCCGAAGGTCTACAAAGAACTACTCACGCATCATTGGAGAGGCACAAATGGAAGTGGTGAACCCCTCTGTGATGGTGTCTAGATTGGATCTGGTGGTTCTGGACTCTGCGGCGGCTGGAATTTATTTTCGTCGACTCCCCTAGGGTTTCTGGAATATTGGGGTATTTATAGAGCAAAGAGGCGGTGCGGGAGGCCACCGAGGTGGGCACAACCCACCTGGGTGCGCCTGGGGGCCCAGGCGCGCCCTAGTGGGTTGTGCCCCCCTTGGGGCACCCCTAGGTGCTTCTCCGGCCCATTGGATGTCTTCTAGTCCATAAAAATTCCACAAAAAGTTTCGTTGCGGTTGGACTCCGTTTGGTATTGATTATTTGCAATGTAAAAAATGCAAAAATAACAACTGGCACTTGGCACTATGTCAATAGGTTAGTACCAAAAATGATATAAAATGACTATAAATGATTATAAAACATCCAAGATTGATAATATAACATCATGGAATAATCAAAAATTATAGATACGTTGAAGACGTATCAATGCCCAATATATAAGTAGCTTCACCGAAGTCTTTCATTGAAAAATTCTTATTCAAGTATCCTTTTTATGCTATCCATAAATTCTATATCATTTCCAATCAATAATATGTCATCTACATATAATATCAGAAATGCTACAGAGCTCCCACTCACTTTCTTGTAAATACAGGCTTCACGATAAGTCTGTATAAAACCATATGCTTTGATCACCTCATCAAAGCGCATATTCCAACTCCCAGATGCTTGCACCAGTCTATAGATGGATCGCTGGAGCTTGCACACTTTGTTAACACCTTTAGGATCAACAAAACCTTCTGGTTGCATCATATACAACTCTTCTTTAAGAAATCCATTAAGGAATGCAGTTTTGACGTCCATTTGCCAGATTTCATAGTTATAAAATGCGGCAATTGCTAACATGATTCGGACTGACTTAAGCATCGCTACGGGTGAGAAGGTCTCATCGTAGTCAACCCCTTGAACTTGTCAAAAACCTTTCGCGACAAGTCGAGCTTTGTAGATGGTGACATTACCATCAACGTGTGTCTTCTTATTGAAGATCCATTTATTCTCAATGTCTTGCCGATCATCGGGCAAGTCCACCAAAGTCCACACTTTGTTCTCATACATGGATCCTATCTCAGATTTCATGGCCTCAAGCCATTTATCGGAATCTGGGCTCATCATAGCTTCTTCATAGTTCATAGGTTCGCCTTCGTCTAGTAACATGACTTCCAGTACAGGACTACCGTACCACTCTGGTGCAGATCGTGCTCTGGTTGACCTACGAGGTTTAGTAGCAACTTAATCTGAAGTTTCATGATCATTATCATTTGCTTCCTCTTTAGTTGGTGTAGGCATCACAGGAACGGATTTCTCTGATGTGCTACTCTCCAATTCGAGAGAAGGTACAATTACCTCATCAAGTTCTACTTTCCTCCTACTCACTTCTTTCAAGAGAAAACTCCTTCTCTAGAAAGGACTCATTCTTAGCAACAAAGATCCTGCCTTCGAATCTATGATAGAAGGTGTACCCAATAGTTTCTTTACGGTATCCTATGAAGACGCACTTCTCCTATTTAGGTTCGAGATTATCAGGCTGAAGCCTTTTGACATAATCATCACATCCCCAAACTTTAAGAAACGACAACTTAGGTTTCTTGCAAAACCATAGTTCATACGGTGTCGTCTCAATGGATTTAGACGGTGCCCTATTTAATGTGAATGCGGCTGTCTCTAATGCATAACCCCTAAATAGTGGTAAATCGGTAAGAGACATCATAGATTGCACCATATCTAATAAAGTACGGTTACGACGTTCGGATACACCATTACGCTATGGTGTTCCAGGTGGCGTGAGTTGTGAAACTATTCCACATTGTTTTAAATGAAGGCTAAACTTGTAACTCAAATATTTGCCTCCACGATCAGATCGTAGAAACTTTATTTTCTTGTTATGATGATTCTCCACTTCACTCTGAAATTCTTTGAACTTTTCAAATGTTTCAGACTTGTGTTTCATCAAGAAGATACACCCATACCTACTCAAATCATCTGCGAAGGTCAGAAAATAACAATACCCGCCGCGTGCTTCAACACTCATTGGACCGAATACATCATTATGTATTATTTCCAATAAGTCATTAGCTCGCTCCATTCTTCCGGAGAACGAAGTTGTAGTTATCTTTCCCATGAGGCATGGTTCACAAGTATCAAATGATTCATAATCAAGTGATTCCAAAATCCCATCTGCATGGAGTTTCTTCATGCGCTTTACACCAATATGAGCTAAACGGCAGTGCCACAAGTATGTTGCACTATCATTATTAATTTTGCATCTTTTGCCATCAATATTATGAATATGTGTATCACTATGACCGAGATTCAATAAACCATTCACATTGGGTGTATGACCATAGAAGGTTTTATTCATGTAAATAGAACAACAATTATTCTTTGACTTAAATGAATAATTGTGTTGCAATAAACATGATCAAATCACATTCATGCTCAACGCAAACACCAAATAAAATTTATTTAGGTTCAACACTAATCCCAAAGGTAGAGGGAGTGTGCGATGGTGATCGTATCAACCTTGGAATCACTTCCAACACACATCGTCACCTCGCCCTTAAGTAGTCTCTGTTTATTCTGCAACTCCTGTTTTGAGTTACTAATCTTAGCAACTAAACCGGTATCAAATACCCAGGGGCTACTATTAATACTAGTAAGGTACACATCAATAACATGTATATCAAATATACCTTTGTTCACTTTGCCATCCTTCTTATCCGCCAAGTATTTGGGGCAATTCCGTTTTCAGTGACCATTTCCTTTGCAGTAGAGGCACTCAGTTTCAGGCTTGGTCCAGCTTTGGCCTTCTTCATGGGAGCGGCAACTTTCTTGCCATTCTTCTCGAAGTTCGCTCTCTTTTCCTTGCCTTTTTTCTTGAAACTAGTGGTCTTGTTAACCATCAACACTTGATGCTCTTTCTTGATTTCTACCATCGCCGATTTTAGCATCGCGAAGAGCTCGGGAATTATTTTTGTCATCCCTTGCATATTATAGTTCATCATGAAGTTCTAGTAGCTCGGTGATAGTGACTAGAGAACTTTGTCAATCACTATCTTATCTGGAAGATTAACTCCCACTTGATTCAAGTGATTGTAGTACCCAGACATTCTGAGCACATGATCACTGGTTGAGCTATTTGCTACCTCTTGAGCACTACGTTGGTTTTCCCCGAAGAGGAAGGGATGATGCAACAAAGTAGCATAAGTATTTCCCTCAGTTTTTGAGAACCAAGGTATCAATCCAGTAGGAGGCTACGCGCAGGTCCCTCATACCTGCACAAAATAAATAAATCCACGCAACCAACACGATAAGGGGTTGTCAATCCCTACACGGCCACTTACGAGAGTGAGATATGATAAGATAATATTTTTGGTATTTTTATGATAAAGATGCGAAGTAAAACAAAAGCAAAGGAAATAACTAAGTATTGGGAGATTAATATGATGAAGATAGACCCGGGGGGCCATAGGTTTCACTAGTGGCTTCTCTCGAGAGCATAAGTATTCTACGGTGGGTGAACAAGTTACTGTTAAACAATTGACAGAATTGAGCATAGTTATGAGAATATCTAGGTATGATCATGTGTATAGGCATCACGTCCGAGACAAGTAGACCGACTCCTGCCTGCATCTACTACTATTACTCCACTCATCGACTGCTATCCAGCATGCATCTAGAGTATTAAGAAAACAGAGTAACGCCTTAAGCAAGATGACATGATGTAGAGGGATAAACTCATGCAATATGATGAAAACCCCACCTTGTTATCCTCGATGGCAACAATACAATACGTGCCTTGCTGCCCCTACTGTCACTGGGAAAGGACACCACAAGATTGAACCCAAAGCTAAGCACTTCTCCCATTGCAAGAAAGATCAATCTAGTAGGCCAAACCAAACTGATAATTCGAAGAGACTTGCAAAGATAACCAATCATACATAAAAGAATTTAGAGAAGATTCAAATATTGTTCATAGATAGACTTGATCATAAACCCACAATTCATCGGTCTCAACAAACACACCGTAAAAAGAAGATTACATCGAATAGTTCTCCACAAGAGTGGGGGAGAACATTGTATTGAGATCCAAAAAGAGAGAAGAAGCCATCTAGCTACTAACTATGGACCCGTAGGTCTGAGGTGAACTACTCACACTTCATCGGAGGGGCTATGGTGTTGATGTAGAAGCCCTCCGTGATCGATGCCCCCTCCGGCGGAGCTCCGGAACAGGCCCCAAGATGGGATCTCGTGGATACAGAAAGTTACGGCGGTGGAATTAGGGTTTTGGCTCCGTATCTGATCGTTTGGGGGTACGTAGGTATATATAGGAGGAAGGAGTACGTCGATGGAGCAATAGGGGGCCCATGAGGGTGGAGGGCGCGCCTGGGGGGGTAGGCACGCCCCCCTACCTCGTGGCCTCCTCTTTTGTGTCTTGACATAGGGTCCAAGTCTCCTGGGTCTTGTTCGTTGAAAAAATCATGTTTCCGAAGGTTTCATTCCGTTTGGACTCCGTTTGATATTCCTTTTCTTCGAAACCCTAAAATAGGCAAAAAAAACAATTTTGGGCTGGGCCTCCGGTTAATAGGTTAGTCCCAAAAATAATATAAAAGTGGATAATAAAGCCCAATAATGTCCAAAACAGTAGATAATATAGCATGGAGCAATAAAAAATTATAGATATGTTGGAGACGTATCAAGCATCCCCAAGCTTAATTCCTGCTCGTCCTCGAGTAGGTAAATGATAAAAACAGAATTTTTGACGCGGAGTTCTACTTGGCATAATTTTAATGTAATTATTCTTAATTGTGGTATGAATATTAAGATCCGAAAGATTCAAGATAAAAGTTTAATATTGACATAAAAATAATAATACTTCAAGCATACTAACAAAGCAATCATGTCTTCTCAAAATAGCATGGCCAAAGAAAGTTATCCCTAAAAAATCATATAGTCTGGCTATGCTCCATCTTCACCACACAAAATATTTAAATCATGCACAACCCCGATGACAAGCCAAGCAATTTTTTCATACTTTTGGTGTTCTCAAACTTTTTCAGTCTTCACGCAATACATGAGCGTGAGCCATGGATATAGCACTATAAGTGGAATAGGATGGTAGTTGTGGAGAAGACAAAAAGGGAGAAGATAGTCTCACATCAACTAGGCGTATCAACGGGCTATGGAGATGCCCATCAATAGATATCAATGTGAGTGAGTAGGGATTGCCATGCAACGGATGCACTAGAGCTATAAGTATATGAAAGCTCAACAAAAGAAACTAAGTGGGTGTGCATCCAACTTGCTTGCTCATGAAGACCTAGGGCATTTTGAGGAAGCCCATCATTGGAATATACAAGCCAAGTTCTATAATGAAAAATT
This sequence comes from Triticum urartu, assembly GCF_056163025.1. Classification (NCBI taxonomy): domain Eukaryota; kingdom Viridiplantae; phylum Streptophyta; class Magnoliopsida; order Poales; family Poaceae; genus Triticum; species Triticum urartu. Next base: position 168,058,666 of record NC_141876.1, on the reverse strand, counting down.
CCCACTAGTATATGAAAGTGATAACATAGGAGACTCTCTATCATGAATATCATGGTGCTAATTTGAAGCACAAGTGTGGTAAAAGGGTAGTAACATTGTCCCTTCTCTCTTTTTCTCTCATTTTTTGGGCCTTCTCTTTTTTTATGGCCTCTTTTCTCTCTCTCCTTTTTTTATTTTTTGTCCGGAGTCTCATCCCGACTTGTGGGGGAATCATAGTCTCCATCATCCTTTCCTCACTGGGACAATGCTCTAATAATGATGATCATCATACTTTTATTTTTCTTACAACTCAACAATTACAACTCAATACTTAGAACAAAATATGACTCTATATGAATGCCTCCGGCGGTGTACCGGGATGTGCAATGAATCAAGAGTGACACGTATGAAAGAATTATGAATGGTGGCTTTGCCACAAATATGATGTCAACTACATGATCATGCTAAGCAATATGACAATGATGGAGTGTGTCATAATAAATGGAACGGTGGAAAGTTGCATGGCAATATATCTCGGAATGGCTATGAAAATGCCATAATAGGTAGGTATGGTGGCTGTTTTGAGGAAGGTATATGGTGGGTGTATGATACCGGCGAAAGGTGCGCGGTATTAGAGAGGCTAGCAAAGGTGGAAGGGTGAGAAAAGTGCGTATAATCCATGGACTCAACATTAGTCATAAAGAACTCATATACTTATTGCAAAAATCTACAAGTTATCAAAGCAAAGTATTACGCGCATGATTGGTAGGAAAAGACCATCGCTCGTCCCTGACTGCCACTCATAAGGAAGACAATCAAAAAATAAATCATGCTCCGACTTCATCACATAACGGTTCACCATACGTGCATGCTACGGGAATCACAAACTTTAACACAAGTATTTCTCAAATTCACAACTACTCAACTAGCATAACTCTAATATCACCGTCTTCATATCTCAAAACAATTATCAAGCATCAAACTTCTCATGGCATTCAACACACTCATAAGGAAGTTCTTTTACTATTCTTGAATTCCAAGCATATTAGGATTATTTAAGCAAATTACCATGCTATTTAAGACTCTCAAAATAATCTAAGCGAAGCATGAGAGATCAATAGTTTCTATAAAACAAATACACCACCGTGCTCTAAAAGATATAAGTGAAGTACTAGAGCAAAACTATATAACTCAAAAGATATAAGTGAAGCACGTAGAGTATTCTAACAAATTCCAAATCATGTATGGATCTCTCAAAAGGTGTGTACATCAAGGATGATTGTGGTAAAATAAAAAGCAAAGACTCAAATCATACAAGACGCTCCAAGCAAAACACATATCATGTGGCGAATAAAAATATAGCAGCAAGTAAAGTTACCGATAGAAGTAGACGAAAGAGGGGATGCCTTCCGGGGCATCCCCAAGCTTTGGCATTTAGGTGTCCTTAGATTATCTTGGGGTTTCCATGGGAATCCCCAATCTTAGGCTCTTGCCACTCCTTGTTCCATAATCCATCAAATCTTTACCCAAAACTTGAAAACTTCACAACACAAAACTCAAAGTAGAAAATCTCGTGAGCTCCGTTAGCGGAAGAAAACAAAAGACCACTTCAAGGTACTGTAATTAACTCATTATTTATTTATATTGGTGTTAAAACTACTGTATTCCAACTTTTATATGGTTTATAAACTATTTTACTAGCCATAGATTCATCAAAATAAGCAAACAACACACGAAAAACAGAATCTGTCAAAAACAGAACAGTCTGTAGTAATCTGTAGCTAGCGCAAGATCTGGAACCCCAAAAATTCTAAAATAAATTTATGGACGTGAGGAATTTATCTATTAATCATCTGCAAAAATAATTAACTAAATATCACTTTCCATATAAAAATGGCATCAGTTCTCGTGAGCGCTAAAGTTTCTGTTTTTTACAGCAAGTGTAACAAGACTTTCCCCAAGTCTTCCCAACGGTTCTACTTGGAAAAAACACTAATTAAACAGAAAAAACACAACCAAAACAGAGGCTAGATAAATTATTTATTACTAAACAGGAGCAAAAATCAAGGAATAAAAATAAAATTGGGTTGCCTCCCAACAAGTGCTATCGTTTAACGCCCCTAGCTAGGCATAACAAACAAGGATAGATCTAGGTATTGCCATCTTTGGTAGGCAATCCATAAGTGGCTCTCATAATAGATTCATAAGGTAATTTAATTTTCTTTCTAGGAAAGTGTTCCATGCCTTTCCTTAATGGAAATTGGAATCTAATATTTCCTTCCTTCATATAAATAATTGCACCAATCATTCTAAGGAAAGGTCTACCAAGAATAATAGGACATGAAGGATTGCAATCTATGTCAAGAACAATAAAATCTACGGGCACATAATTCCTATTTGCAACAATAAGAACATCATTAATTCTTCCCATAGGTTTCTTAATAGTGGAATCCGCAAGGTGCAAGTTTAGAGAGCAATCATCAAAATCATGGAAACCTAACAAATCACACAAAGTCTTTGGAATCGTGGAAACACTAGCACCCAAATCACATAAAGCATAGCATTCATGATCTTTAATTTTAATTATAATAGTTGGTTCCCACTCATCATAGAGTTTTCTAGGGATAGAAACTTCCAATTCAAGTTTTTCCTCATAAGATTGCATCAAGGCATCAACGATATGTTTAGTAAACGCTTTATTTTGACTATATGCGTGAGGAGAATTTAGCACAGATTGCAACAAGGAAATACAATCAAGAAAAGAGCAATTTTCATAGTTAAATTCCTTGAAATCTATAATAGTGGGTTTAGCAACATCTAGGGTTTTAATTTCTTCAATCCCACTTTAATCAATTTTAGCATCAAGATCAAAAAATTCCGAATTCTTGGAACGCCTTCTAGGTAAAGGTGGATCATATTCAGTCCCATCATTATCAAGATTCATATTGCAAAACAAAGATTTAATAGGGGACACATCAATAACTTTTAGATCTTCATCTTTATTTTCATAGGAACTAGAAGAACACGATCTAATAAAGGCATCTTTCTTAGCACGCATCCTAGCGGTTCTTTCTTTGCACTCATCAATGGAAATTCTCATGGCTTTGAGAGACTCATTGATATCATGCTTAGGTGGAATAGATCTAAGTTTCAAAGAATCAACATCAAGAGAAATTCTATCAACGTTCCTAGCCAACTCATCAATCTTAAGTAATTTTTATTCAATCAAAGAATTGAAATTCTTTTGCGAAGTAATAAATTCTTTAATATTAGATTCAAAATCAGAGGGCATCTTATTATAATTTCCATAAGAATTGTTGTAGGAATTACCATAATTATTAGAGGGATTACTAGGATAAGGCCTAGGATTAAAATTTCCACTATACGCGGGGTTACCAAAATTGTTCCTACCAACAAAATTCACATCCATAGACTCATTATTTTTCTCAATCAAAGTAGACAAGGGCATATCATTAGGATTAGAAGAAACACTCTTACTAGCAAATAATTTCATAAGTTCATCCATCTTTCCACTCAAAACATTAATTTCTTCTATCGCATGCACCTTTTTACTAGTAGATCTTTCAGTATGCCATTGAGAATAATTAACCATAATATTATCTAAGAGTTTAGTAGCTTCTCCTAAAGTGATTTCCATAAAAGTGCCTCCCACGGCCGAATCTAAAAGATTTCTAGAAGCAAAATTCAATCCGGCATAAAAATTTTGTATAATCATCCACAAATTTAAAACATGAGTAGGGCAATTACGTATCATTAGTTTCATTCTCTCCCAAGCTTGTGCAACATGTTCATGATCAAGTTGCTTAAAATTCATAATATGGTTTCTAAGAGAGATGATCTTAGCGGGAGGAAAATACTTAGAGATAAAAGCATCTTTGCACTTGTTCCATGAATCAATACTATTTTTAGGCAAAGACGAAAACCAAGCTTTAGCACGATCTCTAAGCAAAAAAGGGAATAGCTTCAATTTAACAATATCATTATCCACATATTTCTTCTTTTGCATATCACACAAATCAACGCAGCTATTTAGATGGGTAGCGGCATCTTCACTAGGAAGGCAGGAAAACGGATCTTTCATGACAAGATTCAGCAAAGCAGTATTAATTTCACAAGATTCAGCATTGGTAAGAGGAGCAATTGGAGTGCTAATAAAATCATTACTGTTGGTATTGGTGAAGTCACACAATTTAGTGTTATCTTGAGCCATCGTGACAAGCAAGCAAACTAACACACAAGCAAACAAAAAAGCAAGTGGGCAAAAAGAGGCAAATAGAGAAAGAGAGGGAGGATAGAGAGAGAGGGCGAATAAAATGGCAAGGGTGAAGTGGGGGGGAGGAAAAAGAGAGGCAAATGGCAAATAATGTAATGCGGGAGATAAAGGTATGTGATGGGTACTTGGTATATTGACTTTTGCGTAGACCTCCCCGGCAACGGTGCCAGAAATCCTTCTTGCTACCTCTTGAGCACTGCGTTGGTTTTCCTCGAAGAGGAAGGGATGATGCAGCAAAGTAGCGCAAGTATTTCCCTCAGTTTTTGAGAACCAAGGTATCAATCCAGTAGGAGGCTACGCGCCAGTCCCTCATACCTGCACAAAACAAATAAATCCTCGCAACCAACGCGATAAGGGGTTGTCAATCCCTACACGGCCACTTACGAGAGTGAGATCTGATAGATATGATAAGATAATATTTTTGGTATTTTTATGATAAAGATGCGAAGTAAAATAAAAGCAAAGTAAAAGCAAAGGAAATAACAAAGTATTGGGAGATTAATATGATGAAGATAGACCCGGGGCCATAGGTTTCACTAGTGGCTTCTCTCGAGAGCATAAGTATTCTACGGTGGGTGAACAAATTACTGTTGAACAATTGACAGAATTGAGCATAGTTATGAGAATATCTAGGTATGATCATGTATATAGGCATCACGTCCGAGACAAGTAGACCGACTCCTACCTGCATCTACTACTATTACTGCACTCATCGACCGCTATCCAGCATGCATCTAGAGTATTAAGTTAATGAAAACAGAGTAACGCCTTAAGCAAGATGAAATGATGTAGAGGGATAAACTCATGCAATATGATGAAAACCCCATCTTGTTATCCTCGATGGCAACAATACAATACGTGCCTTGCTGCCCCTACTGTCACTGAGAAAGGACACCGCAAGATTGAACCCAAAGCTAAGCACTTCTCCCATTGCAAGAAAGATTAATCTAGTAGGCCAAACCAAACTGATAATTCGAAGAGACTTGCAAAGATAACCAATCATACATAAAAGAATTCAGAGAAGATTCAAATATTGTTCATAGATAAACTTGATCATAAACCCACAATTCATCAGTCTCAACAAACACACCGTAAAAAGAAGATTACATCGAATAGTTCTCCACAAGAGTGGGGGAGAACATTGTATTGAGATCCAAAAAGAGAGAAGAAGCCATCTAGCTACTAACTATGGACCCGTAGGTCTGAGGTGAACTACTCACACTTCATCGGAGGGGCTATGGTGTTGATGTAGAAGCCCTCCATGATCGATGCCCCCTCCGGCGGAGCTCCGGAACAGGCCCCAAGATGGGATCTCATGGATACAGAAAGTTACGGCGGTGGAATTAGGGTTTTGGCTCCGTATCTGATCGTTTGGGGGTACATAGGTATATATATAGGAGGAAGGAGTACGTCGGTGGAGCAATAGGGGGGCCACGAGGGTGGAGGGCGCGCCTAGGGGGGTAGGCGCGCCCCCTACCTTGTGGCCTCCTCTTTTGTGTCTTGACGTAGGGTCCAAGTCTCCTTGTCGGGGTACTGATCCACGGGCACCTATGGGACTGGCGGACCGGGTCCCTTTCGGTTCGGCGGGGGCGGAGGTCGTGCAAAGAGCAAATCGAGGCGAAGCACGCGAGCGATTTACCCAGGTTCGGGCCGCACGGATGCGTAAAACCCTACTCCTGCTTTGTGGTTTGGTATTGATTTCTAGCTCGGGAGCGCGGAGTGCTACAGTACGCACCAGCGGCTAGCAAGACCGAGCGTGAGTGCCTGAACTGGCTCCCCCCCTCCCCCGTTGCACACGGGCCTCCTTTTATATGTTCAAGGGGTTACCGACAGGTGGCAACGGAGGTCAAGGGCAAAAATGGAAAGGTGCTGTAGTAGGCACAGCTACCTGCTACAGTGTTATCATACCTAACCCTGACGGCAGGGGACAAGGGCATTAAATGCCCGTCTGTGTCACCTAAACAGTACCGAAAGGGACCGCTAGGGACGCCACTGTTTGCCACGATGGTTATCTTGTCAGCGCCTGCTTGCCACCGCGCACCCCTAGCTGCACGGCCTCCTGCCACGTGTGCTTGGGAAGGCCCCAGAGCGACACGTGGCGGGTGCGTCGGAGCGCGGGAGCGGAGGGGTGGCTTGCCGCGGCAAGCGCCTTGCCGCGGTCGTTGTCTTGTCGCGTCCGGGAGCTTGTCGCTCACCGGGCCTTGCCGGGGCGCGTAGCGCATCGCGGCAAGTTCCTTGAAATGCCTTGGATGGCCTTCCCGGCAAGCTCCTCTTGCCGGGGTCTCGAGATGCTTTTTGATAGCCTTCCCGGCAAGTTCCTCTTGCCGGGGTCTTGTCTCCTTCTCGGCCAGCTCCTCTTGCCGGGGCCTTGGTTTGAGTACTTTGTTCTTGAATGGATCCAAAGGAACCACGGAGGATCTTGGTGGTCACCCGGCAAGCCTTGCCGCGGGATGCTGCGACTGCCCGTGCACAAGTTCGGGATACTAGGGTACCCCCTACTCTAGTACACCGACAGGAGCCCCCGGGCCTGGGCCCAACATGGTGCCGAGCGCTGTTGGGCCAGGCCCAAAACAGTGCACGGGCACGCGCGGCCTAGGTCATGCCGCATATCTCTCCGCTTCCACCGCGCACGCCCAGAACGGCACGCATCAAACGCGGCGTCGTGGGTGATGTGGGCGGCGTGCGCGGGGCTAAGTCCCGCGAGCATGCGTCAGGCCATGATGAAGGGGACGGTTCACGCCCTCCTCCCTAAACCCAAGCACACGTGGCGGGTGCGTCGGAGCGCGGGCGCGGAGGGGTGGCTTGCCGCGGCAAGCACCTTGCCGCGGTCGTTGTCTTGTCGCATCCGGGAGCTTGTCGCTCACCGGGCCTTGCCGGGGCGCGTAGCGCGTCGCGGCAAGTTCCTTGAAATGCCTTGGATGGCCTTCCCGGCAAGCTCCTCTTGCCGGGGTCTCGAGATGCTTTTTGATAGCCTTCCCGGCAAGTTCCTCTTGCCGGGGTCTTGTCTCCTTCCCGGCTAGCTCCTCTTGCCGGGGCCTTGGTTTGAGTACTTTGTTCTTGAATGGCTCCAAAGGAACCACGGAGGATCTTGGCGGTCACCCGGCAAGCCTTGCCGCGGGATGCTGCGACTGCCCGTGCACAAGTTCGGGATACTAGGGTACCCCCTACTCTAGTACACCGACACTCCTGGGTCTTGTTCGTTGAGAAAATCACGTTCCCGAAGGTTTCATTCCATTTGGACTCCGTTTGATATTTCTTTTCTTCGAAACCCTAAAACAGGCAAAAAACAACAATTCTGGGATGGGCCTCCGGTTAATAGGTTAGTCCCAAAAAAATATAAAAGTGGATAATAAAGCCCAATAATGTCCAAAACAGTAGATAATATAGCATGGAGCAATCAAAAATTATAGATACGTTGGAGACGTATCACTATTCTCCTCCATCTTGTAGGCAAAGTACTTGTCAGAGGTCTCATACCTCTCAACACGAACATGAATCTGAAATACCAATTTTAGCTCTTGGAGCATCTCATATTTTCCATGGCATTCAAAATGTCTTCCAAGTCCTGGTTCTAAGCCGTAAAGCATGGCGCACTAAACTATTAAGTAGTCGTCATATCGAGCTTGCCAAACGTTCATAACGTCTGTATCCGCTCCCGCAATAGGTCTGTCACCTAGCGGTGCATCAAGGACATAATTCTTCTGTGTAGCAATGAGGATAATCCTCAGATCACGAACCCAGTGCGCATCATTGCTACTATCAACTTTCAACTTAGTTTTCTCTAGGGACATATCAAAATAATAAGGGAGTTACATCGCGAGCTATTGATCTACAACATAGATATGCAAAACTATAAGACTAAGTTCATGATAAATTAAGTTCAATTAATCAAATTACTTAAGAACTCCCACTTAAATAGACATCCCTCAAGTCATCCAAGTGATACGTGATCCAAATCAACTAACCCATGTCCGATCATCACGTGAGATGGGGTAGTCATCAATGGTGAACTATAGAGTAGTCATCAGATCGAGCTTGCCAAACGTTCATAACATCAACTTCAGCTCCTACAGCAGGCCTTTCACCTAGCGGTGCATCAAGGACATAATTCTTATGTGCAGCAATGAGGATAATCCTCAAAGTTACGGACCTAGTCTGTGTAGTTGCTACCATCATCTTTCAACTTAGCTTTCTCTATGAACGCATTAAAATTCAGGGGAATGGTAGCTCAGGCCATTGATCTACAACATAAATATGCAAAACTATAAGACTAAGTTCATGATAAATTAAGTTCAAGTAATCAAATTACTTAAGAACTCCCACTTAAATAAACATCCCTCAAGTTATCTAAGTGATACATGATCCAAATCAACTAACCCATGTCCGATCATCACATGAGATGGGGTAGTCCTCAATGGTGAATATCTCTATGTTGATCATATCTACTATATGACTCATTTTGACCTTTCGGTCTCCAGTGTTCTGAGACCATGTCTATACTTGCTAGGCTCGTCAAGTTTAACCTAAGTATTCTGCATGTGCAAAACTGTCTTACACCCTTTGTATGTGAGCGTAGAGTCTATCACACCCAATCATCATGTGGTGTCTAGAAACGATGAACTGTAGCAACGGTGCATACTCAGGGAGAACACTTTTATCTTGAAATTAAGTGGAGGGATCATCTTATAATGATACCGCCATTCTAAGAAAAATAAGATGCATAAAAGATAAACATCACATGCAGTCAAAATATGTGACATGATATGGCCATCATCCTGTGCTTTTAATCTCCATCTCCAAAGCATTGTCATGATCTCCACCGTCACCGGCTTGACACCTTGATCTCCATGATAGCGTCGTTGTGTCGAGGTCGTCATGCCAACTATTGCTTCTACAACTATCGCTAACGCATAGTGATAAAGTAAAGCAATTACATGACGCTTGCACTTCAGATAATAAAGAGACAACCCTAAGGCTCTTGCCGGTTATCAATATTACAAAACATGATCATCTCATACATCAACATATATCACATCATATCTTGACCATATCACATTACAACATGCCTTGCAAAAACAAGTTAGACGTCCTCTACTTTGTTGTTGCAAGTTTTACGTGGCTGGTATGGGCTTCTAGCAAGAACTGCGCTTACCTACGCATAAAACGATAATGGTGATTCATCAAGTTTGTTGTTTTAACATTCTTCAAGGACCGGCCGCAGTAAAATTCGCTTCAACTAAAGTAGGAGAAACAGACACCCGCCATCCACCTTTATGCAAAACTTGTTGCATGTCAATCGGTGAAACCGGTCTCATGTGCGTGGACATGTAAGGTTGGTCCGGGCCGCTTCATCCCACAATACCACCGAATCAAAATAAGACGTTGGTGGTAAGCAGTATGACTATCACCGCCCACAACTCTTTGTGTTCTACTCGTGCATATCATCTACGCATAGAACTGGCTCATGATCCACTGTTGGGAAACGTAGCATGGAAAACAAAAATAATTCTACGCACACGCAAGATCTATCCATGGAGATGCATAGCAACGAGAGGGGGAGAGTGTGTCTACATACTCTCGTAGACTGTAAGAGGAAGCGTTTAACAACGCGGTTGATGTAGTCGAACTTCTTCGCGCTCCAACCGATCAAGTATCGAACGTACGACACCTTCGCGTTATGCACACGTTCAGCTCGGTGACGTCCTCCGCCTTCTTGAGCCAACAAGACGGCGAGGTAGTAGATGAGTTCCGATAGCACGACGACATGGTGATGGTGAAGTGATCTCCGCAGGGCTTCGCCTAAGCAGTACGAAAATATGACCGGGGATGTAAACGGTGGAGGGGGGCGCCGCACACGGCTAGGCAATTGTCTCTTATGTGCTAGGCGCCCCCCTCCCACATATATATAGGTGGGAGGGAGGAGCAGCCAAAGGAGGCGCCCAAGTAGGAGGAATCCTACTTGGGGTCCCTCCCAAGCCGCGCCCCCTTTCTTTATTTGGAGTACGGGGAAAGGCAGGGGAGGGTGGCGCCCCCCTTTTCCTTTCTCCCATGAGAGGGAAAGGCAGGAGGGGATAGCCATCCCCCTTTTCCTTCCCTAGGGCTGGCCAAACAAGGGATGGGGAGCACCAGCCCCCTTGTGGGCTGGTATGTCCCCTCCTTTGGCCCATAAGGCCTATATCTTGCCGGGGGGGCCCGGAACCCCTTTCGATGACTCGATTCCTTCCCGGTACGCCCCGAAACACATCCGGTGTCCAAATACCATTGTCCTATATATCAATCTTTACCTCTCAACCATTTCGAGACTCCTCGTCATGTATGTGGTCTCATCTGGGACTCGGAACAACATTCGGCCACCAAAACATATAACTCATATAACACTATATCGTCAACGAACGTTAAGCGTACAGACCCTATGGGTTCAAGATCTATGTAGACATGACCGAGACACCTCTCTGGTAAATAACCAATAGCGGAACCTGGATGCCCATATTGGCTCCTACATATTCTACGAAGATCTTTATCAGCCAAACCGTTATGACAACATACGTAATTCCCTTTGTCCATTGGTATGTTACTTGCCCGAGATTTGATCGTCGGTATCTTCATACCTAGTTTAATCTCGTTACCGGCAAGTTTCTTTACTCGTTCCGTAATACATCACCTTTTGACTAACTCTTTAGTCATTTGCTTGCAAGCTTATGATGTGTATTACCGAGAGGACCTAGAGATACCTCTTCGATACTTGGAGTGACAAATCCTAATCTCGATCTATGCCAACTCAACAAACACCTTCGGAGATACCTGTAGAGCATATTTATGATCACCCATTTACATTGTGACGTTTGATAGCACACAAGGTATTCCTCCGGTATCCAGGAGTTGCATAATCTCATAGTCGAAGGAATATGTATTTGACATGAAGAAAGCAATAGCAATAAACTGAACGATCTTTATGCTAAGCTAACGGATGGGTCTTGTCCATCACATCATTCTCCTAATGATGTGATCCCATTATCAAATGACAATACATGTCTATGGTTAGGAAACCTTAACCATCTTTTATCAACGAGCTAGTCTAGTAGAGGCTTACTAGGGACACGATATTTGTTTATGTATTCATACATGTATTTAAGTTTTCGATCCATACAATTCTAGCATGAATAATAAACCTTTATCATGAATAAGGAAATATAATATAAAATAACAACTTTATTATTGCCTCTAGGGCATATTTCCTTCAGCAATGGCTGCCATGAGATGGAGTCCTCCCTCTTCTGTGACAAGTGGAGAGGAGGCAAGGTCCATGGAGGCCTGGATCCTTAGCTGCTAGTGGCACGCTACTCTTTGATTTGAATGAAAGCACCAAAACTTGTAGCCTCTTAGTTGCCTCATAGGAATCTTAAAATTCTTCCAAGAGGCATTAGAGAAAATCTTAGTACCTATCAGCAAAAGATCAGAGGAAATGGAATAACCAAAGGCAGCAAAGATCAATTAGAAGTATTTATAATATCTCCTGGCAAAGCTTTTTGAGTTGACTGGTCCGAGATATAGTTACCGCAAGATGTGATGGACTTCTCCATTTGGTAAGGAAGAAAGTTTCCCTCTAAAAGAGAAAATCATCCCTCACCTCCCACATACAAAAGGTGAACAAATTTTACAAAGAAGCATATTGGTGGTTCATAGAGAAAAGATATGCGATAATGGCATGCATTGTTGGGGAACGCAGTAATTTCAAAAAATTTCCTACGCACACGCAAGATCATGGTGATGCATAGCAACGAGAGGGGAGAGTATGATCTACGTACCCTTGTAGATCGCAATGGAAGCGTTGATACAACGTAGAGGAAGTAGTCGTACGTCTTCTTCCCGATCCGACCAATCCAAGCACCGTTACTCCGGCACCTCCGAGTTCTTAGAACACGTACAGCTCGATGACGCTCCCCAGGCTCCGATCCAGCAAAGCTTCGGGGATGAGTTCCGTCAGCACAACGGCGTGGTGACGATGATGATGTTCCACCGACGCAGGGCTTCGCATAAGCACTACAACAATATGACCGAGGTGGAATATGGTGGCAGGGGGCACCACACACGGCTAAGGAACGATCACGAGGATCAACTTGTGTGTACTAGGGTGCCCCCCTGCCTCCGTATATAAAGGATCCAAGGGGGGTGGTGCGCCGGCCTAGAGGAGGGCGCAGGAGGAGTCCTACTCCTACCGGGAGTAGGACTCCTCTCCCCGTTCCTTGTCCAACTAGGAGAGGTGGAGGGAGAATAGGAAAGGGGGGGCGCCGCCCCTCCCTCCTTGTCCAATTCGGACTAGGGGGAGAGGGGGCGCGCGGCCTGCCCTGGCAGCCCCTTCCTCTTCTCCACATTAGGCCCATAAGGCCCATTAACCCCCCGGGGGGTTCCGGTAACCCCTCCGGCACTCCGGTTTTATCCGAAACTTCTCCGGAACCCTTCCGGTGTCCGAATATAGTCATCCAATATATCAATCTTTATGTCTCGACCATTTCGAGACTCCTCGTCATGTCCGTGATCACATCCGGGACTCCGAACTAACTTCGCTACATCAAAATGCATAAACTCATAATAACTGTCATCATAACTTTAAGCGTGTAGACCCTACGGTTCGAGAACAATGTAGACATGACCGAGACACGTCTCCGGTCAATAACCAATAGCGGGACCTGGATGCCCATATTGGCTCCTACATATTCTATGAAGATCTTTATCGGTCAGACCGCATAACAACATACGTTGTTCCTTTTGTCATCGGTATGTTACTTGCCCGAGATTCGATCGTCGGTATCCAATACCTAGTTCAATCTCGTTACCGGCAAGTCTCTTTACTCGTTCTGTAATACATCATCTCACAACTAACATATTATTTGTAATGCTTGCAAGGCTTATGTGATGTGCATTACCGAGAGGGCCCAGAGATACCTCTCCGACAATCGGAGTGACAAATCCTAATCTTGAAATACGCCAACCCAACATGTACCTTTGGAGACACCTGTAATGCTCCTTTATAATCACCCAGTTACGTTGTGACGTTTGGTAGCACCCAAAGTGTTCCTCCGGCAAACGGGAGTTGCATAATCTCATAGTCATAGGAACATGTATAAGTCATGAAGAAAGCAATAGCAACATACTAAACGATCGGATGCTAAGCTAATGGAATGGGTCATGTCAATCAGATCATTCAACTAATGATGTGACCTCGTTAATCAAATAACAACTCTTTGTTCATGGTTAGGAAACATAACCATCTTTGATTAACGAGCTAGTCAAGTAGAGGCATACTAGTGACACTCTGTTTGTCTATGTATTCACACATGTATTATGTTTCCGGTTAATACAATTCTAGCATGAATAATAAACATTTATCATGATATAAGGAAATAAATAATAACTTTATTATTGCCTCTAGGGCATATTTCCTTCAGTCTCCCACTTGCACTAGAGTCAATAATCTAGATTACACAGTAATGATTCTAACACCCATGGAGTCTTGGTGCTGATCATGTTTTGCTCGTGGAAGAGGCTTAGTCAACGGGTCTGCCACATTAAGATCCGTATGTATCTTGCAAATCTCTATTCTCCCACCTGGACTAGATCCCGGATGGAATTGAAGCGTCTCTTGATGTGCTTGGTTCTCTTGTGAAATCTGGATTCCTTTGCCAAGGCAATTGCACCAGTATTGTCACAAAAGATTTTCATTGGACCCGATGCACTAGGTATGACACCTAGATCGAATATGAACTCCTTCATCCAGACTCCTTCATTTGCTGCTTCCGAAGCAGCTATGTACTCCGCTTCACATGTAGATCCCGCTACGACGCTTTGTTTAGAACTGCACCAACTGACAGCTCCACCGTTTAATGTAAACACGTATCCGGTTTGTGATTTAGAATCGTCCGGATCAGTGTCAAAGCTTGCATCAACGTAACCTTTTACGATGAGCTCTTTGTCACCTCCATATATGAGAAACATATCCTTAGTCCTTTTCAGGTATTTCAGGATGTTCTTGACCGCTGTCCAGTGATCCACTCCTGGATTACTTTGGTACCTCCCTGCTAAACTTATGGCAAGGCACACATCAGGTCTGGTACACAACATTGCATACATGATAGAGCCTATGGCTGAAGCATAGGGAACATCTTTCATTTTCTGTCTATCTTCTGCAGTGGTCGGGCATTGAGTCTGACTCAACTTCACACCTTGTAATACAGGCAAGAACCCTTTCTTTGCTTGATCCATTTTGAACTTTTTCAAAAACTTGTCAAGGTATGTGCTTTGTGAAAGTCCAATTAAGCGTCTTGATCTATCTCTATAGATCTTTATGCCTAATATGTAAGCAGCTTCACCGAGGTATTTCATTGAAAAACTTTTATTCAAGTATCCCTTTATGCTATCCAGAAATTCTATATCATTTCCAATCAGTAATATGTCATCCACATATAATTTCAGAAATGCTACAGAGCTCCCACTCACTTTCTTGTAAATACAGGCTTCTCCAAAAGTCTGTATAAAACCAAATGCTTTGATCACACTATCAAAGCATTTATTCCAACTCCGAGAGGCTTGCACCAGTCCATAAATGGATCGCTGGAGCTTGCACACTTTGTTAGCTCCCTTTGGATAGACAAAACCTTCTGGTTGCATCATATACAACTCTTCTTCCAGAAATCCATTCAGGAATGCAGTTTTGACATCCATCTGCCAAATTTCATAATCATAAAATGCGGCAATTGCTAACATGATTCGGACAGACTTAAGCATCGCTACGGGTGAGAAGGTCTCATCGTAGTCAATCCCTTGAACTTGCCGAAAACCTTTTGCGACAAGTCGAGCTTTGTAGACAGTAATATTACCGTCAGCGTCAGTCTTCTTCTTGAAGATCCATTTATTCTCAATTGCTTGCCGATCATCGGGCAAGTCAACCAAAGTCCATACTTTGTTCTCATACATGGATCCCATCTCAGATTTCATGGCTTCAAGCCATTTTGCGGAATCTGGGCTCACCATCGCTTCTTCATAGTTCGTAGGTTCATCATGATCTAGTAGCATGACTTCCAGAACAGGATTACCGTACCACTCTGGTGCGGATCTCACTCTGGTTGATCTACAAGGTTCAGTAGTATCTTGATCTAAAGTTTCATGATCATCATCATTAGCTTCCTCTCTAATTGGTGTAGGTGTCACTGAAACAGTTTTCTGTGATGCACTACTTTCCAATAAGGGAGTAGGTATAGTTACCTCATCAAGTTCTACTTTCCTCCCATTCACTTCTTTCGAGAGAAACTCCTTCTCCAGAAAGTTTCCGAATTTAGCAACAAAAGTCCTGCCTTTGGATCTATGATAGAAGGTGTATCCAATAGTTTCCTTTGGATATCCTATGAAGACACATTTCTCCGATTTGGGTTCGAGCTTATCAGGTTGAAGCTTTTTCACATAAGCATCGCAGCCCCAAACTTTCAGAAACGACAACTTTGGTTTCTTGCCAAACCACAGTTCATAAGGCGTCGTCTCAACGGATTTTGATGGTGCCCTATTTAACGTGAATGCGGCCGTCTCTAGAGCGTATCCCCAAAATGATAGCGGTAAATCAGTAAGAGACATCATAGATCGCACCATATCTAGTAAAGTACGATTACGATGTTCGGACACACCATTACGCTGTGGTGTTCCGGGTGGCGTGAGCTGCGAAACTATTCCGCATTGTTTCAAATGTACACCAAACTCATAACTCAAATATTCTCCTCCACGATCAGATCGTAGAAACTTTATTTTCTTGTTACGATGATTTTCCACTTCACTCTGAAATTCTTTGAACTTTTCAAATGTTTCAGACTTATGTTTCATTAAGTTGATATACCCGTATCTGCTTAAATCATCTGTGAAGGTGAGAAAATAACGATATCCGCCACGAGCTTCAATATTCATCGGACCACATACATCTGTATGTATGATTTCCAACAAATCTGTTGCTCTCTCCATAGTACCGGAGAACGGTGCTTTAGTCATCTTGCCCATGAGGCACGGTTCGCAAGTACCAAGCGATTCATAATCAAGTGGTTCCAAAAGCCCATCAGTATGGAGTTTCTTCATGCGCTTTACACCGATATGACCTAAACGGCAGTGCCACAAATAAGTTGCACTATCATTATCAACTCTGCATCTTTTGGCTTCAACATTATGAACATGTGTATCACTACTCTCGAGATTCAATAAGAATAGACCACTCTTAAAGGGTGCATGACCATAAAAGATATTACTCATATAAATAGAACAACCATTATTCTCTGATTTAAATGAATAACCGTCTCGCATTAAACAAGATCCAGATATAATGTTCATGCTCAACGCTGGCACCAAATAACAATTATTTAGGTCTAATACTAATCCCGAAGGTAGATGTAGAGGTAGCGTGCCGACCGCGATCACATCGACTTTGGAACCGTTTCCCACGCGCATCGTCACCTCGTCCTTAGCCACTCTTCGCTTAATCCGTAGTCCCTGTTTCGAGTTGCAAATATTAGCAACAGAACCAGTATCAAATACCCAGGTGCTACTGCGAGCATTGGTAAGGTACACATCAATAACATGTATATCACATATACCTTTGTTCACCTTGCCATCCTTCTTATCCGCCAAATACTTGGGGCAGTTCCGCTTCCAGTGACCAGTCTGCTTGCAGTAGAAGCACTCAGTTTCAGGCTTAGGTCCAGACTTGGGTTTCTTCTCTTGAGCAGCAACTTGCTTGCCGTTCTTCTTGAAGTTCCCCTTCTTCTTCCCTTTGCCCTTTTTCTTGAAACTAGTGGTCTTATTGACCATCAACACTTGATGCTCCTTCTTGATTTCTACCTCCGCAGCTTTCAGCATTGCGAAGAGCTCGGGAATAGTCTTGTTCATCCCTTGCATATTATAGTTCATCACGAAGCTCTTGTAGCTTGGTGGCAGTGATTGGAAAATTCTGTCAATGACGCAATCATCTGGAAGATTAACTCCCAATTGAATCAAGTGATTATTAGACCCAGACATTTTGAGTATATGCTCACTGACAGAACTGTTCTCCTCCATCTTGCAGCTATAGAACTTATTGGAGACTTCATATCTCTCGATCCGGGCATTTGCTTGAAATATTAACTTCAACTCCTGGAACATCTCATATGCTCCATGACGTTCAAAACGTCGTTGAAGTCTCGATTCTAAGCCGTAAAGCATGGCACACTGAACTATCGAGTAGTCATCAGCTTTGCTCTGCCAGACGTTCATAACATCTGGTGTTGCTCCAGCAGCAGGCCTGGCACCCAGCGGTGCTTCCAGGACGTAATTCTTCTGTGCAGCAATGAGGATAATCCTCAAGTTACGGACCCAGTCCGTGTAATTGCTACCATCATCTTTCAACTTTGCTTTCTCAAGGAACGCATTAAAATTCAACGGAACAACAGCACGAGCCATCTATCTACAATCAACATAAACAACCAAGATACTATCAGGGACTAAGTTCATGATAAATTTAAGTTCAATTAATCATATTATTTAAGAACTCCCACTTAGATAGACATCCCTCTAATCCTCTAAGTGATCACGTGATCCAAATCAACTAAACCATGTCCGATCATCACGTGAGATGGAGTAGTTTCATTGGTGAACATCACTATGTTGATCATATCTACTATATGATTCACGCTCGACCTTTCGGTCTCCGTGTTCCGAGGCCATATCTGTATATGCTTGGCTCGTCAAGTATAACCTGAGTATTCCGCGTGTGCAACTGTTTTGCACCCGTTGTATTTGAACGTAGAGCCTATCACACCCGATCATCACGTGGTGTCTCAGCACGAAGAACTTTCGCAACGGTGCATACTCAGGGAGAACACTTCTTGATAATTTAGTGAGAGATCATCTTATAATGCTACCGTCAATTAAAGCAAGATAAGATGCATAAAAGATAAACATCACATGCAATCAATATAAGTGATATGATATGGCCATCATCATCTTGTGCCTGTGATCTCCATCTCCGAAGCACCGTCATGATCACCATCGTCACCGGCGCGACACCTTGATCTCCGTCGTAGCATCGTTGTCGTCTCGCCGATCTTATGCTTCCACGACTATCACTACCGCTTAGTAATAAAGTAAAGCATTACATCGTGATTGCATTGCATACAATAAAGCGACAACCATATGGCTCCTGCCAGTTGCCGATAACTCGGTTACAAAACATGATCATCTCATACAATAAAATTTAGCATCATGTCTTGGCCATATCACATCACAACATGCCCTGCAAAAACAAGTTAGACGTCCTCTACTTTGTTGTTGCAAGTTTTACGTGGCTGCTACGGGCTTAAGTAAGAACCAATCTCACCTACGCATCAAAACCACAACGATAGTTTGTCAATTTGACTCCGTTTTAACCTTCGCAAGGACCGGGCGTAGCCACACTTGGTTCAACTAAAGTTGGAGAGACTGTCGCCCGCAAGCCACCTATGTGCAAAGCACGTCGGGAGAACCGGTCTCGCGTAAGCGTACGCGTAATGTCGGTCCGGGTCGTCTCGTCCAACAATACCACCGAACCAAAGTATGACATGTTGGTAGGCAGTATGACTTATATCGCCCACAACTCACTTGTGTTCTACTCGTGCATATAACATCAAACCATAAAACCTAGGCTCGGATGCCACTGTTGGGGAACGCAGTAATTTCAAAAAAATTCCTACGCACACGCAAGATCATGGTGGTGCATAGCAACGAGAGGGGAGAGTATGATCTACGTACCCTTGTAGATCGCAATGGAAGCGTTGATACAACGTAGAGGAAGTAGTCGTACGTCTTCTTCCCGATCCGACCGATCCAAGCACCATTACTCCGGCACCTCCGAGTTCTTAGCACACGTACAGCTCGATGACGCTCCCTGGGCTCCGATCCAGCAAAGCTTCGGGGATGAGTTCCCTCAGCACAACGGCGTGGTGACGATGATGATGTTCCACCGACGCAGGGCTTCGCCTAAGCACTACAACGATATGACCGAGGTGGAATATGGTGGCAGGGGACACCGCACACGGCTAAGGAACGATCACGAGGATCAACTTGTGTGTACTAGGGTGCCCCCCTGCCTCCGTATATAAAGGATCCAAGGGGGGTGGTGCGCCGGCCTAGAGGAGGGCGCAGGAGGAGTCCTACTCCTACCGGGAGTAGGACTCCCCTCCCCGTTCCTTGTCCAACTAGGAGAGGTGGAGGAAGAATAGGAAAGGGGGGCGCCGCCCCTCCCTCCTTGTCCAATTCGGACTAGGGGGAGAGGGGGCGCGCGGCCTGCCCTGGCAGCCCCTTCCTCTTCTCCACATTAGGCCCATAAGGCCCATTAACCCCCCGGGGGGTTCCGGTAACCCCTCCGGCACTCCGGTTTTATCCGAAACTTTTCCGGAACCCTTCCGGTGTCCGAATATAGTCATCCAATATATCAATCTTTATGTCTCGACCATTCCGAGACTCCTCGTCATGTCCGTGATCACATCCGGGACTCTGAACTAACTTTGGTACATCAAAATGCATAAACTCGTAATAACTGTCATCGTAACTTTAAGCGTGCGGACCCTACGGTTCGAGAACAATGTAGACATGACCGAGACACGTCTCCGGTCAATAACCAATAGCGGGACCTGGATGCCCATATTGGCTCCTACATATTCTACGAAGATCTTTATCGGTCAGACCGCATAACAACATACGTTGTTCCTTTTGTCATCGGTATGTTACTTGCCCGAGATTCGATCGTCGGTATCCAATACCTAGTTCAATATCGTTACCGGCAAGTCTCTTTACTCGTTCCGTAATACATCATCTCACAACTAACATATTAGTTGTAATGCTTGCAAGGCTTATGTGATGTGCATTACCGAGAGGGCCCAGAGATACCTCTCCGACAATCGGAGTGACAAATCCTAATCTCGAAATACGCCAACCCAACATGTACCTTTGGAGACACCTGTAGTGCTCCTTTATAATCACCCAGTTACGTTGTGACGTTTGGTAGCACCCAAAGTGTTCCTCCGGCAAACGGGAGTTGCATAATCTCATAGTCATAGGAACATGTATAAGTCATGAAGAAAGCAATAGCAACATACTAAACGATCGGATGCTAAGCTAATGGAATGGGTCATATTAATCAGATCATTCAACTAATGATGTGACCTCGTTAATCAAATAACAACTCTTTGTTCATGGTTAGGAAACATAACCATCTTTGATTAACGAGCTAGTCAAGTAGAGGCATACTAGTGACACTCTGTTTGTCTATGTATTCACACATGTATTATGTTTCCGGTTAATACAATTCTAGCATGAATAATAAACATTTATCATGATATAAGGAAATAAATAATAACTTTATTATTGCCTCTAGGGCATATTTCCTTCATGCATAGTATCCAGATTGGAAATAAGCTCATCAGATCTTAAGTTCCAGGGAGGGGAGAACCAGGCAGCCTTAGCAAAAGGGCATTAAAAATGCATTTCATCTTCAGGGAGATCACACCTGCTATAATTTTTGCTAATGTGAGAAGAGTGCCTGCTTGCTTTAAGGCCAGTGGGTAGAGCTTCCCTCATTAGCCTCCAAGCAAAGGTTTTAACCCCAGGAGGTAGGAACTTGTGCTTCCACACCTACATAAGAATGTCCTTCACTTGAGTGGAAATTTTCCTGGGTTGGTTTGTTGGGGAAGACCTGCAAATCCTGCAAGCAAAGCTTGTAAGTATTCTTAGAGTTACATCTGCCATTAGGAGTAAGATCCCAACATAAGATATTAGCAGAATCATCATCAGTGGGAGTATTTAGAATAATAGACGTAGTAGGTTGAGAAAAAAAATGTCAACCCAAGGGTTTGATTCCACTGATTTTGGTCATGAATCCAAAGATCTGATTTTAGCAAGGTATACAAGACGAGTCTCCAGAATTATAAGATGATTATAAACAGGTGACCATGTAGGACACCAAGGGTGCTCCAAAATCAAAATATTACCCTAAGTGGGTTGGTAAAATGAATGATCTTTAATTAAGCTCAGGGAGCAACTTAAGAATGGAAGTTTTGAAAATGGGTTGGTAAAATCCTGCAAGCAAATGGGAGAAGGAGCTTCAACGATGTTTGAAGTTTTGAAAAAAAAAACTCAAAGAAATATGGGATGTTAAGAGACTGCTATTCTATTGCCATACACATTCAAGTTAATACGCGAGATATGAAAAGACAATATCAACATTGAATTGAATAGTGCTGAACAATAAATGCACTATTCATTGATGGATTTGTATTTTTTTTCCTAGATCGCATCTCATCTCGTAATGTGTTTTTTTAAGGAATATCACCGTCTTAACATCTCTTTTTTAGAATTTTTTTTCAAAACTCTGAAACGTGTTTTCATAAAGTTTTCTATGAATGTTGCTTTCCATGTGATATTCTTCCGGAGCGGCATACGGAATTGTGGTGTCAAGTGAATCAGGTCAGTGTGGACGGAGTCGTCCGTCCGGTGCGGCAAGGACCAGGTTGGGTCTGGCCGGTCCGATTTATTCATATGGATCACACAGTACTCTACAAAGGAAAAAACGCCTTATAATTTTAAAATAAGGAAAGTGCGTACAGTAACCCTTTCGATCTTGATTGTGGTGCATGCTGCAAACGAATAAGATCGTTCAAACTCCCAAGCCATTGAGCTTCCCTAACTAGTCACACCAGAAAGGATGTACTCCCTCCGTCCGGGAAAAGTTGTCCGCGTGGCGATTTTACAAAAAAACCCTCCCCAAACTTCCGACACAACCCGCACTCCTCATCTTCTCCAGTCGATGCTCCGCCGCTCCGACACAGGCGCATGGACGCCGGAGCTCCCCTGCGCCGCGCTGCTCCACTGCTCTCTCACGCGTCCTCCGCCGCCGCCGCAGATCCCTCCTCCGCCGCTCCCTTTTGCCTCGCGTAGCTCCGCTGCCTCCCTTGCCTGCCTCCCGAATCTCCCCTCTTTCACCCCAAAAATTGTTTCTTCTTCCTCCCGCCGTGTCTCTTGCTCGCGCCCACCCCTCCCTCCTAGCGTTGATGGAAGAAGCGTGGCCAGCCCTCGGCCTGGCGGCCGGCGACTCTGCCTTCCGGCCCCCGCCTCCCCCCGGCACCATCGCCCCGACCCCCGTGGCGTGGGGCGCGGCCGCGACGGCGCAGCGGGAGACGGTGGCCAAGGAGTCGTCCGCGCAGGCGGTAAGCCGGATCGTGTCCAGCTGCGCCAACTCGAGCGGCCTGGCCGTGGCCGTCGTCGACGCCAACGCCTCCACCGCGGGCCGGCTGGTCACTATGCCCGAGGTCCTCGAGGAGGTGCGCAACGCCGCAGCGCGCCGGAGGCTCGCGCTCCTGCCCACCCCCGTCGAGCCCGCCCCTGAGTTCCTCAAGGTCGAATGTTTGCTTTAGCTGCCCAGACCTCGTACTGCTGTTTTCATTTGCTGAATAGAGCTTAAGCTCTGCACTTTCATGGACTGAAGTTCATTTTACTCATCGAATTATTTACCATGTCATAGATTTCCATTCTCTGCTCTCTATTATCGCTTGATGCTCTCTGCATTGCTGTATTCAGAAATGTTCACTAGTTTAGAAGACAGAGCCAACACCTTCATGGAGTAGAATCCCTGCTCTGGTTTACTGTAGAAATGTTGATTCAGAAATGTTGTGACACGTTCAGACTGAATTAGTAATTCAGAAATGTTCAGTGTAAAAATTCAGAATGTTTTACACAAAGTTTGTCTCCTAGATTTTGGATTCATGATGTTTTTGAAAAGGACATGCCTCTTTGACTGAAATTCTGTGGACACTTTCCAAGATAATTTTTGTTTGCTGCAAACAGTAAAAATATTCAGCAAAATCTTGTTTTGGATTCATGATGTTTTTGCTTGCTCTACTCCTTGCTGCTTAAATTCTTGCTTGCTCTAATGTGTCCAGTATAATATGTTTGCTTGCAAGAAGTAGTACTCCGAAATTGTAAAATTCAGAAGCCTGTATTTCCAGCTTACAAATTTAGGACTATGTGAATAAAATGCTTTCAACTAAGAAGATAATCCGTCTTCCCATCTCCCTGCTCACTGCTAGCAAGAGTAGAAGAAGAAGAATTCCAAATAAATCCAAGATTGTTTGTGTTCAAGTTTAAAATGAATATGGACAGATTTGGAATCATGTTTAAAAAATGGACAAATGCAGTTACTGTAGCTCCCTAGGCTCAATGCTTTCATTGATGAGAAGAATCATCTAGCCAATTCCTCTCGACTGTAATTCAAATAATTCCAACTTAATTCAAATACACATGACATGCACATATACACAAGACATACACATGACACATGACACAAGACATACACCTTGCTGAGCTTGTTCTTCTTGTTGAGCTTCATCTTCCTCTTCCGGGATCAAGTTGCTTGCTTTGTAAAGTGTTCTAGACATCAGGGTAGGAGTTAACTGAATTTATACTATTGATAACCAAATATGGAGGAAGAATGTGCTAACTGAATTTACACTAAGGGAAGCAATCCAGTGCTAGAAAAACAAAATTGTCATTTACACTCGATTGAATTTACAGTATACCGAATTTGAGTACTTACAGAAAATTGCTGCTGTTGTCAAATTACTCTACTCTCCACAGTAATGATTTCACTATCCTAATGGTTTATACTGCTGTGAAAACTACTCCATACACACACTGTCAAAACTGACAAGATGGTGGTGGAGGTGGGAATAAATGTCCCACAACATCTGCTGGAGTAGAAAATGAATGTGTGTAGTTTGCTCCACAGCAACTACACACACTGGAGTCACTACTGCTGTGTAAATTTTGAACTAACTCAAGAAAGTGAGGTAGAAAATTTAGTACAAGATCACTGAAATTTTGAAAATTCAGTTTCGAAGCTTCAGTGCATCTCAAGTCTGATTGCCACTAAATTGAGTACAAGATCTCTGAAATTTTGTTTGAAGCTTCAGTGTAAATATTCTATTTTCAGAGTACAAGATCACTGAATACAGTTTCTTCGGGGTCCTATTTTTCATTGTAAATGTTCTATTTTCAGTGTAAATATTCTCTGTAATGGAGTATTGCTTGTCAAATCAGTGTGTAGAAATTTTAGGCCATGTCTAGAAATTATGTTAGTCCAACAATATCCAACTTAATCCACAGTAACAGTAGATCAGAAATTGCTTCTACTCTAGGTGAGATTCAGTTAACTGATGAACATTGGACATTGGGGGACACATTCAGTTAATTTCTGTGTTAACTGAATCTTTTTTGCAACATTTCTGTAGAGTACATGATGCATCTTTGGTGTTTTTACATCAGAACAGAAATGTGATTTTAAGGCTAATGCATCTTTGTACAGTCTTTGTCCTGGATTATTTCTCTAGCTTTGTATCCACTGACTGAATTTCATCTACAGCTTGAGAACCAGAGTAACTACTGTACTGAGAACATCAAATTCAGACTCACAGCAGCAAATTGAACAGCACCAGTAGCACAGGCGGGAGTGGCAGCAGAGGCGAGCTAGGGGAAAAGGCAAAAACAGCATCAGAGGTCCACAGCGTCAGCGTTGCCCACCAATAGCAGTGTCAGAGGCGGGAGTGGCCGGAGTTGTCCACGGCGCCGGCGGCTGAAGATGATAAAATCGGAGGTGCAGGTGGGCGGCGAAGGTGGGCGAACGTTGGCGGCGATCGTGGGCGGCGAGCTTCAACGGGCCCGGCGGCGTAGCTCGAGGCGGGCGCCGGCGCAGGTCGCCTTCATGGCGGGTGGTGCAGGTGGGAAGCCGCGGTGTGGGTCCAAGCAAGCGGCGGCGCTGTTGTTGGTCACGCGCTGGGACGCGGCGCTGGCGTTGGTCGCGGTGCAGGTCTAGGCAGCCGGCGGCGCCCTGGTGGGTGGGTAGCCGGCGATGGCTGCAAGGCGCGGGCGACGGAGGAGGAGGAAGGAAGGAGATGGAGTTATTCGTGACGTGTTTAAAACTCTGTGGGTTTTTTTGAAAAAAAACAAATACACTGTCCCGTGGACAACTTTTCCCGGACGGAGGAAGTATGTATACAAGTCTTGGTATACAAAAAATCCATAAAGAACTAATCAAGGCGTCCCTCCTACAGTGCCTCGAAGGACTGCTATGTGACGAGTGTTCGTTCTATGGCCTTCCTCTCCGAAAAGAAACTGCGTCTCAGGGCTTCAGCCTCGCGATTCGTCAAGCTTAAAACCACCTTTCAGGCACCTTGTCTCGATTCCCACCACAGTTCCTCCCGGGGTAAGCATGGAGGACCTCCTCGAACCTTCCGGATCGAGCCCAATGGACCATTTTCATAATGGCAAATACACAATCCATCCAAATCGGGGCCTGAGCCTTAGCTAGCCATCATCAACGCTCATCTTTTCAGCGCCTTTCCCAGCCGTGCTCCGCTGCATCTGCACCTGCAGGGCGTATTTCTTTTGCAGCTCACGGAGCCTCTCCAGGAGTTCTTGGAATGAAGGGCGGCGCTGTGGGTCACTGCTCGAAGAAAAGGATGATGGGTTAGCGGGAATCGGTTTATTGCTAGTAGTACAGTAAGTAGTATGTACCTGTCCCAACAACTCTCAATCATTGATGCCCACTGAGGATCTATGTCACCCGGAATTTCCAATCTGTGGTCCATGAAACCCACGGCTCCGATAACCTGCGCCGTATGGGTCAGAATGTTACGAATTTCTTGTACTTCAGCACGGTCACATAAGCAAAAAAACTGAGTTTGTCTTAAAATGCAATGGTAGTTATTTCACTTCTAATAGGAAATCTATCATTCACCAGTAAGCTGCTACTCCCTCTGTTCTATAATTCTTGTCGTGGTTTTAGTTAAAGAAGTATGGAACGTAGGGAGTACTTATTTTGCAAGGAGACATTCTATGGCAAACATCTCAGTATTAATCTTGCCGCCAGACTGAAAGGGAGATGGGAAGATATATGAAGCAAAAATTATTGAACTTATATCTTCTTGTTGTATCTAAGTAGATTAATAACGCAGATGGATCTTGCAACCTATCACTACCTGCTCAAGGAAACATAGATACAAATTTCACAATCACATAGTCGCTACAGTCAGAATATATGATCGAAAATCGTGTGAATACCTAAACAACAGAAATACATAGCAAAATTGGACCTGCATTGTATTGAGAGTATCCCAAGGAATCTTCTGAGTAACAAGCTCCCATAGGACCACTCCATAGCTGTACACGTCGGACCTATCATGTAGAAGAAAGGAATGTATGAGAAATCATTTGCAGATTGCGGGAACATCTATTGTATTAAAATGGTCCCATTGAGCTTACTTTTCATTTGAAGGTTCATTACGTAGCACTTCTGGAGCCATCCACTGTGGCTAGATGTTAAAGCTAAGATATCAGATATTTAGAACAGAAAAAAAATAATATGATGATTGTAACGTTTCTTTCTATTTTGTCAGTCTAGATAATACATGTAAAAAAGGTAATGTTTGCTTGTACTTACTGTTCCTTTCCCAGTTTTTGTAGTAAGGAATGTTTCGATTTTGAGGCGTGAAAGACCAAAGTCCGCAACCTAATTGAACCAAGTGAATGAGAAGAGAAAGTGTAAAGTAAGGAAAACTAAGATCCAACAGTTACCTTCACAGTCCAGTTCTTATCAACCAACAGATTTGACGATTTTAGATCACGATGTACAACGGTGGGGCTGGAACTGTGAAGATAATTCATGCCCCTTGCCTGAAAAATATTTTAAAATGTATTTAAGATCTCCATGACGATAAAATCTTCCATAAAACCAAACCATGTACTTGTCAAACAAAATATAAGGTAATTTTGTCTCCATGGATTTAGAGGCCCTGGCAAGAACAAGCATGATAAATAATTGGTTGACTATTAGTGTTTCGTATCATAATCACATGAATTATGACTGGCCTTTAGTGAAAGAACCTTCAAGTAAGACACAGTAACAGACTGTAAACACGAGATATCCTGTTAGATGTAAGGTGCATGACACCATTGCCTGTACTTTTCCATTTTCTTACACTGAAAGTTGGGATATGGCCTACTATTGGGTACATAAGAAAACTCCAGTTTTTCTTCTACACACTTGCCAAAAATAATTATTTGCCTATTCAATAAATCTCTGAACCTCTGCACGTGAAGAATGTTTTATCCAGTTGTTCATTCCTCAAACTTCCATAGAATTTAACTGGCTTGTCATTTACTAGAAACTAGCTGTTCAACGTAAGTGCACTCACGATGTCTATAGCCATGTGAACTCGCCGTCTTGGATCCAACTTGCCAGTGGTTTTCCGTAGTAAGCGAAACAAGCTCCCTCTGCATGACAGGACTCAGTACAGTGTGATACATAATTAATAAGAAATATTGTCCTGAATGTTAATTTTTGAAATTCTGAAACAGAATACATCATTGAAATACCAGCCGACTTGAGGAACAGTGAAAACAACAAGTAGGCAGTTACTACTCGAACAACTCACCTAAAAATACTAACCAGATTTAAAATTGTGCCAGATAGTTAAGAACTCGGCAGTCGGCACAATACACATACTCTACTGTTATTACTCCCTATTACTTTTACTGAATGAGATCATAAGCCATATAGATAGACTGTGTAGTGACCTAATCCTTCTTTTGCACCAAGCAAAGGAGAAAGTAATTACCAACGGTAAGACATGTAGGAGATGTAAAGCATACCGTGGGAGAAATTCCGTAACAATACAAAGCCGTTCCTGAGAAGCAACTGCACCCATGAAAAGTATAATATTGGGATGACGTAGCTTCTTCATCAGTGACACCTACATATTAGGTGGAAGCAAATGCAATCATGACCACAAACTACGAAACTAGAAAGTTAACAATGTACTGTTGATTGCAACAGCCCACAAAAAAACTACATACGAAAGAAACAAGGTGAAGATGTGTCAACACTGTATAAAAAAACTATATCCTTTCTTCTTCATTTTTATCTACATGATTACATCAACATAGAATAACGAAAATAACTATCATGTCTCATAAAAAAAACTAATAGCGATTCTGTGAATACCAGGGAGTCAAATTACCAAGTATCTGACTCGACAACAAAATGGGTACACTATAGTTCTGTTAACAAAATATCCAACTGAGAGTGAACAACAAGTGTATTTAGATATGGATGTCTAACCTCTTGTCTGAAGGTACGTATCATTTCTTCTGAATATTCCTGCCTGGAGAATACTTTAACTGCCACATCCTACAGGGGCATTGATGGACATTCAAAACATATTTTTAAGGTTTAAATATTTACCCATAATTACGGTAGACTATGCATACCGATCCATACCACAAAGCATGATACACTGTTCCGCAAGAACCTGCGTGGATCAAACATGAACATGGAGGAAATGAGTGATTTCTATTTAGAAAGGAATAGGATAGCAATACCAACTTCCATGCAGCATAAATCATTTGAAGTACATGTCAACAAGAGATGTGAGTATCCACGTCTGCAGCCAGAGGGAATTGCAAATTCTCTCTCAAAAATAAAAGGAGAACCAGGGTAAAGTGAGAATTAACTACCTTCACCTACTTGTTCTCCAAGTGTTAGGTCTTCCCACAAGATCTCATAATCTAGGCAGTCTGCTTCATAATCTACTCTCTCGATAGGACTGCTATTACTACTTACAGTGCTGCTCATGGTACTACTTGTGCTGTTATTGTTGAAAGTCCACCAGGAACCTGAGACCTCATATTTGCCTGCCTGGGCGTATTCAGTGTCCTTGCTGTCTGGAATTATGATAGGCTCTAGAACTGGTACTCCCTGACGAATCTGAGTGTTCTCTTGCTTATCATGTAACGGTGGTGAAGTCATGTTATTCTTTCCACAACCACCATCGTTTTCATTTCCTTTCCAAGGCCATGATATCCCCTTCTTGGTCAATAATGCCTCTGCCTTTGAACTAAAAATCTTCTGAAATCCCCCTTTTCCTTGTCCTGAATCATCACTATTTGTTTTTCTTGAGTTCACAGGTGATTTCTCTTCGGTAACAAAGGCACCATGCAGTACATCCCCACCTGGGGTGCTTGCTTCACTTGATGTCAACTCTTCCCTGGCATCATGATCAGAATACTGACCCTGGCGACCATTACCATCCTGTTCGTCGCAACTCTGACCTGACCTGATCCGAGAACGAACTCTACTTGTAACCTTTGTAGCCTGTGTTGTCATTCTAGAAATCAAGAAAAGAATACACTAGGAAAATAAATTAAGAAGAAATACCATAAGAGAAACATTCTATTGAAACCAACAGTGCAGCCGTTTCTTTTGTTTGCTCAGAAATGCGACTCACCAAATTTGTTATCTTAGACGTGATGGCAGATTGTAGAGGTTGTTGGGAGTCTGACAAACATTTTTGTGGCAAGCTACTTCTAGGCTTGTTGTTAACTTGTAAATGGGGCTTTGCTGAATTTGGATAGGATTTCCCTACCACTGAAGGACCAACTATTTCCTCCAATATCCGTGCATCACCTGACAGACAGGTGAGGCCCACCAAGCTACCATCTTCATCATATAAAGGAGTGTTATTCACAACAACAGAAAACCGCTCTCCTGACTTGTGCTTGACAGGAAACTTCCCTCTCCAACACTTGCCCATAAATATATTACGGATAATCTCATGTGCTGGACTGAAATCACAAGGATCACAGATTAATTCAAGGAGATCCTGGCCAATCGCTTCTGATGAACAATAGCCATATAGATGCTCGGCAAATCGGTTCCTAGGTTACAGAAAAAATGGGAGAACTTAGTATTAAGATGTACATTTTTATAAGAAAATAGTGTAAGATGTACTTATTCATATTTCATAGCATAAAACAGAGATAACGGCCATGAGGTGCATCATGAAATGCATATTTCATAAGAAAAATTTCCTACTTGTTGAGCCAAGCCGGCGACCAGACAAGAGCATTACACCAATTACATGCATCACGATAAGCAAAATATTTGGGGAAAAAATGCAACCCTGATAAATATCCATCATTATTACAAAGGTCCCAAAGACATGCGGGATTAGGCACAAAGTGTTGACGTTTTTTATCCTAATCTGAGATCACAGGTCTTAAAAGGCACACATGATGCTTCCAGATTTGTTTACTTTTTTGAGAGGTTAAGTTTGTTTATTTTACTATGTAAAATAAAATACTAAAACAGCACACCATATTTTTTAGCGATACATTCAATTATGCAGCACACTATATTCAGTTTTATCACTCGAGTTAACCTAACCTTGCCATATCAAGTTCCAACACATGATAAAAGATGACAAGCAGCAACCAAAATACCTTCTAAATCCAATTAGCTTGTTCCAACACATGATATTACGATTTTATCATTAGGTGGGGCACACCATATAATCTACTCCCTCCGTTCCATAACATTGTGCATATTGATTTTTTGAAAAGTCAACCTCACAATCTTTGACCAAGTTTTTCGAGAAAAACATTTACATCTAGAATGCCAAGCATATATCATTACATTCACTATAAGTAGTTACATATTTTATATATTTCGTATTGTAGATAAAAACAATTTTCTCTATAAACTTGGTCAAAGTTTGACTTTTCAAAAAAATCTATACGCACTACATTATGGAACAGGTGAAGTATTATATTTGTTTATTAGGTGGCCCACACTATATAATCGCAGAACAGTTATGCTCAATACTGAATAAGGAAGGGCATTCAAGGTTTGTGATCTCTCCATATAGTCTTTGAAGCCTCTCTATGATATGAAAGCAAGCTTAGATGAGGCGGCACATCCCCACCCTCGGCCTTCAACGTGTATACTAACTATGAAACATAACATCCATCCTTGTGAATTTAACAACTGAATTCCTCCCAACACACAACTGGTTTCCCAATGGCATGCAAGATACGGCTAATGGAAGAGCGAATAGTTGAATGCAACCCCGAAGGAGAAAACATTGTTTCAAACTAAGTTTGGGGTCATGTCTTGATTTGTGTATAGTTGCCTGCAGCATTTGTTCACTCCCGGGCCCTATATATGAAAATGGTTCCAATAATAGTATTACAGTGCAATCGTGTGCTGCAGCAGCATTCCATCAAACAGTTGATGAGCATTGAGCAGGCAGGCAAGCAGGCAAGCAAAAGGTGCAAGGAAGGAAGCTCACCAGTACAAGACCTTGCCTTCAAGGGAAATGACATGCACGGCCTGCCCCAGCGACTGCAGTATCCTGTGGCAGTGCCTGTCGGACAGCCCGGGGCGCTGCGGGCGCGAGGAGGAGGAGGGGGATTGGTGAAGCAAGGCCAGAGCGCGGCCCCTCGACGATGTAGCCTGCTGCAGCGATTGCAGCGCGGGGAAGGGGCGGCGCGGAGGCGGAGGCGGAGGCGGAGACGCGGAGGACTGGCCGGGGATAAGCTTGCCTATCTCCCGCTTGAGCTCCTCCTGGCCCTCCTCCAGCACCCGTATCTTCCTCAGGAGCTCATCCGGCTCCATCGCCGGCCAAGAGACCAGACCACGGTGGGATCAAATCAAATGGTAGTAGGCCAAGGCACCCGCCGCTTGGCCGGGGCTCTTTTTCTTGGAGTTGTGCAAGCAAGGCAAGGCAAAGGCAAGGAGGTGGAGGCCCCCAAATGGCGGGGCGCCTTTTATTGGACGACAAATTTGGCGCAATTCGCTTCCAGGGGGCTGCCGATGGCAAGAGAAGTGAGCTCCTACACGTCTGTCCACTCTCAAGGTTCAACAATGGGAGGAAGAAGCAAGCTGCGAGGTTTTCCAGGAGGTGGAGGTGGTTCCAGGTTGTTGCCTACTGAGCACTCCTACATGATGTCTTTCCTTCTTTCTTTGCTTAGAGCTGGAGCAAATGAGATGGAATCTATCTATCCCAGTCGTCTCTTCCTTTCCCTTTTCCTTTCTTTGTGTATGGCTTTGGCTATGCACCTGTTCTTCCACATTTATTTATTTTATTATCTCCAGAATCGGCTCCTTGTTTACTTGTCTGAGTTGAATTTTGTGCTGGGGACCGACGGATGCTAGCTAGGAGTAGATGATCTCGGGCCGCCTCTCTCTGTTGTCGCCGTCCGCCTCCAAATGTTGCCACTTGCGAGCGTCTGTCCGCCTCATCGCCTTGCCTTGGAAAAAGCATCTTTGTTTCCATTAACGGCAATCCTACTAAACTAGTATTCCTCCATATTCTGCTATTACTGGTCTCGCCATATTCTGCATTATAGCACGTACAGTACTACTCCCTCCGTCTCAAAATTCTTGTCTTATATTTATCTAGATACGGATGTATTTAATACTAAAACGTGACTTAATATATCCGTATACTTGATACATCTGTATTTAGACAAATCTAAAACAAAAATTTTGAGACGGAGGAAATATTATATTATCTTATGAAGATTAGTCTTCTTGTTGGTTGCCCCTTTTCTTTTCTGCTGAATGTCATGTGACCGGTATCATCTCATCTGTGGGCTGTGCTTTGGTGCCTAGCGCGTCTCCTGCTGAGGGTGAGGGAGCACCCATCGCTTTATTGAACCACAGCTTTGCCCAAAAAGTTCATCACAGCTTTGCACCATCTCGCCTATCTTCTCTACTCTATTCATCTCCATCCTGTTTCATATGTTTATTATTCCTTTTATTTTCTGTGGTTGATGTACACGTGCCGTGATACACGATAATATACCCTACATTTTATATGTAGTATAAAATTCTTCTCACACAACGATCTCACACTTGAATTTTTTAGGGCCAACCATTCTTCGAAGACTCCCGTGTCGCTCCCACGGGCGGCCCGAGAGTAAACCCTAGCCCTCACCACCAATTCCTCACCTCCGGCTCCTCTCCCCTCGCCGCCGCCAGCATGGGTCGCCGGGCAAAGCCCGCGCGGCCTGGCGGTGGCGGGGCCCTCTCCTCCTCCGTTTCCGGCTTCGCGGCGCGGGTCGTTGGTCTCGACGGGAGTGCATGGGACGCAATGCTCGTGGCAGCGCGGCAAGATGGCGGCGCGGCGCAGGATGGCTCTGGCGCGCCGGTCGCGGCGAGGGATGGTTCTGGCGCGCAGGTCGCGGCACGAACGCGCGCGGATCTAGCGCCTGGAGGGTGCGCCGTGGGGCGGGGCGTTTGCGCCTGGAGGGTGCGCTGCGGCGTGGCTCAGCTGCGCACGGAGTGCTGTTAGAAGGGAGAGAGGGATTTGGTGGAATCATCGTTGTATTGCTTGAGCCTTCTGGGCATATATATAGAAGTACATGATCATCTTGGAGTACAAGGCAAGATAGAATAATATCCTATGCTATCCTAACTTTTTTAATAATCACGATACTCAACATCCCCCGCAATCACAACGGTAGCGACAGAGACGATGAGACTGGAGAAGAATCCGAAGGGAAGCCGACGGACACCCCCCCACAGTCGTAACAGACGATGCATCGGGAGTAGTGGCTGGAGTGAAAACCGACGAGATTGCTCAAGCAAGGCGGTAGCCCTTTGTGCCGTTTGTCGAGGTAGCTGAGAGCGTAGGGTGGTGTAGCCGTGCTCGAGGTAGCCGTGCGAGGGACGCCGTGGTCGATGTCGAGTCGGGGTGGCCGATGTCGAGGTAGTCGCCGTGGACCGGGAAAAAGAGCGGTGGCGGCTGCCTGAGGAGGCGGCGGCGGCGGCTAGGTCAGAAGCGCGGTGACGGTGCCCGAAGTAGGCGAGGAAGAACCCGACAGCATGACGAATACCGGCGCGGATGGTGGCGTTCCCGCGCCTAGGGAGGCAGCGCGACGCATATCACATAGAAGTCGACGCGCTGGGACGGCGAAGTAGACTGCGCGCTACGACGCTACGACCCGAAGGGGCGACGCAGCGGTAGCGCGTGGGTCGGGGCAACGACGGGAAGACCTCATGGCGGTTGCAGGGACCGTGTGCCACGCTCGCTACGGCCCGATCGGGCGACGCAGCGGCAGTGTGAGGATCGGTGCAGCCTTGAAAACGGCTTGGAGCGATGACCTCGGGACGGCGGTTAAGCGCAGGCCGCGGCACTACGGCCCGAAGAGGCGACGTAACGGTAACGCGCGGGTTGGTGCAACCATGAAAACGGTCTCATGATAACGATGGGACCACGTGTTGTGGCACTACGCCCCAAAAAAACGACGCAGCGGCTGCGTGAATCGATGTTGTCGCGGGAAGAACCATGGGCAGCGACACTGCGGTGCGTAGGGACGACGCAGTTGCAGCCCGGGCTCAATCGGTGGATAGGCGCACAAACTGTACGACGATCTTCATATAATCCAGCACGGCACACGTCAGACACCGGACGTTGCAACAGCCTGCAACCAGGCTTGAACACGTACTGCAGGAAGGCATAAGTGGAGTCTCCACTAGCACGGGACGCGCCATGTATGGGTAGCCAATGTGCATGAATCCGGAACGTGGCCACGCTGTGGATCGGGCAGCCAAGCACGCCCGCACAGGACGTGTGACTCACGGACTAACGCGGCGAGGACGACGGGTTACGCACGACTGCGTGAGCGACCGCATCTGGCTCGGGCATGAAGTCCGAGGCGCCGTGTGACATCCGATCTAGTCCAAGTCGATGAAGATGTGATATAGTAGTCGGGCGTTGTTGATGACGAACGGTGGCGAGCGACTCAACCCGATCTATAGATCAGAGAACCAAAAAAGAACACCGATCAAACGATCGGTGAGAGAAAAACTCCGGATCAAGGATCCGGAAATAGACTCTAGGGCAGCCGGTCAACATGACCGGCGGACGAACCCTAGGTACGGGCGGCGCAGCCCCCGGCGGCGGTCATGGAGGCCAACCGCCCTAGGGGCAGTGCGCGGGTGCGGAAGCGGCGACGGCTAGGGTTTAGAATCAATTAGGTTGATACCATGTTAGAAGAGAGAGAGGGATTTGCTGGAATTGTCGTTGTATTACTTCAGCCTCGTGGGCATATATATATATATATATATATATATATATATATATATATATATATAGGAGTACATGATCATCTTGGAGTACAAGGCAAGGTAGAATAATATCCTACGCTATCCTAGCTTTCCTAATAATCACGATACTCAACAGGTGCAGCGCAGGCGTTGGGAGGTCTGGGCGGCCCAGATCCGGCGAGCACAGCGACACCGGCTTGGGCGTCGCGGCCCCCTCTCCCTTCCCCTGACGGGATCTCGTCCGTGGAGCTTCTGGCGTCACGACGCGCCTAGGCTCTGGCGGCAGCCTTGCTCTGCGGAGGTGGCGGTGGTGGGTTTGCTTCGTCCGGTGGTGTTGCATGGGTGGAGACAGCTTTGGGCAGTGTGTCTTCCCTCCCTATCCCAGATGGGATCTCATCCGGCAGAGTTCTGGCGGCGCAGCGCGTCTAGTCTCTGGTGGCAGCCCTGTCCGGTGGTGGGGGTGGTGTTGGGCAGGCAGGCGCCCTCGGAGGCTGCTGGGCACTTGGTGGTGCTGGCAGCAGCGATGTGGTTTGTCGGGGTGGTGCTGGCTATTCTGGCGATTGTAATATCCCAGTAGTTCATCTATAGTAATCACATACTAATGGTCCCATGTCATCACAATTAATTTACGAAACCGTACTACGGTCCAAATCGAGTTCAAATTCAAAATTTAAACTAAAGTCAAAATAAAATTTCTTCAAACTGCAAAACTAAAATGTTTCTTAGGTTGGAAATATTCACTGCATAATTGTCTTACATTAAACAAACATTTGGGAGATGTTTAAAATGCCACAGGAAATTGGCCAATTGTTTGACCTTTTCAATTTCTAAAAATAGTTGAACTCTCCCAAATGCTTTGAAACTTTTTGTGGCAGCCAATAATATTACAAGTAATTGTGGGTCAAGTTTCACATTGAACAAAAGATCAAGTGTGGGCAAATAAAAAAATGCAAACAACAGTGAAAAGGGAAATACAGTAAAGGAAATTAAAAGGTATAAGATAAGAGAGTACCCCGGGCTTTTGACCATCTGGCAACCGCATGGCCCAAGGCCCGCCTAAATCCCCCTTAACCTAGTCGATCGTGAGCCCAGCCTCCCGATCAATCCCATCTCTCCCGATCCTCCCGATCCTCTCGCTCCTTGCCTCTTTCCTCCTCGCGCCGCCACCCACACAGGGAAGCGCTCACGCTCGCGCTTGACCCCTT
This sequence comes from Triticum urartu, assembly GCF_056163025.1. Classification (NCBI taxonomy): domain Eukaryota; kingdom Viridiplantae; phylum Streptophyta; class Magnoliopsida; order Poales; family Poaceae; genus Triticum; species Triticum urartu. The sequence continues at coordinate 168,022,209 of NC_141876.1, read as the reverse complement.
TTCATGCTCGCCCGACCGTGTCGCCCCGCAGCTCCTCCCACCGTCCTCGCACCGCCATATGGATCTCCGCGCTCGGCCGTGGGCGGCGCTCACCGGCGCGCGTGTGCGCTCGCCTGAGCCGCCCGTCCACCGCCTCGTCACCGGCGGCCCCCGCCTAGTCGGCCACCGAAGCAAGCCGGCCAACCCCACCGGCTCCTTCCGCGCGACACCCGCACCCTTCTCCACCAGCAGGCCCGCACCCACGTTGAGCAGGGGAGCTCGCGCTAGAGCCTTCCTTCCCAAGGCCATGGCGTCCGTCGTGGATGCACCATCTCTGTCGCGCCCTCCTTCTACTCACCATCGCTGTGAGCCCTCACGTCTTCCCCTCTCTCCCCTAGCTCGAATGCATGCCGTCTCGTTAAACCCCCGCGCTGTCGTCCGCCATGGTCGGAGCACTGCGTCCGCACGCGCTCACCTGCTCCTGATCGCGGCCACACCAGCACCCCACACCCCCTGCGCTTACATGCAGACCCGCGCGTGTCTGCCCCGCGCCCCGCCGGCGCTGTCAGCGACCTCGCTCCCCTGCTGCCCGCTACTGCGTTGCTGCCGTTATTGCTTCTGATGCCGATGCTTGCCATGTTGCTGCTGCTTTAGCTGCTGCGCTACTACTTGTTGCGCCGCTAGCTGCTGCTATACTCTGCTGCCCAGCCGCCGCTGTTGCTCTAGCTGCTCCTGGCCGCTACGTACTGCTGCTCCAGCCACTACTCAATCCGGCAATCCGACCCATGGGTGGCCGCGCCCATGGGCACCCGACCCTAATGGGTATGGGTCGCCAGCTTCATCCATGGGTAAGCTCGATGGATAACCCGATTAGTCATGGGTAGGGTATGGGCATAAGGTAATGCCTGTGGGTCGCCCAATAGATCGCCCAATTAACTGACATGTGGGCCCTAAATGTTAGTCAAATCAATGATCCAGTCCACTCAGCCACACCCCGACCCGGCCCAATTCACATACCCATATGCCATAGCGCTGGTGTGATCAGCCCACAAATATTAATTAAACGCTTGATATGAAGCCCATGTACCTCAGCACTCAGCAGCTCATGTCCTGCTAGCCTGTTGGGCTTCTAAAGCCATATAAGCCCATATAACTTTTGTCATGCATGGCTGCCTTGTGTGCACGGCTAGAGGCAGCTTATTTAGTACCACCTCGCCGATAAGTAACCCATTGGGTCGGGTTACCCGATGGGTATAGGCGTGGGTCTGCTCCTATGCCCATGGGTAGGGTCATGGGCGAAGAGGTAGACCCATTTACTTATAGGGTATGGGTCTGGTAGAGGTCGACCTAACCAAATCCGACCCGACTGCTAGGTTGAGCCACTACTAATGGCCGTGGCCATGGCCTAACACATGGTGTATGCGTCTATGGGCAAAGCCACCAACAACCGGCCCGTGCAATTAGCTTAGGTGCTAATTGATAGTTAGGTTAACTACTAGCCAATGATAGTGGCCCCACTGCTAGTTAATCTAATTTAAGTAAAGTCTAGTTTACCCATAGACAATGACATATGGACTAGGTCAACCCACCCCATTGGCCCCACTGTCATACTCATAGGCTAGAGTAACACTAGGTGACAAAAGTATTTACAGTTTTATTTTTTGAATTAATATTAATTTCAGAAATCTAGAAAATCATTTAAACTTTGAAAATTAATATAAAATAAATTGCAAATTAGATGCAAATAATTTATATATGAAAATTGCTCAGAAAGACCAGACGAATCCGAATACGCAGTCCGTTCATCCGTCACACGTCCCTAGCATAGCGAACATGCAACCGTCCCCTCCATTTCATCCATCGAAAAATGCCAAACACCGGGAATACTTTCCCGGATGTTTCCCCCCTTCGCTGGTATCACCTACTACTGCGTTAGGTCACCTCTAGCACCGCGTATTGTCATGTTATGCTTTGTGATGCTTTGATTCTCTGTTATTATTGTGTTCCTGCTCCATTACTTCTTTCCGATAGACCCATGAGACCGCTGCCGGTACCCCTGTGATTGACTGCATCGACGAAGAACCCTTCTTGCCAGAGCAACCAGGCAAGCCCCCCTTTGATCAACCCGATATCGCCTATTCTTTCCCTTTACTGCTTGCATTAGAGTAGTGTAGCATGTTACTACTTGCATTAGAGTAGTGTAGCATGTTACTGCTTTCGGTTAATCCTATTCTGCTACATAGCCTGTCATTGTTGCTACAGTTGTTATCCTTACCTGCAATCCTAAATGCTTAGTATATGATGCTAGTATTCCATCAGTGGCACTACATTCTTGTTCATCTGTCATGCTATATTATCGGGCCGTGATCACTCGGGAGGTGATCACGCGTATATACTTGCTCTCAATGTAATGGTTTAGTCCTAGAACTTGCATTTTGACCCTACCTAGTCCTTGAACTTGCATCAAATGTGCAAATTTGGTCCTGATGAATCACAGAGCGCCATGTGGACGCGTGGGTGCCGATCCGGTCAGCACGTGGCATTTTTCAAAGAGGCCCCCGCCTTTGTTGTGAATCTACCCGCAGGACAGGAAAGCACCTGAATTAATTTTTTACAAGAGCACGGTTTGCCCCCCCCCCCCCCCGCCCGATCCAGACAGCCACACACTCAGTCCATCTTTGTTTTTGCTCTGCTCTCTCTCGTCTCTGCTCAAGCCCGTAGCTCGTTGCTGTCGTCCAGCAAGCCGACCCAGCCATGGTTTCATGGAGTGATTCCGGATCCAGCTCTTGCTCGTCAGGTGGCGACTCGGTCACTAGTCCGGTGAGATCCTCTCCACCTTCATTTGGCATCTAGGGTTAGGAAAAAATTGGGGATTTCTAAACTGATTTGGTTTTAGGGTCCTCGCACCATTGGGAGCTTCGATTGGATGGGCCTTGCTGCAGATCTACCTGATAGGTGTGAGCACCAAGCAGTGTGTGAGAAGCTTGTTGCATTTTAGTCTGTTGACAGTGGAAGAAGATTCCTGGGTTGTGCACAGAAGGTTAGTACATGCTCTTAGCTGTAGATGTAGATGGTACAGCTGTAGTACATGTTCATAGTTGTACATGCTTTGGCCATTTAAGTACATATGAGATTGAATTTGCTTAGTTGTGCCATTCTGTGCCATGTTCATAGTGATGTAAGTTTAAGATTATCTTCATATTAAATAAAGTGTTGTCCAAATATGTATTGTTTAAGTAGCTCAGGAATGCTCAAAGTGCTCTGTGAAAACAGTAACCTGAATGTGCAGTTAACTGAATTTTGATTTAGTTAACTGAATTTTGATTCAGTGTTACTGAATTTTATGCAGTACTAAATTTTGATTCAGTGTTACTGAACTTTGTGCACTTAACTGAATTATGCATTTAACTCTACATTGTTTCCTCTTCAATTGTAGGATGGGCCTAGATGCCCTTATGTGCGTTGGGTTGACCCAGAGTGGCCTCCACAATTGAGGACCCGTCTAGCTAGGGTCTGGGACATGTATGAAGACGAGTACAGATCCAGGATCAGGGAAGCTGTAGCTGTGATTGAAGAAAATCTTAGGGTTCTAAATGAGAAGGAAAAGCTGGAAAAAGACCTGAGGTTTTTTAAACTAGATTTTGCTAAGATGGTGGCTGACAAAGAACAGACAATTACTGAATTAGGCAACACAAGGCTAGCTATGTCTGACCTAAAGATAGAACTTTAGAAGAAGAGAATTGCTGACAAATCAGTGACCAACATTCATCAGGTGGTCAGGGCTAAGGCAGAGAAAGAGAGGGGTGAGATGAAGCAAGAGAGGGACAAAATGATGGAAGAGAGGGACAAATTGAAGGAAGAAAGGGATTCGTTGAAGAAAGAGATAAATAAGCTAGAGTATATGATTTGGTGACCTGTTCAAGCATATATAAGGAAGACACCAAGTGAAAGATAAGGAAGATTAGGGAGATGCTAGATGAATTTGAGTGATCCATTGGTGCTCTAATGGAATTTAGTTAATGATGATCAGTGGTCTTGTTTAATCGAGTGAATTGCTGCCTAAATTTTAGTTATCTTTGATGCACTGTACTATTTGATGCAATGACCTAATATGCACTATATTATCTGAATTTGAGTTATCAATGTTGTTCCAGTTTAGTGAGTTTTGATTTGGTTAAGTGAATTTGGATTTAGTATTCAGTTATCTGAATCTAGATTCAATTAAGTGAGTTATGATTTGGTTAACTGAATTTAGGTTCATCTTACTGATTTATTCTATTAGTTAACTTATTTGCTTTTTCCACTTAACTGAATTTTGGTATACACTGTTTTTTGTATACAATGTTAACTGAAATTTGGTATACACTGTTTCTGCAGTTAACTAAAATTTGGTATACAATGTTAACTGAATATGGTTCAGTTAACTGAAACTTGCATACACTGCATCATGGAGCACATAAAGGTAGATCCAACATTTCATTAAGTTTTTGCATACATTGCATACACTGCATCATGTAGCACAGAAGGAGGATCTAGGATTTATTACATTGCATTCATAAACATATTTCACACATAGATAGAAAGGTAGATCTAGGAGCATAGAAAGTAAACAACTCATTCATCTTGGTACAGAATCCTACTCCACCTTATCCTAGTGACCTGAAAAGGATGGAAATTTGCCCTCCTCCTTGCCCAGTAGATGATATCACCATCAGTAGGGTTTGAGCCAAGGGGGAATGCCTCCAGGAACTGCTCCAAGTCCTTGCGGTTGCGTGCTGCAAGGATCCGCTGAGACAGTTGCCTTCTCTCCCTCCTTCTTGCCTCTCTATGCCTGGCTACCCTGGGCACATGTTCTTCTTCATCGACGACCTCTCCAAGATCCATCTCTCCTAGGGTTTCTTTGGCGGATGGGGGGAGGAGAATGGATGTGTTTGGGTTTGAGTGTTGTTTTTGCCAATTGGGGGGGGGGTGCTTTATATAGTAGAAATGGTGGCTGGTAGGTAGGCAGTAGATTAATGGTGGTAAGTAGGCCCAATATTAGAGTCAAATATTGTTGACAAAAGTAATTAACTAGCCCATTATTAGGCCCACATTGCTTACTTGATCCAACAATTGTATTCAGTTGAGTGAATTGAACTAAACTTAACTCAATTGTAATGAATTGTACTGGATTTTAACTAAACATAAATTGTACTGAATTTGACTTAATTGTACTGAATTTGACTGAATTCTAACTGAATTGAATTTTAACTCAACTGAATTTTAACTTAAATGAATTTTAACTTGACTGAATTTTAACTTAACTAAATTTTAACTCAACTGAATTTTAACTTAACTAAATTTTAACTTAACTGAATTTTAACTTAACCGAACTAAATCTTAACTGAATACTCAAAATTGTTTGATACCTGAATTTTTGTAGAATGTACCATATGTAAGTATAGAATGCTATTTATAGTAAGTGCTCCATGTGGTCTATGAAGCTATCCACATGCAGTACAATGCAACATTTTAAGCAAAGCACTGCAGCACACCACATTTTCAGCAAAGCACTCCAGTTGCATACCAACATCATACATATTCTATAACGCCCCGAGTCCGATGCGCCACGTGTCTTCCAGTTATTCGCCATCGTTGCCATGTCAATTGCTTGCGTGTTGCATCTTGCCATGTCATCATGTGCATTGCATCATCATGTTTTCAAAACTTGCATCCGTCCGGGTTCCCCTAGTTCCGTCTATTGTATGTTCTAAACCCAACCACACTTGCACCCACCTTGCATCGGCCGGAGATCCTCCATCTGTCCCCGTCGCCGACGACCAGCGAGCCGCAGCCAGGACGCCCTGGATCTCCACGTTCGGGCTGCCCCACGACCCCTCGTCATCGGGAATGGGCTTCCCTAGCCCGGATCCATCTCGCAACCGCCTCCCCGCCGTCTTCGCCCCAGGATCTGGCGCGATCCGGGCCGGATCGAGCTCCGCCGCCGCCACCGTGTCCGCGTCGGTGGAGACATCGACCACCACATAGACCCTCTGCGCGGGCCGTAGCCGCGCCCACCGGCCCAGCTGCGCGACCCTCGGCCTGCTTCCTCTTTTGGGCCAAGGCCCGCTGGGTGAGCCTCCAGCACCCACACTCCCATCGGGCCTGCCAGTTTCGGCCTGTGATGTTATTTTTCCTGCCAGGAATTTTTTTTCGAAATATTCAGAGAGCGCCTGTTTTGTCGAAAACTCCCTAGTCATCATGCATATTAAAACTCATCATCCATGCATCATATGTAAAAACATTATTTATGCAAAATGCTTAGAATTTCATCTAGTTTCATAATATGCCACTTTTATCCATGTTTGTCGGTGTTCTGGGAATGGGGTCCCCAGACTTGCCTGCCTGTGGCCCACGGCGTGGCTCTACGAGCGGGCCCGTACGACCCATCTTCACCAACAAGCGTTCAAGACCCTCGCGAGGGACCAAGCCTCGCGAGGCGGACGACACAAGACCTCCTCAGGAGCGGCCTCACCAGGTTGGCTCGCGAGGGGCGGAGAGATCAAGGCAAGACAAACTTCGCGAGGTTCCAATGACATGAGCCATGACGACCAAAGTCAGGCGGGTGCCAGGCGGGCGCCAGCGCGCACAGTGTCCTTGTTTCCTCTTTGGTGTTAAGGAGGCAAGCGCAGACGAAGAGTACCGAGGCGTCAAGCAAAGGTTTCCATATCGATGCAACAAGAGCAAGACCAGCAGGACGGTGATACGTCTCCAACGTATCTATAATTTTTTATTGTTCCATGCTATATTATATTCTGTTTTGGACATTATTGGGCTTTATTATACACTTTTATATTATTTTTGGGACTAACCTATTAACCGAAGGCCCAACCCAGAATTGTTGTTTTTGCCTATTTCAGAGTTTCGCAGAAAAAGAATATCAAACGAAGTCCAAACGGAATGAAACCTTCGGGGACGTGATTTTCGAAACGAACATGATCCAGAGGACTTGCACCCTACGTCAAGACATCAACCAGGAGGCCACGAGGTAGGGGGTGCGCCTACCCCCTGGGGCGCCCTCCACCCTCATGGGCCCCCTGTTGCTCCACCGACGTACTCCTTCCTCCTATATATACCTACGTACCCCCAAACTACCAGATACGGAGCCAAAACCCTAATTCCACCACCGTAACTTTCTGTATCCACGAGATCCCATCTTGGGGCCTTTTCTGGAGCTCCGCCGGAGGGGGCATCGATCACGGAGGGCTTCTACATCAATACCATAGGCCCTTCGATGAAGTGTGAGTAGTTTACCTCAGACCTTCGGGTCCATAGTTATTAGCTAGATGGCTTCTTCTCTCTTTTTGGATCTCAATACAAAGTTCTCCCCCTCTCTTGTGGAGATCTATTCGATGTAATCTTCTTTTGCAGTGTGTTTGTGGAGATCGATGAATTGTGGGTTTATGATCAAGTTTATCTATGAACAATATTTGAATCTTCTCTGAATTCTTTTATGTATGATTGGTTATCTTTGCAAGTCTCTTCGAGTTATCAGTTTGGTTTGGCCTACTAGATTGATCTTTCTTGCAATGGGAGAAGTGCTTAGCTTTGGGTTCAATCTTGCAGTGTCCTTTCTCAGTGACAGTAGGGGCAGCAAGGCACGTATTGTATTGTTGCCATCGAGGATAACAAGATGGGGTTTATATCATATTGCATGAGTTTATCTCTCTACATCATGTCATCTTGCTTAAAGCGTTACTCTGTTCTTATGAACTTAATACTCTAGATGCATGCTGGATAGCGGTCGATGTGTGGAGTAATAGTAGTAGATGCAGGTAGAAGTCGGTCTACTTGTCTCGGACGTGATGCCTATATACATGATCATACCTAGATATTCTCATAACTATGCTCAATTCTATCAATTGCTCAACAGTAATTTGTTTACCCATCATGAATACTTATGCTCTTGAGAGAAGCCACTAGTGAAACCTATGGTCCCAGGTCTATTTTCCATCATATTAATCTTCCAACACTTAGTTATTTTTATTGCCTTTTATTTTACTTTGCATCTTTATCATAAAAATACCAAAAAAATATCCTATCATATCTATCATATCTCACTCTCGTAAGTGACCGTGTAGGGATTGACAACCCCTTATCGCGTTGGTTGTGAGGATTTATTTATTTGTGTAGGTGCGAGGGACTCGTGCGCGGCCTCCTACTGGATTGATACCTTGGTTCTGAAAAACTGAGGGAAATACTTACGCTACTTTGCTGCATCACCCTTTCCTCTTCAAGGGAAAACCAATGCAAGTGCTCAAGAGGTAGCAAGAAGGATTTCTGGCGCCGTTGCCGGGGAGGTCTACGCAAAAGTCAACACACCAAGTACCCATCACAAACCCTTATCTCCCGCATTACATTATTTGCCATTTGCCTCTCGTTTTCCTCTCCCCCACTTCACCCTTGCCGTTTTATTCGCCCTCTCTTTTCCGCTCACCTTTCTTCCGCTATGTCGGAATCAAAAAGGGTTGGGAGTTCTCTCCCGAGTTTTAGTACTTTGTACAATCCTTCTATTCTCGCTAAACTCATAAATAAAGATGCTATGGAAAGACCTACCAGAGTTATCAATGAGAATCTTAATAATTTTAATAAAGATGATTCTAGAATCTTTCGTTATTTACTTGATGAATCTTTGAAAGATGCTTGGGATAGACTATTAAGGATGAGGGCTAGCTATGTGTCTCAATACCAAATTGAAATTTACCTAAAAATCTTTTATGTTGCCCTACCTTCTTCTTTTAAGCATGTCCTAGATTCTATATTTGTAGAAGGTTTTCTTGAAGGGGATGCCATAGACACTTATGAAAAGATGAAAACCATATTTGGGCACCCCATGAATGAGAAAGTTGAATCTACATCTCTTTTGCTCTCTTACCAAAATGAATCTATCAAAGAGATGAAGGCTAGCTTAGATACAAATTTCCGTAACGTACTTAATCTTTCTTCTACCATTAATAGCCATGTGCTTTATCAAAATAGAAAGATTAATTCCATAGATAGCAAGTTTCCTCTTTTCTTCCCTAAAACCAAAGATGGAAATACCTAGATCTATCCTTGCTTTTTATGCCTAGCTAGGGGCATTAAATGATAGCGCTTGTCGGGAGGCAACCCAATTTTATTTTTATTCCTTGCTTTTTGCTCCTGTTTAGTAATAAATAATTTATCTAGCCTCTGTTTTGGTTGTGTTTAATTAGTGTTTGTGCCAAGTAGAACCGTTGGGAAGACTTGGGGAAAGTCTTTTTAATCTTGCTGTAAAAAACAGAAACTTTAGCGCTCACGAGAATTGTTGCCATTTTTATTTGGAAAGTGCTATTTAGTTAATTCTTTTTGCAGATGATTAATAGATAAATTCCTATATAAATAGGGCTAGCCACCACCATAGCTAGGGGATGGAGCTGGACAACCACCAGTTCACCAAGCACAAGAACACCTCTCCTCAGGAGGCTGTTCTTCCCCTTGTACTGTTCATCCTCAGCCCAAGAGGCAATCCACCACCACCACACTGGAGTAGGGTATTACAACACAACGGTGGCCCGAACCAGTATAAATCTTGTGTCCCTTGTGTTACGAGTTCGTTGAGTTAGCCTTAGAGATCGCGAAGTGTGTGAGGGCGTGATCGGTGAGGGAGAGATCTTCACGCGCACCCCAGTGTTCGAACCTTAAGGGTTTTGTCGGAACCCGAAATCCGACATTTGGTGCGCCAGGTAGGGCTGCGCCGGAGCCTCCCTCCCGCCAGTCGATTCATCGACGCTCCGCAGTTCCGATGTCCGACGACTCAAGGACCAACGCCGACCGCTGGGCAGCTGGGCCAGCCCGACCGGCGCCGCCTGCCCAGGAAGACCTCAACCCCACGCTCCAGGTGGCGCGAGCGCCACCTGACGCTGTGGGGCACGGGCGGCGCGGCCAGGCACCGTCCACCCTCACCCCACGACAGGCGCGAGCTGCTGCAAGGGCCGCAAGCCACGCCGCGGCGACAGCGCCGCACACCCGGAGTGAGCAGGCAAACATGCGGGCTGCACTCACGGTGGCGCGGGAGCTGTTGAGGTGCCGGCTGATGGAGAGCGGCCGGGATGCACTGCTGGAACGTGTCGTCGAGCTACTGGACGCAGCGGCCACGGGAGCACCGCCCTTCTGCTACCAGTTCACGCCCTAGGCAGCGTCCGGATCCCACGGCGGGCCTCGCCGCGCCCGCGTGCCCCCGAGTGCGCCCGGGGGCCTCGTCGACACCAGCACGATCCACGGCAGACGGCGCCCCATCGCACCCGCACCATCCCACATGGGTGCGGGCACGAGCATTGCCGCACATGACCCCAGCGGGGCGCTACCCCACCATCCTCAGGACTGCGTCATGGGCCGGGCGACATGGAGCGTGGGGCACTTCGGCGAGGCCTTCGGGGCAACGGCCTCGGAGGCCTACGTGCCCGGCATGATAAACTAGGAGTACACGCTGGAAGATGACCCTGGCTCGTTCCTCGAGCCAGGCTAGGAAGAGGAGGCATTAGGAGCTGAGGCCTTCTAGGAGCTGCCTGAGAGCCCCACCAACCACACCGTCGACAACAGCTACAAGGTACCACTAATCTCCCAAGGGCAGGCTTACGCTAACCATGAATCGCAAGTGAACCAGGTCATAGTGCCAGGTGACGGTTCCGGCGCGGTGGTATCTGTCTCACCAGGAGAGGCTCACTAGGGGCTGCGTGGGAGGGGCCAGGAGCAAGGCCCCTCCCCGTGTTGCACGGAGCAAGGCATCGCCCGGAGGTAGGCCCTCGGCCGGGGAGGCACCGGCGAGCCTTCCCCGGCAGAGGACCCGTGGTCGCCGAGGGCGCCGCTAGCATCCCCTCTGCCCTCATTGGTGCCGTCCTGGTCTCCGGTCGTCCCAACGGTGGTAGGGGTGGCGCAAGGTGGGGCCCTCATCTAGCGATATGAAGTAAGGCTCACACCTGTGAAGGTCTCCGCTCGTGACACTCTCATGTAATAATGAGTGGGGCTGTACATGCCCCGGAGTCTCAAGAGTGCCACCCTCGGGCCTCGGGGGCTCCCTCCCACGTCCTAGTGACAGCGCTTAGCTCCGCGCTGGTGAGAAGACATGAAGACTAGACTAGGCACCAGACGTGGCCATTTGCTTTGGATCTCTTTTCTGTAACCCTGCCTTCTGATTTGGCTTTAAGTTGAAGTTGAATTTTCATTGATGCATGCGGGGGGTGCCTTTTCTCGTTCAAGCGATTTCTTGCTATCTGGTTCTTGCCTTATTTCGGAGTTTGCGCCTGTTGCTTCCCCCTCGCGAGCGGGGTTGGGCATGACACACACGTGCCACGCGCATGTCGCGCCATAGTTAGCGCTTGCTTATCACGCGCCCCCCTCGGGCGTGTCGACGAGTTCCTCAGGAGCTTCCCAGAAACTCGCAACCTCACGAGCTGGTTTTGGGCTCGTCCAGGCTAAGGTAAACCGCAACAGCAACCTTGCCCCAGGGTACGTGAGTTCATGAAGACACATATTCAACTCGACCTAACAAGATAGAGGCAGTAGTATATTTACATGAGGGCCTTCCCCTCCAAAAATGCTCTTACAACCTCAAGGGCTGCGCCCGAGCTTCTGTGTGCAGGACAAACAGCTGGGAAACATGGGATCAGTCAGACATGTCGCTCGCCACGTCCCCCGGATCGCCCTCAGACGCGTCGCTGGCATCGCTGCCACCATCGCTGGCATCACCATCACCTCCACCAGCGCCGCCATCACCGTCGTCGACCACGTCGCTCGTGTCTGCCCGACCACCGCCCCATCGTCATTGGAAGTGAAGGCCCTGACCAGCGTGTCCACATTGTCTTCCACCCATTGCGATAGGTCACCCTGGATGGCCTCGGGTACAGGAGCGATGGCGGCGTCAAAATCGAAGTTGGGGTCGGCGTTCTGGAGATGGCTGAAGACGCAGGAGAACGCACGCCCGAGAAGGCCACGGCTCCTCTCTTCAACAAGTTGGCGAGCTCTCTCGGAGCTATTCTCTAGGCGCGTCACCACGTCGGTGAAGAAGCGGAGGTGGTTGGCGTAGTCGTTCGCGTGGGGATGAGGAGCGTTCTCATTGTAGATATTGCTCAGGGCAATGTTGGCCCTGTTCCTGAGGTCCTGGAGCATGGGGGCATGCACGCGCTCCAGCGTCCGACGCTGAAGCACTTCCTCCCCGTTCTGACGCGCGACGGACTCGGCGTCAGCGACCCGTTGCTGAAAAGGGAGCAGCTCGGTGCGGGCGGAGGCCAGTTTGGCCTGCGCCGAGACCAGGGCGGCTGCGGTGGCCTCCTCGCGTCGCTCCACCTCGGTCAACCTGGACTTGAGGGCAGCAGTCCTACCAGCGGCCTCAGCTTCCACGAGCTTCAACTTCAGGTCAAGCCTACCCTCAAGACCCACGCGAGCCTCGGCCACCCGGTGATCGGCCTCCTCCTGGGCCTTGGCCTCGCGCGCGCCAACGTCATCCTCCGCTTGGGAACTTGAGGCTCCCTCGTCTCCAGTCGTTCGAGCTCAAGGCTAAGCTCCACGGCTTCCAGCGCCAGCGCCTCCTCGCGCTTCCGAATCTTTTCCTCTTCGGCGGGCATCCCCCTCAACGACGGAAGGGTGGCTCTGCGCGCCTCCACTTGCTGATCCAAGACGGCGCTCCAGGCTTGGAGCTCCCACGCGCGCTTCTCTGCGGCCTCGCGATGGCGGTCAGCTTCCCGAGCCTCTTCCAGAGCTTGGGAGCAGACCTCACGGGAGGTTGCGAGGGAAGCCTCGGCCTTCGCATTATCGAGATCACACTGGTGGCAGCCGAGCTTGATAGCCACCTTCAGCTTATGCCGCTCCTCCACCAGCCGAAGACCCTCGGCCACGAGATGCGTGTCCACATCCACGAGCTCTTCACCAAGCCGGTTCATCGCGCCCATCGCCTCCTGAAAGAGCTCGTGGCGGACGACGCTCCTTTCTTGCGCCGACTCGAGCATGCTGCTGACTCCGTCCTGCGCCGCGAGGGTCGCGGGTGGGGCCCGAAGCGCCTCGCTCCCTTTTAGCAGGGGGCTGGGGGCTGGCACCCACCCAGTTGCAGGCCAGGCCTCGTGAGGAGCCCGAACGAGTGAAGGCCCACTGCTTGAAGAGGAGCCCAAGACCGAAGCCATCCAGCCACCGTCCATGACCAGGGGAGGAACCCTTGGCACGCTTGCTGTATTCCAAGCAAGGCCGCAAAGGAGAGATGCGAAGGCACGAGCTCAAGACGCCTTGTCAACGGGCTGGCTTCCCCGATTGACTCCACACCATGAGCAGTGCGCGCGATTGCAGCGCTCGAGTCTAGTGGGAGAAACGAGGCGAGAGGAGGCTGCTTCTTAGGAGATCCTGCAGCCTTGGCGGAAGGGATCCTGAAGAGATATCGTCAGGCAGGGAAGCAGCACGCGGAGAATCACCAAGATAAGGTACTTACTCGTCAACGGCGATGTACTTTCTCCGTTTTAACGGCCCGAAGGTGCCGCTGCTTGGGGACCCCTTCCTCTTGCGGAGCTCTTCGAAGTCCACACAGAGCCGACCAAAGCGCTCGACATGGCGGCTAACACGAGGTGCAACTGGAGAAGCGCTCGAAGGGGCAACCTCAGGAGCGCCAAGCTGAGGGGAGGCATCAGGCTCTGCCTCACAGCGACCTGCCGAGGCCTCAGGAGCCCCGGCCTCGGGAGACGTGGGCTGCGTTGCCCCCTCAACTGCCGCCCCAGGGCAAGAGTCATGAGTTCCCAAGGACGACGCCTCGGGAGCCCTGGGCGGCATCAGCATCTCGGCACGTTCGCCATCGGCCCCCAGCGGTGCTCGCCCCCTGCATCCACACTTGAGGCAAGCTCGACGCCAGCGGTAGGAAGAGGAACCACGATGATGGGGTTCTCACGGGGCCCCACGAGGCCGACTGGACGGAGCCCACACTCATCAAAGGAGGGCATCTGCTCCGCAAATGTCGCCTTGTTAAAGTAGTGGTACAGAAGGCAACTCTTCCTTGGCATGTCGTCTGGCAACGTGACACCCATCAGGACCTCGAGCACCGTTCGCCGCGCCCCAAGGGGGAGCCCGGACTCCTGAAGTCTCATGCGGTCCTTGCTGTTGAGCAAGGCCCACATCGGTCGAGAGTGGTGCTGAAGCGGAGCGATTCGGCACCGGACGAACGCCTTCACCACCATAGGCGCAGTCACATCAAGGTCCTTGAGCCTCTTCAGCCTGAGCCAGACGGGGGCAAGGCATGAATCGGTGAGCCTTTGGTGGCACCAACCGGAGTTGGGAATTGCGGGCGCTGGCGGAGAAGAGAGTAGGGGGCTGAGCACTCCGACATCAACAAATACCCACCGTGTCTGAAATCCGCTCGTGGATGGTGGGAGCTCGAAGTCAATCCCGCGCCGGCCGTCGCCGCCACGGCCTGAAAGATCAGGCATCCTTAGGTCTGTCGGGGATCTATCAGGTGCAACGAGAAGAAGTGACGGAGAAGGGCCACGGAAGGAGCAGTGCCTACCATGGCCTCACAAACAAAGGCGAAGACGGCGAGAAGGCTCATGGATTGAGGATCAAGGTGCAGCATGTGGATCTGATAATGCGCAAGCACAACGTTGAAGAAGGTGAAGAAAGGAGGAACCAAGCCAGCCCAAAGGGTGTCGATAAAGAATGGGACCTCGGTGGCTGTCCGGTCGACACGAGCATGAGATGCAGGACAGGCCACCGTCCTTCCCCACTCATTGAAGCTGGAGGCAAGCATGGGACGCACCTTGTCCATGGCTTCTTGGTTGAGCACCAGCGACCTGTGAGCGGCAGGCTCAGCGGCCGGGCGTAGCTCGGCGGAAGACAGGGGACTCTTCCCTTTCTCTGACTAGTCAGGTGCCATGGCGATGGGAGGACTGAGCTCAGATCGGATCAGGGGGAGAGGCTAAGCTACGAGGAAGTGGAAGAATTGGAGAATGCGTGGCAACAACGGGAGGGAAACCGTGTAGACCGCGGTGGCCGCCTAGCCAGGCGGGTATCAAGGCAGCGTGGGGAAGCGGAGACGCCCACCTCCAATCAACCGCCACACGTCGACCAAGGTCACAGGCTACTGGGGCCCGCGGCGCTCCGCACTTGCCCTTTGGCTTCGCCTCGAAGCCAAGCCCAAGCGTGCCTTGGGCCCGGGGGCTACTGTCGGCGTTCTGGGAACGAGGGTCCCCAGACTTGCCTACCCGCGGCCCATGCCGTGGCTCTGCGAGCGGGCCTGTACGTCCCATCTTCACCAACAAGCATTCAAGACCCTCGCGAGGGACCAAGCCTCGCAAGGCGGACGACACAAGACCTCCTCAGGAGCGGCCTCACCAGGCTGGCTCGCGAGGGGCGGAGAGATCAAGGCAAGACAAACTTCGCAAGGTTCCAATGACGTGAGCCATGACGACCAAAGCCAGGCGGGCGCCAGCGCGCACAGTGTCCTTGTTTTCTCTTTGGTGCTAAGGAGGCAAGCGCAGACGAAGAGTATCGAGGCGTCAAGCAAAGATTTCCATATCGGTGCAACGAGACCAAGACCAGCAGGACGGCAGGACGGAGGTCACCATGGAGCCTAAGACAACGTCACCACTAGAGCCTTTGGTAGGCGAAGACTACTTTTGTCAGGATAAGCTATACTAGTTGTCCCCTTTCAAATTGGCCGTTGTTGGCTCCGTTCTCGCTCAATATTGGGGAGAGGACCAGGGCCTCTATAAATAGGGCTAGCCACCACCATAGCTAGGGGATGGAGCTGGAAAACCACCAGTTCACCAAGCACAAGAACACCTCTCCTCAGGAGGCTGTTCTTCCCCTTGTACTGTTCATCCTCAGCCCAAGAGGCAATCCACCACCACCACACTGGAGTAGGGTATTACAACACAACGGTGGCCCAAACTAGTATAAATCTTGTGTCCCTTGTGTTGCGAGTTCGTCGAGTTAGCCTTAGAGATCGCGAAGTGTGTGAGGGCGTGATCGGTGAGGGAGAGATCTTCGCGCGCACCCCAGTGTTCGAACCTTAAGGATTTTGCCGGAACCCGAAATCCGACAATGTCTAAAATGTTGTTTTCATTAATTTGCATATTTGTCATGCTAAAATGCTTTAATTCCTAACTAAATAACCATAGCTTCATTTTAAATAAACTTTATATGTAAATGGGGTAGAAAAATGCCTAGTTTAACATGGTGCACTCATCTTGCCTGTTTAACAACTCTAAAATATTGTTTAGGGCAGAACAGTACCAAATCCATAAATTGCATATGAGGATCTTCCGGAATTGTTGTTTGTTGTTTCCGACCTCATTTAAACTTGCCTAAATAACTAGTTTACTTATGCTTCACCTCTTGCCATGTTTAACAACATTTAATATTGTTGGGTACATAAACGGGAGAGAACTAAATAAATAAATGTGGTGTTTCTTTAATACGCAACTCGTTGCATATTGAGCTCCACTTAACTTGTAGTTTTGTTTGTGCACTTTGCCATGCCATGTTTCTTTAACCCGGACAAGCATCATACTTGGTTGTGCATCATGCCATGCTTATGTGATGGTTGTTTACTATGTTGTTTGCTTCTTTCCGGGTTGCTTTTCTCGTTAGCTTCAGTTTCGTTCCGGAGTTGTGAGGATTCGTTCGACTACGTCCGTTTGTCTTCTTCATGGACTCGTTCTTCTTCCTTGAGGGATTGCAGGCAAGATGACCATACCCTCAATATCACTTCTATCTTTGCTTTGCTAGTTGTTCGTTCTAGCGCTATGTCATGCTACCTACCATTTGTTTATCATGCCTCCCAGATTGCCATGTTAAGCCTCTAACCCACCTTCCTAGCAAACCGTTGATTGGCTAAGTTTCCGCTTTTGCTCAGCCTCTCTTATAGCGTTGCTAGTTGCAGGTGAAGTTGAAGTTTGTTCCATGTTGGAACATGGATATGTTGGGATATCACAATATCTCATATTTAATTTTAATGCATCTATATACTTGGTAAAGGGTGGAAGGCTCGGCCTTATGCCTGGTGTTTTGTTCCACTCTTGTCTCCTTAGTTTCCGTCATACCGGTGTTATGTTCATTGATTTTGCGTTCCTTACACGGTTGGGTGTTATGGGAACCCCTTGACAGTTCGCCTTGAATAAAACTCCTCCAGCAAGGCCCAACATTGGTTTTACATTTTCCTAACAACCTATTACCCTTCCCTTGGGTTGGCCAACCCGAGGGTCATCTTTATTTTAGCCCCTCGGGCCAGTGCTTCTCTAAGTGTTGGTCCGAACCGAGTAGCCTGTGGGGCCACCTAGGGGCAACTTGAGGGCTGGTTTTTCTCGTAGCTTGACCTATCCGGTGTGCCCTGAGAACGAGATACATGCGACTCCTATCGGGATTGTCGGCACATCGGGCGGCTTTGCTGGTCTTGTTTTACCATTGTTGAAATGTCTTGTAACCGGGATTCTGAGACTGATCGGGTCTTTCCTGGAGAAAGAATATCCTTTGTTGACCGCGAGAGCTTGCTGGAGCTCCTCCTCATTACCTTATCCTACCCATAAGCTTAAATAGTCTTGATCTCACGGGTGTGAGATTGCTGAGTCCTCGTGACTCACAGATACTTCCAAACAGTTGCAGGTGCCGATGACACCAGTGCGGGTGACGCAACCGAGCTCAAGTGGGAGCTCGATGAAGATCTTGGTCGTTGTTTTGTGTCTTTTTCGGATGATCAGTAGTGGTGCCCAGTTGGGACGATCGGGGATCTAGCATTTGGGGTTGACTTCTTTTATTTTGGTTCCGTAGTCGGACCTTGATTGTACTCTAGATGATGTATGTTTAACTTGTTATTTGTGTAAAGTGGCGATTGTAAGCCAACTCTTTATCCCTTTCTTATTCAGTACATGGGATTGTGTGAATATTACCCCTCTTGCGACAAAACCACCATCCAGTTATGCCTCTATGTCGTGCCTCGACATGTGGGAGATATAGCCGCATCGTGGGTGTTACAAGTTGGTAATCAGAGCCATCCCCGACTTAGGAGCCCCCTGCTTGATCGAATTGCGGACGTTGTTGAGTCTAGAACAAAATGTTTTGAGTCTTAGGATTATATATATCGGAGAGTAGGATTCTTTTACTCCTCGGTCCCTTAGTCGCTCTGGTGAGGCCTCCTGACGTAGAAATTTTGACTTTTCTCTCCTCAAGTTTCAGAAAAAAAATTAGGATCACGCGGGTATCTTGGAATCGTTCCGATATTCTTTTGATGAGAACATTGTTCTTGGTGCCTCCTGACATTTAGGGGTTGTGGCAGTGTCCGGGGGAGTTGAGCTCCGAGGTGTTTTCGTCACAATTTTATCGTTGCAGTTCTGGAATGCCTGAGTTCGCCGACATCAAAAATCTTTTTGTGCAGTTGTTGGTGAGATAACCTTGACGCCACCCAGTACTGGGGCGGGAGTTCGGGAGTATTGACATAACCCATATAACGGATGCTTTTCGAAGGTTGAGGTACATGATTTCCAAAGGTTTCTTGGTTATGTGTTGACAAATGGATACAGCTGGATGCAGGGATTGTTAGTTTGGGTGAGATATTATGCTTCCCCTGTATCCTCAACACCAGATTGCATAACCAGAAAGTTTCGGGAGTTTACAGGTGGGAATTCAAGTAGCTCCTAGAATATCTTTCCGACAGATGCATGATATGGGATTTGGTAAATCTCTATCATATGTTTGTTTCCGGCTTATTTTCCAAGCCAATCCTTTGTTTTGTTTTGAGTTGTGGTATTCGAGTTGCTTCAATGTCAAGTGTTGAATCCATACCTTTTCCTAAATGGTGTTCTCATATTTCTATGGGAGTGCTAATCCTTTTCGATCATCGAAATGCTCATGCCAATTCTTTTTCAACCGGCGTGTTTCTCTTCAAGTGGAATCCAATCATTTCAACATTTGCGAGATCAATTCTAAGTTTTCTCAATGTTGTTCGTTTCATCCGTTCCCAAGTTGCCTTTGTTTTCCTGCCTCCCACCCTTTTCTTCAAGGACTCATATTTCTTAATCAAGTAACCTTTTTATTGATGGGAAGTCTCCATTCTTTTCTTTCAATGTTCTTATCCGGTGATTCTCGGGAAGATACCAAGGAAGCTTCAAGTTCATCATTCTTCATTCTTTTTCTTCTCCGGTGGATTCAACTCAAGCTTTCAGTGTTGATCATACCATTTCCTCCTTTTCCAAATGCTTTCTCATGCCGGTGCACCCCCTAATCGTTCACCTCTCCCTATTCATTTGTTCTAGAATATTGAAGATGTCTTAGAATATTCGCATTTTCATTGTTAATCCGTTCAAGCTATCTCGAGGTCATTATATCATTCAAGTCATTTAATTCAACTGGCACAATCTCTCTTTTAAATCGTTCAACGGTGTATCTTTTGAGTGGGCCCTAACCCATAGGTCTTTTCCCAGGATTTTACCTGACTCTTCTAATTTTTCCGGAGTTACTCTTAAATTCTTTTCCAAGTTTGACGTAAGAATGGATTGTCATCAGTCATATGTCTTTCTTCAAGATCTTTCAAATTCTTTTCATCGTTGGCTCAACCTTTCTATTCTTCATTCTGGAGTGCCTCAATAATTCATGGTGGTCTTTCTCATCGTCATTCTCTCCATTTGAAGACTGAAGAAGAGTTTTTCCTCCAAATCTTATCCGTTCTCTCAAAGATGCGTAGTTCAAGCTTGCTGCCATCCTCTCATAATTGTTTTCTATTCTGAGAATTCAATTCACCCATCCGGAGAATTCAGGAGTCTTTTCAGTTTGATTCTCCGGAGCCCATCATCTCAGAATTATTCATTCTAGCTTTCAGCTCTCATTCTCCAAATCTTACCAGTGCGTCATTCAAGTATTCTCTAATCAGCTCGTGATCTCTTCGTTCTCTTGTATCAAATTCCCTCAAGTATCAACGTCGTTTTCTAATTACTCCCGGTGATTCGTTCACTTTTCTTCAATCATTTTCAATTCGTATGGTGGTTCGTTCAAGAATTCTCTTCCTTCATTGTCGTATCAATTCATTCGTTGTTTCCAGATCCCACTAGTGGATCCACCAAGACCTTCTCAAGTTTGGCTATATCTCTTTAATCTTTTCAAGAAGAATAAGTAGTATGCCAAATCCGTTGCTTGTCATCAATTTAATTAGTGAAGGATATGCATAACGTAATTCTTGTTATTGTTTCATCCAAGTGATCTAGTTTCTTCTTTCCAGAGTTCTTCATCATGTCGCATTTCTTGATTCAAGACGCTTCATATTTTCTTTCCCGGAGTTCCAAGATCTCTCAATTATATCACCATGAAGATTCGTGTAAATCATTGCAAGGATTCACCTTGTGTTTTCAACCTCTCTTTCTTTATATCATCCTTTTATTACTGGAGTTCTTCATGGAGGCTCTACATGATGGTTCATCAAGGATTTAATTTCTTCTTGAAGTGTTCATCGAGATTATTTTCAGAGGAGCTCAAGTATTCTTCATCTTGCATTTCGAAGTGAAATTCTTTCTACCTTATCTTTTGAGATGGCGTTATGTCATTTTTTTTGACAATTTCTTTGTGTTTCATGATTCACAAGTTCAGGAATGACATATTTTAAACCCATCATTTTCAATTCGTTCATGATAGCCTTTGCAACTCGTCAATCTCTTCATTTGAATTATCTTGGGTTATATTTCACCTAAAGCCTTCCCTAAGGATTGTTGCTATCTATGGTGCTCATAAATGACCCAAGTTCTTCATTTATCCTCCCGGTGAAATAAGTTTCTCGTCTCCTTGTTGATATCAATCCAATCTATTGTTTCCGTTAGTGACAGAATTTCACCTCATAGTTTTGGGATGTTTTCCATAAGCCCACTACAAGCTTATTCGTTTCATTGTTGGTTTTCCAACAACTCCGTTTGACCCTTCTCCTAAAGATGCTTTTTAAAGCTCATTTGAGGTAGAAGATGTTGTTTTCTCCTCCGTTCTTTTGATTCCATTCTTACATTTATTCCGGAGGCATTGTGATGTTGCTCTATTCGACCCATCATCTTGTTTTGTCAAGATCATGTTCAATTCCTTCCATTTACCGTCGGAGTGCTGTCCAAATTATATCATTCTTATTCCTTCTCTATCTTGTTTTAACCAGAGTCTTGTGTCTATCATTCCTCTTCTAACCGGAGTCTCATCCAAGTGCTTTCATTTTGCCAATTTTATATTATATGCCTTCCATTTCCAATCAGAGTGTTGTTGTAATTGAAATTTATCGTTCCTTGTACATCTCGTTTCATCTGGAGTGCTTGCATGTACTTCCTGTCCATTGCAACCCTTTTCTTATGTCTTTCAACCTACAAGGCTCTAGTAAGGTTCCTTGTTCCTCTTTTCTAACGGAGTGTTTTCAACTTTGTTCATATTCGTTGTATTCTTTCTTCCAATGTTCAACCTCGCAAGGTTCTTTGGTTTCACTCATTTGTCAAAGAAGCAACTTAGTTTTACCTCTTCTCTTCCTCTTCCGTTTCTCTCCGGTGCCATCCTTAGATCTCGGGACGAGATCCTCTTGTAGTGGTGGAGTGTTGTAACGCCCTGAGTCCGATGTGCCAGGTGTCTTCCAGTTATTCGCCGATGTTGCCATGTCAATTGCTTGCGTGTTGCATCTTGTCATGTCATCATGTGCATTGCATCATCATGTTTTCAGAACTTGCATCCGTACGATTTCCCCCAGTTCCGTCCGTTGTCCGTTCTGAGCCCAGACACACTTGCATGCACCCTGCGCCGGCCGGAGATCCTCCATCTGTCCCCGCCGCCGACGACCAGCGAGCCGTAGCCAGGCCGCCCTGGATCTCCACGTCCGGGCTACCCCACGACCCCTCGTCGCCGGGAATGGGCTTCCCTAGCCCGGATCCATCCTGCAACCGCCTCCCCACCGTCTTCGCCCCCGGATCCGGTGCGACCCAGGACGGATCGAGCTCAGCCACCGCCACTGTGTCCGCGTCGGTGGAGACGACGACGACCACGTCGACCCTCCGAGTGGGCCCTGCGCATGGGCCGTAGCCACGCCCACCGGCCCAGCTGCACGAACCTCGGCCTACTTCCTCTTCTGGGCCAAGACCCGCTAGGTGAGCCTCCAGCGCCCACGCTCCCATCGGGCCTGCCAGTTTTGGCCTGTGATGTTTTTTCCTGCCAGGACGAATTTTTCGAATTATCCAGAGAGCGCCTATTTTGCAGAAAACCTCCTAGTCATCATGCATATTAAAACTCATTCATCTGTGCATCATATGTAAAAACATTATATATGCAAAATGCTTAGAATTTCATCTAGTTTCATAATATGCCACTTATATCCATGTTTAAAAATGTTTAAAATGTTTCTTGCATTAGTTTTCATATTTGTCATGCTAAAATGCTTTAATTCCTAACTAAATAACCATAGCTCCATTTTAAATAAACTTTATGTGTAAATGGGGTAGAAAAATGCCTAGTTTAACTCGGTGCACTCATCTTGCATGTTTAACAACTCTAAAATATGGTTTAGGGCATAACAATACCAAATCCATAAATTGCATATGAGGATTTTCCGGAATTGTTGTTTGTTATTTCCGGCCTCATCTAAACTTGCCTAAATAGTTAGTTTACTTATGCTTCACCTCTTGCCATGTTTAACAACATTTAATATTGTTGGGTACATAAACGGGAGAGAACTAAACAAATAAATGTGGTGTTTCTTCAATATGCAACTCGTTGCAAATTGAGCTCCACTTAACTTGTAGTTTTGTTTGTGCACTTTGCCATGCCATGTTTCTTTAAACCGTACATGCATCATACTTGGTTGTGCATCATGCCATGCTTATGTGATGGTTGTTTACTATGTTGTTTGCTTCTTTCCGGGTTGCTTCTCTCGTTAGCTTCAGTTTCTTCCGGAGTTGTGAGGATTCGTTCGACTACGTCCGTTTATCTTCTTCATGGACTCGTTCTTCTTCCTTGAGGGATTGCAGGCAAGATGACCATACCCTCAATATCACTTCTATCTTTGCTTTGCTAGTTGTTCGTTCTAGCGCTATGTCATGCTACCTACCATTTGTTTATCATGCCTCCCAGATTGCCATGTTAAGCCTCTAACCCACCTTCCTAGCAAACCGTTGATTGGCTAAGTTTCCGCTTTTGCTCAGCCTCTCTTATAGCGTTGCTAGTTGCAGGTGAAGTTGAAGTTTGTTCCATGTTGGAACATGGATATGTTGGGATATCACAATATCTCATATTTAATTTTAATGCATCTATATACTTGGTAAAGGGTGGAAGGCTCGGCCTTATGCCTGGTGTTTTGTTCCACTCTTTCCGACTTAGTTTCCGTAATACCGATGTTATGTTCCTTGATTTTGCGTTCCTTACGCGGTTGGGTGTTATGGGAACCCCTTGACAGTTCGCCTTGAATAAAACTCCTCCAGGAAGGCCCAACCTTGGTTTTACATTTGCCTAACAACCTATTACCCTTCCCTTGGGTCGGCCAACCCGAGGGCCATCTTTATTTTAACCCCCCCGGGCCAGTGCTTCTCTAAGTGTTGGTTCGAACCGGGAAGCCTGCGGGGCCACCTCGGGGCAACTTGAGGGCTGGTTTTACTCGTAGCTTGACCTATCCGGTGTGCCCTGAGAATGAGATACGTGCGACTCCTATCGGGATTGTCGGCACATCGGGCGGCTTTGCTGGTCTTGTTTTACCATTGTCGAAATGTCTTGTAACCGGGATTCCGAGGCTGATTGGGTCTTTCCGGGAGAAGGAATATCCTTCGTGACCGTGAGAGCTTGTGATGGGCTAAGTTGGGACACCCCTGCAGGGTTTAAACTTTCGAGAGCCGTGCCCACAGTTATGTGGCAGATGGGAATTTGTTAATGTCCGGTTGTAGAGAACTTGACACTTGAATTAATTAAAATGCATCAATCGCGTGTGTAGCCGTGATGGTCTCTTTTCGGCGGAGTCCGGGAAGTGAACACGGTTCTTGTGTTATGGTTGTGCGTAAGTAGTTTCAGGATCACTTATAGCTTTTCGACCGTTGCGTTGCTTCTCTTCTCGCTCTTATTTGCGTATGTTAGCCACCATATTTGCTTAGCGCTTGCTGCAGCTCCACCTCATTACCTTATCCTACCCACAAGCTTAAATAGTCTTGATCTCGCGGGTGTGAGATTGCTGAGTCCTCATGACTTACAGATACTTCCAAACAATTGCAGGTACCGATGATACAAGTGCAGGTGATGCAACCGAGCTCAAGTGGGAGCTCGATGAAGATCTTGGTCGTTGTTTTGTGCCTTTTCCGGATGATCAGTAGTGGTGCCCAGTTGGGACGATCGGGGATCTAGCATTTGGGGTTGTCTTCTTTTATTTTGGTTCCGTCGTCGGACCTTGATTGTACTCTGGATGACGTATGTTTAACTTGTTATTTGTGTGAAGTGGCGATTGTAAGACAACTCTTTATCCCTTTCTTATTCAGTACATGGGATTGTGTGAAGATTACCCCTCTTGCGAAAAAACCACCATGCGGTTATGCCTCTAAGTCGTGCCTCGACACATGGGAGATATAGCCGCATCGTGGGTGTTACATATTCATAGTCTAGTTTCCAAACCAGATAATTACAGATAACTTATGTGTTGTGTATAGTAGCACACCGAACCATAGCATGTCAAAAAGAGTTCTAACTTATATGTTGTGATGATATAACAGCATACCTAGCTAACAGCACCATCTTACTAACTTATATGCTGTGATATATCAGCATACCTAGCTAACAACATCATATCTCTAACTTATATGTTGTGATATAATAGCATACCTAAGCAGCACCATCTGCAGTCCCACCATTCTTCACTCCTTGAGCAGCTTCAGGCGCTCGGAGCGGCGCACCTCCACAACAACTGCCCTCTTCACTGCTGCTCTCTTCTTCTTCTTCACCTCCTGAACTACTGGTGCCACACCCTCCTCCTCAACCTCCTGCTTGATGATGAATGATTCAGGTAGATCTGGCAGGTCGTCCACCTCAATGGGAAGGTTGAGGCCACCCTCCATGGCGGCTCTGACCATCGCAACGAGTTGCACCTCCAGCTCATCGTCTGAGAGCACGACGACCTCTGGCACCTCCTCATTAGATGACTCATCGTCTGACAGCACGACAACCTCCGGCACCTCCTCGTCAGATGACTCATCATCGGAGTCGTCTTCTGGCCCGAGGAGAACAGATGGACCTTGGCGGTCCCAGTAGGTGGCGTTGACGGGCGCCGGCAGGGCAAGCACGACGTCGATGACGTGCTCGGTCCTGGACGCAACACGCTCTTCATCCGGCTCGGCCGGAGCCACGGTGGATGAGCGGTACATCCACCAGCGGGCGCGCTGGCTGGGGTCGGGGGAGCGCTGAGCCTCGCGCATTGCCCAGAGGAGGATGCTCGCCGAAGGAACATCGAAGCCACCGGGGAAGGCACGATGCTTCTCAGCATCCGTCATCACCTTGACGAGACCACACGCATGGATCCTCATCATCCGAACACTTGGGAACCACCGCACTATCTCCCTATATTGTGCGCTAATCTCTTGGTTGTCGCTGGCCAGCTCTTCGACGACTTTCTGCCATCCGAGACTCTGGTCCATGGCGGCAGCGGTGGCGTGGTCATTGAGACGGGTTTCTTGGGTGGTTGGCAGAGCGAGTGGGGGAGGAGTGGGGTGTGTGAGTGGTGACTGGAGAGGGAGAATGGCAAATCGGCACATCTTAAAGTAGAGGAAACCAAAACGACTACGCTATGGCACCCTCGGCCATCAGATAGAGGCCGTAACGCACGCTTAACTGCAGGACCAAAAAAATAATGATATGTACATACGAAGGTGCTAGTAGAACAAATAACTACCTCTATCCCACTGGCATTGCATGCAGCCTTATAAACCCCAGGTCCTGGGTTCGAGCCCCAGGCCAAATTTTTTGTTTTCAATTTTTTAACTACATCATTGTGCACAGTCAGTTAGCTAGCTCATTGTGCACATTTAGATAAGTAGAAGAATATTTTTTGTTTTCAATTTATTTGAACTACATCATTGTGCACATTTAGTTAACTACAACAGCATGCATTAAAATTCAGTTAACTAGATCATTGAGCACATTCAGTTAACTAGAACAGCAGGCATTAACTAGCTCATTGAGCTCATAGTGCTAGTTTAGTTAAGTTACAAAAAGGGCAATGATTGCCACTGTTTTGCTACCAAAAAAGACAATGCTTGCCACTAGATGCCACTGTTTGGCATACATAATAGGCTTGTCATTAAGTTACATCATTCTAGGCCTTTACAAAATAAGTCACTTGCAACAGCCAACTAATCAGGGAGCAGGTGCATTGAGATCTTTAGCAAGTGCATTGAGATCAAGTATTTGGCTAATCCTGTCATCTCCAAACAACAGCCACCATGCCCTCTGAAGGAAATATGCCCTAGAGGCAATAATAAAGTTATTATTTATTTCCTTATTTCATGATAAATGTTTATTATTCATGCTAGAATTGTATTAACCGGAAACATAATACATGTGTGAATACATAGAGAAACATAGTGTCACTAGTATGCCTCTACTTGACTAGCTCATTGATCAAAGATGGTTAAGTTTCCTAGCCATAGACATGAGTGATAACCCACAAGTATAGGGGATCGCAACAGTTTTCGAGGGTAGAGTATTCAACCCAAATTTATTGATTCGACACAAGGGGAGCCAAAGAATATTCTCAAGTATTAGCAGCTGAGTTGTCAATTCAGCCACACCTGGAAACTTAATATCTGGAGCAAAGTGTTTAGTAGCAAAGTAATATGATAGTGGTGATAACAGTAGCAAAAGGTAACAGTAGTAAAAGCAATGTTTTTGGTATTTTGTAGTGAAGATAGCAATAGCAACGGAAAGTAAATAAGTGAAGCACAATATATGGAAAGCTCGTAGGCAATGGATTGGTGATGGAGAATTATGCCGGATGCGGTTCATCATGTAACATTCATAACCTAGGGTGACACAGAACTAGCTCCAGTTCATCAATGTAATGTAGGCATGTATTCCGAATATAGTCATACGTGCTTATGGAAAAGAACTTGCATGGTATCTTTTGTCCTACCCTCCCGTGGCAGCGGGGTCCTATTGGAAACTAAGGGATATTAAGGCCTTCTTTTAATAGAGTACCGGACCAAAGCATTAACACATAGTGAATACATGAACTCCTCAAACTACGGTCATCACCGGTAAGTATCTTGATTATTGTCACTTCGGGGTTAATGGATCATAGCACATAATAGGTGATTATATACTTGCAAGACAGGATCAAGAACTATCATATATTGATGAAAACATAATAGGTTCAGAGCTGAAATCATGGCACTCGGGGCCTAGTGACAAGCATTAAGCATGGCAAAGTCATAGCAACATCAATCTCAGAACATAGTGGATACTACGGATCAAACCCTAACAAAACTAACTCGATTACATGATAAATCTCATCCAACCCATCACCGTCCAGCAAGCCTATGATGGAATTACTCACGCATGGCGATGAGCATCATGAAATTGGTGATGGAGGAAGGTTGATGATGACGATGGCGACGGATTCCCCTCTCCGGAGCCCCGAACGGACTCCAGATCAGCCCTCCCGAGAGAGTTTAGGGCTTGGCGGCGGCTCTGTATCGTAAAACGTGATGAATCCTTTCTTCTTTGTTTTTTCTCCTCGAAAGTGAATATATGGAGTCCAGATTGAGATCGGTGGAGCGTCAGGGGGGCCCACAAGGCAGGGGGCCGCGCCCAGGGGGGCAGGGTGCGCCCCCACCCTCGTGGGCAGGTGGAGGCCCCCTTGACATGGATCTTCCTTCCATTATTTATTATATATTCCAAAATAATGCTCCATTGATTTTCATGTCATTCCGAGAACTTTTATTTCTACACAAAAATAACACCATGGCAATTCTGCTGAAAATAGCGCCAGTCCGGGTGAGTCCATTCAAATCATGCAAGTTAGAGTCCAAAACAAGGGAAAAAGTGTTTGGAAAAGTAGATAGGACGGAGACGTATCAACTCCCCCAAGCTTAAACCTTTGCTTGTCCTCAAGCAATTCAGTTGATAAAATGAAAGTGATAAAGAAAAACTTTTACAAACTCTGTTTGCTCTTGTTGTTGTAAATATGTAAAGCCAGCATTCAAGTTTTCAGCAAAGATTATGAACTAACCATATTCACAATAACATTTAGGTCTCATGTTTACTCATATCAATGGCATAATCAACTAGCGAGCAATAATAATAAATCTCGGATGACAACACTTTCTCAAAACAATCATGATATGATATAACAAGATGGTATCTCGCTAGCCCTTTCTGAGACCGCAAAACATAAATGCAGAGCACTTTTAAAGATCAAGGACTGACTAGACATTGTAATTCATGGTAAAAGAGATCCAATCAAGTCATACTCAATGTAAACTAATAGTAATGGATGCAAATGATAGCGGTGCTCTCCAACTGGTGCTTTTTAATAAGAGGATGATGACTCAACATAAAAGTAAATAGATAGGCCCTTCACAGAGGGAAGCAGGGATTTGTAGAGGTGCCAGAGCTCGGTTTTGAAATAGATATGAATAATATTTTGGGCGGTATACTTTCATTGTCAACATAACAACCAAGATATGGTGATATCTTCCATGCTACACACATTATAGGCGGTTCCCAAACAGAATGGTAAAGTTTATACTCCCCCTCCACCAACAAGCTTCAATCCATGTCTTGCTCGAAACAACGAGTGCCTCCAACTAACAAGAGTCCCGGAGGAGTTTTGTTTGCAATTATTTTGATTTGATTTGCATAAAGCATGGGACTGGGCACCCCGGTGACCAGCCATTTTCTCGTGAGTGAGGAGTGGAGTCCACTCCTCTTGAGAATAACCCGCCTAACATGGAAGATACAGACAGCCCTAGTTGATACATGAGCTATTCGAGCATACAAAACAGAATGTTTATTTGAAGGTTTAGAGTTTGGCACATACAAATTTACTTGGAACGGAAGGTAGATACGGTATATAGGTAGGTATGGTGGACTCATATGGAATAACTTTGGGGTTTATGTAATTGGATGCACAAGCAGTATTCCCGCTTAGTACAGGTGAAGGCTAGCAAAAGACTGGGAAGCGACCAGCTAGAGAGCGACAACAGTCATGAACATGCATTAAAATTAATCAACATCTAATGCAAGCATGAGTAGGATATAATGCACCATGAACATAAATATCATAGAGGCTATGTCGATTTTGTTTCAACTACATGCGTGAACATGTGCCAAGTCAAGCCACTCGAATCGTTCAAAAGAGGATACCACCCTATCATACCACATCACAACTATTTTAATAGCATGTTGGCATGCAAGGTAAACCATTATATGCTCCTAGCTAATTAAGCATGGCATAAGCAACTACAATCTCTAATTGTCATCGCAAACATGTTTATTCATAATAGGCTGAATCAGGAACGATGAACTAATCATATTTAAAAAAACAAGAGAGGTCAAGTTCATACCAGCTTTTCTCATCTCAATAAGTTCAACATATAATCATCATTATTGCCTTTCACTTGCACGACCGAATAGTGTGAATAATAATAGTGCACGTGCATTGGACTAAGCTGGAATCTGCAAGCATTCAATTCAAGAGAGAAGACAAGGTAATATGGGCACTTTTTTAGATCAACAATAATGCATATAAGAGCCTCTTTAACATTTTCATTATGGTCTTCTCCTATCGACCCCCAAAGGAAAGAAAAGAAATAAAACTATTTACATGGGAAAGCTCCCAACAAGCAAAAGAAGAACGAGAAATCTTTTTGGGTTTTCTTTTTAATTACTACTACAAGCATGGAAAGTAAACTAATTAAAAGTTACAACTAATTTTTTTTGTTTTTCTTAAGGTTTATTAAACACACAAGAAGAAAGCATAAAAAAAGGAAAATAAACAAGCATGGATGATACAATGAAAAAGTATGAGCACCGACAACTAGCAATGAGTGTGTGACATGAATGTAATGTCAGTGAGAAATACGTACTCCCCCAAGCTTAGGCCAAAAGCCTAAGCTGGTCTATGGCCATGGCTGGCCTGGCGGATATCCAAAGTAATAGTTGGGGTCGTACTGTGAAGAAGCCTCGGATTGCCACTGGTTGGCAATCACCTCTGGATCCCACTGATAATCAGACTGTCGTGGAGGATCAAATTGTGGTTTCGGCTCCGGCTCTGTAGCTGATGCAGGGTTCTGGTAGGCGTGAATGGCCTCCAAAAAGGTACTTGCCTGCAGATAAATCAAACAAGGAAGGAGCAGGCAAGGTAATAGTCTCCGGATGATTTTTTTACCAAATATTAATTTGTAATTAAGCTCCTTTTCCCTATTATTAAAAATAAAATCATGTGCTACCATACCCTTATAATCTAAATAAACAGGAGGCAACAATTTTTCTTCTTTCTCATAATGCCTAATAGGTATGTTAAAATGTGCAGCGAGGCGCGAGGCGAAGATGCCTCCAAGGACGGGGCCCTTAGTGCGGTTAAGATTTAACCGCTTTGCAATAATAGCGCCCATACTGAATGTGTCATCACGAAATAAGGCATGGCACAAAATAACAATATCAGGGGCACTCAGGTTTCCACAGTTTTCGCGCCCAATTAAGCATCTACTAGCAAATATAGCAAAGTAACGTAGAACAGGAAAGTGTATGCTAGTAATTCGTGCGTCAGAAACCTTCCTCGTTTCCCCTACAGTAATGGTATCAATAAACCCATCCACATCGTCACGATGTGGTTCCTCTATGCTACCTCGAAAGGGATCAAACAAACCCGACAAAAATCATGAAGTGACATCTCCTTATGCTCACCATATAAATAAAATTCCACCATAGGTGGTGAGCTCCTAGCATGGAAATGAATGTTTTGCACAAAGATATTGGTGAGCAAGAGATGCTATTCGCGTTGGTCGTGGAGGAAGGCGGTGAGGCCTGCATTCTCAGCCAATTCATAGAAATCATCATAAATCCCGTCTGCTCTCAAGAAATTATCACAAGGCCATTCAAACGGTCGAACTTCCGTGGTGCGAGGGAGATTATATTTGGGCCTCTTATCCTCCTGCTACCTCTTGAGCACTGCGTTGGATTTCCTTGAAGAGGAAAGGATGATGCAGCAAAGTAGCGTAAGTATTTCCCTCAGTTTTTGAGAACCAAGATATCAATCCAGTAGGAGGCTACGTGCGAGTCCCTTGTACCCGCACAAAGCAAATAACTCCTCGCAACCAACGCGATAAGGGGTTGTCAATCCCTTCACGGTCACTTACGAGAGTGAGATCTGATAGATATGATAAGATAATATTTTTGGTATTTTTGTGATAAAGATGCAAAGTAAAATAAAAGCAAAGTAAAAAAGCAAATGAAATAACTAAGTATTGGAAGATTAATATGATGAAGATAGACCCGGGGGCCATAGGTTTCACTAGTGGCTTCTCTCAAGAACATAAGTATTTTACGGTGGGTGAACAAATTACTGTTGAGCAATTGACAAAATTGAGCATAGTTATGAGAATATCTAGGTATGATCATGTATATATGCATCACGTCCGAGACAAGTACACCGACTCCTGCCTGCATGTACTACTATTACTCCACTCTCGACTGCTATCCAGCATGCATCTAGAGTATTAAGTTCATGAAAACAGAGTAATGCCTTAAGCAAGATGATATGATGTAGAGGGATAAATTCATGCAATATGATAAAAAAACCATCTTTTTATCCTCGATGGCAACAATACAATACGTGCCTTGCTACCCCTACTGTCACTTGGAAAAGACTCCACAAGATTGAACCCAAAGCTAAGCACTTCTCCCAATGCAAGAAAGATCAATCTAGTAGGCCAAACCAAACTGATAATTCGATGAGACTTGCAAATATAACCAATCATACATAAAAGAA
Organism: Triticum urartu; assembly: GCF_056163025.1. NCBI lineage: Eukaryota > Viridiplantae > Streptophyta > Magnoliopsida > Poales > Poaceae > Triticum > Triticum urartu. Next base: position 167,990,252 of record NC_141876.1, on the reverse strand, counting down.
TTCAGAGAAGATTCAAATATTGTTCATAGATAATCTTGATCATAAACCCACAATTCATCGGTCTCAACAAACACACCGTGAAAAGAAGATTACATCGAATAGATCTCCACAAGAGAGGGGGAGAACATTGTATTGAGATCCAAAAAGAGAGAAGAAGCCATCTAGCTAATAACTATGGACCCGAAGGTCTAAGGTAAACTATTCACACTTCATCGGAGGGGCTATGGTGTTGATGTAGAAGCCCTCCGTGATGGATGCCCCTTCCAGCGGAGCTCCGAAACAGGCCCCAAGATGGGATCTCGTGGATACAGAAAGTTACGGCGGTGGAATTAGGGTTTTGGCTCCGTGTCTGATCGTTTGGGGGTACGTATGTATATATAGGAGGAAGGAGTATGTCGGTGGAGCAACAGGGGGCCCACGAGGGTGGAGGGCGTGCCTGAGGGGGGGGGGTAGACGCGTCCCCTACCTCATGCCCTCCTCCTTTATTTCTTGACGTTGGGTCCAAGTGTCCTGGATCATGTTCAGTGAGAAAATCACATTCCCGAAGGTTTCATTCCATTTGGACTCCGTTTGATATTCCTTTTCTTCGAAACCCTAAAAGAGGCAAAAAAACAACAATTCTAGGCTGGGCCTCTGGTTAATAGGTTAGTCCCAAAAAATAATATAAAAGTGGATAATAAAGCCCAATAATGTGCAAAACAGTAGATAATATAGCATGGACCAATCAAAAATTATAGATACGTTGGAGACGTATCAAGCATCCCCAAGCTTAATTCCTGCTCGTCCTCGAGTAGGTAAATGATAAAAACAGAATTTTTGATGCGGAGTGCTACTTGGCATAATTTTAATGTAATTCTTCTTAATTGTGGTATGAATATTCAGATCCGAAAGATTCAAGATAAAAGTTCATATTGACATAAAAATAATAATACTTCAAGCATACTAACTAAGCAATTATGTCTTCTCAAAATAACATGGCCAAAGAAAGTTCATCCCTACAAAATCATATAGTTTAGTCATGCTCCATTTTCGTCACACAAGAATGCTCTCATCATGCACAACCCCGATGACAAGCCAAGCAATTGTTTCATACTTTAGTAATCTCAAACCTATAAACTTTCACGCAATATATGAGCGCGAGCCATGGACATAGCACTATGGGTGGAATAGAATATGATGATGGGGGTTATGTGGAGAAGACAAAAAGGAGAAAGTCTCACATCAACGAGGCTAATCAATGGGCTATGGAGATGCCCATCGATTGATGTTAATGCAAGGAGTAGGGATTGCCATGCAACAGATGCACTAGAGCTATAAATGTATGAAAGCTCAACAAAAGAAACTAAGTGGGTGTGCATCCAACTTGCTTGCTCATGAAGACCTAGGGCACTTGAGGAGGCCCATTGTTGGAATATACAAGCCAAGTTCTATAATGAAAAATTCCCTCTAGTATATGAAAGTGACAAAACAAAAGACTCTCTATCATGAAGATTATGGTGCTACTTTGAAGCACAAGTGTGGCAAAGAATAGTAGCATTGTCCCTTATATCTTTCCCTCTTTTTTGGGCCTTCTCTTTTTTATGGCATTTCTCTCCCTTTTTTCTAATTCCTCACTTGGGACAATGCTCTAGAAAATGATGATCATCACACTTCTATTTATTTACAACTCAATGATTACAACTCGATGCTAGAACAAAACATGACTCTATATGAATGCCTCCGGCGGTGTACCGGGATATGCAATGAACCAAGAGTGACATGTATGAAAGAATTATGAACGGCGGCTTTGCCACAAATACTATGTCAACTACATGATCATGCTAAGCAATATGACAATGATGAATGTGTCATGATAAACGGAATGGTGGAAAGTTGCATGGCAATATATCTCGGAATGGCTATGGAAATGCCATAATAGGTCGGTGTGGCGGCTGTTTTGAGGAAGATATAAGGAGGTTTATGTGTGAAATAGCGTATCATATCACGGGGTTTGGATGCATCGGCGAAGTTTGCACCAACTCTCAATGTGAGAAAGGGCAATGCACGGTACCGAAGAGGCTAGCATTGATGGAAGGGTGAGAGTGCGTATAATCCATGGACTCAACATTAGTCATAAAAAACTCACATACTTATTGCAAAAATCTACAAGTCATCAAAAACCAAGCACTACGCGCATGCTCCTAGGGGGATAGATTGGTAGGAAAAGACCATCGCTCGTCCCCGACCGCCACTCATAAGGAGGACAATCAAAGAACACCTCATGTTTCAAATTTGTTACATAACGTTTACCATACGTGCATGCTACGGGACTTGCAAACTTCAACACAAGCATTTCTCAAATTCACAACTACTCAACTAGCACGACTTTGATATTATTACCTCCATATCTCAAAACAATCATCAAGCATCAAACTTCTCTTAGTATTCAAAACACTCATAAGAATTTTTTTACTAATCTTGAATACCTAGCATATTAGGATTATTTAAGCAAATTACCATGCTATTTAAGACTCTCAAAATAATCTAAGCGAAGCATGAGAGATCAATAGTTTCTATAAAACAAATACACCACCGTGCTCTAAAAGATATAAGTGAAGTACTAGAGCAAAACTATATAACTCAAAAGATATAAGTGAAGCACGTAGAGTATTCTAACAAATTCCAAATCATGTATGGCTCTCTCAAAAAAGGTGTGTACATCAAGGATGATTGTGGTAAAATAAAAAGCAAAGACTCAAATCATACAAGATGCTCCAAGCAAAACACATATCATGTGGTGAATAAAAATATAGCTCCAAGTAAAGTTACCGATAGAAGTAGACGAAAGAGGGGATGCCTTCCGAGGCATCCCCAAGCTTTGGATTTTAGGTGTCCTTAGATTATATTGGGGGTGCCATGGGAATCCCCAAGCTTAGGCTCTTTCCACTCCTTGTTCCATAGTCCATCAAATCTTTACCCAAAACTTGAAAACTTCACAACACAAAACTTAAAGTAGAAAATCTCGTGAGCTCCGTTAGCGAAAGAAAACAAAAGACCACTTCAAGGCACTGTAATCAACTCATTCTCTATTATATTGGTGTTAAATCTACTGTATTCAAACTTATCTATGGTTTATAAACTATTTTACTAGCCATATATTCATCAAAATAAGCAAACAACACATGAAAAACAGAATCTGTCAAAAACAGAACAGTCTGTAGTAATCTGTAGCTAGCGCAAGATCTGGAACCCCAAAAATTCTAAAATAAATTTCTGTACGTGAGGAATTTATCTATTAATCATCTGCAAAAGGAATTAGCTAAATATCTCTTTCGAAATAAAAATGGCAGAAGTTATCGTGAGCGCTAAAGTTTCTGTTTTTTACAGCAAGATATCAAGACTTTCCCCAAGTCTTCCCAACGGTTCTACTTGGCACAAACACTAATTAAACACAAAAAACACAACCAAAAAAGAGGTAGGTAAATTATTTATCACTAAACATGAGCAGAAAGCAAGGAATAAAAAAATAAAATTGGGTTGCCTCCCAACAAGCGCTATCGTTTAACGCCCCTAGCTAGGCATAAAAAGCAAGGATAGATCTAGGTATTGCCATAATAGTAAGATAGATCATTAAAGCTCATTTCATATTCTCTACGTTCGGCAGCAAGTTTTCTTTTAGGCAAGCAAAAGTAATCAAAAGAGCTAAATTTAATGGGACAAAAGTCCCCAAGATCAAATTTGGGAGGTATAGGTTCCTCCATTGGCCCTTCGTATTGCACAACCAATTCATCATTATAGGCATTCTTTTGACAGGACTTTGTGAGCCTATACTCAAGAGAATATCCTAGTTCATTATTTTGAATGGCCAAATCATCATTAAGTTCAGAAATTCTATCAACTAAAACATTGGTAGGAACCCCTTTTCTAAGATTTTCATTGAAAGCAACATAGTCTAGAGATTGAAAACACATTATTTCTTCTTAATCAAAAAGGATAGCCTCTATGGGAGGACGGCAAGTGTCCACCCTATAATGCGCAAAGATTTCTTTGGCCTCTTTTATTATTAATCTAAACTCATGAGCCAAAAAGATAGTAGCGACACGCTTAACAGAAGAATGCTCAATATTAGAAAATTCTAGGAAAATCCTTTGTATGCAAGGGTGCATGTGCATGAATTGTCTTTCAAGTTCAACTACAAGCATCTCAATAGCGTCTGCAAGACTACTAGTTCTATGAAGGATAGAACTACCCATAGAAGGCAAAGCACCGGCACAAGTAAAGAAATCTTGGATAACTCCTTTTCCAATAATATTACCACTACCAATACGGAATTTTTTTGTATGTAAGATAGGGGGTTCTTCAGCAGGAGCGTCAGAATTTTTCATGATATTATTATTGTCCATATCGACAATAATTTCCCCAATTTTAGACATAATGGCAGAAAGTGCAAAAAGGCAAAAAGAGGCAAATAGAGAAAGAGAGGGAGGATAGATAGAGAGAGGGCGAATAAAACGGCAAGGGTGAAGTGGGGGAGAGGAAAACGAGAGGCAAATGGCAAATAATGTAATGCAGGAGATAAGGGTTGTGATGGGTACTTGGTATGTTGACTTTTGTGTAGACTCCCCGGCAACGGCGCCAGAAATTTTTCTTGCTACCTCTTGAGCACTACGTGGGATTTCCTTGAAGAGGAAAGGATGATGCAGCAAAGTAGCATAAGTATTTCCCTCAGTTTTTGAGAACCAAGGTATCAATCCAGTAGGAGGCTACGCGCGAGTCCCTCGTACCTGCACAAAGCAAATAACTCCTCGCAACCAACACGATAAGGGGTTGTCAATCCCTTCACGGTCACTGACGAGAGTGAGATCTGATAGATATGATAAGATAATATTTTTGGTATTTTTGTGATAAAGATGCAAAGTAAAATAAAAGCACAGTAAAAAAGCAAAGGAAATAACTAAGTATTTGAAGATTAATATGATGAAGATAGACCCGGGGGCCATAGGTTTCACCAGTGGCTTCTCTCAAGAGCATAAGTATTTTACGGTGGGTGAACAAATTACTGTTGAGCAATTGACAGAATTGAGCATAGTTATGAGAATATCTAGGTATCATCATGTATATAGGCATCACGTCCGAGACAAGTAGACCGACTCCTGCCTGCATCTACTACTATTACTCCATTCATCGACTGCTATCCACATGCATCTAGAGTATTAAGTTCATGAAAACATAGTAACGCCTTAAGCAAGATGACATGATGTAGAGGGATAAATTCATGCAATATGATAAAAACCCCATCTTGCTATCCTCGATGGCAACAATACAATACATGCCTTGCTGCCCCTACTGTCACTGGGAAAGGACACCGCAAGATTGAACCCAAAGCTAAGCACTTCTCCCAATGCAAGAAAGATCAATCTAGTAGGCCAGACCAAACTAATAATTCGAAGAGACTTGCAAATATAACCAATCGTACATAAAAGAATTCAGAGAAGATTCAAATATTGTTCATAGATAATCTTGATCATAAACCCACAATTCATCGGTCTCAACAAACACACCGCAAAAAGAAGATTACATCGAATAGATCTCCACAAGAGAGGGGGAGAACATTGTATTGAGATCCAAAAAGAGAGAAGAAGCCATCTAGCTAATAACTATGGACCCGAAGGTCTGAGGTAAACTACTCACACTTCATTGGAGGGGCTATGGTGTTCATGGAGAAGCCCTCCGTGATGGATGCCCCCTCCGGCGGAGCTCCGGAACAGGCCCCAAGATGGGATCTCGTGGATACAGAAAGTTACGGTGGTGGAATTAGGGTTTTGGCTCCGTTTCAAATCGTTTGGGGGTACGTAGGTATATATAGGAGGAAGGAGTACGTCGGTGGAGCAACAGGGGGCCCACATGGATGGAGGGCACGCCTGGGGGGTAGGCGCGCCCCCTACCTCGTGGCCTCCTCCTTTATTTCTTGACGTAGGGTCCAAGTCTCCTGGATCATGTTCGGTGAGAAAATCACGTTCCCGAAGGTTTCATTCCGTTTGGACTCCGTTTGATATTCCTTTTCTTTGAAACCCTAAAATAGGCAAAAAAAACAGCAATTCTGGGTTGGGCCTCCGGTTAATAGGGTTAGTCCCAAAAAATAATATAAAAGTGGATAATAAAGCCCAATAATGTCCAATACAGTAGATAATATAGCATGGAGCAATCAAAAATTATAGATACATTGGAGACGTATCACCTCCTCACTTTGCTTATCCTTCGAGCTTCGGCTCGATCAGTCCCTGAAAAATCTCTTCATTTTTTCTTAAAATTTCTGAAATTTTTAGTAACTTCAAAATAAAAGTGAACCAAACTCAACAATATTGATAGCAACTACTCCTACAAGTGCCTAGAGGCAATATCATGCATCAAAACTACTTTTGACCATATAAATTTGACATGCAAGCTCAAGAACAGGGTCACCTAAGCAGCAAAAATATGCAATGAATAAAGCACTACAACAAAAACTAATTGGACCATTGTAGGAATCACATACCAAGGAACAATGCCCCAAAGAAGTTCTGTGAGAGGTGCTTTGAGCAAGGAGATCGAAAATGGCAGCAAAATGAGCTTGGACTCGGGTTTGAGCTGGTGAGTGATGTTTTTGGGAGGAAGGAGTGTGTGGTAGTTGGAATAAGTGGAGGGGAGGCACCATGGGCCCACGAGGCAGGGGGGCGCCCAGGGGGGTAGGGCGCGCCCTCCACCCTCGTGGCCAGGTGCTTGCTCCCCCTGCTATGTTCTGATAACCCACAAGTATAGGGGATCACAACAGTTTTCGAGGGTAGAGTATTCAACCCAAATTTATTGATTCGACACAAGGGGAGCCAAATAATATTCTCAAGTATTAGCAGCTGAGTTGTCAATTCAGCCACACCTGGAAACTTAATATCTGGAGCAAAGTGTTTAGTAGCAAAGTAATATGATAGTGGTGATAACAGTAGCAAAAGGTAACAGTAGTAAAAGCAATGTTTTTGGTATTTTGTAGTGAAGATAGCAATAGCAACAGAAAGTAAATAAGTGAAGCACAATATATGGAAAGCTCGTAGGCAATGGATTGGTGATGGAGAATTATGCCGGATGCGGTTCATCATGTAACATTCATAACCTAGGGTAACACGGAACTAGCTCCAGTTCATCAATGTAATGTAGACATGTATTCCGAATATAGTCGTACGTGCTTATGGAAAAGAACTTGCATGACATCTTTTGTCCTACCCTCCCGTGGCAGCGGGGTCCTATTGGAAACTAAGGGATATTAAGGCCTCCTTTTAACAGAGTACCGGACCAAAGCATTAACACATAGTGAATACATGAACTCCTCAAACTACGGTCATCACCGAGAAGTATCCCGATTATTGTCACTTCGGGGTTAACGGATCATAACACATAATAGGTGACTATAGACTTGCAAGATAGGATCAAGAACACTCATATATTGATGAAAACATAATAGGTTCGGATCTGAAATCATGGCACTCGGGCCCTAGTGACAAGCATTAAGCATAGCAAAGTCATAGCAACATCAATCTCAGAACATAGTGGACACTAGGGATCAAACCCTAACAAAACTAACTCGATTACATGATAGATCCCATCCAACCCATCACCGTCCAGCAAGCCTACAATGGAATTACTCACGCACGGCGGTGAGCATCATGAAATTGGTGATGGAGTATGGTTGATGATGACGATGGCGACGGATTCCCCTCTCCGGAGCCCCGAACGGACTCCAGATCAGCCCTCCCGAGAGGTTTTAGGGCTGGCGGCGGCTCCGTATCGTAAAACGTGATGATTTCTTCTCTCTGATTTTTTTCTCATTGAAACTCAATATATGGAGGTGGAGTTGGAGTCGGAGACGCAACAGGGGGCCAACAAGGTAGGGGGCACGCCCTAGGGGGGCAGGCGCGCCCCCCACCCTCGTGCCAAGGTGGTGGGCCCCCTGGCCTCCATCTTTTGCAGGTATTTTTCTTATTTTCTCAAAAGTAGCTCCGTGAAGTTTCAGGTCATTCCGAGAACTTTTATTTCAGCACAAAAATAACACCATGGCAATTCTGCTGAAAAAAGCGTCAGTCCGGGTTAGTTCCATTCAAATCATGCAAGTTAGAGTCCAAAACAAGGGAAAAAGTATTTGGAAAAGTAGATACGTTGGAGACGTATCAACTCCCCCAAGCTTAAACCTTTGCTTGTCCTCAAGCAATTCAGTTGACAAACTGAAAGTGATAAAGAAAAACTTTTACAAACTCTGTTTGCTCTTGTTGTTGTAAATATGTAAAGCCAGCATTCAAGTTTTCAGCAAAGATTATAACTAACCACATTTGCAATAACGCATAGGTCTCAAGTTACTCATATCAATAGCATAATCAACTAGAGAGCCATAATAATAAAACTTGGATGACAACACTTTCTCAAAACAATCATAATATGATATAACATGGTGGTATCTCGCTAGCCCTTTCTGAGATCGCAAAACATAAATGCAGAGCACCTTTAAAGACCAAGGGCCGACTAGACATTGTAATTCATGGTAAATGACATCCGGTCAAGTCATAATCAATGTAAACTAACAATAATGAATGCAAATGACATTGGTGCTCTCCAACTGGTGCTTTTTAATAAGAGGATGATGACTCAGTATAAAAGTAAATAGATAGGCCCTTCACAGAGGGAAGCAGGGATTTGTAGAGGTGCCAGAGCTCGGTTTTGAAACAGAGGTGAATAATATTTTGAGAAGTATACTTTCATTGTCAACATAACAACAAAGAGATGGCGATATCTTCCATGCTACACACATTATAGGCGGTCCCCAAACAGAATGGTAAAGTTTATGCTCCCCCTTCCACCAACAAGCATCAATCCATGGCTTGCTCGAAAAAACGAGTGCCTCCAACTAACAAGAGTCCCAGGGGGAGTTTTGTTTGCAATTATTTTGATTTAGTTTGCATAAAGCATGGGACTGGGCATCCCGGTGACCAGCCATTTATCTCATGAGTGAGGAGCGGAGTCCACTCCTCTTGAGAATAACCCGCCTAACATGGAAGATACAAACAGCCCTAGTTGATACATGAGCTATTTGAGCATACAAAACAGAATGTTTATTTGAAGGTTTAGAGTTTGGCACATACAAATTTACTTGGAACGGCAGGTAGATACCGTATATAGGTAGGTATGGTGGACTCATATGGAATAACTTTGGGGTTTATGTAATTGGATGCACAAGCACTATTCCCGCTTAGTACAGGTGAAGGCTAGCAAAAGACTGGGAAGCGACCAGCTAGAGAGCGACAACAGTCATGAACATGCATTAAAATTAATCAACACCAAATGCAAGCATGAGTAGGATATAATCGACCATGAACATAAATATCGTGAAGGCTATGTTAATTTTGTTTCAACTACATGCATGAACATGCGCCAAGTCAAGTCACTTAAATCATTTAGAGGAGGATACCACCCTACCATACCACATCATAACTATCTCAATAGCATGTTGGCATGCAAGGTAAACCATTATAACTCATAGCTAATCAAGCATGGCACAAGAAACTATGATCTCTAATTGTCATTGCAAACATGTTTATTCATAATAGGCTGAATCAGGAACGATGAACTAATCATATTTACAAAAACAAAAGAGGTCGAGTTCATACCAGCTTTTCTCATCTCAGCCAGTCCATCATATAACATCATAATTGCCTTTCACTTGCACGACCGAACGATGTGAATAATAATAATAATAGTGCACGTGCATTGGACTAAGCTGGAATCTGCATGCATTCAATAAACAGGAGAAGACAAGGCAATATGGGCTCTTTTGTCAAATCAACAATAATGCATATAAGAGCCACTTCAACAATTTAATTATTGTCTTATCCTATCGACACCCAAAGAAAAGAAAAGAAATAAAACTATTTACACGGGAGAGCTCCCAACAAGTAAAAGAAGAACAAGAAATCTTTTTGGGTTTTCTTTTTAGTTACTACTACAAGCATGGAAAGTAAATTAATTAAAAGCTACAACTAATTTTTTGGTTTTTCTTAAGGTTTATTAAACATACAAGAAGAAAGCATAAAAAGGAAAGTAAACTAGCATGGATGATACAATGAAAAAGTATGAGCACCGACATCTAGCAATGAGTGTGTGAACATAAATGTAATGTCGGTGGGAAATACGTACTCCCCCAAGCTTAGGCGTTTGGCCTAAGTTGGTCTATGGCCACGGCTGGCCTGGCGGATATCCATAATAGTAGTTGTTGGGGTCGTAATGTGATGAGGAAGAAGCAGGCTCAGATTGCCACTGGCTGACAATCATCTCCGGATCCCACTGGTAATTAGACTGTCGTGAAGGATCAAATTGTGGTTTCGGCTCTGGCTCCTCGGCTGGTGCAGGGTTCCGGTAGGCGTGGATAGCCGTCAACGGAACAAGGTACGTGCCTACAGTCAAATCAAACAAAGAAGGAGCAGGCAAGGTAATAGTCTTAGGATGATGTTTATTAAAGAACAATTGATATTTAAGCTCTCCTTCCCTATTCTTAACAATAAAATCATGTGCCACCATACTTTTATAATCTAGATAAACACGGGGCAACACTTTTTCTTCCTTCTCAGCATGCCTAATAGGTATGTTAAAATGTGAGCTAGGCGTGTAGCATAGATGCCTCCAAAGATGGGGCCCTTCGTACGGTTCAGACTTAACCGTTTGGCAATAATGCTGCCCATACTAAAAGAGTTATCACTGTATAAACCGTGGTGCAAAATAATAATATCAGGGATACTCAGGTTTCCACAGTTTCCGCGACCAATTAAGCAACGACTAGCAAATAATGCAAAGTAGCGTAAAACAGGAAAAATGTATGCTAGTGATTCGTGCATCGGAAACCTTCCTTGTTTCCCCTACAGTGATAGTGTCAATAAATCCCTCCACATCATCACGATGTAGTTCTTCTGTCTTGCCCCCAAAAGGGACTAAACAAATCCGACAGAAATCATAAAGTGACATCTCCTTATGCTCATCATATAAATGAAATTCCACCATAGGTGGTGAGTTCCTAGAATGAAAATGAAAGTTTTGCAAAAAGGTATTTGTGAGCAAGAGATACTGATCGCATTTGCCATGGAGGAAAGCGGTAAGGCCTGCAGTCTGAGCCAACTCATGAAAATCTTCATAAATCCCGGCTGCTCTTAAGAAATCCTCGGAAGGCTATTCACACGCCCGAACCTCCGTGGTGCGAGGCAAATTATACTTAGGCTTCGGTGCCTTCTCCTTCGAGCTTTGGCTCAATGAGCCCCTCAAAAGTCTCCTCATCATTTTCTGAAAAATTCCGAAATTTTTAGTAACTTCAAAATAAAGTTAAACCAAACTCAATAATATTGATAGTAACTACTCCTACAAGTGCCTAGGGCCTATATCATGCATCAAAACTACTTTTGACGATATAAATTTGACATGCAAGCTCAAGAACAGGGTCACCTAAGCAGCAAAAATTTGTAATGAATAAAGCACTAGAACAAAAACTAATTGGACCAATGGAGGAGTCACATACCAAGGAACAATCTCCCCAAGCAGTTTTGTGAGAGGTGCTTTGAGCAAGGAGATCGAAAATGGCAGCAAGATGAGCTAGACCTCATGATTGAGCTGGTTATTCGTGTTTGTGGGAGGAAGATGAAGTGTGTGGGTGCAAGAATAAATGGAGGAGGGCCACCGTGGGCCCACGAGGCAAGGGGCACGCTCTCCACCCTCATGGCAAGGTGGTTGCCCCCCTGGTGTGTTCTTTGTTCCATAAATCCTAAAATATTCTAGAAAAAATCATATTTAATTTTCAGGGCATTTGGAGAACTTTTATTTTTGAGGTATTTCTATATTGCACGGATAATCAGATAACAGACGGAAAAATATTTATTTTTATTTTATTTAATATAAATAATAGAAAGTAAAAGTGGGGTACAGAAGGTTGTGCCTTCTAGTTTCATCCATCTCATGATCATCAAAAGGAATCCACTAACAAGGTTGATCAAGTCTTGTTAACGAACTCATTCCGAATAACATGGATTCAGAGAAATTTCGAATAACACTATGTTACCTCAACGGGGATATGCACATCCCCAATAATAAGAATATCATATTTCTTCTTGACAGCAGGAAGAGGAAATTCAAAACCTCCAAATATAATCGATGAAAATTTTCCAATAGAGTTGATACTATGAACTTGAGGATGTTTCTTCGGAAAGTGTACCGTATGCTCATTCCCATTAACATGAAAAGTGACATTGCCTTTAGTGCAATCAATAACAGCCCCTGTAGTATTCAAAAAGGGTCTTCCAAGAATAATAGACATACTATCGTCCTCGGGAATATCAAGAATAACAAAGTCCGTTAAAATAGTAACGTTTGAAACTACAACAGGCACATCCTCACAAATACCGACAGGTATAGCAGTTGATTTATCAGCCATTTGCAAAGATATTTTAGTAGGTGTCAACTTATTCAAATCAAGTCTACGATATAAAGAGAGAGGCATAACACTAACACCGGCTCCAAGATCACATAAAGCAGTTTTAACATAATTTCTTTTAATGGAGCATGGTATAGTGGGTACTCCTGGATCTCCAAGTTTCTTTGGTATTCCACCCTTACAAGTATAATTAGCAAGCATGGTGGAAATTTCATCTTCCGGTATCTTTCTTTTATTTGTAATAATATCTTTCATGTACTTAGCATAAGGATTGGTTTTGAGCATATCAGTTAATCATATACGTAAAAAGATAGGTCTAATCATTTCAGCAAAGCGCTCAAAATCCTCATCATCCTTTTTCTTGGATGGTTTGGGAGGAAAAGGCATGGGTTTCTGAACCCAAGGCTCTCTTTCTTTACCATGTTTCCTAGCAACAAAGTCTTTCTTATCATAACATTGATTCTTTGATTGTGGGTTATCAAGATCAACAGCAGGTTCAATTTCTATGTCATTGTCATTACTAGGTTGAGCATCATCATGAACATTATTATTAACATTATCATTAGTTTCAGGTTCATTACCAGATTGTGTTTCAGCATCATAAATAGATATATCATTTGGATTCTCAGGTGTTTCAACAATAGGATCACTAGAAGCATGCAGTGTCATATCATTTTTCTTTTTCTTCTTTTTAGAAGAGCTAGGTGCATCTATATTATTTCTCTGAGAATCTTGCTCAATTCTTTTAGGATGGCCTTCAAGATACAAAGGTTCCTGAGTCATTCTACCACCTCTAGTCATAACTCTAACAACATTATCATTATTCTTATTATTCAATTCATTGAGCAAATCATTTTGAGATTTAAGTACTTGTTCTACTTGAGTGGTAACCATAGAAGCATGTTTACTAATAAGTTTAAGTTCACCTTTAACATTAGCCATATAATCACCCAAGTGTCCAAGCATATTTGAATTGTATTTTAATTGTCTACAAAAATAAGCATTAAAGTCTTCTTGCTTAGCCATAAATTTATCAAACTCATCTAAGCATGGGCTAGCAAACTTAGTAAACGGGATTACAACTTTATCATATCTATAAAGAGAATTTACCTTTACTACCTATGTCGGGTTATCAAGACCATGAGTTTCTTCAATAGGTAAAGGATTTGGATTATATGTTTCTTCAACAGGTGGTAAATTAAGACCATGTATTTCTTCAATAGGAGGTAAATTGTTAACATCTTCAGCTTTAATACCTTTTTCTTTCATAGGTTTCTTTGCCTCTTGCATATCTTCAGGACTGAGAAATAGAATACCCCTCTTCTTCGGAGTTGGTCTAGGAATAGGCTCAGGAATTGGCTCCGGAGGTGTCCAATTATTTTCATTTGTCAACATATTATTCAATAGAATTTCAGCTTCATCTGGTGTTCTTTCCCTGAAAACAGAACGAGCACAACTATCCAAGTAATCTCTGGAGGCATCGGTTAGTCCATTATAAAAGATATTAAGTGTTTCATTTTTCTTAAGAGGATGATCAGGCAAAGCATTTAGTAATTGGAGAAGCCTCCCCCAAGCTTGTGGGAGACTCTCTTCTTCAATTTGCACAAAATTATATATATATATCCCTTAAAGCAGCTTGTTTCTTATGAGCAGGGAAATATTTAGAAGAGAAATAATAAATCATATCCTGGGGACTACGCACACAACCAGGATCAAGAGAATTAAACCATATCTTAGCATGACCCTTTAATGAGAACGGAAATATTTTAAGAATGTAAAAGTAGCGAGTTCTCTCATCTTTAGTGAACAGGGTAGCTATATCATGGGCAAATTTTGTTTTTGCCACTCTAGATTTTGCCAATTTTCCTTATGCCACTCTAGATTTTGACATATCACTTTTGCCACTCTTAGTTTTTGACAATTGTCACAAATGCCATTCCTATGTCAAAAACAAAATTTTCAGAGTGATAATTGTGATACATCTCAAAAGCTAAGAGTGGCAAAAATGAAATAAAATTATTTTGCTTTTGCCACGAAATGGCAATTGTGATAATTGTCAAAAGCTAAGAGTGGCAAAAGTGAAATGTCAAAATCTAGAATGGCATAAGGAAAATTGGAAAAATCTAGAGTGGCAAAAACAAAATTTCCCCCTATATTATTCAGTTTAGTAAGATGTGCCACAACAGTTTCAGATTCATAACCATGAAAAGGATCAAATTCAACCAAAGTAATTATATCAGGATCAACAGAGAATTCATAATCCTTATCAGTAACAAAGATAGGTGAAGTAGCAAAAGCAGGGTCAGGTTTCATTCTATCATTTAGGGATTGCTTACTCCATTTAGCTAATAATCTTTTAAGTTCAGTTCTATTTCTGTAAGCTAAAATGGCTAAAGAAGCGTCTTGATCAAATACATAACCCTTAGGAATAGCAAGTGGTTCTTCATCATCACTTTCATCAGTATCATCAGATTCAATATTTTCAATTTCTCTAGCCCTAGCAAGTTGTTCATCAAGAAAAGCACTAAGTGGCACAGTAGTATCAGGCATAGAGGTAGTTTCAACATAAGTATCATGCATAGCAGAAGTGGCATCATCAATAACATGCGACATATCAGAACGAATAGCAGAAGCATGTGTAGGTGTCGCAAGCTTACTCAAAACAGAAGGTGAATCAAGTGCAGAGCTAGATGGCAGTTCCTTACCTCCCCTCATAGTTGGGGGATAGATCTTGGTTCTTGGATCTTTCAAGTTCTTCATAATGATAAGCAGATATATATATATATCCCAAGTGACTCAAAGAATAGAGCTATGCTCCCCGGCAACGGAGCTAGAAAATAGTCGTGATAACCCACAAGTATAGGGGATTGCAACAGTTTTCGAGGGTAGAGTATTAAACACAAATTTATTGATTCGACACAAGGGGAGCCAAAGAATATTCTCAAGTATTAGCAGCTGAGTTGTCAATTCAGCCACACCTGGAAACTTAATATCTGCATCAAAGTGTTTAGTAGCAAAGTAATATGATAGTGGTGATAACGGTAGCAAAAGGTAACAGTAGTAAAAGCAATGTTTTTGGTATTTTGTAGTGATGATAGCAATAGCAACGGAAAAGTAAATAAGCGAAGCACAATATATGGAAAGCTCGTAGGCAATGGATCGGTGATGGAGAATTATGCCGGATGCGGTTCATCATGTAACAGTCACAACCTAGTGTGACACAGAACTAGCTCCAGTTCATTGATATAATGTAGGCATGTATTCCGAATATAGTCATACGTGCTTATGGAAAAGAACTTGCATGACATATTTTGTCCTACCCTCCCGTGGCAGCGGGGTCCTTACAGAAACTAAGGGATATTAAGGCCTCCTTTTAATAAACCGGAACAAAGCATTAACACATAGTGAATACATGAACTCCTCAAACTACGATCATCACCGGTAAGTATCCCGATTATTGTCACTTCGGGATTAACGGATCATAACACATAATAGGTGACTATAGACTTGCAAGATAGGATCAAGAACACTCATATATTGATGAAAACATAATAGGTTCAGATTTGAAATCATGGCACTCGGGCCCTAGTGCCAAGCATTAAGCATAGCAAAGTCATAGCAACATCAATCTCAGAACATAGTGGACACTAGGGATCAAACCCTAACAAAACTAACTCGATTACATGATAGATCCCATCCAACCCATCACCGTCCAGCAAGCCTACGATGGAATTACTCACGCACGGCGGTGAGCATCATGAAATTGGTGATGGAGGATGGTTGATGATGATGATGGCGACAGATTCCCCTCTCCGGAGCCCCGAACGGACTCCAGATCAGCCCTCTCGAGAGGTTTTAGGGCTTGGCGGTGGCTCCGTATTGTAAAACGCGATGATTTCTTCTCTCTGATTTTTTTTCTCATCGAAACTCAATATATGGAGGTGGAGTTGGAGTCGGAGACGCAACAGGGGGCCCACGAGGTAGGGGGGCGCGCCCTAGGGGGGCAGGTGCGCCCCCACCCTCGTGGCAAGGTGGTTGGCCCCCTGGCCTCCGTCTTTTGCAGGTATTTTTCTTATTTTCTGAAAAGTAGCTCCGTGAAGTTTCAGGTCATTCCGAGAACATTTGCTCCTGCACATAAATAACACCATGGTAGTTCTGCTGAAAACAACGTCAGTCCGGGTTAGTTCCATTCAAATCATGCAAGTTAGAGTCCAAAAGAAGGGCAAAAATGTTTGGAAAAGTAGATACGTTGGAGACGTATCATGTTCTCAGTGCTAGATATTCTCAAATATTCTAGAAAAAATCATATTTAATTTTTAGGGCATTTGGAGAACTTTTATTTTTGGGGTATTTTTTATTGCATGGATAATTTAGAAAACAGACATAAATTACTATTTTTGCTTTATTTAATATAAATAACAGAAAGTAAAAAGAGGGTACAGAGAGTTGTGTTTTATAAATTCATCCATCTAATGCTCATCAAAAGGAATCCACTAACAAGGTTGATCAGGTCTTGTTAACAAACTCATTCCGAGTAACATGGAACCGGATAATTTTCGAATAACACTAGATTACCTCAACAGGGACATGTACATCCCCAACAATAAGAATATCATATTTCTTCTTGATAGTAGGAAGAGGAAATTCAAAACCTCCAAAATAATCGATGGAATTTTTCCAATAGAGTTTATACTGTGAACTTGAGGTTGTTTCCTCGGAAAGTGTACCGTATGCTCATTGCTATTAACATGAAAAGTGACACTGCCTTTGGTGCAATCAATAACAGCCCCTGCAGTATTCAAAAAGGGTCTTCCAAGAATAATAGACATACTATCATCCTCAGGAATATCAAGAATAACAAAGTCCGTTAAAATAGTAACGTTTGCAACCACAATAGGCACATCCTCACAAATAACGACAGGTATAGCAGTTGATTTATCAGCCATTTGCAAAGATATTTCAGTAGGTGTCAACTTATTCAAATCAAGTCTACGATATAAAGAGAGTGGCATAATGAAAGTGCGTTATATCGACTAGAGGGGGGGTGAATAGGTGATTTTTATGAAAGTCTTCAAAACGTGGAAGTTATGAAGACAAACGATAGAAATAAACCTATTACCATGCAGCGGAAGGTAGACTACACTAGACAAGCCATAGTCAAGTATTCAATGAAGTGAAAGCACAATGACTTAATAGCAGCAATGTAGTAAGGATCAGGTAGGAAGATATTATGAAGCCATACAGAACATGCAGTCACTCAGTGAAGACAAAAGATAGTGCAATCATACAATGACTTCACAAGGAGCAACAGTAAGTAAAGGGAAGGGAAGATGAAACCAGTGACTCGTTGAAGACAATGATTTGTTGGACCAGTTCCAGTTGCTGTGACAACTGTACGTCTGGTTGGGGCGGCTAGGTATTTAAACCTTAGGACACACAGTCCCGGACATCCAGTCCTGAACACGCAGCTCAGGACACCCAGTCCTCATCGTATTCCCCTTGAGCTAAGGTCACACAGACCTCGCCCAATCACTCTGGTAAGTCTTCAAGGTAGACTCCCAAACCTTCACAGACTTCGTTCACCGGCAATCCACAATGTCTCTTGGATGCTCAGAACGCGACGCCTAACCGGCTGGAGGATGCACAGTCCTCAAGTGTAATAAGTCTTCAGATCACACAGACAAGAAGACTTAAGTGATGCCCAATTCTCTCTGGCTCTGGGTGGTTAGGGCTTTATCCTCGCAAGGAATTCTCTCTCAAAGGCTTCGAGGTGGGTTGCTCTCAAACGACAAAAGCCGTACTCTCAATCTGAGCAGCCAACCGTTTATGGTTGTGGGAGGTGGGCTATTTATAGCCACTTGGCAACCCGACCTGATTTGTCCGAAATGACCCTGGGTCACTAAGGAACTGACATGTGTTCCAACGATCAGATTTCAAACTCACACGGCAACTTTACTTGGGCTACAAGCAAAGCTGACTTGTCCGGCTCTGGACAAGATTCGCTCTCATAGTCTTCACTCGAAGACATAGGTTTTTGGTTAGGCATCACTTCAGTCAGTCTGACTGGTTCTCTTGGACCCCACTTAACAGTACGGTGGTTCCTATGACTCAACACAAAAGAAAAAGAACTACGAAAGATCTAAGTCTTCGAGCTCCATAGGCTTCATGTGGTGTCTTCTCTTGTCATAGTCTTCAAATGTGAATATCTTCATATACCACCTTTGACTTCAATGTCTTCATACATTTTTAGAGGTCATCTCTGGTAGGAAAACCGAATCAATGAGGGACTTCTACCTGTGTTATCCTGCAATTCTCACAAACACATTAGTCCCTCAACTAGGTTTGTCGTCAATACTCCAAAACCAACTAGGGGTGGCACTAGATGCACTTACAATCTCCCCCTTTTTGGTGATTGATGACAAACTAGTTGAAGTTTTCAACGGGGAATATAATCTGTGAAATTGTAAAGGATAAGGAATTGTCTTCATAAGTTGCAAGGGCTCCCCCTGAAGATGTGCATATAGGTACTTTGCTTTTGGAATGCAAATGCACATGGCAGGTTGTACTTGTGGAGATCCACTTCAACTTATGATGACAATCCACTATGCATGTGAAAGTATATGAAGATAATGACATGCATAATGGAAAATGGACGTCTGCAGAATGATCTACGTGCGGAATTTGTCGTCGCACATGCGGAATTTATCATCGCAAAACAAAGTGGCAGATAAGTAGCAGACGACCATCGAGTTTAAGTGTTACAACTCAAAGAACCAAATGTAGAAAAACGAGAGTTGTAAGCACGAAGCAAAATATAAAGCACCCGCCCATATGGACCCGCTTGAAGACTATCAACCTCATATGCTTCTCCCCCTTTTGTCAGTAAGGACCAAAAAGGTTTGAAGACATAGAGCATCTACTCGTTCCCATGCGGAGTAGGTGAAGTAGCAGGGTCGTTGGTGGTGTTTGGCGGTGCTGAAGAGCTTGGAGCAGAGTTGACGCGTGCTGAAGGAGGTGGTGGTGAAGTAGCATCATCTTCATCCTCAATAACTCTGGCAGTCACTGTTGCAGCAGATGAAGAGAACTCAGAGTCTTCAAGGGGTGGAGTTCCTAGCAGCACAACTCTTCGAGGAGGTGTGGAGTCAAACTTGAATCGCTCAGTGAAGCCATCCTCTTGGAGATCATCTTCAGAACACATCATCGTTAGCCCTTTCCATGTACGGCAAACGGTTTCATGGGCAACGAAAGCATTCTTGGTGGCAAGATTGCGAATGCGATTAACTTCCACCAAGAGGCTTTTCATCTGACGCTTCAGCCAGTCATGATGCCTATCCTGTTTCTGATGAAGGGCCACAAGAAGCTCTTGGTCGTTGAGAACACGAGTGCGCTTCTTGGGTCTTGGAGCAGTTGTACTATCAGTGGCTTCAGTAGACGCAAGGTGTGGTGCACGTGTAGTGCCAGCCAAAGGATACACCCGAGTGACTGCTTCAACTCCTTCAATGTTCTGTGAGAAACTCTGATGCTCTGCATTCTGAAGACTTAGAGGTTCCTTTGTAGGCTCAGGATAGATGGCTTCAGTAGAGATATCCACATCAGGCAGAAAAATCCTATGATTGCGAGCAGATGGCTGATATGAGATATCGGAGTGAAGTTTAATTAGCCGCATTACCCATGGGGCATAGAACTTCAAGCCAAACAGATCAGAGCCTGATGCAACAAGTTGGCGGATGAATAAGTCCTGTGCATTGAAGCATTTTCCATGAAGAATATAGAAGACCAAAGTCTTCATTGCACCCTCAAGCTTGGCATTTGGAGAGTGCCCTTTGATGGGCCAGAGAGTTCGCCTGATGATGTGATAGATGGTTCGTGGCAGATACTCAAGGTCTTCAACGAAGAACTCTGTTGGATAAGCAGCATCTTGGGGCAATGGCTTCATCATGCTGAGCATCTGACTCATATTAGGTTCCGGCCTCTTAAAGATGCTCTCAATAGCTTCACTATGCAGCTGACAACCATGCTCGTAGAGATCGCCAGGAGTGGGCAAACCAGTGAGCTCAATGATGTCAAATGCATTGGCTTCGTGATGAACATTTCCAGTCATCCACTCCAGGACCCAAGTCTTCGGATCTCTGCTGTACCCGCGGATGTGAAGTGTGGCATAGAATTGGAGCAGCAGCTCTTCATTCCAATGCTCTTGGTCAGTAACGAATGGCAGCAGTCCAACTTCCTTGAAGCAATCCAAAGCTTCTTCCAGACAAGGAAGACCAGCTATGGCTTCAATGTCAAGGCGCTTGTGTGGGAAGATGCGACCTTGGTTGTAAAGAATGCATGAGTAATAGCTTCGCTGAGGATAGCTCCAGAACCGATCAGATGATATCCTTTCCCTTGAGTAGGGGTTCCTGGAGCTATCGAAGAATGTGTTGTCTGCCCTGAAACCATTGATATTGAAGGAGCCAGGTGCTGATGCAGGACCTGGGAACCTTGGCAATCTTGGGATTGGCTTCTGTACCTGAGGCCTATGCTCAACATGATAGTCGAACTATGGACCAGCAGCAGACTCAGGAACAGAAGTGACGGGATCAGTGGCTTCGCTGTCTTCTTTTTCCGTTGGGGAGGGCTCCACATTAGCTTCATTGGTGGTTGTGGCAGCTACAAGATTTTCAAGCATGTTCTCCTTGAGAACTGCTTCTTGGTGGGACAGTGGAGTGGCAACTTGTGGGACTTCATCTTCCGCGGCTGATGCAGCTGGATTGTCTTCAGCAGAGACTTGAGGCCTTGGACCTTTGCGAAGCCTGCGCAACGCGGGCGACGCCTGTGGAGTTGGAGTGGGTTGGGCCTCATAGTCTTCTTCCTCTTGTGGGCGATCTGCCCATGAAGCATCCTGTGCAATTGGCGTCAGTGGACGACCAATGCTGATGAGTTCGCTGTTTTGAGGAAGGACTGCACCATCTTCTACATTGTCATGTTGACCAATGTCTTCAGCAGTGATGGGATCAGCTGCTGGAAAGTCTTCAGCTTCATGAGCCTCTGTGGAAGCAGGCTCATGGATAGTCAGTTGGCGTTCATGGCGTTCAGCTTCAGGATAGACCATAGAAATGGGTTCAACTATCAAGGGCTCTGTGGGAGCTGCCCGATCTTTCTTGGTCTTCCTCTTCTTCTTGGAGGGGGCAGTTGGAGAGGCTTCAGAATGTTTCCTCTTCCTGGCTTCAGCCTCAGCAGTCCTTGTCTTCTTGAGCTCTGAAGCTGTTGACCGGCTTTTTGGCTTCGAGCCAGTCATTTTAGTTGTGAAGACAATAGGAACTGCTTCCTGCCTTGGTGCGTCAGGTTCAGCCGTAGCAGGCTTCTTCTTCTTCTTTGCGGCCATCCTGGGGTCGATGCCAGGACGCCCAAGGGCCTTGCGCTTCTCAGCCTCATTGTAGGCTTGCACACATCTGTCAGCCAGAGTCTTCATGCGCTCACGCGAACCCTGAGCTTCTGCATGTTTCTTTACAAAGGCTTCCTTGAGCTCGTGCATCATACTCTTGAAGTTCTTCACTTCCTGCACGCCGAGCTTGGCCATATGCTTCTTGAACTGAGCCTTTTCATAGTCAATCTTTTGCTTCAGTTCAACAATGCGCTGGGCAATAGCGAGTTCTGAAGCAATGGCGCCTTGGAAGGCGACACTGAGGCCAATTGGTAGCTGCAGATCTTCAAAGCTGATGTTTGGTGTGTCAAACCACTCGTCAATGAAGTTGTGGATGATGGTCACATCAAAGAGAGGCAGATCATTGAAGATTTCTGCTTCTTCTTTGCTCTTGATGAGTTGCTCAAGAGCGTCATCTTCTAGATCTTCATCACTTGACAGATCAATGTCCTCATTGCGCAGAATGGCAACAGCAATTAGCTCTTGTCCGGTGTGAGGCAGAGGCATCTTGACTTTCTGGGGCTTGGAGATGCGAGATAAGTCTTCGGACTTCACACTGTCTTCAGGAGGTGCAGTTGCCAGTGGCTTCGCCCTTGAGATTTTTGGTGAGGGGGCAGGCTTTGAAGCTTTAGGCTTCTTCATCTTCTTTGTCTTCGGCGCTGCAGGAGCTTCTTCTGATTCAGCGTCAGCTGCAGGCTCATTCACTGCAGTCCCTTGAACTAAGATGCGGGTGATGAGGCCTTCAAGGTTGTTGAAAGGACCGATGACATTGGGTTTTGCATCTCGTGTGCCATCTGCCCTTGGTGCTGAGGGACCAGGGTTGAAGTCTAACCCCAAAGTCTTCTTGTTCTTCTTCGCTGAGTTCTGGGCAAACTGGAAGTTGCGCTTGAACAGATTGTCGTCACGACACCATAGTAGTGACGATGGGTGTGCATCAGCTGGCTGTGGCCCACGGACCATGCAGGGATAGAAGCCTTGAGCAATGGCTTCATCTCTGGACCTGGGTAGAAGATTCTTGTATTGGATGTCTCCCCACGGTCTCTTGATGGCATTTTTCTCAGCATATTCTTGGGTTACAAATCGGTATTTGAACCATTATTCTGCCCAATATCTTCGAATCCATTGGATTCGGGTCTTGCGCTGATTGTAATCCTCTTCAGGATCTGTCTTGTACAGTTCTGAGAGTTCATCTGGCAGATCTCTGGATGTTTCTCCATGACGCTTTCTGCCACCCTTCCTTGCTGCTTTCTCTGAAGCCATAAACTTTAACTTCAAAGGCTTCAACACGTTCAAAGGCTTCAAAGGTTTTCGCTTGCTGGACCAACAGGAACTGGCTTCGGGAGAATTAATGTGATGCTGTAAGAATTTTGCAAATGAATGCAGACTATGAGAACCAAAGGATTCTCCCACGGACATGTACCTGTGACAGCATTAAGGTGCGAGGGAAGGGGAAGAGGTCATATGCATTCTCAGAAGATTTTGAAGATAAATCAGTTTAGAAGACATTGACCTCATTTTGCGAAGACATTCACTCATAGATAAGGAGTTGGTTCCAAATTTGTACAAATCCACAGATCAGTACAAGTGAGGAATCTAACTACTTTGTGAAGCATAAGTGAATATACTATGTTATGAGATGCAGTATGAGAGAGATCTAACTTGTGTGAATAGAAACTGCTTGTGGTAGAAAGTGACAAATCCATAGGATCAACGGTGCTGTAAAAAGGAAGTTTTATTTACCACACTAAGAACTGCTAGACGAAGTGGAAGATGAGGCCGAGCAGTTAGATCTTCCATGCCCTAACTTGGCGACGGAGGACACCTACGGCGATGGCGGAGAGGACGATGTCCGCGGTCGGCGTGAAGACGGCGTCGGAGAGGTTGCGGCAGCGAAGCGCTTCGTCGCCGGCGTCGTCGAGGGCTAGCGGTGGCGCTAGGGTTCGTGCGAGAGTGGAAGAAGAGATAATGACCGCTTTGAAGTGTGTATTTATAGGTACATGGGTGGCACTGCGCTATTACACAGGTGCCCCTGGCGATTCGCATCTGAGGAACACATGGCCATTATGCGGAATTTTGGGGTTTGTTCCACGTCCCACGCACGCCTGGATTGTCGGGTGGTCGTTCCTACTTCTCCGGGTTTCATGTGGAGGAATGAGAATTGAAAACGGACTTAATGGTTGTCTCTGTATCTTCTGCTGAAGGACGCAGAGAAGACATTCGACAGTTTCAATAGAATGCATATGATTTGGAGAGATAGAATTTGAGATAGAAAGCATAGAGAGGTTAGGGTCCGATCACATTCACTTAGTTCAAAAGATTCAACAATGAAGACATAGCTATAAGTGAATGCTGTAGAGGACATAACACTAATATATATATATATATAATCAACATAGTGAAGATAATCATGAAGATATGTTGAGATCGAAGCCAAACCAAATGTGAAGACATTGCAAGGTAACGCCATGAGTGAAACACTTCAGAACAGAACATTTGGTGGTGGCGTTACCCACCGTATAGGAAGTATTAGACCCAGACACGGCGCACAATTATCGTGGCGCTCCGAAGTCAAATTCCACATTAATGTATTCACACTTAGAATGTATGTCTTCATTGATTGAAGATATACTTTACTTCGTGTGTTGCACATCTAAGTCATCAATATGCATAAGGGTTAGGATGTGTGCCTGATCACAGGACATTTGAGGATTCCAGGATATTTAGCTCACACCGTAACTTGCAAAATCTCTTCTCATCCAAGGGCTTGGTGAAGATATCTACCAATTGCTCTTCAGTGTTGACGTGTATGATATCAATATCTTCCTTCACAACATGATCTCTGAGAAAGTGATGACGAATTTCAATGTGCTTTGTCTTCGAGTGCTGAACTGGGTTGTTGGCGATCTTGATGGCGCTTTCGTTGTCGCAGTAAAGTGGCACTTGCTTCAGATGAATGCCATAGTCCTTGAGTGTTTGCTTCATCCACAGAAGCTGAGCGCAACAAGATCCAGCAACAATGTATTCAGATTCAGCAGTGGAGAGAGATACACAGTTCTGCTTCTTTGAAGACCAACATACAAGTGATCGTCCCAGAAAGTGACATGTGCCTGATGTAGACTTGCGATCAACTTTGTCATCAGCATAATCAGCATCGGAGAATCCAACCAGATCAAACTCTGAGCCCTTTGGATACCATAATCCTAGAGTTGGGGTGTGAGCCAAATACCGAAGAATTCGCTTCACAGCTAAGTGATGCGACTCCTTTGGTGCCGCTTGAAATCGAGCACACATGCAAACGCTAAGCATAATATCTGGCCTAGATGCACATAGATAAAGTAAAGAACCAATCATGGAGCGGTATACCTTTTGATCGAACTCTTTACCATTGTCGTCGGGACCCAGATGATGTTTGGCTGGCATTGGTGTTGTGAAGCCTTTGCAGTCTTGCATACCGAACTTCTTCAGGCAATCTTTGAGATACTTCTCTTGAGATATGAAGATGCCGTTGCGTTGTTGTCGTATTTGAAGACCGAGGAAGAACTTCAGCTCTCCCATCATGGACATCTGATATTGCTCTTGCATCATATATCCAAACTCTTCACTGTACTTCTGATTGGTGCAGCCGAAGATAATGTCATCCACATATATTTGGCACACAAACAGTTCACCATCATATGTCTTTGTGAAGAGAGTGGGGTCTAGGGAACCAGGTATGAAGCCTTTGCTCTTCAGGAAGTATTTGAGTGTGTCATACCAGGCCCGAGGGGCTTGTTTGAGGCCATACAGTGCCTTGTTGAGCTTGTATACCATGTCAAGATGTTTTGGATCTTCAAAGCCAGGCGGTTGTGCAACATACACTTCTTCTTCAATCTTGCCATTGAGAAAAGCACTCTTCACATCCATTTGATATAGAAGTATGTTGTGATGATTTGCATAGGCCAGCAGTTTGCGTATGGCTTCAAGTCTAGCCACAGGAGCAAATGCTTCATCGAAGTCAATGCCTTCCACTTGAGTATATCCTTGAGCAACGAGACGAGCTTTGTTTATGACAACTTGACCATGCTCATCTTGCTTGTTGCGGTATATCCATTTGGTGCCTATTATATTGTGCTTCCGTGGATCAGGACGCTTAACTAGTTCCCATACATTATTCAGCTCAAACTGTTGAAGCTCTTCTTGCATAGCTTGAATCCATTCAGGTTCCATGAAGTCTTCTTCAACTTTCTTGGGTTCTGTTATTGAGACAAATGCGAAGTGCCCACAGAAATTTGCTAGCTGAGTTGCCCTTGAATGAGTGAGTGGACCGGGTGCATTGATGCTATCAATTATTCTTTCAATCTGCACTTCATTGGCAACGCGAGGATGTACAGGGCAAAGACTTTGCTCTTGCTGATCATTGTCGTTGTTAGAAGGAATGTCTTCAGGCTGAGCATTGTCTTCATGTTGATCAGGTGCTGAGATGATAAGTTCTTCTTCAGGATGAGCTTCAGAAGGTATAATTTCTCCAGTTCCCATTAGCTTGATTGATTCACTGGATGGAACTTCATCTAGCACATTTGGCAGTTGCTCTCTTTGTGAACCATTGGTCTCATCGAACCGCACATCCACTGTTTCAACCACTTTGTAATGAAAGAGATTGAAGACTCTGTAGGAGTGCAAATCCTTTCCATATACAAGCATAAAACCCTCATGTTCTTTTGGTGCAAACTTTGAGGTGTGATGTGGGTCCTTGATCTAGCACCTTGCGCCAAATACTCTGAAGTAACTGACATTTGGCTTCTTGCCAGTAAGGAGCTCATAAGATGTCTTGTTCAGAAGCTTGTGAAGATAAACACGATTGATTGTATGGCATGCAGTATCAATGGCTTCAGGCCAGAATTTTCTTGGGGTCTTGTATTCATCTAGCATCACTCTGGCCATCTCAATGAGTGTTCTGTTCTTGCGTTCGACGACGCCATTCTGCTGTGGTGTGTATGGGGCTGAGAATTCATGTGTGATGCCCAAGGTCTCAAGATATGTATCAAGGCTAGTGTTCTTGAATTCAGTGCCATTGTCACTTCTGATGTGCTTTATCTTGGCGCCATAATTGTTCATAGCTCGATTGGCGAAGCGTCTGAAGACATCCTGCACTTCAGTCTTGTAAAGGATTATGTGCACCCAAGTGTATCTAGAGTAATCATCAACAATAACGAAGCCATAGAGGCATGCAGTAGTAGTAAGAGTTGAGTAATGTGTGGGACCAAAAAGATCCATGTGAAGCAGTTCGAAGGGTCGAGTAGTGGTCATGATTGTCTTCGAAGGATGTTTGGCCCTCGTCATCTTCCCTGCTTCACAGGCACCGCATAAGTGGTCTTTCTTGAACTTGACGCCCTCGATGCCTATGACATGCTTTTTCTTCGCAAGGGTGTGGAGGTTCCTCATGCCAGCATGCCCAAGCCTCCGATGCCAGAGCCACCATTCTGAAGCTTTTGCTAGAAGACATACGGCAAGCTGTGGTCCTGCTGAGAAATCTACTACGTACAGATCATCTTTTCGATACCCTTCAAACACTAGAGACTTGTCAGATTCCATTAGTACAAGGCAACGATATTTTCCAAATATTACGATCATGTTCAAATCGCAAAGCATTGAGACAGACATTAAGTTGAAGCCAAGGGATTCAACAAACATGACTTTGTCCATGTGTTGATCCCTTGAGATTGCAACTCTACCTAGACCCAATACCTTACTTTTACCAGTGTCAGCAAATGTGATGTGGCTCTTGTCGGATGGACGTAAGGTTGAGTCCATAAGAAGACTTCTTTTGCCAGTCATGTGATTTGTACACCCACTATCAATAATCTATTCTGAAGACGCTGGTGTCGTACCCTACAGTGCAGTTAGGGGGATAGGCTTCACCAAGAGCATTGTGAAGCAAAAACATTTGACGAACTAATGGGTTATGAAAGCTTAGATCCAGATTAGGACTAATAGGGAGAGTAGCAAGCGATTCAGGAACGAAGTACATAGTAAGACAATTCGGGCATTTGATCTTGCGCCCTACAAGATGTTTAAGGTCCCCAGCAATGGCGTCAGACGATTTTGGTTTTCTGCTGGAGACCTTTCCCTGCAAAAGAGAGTTAAGCTTTCTTAGCCACCCACATCTTCAAGGGTGGCTGAGAAGCAATAAGTCTAAGTGCAGCATCTGAGAATTTTGGCTTTGGAGCCCTAGCAAACAGTCTTGCAGGCGGACAATAGTACTCATAAGAATAAGCAGAATAGTTCTTGGTCTTATGAACATGGCGGTTTGATGAACCGCTCTCATATTCATATGCCTGAGTATGGTTTCCCTGCAAAACATTTGCGTTAGTGCGACTTAGGTGAGTCCTCTGTCTGTATGAAGCCTTTGGACCGTATGAAGCCTTTGGTCTGATGTTTGTCTTCTTCACGTGAGGTGTCATGATGACATTCACATGAAGATTCTCCAGACACCTTTTCGGAACCCAGATCTTCTTCATAGGCGGTCCATTCCTGCAGTTAGTACCAATGTACCTGGCAAACACTTCACCATTCTGATTCTTAAACAGTATATAGTTTGCATCAAAGGATTCATCAATGATAACGGGGTTAGCACAGGTGAAGCCAGATAGATTGGATGGGTCTGCTGAAGGTTCCTTTGCAGCAACCCACATGGTTTTGGGGTACTGCTCAGGTTTCCAGTAAGAGCCATCAGCATTCATTTTCCTTACGAACCCAACACCCTCTTTCCTCGGGTTTCGGTTCAGAATCTGCTTTTTGAGGACATCACATAGTGTCTGATGCCCTTTAAGACTTTTGTACATCCCTGTTTCAAGCAATGTCTTCAACCTAGCATTCTCATCAGCAATAGCAGTGGTATCCTCAGCAGAGGGGTTAGTTACCACATCAACAGTTGAAGATATTGCAACAGTAGTAGCAGTAGAACATTCAGCAACAGAAGTAGCATTATCACGCTCAATGCATTTAAGACATGGTGGTTCAAATCCTTCCTGGGCGGGACTGATCTGTTTGGAGTGAAGTGACTCGTTTTCCTTTTGAAGATCTTCATGAACCGCTCTCAATTTCTCAAGATCTTGCTTCCTTTGAAGATAATCATAGGAAAGCTTTTCATGAGTTGTTGAGAGAGTTTCATGACGACTTTCAAGTTCCTGATACTTAACGTGAAGATTTTTTATGTCTTCAATTAAGGATTCAGATCGAGTCATTTCAGCACCTAACAGATCATCGCTTCTGTCTAACAGTTTTTGAATATGTTCCATAGCTTTCTGCTGTTCAGTTGCAATTTTAGCAAGTGTTTTGTAGCTGGGTTTTGAATCACAATCAGAGTCATCGTCACTAGATGTTTGATAGTGAGTAGTGCGTGTGTTTACCTTGGCACCGCGTGCCATGAAGCAGTTGGTAGAAGCGGAGTAGTCCTTGTCAATTGCATCGGTGTCGGTGACGAGGTCATTGTCTTCAGTATTGAAGATGGACTTGGCAACGTATGTTGTAGCCAGACTTGCGACGCCTGAATCAGACTCCTCCTCAGACTCCACCTCCGCCTCCTCAGAAGCGGACTCCTCCGCTGAGTCCATTTCCTTGCCAACAAACGCACGTGCCTTGCCAGATGAGCTCTTCTTGTGTGATGAAGACTTTGAGGAAGACTTGGACGAAGACTTTGAGTATTTCTTCTTCTTCTTGTCGTTAGAGTCATATTCCTTGCTCTTCTTCTTCTTCTTTTTGTTCTCATTGTCCCACTGTGGACACCCAGAGATGAAGTGGCCAGGTTTCTTGCACTTGTGACATATTTTCTTCTTGTAGTCGTGAGCAGAAGCTTCATCATTCCTTGAGCTTGATCGGGAAGACTTTCTGAAGCCTTTCTTCTTGGTGAATTTTTGGAACTTCTTCACAAGCATAGCAAGTTCTCTTCCAATGTCTTCAGGATCATCAGAACTGCTGTCAGATTCTTCTTCAGATGAGGAGACAGCTTTTTCCTTCAAGGCACGAGTTCTCCCATAGTTTGGACCGTAGATATCTCTTTTCTCAGAAAGCTGAAACTCATGTGTGTTGAGCCTCTCAAGTATGTCAGATGGATCGAGTGTCTTGAAATCAGGACGTTCTTGAATCATCAGGGCTAGGATGTCAAACGAACTATCAAGTGATCTCAGTAGTGTCTTGATGACTTCATGTTTGGTGATCTCAGTAGCGCCGAGGGCTTGAAGCTCATTTGTGATGTCAGTGAGTCGGTCAAAAGTGTGCTGGACATTCTCATTGTCATTTCGCTTGAAGCGGTTGAAGAGGTTGCGAAGGACACTGATTCTCTGATCTCTCTGGGTTGAGATGCCTTCATTGACCTTGGAGAGCCAGTCCCAGACCAGCTTAGATGTCTTCAAAGCACTCACACGGCCATACTGTCCTTTGGTCAGGTGACCACAGATGATATTCTTGGCAGTAGAGTCCAGTTGAACAAATTTCTTGACGTCAACAACAGTGACACCTTCTCCAGCCTTGGGAACGCCGTTTTCTACGACATACCATAGGTCGACATCAATGGCTTCAAGATGCATGCGCATCTTATTCTTCCAGTAGGGATATTCAGTTCCATCAAAGACGGGGCACGCAACGGAGACTTTAATTATCCCTGCAGTCGACATAGCTAAAACTCCAGGTGGTTAAACCGAATCACATAGAACAAGGGAGCACCTTGCTCTGATACCAATTGAAAGTGCGTTATATCGACTAGAGGGGGGTGAATAGGTGATTTTTATGAAAGTCTTCAAAACATGGAAGTTATGAAGACAAACGATAGAAATAAACCTATTACCATGCAGCGGAAGGTAGACTACACTAGACAAGCCATAGTCAAGTATTCAATGAAGTGAAAGCACAATGACTTAATAGCAGCAATGTAGTAAGGATCAGGTAGGAAGATATTATGAAGCCATATAGAACATGCAGTCACTCAGTGAAGACAAAAGATAGTGCAATCATACAATGACTTCACAAGGAGCAACAACAAGTAAAGGGAAGGGAAGATGAAACCAGTGACTCATTGAAGACAATGATTTGTTGGACCAGTTCCAGTTGCTGTGACAACTGTACGTCTGGTTGGGGCGGCTAGGTATTTAAACCTTAGGACACACAGTCCCGGACACCCAGTCCTGAACACGCAGCTCAGGACACCCAGTCCTCACCGTATTCCCCTTGAGCTAAGGTCACACAGACCTCGCCCAATCACTCTGGTAAGTATTCAAGGTAGACTCCCAAACCTTCACAGACTTCGTTCACCGGCAATCCACAATGTCTCTTGGATGCTCAGAACGCGACGCCTAACCGGCTGGAGGATGCACAGTCCTCAAGTGTAATAAGTCTTCAGATCACACAGACAAGAAGACTTAAGTGATGCCCAATTCTCTCTGGCTCTGGGTGGTTAGGGCTTTATCCTCGCAAGGAATTCTCTCTCAAAGGCTTCGAGGTGGGTTGCTCTCAAACGACAAAAGTCGTACTCTCAATCTGAGCAGCCAACCGTTTATGGTTGTGGGGGGTGGGCTATTTATAGCCACTTGGCAACCCGACCTGATTTGTCCGAAATAACCCTGGGTCACTAAGGAACTGACACGTGTTCCAACAGTCAGATTTCAAACTCACACGACAACTTTACTTGGGCTACAAGCAAAGCTGACTTGTCCGACTCTGGACAAGATTCGCTCTCATAGTCTTCACTCGAAGACATAGGTTTTTGGTTAGGCATCACTTCAGTCAGTCTGACTGGTTCTCTTGGACCCCACTTAATAGTACGGTGGTTCCTATGACTCAACACAAAAGAAAAAGAACTATGAAAGATCTAAGTCTTCGAGCTCCATAGGCTTCATGTGGTGTCTTCTCTTGTCATAGTCTTCAAATGTGAATATCTTCATATACCACCTTTGACTTCAATGTCTTCATACATTTTTAGGGGTCATCTCTGGTAGGAAAACCAAATCAATGAAGGACTTCTACCTGTGTTATCCTGCAATTCTCACAAACACATTAGTCCCTCAACTAGGTTTGTCGTCAATACTCCAAAACCAACTAGGGGTGGCACTAGATGCACTTACACATAACACTAACACCGGCTCCAAGATCACATAAAGTATTTTTAACATAGTTTCTTTTAATTGAGCATGGTATAGTTGGTACTCTGGGATCTCCTAGTTTCTTAGGTATTCCACCCTTAAAAGTATAATTAGCAAGCATGGTGCAAATTTCAGCTTCCGGTATCTTTCTTTCATTAGTAACAATTTCTTTCATATGCTTAGCATAAGGATTCATTTTGAGCATATCAATCAAACGCATACGCAAGAAGATAGGTCTAATCATTTCAGCAAAGCGCTCAAAATCCTCATCATACTTTTTCTTGGATGGTTTAGGAGGAAAAGGCATGGGTTTCTGAATCCATGATTCTCTTTCTTTACCGTGCTTCCTAGCAACAAAGTATCTCTTATCATAACGTTGATTCTTTGATTGTGGGTTATCAAGATCAACAACAGGTTCAATCTCTACTTCATTGTCATTACTAGGTTGAGCATCAACATGAACATCATTATTAACATTATCACTAGGTTCATGCTCATTACCAGATTGTGTTTCAGCATCAGAAATAGAAATATCATTGGGATTATCAGGTGTGTCTACAACAGGTTTACTAGAAGCATGCAAAGTCCTATCATTTTTCTTTTTCTTCCTCTTAGAAGGACTAGGTGCATCAATAATATTTCTCTGAGAATATTGCTCAATTCTCTTAGGATGGCCCTCAGGATACAAAGGTTCCTGAGTCATCTTACCACCTGTAGTCATAACTCTAACAACATTACCATTTTTCTTACTATTTAATTCATTGAGCAAATCATTCTGAGCTTTCAGTACTCGTTCTACTTGAGTGGTAACCATAGAAGCATGTTTACTAATAAGTTTAAGTTCACCTTTAACATTAGCCATATAATCACCCAAGTGCTCAAGCATATCAGCATTGCGTTTTAATTCTCTACCAATATAAGCATTGAAGTTTTCTTGTTTAACCATAAAGTCATCAAACTCATCCAAGCATGGGCTAGCAAACTTAGTAAATGGGATTTCAGCTTTATCATATCTATAGAGAGAATTTACATTTACTACATGTGTCGGGTTATCAAGACCATGTATTTCTTCTACAGGCGGTAAATTAAGACCATGTATTTCTTCAATAGGAGGTAAATTCTTAACATCTTCAGCTTTTATACCCTTTTCCTTCATAGATTTCTTTGCCTCTTGCATATCTTCAGGACTAAGAAATAGAATACCCCTCTTCTTCGGAGTTGGCTTAGGAGTTGGTTCAGGAATTGGATCAAGAAGTGTCCAATTATTTTCATTAGTCAACATATTATTCAATGGAATTTTAGCTTCATCCGGTGTTCTTTCCCTGAAAACACAACCAGCACAACTATCCAA
Source organism: Triticum urartu (assembly GCF_056163025.1). Lineage (NCBI taxonomy): Eukaryota > Viridiplantae > Streptophyta > Magnoliopsida > Poales > Poaceae > Triticum > Triticum urartu. Next base: position 167,956,920 of record NC_141876.1, on the reverse strand, counting down.
GTGGTCTCTGTAAGCATTGGTTAGTCCATTATAAAAGATATCAAGTATTTCATTTTTCTTAAGAGGATGATCAGGCAAAGCATTAAGTAATTGGAGAAGCCTCCCCCAAGCTTGTGGGAGACTCTCTTCTTCAATTTGCACAAAATTATATATTTCCCTTAAAGCAGCTTGTTTCTTATGAGCGGGGAAATATTATCCTGGGGACTACACACACAACCAAGATCAAGAGAGTTAAACCATATCTTTGCATCACCCTTTAATGAGAATGGAAATAATTTCAGGATATAATAGTAGCGAGTTTTCTCATCATTAGTGAACAGGGTAGCTATATCATTTAATTTAGAAGATGTGCCACAACAATTTTAGATTCATAGCCATAGAAAGGATCAGATTCAACTAAAGTAATTATCTCCGGATCAACAAAGAAATCATAATCCTTATCAGTAACAAAGATAGGTGAAGTAGCACAAGCAGGATTATATTTCATTCTAGCATTCAGAGTTTTTTGTTTTAGCTTAGCTAATAATTTCTTAAGATCACTCCTATCATTTCAAACAAGAAAATCTCTAGCATTTTCTTCATCCATATCATAGCCCTCAGTCACAACAGGTAATTCATATCTAGGGGGAGAGTCTTCATCGTCACTTTCATCAATATTATCAGTTTCAATAATTTCATTCTCTCTAGCCCTAGCAAGTTGTTCATCAAGAAATTCACCAAGTGGCACAGTAGTATCAAGTATAGAAGTAGTTTCATCATAAGTATCATGCATAGCAGAAGTGGCATCATCAATAACATGCGACATATCAGAATGAATAGCAAAGCGGGTATAGGTGTCGCATGCTTACTCAAAACAGAAGGTGAATCAAGTGCAGAGCTAGATGGCAGTTCCTTACCTCCCCTTGTAGTTGAGGGATAAATTTTTGTTTTAGCGTCTTTCAAGTTCTTCATAATGATAAGCAGATATAAATCCCAAGTGACTCAAAGAATAGAGCTATGCTCCCCGGCAACGGCGCCAGAAAATAGTCTTGATAACCCACAAGTATAGGGGATCGCAACAATTTTCGAGGGTAGAGTATTCAACCCAAATTTATTGATTCGACACAAGGGGAGCCAAAGGATATTCTCAAGTATTAGCAGCTGAGTTGTCAATTCAACCACACCTGGAAACTTAATATCTGCAGCAAAGTATTCAGTAGCAAATTAATATGATAGTAGTGGTAACGGTGGTAAAAGGTAATGGTAGCAAAAGTAATATTTTTGGTATTTTGTAGTGATGATAACAATAGCAACGGAAAATTAAATAAGCGAAGAACAATATATGGAAAGCTCGTAGGCAATGGATCGGTGATGGAGAATTATGCCGGATGCGGTTCATCATGTAACTGTCATAACCTAGGGTGACACAGAACTAGCTCTAGTTCGTCAATGTAATGTAGGCATGTATTCCGAATATAGTCATACGTGCTTATGGAAAAGAACTTGCATGACATCTTTTGTCCTACCCTCCCGTGGCAGCGGGGTCCTATTGGAAACTAAGGGATATTAAGGCCTCCTTTTAATAGAGTACCGGACCAAAGCATTAACACATAGTGAATACATGAACTCCTCAAACTACGGTCATAACCAGTAAGTATCCCGATTATTGTCACTTCGGGGTTAATAGATCATAACACATAATATGTGACTATAGACTTGCAAGATAGGATCAAGAACTATCATATATTGATGAAAACATAATATGTTCAGATCTAAAATCATTGCACTCCGGCCCAAGTGACAAGCATTAAGCATGGCAAAGTCATAGCGACATCAATCTTAGAACATAGTGGATACTAGGGATCAAACCCTAACAAAACTAACTCGATTACATGATAAATCTCATCCAACCCATCACCGCCCAGCAAGCCTATGATGGAATTACTCACGCACATCGATGAGCATCATGAAATTGGTGATGGAGGAAGGTTGATGATGACGATGGCGACGGATTCCCCTCTCCGGAGCCCCGAACGGACTCCAGATCAGCCCTCCCATGAGAGTTTAGGGCTTCGCTGCGGCTCCGTATCGTAAAACGCGATGAATCCTTCTCCTTTGTTTTTTCTCCCCGAAAGTGAATATATGGAGTCTAGGTTGAGGTCAGTGGAGCGTCAGGGGGGCCACGAGGCAGGGAGCGCGCCCCCACCCTCGTGGGCAGGTGTAGGCCCCCTTGACGTGGATCTTCCTTCCATTATTTATTATATATGCCAAAATAATGCTTCGTTGATTTTCTGGTCATTCCGAGAACTTTTATTTCTGCACAAAAATAACACCATGGCAATTCTGCTGAAAACAGCGTCAGTCTAGGTTAGTTCCATTCAAATCATGCAAGTTAGAGTCCAAAACAAGGGCAAAAGGGTTTGGAAAAGTAGATACAATGGAGACATATCAATGAGTTGTTATTTGATCAACGGTATCAACTTGACCCATTTCGTTAGCATAGCACTTGATAGTTTAAGTTTACTGCTATTGCTTTCTTCATGACTTATACATGTTCCTATGACTATGAGATTATGCAACTCCCGAATGCCGGAGGAACACTTTGTGTGATACCAAACGTCACAACGTAACTGGGTGATTATAAAGGTGCTCTACAGGTGTCTCCGATGGTGTTCGTGGAGTTGGCATAGATCAAGAATAGGATTTGTCACTCCGATTGTCGGAGAGGTATCTCTGGGCCCTCTCGGTAATGCACATCACTATAAGCCTTGCAAGCAATGTGACTAATGAGTTAGTTGCGGGATGTTGCACTACAGAATGAGTAAAGAGACGTGACGGTAACGAGATGGAACTAGGTATTGAGATACCGATGATCGAATCTCGGCAAGTAACATACCGGTGACAAAGGGAACAACATATGTTGTTATGCGGTTTGACCGATAAATATCTTTGTAGAATATGTAGGAACCAATATGAGCATCTAGGTTCCACTATTGGTTATTGACCGAAGACGTGTCTTGGTCATGCGTACATAGTTCTCGAACCCGTAGGGTCCGCACGCTTAAAGTTCTGTGACGATCGGTATTATGAATTTTTGTGTTTTGATGTATCATAGGTAGTTCGGAGTCCCGGATATGATCACGGACATGACGAGGAGTCTCGAAATGGTCGAGACATAAAGATCGATATATTGGAAGGTTATATTCGGACACCGGATGAGTTCCGGGGATTATGGGATAAATAACAGAGAACCGGGAGGTTATGGGAACCTCCCGGGGGGTTATTGGGCCTTATGGGCCCAAGTGGAGGAAGAGGAGAGGCGGCCAGCTAGGGGCACGCGGCCCCCTAGCCCAAACCGAATTAGACTAGGGGGCTGGGCCCCCTTTCCTTCTTCTTCTCCTCCTGTAGCGACCAGACCTCAAACAGTCTGATCTCTGTGCTCCGGTGTCATCCCTGGATCAGTACTGCTGACACCACACAGTACTCGAAGGATTTATAATAGAGTAGCAATCACACACTTATTACATCGAGGATCTCCATAGAGAACTTATTACAATAAATATGGCTTAAGGCCATCTAATAATGATAACAGCGGAAGGGTTGGAAGATAAGTGAGTCCATCAACTCCAACGGCATCACTGAGTATAGAACCATGACCTAAAAATTCCTTAATCGTCGTCTGAAAAGTCTGCAACATTAATGTTGCAGCCCGAAACGGGTCAGCACATGGAATACGTTGGCAATGTAACATATAGAGAGTAATGGAATGAAACAGCTATACTATATGCATATTTGGCTGGTGGAAAGCTCTATGGTTACAGTTTTGCGTAAAGCCAATTTTTCCCTACTTCAAAGGAATAAATTTATTTAACTATCATGGTAGTTGTTAAACATTGAGAATGGTTGACAGCATGCTCAATCCCAATTAAGCATCATCATTAAACAAAGCCCAACAAAATTAATTTAGGGTAACATGTTGAGATTCACATGATAATCCAAGTACTAGATACTCAAGATGTCCATAACCGGGGACACGGCTAACCATGATTAGTTTATTACACTCTGCAGAGGTTTGCACACTTTTCCCCACAAGACTCGATCGCCTGCGTTTGGTTTCTCGCACTACACGGTGTTTGAGAAGACGGATAACCGAGACATAGTCTTTCAGAAGTGCTAGCACCTTACGACCGGCTAGACCGTACCACCTACATCCCCTACATCTGCTAGTCTGCCACTGTAAGATTTTGCACGACTTAGTCAACTATGCTAGAGCCCATAATAGCTTGTGGCTGCACACGGAAGTTTCTAGTATGAATAGTCTCATGATCCCTTTGAGCCTGGGTGGCGGTCCAAAAGAAAACAGGCAAGTCCTGGAATACCCAGGTGCCTCAATCCACGCAGATGTGTGTTTAAGTTGCCACCTTAGATAAACCATTTATTAACAAACTCACATCTGTCATGGATATCACTCACCAAATCCACGTCTACTAGCATAGCATGGCATAATAAGCAAACGTAGAAGTAACTCCCAAAGGTTTGATAATAAACAGGTAATAGGTACTACCTCAACTACTTCCCATCCCACAATTTAATTAGATCCTAATCATGCAATGTGTGAGGATTGATCTAATGCAATAAAACTGGGTCGTCAGAAAGGTATGATCAAAGTGTTACTTGCCTTGCTGATGATCCGGGAAACCTAGCGATTCGAAGTAACAGGCGGCGCACTCCGGGTATTCTATCGCAGACAAACAAACAAGCATACAATAAGTACTCATCTAATGCACAGGTAAAAGTCAAATAAGATATCTAACTAGAAGGTTCAACTTAAGAACTCCGGTTTGCAAAAAGAATCAAATCGAACGAAGCAACGAAAGTCAAACGGCGAAAGAAAACAACTTCATTGTACTATTCTGGATCTAAGGCAAATTTTACAGTAGCAAAAACTTGTTTAAGTTGGTTAAACGGATAGCGGGTTTCGAGACGAAACTCCAGGCGGTTGAATCGCCTGATTCCGATAAACGAGCGAAAGGTTATACTAAAACGAAAATCGGATCAGGAATCGCGATCAGAAAAATCGCGGGTTAAATCCGAGAAAAAGAAAAACGACGAACGTTCGTTAGAACGAATGAACGGACGAACCCTTGCTATTTAAATAAATTGGAAAACCGGTCTATTTAAAAAAACCGAAACTAAAAAAACTGACGGAAAAACCGAACGGTTTTTCGAAAAAAAAATAAAAAAAACTGGTGCGGAAATCGAGGCGACCTCGGGCGGCGTGTCAGTGGCGGCGGCGGCGGTGGTGGGGGGCGCTAGGGGCGGCTCGGCTAGGGTTTGGCTGGGGCTGGGCCTCCCCCCGGCTTATATAGCCTAGTCTGGCCGGAGTCCTAGTCGGACACGGTCCGTTAGGTCGGTTCATTTTTTTTAAATAACTACGCGCAGAAGAAAAAAAAAGAAATACTAAACGGACTCCAAAAATCCCGAAATAAATTTTCCCGGGCTTCTAAAATCAAGCCGCACAAGGTGAACATTTATTTGGGGTGTAAATGCAATTTTGAAAAATGCACATTTTCCTAAATTCAAATAAAATAACGAAAAACTCTGAAATAAAATCTTATTTGATTCTATTATTAAATCCTCAATATTTCTTTATTTTGGGAATGTCATTTTATTCCCTCTCTCATATTTTTGTAATAGAAATAATTGACGATAAAATAACAAAATCAAATGATCCTATTCTCAAAATTTGAGAAAACTCAAATATGAAGATAACGAAATCCCCAACTCTCTCCGTGGGTCCTTGAGTTGCGTAGAATTTCTAGGATCAACCAAAATGAAAAATAAAATATGATATGCATTTATGATCTGATGTATAACATTCCAAATTGAAAATTTGGGATGTTACAAACCTACCCCCCCTTAAGATGAATCTTGCCCTCGAGATTCGGGTTGGCTAGAAAATAGGTGAGGGTGGTCCTTGAGCAAATCTTCCTCTCGTTCCCAGGTGGCTTCGTCCTCCGTGTGGTGGCTCCACTGAACCTTGCAAAACTTGATAACCTTGCTGCGAGTGACTCGACTGGCAAACTCGAGAATCTTAACTGGTTTCTCCTCATAGGTCAAATTATTGTCCAATTGGATTGCTTCCAATGGCACTGTATCTCTCAAAGGTATGTCAGCCATCTCCGCGTGGCATTTCTTCAACTGGGAAACGTGGAACACATCATGAACTCTTGACAATTCTTCGGGCAATTCCAACTTGTAGGCCACTTCTCCCATACGCTCCAAAACTCGATATGGTCCTGCAAATCATGGCGCTAACTTTCCTTTAACTCCAAAACGCTTTGTTCCCCGAAGTGGTGATACTCGAAGATAATCTCTATCTCCAACTTCGTAAACTGTCTCCTTGCGTTTTGAATCTGCATAACTCTTCTGTCTGGACTGGGCTACCTTGAGCCTATCGCGAATCAACTTCACCTTCTGTTCAGACTCTTTAATCAAGTCAGGTCCAAACAACTGGCGGTCTCCAACTTCGTCCCATGACAACGGTGTCCTGCACCTCCTTCCGTACAAAGCTTCGAAAGGGGCCATTTTTAAACTGGTTTGGTAGCTGTTGTTGTAAGAGAACTCTGCATATGGCAAATTGTCGTCCCAACTAGATCCGTAATCTAGCGCACAAGCTCTCAGCATATCCTCCAAAATCTGATTGACTCTCCCGGTCTGTCCATCTGTCTGTGGATGAAAAGCTGTACTGAATTCTAGCCTGGTTCCCAAAGTTTCATGCAACTGCTTCCAGAACTTTGAGGTAAACTGGGTTCCTCTATCTGATACGATACTCCTCGGAACTCCATGCAGACATACGATCCTAGTCATGTATATCTTTGCCAACTTTGCACTGGTGTAGGTAGTCTTTACTGGGATGAAATGAGCTACTTTCGTCAATCGATCAACTACAACCCAAATCGAGTCATAGCCTGAACGAGTCCTGGGTAATCCCGTGATAAAATCCATGCCTAATTTATCCCACTTCCATTCGGGTATCGGCAATGGTTGTAACAATCCTACTGGCTTCTGATGCTCTGCCTTTACTCTCTGACATACATCACAAACTACTACATACTCCGCAATATCTTTTTTCATTCTGGTCCACCAGAAAATGCCTTTCAAATCCAAATACATCTTGGTATTTCTTGGGTGAATCGAATATGGTGAATCGTGTGCCTCTTGCAGAATCAACTTCCTAATCTTTGGGTCATTGGGAACATAAACACGGTCTTCAAACCATAGGGTGTCGTGCTCATCCTCACGGAATCCTTTAGCCTTTCCTTTGATAAGTTTCTCCTTAATAGAGGCAATCTCCTTGTCAGTCTTCTGAGCTTCTCTGATTTTATCCATCAATGTAGACTGAATATCCAATGCTGCTACATAGCCTCTCGGAACTATTTCCAAACATAGTTCATGAAGATTTTCTGCTAACTCCCTTGGTATTCCTCCCGTCATTAATGTATTGACATGGCTCTTACGGCTTAATGCGTCAGCTACTACATTAGCCTTCCCGGGATGGTAATGCAATCTCATATCATAATCCTTGATGAGCTCCAACCATCTCCTCCGTCGGAGGTTTAACTCCTTCTGTGTGAAAATGTATTTCAAACTCTTATGGTCCGTGTACACCTCACAATGATTTCCAATCAGAAAATGTCTCCATGTCTTCAATGCATGCACTACGGCTGCTAATTCCAAATCATGCGTAGCATAATTCAACTCATGAGGCTTCAGTTGTCTTGAGGCATATGAAACAACTCTCCCTTCCTGCATAAGCACTGCTCCAAGTCCTCGACGTGAAGCGTCGCAATACACCTCATAATCTTTGGTCTGGTTTGGCAAAATCAACACTGGTGAGGTAACCAAACGTTTCTTCAACTCCTGGAAACTAGCCTCACATTCCTCCGTCCATATGAACTTGGTTTCCTTCTTTAATAACTCCGTCATAGGCTTAGCTATCTTTGAGAAATTTTCAATGAATCTCCGGTAGTATCCTGCGAGTCCAAGAAAACTCCGGATCTCTCCCACGGTGGTTGGTGCTTCCCACTTGGTCACGGTATCAACTTTGGTAGGATCTACTGCTATACCTTCTCCAGATATAACGTGTCCGAGGAATCCTACTTCCTTCAACCAAAACTCATATTTGCTGAACTTGGCATATAATTGATGTTCTCTGAGCTTTCCAAGTACCAAACGCAAATGCTCCTTATGCTCCTCTTCATTCTTCGAGTAGACCAGGATATCATCAATGAACACTACGACGAACTTATCCAAAAACTCCATAAATACTTTGTTCATCATGTTCATAAAATATGCAGGTGCGTTAGTCAGACCAAATGACATAACGGTATACTCGTACAACCCATACCTGGTGGTAAAAGCTGTCTTAGGAATATCCTGTTCTCGAATCTTCAACTGGTGGTATCCTGATCGCATATCGATCTTGGAAAATACCTTAGCTCCTTGCAATCGATCAAACAGATCATTGATCATTGGTAGTGGGTACTTGTTCTTGATCATTACTTCATTCAATCCTCGATAATCAACAACCATCCTTAACGATCCATCTTTCTTCTCCATTAGAAGTACTGGCGATCCCCAAGGCGAAGAACTTGGGCGAATATATCCCTTATCCAGTAACTCCTTAATCTGCTTCTTAATTTCCACCAAATCCTTTGCTGGCATCCTATATGGTCTCTTTGATATTGGCCCGGTGCCTGGCAATAGCTCAATCAAAAACTCAATATCTCTATCCGGTGGCATGCCTGGCAACTCTTCTGGAAATACTTCAGGGAAATCCTTCACTACTGGTACTTCCTCCTGCACAACTCCTGTTAAGCAATTTACTTGAGTCCTCTTTGGCACATGTCGGGATACATACTTGATCCTTCTCCCTTCTGGGATGGTAAGCAAAATTGACTTACTAGCACATTCAATATTCCCTTCATACTTTGACAACCAATCCATGCCTAATATCACATCCAATCCTTGGGATTCCAATACTATTAGGTCTGAGGGAAAAACATAGTTACCAATCCTTAATGGTAACCGATCACACCATCGACTAGCCATATATTCTGCTCCATGCGAGGTTACTAACATGGGTGACCTAAGGGCTTGGGTTGACAGGTTATACTTATCCACAAATCCCCTTGAGATGTATGAATGCGATGCACCAGTATTGAAAAGAACGAGTGCAGTAAATGACTTAACCAAAAACTTACCGATTACTGCATCAGGCTGAGCTTCAACCTCCTCCACGCTAACGTGGTTCACCTGTCCCCTGTTGAAAGGGTTCGGCTTCTTCCCAGAGCTTCCATTGCTATTTCCATTTTGTATTTCAGGACATTCATTGGCATAATGTCCGGTCTTTGAACACTTAAAGCAAGTGACTTGGCTCAGGTCCTTCTTGGCTGGGGTTGATGGGTTGGTGTGATTCTGGCCATTGCTTCCTCCATTCCCATTACCATTCTTGGTGCCATTGTGATTGTGTGAGCTACCTCCTCCATGGGTATGCTGAAAATGTCCTCCCGGTCTAGGGGTAAAACGTGGCTTCTGCTAGGCTCCTAAATTGTACTTTCCTTGTCCATACTTCCTCTTGCGATTCTCAATTTGTTGATGCTTGCCTTCAATCATAAGAGCACGGTCTACCAACTCCTGGTAGTTGTTGAAGGTTGCTACCATCAACTGCATGCTCAACTCATCATTCGGTCCTTCCAGAAACTTCTCCTGCTTAGCTGCATCCGTAGCAACGTCATCTGGGGCATAACGTGCTAACTTACTAAAGTCCTCCACATACTGGCCAACTGTCCGTCCTCCTTGGCGCAAGTTGCGAAACTCACGCTTCTTCATGGCCATAGCTCCTGCTGAAACATGGGCAGTACGAAAGGCCTGCTGAAACTGGTCCCATGTGACAGCGTCGACAGGGAAAGTGGCTGTGAAATTCTCCCACCATGATGCTGCGGGTCCTTCAAGCTGATGTGCGGCAAACTTCACCTTCTCCGCATCCGTGCTTCCTGCTGTGGTCAACTCTAGCTATCTTGCGGAGCCAGTCATCTGCTACTATCGGCTTGGTGCTACTGGAAAGCACCGGCGGATTCAGCCTAAGAAAACGGGCTAAGTGATCAACAGGTGGTGGTGGTGGGTTGTTGTTGTTGTTCCCCTGGTTCTGATTCTGGACTAGCAACTGCTTCAATGTGTTCTGCTGCTGGATCAACTGGGTGAGCTCCGGTGGAAAAGTAAATCCGGGGTCACATCTCGGAGGCATCTAAGGGTTTAGAAAAGATGAGATGTAAGAATAGAGGGGGTCTAAAGAGAAAACACTACCCATATGCACATGAGGCAAAAGCAAACAATTCACTTCATTCAATCAAACAAGGGCATACAATCGATCTAACTATCGAAAAAGTGCTCGGACTACTATATTTGATGGACTACTACTACTGATGGGGTGGTCTACTAGAAATATTCTTTGGTTGCAGACTCCATGATATCTGCTCCAGCTTCATCAACATAGTCATCATCGCTTTCGTTTGGGTCCGAGTCTGTGTCGTCGATGATGATGTAGTCTTCCGGGCTAATCTCCTTGGGTTCTTCGTCTTCATCTACTGGTGTAGGGACTCCCATAAATATCCCGATCTTCTTTGTTAGGTCGGCATTCTTATCCACCAATACTTCAATTTCCTCTTCATAATCTTCACGTGTAGCCTTGAGTTCTTCCTTCAGTTCCTTGATTCTTGTCCTTGCCTTCTTCAGATCTATCATGTCGGAGCACATATGGTTCTCCTGTCGTCGAATGTGCTTGTTTAATTCCTGGATAAAAGCTGCAATTGATCTATCCTTTCTAGTGCTGATCATCTCCCAGTGCTCATCTGTGTGCCCACAAATCTGGTAGATAGTATCCTTGAGATCATTGCGGTAGACTTCTCCAATGCGTCCCATGGCGATGTGAGCTGCCATGCTCTTCCCTAGACTCCAAGTTAGTGCATCAAAAGAAAACTCTATGGGCTCAGTGACTGGCATGAACATCCTTCCTGGAACTTGAACTTGTAGCATCCAGCGCTCTTCTTCAGGTAAAGTGGCATTGTAGGTTCCTGTGAAGCTGGGTACTCCTATGTTAAGGTATCTAGTGACTTCCTTCAAGTGACGACCAAAGGGTGTATCTTCATCCGGTTGTGTGAACTTGTTCCTTGCATCCGCCATCCTAAAAGAGTAGAAAAGATGAGAGGTCAGAAAGGAAGAGAGTGAATAGTGATCTAGGTCTTTAGCTTAGTGGCCGTGTCCTACTGTCAGTGTGTGCTCTGATACCATCTCTGTAGCGACCAGACCTCAAACAGTCTGATCTCTGTGATCCGGTGTCATCCCTAGATCAGTACTGCTGACACCACACAGTACTCGAAGGATTTATAACAGAGTAGCAATCACACACTTATTACATCGAGGGTCTCCATAGAGAACTTATTACAATAAATATGGCTTAAGGCCATCTAATAACGATAACAGCGGAAGGGTTGGAAGATAAGTGAGTCCATCAACTCCAACGGCATCACTGAGTATAGAACCACGACCTAAAAATTCCTTGATCGTCGTCTGAAAAGTCTGCAACATTAACGTTGCAGCCCGAAATGGGTCAGCACATGGAATATGCTGGCAATGTAACATATAGAGAGTAATGGAATGAAACAGCTATACTATATGCATATTTGGCTGGTGGAAAGCTCTATGGTTATAGTTTTGCGTAAAGCCAATTTTTCCCTACTTCAAAGGAATAAATTTATTTAACTATCATGGTAGTTGTTAAACATTTAGAATGGTTGACAGCATCCTCAATCCCAATTAAGCATCATCATTAAACAAAGCCCAACAAAATTAATTTAGGGTAACATGTTGAGATTCACATGATAATCCAAGTACTAGATACTCAAGATGTCCATAACTGGGGACACGGCTAACCATGATTAGTTTATTACACTCTACAGAGGTTTGCGCACTTTTCCCCACAAGACTCCATCGCCTCCGTTTGGTTTCTCGCACTACACGGTGTTTGAGAAGACGGATGACCGAGACATAGTCTTTCAGAAGTGCTAGCACCTTACGATCGGGTAGACCGTACCACCTACATCCCCTACATCTGCTAGTCTACCACTGTAAGAGTTTGCACAACTTAGTCAACTATGCTAGAGCCCATAATAGCTTGTGGCTGCACACGGAAGTTTCTAGTATGAATAGTCTCATGATCCCTTTGAGCCTGGGTGGTGGTCCAAAAGAAAACAGGCAAGTCCTGGAATACCCAGGTGCCTCAATCCACGCAGATGTGTGTTTAAGTTGCCACCTTAGATAAACCATTAATTAACAAACTCACATCTGTCATGGATATCACTCACCCAATCCACGTCTACTAGCATAGCATGGCATAATAAGCAAACGTAGAAGTAACTCCCAAAGGTTTGATAATAAACAGGTAATAGGTACTACCTCAAATACTTCCCATCCCACAATTTAATTAGATCCTAATCATGCAATGTGTGAGGATTGATCTAATGCAATAAAACTGGGTAGTAGGAAAGGTATGATCAAAGTGTTACTTGACTTGCTGATGATCCGGGAAACCTAGCGATTCGAAGTAACAGGCAGCGCACTCCGGGTATTCTATCGCAGACAAACAAACAAGCATACGATAAGTACTCATCTAATGCACAGGTAAAAGTCAAATAAGAGATTTAGCCAGAAGGTTCAACTGAAGAACTCCGGTTTGCAAAAAGAATCAAATCGAACGAAGCAACGAAAGTCAAACGGCTAAAGAAAACAACTTCATTCTACTATTCAGGATCTAAGGCAAATTTTACAGTAGCAAAAACTTGTTTAAGTTGGTTAAACAGATAGAGGGTTTCGAGACGAAACTCCAAGCGCTTGAGTCGCCTGATTCCGATAAACGAGCGAAAAGTTATACTAAAACGAAAATCGGATCAGGAATCGCGATCAGAAAAATCGCGGGTTAAATCCGGGAAAAAGAAAAATGACGAACGTTCGTTAGAACGAACGAACGGACGAACGCTCGCTATTTAAATAAATCGGAAAACCAATCTATTTAAAAAACCGAAACTAAAAAACCAACGGAAAAACCGAACGGTTTTTCGAAAAAAAATAAAAAAAAACCGGCGCGGAAATCGAGGCGACCTCGGGCGGCGTGTCGGCGGCGGGCGGTGCGGCGGCGCGGCCGCGGCGGCGGGGCGGCGGCGGCGGGCGCTGGGGGCGGCTCGGCTAGGGTTTGGCTGGTGCTGGGCCTCCCCCCGGCTTATATAGCCTAGTCGGGCCTGAGTCCTAGTCGGACACGGCCCGTTAGGTCGGTTCGTTTTTTTAAATAATTACGCGCAGAAGAAAAAAAATAAATACTAAACGGACACCAAAAATCCCGAGATAAATTTTCCCGGGCTTCTAAAATCAAGCCGCACAAGGTGAACATTTATTTGGGGCCTAAATGCAATTTTGAAAAACACACATTTTCCCTAAATTCAAATAAAATAACGAAAAACTCCGAAATAAAATCTTATTTGATTTTATTATTAAATCCTCAATATTTCTTTATTTTGTGAAAGTCATTTTATTCCCTCTCTCATATTTTTGTAATAGAAATAATCGACGATAAAATAACAAAATCAAATGATCCTATTCTCAAAATTTGAGAAAACTCAAATATGAAGATAACGAAATCCCCAACTCTCTCCGTGGGTCCTTGAGTTGCGTAGAATTTCTAGGATCAACCAAAATGCAAAATAAAATATGATATGCATTTATGATCTAATGTATAACATTCCAAATTGAAAATTTGGGATGTTACACCTCCCCTTCCTTCCCCTCTCCTACTAGGACTAGGAAAGAGGGGGGAATCCTACTTGGAGTAGGATTGCCCCCCTTGGGCGCGCCTCCTCTTCCTTGGACGCCCCCTTCTCCTCCCCCTACTTTATATACGGGGAGAGAGGCACCCCTTGTAGACACAACAATTGATTTGTTGATCTCTTAACCGTGTGCGGTGCCCCCCTCCACCATAATCCACCTCGGTTATATTGTAGCGGTGCTTAGGCGAAGCCCTGCATCGGTAGCTTCATCAACATCGTCACCACGCCATCGTGCTGACGAAACTCTTCCCCGAGCTCGACTGGATCGTGAGTTCGCGGGACGTCACCGAGCTGAACGTGTGCTAAATGCAGAGGTGCCGTGGGAATCCCCAAACTTAGGCTCTTGCCACTCTTTGTTCCATAATCCATCAAATCTTTACCCAAAACATGAAAACTTCACAACACAAAACTCAAAATAGAAAATCTCGTGAGCTCCGTTAGCGAAAGAAAACAAAACACCACTTCAAGGTCCTATAATGAACTCATTCTTTATTTATATTGGTGTTAAACCTACTGTATTCCAACTTCTCTATGGTTTATAAACTCTTTTACTAGCCATAGATTTATCAAAATAAGCAAACAACACAAGAAAAATAGAATCTGTCAAAAACAGAACAGTCTGTATTAATCTGTAGCTAACGCACGTTCTGGAACCCCAAAAATTCTAAAATAAATTTCTGGACGTGAGGAATTTATTTATTAATCATCTGAAAAAGAATTAACTAAACATCGCCTTTCAAATAAAGATGGCAGCAATTCTCGTGAGCGCTAACGTTTCTGTTTTTTACAGCAAGATCAAAAAGATTTTCCCCAAGTCTTCCCAACGGTTCTACTTGGAACAAACACTAATTAAACACAAAAAACACAACCAAAACAGAGGCTAGGTAAATTAGTATTACTAAACAGGAGCAAAAAGCAAGGAATAAAAATAAAATTGGGTTGCCTCCCAACAAGCGCTATCGTTTAACGCCCCTAGCTAGGCATAAAAGCGAAGATAGATCTAGGTATTGCCATCTTTGGTAGGTAATCCATAACTGGCTCTCATAATAGATTCATAAGGTAATTTAATTTTATTTCTAGGGAAGTGTTCCATGGCTTTCCTTAACGGAAATTGGAATCTAATATTCCCTTCCTTCATATTAATAATTGCACCAATCGTTCTAAGGAAAGGTCTACCAAGAATAATAGGACATGAAGGATTGCAATCTATATCAAGAACAATGAAATCTATGGGCACATAGTTCCTATTTGCAACAATAAGAACATCATTAATTCTTCCCATAGGTTTCTTAATAGTGGAATCTGCAAGGTGCAAGTTTAAAGAACAATCATCAAAATCACGGAAACCTAGCAAATCACACAAAGTTTTTGGAACCGTGGAAACACTAGTACCCAAATCACACAAAGCATAGCACTCATTATCTTTAATTTTAGTTTTTATTTTAGGTTCCCACTCATCATAAAGTTATCTAGGGATAGAAACTTCCAACTCAAGTTTCTCTTCATAAGATTGCATCAAAGCATCAACGATATGTTTAGTAAAAGCTTTATTTTGACTATAAGCATGAGGAGAATTTAGCACGGATTGCAACAAGGAAATACAATCTATCAAAGAGCAATTATCATAACTAAATTCCTTAAAATCCAAAATAGTGGGTTCATTGATATTTAAAGTTTTGACCTCTTCAATCCCACTTTTAACAATCTTAGCATCAAGATCTAAAGACTCCGAATTTTTGGAACGCCTTCTAGGTAAAGGTGGCTCATCTTCAACCCCATCATTATCAAGATTCATATTGTAAAACAAAGATTTAATAGGAGACACATCAATAACTTTTAGATCTTCATCCTTATTATCATGAAATTTTTTTGGCTTAGGGGCCATCTTATTAACTAAGGTGGCCTGCTTATCCGAGACTTCAGCAATTAATTTTTCGAGATGAGCAATCTGAGATTTCAAACCATAAAATTCTTTAGACATATCATCAAGCTCTTTATTCATATAACCCATAAAGCTTTTTTGATCTTTAAGCTTGTTCCTAAAGAAATTATTATGCTCAAATTGTAAAACCAGAAAACTCCTGATATTGCTTTCGATCTCTTCTATCCTTTTAAGGTGAAGATCACCAAATCTAGGTAGAGTCATCGTGACAAGCAAGCAACCCAACACACAAGCAAACATGAAACTGGCAAAAAGGACAAATAGAAAAAGAGAAGGGGATGGAGAGAGAGGGCGAATAAAACGGCAAGGGTGAAGTGGGGGAGAGGAAAACGAGAGGCACATGGCAAATAATGTAATGCGAGGGATAATAGTTTGTGATGGGTACTTGGTATATTTAGACTTGGTAATGGAGCCAGAAATGACTCGTTGTGGGAGTCAAATATTGACTTGACTTGGCGCGAATCTCCCCGGCAACGGCGCCAGAAATCCTTCTTGCTACCTCTTGAGCACTGCGTTGGTTTTCCCTTGAAGAGGAAAGGGTGATGCAGTAAAGCAGCGTAAGTATTTCCCTCAGTTTTTGAGAACCAAGGTATCAATCTAGTAGGAGATCACGCTCAAGTCCCACGCACCTACAAAAACAAATAAGAACCTCGCAACCAACGCGATAAAGGGGTTGTCAAGCCCTTCCCGGTCACTTACGAGAGTGAGATCTGATAGATATGATAAGATAATATTTTTGGTATTTTTATGATAAAGAGTAATAAAGATGCAAAAGTAAAATAAACGAAAAAGGAAATAACTAAGTATTGGAAGATTAATATGGTGGAAGATAGACCCGAGGGCCATAGGTTTCACTAGTGGCTTCTCACAAGAGCATAAGTATTACGGTGGGTAAACGAATTACTGTCGAGCAATTAATAGAATTGAGCATAGTTATGAGAATATCTAGGTATGAACATGTATATAGGCATCACGTCTGAGACAAGTAGACCGAAATGATTCTGCATCTACTACTATTACTCCACACATCGACCGCTATCCAGCATGCATCTAGAGTATTAAGTTCAAGAGAACAGAGTAATCTTTAAGGAAGATGACATGATGTAGAGGGATAAACTCATGCAATATGATATAAACCCCTCGATGGCAACAATACAATACATATCGGTTCCCTTTCTGTCACTCGGATCGAACACCCCAAGATTGAACCCAAAGCTAAGGACTTCTCCCATTGCAAGAAAGATCGATCTAGTAGGCCAAACCAAACTGATAATTCGAAGAGACTTGCAAAGATACACCAATCATACATAAAAGAATTCATAGGAGAATCAAATATTGTTCATAGATAATCTAGATCATAAACCCACAATTCATCGGATCTCGATAAACACACCACAAAAGAAGATTACATCAAATAGATCTCCAAGAAAATCGAGGAGAACTTTGTACTGAGATCCAAAGAGAGAGAAGAAGCCATCTAGCTAATAACTATGGACCCATAGAGGCCCTCCGTGATCAATGCCTCCTCCGGTGGAGCTCCGGAAAAGGCCCCGAGATGGGATCTCTCGAGTACAGAAGGTTGCGGCGGTGGAATTAGGTTTTCGTGGTGCTCCTGGATGTTTGGGGGGTACGTGGATATATATAGGAGGAAGAAGTACTTCGGTGGAGCAACGGAGGGCCCACGAGGGTGGAGGGCGCGCCCAGGGGGTAGACGCACCCCCTGCCTCATGCCTTCCTCCCTTGTTTCTTGACGGCCACTCCAAGTCTCCTTGATCACGTTTGTTGAGAAAATCATGTTCCCGAAGGTTTCATTCCGTTTGGACTCCATTTGATATTGCTTTTCTTCGAAACCCTAAAATAGGCAAAAAACAGCAATTTGGGCTGGGCCTCCAGTTAGTAGGTTAGTCCCAAAAATGATATAAAAGTGTAAAATAAAGCCCATTAACATCCAAAATAGATAATATAATAGCATGGAGCAATCAAAAATGATAGATACGTTGGAGACGTATCACCCCGATGGAGACCTTGGCGGGGAAGGCCCTCGGCAGGCCGCACGACGTGGGGCGGGGCGACGCGGTCAGTCGGAGACGAGGTCGATGTGACCCCGCTTGACGCTCTCGTCGTCGCTGTCGCTGCCCTCCTCATCGCTCCCGCTTGAAGAGGAATCTTCATCGTCGGAGGAGCTCTCCACGCAGCACTTCAGGCGAGTTCCGAAATCTTCAAAGACCTTGATGGAGAGCAGGCTGCCCTCCGTTAACTTGAAGTAGAGGACAAGCCCTGCCGTCAAGCTATGGATGCGAGTGAACGTCTTCCATCCGCGGCAGAGGTACATGACGTGAGGAGGGGGGAAGTCGACGTTGACGCGCGTGCCACCGCTCCCGCAGCCCTTCGTGTGCAACCAAAGGGTCTGGGATGGATCGAGCTCCATCTCCCGAGCGAATGCAGTCGGGAGACGGAGGCGGCGATGCAGTGGCTGATGCAGCCTGATGATGAACTCGCGGGGCTGGTCCCCGATGTGGCGCTCCATCGTGGGAGGCATCACTGGCGGAGGCGAGGCTGATGCGCCGTCCCGTCCTCCTCTCCCCTGAGCGCCACGACGACCTCGACCTCGCCCCTCCCCCTTCCTCTCGTGGCCGGCTCTGCCGCCACGAGCTCTTGGGGAGGAGGAACGCGCTGACGAGCAACAACCCTTGCCGCCACCATCGAAGGGCCAGCACCTCCTCTCGCCATGGCGGGTGGAAGAAATAAGAGAAGGTGGAAAGACACGGAGGATGGAAGAGTGTGGAATGCTGCCCCCTCCCCTCCTTATACAGGGGCGAAGCTGGGGCTCGGCCGCCCCACTCGACCAATCCGGTCATTGGGGGCATAGGGAATCAGGACCGACCCGCTGCCCCAATCAGCGACGGCCCGGTTTTCCGCCTCCACCTCCTCCCACCTGCATGAAGAACACATGACGAGCGAGCAGCATTAAAGGGACGGGCGAAGTGGCCGCTCCCCATCCCGTGGTCGTGGGGCGCGGGCACCTTAAAGACCATGGCCCGAGTCCATCCAAGTAAATGGGTCGTGCCTCTACGCCTTCCTCCTTTTATGGGGAAGGCGCGAGCCGCCTCCTCTCCCATTAACCACAATGTGACACATGCGTGCGGAAACCGCCCCATGCGTGACCCCCACGTCACGCACGACCCTCCACGTCGCGCGTTCAACGCGGGTCATGCGGAAGTGCGGCGGACGAGAAGTTACCGTGGCAAAATCCGCCCCACCTGCCCGTGCACCGTTCTGGGCCTAGCCCAACAACGCGTCGCGCTTATGTATGGCCTAGGCCTGGGGGCTCCTGTTGGTGTACAAAAGTAGGGGCTCTCCTTTTGACCCCTTTACTTGTGCGCGGGCGGTCAGAGCCACGCACCGCGGCCACACTTAGTAGGGTAGAGGAGGGAAGCCAGAGAGAAGCCGAAGCACCAAGGCAAACAAGACAATGCCAAGGCCGAGAGAACAAAGAGCAGAGGGACGAAGCAGGTTCCCCTGGCAAGATCCCTGCCGGGGCAGCCTCAGCGGCCCCGACAAGACCCTTGCCGGGGCAGCTCGCCCAACACCAGCGGAGCACACCACCCTTGAGCCCACGGTCTCCAACACCATCAACCACGTTGGGCCAGGGCTCGGGAGGCACCTCCATGGTGGCATGCAGATCTTTGTGAAGATAGAGAATACTCAAGATCAGATGAGGACCAGAAGACGGAGACCCTCGGCGGGATCCTAGTCGAGGAAATCTACAAGGCCCCCGGCAAGACCCTTGCCGGGGATGACAGCAAGGCCCCCGGCAAGACCCTTGTCGGGGTTGACGGCAGCACCACGGAAGAGACCCTTGCCAGGCCCTGGCAAAGACCCTTGCCCAGGGCATTAGCAGGGCCACTACAAGACACGTACCAGCCAAGACTACCACCGCCATTCGCATGCAGCTGCCAGCCCAACCAGCTGGACAGGCACCTGCATGGCAACATGCGACTTCTAGGCCAAATCAGCAGGCACCTGCGTGGCAGCATGCAGGCCTTCATGAAGGCCCTACCACCGCACCACCTCAGCTGCCTACCTGTCTACATGGCACTGCATGCATCGCTAGCCTGGGTGTGTGTCGAAGCGAGGAGGAGCGGCGACGGACGGGACGGGTGTAACGCCCACGATGCGGCTATATCTCCCACGTGTCGAAGCACGACTTAGAGGCATAACCGCATTGTAAGCAATGTCGCAAGTGAGGTAATCTTCACACAACCCATGTAATACATAAGGGAAAGAGATACATAGTTGCCTTACAATCGCCACTTCACACGATACATGAATAAAGCATTACATCATCCAGATAAAATCAAGGTCCGACTACGGAACCATAATAAAAGAAGACTACCCCAAATGCTACACAGATCCCCGATCGTCCCAACTGGGCTCCACTACTGATCAACTGAAAAACGGAAAGAACATAACGAACACGGTCTTCATCAAGCTCCTCCTTGAGCTCGGTTGCATCACCTGCACGGTATCATCGGCACCTGCAAACTGGTTTTGGAAGTATCTGTGAGTCACGGGGACTCAGCAATCTCACACCCTCGTGATCAAGACTATTTAAGCTTATGGGTAGGGAAAAGGTATGAGGTGGAGCTGCAGCAAGCACTAGCATATATGGTGGCTAACATACGCAAATGAGAGCGAGAAGAGAAGGCAAAGCACATTCGAGAAACTATGATCAAGAAGTGATCCTAGAACAACCTATGTCAAGCATAACTCCAACACCGTGTTCACTTCCCGGACTCCGCCGGAAAGAGACCATCACGGCTACACACTCTGTTGATGCATTTTAATTAAGTTAAGTTTTAGGTTTTCTAAAACCGGACATTAACAAATTCCCATCTGCCCATAATAGCGGGCACGGTTTTCGAAAGTTCATAACCCTGCAGGGGTGTCCCAACTTAGCCCATCACAAGCTCTCACGGTCAACGAAGGATATTCCTTCTCCCAAGACAATCCGATCAGACTCGGCGTCCCGGTTACAAGACATTTCGACAATGGTAAAACAAGACCAGCAAAGCCACCCAGATGTGCTGACAAATCCCGATAGGAGCTGCACATATCTCGTTCTCAGGGCACACCGGATGAGCCAGACGTCGGGTGGGCCAGCCCAGAGTTGCCCCTGGTAGCTCCGGACATCACTCAGTTTGGACCAACACTCAGAGGAGCATTGGCCCGGGGGTTTAAATAAAGACGACCCTTGGGCAGGCCTACCCAAGGGAAAGAAAAGGCTAGGTGGCAAATGGTAAAACCAATGTTGGGCCTTGCTGGAGGAGTTTTATTCAAGGCGAACTGTCAAGGGGTTCCCATTATAACCCAACCGTGTAAGGAACGCAAAATCCGGGAACATAACACCGATATGACGGAAACTAGGGCGACAAGAGTGGAACAAAACACCAGGCATAAGGCTGAGCCTTCCACCCTTTACCAAGTATATAGATGCATTAATATAAATAAGATATATTGTGATATCCCAACAAAAATCATGTTCCAACAAGGAACAAGCTCCAATCTTCACCTGCAACTAACAACGCTATAAGAGGGGCTGAGCAAAGCGGTAACATAGCCAAACAACGGTTTGCTAGGACAATGTTGGTTAGAGGATTGGCTTAGCATTATGGGAGGCATGATAAGCAAGTGGTAGGTATCGCAGCATAGGCATAGCAAAAGAGCGAGCATCTAGCAAGCAAAGATAGAAGTGATTTCGAGGGTATGGTCATCTTGCCAAAGATCCCGCAAGGAAGAAGAACGAGTCCATGAAGGAGACAAACGAACGTAGCCAACGTATCCTCACAAACGCAACCTTACCGGATTACCGAGAAGAAGTACACCGGAAAGAAAGCAAACAACATAGTGAACAAACATCACATAAGCATGGCACGATGCGCAAACAAGTATTATGCATGTCCGGTTTAATGAGGCATGGCATGGCAAAGTGCACAAACAACCCTACAAATTAAGTGGAGCTCAATATGCAACAAGTTGCATATTGATGAAACAACACATGACTTATTTAGTTCGATCTCGTTTATGAACTCAACAATATTAAATGTTGTTTAGCATGGCAAGGGGTGAAGCAAAGTAAAACTACCTATCTAGTCAAGTTTAAATGAGGCCGGAAACAACGAACAACAATTCCGGAAAATCCTCATATGCATATATTAGGTTTGGGTACTTTTCTGCCCTAAAACATATTTTAGAGTTATTAAACATCCAAAGTGAGGCAACCATGTTAAACTAGGCATTTTTCCACCCCATTTACATATAAAGTTTATTAAAAACCGAGCTACGGTTATTTAGTTATGAATTAAATCATTTTAACATGGCAATTAAGCATATAAAAGAAAACATCATTTTAAGCATTTTAAACATGCATGAAAGTGATATATTATGAAACTAGACAAAATTCTAAGCAACTTTCATATTAAGTTTGATTAATTTCGATGCACGGTTAATTAGTTATTAAATGCATGAATGCTGAGGGTTTTTCTGCAAAATAGGTAAACTCCGGATAAAAGACAAAATCGCAGACACGGAAAAAAACTACACTGGGCCAAATTTGCAGCCTGGCCCAACAGTTGCAGGGGCGCTGGAGGCTCACCATGGGCCTTGGCCCATTCAGTGGAGGAGGGAGACCCGCAGGGCGCGCAGCTGGGCCTTTGAGCCCACCCGACGAACGCTTGTGGACGCGGCGCAGTCAACGCGGGAGTCGACCCCGTCGTCCTCCTCTCGAACAGAGGCAGCACATGACTTGGACGAGCGCTCCTGCTCGAAGGAGTGGAAGCAGAGGTCAGCGGGGCTGGGAGCAGAGCTTCGGCAAGCGGGGCGGCGAGGTCTTAGGCGTCCGGATCTGGCCGGGAACGAGCTTGGACACTGAGAAGAACCCGATCCGGCGGCCGACGCCTTTCTCTGAAGAAGAAAGCAACCATGGTGCGGGGGCTTCAGGCCAGCGACGGGAAGTAGGGAGACAACGGCTTGGGACAGAGGGCCCGGTTGAGGACGACGCAGCGAAACGGGATGACCATGGGCTCCTCCAAGCGGCGGCTTGCTTGCTCCAGCGAGGCGATTGGAAGCGAGGAGAGTTGAGGCGGCTGGCGACATTCTTCGGCTCGGTGGTGCTGACCTTGCAGAAGAAACAGGGCGACCACGCGATTAGCAGCAACAGTAGGAGAAGAACAGCGAGAAACAGGGAGGAGGCGCGGTGAGGACCTGCGGGTCGGAGCGGCTTGACGGCGGGGGCCATGGCGTGGTGCTGCTCTCGATCCACCCTGGATCGAGGCATGTGAGGAGGGGATTAGGCGTGGAGCAGCCTGCTGGAGCTCGAGGGTGAGGTCGGCGCTCGGGGTTGTCCGATGCTC
Organism: Triticum urartu; assembly: GCF_056163025.1. Lineage (NCBI taxonomy): Eukaryota > Viridiplantae > Streptophyta > Magnoliopsida > Poales > Poaceae > Triticum > Triticum urartu. The sequence goes on along the minus strand of NC_141876.1, from coordinate 167,933,650 downwards.
TGCTCGGTGGTGCTCTGGCCGGGGCTCTCGGGAGGAGGAGGTTGCGGGATTGGGTCGATCGAGGGGAGGAGGAGGTTGCCCCGGTGCTGAAAACGAGGGAGTTGGTCGGGATCGGTTGGGAATGGGTGGATGGATCTGGGAGGATCCCGATGAAGAGAGTGGCGGCGGCGAGGAGGATTGGTGGATTGGACAGGATAGGCTAGGGTTTGACTGGTTATTTATAGTATTTGATTTAGGTTAGGGGCTAACTCGTCCATCCGATCGTAATCGGACGATCGCGAATAAAATAGTTAGGGAGTCCAAATAAGAAAACGGAGATGTTTTGTAGACGTTTGGGGATGATCTGGATCCAATGGTGACGACTGTTTGGGTCGGGTCCGGGATAGCTTTTCGGACGCGCGCTCGAGGAGGGCCGCGGGCTGACGAGAGAGGTTAGGTAGGGCCTGGCGGTAGGTAGTGGACTGTGCAGAAGGCCTCAGGCTAAGAGAAGAGAAGAGAGAGAGGCCCGGCGACTGTTTCCGGAGACCGAAAACGTCCGACGTGTGCCCGACTATAATGCCGCTTTAGTTTAACGGTTGAGCTATCAAACGAACTCCGAATGCGATGAAACTTGACAGGTGGTCTATCTACACTATAATAAGACCACACGCCAACTTTCAACCCTATCCGAGAACATTTTCCGGCCACTTATAAAATAATATTTCGGACGTGCTGCGGGCGCGTGCAAGTGTGTCTGGGCTCAGAACGAACAACGGACGGAACTGGGGAACCCAGACGGATGCAAGTTTTGAAAGCATGATGATGCAATGCGGATGATGACATGGCAAGATGCAACACGCAAGCAAATGACATGGCAATGACAGTGAATAACTGGAAGACACCTGGCACATCGGTCTCGGGGCGTTACAACACTCCACCACTATTAGAGGATCTCGTCCCGAAATCTAGAATGGCACCGGAGAGAAAAATGGAAGAGGAAGACGAGAGGTGAAACTAAGTTGCTTCTTTGACGAATGAGTGAAACCAAAGAACCTTGAAAAGGTTTAGCCATTTGAGAAAAGAAAACAACGAAGATGCACAAAGTAGAAAACACTCCATTAGAAAAGAGGAACAGGGATCAATACTAGAACCTTTTAGGTTCAAAGACATAAGAATAAAGGTTGCCATGAACAAGAAGCACATGCAGGCACTCTGGTAGAAACGAGATGTAAAAGGGACAATAAGGATCAATAACGACAACACTCCGGTTGGAAATGGAAGGCAATCATATGAACTTGGCAAAATGAAAGCAGTTCGATGAGACTCCGGTTAGAAGAGGAATGATAAACACAACACTCCGGTTAAATAAGATAGAGAAGGAATAAGAATGATGTAATTTGGGCAGCACTCCGACCGTAAATGGAAGAATTTGAGCATGAACTAGACAAGATGAGAGGACACTTGATAAATCAACAACACGCTGCCTCCGGAACTATTGAAATAATGGCACGAGGGGTAAGAAAGATTTCAGATAGCACTCCGGTTGAGAAGGGAGCCAAAACTTGACAGAATGGGGAGAACTTGAAAAGAGGGCATGACACTCCGGTTAAATGGATAAGCACGAAAAGAACATGATCTTTGACAAACTGAGATGATGGTTGAATATAGCAACAATACCATGCCTCCAGAACGAATGTAAGAATGGATCAAAAGAACGGAGAGGAAAGCAACATCTTCTACCTCAAATGAGCTTGAAAAGCATCTTTAGGAGAAGGGTCAAAGTTGTTGGAAATCCAACAACGAAAAGAATAAGCTTGATATGGTCTTATGGAATACATCTTCAGTTATGAGGTGACAACCTGCCACTCACAGGAAAAAGAATTGGATTGATATGAACAAAGAGACGAGAAACTTATTTCACCGGGAGGATAGATGAAGAACTTGGGTCATTTATAAGCACCATAAATAGCAACAATCCTTAGGGAAGGCTTTAGGTGAAACATGACATAAGATAACTCCAACGAAGAGGTTGATGGATTTAAAATACCCCATTCTTAACAACATGTGAATCATGAAACATGAACTCAAATTATCAAGAATGGCATAATACCATCTCGAGAAGATAAGAGAGAACAAATGCACTCCGGATTGCAAGAATAAGAATGCTTGAGCTCCTTAGAAAAGAATCTCGATGAAAACTTCAAGAAGGAATTAAATCCTTGATGAACCATCATGTAGACCCTCCATGAAGAACTCCGGTAAACAAAAGGATGACAAAAGAAAGAGAAGTTGAGAATATAAGGTGAAGCCTTGGGATGATTAAATGGAGCTTTGCGATGAGATAAATGAGAGATCTTGAAACTCCGGGAAAAGAAAAGATGACAAATGAAATCAAGAATCTTGATGAACCTCCGGAATAAGGAATTAATCACTTGGATGGAACAAGAATAAGAATTATGTTATGCGTATCCTTCACCAATTTAAATTGATGACAAGCAATGGATTTAGCATACTACTTATTCTCGTAGAAAGGATTAAAAGGGGTATGGAGCAAACTTAAGACGGTCTTCAACGACCCACCAGTAGGATTGAAAACAATGAATACATTGATATGATAAAGAAGGAAGAAGAATCTTGGAAGAACCACCGTAAGAATTGAAAATGAACGAAGTAAAGGGATGAATCACCGGGTAAGAAATTGAAAAACCAACAAATATACTTGGGGAAATTTAGATACAAGAGAACGAAGAGATCAAGAGCTGATAAGAGAATACTTGAATGATGGACCGGTAAAATTTGGAGAATGAGGGCTGAAAGCTGAGAATGAATAATATTTGAAAAGATGGCCTTCGGAGGAAAGAAATGGAAACAACTCATGAAATGCTCCGGATAGGTGAAAAGAATTCTCACAATTGAAAATAATTATGAGATGATGGCCTCAAACTAGAACCACGAATTTCTGAGAGAACGGATAAGATTTGGAGGAAAAGCTCTTCTTCGGTCTTCAAAATTCTGGGAATGACGACGAGAAACACCATAATAAATTGTTGAGGCACTCCGGAATGAAAATGGAAAGGTTGAGCCAACGATGAAAAGAATTTGAAAGATCTTGGAGAAAAGCATTTGACTGATGGAAAATTCATTCTTACGTCAAACTTTGAAAAGAATTTAGGATAGCTCCGGGAAAATTAGAAGAGTCGGGTAAGATCCTGGACAAAGACCTGTGGGTTAGGGCCCACTCAAAAGATCCACCGTTGAACAATTTAAAAGAGAGATTGCACCGGTTGAATTAAATGGCTTGAATGAGATAACAACCTCGAAATAAGTTGATTGAATGCGGAGTGGAAACATGAATCTTCGAGATATCTTGAGCACTCTGGAACAATTTAATAGCGAGAAGTGGAATGATAATGAGGTGCACCGGTATGAGAAGGTATTTGAAACGAGGAAAAGGGATATTATCAACACCAAAAGCTTGATTTAGATCCACTGGAGACGAAGAAAAAAAGAACGAAGAATGATGAGCTTGAAGCTCCATTAGAATCTTCTTGAGAATCACCGGGTACGAACGTTGAAAGAAAAGAATGGAGAGACTTCACCTGAATAAGATGGTTAATTGATCAAGAAATTTGAATACTTCAAGCAAAAGGGTGGAAGGGCGGGAAAAACAAAGGCAGCTTGAGGACAGATGAAATGAACAACGTTGGCAAAACCAAGAGGTGATCTTGCGGATGTTGAAAATGAACGGATCTACTTGAAGAGAAAAGCACACCGATTGAAAAGGATTGACATGGCAATCTCCATTATCATGAAGGATTGGAATTCACATTGGAGTATGAGAACACTGCTTAGAAAAGGTATGGAATCAACACTTGACATCGAAGCAACTCTAATACCACAGCTCAAAAACAAAACAAAGGATTGGCTTGTAGAATAAGCCGGAACAAACATAGGATAGAGATTTCGTCCGAAGTTTTCGTGGTGGGGCCTACACGGGCTCGATCGTAGAGCACCATCATGTACAAGGTAGTGCACATGACATACGAAGCGTCCCCGAGTCAGCATAGCCAAGGACTCTTTAAGACACAATGAGACCACTGTAAAACCAACCGTGGATAGGCGGACCACTAGACGTCGAACCCCAATCTCATATCATGCATCTGTCAGAAAGATATCATAAGAGCTACTTGAATTCCCACTTATAAACTCCCGAAACTTTCCGGTTATGCAATCAGGTGTTGGGGATACAGGGGAAGCATAATATCTCACCCAAAACTAACAAATCCTACATCTAGCTGTATCCATCCTTCAACACATAACCAATAAACCTTCGGAAATCGTTTACCTCAACCTTTGAAAAGCATCCATTATACGAGTTATGGCAATACTCCCGAACTCCCGCCCCAGTACTGGGTGGCGTTGAGGTTATCTCACCAACAACTGCATAAAAGAGATTTTTGATGTCGGCGAAACTCAGGTATTCCAGAACTGCAACGATAAAATTGTGACGACAACACCTCAGAGCTCAACTCCCCAAGACACTGCCACAACCCCTAAATGTCAGGACGCACCAAGAACAATGTTCTCGTCACAAAACCATCGGAACGATTCCAAGATACCCGCGTGATCCTAATTTTTTTTTAGTGAAATTTGAGAAGAGAAGAGTCAAAACTCTACATCATGAGGCCTCACCAGAGCGACGAAGGGACTAAGGAGTAAAAAGAATCCTACTCTCCGATATATATAATCCTATAATACTCAAAACATTTTTCTAGACTCAACAACGCCAGCGATTCGATCAAGCAGGGCGCTCCTAAGTCGGGGAAGGCTCTGATTACCAACTTGTAACGACCACGATGCGGCTATATCTCCCACATGTCAAAGCATGACTTAGAGGCATAACCGCATTGTAAGCAATGTCGCAAGTGAGGTAATCTTCACACAACCCATGTAATACATAAGGGAAAGAGATACATAGTTGGCTTACAATCGCCACTTCACACAATACATGAATAAAGCATTACATCATCCAGATACAATCAAGGTCCGACTACGGAACCAAAATAAAAGAAGACTACCCCAAATGCTACACAGATCCCCGATCGTCCCAACTGGGCTCCACTACTGATCAACTAAAAACGGAAACAACATAACGAACACGGTCTTCATCGAGCTCCTCCTTGAGCTCGGTTGCGTCACCTGCACGGTATCATCGGCACCTGCAAACTGGTTTTGGAAGTATCTGTGAGTCACAGGGACTCAGCAATCTCACACCCTCGCGATCAAGACTATTTAAGCTTATGGGTAGGGAAAAGGTATGAGGTGGAGCTGCAGCAAGCACTAGCATATATGGTGGCTAACATACGCAAATGAGAGCGAGAAGAGAAGGCAAAGCACATTCGAGAAAATATGATCAAGAAGTGATCCTAGAACAACCTACGTCAAGCATAACTCCAACACCGTGTTCACTTCCCGGACTCCGCCGGAAAGAGACCATCACGGCCACACATGCTGTTGAAGCATTTTAATTAAGTTAAGTTTCAGGTTTTCTACAACCGGACATTAACAAATTCCCATCTGCCCATAACCGCGGGCACGGTTTTCGAAAGTTCATAACCCTGCAGGGGTGTCCCAACTTAGCCCATCACAAGCTCTCACGATCAACGAAGGATATTCCTTCTCCCAAGACAATCCGATCAGACTCGGCATCCCGGTAACAAGACATTTCGACAATGGTAAAACAAGACCAGCAAAGCCACCCAGATGTGCCAACAAATCCTGATAGGAGCTGCACATATCTCGTTCTCAGGGCACACCGGATGAGCCAGACATCGGGTGGGCCAGCCTAGAGTTGCCCCTGGTAGCTCCGGACATCGCTCAGTTTGGACCAACACTCAGAGGAGCACTGGCTCGGGGGTTTAAATAAAGATGACCCTTGGGCAGGCCTACCCAAGGGAAAGAAAAGGCTAGGTGGCAAATGGAAAAACCAATGTTGGGCCTTGCTGGAGGAGTTTTATTCAAGGCGAACTGTTAAGGGGTTCCCATTATAACCCAACCATGTAAGGAACGCAAAATCCGGGAACATAACACCGATATGACGAAAACTAGGGCGGCAAGAGTGGAATAAAACACCAGGCATAAGGCTGAGCCTTCCACCCTTTACCAAGTATATAGATGCATTAATATAAATAAGAGATATTGTGATATCCCAACAAAAATCATGTTCCAACAAGGAACAAGCTCCAATCTTCACCTGCAACTAACAACGCTATAAGAGGGGCTGAGCAAAGCGGTAACATAGCCAAACAACGGTTTGCTAGGACAATGTTGGTTAGAGGATTGGCTTAGCAATATGGGAGGCATGATAAGCAAGTGGTAGGTATCACAGCATAGGCATAGCAAAAGAGCGAGCATCTAGCAAGCAAAGATAGAAGTGATTTCGAGGGTATGGTCATCTTGCCAGAGATCCCGCAAGGAAGAAGAACGAGTCCATGAAGGAGACAAACGAACGTAGCCAACGTATCCTCACAAACGCAACGTTACCGGATTACCGAGAAGAAGTACACCAGAAAGAAAGCAAACAACATAGTGAACAAACATCACATAAGCATGGCACGATGCGCAAACAAGTATGATGCATGTCCGGTTTAATGAGGCATGGCATGGCAAAGTGCACAAACAACCCTACAAATTAAGTGGAGCTCAATATGCAACGAGTTGCATATTGACGAAACACCAGATGACTTATTTAGTTCGATCTCGTTTATGAACTCAACAATATTAAATAATGTTTAGCATGGCAAGGGGTGAAGCAAAGTAAAACTACCTATCTAGTCAAGTTTAAATGAGGCCGGAAACAACGAACAACAATTCCAGAAAATCCTCATATGCATATATTAGGTTTGGGTATTGTTCTTCCCTAAAACATATTTTAGAGTTATTAAACATGCAAAGTGAGGCAACCATGTTAAACTAGGCATTTTTCCACCCCATTTACATCTAAAGTTTATTAAAAACCGAGCTACGGTTATTTAGTTATGAATTAAATCATTTTAACATGGCAATTAAGCATATAAAAGAAAACATCATTTTAAGCATTTTAAACATGCATGAAAGTGATATATTATGAAACTAGACAAAATTCTAAGCAACTTTCATATTAAGTTTGATTAATTCCGATGCACGGTTAATTAGTTATTGAATGCATGAATGTTGAGGGTTTTTCTGCAAAACAGGTAAACTCCGGATAAAAGACAAAATCGCAGACACGGAAAAAAACTACACTGGGCCAAATTTGCAGCCTGACCCAACAGTTGCAGGGGTGCTGGAGGCTCACCATGGGCCTCGGCCCATTCGGTGGAGGAGGGAGATCCGCAGGACGCGCAGCTGGGCCTTTGAGCCCACCCGACGAACGCTTGTGGACGCAGCGCAATCAACGCGGGAGTCGACCCCGTCGTCCTCCTCTCCAACAGAGGCCGCACGTGACTTGGACGAGCGCTCCTGCTCGATGGAGTGGAAGCAGAGGTCAGCGGGGCTGGGAGCAGAGCTCCGGCGAGCGGGGCGGCGTGGTCTTAGGCGTCCGGATCTGGCCGGGAACGAGCTTGGACGCTGAGAAGAACCCGATCCGGCGGCCGACGCCTTTCTCTGAAGAAGAAAGCAGCCATGGTGCGGGGGCTTCAGGCCGGTGACGGGAAGTAGGGAGACAACGGCTTGGGACAGAGGGCCCCGGTTGAGGACGACGCAGCGAAATGGGATGACCATGGGCTCTTCCAGGCGGCGGCTTGCTTGCTCCGGCGAGGCGATTGCAAGCGAGGAGAGTTGAGGCGGCCGGCGACGTTCTTCGGCTCGGTGGTGCTGACCTTGCAGAAGAAACAGGGCGACCACACGATTAGCAGCAGCAGTAGGAGAAGAACAACGAGAAACAGGGAGGAGGCGCAGTGAGGAGGACCTGCGGGTCAGTGCGGCTTGACGGCCGGGGCCACGGCGTGGTGCTGCTCTCGATCCATCCTGGATCGAGGCACGAGAGGAGGGGAGGAGGCGCAGAGCAGCCTGCTGGAGCTCGAGGGTGAGGGCGGCGCTCGGGGTTGTCCGATGCTCTGCTCGGTGGTGCTCTGGCCGGGGCTCTCGCGAGGAGGAGGTTGCGGGATTGGGTGGATCGAGGGGAGGAGGAGGTTGCCCCGGTGCTGAAAACAAGGGAGTTGGTCGGGATCGGCTGGGAATGGGTGGATGGATCTGGGAGGATCCCGATGAAGAGAGTGGCGGCGGCGAGGAGGATTGGTGGATTGGACAGGATAGGCTAGGGTTTGACTGGTTATTTATAGTATTGGATTTAGGTTAGGGGCTAACTCGTCCCTCCGATCGTAATCGGATGATCACGAATAAAATAGTTAGGGAGTCCAAATAAGAAAATAGAGATGTTTTGTAGACATTTGGGGATGATCTGAATCCAATGGTGACAACTGTTCGGGTCGGGTCCGGGACAGCTTTTCGAATGCGCGCTCGAGGAGGGCCGCGGGCTGACGAGAGAGGTTAGGTTGGGCCTGGCGGTAGGTAGTGGACTGTGCAGAAGGCCTCAGGCTAAGAGAAGAGAAGAGAGAGAGGCCCGGTGACTGTTTCCGGAGTCCGAAAACGTCCGACGTGTGCCCGACTATAATGCCGCTATAGTTTAACGGTTGAGCTATCAAACGAACTCTGAATGTGATGAAACTTGACAGGCGGTCTATCTACACTATAATAAGACCACACGCCAACTTCCAACCCTATCTGAGAACATTTTCGGCCACTTATAAAATAATATTTTGGACGTGCCGCGGGCGCGTGCAAGTGTGTCTGGGCTCAGAACGAACAACGGACGGAACTGGGGAACTCGGACGGATGCAAGTTTTGAAAACATGATGATGCAATGCGGATGATGACATGGCAAGATGCAACACGCAAGCAAATGACATGGCAACGACAGCGAATAACTGGAAGACACCTGGCACATCGGTCTCGGGGCGTTACAACGGGCCTCGTTCCCGTCCCCGATAAAGCTATGGGACACCTAAGCGATGCATTAAATGCGTCTTGTCCTGTAATACAAGCGATAAGCTCGTAGTACTGTAGGCCTTTCCACCTCCTGTGTGCCACTGTGGCAGCCCCTTTCGACTATAAAAGGAGGCCTACGGCATACTGGAGGGGGATTCGGCTCTTTTGAACTACACAGCCGTCGTAGCTAGTTCGAAAGCCCAAGAACACTCAATACATCCACCAAAGCAGGACTAGGGTTTTACGCATCCTCGCGGCCCGAACCTGGGTAAACGATCCTCATGCTGACTGCTAATCCTCCTCTCCTCACGACCCCGCGCCCTGGCAACCGTAGTAGGGATTCTTGTGATCCCATAGGTGTCGTTTCCCACCGACACCGTCATGTTGACGAAACTCTTCCCCGAGCTCTACTGGATCGTGAGTTCGCGGGACGTCACCGAGCTGAACGTGTGCTGAACGCGGAGGTGCCGTACGTTCGGTGCTGAGGATCGGTCGATCGTGAATACGTACGACTACATCAACGGCGTTGTTATAACGCTTCCGCTTAACGGTCTACGAGTGTACGTGGACGACACTCTCCCCTCTCATTGCTATGCATCACCATGATCTTGCGTGTGTGGAGGAATTTTTTTGAAATTACTACGTTCCCCAACACCCTCTCACCTGGAAAACCCCCTCTCCCCGCAACTGGAGCAGCACCTCTTCCTCTACCTACATTTGGAGCAGAACCTCTTCCTCTGGCTGCATTTGAAGCAGAACCTCTTCCTCTGCCTGCATTTGGAGCAGAACCTCTTCCTCTGGCTGCATTTGGAGTTGAACCTCTTCCTCTGCCTGCATTTGGAGCTGCACCTCTTCCTCTGCCTGCATTTGGAGTTGCACCTCTTCCTATGCCTGCATTTGGAGATGCAACTCTTCCTGTACCTGCATTTGGAGCTGGTCCTCTTCCTATTACTGCATCTGGAGCTGCACCTGTTCCTCTGCCTGCACCATGAGGTGCATTTCTTTATCTTTTACTTGCTCTTCCTTCTTCTCTATGAGCTATTGTGTTTGCCCTTGTCTGCCTACCAATGATCATCTCTGTGGTGACCACTGGCTGAGGTATTGCAGCACCAGCAGCAGCAACAAAGGCAGACTGTTGTGGTAGTGGGCCATATACCCTTTGAGGAGCTCTTGTAGCAATTTCTCTTTGAGCCATGGTAAAAACCATACTTGTTGGTGAATAAATTGGATCCAATAGAGGGTCTACATTGTTTGGGAAAATGTTATACACATATTCATTTAAGCACATTTAGTTCTATGTAGTTAAGTGCTTGCTATGTAGTTAATTTCTACAATGAGATAAATACAGTACAAATGCAGTTCAGTTTAGTTAACTAGCATATACCTGAAGAAAGGTAGGGTCATCATAGCTTTCATCAACCACCTCTATCCCATCTTGAATGAGATTTTCCGGCTATTTGTAGTGCCCCTTTCTGTTGTGATCAGCTCTGCCACAGATTGAGCAGTGCATTGTAACACCTTTTTTGTTCAAAACCCTAACACCATTCTTGATATTCTCCTCTGGTGCCTTCTTCCTATTTTTCTTGGGCCTTACCAACTATTTAGTGAACACTGGTGGATGCACCTTGTACCCATTCTATTTCTCCCAATTCATTGGGTCTGCAAGAGGAACAAGAGTGTATCCATATGCCTTGAGATATGTCTGAACTGCATAGCAGTCATGAACCATTGTCTCTGGGTCAATCCTCTCCTCCCTGCAACATGCTATACAATGACCACATGGTACTCCAGACAACTGCCATCTTCTGCAATCACATGTGTGCAAAAGCAAGATCCATTGTGTAACTATTGTTACCAGACTGTACTTTGAGCATTTGTTGGCCAGCTTCAGATACATGGCAGTTTGCAGCAAACTCGGTGTTCTTATCCAACTTCTTCTGAATCTTTGGGCATACTCTCTGCCCTACCCACATTTCTATAGCTTCCTTTTGTTTACTCACTAGCCTGTGCATGATCTTGTAGAAGATATATTCAAGCATACTAAGCACTGCCATCTCTGTGCCATCAAGAATGTAGCTGTTAAACACTTTAGAGTTATTATTCAGCAGTATGTCACATTTGGGAAATTCCCTGAAAAATGCCTTGCACCATGTGTTTGGCTCAAGTCTCTCAGTCCAGTGAAAGGCAGCTGGGCAGTGATCATCCATTTTCTGATAGTTCTCTCTCCACTTCACCGTGATCTTGCAATGGCCCACATATCTTGCTTCACTACCTCTCCTTTGTGCTTCTCATTAAAATTTTGGTAAATATGCCTCACACAAAACCTGTGTTCTGCATCTGGCCAAACCTTGTGCACATCATTTATTAACCCTTTCTTCTTGTCACTCATAACTGTGAAAAGAGATGTGTTTGTAATGTTCATATGATCTTTTAGAGTGGTCAGAAACCACTCCCATGAACCTTTGCACTCTACTTCCACCCAGCCCATTGCAATGGGGAAAATGCAGTCATTAGAATCAATTCCAACAACACTAAGGAGCACTCCTTTAAACCTTGTTTTCATATGACAACCATCAATGAAGAGAATAGGCCCGCAACCCTTTAGCCATCCTCTCTTACAAGCATCATATGACCAATATAATGTTTGCAAGCATCTTATGCCCATTGGAAATTTTGTATCTTTGACAAGTGTAGTTGTTATCAGGAATGTAGACCCATGGATTTTGCTCCTTAGCTCATGCCCATAATCCCATAGCCTGCTGAACTGCTCTTCCTCATCACCATGTATCTCCTTAAGTGCTTGCTTTCTAGCCCTAGCAAGCTTCCATCTATTAGGAGTAACATTGGATTCCTTTGTTATTTTCCTTGAAAATGTTCCAATGGACATCTTCTGGTCATCTCTGAACTCATCAATGAAAAAATTGCACAGGAATTTTTCTGTCATATTCTTTAACTTCCACTTCTTCTGGCAGTTATGCCCTCCATTGTATGCCTTGTTGACAAAACCTCCAGTCCTGTTGTCATTTCCAGCCTTCAGCACCCATGGACAACCACCACCATGACAAAATGCCTCCAATTTGATCTTGTCATTCTTCAGCTTCTTGATCTGCACTTTGTTCCTTATTGATATGCCTTAAGAGCTTTCCTCAACTCAACCACATCAGCAAATATCATACATAATTTAAATAAGGGGATTTCATGTCCACCTTGGAATTGAAAGCTTTGAATTTGTACTTCAGTTGATCTTGTGCTTCAGTGGAGAGGTTCAGATCTTTATCTTCAAGTACATAGTCAGGCTCAACCTCTACCTCCTCTTGCTCAACCTCTTCATCAACATCAAAGTCAATGTTATCTTCATAAAGATCATCATCTCCATCATCTATGTCGTAATCACTGTCACTGAATTCTGAATCTGACAGCACAACATCTTGAGGTTGCAAATTTGGCTCTACACCAGCAACCAGCAAATTTGGCTCTGCACCAGCAAGAAGAAAATTTGGGTTAACACCACCATTTGGCTCTGCACAATATGTCACCAAATTTGGGTCTGCAACAGAATTAAGCAAATATGTCAGAATATCCTCTTCTTCTGTCCCATCAGCTGCAACCTCTGAAATTGGATCTTCAACATTCACAGAAATGATGTTGTGAGTAGATGTTGCACTGCTTGCACCAACAATTAAGTTGACCATTCTGACAAGGCTTTCAGCACATGGCATCTTCAATATCAAATCTTCTCTGAAATTGCTGATGAAGTCTGCATGGTCAACCATAATTGCAACAACTTTGTGCCGAGCACTAGCTATGATAAGATGCTGCAAATCTTCATCACCTCTAGTTCTAACCAACCCATTTGTCATCGTTTTCTCAAGTAAGCACCGGTATATTATGTGCTCATTGGCAGGATATCCCAACCATTTTAGGTGTTCTTCTAAGACTGCATATGAAAATGTGAAAGCATCAACATAGTCAAGGACCTCCAAAGAAGAGTTATAGTACTCTGGGGCAGTGATAGGTCCACATAAAAGACCACCATGTACCAGTTCCAATGTAAAGAAAGGAGTGTGAACACTCTGTCCCATTAATGAGTCACACAGTGCATACAAATTCAGTTAACTTAATATAACACTGTCCAGTTAACTAAACATGAATGAACTGCACAAATTAAGTTAACTGAAATATAAGCAACAACATAAATATGCAGTGATTGCAACACAAATTCAGATAAATTAAATAGAGTACTCAATTACATATATAATGAATTAATAGCTAATGGGCCACCTTATTCATCATAAAACAAAACACATTCACCCTAACTGACAGTTCACTATGATTCGTAATACAACATAGGTGCTTCCACGCAAAGGCATCATCTTCATGCTCGAAACCCATATCTTGATGCAGAAACCTTAGACTAAATGGATCGCTCAAAACCCTAGCTTGCTTTCATGGTAAGACTGCCACATTGCAAGATCAAAGCAACTCAGAAAGTTGAATCAGCTTCCAAATCGCACGGATCCGCCGTACTAGGCCATACTTGGCTGGACACATAAAGAAAAGGAACAGGGGAGAGAGGAGGTGCAGAGAAGAGGTCTTCTCACGATAGTTTGGAGGAAAGACAACGGCAAACTAGATGAGTGGATGGAGGAAGCATCGTACCGCCGAAGAGCTCTGGCGAGGCAACCATTGTTACTGACGTCAGCAACGACCGCTCATGCGCCAACAGGGAGAAGGATGGAGAAGGATGGGGATACGCTACAGGAGTTCCACTTGTTGGGGAACGCAGTAATTTCAAAAAAAATACTACGCACATGCAAGATCATGGTGATGCATAGCAACGAGAGGGGAGAGTATTGTCTACGTACCCTCATAGACCGTAAGCGGAAGCATTATGACAATGCGGTTGATGTAGTCGTACGTCCTCACGATCGACTGATCCTAGTACCGAAAGTACGACACCTCCGCGATCTGCACACGTTCAGCTCGGTGACATCCCACGAACTCACGATCCAGCTGAGTGTCGAGGGAGAGCTTCGTCAACATGACGGCGTGATGACGGTGATGATGATGCTACTGGAACAGGGCTTCGCCTAAGCACCGCTATGATATGACCGAGGTGGATTATGGTGGAGGGGGGCACTGCACACGGCTAAGAGATCAATGATCAACTTGTGTGTCTATGGGGTGCCCCTGGCCACGTATATAAAGGATGGAGGGAGGAGGAGGCCGACCCTCATAGGGCGCGCCCAAAGTGTGGAGTCCTACCAGGACTCCCTAGTCCTAGTAGGATTCCACCTCCTACATGGAATAGGAAAAACGGAAAGGAGAAGGAGAAGGAAGGAAGGGGACGCCCCCTTTCCCTAGTCCAATTCGGACTAGTCCATAGGGAAGGGGCGCAGCCACCATTGAGGCATTTATCTCCTTTCCTGTATGGCCCATCAAGGCCCAATACGAATTCCCGTAACTCTTCGGTACTCCGAAAAATATCCGAATCACTTGGAACCTTTCCGAGTGGCGTATTAGTGTTGACCCTAAAATAAATGTTCCGAGTGATAAATCGGTAATAGACATCATACATCGCACCATATTTAATAAAGTACGGTTATGACGTTCGGACACACCATTACGCCGTGGTGTTCCAGGTGGTGTGAGTTGCAAAACTATTCTGCATTGTTTCAAATGAAGACCAAACTCGTAACTCAAATATTCTCCTCCATGATCAAATCGCAGAAACTTTATTTTCTTGTTACGATGATTTTCCACTTCACTCTGAAATTCTTTGAACTTTTCAAATGTTTTAGACTTATGTTTCACCAAGTAGATATACCCTATCTGCTCAAATCATCTGTGAAGATCAGAAAATAACGATACCCGCCGCGAGCCTCAACACTCATCGGATTGCATACATCAGTATGTATTATTCCCAATAAGTCAGTTGCATGCTCCATTGTTCCAGAGAACGGAGTTTTAGTCATCTTTCCCACGAGGCATGGTTCGCAAGCATCATATGATTCATAATCAAGTGATTCCAAAAGCCCATCAGCATGGAGTTTCTTCATGCGCTTTACACCAATATGACCTAAACGGCAGTGCCACATATAAGTTGCACTATCATTATTAACTTTGCATCTTTTGGCTTCAATATTATGAATATGTGTATCACTACGATCGAGATTCAATAAACCATTCACCTTGGGTGTATGACCATTGAAGGTTTTACTCATGTAAACAGAATAACAATTATCCTTGACTTAAATGAATAACCGTATTACAATAAACATGATCCAATCATATTATGCTCTACAAAAACACCAAATAACATTTATTTTAGGTTCAACACTAATACCGAAGGTAAAGGGAGTGTGCGATGGTGATCTTATCAACCTTGGAATCACTTCCAACTCACACATCACCTCGCCCTTAACTAGTCTCTGTTTATTTTGCAACTCCCGTTTCGAGTTACTACTCTTAGTAACTGAACCAGTATTAAATACTGAGGTGTTGTTATAAACACAAATAAAGTACACATCAATAATGTTATATCAAATATATACTTTTGTTCACTTTGCCATCCTTCTTATCCGCCAAGTATCTAGGGCAGTTCCACTTCCAGTGACCATTTCCTTTGCAGCAGAAGCACTCAGTTCCAGGGTTGGGTCTAGCTTTGAGCTTCTTCATGGGAGCAGCAACTTGCTTGCTATTCTTCTTTAAAGTTCCTCTTTCTTTCCCTTTGCCCTTTTCTTGAAACTAGTGGTCTTGTTAACCATCAACACTTGATGCTATTTCTTGATTTCTAACTTCGCCGATTTCAGCATCGCGAAGAGCTTGGGAAACACTTGATGATATCCCTTGCATATTATAGTTCATCACTAAGTTCTAGTAACTTGGTGATAGTGACTAGAGAACTTTGTCAATTACTATCTTATCTGGAAGATTAACTCCCACTTGATTCAAGCAATTGTAGTACCCAGACAATCTGAGCACATGCTCACTGGTTGAGCTATTCTCCTCCATCTTGTAGGCAAAGTACTGTCCGAGGTCTCCTACCTCTCGACACAGGCATGAGTATGAAATACCAATTTCAACTCTTAGAACATCTTATATGCTCTGTGGCGTTCAAAACGTTTTTGAAGTCCCGGTTCTAAGGCATAAAGCATGGTGCACTAAACTATCAAGTAGTCATCATACCGAGCTTTACCAAACGTTCATAATGTCTATATTTGCTCCTGCAATAGGTCCGTCACCTAGCAGTGCATCAAGGACATAATTGTTCTGTGCAGCAATGAGGATAATCCTCAGATCACAGACCTAGTCCGCATCATTGCTATTATCATCTTTCAACATAGTTTTTCTCTAGGAACATATTAAAAATAAACGGGGAGCTACATTGCAAACTATTGATCTACAACATAGTTATGCAAATATTATCATGACTAAGTTCATGATAAATTAAAGTTCAATAAATCATATTACTTAAGAACTCCCACTTAGATAGACATCCCTCTAGTCATCTAAATGGTCACGTGATCCAAATCAACTAAACCATGTTCGGTCATCACGTGAGATGTAGTTTTCAATGGTGAACATCACTATGTTGATCATATCTACTATATGATTCATGCTCGACCTTTCAGTCTCCAGTGTTCCGAGGCCATATCTGCATATGCTAGGCTCGTCAAGTTTAACCCGAGTATTCCGCGTGTGCAAAACTGGCTTGCCACCCGTTGTATGTGAACATAGAGCTTATCACACCCGATCATCACGTGGTGTCTCGGCACAACGAACTGTTGCAATGGTGCATACTCAGGTAGAACACTTATACCTTGAAATTTAGTGAGAGCTCATCTTATAATGCTACCGCCGAACTAAGCAAAATAAGATGCATAAAGGATAAACATCACTTGCAATCAATATAAGTGATATGATATGGCCATCATCATCTTGTGCCTTTGATCTCCATCTTCAAAGCACCATCATGATCACCATCGTCACCGACTTGACACCTTGATCTCCATCGAACCATCGTTGTCGTCTCGCCAGCTATTGCTTCTACGACTATCGCTATCGCTTAGTGATAAAGTAAAGAAATTACATGGCGATTGCATTTCATACAATAAAGCGACAACCATATGGCTCCTGCCAATTGCCGATAACTATGTTACAAAACATGATCATCTCATACAATAAAATTTAGCATCATGTCTTGACCATATCACATCACAACATGCCCTGCAAAAACAAGTTAGACATGCTCTACTTTGTTGTTGCAAGTTTTACGTGGCTGCTATTGGCTGAGCAAGAACCGTTCTTACCTACGCATCAAAAAACCACAACGCGACATAGTGATTGGTTTTTGATCTTCAGAAAGAACCTTGTTCATTGAATCTGATTCAACTAAAGTTGGAGAAACTGACACCCACCAGCCACCTGTGTGCGAAGCACGTCGGTAGAACCAGTCTCGTGTAAGCGTACGCGTAATGTCGGTCTGGGCCGCTTCATCCAACAATACCGCCGAATCAAGAAACAACTGGTGATGGCAAACAATATGTATATACCCACGCCCACAACTCCTTTGTGTTCTACTCGTGCATATAACATCTACGCATAAACCTGGCTCGGATGCCACTGTTGGGGAACGTAGTAATTTCAAAAAAATTCCTATGCACACGCAAGATCATGGTGATGTATAGCAACGAGAGGGGAGAGTATTGTCTACGCACCCTCGTAGACCGTAAGCAGAAGCGTTATGACAACGTAGTTGATTTAGTCGTACGTCCTCACGATCGACCAATCCTAGTACCGAAAGTACGACACCTCCGCGATTTACACACGTTCGGCTCGGTGACGTCCCACGAAATCACGATCCAACAGAGTGTCGAGGGAGAGCTTCGTCAGCACGACGGTGTGATGATGGTGATGATCATTCTACCGGAATAGGGCTTCGCCTAAGCACCGCTACGATACGACCGAGGTGGATTATGGAGGGGGGCACCGCACACGACTAAGAGATCAGTGATCAACTTGTGTGTCTATGGGGTGCCCCCTGGCCACGTATATAAAGGATGGAGGTAGGAGGAGGCTGGCCCTCATAGGGCGCGCCCAAAGTGTGGACTCCTACCAGGACTCCCTAGTCCTAGTAGGATTCCACCTCCGACATGGAACAGGAAAAAGGGAAGGGAGAAGGAGAAGGATGGAAGGGGACGACCCCTTTCCCTAGTCCAATTCGGACCAGTCCATGGGGAAGGGGCGCAGCCACCATTGAGGCCTTTCTCTCCTTTCCTGTATGGCCCATTAAGGCCCAATACGAATTCCCGTAACTCTCCGGTACTCCAAAAAATATCCGAATCACTCGGAACCTTTCCGATGTCTGAATATAGCCTTCCAATATATCGATCTTTACGTCTCGACCATTACGAGACTCCTCGTCATGTCCCCGATCTCATCCGGGACTCTAAACAAACTTCGGTCATCAAATCACATAACTCATAATACAAATCGTCACAGAATGTTAAGCATGCAGACCCTACGGGTTCGAGTACTATGTAGACATGAACGAGACACATGTCCGGTCAATAACCAATAGCAAGTCTCTTTACTCGTTCCGTAATGCAACATCCCATAACTAACTCATTAGTCACATTGCATGCAAGGCTTATAGTGATGTGCATTACTGAGAGGGCCCAGAGATACCTCTCTGACAATCGGAGTGACAAATCCTAATCTCGATCTATGCCAACTCAACAAACACCATCGGAGACACCTGTAGATCACCTTGGTAATCGCCCAGTTACGGTGTGACATTTGATAGCACACAAAGTGTTCCTCCGGCATTCGGGAGTTGCATGATCTCATAGTCATAGGAACTTGTATAAGTTATGGAGAAAGCAATAGCAACAAACTAAACGACCATCATGCTAAACTAACGGTCGGGTCAAGTCAATCACATCATTCTCTAATGATGTGATCTCGTTAATCAAATGACAACTCATGTCTATGGTTAGGAAACATAACCATCATTGATTCAACGAGCTAGTTAAGTAGATGCATACAAGAGACATTCTGTTTGTCTATGTATTTACATATGTACTAAGTTTCCGGTTAATACAATTCTAGCATGAATAATAGACATTTATCATGATATAAGGAAATATAAATAACAACTTTATTATTGCCTCTAGGACATATTTCCTTCACCACTCTCGACAGAATAAATGACAATAGTTAATTCAGGTGCTTCTCACTCATTGCTGTAGTGCGGGTTGATTCAAACCAAAGGCAGGGGCCTATTTGCAAAATGTCACGCTGATCGGGTCGTGTGACGCCCCTGATTTGACCATACACTAATCATACACGCAAACATGTATGATCGAGATCAGGGACTCACGGGAAGATATCACAACACAACTCTACAAATAAAATAAGTCATACAAGCATCATATTACAAGCCAGGGGCCTCGACGGCTCGAATACAAGAGCTCGATCATAGACGAGTCAGCGGAAGCAACAATATCTGAGTACAGACATAAGTTAAACAAGTTTGCCTTAAGAAGGCTAGCACAAACTGGGATATAGATCGAAAGAGGTGCAGGCCTCCTGCCTGGGATCCTCCTAAACTACTCCTGGTCGTCGTCAGCGGCCTGCACGTAGTAGTAGGCACCTCCCGAGTAGTAGCAGTCGTTGTCGACGATGGCGTCTGTCTCCTGGGCTCCATCGTCTGGTCGCAGCAATCGGGTATAGGAAGGGGGAAAAGGGGGAGCAAAGCAACCGTGAGTACTCATCCAAAGTACTAGCAAGCAAGGAGCTACACTACATATGTATGCATTGGTATCAAATGGAAAAGGGGTATCATATGTGGACTGAACTGCAGAATGCCGGAATAAGAGGGGGATAGCTAGTCCTATCGAAGACTACGCTTTAGGTAACCTCCATCTTGCAGCATGTAGAAGAGAGTAGATGGCAAGTTCACCAAGTAACATCACATATCATAATCCTAACCGATGATCCTCCCCTCGTCGCCCTGTGAGAGAGCGATCACCGGTTGTATTTGGCACTTGGAAGGGTGTGTTTTATTAAGTATCTGGTTCTAGTTGTCATAAGGTCAAGGTACAACTCCAAGTCATCCTGTTACCGAAGATCACGGCTATTCGAATATTTTAACTTCCCTGCAGGGGTGCACCACATTTCCCAACATGCTCGATCCCCTTTGTCCAGACACACTTTTTTGGGTCATGCCCGGTCTCGGAAGATCAACACGTCACAGCCCTACCTAGGCACAACAGAGAGGTCAGCACGCCGGTCTAAATCCTATGGCGCAGGGGTCTGGGCCCATCGCCCAATGCACACCTGCACGTTGCGTACATTGCCGACGAGCAGACCTAGCCTCCCTTATACAAGAGCAGGCGTTCCAATCCAACCCGGCCCACGCCGCTCAGTCGCT
Source organism: Triticum urartu (assembly GCF_056163025.1). Lineage (NCBI taxonomy): Eukaryota > Viridiplantae > Streptophyta > Magnoliopsida > Poales > Poaceae > Triticum > Triticum urartu. The sequence continues at coordinate 167,913,207 of NC_141876.1, read as the reverse complement.
GACGTCACGAAGGCTTCGGCGGATACCACGACGTCGAGTGCCCATAAATGTTCCCACGTAGTTGGTTAGTGCATATAGGCCAGTAGCCAGACTCAGGTCAAATACCCAGATCTCGTTAAGCGTTTTATTTTGAAGTAACCGCGAACGCCGACCAGGGCCAGGCCCACCTCTCACCTAGCTGGTCTCCGCCTGCCCTGTCGCTTCGCCACAAAGTAACAGTCGGGGGCCGTCGGGAACCCAGGCCCACCACTACCTGGATGGAACCACATGCCCCTTCAGCCCCCACATCGGAATCACTTGCGGGTACTCTACGAGCCGACCCGTCTTTAGTCATCACATGTATCATGTATATGTATATAATTATATACCCATGATCACCTCCATAGTAATAATGGCCCGATAGTATAGCACGGCAGACGGACAAGAATGTAGGGCCACTGATGATAAACTAGCATCCTATACTAAGCATTTAGGAATGCAAGAAAGGTATCAACAACTGTAGCAACAATGACAGGCTATGCAATAGAATAGGATTAAGGAAGGCAGTAATATGCTACACTACTCTAATGCAACCAGTAGAGAGAAGAATAGGCGATGTTTGGTGATCAAGGGGGGGCTTGCTTGGTTGCTCTGGCAAGAGAGAGGGGTCGTCAACACCGTAGTCGTACTGGGTAGCAGCGGCGTCGGTCTCGGTGTCTAGCGAGAGAAGAGGGGGAAGAAACAATAAATATTAAGCAAACAGATGCATAGCGATGCATGACATGACAAGTATCGGTGCTAGGGGTGCCCTAACGCGGTATGAGGTGGTACCGGCGAAGGGGGGAAACATCCGGGAAAATATCTCCGGTGTTTCGCATTTCTGGACAGATGAACCGGAGGTGGAAAGTTGCATGTTCGCTATGCTAGGGATGCGTGGCGGACGGACAGGTTGCGTATCCGGATTCGTCTCGTCGTTCTGAGCAACTTTCATGTAGAAAGTATTTTCATCTGAGCTACGGTTTATTTTATACGATTTTCAAAAGAATTTATTAATTTCTGGAATTTAATTAATTATCTAATTTAATTCAAAATTGGATTTATGACATCAGCATGATGTCATGCTGACGTCAGCAGTCAATAGGGGTTGACTGGTCAACCCGACAGATGGGGCCATTGACTGGGTCAACAGCACAGTCAGCAGGTCCAGTCAGCAGTGAACAGTCCTGTTGACTTAGTCAAACTTACGCGTGGGTCCCACTGTCATCCTCTGTTTAGATTAGTTAGGATTTAGTTAATCTAATTAGTTTAGTTAATTGATTAGGTTAGTTAAAGTCAATTAATTGAGTTAATTAATTAATTAATTTTAATTTTTTAATTCTCTTTTTATATCTTTTTTTAAACGTTTTGGGGGTGGGACCCCTTTGCCATAGGGCCATTGGGCCATAACGGGTTTGGGCAATGCCCGGGCGGAGGCCAAACCCACCCGGGTGCGGGACGACGCCGGCGCGGAGCCACCAGCGTGCGCGTGGGCTGGCCGGAGCTGCCCCGGCCGCGGCGAGCAGAGGGGGCGGCACGGCAAGGGTGGGCGCGCGGAGAGGGGAAAGAGGGAGGCTGCGGCGGAGGGAGAGCAGCGGCAGGGGCGAAAGCGGGAGGAGGGGCGCGCAGCGGCGAGCAGGTGGGCCGTGGGACACGCGGCCGGCAGGGGGCACCGGCAGCATCGGGCCCGAGCGCTGCTTGGTGCGGCTGGGCTAGCGCCAGGGTGGAGCAGGGGGAAAGGGGCGGCCGGCGCAGGAGCTCACCACGGGAGCATGGGGGCTAGGCAGAGGGCTCGGGGAGGTTTGGGGTTGTCCGGCGAGGGAGAGGACGAGGCGGCGTGTCCGGCGAGGGCGGCGCCGGGGTTGGGTGCCGGCGACGGAAGCGCGGGGCGGCGCGGGATCGAGCCCCTCCCCCGATCCAGGATCAGTTGAGTGGGGGTTCGGGGAGGAGGAGGATGCGTCCGACGAGGGGGCGGGTCTTCGAGCGGCGGCTGCAATTGGCGGGACCGGCAACGGCAGGCGTCGGGGCACCGGCGTCGGGTGGCGGCGACGTCGGAGTTGCTTCCCCCTCGATCCAGGCGGGATCGAGCAGAGGAGGGTCATGGGAGAGGGGGTCGGCAAGAAGGGTGTCCGGTGATGGGATGGCCGGTGACGAGGGCGGCGTCGTCGGGGAGGCGGGGTCCCGATCTAGATCGGGATCGTGGGAGGGGAGGAGTGGACCGAGAGGGGGAGTGGGGTACGTGGGGGTTAGGGTTAGAGCCTGGGGTTGTTGGCACCGGATGGGCCAGGGGAGGGAGTTGGGCCGGCCAGGGTCGGCCAGGTGGGCTGAGGCCCAAGGGGAGCGCGGTTGCCAGTTGGGCCAGTCGACCCAGTTGACGGGGGGGGGGGGGGGGGTTCTCCTTTCCTTTTTTTTGTTTGTTTGTTTTCTTTTCTTTTACTCTTTCTTATTTTGTTTTTATTTCATTTTGTTTCATTACAGTTTTATAAAACCTAAAAGCAAGTCCCAATTTAGCAATAATGGTTATTCTACTGACCCATTAATTTCAGGAAACTAAATAGGATATTTTAATACTTTATAAAATAGAGACATTTATTTAATTGTTTTACCTACTGCTTTAATTACCTAAGTGCATTTAAACCTTTTATAAAAATTTGGTTTCCCCACCATAATTTCCTATGAATTAAATGGTTCACTCCGAACATTTTAGTTTTAATATTTGAAATTTTTTATTGTTTGCTTTATTTAGAATTTGAATTTGAATCGGGTTTTTTAACTAACGGTAGATTAGCAATAGTAACAGAGGTGACGTGGCTCATTAAAGTGAGATTACTATAGCTTAATTATCCAGGCGTCACAATTCTCCTCCACTACAAGAAATCTCGTCCTGAGATTTAGGAGGGGGAGTAAGGGGAAGGGATTAGGTTACGAAATTCTAACGAATCTTCTCGGTCGTGGATGCTCTTCTCGAAGAAGTTGACCGCTTTCGTTGATGTCGTCATTCCTTAGCTTCGGGTTATCAGGGTAAGTCATCAACCTTTCTTGCTGAACTCCATCGTACTTACCAATAAGAAAGGGGCAGCGCAACAACGATAGAATGCTATCAGGGGAAATCATCTGGGGTTTATCCCATGAATGATCACATGAGTAACTCTCGAATTGGTCAAATGGAACACATCGAGAGCCGAGCAAGAAGGTACGGTAAGAAGTTTCAAGTGGCTAGTCAATCGTTTGTTGCCTAAAAACAGAGTGTGAAAGGGTTTTAGAGCAACAGGAATAAGTATTATGTCTGATACCAGAATTGATGATCTCTTGGAAGGTGGCTCATGAATTTCATACGAAGCCAAGCAAGAGGAATAACCTTTAGGAGCTGGGGTGTACAGGAGAGTCAGGTTTCGATCCTGTGGGACTGTGGGTTATGGGCCCACCATGTGGGTTAAAATCAGGAAGGGTGCTAACATTTGCACGGTCATCATAGCAAGGCAGGTCAGAGGATAGCCTGTCAATTATGTTGGCAACAACGTTGGTACCAAGGGCAAGGGACGAAGAGAACTATTTTCCTGCTCGTTAAGATGAGGCAGACCAATAGGCAAGGTTCTCATCCATCGGTGGCTACCGGAATGTCATCAACAATAGTAACAGGGTCTTACTGATAGAGTTGTACACCGAGGTGTTTGCACAAGTAGGGAATTATTACTGCTTATATCATATAGATCATAGAAAGGGTTTAAACAAACCAATGGAAAGGGAAAAGTGTCTATCGGGTTTAATCAGAACAATGGAAAGAAAAATGTGTTTAAACACATATTTCGAGGGTATATCCTTCCCAAGGACAAGAAGAGCATGATATCCATGTCAGGATATAACATACAAAACCATTTAGGTTAGGGGAGAGGAAGTTCATGACATTATCCAAACAACGGTGTTTGAATAATTGATAAAGGAAATTTAGCATGGTGCTTCAAATGTTCTTATCGATGATCAAAGTACCACAGACATGCTTCGAGATAGCATTGACATGGCCATCAAGTAAGGGTCGGAATTTGGATGCACAAAGGATCCATCAGGAACAATTTATAGAATAAGTCTTACAATTTCCTTATGGAAGAATGGATAACTTTGCTAAAAAGGAAGAACTATAACAATAGGTCCTCCGGCCAGGTGTGCTAGGCATGACATCACCTTACCGGGTCATACCAAGACCAACGTCATAACTCCTGAAAATATGTTCCAACCATCATATCTGACTGAGATTTAGATCTGATTGGTGTCAGGATACCTCATACTCAGGATGCGTGAGAAACAGGTGCAACACCTATTGTCGAGATGACATTGTAAGATTCTTAGGAAATGAACTATGGAAGAGAGTTCCGAAACAAGAGTTCATCATTAAACCAAGGGGAGAATGAGGGGTGGTTGATGGTCTCAGCGACAATTCATTAGGATTTCCAAAAAGATGTATTTCCACAATTATGTGTACAAGGAGATAACATTAGTCATATCGAATGATATAATGATGTATGCTCGAGGGAGAACATACACAATTTAACAATGATAGAAGGGTGCACCCGGAAATCTGGACTAGGTAGCACGATCAATGTTTGAATGATGATCCAATAAGCAATAGACTCAGAATGAAACTATCGACCATTAACTTCAAAGAAATAGGGTTGCTATAAGTTTTGAAATTTACACCTCTCAGTCCATTTGCCGGTATTCCGGTTAGAAACAACACGGGGACCAAGAAGGAATGGTGATGGTGAGAAGTATCACTCGTATCTAGAACTCTCAATAGGTGGTGAAATTCTGACAACATTCTTGTCCTAAAAGGTGGTAATATTCCAAGCTAAAGAAGAACAAACGCTGGATAGCAAGGAACTCAAGGTATAACACAAAACATGGACAAGTTTGTGTTGGAGGGGGCAATAAAGTTGCAAATGATAACACAAATCTTTGAGGGGCAAGGATGGTATTTCTCATCAAGGATTCAATTGATATCCTAGAAGAAGTCAAAATGTTGATGATGATCACGACAAATTTTGTCGCGATATTTCATGAAGATGTAATCGATCAGCGATGACATCAAGTCAAAGGAATGATGAAGCAAGAGGTTATTGGAACCACAGTTACGACACAAACTCGAAATCAAGCTTGTTGTATAAGGTGAAAGGGTACGACGAGGAAGATTGACGTAAGCTTAGCCATCATCGCAAATTGGTGCTCCGAGAATAAGGACCGTGTAGCATAGTTAAAATTAGCACAATAATGATATAGCCAATCCTGCTAGGAAGGATGTGATCGAGTTCAAACCCGTAAGTAATGATGGTTAATAAGAGTTGTTGAAACATAGTGCGGACTCGATTCAATTATCGGTGTTCTCGAGTGACTAATAACTTATAACCCGATGAAAGATTGGAATCTGTGAGAATTAATTGTAGATGAAGAACTCATAAAGAGTTATGTAGTTCCATGATATTCTCGAGATACCAGGGTGTAATGCTAGACGGTAGATCAAAGTAAAGGTTGGACTGGTGTATTGATCCACAGAAGACAAGTGCTTAAACTTGCCCGTGAAATGGGATTAGAGAGAACATATGGTTGGAAACATGGTTGCAACGGATAAATTCATCGATGCCAAAGGATATTATTTCAAGGAAATAGTTATTATTACAAGAAGCTTCCATGATAAGGTATACATCGTGTCCATGGGCATGAATACAGGGTTCAAGGTCGACTCCCACTTGTTCAATGCATAACCTTTCATTCACCTCTCGTATTTCGAAAATGACATTAGCTGTTGAAAGCTTTTACCTGGTGCAATACGAGATAAGTATGACCCGTGAAATCTTTCGGGTTCTCACAGATTTAAGGAACGCCTAGGTTCAACCCATCGGGGCATCGTAGAAACATATACCACAAGCTTCGATAGTAAATAATACAAGCTCGAAAGTAGAGCATGGTTCACAAAGAAGATGATACAATTTACCATAGGCATTATATACCCATGGCAAGGCTCACAAGGTTATTGAATATGAAGGACACTGTCGGATAAAATCCAACAAAGGATCTGACGGTCCATAACGGAGCTGATGTGAGCATGGGCACACAATCAGAAGAAGAAACAATGCAAGGAGATCAAATTATAGAAACAACTGACTAACTCAAAGCTCAAATGCAAAGGAATTATGAATTCCAAGACAAGGGATCAAAAGCAATGCTTTGATTAGGGATGGATAAGTTGAATAGCCTTAGGGGTACAATCGATGGCAATTTGGTTGGTCGAGATCCAGCTCGTGTTTAAAATGGCGTCTGAGCCGGAAGGATGAATTCTAGGATCTGGTTGAGGATTGCGAGCGTTCACAACAAATTGAATCAGCGGATTCAAAATGATAATGGCAAAGGATGCCAATAAGATTACCAGACTTATGCGGTTATTCATAATGCAAGCAAGCAAGAATTTCAAGAGCAATAGGCTGTCGAGGATTTTTGGAAGATCAAATAGTATTTCAAATATTTTGGTGAAACACATGAACAACTGGGGAGAAACAAATCCTTGATGTGTGTGAGGATTAATTTGTAGGTGTATTCAGGTGACAAGGAACTGCAAGGCAGTAGGCACAAAGATTCTTGGAACAACAATGAGTATTTCAGGGTATCTTGTAATAACAGGAGCAACTGGGGACTAAGATAAGAATGGCAAGTGTATGTAGTTATCTATAGGGGTTGACGGTGGAAGGGAGTTGCAAATGCAATGAGGACAAGTTCTCGGGATAACATTGGAGAGTATCTTCAAAATCATCTGGTGCAACAGGCGATCATCTGTAATAAGGGGCTCTCCGGAAGGAAGTATTATCGAGAACCTAAAGTTAGTTTTGTTTTTAGCAAAATCATTTAACCCAAATAGAAGAGAGAGATCAGAGTCCCAGAGTATAGACGAGGAATAAAAGATCCTAATACCACCCAATGGCGACGTGGGCCCATGGGCCGCACAGCCAAGTTAGTAAAACAATTTTCATCGACTAGACTCAACTTCGGCCAAGGAGGGTGGAAGGGGGATTCCGCAGGCAGTCGGCTCTGATACCAACTTGTGACGCCCCCGATTTGACCGTACACTAATCATACACGCAAACGTGTACGATCGAGATCAGGGACTCACGGGAAGATATCACAACACAACTCTACAAATAAAATAAGTCATACAAGCATCATATTACAAGCCAGGGGCCTCGAGGGCTCGAATACAAGAGCTCGATCATAGACGAGTCAGCGGAAGCAACAATATCTAAGTACAGACATAAGTTAAACAAGTTTGCCTTAAGAAGGCTAGCACAAACTGGGATACAGATCGAAAGAGGCGCAGGCCTCCTGCCTAGGATCCTCCTAAACTACTCCTGGTCGTCGTTAGCGGCCTGCACGTAGTAGTAGGCACCTCCCGAGTAGTAGCAGTCGTCGTCAACGGTGGCGTCTAGCTCCTGGGCTCCATCATCTAGTCGCAGCAATCGGGTATAGGAAGGGGGGAAAAGGGGGAGAAAAGCCACCGTGAGTACTCATCCGAAGTACTCGCAAGCAAGGAGCTACACTACATATGTATGCATTGGTATCAAATGGAAAAGGGGTATCATATGTGGACTGAACTGCAGAATGCCTGTAAGTGCATCTAGTGCCCCTTAGTGATTTTGGTGTGTTGAAGACTTATAGGTTAAGGGACTAATGTGTTTATGAGTGTACACAGGTCTATAAGTCTATGAGGAGTTTGATATTTACAGAGAAAGTCGACCCCTAAAAATGAAGTTCTTCGTCTGAAGACTTTGGTATTCTGAAGACTTTCTGAAGACTTTGAAAGTGAAGAAAATGGTGTGACTTTGAAGACTTGGTATTCATTCGAGGAACATAAAGCGTGAATACTTTTGTTTTCATAGTTTCATTTTCTCTTTCTTGAGTCATAGGAAACACCGTACTATTAAAGGGGGTCGAGGAAATATTAAGGGAAATTTTCCATGTGATGCTCAACTCAAAATCCTACACCTACCAATACCTTCGAGTGAAGCCATTGGAAATCTCATACAGTCTAGTCATATTCTTCAGTGACAGAGACGAAGTTCTTCTGGTCTCTGAGGAATTTGTTCTAACTGAGGATTTAGGAATTTGCCAGTGCGGATTTCCTACACAGTGAGGAACATGATAGCCCTGAGGATTTTGCTACTCAAAATTCCGACCGTTGCTGTGCTATGCGCCAGCTGTCCCAAAATATCTATCCACCTAACGGTCATATCATTGAAGGTCATTTATGTCTTATCATGTCGGGCTGCTCCCTAGCCTATAAATAGCCGCCCCCTACAACCACTAGTTTGTTGGCTGCTCCGAGAGAAACTGACACCTATCATTTGAGAGCAACCCATCCTCCAAGGACTTTGAGCGAAAATCATCAAGTGAGGAAAAACAAAAACCCAAAACCCAAACACCTACAAACCCCAAGTGATTGAGCATCACTGAAGAGATTGATCCTGCGTGGATCCGACGCTTGCTACCTTTGAAGACTGTGCTTCTTCTAGACGGTTAGGCGTCATGGTCTAGAGCATCCAAGAGGAATTGTGGATCGCCGAGTGACCAAGTTTGTGAAGGTTTGGAAGTCACCTGAAGACTTACCACGAGTGATTGGACGAGGTCTGTGTGACCTTAGTTCAAGGAGAATACAGTGAGGACTGGGTGTCCTGAGCTGCCTGTTCAGGACTGGGTGTCCGGGACTGTGTGTCCTCGAGTTTAAATACTCAGCCGCTCCAACCAGACGTACAACTGAGACAGCAGTTGGAACTGGTCTACCAAATCATTGTCTTCACCACGCTTACTGGTTCTATTTCCTCAACTCTTTCATTTCCTCATAACTGTGTTGTGTGCTTGTTCATATCTGTGTTTGAAGACTTTGACTGAAGACTTTCTCAATTTCCTCAGTTCAATTTCTTCAGTCTGTTTGTCTTCATCCTATGTTAACCTGTGTTTACGCTTCTATACTCCGTGCCTGTCTTCATTTCATCATAATGACTGCGCTTGTATTCTGTTATGTTTACTTTTGAGTACTCATTCCGCTGCTGGTAGTTCTTCGCTAAGGAATTTCCTCACCAGCAAATTCCTCAGTGAAGAATTTCATAAAAATCGCCTATTCACCCCCCCTCTAGTCGATATAAAGCACTTTCAATTGGTATCAAAGCAAGGTACTCCATTGTTCTGTGTGATTTTGGTTTAACCACCTGGAGTTTTAGTTATGTCGACCGCAGGTTTGATCAAGGTCTCTGCTGGGTGTCCTACCTTCGATGGGATGGACTAACCCTACTGGAAGAATAAGATGCGAATGCATCTTGAAGCGATTGATAACGATCTCTGGTATGTTGTGGAAAATGGTGTTCCCTCAGTCACACCTTCTCTGAATGTTGCTGATGTGAAGAGATTCAAGTAACTCGACTCTCAAGCGAAGAATATCATATGTGGCCATATGAGCAAAGGACAGTATGGCAGAGTGAGTGCTTTGGAGACAGCGAAGCTTATCTGGGACAGGTTGTCCAAAGTGAATGAAGGAGTCTCAACTCAACGTGACTCTCGAGTTGATGTTCTTCGCAATCTCTTCAACCGCTTCAAAAGACTCGACAATGAAAATGTTCAACAAACCTTCGATCGCCTCACTGACATCTCAAATGAGCTTCAAGCACTTGGTGCCACTGACATCACCGACCATGAGGTGGTGAAGAAATTGCTGAGATCGCTTGATTCCTCATTTGACACCCTGGCATTGATGATACAAGAACATGCTGATTACAAGTCACTTGATCCCGTTGATATTCTCAAAAGGCTAAATACTCATGAGTTCCAACTTGCTGAAAAGAGAGATCTCTATGGTTCAAGCTATGGCAGAACACGTGCACTGAAGGCCAAGGCCTTATCTGAGTCCGAAGATGAAGACTCTGGTAGCAGCCTTGGTGATCCTGAAGAACTAAGCCATGATCTGGCTCTGCTTGTGAAGAAGTTCCAAAAGTTCTCAAGACGTGGTCGCTTTGGGAGACCCTCAAGGAGCAGTGATTCCTCATCAAGTGACTACAAGAGGAGGCTCTGCCACAAATGCAAGAAGCCTGGACATTACATTCAAGATTGTCCTCAATGGGAAAAGGAATCAAAGAAGAAGAAATACACGGATTACAGTTTTGATGATGCGAAGAAAAAGAAGAAATCCACAAAATCCTCATCATCAAAATCCTCAAAGCCTTCATATCATAAGAAGAGCAGCTCCAAGAAGGCCAGGGCATTCATTGGCAAGGAAATGGATTCTGAGGCTGAATCTGAAGAAAATGAGGAAGAGGAGTCATCTGAGGAGTCCGAATCCGGAGTGGCGAGCCTAGCTCTCGCTACTGCATTCGTCAGCAAGTCTATCTTCAACACTGAAGAAAATAACCTCACCAACAAAGCTGATGAAGGGGATGATGACTACGCTTCCACCTACTGCTTCATGGCAAAGGGTGCCAAGGTACTCAAATATACCTCATCTGAATCAAGTGAGAATGAATCTGATGAAAATCTTAAGCTCAGCTATTCTAAACTTGCTAAGATTGCTGTAAAACAACAAAGGGCTTTAGAAAAGGTTCAAAACATGCTAGACAAAAGTGATGATATGTTGGGTGAAGAATTGGATCGCACTAAAGCCCTGACTGAAAATCTTTAGAGATTTCAGACTAGGTTTGACAATCTTCAAAGTCATCATAACACTCTCTTATCCGATCATGAGAAGCTTTCTTATGAATTTATTCAAAGAAAGCTTGACCTTGAGAAGCTAAGAGTGAGTTATGAAGATCTTCAGAAGGAGCGTGATTCATTACTTGCTCAACAAATCAGCGCTTCTCAGGAAGAATTTGTTCCTCCCTGCTTGAAGTGCATTGAACATGAATCTGCTAATTCTTCACCTGAATGTTCAAATGCTGCTAATGTTTCAAATTCTTCACATGCCTCTGCTATCACTAATTCCTCATCTGAGGACATTGCTAGTATCACTGATGATGCAGGGCTGAAGGAATTGTACACGACAGGCATGTACAAAAGCCTCAAAGGGCATCAGGCTCTTTGTGATGTGCTTAAAAAGCAGATCCTCAACAGGAACCCTAGGAAAGAGGGTATCGCCTTTGAGAGGAAACTCAATGCTGATGGTACATATTGGAAGCCTGAGCAGTACCCCAAAACTACATGGGTTGTTGCAAAGGGACCTCCAGTTGATCCATCTAACTTATCTAGATTTGCATGTGAATATCCTCATTCTGATGATGAGTCAATTGACTCCAACTATAAACTGTTCAAAAATCAGAATGGTGAAGTATTTGCTAGATATGTTGGCACTTACTCCAGGAACGGCTCCCCTATGAAGAAAATCTAGGTTCCCAAAAGATGCCTTGAAAATCTTCAGGTGAATGTCATCATGACGCCATCTGTGAAGAATAGGAACCCCAGATCAAATTCTTCATATGGACCAAATTCTTCATATGGATTCAAGTCCTCATACGGACCAAATTCCTCATATGGATCAAAGTCCTCATATGAACATCATCGTGCTAACCCGTCTATTTCGCAGGGAGGATCTAAGGATTATGGATATGTGCATTATTCTTCAAATCATTATGTCCATAATTCCTCGAAGAATTTCTCTGCATACTCTTATGCTTACTCTAACCCCTCTTATATGAAACGAAATGGACTGGCTTATATGCCATCCTTCTCGTATGGAGCTCGCAGAATGATGAACTCTTTGCCACCCCTTCAGATGTGGGTGGTGAAGAAAAAGAACTAATCTCTTCTGCAGGGTCAGGTCTCCAGACGTACATAATCGTCTGAAGAATTTGCTGGAGACCTAAGTATGCCTGATAGGACGCAGGCTAATCATGAAGAAATGAACTTTCATTTCTCACATCCTCATATTGCTTTATCAGTTCTTTTACTTGATGAAATTGATCTGATGTATTGATGTCATATTCTTCACTGATGAAGTATATGAGTTTGTAAGCTGCACTAATTCATCTGCAGGATGATCAACCCAAAGCCACTGAGTGGGTCCTCGATAGTGGATGTACAAACCACATGACTGGTGACAAGAATCTATTGATGGATGCTCCATTATCTCCGTCACATCTGAAGCATATCATCTTTGCTGACAAAGGCAAAAGTCAGGTATTGGGTCTAGGTAAGGTTGCGATTACAAAGGATCGACACATGGACAAAGTCATGCTTGTTGAGTCCTTAGGATACAACCTTATGTCTGTCTCAATGCTTTGTGATCTTGATATGGTTGTTGTCTTTGGCAAGTACCATTGTGTTGTGGTTATGGAAGCTGACAATTCCAAAGTCTTCGAAGGCTTTAGGAGAGGAGACCTGTATATTGTTGATTTCTCTACAGGACCACAACCAGCCATGTGCTTACTTGCAAAAGCTTCATAAGGCTGGCTCTGGCATCGACGACTTGGTCATGCAGGCATGAGGAATTTTCACACGCTTGCGAAGAAGAAGCATGTCATTGGCATCGAGAATGTCAAATTCCTCAAGGATCACCTATGCGGAGCCTGTGAAGCTGGGAAGATGACCAAGGCCAAGCATCCAGCGAAGACTATCATGACCACCACTCGCCCATTTGAATTGCTTCACATGGATCTCTTTGGTCCTAATCATTATTCTGCTATTTCAAATGAAGCATCTCAATATGGCTTTGTTATTGTTGATGATTATTCTCGCTACACATGGGTACACCTTGTTACTTACAAACATGAAGTGCAGGAAGTCTTCAAACGATTTTCCTCGAGGGCTTCAACCAACTTTGGTGTGAAGATCAAGCATATCAGAAGTGACAATGGCACTGAGTTCAAGAATTCTGGTCTCGATGACTATCTTGATGAACTTGGTATTACTCATGAGTTATCTGCTCCTTATACTCCTCAGCAGAATGGCGTCGTGGAGCACAAGAACAGGACTCTTGCTAGGATGGCTCGCACTATGCTTGATGAATACAAAACACCTCGTCGTTTCTGGGCTGAGGCAATTGATACTGCGTGCCACATCATCAACAGAGTATGTCTTCACAAAGTCTTCAAAAAGACCTCATATGAACTCCTCACTGATAAGAAACCCAATGTAAGTTATTTCAAAGTCTTCGGTGCTAAATGTTGGATTAGAGATCCTCATCACAACTCAAAATTTGCACCGAAAGCACATGAAGGTTTTATGCTTGGTTACGGAAAGGACTCGCACACCTACAGAGTCTTCAACAACGTTCTTCACAAAGTTGTTGAAACTGTAGATGTGCGGTTCGATGAAACTAATGGCTTGTAAAGAGAGCACCTACCTATTGTGATAGATGAACCAGCACCTGAGGAAACTATCAAGTTCAAGGCTACTGAGGATGTCATTCCTACTAAAGAATTTGCTGAAGAATTCATTCCAGAACATGAAGAACGTCGAGCTAATGCACCTGAAGAAAATGCTGAAGAAAATGGTGTTGAAGAAAACGCTGATCAAATTCTTCAACGACAACTAGCTCATCCTCGCATTGCAAAAGAACTGCAAGTTGAAAAGATCATCAATGACATCAAAGCGCCAGGTCCTCTCACACACTCAAAAGCTTCACATTTGTCTAACTTTTGTGGGCACTATGCTTCTGTCTCTATTACAGAGCCCACTAAGGTAGATGAAGCATTTCTGGAGCCTGGGTGGATTCAGGCCATGCAAGAAGAATTACATCAGTTCGAGCTCAACAATGTCTGGGAACTGGTCAAACATCCAGATCCTCGCAAGCACAATATCATCGGCGCAAAGTGGATCTACCGCAGCAAGCAAGATGAAAATGGCCTTGTGGTGAGGAATAAGGCACGGCTTGTAGCTCAAGGCTACACACAGGTTGAAGGAATTGATTTCGATGAAACTTTTGCACCTATTGCTAGACTTGAGGCTATTCACATATTACTTGCTTATGCTAACCATCATGATATCACTTTATATCAAATGGATGTGAAAAGTGCATTCCTCAATGGTAAGCTTGAGGAAGAAGTATATGTTGCTCAACCCCCAGGTTTTGAAGATCCAAAGAATCCTGACAAAGTCTTCAGACTCAACAAGGCCCTCTATGGTCTCAAGCAGGCCCCACGGGCTTGGTATGATACTTTGAAGGAATTCCTCATGATGAAAGGCTTCAAACCCGGTTCACTCGACCCTACCCTTTTCACTAAATCTTGTGATGGTGAATTGTTTGTGTGCCAAATATATGTTGATGATATTATCTTTGGATGTACTGACCAACGTTATAGTGATGAATTTGCCTATATGATGAGTGAAGAATATCAAATGTCTATGATGGGAGAGTTGAAATTCTTCTTAGGTCTTCAAATTCGTCAACAACGCAATGGCATATTCATATCTCAGGAGAAATACCTCAAGGATGTACTGAGGAAATTCGGCATGCAAGATTGCAAAGGCGTCAAAATTCCTATGCCCACAAATGGCCATCTGTGCACTGATGAAAATGGTATTGACTTCGATCATAAGGTATACCGCTCCATGATAGGTTCTTTATTGTACTTATGTGCATCTAGGCCAGATATAATGCTTAGTGTTTGCATGTGTGCCTGATTTCAAGCTACACCGAAGGAATCACACCATAAGGCTGTGAAGCATATTCTTCGATATCTAGCTCACACACCAACACTTGGATTATGGTACCCCAAGGGCTCGGCTTTTGATCTCATTGGATATTCTGACTCTGACTATGCTGGTGATCGTGTGGACCGCAAGTCAACATCTGGTACATGTCATTTCCTCGGATGATCTTTGGTTTGTTGGTCCTCGAAGAAACAGAACTGTGTATCACTATCTACTGCTGAAGCTGAGTACATTGCCGCTGGTTCTTGCTGTGCCCAATTGCTATGGATGAAGCAAACTCTCAAGGACTACGGCGTCAACATGAAGAATGTGCCTCTCTTCTGTGACAATGAGAGTGCCATCAAGATTGCTCACAACCTAGTTCAGCACTCGAAGACAAAGCATATTCAGATTCGTCATCATTTTCTTTGTGATCATGTGTTGAAGGGCGACATTTCTATTGAGCATGTGAAGACTGAAGAACAACTAGCCGATATCTTCACAAAGCCCTTGGATGAGAAGAGATTTAGCAAGTTGCGGTGTGAGCTAAATATCCTAGAATCTTCGAATGTTCTTTGAAAAGGACACTCATCCTAACACTTATGCAAAACTGATGACTTAGATGTACAACACATGAAGAACTGTTTTTCTTCAATCAATGAAGAATAACACTCTTAGTGTGAAGAAATTAATGAAGAATTTGATTCTCAGAACCCTACGATAATTGTACGCGGTGCCTGAAATCATCATTCTTATACGGTGGATCACGCCACCACCAAAAGTTGAAATTCCTCAAATTATTCATATTCTTCAACTTTGCATAGTCTTCACTGGTTCCGTCGTTTTTCTTCATTGGCTATATATATATATGAGTTTATGTCCTCTACAGCATTCACTTATTGCTATTTCTTCAAGTTGGTTTTCTGCTAAGTGAATGTGATCGGACCCTTCCCCTCTATGCTATACTCAACCCAATCTGTTCACAAATTCTTCATGTGCGTTCTATTTGAAACTCGTTCAAAATCTTCACTGTGTCCTTGTTAGCTGAAGAAATTGCGAACGGAACTTTAAAACCTATCTTATCGAAAATTTTGGCTTTGCCACTCAACCGTTCCACATCCCACGATACACTTATCCACTCACCCACGATCTAACACGATCTCCACCTCTCACTACGTGGGTGACACATGTCATGCGAATGAGAAGGGTCAGGGGCACGTTCGTCCAATTTCTTCGGGCGAGCAGTTTTTCACCGTGGCTATAAATACCCCTCCTCCCCTTCCTCACTTCTTTTACTCCGCTCGATCTCTCTCCAGCTCGAGCTTCTCAAACCCTAGCGCCGCCGCTACTTCATCGCCGCCGGTGATGAAGAGCTTCACTGCCTCGACCTCGTCGCCGACATACTCGCGCCGACCGCGGAAATCTTCACTCCGCCGCCGTCGTAGTCGTCTTCCTCCGCCAAGTTAGGGCGTGGAAGATCTGCACAGACGAACTTCACATCTCCTCACTCCAGTTCGTCGTGTTCTTCGTCCAGGGTAATTAAAACGTTACTTTTACTACCCTCGTTGATTCGAATGATTATCTTCAAAATCTTCAAAGGTGTTTTCTTCATAGATTCACACACTAAACACCTCACAGGTCATCTGTTCTTGATTCGTTTCTCTAAGCCATGGTTTTCTTCAAGATTCCTCAAATGTGTGGATTTTTAATCTACACATCTCTGGAACCTAAGACAAAGAACGCTTAGTGAAATTCTTCAAGACTCATCTGGTCAAATTCCTCTAACTTGTTCTTTTTACAAAACCTTCTGAGAACGCATATGACCTCTCCAAATTCCTCGCAACTATACTCTGTTCACAGGTACACATGTCAGCTGCTGAATCACTAGGCTCTCATCAACTTAACTCATTTGCAGCGTTCCTCGAAGAAAAGTTGCATACTTCTTCAGAGAATTCAATTGTTCAAATTCCTCAACTGAAGAAAATGGCTGATGGTAAGAAGCCACAGAAGGGAGGAAAGAGGCCTGAGGTAAATACAGCGTTTGAGATCCCTGATGAAATATATGCTGGGTACTGCACACCTACTGAGGAAACCAAGAATGAGCGCAAAGTGCGCATTCAGAAGATAGAGAGGAGATGGGCAAGAGAGTGGAGGGAATACAGATATGTCACTCCTAAGTACATGAAGAAATTCGCACTCAATCCTCCATACCCAAGACCTCCATTGGCACCTGGCCAAATCGATGATCCCACCAGCCTCAAGTGCGGTGAGGACTATCCTGATGAATGGGACAAGCGCCAAGCTAAGTTGGCTAAGCAAGCCAGAGAAGCAGTGAGGAAATTCAATGAAGACTCTGCTGCTGCTGCTGCCTCTGCTGAGGCCTCTGCTATCAAGCCAAAGAAGGCTATGTCAAAGAAGCCTGCGCGTAAGCCAAGTGCTTCACCAACAATGCCCTCAAGGCCAAGTTCCTCAGCAATGCCCTCACGGCCAGAATCCTCAAAGCCCTCACGGCCAATTCCTCATGCTGCTCATGTTCCTCCAAAGTCCTCAGCTCCTCCGCCAAAGCCCTCAGATGTTCCGACTAAATCCTCAGCACCTGTGCATCTCGCCTCGTGCCAAAGGACTGCAGGCATCTCCATTGCCTCAGGTGTCTCAGCTAGTTCCTCAGCTGCACCAAGTTCCTCAGCTGGCCCCTCACTGCTGAAGACAAAGGCCACTGCTGGACGAGGTCCTCGCCCAAGTCCTCAAAAGAAACAAGTCACTTTCCAAGTACCGTCTGAAGAAGACGAAGCTGATGATAATGAACTTGCAGAAATCATCAGAGACAGGCAAGTCAGGGCCGCTAGAGCCAAAGGATCAGAGGTGCCACTGCTTTTGGATCCCAAGTTGATCCTCGACCACATTGATGTCTGGCATAAGGACCCCAACACTCCCTTGCCTGACTTCAAGCTGACTCCTGACCAGAGTCACATGCTGACCCACTTCATTCAAGAAGAAAAGTGGAAATTTGAGAAGGCTAGGAAGATCAAGAAAGCGCAGTACAAGAAAGAGCTATCTGAAGAAAAACGTTGTCTCTATGACAACTGAAGAACTTGTCACTATTCAGACTGAGATTAAGAAACTCAGTGATGACTTTGACGCATATCGCGCTGATTGGCTTGGAGCCAAGGTTCGTTTTGTGAAACTTGCGGATAACTTCACTTCCAATGTTGCAGCCCCAACACAACAGAAAATTCCTCAGGTTGAAGCATCTGCTCAGCCTACTGAAGAAAATGCCAGCACCGCTGATGACAATCAGGCTGCTGAAGAAAATGTGAGTTCCAAGGCTAATGACTGCATTCCAGCCACTGAAGAAATTGCCAGGGCACCCACTAGTGGTCCGCCTGAAGAAACTGAAGAACTCAGGGCAACTGCATCAGTTGTGCCTGAAGAAAATCAACCAGATTCCTCAGCTGCTCCTGCACCAACTTCAACTCCAATCCTTCCATCTGCATTGGATGTGAAGAAGACCAAGGCTGCATAGCGTGCTGCAGTGAAGAAAAGGAAAGCATCATCTGCTTCAGATTCTTCAGCTCCAAAGAAAATGAAGCCTATGACAAGTTCATTTGCAAATCCAATTGATGATGTTCCCATCTCAACCAGGCCATCAAAGGACCTTGTTCCTTTTGATGAAGAATATGTGATCCCCAGCGGATCTGATGAAGAAACTCCTTCTGCTGCTTCGTCTGAACCGTTGGATGAAGAAATTGAAGTGGATGCGATCCCTTCAACACCTATCATCTCCTCGCCTATGCCTCAGTTCACAGCTGAAGAGGCTGGCATTGAAGAAATGGAAGATGAAGATGTGGACATTGGCTGCTCCACACCCGTAATCAGTGATGAATTCTGGGAAAGTCAGCATCCAAACTCACCAATGTTCACCCCTCTACAACAAATTCCTCAGTCCCCCACACAAACTGTACATATGGGCTCTGAAGAAACTCATCCCACTGCATCTGTCCATGAGGAAATTCCAGCCACTAGTGCTGAAGAAACTGCTCCTGCTGAACAACCAACGATGCAGACTGTCACTGAGGAGGCACCAGAAATTCCTCAGCCTAAAGAACCTGCGATTGAGATTCCTGAGGTCGTGATGCAACTCACTGACACTCCTCTGCCGAAGCCAAAGGACCCATTCTCACGCAAGAAAAAGTTCAAGGCTGATGATTTCTTCGGCGAGCACGTATTCTTCGAAGATTACAACCCATATAACTCTGCTCGCATTAGGAAGAGGCGTTTCTGGACTGCTAGTCAAGCCAATTTCTATTCCTCAGTGTTGTTCAACAAGGAGAAGATCTTCTACCATGAGCATATTCCTCACGTGGATATGGAATCTCTGCCGTGCTTCGCTCCAGTCCTCAGTGTTCTTCACGACGCTGGACTGCTAAACTTTTGCTCTGACATCTGCGATTGGAATGAAGAACTGATTCTTCAATTCTATGCAACGCTGCACATCACTGGAGATGCTGAAGATGTGAATTCCTGGGTGTTGGACTGGATGTCTGAAAACACTCACTACACTGCACCAGCCTCTGAATTGCTTCGTGCTCTACCACTCAGTCCTCCCCTTGAAGAAGCTCGCTGCACCTACAGTGAACCTGAGCTCACACATCATTACATGCAGGTGCTGATGAAACCTTTGAAGCCAGGTCAGGCACCAAGAACCAAATTCCTCGTGAAGGAATTGATGTACGTGCCCAGAACTGTCTATCGTATTCTTACGAGGACAATCAGTCCTATCAAAGGCCACGACTCATCTGATGAGGAAATTGTTGGCATCATGAAGAATCCGGTATTCAACATCGTTCATGGCATTCCTGTCAATTATCATGATTTCTTCATGAGGACTATGGCCAATGTTGCACTGTCTTCGTTTGAGCTGGAGCCTTATGCACCTTGGATTATGAGATTCCTCAGGACAAGGTCTTCACTCAACTACAAAGCTGATTTCCAGAATCACCTCAGCTACTTGCCCCCAATTGAAGTCCTCAAGCAGACATATTCTTCAGTTGATGGAAAGGGCAAGGCACCAGCTGTAATAGATGAAGGCATTCGTCCATTGGATGGTCAGTTTCACAAAGCTGCATCTTATTCCACCAATGATGACTCTGCCAATGCACCCAAGTCCACTCCTCAAGCCACTGCTCCGCGCGTGATGACTGACCGTGAACTTCTGCTTAGTCTTCACCAGAAGGTGGATCGAAATTACAAATGGGTTAAGCGTCAGTTTGGTTCACTTCTTCACAACATGACTGCCACACACAATGCAGTGAAGAAAAACCACTACTACCTCCATCAAGTCTTCGGTCGCACCTGGGCAATCCTGTCACATCTGTATGGTGAAGAAGATCTGAAGAACATGGGTCTCAAAGAAGATTTTGACTGGTCTGCACCTCCACCGAAGAAATTCAAGAAGGTCAAGGTTCCTTCTCTGGTGGCCAGCTCATATTCTTCATCGCGCGACACTAATGAAAATGAAGACTTGGACGACACTGCGGCAGGCCCTACTACAACAAACGACCCCAACAACGCTGGCGCTCCTTCATCAACTTGATATTCTTCAGGGGCGTTAGTCCTCATATTCGTTCCTTTTGGTCATTTGATGACAAAGGGGGAGAATTTTGAGTTAGTCTTCAAGCGGGTCTTTCTATATGGGCGTTTTTTGTTAAGTTACAACTCTCGTTCTTCTACGACTTTATTGGATCGAGTTGTAAACTTAAACCCGATGGTGCTCTGATACTCTTGATACGTTTTTTTTGCATGCTTATTCCTCGTTAATATTATTGCACGCATGCTGAATTACATCAGTCACCATATTTCATCATGCATTTCAAATTCTTCACTGTTATATATCAAATGTGTGTATGAATTACAAGATATAAGGGGAGATCTCCATGATTCAACTCTTCAAGTGTGCATTGCTTCAAAAGCAAATTCCTCACTATGCACATCTTCAGGGGGAGTTCTTCTGTATCTTGCAATCAAATTCCTTATATTAGTAGTTACACTTCATATGTTTATCCCCGTTGAAAACTTAACCTATATTGTCATCAGTCACCAAAAATGGGGAGATTGTAAGTGCATCTAGTGCCCCTTAGTGATTTTGGTGTATTGAAGACTTATAGGTTAAGGGACTAATGTGTTTATGAGTGTACACATGTCTATAAGTCTATGAGGAGTTTGATATTTATAGAGAAAGTCGACCCCTAAAAATGAAGTTCTTCGTCTGAAGACTTTGGTATTCTGAAGACTTTCTGAAGACTTTGAAAGTGAAGAAAATGGTGTGACTTTGAAGACTTGGTATTCATTCGAGGAACATAAAGCGTGAAGACTTTTGTTTTCATAGTTTCATTTTCTCTTTCTTGAGTCATAGGAAACACCGTACTGTTAAAGGAGGTCGAGGAAATACTAAGGAAAAATTTCCATGTGATGCTCAACTCAAAATCCTACACCTACCAATCCCTTCGAGTGAAGCCATTGGAAATCTCATACAGTCCAGTCATATTCTTCAGTGACAGAGATGAAGTTCTTCTGGTCTCTGAGGAATTTGTTCTGACTGAGGAGTTAGGAATTTGCCAGTGCGGATTTCCTACACAGTGAGGAACATGATAGCCCTGAGGATTTTGCTACTCAAAATTCCGACCGTTGCTGTGCTATGCGCCAGCTGTCCCAAAATATCTATCCACCTAACGGTCATATCATTGAAGGGCATTTATGTCTTATCATGTCGGGCTGCTCCCTAGCCTATAAATAGCCGCCCCCTACAACCACTAGCTGGTTGGCTGCTCCAAGAGAAACTGACACCTGTCATATGAGAGCAACCCATCCTCCAAGGACTTTGAGCGAAAATCATCAAGTGAGGAAAAACCAAAAACCCAAACACCTACAAACCCCAAGTGATTGAGCATCACTGAAGAGATTGATCCTGCATGGATCCGACGCTTGCTACCTTTGAAGACTGTGCTTCTTCTAAACGGTTAGGCGTCATGGTCTAGAGCATCCAAGAGGAATTGTGGATCGCCGAGTGACCAAGTTTGTGAAGGTTTGGAAGTCACCTGAAGACTTACCACGAGTGATTGGACGAGGTTTGTGTGACCTTAGTTCAAGGAGAATACGGTGAGGACTGGGTGTCCTGAGCTGCGTGTTTAGGACTGGGTGTCCGGGACTGTGTGTCCTCGAGTTTAAATATTCAGCCGCTCCAACCAGACGTACAACTGAGACAATAGTTGGAACTGGTCTACCAAATCATTGTCTTCACCAAGCTTACTGGTTCTATTTCCTCAACTCTTTCATTTCCTCATAACTGTGTTGTCTGCTTGTTCATATCTGTGTTTGAAGACTTTGACTGAAGACTTTCTCAATTTCCTCAGTTCAATTTCTTCAGTCTGTTTGTCTTCATTCTGTGTTATCCTGTGTTTAGGCTTCTGTACTCTGTGCCTGTCTTCATTTTATCATGATGACTATGCTTGTATTCTGTTATGTTTACTTTTGAGTACTCATTCCGCTGCTGGTAGTTCTTCGCTAAGGAATTTCCTCACCAGCAAATTCCTCAGTGAAGAATTTCATAAAAATCGCCTATTCACCCCCCCTCTAGTCGATATAACGCACTTTCAATGCCGGAATAAGAGGGGGATAGCTAGTCCTTTCGAAGACTACGCTTCTGGTAACCTCCATCTTGCAGCATGTAGAAGAGAGTAGATGGTAAGTTCACCAAGTAACATCGCATAGCATAATTCGATCCGATGATCCTCCACTCGTCGCCCTGTGAGAGAGCGATCATCGGTTGTATCTGGCACTTGGAAGGGTGTGTTTTATTAAGTATCCGGTTCTAGTTGTCATAAGGTCAAGGTACGACTCCAAGTCGTCCTGTTACCGAAGATCACGGCTATTTGAATATTTTAACTTCCCTGCAGGGGTGCACCACATTTCCCAACACGCTCGATCCCCTTTGTCCGGACACACTTTTCTGGGTCATGCCCGGTCTCGGAAGATCAACATGTCGCAGCCCTACCTAGGCACAACAGAGAGGTCAGCATGCTGGTCTAAATCCTATGGCGCAGGGGTCTGGGCCCATCGCCCATTGCACGCTTGCACGTTGCGTACGCGACCGGCGAGCAGACCTAGCCTCCCTTATACAAGAGCAGGCGTTCCAGTCCAACCCGGCGCGCGCCGCTCAGTCGCTGACATCACGAAGGCTTTGGCTGATACCACGACGTCGAGTGCCCATAACTGTTCCCGCATAGTTGGTTAGTGCATATAGGCTAGTAGCCAGACTCAGATCAAATACCCAGATCTCGTTAAGCGTGTTATTTTGAAGTAACCACGAACGCCGACCAAGGCCAGGCCCACCTCTCACCTAGGTGGTCTCCGCCTGCCCTGTTGCTTCGCCACAAAGTAACAGTCGGGGGCCGTCGGGAACCCAGGCCCACCACTACCTGGATGGAACCACCTGCCCCTTCAGCCCCCACATCGGAATCACTTGCGGGTACTCTACGAGCCGACCCGTCTTTAGTCATCACATGTATCATGTATATGTATATAAGTATATACCCATGATCACCTCCCTAGTAATCATGGCCCGATAGTATAACACGGCAGACGGACAAGAATGTAGGGCCATTGATGATAAACTAGCATCCTATACTAAGCATTTAGGAATGCAAGAAAGGTATCAACAACTGTAGCAACAATGGCAGGCTATGTAACAGAATAGGATTAATGGAAGGCAGTAACATGCTACACTACTCTAATGCAAGCAGTAGAGAGAAGAATAGGCGATATCTGGTGATCAAGGCGGGGCTTGCCTGGTTGCTCTGGCAAGAGAGAGGGGTCGTCAACACCGTAGTCGTATTGGGTAGCAGCGGCGTCGGTCTCGGTGTCTAGCGAGAGAAGAGGGGGAAGAAACGATAAATATTAAGCAAACAGCTGCATAGCGATGCATGACATAACAAGTATCGGTGCTAGGGGTTCCCTAATGCGGTATGAGGTGGTACCGGTGAAGGGGAGAAACATCCGGGAAAATATCCCCGGTGTTTCGCGTTTCCGGACAGATGAACCGGAGGGGGACAGTTGCATGTTCGCTATGCTAGGGATGCATGGCGGACGAACGGGCTGCGTATCCGGATTCGTCTCGTCGTTCTGAGCAACTTTCATGTAGAAAATATTTTCATCTGAGCTGCAGTTTATTTTATATGATTTTTAAAAGAATTTATTAATTTCTGGAATTTAATTAATTATCTAATTTAATTCGAAATTGGATTTATGACATCAGCATGATGTCATGCTGAAGTCAGCAGTCAATAGGGGTGGACTGGTCAACCCGACAGATGGGGCCATTGACTGGGTCAATAGCACAGTCAGCAGGTCCAGTCAGAAGTCAACAGTCCTGTTGACTTAGACAAACTTACGCGTGGGTCCCACTGTCATCCTCTCTTTAGATTAGTTAGGATTTAGTTAATCTAATTAGTTTAGTTAATTGATTAGGTTAGTTAAACTCAATTAATTAAGTTAATTAATTTACTTAATTAATTAATTTTAATTTTTTTAATTCTCTTTTTTTATATCTTTTTTAAACGTTTTGGGGGTGGGACCCCTTTGTCATAGGGCCATTGGGCCATAACGGGTTTGGGCATTGCCCGGGCGGAGGCCAAACCCACCCGGGTGAGGGACGACACCGGAGCGGAGCCACCAGCGGGCGCGCGGGCCGGCCGGAGCTGCCCCGGCCGTGGCGAGTAGAGGGGGCGGCGCGGCAAGGGTGGGCGCGCGGAGTGGGAAGCAGGGAGGCTGCGGCAGAGGGAGAGCAGCGGTAGGGGCGAAAGCGGGAGGAGGGGCGCGCAGCGGCGAGCAGGGGGGCCGTGGGACGCGCGGTCGGCAGGGGGCACCGGCAGCGTCGGGCGCGAGCGCTGCTTGGTGCGGCGGGGCTAGCGCCAGGATGGAGCAGGGGGAAAGGGGCGGCCGGCGCAGGAGCTCACCGCGGGAGCGTGGGGTCTAGGCAGAGGGCTCGGGGAGGTTTGGGGAGGTCCGGCGAGGGAGAGGGCGAGACGGCGTGTCCGGCGAGGGCGGCGCCAGGGTTGGGTGCCGGCGACGGAAGCGCGGGGCGGCGCGGGATCGAGCCCCTCCCCCGATCCAGGATCAGTTGAGTGGGTCCGGGGAGGAGGACGATGCGTCCGACAAGGGGGCGGGTCTTCGAGCGGCGGCGGTGATTGGCGGGGCAGGCAACGGCGGGCGTCGGGGCGGCGACGTCGGAGTTGCTTCCCCCTCGTTCCAGACGGGATCGAGTAGAGGAGGGTCGGGGAAAGGGGGTCGGCGAGAAGGGGGTCCGGTGATGGGGCGGCCGGTGACGAGGGCGGCAGGAGGCGTCGGGCGGCGTCGTCAGGGAGGCGAGATCCCGATCCAGATCGGGATCGTGGGAGGGAAGGAGTGGACCGAGAAGGAGAGTGGGGTACGTGGGGGGTTAGGGTTAGAGCCTGGGGTTGTAGGCGCCAATTGGGCCAGGGGAGGGAGTTGGGCCGGCCAGGGTCGGCCAGGTGGGTTGAGGCCCAAAGGGGGCGCAGTGGCCAGCTAGGCCAGTCGGCCCAGTTGAGGGGGGGGGGGGCGCTTTCTCCTTTCCTTTTTTTGTTTTGTTTTTTTACTCTTTCTTATTTTGTTTTTATTTATTACAGTTTTATAAAACCTAAAAGCAAGTCCTAATTTAGCAATAATGGTTATGCTACTGATTCATTAATTTCAGGCAACTAAATAGGATATTTTTATACTTTATAAAATAGAGACATTTATTTAATTGTTTTACCTACTGCTTTAATTACCTAAGTGCATTTAAACCTTTTATAAAAATTTGATTTTCCCACCATAATTTCCTATGAATTAAATGGCTCACTATGAACATTTTAGTTTTAATATTTGAAATTTTTTATTGTTTGCTTGATTTAGAATTTGAATTTAAATCGGTTTTTATAACTAACGCGAGATTAGCAACAATAACGGAGGTGACGTGGCTTGTTAAAGTGAGATTACTGTAGCTTAATTATCCGAGCGTCACAGGCCGGTACCAGGCATCCACTTGTCGCTCTGTGATTCGTCAGGACCAAATTTGCACATTTCATGCAAGTTCGGAGACTGGGTAGAGTCAAATTACAAGTTGTAAGACTAAAGCATCACATCCAGAGCAAGTTGTAGGATTCCCAAGTGCTTTTAACTCTTTTCCTTTCTTTGTGTATGGCTTTGGATATGCACCTGTTCGTCCACATTTATTTATTTATTATTTCCAGAACCGGCTCCTTGTTTACTTGTCTGAGTTGAATTTTGTGCTGGGACCGACGGATGCTAGCTAGGAGTAGATGATCTCGGGCCGCCTCTCTCTGTTGTCGCCGTCCGCCTCCAAATGTTGCCACTTGCGAGCGTCTGTCCGCCTCATCGCCTTGCCTTGGAAAAAGCATCTTTGTTTCCATTAACGGCAATCCTACTAAACTAGTATTCCTCCATATTCTGCTATTACTGGACTCGCCATATTCTGCATTATATTAGTAGTACACATTCCCTTCGTCTGAAAAAGCTTGTCTCTCAAATAAATGCATCTAACATCAAGTTAGTTTAGATACATCAAGACAAATTTGAAACAAGTTTTTTCGGGCGCAGGAAGTACTATTATATTATCTTATAAAAATTAGTCTTCTTGTTGGTTGCCCCTTTTCTTTTCTGCTGGATGTCATGTGACCGGTATCATCTTATCTGTGGGCTGTGCTTTGGTGCCTAGCGCGTATCCTGCTGAGGGTGAGGGAGCACCCATCGCTTTTTTGGACCACAGCTTTGCCCAAAAAATTCATCACAGCTTTGCACCATCTCGCGTATCTTCTCTACTCTATTCATCTTCATCATGTCTCACATGTTTATTATTCTTTTTATTTTCTGTGGTTGATGTACACATGCGGTGATACACGAATAACATACCCTACATTTTATATGTAGTACAAAATTCTTCTCACACAACGATCTCACACTTGAATTTTTTAGGGCCAACCATTCTCCGAAGACTCCCATGTCGCTCCCGCGGGCAGCCCGGGAGTAAGCCCTAGCTGCCGCCACCGGTTCCTCACCTCCGGCTCCTCTCCCCTCGCCGCCGCCGGCATGTGTCGCCGGACAAAGCCCGCGCGGCCTGGCGGCGGCGGGGCCCCTCTCCTCCTCCGTTTCTGGGCTTCGCGGCGCGGGCCGTTCGCCTCGACGGGAGTGCGTGGGGACGCAATGCTCGTGGCAGCGCGGAAAGACGGCGGCGCGGCAAGTCAATGGCGCGGCGTAGGATGGCTCTGGCACGCCGGTCGCAGCGCGAGATGGTTCTGGTGCGCACGTCGTGGCGCGGACACGCGCAGATCTCGTGCCTGGAGAGCGCACTGCGGCGCGGCTCGGCTGCGCACGGAGCTGTAGCGCAAGCGTTGGGAAGTCCGGGCGGCCCAGATCTGGCGAGCGCAGTGGCACCGGCTCGGGCATCGCGGCCCCCTCTCCCTTCCCCCGATGGAATCTCGTCTGTGGAGCTTATGGCGGCGCAGCGCGCCTAGGCTCTAGCGGCAGCCCTGCTCTACGGAGGTGGCGGTGGTAGGTTTGCTTCGTCTGGTGGTGCTGCCTGGGTGGCGACAGCTTTGGGCGGTGTTTCTTCCCTCCCTACCCCAGATGGGATCTCGTCCGGCAGAGCTCTGGCGGTGCAGCGCGTAAAGTCTCTGGTGGCAGCCCTGTCTAGTGGTGGGGGTGGTGTTGGGCAGGCAGGCGCCCTCGGAGGCTGCTGGGCACTTGGTGGTGCTGGCAGCGGCAGTGTGGTTCGCCGGGGTGGTGCCGGCTATTCTGGCGATTGTAATACCCCAGTAGTTCATCTACAGTAATCGCACACTAATGGTGCCATGTCATCATAATTAATTTGCGAAACCGTACTTCAGTCCAAATCGAATTCAAATTCAAAATTTAAATTAAAGTCAAAATAAAATTTCTTCAAACCAAAAAACTAAAATGTTCCTTAGGTTGGAAATATTCACTGCATAATTGTCTTACATTAAACAAACATTTTGGAGATGCTTAGAATGCCACCGGAAATTACAACAGCATACCAACGGCCAATTGTTTGATCTTTTCAATTTCTAAAAATAGTTGAACTCTCCCAAATACTTTGAAACTTTTTGTGCCAGCCCATAATATTGCAAGTAATTGTGGGTCAATTTCACATTGAACAAAAGATCAAGTGTGGCCAAATAAAAAAATGCAAACAACGGTGAAAAGGGAAAACAGTAAAGGAAATTAAAAGGTATAAGATAAGAGAGTACCCCGGGCTTTTAACCATCTGGCAACAGCATGGCCCAAGGCCCGCCTAAATCCCCCTTAACTTAGCCGATCGTGAGCCCAGCCTCTCGGTCGATCCCATCTCTCCCGATCCCCTCGCTCCTTGCCTCTTTCCTCCTCGCGCCGCCACCCACAGAGGGAAGCGTTCACGCTCTCGCTTGACCAACTTTCATGCTCGCCTTGCCGTGCCGCCCGGCCGTGCTGCCCCGCAGCTCCTCCCGCCGTCCTCGCACCGCCACCTAGATCTCCGCGCCCGGCCGTGGGCGGCGCTCACCGGCGCGCGTGGGCTCACCTGAGCCGCCCGTCCACCGCCTCGTCACCGGCGGCCCCCGCCTAGTCGGCCACCGAAGCAAGCCGGCCAACACCACCGGCTCCTTCTACGCGACGCCCGTACCCTCCTCCGCCGGCAGGCCCGCACCCATGTCGAGCGGGGGAGCTCGCGCCAGAGCCTTCCTCCCCAAGGCCATGGCGTCCACTGTGGATGCACCATCTCCGTCGCGCCCTCCTTCTACTCACCATCGCTGTGAGCCCTCACGTCTTCCCCTCTCTCCCCTAGCTCGAATGCATGCCGTCTCGTGAAACCCCCGCGTTGTCGTCCACCATGACTGCAGCCACACCAGCACCCCACGCCCCCTGCGCTTACATGCGGACCCACACGCGTCTTCCCTGCGCCCTCGTGCCCACGGCCGCGCGCCCCGCCGGCGCTGTCAGCGACCTCGCTCCCCTGTTGCCCGCTGCAGCGTTGCTGCCGTTATTGCTTCTGCTGACGATGCTTGCCATGTTGCTGCTGCTTTAGCTGCTGCTATACTCTGCTGCCCAGCCGCCGCTGTTGCTCTAGCTGCTCCTGGCCGCTACGTACTGCTGCTCCAGCCACTACTAATGGCCGTGGCCATGGCCTAACACATGGTGTGTGCGTCTGTGGGCAAAGCCACCAATAACCGGCCTGTGCAATTAGCTTAGGTGCTAATTTATAGTTAGGTTAACTACTAGCCAATGACAATGGACCCCACTACTAGTTAATCTAATTTAATTAAAGTCTAGTTTACTCATAGACAATGACATATGGGACCTGCCTACACTATTCATCCTTTGACTATTCAATCTTTGACTAGGTCAACCCACCCCATTGGCCCCACTGTCATACTCATAGGCTAGAGTAACACTAGGTAACACTAGGTGACAAAAGTATTTATAGTTTTATTTTTCGAATTAATATTAGTTCTAGAAATCTAGAAAATCATTTAAACTTTAAAAATTAATATAAAATAAACCATAAATCATATGCAAATAATTTATATATGAAAGTTGCTCAGAAAGACGAGGCGAATCCGAATACGTAGTTCGTTCATCCCTCACTTGAACCGGATACTTAAGAAAACTCACCCTTTCAAGTGCCAGATACAATCCGGTGATCGCTCTCTAACATGGGATGAAGAGAGGATCGCCGTGTAGGATTATGCTATGCGATGATACTTGGTGAACTTACCATCTACTCCCTTCTATTTGATTCAAGATGGAGTCTGCCAGAAGCGTAGTCTTCGATAGGACTAGCTATCCCCCTCTTATTCTGGCATTCTGCGGTTCAGTCCACAGATACTACCCTTTTCATTGATACCAATGCATATGTAGTGTAGATCCTTGCTTGCGAGTACTTTGGATGAGTACTCACGGTTGCTTTGCTCCCCCATTTCCCCCTTTCTTTACCTGGTTGTTGCGACTAGACATTGGAGCCCAGGAGCCAGACGCCACCGACGACGAATCCTACTAGATTGGAGGTCCCTACTACTACGTGCAGGCTGCCAATGACGACCGGAAGTAGTTTAGAAGGATTCCAGACAAGAGGCCTACGCCTCTTTCGATCTGTATCCCAGTTTGTACTAGCCATCTTATGGCAACTTGTTTAACTTATGTCCGTACTCAGATATTGTTGCTTCCGCTGACTCGTCTATGATCGAGCACTTGTATTTGAGCCCTCAAGGCCCTCGGCTTGTATTATGATGCTTGTATGACTTATTTATTTTTAGAGTTGTGTTGCACTGGTACGCATCCGTCCTAAATAAACGGTTTTTAACCCCTTTCCACGATGGCAATCGAAACCGTCGCCGAGTGAGTGTGGGCGATAGGGGGGTCCTTCCCACACGACCCAGAAACCGTTGGGGATATGCCCTCCTGGCACACACGCTCGGCAAAATGAGGTCATGTGTGACCAGCGAGCACTCAAATACAGAAATACGTACAGTGGTGCTAAAAAATACAATTATATGGCGAAATTGTTTCCGGCCGCAAGTACATCCCACACAGTCAGTCCCCGCTAAACGTTTCCGTTCGTATATACATCCCACACAGTCGCTACAAGGAAAACGTATGCGCAAGGTGGTGTAATGCAAACAATTTTAAAAAGAATGTCGTGTGTGATTGTTCATTGATCCAACACGGTTTATTCCTAGAAACTGTGTGTGTTGCCTAAGGTCATCGCCCACGGTGTTTTTCTCATTAACCGTTTGCAATAGGAAAACCCAATTAGCAAGCTAATTGGCCAATTAGTGGGCTAATTGCCCTATTATTAATAATCCATTTACTAATCTAATTGACATTCATATTAAGCACATAATATGTTCCATTTCCATATTAAGGAAGCAGGATTTCATAATTGAAATACATCGGACTACAACATGATATAGCTTCAGCACTCAGCTACCCCATTACACAACTGCACCAGCAGCAAGTTTCACATGCAACATCTAGAACCTTTTG
Organism: Triticum urartu; assembly: GCF_056163025.1. Classification (NCBI taxonomy): domain Eukaryota; kingdom Viridiplantae; phylum Streptophyta; class Magnoliopsida; order Poales; family Poaceae; genus Triticum; species Triticum urartu. The sequence continues at coordinate 167,882,436 of NC_141876.1, read as the reverse complement.
AAATTAGCATCACAGATGGTACATAGAGAGATGCATCTCATTTGGAAAATTGCCGAAGCAGAAGGCGAATATTGAGCCTTCATTCATGTTGAAGGTCTTTGCAACTTTAGGCCAGTGCCTATCGATGATTGACCGTCCATCCTTCGACCTCTTCAGGAACACTTCAATATTGAACCGTGGGCGTTGTATGAAAACTTTCCTCGCCTCCTGACCACATAGGTGGTTTGAGAGATAATCATTAGTGAACACTGAAAACAAGGATGTGCATAAATATCTTCTCTATATTGGAAATGGGGCAAAGGAATAAAAAAGGCAAGGTATAATAGTTAGTACCATCTTGTAAACCTCAGTGCTTCCGATTGTTTCCCTACAACACATATAAGGTAGTTAGTCATTAGATTAAGTAAGGGTTCGCATGCTATCAGTAAAATATGTTGATGAAAAATAAGCATATTGCAAATTCATCAGATTAATTCAAGCCACATGGAAAACCCATTTATCCAAACCAAGCATGATTAAGAACTAGGAAATATAGCACTTGTATATGTTTCTCATGTATTAAGTGCAACCAAATTCGATTTATTCCTCACATGGTATACAATAACAGAATGCATCCACAACAATTGAACATCACATTACAGAATTGAACCAAGAAGTTAACTAAACACCACAACAAATGAACTAGACGTTAACTGAGCACCACATTGCAAAATATAACATACTCCTAATAAAAGATCAGACAGTTAACCAAACCAAGCATGCTTAACAACTTGGAAATATAGCAATTGTATTTGTTTCTCATGTATTTAGTACAGCCAAATTTGATTTATTCCTCACATGGTATACAATAACAGAATGCAGCCACAACAATTGAACATCGCATTGCAGAATTGAACCAAGAAGTTAACTAAACACCACAACAAATGAACCAAACGTTAACTGAGCACCACATTGCACAATATAACGATACTCCTAATAGAAGATCAGATAGTTAACCAAACCAAGCATGCTTAACAACATGGAAATATAGCAATTGTATTTGTTTCTCATGTATTTAGTACAGCCAAATTCGATTTATTCCTCACATGGTATACAATAACAGAATGCAGCCACAACAATTGAACATCGCATTGCAGAATTGAACCAACCAGTTAACAAAACACCACAACAAGTGAACCAAGCCACAACAAATGAACCAAGGAGTTAACTAAACACCAATTGAACAATATAACATACTCCTAATAGAAGATCAGACAGTTAACCAAACCAAGAATGCTTAACAACTTGGAAATATTGCACCCTGAAGAATTGAACATCACATTTGCAGAATTGAACCAAGCAGTTAATTGAACACCATATTGCACGACATATAGGACATATACACTACAGCAAAAGATTGCATGGTAAAAGTAGATAGCACAATTCACTAGAATTTGTTAAGGAAAGGCAGTAGCTAGCAAACTGAACATGGGTCCTTATAGTGAGCTAATAAGACAAGCTACTCCTCATTGTCGTAGATATCGATGACGATTGGCTCCTTGGACATGGAAGAGGGCGAGACCTCCGCATCATGGGTGCCCTCATTGTAGTGGTGAGTTTCCTGAGCCGCTCCGGGCACCAACCTACTGGCTCTCGAGATGAGGTAAGCACGTGCACGCTGAGAAAACACCTCATAGTCTTCGTCGAAGGCACCGACGGTGGCCTCGAGAAAACGCCATGAACTGTCGTTTAAAGCAACAAACCGCGTCGCGGCGTCGGCGTGCGAGGCGTCAACGGTGGCCTCAACGGCGAGATGCTCCTCCAAGATCTGGGGGTCGGCACGAATGGCAGCCATCGCGACCTCATCCACGCATGCGGCCGTGATTTGCTTCTCTGCTGCCAAATGCTCCTTGAGGTCCTGGCTATACTGCGTGCACCATGGCTTAGGCCAGTGCTTATTTGGTGGAGGGGTCGGGGATTTGGGTGGAAGGTGTCGCGCTCGCGCCGGCGGTCGGTGAGGGAATCATGGACTAAGGGGTCCTCGGGCGTCCGACCTGTTGGACGTGGGCCGGACTAATGGGTTGTGAAGAAACAAGACCGAAGACTCTCTCCTGTGTCCGTATGGGACTCTCCTTGGCGTGGGAGGCAAACTTTCCAACCCAATATGAAGATTCCTTTCTTTGTAACTGACCTTGTACAACCCTAGTCCCCTCCGGTGTCTATATAAACCGGAGGGCTTAGTCCGGATAGATATACAATCATAATCATAGTCATACAGGCTAGACTTCTAGGGTTTAGCCATTACGATCTCGTGGTAGATCAACTTTTGTAATACTCATATTCATCAAGATCAATCAAGCAAGAAGTAGGGTATTACCTTCATAGAGAGGGCCCGAACCTGGGTAAACATTATGCCCCCTGTCTCCTGTTACCATCGACCTTAGACCCATAGTTCGGGACCCCCTACCCAAGATCCACTGGTTTTGACACCGACATTGGTGTTTCCATTGAGAGTTCCACTGTGCCGCCCTCAAAAGGTTTGATGGATCCTTCAATCATCTACAACAATGATGTCCAAGGGGAAGTCTTCCTCCCCGGACAGATCTTCGTGTTCGGCGGCTTCGCACTACGGGCCAACTCGCTTGGCCATCTGGAGCAGATCGATAGCTACACCCCTGGCCGTTAGGTCAGATTCGGGAGCTTGAACTACGTCGCGGATATCCGCGGAGACTTGATCTTCGACGGATTCGAGACCACGGCAGTCGCTCCCCGTCACCTCGATGAACATGACTTAGATCTGTCATCGGGCCAGACCCAGGAAATTGCACCTGTAACCACTCTGGCCTTAGATCCAGAGCAGGTTGCGCCATCCGAGGACAGGAAGCTCAACCCCGCCACAGAAGCCGCAGACTCCACGACGTTGGAGCCGCACACAGACCTAACTTCTGGTAATGCCTGTGTCACCGGAACCCCAGACTCGTTTCCGGTTATAAGTTCCGAACTACATGCGTCCGTGCATGTCGAGCATGATCGGTCATCGATCGCCGAATTCAGCACCGCGGACATCTTCCGGCACTCACCTTTGGGCGATGTGTTGAACTCATTAAAAAATCTATCCTTAGCGGGGGATTCACAGCCGAACTATATCCGGTTCGAACTGGAAGCTGATGACGGGAAACTTCACTCCCCACCCGCCACCCACTTTATAGCCATTGTCAAAGACTTAATATACATGCTCAATTACGGCTCCGAAGACATCGACAGTATGGACGACGATGTAGAGGAGGAGCATGGCCAAAACCCGCCGTTTACCGTACGCTGGACGGCCACTTCTTCGTACAACGTATACATGGTGGATACGCCTAAAGAATCTAACGACGACAACAAAAAAGGTCCAGTCGAGGATAAACCTCCTGGGACACAGCCTAAGCGCCGACGTTAGTGGCACCGCTCTAAGTCACGTCGTGCACAAGATAGAAATACCGGCACAGGAGAAGATAATACTCCTGACGGTGCCGACGATAATGAAGACCCCGTTGAAGCAACTTCCGAACAAGAAGAACGGAAAGATGGGCAAGTTAGCCCCGACGAACAGGCCATAAACGAAGACTCGGAGGACATTAATTATCTTCCGCTCTCCGAGGTTGAGGTGAGCCTCGGCAACGAGGATTTCATCGTGCCTGTAGAACCTCTCGAGCAGGAACGCTTCAAGCGCCAGCTAATAGCCACTGCAAGAAGCCTGAAAAAGAAGCAGCAGCAACTTCAAGCTGATCAAGATCAGCTAAATGATAGATGGGATGATGTCCTGGCAGCCGAAGAATACGGCCTTAAACGCCCAACCAAAAGTTACCTGAAGCGCAAATTGCTACCACAGTTCGATGATGAGGCGCTAGAGCCCATACCATCATCACGCAATGGGGCTGACCGACTACCACGTGGTCGGGATAAAGCGGCAACTAAAGCCGAACACCAGCCCGTCCCGCCTCATTATAAAGGCAAAGATAAAACAGCTCATGGTCACACATATGACCTCCGGCAGGACCTAAACAACAGAGTAGGGCATACCAGATCAATCTACGGATCGCGAGGGCGTACCTCGACACGTGTCGACGGCTATCTATTCGGACGCGACAAGCCTAGTCATGCATGGGCCGAACACCGCAGACGGACTCCATCGGACCTACGTCGCGATGCGGCCCGATATAGAGGCGCCGCGCACCCTCTTTGCTTCATTGACGAAGTAATGGATCACAAATTCCCAGAAGGGTTTAAACCCGTAAATATCGAATCATACGATGGAACAACTGACACCGTGGTGTGGATCGAGGACTTTATTCTCCACATTCATATGGCTCGCGGAGATGACCTCCGCGCCATCAAATACCTCCCTCTAAAACTCAAAGGGCCAGCTCGGCACTGGCTAAACAGTCTGCCGAAAAATTCTATTGGCAGCTGGGAGGACTTGGAAGAGACCTTCCTTGACAACTTCCAAGGTACATATGTCCGGCCACCAGATGTCGATGACTTAAGTCACATTGTCCAACAACCCGGAGAATCAGCCAGGAAGCTCTGGACTAGGTTCTTAGTTAAAAAGAACCAAATCATCGAATATCCGGACGTGGAAGCGCTAGCGGCCTTCAAACACAGCATCCGGGGCGAGTGGCTTGCTCGCCACCTCGGTCAAGAAAAACAAAAATCCATGCCAGCCCTTACTACTATGATGACCCGTTTTTGCGCGGGAGAAGACAGCTGGCTCGCTCGTAGAAGCAACAGCGCCAGTGATCCGGGCACTTCCGAAGTCCGGGACAGCAATGGCAAACCACGACGCGGTAAACACAAATGCCGCAATGGTAACGAAAGAATGCATGACACAGCGGTCAACAACGGGTTCAGCGGCCCCAAATCCAGTCAACGGAAGAAGCCATTCAAGGCAAACAGAGATGGACCATCCAATTTGGACAAGATACTGGACCGGTCCTGCCAGATTCATGGCCACCCCGACAAACTTGCTAATCATACCAACAGAAGTTGTTGGGTCTTCAAGCAGGCCGGCAAGCTCAACGCCAAACACAAGGGGAGGAGGCCGCTAGGCGATAGCGACGACGAAGAGGCTCACCAACCAAATACTTGGGGTCAGAAGCAATTCTCCCCCGAAGTGAAAACAGTGAACATGGTATACGTGACCCACAACTCTACAGGGGAGCAGGAGAAACACTCCCTCCGGACAGAGGACCACACTACGGCGACCTCAGCCGAAGTACAAAGCGGTCTCATTAAACCGCATACCTTGTTGGCCATTAAGCCACCGGTCTCCATTCAACATGATCGACCAAGTTCGGAGCATGACTAGCAGTTCGGCTTCCGCCGTCCGCCTCATATACCTGCGAAATCTGTACCGCGCATACATAACTATGCATTTCAAATAGCCTGGGCATCGGCGGAAGCACAACACGTACGGGTCTACAAGTACTCCCTTAAACTACTTCCTTTTTCCCCTTTTTATATTACTCTTTCTTTTTCCATCATCCTTCGCCATAGGTAGTGTAAAGGCTGGTCATCGCATGGACTATATCAGAGTCCGGGTTCATAAATTCACCCAAAGGCTACTCCTGTTAAGGAGCCCCTCCATCGAGGAAAGGCGATGCAGACGTGCGACAGGAGGTCCAAAATAACTTTTTGTAGACCGCACTCTCTATTTTTCGAGCATGTAAAGTGCCTGTTTCCTCAGCCGCCGACCCCTGGCATGTCAAATAGCTGGGGTTGTGGCGTTATCTATATATACCTACTATTAAAGGGAATAGGTATTCTTGGTTTGGTTTAGTCCTTTTCGTTTGGATTACACGCTAAAGTGATTTGGTCCAGGTACTTATACGTTGATGGGCCTTTTATGGGCTTTTATAGAAACCGCAAAAAATAATTGGGTCAAAATAAATCAACATTGCGTAAATTAAACACATTACCTCCTGTCTAGCTCTTCGATGTAACGACCAACAACCTATGCGTCTTTCACATTTACTAATCCCAACTCGCTCTAAATATACGAGTGGCAGTCATCATGTTTAGGACGAGCTAATTAAGCAAATGAGCTAATAAAGGAAGGATTGTGGGCTTGAATAGAATATTTAAACGGATGTGGCTAATTAAAAAAGGATTACGGGTAAACCGATGTGATAACTAAAAGAAAGATTGTGATCTTAATAAATTTTACATGAAGGATTTGAGGTAAAAAGGGTAGGATAATTAAAAGAAAGATCTGTAAGCTTCAATGTTTGGGGCTACTAAACTAGAAAAGGAAGGATCTAATTCCCGACTAAAACGGATGAGGACGTCATGGTAATTAATGAAAAAATTATACTTAAATGCCATTTAAAAGGATTATACTTAAATGAAATCAGTGGCAGATTATGCCCGACAAAGAAAATACGAACACGGCTAAATTGCAACGCATTTTTATGTTCATTTTGTAGAAAGATGCTGCATTGCAGCATGTTCTTCATAGTGAATCCCATGTTGTGAGACATTATGCTTGCATAAAATATTATTTTTCCCCGTTGCAACGCACGGGCAATTGGCATGTCAGTTAGGTTCTAGTTAATATACTCTGTATCCGGTATTCACTTTTCTATAAAGAATTGAATTTTGCTCCTTTTGGTTGTTTCACACACCCACCCCGGCATACCTTGCCAGGGGCTTGACATAGGAACAAAATGACTTGCCAACAAAGTCCAAACAGCTTCATAGCATACTTTGGCGTTGCGAGTTCGGCCTTATATGCATCAGCTCCGAATCATGTCTTGGGTCAATAGTTGGGTTGCCCGGCTCCTGTGCTTGCTACCTTACGTTCCGCTCTATTGGCTAGGGTAGTAAAGGGAGAACTATTGCGATTGTGTTTCCGGTTCACCTGGTCAAACACCTCAGTAGAGAAAGCCGAAAACTGACTGTCATGATGCGGCGAGAGCTAGTCAACCGCTCGACGACTTAATGGGATCTTTTGCGATTCCCCCGTATTACACGAAGGACCTTCTTTCGGGTCATACATGTAACGCACCGCATTGGGATAACCGCGTACATAACATGGTCTATATCGTAGATCCACCATAAAACTCCTATGGCTAAGTGAAAGTGTTAATGCCCTATAGTCCGATTGCCTAGCTCACCGCATTGACACCTCCATTTTGGACCAAGACGTTGGGTTAAGAGTGATCAATTGCTTTTCCGAACACCCCCATATTTCCTACGAGGGGGCTGAAGCCGATGACTGGAAATCTTTCAGATTATATAAAAAACGGCCGCATAGGAGGATTCAAAGCTTTGAAGCAATTCTAAAATAAACTTTATTATTTCATAATATTATCTTTCGTAATGTCAATACATCTCACTCGAATATCATATCTTTCGAGCACTGACCCTCTATCAACCGGGAAGCCTCTAAGACATCTTTGAAATAATGCTCTGGTGCGTGATGGTCCTTGCCCTTGGGTGGACTCTTCGCTGCAACATCGACGGCCTTCATCTTCGTCCAGAATGTTTTCACACGGGCAAAGGCCATCCGTGCACCTTCAATGGACGTTGATCGCTTAACGGCGTCGATACGCGGCACCGTGTCAGCAAGTCGCCGCACCAAACCAAAATAACTATCCGGAATTGGCTCGGTCGGCCACAGCCAGACTACGACGTCTTTCATGGCAGCACCGGATATCCGGTGCAGTTCTGCCCATTGGGTCATCTGTTCGTTTAGCAACAATGGGCGCTTTCACGCACCAAATTGCGACCAGGAAAGCTTTTCTGGTGCATACCCCTCTCGCGCTCGGTAAAACTGTGCCGCACCGGAAACACTCTTCGGCAAATCCAATAAAGCATCTGGAGAACTCCACACTTGATTAAGCGGGGCATAATTCGGATCGCCGAACTTAGTTTGTAATAAAAAGGGCTTGCCAGCCGCAATCTCTCCAGCTTGCCGGATCTCCTCCCGGGCCGCTCTAGATTCGGACCGGGCTTTTCTTGCCTTTTGTAATGCCTTGTCAAGATCAGCCATTTTGGCTTTATTATCCCTCTCGAGAAATCCACATCGGCTAGCGGCCTCCTTTAGTTCAAGCATCATCGAGGATATTTTCTCCTCGTATTGGTGCCGAGCAGCCTGTTCGGCCTTTAACTCGGCAGATGCCTTTTTGGTGCCGCATTACTAATCCGGGCCTGCTCCTTGGCCCGGGCTAGCTCAGCTCGAAGGATCTCGACTGCGGCAGCACCATCTGAAAATATATACATCTTATTACACAATTCTTCGCATCATGCTTATATCGTAAACATGTGCATAGTATGACTACCCCAAAAACATACCTTATGCCTCGTCAAGTCGCCTGTTGATAAGTGTGATATCATTATCCTCCTAATCAATCTTGCGTTGCAAATCCGCAACTTCTGTAGTCCGGGCAGTTATCGGGGAGGTCACAGCTTATGTTCCAATTAATCAGATTATTTCCTGGGCATATCTTTTGATCCTCTGATCGCCTTCCTCGAGAAGCCAATCAGAGTCTTGATACGTCTTCAACGTATCTATAATTTTTGATTGCTCCATGATATATTATCCACTGTTATGGACATTATTGGGCTTTATTATCCACTTTTATATTATTTTTGGGACTAACCTATTAACCGGAGGCCCAGCCCAGAATTGCTGTTTTTTTTGCCTATTTCAGGGTTTCGAAGAATAGGAATATCAAACGGAGTCCAAACGGAATGAAACCTTCAGGAACGTGATTTTCTCAACGAACAAGACCCAGGAGACTTGGACCCTACGTCAAGACACAAAAGAGGAGGCCACGAGGTAGGGGGGCGCGCCTACCCCCCCAGGCGCACCCTCCACCCTCGTGGGCCCCCTGTTGCTCCACCGACGTACTCCTTCCTCCTATATATACCTACGTACCCCTAAATGATTAGATACGGAGCCAAAATCCTAATTCCACCGCCGCAACTTTCTGTATCCACGAGATCCCATCTTGGGGCCTGTTCTGGAGCTCCGCCGGAGGGGGCATCGATCACGGAGGGCTTCTACATCAACACCATAGCCCCTCCGATGAAGTGTGAGTAGTTTACCTCATACCTACGGGTCCATAGTTAGTAGCTAGATGGCTTCTTCTCTCTTTTTGGATCTCAATACAATGTTCTCCCCCTCTCTTGTGGAGATCTATTGGATGTAATCTTCTTTTTGCGGTGTGTTTGTTGAGACCGATGAATTGTGGGTTCATGATCAAGTCTATCTATGAACAATATTTGAATCTTCTCTGAATTCTTTTATGTATGATTGGTTATCTTTGCAAGTCTCTTCGAATTATCAGTTTGGTTTGGCCTACTAGATTGATCTTTCTTGCAATGGGAGAAGTGCTTAGCTTTGGGTTCAATCTTGCGGTGTCCTTTCCCAGTGACAGTAGGGGCAGCAAGGCACGTATTGTATTGTTGCCATCGAGGATAACAAGATGGGGTTTTCATCATATTGCATGAGTTTATCCCTCTACATCATGTCATCTTGCTGAAGGCGTTACTCTGTTTTCATTAACTTAATACTCTAGATGCATGCTGGATAGCGGTCGATGAGTGGAGTAATAGTAGTAGATGCAGGCAGGAGTCGGTCTACTTGTCTCGGACGTGATGCCTATATACATGATCATACCTAGATATTCTCATAACTATGCTCAATTCTGTCAATTGCTCAACAGTAATTTGTTCACCCACCATAGAATACTTATGCTCTCGAGAGAAGCCACTAGTGAAACCTATGGCCCCCGGGTCTATCTTCATCATATTAATCTACCAATACTTAGTTATTTCCTTTTGCTTTTACTTTGCTTTTATTTTACCTTGCATCTTTATCATAAAAATACCAAAAATATTATCTTATCATATCTATCAAATCTCACTCTCGTAAGTGGCCGTGTAGGGATTGACAACCCCTTATCACGTTGGTTGCGAGGATTTATTTGTTTTGTGCAGGTACGAGGGACTCATGCGTAGCCTCCTACTGGATTGATACCTTGGTTCTCAAAAACTGAGGGAAATACTTACGCTACTTTGCTGCATCATCCCTTCCTCTTCGGGGAAAACCAACGCAGTGGTCAAGAGGTAGCAAGAAGGATTTCTGGCACCGTTGCCGGGGAGGTCTATGCAAAAGTCAATATACCAAGTACCCATCACATACCCTTATCTCCCGCATTACATTATTTTCCATTTGCCTCTCGTTTTTCTCTCCCCCACTTCACCCTTGAGTTTTATTCGCCCTCTCTCTCTATCCTCCTTCTCTTTCCCGTTTGCCTCTTTTTGCCCGCTTGCTTTTTGTTTGCTTGTGTGTTAGTTTGCTTGCTTGTCACGATGGCTCTACCTAAATTTGGTGACCTTCACCTTAAAAGGTTAGAAGAGATCGAAACCAATGTCAGGAGTTTTATGGTTTTGTAATTTAAACATAATAGTTTCTTTAGAAACGAGCTTAAGGAACAGAACAGTTTTATGGGTTTTATGAAAAAAGAGCTTGATGATATGTCTAAAGAATTCGATGGTTTAAGATCCCAAATTGCTCATCTTGAGAAATTGACTGCTGAAATTTCAGATAGGCAGGCTACCTTAGTTAATAGGATGGCCACTAAACTGGATTGCTATGAAAATAAAGATGAAGATCTAAAAGTTATTGATGTGTCCCCTATTAAATCTTTGTTTTGCAATTAGGGCTGGACCAAAAACTCGTAGCTCGTGAGCTTAATGAGCGCTCGATAGTTCGGCTCGTTAAGCTCGTAGCTCGCTTCTTAATGAACAGAGCCAATCATTGATTTTAGCTCGTTAAGCATAACGAGCTTAACGAGCGAGCTAACGAGTTTCACGAGTAGCTCGTTAAGATCGTTAGTAACAACACAACATATATTTTTATCTTATGTGACAAACTTTTTGTAGCACCTCAGCCCATCTATTTAATCTAATCGACATATGAGGCAACAAACTACTTCATTTCTTTTTGTAGTGACCATATTTCATCTTGAAAACCATACATACACATTCATCATGTATATCATAACATATTATAATCTGTTAACGAGCGCTCGCGAGCGCTCACGAGCTTAACGAGCTTCAAACGAGTCGAGCCGAGCAGGGTTTTCTGCTCGTTAATCTTAATAAGCTTAACGAGCTGAGCCTTAACGAGCACGAGCTTAACGAGTCGAGCTGCTCGTTAGTCCACCCCTATTTGCAATATGAATCTTGATAATGATGGGACTGAATATGATCCACCTTTACCTAGAAGGCGTTCCTAGAATTCAGAGTTTTTAGATCTTGATACTAAAATTGATAAAAGTGGGATTAAAGAAATTAAAACCCTAGATGTTGCTAAACCCACTATTTTAGATTTCAAGGAATTTAATTCTGAAAATTTCTCTATGATTGATTGTATTTCCTTGTTGCAATCCGTGCTAAATTCTCCTCACGCTTATAGTCAAAATAAAGCGTTTACTAAACATATCGTTGATGCCTTGATGCAATCTTATGAAGAAAAACTTGAATTGGAAGTTTCTATCCCTAGAAAACTTTATGATGAGTGGGAACCAACTATTAAAATTAAAACTAAAGATCATGAATGCTATGCTTTATGTGATTTGGGTGCTACTGTTTCCACGATTCCAAAGACTTTGTGTGATTTGTTAGGTTTTCGTGATTTTGATGATTGCTCCCTAAACTTGCACCTTGCGGATTCCACTATTAAGAAACCTATTTGAAGAATTAATGATGTTCTTATTGTTGCAAATAGGAATTATGTGCCCGTAGATTTTATTGTTCTTGACATAGATTGCAATCCTTCATGTCATATTATTCTTGGTAGACCTTTCCTTAGAACGATTGGTGCAATTATTGATATGAAGGAAGGAAATATTAGATTCCAACTTCTGTTAAGGAAAGGCATGGAACACTTTCCTAGAAACAAAATTAAATTACCTTATGAATCTATTATAAGAGCCACTTATGGATTGCCTACCAAAGATGGCAATACCTAGATCTATCCTTGCTTGTTATGCCTAGCTAGGGGCGTTAAACGATAGCGCTTGTTGGGAGGAAACCCAATTTTATTTTTATTCCTTGATTTTTGCTCCTGTTTAGTAATAAATAATTTATCTATCCTCTATTTTGGTAGTGTTTTTTGTGTTTAATTAGTGTTTGTGCCAAGTAGAACCGTTGGGAAGACTTGGGGAAAGTCTTGTTAAACTTGCTGTAAAAAACAGAAACTTTAGCGCTCACGAGAACTGCTGTCATTTTTATTTGGAAATTGATATTTAGTTAATTCTTTTTGAAGATGATTAATAGATAAATTCCTCACATCCAGCAATTTATTTTAGAATTTTTTAGGTTACAGATCTTGCGCTAGCTACAGATTACTACAAACTGTTCTGTTTTTGACAGATCCTATTTTTCGTGTGTTGTTTGCTTATTTTGATGAATCTATGGCTAGGAAAATAATTTATAAACCATAGAGAAGTTGTAATACAGTAGGTTTAACACCAATATAAATAAAGAATGAGTTCATTACAGTACCTTGAAGTGGTCTTTTGTTTTCTTTCGCTAACGGAGCTCACGAGATTTTCTACTTTGAGTTTTGTGTTGTGAAGTTTTCAAGTTTTGGGTAAAGATTTGATGGATTATGGAACAAGGAGTGGCAAGAGCCTAAGCTTGGGGATGCCCATGGAACCCCCAAGATAATCTAAGGACACCTAAAAGCCAAAGCTTGGGGATGCCCCGGAAGGCATCCCCTCTTTCGTCTACTTCTATCGGTAATTTTACTTGGAGCTATATTTTTATTCACCACATGATATGTGTTTTGCTTGGAGCGTCTTGTATGATTTAAGTCTTTGCTTCATAGTTCACCACAATCATCCTTGATGTACACACCTTTTGAGAGAGCCATACATGATTTGGAATTTATTAGAATACTCTATGTGCTTCGCTTATATCTTTTGAGTTATATAGTCTTGCTCTAGTACTTCACTTATATCTTTTAGAGCACGGTGGTGGATTTGTTTTATAGAAACTATTGATCTCTCATGCTTCACTTAGATTATTTTGAGAGTCTTAAATAGCATGGTAATTTGCTTAAAATCCTAATATGCTAGGTATTCAAGATTAGTAAAATTTTCTTATGAGTGTTTTGAATACGAAGAGAAGTTGGATGCTTGATGATTGTTTTGAGATATGGAGGTAATAATATCAAAGTCGTGCTAGTTGAGTAGTTGTGAAATTGAGAAATACTTGTGTTGAAGCTTGCAAGTCCCGTAGCATGCACGCATGGTAAACATTATGTAAAAAAATTGAAACATGAGGTGTTATTTGATTGTCTTCCTTATGAGTGGCGGTCGGGGACGAGCAATGGTCTTTTCCTACCAATCTATCCCCCTAGGAGCATGCGCGTAGTGCCGAGGTTTTTGATAACTTGTAGATTTTTGCAATAAGTATGTGAGTTCTTTAAGACTAACGTTGAGTCCGTGGATTATACACACTCTCACCCTTCCATCATTGCTAGCCTCTTCGGTATCGTGCATTGCCCTTTCTCACATTGAGAGTTGGCGCAAACTTCGTCGGTGCATCCAAACCCCGTGATATGATACGCTCTTTCACACATAAACCTCCTTATATCTTCCTCAAAACAGCCACCATACCTACCTATTATGGCATTTCCATAGCCATTCCGACATATATTGCCATGCAACTTTCCACCATTCCGTTTATCATGACACATTCATCATTGTCATATTGCTTAGCATGATCATGTAGTTGACATAGTATTTGTGGCAAAGCCACCGTTCATAATTCTATCATACATGTCACTCTTGGTTCATTGCATATCCCGATACACCGCCGGAGGCATTCATATAGAGTCATCTTTTGTTCTAGTATCGAGTTGTAATCATTGAGTTGTAAATAAATAGAAGTGTGATGATCATCATTTTCTAGAGCATTGTCCCAAGTGAGGAATTATAAAAAAAGAAAGAGAAAGGCCATAAAAAGAGAAGGCCCAAAAAAGAGAAAAAATGAGAGAAAAAGAGAGAAGGGACAATGTCACTATCCTTTGCCACACTTGTGCTTCAAAGTAGCACCGTAATCTTCATGATAGAGAGTCTCTTGTTTTGTCATTTTCATATACTAGTGGGAATTTTTCATTATAGAACTTGGCTTGTATATTCAAACAATGGGCCTCCTCAAGTGCCCTAGGTCTTCGTGAGCAAGCAAGTTGGATGCACACCCACTTAGTTTCTTTTGTTGAGCTTTCATACATTTATAGCCCTAGTGCATCCGTTGCATGGAAATCCCTACTCCTTGCATTAACATCAATCGATGGGCATCTCCATAGCCCATTGATTAGCCTTGTTGATGTGAGACTTTCTCCTTTTTTGTCTTCTCCACATAACCCCCCTCATTATATTCTATTCCACCCATAGTGCTATGTCCATGGCTCGCGCTCATATATTGCATGAAAGTTTATAGGTTTGAGATTACTAAAGTATGAAACAATTGCTTGGCTTGTCATCGGGGTTGTGCATGATGAGAGCATTCTTGTGTGACGAAAATGAAACATGACTAAACTATATGATTTTGTAGGGATGAACTTTCTTTGGCCATGTTATTTTGAGAAGACATAATTGCTTTGTTAGTATGCTTGAAGTATTATTATTTTTATGTCAATATGAACTTTTGTCTTCAATCTTTCGGATCTGAATATTCATGCCACAATTAAGAAGAATTACATCAAAATTATGCCAAGTAGCACTCCGCATCAAAAATTCTGTTTTTATCATTTACCTACTCGAGGACGAGCAGGAATTAAGCTTGGGGATGCTTGATACGTCTCCAACGTATCTATAATTTTTGATTGCTCCATGCTATGTTATCTATTGTTTTGGACATTATTGGGCTTTATTATCCACTTTTATATTATTTTTGGGACTGACCTATTAACCGTAGGCCCAACCCAGAATTATTGTTTTTTTTGCCTATTTCAGGGTTTCGAAGAAAAGGAATATCAGACGTAGTCCAAACGAAATGAAACCTTCGGGGACGTGATTTTCTCAACAAACAAGACCCAGGAGACTTGGACCCTACGTCAAGACACAAAAGAGGAGGCCACGAGGTAGGGGGGCACGCCTACCCCCCCAGGCGCGCCCTCCACCCTCGTGGGCCCCCTGTTGCTCCACCGACGTACTCCTTCCTCCTATATATACCTACGTACCCCTAAATGATTAGATACGGAGCCAAAATCCTAATTCCACCGCCGCAACTTTCTGTATCCACGAGATCCCATCTTGGGGCCTGTTTCGGAGCTCCGCCGGAGCGGGCATCGATCACGGAGGGCTTCTACATCAACACCATAGCCCCTCCGATGAAGTGTGAGTAGTTTACCTCAGACCTACGGGTCCATAGTTAGTAGCTAGATGGCTTCTTCTCTCTTTTTGGATCTCAATACAATGTTCTCCCCCTCTCTTGTGGAGATCTATTGGATGTAATCTTCTTTTTGCGGTGTGTTTGTTGAGACCGATGAATTGTGGGTTCATGATCAAGTCTATCTATGAACAATATTTGAATCTTCTCTGAATTCTTTTATGTATGATTGGTTATCTTTGCAAGTCTCTTCGAATTATCAGTTTGGTTTGGCCTACTAGATTGATCTTTCTTGCAATGGGAGAAGTGCTTAGCTTTGGGTTCAATCTTGCGGTGTCCTTTCCCAGTGACAGTAGGGGCAGCAAGGCACGTATTGTATTGTTGCCATCGAGGATAACAAGATGGGGTTTTCATCATATTGCATGAGTTTATCCCTCTACATCATGTCATCTTGCTGAAGGCGTTACTCTGTTTTCATTAACTTAATACTCTAGATGCATGCTGGATAGCGGTCGATGAGTGGAGTAATAGTAGTAGATGCAGGCAGGAGTCGGTCTACTTGTCTCGGACGTGATGCCTATATACATGATCATACCTAGATATTCTCATAACTATGCTCAATTCTGTCAATTGCTCAACAGTAATTTGTTCACCCACCATAGAATACTTATGCTCTCGAGAGAAGCCACTAGTGAAACCTATGGCCCCCGGGTCTATCTTCATCATATTAATCTACCAATACTTAGTTATTTCCTTTTGCTTTTACTTTGCTTTTATTTTACCTTGCATATTTATCATAAAAATACCAAAAATATTATCTTATCATATCTATCAAATCTCACTCTCGTAAGTGGCCGTGTAGGGATTGACAACCCCTTATCGCATTGGCCGCGAGGATTTATTTGTTTTGTGCAGGTATGAGGGACTCGCGCGTAGCCTCCTATTGGATTGATACCTTGGTTCTCAAAAACTGAGGGAAATACTTACGCTACTTTACTGCATCATCCCTTCCTCTTCGGGGAAAACCAACGCAGTGCTCAAGAGGTAGCAAGTCTCAGGGGCTACTATCTGTACACATGTGTATTTTGTGAATAAAACACAATCGAACATATTACAACACAAACCTCGAAGCCTCTTAGCAGGCTCACGAAGGCCTCATTCAATCCGCTTTTCGTGGACAGGACCTTTTCAACCATTGTGCCCATTAAGGTACGATGTTCCTCTGAGACGGACGCCTGCCGTAGCATGTCCGTCAATATATCCGACGCCTCTAGGTCTCCGGAAGCTGCTAAAGGAGTACGGCCTCCTTTTGAAGGAATCTATTTATTCGTATCTGGCTGTAGACCGGACTGCTCGGGACCTCCATTGTTGGTCCCCAGACCCTGGGCCACTGAAGTATCACCTTCGGGCAGTGTCTTCGTCATCCCTTGCACCACTTGTTGATCGGGGGAGACCCTCCGCGACGATACCTTGAAGTCGTCCGCCCTATTGGGCGAGGAGACCGGTGGAGGCGTCTCGCTTTCCATCATCTCCGGGAGAAGGTCCCCCGAGGAAGAGGATTGTTGAAGAAGACTGCGTGACGAACTGCAAAAAAACATATGTTCTAGATGTTACAAGAAAGGAACGGGACATGTTTAAAACACCCTTGTTCACTTACGATTTTGCCTAAGGCTTGTCCTCATCATGGGACTGCGCGATGACGTCGTCCTCCAAGCCCGAGCCACCCGTCAGAGGCATCTTGCCTCGCTTAGGAGCCTTTTCCTCCCAATCTTTGGAGGAGACCCTTTTCTTTCCGTGGGGGGAAGAGACATTGACTTCCCCTTCATTTTTGTCTTTGGACAATGGAATCTTGATTCCCCCGAACTCAATGTCTAACATACCTTCGGGATGGAGGCCATCTTTGGTCCTCCCACTCTCCGCTTTGCTCTCCTTCGCAGGCATCTGGTATGGTGCCGGGGCTAGCATACTTGTTAATATGGGATCCGCTGAGCCTTCAGGAAGGGGGGCTGAACAGCTAATTAGTTTCGCTTTCTTTATCCAGCCCTGGAAGAATATAGTTTGCTCAGTAACGTATCACGGCATAATTAACTACAAAGTGTTCGGAAGTCAAGTGCTTACCGGGGTATCTAGACGGTTGCAGTCGAGGCCGGCGTCCTCAGTGGTGTCCGGCCAATGTTTTCATTTCCCAAAAAACAACTTCCACATCGCTTTGTGTGTAATGCCGAACAAGTGTTGGAGGGTTCGTGGTTCTTCCGGATTAAACCCCCACAGGCGGAGAGGCCTACGCTGGCATGGCAGAGTTCGGCAGACTAGCATTACTTGAATCACATCGACAAGATCGATGTCCTTCTCAAGGAGGGTTCAGATGCGGCTCTGTAGAGTCTGCACTTCATCCACTGATCTCCAGTCCAGCCCCTTATTAATCCATGATGCAAGCTGTAACGGAGGGCCGGAATGGAATGCAGGTGTAGCTGCCCACTTGGTACTATGGGGTTACATGACGTAAAACCACTCTTGCTGCCATTGGTTGGAAGTTTCGGTGAAAGAGCCTTTTGGCCAGAGAGTGTTGGTAAGCTTGCTTACCACAACACCGCCACACTCCGCCTGTTCCCCGTCAACTACCTTCGGCTTCACACTAAAGGTCTTGAGCCATAGGCCGAAGTGTGGGGGGATTCAGAGGAAGGCCTCGTAGGTGATGATAAATGCCGAGACGTGGAGGAAGGAATCCTGAGCTAGATCGTGAAAATCTAGTCCGTAATAAAACATTAGCCCTCAGACGAAGGGGTGGAGAGCGAACCCTAGCCCTCGTAGGAAGTGAGAGATGAATACGACCCTCTCGCCGGATTTGGGGGTCGGAATAACATGTCCTTGAGCAGGTAGCCTGTGGGGGATCTCCGCGGTCAGGTATCTGGCCGACCGAAGCTTTGCAGTATCCTCCTCTATAACGGAGGAAGCCACCCATCGACCTTGAGGGCTGGGTCCGGACATGATGGGGAGGCTTGGAGCAATGAAGTCGAACCTTGGGTGCTAGAACTCGAGGTTGGAAAGGCTGAGGAGAGGTTTGGCATAAAAAGACGGCCCTTGGTTCCTTTATAAAGGCACCGGGTATTGAACGCCTCCTCCTGGGCCTGGAGACCTGCCTATTCCTAAGGAATCTTTCCAACAGAACGGTTGGGTTACCCACGCTCGTATTAATGAGAATCCCACAATAAGGGGACACGATCTCTGCTTCGACAGGACATGCCAATAACAACCGCGCCTCGAAACATGGAACGACAGGATAGGAAACGGTTCGAAATAAACAACCGGGCGAGCGTGATGTCACGTTATAAAAATTATCAGGAAATTGGACTCGTGAAATACTATACTCTCTACGGCTGTGGTACTTGTGTTGCACGTCTGGACACTGTCGTTTCATCCGAAGACTATCCTGGAGTATTCGGAAAAGGGAACCGGCCTTGCAATGCCGAAGACAATCTGCGCGCCGGACACCTCGTCATTGAAGCCTGGTTCAGGGGCTACTGAGGGAGTCATGGACTAAGGGGTCCTCGGGCGTCCGGCTTGTTGGACATGGGCCGGACTAATGGGATGTGAAGAAACAAGACCGAAGACTCTCTCCTGTGTCCGGATGGGACTCTCCTTGGCGTGGGAGGCAAGCTTGGCAACCCAATATGAAGATTCCTTTCTCTGTAACCGACTTTGTACAACCCTAGTCCCCTCAGGTGTCTATATAAACCGGAGGGCTTAGTCCGGATAGATATACAATCATAATCATAGTCATACAGGCTAGACTTCTAGGGTTTAGCCATTACAATCTCGTGGTAGATCAACTCTTGTAATACTCATATTCGTCAAGATCAATCAGGTGGGAAGTAGGGTATTACCTCCATAGAGAGGGCCCGAACCTGCGTAAACATTGTGTCACCTGTCTCCTGTTACGATCGACCTTAGACGCATAGTTCAGGACCCCCTACCCGAGATCCGCCGGTTTTGACACCGACAGTCGAGGCATGTGGGATGTGGAAGGAGGAGGAGGATGGGGGTCGGGTGTGGATTACCTGCCTGGATAGGCGAAGTCGAGCAGCATGAAGGAGGGTCGCCGGTGAGGAGGCGGCGGCGCTGCAAGCAAGGAGTGAATGTTTCAACTTGGAAAAGAAGGCGGAAACAGGGGAAATGTGGCTTTTGGTAAGGGGGAGGGGTCGGGGAGGTAGATATTTCCGCGGAAGCCGAAAATTTGGAATCGCTTCAGCCAAAAAACTGGCACGCAAAGTGTCATCAGACACGGTCCGAAGATATTCTGTGCTGCATCTCACACGGTTGGTTATAATAAACTGTGTGGGATCTACTTGATTTTTTGTCTTGATTTAAATTACATAATGGGGTCACAGCGGCCATTGATGGTGTATAAATGACTGGACCTTTTCTCTACAGTGATCATGCAACTATGTGTGTGTCATAAAAGAATTGGAATTATTCAAGGTTCGTTTGGACATTTTTATGCGTTAATTGAGTTTTCAATGCATTTATGTGCATAATTCAAATTTGAACTACATGCACATGCTCCAATGCATATAAATTGGTTGAAAAATCAAATATTTGTCTTTGGGTGCATGTCTAGGTCCCATGCAAGAAATGGGAATGAATTTCAAACACCAGGGCACCGTTGATTGCCGGCAAAACATTGAGATGCCTGGTGTTTAAATTCTAGTAAATCCAAAACTCGTCTGAAATTCATGAAACTTGGCATGCTATCATGGAGCGGCATCAACATGTCGTGGTAAATTTTGTGTCCCATTTGGGGCAGGTTTGGGTATATGCTTCTCACAAACTAGAGCTTCTCACAACAAGCATGATGGTTTCGGTAGGCAACGCCCCACCTTTGGGGACAAAACGATATCCATTGCCTCTTATTTCTTTCAAAAAATTTCTCATGTCAACATTGAACAACATGAGTGTTGTGTTATTTTTTGTGATTTTTCGGGTTCGTTTGGACATTTTTATGCATTAACTGAGTTTTCAATGCATTTATGTGCATAATTCAAATTTGAACTACATGCAGATGCTCCGGTGCATATAAATTGGTTTCCAAATCAAATCTTTGTCCTTGGGTGCATGCTTAGGTCCCATGCAAGAAATGGGAATGAATTTCAAACACCAAGGCACCGTTGATTGCTGGCAAAACATTGAGATGCATGATTTTTAAATTCTAGTAAATCCAAAAATCGTCTGAAATTCATGAAACTTGGCATGCTATCATGGAGCGGCATCAACATGCCGTGGTAAATTTTTGTCCCATTTGGGGCAGGTTTGGGTATACGCTTCTCACAAACTAGAGCTTCTCACAACAAGCATGATGGTTTCGGTAGGGAACGCCCCACCTTTGGGGACGAAACGATATCCATTGCCTCTTATTGCTTTCAAAATTTTTTCGTGTCAACATAGAACAACATGAGTGTTGTGTTATTTTTTGTGATTTTTCGGGGTTTGTTTGGACATTTTTATGCATTAAGTGAGTTTTCAATGCATTTATGTGCATAATTCAAATTTGAACTACATGCACATGCTCCAGTGCATATAAATTGGTTGAAAAATCAAATCTTTGTCCTTGGGTGCATGCTTTGGTCCCATGCAAGAAATGGGAATGGATTTCAAACAACAGGCACCGTTGATTGCCGACAAAACATTGAGATGCTTGGCTTTTAAATTCTAGTAAATCCAAAACTCGTCTGAAATTCCTGAAACTTGGCATGCTATCATGGAGCGGCATCAACATGCCATGGTAAAAGTTTTGTCCCATTTGGCGCAGGTCTAGACATATGCTTCTCACAAACCAGAGCTTCTCACAACAAGCATGATGGTTTTGATAGGGAACGCCCCACCTTTGGGGACGAAACGATATCCATTGCCTCTTATTGCTTTCAAAAATTTTCTCGTGTCAACATAGAACAACAGGAGTGTTGTGTTTTTTTGTGATTTCTCGGTGTTCGTTCGGACATTTTTATGCATTAACTGAGTTTTCAATGCATTTATGTGCAT
The DNA here is from genome assembly GCF_056163025.1 of Triticum urartu. Classification (NCBI taxonomy): domain Eukaryota; kingdom Viridiplantae; phylum Streptophyta; class Magnoliopsida; order Poales; family Poaceae; genus Triticum; species Triticum urartu. The sequence goes on along the minus strand of NC_141876.1, from coordinate 167,861,025 downwards.
AATTCAAAGTTGAACTACATGCAGATGCTCCGGTGCATATAAATTGGTTTAAAATCAAATCTTTGTCCTTGGGTGCATGCTTAGGTCCCATGAAAGAAATGGGAATGAATTTCAAACACCAAGGCACTATTGATTGCCGGCAAAACATTGAGATGACTGGTTTTTAAATTCTAGTAAATCCAAAACTCGTTTGAAATTCATGAAACTTGGCATGCTATCATGGAGCGGCATCAACATGCGGTGGTAAATTTTTTGTCCCATTTGGGGCAGGTTTGGGTATATGCTTCTCACAAACCAGAGCTTCTCACAACAAGCATGATGGTTTCGGTAAGGAACACCCCAACTTTGGGGGCGAAACGATATCCATTGCCTCTTATTGCTTTCAAAAAATTTCTCATGTCAACATAGAACAACAGGAGTGTATGATACGTCCATTTTGCATCATGCTTTTGTATCGATATTTATTGCATTATGGGCTGTTATTACACATTATGTCACAATACTTATGCCTATTCTCTCTTATTTTACAAGGTTTACATAAAGAGGGAGAATACCGGCAGTTGGGATTCTGGGCTGGAAAAGGAGCAAATATTAGAGACCTATTCTGCACAGCTCCAAAAGTCCTGAAACTTCACGGAAGACGTTTTCAGAATATATAATAAATATTGAGCGCAAGAAGTTCACCAGGGGGGCCACACCCTGTCCACGAGGGTGTGATACGTCTCCAATGTATCTATAATTTTTTATTGCTCCATGCTATGTTATCTACTGTTTTGGGCAATATTGAGCTTTATTATCCACTTTTATATTATTTTTGGGACTAACCTATTAACCGGAGGCCCAGCCCAGAATTGCTGTTTTTTTGCCTATTTCAGTGTTTCGAAGAAAAGGAATATCAAACGGAGTCGAAACGAAACGAAATCAACTGGGGAAGTTATTTTTGGAAGGAAAGCTACCAGATGGACTTGGACCCCACGTCAGGAGCCAAGGGAGGTGCTCACGAGGGTGGGGGCGCCCCCCTAGGGCGCGCCCCTGCCTCGTGGGGCCCCTGAAGCTCCACCGACGTACTTCCTGCACCCATATATACCTACGTATCCTAAAACTTCCAGAACAGACAATAGATCGGGAGTTCTGCCACCAGAAGCCTCCGTAGCCACCGAAAGCCAATCTAGACCCGTTACGGCACCCTGTCGGAGGGGGAATCCCTCTCCGGTGGCCATCTTCATCATCCCGGTGCTCTCCATGACGAGGAGGGAGTATTTCTCCCTCGGGGCTGAGGGTATGTACCAGTAACTATGTGTTTGATCTCTCTCTCTCTCTCTCTCGTGTTCTTGAGGTGATACGATCGTGATGTATCGCGAGCTTTGCTATTATATTTGGATCCGATGATGTTTCTTCCCCCCTCTACTCTCTTGTAATGGATTGAGTTTCCCCTTTGAAGTTATCTTATCAGATTGAGTCTTTAAAGATTTGAGAACACTTGATGTATGTCTTGTCGTGTGTATCTGTGGTGACAATGGGATATCACGTGATTCACTTAATGTATGTTTTGGTGACCAACTTGCGGGTTCCGCCCATGAACCTATGCATGGGGGTTGGCACACGTTTTTGTCGTGATTCTCCGATAGAAACTTTGGGGCACTCTTTGAGGTTCTATGTGTTGGTTGAACAGATGAATCTGAGATTGTGTGATGCATATCGTATAATCATACCCACGGATACTTGAGGTGACATTGGAGTATCTAGGTGACATTAGGGTTTTGGTTGATTTGTGTCTTAAGGTGTTATTCTAGTACGAACTCTAGGGCTGTTTGTGACGCTTATAGGAATAGCCCAACGGATTAATTGGAAAGAATAACTTTGAGGTGGTTTCGTACCCTACCATAATCTCTTCGTTCGTTCTCCGCTATTAGTGACATTGGAGTGACTCTTTGTTGCATGTTGAGGGATAGTTATGTGATCCAATTATGACATTATTGTTGAGAGGACTTGCACTTGTGAAAGTATGAACCCTAGGCCTTGTTTCCTATCATTGCAATACCGTTTACGCTCACTTTTATCATTAGTTACCTTGTTGTTTTTATATTTTCAGATTACAAAAACCTTTATCTACCATCCATATACCACTTGTATCACCATCTCTTCGCCGAACTAGTGCACCTATACAATTTACCATTGTATTGGGTGTGTTGGGGACACAAGAGACTCTTTGTTATTAGGTTGCAGGGTTGCTTGAGGGAGACCATCTTCATCCTACGCCTCCTACGGATTGATAAACCTTAGGTCATCCACTTGAGGGAAATTTGCTACAGTCCTACAAACCTCTACACTTGGAGGCCCAACAACGTCTACAAGAAGAAGGTTGTATAGTAGACATCAAGCTCTTTTCTAGCGCTGTTGCTGGGGAGGTGAGTGCTTGAAGGTATATCTTTAGATCTTGCAATCGAGTCTTTTAGTTTCTTGTTTTATCACTAGTTAAGTTTATAAAAGAAAACTATAAAAAATAGAATTGAGTTTGTCTCATACGCTTCACCTTTTTAATATCTTTCGTATATGATGGAAAGGAAAATTGTGCTCAAGTGCTAGAAGAAGAAATCTATAAAATGTTTGGCACTAAATCTTTGAATGATGAGCATGATTGCAATGTTGTTAGTACGAATTATTTGAATATCCATGATACTAATGATGATTTCACTAGTTATGATGTCTCCTATAAACATGTCAATTTTTGTGCAGTACATTGGGTTTGTACGAACACACGAAATAGGGAAGATAGATATTGCAAGAGGCATAAGTACTTAGAAACTAAATTGTTGCAAGAAAGGTTAGATGAATGTGCTGAAAATTTAAATTATATAGGCCATACTTGTGAGCTTTGTAATGAACATGATCATTTCAATACCCAATGCAAATTGTTTCATGATCGTATCATGTCCAAAAATTGTGATGACTTGATTTCCCTTGCACATCATAATGAACTTAGTTTTCTTATGAGTTACGAAGAAATGAAACGTATAACTAATTATCTTCCAGAATTTGCCCGTTATAAACTTCTTGGATTTGATCTAGAGGAAATTTATATGTATTGTGCGGTGAATTGTATTGAAAATCCTTATATTGCCAACTACATAAAGAAAAGAAAAGAAATAGAAGATGAAGAGAATACTAATGAGTTGGGTTTCGTAGTAATTTAAAAAAAATTCCTACGCACACGCAAGATCATGTGATGCATAGCAACGAGAGGGGAGAGTGTTGTCTACGTACCCAACGCAGACCGACTGCGGAAGCGCTGACACGACGTAGAGGAAGTAGTCGTACGTCTTCACGATCAAACCGATCAAGCACCGAAACTACGGCACCTCCGAGTTCGAGCACACGTTCAGCTCGATGACGATCCCCGGACTCCGATCCAACAAAGTGTCGGGGAAGAGTTCCGTCAGCACGACGGCGTGGTGACGATCTTGATGAACTACAGCAGCAGGGCTTCGCCTAAACTCCGCTACAGTATTATCGAGGAATATGGTGGCAGGGGGCACCGCACACGGCTAAGGAATAGATCACGTGGATCAACTTGTGTGTTTCTGGGGTGCCTCTGCCTCAGTATATAAAGGAGCCAAGGGGGGAGGGGGGCGCCGGCCAGGAGGAGGGCGCAGGAGGAGTCCTACTCCTTCCGGGAGTAGGACTCCCCCCCAATCCTATTCCAACTAGGATTCCCCGAGGGGGAAAGAGGAAGAGGGGGCCGGCCACCTTCTCCTAGTCCTAATAGGACTAGGGGAGGGGGGGGGGGAGGTGCGCAGCCACCTTGGGCTGCCCCTTTCTCCTTTCCACTAAAGCCCATTAAGGCCCATATGGCTCCCGGGGGGTTCCGGTAACCTCCCGGTACTCCGGTAAAATCCCGATTTCACCCGGAACACTTCCGATATCCAAACATAGGCTTCCAATATATCAATCTTTACGTATCGACCATTTCGAGACTCCTCGTCATGTCCGTGATCACATCCGGGACTCCGAACAACCTTCGGTACATCAAAATGCATAAACTCATAATATAACTGTCATCGTAACCTTAAGCGTGCGGACCCTACGGGTTCGAGAACAATGTAGACATGACCGAGACATGTCTCCGGTCAATAACCAATAGCGGGACCTGGATGCCCATATTGGCTCCTACATATTCTACGAAGATCTTTATCGGTCAGACCGCATAACAACATACGTTGTTCCCTTTGTCATCGGTATGTTACTTGCCCGAGATTCGATTGTCGGTATCCAATACCTACTTCAATCTCGTTACCGGCAAGTCTCTTTACTCGTTCCGTAATACATCATCTCACAACTAACATATTAATTGTAATGCTTGCAAGGCTTATGTGATGTGTATTACCGAGAGGGCCCAGAGATACCTCTCCGACAATCGGAGTGACAAATCCTAATCTCGAAATACGCCAACCCAACATCTACCTTTGGAGACACCTGTAATGCTCCTTTATAATCACCCAGTTACGTTGTGACGTTTGGTAGCACCCAAAGTGTTCCTCCGGCAAACGGGAGTTGCATAATCTCATAGTCATAGGAACATGTATAAGTCATGAAGAAAGCAATAGCAACATACTAAACGATCGTGTGCTAAGCTAATGGAATGGGTCATGTCAATCAGATCATTCAACCAATGATGTGACCTCGTTAATCAAATAACAACTCATTGTTCATGGTTAGGAAACATAACCATCTTTGATTAACGAGCTAGTCAAGTAGAGGCATACTAGTGACACTTTGTTTGTCTATGTATTCACACATGTATTATGTTTCCGGTTAATACAATTCTAGCATGAATAATAAACATTTATCATGATTATAAGGAAATAAATAATAACTTTATTATTGCCTCTAGGGCATATTTCCTTCAGTCTCCCACTTGCACTAGAGTCAATAATCTAGATTACACTGTAATGATTCTAACACCCATGGAGCCTTGGTGCTGATCATGTTTTGCTCGTGGAAGAGGCTTAGTCAACGGGTCTGCAACATTCAGATCCGTATGTATCTTGCAAATCTCTATGTCTCCCACCTGGACTAGATCCCGGATGGAGTTGAAGCGTCTCTTGATGTGTTTGGTCCTTTTGTGAAATTTGGATTCCTTTGCCAAGGCAATTGCACCAGTATTGTCACAAAAGATTTTCATTGGACCTGATGCATTAGGTATCACACCTAGATCGGATATGAACTCCTTCATCCAGACTCCTTCGTTTGCTGCTTCCGAAGCAGCTATTTACTCCGCTTCACATGTAGATCCCGCTACGACGCTTTGTTTAGAACTGCACCAACTGACAGCTCCACCGTTTAATGTAAACACGTATCCGGTTTGCGATTTAGAATCGTCCGGATCAGTGTCAAAGCTTGCATCAATGTAACCTTTTACGGTGAGCTCTTTGTCACCTCCATATACGAGAAACATATCCTTAGTCCTTTTCAGGTATTTCAGGATGTTCTTGACAGCTGTCCAGTGATCCACTCCTGGATTACTTTGGTACCTGCCTGCTAAACTTATAGCAAGGCACACATCAGGTCTGGTACACAGCATTGCATACATGATAGATCCTATGGCTGATGCATAGGGAACATCTTTCATATTCTCTCTATCTTCTGCAGTGGTCGGGCATTGAGTCTTACTCAACTTCACACCTTGTAACACAGGCAAGAACCCTTTCTTTGCTTGATCCATTTTGAACTTCTTCAAAATTTTGTCAAGGTATGTGCTTTGTGAAAGTCCAATTAAGCGTCTTGATCTATCTCTATAGATCTTAATGCCTAATATGTAAGCAGCTTCACCGAGGTCTTTCATTGAAAAACTTTTATTCAAGTATCCCTTTATGCTATCCAGAAATTCTATATCATTTCCAATCAGCAATATGTCATCCACATATAATATCAGAAATGCTACAGAGCTCCCACTCACTTTCTTGTAAATACAGGCTTCTCCGAAAGTCTGTATAAAACCAAATGCTTTGATCACACTATCAAAGCGTTTATTCCAACTCCGAGAGGCTTGCACCAGTCCATAAATGGATCGCTGGAGCTTGCATACTTTGTTAGCTCCCTTTGGATCGACAAAACCTTCCGGTTGTATCATATACAACTCTTCTTCCAGAAATCCATTCAGGAATGCAGTTTTGACATCCATCTGCCAAATTTCATAATCATAAAATGCGGCAATCGCTAACATGATTCGGACAGACTTAAGCATCGCTACAGGTGAGAAAGTCTCATCGTAGTCAACCCCTTGAACTTGTCGAAAACCTTTCGCGACAAGTCGAGCTTTGTAGACAGTAACATTACCATCAGCGCCAGTCTTCTTCTTGAAGATCCATTTATTCTCAATTGCTTGCCGATCATCGGGCAAGTCAACCAAAGTCCATACTTTGTTCTCATACATGGATCCCATCTCAGATTTCATGGCTTCAAGCCACTTTGCGGAATCTGGGCTCACCATCGCTTCTTCATAGTTCGTAGGTTCATCATGATCTAGTAGCATGACTTCCAGAATAGGATTACCGTACCACTCTGGTGCGGATCTTACTCTGGTTGATCTACGAGGTTCAGTAGTATCTTGATCTGAAGTTTCATGATCATTATCATTGGCTTCCTCACTAACTGGTGTAGGTGTCACTGAAACAGTTTTCTGTGATGTACTACTTTCCAGTAAGGGAGCAGGTACAGTTACCTCGTCAAGTTCTACTTTCCTCCCACTCACTTCTTTCGAGAGAAACTCCTTCTCTAGAAAGGATCCATTCTTAGCAACGAATGTCTTGCTTTCGGATCTGTGATAGAAGGTGTACCCAACAGTTTCCTTTGGGTATCCTATGAAGACACATTTCTCCGATTTGGGTTCGAGCTTATCAGGTTGAAGCTTTTTCACATAAGCATCGCAGCCCCAAACTTTAAGAAACGACAACTTTGGTTTCTTGCCAAACCATAGTTCATAAGGTGTCGTCTCAATGGATTTTGATGGTGCCCTATTTAACGTGAATGCGGCCGTCTCTATAGCATAACCCCAAAACGATAGCGGTAAATCAGTAAGAGACATCATAGATCGCACCATATCTAGTAAAGTACGACTACGACGTTCGGACACACCATTACGCTGTGGTGTCCCGGGTGGCGTGAGTTGCGAAACTATTCCACAGTTTTTCAAATGTACACCAAACTCGTAACTCAAATATTCTCCTCCACGATCAGATCGTAGAAACTTTATTTTCTTGTTACGATGATTTTCAACTTCACTTTGAAATTCTTTGAACTTTTCAAATGTTTCAAATTTATGTTTCATTAAGTAGATATATCCATATCTGCTTAAATCATCTGTGAAGGTGAGAAAATAACGATATCCGCCACGAGCCTCAATATTCATCGGACCACATACATTGGTATGTATGATTTCCAACAAATCTGTTGCTCTCTCCATAGTACCGGAGAACGGTGTTTTAGTCATCTTGCCCATGAGGCACGGTTCGCAAGTCCCAAGTGATTCATAATCAAGTGGTTCCAAAAGTCCATCAGTATGGAGTTTCTTCATGCGCTTTACACCGATATGACCAAAACGACGGTGCCACAAATAAGTTGCACTTTCATTATCAACTCTGCATCTTTTGGCTTCAACATTATGAATATGTGTATTACTACTATCGAGATTCAATAAGAATAGACCACTCTTCAAGGGTGCATGACCATAAAAGATATTACTCATATAAATAGAACAACCATTATTCTCTGATTTAAATGAATAACCGTCTCGCATTAAACAAGATCCAGATATAATGTTCATGCTCAACACTGGCACCAAATAACAATTATTTAGGTCTAATATTAATCCGGAAGGTAGATGTAGAGGTAGCGTGCCGACCGCGATCACATCGACTTTGGAACCGTTTCCCACACGCATCGTCACCTCGTCCTTTGCCAGTGCCCGCTTATTCCGTAGTCCCTGTTTTGAGTTACAAATATTAGCAACAGAACCAGTATCAAATACCCAGGTGCTACTGCGAGCTCTAGTAAGGTACACATCAATAACATGTATATCACATATACCTTTGTTCACCTTGCCATCCTTCTTATCCGCCAAATACTTGGGGCAGTTCCGCTTCCAGTGACCAGTCTGCTTGCAGTAGAAGCACTCAGTTTCAGGCTTAGGTCCAGACTTGGGTTTCTTCTCTTGAGCAGCAACTTGCTTGCCGTTCTTTTTGAAGTTCCACTTCTTCTTCCCTTTGCCCTTTTTCTTGAAACTAGTGGTCTTGTTAACCATCAACACTTGATGCTCCTTCTTGATTTCTACCTCCGCAGCTTTCAGCATTGCGAAGAGCTCGGGAATAGTCTTGTTCATCCCTTGCATATTATAGTTCATCACGAAGCTCTTGTAGCTTGGTGGCAATGATTGGAGAATTCTGTCAATGATGCAATCATCCGGAAGATTAACTCCCAATTGAATCAAGTGATTATTATACCCATACATTTTGAGTATATGCTCACTGACAGAATTGTTCTCCTCCATCTTGCAGCTATAGAACTTATTGGAGACTTCATATATCTCAATCCGGGCATTTGCTTGAAATATTAACTTCAACTCCTGGAACATCTCATATGCTCCATGACGTTCAAAACGTCGTTGAAGTCCCGATTCTAAGCCGTAAAGCATGGCACACTGAACTATCGAGTAGTCATCAGCTTTGCTCTGCCAGACGTTCATAACATCTGGTGTTGCTCCAGCAGCAGGCCTGGCACCCAGCGGTGCTTCCAGAACGTAATTCTTCTGAGCAGCAATGAGGATAATCCTCAAGTTACGGACCCAGTCCGTGTAATTGCTACCATCATCTTTCAACTTTGCTTTCTCAAGGAACGCATTAAAATTCAACGGAACAACAGCACGAGCCATCTATCTACAATCAACATAAACAAGCAAGATACTATCAGGGACTAAGTTCATGATAAATTTAAGTTCAATTAATCATATTACTAAAGAACTCCCACTTAGATAGACATCCCTCTAATCTTCTAAGTGATTACGTGATCCAAATCAACTAAACCATAACCGATCATCACGTGAGATGGAGTAGTTTTCAATGGTGAACATCGTTTATGTTGATCATATCTACTATATGATTCACGCTCGACCTTTAGGTCTCCGTGTTCCGAGGCCATATCTGCATATGCTAGGCTCGTCAAGTTTAACCTGAGTATTCTGCTTGTGCAAAAACTGGCTTGCACCCGTTGTAGATGGACGTAGAGCTTATCACACCCGATCATCACGTGGTGTCTGGGCACGACGAACTTTGGCAACGGTGCATACTCAGGGAGAACACTTCTTGATAATTTAGTGACAGATCATCTTATAATGCTACCGTCAATCAAAGCAAGATAAGATGCATAAAAACATAAACATCACATGCAATCAATTTAAGTGATATGATATGGCCATCATCATCTTGTGCTTGTGATCTCCATCTCCGAAGCACCGTCATGATCACCATCGTCACCGGCGCGACACCTTGATCTCCATCGTAGCATCTTTGTTGTCTCGCCAATATTATGCTTCCACGACTATCACTACCATTTAGTAATAAAGTAAAGCATTACATCGCGATTGCATTGCATACAATAAAGCGACAACCATATGGCTCCTGCAAGTTGCCGATAACTCGGTTACAAAACATGATCATCTCATACAATAAAATTCAGCATCATGCCTTGACCATATCACATCACAACATGCCCTGCAAAAACAAGTTAGACGTCCTCTACTTTGTTGTTGCAAGTTTTACGTGGCTGCTACGGGCTTAAGTAAGAACCAATCTCACCTACGCATCAAAACCACAACGATAGTTTGTCAAATAGACTCCGTTTTAACCTTCGCAAGGACCGGGCGTAGCCATACTTGGTTCAACAAAAGTTGGAGAGACAGTCGCCCGCAAGCCATCTATGTGCAAAGCACGTCGAGGGAACTGGTCTCGCGTAAGCGTACGCGTAAGGTTGGTCCGGGTCGTCTCGTCCAACAATACCGCCGAACCAAAGTATGACATGCTGGTAGGCAGTATGACTTGTATCGTCCACAACTCACTTGTGTTCTACTCGTGCATATAACATCAACATAAATAACCTAGGCTCGGATGCCACTGTTGGGTTTCGTAGTAATTTCAAAAAATTTCCTACGCACACGCAAGATCATGTGATGCATAGCAACGAGAGGGGAGAGTGTTGTCTACGTACCCAATGCAGACCGACTGCGGAAGCGCTGACACGACGTAGAGGAAGTAGTCGTACGTCTTCACGATCCAACCGATCAAGCACCGAAACTACGGCACCTCCGAGTTCGAGCACACGTTCAGCTCGATGACGATCCCCGGACTCCGATCCAGCAAAGTGTCGGGGAAGAGTTCCGTCAGCACGACGGCGTGGTGACGATCTTGATGAACTACAGCAGCAGGGCTTCGCCTAAACTCCGCTACAGTATTATCGAGGAATATGGTGGCAGGGGGCACCGCACACGGCTAAGGAATAGATCACGTGGATCAACTTGTGTGTTTCTGGGGTGCCTCTGCCTCAGTATATAAAGGAGCCAAGGGGGGAGGGGGGCGCCGGCCAGGAGGAGGGCGCAGGAGGAGTCCTACTCCTTCCGGGAGTAGGACTCCCCCCCAATCCTATTCCAACTAGGATTCCCCGAGGGGGAAAGAGGAAGAGGGGGCCAGCCACCTTCTCCTAGTCCTAATAGGACTAGGGGAGGGGGGAGGTGCGCAGCCACCTTGGGCTGCCCCTTTCTCCTTTCCACTAAAGCCCATTAAGGCCCATATGGCTCCCGGGGGGTTCCGGTAACCTCCCGGTACTCCGGTAAAATCCCGATTTCACCCGGAACACTTCCGATATCCAAACATAGGCTTCCAATATATCAATCTTTACGTCTCGACCATTTCGAGACTCCTCGTCATGTCCGTGATCACATCCGGGACTCCGAACAACCTTCGGTACATCAAAATGCATAAACTCATAATATAACTGTCATCGTAACCTTAAGCGTGCGGACCCTACGGGTTCGAGAACAATGTAGACATGACCGAGACATGTCTCCGGTCAATAACCAATAGCGGGACCTGGATGCCCATATTGGCTCCTACATATTCTACGAATATCTTTATCGGTCAGACCGCATAACAACATACGTTGTTCCCTTTGTCATCGGTATGTTACTTGCCCGAGATTCGATCGTCGGTATCCAATACCTAGTCCAATCTCGTTACCGGCAAGTCTCTTTACTCGTTCCGTAATACATCATCTCACAACTAACATATTAGTTGTAATGCTTGCAAGGCTTATGTGATGTGTATTACCGAGAGGGCCCAGAGATACCTCTCCGACAATCGGAGTGACAAATCCTAATCTCGAAATACGCCAACCCAACATCTACCTTTGGAGACACCTGTAATGCTCCTTTATAATCACCCAGTTACGTTGTGACGTTTGGTAGCACCCAAAGTGTTCCTCCGGCAAACGGGAGTTGCATAATCTCATAGTCATAGGAACATGTATAAGTCATGAAGAAAGCAATAGCAACATACTAAATGATCGTGTGCTAAGCTAATGGAATGGGTCATGTCAATTAGATCATTCAACCAATGATGTGACCTCGTTAATCAAATAACAACTCATTGTTCATGGTTAGGAAACATAACCATCTTTGATTAACGAGCTAGTCAAGTAGAGGCATACTAGTGACACTTTGTTTGTCTATGTATTCACACATGTATTATGTTTCCGGTTAATACAATTCTAGCATGAATAATAAACATTTATCATGATTATAAGGAAATAAATAATAACTTTATTATTGCCTCTAGGGCATATTTCCTTCATAATGAAAGGGAGGAGACTTCCCAATATCCTTCTATTATTTATTATGATGAATCAGGTAGTGAGGAGGAGCCTCCTGTTCAACCAATCTCATTAATAAGTAGCTCCAAAAAGAGGATTGAACCCACACATGATGTGGTGAAGAAGAATAAAAGAAAAAGAAATAGAGGTAAAAAGATATCTCCCCCAAATAATGCTGCTCCTATTACTATTGTGCCTCATGAAAATATAATTGTGGAAGATAATGATACTTCTTATGATCTTGAAAATCTTTTTGGCACTTGCTTGGAAGAATATGATAATTGCTATACTATTGGTGTTATCCATACAATTGATGATGAGAGTGATTATGCTTATGATATGAAAAGGCCCAAGCTTGGGGATGCTATGTTTGATGAAGATGATGTTTTTGAGAATATATTTGCTGCAATTAATGTTTGTCCCAAGCTTGGGGATGCTACATTTAATGAAGATGATATTTTTAGTCTCCCAAGTTTTGATATGCAAATTTATAATGATAATAACATGCCTCCTACTTATGATGATTATTTGATGATACTTATGCTATAAAAAGTAGTGATTATATTTATAAAACTTGTCATTATTATGGTTACCCCTTTTCTGAACATTAATCTTTTAATTTGGAAACAATTTATAGTATTCGAGTCTCTTATGATACTCCCACTATTCCGAATAAGAAGAATTTTGCTTACATGGAGAGTAATAAAATTTCTATGCAAGTAGATCATGAAAAGAATGCTTTAGGTGCTGGTTATATTGTTGAATTCATTCATGATGCTACTTAAAATTATTATGAGGGAGGAATATATGCTTTTAGGAATTGCAATAATATCAAGTTTCCTCTCTATGTGCTTAAAAATTTGAAGTTATGCTTGTTTTGCCTTCCTATGCTAGTTGATTATTGTTCCCATAAGTTGTTTGCTCACAAAATCCCTATGCATAGGAAGTGGGTTAGACTTAAATGTCCTAGTCATACTCTTCTTGATGCTCTCTTTATGTTTCAATTCTTATCTTTTATGTGAGCATCATTGAAATCATCATGCCTAGCTAGGGCGTTAAACGATAGTGCTTGTTGGGAGGCAACCCAACTTTATTTTTGTTCCTTGCTTTTTGCTCCTGTTTAGTAATAAATAATTCATCTAGCCTCTGTTTAGATGTTGTTTTATGTCTTTAATTAGTGTTTGTGCCAAGTAGAACCTTTGGGAAGACTTGGGGAAAGTCTTGTTGATCATGCTGTAAAAAAAACAGAAACTTTAGCGCTCACGAGAATTGCTGCCATTTTTTGTTGGAGAGTTCTATTTAGTTAATTCTTTTTGAAGATGATTAATAGATAAATTCCTAAGGTCCAGAAATTTATTTTAGAAGTTTTGGGGTTCCATAAGTTTGCGTTAGTTACAGATTACTACAGACTGTTCTGTTTTTGACAGATTCTGTTTTTCGTGTGTTGTTTGCTTATTTTGATGAATCTATGGCTAGTAAAAGAGTTTATAAACCATAGAGAAGTTGTAATAAAGTAGGTTTAACACCAATATAAATAAAGAATGAGTTCATTACAGTACCTTGAAGTAGTGTTTTGTTTTCTTTCGCTAACGGAGCTTACGAGTTTTCTGTTAAGTTTTGTGTTGTGAAGTTTTCAAGTTTTGGGTAAAGATTCGATGGACTATGGAACAAGGAGTGGTAAGAGCCTAAGATTGGGGATGACCAAGGCACCCCAAGGTAATATTAAAGGACAACCAAAAGCCTAAGCTTGGGGATGCCCCGGAAGGCATCCCCTCTTTCGTCTTCGTTCATCGGTAACTTTACTTAGAGCTATATTTTTATTCGCCACATGATATGTGTTTCGCTTGGAGCGTCAATTTATTTTGTTAGGATTTGCTTTATTTTATTTATAACAATGTTTTGCATCTTTTATTTCAATAAAAGTGGCATTGATAGCCTTTACTATGCCTATGTTACAAGTATACATGTTGCTGTTTGAAAACATAAAGTTTACCACTGTTGCAATAATTACCTAGAAAAGTAAGAATGTGATAAAATGTTTAAACCTTTTGAATATTAATCTCTGATAAATTTACTACAGTGGGAATTTTCTTTCATAATTTTTGGAGTTAGGGAAGTATGGATGTTTCAGCATTCTTTACAGACTATCCTGTTTAGGCAGATTGCTGTTATGTTTGCATTGTTTGCATATGTTTGCTTCTTTAATGGTTATATTTGAGGATAGGACTATTAAATATGCAGAGGCATTTAGTATGCAATGTTGAATAATAATTTTAGTGATTTTCTACAGTAGAGTATGATAAGGTTTTTGCAATGGTTTATACTAACTTATCTCACGAGTCCTTGTTGAGTTTTGTGTGGATGAAGCTTTTGAGTTTTAGGGAGACCGTGATATGAGAGGAATTAAGGAGACACAAAAGCTCAAGCTTGGGGATGCCCAAGGCAACCCAAGATAATATTTCAAGAAGTCTCAAGCATCTAAGCTTGGGGATGCCCCGGTTGGCATCCCACCTTTCTTCTTCAACAACTATCGGTTAGTTTCAGTTGATCCTAAGTTTTTGCTTCTTCACATGATGTTTGCCATTATTGGAATGTCATTTTATTTTGCTTTGCTTGCTATTTTAATAAAATACCAAGATCTGAAATTCTTAAATGTTAGAGAGTCTTCACATAGTTGCATAATTATTCAACTACTCATTGATCTTCACTTATATCTTTCGGAGTAGTTTGTCATTTGCTCTAGTGCTTCACTCATATCTTTTAGAGCATGGTGGTAGTTTTATTCTGAAGAAATAGATGATCTCTCATGCTTCACTTAGATTATTTTGAGAGTCTTAATAGCATGGTAATTTGCTTAAAATCCTAATATGCTAGGTATTCAAGAATAATAAAACTTTCTTATGAGTGTGTTGAATACTAAGAGAAGTTTGATGCTTGATGATTGTTTTGAGATATGGGGGTAATAATATCAAAGTCGTGCTAGTTGAGTAGTTGTGAAATTGATAAATTCTTGTGCTGAAGTTTGCAAGTCCCGTAGCATGCACATATGGTAAACGTTGTGTAACAAATTTGAAACATGAGGTGTTATTTGATTGTCCTCCTTATGAGTGGCGGTCGGGGACGAGCGATGGTCTTTTCCTACCAATCTATCCCCCTAGGAGCATGCGCGTAGTGCCGAGGTTTTTGATGACTTGTAGATTTTTGCAATAAGTATGTGAGTTCTTTATGACTAATATTGAGTCCATGTATTATACACACTCTCAACCTTCCATCCATGCTAGCCTCTTCGGTACCGTGCATTGCCCTTTCTCACATTGAGAGTTGGCGCAAACTTCGCCGGTGCATCCAAACCCCGTGATATGATACGCTCTGTCCACATAAACCTCCTTACATCTTCCTCAAAACAGCCACCATACCTACCTATTATGGCATTTCCATAGCCATTCCGAGATATATTGCCATGCAACTTTCCACCATTCCGTTTATTATGACACGCATCATCATTGTCATATTGCTTTGCATGATCATGTAGTTGACATCGTATTTGTGGCAAAGCCACCATCCATAATTTTTCATACATGTCATACTTGATTCATCGCAATCCCGGTACACCGCCGGAGGCATTCATATAGAGTCATCTTTGTTCTAGTATCGAGTTGTAATCATTGAGTTGTAAATAAATAGAAGTGTGATGATCATCATTTTCTAGAGCATTGTCCCAAGTGAGGAATAAAAAAATAAAAAAGAGGAGGCCCAAAAGAAATAAAAAATAAAAAAGAGAAAGGCCATAAAAAAGTGAAAGGCCATAAAAAAGAGAAGGCCCAAAAAAAGAGAAAGGCCATAAAATGAAAATGAGAGAAAAAGAGAGAAGGGACAATGCTACTATCCTTTTACCACACTTGTGCTTCAAAGTAGCACCATGATCTTCATAGTAGAGAGTCTCTTGTTTTGTCACTTTCATATACTAGTGGGAATTTTTCATTACAGAACTTGGCTTGTATATTCCAACAATGGGCCTCCTCAAGTGCCTTAGGTCTTCGTGAGCAAGCAAGTTGGATGCACACCCACTTAGTTTCTTTTGTTGAGCTTTCATACATTTATAGCTCTAGTGCATCCGTTGCATGGCAATCCCTACTCCCTGCATTAACATCAATCGGTGGGCATCTCCATAGCCCATTGATTAGCCTCGTTGATGTGAGACTTTCTCCTTTTTGTCTTCTCCACATAACCCCCCTCATTATATTCTATTCCACCCATAGTGCTATATCCATGGCTCACGCTCATGTATTGCGTGAAAGTTTATGAGTTTGAGATTACTAAAGTATGAAACAATTGCTTGGCTTGTCATCGGGGTTGTGCATGATGAGAGCATTCTTGTGTGACGAAAATGGAGCATGACTAAACTATATGATTTTGTAGGGATGAACTTTCTTTGGCCATGTTATTTTGAGAAGACATAATTGCTTAGTTAGTATGCTTGAAGTATTATTATTTTTATGTCAATATGAACTTTTGTCTTGAATCTTTCGGATCTGAATATTCATGCCACAATTAAGAAGAATTACATTGAAATTATGCCAAGTAGCACTCCACATCAAAAAATCCGTTTTTATCGTTTACCTACACGAGGACGAGCATGAATTAAGCTTGGGGATGCTTGATACGTCTCCAACGTATTTATAATTTTTGATTGCTCCATGCTATGTTATCTACTGTTTTGGGCAATATTGGGCTTTATTATCCACTTCTATATTATTTTTGGGACTAACCTATTAACCGGAGGCCCAGCCCAGAATTGCTGTTTTTTTTGCCTATTTCAGTGTTTCGAAGAAAAGGAATATCAAACGGAGTCGAAACGGAACGAAATCAACTGGGGAAGTTATTTTTGGAAGGAAAGCTACCAGATGGACTTGGACCCCACGTCAGGAGCCAAGGGAGGTGCTCACAAGGGTGGGGGGCGCCCCCCTAGGGCGCGCCCCCTGCCTCGTGGGGCCCCCGAAGCTCCACCGACGTACTTCTTGCACCCATATATACCTACGTATCCTAAAACTTCCAGAACAGACAATAGATCGGGAGTTTCGCCGCCAGAAGCCTCCGTAGCCACCGAAAGCCAATCTAGACCCGTTCCGGCACCCTGCCGGAGGGGGAATCCCTCTCTGGTGGCCATCTTCATCATCCCGGTTCTCTCCATGACAAGGAGGGAGTAGTTCTCCCTCGGGGCTGAGGGTATGTCCCAATAGCTATGTGTTTGATCTCTCTTTCTCTCTCTCGTGTTCTTGAGGTGATACGATCTTGATGTATCGCGAGCTTTGCTATTATATTTGGATCCTATGATGTTTCTTCCCCCTCTACTCTCTTGTAATGGATTGAGTTTCCCCTTTGAAGTTATCTTATCGGATTGAGTCTTTAAAGATTTGAGAACACTTGATGTATGTCTTGCCGTGTGTATCTGTGGTGACAATGGGATATCACGTGATTCACTTGATGTATGTTTTGGTGACCAACTTACGGGTTCCGCCCATGAACCTATGCATGGGGGTTGGCACACGTTTTCGTCGTTATTCTCAGGTAGAAACTTTGGGGCACTCTTTGAGGTTCTATGTGTTGGTTGAATAGATGAATCTGCGATTGTGTGGTGCATATCGTATAATCATACCCACGGATACTTGAGGTGACATTGGAGTATCTAGGTGACATTAGGGTTTTAGTTGATTTGTGTCTTAAGGTGTTATTCTAGTACGAACTCTAGGGCTGTTTGTGACGCTTATAGGAATAGCCCAACAGATTGATTGGAAAGAATAACTTTGAGGTGGTTTCGTACCCTACCATAATCTCTTCGTTCGTTCTCCGCTATTAGTGACTTTGGGGTGACGCTTTGTTGCATGTTGAGGGATAGTTATGTGATCCAATTATGACATTATTGTTGAGAGGACTTGCACTAGTGAAAGTATGAACCCTAGGCCTTGTTTCCTATCATTGCAATACCGTTTACGCTCACTTTTATCATTAGTATCACCATCTCTTCACCGAACTAGTGCACCTATACAATTTACCATTGTATTGGGTGTGTTGGGGACATAAGAGACTCTTTGTTATTTGGTTGCAGGGTTGCTTGAGAGAGACCATCTTCATCCTACGCCTGCTACGGATTGATAAACCTTAGGTCATCCACATGAGGGAAATTTGCTACTGTCCTACAAACCTCTGCACTTGGAGGCCCAACAACGTCTACAAGAAGAAGGTTGTATAGTAGACATTCGGGTGGGGGCGCGCCCTACCCCCTGGGTGCGCCCCCTACCTCGTGGGCCCTCTGGTGGCCCTCCGGTGGCCATGTTCTGCTATATGAAGTCTTTCGATGGGAAAAAATCATAAGCCATCTTCTCGGATGAAACTCCGCCGCCACGAGGCGGAACCTTGGCGGAACCAATCTAGGGCTCTGACGGAGCTGTTCTGCTGGGGAAACTTCCCTCCGGGAGGGGGAAATCATCGCCATTGTCATCACCAACGCTCCTCTCATCGGGGGAGGGTAATCTCCATCAACATATTCATCAGCACCATCTCCTCTCAAAACCCTAGCTCATCTCTTGTATCCAATTCTTGTCTCCAAGTCCGGGATTGGTACTAGTAGGTTGCTAGTAGTGTTAATTACTCCTTGTAGTTGATGCTACTTGGTTTATTTGGTGGAAGATCATATGTTCAGATCCTATATGCATATTAATACCTCTCTGATTATGAACATGAATATGCTTTGTGAGTAGTTACGTTTGTTCCTGAGGACATGTGAGAAGTCTTGCTATTAGTAGTCATGTGAATTTGGTATTCATTCGATATTTTGATGAGATGTATGTTGTCTCTCCTCTAGTGGTGTTATGTGAACGTCGACTACATAACACTTCACCATTATTTGGGCCTAGAGGAAGGCATTGGGAAGTAATAAGTAGATGATGGGTTGCTAGAGTGACAGAAGCTTAAACCCTAGTTTATGCGTTGCTTCGTAAGAGGCTGATTTGGATCCATATGTTTCATGCTTGGTTAGGTTTACCTTAATACTTTTGTTGTACATGCGGATGCTTGCAATAGAGGTTAATCATAAGTGGGATGCTTGTCCAAGTAAGGACAGTACCCAAGCACCGGTCCACCACCCACATACCAAATTATCAAAGTACCAAACGCGAATCGTACAAACGTGATGAAAACTAGCTTGACGACATCCCCATGTGTCCTCGTGAGCGCTTTTCTCTATATAAGAGTTTGTCCAGGCTTGTCCTTTGCTGCAAAAAGGATTGGGCCACCTTGCTGCACTTTATTTACTTTTGTTACTTGTTGCTTGTTACAAATTATCCTATCACAAAACTATCTGTTACCACTTATTTCAGTACTTGCAGAGAATACCTTGCTGGAAACCGCTTATCATTTCCTTCTGCTCCTCATTGGGTTCAACACTCTTACTTATCGAAAGGACTACGATAGATCCCCTATACTTGTGGGTCATCAAGACTCTTTTCTGGCGCCGTTGCCGGGGAGTGAAGCGCCTTTGGTAGGTGGAATTTGGTAAGAAAAAATTTATATAGTGTGCTGAAATTTACTGTCACTTATTACTATGGAAAGTAATCCTCTGAGGGGCTTGTTTGGGGTATCTTCACCCCGACCAGTAGAGCAAAGAGTTGCTCCTCAACCTACTGAAAACGAAAATGAAAATGTCTGCTTTGAAATTCCTTCAGGTATGATAGAAAAACTGATAGATAATCCTTTTGCAGGAGACGGAACAATGCATCCTAATGAGCGCCTAATATATGTGGATGAAGTTTGTGGATTATTTCAGCTTGCAGGTGTACCCGGAGATGTTGTTAAGAAGAAGGTCTTCCCTTTATCTTTTAAGGAAGATACATTGACATGGTATAGGCTATGTGATGATACGGGGTCATGGAACTACAAACAATTGAAATTGGAATTTCATCAGAAGTTTTATCCTATGCATCTTGTTCATCGTGATCGCAATTATATATATAATTTTTGGCCTCGCGAAGGAGAAAGCATCGCTCAAGCTTGGGGAGGCTTAAATCAATGTTATATTCATGCCCCAATCATGAGCTCTCGAGAGAGATGATTATTCAAAATTTATATGCTCGGCTTTCTGACAACAATCGCACCATGCTCGATACTTCTTGTGCTGGCTCTTTTATGAAGAAGACTATTGAATTCAAATGGAATTTATTGGAAAGAATTAAACGCAACTCTGAAGATTGGGACCTCGACGAAGGTAAGGAGTCAGGTATGACACCTAAGTTTGATTGTGTTAAATCTTTTATGGATACCGATGTTTTCCATAAATTTAGCACTAAATATGGACTTGACTCTGAGATAGTAGCTTCTTTCTGTGAATATTTTGCTACTTATGTTGATCTCCCCAAGGAGAAGTGGTTTAAATAACATCCTCCCATAGAAGTAAAAGTAGCTGCACCTATTAAAGTTGAAGAAAAGACTATCACTTATAATGATCCTATTGTTCCTACTTCTTATGTTGAGAAACCACCTTTCCATGTTAGGATAAAGGATCATGCTAAAGCTTCAACTGTGGTTCGTAAAAGCAACACTAAAACTTATACACCTTCTGAGCAAATCAAAGTTGAACCTGATATTGCTATTGTTAAAGATCTCTTGTCTGATAATATTGATGGGCATGTTATTCATTTCCTTGATGAGACTGCTAGAATTGCTAAACCTTGTTGTGCTAAAGATAAAAATAGACCTGTGGTAGGCATGCCTATTATTTCTGTTAAAATAGGAGATCATTGTTATCACAGCTTATGTGATATGGGTGCTAGTTCTAGTGCAATACCTTATGCCTTATACCAAGAAATTATGCATGATATTGCACCTGCTGAGATAGAAGATATTGATGTCACAATTAAACTTGCCAATAGAGATACTATTTCACCTATGGGAATTGTTAGAGATGTTGAAGTCTTGTGTGGGAAAACTAAATATCCTACTGATTTTCTTGTTCTTGGTTCCCCACAAGATAGCTTTTGTCCCATTATATTTGGTAGACCATTCTTAAACACTGTCAATGCTAAGATATATTGCAAAAAGGATGTTGTTAGTTGTTACTATCGGTTTAGATGATATGTCTCATGAATTTAATTTCTCTAAATTTAGTAGACAACACCGTGAAGAAGAATTACCTAGTAAGGATGAAATTATTGGTCTTGCTTCTATTGCCGTACCTCCTAGTGATCCTTTAGAACAATATTTGCTAGACCATGAAAATGATATGTTTATGAATGAAATAAGGGAAATAGATGAAGTATTCTTTAAACAGGAACCTATTCTGAAACATAATTTGCCTGTTGAAATCCTAGGGGATCCTCTTCCACCCAAGGGTGATCTCGTGTTTGAGCTTAAACCGTTCCCTGATACTCTTAAATATGCTTATCTTGGTGAGAAAAAGATATATCCTGTTATTATTAGTGCTAACCTTTCAGAGCATGAGGAAGAGAGATTATTGAAAACTCTGAAGAAGCACCATGCTGCTATTGGGTATACTCTTGATGATCTTAAGGGCATTAGTCCCACTCTATGTCAACATAAAATAAATTTGGAAGAAGATGCGAAACCAGTTCGTGATCATCAATGACGGCTGAATCCTAAAATGAAAGAAGTGGTAAGAAAGGAAATACTAAAGCTCCTTGAGGCAGGTATAATCTATCCTGTTGCTGATAGTCAGTGGGTAAGTCCTGTCCATTGTGTCCCTAAGAAGGGAGATATTACTGTCATTCCTAATGATAAAAATGAATTGATTCCTCAAAGAATTATTACAGGTTATAGGATGGTAATTGATTTCTGCAAATTAAATAAGGCCACTAAAAAGGATCATTACCCCTTACCTTTTATCGATCAAATGCTAGAAAGATTATCCAAACATACACATTTTTGCTTTCTAGATGGTTATTCTGGTTTCTCTCAAATACCTGCGTCAGCCAAGGATCAATCAAAGACTACTTTTACTTGTCCGTTTGGTACTTTTGCTTATAGACGTATGCCTTTTGGTTTATGTAATGCACCTGCTACCTTTCAAAGATGCATGATGGCTATATTCTATGACTTTTGTGAAAAATATTTGTGAGGTTTTCATGGACGATTTCTCCGTCTATGGATCTTCTTTTGATGATTGCTTGAGCAACCTTGATCGAGTTTTGCAAAGATGTGAAGAAACTAATCTTGTCTTGAATTGGGAAAAATGTCACTTTATGGTTAATGAAGGTATTGTCTTGGGGCATAAAATTTCTAAAAGAGGTATTGAAGTTGATAAAGCCAAGGTTGATGCTATTGAAAAGATGCCAAGTCCCAAGGACATAAAAGGTATAAGAAGTTTCCTTGGTCACGCCGGTTTTTATAGGAGGTTCATTAAGGACTTCTCAAAAATTTCTTGGCCTCTGACTAATTTATTACAAAAAGATATACCATTTGTCTTTGATGATGATTGTGTAGAAGCATTTGAAATACTTACGAAAGCATTGATCTCTGCACCTATTGTTCAGCCACCTGATTGGAATTTACCCTTTGAAATTATGTGTGATGCTAGTGATTATGCTGTAGGTGCTTTTCTAGGGAAAAGAGTTGATAAGAAATTAAACGTTATTCAATATGCTAGTAAAACCCTAGACAATGCTCAAAGAAATTATGCTACTACTGAAAAAGAATTCTTAGCAGTTGTATTTGCTTGTGATAAGTTCAGACCTTATATTGTTGATTCTAAAGTAACTATTCACACTGATCGTGCTGCTATTAAATATCTTATGGAAAAGAAAGATGCTAAACCTAGACTTATTAGATGGGTTCTCTTGCTACAAGAATATGACTTACATATTGTTGATAGAAAGGAAGCTGAGAACCCCGTTGCAGACAACTTGTCTAGGTTAGAAAATGTGCTTGATGACCCACTACCTATTGATGATAGCTTCCCTTATGAGGAATTAAATGTCATAAATTCTTCTCATACTACTCCATGGTATGCTGATTATGCTAATTACATTGTTGCTAAATTTATACCACCTAGTTTCACATACCAACAAAAGAAAAAGTCCTTCTATGGTTTGAGGCATTACTTTTGGGATGACCCACATCTTTATAAAGAAGGAGTAGATGGTGTTATTAGACGTTGTGTACCTGAGCATGAACAGGAACATATCCTACGCAAGTGTCACTCCGAAGCTTATGGAGGACACCATGCTGGAGATAGAACTGCACCTAAGGTATTGCAATCTCGTTTTTATTGGCCTACTCTCTTCAAGGATGCCCGTAAGTTTGTCTTATCTTGTGATGAATGTCAAAGAATTGGTAATATTAGTAGACGTCAAGAAATGCCTATGAACTATTCACTCATTATTGAACCATTTGATGTTTGGGGCTTTGACTATATGGGACCTTTTCCTTCCTCTAATGGATATACACATATTTTAGTTGTTGTTGATTACGTTACTAAGTGGGTAGAAGCTATTCCAACTAGTAGTGCTGATCATAACACTTCTATGAAAATGCTTAAAGAAGTTATTTTTCCAAGATTTGGAGTCCCTGGATATTTAATGACTGATGGTGGTTCACATTTTATTCATGGTGCTTTCCATAAAATGATTGCTAAGTGTGATGTTAATCGTAGAATTGCATCCCCTTATCACCCACAGTCTAGTGGTCAAGTAGAATTGAGCAATAGAGAACTCAAATTAATTTTGCAAAAGACTGTCAATAGGTCTAGAAAGAATTGGTCCAAGAAACTTGATGATGCATTATGGTCCTATAGAACTGCATATAAAAATCCTATGGGTATATCTCCGTATAAAATGGTTTATGGAAAAGCATGTCACTTACCTCTCGAACTAGAACACAAGGCATATTGGGCTATTAAAGAGCTCAATTATGATTTTAAACTTGCTGGTGAGAAGAGGTTATTTGATATTAGCTCACTCGATGAATGGAGAACCCAAGCCTATGAAAATGCCAAGTTGTTTAAAGAAAAAGTTAAAAGATGGCATGATAAAAGGATACAAAAGCGGGAGTTTAATGTAGGTGATTATGTATTTTTATACAACTCTCGCTTAAGATTTTTTGCAGGAAAACTTCTCTCTAAATGGGAAGATCCTTACATTATCGAGGAGGTCTATCGTTCGGGTGCCATAAAAATCAACAACTTTGAAGTCAAAAATCCGAAGGTGGTGAACGGTCAAAGAATCAAACATTATATCTCAGGTAATCCCATAAATGTTGAAACCAATGTTATTGAAACCGTAACCCCGGAGGAATACATAAGGGACACTTTCTGGAATGTTTCAGACTCCGAAAAGGAATAGGTATGTGGTACGGTAAGTAAACCGACTCCAAAACAGTTCTAAAGGCAATATTTCTCCATTTTGGAATATTTAGAAAAATAGAAAAATAAGAAGCAGTCCGGGAAGGACACGAGGGCTCCACGAGGGTGGAGGGCGTGCCCCCTACCTCGTGGGCACCTCGTGCGCTTTCCGGACTCCATTTTCTTACACGATACGTATTTTGGTCGGTAAAAATTCACATTATAATCTCCCGGGGGTTTTGACTCCCGTATCACGCAATTATCCTCTATTTGTGTTTCGAGCTATTTTTCTGACAGATCCAGGACGTCATGTCATCTTCAAGTGCCCCCAAGGACCAGTTCTTCTAGAAGTTCATCAACCCCTACCTCGCGGAGGTGCTGCAAAACCCTCAAACCATTGAGATGCGTGAGGGGTTGTTGCACATCCGCGATGCTGAAGGACCAAGGAAAACCGGAAGCACGGAGGCAAGGCTCGAGGCATTGGAGCAAGATGTTTTCAAGTGTCGGGAGGTGGTGGAGCGTGGACTCGATTCCAATCACATTATGATCACGGAGTTCACCAACAACCACAAGATGGACGTTAAGGACATTGGGGAGGCCATCTTCAAGCTTCATGAGAAAATCGAGCACCTCCAAGCCCAGGTCTATGACCTGCAAAATCAAAACTGTGAGTATGAATATAGATTCAAGAGGATGAGTTTGGCTGCAGATTTGAGGTTTCAGGAGACTCGATCAGCCTTCTATGATGGTGAGCCTATGCCTTGGAAGAAGGACGACAGTCCTACGCCATCAACAAAACCATCACCTTCTCCACCAACAAAGAAGAACTGAGCATCGGGTATGGGCACTCCCCTTGGCAAATGCCAAGCTTGGGGGAATGCCCCGGTATCGTATCACCATCACTTTTATCTTTACCTTTTTCTTAGTTTGATTCTTTTGATAATATTTTGATCTAGTAGAATAAAAGTTCTTGGCATGATCTAGTTTTGAGTTTTGCTTTATGATCCCTCTATGTAATCGAGTCCGTGAGCTATATATAATAAAGATTAGTGTTGAGTCAAGGGCTTGATTATTTTGCCATGATCCTAAGTGAATTAAATAAAAGAGAAATAAATAAAAAGGAAACAAAGAGATCATATGGATCTTGTGGAGAGTAATGAGCTCACATAGAAAAAGTATGATGAATAAAAGTTGTTGAGAGTTGACAAACATAGTTTTGGTCATCATTGCAATTAATAGGAAGTAATAAAGAAAGAGAGGTCTTCACATATAAATATACTATCTTGGACATCTTTTATGATTGTGAGAACTCATTAAAATATGACATGCTAAAGAGTTAACGTTGGACAAGGAAGACAACATAATGGGTTATGTTCTCTTACATCTAAGATAAATTATATTGTCATGGATCATCCAACATGGTTGAGCTTGCCTTTCCCCCTCATGCTAGCCAAATTCATCACACCAAGTAGAGATACTACTTGTGCTTCCAAACACCCTTAAACCAGTTTTGCCATAAGAGTCCACCATACCTACCTATGGATTGAGTAAGATCCTCCAAGTAAGTTGTCATCAGTGCAAGCAATAAAAAATTGCTCTCTAAATATGTATGACTTATCAGTGTGGGAGAAAATAAGCTTTATACGATCGTGTGATATGGAAGAAATAAAAGCGACAGACTGCATAATAAAGGTCCATATCACAAGTGGCAATATAAAGTGATGTTCTTTCGCATTAAGATTTTGTGCATCCAACAATAAAAGCGCATGACAACCTCTGCTTCCCTCTGCGAAGGGCCTATCTTTTACTTTTATCTCCTACCTTGTATAAGAGTCATGGTGATCTTCACCCTTCCTTTTCACATTTTATCCTTTGGCAAGCATAGTATGTTGGAAAGATCCTGGTATATATGGCTAATCGGATGTGAGTTTTCATGAACTATTATTGTTGACATTACCCTTATGGTAAAACGTTGGGAGGCAAAACTATAAGCCCCTATCTTTCTCTGTGTCCAATTAAAACTCCATAACCATAAGTATTGCGTGAGTGTCAGCAATTGTGAAAGACTAGATGATAGTTGAGTATGTGGACTTGCTGAACAGCTCTTATATATTGACTCTTTCCTATGTTATGATAAATTGCAATTGCTCCAATGACTGAGATTATAGTTTGTTAGTTTTCAATGAAGTTTACGATTCATACTTGAAATTGTGACTGAATTATTACTCTAGCATAAGAAATCATATGACAAGAATTATGTAAGTTGTTCTAAGAATGATCATGATGCCCTCGTGTCCGTATTTTATTGTTATCAACACCTCTATCTCCAAACATGTGGACATATTTTTCTATTTCGGCTTTCGCTTGAGGACAAGCGAGGTCTAAGCTTGGGGGAGTTGATACGTCCATTTTGCATCATGTTTTTATATCGATATTTATTGCATTATGGGATATTACTACACATTATGTCACAATACTTATGCCTATTCTCTCTTATTTTACAAGGTTTACATAAAGAGGGAGAATGCCGGCAGCTGGGATTCTGGGCTGGAAAAGGAGCAAATATTAGAGACCTATTCCGCACAGCTCCAAATGTCCTGAAACTTCATGGAAGATGTTTTCAGAATATATAATAAATATTGAGCGCAAGAAGTTCACTAGGGGGGCCACACCCTGTCCACGAGGGTGGGGGCGCGCCCTACCCCCTGGGCACGCCCCCCTACCTCGTGGGCCCCCTGGTGGCCCTCCGGTGGCCATCTTCTGCTATATGAAGTCTTTCGATGGGAAAAAAAATCATAAGCCATCTCCTCGGACGAAACTCCGCCACCACGTGGCGGAACCTTGGCGGAACCAATCTAGGGCTCTGGCGGAGCTGTTCTGCCGAGGAAACTTCCCTCCGGGAGGGGGAAATCATCGCCATCGTCATCACCAACGCTCCTCTCATCGGGAGAGGGCAATCTCCATCAACATCTTCATCAGCACTATCTCTTCTCAAAACCCTAGTTCATCTCTTGTATCCAATTCTTGTCTCCAAGTCCGGGATTGGTACTAGTAGGTTGCTAGTAGTGTTAATTACTCCTTGTAGTTGATGCTAGTTGGTTTATTTGGTGGAATATCATATGTTCAGATCCTATATGCATATTAATACCCCTCTGATTATGAACATGAATATGCTTTGTGAGTAGTTACGTTTGTTCCTGAGGACATGGGAGAAGTCTTGCTATTAGTAGTCATGTGAATTTGGTATTCGTTCGATATTTTGATAAGATGTATGTTGTCTCTCCTCTAGTGGTGTTATGTGAACGTCGACTACATAACACTTCACCATTATTTGGGCCTAGAGGAAGGCATTGGGAAGTAATAAGTAGATGATGAGTTGCTAGAGTGACAAAAGCTTAAACCCCAGTTTATGTGTTGCTTCGTAAGGGGTTGATTTGGATCCATATGTTTCATGCTATGGTTAGGTTTACCTTAATACTTTTGTTGTAGTTGCGGATTCTTGCAATAGAGGTTAATCATAAGTGGGATGCTTGTCCAAGTAAGGACAGTACCCAAGCACCGGTCCACCCACATACCAAATTATCAAAGTACCGAACGCGAATCATATGAACGTGATGAAAACTAGCTTGACGATATTCCCATGTGTCCTCGGGAGCGCTTTTCTCTATATAAGAGTTTGTCCAGGCTTGTCCTTTGCTGCAAAAAGGATTGGGCCACACTGCTGCACTTTATTTACTTTTGTTACTTGTTGCTCATTACAAATTATCCTATCACAAAACTATTTGTTACCACTTATTTCAGTACTTGCAGAGAATACCTTGCCAGAAACTGCTTATCATTTCCTTCTGCTCCTCGTTGGGTTCGACACTTTTACTTATCGAAAGGACTACGATAGATCCCCTATACTTGTGGGTCATCAGTGTTGTGTTATTTTTTTATTTTTGGGGTTCGTTTGGATATTTTTATGCATTAAGTGAGTTTTCAATGCATTTATGTGCATAATTCAGATTTGAACTACATGCACATGCTCCGGTGCATATAAATTGGTTGAAAAATCAAATCTTTTGTCCTTGGGTGCATGCTTAGGTCCCATGCAAGAAATGGGAATGAATGTCAAACACCCTGCCACCGTCACTCGGCCGCAAACATTGATATGCCTGGTTTTTAAATTCTAGTAAATCCAAAACTCATCTGAAATTCATGAAACTTGGCATGCTATCATGGTAATTTTTTTATCCCATTAGGGGCAGGTTTGGGTATATGCTTCTCACAACAAGCATGATGGTTTCAGACAGAACACCCGTATGCAAAGTGAGAGCAGGATTTGTGCATCTCTTGAACACTAACGGTTCTTTTGGATGACCCGTGTGAACCACTTACAAACAATTTGGTGCCTTGCCCTGCAAGAAACCATCGACCTACTCATCCATGTGTGTGAGCGAATTGTGTACATAGGTATCTACAAGGCCAGTGAGGACGCTACAACGTTGGCCTTCTTTAGTCGGCTAGAAGCCTTGGATGCCTTTGTTGGGAAGCACCTTGACCTCGCCACAAAAGCCGCCGCTCCTTCGCCGCCGGTCAGTAGCCTTGCCGGCGCACTAAGTTGAGGAGGAGGAGGTCATACGTTGATGGATGCATCTTTCTTCTCGCCTCCTGTAACCACCACTGCGATCGCATCATCGTGGCCTTAATTCTTATTTTGCTATTGCATTCTCGTTCCAGTCAATATAGGCATGTGCGATCCCTTTGCTCAATACAGACATGTCCGTTCTAGTCTTATTTTGGTTGGCTTGAATGAAGGTCTATCCTGCCGTTAGGCGCTGCAGTGCGTTGTGCTCGCGGTTAGGCGCCGCGACGCGCTCTGCTCGCGTCCGTCGGCGCGCTTGGCTTGTGGATAGCTTTTCCTTGCGTGTTCAACTGCTATAGGAAGAGCGCTCTACCAACGGTTGGGTGCGTGCACGATCAAGTCAGGGGCCCCGTATGCATGTGGTTGTGCCACGCGTGTTGCCACGCGATGCAGTTACGTGCGACACGATGGAGTTACGAGCTGCAAATTAGAACTGCCATCAGGGCCTGCCGATATTTCTGGTCATCTGGCTTCCCCTTTAATTCCCGCTGCCATTATAACCTTAGTCTCTTCAACCTTTCAATCGCGCCCCACAACACAACAAGCACACCCAGAATGACACATAGAGAGGGGATGTCCAGCAGCGCTCCAATGGAGTTCGGCGAGCATAGAGTGGAGACCCATGCGAGGGAGACGGATCTCTCGGTGGTGTACACCATCGACCCGGCCGTGGTGGACGTCTACATCAACAGAGTTGAGCAGTTGCTTGCTGGAGACAAGTACAAGGTGGTCGGCATCGACCACCAGTACACCGCCGGTCGTCCCGGCATAGATCAGAAGGTTGCCGTTGCCTAGTTGTGCGTGCGCCATCATGTCCTCATCTACCACTACTGCATGGCCACAGAGCCTTGCGACCATTTCAACAGGTTTTTCAACAGCACTGACTACAAGTTTGCCACGGTGGAAACCACCAACGATGTAAAATCGCTCAATGTTATGGGCTTGGCCTACAAGAACCTTGTCGAAATTCGTGACCAGTACAGGGTTTGGGGCAGCACGAAGAAGGACTCCCTGGTCGAACTCGCCTCGGACATCATCGACCCTACTACGAAAAGATGAAGCACGATGCCCAGAGAACAATCTTGTATCCTGGCACGAGGCCTAGATGCGGCAACCGGATGAACCTCACCTCAGGTTTGCGGCCAAGAGCATGCACACATGCTACGAGATGCACAGGACGATCGTTGACATGAGGAAGTGCCTCGTTACCAAAATCGATGAGCCTGGATCGAGCCACAAGCAGAGCAAGCGTCATAAGAAATAGATGATGATCAGATGATCGTTTATGCTAGTTAATCATGCATGTAATATATAGTTTACTTTATTGGTGTGTGGAAATGTCATGTGTGTAGTAGCCACCTATGTAATTATGCATGTAATAGTTTACTTTGGTGTGTGCAAATGCCATGGTTGTAGTAGCCACCTATATAAGTGGATGTTTAATTTGGTTATGCAAGCATGTCCTTATAAGTGTGTGTGTGTGTACAGCCAGTCTATTCTGATAATATTATCAGAATAGCTATTCTGATAACACTTCGGCACTGCATGCTCAATGGAAGCGAACTGCATCTTTTTTACGTTGCACACTGCAATGCTACATGGTAGAACTGCTTCATTTTCTGGTGGTCCGCCCACGTATTCTGTGTGGAATCGGGTGTTGCGGGATGATTTGATTTGTTTATGGATGTCAGTTGACCTTTATTATTTGTAATTTACAGGAAAAATGACTAAAATCTTGGTAAATCGACGGATTTGGCGGATGGGCTTTCTCTGTTCGTCCGTGTTTGCTTCAGATGCGATTTTTTTGTGATCGCATGTTGTTTTTTAGTAGGAATTATTTGATTGTGTTCGTTTTAATCGGTCCGTTTTGTAACACCCCGGATGTAATTTACCTTATATGTATCCCAACTCTTGCCGTTTCTGGCACTAAGTTATTTTATTTCCTCGATGTCGGGTTTTTGTCTCCGTGTGTTGTTGTCTTTGTCATGCATCTCATATCATGTCATCATGTGCATTGCATTTGCATACGTGTTCGTCTCATGCATCCGAGCATTTTCCCCGTTGTCCGTTTTGCATTCCGGCGCTCCTATGTCCTCCGGTGGTCCTTTCTACCTGTTTTCGTGTGTGGGGGTTAAACATTTCCGGATTGGACCGAGACTTGCCATGCGGCCTTGGTTTACTACCGGTAGACCGCCTGTCAAGTTTCGTACCATTTGGACTTCGTTTGATACTCCAACGGTTAACCGAGGGACCGAAAAGGCCTCATGTGTGTTGCAGCCCAACACCCTTCCAAACTGGCCCAAAACCCACCTAAACCTCCTCCATCATCTCGGACGTTCGATCACGATCGCGTGGCCGAAAACCGCACCTCATTTGGAGCTTCCAAGCTCCCTCTACGTCTATATATAGATCCCCTGTCGAAATCACGGGTCTTCTCCCCCCGAAACCCTAAAAACCCTCGCGCCGCCGGCGGACACGTCCGATCTCGGCCGGACGCATCGCCGCGACCAACCGCCGACCGCCATGTGTCGCCGCCACACCTCTCCCGCCGCCAGCCCGGGAAGCCCACTCCGGGCCCCCGCGAGCCCATCGCCGCCACCTCGACCGGCTGCCGCGCCCTTCCTCTGCCCGTGACCCAGCCGCCGTCCTCCTCCCGTCCGGCCGCCTGAGGCGCCCGGCGCCGCCGCTCGCCAACTCCGGCGCGCCGCCCGACCGGTTGCCGCGCCCTTCCTCCACCGCGGCCGCCACGCTCACCTTCTCTGGCGACCTCGCCGCCCCGGACCGCCGCCGCCTCCGGCGCCGACCTCGCCGCCCCGGTCCGCCGCGTCCAACTCCAGCGATGCCCGCTGCCTCCGGCGACCTTGCTGCTACAGAGCTCCGGCGAGCTCAGATCTGGCCTCGGTTCGTGCGCCGCGAGGAACCCTAGATCTCGGGGGTTGACTTTCTCTCCTGTCCCAGTAATTTTTAGGCTTTTTCATCATGCCATAACTCTGCATCTGTAGCTCCGATTCGTGCATGTAGCATATAAAAATGTTCATCTCAACGAGTACATCATTTCATCTCATTGCATCATTTTCATTTGAGCTTATCTTGATGCCCGAAATGCTGTTGGAAGAGGGCTATGTGATGAATTTGTCAGATCTGTTTCAGCAAATAGCTTTTTGTCATTTTTGCCATGTTTAATGTGTGCATGCTATGATCCTGAGCTCTACATGTGTTTTGTTATATGCTATGCCATCTTTACAGGGGTGTATGCCATGTTTTTTGTGATATTTGTGGTGACTAGCACAAGCTTGCAAAGTAGCATAAGCGGTAATGCTCATTTCAGGGACTTAGTTTTTCACTAAGTCCTTGTTCTATTTTGTTGTTATGCCATATGTTCATGTTGTTTCCTAGTGATACGTGCCTCTTTTGAGGATGATCAGTAAGGATGTTTTGTTAACCTTGTGGTGCTCTATCCATCCATGTCTTT
The DNA here is from genome assembly GCF_056163025.1 of Triticum urartu. Classification (NCBI taxonomy): domain Eukaryota; kingdom Viridiplantae; phylum Streptophyta; class Magnoliopsida; order Poales; family Poaceae; genus Triticum; species Triticum urartu. Next base: position 167,828,667 of record NC_141876.1, on the reverse strand, counting down.
GATTGCATTTATGGAGCATCCTAGCTTGAGTCAATCGAGCTCTACTTTTGCTATAAAATAATCCTGGCAGATTGTTGACATGTTTAGCGATTTTGCCAAGGATGTTGCTATTGATCCGTGCATGCTATGATGTTGTTCTTGCCATGTCTAGCTTCTATGCCATGTCTTCTCGATGGGTGTATGCTTAGTTTGTCATGCCATGCTCTGTAGTGAGTGCATCGAGCTCGTAAACATGCCTACTTGTCAAATCTGTTTGCATGCTCCAGTTTTTCACTAAGTCTGAATCAGTTTATGTTTTTGCCATGTTCACATGCTTGCAATGGTATTTTCTGATCCCTTTTGGCTCAAGGTCACTAAGGGACTTTTGTTAAGTGCTTTGAGTAGCTTCATGCCGTGCCTTGATTTGCCATGTTAAGTTCCTGTAGCATGTAGTTTTCATGCTCTAAAGTGAGCTTCCTGATGATAAATTCCAGACTTGTGTTAATTTCAGTAAGTCTGAAACCTGTTATCATTTGCTCTTTTGCCATGCTTGTTTGAACCTGTTAATGGATGAACTAGCCGTAGCTCAGTGTTCATCGATCTTTTGTCAAGCATCATGAGTGGATCCCTGTCATGTATTTTTTTGTCATGTTTGAGTGCTGTACCATATTTATCTTGATGCATTTAGTTGGTCACTTGCTGATTATCGCAGACCGGTGCCATATTTGTTTTTCTTGCCATTTCCAAACCGTGCATCCGATTCCGGTGATCTTTATATAGATTTCAACCGTAATTACCTCACCTTTCCAATGGGACTCTTGGATTTCCAAGTTGAGGCCAGGTTCAATCATTCCTTGTCAAATCTTGCATATGCATCACATACCGCATCCCGCATATCATACCATGTTTGCATCATGTTGTTTGAGCATTACACGTGGTTGATTGCGTTCCTTTTTGCTTGTTGTTCTTGTTTGGGTAGAGACGGGAGACGAGTTCGTGAACGAGGAGCCCGTTGAGTTCGCTTACGAGGATCAAGTCAACTCTGAGAACTTTGCAGGCAAGATGACCATACCCTCGAAATCACTTCTATCTTTGCTTGCTAGATGCTCGCTCTTTTGCTATGCCTATGCTACGATACCTACCACTTGCTTATCATGCCGCCCAAATTGCCATGTCAAACCTCTAACCCACCATGTCCTAGCAAACCGTTGTTTGGCTATGTTATTGCTTTGCTCAGCCCCTCTTATAGCGTTGCTAGTAGCAGGGGAAGATTGGAGATCGTTCCTTGTTGGAACATTGTTCATTGTTGGGATATCACCATATTATCTTGTTTATCTTAATGCATCTATATACTTGGTAAAGGGTGGAATTCTCGGCCTTTTTCCTAGTGTTTTGTTCCACTCTTGCCACCCTAGTTTTCGTCATATCGGTGTTATGTTCCTGGATTTTTGCGTTCCTTACACGGTTGGGTTATAATGGGAACCCCTTGACAGTTCGCCTTGAATAAAACTCCTCCAGCAATGCCCAACCTTGGTTTTACAATTTGCCACCTAGCCTCTTTTTCCCTTGGGTTTCCGGAGCCCAAGGGTCATCTTTATTAAACCCCCGGGCCAGTGCTCCTCTGAGTGTTGGTCCAAACTAGAGCCCCTTGCAGTGCCACCTCGGGGAAACTCGAGGGCTGGTTTTAGTTGTATGGATTGCTTATCTGAGTGTGCCCTGAGAATGAGATATGTGCAGCTCCTATCGGGATTTGTCGGCACATTCGGGCGGTGTTGCTGGACTTGTTTTACCATTGTCGAGGATGTCTTGTAACCGGGATGCCGAGTCTGATCGGATTGTCTTGGGAGAAGGAATATCCTTCGTTGACCGTGAGAGCTTGTGATGGGGTAAGTTGGGACTCCCCTGCAGCGATTTGAACTTTTGAAAGCCGTGCCCGCGGTTATGGGCAGATGGGAATTTGTTAATGTCCGGTTGTAGATAACATGAAACTTAACTTAATTAAAATGCACCAACAGCGTGTGTAACCGTGATGGTCTCTTCTCGGCGGAGTCCGAGAAGTGAACACGGTGTTGGAGTAATGCTTGACGTAGGTTGTTCTAGGGTCACCTTTTGATCATAGTTGTTCGACCGTGCTTTTGCCTTCTCTTCTCGCTCTCTTTTGTGTATGTTAGCCACCATATATGCTAGTCGCTTGCTGCAGCTCCACATCATACCTTGTCTTACCTATAAGCTTAAATAGTCTTGATCGCGAGGGTGTGAGATTGTTGAGTCCCCGTGACTCAGAGTTTACTTCCAAAACCAGATGCAGGGACCGATGATACCGTTCCAGATGACATGACCGAGCTCAAGTGGGAGTTCGATGAAGACTCTCGCGGTTACTATGTGTCTTTCCCAGATGATCAGTAGTGGTGCCCAGTTGGGACGATCGGGGACTTTGTCGCATGTGGGGGTTGATCTTTATTTTGGTACCGTAGACGGACCATGAGTGTATTAGATGATTGTAATGTTATTCATGTATTTGTGTGACGTGGCGAGTGTAAGCCAACTATGTATCTTTTCCCCTTTTATTTATTTACATGGGCTGTTGTGAAGATTACCTTACTTGCGACATTGCTTTCAATGCGGTTATGCCTCTAAGTCGTGCTTCGACACGTAGGAGATATAGCCGCATCGAGGGCGTTACAAGTTGGTAATCAGAGCCTTCCCCGACCTTAGGAGCCCCCTGCTTGATTGAATCGTTGGCGTTGTTGAGTCTAGAAAAATGTTTTGAGTCATTTAGGATTATATATATCGGAGAGTTAGGAATTCTTTTTACTCCTCAGTCCCTTCATCGCTCTGGTAAGGCATCCTGACGTAGAGTATTGACTCTTCTCTTCTCAAATTTCACTAATTTTTTTTTGTAGGATCACGCGGGTATCTTGGAATCGTTCCGATGATTTTGTGACGAGAACATTGTTCTTGGTGCCTCCTGTCATTTAAGGGTTGTGGCAGTGTCCCGTGGAGTTGAGCTCCGAGGTGTTGTCGTCACAATTTTATCGTTGAGATTCTGGAATACCTGAGTTTCGCCGACATAAAAAATCTCTTTTATGCAGTTGTTGGTGAGATAACCTCGATGCCACCCAGTACTGGGGTGGGAGTTCGGGAGTATTGCCATAACTTGTATAACAGATGCTTTTCGAAGGTTGAGGTAGATGATTTCCGAAGGTTTCTCGGTTATGTGTTGAAGGATGGATACAACTGGATGTAGGATTTGCTAGATTTGGGTGAGATATTATGCTTCACCTGTATCCCCAACACCTGATTGCATAACCGGAAAGGTTCGGGAGTTTCATACGTGGGAATTCTTGTAGCTCTAGTTCTTCTTCCGCGGATATTTGGTTTGGGATTGGGTAATCCTCACCAAGTATTTTCTCTTGTTCGTACCTTGTTGTTTTTCTTCTACCTCAATTCTAAGTGGCTTCTCAATTAATGGAAATGTGACCATTTCGATTGGAATGCATTCGTTCATTTTGTTCGGATGTGAAGACTTTATGTTGCAATTTCAACCCGTTTGATTGAGCTTAAATATTTGTCTGTCAAGATGCTAACGGATGTCACCATATTCAGGATGGCTCCTCCAATGCGCACGACTCCGAATCCTGATCCGCCACCACCACCTCCACCTCCGGAGGCATGGCAAGCTGTGATGGCCGCTACCAATGCAAACACGCAGCTGATCATGCAACTTCTTCAAGAGCACAACCAAGGGAACCAGGGCCATGGCAACAATCAGAATCAGTTTGCTACACTCAACCAGTTCCTTGCTAACCAGCCAAAGACCTTCAGCAATTGTGTTGAGGCAACAGACGCTGATGATTGGCTCGTGGACATATGCAAGCATTTCGAGTGCAGTAACGTCAGGCCTGAGGACTTTGTCAAGTTCGCCTCCTTCCAACTCAAAGACCAAGCTGCAGAATGGTTTCAGCAGTACAAAGATTCCAGAGGAGGCCGTGTGATTACGTGGGATGAATTCCGTCAAGACTTCAAAGCTCATCATATTCCTCTGAGTGTGGTTGAGAGCAAGCGTGAGGAATTCCGCAACCTGAAGCAAGGCACTACGTCTATTTACCAGTACAACATCATGTTCCAGAAGCTCGCTCGTTTCGCCAAGCAAGACGTCCCTGACGAGAAGAGCATGATATACCAGTTCAGGGGTGGTCTCAGAGGAGAACTCGAGCTAGCTCTCGTCCTTTTTGAGCCCAAGAAGTACGATGAGTTTTACAACATGGCAATGAAGCAAGAGACTGCTCAACTAAAGTGCGATGCTTCTTAGAAGCGAGTCAGAGATGCAACTCCTTCTTCCTCAACTCAAGTGGCTAAGCAGCAAAAGTATTGGCTTCCTCCTCCTCCGTTCCGTCAGCCTTATCAGCAGAAGAGCAAAGGTGGCAGTGGATCTTCCCACCCACCCAACCCTGGCTTTCAGAACAAGAGTTCGTCTCAAGCTCCAAGATCAAGTGCTCCGTATCACCGTCCGCTCTCGGAGTTCATGTGCAACAAGTGCCAACAGAAGGGTCACTATGCCAAAAAATGTTTCAATCAGAGGCATCTCCCTCCTCCTCCTCCTATGAGATCTGCAAGTACAGCTGTGGTCAAGCATAACCCCAAGTACGCCAAGGTCAACATGGTGAATGCAGCTCAGGTAGAGGACTCGTCAGATATCATCATGGGTAACCTTCCTGTTAACGATATTCCTGCAAGAGTTCTTTTTGACACTGGTGCATCACATTGTTTCATCTTGAGACCTTTTGCATCTAAGCATGATTTTGTTACTCAAGTGTTGCCGAAACCGTTGGCTATTGTCTCCCCGGCCCGTCAAATGACTTCCCGAGTATGCATTCCAGATGTTTCAATCACATTGGGTGACTATAAGTTCTTGTCTTCTCCAAATGTTCTTGGTGACTCGGATATTGATCTTATTCTCGGAATGGATTGGCTTTCTAAGCACAAGGCTCAGCTTGATTGTGCTGCCAGGCAGATTCAATTGACTCATTCGTCTGAGGATGTAATTGTCTTTGCCGCTCATGATGATACCATCCGTCTGTTTTCTCTCAATGAGAAGGGTGAACTGGATGCCATCTCTCAAATTCCGGTCGTTTGTGAATATCAAGACGTCTTTCCAGAAGAGCTTCCAGGAATGCCTCTGCACCGGCCAGTTGAATTCGTCATCGATCTTGAGCCTGGCATGGAACCTGTTTGTAAACGCCCTTACAAGCTTGGACCTGAAGAGTTGAAGGAGCTGAAGAAGCAACTCGATATTCAAGAGCGAATGGGTCTCATCCGACCTAGTTCTTCTCTGTGGGGTTGTGGAGTTCTTTTTGTGAAGAAGAAGGGTGGAACGGACCGACTTTGTGTCGACTACCGTCCATTGAACAAGAAGACTATAAAGAACAAGTACCCACTTCCCAACATCAACGAGCTGTTTGAACAACTCAAAGGTGCTCAAGTATTCTCCAAGCTTGATCTCCGTATTGGCTATCACCAGATTCGAATTCGTGAGCAAGATATCCCCAAGACAACATTCAGAACAAGCTATGGTTCATATGAATACACTGTCTTGTCTTTTGGCCTCGTCAACGCTCCGCCAACTTTCTCTCGCATGATGAATTTCATCTTCAACCCTTACACAAATGACTTTGTCTTGGTCTACCTCGATGACATTTTGGTCTTTTCCAAGAATAAGGAAGATCATGCCAAGCACTTGCGTTTGGTGCTGGATAAGCTCAGAGAACATCAGTTCTATGCCAAGTTTTCAAAGTGCGAGTTTTGGCTCGATGAGGTTCTATACCTTGGGCATATCATCTCTGCCAGGGGCATAGCGGTGAATCCTGAGAAGGTGTCTGCAATTGTGAATTGGGAACCACCTCAGAACATGAAGCAACTCCGCAGCTTCCTTGGTCTCGCAAGCTACTGTCGAAGGTTCGTTGAGAACTTTTCAAAGATCGCGAAGCCTCTTTCAAACCTTCTCTAGAAGCACGTCAAGTACATTTGGTCTCCTGAATGTGACATCGCTTTCAACACCTTCAAAGAGAAATTAGTCACTGCTCCAGTTCTGACTCCTCCTGATGAATCCAAACCGTTCGAGGTCTTCTTTGATGCCTCTCTTCAAGGTCTTGGTGCAGTGTTGATGGAAGAAAAGAAAGTTGTGGCTTATACCTCTTGCCGGTTGAAGCCCAATGAAAAGAACTACCCCACTCATGACCTCGAGTTGGCGGCACAATGCATGCTCTTTTGACTTGGAGACATCTCTTATTGGGAAGAAAAGTGGACATCTTCACTGACCACAAGAGTCTCAAGTACATCTTCACTCAGCCTAATCTCAACCTCAGGTAGACTCGTTGGGTCGAAATGATTCAAGAGTATAATCCGACTATCGAATATACTCCAGGCAAGGCCAATGTAATTGCTGACGCTTTGAGCAGAAAGGCTTACTACAATAGTTTGATTCTCAAGCCTTACAAACCCGAGCTTTGTGAAGCTTTCTGCGAACTCAATCTGCAAGTTGTTCCTCAAGGTTTCCTCGCCAACCTCCAAGTCTCTCCTACTTTGGAAGATCAGATTCGCGAGGCTCAACTTCTTGATGCTATGGTGAAGAAGGTGAAGATTGGGATTGCCAAGAGTCAATCCAAGTACAAGTGCTATCGCCTTGATGACAAGGATACTCTCTTCTTCGAGGATCGCATTGTTGTGCCTAAAGGTGACCTTCGTAAAGTCATTATCAACGAGGCTCACAATTCACTCCTCTCTATCCACCCCGGAAGTACAAAGATGTACCAGGACCTCAAGCAGTCGTATTGGTGGACTAGAATGAAGCGCGAGATTGCTCAGTTCATGAATGAATGTGATGTCTGCAGAAGAGTGAAGGCAGAACACCAACGACCAGCTGGTCTCCTACAACCTCTTGCCATTCCAGAGTGGAAGTTTGACCACATTGAGATGGACTTCCTGACTGGATTTCCAAAGTCCAAGCGTGGCAATGATGCTATATTCGTTGTCATCGACAAACTCACTAAAGTGGCTCATTTCCTTCCTATCAAAGAGTCTATCACTGCAGCTCAATTGGCAGAGCTTTATACCTCTCGGATTGTCTCTCTACACGGTATTCCGCAGTTGATTTCTTCAGATCGTGGCAGCATCTTCACCTCGAAGTTTTGGGATTCTTTTCAGAAGGCCATGGGCACCAGCATTCGTTTCAGCACAGCTTTTCATCCTCAAACTAGCGGCCAAGTTGAGCGTGTCAATCAGATTCTCGAAGATATGCTCAGGGCTTGCGTTATCTCTTTCGGTATGAAGTGGGAAGATTGTCTTCCATATGCCGAGTTCTCCTACAACAACAGCTTTCAAGCGAGTTCGAGCAAGGCCCCATTTGAAATTCTCTATGGCAGGAAGTGCCGTACTCCTCTTAACTGGTCAGAGACTGGTGAACGTCAACTTCTTGGAAATGACTTGATCACAGAGGCAGAAGAGATGTGCAAAGTCATTCGTGATAACCTCAAAGCAGCGCAATCGCGCCAGAAGAGCTACTATGATAGTAAGCATCATGATTTGGCTTTCGAGATCAGAGACCATGTTTACCTCCGCGTCTCTCCAATGAGAGGTACTCGTCGCTTCGGTATCAAAGGGAAGCTTGCCCCTAGATACGTGGGTCCTTTCAAGATCGTCAGCAAGAGAGGCGATCTCTCCTATCAACTCGAGCTTCCCTCCAACTTTGCAAACGTGCACAATGTGTTTCACGTCTCTCAGCTCCGCAAGTGCTTCAAGACCCCTGACCGCACCGTCAACTTCGAAGACATTGATCTCCAAGAAGACCTTTCATATCGTGACCACCCCGTTGCTATTCTTGAAGAAACTGAGCGCAAGACTCACAACAAGTCTATCAAATTCCTCAAAGTCAAGTGGTCACACCATTCCGACCATGAAGCCACCTGGGAACGCGAGGATCACCTCCGTTCTGAGTACCCGGAGTTTTTCCAATCCTAGATCTCGGGACGAGATCCTTTCGTAGTGGTGGAGTGTTGTAACACCCCGGATGTAATTTACCTTATATTTATCCCAACTCTTGCCGTTTCCGGCACTAAGTTGTTTTATTTCCTCGGTGTCGGGTTTTTGTCTCCGTGTGTTGTTGTCTTTGTCATGCATCTCATATCATGTCATCATGTGCATTGCATTTGCATACGTGTTCGTCTCATGCATCCGAGCATTTTCCACGTTGTCCGTTTTGCATTCCGACGCTCCTATGTCCTCCGGTGGTCCTTTCTACCTCTTTTCGTGTGTGGGGGTTAAACATTTCTGGATTGGACCGAGACTTGCCATGCGGCCTTGGTTTACTACCGGTAGACCGCCTGTCAAGTTTCGTACCATTTGGACTTTGTTTGATACTCCAACGGTTAACCGAGGGACCGAAAAGGCCTCGTGTGTGTTGCAGCCCAACACCCTTCCAAACTGGCCCAAAACCCACCTAAACCTCCTCCATCATCTCGGTCGTTCGATCATGATCGCGTGGCCGAAAACCGCACCTCATTTGGAGCTTCCAAGCTCCCTCTACGTCTATATATAGATCCCCTCTCGAAATCACGGGTCTTCTCCCCCCGAAACCCTAAAAACCCTCACGCCGCCGCCGGACACGTCCGATCCCGGCCGGACGCATCATCGTGGCCAACCGCCGACCGCCATGTGTCGCCGCCACACCTCTCCCGCCGCCGGCCCGGGAAGCCCACTCCGGGCCCCCGCGAGCCCATCGTCACCACCTCGACCGGCTGCCGCGCCCTTCCTCCGCCCGCGACCCCGCCGCCGTCCTCCTCCCGTCCGGCCGCCCGAGGCGCCCGGCGCCGCCGCCCACCAACTCCGACGCGCCGCCCGACCGGCTGCCGCGCCCTTCCTCCGCCGCGACCGCCGCACTCACCTTCTCCGGCACCCTCGCCGCCCCGGACCGCCGCCGCCTCCGGCGCCGACCTCGCCGCCCCGGACCGCCGCGTCCAAGTTCGGCGACGCCCGCTGCCTCCGGCAACCTTGATCCCTTTTGGCTCAAGGTCACTAAGGGACTTTTGTTAAGTGCTTTGAGTAGCTTCATGCCGTGCCTTGATTTGCCATGTTAAGTTCCTGTAGCATGTAGTTTTCATGCTCTAAAGTGAGCTTCCTGATGATAAATTCCAGACTTGTGTTAATTTCACTAAGTCTGAAACCTGTTATCATTTGCTCTTTTGCCATGCTTGTTTGAACCTATTAATGGATGAACTAGCCGTAGCTCAGTGTTCATCGATCTTTTGTCAAGCATCATGAGTGGATCCCTGTCATGTATTTTTTTGTCATGTTTGAGTGCTGTAGCATATTTATCTTGATGCATTTAGTTGGTCACTTGCTGATTATCGCAGACCGGTGCCATATTTGTTTTGCTTGCCATTTCCAAACCGTGCAAACGATTCCGGTGATCTTTATATAGATTTCAACCGTAATCACCTCACCTTTCCAGTGGCACTCTTGGATTTCGAAGTAGAGGCCAGGTTCAATCATTCCTTGTCAAATCTTGCATATGCATCACATACCGCATCCCGCATATCATACCATGTTTGCATCATGTTGTTTGAGCATTGCACGTGGTTGATTGCGTTCCTTTTTGCTTTTTTTTCTTGTTTGGGTAGAGACGGGAGACGAGTTCGTGAACGAGGAGCCCGTTGAGTTCGCTTACGAGGATCAAGTCAACTCTGAGAACTTTGCAGGCAAGATGACCATAACCTCGAAATCACCTCTATCTTTGCTTGCTAGATGCTCACTCTTTTGCTATGCCTATGCTACGATACCTACCACTTGCTTACCATGCCGCCCAAATTGCCATGTCAAACCTCTAACCCACCATGTCCTAGCAAACCGTTGTTTGGCTATGTTATCGCTTTGCCCAGCCCCTCTTATAGCGTTGCTAGTAGCAGGGGAAGATTGGAGATCGTTCCTTGTTGGAACATTGTTCATTGTTGGGATATCACCATATTATCTTGTTTATCTTAATGCATCTATATACTTGGTAAAGGGTGGAATTCTCGGCCTTTTTCCTAGTGTTTTGTTCCACTCTTGCCACCCTAGTTTTCGTCATATCGGTGTTATGTTCCTGGATTTTTGCGTTCCTTACACGGTTGGGTTATAATGGGAACCCCTTGACAGTTCGCCTTGAATAAAACTCCTCCAGCAATGCCCAACCTTGTTTTTACCATTTGCCACCTAGCCTATTTTTCCCTTGGGTTTCCGGAGCCCAAGGGTCATCTTTATTAAACCCCCGGGCCAGTGCTCCTCTGAGTCTTGTTCCAAACTAGAGCCCCTTGCAGCGCCACCTCGGGGAAACTCGAGGGCTGGTTTTAGTTGTACGGATTGCTTATTTAAGTGTGCCCTGAGAACGAGATATGTGCAGCTCCTATCGGGATTTGTCGGCACATTCGGGCGGTGTTACTGGACTTGTTTTACCATTGTCGAGGATGTCTTGTAACCGGGATGCCGAGTTGATCGGATTGTCTTGGGAGAAGGAATATCCTTCATTGACCGTGAGAGCTTGTGATGGGCTAACTTGGGACTCCCCTGCAGGGATTTGAACTTTCGAAAGTCGTGCCCGCGGTTATGGGCAGATGGGAATTTGTTAATGTCCGGTTGTAGATAACATGAAACTTAACTTAATTAAAATGCACCAACCGCGTGTGTAACCGTGATGGTCTCTTCTCGGCGGAGTCCGGGAAGTGAACACGATGTTGGAGTAATGCTTGATGTAGGTTGTTCTAGGGTCACTTCTTGATCATAGTTGTTCGACCGTGCTTTTGCCTTCTCTTCTCGCTCTCTTTTGCGTATGTTAGCCACCATATATGCTAGTCGCTTGCTGCAGCTCAACATCATACCTTGTCTTACCTATAAGCTTAAATAGTCTTGATCGCGAGGGTGTGAGATTGCTGAGTCCCCGTGACTCACAATTTACTTCCAAAACCAGATGCAGGGACCGATGATACCGTTCCAAATGACATGACCGAGCTCAAGTGGGAGTTCGATGAAGACTCTCGCGGTTACTATGTGTCTTTCCCAGATGATCAGTAGTCGTGCCCAGTTGGGGCGATCGGGGACTTTGTCGCATGTGGGGGTTGATCTTTATTTTGGTACCATAGACGGACCATGAGTGTATTGGATGATTGTAATGTTATTCATGTATTTGTGTGACGTGGCGAGTGTAAGCCAACTATGTATCTTTTCCCCTTTTATTTATTTACATGGGCTGTTGTGAAGATTACCTTACTTGCGACATTGCTTTCAATGCGGTTATGCCTCTAAGTCGTGCTTCGACACGTAGGAGGTATAGCCGCATCGAGGGCGTTACACGTTTACTCTATAATTTGTTAATTTTTAGGAGTTTGTTTTCAATTCCTCTTATTTTGATTCTACGGGCGGGAGAGCTTGGTCCGCTCCTCTGTTCTTGACGATTTTTTGGATTTTGCGCGTCCATGCGTGTTTGAATATTGTAATTAGTGTTGCTATAGGTTTGAATTCATTGTATTGTGGTTATAATTGTAATTTTGTAATTGCAATTTTTAAACGAGAGCTGATGTTGTTCGTCCAGTTGCCGTGTCTTCCATGTAATTTTTTGCGGGAGTATTTTTTTGTTTGTTTAGTGGTTGGACAATTTCTAGGCATACGTTGTTTCTAGAGTATTTTTCCATAGTCTACCGCATGTCTGCAGTTCTACTGTTTTTAATTTTATTTGCTGTAGTTGTGGCATACGTTATTGTGCACTGCATTTTTGTTAGTAGTGTACTTCATTGTAGCTACTTTACATTTGTTATTGTAGTTTATGAGATTTCTGTTTTCTTAAACTGAATTTTGTGTTCTATAGGACTTCATAATATGCACTTCCGTACTGCATTAGCAGTGTGGTTAATGTTTCTACTGTGGTGTTAGAATGGATGGTCCATTTTATGCTTGTGTTAGCTGAACAATTATTATAAGAATTATTTTTGATGTGCATACTATGAGAATTGTTTTTGAACATCATATGTTAACTGCAAAGTTTCGACCATTTGCATTTCCTTGTTTCTATTCAGAGGACTGCTTTTTTATTATTAGGACCACACTATGTGCTTGAGAGAACTGCATTACTACCTACAACAACTTGTCTAAAAAGGATGATAAAATGATGCAGTTGAGGTTGCATACTTTAAAATAGACATCGTTCAAAGTGTCTGATGGACATAATTTTAAAAGCATACAGCATAATCAAAGCATTATAAATATTGTTTGCTTCATACTAGACAGCCTAGAGTGCAAATATTGTAAACTTGAGGGAGTCTTCTGCTTTGTAGAAAAACACCATGGCCACTTCTCCGACGTCAAAGCCATTCTGGGAGGCAAAATCTTTCCAACCAGTAGTTATGTTGATGCAGTCTTCAGAGTCGATGTGGTAGTCAGCTTGCATGTCTGCATATCCATTCTTGTGTTGTGTCTCCAAAGTAACCTTCCCTGAACTCGGAGCATGAAATTTTAATGTGGATGGTAGTTTCTGCATATTGTAATGGGTGTTAAAAGAATTTTATAAGTAAACAGCGAATGTTTTTCTTTTATACTTAGGATGATGTGTTTATGTTGACTTAAATAGTTACACATATATGAGTGCTATTTTCTAATGTAGTTCAATGTATGAAGAAACTTACATACGGAATTGACCTCTAGTTTTACTAGGATATATAGTATACTGCAACATGCTTGTACTGCAAGGTCAGTTACAGTGTACTTCTCCAGCATGTCAACAGAACTGCATCGCTGATCTACTAACCCTTTTTTTGTCGATACCTGGTGTGGTACTGAAGGAAAATAGGTGGAAGCATCTATTGTTAATAGCTAACAAATCTGAACAACAATACAAATTATGTTTTGTATTTTTGTTGATACTATTGAACAAATTGATTGAACTATAAATTCATATGTGGATTTGCAGGCTAGATTATGTCCAGAATTGTGAGGGGAAAAACATACCCAACTTTCCTGCAGATCTGCGGTTGTGAGGCGATGAAGAAATGGCGGCCGAAACCCCCTGTTGGGTATCACCAGGCATCCGAGCATGCTGCGCCACTCGGTGTTGGTGAGCTCCAGACCATCTGCGTACACGCATGTGTCTGCTATGGGCGCCATCCTTGCCAAACACCTGCACTTACAGTCCATGGCTGGTTTAGTGGAATTCCAGCGAAGAGTTGGGGATGGGATGAACTCTAGATCTACGATTTGAAGAAAAAAGAGTAACGGGGGGAGGAGTTGTGTTAGTCTGGAGCACGAATGGATACGTTTTTATGCAACCAATTGAGCAATGGAAGTAATAAATGTTTGTAGTTGGTGTTAGGTGGTGGATTGGTTCTAATTTAGTGTCGTCGAATGCATTTGAGTAGCAAAAAGGACTGCTTACGTAAAAATAGCGAACTGCATTTGTCATATATCAAGAGAAACTGCGGAACGTTTGGTTGGGCCTGCGTTTTATGTATGGTATGTGGGTTTAAAAAAAAATCAGTTGCCTTTCTTTTGTGTGTTGGGCCTATGTTCGTGGAGTGAAGCACATTGGGCCCAAGACATCCTGTGAGCACGGCTGGTTTCCGGTGCGCTGTGTGCAGCCTAATGTTTAGTCCCACCTCACCCGCGCAAGGCGCGCCCGACCTGTTTATAAGCGCTGACGGGGCCGCTGTATCGAACTCCCTTGGTTACTTATTTGAGCGCTTATACACGGCGCTCGCTGCTCTATGCTCTCTGACCTATGGGCCCTTGTGCTCCCGGCCCTACGCATCATGGCTCAGAACGACTCGCCTCCCATTGGCGCAGACCTACTACGAGACTGGCTAGGGCCGGCTGCACCTGGGTGGTCAATTTTTTTTTCTATTTTGCTTTTTTTCAATGTGAGGGCGCGCACTGCTTATGAAACCGTCCTTGCACTGCATTGATCAGTGTTCTGTACTGCATGTGCAAGCATTCCTTACTACATGTACATTTTCTCATTTTTTTTGTTTTCTTGTTTTTGCTCTTTTGTAATCTTTTTTTCCAGTGTAGGGGAGTGCACTGCTTAGTAAACATATCTGTACTTCATTGATTATGTTCCTGTAGTGCACGTTCATATTTTTCTGCACTACATTTTTCAATGTAGAACCATGCACTGCTTTGTAAACCACGTTTGCACTGCACTGATCAGCGTTCTGCACTGCATGTGCACGCCTCTACATTGGAGTGCACTGCATGTGCACGCCTCTACATTGGAGTGCAGTGTGCACGCCTTTACATGCACAGTTCTCATTTTTTGTTTTCGTGTTTTTGCTCTTATGTTATTTTTTTCCAATGTGGGGGAGTGCACTGCTTAGTAAATCATTCTTGTACTACATAGATTTCGTTTGTGTGTTGCACGTTCATATTTTTTCGGCACTACATATGCAGATTGCATTTTTCTTTTTGTGTTTTTTCTCTTATCTATTTGTTTTTCCAAATTTATGGGCGTGCACTGCTTTGTTATTTATGTGTAAACTTCATCTTGACAAAGTCTGTGCTGCATTGGTACACAACTTGCACTGCATGTGTCCTTTTTTGCACACTGCTCGAATCTAATGATACATGAGCAAACAACAGAAAGCAAATTGTCACAGGCATTCTGTACGATAAGTTCATCATTAGCGAACTAATTTCAACGGAAAGCAATCTAACATAATCAAAGTTCACATCATTACAAGCGATTCTGCATGGGAAGTAAACTAAGTTCAGCAAAAGCAAATGACCACAAGCAAACTAACGATACATAAGCAAACAACATAAAGCAAATTTGATGATAATTCAAAAACGACGATGGCCTTGGTGGATCTTTGGCCGGCACCATCTTCTTCTTCACCAGTTAGCGCATGCAGCGTCTCCCCATCCCCAGCTGGTCCTGGCGCACTTCTTGGGTGGCTCCTCCTTCTCCAGCTTTGCACGGCGAAGCCCGTCTTGAGTGAGGGTGATGCGGTTCCATATCTCGTACGCTGCATAGGCGTCCTTTGTAGCATACTCGATGTGCCTCCTGGACAGAGGCAGGGTGGCCTAGCGCTTGTGCTCGTCGTCGGTGATCTTCTTCTTCATGTTGTTGTAGTAGTCGTCGATGAGCATGCCGGAGACGTCTCCAAGGGAGTCCAACTCCTTGGTTGCCTTGGGCACCCTCCACTCCTTCTAGATGTCGACGAAGTTGGCGACCTCCAGATTGACGCGATCCAGCCTTTTTTTGTCGCTGTCGATGGAGAAGCCTGCAAAGGTGTACCTGGGGTCGGCGAGGAAGTTGTCGAAGACGGTGCACCTTTCAGAGCCGCTCAGTTGGAAGAGCAGCACCAGGTGTTTCTTGCCGATGGAGAGTTGGCAGAGTGCGGGTTTCTGCGTCGCTTCAGGCTCGTTGTTGTACTCGAGATCAATGCCGACAATCTTGTGGCGCTGGAGGCTGAGGTGGCGCTCGTACTGCGTGAGGGTGATCGCCACCTGTTCTCGTCGTTGGTGTGGATGATGTGCAACTTGGTGTTGCCGTGTGCCTCCACGGCCTCCACGTCCTTGTACTCATCGGCGAACGTCATCGCCGGTAGTGGGGCTTGGTGTTTTTGCATGGAGATGGATGTGACGGAGCGATTTGGTGGCAGCGTGATGGGTACTTGTGTTGTTTGTGGATGAGATGGACTATGGCAGGGGTCTGAATTTAAGGGGAGGCGCGGTGTGGGATGGCCGCAGCGGATGAACTGCACGATCTCGGCGACGATGCGGTTTGTGCAGATCGTGGGTTGGTGTTGCGTCTGTGATCGTGGGCTTGTGACGATGGAACCGCTCCGATTGGGCGGTTGTATGCGAACGTGGTTTTTTTTATCAGTAGATTTTTTTAACCACCACTTTTCTGTGCGAACGGGCTTTTTTGTGACGTTTATATGTATCCTGCATGACAACGAAAGTGCATTTGTTGTAGTACCGCACTACATCATGTGCAACAGAGAACTGCATGGTGTCTACAGGTGCGTACTTCACAGTATTTTTTACGTGTCCTTGCTGGAGCCCCTGAATAAAGTATAATGTATTCTGCATTTTTACGAGTTTTTTACTGTGATCTATACCGTGTTTTCATTCTTGTAGGTAATCCGCAACTGGATTTTCTAAACCGTACTTCTTCGTGTACCTAAAAGGACTGGATCCTTGTAGTGATGCGTACTGCATCAATTTTTTTGCCTATACTTACTGCAGTCCCTGTACGGGAGGGGTAAGGGGGGTTGCCCCCCCCCCACATTTATTTTTTTGAAGTTATTGTTTTTTCTTAATGGGCCTTATTGGGCTATGTTCGGGAAGTGAAGACGCATTTGGGCCCAAGTCGGCCCGGTAGCACGGCCGTTTACCTGTGCGCTGCGTGCGGCCTAATGTTTAGTCCCACCTCGCCCGCGGAAGGCGCGCCCGACCTGTTTATAAGCGCTGACACGGCAGCTGTATCGAACTCCTTCGATTACTTATTTGAGCGCTTATACACGGCGCTATATGCTCTATGCTCTCTGACCTGTGGGCCCTTGTGCGCCTGGCCCCACGCAACGTGGCTCAAAATGACTCGCCTGCTGTGGGCACAGACCTACTACGAGACTGGTTGGGGCAGGTTGCACTTGGGTGGTCAATTTTTTGTAGTAGTACCTCACAGCATCGTGTGCAACGGAGAACTGCATTTGTTGTAGTACCGCACTGCATCGTGTGCAACGGAGAACTGCATGTTGTCCACAAGTGCGTACTTCATTATGTGCAATAGAGTACAATGTATTCCGCAATTTTTATGACTTTTTCGCTGTGTTCTATACCGTGTATTTATTCACAATGTAGGTAATCCGGAACTGGATTGCTAAACCGTACTGCTTCATGTAATGAAATGCACTGCACTTTTCTAGTGTTGTGTACTACATCTGTTTTTTGCCTGTACTTACTGCATTCCTTGGTACGCGAGGAGTAGGGGGGTTGGGCCCCCCCTTTTTTTGTGTGGCACTTATTTGAATGTAGACTTTTTCTTTTCGAATGCGTTTTCTTAACATGCGTGTTGTTTTTTATTTTAACTTTTTTTAGGAACTGCGTTTATTTTATTTTTGTTTTACCAACTGAACTTCATTGTTCTTTCATAAAGAACTGCATCATGTGCGTTTTGATGTGGTCTTTCTTATTTTAGCCGGGCCATTTTTGGGCCGTCCCGTTTTATGTTACTTTTTGCCACACGCGGGCCTCCTGCGTGTCCGTTGCAGGCGATCCCACCTCTGACAAGGAGCGAGACCGAGAACAATCCCCTCTCCTCTCTTGCAGTTCCTCCCTCGAGCAAAACCGTCGTCACCCGCAGCAACCACCGTCGCCCGAGGAACCGCCGCCCGCAAGAGGTTCTTATTGCTGCATTCGGCGTCGTCGTCCACTCCGCGAGCCCTTGCCGCTGCGCTCCTGCAACCCTTTTGTGTCTGTTTCCGTCGGCGCACTCTTCCTCTTCCCCGCGGTCGGCGCCGCAGCTTTTTTGTGGTGTGTTCCTCTTGTTCCTGGTCTTGATCGTCCTCTCGTCTTGTGTTTTTGTTATTCTCGTAGTTGCTGTTGCTGTTTTTTCTTGTGTAATTTTTCCGTAGGCAGCCGATTTTATCTTGATTTTGTAGTCAATACTTGTGTGTAGCAAGGTGGATCTAGGGTTTCTTGAGATTTTTCGCCGATTTTGTTGCTTATATCTGTCGCTTTGTCGTTGTGCTGCAGGAAAACGCCATGTCTTCGCCGAGTAGAGTGGGAGGAGGAGTTCAGGGTATGTGGAGTGCTTATTTTAGGCTTTTGTTTATTTTTGTTTGATGTTTATCAAGTTTCTTAAATCATCCTGCATATTTGATTTATGCTCTGTTAGTTGTCAGTGTTCGTTTGCATTATTTTTGTCATGTGATGTTTTGTAATTTGTGTTTCTGGTTCTCTTTGAATGAAGTAGGTGATTGTGGTTCTCATAATGATACACCAATTCGCTCTCGTTGTCCTGGTGGTAAGGATCATGGTGTGGAGGGAGGACATCAATTGAATTTGCCGATTTAAACTTCTTCCATAAGTGTGGCCCCTCCTTCTGGTATGTGATTGATTTGTTTATTTTTGTGTATGCTGGTTAATTTGATGTTGTAAAAATTGGTGTTGCCTTGCTGTTTATAGTGCGGCAATCTTGTTTGGGAAGAAACATGAAGTTAATGTATGCAACAATGTATTTATTTTGTATATGTGAACTCCACTATATTTATGTGTGAACTGCATTGTTGTTTTATTCAAGTTTTTTGTGCAATGCATTAATTTTTATTTTTAGCTTATGGTTGGAGCACTGCATTTTATATGTCTAAGTGTACTACATTTGTTCTTTTTGTGCACTTTTTAACGACCATAGTCAAACTTCATTTTTGACGCAGTGTCTGTTTTCCATGCTGGGGCGCCTGGGTTTGAGGAGGTTACTCAATTGATTGACCATTATTTTGCAGAGGGTAATGTTGGTGTGAGCTTTGACCAGAGGCGACCCGTTTTGTCTAAGACACAGTCGCAGTCTGTTGATGGTACAGAAGAAGTTACACAGGATTGGATGGTCTCGGAACAGCTCATCAATATGAGTTGAAGCAAAGCAAGAAGAAGTTGAGGTTTGAAAGTGACTCAAAAGAGTTTGCGGAGGAAGAGAAGCAGAGGAGAGCTGCAGATGGTGCCAAGGGTGCCAAATTTGCCAAGGTGAGGAAGCCTTCTTTGCAGAAGAAGAGGCTGAGTATTATTGCTGAGGAAGGTGGTACACCTCGGTGGAGTCCATGTGTTGCTGGCATGAACACGAGAACTACTGAAGCTGGTGGAAAGGATGATCCTCAGTGCAAGTGACTACATGTCACTGGAGGTCCCAATTCTGATGATGATGACTTTGTGCTTGCTGATTTTGTGAGGGATGTTCATAGTGGTAGACGCAAAGACTATGGTTCATCTAAGAGTCTACCCAAGCGTGCCCGTGACGATGTCGATGAAGATGTTTGTGGTGACTCTGGCAAGGAGGTGGATGTTGTTCCAAAGGTTTGTTGAAGTGGACTGCATTTGTTTTCTTCATTGTTATTCTATCTGTGTTTTCTCTGTCTCTTTTTTATGGCTAGTCTTCTAATGTGGATTGCATTTCCGTTTACACAGAGGAAGAAGTCTAGTAAGAGCAATGCAGCCGAAGATGATGCTGAGGTAGATGATTCTCGATTTAACAAGACCGTACGTTTGTCGCTTCCCACTGTTTGCAAGGCTGCTGCCTTGTTGAAAGAGGCACACTGTAGTCGTGTTCGGGATGCTGGATTTGGTGTTGTCTTTGAACTGACAGTAAAGAAAAATGTGTCGCGCATTCTTATGTGCTATCTGATGGGAGTGATTGACCCTGCCACCATGATAATGGACTTTGGGAATGGCAGGGTTCTTCGAATCAATCGTGATGCAGTTCATCACATTTTTGATTTACCCATGGGACGTCACACTGCACCCATGCCTGCTGCCAGTGGCCATGATGACTCGTTGAGTGCCCTCAAGGATGAGCTTGGCTTTGACCGTTCAAAAAGTATAGATGTCAAGGACTTGCTTGAGAAGCTGAAGGTGTTGGTGGAGGAAGATGATCATGTGACTGTTGACCTTGCTGTGAAGGTGTTCTTCTTGATACTCTACCAGAATTTGCTGTGCCCCGGGCCTGCAGTTCGTTTGGGTAGAGTTGCTGCAATGGTAGAGAACATGGATTATGCGGCTATGGCTCAGATGGACTTTTGCCAGCTTGTTGTTGATGAGTTGTAGGCAGTTGTGGTAAGGTGGCAAACAGAAGGCGGCAAGCAGAATTGTGCACAGGGTTGTGCCATTGTCCCGCTGATTATGTATCTTGACTGCTTGAAGCTTCGCAAATTTTCAGTCATGCACACGTTGACGCCACGTGCGTCATACCTGACGACCAAGGACCTGATGAATTTATACAATGAGGATGTGCTTGTGAAAGGAAAGATTTATCTGGAAACTTACAAATTTGGGAAGCTGCCGGTTAGTGCGTCTGAGTTTTGAATATCAGTTTTTTTAAAGGTGTGGCCATTATAAATCTGAACTTCTATAGTACTCACATGCGTACTTCTGTTTGCCTCTTTTTCTTTCTTTTTTTGTAGTGGAAGGCGTTAGGTGATATTGTGTACAACCGTCCTGTTGCAGTTGACCGCGACAGCTCTGATGCGGGACCTAGCACTCATGCTAGGTTTTATGAGCCTATATGTAGCCAGCTTCCTGCCTGTGATGATGAGGTGCCGCGTACTCGTGGTTTCATGGCTCGATAGATGTTTGATAATAGAAGCTCTTCTAAACAGACATTTGTTGGCGGCAAAAAACACGAGGAGATTGATGACCTTCTTCTGAAGGTTTTGAAGTTGACTGAAGATTTGCCAACCTCCGGTGACAGGTTGAGGACAGTTGCTGGTTTTTCCCTGTTGGCCATGGCCCACGAGATGAAGATATTGTTGCTGCTCACAATTTTGATTGTGGCGTGATTGAAAGCCTGAAGATTGCAGTGATGAATGTTCGGTCTTCGTATGCTCAATTGAGACATTCACAAGAGGAAAAATGCGGTCGGTATGAAAAGGATGCTGGGCATATTTTGGATGAAATGAACCGTCAGGACGCTGGTGTTGGCGCTGATAATGTATGTTCTAGGTTTTTTGTGGTTTTGAACCTCTTTTGTGTACTATGTGGACTGCTCCTCATTTTTCATGTTTTTGTGATAGGCTGGAGTGGAATCTTCTGGTGTCCATGGAACTAGGGACGATGGAATTGGTCAGGTACAAGTACTTCTGCTATGTCTGTTCTGCTATGCGTCCCTCTTCTTAAACTTGCACTTGTTGCTTTCCATTTTTATTGTATTTTTTCTATACTTCGCGGTTGTGAAGTGTGTATTGCTTGTGCATATTTGATTTTTTTTTCTTTTTTGGTCGTTACCAACTTATATTTCGTTTTTGGTTTGTTCTATGCCTGTAGACTGGTGATGCTGCTTGTGATGTGGACAAAGAGACCTACGATAGCTCTGGGAAGGATGAGGTCTTGGCTGATGCATCGTCCCCTCCGGTTGTTGTAGCTGATAAGGTATAGTTGTTTTACTTGTTCTATTAGTGTGTTGTAATCTAATTTTTTGTTTGTTGTTGTTGTAAACTTTATGTATGCTGTTATGTTCACTCGCATGCATTTTCATTTACATATTTTTAGCTGCAATAATTTTACATGTGTGAGCTTCAGTGTTTGACTGAAGTGAACTGCATTCCTTTTTTTGCATCCGTGTCCATAATGTTTTACACAAGTGAGCTTCAGTATTTAACGTAACTGAACTGCGTCGTTTGACAAAGTGAACTGCAGTTATTTTTTACGTTTATGTGGGTTGAAGTTGTAGTTGTTTTGATACACGTGGTTTGCAGTTGTTGTTGTGTTAATTATCCCCACGCTCATTTTTGTGTTATTGTGTGTTTTTAATCTTTCCACGACATGGAGAAGAAAACGTGGAAGTTCACGCTGATCTGAATCAGGGAGGTTGTGCTGTTGATGGTGGTGGCAGTGTTGGTGCTTCTACATTGGTAGCTGTCGACTGTGCAAACGCTTTTGTAGCTCAAGAATACCATGATGCTCTTTCCCCCAGTCGGCATGAAGACTCTGATTTTGTCATTGAAAAGCCGCTGGAGAATGTCGTCCCTGCTGTTAGTGTTGTTGCTTCCCCTGTTTGTCTGGCGGCCAACGATGTTCCTGAAGTATCGATAATTGAGCGTCATGTAGCTGAAGTATCTAAGGACGTTGCGGTTGACCAGACTGTTGTAAATCCAGAGAATGTTGATGTTGCTGCAGAAGGGAAGTCCAGTGAGGTTGTGGTGGATTCGTCGCAATCTTTCAAAGAAAATCTTTTGCAGAGCTCTGAAGAACAACAACATGAAGACTCTAACACTGAAGGAAAGAGTTTTGTTTTCCAACAGTGCAGTTGAACTTTTTCTCATTTCATTTTTTTGTTTAATTACTATGGTATCTGTATTAGATGTTTAATGATAAGTGAAACTTGATCTTTTTTTTATGATCTTCAAAATAGCTAGCAGAATTTCCTTATCTTAATATTTGAACTTCATTATGTTGGATAAGTGAACTTCATCTTTTTTATTATAGATGACGAACTTCCTGTTGTGACACCGTCGAGCATTGATCTAGCTCTTCTGAAAAGATACAATGAGTTGTACGCTACTGTTACGAGGGTTCGGAAGGACAAGAAGAAGAAGTATGGTTTTTTAGAAATTGTTTTGTTCATATGTATTTTCTAAATTTGGTTTTTAGCCCTTTTTCTTTTTTGTTATTTTTTTAGTATCTTATGTTTTCAGTTTTTCATGAAAAATTCAGGGACATGATTGCTTTTAAAACTAAGTTGGGTGATATTACCATTGGCGAAGTTGGTCAATCCTTTTGGGATAAAGGGATGCTCACTACAAGACTTGTAGATCTTGGGGTTTCTTTGCCGGTAGATAAGTTTAAGGGTTCTCCGACAATGGTTGTCCCGTACCATATTTGTGTAAGAATGCAGAATTTTTTGATTTTTTTATTTTGTTTTCTAATTTTGTGCGACGGACATTTTTCCTTGAGCACTATTTGATTTTGGGTTTTGTATTGGCAGACAAATATTTGGAATGGTGGTACTGTAGGTAGAAGTGTTAAAATGGTGTTCTCTTCAAAAGCCGAGGAGCGTGTTGATAAAAAGGATATGGTGAGTAACGTTTTTGTGTGTTTGTTATTACAGTCTTCTGTTTCTTCTTCTTATTATAATTTTATTTATTTATTCGTGCTTTGAACAGGTCCTTTTTGCAACTTTTGATCCACCAAATACAAGGGATGGCGTTGGTCATTATTGCGTAGTTGCGTTAAATGTGAAAGAAAGGCGGTTTGAATTTCTTGACTCGCTCAATAAACCTGGCAGCCCTGGTGCGATTAGGATTTTTAGGAGGATGGTTAAAAATATCAAGCATGCATGGAAAGAAGGAAACTCAAGTTCTGATGAGCCGCTAAACCCTCCTACACTTGATGGATTTGTGTTGAAACATGTCATTGTCCCAATGCAGCCTAATGGGTGTGTTCCATACAGCCCGTCTTCACCATACTGCTCAAGTTTTTTTAATTTTTCATTTTTTGTGAAACTGCTGTTTTTTATTCTTTTTATTGCAGGCATGATTGTGGATTCTATATGTTTCAATTCCTGCAGACTTAGGATGGTGTTCGAGTTACTTAGTTTGGGGTGGAGCACATTGGCTACATCAGAAAGGCCATGCTCTATAGTTGGCTCACATTGAGAAAGTGCTCCCTTGATTTAACATCACTTTTAATTTTTGCAGATAAAGGTTGTTTTAGTGAACTTCTTTATCCTTCCTTTATTTATTTTTTGCGTACTGCTTGCTTCCGGTTCTTACGGGCTTTTTTAATAATTTGTTTAGTTACGTTCATGATTTAGATTGTATGTGTATTTTTATTTGTTGTGTTAGTGAGTTGCATTTTTTATTTTTTGGGCAAGTGAGCTGCATTGTTCTTTACAAGTGGGTTGCATTGTTGTATATATTTTTTTAGTTTTGCATTGCTGCTGACAAGTGGACTGCATTGCTGTAGACAATTGTGCTGCATTCTATTCTTAAGTGAACTGCATTATTTTATTTTAATGAGTTTTTTTAATTTTTTTATGCTGAGTGTTTCCATGTTTTTTCTTTCACGGTTTTAGGTTTTGATGGGGGGCTTCATGAAGGTTGTACGTCACTGTTTGAATCCCAGGGTTCTAATGTGGTTATGGAGGATTGCGCCATTGAAATATCTCCAGATAATTCTGGTTCTTTGGTTGGAGATGGTTTGAACACAGCTGTGGCGTCTGGACCTGATGGTGGAAGTGTTTCTCGCCCTAGCTCCCCACATGATGTGTTTGATGTTGATGATGATGATTTTGTTACGCCGTGTCCTCGTGCCACGAGGAGTCGGACTGCAGCAATTAATCGTCCTCCTGTGGATGATGTTGAAGTTTTTTTGAACAAGAGGGCAGGTGAGAGGGCTTTTAAGTTGAGATGCTCTATAGAGAAATTGAAGCCTCCGAGGTTCAAATATATTGATGAGGCGAGGAAAATAAAGGATCTTGTTCTCAGCAAAGAATTTGTAACCAAATACCACGAGTAAGTTTTTATGTGTGTGCCCTTGATTATTTTTGTGTGTTTTGTTTTTAATTTTAATTTCAATGATCCCATTTTCTGTATGTTTACTGCAGGAATGCATTCTTTATGGTGAACAGTCCTTTTGGTGATCTTGATACTTACAATGTTGACTATATCTATAATACATTTGGCAAAGGACCTTTAATGGATTCGTATCTCATGGATTTTGTCATCAAGTACTAGAAGCAAGACGCTGAAATGGGTTTAGTTTATCATTCTGGTGAACATGTGCTACTTTCACCCTTATTTATCACGGTAAACGTGTGCTGTCATTTTTTTCTATTTTGTACTGGTTTTGTTTTTATTTCCATGCCTGCATGCACTGTTTATTCTTTTTTCATGTCATTTCTTTGTTCTTTTTTCTTTGCAGTATGTTCTTCAGATGGAAACATTTGTGAAGAGAGATGAGGAAGGAAACCCTGTGTTGCCAGTTTCGCATAGCACGTTTGTTTTAGAAGATGCAGTTAACCAGTTCAAGGTTTTTGTGAGTGACGACATAAACTTGTTGGATGCAAAACTGGTAAGTTCATTGTTTCCCGTCATTTATTTTTCTGGTTTGCTGTATTTCTTTTTATAGTTAATTTTTTGGAGCAGTGGTTCTAGTGCTACGTGTCGAAATAAGTTTTCATTTTTTGTTTTTTTATGTGAACAGATTATGATGTCGCGCTCCAAGGATGGTCATTATTCCTTATACACGATGAACCAGCATCGCCAGACGTTTGATATCCATGACACCAGGAAGTACACTGGCCATCCTGATGTCACGACAAAGTGGCGAAGGAGTGATTACCATTCAGATTGCACTTAAGTGGTATGTCATTTTTTCTTGCCAAGTGCAAAGCGTTTTTGTGTTTCTCCTACTGCATTTTTTGGATAAACTGCACATGTAATGTTAGCACACATAGTACCACACTTGTTTATGTAGTGCACTGCAACATACGCGTGATAGAACTACATTTTTCTCAGACCCCCCGTAATCCATGTAAAAAAGGAGATAAAAGGAAATGAACTCATGTGCATTTAAAAGAGGGACTGTCTAGACGTCGAAAACAACTTTCGTATCTGAATCGTAATTTGATCTATGGTGTGTGTTATTTTTACATTGTGCTTCATTTTTTTGCCAGATGAGGAGGATGACTCAGTTGCTGAAGGCGATTTATGGTGAAAAAATGTGTAAATCTAAGAACCACCCTGACTGGGTTAAATTGGCAGAGAAGCCCTCTTACCCGGTCGTGCCAGCGCAGGGAGCAAATGAGTGCGGAATCTATGTTCTGAGGGTGACGCAGTTGTATGACGGCCAACGTTTAGTTGAGAAAATTATCAAAACCGACGTAAAACCTTCTCTATTTTTCTTCATTTTCTTGTTACTATTTTTATTATTTTTACCTTTTTACTTTTTGTTCTTTATGACAATCTTTTTATTTAATCACTCTCTGCATTTTTTTAATTTTCTTTTTTAGCCTGCTGTTGAAGATTGGAAGGCGGAGTACATGTTCTAGCTGCTGTTCAATCCCTCGAACATGTTGTGTTACGAAGACATGCCGCTTGAGCTACGAGAACTGATTTCGGACCTCGGGCTTACTTCCCTATCGCAGTCGAAGACGCAGTAACAATCTACATTTGTATAAACCCTGTGTATGGACAAGAACTAGGGGTTCATGTTGTGTGTTGTGTGGTGTCTAAGGTATATAATGTATGAAAAGACATTTGTTTTACTGTTTGTTGTGATTCTCGTCTGCTCTTTTTGCAGCAGTGTTTTATGGATGAATTTGTATCTGTATGTGTATTTTATATAAATAATTCATACAGTATATATATGTGTATATTTTTATTTTTTTTGTTTGACTTACACGTTCTGTGTGAATTTGGCATTTTACGCACTTATATGTATCTTATGTGTCCCATTTTTCAACCGCATTGCATGTGATACCAAACTTCTTCGTCCAAGAGAAAGCACTGCATGTTTGTCTACAAGTTTGTGCTGCAATCTTGTTTTCCCTGCACTTTCTTACCGCAGACCCTGCATTCATGTGTGTATCCTGGAACTTCGTTGCTTTATGATACTGCACTGCTTTGCCTAGCCAGGTGAAGTGCGTCGCTTTATGATACTGCACTGCTTTTTTTCCTGCCTAAACTAAGTGCACTGCTTTTTTTTGCCTAACCTTCAGTTGTTATGTTTTTATTGTTTTTTGTTTTTGTAAGGTATGAGAGGGGGGTTGGGGGGCCCATTTTTTTGGTTGACTATATATTTTGTATTTTGCTATTTGTATTCCCTGTACTTAACGTACTGCGTGCGTTAGCGCGAGGCCGAGCAGGGGGGTGGGGAGGGGGGTCGTGACCCCCCTCCCCACCCCCCTACGAGGCCGAGCCTGGAACAAGCCGGAGCAGGCGGCGACACAGCGTGCCGCAGCGCTGCATGCACAGGAGAGTCCGTCACACCCGTGCACCTCCCTGTCTATCTTAGGGGTGTGGCTCTAGGGTTGCGTGCGTCCTATTACTGGAAAAATAGAATGTACGCACTACGCCTGACAACCAAGTGCACTGCGTGTGTTAGCGCGAGGCCGAGCAGGGGGTGGGGAGGGGGGTCCCTGCGAGGCCGAGCCTGGAATGAGCCGGAGCAGGCGACGACACGGCGTGCCGCGGTGCCGCATGCGCAGGCGAGTCCGTCACACCCGTGCGCCTCCCTGTCTATCTTAGGGGTGTGGCTCTGGGGTTGCGTGTGTCCTATTGTTGGAAGAACAGAATGTCCGCACTACGCCTGTCATGCAAGCACACTGCGTGTGTTAGCGCGAGGCCGAGCTTGGAACGGGCCGGAGCAGGCGGCGACGCGGCGTGTCGCGGCGCCGCATGCGCAGGCGAGTCCGTCACACCCGTGCGTGTCCCTGTCTATCTTAGGGGTGTTGCTCTGGGGTTGTGTGTCTACTATTGTTGGAAAAACAGAATGTCCGCACTGCGCCTGTCAGCCAAGCGCACTGCGTGCGTTAGCGCGAGGCTGAGCAGGGGGTGGGGAGGGGGGGTCGTGACCCCCCTCCCCACCCCCCTACGAGGCCGAGCCTGGAACGAGCCGGAGCAGGCGGCGATGCGGCGTGCCGCGGCGCCGCATGCGCAGGCGAGTCCATCACACCCGTGTGCACTCATACACTAGTTAGGAAGAAAACTTTGTACTGCATTTGTCAAGGATCTGTACTACTTAGCAAGAAAACTTTGTACTGCATTTGTTAAGGATCTGTACTGCTTAGCAAGATAACTTTGTACTGCATTTTTCAAGGTTCTGTACGGGTGTGCACTGCTTTGTTTCCTGTATGTGCACTACATTCATCATAGTCTTGTGCTGGTTATGGGACTTTAGCATGTACCGCACTTCATGCACACATATAGTGAACTTCCTTGGAAGACTTTGGAGAAGTTCACACATTTTGTAGAGACCTATTATGGGACTGGCTGGGGCCTAGTTGTAACTAGGTTGTCAATTTTTTTCCTTATCTGAAGCATTTTTTTCTTTTGGAGTATATATTTTTCGTGGTAGTACAAATGATGTCATTTGTACTACTTGCACCAACGTTGAGTACTGCACTGTGCGTACCAAGTTTGTATTTTGTGCACTGAGCTAAAGTTGCTGCAGCCCCTTCGTTCTGCATTTGTGCACGTACTGCACTTCATATTTACAGTCCGTGAACTGCCTTATATTTGTTATTTGAACTGTATTTATGTTTCTGTTATAAATATTAATATTATTGTTCTTTTTGTATAATTACTTTTGTGGATACTTTGTTCAGTGAAAGCAATTGATCAGAAACAAGCTGTGATACATAAGCAAACAACAAAAATAAAATTTAATGACAATTCTAAAATGACATTGATTTTGGAAAAGAAATGTTGGATGTGAAGCAATGGACATAATGAAAAGCTTGCATACATGAAACAAAGAACAACACAACGACTAATGTAAAGTGAAACTAAAACATAGCCCTGAATTATTTCTAGTTGCTGCATGTTTTGTGCATGATTGTATTTCTTGAACTGGATTTCATACATGTTTTGTATAGTAATGTTGCAGTTTTCTATTGTTCAGTCAAATATTTTGTATTTGGTAAAACAAAATAAAACTGCGTGTATTGCTAGATCATATAATTCAAGAATCGAGCACATGAGTGACATACATGGAGCCAGATGAAAACTGTCAAGGAATTCAGATGCCATGGTTTTCAAAAATGAAAACCAAAGTTTAAATAGTGGTGATTGCAGTGAAGAAATTTTAAAATCAATATTGACAATCAATAGTACAGATTGATAGTTATATTCTGACCTGTCTTTAGCTGCAGAGATGTGGTAGACAAGGCATTCTTTTTCTACACATAGCTGGAGCACTGCTGCCCGCTGTGGCTTCACGTAGTGCGTGTACTCGACATCAACGCCGACTAGTTTGACGGGCATTCCGCCGAGCTTCCTCCTGAGCATGGATAGCATCTTGTCCACGTCTTCACCCTTGCTTGTGCAAACACGTGGAGCTTGTGGTTGCCGTGGAGATCGACGTCGTGGAGCTCCCTAGTGTACCTGCGGCGCTGCTTGTAAAGAGGTGGATCCGCCATGACTATCCTCTGCTCTCTCGTGTTTGTTCTGGAGAGAAGAGGTTGGTGAAAGGAATTGTGGAGAAGAAGATGCAATGGGTTTTTTTGGGGTACGAAGCAGTTGTGTTTTCTCCTGTGCTCTCCTCTGCTCTCCTTGATAGGACGTGGGAGAGGTGGAGCGGGGTGGTAGCGTGGTGGGGCTCTGTTTAAGTTACGTGGCAACTACAGAGAGGTCCTGCTATGAGGATGCTTTGTTAGTGCGTTGGAAATCCGAAACGTCGTGTCCTCTTTTTTTGTGACTTGTTTAGGTATGCACGCAACTGTCAGAAAATGTGATGATTGTGTTTTTGGTGAATTTTCCTATTAAGTGCACTTCCTTTTATATCAGAACATAACTATGTACGTCCACATAGTGTACTACATGGAAATGAAATTTATTCTTTGTGCGCTGAATTATGTCGGATTAGGATTGATACAGATGTACGCACATTTTTTGATGGAGTTCTTTCATGTAGTTCTTTATTTTATAATGCACTGCTTTGCTTAACAACAGAGCTGCATTTTTCATTTAAGCCACACTGCAATGCAGTAGAAGGAGAACTGTATGTCAAAAAAAATACTTAGTGGAGAACTGCAATGTTTGTCGTGGCGGACTGCATTTTGTACCTTTACTACTGGCTTTCTGCGTTCTATTTTATTAATAACGAACTGTAGTTTCTGGCTGTGCGCATGCACAGTTTTCTTTTGTTGTTGTTATTCATTTAAAAAATGTTTTCTAATTTGCTTTGATGTTTTATTTTTTGAAGTTATTGTTTTTTCTTAGTGGGCCTTGTTGGCCTGTGTTCGTGGGGTGAAACACATTGGGTCCAAGATGGTCTGTGAGCACGGCTGGTTTCCGGTGCGCTGTGTGCAGCCTAATGTTTAGTCCCACCTCGCCCGCGAAAGGCGCGCCCGGCCTGTTTATAAGCGCTGACGAGGCCGATGTATCGAACTCCTCTGGTTACTTATTTGAGCGCTTATACACGGCGCTCGCTGCTCTATGCTCTCTGACCTGTGGGCCCATGTGCGCCCGGCCCTACGCATCGTGGCTCAGAATGACTCGCCTTCTATTGGCGCAGACCTACTACGAGACTGGCTGGGGCCGGCTGCACCTGGGTGGTCAAATTTTTTTTCTATTTTTTTCAATGTGAGGGCGCGCACTGCTTAGGAAACCGTCCTTGCACTACATTGATCAGTGTTCTGTACTGCATGTGCAAGCATTCCTTACTATATGTACATTTTCTCATTTTTTGTTTTCTTGTTTTTGTTCTTTTGTTATCTTTTTTTTTCCAGTGTAGGGGAGTGCACTGCTTAGTAAACATACCTGTACTTCATTTGATTATGTTCCTGTACTGCACGTTCGTATATTTTCGCACTACATTTTTTTCAATGTAGAGGCGTGCACTGCTTTGTAAACCATTTTTGCACTGCACTGATCAACGTTCTGTACTGCATGTGCACTCAGTCAGTATTACATGCATAGTTCTCATTTTTTGTTTTCGTGTTTTTGCTCTTACGTTATTTTTTTCCAATGTGGGGGGAGTGCACTGCTTAGTAAATCATTCTTGTACTGCATTGATTTCGTTCGTGTGCTGCACGTTCATATTTTTCGGCACTACATATGCAGATTGCATTTTTCTTTTTTGTGTTTTTTCTCTTATCTATTTGTTTTTCCAAATTTTAGGGGCGTGCACTGTTTTGTTGGGTATGTGTAAACTTCATTTTGACAAAGTCTGTACCGCATTGGTACACAACTTACACTGCTTGTGTCCTATTTGCACACTGCTCGAATCTAATGATACATGAGCAAACAACAGAAAACAAATTGTCACAGGCATTCTATACGATAAGTTCATCATTAGAGAACTAATTTCAACAGAAAGCAATCTAACATAATCAAATTTCACATCATTACAAGCGATTCTGCATGGGAAGTAAACTAAGTTCAGCAAAAGCAAATGATCACAAGCAAACTGACGATACATAAGCAAACAACATAAAAATTTGATGATAATTCTAAAACGGCGATGGCCTTGGTGGATCTTTGGCCGACACCATCTTCTTCTTCACCAGTCAGCGTCTCCCCATCCCCAGCTGGTCCTGGCGCAATTCTTGGTTGGCTCCTCCTTCTCCAGCTTTGCATGGCGAAGCCCGTCCTGGGTGAGGGTGATGCGGTTCCATATCTCGTATGCTGCGTAGGCGTCCTTTGTAGCGTACTCGATGTGCCTCCTGGATAGAGGCAGGGTGGCCCAGCGCTTGTGCTCGTCGTCGGTGATCTTCTTCTTCATGTTGTTGTAGTAGTCGTCGATGAGCATGCCGGAGACGTCTCCAAGGGTGTACAACTCCTTGGTTGCCTCGGGCACCCTCCACTCCTTCTGGATGTCGACGAAGTTGGCGACCTCCAGATTGACGCGATCCAGCCTTTTTTTGTCGCCGTCGATGGAGAAGCCTGCAAAGGTGTACCTAGGGTCGGCGAGGAAGTTGTCAAAGACGGTGCACCTTTCAGCGGCGCTCAATTGGAAGAGCAGCACTAGGTGTTTCTTACCAATGGAGAGTTGGCAGAGGGCGGGTTTCTGCGTCACTTCAGGCTCGTTGTTGTACTTGACATCAATGCCGACATTCTTGTGGCGCCGGAGACTGAGGTGGCGCTCGTACTACGCCAGGGTGATCGCCACCTGCTTCTTGTCGTTGGTGTGGATGACGTGCAACTTGGTGTTGTCGTGTGCCTCCACAGCCTCCATGTCCTTGTACTCGTCGGCGAACGCCATCGCCGATAGTGGGGCTTGGTGTTTTTGAGTGGAAATGGATGTGACGAAGCGATTTGGTGGCAGCGCGATCGGGTACTTGTGTTGTTTGTGGATGAGATGGCCTATGGCAGGAGTCTGAATTTAAGAGGAGGCGCGGTGTGGGATGGCCGCAAGGGATGAACTGCATGATCTCGGCGACGATGCGGTTTGTGCAGATCGTGGGTTGGTGTTGCGTCTGTGATCGTGGGCTTGTGACGATGGAACCGCTCTGATTGGGCGGTTGTATGCGAACGTGGTTTTTTTTATCAGTAGATTTTTTTAACCACCACTTTTCTGTGCGAACAGGCTTTTTTGTGATGTTTATATGTATCCTGCGTGACAACAAAACTGCATTTGTTGTAGTACCGCACTGCATCATGTGCAACGGAGAACTGCATGGTGTCTACAGGTGCGTACTTCACAGTATTTTTTGCGTGTCCTTGCTGGAGCCCCTGCATAAAGTATAATGTATTCCGCATTTTTACAAATTTTTCACTGTGTTCTATATCGTGTTTTCATTCATGTAGGTAATCCGCAACTGGATTTTCTAAACCGTACTGCTTCGTGTAACTAAAAGGACTGCATCCTTGTAGTGCTGCGTACTGCATCAATTTTTTGCCTGTACTTACTGTAGTCCCTGTACGGGAGGGGTAAGGGGGGGGGGTTGGGCCCCCCCCACACACATGTTTTTTGAAGTTATTGTTTTTTCTTAATGGGCCTTATTGGGCTGTGTTCGGGAAGTGAAGACGCATTTGGGCCCAAGTCAAGTCGGCCTGGTAGCACGGCCGTTTCCCTGTGCGCTGTGTGCGGCATAATGTTTAGTCCCACCTCATCCGCGGAAGGCGCGCCCGGCCTATTTATAAGCGCTGACGCGGCAGCTGTATCGAACTCCTTTGGTTACTTATTTGAGTGCTTATACACGGTGTTATATGCTATATGCTCTATGACCTATGGGCCCAAGTGCGCCTGGCCCCACGCAACGTGGCTCAGAACGACTCGCCTGCTGTGGGCACAGACCTACTACGAGACTGGCTAGGACCGGTTCATTTCGGTGGTCAATGTTTTTCTAATTTTGTTTTTTTTTCGATGTAAGGGTGCGCACTGCTTAGCAAATCATGCGTGCACTACATTGATCAGTGTTCTTGACTGCATGTGTACGCATTCCGTATTGCATATGTTTTTGCGCTACATTTTTTGTGCACTGTATTGGTAAGGGTGTGCATTTCTTTGTTTCCTCTATGCACTGCTTTCTTCATGGTCTTGTGCTTGAGGTGTACACATTTTTTCACTGCGTGCATGCTTCTTTTGTGCTGAAGTTGTGACTCGTTTTGCCAACACTGCGGACTTCACTGCTTACAGATAAGGACTGCATCGGGTGCACTAATTCTGCTTTTGTGCACTGCGCGAAAGTGCTTTTCTTTTGTGCTTCATTTTGAGCATGTACTGCGCTTCAGGCACACATATAGTGAACTTCCTGTAAGACTTTGAAGAACTCCACACATAAAATGGTCTGTGGATTATAATTTTTCAAAGAATTATTATTTAACGATCTGCGGTTAGTTTGTGGGAATTTGTGCAGTCAAAGTCTTTGTAGAACTTCCTGGTAAGACTTTTTTGTTTTGGTAACATAAACCTTTATTGATTGTCCTTCATTCTTGGTAACGTAATTTTTAGTAACTCCTCTTTAATTTTTAGTTTTGACCTTTTTGCATTCCTCTCCTATAAATGTAGGCCAACTTCCACCGTTCCTTTGCAGTTCATTTCTCCTCTAGCCGCAACTTCTCTCCTTTCTCTAGCCTCTCTTTATTTTTTACCTTGTATAGGTTTTTGTTGCGATGGCTCCAGGCCCCTGCGCGAATCTCTCGTGCTGTGGGCATGGTTGTGGTCTGCCGAGGCACTGCGATTGCTCAGCTTGCTCGCAGGCGCGTCGTGCTCGTCGTGGGGGGAAGGTATTGTGTCGAGCTGAGCAGCTTGCATATGGCACAATATTCACAGAAGGATTGGATATGG
The DNA here is from genome assembly GCF_056163025.1 of Triticum urartu. NCBI lineage: Eukaryota > Viridiplantae > Streptophyta > Magnoliopsida > Poales > Poaceae > Triticum > Triticum urartu. The sequence continues at coordinate 167,795,010 of NC_141876.1, read as the reverse complement.
GCCACATCAACGTTTCTGCGTTCCATTTCGCCCTGCTTCATCATGGTCTGGCCTCACAAGTCCTTTTGTCCATCAGCTTACGCCAACAGATGTTGAGACTCACTACAAGATGGTAATTTTCGCTTTGATCTAATTTTTTCTTTGTGTTTTCTTTTTTTTTGTATTATTCGATACTAGTCTGATCTTCTAGTTTTTTAGGAATGTACTTTTTTTGTTTTATTGAAGTGTACTACTTAGATACTAGATGAAAAGTAATAGTTTCCACAATTTTCCCCGCTAGTATGTTTTGTACTACATGCAGGTAGTCTCAAGATCTTCATAATAGTTGTAACCGTACTTCTTGGTTGCAAGTTCCGCACTGCACATTAGATTGCATTTAATCTGTACTGTTTTATGCAGAAAATTCTGCAACGAGCTGTTAGGTATCTCCGGCTCAAGAAGAAGGGAATTCTCCAAGTTGTTCTTGGTAATGGACACCTTCAACCAGCTGTGTCTGCAGAAAGGGTGGAAGGAATTTGTGATTGATAGTGGCCTGAAGTCTGAGCAAGTTGTTGTCTTGAACTTCTTTGAACTCGAGGATCATACGGTTAGAATCACATTTGATGTGATTGGTTAAGGTTATGAGCTTGATTTGTAATAATTACTTTTGCGTGTCGAACGCTTCATCTTTTTTATGTGTTTTGTAATAAGCACTTTTGTGATCCGAACTGCTTCAATTATCATTTCTGAACTTCATGCTTCCAGTGAGCTAACTGCATTCTTTACATTGTTTTTGGATTAATATGTGTCAAAGTTTTACTCTGTACTGCTATATATATGGTATACTCTATACACCATTTCTCTTTAAATGGTTTATTTGAATAACTCATAGTCAGTGCGAAATTTGTGTTTACACAAAATTTAAACTGATACATAAGTCATGTAGATAAGCAAACTGCTATGCATATGATTAATTTATTGAAGTTCATCTATTTGGTCGTTAACCTACTGCTTCTCCGCGGTGACTGGAGTGTGTCTAATGTTGCACTTTCTTTTGTTTTCTATGGCGGTGTTGCTGGTTCTTGTCTCTGCACCGCTGTATTTGTAGTCCCTCGCGTGCTTGTTGATGGCTGCTTTCATTTTCCGATGATGTGGACTGCATCCTTCCTTGCTCCCCGTGTGCTGGTTGATGGCTGCTTTCCTTTTCCGATGATGTGAACTGCATCCTTCCTTGCTCCCCGTGTGCTGGTTGATGGCTGCTTTCCTTTTCCGGTGATGTGAACTGCATCCTTCCTTGCTCCCCGTGTGCTGGTTGATGGCTGCTTTCCTTTTTCGGTGATGTCAACTGCATCCTTCCTTGCTCCCCGTGTGCTGGTTGATGGCTGCTTTCCTTTTCCGGTGATGTGAACTGCATCCTTTAGTGCTCCTACCTTATTTTTTGAAAGTGATGTCATTCTCAGTTGTTTCTGTACAGCAGCATTCCCTTGTGGTGGTCTTGTTTGCATTGTTTCTTCATGTTCTTCGTCCTCTTCAGTCTCTTCTTCCTCCTCTTCTTGCTCTTCCTCATCTTCATCATCTGTTTCTTCATAAGCCACTGCTTCTTCAGTTTCTTCATGTTCTTCGTCCTCTTCACTATCTTCTTCCTCCTCTTCTTCATCTGCTTCTTCATAAGCCATTTCTTCTTCATTGTTGTCACCATCTTCTTCTTTGATTTCTTCTTCATCGTCTTCCTCATTTTCTGATCTTGTTCTTTTGGGGCAGGTTCTTGAATTGTGTCTCTTCCTCTTTTTGTAGATGCTACAACGTCTCAGTTTCGTCCATTTCTTAGTGTTGTGAGTGGAATTTCTGTTTGGTTGTGCATCGCCGTGTCCTCTGTTTTCTTGTTCATGTCTTTTTGTACATGTCCTAGAATTGTGGCCGCTGATTTCATTACATGTCTTGCACCTGTTTATTCCCAGCGGGTGACCATCACTGTCCAGCTCAGGCCGAGGCTTACTTTTTTTGTCATCATTTTTCTCCTTGCATGCAACCTTTTTCTGGGTTGCGTCACCCCCTTTCTTCCTTCCTCTTGTGTTTGAAACAGGAGGTGGAAGAATTGTTTCTTTTTTGATAGCACCAGTTCCGCTGTGTTGTGTATTTTCTACTTGCTCGGCATTATTTTCATGCTGGGATTTCTCTGCTTGCTTTAGTTTTGCTGCTGCTTCTTCTTCTTCATTGAGCACATCAACTTCCTCGATCAGTGCCCTCATACCAGACAACTGTAACGCCCTCGATGCGGCTATATCTCCCACGTGTCGAAGCACGACTTAGAGGCATAACCGCATTGAAAGCAATGTCGCAAGTGAGGTAATCTTCACACAACCCATGTAATACATAAGGGAAAGATACATAGTTGGCTTACAATCGCCACTTCACACAATTACATGAATAAAGCATTACATCATCCAAATACACTCAAGGTCCGACTATGGAACCAAAATAAAAGAAGAACCCCAAATGCGACAAGGTCCCCGATCGACCCCAACTGGGCTCCACTACTGATCAACTAGAACGAAACAACACAAAGGACAAGATCTTCATCGAGCTCCTCCTTGAGCTTGGTTGCGTCAACTGCACGGTTCAACGGCACCTGCAAGCTGGTTTTGGAAGTATCTGTGAGTCACGGGGACTCAGCAATCTCACACCCTCGCGATCAAGACTATTTAAGCTTATAGGAAGGGTAAAAGGTATGAGGTGGAGCTGCAGCAAGCGACTAGCATATATGGTGGCTAACATACGCAAAAGAGAGCGAGAAGAGAAGGCAAAGCACGATCGAACAACTATGATCAAGAAGTGATCCTAGAACAACCTACGTCAAGCATAACTCCAACACCGTGTTCACTTCCCGGACTCCGCCGGAAAGAGACCATCACGGTTACACACGCGGTTGATGTATTTTAATTAAGGTCAACTTCAGGTTTTCTACAACCGGACATTAACAAATTCCCATCTGCCCATAACCGCGGGCACGGCTTTCGAAAGTTCAAATCCCTGCAGGGGTGTCCCAACTTAGCCCATGACAAGCTCCCACGGTCAACGAAGGAATAGACATTCTAGCGGGAAGACCCGATCAGACTCGGAATCCCGATTACAAGACATTTCGACAGGGTAAAACTAAACCAGCAACACCGCCCGAATGTGCCGACAAATCCCGATAGGAGCTGCACATATCTCTTTCTCAGGGCACACTCAGATTGTCTTAGGTACGATTAGGCCAGCCCAGAGTTACCCCTGGTGGCCACCGGCAGCTGACAGGTTGGACCAACACTCAGAGGAGCACTGGCCCGGGGGGTAAAATAATGATGACCCTCAGGAGCGCGACTCCCAAGGGAAAATAAAAGGCTAGGTGGCAAATGGTAAAACCAATGTTGGGCATTGCTGGAAGAGTTTTACTCAAGGCGAACTGTCAAGGGGTTCCCATTATTACCCAACCGCGTAAGGAACACAAAATCCGGGAACATAACACCGATATGACGGAAACTAGGGCGGCAAGAGTGGAACAAAACACCAGGCATAAGGCCGAGCCGTCCACCCTTTACCCAGTATATAGATGCATTAATTAATAAGATATATTGTGATATCCCAACAAGTAAACATGTTCCAACAAGGAACAACATCTCCATGTTCCAACAAGGAACAAACTTCAATCTTCATCTGCAACTAACAACGCTATAAGAGGGGCTGAGCAAAGCGGTAACATAGCCAAACAATGGTTTGCTAGGACAAGGTGGGTTAGAGGCTTGGTTCAACAATATGGGAGGCATGATAAGCAAGTGGTAGGCATCATAGCATAGGCATAGCGAAAGAGCGAGCATCTAGCAAGCAAAGATAGAAGTGATTTCGAGGGTATGATCGTCTTGCCTGAAATCCCGCAAGGAAGAAGAACGAGTCCATGAAGAAGAACAAACGGACGTAGACGAACAGATCCTCACAAACGCGATGTTATCAGAACCAACCCGAAGAAGCAACATCGGAAAAGAAGCATACAACATAGTAAACAACCACCACATGAACATGGCATGATGCACAATCAAGTATGATGCATGTCCGGTTTAATGAAGCATGGCATGGCAAAAATGCACAAACAATTCTACAAATTAAGTGGAGCACAATATGCAACGGAGTTGCATATTGAAGAAAACACCACATGACTTATTTAGTTCGATCTTATTTATGTACCCAACAATATTAAATGTTGTTAGCATGGCAAGAGGTGAAGCACAACAAAACTACCTAACTAGGCAAGTTTAAATGAGGTCGGAACAACAAAACAACAAGTCCGGAAACTCCTCATATGCATATATTAGGTTTGGTACTGTTCTGCCCTAAACATAATTTTAGAGTTATTAAACATGCAAAGTAAAGCCACCATGTTAAACTAGACATTTTTCTACCCCATTTACATATAAAGATTATTAAAATCCGAGTTACGGTTATTTAGTTATGAAATAAATCATTTTAGCATGGCATAGGGGCAAATTTAAACAAACATCATTTTAAACATTTTAAACATGGGTGAAAATGACATATTATGAAACTATATGAAATTCTAAGCATTTTACATATATAAAGTTTTTTACATGTGATGCATAGTTTGTGAGATACTAAATGTATGAACATGAGGGTCTTTTCTGTAAAACTGCCAAACTCCTGGATATTAGACAAATTCGCATAACTGGAAAAAAACATCTACGGGCCGAAACTGAACGGCCCAACAGTGTACAAGAGAGGGCACTGGATCTGGTGCTCACCAGGCCTCATGGGCTGGCTCGGTGGGGAGGCTGGACGCGGGTTGCATCTGGCAGCGGCTGGGCTTCGACCCGAGAGGCAGGGCGCGGTCAGCGCACAGCGTCGTGCGAGCAGGGGAGGCGAGGGGCGATGCAGACAGCGGTCAATGGCTGCAGCGTGACGCGGCATGAGCTCCGGCGAGGCGGCCTCGGCGGGGACCGGTCGGAACGGACTGGGACGACAGACGTAGGCGAGATGGTGGGGTCGGCAGGGCCCGGATCTGGCCGAAGGACGAGCTTGAGGCGGCTACGGCTGCCTGAAAACTCCATGGACACCAAGTCGGGCTCCCTGCACGAGCATACAGAGAGAGAGATGAGAAGGAGCAGAAGGGAGAGGAAGGAAGGGAAGGTAGGGCGGCGCGGTGGTGCTTGAGCACCAGGCGAGGTAGGGAGGAGGCCGGCGGCATGACCTGCTGCTGCTGTTCTCGCCGGCGACGTGGACGTGCGAGGCAGCGACAGTGGACTTGGCGAAGCAGGGACAACTGAATCCAAGGCGGGGAGGCACGGCGGGAAAACAGGGGTGGCTGGATCCGGGGCGAGGAAGCTTCGGAGATGGCCAGATCAGGCCAGTTCGTGTCGAGGAGGTGAGGTAGCAGGCCGGCATGGAGGAACTCCGGCGGCCATGGCGTCCGGACTTGGCGGGGCGACGAAGAGGAGGAGCAGTAGACAGGCACGGCTCCTGCAGAGGGACTTGGCGCGGCGATGGAGCATGCTTGGGGAGGAGCAGGGGCACGCGAGGAGCTGCTATAGTTCGCGTGCTCCGGCACGGGTGGAGCCATCAGCGAGGAGAAGAGAGGTGAGGTGCGCTCGGGAGCTGCGCTGTTGCTGCGGCCTCGAGAAGAAAACAGAGGAGGAGCTCCTCTCTTGTGGGCTGGGTCGAGGCAAGGAGGAGTTGGTGGCGAGCGATGGTTGGTGGGGAATGGATCCCGAAGGGGATTTGGTTGGCGACGGGACAAGCTCCCGAGGAACATGGGTGGCGGCAGCAGAAGGATTAGATGGATCGATGGGACAGGACTAGGGTTCCATCTATTTATATAGCAACGAGAATTTTTGGTTAGGGGTATTTGGTTCCTCCGATTTTAATCGGACGGTCGAGAAATAAAAGATAGGAAGACCAAATAAGGAAAAGGAGATGTTTTGTAGATGTTTGGGGATGATCCGGACACAACGGTGACGACTGTCCGGGTCGGGTCCGGGACAGATTTCGGACGCGTGCGGGAGGAGGTCCGCGGGCTGACGAGAGAGGTTAGGTAGGGCCTGGCGGTGAGAGGTAGTGCAGAAGGCAAAGGTCTGAGAAAAGAGAATAGGAGAGGCCCGACGACTGTTTCCGGAGACCGAAAACGTCCGACGTTAGACCGGCTATATTGCCGCTATAGTTATCCATTGGGGCGTCAAACGGACTCCGAACGCGATGAAACTTGGCAGGCGGTCTACTAACAACAAAACAACACCGCACGCCAACTTTCGTCCCATTCCGAGAACATTTTCCGGCCACTTATAAAATAATATTTCGGACATGCTGCGGGCGTGTGCGAGTGTGGTTGGGTTCAAAACGGACAACAGACAGAACTGGGGAAACCCGGACGGATGCAAGTTTTGAAAACATGATGATGCAATGCACATGATGACATGATAAGATGCAACACGCAAGCAAATGACATGGCAATGACGGCGAATAACTGGAGGACAACTGGCACATCAGTCTCGGGGCGTCACAACAACACTCTGTGGCACCCAGCGTCGGACATTGTCGCTCTGTTTGCAAGGTCCATTGTTGTTTCTGTCAGCAATTTCCTACGGCAAAAAAGCGAGGTTCCATCTGGTGCTGTTTGTTCATAGTCTTGTCTGTCAAACGTTGCATCTGATCTTGCGTTACGGGTGTATCTTTTCATGATGTACACCTCAAGAATCTTGAGTGCTCTCAAATGAGAAAGCATGCATAACACATGGACGCAAAAGAGCCCTACAGACAACACACGATCACTTTGTTTTGTAAGTGAACTGCATGAAATTAATAAACACATATTTTTTTTCCTTATTTGTTCATTTTAAAGAAGTGAACTTCATTTGGTTTTGTGAATTAGTCATGCATGTAGATTTTTTTGTGTTAGGAGTGTCACCTGTGTGTGTCCAGAGTTTGCATTCACATTCGTAGACACCTTTCTGTTCATCGGCGACCACATGGAAATTATGCCTTGCCCAGTCAAATGCATCCGATCTGTTGTAGTGGTGTACGAGATACTTTGTCGGATTCTCAGGGCACCGTTCTGCTCTGAATGCAGTGCTACGGTAGAGTGTTTCTTTGAAATCTACAAACACTGCCCTTGTATACACTTTTGATAACTGAACTTTGAATCCAAATTGGGTTGATGTCTTTACCTCTGACTGCATGATCAGAAATGCACTGTTACGAACCAGATAAATGAAAAAATTGTTTGATTTTGTAGTTATATTTTTAGCAGTTTTTGAGTGACATTTGTTTTACCTCATTTGCTACTGTCTCTGCGTGCTCGACAGCCTTCCTGGTCTGAATGCACTTGTCCACCTGCTGAGCAAATAGATGGAGATCATGCTTCTCTTTGACAAAGTTTTTCTTCAGTATGCGGTTCATGCTCTCGCTTCTCTGTGTGGAAGTAATCCGAGCACAAAAAATTTCCTTGTAGTAAGCCGAGATCCACTCGTGCCTGTCTTCCCACAGAGAATTCATCACTTCATCGTCTTACAAGTTGTATCTTTGAATGAGGTCCTTCTATGCTCGTTCAAATTCTGACGCATTAGTGGGTGGTTCAGCACCGCATTGAGGTCATCCTTAAGTTTCTCGTCTGCCTTATATAGTAAGGCGAGGTGGTCTTTGTACTTCTTCATGATATGCCACCGACACAACTTATGGAGAGTATGTGGGAGGATAGTTTTTAATGCTGCCTTCATCGAAGAACACTAGTCTGAAAAGGCACAAATAGTGTTTTTTATTAAGTTGTTTGTGTGTGTGTAAGATAGATGGAAGAAATATAAACGCACCAAACAAATGTAAGTATGCAGGTGTTTGTTTATTTTTGTACCTGTGAGCATGCAGATGGGATGCTTGTTGTTCATACACCTCAGAAATGTTTTGAAAGCCCACTCGAACGACGGTATTGTTTCATCTCGCATGAGTGCAACAGCAAATATGGTGCTCTATAGATGATGGTTCACTCCCACGAAGACTCCCAGCGGCATGTGGAATTTGTTAGTTTTATATGTCGTGTCAAATGTAACGTAGTCTCCAAAATCTTCATACGATCCTTTGCAACTTGCGTTGGCCCAAAAGACGTTTCTTACACGGTTATCTGCATCAACGTCATAATCATAGAAAAACTCTGGGTTTATCTTCTGCATATTCTCGAAGAAATCCAGAAGTTTCTTGACGTCATCTTAGGACTCTTCTCTGGTAAACTTTTGTTTCTTGCATTTTCAAACGCAATGCAAACGCATCTCATCAAACATGAAATAATTACCGACAGGATGCTCAATGGATATGTTCTGTGACGTGCTTACTTGTTTACCCAGTCGCGGCTAGTACGTCCCATGTACTGCAGACCACCGGACATACGCTGCAGTGTTGACATCATCTGAGCATGGGTGTGGTTGTCTAGTTGCATGTCTTTCACTAACTGGTCTAACAAAGGATCGTCTTTTTTGTGCGATCGCTTGTGCAAAAGCATGCCGGGGCTTTCCAGCATCTTGTGATTGTGGTTGAGTTCAACCATTTCTATCACAAATTTGCCGTCCTTCCTCTTTTTGACTCTAATCTTTGCTTTGCAGTCAATCCTTTTTGATGTCTTCTGACGTTTCCTTTGATAATCTGACACGGTCTGCTTGTGCGTCCCTTCTCTTGAGAAGACAATGTAGGTATTTGTCTTGTGTTGTGCCCTCTGGCGTATGCCAAACCCTACACATCTTGCATAATTGTTGTAAGTCCCATGCCTTGTCGTATGTGGTGAACTTCATTCCAGCGGCATGTATGATGTTCAGCGGCATGTTTTTATCCTGCATTAAGCGCAATGCTCTATGAGATAATTTGTTATGTTCTGTTTTTTAAATACGAGGAGTGCATATGAGTTTAAAAAAGCATTTGCAGTGTTCCTAAGTTTTTAGAAGAATCCAATGTATTAGATGCTAGGTCAAACCTCACAATAAATATTAGTGTGCACTACAATGTTATCTGAATGGACTGCAACTATTATTATTATTATTATTTTCAGAACATAAACTTACATGTGTGTAGAGACGTTCACCTGATGGTGTTTGGAGCTCGCCGGGTCGTATTGGACATGGCAGGGTTATAGCAGATCTGTGTAGTTGAGGATCTCGCGGCGGCAACAGTGAGGAGGATTTGTACCTGCTGTTGACTTTTGACCATGGCACCGTTGGTGGTCGCTTTGTCGAAGTTGATGCAGCAGCTCTGCTTGGAGCTCTGTTTTTCGGTGCAGCAGGTGGACGCTGAGCTCTGTTTTGGGGTACAGCAGGTGGACGTGGTGGTAATCCAGTGTTGTGACGATGTCTGAGTGGATTGGTTTGAAAATTTTGGAGCAGTGGCACATCATCATGGTCATAATTATATTCATCATCTGCTGCAACATCGTGTTCAACTGCATCATCATTGTCTGTTCAGACATGCTGTCCAAACGTAGTGAACTCATGCTTATACTCTGGGTTGAGAACTGTTATTGGCTCATCTTCATCGTCGTCATCTTCATCCTCATGTCGGTGAGTGCCCTCCCAGATGAAGGTGACATCATCGTCATCCTCAACTACCTCTTCTCCCTGGAAAAAATCCTCTTCTGGAGAGTAGTGCACCCTGTTTGTTGTCGTGAAGAATCCTCGAGGAATCTCAGGGGTAACCCAGCCAGTATCTCTTTCAGAAGAAGCTTTACTCTTCTGAAAGTTGTTGTTCCCTGGGTTGTCAATTATGCGCGGCATTTTGTATCTGCTGAACCTCATTTCCTGCACACAAAATGACCGAGCTGCATTATCAGGCAAAATGAACTGAATCATGCGAACTGCAATGTGTTACAAATGTGAACTGAAGTAACCGCACTGCATCGTTGTCCGTAATGAACCTACACAAGCGTACTGCATAACCGAGCAAGTTCACTGCATTTTCCCCCAAAACGAACCGAAGCAACAACACTGCATCATTTTTGTAGGCGCACTGGACTGCGTGTACTGCTTTGTCTGGAATAACTAAACTGATATGGTTGAGGAAGTGTACTGCTTACCTCGTGTTGCAGTGATTTCTTGTGTTTGGAGGAAGAAGTTCTCTTCTCGTCCGTCTGCACAACTTTCTCGTTCGCCTGTGCAGTCCACTTGCCCTTCAGAAGTTCATGAGCGGTCTGGACGTTGCTCAAGGTGAACGGAGACGGAGGATTTGCTTCGAAGGTCGTTGCAGACTTAATCCAAGAAGCTGTCGTTGATGAAGGAACCTTGCGCAGAGTCCTCCTTGCTCGAATTGGTTTGATGTCGATGCAGCACCAATCCACATCTGATGAAGTACAGCTAATTGCAGGCCTGGAGGAGTTTGGGGGCGGCGCTACCGACGTGCTGCCGTGGAAGAAGGACGATATGCTGGTGGGGGAGGCGTTCCTCAGTTGCTGCCGCGGAAGAAGGCCGAGCGGCGATGGGCGGCGGCGCTGCTTGGCCGCTGCCGCGGAAGAAGCCCTGGAGGGGAGGGGCGGCGTCGCTGCCGGCCACTGCCGCGGAAGAAGTCTGGGAGGGGAGGGGCGGTGGCGCTCCCAGGCCGCCGCCGCGGGAGAAAGTGGGGAGGGGAGGGGCGGCATCGCTGCCAGGCCGCCACCACGGAAGAAGGCCGGGAGGGGAGGGCGACGGCACTTCCACGCCGCTGCCATGGAAGAAGGCCGGGAGGGGAGGGCGGCGGCGCTCCCAGGCCGCTGCCGCGGAAGAAGGCCGGGAGGGGAGGGCGTCAGCGCTCCCAGGCCGCTGCCGTGGTAGAAGGTCGGGAGGGGAGGGGCGGCGGCGATCTGGTGGGAGGTGTTATTAGAATAAGGTCTTAAGGGGTGTTATTAGAATAGACCCACCCTATATATATATATATATATGTTGTTGTTCTGTATGCAGTCCCATCGCACAACACACACGTCTTATTAACAGTAACCGTCTGTGTTATTATTGATATTCACACACATTTCTGATTACAGACCTGTTTGCCGCGTATCACACACATCTTGTTCATTTGAACCGTTTCTGTTCTCATATCTCAATGCAAACAGTTCATCCGAGTGAACCGCATGCCATATATCGCACACACCTTTGATCTGGCTGACTGTTTCCATTGTGTTGCCTAATCACAAACAGTTCATCCGAGTGAACCGTATGATGTACATCGCACACACCTTCATCCGGCTGCCCGTTTCTTTTGTTCCTCCTCATCGCAAACAGTTAATTGAGATGAACTGTATGCCCTGCATAGCACACACAACTAAAATCTGAACCGTGTTTGATGCATCCTTTATCGCAAACGTTTTGCACCTTTTTCTACGATTTTTACACCACCGTTTGCGATTATGGCATCGCACACAGTTTCATTGAAGGGTCTCTAATCGTAGTGTCGCGTTAGCAGCATCCTGCAGCAGTGTTGTGATATCTTCCCGTGAGTCCCTGATCTTGATCGTACACGATTGCGTGTATGATTAGTGTACGATTGAATCAGGGGTGTCACAAGTTGGTATCAGAGCCGACTGCCTATAGGAACCCCCTTCCACACTCCTTGGCCGAAGTCGAGTCTAGACATTGCAAACTTTTAGTAACATGGTTGTGTGCCTTACGGTCCCACATCGCCATTTGGGTGGTATTAGGATCTTTTACTCCTCGATCTATACACTGGGACTCTGATCTCTCTACTATTCGGGTTAAATGATGTTGCTAAAATCTAACTTTTGGATCTCGTGATCACATCCACCCGAAGAGCCCCTTATTACAGATGATCGTCGGCTGCACCAGAAGATTCCTAGATACTCTACGATGTTCTCTCGATACTTTGTGCCATCGCTTTTGCTATTCCCTTTCATCGATAAAACCCCTATGGCTAACCACGTACACTTGCCATTCATACAATCATTCCCGTTGATCTTTATTACAAGATACCCCGAAATTTTCTCTATGGTTCCAATAATACTTTGTGCTTACTGCTAGTTCGTTGCCACCTGAATACCCCTACGGATAATTTCTCGCACTTACCGAGTATCCACTCATCCCTAGTTGATTCAAGTATGTCACCAATCTTCGAAATACCATTCGATCTCCCGAAAATCCTTAGCATCCTATTGCTCTTGAAATTCTTGCTTTCTTACAATATAGTTAATCCCATAAGTCTAGTAATCTTACCGAGTATCCACTCATCCCCAGTTGATTCAATATGCTGCGGATGCTCGCAATCCTCAGGATTTATCCTTCCGTCTCAGATGTCATTTGGATATGAGATGGTTCTTGACCAATCAATGCCTTGATCGGTTGTGCTTCTAGGTCTATTGAACTTATTCATTTCTGATCAGAACGTTTGCTTTTGATACTCTGATTTTGAAATCATAAATTCCTTTGTAGTTTGGATTTGAATTAAACAGTTGTTCTATAGTCGGATCTCCTTGCATTCCTTCTTCCTCTGATTGTGTGCCGATGCTCACATCAGCTCCGTTATGGACCATCAAATCCTTTGTTGAATTATCATCCGACAGTGTCCTTCATATACAAAAACTCGAGGAGTTCTCTCCAGGATATATAATACCATTGATAAATCCTATTCTCTGACTTGGCCAACCATGCTCTGCTTTCGAGCTAGTGATATTTACTATTGAAGCTTGTGGTGTATGTTTCCATGATGCCCCGATGGGTTGAACCTATGCCTTCCTTAATATGTGTGAACTCAAAAGTTTTCACGAGTCATACTCTTCTGGTATTTTGCCAGATAAAATTTCAACACTACAACTTCATCGAACGTGAGAAGTGAATGAAAGGTATTATGCATTGGAGAAGTGGGGGTTGACCTTGAACTTTGTGTTCATGCCCACGGACACGATGTAGATCTTCTCATTGAAGCTTCTTTTAAAATTAATTATTCCCTTGGTATAAGTTCATATTATATCTGGGATCTGGCCTTTTGCAATCGTGGTTCCGACCATGTTCTCCTTTAAATACCATTTCCTATGCAGGTTTAAGCACTTGTCTTCTACAGAGCAATACCCCAGTCCAGCCTCTACTATGATCTGTCGTCGAGTATTACCCCCTGGTATCTCGAGATTATCATAGAACTGCATAACTTCTTATGAGCTCTTCATCAAGTACTACATTCTCATCGATTCCAATTTTCTTGGGTTCTGAGTGGTTAGTCACTCGAGTACACCGATAAATGAATCGTGTCTGTTCTATGATTCAAACATTCTTAGCAATCTTCTTTGCTTACGAGTTTGTACCCGATCACTTCATTCCTAGCCTGATTGACTATATCATTATTACGCTAAATTTTAACTGTGCTACCTGGTCCTTAATCCCGGAGCACAACTTCCGATGATGAGCTAAGCTTACGTCGATTTCCTCGTCTTATCGTTCCACCTGAAACAACAAGCTTGATCCCGAGTTGGTGTTGTATCCGTGGATCCAATAATCTTTCGCTGCAACAGCCCCTTTGCTTGATGCAGTCGTCGTTCGGTTGCTTCTTCGTGGAGCCTCTCGACAAAATTTGTTGAGATCATCATCAGCTTTTGGTTTATTCCATGATATCTATTGAATTATTGATGAGAAATACCATCCTTTCCCCTCTATGATTTATGTTATCATCGACATATTTATTACCCTTCCTCCAACACAAACTTGTTCATGTTTCGTGTAGTACCTTGAGTTCCTTGCTATCTAGCTTATGTTATGTTCTACCTTGGAGTATTACCATATTTTGCGTCAAGGATGTTGTGAGGATTGCTCCACCTCTTAAGAATTCTTGAAATAGTGATACTTCTCACCATCACCATTCTTTGTTAGTTCCCGTGTTGATTCTAACCGGGATACCAACAAGTGAACGGTGCTGTTTGGATTCTATACTACTAGCAACCCTATTGCTTTGAAGTTAATGGCCGACTGTTCATTCCTAGACTATTGGTTATTGAATCACCTTTCTAAAATTGATCATGCTACCTAAGACCATATTTCGGGCCCACTTTTCAACCAATGTTTAGTTGTGTATGTTTTCCTCGAGCATACATCATTATATCATTTGATCCAACAAATGTTATCTCCTTGTTCACATAACTATGGAAATCCACGTTTTTGGAAATTTCGAGGATTGTCGCTGACTCCATCAGCTACCCCCTCATTCTCTCCTTGGTTTAAATGACAAACTCTTGTGTCGAAACTCGCTCCCATAGTTCATTTCTCGAGAATCTTACATTGTCATCTCGTCAATTTGTGTTGCACCTTTTCTTCTCAGGTATCCTAAGTCTGAGGTATCCTGACACCAATCATATCTAAATCTCGGTCGGATATGATGGTTGGGACATTTTCCAAGAGTCATAGCATTGGTCTTTATATGACCCGGTAAGAAGATGTCATGCCTAGCACACCTGGCCGGAGGACCTATTGTTATAGTTTCCTTTTTAGCAAGGTTAGCGATTCTTCCATGAGGAAATCGTAAGACTTATTCTATAAGTTGTTCCTGATGGATCCTTTGTGTGTCAAAAATCCGACCCTTACTTGATGACCATGTCAATTCTATCTCAAAGCATGTTTGTGGTACTCCGGTCTTCCATAAGAACATTTGAAGCACAATGCTAAATTTTCTTTATCAATTATCCAACCACCGTTGTATGGGTAATGCCATGAAACTTCTCTCTCCTTTCCTAAAAAGTTTTTTCTACGTTATATCCTATCATGATATCATGCTCTGCTTATCCTTAGGAAGGAAATACCCCTGAAATATGTGTTTAAACACATTTTCCTTTCCATTGTTTTGTTTAACCTTTCTTGTAATCTGACTTAGCTAAGCAGTGATAATTCACTGCTTACGTAAGCACCTTGTTGTACCACTCTGTCAGTAAGACCCGGTTACTATTGTTAATGACATTACGGTAGCCACCGATGGATGAGAACTTTGCCTATTGGTCCGCCTCGTTCAACGAGCAGGAAAATGGTTCTCTTCGTCCCTCGCCCTTGGTACCGACATTGTTGCCGACATAACTAACAGGCTAACCTCTGACATGCCTTGCTATCATGGTCGTGCAAGATGTCACTGCTCCTTCTACTTTTAACCCACATGGTGAGTCTATAACCCACAGTTCCACAGGGTCGAAACCTGACTCTCATGTACACCCCTATTGCCAAAGTTATTCCTCGCACTTGATTTCGTATTTAATTAACGGGACACCTTCCTTGTGATCTATTCTGGTATCAAACACGATACTTATTCTCGTTGCTCTAGACCCCTTTCACACTTTGTTTCAGACGTCGAACAATTGCTTATCTGCCTGAAACTTCATATTGTACCTTCTTACTTTCCTCTCGAGGTGTTTTATTGGATCAACTCGAGAGATAATCATGTGCTCACTCATGGGATAAGCCCCCCCCCCCCAAGAAGATTAAACCTTATAGCATCCTACCGTTGTCAAGCTGCCCCTTAAGTATTTGTAAGTGCGATGAAGACCCCGAAGAAAGGATGACGACTTCATCATGATGACATGAACCAGAGAAATGAAGACATCAATGTAATGGATCGACCGCTTTGAAAAGAGCAACCAAGATCGAGGACACTCGTTAGAATTTCGTAACCAAATCTTCCCCCCTTACACTACCTCCTAAATCTCGGGTCGAGATTTCTTGTAGTGGAGGAGATTTGTAATACCCCGGTAGTTCATCTACAGTAATCACACACTAATGGTGCCATGTCATCACAATTAATTTGCGAAACCGCACTTCGGTCCAAATCAAGTTCAAATTCAAAATTTAAACTAAAGTCAAAATAAAATTTCTTCAAACTGCAAAACTAAAATGTTCCTTAGGTTGAAAATATTCATTGCATAATTGTCTTACATTAAACAAACATTTTGGAGATGTTTAGAATGCCACCGGAAATGACAACAACATACCGGCGGCCAATTGTTTGACCTTTTCAATTTCTAAAAATAGTTGAACTCTCCCAAATGCTTTGAAGCTTTTTGTGCCAGCCCATAATATTTCAAGTAATTGTGGGTCAAGTTTCACATTGAACAAAAGATCAAGTGTGGCCAAATATAAAAAAATGCAAACAACAGTGAAAAGGGAAAACAGTAAAGGAAATTAAAAGGTATAAGATAAGAGAGTACCCCGGGCTTTTGACCATCTGGCAACAGCATGGCCCAAGGCCCGCCTAAATCCCCCTTAACATAGCCGATCGTGAGCCCAGCCTCCCGATCGATCCCATCTCTCCCGATCCCCTCGCTCCTTGCCAATTTCCTCCTCGCGCCGCCACCCACAGAGGGAAGCGTTCACGCTCTCGCTTGACCAACTTTCATGCTCGCCTTGCCCCGCAGCTCCTCCCGCCGTCCTCCAACCGCCACCTGGATCTCCATGACCGGTCGTGGGCGGCGCTCACCAGCGCGCGTGTGCGCTTGCCTGAGCCGCTCGTCCACCGCTTCGTCGCCGGCAGCCCCCGCCTAGTCAGCCACCAAAGCAAGCCGGACAACACCACCGGCTCCTTCCGCGCGATGCCCGCACCCTCCTCCGCCGGCAGGCTCGCACCCATGTCGAGCAGGGGAGCTCGCGCCAGAGCCTTCCTCCCCAAGGCCATGGCATCCGCCGTGGATGCACCATCTCCGTCGCGCCCTCCTTCTACTCACCATCGCTGTGATCCCTCACGCCTTCCTCTCTCTCCCCTAGCTCAAATGCATGTCGTCTCGTGAAACCCCCGCGCTGTCATCCGCCATGGCCGGAGCACTGCATCCGCGCGCGCTCACCTGCTCCTGATCGCGGCCACACAAGCATGCCACGCCCCCTGCGCTTACATGCGGACCCGCATGCGTCTGCCCCGTGCTCTCGCGCCCACGGCCGCGCGCCCCACCGGCGCTGTCAGCGACCTCGCTCCCCTGTTGCCCGCTATTGCGTTGCTGCCGTTATTGCTTCTGCTGCCGATGCTTGCCATGTTGGTGCTGCTTTAGCTGCTGCGCTACCACTTGTTGCACTGCTAGCTGCTGCTATACTCTGTTGTCCAGCGGCCGCTGTTGCTCTAGCTGCTCTTGGCCGCTACGTACTGCTGCTCCAGCCACTACCAATGGTCGTGGCCATGGCCTAACACATGGTGTGTGCGTCTATGGGCAAAGCCACCAACAACCGGCCCGTGCAATTAGCTTTGGTGCTAATTGATAGTTAGGTTAACTACTAGCCAATGACAGTGGTCCCCATTACTTGTTAATCTAATTTAATTAAAGTCTAGTTTACCCATAGACAATGACATATGGGACCTGCCTACACTATTCATCCTTTGACTATTCAATCTTTGACTAGGTCAATCCACCCCATTGGCCCCACTGTCATACTCATAGGCTAGAGTAACACTAGGTGACAAAAGTATTTATAGTTTTATTTTTTGAATTAATATTAATTCCAGAAATCTAGAAAATCATTTAAACTTTGAAAATTAATATAAAATAAAACATAAATCAGATGCAAATAATTTATATATGAAAATTGCTTAGAAAGACGAGACGAATCCGAATACGCAGTCCGTTCGTCTGCCACATGTCCCTAGCATAGAGAACATGCAACCAACCCCCTCCTTTTCATCCATCCGAAAATGCCAAACACTGGGAATATTTTCCCGGATGTTTCCCCCCTTTGTTGGTATCACCTAGTACTGCGTTAGGTCACCTCTAGCACCGCGTATCGTCATGTTATGCTTTGTGATGATTTGATTCTCTGTTATTTATTGTGTTCCCGCTCCGTTACTTCTTTTCGGTAGACCCATGAGACCGCTGCCGGTACCCCTGTGATCGACTGCATCAACGATGAACCCTTCTTGCCAGAGCAACCAGGAAACCCCCCTTTGATCAATCCGATATTGCCTATTATTTCTCTCTACTGCTTGCATTAGAGTAGTGTAGCATGTTATTGCTTTCGGTTGATCCAATTCCGCTGCATAGCATGTCATTGTTGCTACAGTTGTTATCCTTACCTGCAATCCTAAATGCTTAGTATATGATGCTAGTATTCCATCAGTGGCACTACATTCTTGTCCGTCTGCCATGCTATATTATCGGGCCGTGATCACTCAGGAGGTGATCATGGGTATATACTTATATACATGATATATGATACAGGTGGTGACTAAAGTCGGGTCGGCTCGTAGAGTGCCCGCAAGTGACTCACGGATTGGGGGCTGAAAGGACATTTGTCCCGACGGCCCTCTGGGTGGATCTTTGTGGTGGAGCGATAGGGCAGGTTGAGACCACCTAGGTGAGAGGTGGGCCTGGCCCTGGTCGGCGTCCGCGGTTACTTCAAAATAACAAGCTTAACGAGATCTTGGTATTTGATCTGAGTCTGGCCACTGTCCTGTATGCACTAACCAACTACGCTGGAACAGTTATGGGCACTCGACATCGTGGTATCAGCCGAAGCCTTCTTGACGTCAGCGACTGAGCGACGCGCGCCGGGTTGAACCGCGTTACGCAACTTCCTTTGTAATGGAGGTTGCTAGGTCTGCTCACCGGCCGCATACGCAACGTGCAGATGTGCAATGGGCGATGGGCCCAGACCCCTGCGCGCATAGGATTTAGACCATTGTGCTGACCTCTTTGTTGTGCCTAGGTGGGGCTGCGATGTATTGATCTTCCGAGGCCGGGCATGACCCAGGAAAGTGTGTTCGGGCAGAGGGATCGAGCCTGTTGGGTAATGTGATGCACCCTTGTAGGGAAGTTTATCTATTCGAATAGCCATGTCCCTCGGTAAAAGGACGACCCGGAGTTGTATCTTGACCTTATGACAACTAGAACCAGATACTTAATAAAACACACCCTTTCAAGTGCCAGATACAACCCGGTGATCGCTCTCTAACAAGGAAACGAAGAGAGGGTCGCCGGGTAGGATTATGCTATGCGATGATACTTGGTGAACTTACCATCTACTCTCTTCTATATGCTTCAAGATGGAGGCTACCAGAAGCGTAGTCTTCTATAGGACTAGCTACCCCCCTCTTATTCTGGCATTCTGCAGTTCAGTCCACAAATACTACCCTTTGCATTGATACCAATGCATATGTAGTGTAGATCCTTGCTTGCGAGTACTTTGGATGAGTACTCACGGTTTCTTTGCTCCCCCTTTTCCCCCTTTCTTTACCTGGTTGTTGCGACCAGACGTTGGAGCCCAGGAGCCAGACGCCACCGACGACAACTCCTACTACACCGCAGGTGCCTGCTACTACGTGCAGGCTGCCAACGACGACCAAGAGTAGTTGAGGAGGATCCCAGGCAGGAGGCATGTGCCTCTTTCGATCTGTATCCCAGTTTGTGTTAGCCATCTTATGGCAACTTGTTTAATTTATGTCTGTACTCAGATATTGTTGCTTCCGCTGACTCGTCTATGATCGAGCACTTGTATTCGAGCCCTCGAGGCCCCTGGCTTGTATTATGATGCGTGTATGACTTATTTATTTTTAGAGTTGTGTTGTGATATCTTCCCGTGAGTCCCT
Source organism: Triticum urartu (assembly GCF_056163025.1). NCBI lineage: Eukaryota > Viridiplantae > Streptophyta > Magnoliopsida > Poales > Poaceae > Triticum > Triticum urartu. The sequence goes on along the minus strand of NC_141876.1, from coordinate 167,775,513 downwards.
GATCTTGATCGTACACGATCGCGTGTATGATTAGTGTACGATTGAATCGGGGGCGTCACAGTGATGGTGCGTCTGTTCACAAGTGGCTCCTTCAGCAAGGTGCTGCGGCAGTAGATGTGAATCAACTTGGACGGTGCGGCCCCATTCCGATGGGTTGGATTGTAGGTGTGCGACGATACAGATGAAAATCTTGCCCGACTTTGGTCGGTGCCAGTGGCGACGGTACCTGTGGTGTCATTCACCTTCCTGGAGGCGTCGCTGTGCTGCGTCGACACCTTGCTCCCTCTCATTTGGTATGTTGTCTTCGAGCAAAAACCTTGATTCGGTTCCGAATCTGCGATGACGGCTTCATTAGTGTCGTTCCTCCATTGGGAGCATCGTTTGTTGGAGGAGGGCTTGGAGGTTCCTTGTTGTGTTTCTTTGGTGCTCACCGCTGCTCTGATTTGTTCTTCAAGGGCGCCATATACGCCATCGTGGATGTTTCCAAGATGATGGCCTTCACGGAGTTGTCCAAGTCCCTCCACCCACCTGCCAACTCTCTTTAGGCACTAATGGGTGGTTGGTGCGTTGGCAAGGAGAGTTCTTTCAAGTTGTTGCTCTTCGGAAGTGACCGGTGTTGGTCGAGACGCGACCTTGTTAGACTTCTTAGGGCAGGCTCTTTTGCGTTGTGGTTGTTTTTGTGATCGTTTGAGTTGGAGTGGTTCTTTCTTCTCACCGGGATGTGGTGGGAGCTTCTTGTATTTCTTCTCTATCTTCTATAAAGCTAAGGCACACAATTTGTGTGCTCTCGAAAAAATTGTTCTCACCGACTTAGAGCATCTACAAAGGGAACTCCAAACCCTCCTTCAATGGCCAGGCGGATGACCGAAAACCCGACTCAGACGGGCGCCTGGCTCAAACGGGTCTCAAATACCCTGGCTGAATGGCACCCCTCATATTCAGCCCAAATATAGAACGGATATGGAAAGGCAGCCCGGGCGCACTCATCATGTCAAACTGACGATAGGGTCCCATGGGAAAGCACCTGGAAACCTGACGGTCGGACGGACGTCTCTTTCGGTAGAGTGTGAACACCGCGTGGCGCCTCTCCGTCTCGCCGTCTGAGGGCCAAAGTTTTCGAGGGTAGAGTATCCACCCCAAATTTATTGATTCAACACAAGGGGAGCCAAAGAATATTCTCAAGTTTAGCAGCTGAGTTGTCAATTCAACCACACCTGGAAACTTAATATCTGGAGCAAAGTATTTAGTAGCAAAGTAATATGATAGTAGTGGTAACGATAGCAAAAGGTAACGGTAACAAAAGTAGTGTTTTGGTATTTTGTAGTGATGATAGCAATAGCAACGGAAAAGTAAATAAGCAAAGAACAATATATGGAAAGCTCGTAGGCAATGGATCGGTGATAGAGAATTATGCCGGATGCGGTTCATCATGTAACAGTCATAACCTAGGGTGACACAGAACTAGCTCCAATTCATCAATGTAATGTAGGCATATATTCCGAATATAGTCATACGTGCTTATGGAAAAGAATTTGCAAGACATCTTTTGTCCTACCCTCCCGTGGCAGCGGGGTCCTAATGGAAACTAAGGGATATTAAGGCCTCCTTTTAATAGAGTACCGGACCAAAGCATTAACACATAGTGAATACATTAACTCCTCAAACTACGGTCATCACCGGGAGTGGTCCCGATTATTGTCACTTCGGGGTTGTCGGATCATAACACATAGTAGGTGACTATAGACTTGCAAGATAGGATCAAGAACACTCATATATTGATGAAAACATAATAGGTTCAGATCTTAAATCATGGCACGTGGGCCCTAGTGACAAGCATTAAGCATAGCAAAGTCATAGCAACATCAATTCAGAACATAGTGGATACTAGTGATCAAACCCTAACAAAACTAACTCGATTACATGATAAATCTCATCCAACCCATCACCGTCCAGCAAGCCTATGATGGAATTACTCATGCACGGCGGTGAGCATCATGAAATTGGTGATGGAGGAAGGTTGATGATGACGATGGCGACGGATTCCCCTCTCCGGAGCCCCGAACGGACTCCGGATCAGCCCTCCCGAGAGGTTTTAGGGCTTGGCAGTAGCTCTGTATCGTAAAACGCGATGAATCCTCCTCTCTGATTTTTTTCTCCCCAAAAGCAAATATATAGAGTTGGGGTTGAGGTCGGAGGAGCTCCAGGGGGCCCACGAGGTAGGGGGCGCACCCTGGGGGGGCAGGTGCGGCCCCACCCTCATGGCTAGGGTGTGGGCCCCTGGTCTTCATCTTTTGCAAGGATTTTTTATTATTTCCAAAAGGACGTTCCGTGAAGTTTCAGGTCATTCCGAGAACTTTTGTTTCTGCACATAAATAACACCATGGCAATTCTGCTGAAAACAACGTCAGTCTGGGTTAGTTCCATTCAAATCATGCAAGTTAGAGTCCAAAACAAGGCCAAAAGTGTTTGGAAAAGTAGATACGGCGGAGACGTATCAACTCCCCCAAGCTTAAACATTTGCTTGTCCTCAAGCAATTCAGTTGATAAACTGAAAGTGATAAAGAAAAACTTTTACAAACTCTATTTGCTCTTATTGTTGTAAATATGTAAAGCCAGCATTCAAGTTTTTAACAAAGATTATGGACTAACCATATTCACAATAACGCATAGGTCTCATGTTTACTCATATTAATGGCATAGTCGACTAGCGAGCAATAATAATAATTCTTGGATGACAACACTTTCTCAAAACAATCATAATATGATATAACATGATGGTATCTCGCTAGCCCTTTCTGAGACCGCAAAACATAAATGCAGAGCACCTTCAAAGATCAAGGACTGACTAGACATTGTAATTCATGGTAAAAGAGATCCAGTCAAGTCATACTCATTGTAAACTAACAGTAATGAATGCAAATGACAGTGGTGCTCTCCAACTGGTGCTTTTTAATAAGAGGATGATGACTCAACATAAAAGTAAATAGATAGGCCCTTCGTAGAGGGAAGCAGGGATTTGTAGAGGTGCCACAGCTCGGTTTTGAAATAGAGGTGAATAATATTTTGAGTGGCATACTTTCATTTTCAACATAACAACCAAGAGATGGCGATATCTTCCATGCTACACACATTATAGGCGGTTCCCAAACATAATGGTAAATTTTATACTCCCCCTCCACCAACAAGTATCAATCCATGGCTTGCTCGAAACAACGAGTGCCTCCAACTAACAAGAGTCCCAGGGGGAGTTTGGTTTGCAATTATTTTGATTTGATTTGCATAAAGCATGGGACTGGGCATCCCGGTGACCAGCCATTTTCTCGTGAGTGAGGAGCGGAGTCCACTCCTCTTGAGAATAACCCGCCTAACATGGAAGATACGGACAACCCTAGTTGATACATGAGCTATTCGAGCATACAAAACATGATATTTATTTGAAGGTTTAGAGTTTGGCACGTACAAATTTACTTGGAACGGCAGGTAGATACCGTATAAGGTAGGTATGGTGGACTCATATGGCATAACTTTGGGGTTTATGGAGTTGGATGCACAAGCAGTATTCCCACTTAGTACAGGTGAAGGCTAGCAAAAGACTGGGAAGCGACCAGCTAGAGAGCGACAACAGTCATGAACACGCATTAAAGTTAATCAACATCAAATGCAAGCATGAGTAGGATATAATCCACCATGAACATAAATATCATGAAGGCTATGTTGATTTTGTTTCAACTACATGTGTGAACATGTGCCAAGTCAAGTCACTTAAATCATTCGGAGGAGGATACCACCCTATCATACCACATCACAACCATTTTAATAGCATGTTGGCACGCAAGGTAAACCATTATAAGCTCCTAGCTAATCAAGCATGGCACAAGAAACTATGATCTCTAGTTTTCATTGCAAACATGTTTATTCATAATAGGCTGAATCAGGAACGATGAACTAATCATATTTACAAAAACAAGAGAGGTCGAGTTCATACCAGCTTTTCTCATCTCAATCAGTCCATCATATATCATCATAATTGCCTTTCACTTGCACGACCGAACGATGTGGATAATAATAATAATAATAATAGTGCGTGTGCATTGAACTAAGCTGGAATCTGCAAGCATTCAATAAACTGGAGAAGACACGGCAATATGGGCTCTTTTGTCAGATCAACAATAATGCATATAAGAGCCACTTCAACAATTTAATCATGGTCTTCTCCTATCGACCCCCAAAGAAAAGAAAAGAAATAAAACTATTTACACGGGAAAGCTCCCAACAAGCAAAAGAAGAACAAGAAATCTTTTTGGGTTTTCTTTTTAATTACTACTACAAGCATGGAAAGTAAACTAATTAAAAGCTATAACTATTTTTTTTGTTTTTCTTAAGGTTTATTAAACACACACGAAGAAAGCATAAAAAGGAAAATAAACTAGCATGGATGATACAATGAAAAAGTATGAGCACCGACATCTAGCAATGAGTGTGTAGACATAAATATAATGTCGGTGAGAAATACGTACTCCCCCAAGCTTAGGCTTTTGGCCTAAGTTGGTCTATGGTCACGGCTGGCCTGGCGGATATCCATAGTAATAGTTGGGGTCGTACTGCGATGCAGCGGCTATCACCTCTTGAGCTGCAGCGTCACAACGAGCGGCCTCCGCCCTCCTCTCGTACTCATCTGCCTCCTCTCTGGTAATAACATATCTTCCTTTTGCCTGATAATCAAAGAAGGCAGGAGCAGGGAGAGTAATACAGACAGCACGGCGTCTGTCAAAGATTAAGCGATACTGGAGAGGTGATTCATTCCTCTCAACAAACTAGTGGTGAACCATAGCATTAAAGTCTAGGTAAGCTGGAGGCAATTCAATATCATCATTACGTATGGTTACACCAAAAAATCAGCTAAGCGGGTTGCATAAATTCCACGAAAGAAATCTCCATTAAATCTATTATTATGCAACCTATGTGCAACAATGGCTCCCAAATTATAAGATTTGTCTCCTAACACAGCACTCCTAAGAATACTGAGGTCAGGGACACACATATGACATGCTTCATCTTTACCATTAATGCATCTACCAATGAAGAGAGCAAAATAATGTATAGCAGGAAAATGAATGCTCCCTATGGTAGCTTGTGTTATATCTCTAGGTTCCCCCACAGTTATACTAGCAAGAAAATCTCTAAATTCAGATTTGCGGGGTTCACTAGCACTAACCCATTGTGGAAGTTTGTAGGCAGTGGTAAAATCCTCTAAGTCCATAGTATAAGATTTTTCATAAAGATCAAACAAGACAGTTGGAGAATTACGTGAAGATGAAAATTCAAACCTCCTCACAAAGGAACTAGTGAGATAGTGATATTGACGACATCTTTCTTCCTCGAAGCTCACAAGATCAGCGTTACGCAAATATGCGTTAAATTCTTCCTTAATCCCCGCTCGATCCATGAAGTCCTCTGAAGGCCATTCACAAGGCCGCACTGGAGCGTCCCTTGGTGGCTCATCGTCAGCATCACGCATTGCAAGCCTGGGTCCTTGATTCCTTGAAGAACCACCTTGGTACATTTTCCTAAGCATATTTCTCCCTCTGAAAAATTTCTAATTTTTTTAGTAACTTCAAAATAAAAGTGAACCAAACTCAACAATATTGATAGCAACTACTCCTACAAGTGCCTAGAGCCTATATCATGCATCAAAACTACTTGGAACCATATACATTTGACATGCAAGCTCAAGAACAGGGTCACCTAGGCAGCACAAATTTGCAATGAATAAAGCACTAGAACAAAAACTAATTGGACCAATGGAGGAGTCACATACCAAGGAACAATCCCCCCAAGCAGTTTTGTGAGAGGTGCTTTGAGCAAGGAGATCGAAAATGGCAGCAAAATGAGCTTGGACTCGGGTTTGAACTGGATAATCGTGTTTGTGGGAGGAAGAAGGAGTGTGTGGGTGCAAGATAAGTGGAGGAGGGCCACCGTGGGCCCACGAGGCACGGGGGCGCGCCCTCCACCCTCGTGGCCAGGTGGATGCCCCCCTGTTGTGTTCTCAGTGCCAAATATTCTCAAATATTCTAGAAAAAAACATATTTAAATTTCAGGGCATTTGGAGAACTTTTATTTTCAGGGTATTTTTATATTGCACGGATAATTCAGATAACAGACGGAAAATACTTATTTTTATTTTATTTAATATAAATAATATAAAGTAAAAGGAGGGTACAGAGAGTTGTGTTTTCTAACTTCATCCATCTCATGATCATCAAAAGGAATCCACTAACAAGGTTGATCAAGTCTTGTTAACGAACTCATTCCGAATAACATGGAACCGGAGAAATTTCGAATAGCACTATGTTACCTCAGCGGGGATATGCACATACCCAATAATAAGAATATCATATTTCTTCTTGACGGTAGGAAGAGGAAATTCAAAACCTCCAAAAATAATTGATAGAATTTTTCCAATAGAATTAATATTGTGGACTTGAGGTTGTTTCCTCGAAAAGTGTATCGTATGCTCATTACCATTAACATGAAAAGTGACATTGTCTTTGTTGCAATCAATAACATCCCCTGCAGTATTCAAAAAGGGTCTTCCAAGAATAATAGACATACTATCATCCTCGGGAATATCAAGAATAACAAAGTCCGTTAAAATAGTAATGTTTGCAACCACAACAGGCACATCCTCACAAATACCGACAAGTATAGCAATTGATTTATCAGCCATTTGCAAAGATATTTCAGTAGGTGTCAACTTATTCAAATCAAGTCTACGATATAAAGAGAGAGGCATAACACTAACACCGGCTCCAAGATCACATAAAGCAGTTTTAACATAGTTTCTTTTAATGGAGCATGGTATAGTGGGTACTCCTAGATCTCCAAGTTTCTTTGGTATTCCACCCTTAAAAGTATAATTAGAAAGCATGGTGGAAATTTCAGCTTCCGGTATCTTTCTTTTATTTGTAACAATATCTTTCATGTACTTAGCATAATGATTCATTTTAAGCATATCAGTTAATCGCATACGCAAAAAGATAGGTCTAATCATTTCAACAAAGCGCTCAAAATCCTCATCATCCTTTTTCTTGGATGGTTTGGGAGGAAAGGGCATGGGTTTCTGGACCCATTGTTCTCTTTCTTTACCATGCTTCCTAGCAACAAAGTCTTTCTTATCATAACGTTGATTCTTTGATTGTGGGTTATCAAGATCAACAGCAGGTTCAATTTCTATATCATTATCATTACTAGGTTGAGCATCATCATGAACATTATCATTAACATTATCACTAGTTTCAGGTTCATTACCAGATTGTGTTTCAGCATCAGAAATAGAAATATCATTTGGATTCTCAGGTGTTTCAGCAATCTGTTCACTAGAAGCATGCAAAGTCCTATCATTTTTCTTTTTCTTCCTCTTGGAAGAACTAGGTGCATATATATTATTTCTCTGAGAATCTTGCTCAATTCTCTTAGGATGGCCTCCAGGATACAAAGGTTCCTGAGTCATTTTACCACCTCTAGTCATAACTCTAACAGCATTATCATTATTCTTACTATTCAATTCATTGAGCAAGTCATTTTGAGCTTTAAGTACTTGTTCTACTTGAGTGGTAACCATAGAAGCATGTTTACTAATAAGTTTAAGTTCACCTTTGACATTAGCCATATAATCACCCAAGTGTTCAAGCATATTTGAATTGTGTTTCAATTGTCTACCAAAACAAGAATTAAAATCTTCTTGCTTCACCATAAAATTATCAAACTCATCTAAGCATGGATGGGCTAGCAAACTTAGTAAATGGGATTCCAGCTTTATCATATCTATGGAGAGAATTTACCTTTACTACGTGTGTCGGGTTATCAAGACCATGTATTTCTTCAATAGGTAATGGATTAAGATCATATGTTTCTTCAACAGCCGGTAAATTAAGACCGTGTATTTCTTCAATAGGAGGTAAATTCTTAACATCTTCAGCTTTAATACCTTTTTCTTTCATAGATTTCTTTGCCTCTTGCATATCTTCAGGACTGAGAAATAGAATACCCCTCTTCTTCGGAGTTGGTTTAGGAATAGGCTCAGGAGCTGGCTCAGGAAGTGTCCAATTATTTTCATTTGTCAACATATTATTCAATATAATTTCAGCTTCATCCGGTGTTCTTTCCCTGAAAACAGAACCAGCACAACTATCCAGGTAATCTCTGAAGCATCAGTTAGTCCATTATAAAAGATATCAAGTATTTCATTTTTCTTAAGAGGATGATCAGGCAAAGCATTAAGTAACTTGAGAAGCCTCCCCCAAATTGTGGGAGACTCTCTTCTTCAATTTGCACAAAATTATATATATCCCTTAAGGCAGCTTGTTTCTTATGAGCAGGGAAATATTTAGCAGAGAAGTAATAAATCATATCCTAGGGACTACGCACACAACCAGGATCAAGAGAATTAAACCATATCTTAGCATCACCCTTTAATGAGAACGGAAATATTTTAAGGATATAAAAGTAACGAGCTCTCTCATCATTAGTGAACAGGGTGGCTATATCATTTAATTTAGTAAGATGTGCCACAACAGTTTTAGATTCATAGCTATAAAAAGGATCAGATTCAACCAAAGTAATTATATCAGGATCAACACAGAATTCATAATCCTTATCAGTAACACAGATAGGTAAAGTAGCAAAAGCAGGGTCTGGTTTCATTCTAGCATTAAGAGAGTGCTGCTTCCATTTAGCTAATAACCTCTTGAGCTCGTATCTATCTTTGCAAGCTAAAATAGCTAGAGCAGCTTCTTTTTCAAAGACATAACCCTCAGGAATAACAGATGATTCATATTTATTATGGGAAGAGTCTTCATCATCACTTTCATCAATATTATCAGTTTCAATATTTTCATTCTCTCTAACCCTAGCAAGTTGTTCATCAAGAAATTCACCAAGTGGCACAGTAGTATCAAGCATAGAAGTAGTTTCATCATAAGTATCATGCATAGCAGAAGTGGCATCATCAATAACATGCGACATATCAGAATGAATAGCAGAAGCAGGTTTAGGTGTCGCAAGCTTACTCAAAACAGAAGGTGAATCAAGTGCAGAGCTAGATGGCAGTTCCTTACCTCCCCTTGTAGTTGAGGGATAAATCTTGGTTTTTGGATCTCTCAAGTTCTTCATAATAATAAGCAGATATAAATCCCAAGTGACTCAAAGAATAGAGCTATGCTCCCCGGAAACGGCGCCAGAAAATAGTCTTGATAACCCACAAGTATAGAGGATTGCAACAGTTTTCGAGGGTAGAGTATTCAACCCAAATTTATTTATTCGACACAAGGGGAGCCAAAGAATATTCTCAAGTATTAGCAGCTGAGTTGTCAATTCAACCACACCTGGAAACTTAATATCTGCAGCAAAATATTTAGTAGAAAAGTAATATGATAGTAGTGGTAACGATAGCAAAAGGTAACGGTAACAAAAGTAGTGTTTTTGGTATTTTGTAGTGATGATAGCAATAGCAACGGAAAAGTAAATAAGCAAAGAACAATATATGGAAAGCTCGTAGGCAATGGATCGGTGATAGAGAATTATGCCGGATGCGGTTCATCATGTAACAGTCATAACCTAGGGTGACACAGAACTAGCTCCAATTCATCAATGTAATGTAGGCATGTATTCCGAATATAGTCATATGTGCTTATGGAAAAGAACTTGCATGACATCTTTTGTCCTACCCTCCCGTGGCAGTGGGGTCCTAATGGAAACTAAGTGATATTAAGGCCTCCTTTTAATAGAGTACCGGACCAAAGCATTAACACATAGTGAATACATGAACTCCTCAAACCACGGTCATCACCGGGAGTGGTCCCGATTATTGTCACTTCGGGGTTGCCGGATCATAACACATAGTAGGTGACTGTAGACTTGCAAGATAGGATCAAGAACACTCATATATTGATGAAAACATAATAGGTTCAAATCTGAAATCATGGCCTAGTGACAAGCATTAAGCATAGCAAAGTCATAGCAACATCAATCTCAGAACATAGTGGATACTAGGGATCAAACCCTAACAAAACTAACTCAATTACATGATAAATCTCATCCAACCCATCACCGTCCAGCAAGCCTACGATGAAATTACTCACGCACGGCGGTGAGCATCATGAAATTGGTGATGGAGGAAGGTTGATGATGACGATGGTGACGGATTCCCCTCTCCGGAGCCCCGAACGGACTCCAGATCAGCCCTCCCGAGAGGTTTTAGGGCTTGGCAGTAGCTCTGTATCGTAAAACGCGATGAATCCTCCTCTCTGATTTTTTTCTCCCCAAAAGCAAAATATATAGAGTTGGGGTTGAGGTCGGAGGAGCTCCAGGGGGCCCACGAGGTAGGGGGCGCACCCTGGGGGGGCAGGCGCGGCCCCACCCTCATGGCTAGGGTGTGGGCCCCTGGTCTTCATCTTTTGCAAGGATTTTTTATTATTTCCAAAAGGACGTTCCGTGAAGTTTCAGGTCATTCCGAGAACTTTTGTTTCTGCACATAAATAACACCATGGCAATTCTGCTGAAAACAACGTCAGTCTGGGTTAGTTCCATTCAAATCATGCAAGTTAGAGTCCAAAACAAGGCCAAAAGTGTTTGGAAAAGTAGATACGGCGGAGACGTATCAGCCACCATAGTCAAGTAGCCATGCCACCACCAAGACAGCTCAGCAGCCATCTAATGCTGCAGCGCTAGCTACAACTCCTTGAGCAAATCCGGGCAAGTTGCGAGGCCCGGATCTCCGTGGGGCTACCACCGGATGTGGTGGATCTGGGAGAGGAGTTCGAGGAGGATGAGGATGTGGTGGTGGTGATGGTGGTGGTGGAGGAGGAGGAGGACCCGGAGTAGAAGGAGGATGGATCTGCGGGCGGAGCAGCAGGCAATCCTTGATTCCCTCCGGTCGGAGTAGGAGGCGGAGGCCAACTGCCGTATCATCCAGGCTGAGCAGGAAGTGGGTGTTGACGAGATGCTTGCCTACATGGATGAGGAGGAGCCGGAGCCCTCCTACGCGCCCGTCTACCCTACGCTCGACACGGATATAGTGGACATGCCTGGCGATGATTATGAGTGAAAATAGTTTAGGCTAGTGTGATTTTTGTAGTACGTATGATTTTTTTGCATGCTTTGTATGGAACTAGGAGATAAAATATAAAGTACTCAGATGCATGGCACAAAATATGAGGTGTGACCGATCACTGCCCACAGACACGTCCGGTCATGTCCGTGAACGTTTGATGGTCTGGATTTGATGTCTGTAGTCTAGATGCTCTTAGAGCAACTCCAATGGGGTAACTCATTTCGTCCGCCCGGGTCCGTTTGGGTCGGCACGGACAAAAGTGGCGGCCCAACGCGCTGACCCAAACTCAAATTGTGTCCGCCTGGCGTCCGCGTCGACCCATTTCCGACCCAAAATTGTGCCTGGAATGCGTCGGCGCGAACGCGTCGCGCGTCTCCTCGCCGTCCGCCGCGTCCCCACCTGACGGCCACCCAACCGCCACCGGTTGTCTTATTTATGACGACCACCGACAGCAGGCCCACGCGTCAGCCACCGGAAGCGTCCTTTTTAACCGCTCGTGCGGCAGGGTCGGCCTCATCCACTTCTCCCATCCACATCTGGCCCTCCACCACTCCCTTTGCTTCCTCGCCGGCGACCGCAAACCCTAGCGCGCCCATGGGCCTCTTCGGCAGCAGCAATGGCAAGGGCAAGGGCAAGGGCACCCCCGGCGCCTCGTCCTCCCGTGCTCCCCTCCCCCCTCCTCCTCCGGCGGTGACGCATTTCCGCCCTGGTCGCCGGCGCCTGCACATCCCGGTGCACCAAGCGCGGTGGCACTGGGAGTACATGCAACCATTGCCGTACCCCGATGTCACATTGCCGCACCGTTGGCATCTGGATCCGCAGCGGATCCCGGTGCCAGCAGTTCCGCGTACCCAGCGAGCGCACGACGACGAGGTGCGCAGGCGCTGCACGCAGCTCACGCTGGAGCAGCGTCGACTGCCAGAGTACGCCACCGAATCCCCCAACTGGGAGGCGTGGTTCGCCCTCGAACACGAGGAGCAACGGCGCTCGGGTGTCGACGCCATCCCGCCGCCATTCCCACCGCCGCCCCCGCAGGTAGAGCTAGAGGACATGGAGGCGGAGGCGGAGTACCAACTCGCCCTCGAGGAGGCCCTGCAACACGCGCTGGAGGCTAGCCGCCTCGAGGAGGACGCGCACTGGGATGCACTACTAGGAAAATGCTTATAGGTAGAAGTTTACCAGTAGCGCATGTTTTTGACCCCCACGCTACTGGTATTTACCAGTAGCGCTGGGTAGAAAACACGCTACTACTATTTAGTAACAGCAGCGTTTGTTAGCTTGGGCCGTGCTGCTGTTACATGGGCCGCAGGGCAAAAACGGTAGCCCACTTACCTGTAGTGTTTGTTTCGAACGGGCGCTACAGCTGGTGGGATTAGCAGTAGCGCCGACCTCTACCCAGCGCTACTACTAGGGGAAAAGAAAACCTGCCCGAGCGCCCCCCCCGCACCCCTCACTCTCACAATCGATCCCCTCCGCCCGCCGCCGCCGCGGTTAGGGTTCCTCCCCGGCCGCCTCACCCCCGTCGACGGCGCCGTGCACCGCCACCACGCGTGGTCGCCTCTCGCCTCCTCCGACGCTCCAGCCCCGTAAGTCCCCCTCGATCTCCTCCTCCCTGCGCGCTCCACCACTAACTATGCTCCAATCGACTCACCGCAGCGGCTCGCCATGTTTTGGGATTTTGCGTGGGGGAAAGGGATTTAGGGATTGCATTGTGACTCCGCGCTTAGATGCGACGTGTTCCAGGCTTGTTTCCTCGCGTGATTGGGGAGAGAGTAGAGAGAGGGGTTAGGTGAGACAAGTAGAGGCTTTTTGTTGCTCACCAAAACTTGGGTTTCAATTCTTGATTAGCAGTTTAGCACATATAATTGAAACTTGAGTTTCAATTCTTGGCTGCTGTCCCTGGAGCAGTGGAGGCGGCGGCGATGCCTAGTGTTCTAGGGTTTAGAGAGGGGTTCTTTCCTAACACTAGGGTTATGTCGTGAATGCTCCTCCTTTCATCTGAATGATGTTGATTGTGCCAGTTCTTCTTAAAGGTCTAAATGTTTGTATCCTCGTTATGAGCTACCCTATGTGTGAATTTGATCCACTAGCTTCTTTATTGATGCATATAAAGATATGACTAAGAAGCCCTCACTATTATGTGGTTTCATGGAAAAATCAGTGCTTGATTCGATACTCTTTCAGGTTGAAGAGAGTGTCTGTATGTGGTGATGCTCAAATTGCCAAGTTGTTATGGTGCGCATTTGAATATATGCTAACACATGTTTCGAAAAAAATGCTAACTGATCAGTCTCATGTCTCTATTTTCTTGAATGAGAAAACTGACTTTGCTGTGTTAATTAGGACAGGTTGATGCTATCTTTTGTCTGTGTGTGCGATTGTTCTTCCCTTGTATTACCTCTTAGTCTGGTGCTTATATTTTGTAGTAGAAAATGTTGGCTACATTTTCACCCACTTGTGAATTCTATATTAGGCTCTGTTTGGGTTACATGATCTCTATTAGGTTATTGTCTGAATTGAACTACAATTTAGTTGTTATTTTGCTTGCCATGTGAACCTCATGTGTATTCTCTATGATGTGTATATTATTCAAAACCTGATGTGTGTATTGAAAACTTTATGTTTAATTTTTGGATCATTAATCCTCTAATCATATTGCTTTAGGGAAATGACGCTGCCACCACCACCATGCCGACGGTGCAAGTCAAGGTGTGCTAGCAGCCTTGCAACTGGCACACTGTTCGGCATCTACTACCAGTCGAGTTTTCTTCATGCAGCGGTAATAAATTATATTGAACTAGTAACCACTATTTTGTTTTTAGTGTTATTGGCATTAATGCATCGTATATATATCATTTTGCTTTTTTGCACACAGATTGTCCCATGCAATGTGAGGTAAGAATTCAACAAGCTGGCCAGAGACTCTGTGACCTTTGAGGCTCCTGGGGCCCCTACACTATGGAGGTCGAGAAAGGACGAAATATGACGTAGGTGGGAGGAGATGGATGGGTCCGTTTCATCGCCCATGTGCGTATCACCGGTGATGAGTTGATCAGCTTCTCCTTCAGAGCAGAAAGACCCAAGTTGGTTGTGATTTATATCAACAAAGCAGAAGATGATGAAGATGACGAGGATGATGAGGATGATGAGGATAATGAGGATGATGACGACCCACTTGGTGAAGCCATCGTTGCTCAAAGAATGAGGTTGAGCGAGGAGGAGGTGTGCAACCTATGGGACATCATTCCGCCACGTGCTGACTTTGTCGGGGTGCCATTCGTGACCCGCCTGACAAGTACCATGGTTGATCGATATATCATGGTATGTTACATTTACTGTAGTAATTTGATGATATGCTTTATTGTTATACTTAGTGTAGAGTCCGATGGTATATATGCTGAGTGAATCTTATATGCTTAGTAAATCCGATGATCTATATGCTTAGTGAATCCGATGATATATATGCTTAGTGAATCTTATATGCTTAGTGAATCCGATGATATATATGCTTAGTGAATCTTATATGCTTAGTGAATCCGATGATATATATGCTTTATTGTTATACGTAGTGTAGAAATGTAGTACTGTCTTTTGATGGTGTAGAATGTGTGAGGCTATTTATTAATTGATATGTTTTTCTTATTCAGAAATTGCCAAAGAGCCTATCTGAGAGTTGTGGTATCAAGCCTGATGAAGAAGACACTGCTGGAATACACCTTATTGCGAGGGGCTCCGTCACCACTTGTGCGTACGGCGTGGACACGGACGGTCGCACACACTTCAACTCGGTTGGGTGGAAGAGCTTCCTCGTCGGCAAGAATCTTCATGTTGGACATGCAGTCTAATTACTATCAGGAACACCCACCGCCCAGGCTTGAGGATGATGGTCGTCGTCGATATCATCTAGAACTACATATGCTTGTAAGATCTATCCATGCATGCGTGTGGCTTTTGAACCATATATATGCTAGTATGACTACCTAGTAGACTTATCAACTATGATCTATCCATGCATTGTTGACTACTATATATGAGTTTGTAAGATTGTGTGGTTATATTAAATGTGGTATTTGTCATTAATGCTTGTGAGATGGTTCTGTGAACTTACTTTATTTGCACTGGACTTGTCTTGATTTCTATGAATATTGCCTCTGACTCCTTTTTTTATTTTTTATTTCTATTTACCTAGTTGTAGTGTGGGGAGAAAATAGGGCGCTACTACTATGTGATGATAGTAGTAGCGTTGGTAGAGAAAGAGGCGCTACTACTAAGTATTTTAGCTACAGCGCTTGTTTAGAAACGTGCTACTGCTAAATAATAGTTGTAGCGCCCTAGCAGTAGCGCGGGTCCCCGCGCTACTGCTATGTGAAAAACTAGCGCCACTAGTAAGGTTTTCTCTCGTAGTGATGGGCTGGAGCAAGCCCTTGCCCTGTCGGCGGCAGGGGACTCCGTCCACACCCCGCTCTTCGTACCATCACCGCCACCGTCGCCGCCCGTCCAGCCCAAGCCGGAGCCGGAGCCGACGCGTAAGCGCTCCCCTCCTTCACCCACTTGGCCGGAGGAGGCCTACTCGTGGACGGGTCAGTACCGCGAGTGGGTGAGCGCGCCTCTCGTCCACTTCGCCGCGATGCCGGAGGAGGAGGTGGCCCACCTCGAGCGATGGAAGGAGCACTGGCTCCGCCAGGAGCAGGCCGACAGCAAGGAGCAAATGCGCTACGAGGCCATGCTCCAACACGACGCGGAGGCGCTCCGACTCGAGAAGGAGGAGGAGGAGGAGCGCGCGCGGCTTGCCGCAATGCCGCCGCCCCAGCAGACGCCGGAGGAGGCTGCCCTAACAGCGTACCAGGCGGCGTTCGGATGGGCTGGCCCTGCTCCGGTCTTTATCGACCTCACCGAGAACGGCAACGTCGAGAGCAAAGACAAGAGCAAGGCCGGCGACGTCTAGGGCAGCATGCGGGACGACAACAGGCGGTCGCAGACTTTTTTAAATGTTCTATTTAATGTTTATTAAATTTAGGTGGACTTTGGCCGGCGTTTAACCGGCCACTTTATATTTAATTATGTTTATTTATGTTTATTTCGTGCATTTTTTCAATGGCGGCACATTTGGATCGGCCTCACCGTTGGACGGTCAAGCCGGCCCATTTTAAAATGTGGACGCGCATGTCTGCCTGGCCGACTAAATGGACAAAAAAAAATAAAGCGCGCGTCTGTTTAGGTCGCTCCGTTGGAGTTGCTCTCAGACCATTTTTTATGTATAGACGTAAAATAATGGAATGCATCAGATGCTAGCAAAGTACTCCCTTTGTCTTATATTAGTATTAAGCATCATTTAAACGGATGTATGTAGACGGACGGAAAGAGTACGTAATTACTAACTACGGAAAGGACAGAGTAAGTAATTACTAACTAGGGAAATAATGGAATGCATCATGTGCTAGCAAAGTAGATAGACGGATGAAGTAAGGCTGCGGCGAGTATCATCTATTACTATCATGCATACGATATTAGCATATAATACTATATTTGTAGTGCATAGTATCATATATTAGTATCATAGATGACTTTGTTTATTGACATACATGATACATAGCAGCACAACATTTAATATGATACGGTATTATGATATGATACTTAACCATCTCTTTCTTTATTTAATTATGCCAACTCATTAAATTTGCCAAACTGATATGCATGATATTACTTATTATACTTCCATTACAACCAGTCTAAGTAATTACATAGATACGTTTATACATAAAAAAATGGATCCACCCATCTGTATTGCATAGATACGTTTTGCTGCATGTGCCAACAACTACGCATGCACATTCTTGCCAATTGAGCGTACAAATAATAATAACACTACCACCTTCATAAAGAAAGTTAATGACATCAAACTGCATTTTCTGTCATTCTCATTAGAAAAACCTACTTGATTCCCCAAATCAGGCCACACCTCATTGATTCCCCAAGTCGGACTCGTGGGTGGTGTGGGGTTGGGTGGTGCTGTGGGTGAAAACTTGTTGGGTTTTTTTTTGCCGAGAATTAACACTTGAAGGACTGAAATCACTTGATTAATGGGAAAATGCAATATTTTCAAGTTTGACCGACCACAATCCCAGTGAATGGTCGCATGATGACCATACTTGGAAGATATCCTTAGGGTTGAGTGGTTAGTACTTTTGGGAAGCAACATTAACAATTCTTGTGGTCTAACCATGTCCCCTCAAACTAAAATATTTAGCATAGAAGGATCTAGGAGAAGGGAAAAATATCTGAGCAGAGGCCCAAGGAAGGATCTGTTCTCATGCCTGCCATCTTTCCGATCAATAAAGAGGGAGGCAAGTGGATACCGTATATGAAAATGGCACCGTGCGCGCATGTCGGCATGTGTCCGTCCGTCCATACATAGCTCAGCTGCGCTCTGCTGTGCAAGGCAACGAAGACGCGACCTGCCTGCCGCTTCCTTGTTGGAAACCCAAACATAATTCTCCTCTTTTGTTTAGGTTCCGTCCATTCGTCCACGCACTTGTCTTGTCTGTCCTTCACCCTCAAATAAAGCAAAGCAGCTTCTGGAGGCCGGGAGCCAGACCGGTTCTGGTTCCCGAGGAAATCTCTTTTCGTCCACATCGGTTCCACTGATTTGTTCTTCTGCGCGTCTTTCGTGCCACCGGTGTACAGTCGTTTCCTCGATTTCGTGTTTCTCTGGTTTCTCGCTGGAAATAAATCAGTTGCACCAAGATCTAATTATTGGTTGGATTGCATGTGAAATAAACTACATCGTACAGGTTCAGTTCATATATCTTTATCTTTTGTCCGTCGTGGCATTTTTTAGATCTATTTTAAAAAATTCAACCCGCAGTCCTGTTTTAAGTTAGAACGAATTGTTATTTTCATATTTTTTACATAAAAATCCCTGTCTTTTCATGAAATCAACCCGCCGTCCGGATTTAAGTCACATCTGAACCGTTATTTTACAGTTTTTGAAACCCCCCCTGATGTTTTAGGTAATTCATCCGCGGATCATATTTAAGTCAACAAATACTTTTTAAAATCATCCATATCTTTTAAACCGTGACTCCGATTTGAACATGTTATATATGAAATTTGATTAGAAAAATATGTAGAATATAAATATGAGATTATTTTTACCTGTTAAGTATTTTTAAATATTATTTTAGAATATATTTAAGTCAAACCAAATGATTTTCTAAATTATTTGTATCTTTTAAACCGTAACTTTGATTTTAACATATTATATATGAATTTTTATTAAAAAATGTGTGGAATCTAAATATGATGTTAATTTTACCTATTAAATATTTTTAAAATATTGTTATGGAAGCAAACTTATAATTTATAGTGCAAGATCCGTTTTTTTCATACTGCCGGCGATTCAGATTGCAAATAAACACCCCACTATAACCATATAGGGAAAAGAAAACATCGATAACTAGACATGCATACCTCTGAAAAATGTCACAGGGAAAACAACAGATTTCTCATCGCGCGAGAGAGAGAGGGAGGAGAGAGAGACGTCTTAGGATTAACCATATTCAACACATGTTTTTGTTGTTTTGTGTGAACACCGAGGCCATCGCCGGCGAGGGTGAGAAGGAGGATAAACGGCAACACAAATATGATGCCTCGCAAAAATAAAAAAGACAGACCTATTATGGTCTTGAGTGATGGTTGTTGAGTTAAGAGCGTGTGTTATGTTTTTCTTTCCCGTTGCAACGCACAGGCTCTTTTACTAGTCCCTCCTATAGCAGAAAGGAGAAAGTCCAAAACAAACCTTCAACTAATAGATGAAAGCTAAATCGAACCCTCAACTTACAATCCCGGAAATTAGCACATCGAATTCTTTGATTCCGGTCTATTTTAAACCTTGAGAACGTTTTCAAACCGGGATTGTATACGTGGCATGTCAAATCCCAGGATTGTTGACTCCAGTTGCAACTGGGCCGGCCGAACACACGGAAACAATTTGTTTTTTCGTAACACGTAAAGTGAATACTGAAAGGGGTGGTTGACAGTGGTCGCGATTAGGCCGGTCCAACAGACGCGACGCGAGTTTCTTTTCCTTTTTCGTAACACGCGAAGTAAAAAAAAGCTCTGCAGGAATCCAACTTAAGATCTGCCGCTGCTAAAGACTTCCAGGTAGCCACTAAAAAAATTAGCTGTTGTTGCTATACTGAGAGGCCCGAACTATTTATCCACGCAAAACAGCGTCGAGATTTGAAAGATTCTTTAATAAGGGCAAACAAATATTAAAAATGAGCAGGCCCGAACAATCTTTAAATCTCTGATTTTTTAAAAATGCGAACACTTTCGAAAATTCTGAATACTTTTTAATAAACGGACATTTTTTTTAAACACAATCAATTTTGAGTGAGTACTATTTGAAACATGAACATTTTAAAAAATGGGAACAAAATATTAAAAATGAATATTTTTAAATGTTTTATAGTTTTATAAATTGTTATTGTCATTAAGAAATATAAAATGTGCATTTGGCAAAATGTTGACATGTCACATTTTTCAAAAAAATGTTTTGGAATTTCATAAATTATTTGCATTTAAAAAATATATTTTCCATCTCAAAATTGTTTACAGTTTTTTTATGAAATCTTTCGAAAAATGGTTTTCATATATGAACGCTCATTCCTGTTCTTATATACAAGTACGCGCTAAAAATAATCATCAGCAGCCCTCAAGCTGATTGGCTAGGTGAGGCTCTGCGAGTGCGACGTACTGAATTAAGTATTGTGAAGCTCATTTTTTGTGGCCGCTTATAATTTTTGTCGCTCCTATTAATCCCTTCTTCCCATATAATCTTGGGCTTCTAACGTTTTGGCACGAAAATTAGCGCAGCCATATGTTACTTGAGTTGTGGTTGGCTGGTAGAAGACAAGTGGTTCGTAAAAAAATTGTTTATTTTCATTACAGAAATTTAAAAGAAGTTATTATCATTACGTAAATGGAAAAACAAAGAAAATAGAAAAAAAGCGAGTGTGCGAGCGACTGTGTTAATGGGCCAACCCGATTCGTCCTAATGTCCAGTCAGCCTGTTAACGATCCTTGCCACGTGAGTGAATACCAATTAAACACCCTCAAGGTTTAAAATAGACCAGGATCAGAGAGTTCGGTGTACTGATTTTCGGAATTGCAAGATCAGGTTGTAATTTAGCTTTCGTCTACAAGTTAAAGGTTTGTTTTAGACCTTTTTCTAGCAGGAAAATACAGCAGCCGTATCCCCGAGAAAAGTAGGAGTAACAAGTTAACAGCTAACGAAAGAGACCCACATACAATGCTGAAAACGGAACGGGGGGCCTCGCATGGCAACAACCATATACGATGCCTCCAAAGAGCTCTACTTCGGAAGCCCGTCAAGCAGTTGCACACTTGGGCCAGGTTGTTGCTGTGGTAAGATTCAGAGGCGCCCGGAGCTTGTTTACATGGAACGAGGCAAAGTTCTCCAGCCTGTTTATTGCTTCATTCGCACACAGAGGCATTCACTCCTGAATGTAGCAAAGCAAAAACAGAAGTCGGGTAGTTGTTTGTGAATGTTTCCTTTACCTGCTTGTAGATATTTATTTTATTAATGAAAACTACCGTAGAACAATTGTTCTACGGCCTCGGGGTCAAAAAAAATGAAGCACTTTTCAGTTGTTTAACATCCAACAATGATGATTAAAGATTTGCCATTTCTGTTGTTCCAAACTCCACAAAATAGCAAAGTTGGAAACATTGACCGCAAACAGCTACCAACTAAGGGCATCTTCAGCCATTCGCCCTCCTCCCCAAGTGCTTAAAATAGCGCCTCTTAAGGGCTTACCTACGATATTTTCGGCGTGGGGGCTCCGGTTCTCAGCCGTCCCCCAAGTTCACCCTCAGTCACCGAGTTTTAACACAAATTTGGCATAAATTCGGCCCAAATTCGGCACACTTTGACAAAAATCAACAAAAACTAAATTTTATTACATAGTTCATCATAGAAATTAATACGAATCAATTAGTTCAATGAAGCAAGCTCATAATTTGAACACAAATTAAAACAGATCGAACTAGGCATTGCCGTTAAGCCTTCATAGGTGCTCCACCAGATAGTGTTGCAGTTCTTGATGCACCTGTGGATTTCGGATCTCCTGACGCATATTGAGGAAGGCAGCCCATGCTGCCGGTACATGGTGATCAACAGCTGCAAGAGGACACTGCCTGAAATATGGTTCTGTGTCAAACACTGACCCTTCCCGCTCGCTCTCAGTGATCATGTTATGCAAGATGACACATCAATTCATCACCTCCCACATATGAGATTTCGACCATGTCAGGGTGGGGTATCCAACAACAACAAATTGAGATTGGAGCACACCAAATGCCCACTCGACATCCTTCCTGCAATCCTCCTGACACTTAGCAAAGTAGGAGTTCTTGCCTCCTGGCACAAGGTTTGAGATAGTCTTGACAAATGTTGACCATCTTGGATAGATGCCATCTGCTAGGTAGTATCCCTTGTTGTAGTGGTGCTCATTGACCTCGAAGTTCACCGGAGGAGCATGACCTTTAACAACCTTGGCAAAGACACTCGAGCACTGCAGGAGGCTGATGTCATTGTGAGTTCCTAGCATACCAAAGAAGGAGTGCCAAATCCAGAGGTCATGTGTAGCCACTGCCTCAAGTACCACACTACAAGCTCCTTTGGCGCCTTTGTACATCCCTTGCAAAGAAAATGGACATTTTTTCCATGCCCAATGCATGCAGTCGATGCTTCCAAGCATCCCACGAAATCCCCTTGCTTCATTCTATGCTAGGATCCGAGCAGTGTCTTTAGCAATGGGTGATTGCAAATATTGTGGTCCAAACACTTCCACCACTGCTCTGCAGAACTTGTACAAACACTCAATGGTGGTGGATTCATAGTCTTCCCATATATCACCGGAAGCTCTGTATGCAAGCATCCTCATAGCTGTCGTGCACTTCTGGAGTGAGGAGAATCCAACGGTGCCAGTGCAATACTTCTTGCAAATGAAATAGCTGTCGAACTCCTGGATGGCATTTACAATCTTGAGGAAGAGCTTCCGGCTCATCCAATAACGGCGCCGAAATATTTTCTCGCCGTGCAGTGGAGCGTCGGCGAAGTAGTCGGCGTAGAGCGGTGGGAAGATTTTAATCTTGAGATTTTCTACATCGTGTGAAATTCTATCAATGCTTCTAGACATATCATCAAGTTTACTCAATTTTTCTTTGATTGTAGTATTGAAAAACTTTTTGAGCATTGATAAATTATTTAATATTACTCTCAAGATCATAGGGGTCCTATTATTATTGTAAGAAGAATTGCCATAATTATTAGAGGAATTTCGAGAAAAAGTCTTAGGATTAAAATTAACTCTATAAGCATTGTTATTAAAATTGTTTCGCGAGACAAAATTCACATCTATGGGATAACTATTTTGCTCAATCAAAGTAGACAAAGTCACATCATTAAGATCAATAAGAACATTTTTACTAGCAACCAATTTCATAAGAGCATCAAGTTTTCACTCAAAGTACTAATTTCTTCAATCAAATTAACTTTTTTACTAGTAGGTGCTCCTTCGGTATGCCATTGTGAATAATTTTCCATGACATTATCTAAAAATTTAGTAGCTTCACCCAAAGTAATTTGCATAAAATTACCACCCGCTGTGGAATCTAAACGATTTCTAGAAACAAGATTCAACCTCGCATAAATTTTTTGTATAATCACCCAAAGATTTAAACCATGAGCAGGACAATTTCTTATCATCAATTTCATTCTTTCCCAAGATTGTGCAGCATGTTCATGCTCATATTGCTTATAATTCGTGATTTGATTTCTAAGGGAAATAATTTTCGCGGGCAGAAAATACTTAGTAATAAAAGCATCTTTGCACTTATCCCAAGAATTGATACTATTGTGAGGCAAGGAAGAAAACCAAATTTTTGCACGATCCCGCAAAGAGAAAGGAAACAATTTTAATTTCACAATATCATTGTCCACATTTTTTTGCTTTTGCATACTACACAATTCTACGGAAGTGTTTAGATGGGACGCGAGATCCTCATTAGGAGTACCGGAAAATTACTCTTTCATAACAAGATTCAACAAAGCGGCATTAATATCATAAGACTCCACACTAGCGACGGGAGGAGCAATCGGAGCACTAATAAAATCATTATTATTAGTATTGGAAAAATCACACAACTTGGTATTTTCTAGAGACATCGTGACTGCGCAAACAAGATCACACACAAAAAGATTAAACGAGAAAAAGGCAAACGAAAAAGAAGGCACAATGGCAAATATTTATGTGCTTTTCGCAAAAATGTTTTAGAAGTGGAGGAGGTGAAAATGAGAGGAAAATGGCAGATAATGTGAATTGCAAGGAGATGAAATTTGTGATTAGGAACCTGATAGATGTTGATGATGTCTCCTCGGCAATGGCGCCAGAAATTCTTCCTGATTGCTTGTATCTGCGTTGGTATTTCCCCAAAGAGGAGAGGATGATGCAGCACAACAACGGTAAGTATTTCCCTCAGTTATGAAACCAAGGTTATCAATCCAGTAGGAGAACCAAGCAATATTGTTGGTGCAATATCTGCCTACCTTATATTTTGGAGATTGTTGACAGAAACAAGTATGGACTAATTTGTTTGCTAGTGCACACAGCGAGAAAAGTCCATACCCAACTGAATAGAATGCTGTCTCTGGTGCTGAGTTTGAGGAATTTCACCGAAGCATATCTGCACTGTAGAGAAGAAGAAGCTATATTTGTTGAAGTGATAGAGTCGAGATGATTAATGTCAAGAAATCGACCCCTCGAAAGTCTTTTGTTATAGCGAAGCTTTTGCTTCGAAAACTGTCATCCGAAGAAATTGACTACAGCGATTGAAGTCGAAGAAAAAATGAAGACGTAGTATTCATTTAGTTTTTCTTCTTCCAGTCTTTTGAGTCATAGGACCTCCGTATTATGAAGAGGGGTATAGGTGCTCGATGCTTAGATCAGCTGTGATGCTTCGCTACAACCTATGAAAGATGCGAGAGAAATCTCTTTGTGTTCCGAGTAAATACTTGCCAGCAAGAGACTGTGATCTTCTTCGCTGCGAGAGATTTGATTTAGACCGAGGAGTTAGCATTTCTTGCTCCACAAGAAATTTTACCATTGTGCTCAAATCCGACCGTTGGAATCGTGTCATTCGACCATTGGCTGAGGCCGATGTCCAATTTGGCCATTTCCCATCTGGGAAGGCTGCGGCTATAAATAGCCACCCCTCTCCAACTTTATCCGTTGGCTGCTCCGCTTGAGATTTCTAAGAAGAATCATTTGAGCAACCCCTCTCTGAGTGATTTGAGTTTAAGATCCACCGAGAAAAAACCAAGAACCCAAACTTAGACAGTGGTTTACCATCACAACAATTCTGAGTGGAAGTTCTTGTACCTGTTACTCTTGAGAGCTGCGCACTCTCTAGATGGATATGTTTGGCTTTGAGTGTTGAAGAGTTGTTGTCTTCACCGAGCCTGATCTTCAGCAACCAAGAGTGATTGTGGTTTGCGAAGGTCGGCCGAAGGTTTGGAGATCGCCGACAAGGATCTACCACGAGTGAAATCAACCTGAGTCTGATCAGCTCTGTGTTGAAGGAGAATAGGATGAAGAGAGTTTATCTTCCATGTTAAGTCACAGCCCCTCCAATCAGACGTAGCCCTTTGGCAGAAGGATGAACTGGTCTACCAAATCTCTTGTCTCCATCGCGCACCACTGGTTCTATCTATTCTACTGCATTTCATTCAGTAGTTTTCATTCTTGCTCTGTGCCATTAGAGTCTCTGATCATTGTATGTTCTGTGTATTTCATTCTGTGTGGTCATGTCAAATACTTTCCTTGTCTTCGTCTTTATTCCTACGTTGTTAGCCTGTATCCTTGTCTTCGGGTGTAACCCTTCAATTCTGTTTCCTTTAGTCTCAGTTATGTTTTGTTTCACTCTGTTACACCTGTTGGCTTGCTACCTAACCCTCATCATAGTTAAACCCATTTTCCATCAAGCTCGCTCGGTCGTAAATGCCTTTTTAGATGAATACGCCTCTGACGAAGAAATATGATTCAATGCTTTTCTCTCAATACTCTATTCCGCTGTGGTGTTTGGATTAAGTTTCAAAGCTTTTGAAAGAAAATTTGAATCTCCCATTCACCCCCTCTAGTCGATATACTCTATGTAAACAGTATGTGCACACAAATAACATTTACTTGCAACCCAACGCATAAGAGGGGTTGTCAATCCCTCCTCGGTATTGAGATAGATTAAATTGTATGAGATTGGATAAATAGGTCTAACAAAAGCACAAAAAAATAAAGAAAGAAAAAGTGCAGCAAGGTATTTTTTGGGTTTTTGGAATAATAGATCTGAAAACAATATGATAGAGAATAGACCCGGGGGCCGTAGATTTCACTAGTGGCTTCTCTCGAGACAATAGCATACGGTGGGTAAACAAATTACTGTTGGGCAACTGATAGAAGAGAAAATAATTATGACGATATTCAAGGCAATGATCATGTATATAGCCATCACGTCCAAGATTAGTAGACCGACTCCTTACTGGATCTACTACTATTACTCCACACACCGACCACTATCCAGCATGGATCTAGTGCATTGAGTTCATGAAAAAATGGAGTCATGCAATAAGAACGATGACATGATGTAGACAAGATCTATTCATGTAGGAATAGACCCCATCTTTTTATCCTTAATAGCAATGATACATGCGTTCGTCGCTACCCCTTTTGTCAATGGGTGAGGACACCGCAAGATCGAACCCATCACAAAGCACCTCTTCCCATTGCAAGAAAAATCAATCTAGTTGGCCAAACCAAACCAAAGTTCCAGAGAAGAAATATGAGGCTATAATAATCATGGATATAAGAGATCAAAGAAGACTCAAATAACATTCATAGATAAAATTGATCATAGACTCACACTTCATCGATCCCAACAAACACACCGCAAAAAGTCATTACATCAAATAGATCTCCAAGAACATCGAGGAGAACATTGTATTGAGAATCAAAAGAGAGAAGAAGCCATCTAGCTACTGCCTACGGACCCATAGGTCTGTGGTAAAATACTCACACATCATTGGAGGAGCACCAATGAGGATGATGAACCCCCGCCTGATCGTGTTCCCCACTGGCAAGGTGCCGGAAAGGGCCTCTAGATTGCATCTCGTGGTTTTGGAACTTGCGGCGGCTGGAATTGTTTTTCGTCGACTCCCTTAGGGTTTTTGGAATATTTGGGTATTTATATAGATGAGAGGCGGTGGAAAGGACTCCTGTGGGCCCCACTACCCATCAGGGCGTGCCAGGGGCCTCTAGCACGCCTTGGTGTCTTGTGGGCCCCACAGGCCTCCCCTCTCGCACTTCCTTGGCTCCCAAGTTGTCTTTTGGGAAAAAAAATCTCCAAAAAGTTTCACTGTGTTTGGACTCCATTTGATATGGATATTCTGCAAAGTAAAAAACAAGCAAAAAACAACAACTGGCACTTGGCACTATGTCAATAGGTTAGTCCCAAAAACTGATATAAAGTTGTTATAAAATGAATATAAAACATCCCAGAATGATAATATAACAGCATGGAACAATCAAAAATAATAGATACGTTGGAGACGTATCACACTGCCAGAGGCATTCATATATAGTCCTATTGTTCTAGATATATCGAGTTGTAAGTAAATAAAAGTGTGATGATCATCATTATTAGAGCATTGTCCCAGTGATGAAATAACAAAAAAGAGAGGCTAAAAATAACCCAGCAAAAAAGAGAGGCCAAAAAGAGCCCTACAAAAAAAGAAGAAAAAAGGAAAAAAGAGAAAAGGAGAGAAGGGGCAATGTTACTATCCTTTTCCACACTTGTGCTTCAAAGTGGCACCATGTTTTTCATATAGAGAGTCTCCTATTTTTTTCACTTTCATGTACTAGTGGGAATTGTTCATTATAGAACTTGGCTTGTATATTCCAATGATGGGCTTCCTCAAATGCCCAAGGTATTGTAGCGACCAGACCTCAAACAGTTTGATCTATGCGCATTAGTGTCATCCCCGGATCGGTAATGCTGACACGCACAATACTTGAGGATTTATAACAGAGTAGCAATCACACACTTATTACACCGAATGTCTCAAAAGAGAACTTATTACAATAAATATGGCTTCAGGCCATCTAATATGATAACAGCGGAAGGCTTGGAAAATAAAGTGAGTCCATCAACTCCAACGGCATCACTAAGTGAAAGACCACGAACTAAGGCTCCTTACTCGTCATCTGAAAAGTCTGCAACATGATACGTTGCAGCCCGAAACGGGTCAGCACATGGAATATGCTGGCAGTGTAACACAAGAGAGTAATGAACATAATAATGCTATCACTACATGCATATATGGCTGGTGGAGGCTGTAGGGTTAATGTTTTGCGAAAAGCCAATTTTTTCCTACTACAAAGGAATATATTTTATTTAACTACAAAGTTGGTTGAAAAACATTGAGAAGGTAAACCCCATCTCAATCCCAATTAAAAGTAATTAATAACCCAATCAAATTATATTTAAGAGTGATGAGATCCACATGATAATCCAAGAACTAGATACTCAAGATGCCCATAACCGGGGACACGGATAACCATGATTAGTTTGTACACTCTGTAGAGGTTTGTGCACTTTTCCCCACAAGACTCAATCTCCTCCGTTGGATTTCTCGCACTTCAGGATGTTTGAGAAACGGATGACCGAGACACAGTCTTTCCGAAGAGGTCCCCTTAACCAATAGAAAGGCCTGTACACCTAAATCCCCTACATCTGCTAGCCCATCATGGAAAGATTTCCCACAACTTACTCAACTATGCCAGAGCCCATATTGGCATGTGGTTGCACACAGAAGTTTCCAGCACGAAAAATCTTATGATCCCTTTGAGCCTGGGTGGCAGTCCATAGGAAAATCACACGATACCCCGGGATTTCCAAAAATATAGGCAATCACTGGGTTCCCCAGGTGCCTCAATCCACCCAGATGTGTATTTAAGTTGCCACCTTAAGTTAACCATTAATTAACAACTCACATCTGTCATGGACACTCTCAAACCCAATCCACGTCTATGAGCATAGCATGGCAATATAAGCATAACGTAGAAGTAACTCCCAAGAGTTTGGTAATAAACAGGTGAATAGGTTTTACCTCATCTACTTCCCAACCCACAATTTATTCAGATCCTAACCATGTAATTGTTTGAGGGTTTAAACTAATGCATAAAAACTGGGTATGAAAGGGATATGATCAAAGTGTTACTTGCCTTGCTGATGATCTGTGAAACCTAGAGACTCGAAGTAGCACGCTTCGCACTCCGGGTACTCTATCGCAAACAAACAAGCATACAATAAGCAATCAAGCAAGGGCACGGGTAAAACTCAAATAAGAGATCTAACCAGAAAGTTCAACTTAAGAACTCCGGTTTGCAAAAGAATCAAATCAAACGAAGCAACAAAACTCAAATGGCGAAAGAAACAAGCTTCATTTACTAATCTGGACTAAAGTCAAATTTTACAGTAGCAAAAACTTGTTTAAGTTGGTTAAACAGAAAGAGGGCTTCGAGACGAAACTCTAGGCGCTTGAATCGCCTGATTCCGATAAACGAGCGAAAAGTTATACTAAAACGAAAATCGGATCAGAAAATCATCGCGAAAAATCCGAGAAAAAGAAAAACTGACGAACAGTCTAATGAACGAACGTTCTCTATGTGCTGCTAAATTGGAATCTAGGGTTTTAAAAAAACTGTTCTAAAAAAACATAATCTAGGGTTTTCGAAAAAAAACCTATTGGTTTTCTCATAAAAATCGAGGTGGCGGCGGCTACCTCCGACGAAGTCCGGCGAGACGGCGGCGGCGGGCGGCTCCGGTGGGGTCGAGCGGCGGCGGGTGGCGAGGCGCGGCGGTAGCGTGGCGGCGGCGGACTCGGCGGCGGCGGCGGGCGGCGGGTGGGGGCGAGGCGCGGTGGCGGCGGGCTCGGGCGGCGCTAGGGTTCGGGCGGGTGGCGCGGATGGTGGGCTCGGGGTCCGGGCCCCGGCTTATAAGGCCGGCCAGGCAGAGTCCCGGTCGGACACGGCCCGTTAGGTGTTTTTTTAAATAATTCCGACGTGCAGAAAAAGAAAGAAAAGAAGTACTAAACGGACTCCAAAAATCCCGGAATAAATTTTCCCCGTCCTCTAAAAATATGCCGGATAAGGCGAACATTTATTTGGGCCTAAAATGCAATTTTGAAAATGCACATTTTTTCCTAATTCAAATAAAATAGCAATAAAACTCCGAATAAAAATCTTATTTGATTTTAATCTAAATCTCCGATATTTCTTTAATTTGAGGAAGTCATTTTATCCTCTCTCTTTTATTTTTATAAAAGAAATATTCGAAGAGAGAATAATTAAAATCAAACGATCCTCTTTTCAAAATTCGAGAAAACTCGAATATGAAAATAATGAAATCCCCAACTCTCTCCGTGGGTCCTTGTGTTGCATAGAATTTCTCGGATCAACCAAAATGCAATAAAATATGATATGCAATGATGATCTAATGTATAACATTCCAAATTGAAAATTTGGGATGTTACATACCTACCCCCCTTAAGGTGAATCTCGCCCTCGAGATTCGGGTTGGCTAAAAAATAGGTGTGGATGGTCTTTGCGTAGATCTTCCTCTCGCTCCTAGGTGGCGTCATCCTCAGTATGAAGGCTCCACTGGACTTTACAGAACTTGATAACTTTGCTGCGTGTAACTCGGCTGGCAAACTCGAGAATCTTAACTGGCTTCTCCTCGTAGGTCAAGTCGCTATCCAACTATATCGCTTCCAGTGGCACTGTATCTCTCAGAGGGATATCAGCCATCTCTGCGTGGCACTTCTTCAACTGAGAAACGTGGAACACATCGTGAACTCATGACAATCCTCCGAGCAATTCCAACTTGTAAGCAACTTCTCCCATACGTTCCAAAACTTTGTATGGTCCCACAAAACATGTTGCTAACTTTCGCTTAACTCCAAGGCACTTAACTCCTCGGAGTGGTGATACACGAAGATACACTCTGTCTCCAACTTCGTAAGCTGTCTCCTTGCGTTTAGAATCCGCATAGCTCTTCTGCCTAGACTGGGCTACCTTGAGTCTATCATGAATCAGCTTAACCTTCTCTTCAGATTCTTTAATAAAATCTAGTCCAAACAACTGTCGGTCTCCAACTTCATCCCACAACAACGGTGTTCTGCACCTCCTTCCGTACAATGCTTCAAAAGGGGCCATCTTCAAGCTGGCTTGGTAACTGTTATTGTAAGAGAACTCTGCGTAAGGAAAATTATTGTCCCAACTAGATCCATAATCTAGCGCACAAGCTCTCAACATGTCCTCCAGAATCTGATTGACTCTCTCAGTCTGTCCATCCGCCTGCGGGTGAAAAGCCGTACTGAACTCTAGCCTGGTTCCCAAAGTTTCATGCAACTGATTTCAAAACTTTGAGGTAAACTGAGTTCCTCTATCTGATACAGTTGTCCTCAAAACTCCATGCAAACATACAATCATGGTCATGTATATCTTTGCCAACTTAACACTGGTGTAAGTGGTCTTCACTGGGATGAAATGAGCTACTTTCGTGAAACGATCGACTACAACCCATATCGAGTCATAGCCTGAACGAGTCCTGGGTAATACCGTGATAAAATCCATGCCTAGCTTATCCCACTTCCATTCGGGTATCGACAATGGTTGCAGCAATCCTGCTGGCTTCTGATGCTCTGCCTTCACTCTCTGACATACATCACAAACTGCTACATACTCCGCAATATCCTTCTTCATTCCGGTCCACCAGAATCTTTCCTTCAGATCCATGTACATCTTGGTATTTCCTGGGTGAATCGAATATGGTGAGTCATGAGCCTCCTGCAAAATCAGCTTTCTGATCTCCTGATCATTTGGTACATATATGCGGTCCTCAAACCATAGGGTATCGTGCTCATCCTCATGAAATCCCTTGGCTTTTCCTTTGCTCATCCTTTCCTTTATCTCGGCAATCTCCTTGTCCATCTTCTGCGCTTCTCTGATCGTATCCATCAAAGTAGACTGAATCTCCAAAGCTGCTACATAACCTCTCGGAACTATCTCCAAACATAGCTCACGAAGGTCTTCTGCTAACTCCTTGGGTAACTCTCCTGTCATGAGTGTATTGACATGACTCTTGCGGCTCAACGCATCGACTACTACGTTAGCCTTTCCGGGATGATAGTGTAACTTCATATCATAATCCTTTATGAGTTCCAACCATCTCCTCTGCCTGAGATTCAACTCCTTCTGCGTGAAGATATACTTCAAACTCTTGTGATCCGTGTATAGCTCACAATGGTTTCCGATGAGAAAATGTCTCCAAGTCTTCAACGCATGCACTATGGCTGCTAACTCCAAATCATGCGTAGCATAATTTAACTCATGGGGTTTAAGCTGTCGTGAGGCATATGAAACAACTCTTCCTTCCTGCATAAGCACTGCTCCAAGTCCTCGACGAGAAGCGTCCCGATACACTTCATAATATTTGCGTTGATCTGGTAGAATCAACACTGGTGATGTAACCAAACGTTTCTTCAATTACTGAAAATTAGCCTCACATTCCTCAGTCCATTTGAACTTGGTGTCCTTCTTTAACAACTCCATCATAGGCTTTGCAATCTTCGAGAAATTCTCAATGAACCTCCGGTAGTATCCCGTGAGTCCAAGAAAACTCCGGATCTCTCCAACGGACGTGGGTGCCTCCCAATTTGTCACAGTGACGACTTTGTTGGGGTCTACATCTATTCCTTCTCCGGATATAACATGTCCAAGGAATCCAACTTCCTTCAACCAAAACTCACACTTGCTGAACTTGGTGTATAGCTGATGTTCTCTGAGCTTCCCAAGTACTAAACGCAAATGCTCCTTATGCTCTTCTTCATTCTTCGAGTAGACCAAAATATCATCAATGAACACCACAACGAACTTATCCAAAAACTCCATAAATACCTTGTTCATCATGTTCATGAAATAGGAATGTGCGTTAGTCAGGCCAAATGACATAACGGTATACTCATATAGCCCGTACCTTGTGGTAAAAGCTGTCTTAGGTATATCCTGCTCTCGAATCTTCAACTGGTGGTACCCTGATCACAGATCGATCTTGGAAAACACCTTAGCTCCTTGCAGCTGATCAAACAAATCATTGATCATGGGCAGTGGGTACTTGTTCTTGATTGTTACTTCATTCAATCCACGATAATCAACAACCATCCTTAACGATCCATACTTCTTCTCCACTAGAAGTACTAGTGATCCCCAAGGTGACGAACTTGGGAGAATATATCATTTATCCAGTAAATCCTTAATCTGCTTCTTAATTTCCTCTAAATCCTGTGCGGGCATCCTGTACGGTCTCTTAGATATTGCCCTGTGCCTGGTAAAAGCTCAATCAAAAACTCGATGTCTCTATCCGGTGGCATGCTTGGCAACTCTTCTGGAAATACATCCAAGAAATCCTTCACCACTGGTACTTCCTCCTGTACAACTCCTGTTAAGGAATTTACTTGAGTCCTAATCGGCACATGCCGGGATACATACTTGATCCTTCTTCCTTTTGGGGTGGTGAGCAAAATTGACTTACTAACGCAAACGATGTTTCCTCCATACATTGATAGCCAATCCATACCCAGAATCACATCTAAACCTTGAGACTCCAGAATTATCAGATCTGAGGGGAAAACGTGCCTACCTATGGCCAACGGTATCTGAAAACATCCTTGGCTTGCCATATACTCTGCTCCTAGCGAGCTCACTAACATAGGTGTACTAAGAACTTTGGTGGGCAGTTTATACTTATCGACAAATCCCCTTGATATGTATGAATGCGATGCACCGGTATTGAAAAGTACAACTGCAGTAAAAGACTTAACCAAAAACTTACCTATTACTGCATCTGGCTGGGCTTCAATCTCCTCCACGTTAACATGGTTCACTGGTCCGCTGTTGAAAGGGTTGGGCTTCTTCCCAGAGCTTCCATTGTCGTATCCGTTCTTAGCTTCAGGACATTCATTGGCGTAATGTCCGGTCTTCTGGCACTTGTAGTGTAACACCCCGGATGTAACTTTCCCAATTTGTACTCCAACTCTTGCCGTTTCCGGCGTTAAGTTATTTTGTTTTCTCGGGTTCGGGTCTTTGTCTCCGTGTGTTGTTGTCGTTGTTATGCATCTCATATCATGTCATCATGTGCATTGCATTTGCATACGTGTTCGTCTCATGCATTCGAGCATTTTCCCCGTTGTCCGTTTTGCATTCCGGCGCTTCGTTCTCCTCCGGTGGTCATTTCTAGCTTTCTTTCGTGTGTGGAGATTAAACAGTTCCGGATTGGACCGAGACTTGCCAAGCGGCCTTGGTTTACTACCGGTAGACCGCCTGTCAAGTTTCATATCATTTGGACTTCGTTTGATACTCCAACGGTTAACCGAGGGACTGAAAAGGCCTCGTGTGTGTTGCAGCCCAACACCCTCCAATTTGGCCCAAAACCCACCTAAACCTGCTCCATCATCTAGAGCGTTCGATCATGATCGCGTGGCCGAAAACCGCACCTCATTTGGACTCTCCTAGCTCCCTCTACCTCTATTTAAAGTCCCCTCCCGAAATTTTTTGGATCTCTCCACCCCTAACCCTAAAAAAAACCCACCGCGCCGCGCCGGACATGTCCGTGCCGGCCGGACACCGTCCGCCGCCCGCCCGCGCCTATCGCGCGCCGCCACGTGGCCGGGCGTGCGCCCACTTCGCCGCCACCGCTCGGGGCCCGCCGGAGCCCGCGAGGGGCCCTCCGCGGCCCACATCGCCCGCCTCCTCTCACCCGAGGGCGCCGCCACCCTCCTCGCGGCCGGCCACCCGAGGCCATCGGCGCCGCCGCCCGCCGCCGCCGCCATCCGCCGCCTCGCGCCGCGCCCTCGTGGATCTCCGCCGCCGCCGCCGCGCAAGCCGCCGCCTCCGCCGACGCCGCCCTCCGCCGCCACCTCGCCGTCCTCCCCCTCCTCCGGCGACCTCCTCCGACGCCGTCCCGGCCACTGGTGAATAGTGCGCCGCCGCCTCGGTTCGCGTGCCACCGAAACCCTAGATCTGAGAGAGGTTGTTTTTTTCACCAAGTCCCCTGATTTTCTAGTCCATATGCTCCTGTTCATAGCCTTGTATCTCTGCATCCGTAACTCCGTTTTTGGCATATAGCATATCAAAATGTTCGCCTCAGAGAGTACATCATTTCATTCCATTGCATCATTTTCATTTGAGTTCATCTTGATGCCCGAAATGCTGTTAGAAGAGGGCTACTTGAGATAATTGTCAGACCTGCTACTCCATTTAGCTTTTTGTCATTTTTGCCATGATTAATGTGTGCATGATATGCCCCTGAGTTCTACATATGTTTTATTAAGGGTTTTGTCATCTTTCCAGAGGTGCAACCCATGTATTTTTGTGATGTGTGTGGTGACTAGCACAAGCGTGCAAAGTGGTGCACTCGGTAATTCTGTTTTCAGGGACTTCACATTTCCACTAAGTCCTTGATCTGTTTATTTCTTATGGCCATATGTTCATGTTGTTTCCTAGTGATCCGTGCCTCTTTTGAGGATGATCAGTAAGGATGTTTTGTTAATCTTGTAGTGCTCTATCCATCCATGTATTTGTTTGCAATTATGGAGCACCCTAGCTTGAGTCAATCGAGCTCTACTTTTGCTACTTTGTGAATCTGGGCAGATTGTCAACTTATTTGCAATTTTGCCGATGATGTTGTAGTTGATCCGTGCATGCTATGCTATTGTTCTTGCCATGTCTAGCTTGCATTTTGTGTGTTCTTAATGAATGTATGATTGTCTTGCCATGACTTGCACCGTAGTGAGTGCATCGAGCTCGTAAACATGCCTACTTGAGTTATCTTTCAGCATGTGCCAGTTTTCACTAAGTTTGTGATCTGGTTATGTTTTTGCGATGTTCACGTGCTTGTTAGTATATTTTATGATCCCTTTTGGCTCAAGGTCACTAAGGGACTTTTGTTAAGCTATTTGAGTAGCTCCATGCCATGTTTTACTTTGCCATGTTCAGGTCCTGTAGCATGTAGTTTTGTTGCTCCGAAGAGTGCTACCTGATCTAAAATTCCAGACAAGTGTTAATTTCACTAAGTCTGAGATCTGGTTGTCATATGCATTTTTTTGCCATGCTTGTTTGAACCTGCTAATGGATGAATTGGCCGTAGCTCAGTGCTAGACTTTTGTTAAGCATCTTGAATGCATCCCTGCCATGTATTTTGTTGCCATGTTTGGGTGCTGTAGCATGTTCATCTCATTGCATTTAGATGGCTACTTGCTGTAAATCGCAGAACGTGGCCATATTTGAATCGCTTGCCATCTCCAAACCGTAACTCCGATCCCGGCGTTCTTTATATCGTTTTCAAGCGATTTCATCTCATCTTTCCAGTGGCACACTTGGATTTCCAAGTTGAAGTCAGGTTCATGCATTCCTTGTCATATCTTGCATATGCATCCCGCATCGCATCCCGCATAGCATATCATCTTTGTATCATATTGTTTGAGCCTTGCACGTGGTTGATTGTGTCCTTGTTGCTTGTTTGTCTTGTTTGGGTAGAGCCGGGAGATGAGTTCGCTAACGAGGAGCCCGTTGAGTTTGCTTTCGAGGATCCAGTCAACTCTGACAACTGTGCAAGCAAGATGATCATACCCTCGAAATCACTACTATCTTTGCTATGCTAGATTTGCTCGCTCTTTTGCTATGCCAATGCTACGATGCCTACCACTTGCTTTCAAGCCTCCCAAATTGCCATGTCAAACCTCTAACCCACCATGCCCTAGCAAACCGTTGATTGGCTATGTTACCGCTTTGCTCAGCCCCTCTTATAGCGTTGCTAGTTGCAGGTGAAGATTGGAGGCCGTTCCTTGTTTGAAACATTTATTTACTTGTTGGGATATCATTATATTGCTATGTTATCTTAATGCATCTATATACTTGGTTAAGGGTGGAAGGCTCGACCTCTCGCCTAGTGTTTTGTTCCACTCTTTCCGCCCAATTTCCGTCATATCGGTGTTATGTTCCCGGATTTTGCGTTCCTTACGCGGTTGGGTTATAATGGGAACCCCTTGATAGTTCGCCTTGATTAAAGCTTTTCCAGCAATGCCCAACCTTGGTTTTACCATTTGCCACCTAGCCTCTTTTTCCCTTGGGTTTCCGGAGCCCGAGGGTCATCTTATTTAACCCCCCCCGGGCCAATGCTCCTCTGAGTGTTGGTCCGAATTGAGCTGCCTGCGGGGCCACCTCGGGGAAACTTGAGGGTTGGTTTTACTCGTAGCTAGTCTCATCTGAGTGTGCCCTGAGAACGAGATATGTGCAGCTCCTATCGGGATTTGTCGGCACATTCGGGCGGTGTTGCTGGTCTTGTTTTAACCTGTCGAAGTGTCTTGAAGAACCGAGATACCGAGTCTGATCGGAACGTCTTGGGAGGAGGTCTATTCCTTCATTGACCGTGAGAGCTTGTCATGGGCTAAGTTGGGACTCCCCTGCAGGGATTTGAACTTTCGAAAGCCGTGCCCGCGGTTATGGGCAGATGGGAATTTGTTAATGTCCGGTTGTAGATAACTTGAACCTTAACTTAATTAAAATGAATCAACTGAGTGTGTTACCATGATGGCCTCTTCTCGGCGGAGTCCGGGAAGTGGAAACGGTGTTGGAGTAATGTTTGCGCAGGTTGTTCTCTAGTTTCTCGCTCGCGCTTTGCCTCCTCTTCTCGCTCTCTTTTGCGAATAAGTTAGCCACCATACTTGCTAGTCGCTTGCTGCAGCTCCACATATTTTACCTTACCGTACCTATAAGCTTAAATAGTCTTGATCGCGAGGGTGCGAGGTTGCTGAGTCCCTGTGGCTCACAGATTACTATTACACCAGATGCAGGGCCTGATGATTCCGCTCCAGGAGACGCGTTTGAGCTCAAGTGGGAGTTCGAAGAGGACTCTCAACGATACTATGTTTCCTTTCCCGATGATCAGTAGTGGTGCCCGGTTGGGGGTGATCGGGACCGTGTCGCATGTTGGGTTATCTTTTATTTTGGCGCCGTAGTCGGGCCATGAGTGTTTGGATGATGTAATGTTATTTATGTACTTGATTGACGTGGCGAGTGTAAGCCAACTATGTTATCTCCCCTTTATTATTCATATTACATGGGATGTTGTGAAGATTGCCTAACTTGCGACATATGCCTTCAATGCGATTATGTCTCTAAGTCGTGCCTCGACACGTGGGAGATATAGTCGCATCGAGGGTGTTACATGTAGCAAGTAACATGGCTTAGATCTTTCTTGGCGAGCGTTGCTGGGTTGGAACGGTTCTGTCCGTTGCTTCCTCCATTACCATTCTTGGAGCCACTATGGTTGTGAGAACTTCCTCCATTGTGATTGTGGCCTCCATGGTTATGGACAAGTCCTCCCGAGTTCGGGGTAAAACAGGATCTCTGCTGAGCTCCAGAATTATACTTCCCTTGCCCATACTTCCTCTTGCGGTTATCAATCTGCTGCTGCTTCCCTTCAATCATGAGAGCTCTATCTACCAACTGTTGGTAGTTATTAAAGGTTGCTACCATCAACTGCATGCTCAGCTCATCATTCAGTCCTTCCAAAAACTTCTCCTGCTTAGCTGCATCCGTAGCAACGTCATCTGGGGCATAACGTGCTAGCTTGCTAAAGTCATCCACATACTGGCTAATGGTGCGTCCTCCTTGGCGTAAGTTGCGAAACTCATGCTTCTTTATGGCCATAGCTCCTGCTAATACATGGGTAGTGCGAAAAGCCTGCTGGAACTGGTCCCATGTAACAGTGGCTATAGGTAGGTGACAGTGTAATTCTCCCACCATGAGGCTGCTGGTCCATCCAATTGGTGCGCGGCAAAACGCACCCTCTCAGCATCTGTGCATCCTGCAGTGGTTAACTCCCTTCCAATCCTGCGGAGCCAATCATCTGCCACCATCGGCTCAGTGCTACTGGAATACACCGGCGGCTGCAACCTTAGAAAATGGGCTAGATTGTCAACTGGGGGTGGTGGTGGGTTGTTGTTGTTGTTGTTGCCTTGGTTCTGAACTAACAACTGCATCAGGGTATTCTGCTGCTGGATCAACTGAGTGAGCTCCGGTGGAAAGGTAAATCCGGGGTCACGTCTCGGAGGCATCTGAGGGTTTAGAGGGAAGAGAATAGAATGAGGTCTAGTGAGAAAACACTACCCACATGCACATGATACAAACACAATCATATCACTCAATCAATCAAGCAAGGGCATATAATCGGTCTAGAACTATCGTTACAAAGTGCTTGGACTATACTATTTACATGGTGGAATACTACTACTGATATGGTGGTCGACTAGAAATATTGTTTGGTCGAAGACTCCATGATATCCGCTCCAGCTTCATCAACATAGTCATCATCACTATTGTCGGGGTCCGAGTCGGTGTCGTCGATGATGATGTAGTTCTCCGGGCAAGTGGAACCGTCATCTTCTCCTCCTGGCGCGGGGTCTCCCATGAATACTCCTAGCTTCCTTGTCAGGTCGTCATTCTTCTCCACTAGTATGATGATTTCTTCCTCATAATCTTCGCGAGTTGCCTTGAGTTCTTCCTCAAGCTCCGTGATCCTGGTCATCGCCTTCTTTAGATCTATCATTCCTGCGCACATCTGATTCTCCTGGCGACGAATGTGCTGGTTTAACTCCTGGATGAAAGCGGCAATTGATCTATCCTTCCTGGTGCTGATCATCTCCCATTGCTCATCTCAGCGCCCACAAATCTGGTAGATAGTATCCTTGAGATCCTTGTGGTAAACTT
Organism: Triticum urartu; assembly: GCF_056163025.1. Taxonomy (NCBI): domain Eukaryota; kingdom Viridiplantae; phylum Streptophyta; class Magnoliopsida; order Poales; family Poaceae; genus Triticum; species Triticum urartu. Next base: position 167,736,438 of record NC_141876.1, on the reverse strand, counting down.
CTCCAATGCGTCCCATGGTGATGCATGTGGGCTACCATACTCTTTCCTAGACTCCAGGTTGGTGCATCAAAGGAAAACTCTATGGGCTCAGTGACCGGCGTAAATGTCCTTCCTGGAACTTGAACTTGAATCATCCAACGCTCCTCTTCTAGTAAAGTGGTGTTGTAAGTCCTGATGAAGCTTGGTATTCCAATGTTCAGCTACCTAGTGACTTCCTTCAAGTGGCGTCCAAAAGGTGTGTCTTCATCCGGTTGTGCAAAATTGTTCCTTGCGTTCGCCATCCTAAAGAGTAGAAAATGGAGAGGAGTCAAAAATGAGAAGAGAGTAGTGATCTAGGGTTTTGGCTTAGTGGTCGTGTCCTACAGTCAGCGTGTGCTCTGATACCATCTTGTAGCGACCAGACCTCAAACAGTCTGATCTCTGCGCATTAGTGTCATCCCTGGATCGGTAATGCTGACACACACAATACTTGAGGATTTATAACAGAGTAGCAATCACACACTTATTACACCGAATGTCTCAAAAGAGAACTTATTACAATAAATATGGCTTAAGGCCATCTAATACGATAACAACGGAAGGCTTGGAAAATAAAGTGAGTCCATCAACTCCAACGGCATCACTGAGTGAAAGACCACGACCTAAGGCTCCTTACTCGTCGTCTGAAAAGTCTGCAACATGATACGTTGCAGCCCAAAGCGGGTCAGCACATGGAATATGCTGGCAGTGTAACACAAGGGAGTAATGAACAGAATAATGCTATCACCACATGCATATATGGCTGGTGGAGGCTGTAGGGTTAATGTTTTCCGAAAAGCCAATTTTTTTCCTACTACAAAGGAATATATTTTATTTAATTTCAAAGTTGGTTGAAAAACATTGAGAAGGTAAACCCCATCTCAATCCCAATTAAAAGTAATTAATAACCCAATCAAATTATATTTAAGAGTGATGAGATCCACATGATAATGCAAGAACTAGATACTCAAGATGTCCATAACCGGGGACACAGCTAACCATGAATAGTTTGTACACTCTGCAGAGGTTTGTGCACTTTTCCCCACAAGACTCGATCTCCTCCATTGGTTTCTCGCACTTCAGGATGTTTGAGAAACAGATGACCGAGACACATCTTTCCGAAGAGGTCCCCTTAATCGATAGATAGGCCTGTACACCTAAATCCCCTACATCTGCTAGCCCATCATGGAAAGGTTTCCCACAACTTACTCAACTATGCCAGAGCCTATATTGGCATGTGGCTGCACATGGAAGTTTCCAGCATGAAAAATCTTATGATCCCTTTGAGCCTGGGTGGCAGTCCATAGGAAAATCACACGGTACCCTGGGATTTCCAAAAATACAGGCAATCACTGGGTTCCCTAGGTGCCTCAATCCACCTAGATGTGTATTTAAGTTGCCACCTTAAGTTGACCATTAATTAGCAACTCACATCTATCATGGACACTCTCAAACCCAATCCACGTCTATGAGCATAGCATGGCAATATATGCATAATGTAGAAGTAACTCCCAAGGGTTTGATAATAAACATGTGAATAGGTTCTACCTCATCTACTTCCCAACCCACAGTTTATTCAGATCCTAACCATGTAAGTGTTTGAGGGTTGAAACTAATGCATAAAACTGGGTATGAAAGGGATATGATCAAAGTGTTACTTGCCTTGCTGATGATCTGTGAAACATCGAGACTCGAAGTAGCACGTTTTTCACTCCGGGTACTCTATCCCAAACAAACAAGCATACAACAAGCAATCAAGCAAGGGCACGGGTAAAACTCAAATAAGAGATCTAACCAGAAAGTTCAACTTAAGAACTCCGGTTTGCAACAGAATCAAATCAAACGAAGCAACAAAACTCAAACGGCAAAAGAAACAAGCTTCGTTTACTAATCTGGACTAAAGTCAAATTTTACAGTAGCAAAAACTTGTTTAAGTTGGTTAAACAGAAAGAGTGCTTCGAGACGAAACTCTAGGCGCTTGAATCGCCTGATTCCGATAAACGAGCAAAACGTTATACTAAAACAAAAATCGGATTAGAAATCGCGATCGAGAATAATCGCCAAAAATCCGAGAAAAAGAAAAACTGACGAACAGTCTAACAAACTTACGTTCGCTATCCGCGGCTAAAAGGTGAAAACCGTTCGTTAAAATGAATGTCCGGACGAACGTCCGCTAAATAACTAAACCGGAAAAAACGATCTAAAAAATAAAAAAACAGAATCTAGGGTTTTCGAAAAAAATCCGATCTAAAAAAACGAAATCTAGGGTTTTTGAAAAAAAAACTGATCGGTTTTCTCACGAAAACCGAGGCGGCTACCTCCGGTGAAGTCCGGCGAGACGGCGGCGGTGGGTGGGCGGCTCCGGCGGGGTCGGGCAGCGGCAGGTGGCGAGGCGCGGCGGCGACGGCAGTGCGGCGGCAGCGCGGCGGCGGCGAGGCGCGGCGGCGGCGGCGGCAGTGCGGCGCGGCGGTGGTAGCGCGGTGGCGGCGGACTCGGCGGCGGCGGGCTCGAGCGGCGCTAGGGTTCGAGCGAGTGGCGCGGCTGGTGGGCTTGGGGTCTGGGCCCCGGCTTATAAGGCCGGCCGAGCGGAGTCCCGGTCGGACACGGCCCGTTATGCGGTTTCTTTTTTTTAAATAATTCCGACGTGCAAAAAAAGAAAGGAAAGAAGTACTAAACGGACTCCAAAAATCCGGAAATAAATTTTCCCCGTCCTCTAAAAATATGCCGGACAAGGTGAACATTTATTTGGGCCTAAAATGCAATTTTGAAAACGCACATTTTTCCTAATTCAAATAAAATAGCAATAAAACTCCGAATAAAAATCTTATTTGATTTTAATATTAATTCTCCAATATTTATTTATTTTGAGGAAGTCATTTTATCCTCTCTCTTTTATTTTTATAAAAGAAATATTCGAAGAGAAAATAATTAAAATCAAACGATCCTCTTTTCAAAATCCGAGAAAACTCGAATACGAAAATAATGAAATCCCCAACTCTCTCCGTGGGTCCTTGAGTTGCGTAGAATTTCTTGGATCAACCAAAATGCAATAAAATATGATATGCAATGATGATCTAATGTATAACATTCCAAATTGAAAATTTGGGATGTTACAGGTATTGATGAGCAAGCAAGTTGGATACACACCCACTTAGTTTTCAATTTGAGCTTGCATACACTTAGAGCTCTTAGTGCATTCATTGCAAGGAAATCCCTACTTCTTGCATTGACATCAATTGATGGACATCTCCATAGCCCGTTGATTAGCCACGCCAAATTGAGACTATCTTCCCTTTTTATCCATATTAACCTCTACCACCATATTCTATTCCACCCATAGTGCTATATCCATGGCTCGCGCTCATGTACTGCATGGGAGTTGAAAAAGATGAAGCACATTAAAAAGTATGAACCAATTTCTTGGCTGACACCGGGGTAGTACATGGTAAATACTTTGGGTTAAGAAGATGGAGCATGACAATGCTATATGATTTTGTAGGGATAGCATTCTTTAGCATTTTTATTCTAAAAGAGACGATTGTTTGTTGGGACGCCTAAGTATTGATGTGTTTAAGCCAAATTATAGACTATTGCTTTGAATCACCCATGTCTTAATATTGATGTCATGATTAGATTATATGACCAAGATTATGCTAGGTAGCATTTCACATCAAAAATTATCTTTTTTATCATTTACCTACTCGAGGATGAGCAGGAATTAAGCTTGGGGATGCTGATACGTCTCCGTCGTATCTATAATTTTTGATTGTTTCATGCCAATATTCTACAACTCTCATATACTTTTGGCAACATTTTATATTATTTTTGGGACTAACATATTGATCAGTGCCCAGTGCTAGGTCCTATTTGTTGCATGTTTTTTGTTTTGCAGAATATCCATATGAAACAAAGTCCAAATGCGATAAAAATTTATGGAGATTTATTTTGGAATATATGTGATTCTTGTGAAGAAGAATCAACGCAAGATGGTGCCCAAGGTGGCCACAAGCCACTAGGCCGCACCCAGGGGGGAGCGCGCCGTGGTGGCCTGTGAGCACATCGTAAGTCAGTTGACCCCCTTTTTTCCGCAAGAATGATAATATTGGGAAAAAATCATGTTAAAATTTCAGCCCGATCGGAGTTATGGATCTCCGGGAATATAAGAAACAGTTTTTGGCCAAAAAACAGGAATGCGATACAGAAGAGAACAGAGAGGGAGAGAGAGAGAGAGATCCAGTCTCGGAGGGGCTCCTACCCTCCGGGAGCCATGGATACCATGGACCAGAGGGGAAACCCTCCTCCCATCTAGGGGGCAGGCCAAGGAAGAAGAAGAAGGGGGAGGCTCTCTCCCCTCTCTCCCGGTGGCACCGGAATGCCGCCGGGGCAATCATCATGTGACGGTGATCTACACCAACAACTTCATCATCTTCATCAACACCTCCATCACCTTCCATCATCTATATTCAATGATTCACTCTTCTGCAACCCGATGTACCCCCTACTTGAACATGGTGCTTTGTGCTTGCTACTTCTTGAGCTTGCGTTGGTTTTTTCCTTGAAGAGGAAAGGGTGATGCAGAAAAGTAGAGATAAGTATTTCCCTCAGTTAAGAACCAAGGTACACTGGTACAGTGACGTCCTAAACAAACGGTTTAAAACCCTTTTCGGCGACGGCATTTGGAACCATCGCCAAGTGAGTGTGGGCGATAGGGGGGTTGTTGGGAATATAACTTTCAGGTATGACCCGCCCAGGAGGGGCCGAGTCAACCCTAATGGGGGTTGTTGAGAGAAGCCCAGTAATATTCAAGGTGATAGTTTAGTAAGAATTGTAGAAGGCCTAAGCCCAGAGGCGGCTTAAGGCCCAATATTGTAAATCGCCATATGTAAAGAAAGACTTGTAAAGAAAGGCATATAAAAGAAGTCACCGAGCTGGACACGTTTTATGAGCCGGTCGGGACTCTGTAGGCCACCAGGCATCAACCCGTGTATATAAGGGGACGACCCGGCGGCGGCGGCTTAGGACAAGAATCAACAGATCAATAGCCAAGCTAGCGGATTCGCTCCTTGGTCATCAAAACCTAGCAATAGAACATCAACTGGACTAGGCATCACCTTCACCGTAAGGGGCCAAACCAGTATAAACCTCTCGTGTCCTTTGTCCCGATTAACCCCTTTAAGCTTCCTAGTTGCGATGGCCCTACGACTAAGTCCTTTCGCTAGGACATCTGCCGTGACAATTCCATGACAGTTGGCGCCCATCGTGGGGCTAGCGCACGGTGGATTTGAGTTCTTGAAGGGCAACTTCGAAGGGCTCAAGGGATACGCTGTGGGCCGGATGACCAAGAGTCGTCGCGGCAAGCTCTACATCGACGACGAAGACTGGGGCCCCGATGCCGGCTCGATTGAGTACGGGTACCGGGTCCCCTTCGGCGGAATCCATGTCTTCATCGGTCAGCTCGGCGAGTCAAGCCCTGAGCCGGACGTCTGCACCAACCTCATCGAGACGACTCAGCGCGCGAGACCCGCCCGGGCTCAACTCTCCGTGCGACGGGCCTTCATGGGTTGCATCCATGGAGGGTAATTTTCTGAACATCGATAGACGGTGGTGAGACGACCATCTGTTCTAACGGTGCGTCATCCACAGGCGGGACATATTCTTTGTATCAGCTACAAGATGGCGTGCTTGGGGGCTGCTCCGATGGCAGCAGCATTTCAGACCCCTCTGAGCCGCTAAATCGAGCCGGAGTCTTCATGGCTGGCACTCAACCCGGGAAGAATTCTACGGCTGCGGCAGCAATAACCACCAGGTCGGCAGCAGCCGGGTCAGGAGACCCCGCGCGCCCCCCGGCTCAGGTACTAATGGACCTCATGGATAAGATGACAGCTCTGTTGACTGCTGTGGTTGAGCCGGCGGATAAGGCTCAGCATGACGCGGAGGTGCCACAACTACGTGAGGAGGTGGCACAGGCCAAGGAAAATTTAGTAGCACAAGATGTGAGGATGGCTCTGGAGCAGGCGGCTTTGGATGCTCGTGCTCGGCAGCTTCAAGCAGAGACTTTCCGGCTCCCGGTGGATCTGAACGCGTCAAACAAGGTCAAGAGGAGAAGACACCAGAAAACTCAGTCACGTGTGCCTCTGACTTACGATCCTAGGAACCTTTTCCACACGCCCGGGGCTAGTCCCAGCAACCCGCCGGAGGCAAACCGGATCACAACACCTGGGACGGGGGCGCCGGTTCAGCCGAGGGCCATGGAACCACCCCGTGTGAATACTGCTTCGCCTCATTACACGCCAGTACCACCGGGTCACTTCTCTAACCCTTTGGAGAATTTAATTGCTACGTCGGCCCATCTGGCGGCTCTCCCAATGGAAGGCGACTCTCCAACGATGATCGAAACACGAAGGGTCAGGGAACTTCTTCAGACAGCCCTGGCACAGCAAGATGCGTACTCTTATAGTCGAGACATAATCCATTCGACCCCTCGCCCAAGCCGGAGCCCGAGCTATAGAAGGTATATGGACTCAACGGCTATGTCAATCAATGCCCAACTCCGTAACCAATCGCGTAGGCATGACCTGGCGCAGGATGGGGCCTTTAACTTGGTGGATCAGGAGAGGATCCGTCAGGAGGCTAAGCGGGCGGTTCAACTGGCAGCTGAGCAGGCGGCTCATCAGGCTTTTCCGGTTTATCCAGCAACCTTTGTTGAGGCAGGAGTGGCCACAAGGACAGGAGGTGTCCCTTGTGAGGGAGTCCTGGATTAGGGGGTCTCCGGAAAGCCGGACTATCTCCATTGGCCGGACGGTTAGACTATGAAGATACAAGATTAAAGACTTCATCTCGTGTCCGGATGGGACTCTACTTGGCGTGGAAGGAAAGCTAGGCAATACGTATATGGATATCTCCTCCTTTGTAACCGACCTGGTGTAACCCTAACCCTCTCCGGTGTCTATATAAACCGAAGGGTTTTAGTCCGTAGGACAACAATCACAACATACAATCATACCATAGGCTAGCTTCTAGGGTTTAGCCTCTCTGATCTCGTGGTAGATCTACTCTTGTAACACCCATATCTTCAATATTAATCAAGCAGGACGTAGGGTTTTACCTCCATCAAGAGGGCCCGAACCTGGGTAAAACTTTGTGTCCCTTGCCTCCCGTTACCATCCGGCCTAGATGCACAGTTCGGGACCCCCTACCCGAGATCCACCGGTTTTGACACCGACATTGGTGCTTTCATTGAGAGTTCCTTTGTGTCGTCGCCGTCAGGCTTGATGGCTCCTACTATCATCGATAGCGATGCGGTCTAGGGTGAGAGTTTTCTCCCCGGACAGATCTTCGTATTCGGCGGCTTTGCACTGCGGGCTAATTCGCTTGGCCATCTGGAGCAGATTGAAAGCTACGCCCCTGGCCATCAGGTCAGATTTGGAAGTTTGAATTACACGGCCAACATCCGTGGGGACTTGATCTTCGACGGATTCGAGCCACAGCCGGGCGCGCCGCACTGTCGCGATGGGTATGACCTAGCTCTGCCACCGGACGGTACCCCAGTGGCTGCGCCCGCATCAGCTCCGACCCTTAGCTCGGAGCCAGCTGCGCCAATCGAGGACGGGTGGCTAGACACCGCCTCAGGGGCTGCAGTCTCGACGACGATCGAGGCAAACACCAGCATAATCCTCTGCGTAGCCCGTGACTCCAAGGTGCCGGACTCTCTTCCGGACCCCGAACCATCCGCGCCCCTGCCAATCGAATCCGATTGGGCGCCGATCATGGAATTCACTGCCGCGGATATCTTTTAGCACTCGCCCTTCGGCGACATTCTAAATTCACTAAGGTCTCTCTCTTTGTCAGGAGAGCCCTGGCCGGATTATGGCCAACATGATTGGGATGCGGACGACGAAGAAATTCGACGCCCACCCACCACCCACTTTGTAGCCACTGTCGATGATTTAACCGACATGCTCGACTTCGACTCCGAAGACATCGACGGTATGGACGGAGATGTAGGAGACTAACATGAACGAGCACCTATAGGGCACTAGAAATCCACCTCGTCGTATGACATATACATGGTGGATACACCCAATGAAGGCAACGACGACGAGATAGCGGAGGATGACCACTCCAAGAAGCAACCCAAGCACCGACGTCAGCGGCGCCACTCTAAGTCCTGCCAAAGCAAAAGTGGTGATACTGGCACAGGATATAATAACACTCCGGATAGCGCCGAAGACAACAACAATCCCCTCCAGCAAGATTTAGAGCAGGAGGATGAAGGAGCCAGCTCTCCTGAGAGAGCGGCTGGCGGAGAGGAGGAGGATGACAATTACATGCCCTCCTCCGAAGATGAGGCAAGCCTCAGCGATGATGAATTCGCCATACCAGAGGATCCCGTCGAACAAGAGTGTTTCAAGCGCAGGCTTATGGCCATGGCAAATAGCCTGAAGAAAAAGCAGCAGCAGCTTCAAGCTGATCAAGATCTGCTAGCTGACAAATGGACTGAAGTCCTCGCGTCCGAGGAATATAAACCCGAGCGTCCCTCCAAGAGTTACCCAAGGCGCAGGTTACTACCCCGACTGGAGGAAGAAGCGTATGATACGGCTGATCGGCCACCTCGTGGCCGCGATAGAGAGGCATTCCAGCCAAAAGCCCAGCCTCCACCCCAACGGCATCCAAATAAAAAGGCATGGGGAGATATGCCAGACTTGCGAGACATATTGGAGGACAAAGCAAAGCATTCAAGATTGATCTATGGATCACGAGGGCGCACCACTCTACGAGATGGTAAACGTCACGCCGGATACAATAAAAGCAAATCCGGCCGGGCCGAACACAGCGGGCAGGACCCATACGAGCTGCGTCGCGATATAGCCCAATACAGAGGCGCCGCACACCCCTTATGCTTCACAGACGAAGTAATGGAACATCAATTCCCAGAAGGTTTCAAACCTGTAAATATTGAATCATACGACGGCACAACAGATCCCGCAGTATGGATTGAGGACTTCCCCCTCCACATCCACATGGCCCGCGGTGATGACTTACATGCCATCAAGTACCTCCCACTAAAACTCGGAGGACCAACGCGGCATTAGCTTAATAGCTTGCCAGCGGACTCCATTAGCTGTTGGGAAGATCTGGAAGCCGCATTCCTCGACAACTTTCAGGGCACTTATGTGCAACCACCAGACGTCGATGACTTGAGCCACACAATTCAGCAGCCAGAAGAGTCAGCCAGACAATTCTGGACTCGGTTCCTCACAAAGAAAAATCAAATCATCGACTGTACGGATGCGGAGGCCTTAGCGGCTTTCAAGCACAACATCCGAGACGAGTGGCTAGCCCGGCACCTTGGTTAGGAAAAGCCGAAATCTATGGCAGCTCTCACAACGCTCATGACCCGCTTTTGTGCGGGAGAAGACAGCTGGTTGGCTCGCAGTAATAACATATCAAAGAACCATGGTACCTCAGATACCAAGGACGGCAATAGCAGGTCACGTCGCAATAAGCAAAAATGCCGCATTAACAGCGAAAGTACTGAGGATACGGTAGTCAATGCCGGATTCAAAGGCTCTAAACCCGGTCAGCGAAAAAAGCCATTCAAACAAAGTACGCCGGGTCCGTCCATCTTGGACCGTACACTCGATCGCTCGTGTCAAATATACGGCACCCCAGACAAGCCAGCCAATCACACTAACAGGGATTGTTGGGTGTTCAAGCAGGCCGACAAGTTAATTGCCGAAAACAAGGACAAGGGGCCGCATAGCGCTGACGAGGAAGAACCCCGGCAGCCGCACACTGGAGGACAGAAGAGGTTTCCCCCGCAAGTGCGGACGGTGAACATGATATACGCAACCCACATCCCCAAGAGAGAGCGGAAGCGTGCGCTCAGGGACGTATATGCGTTGGAGCCAGTCACCCCAAAGTTCAACCCTTGGTCCTCCTGTGCGATCACCTTCGATCGCAGGACCACCCCACTAGTATCCATCATGGCAGATTCGCCGCACTGGTCCTAGACCCAATCATCGACGGATTTCACCTCACTCGAGTCCTCATGGATGGCGGTAGCAGCCTGAACCTGCTTTATCAGGACGCAGTGCACAAAATGGGTATAGACCCGTCAAGGATCAAACCCACAGAAACGACCTTTAAAGGCATCATTCCAGGCGTAGAGGCCCACTGCACAGGCTCAATTACACTGGAAGTGGTCTTTGGATCCCCGGATAACTTCCGAAGCGAAGAGTTAATCTTCGATATAGTCCCGTTCCGCAGTGGTTATCACGCGCTGCTCGGACGAACCACATTCGCTAGATTCAATGCGGTACCACATTATGCATACCTCAAGCTCAAGATGCCAGGACCTCGCGGAGTTATTACAGTCAATGGAAACACAGAGTGCTCTCTCCGAACAGAGGAGCACACCGTAGCCCTTGCAGCAGAAGCGCAAAGCAGCCTCTCAAGGCAATCTACCAGTTCGGCGTTTCAAAGCCCGGACACCTTCAAGTGCGCTCGGGGCAATAGGCAGACAGACCGCCTGGCGCGATCTGAGCTCGCGTAGCAATACGGCGGCCACCCCAATCCCAGCCCAATGGCGTTATTCATGCCGTGCATACATAATTACGCATTAAAAATACCATGGGCACAGGTGGGGAGGTGGGGGGGCACAACTGTGGCACGCCCCAAAACGTGGCCTAAACCACACTAGGGGCTTCCCGTTTGGTTATTTTCTTTTTCTTTCAGGACTTTAATCTCTGGAAACACTGTCCGGTAGCTCTATTGTCGAACACATGATACAACAACCAAGGAGGCAGACAACTACGTTATACAACGGAATTCCCAGGTTGATTACAGATTTCATATCATTCCTCAGCCCGCCCTTGGAAGGGACATAGTCCTACTCTTTTGCTTATTGCACTATCTGTATCACTCTGCTTTAATGCAATTTTTTAATATACAATGCATGACATTACGACTATTATTGCATTTTTGTTTATATATATATACGTGTTCATTAATGACACCTTGCAACCGTACACTTTGGTACGGCCAATGCACCAGGGGCTCACGTACCCACAATATGGTGTGAAAAGTCCGAACACTTTCACAAGTGCGGCACCCCGAACTTATAGCATTATATGCATCAGCTCCGAATCATGTCTTTGGTCAAATGTTGGGTTTGCCCGGCTCCTATGTTTTGGTACCTTATGTTCCGCTCTATCGGCTAAGGTAGCGCTAGGAGAACTACTGCGATTGTGCCCCGGTTCTGCCGGGCCGAGCACCTCAGTAGAGAAAGCTAAAACTGACTATCATGATAAGGCGAGAGACTGGTCGCTGTTCGGCGAGGTTTTTCGAGTCCCTAAAGACTTATGCCGCTTAGGGCGAGGGGCCGGCTCCGTCCGGCTTACAGGCGTGTATCGCGCACCAAATTCGGCCTTCCGAATACCAGGGGCTTCGCCGAAATTTGAAATTATAGAATTCTATGGCTAAGTGAGAGTGATAAAGCATTATTAGTCTGGTTGCCTTGTTTGTTGTGCTGAGAACCTCCCTCGAAGGACCCAAACATGGGAACAAGAGTGCTCAGGTTTATCCCGAACACCCCAGCACTAGTGGCATGGGGGCAGAAGCCGAGTACTAGCCATCTCTCAGATTGGATAAACAGCCAAACAGAAGGTAATATTTTAAATTCTAACAAGCGTTGCATAGCGAACATAATACAAGTTTTCATACATACAGGACAACATGAGCAAGTCTCATTCAAATATTACATTTTGCGAACACTCATCCCCGATAAGACGGGCACCCGGCAGAACACCCTCGTAGTACATCTCGGGGTGGTGGTGCTCCTTGCCCTCCAATGGCCCCTCCTTGATCAGCTTCACGGCGTCTAGCTTGACCCACTGCATTTTTACATGGGCGAAAGCCCGACGTGCACCTTCTATGCAGACGGATCGCTTGACGACCTCCAGCCGAGGGCAGGCATCCACAAGCCGCCTCACCAGGCCGAAGAAGCTGTTCGGAAGGGCGTCGCCAGGCCACAACCAGACTATGAAGCCCTTCATGGCCTGATCGGCCGCCTTATATAGCTCGGCCATCTGCTTCAGCTGGTCGCTCATTGGCACCGGATGTTCGGCCTCAGTATACTGAGACCAGAACAGCTTCTCCGTCGAGCTTCTGTCCTCGGCCTGGTAGAATAGTGCGGCATCGGACACACTGCGGGGCAAATCTGCGAATGCTCCTGAAGAGCTCCGGATTCGGGTAAGTAATCAGTAATTCACCTTTACATGCTTGCTTTGCATATAGAAAGCCTTACCCGCCGCTATCTTCTTCATCGCGTCGATCTCCTGAAGGGCCTTCTGGGCCTCGGCCTTGGCACTCTTCGTGCTCTCACGGGCCGCGGCAAGCTCAGACTCTCGCGTCTTCAAGTCAAGCTCCAACGCCTCGTGCTTCGTCACAAGAGCCTGGAGCTCTTGCTGCACCTCGCCCACCCGAGCCTCGTGCCTCTCTCGCTCGGTGCGCTCCTTGGCCGCTGTATCTTCGGCCTTGGTCAGCGCTTGCTTCAGGGTCGCCACCTTGGTCGTGGCCCCTGGCAAAACATACAATGATCCTGTCATTTTGCAATCGCATCCTTTTTTATATACGTATATCTATAGACGGGGTATTACTTACCTTCGTTCTCCTCGAGCTGCCTCTTGACAAGGTCGAGCTCTTTCTTGGACCCATCGAGGTCCTTCTTCAGTACGGCGACCTCCGCAGTTAGTGCGGCGGACGCCAGCAGAGAAGCCTGCATATGCATATTGACATACTTATATTAGACTCCTGCGATATTATTTGATCCTCTGTTCGGCTTTTCTTTGCGAACAACGAACAAAGCATCAGGGGCTACTGTCTATGCGGTAATACTTCTACTACATTTTAAAACACTTACCTCGAAGCCTGTTAGAAGGCTAGTACAGGCTTCAGTCAATCCGCTCTTGACGGACTGAACCTTCTGGATCACCGCACTCATGATAGTGCGGTGCTCCTCCTCGATGGAAGCGCTGTGAAGCGCTTACAACATATTGTCCGGCACCTCTGGATGGACAGAGGTCACCGGCACAGGCGTCTCACCCCTCTTAGAAGGAGACAGCCTGCCCGAGCCCGGAACCGCTGGAGGTTCCAGCGCGGTGTTCGGCTGAGGGCCGAACTCGGAGCTCTCAGGGGCCCCGTCCCCTCTGCTCTCGGAGTCCGGAAGGTTGCCTTGAGGCGCCTCAGGGACTGTCTCCCCTTGATCCGGTGCCTCTTGAGACAACACCTCGGCGTCGTCGGCAGGATGAGGGGAGGTGGCAGTCAGGACTGGATCGCTATCCATGTCCGACGAACCCAGGGATCCGTCCGATGATACCTCGATGTTGGCTTGTGGCGGCCAGCGTAATTATGTTCGGCGATTAGGGAAAGCAATGCGACAAAGGAATCCTATGGGTTACTTTGGTATCCGAATACTTACGATCTCCCTTGGGGCTTGGCCCTGGGCAACCACTCGTCTTCACTTTCATCGGCAGCGGTGGAGCTGTCCGAAAGGAGAGTCCTTCCCTTCTTGGACCCTCCGGCCTCCCCAGTTGGGGCGGCCTTCCTTTTCTTGTCTCCCCCGGTCGGTGGGGGAGCCTCTTCTTCCTCTTCCTCGTCTTCGAGGGAAGAGTGCGCCGCAGAGTCATCGGACGGTGAGTCCGACGACGCCTAGCGTCGGGAACTCTTTCGAGCTCCCTTGGCCTTCTTGTCTTCTCCGGCACCTTATAAGGGGCCGGAGTCAACATCTTCGCCAGAAGAGCGTCTGCAGGGCCTTCGGGCAAGGGAGCCGGATAGTCGATTTGTCCGGCCATCTTCCGCCAGTCCTGTTAACGGCACGGGAGTTTAGATCCCGCATAGAGTCAATCTATATAGAAAAAAAGTATCCTGTAAATGGCAAAACAGCTTACCGCACTGGCTTGGCGCTTCGTGCTGAATCCGCGATTCTCAGTAATGGGGTGAGGGACCGCGGCGCCCTTGAACAACACCCTCCAGGCATCTTCATGAGTCATGTCGAAGAGCCTGTTCAGAGTTCGGTGCTGCGCCGGGTTGAACTCCCACAAGGTGAACTCCCATTGTTGGCACGGGAGTATCCGGCGGATGAGCATAACCTGGACTATGTTGACGAGCTTGAGCTTCTTGTCCACCATGTTTTGAATACATGTCTGGAGTCCGGTCAGCTCTTTTGAATTACCCCAGGACAGGCCCTTCTCTTTCCAGGAGGTGAGCCGCACGGGGATGCCAGATCGGAACTCGGGGGCCGCTACCCATGCGGGGTCGCGCGGCTCGGTGATATAGAACCACCCCGATTGCCACCCCTTTATGGTATCCACGAAGGAGCCCTCGAGCCATGTGATGTTGGGCATCTTGCCCACCATGGAGCCTCCGCACTCCACCTGGCGTCCGCTCACTACCTTCAGCTTGACATTGAAGGTCTTCAGCCATAAGCCGAAGTGGGGCTTGATGCGGAGGAAGGCCTCGCACACGACGATAAACGCCGAGATGTTGAGGATGAAGTTCGGGGCCAGATCGTGGAAATCCAGGCCGTAATAAAACATGAGTCCCCGGACGAAGGGATGGAGAGGGAATCCCAGTCCGCGGAGGAAATGGGTGAGGAATACCACCCTCTCATGGGGCTTGGGGGTGGGGATGAGCTGTCCCTCATCTGGGAGCCGGTGCGCGATGTCGTCGGGCAGGTATCCGGCTCTCCTTAGTTTCTTGACGTCTCCCTCCGTGACGGAGGAGACCATCCACTTGCCTCCCGCTCCGGACATGGTTGGAGAAGGTTGAGATGGAAGTGAGAGCTTGGGCGCTAGAGCTTGAGTGTGCGGGAGCGGATGAGCAGAGGAGGAAGAAGGCGTGGATAGAAAGGTGAATCCTTATCCCTTTATATGGGCGGACAAAATTAAGCGTCCCCACTTTCCTGGTAAAACTCGCTTATCCCCAAGTGCCGCAATTGATGGCGCGGTTGGGTTACCCACGCCCGTATTGATGAGAATCCCGTAATAAGGGGACACGATCTCTCCTTTGGCAAGACGTGTCAAAAAACTGCCTCGCGTTATGTGCGAGGCTGGTTAAAAGAAACGGTTCGAATAATCACCGGGCCATGACGTAACGTCATGTTGCCGAAACAAGTTAGCAAATTAGATCTGCGAGAACATTATTCTCTCTACGGTGGAATGTGGAACTTATTTTGCAGGGTCAGACACTATCCTCGTATTCAAATTCTTTTGTGACATATTCAGAGAAGGAACCCGCCTTGCAATGTCGAAGACAACTGCGCGCCGGACTTATCATCATTGAAGCCTGGTTCAGGGGCTACTGAGGGAGTCCTGGATTAGGGGGTCTCCGGACAGCCGGACTATCTCCATTGGCCGGACTGTTAGACTATGAACATACAAGATTGAAGACTTCATCTCGTGTCCGGATGGGACTCTACTTGGCATGGAAGGCAAGCTAGGCAATACGTATATGGATATCTCCTCCTTTGTAACCGACCTTGTGTAACCCTAACCCTCTCCGGTGTCTATATAAACCGAAGGGTTTTAGTCCGTAGGACAACAATCACAACATACAATCATACCATAGGCTAGCTTCTAGGGTTTAGCCTCTCTGATCTCGTGGTAGATCTACTCTTGTAACACCCATATCTTCAATATTAATCAAGCAGGACGTAGGGTTTTACCTCCATCAAGAGGGCCCGAACCTGGGTAAAACTTCATGTCCCTTGCCTCCTGTTACCATCCGGCCTAGACGCACAGTTCGGGACCCCCTACCCGAGATCCACCGGTTTTGACACCGACACCTTGCCAGGTGCCGGCTCTACGTAATGAGTTCTTGCCAAAGGATTTTAAAGGGCCGTGTAAGGTGCCTAATTACACGGCCGACTTGCAGCCTGGGGAATGGGTTGAAAGTTATGAGATGGCGATGGAGCTATTGGAGGTCAGCGATGCAGCAATGGCTAAATATTTCACTATGATGTTGGATGGAACAGCTCACACTTGGTTGAAAGGGTTGCCACCCAACTCCATCGGCTCATGGGCGGAGTTAAAAGCCCGGTTCATTCAGAACTTCAAGGACACATGTAAGCAACCTATGTCAATCGTGGACTTGACTAACTGTAAGCAAGAGGAAGGTGAGTCCACGGCCCATTGGGTGCGCTAGGTCAAGGAGATAATACATTTATCTGATAAGATGGATACCGGCTCTGCGGTCTTAATGTTGGAGAAAAATTGCCATTTTGAACCTCTGAAGCAGAAGCTGGGGCGGCTCAAGCGTGATTGTCATGACATGGGCCAGTTGATGGCGGCTCTAGTCAAATATGCTGATTCAGATAGTACTAAGGATCCCGCGTCTGATGAAGAGAAGGTAGGGAAGGGAAAAAAGAACGGCAACGGCAAGGGTCACCAGCATAACCCGGCGAATCAAGGAGGTAATAAATGTAAGGCTGACGAGTTTGTGGCTAACGCCAGTACACAGGGAAACAACCAACGGCGCAAAAGGAGGCCACCTCCTCGGTCAGGCGGTTCAGGTCCCACCCTTGAGCAACTACTGAATGAACCCTGTTCGAGACACGGCACCCGGGAGAAGCCAGCTACCCATCTATGGAAGGACTGTATGATCATGAAGGCGTTTAAAAATTCCAACATGTTCTATGGTAACCACGGACCTGGCGGCGGTTTAGGCGGTGGTGGCTTTCATGGCCCGGGCGCCGGCTCAGGCAGAGGCGGTTTTCACGGCCAGGGCCATCCGGGTAACCAAGGTGGTTATAATCAGCAATCTGGCCAAAGTAATCAGCAGCAACAACAGCAGCAGTCCAGGTATCAGAGTAACCCAAAATAGCTGAACAGTGGGCAGTACTACGTATTTACCACTAGTTTGTGCAAGAGGGACCAGAAACTTCATAAGAGGGTTGTAAACGCTGTTGAGCCGGTGATTCCACGCTATTTGAGATGGTCAGAACAGCCTGTTGTGTGGAGTAGGGAAGATCACCCTCCCCGGGTTGATAATCCGGGTCACTTGGCTTTGGTAGTGGCGCCTCAGGTTGGTGGATATAAGTTTACTAAGGTGCTCATGGACGGAGGCAGTAGCATCAGCATCCTCTATTATGAGACGTTTTGTCGCATGGGGTTGACTGACAAGAGTCTTAAACAATCCAACACTATTTTTCATGGTGTGGTACCTAGTACGGCATACCTAGTTGGTAAGATTGAGCTGGAAGTAGCCTTTGGGGATGAATACGATTCTAGAGCCGAGAAGTTAACTTTTTAAGTGGTTAAAATCAAAAGCCCATATCATGCCCTATTTGGATGGCCGGCTTATGCCAAGTTTATGGCTCGGCCGTGTTATGTATATCTGCATCTCAAGATGCCGGGTTATAAAGGCACCATCACAGTACATGGAAGCCGGAAAATAGCCCTGGAATGTGAAGAAGGTGACGCTGCTTATGCTGAGTCTGTTTGTGCAAGAGAGGAATTAAAGTTTTATAAAGATAATGTTGACCCGGCAGACACGACGTCTTTGAAGAAGCCAACTACGGAGCATGAACCGATGTTGAAATTCAAATCAGCTGATGACACCAAGATGGTTGATTTTGTGCCTGACGACTCATCCAAACAGTTCATTATCAGTGCTAACTTGGATCCAAAATAGGAAAGCACGCTCATCGAGTTCATCCGTGAGAACCGGGACATATTTGCATGGAAGCCTTCTGACATGCCGAGTGTCCCGAGAGAACTCGCTGAGCACACTCTCAATATTGATCCAAAATTTAAGCCGGTCAGGTAGTTTCTTCGATGGTTTAACGAGGAAAGGCGCAAGGCTATTGGAGAAGAGGTGGCCCGGCTCTTGGCGGCCGGGTTCATTGTTGAAGTTTTTCACCTAGAGTGGTTGGCTAACCCGGTGCTTGTAATAAAAAAGAACGACACCTGGCGTATGTGTGTGGATTACACCGATTTAAACAAGGCTTGTCCGGCTGACCCTTTTGCTCTCCCTCGTATTGATCAGATCATTGATGCTACGGCGGGTTGCGAGCATTTGAGTTTTTTGTATGCCTATTCGGGTTATCATCAGATCAAGATGGCAGTTAAGGACCAGGAGAAGACAGCTTTCATCACTCCATTTGGAGCCTTCTGCTATGTGTCTATGCCTTTTGGGCTCAAGAGTGCCCAGGCGACTTATCAACGATGTGTGCAAAATTGCCTTCACAATTAGATTGGGCGTAATGTTCATGCTTATATGGATGATATAGTGGTGAAATCCAGAGAGAAGGAAACCTTGGTAACTGAGCTGAAGGAGACCTTTGATAACCTCCGGGTCTACAAAATGATGCTTAACCCAGCCAAGTGTGTTTTTGGAGTCCCATCTGGCAAACTCTTGGGTTTTTTGGTGTCTAACAGAGGCATTGAGGCTAACCCGGAGAAAATTAAGGCAATCACATCTTTGGCTAAACCGATATGCATCAATGACGTTCAGCGGCTGGCGGGCCGTGTTGCAGCTGTAAGCCGGTTTATAAGCCAGTTGGGTGAGAAGTCCATGCCATTGTGTCAAATGATGAAAAAAGCAGATGATTTTGTCTGGAGTGACACTGCCAACTCTGCCTTTGAGGATCTGAAGATACAGCTCGCTGAGCCGTCGGTTCTTGTTGGTCCTGTTGAGAAGGAGCCATTGTTGTTATATGTGGCTGTTAAGTCATGTGCTGTCAGTGTGGCTATTGTGGTGGAGCGTAAGGAAATTGGCAAGGAACATCCGGTTCAGCGGCCAGTTTACTATGTCAGTGAGGTGCTCATTGAATCTAAGCAAAGGTACCCACATTGGCAAAAGCTTGTTTATGGGGTATTCATGGCAAGCCAGAAGCTCAAGCATTACTTTCAGGGTCACCCCATCACTGTGGTTAGCTCTGCTCCGTTAGGAGATATTATTCAAAATAGAGAAGCCACAGGACGAGTCACCAAGTGGGCCATTGAACTTGGGTCTCATGGTTTAAAGTATGTGCCACGTACTGCGATCAAATCTCAAGCGTTGGTCGATTTCATTAACGATTGGACAGAGTCACAAACACCTGAAGAAAAGCCAGACAACACATATTGGACGGTTCATTTTGATGGGTCCAAACAGTTGGAAGGTTCGGGGGCTGGAGTTGTTTTAACTTCTCAAGGCGACAAGTTTTGTTATGTGTTGCGATTGATGTTTCCTTATACTAACAATGCAACAGAATATGAAGCCTTGCTCCATGGTCTTTGAATGGCTAAAGAGATGAGTCTGAGCCGGGTACGGTGCCTTGGCGAATCAGATTTGATGGCTCAGCAGGTGTCAGGCAAGTGGGATTCCAAAGATCCTCTCATGGCGGCTTATCGCTGCGAGGTTGACGCAGTTGTGGGGCATTTTAAGGGTTATCAAGTGGAACACATTGATCGCAGAAAGAACGAAGCGGCGGATGCCTTAAGCCGGTTGGGATCTCAGCATAAGCCGGTGCCACCTAACACCTTTTCAAATGTTTTACATAACCCGTCTGTTAAGTTGCCTACAGAGGAAGATTTGGCCATTCCTGACTCGGAGGCACAGTTGGTGGCGGCTCTTCATGTCATTCCAGATTGGACAGTACTGTTCTTGACTTACATGACCCGGGGTGAGTTGCCAGAAGACGAGACCCTGGCCCGACAGGTAACCCGGCGGTCCAAGTCAATGACAATTTCTGACGGTGAGTTGTATCATCACAGCATCACTGGAGCGTTTCAACATTATGTTTCTCCTGAAGAAGGTCAAGAAATTCTTCGTGATATCCATGAAGGGGATTGTGGTCATCACGCCGGGTCAAAGTCTCTTGTGGCCAAAGCTTTTCGTCATGGTTTTTACTGGCTAACGGCTCACGCAGATGCGGAGGAGCTGGTTAGTAGGTGTGATGGATTTCAAAAATTTGCACGATGAGCGCACGTGCCTGCTCAAGAGTTGTGGATGATTCCAATCACTTGGCCATTTGCAGTCTGGGGGCTTGACATGGTTGGACCTTTCAAAAGGTCCAAAGATAAAAGGACACATATTTTGGTGGCAGTTGACAAATTCACAAAATGGGTTGAGGCAGAGCCAGTGAGCAAGTGTGATGCAGCCACGGCGGTTCAGTTCATGAAAAAGGTGATTTTTCGCTTTGGTTTTCCACACAGCATTATAACTGACAATGGCACTAATTTGTCCCAAGGTTCTATGGAGGAGTTTTGTCAACGTGAGCATATCCGGCTTGATGTTTCTTCAGTAGCTCACCCCCAATCTAATGGTCAAGCTGAGAGAGCAAATCAGGAAATTTTAAAAGGTCTCAAGCCCCGGCTTATGGTTCCTTTACAACGAACACTAGCTTGTTGGGTAGAGGAGTTACCTTCGGTGCTATGGAGTATCAATACCACTCCTAACAGGTCTACATGTTATACACCTCTCTTCATGGTTTATGGAGCAGAAGCAGTCCTGCCTAGTGACATCCGTCATGACTCGTCCCGCGTGGCGGCTTACGTTGAAGCTAATAATGAACAAGCCCGACAGGATGCACTTGACTTGTTAGAAGAGGAACGAGATTTGGCAGCAGCCCAATCAGCAATTTACCAACAAGACCTGCGCCGTTATCACAGCCGCCGGGTTAAAACTAGAACCTTTCAAGAAGGCGACTTGGTGCTCCGGCTCATCCAGGATCAGTCCGACGCACACAAGCTATCCCCACCTTGGGAAGGGCCCTTTGTGGTCAGTAAAAACTTAAACAACGGGTCATATTACCTTATTGATGTTCGAGAGCACAAATACTCAACGTAAGTCGGAGGAGGAGACCCGCCGACTATGGAACATTGCTCAGCTTCAGCCATACTATACTTAAGCCACCGGCTCTCGTCATGTACATACTTTGACGTTGTATATATTATGATAAGTAATAAAGCAAGACCTCTGTCCTTTTCCCTTTCAATGATCATGTATTATTTTCATTATTTAAAATGACCAAAAGGGGGCTGATCGTATCCGAATCTAGCTTAAACCTTTTGGTCCGGCTCATGATCGTATTCAAATCTAGCTGTAAACCTCAAGGTCATTTGGGGGCTTCCTTTTCAAACATAGGTCATATTCGAACCAAAGAGAACATAGCTGTCGTAACCCTCTTGATCGGATCAAAGCCAAACTCACTAGGGGGCTTCTTGATCATATCCGAATCATAGCTTAACCCCTTTTGGGTCCAACTTGGATCGTACTCGAATCAGGGTCGCTAAAAACCTCTCAAGGTCATTTGGGGGCTTCTTGTTCAAACATAGGTCGTATTCGAACCAAAGAGAACATAGCTGTCGATACCCTCTTGATTGGCGCAACGCCAAAGTCACTGGGGGCTATATGATCGTATTCAAATCTTAGCTTAACACCTTTGGTCTGGTTTACTGATCGTATTCGAATCAGAAGCCTCTAGTTTTTATTTAAATGTTTTGATTTACATTGTGTGAAGCCTAGCGTTTTATCTTGCTATTTTTTATCATCTCAAATCTAACGGTAAGTATGGTTTCAAATTAAACTGGCTCAGCTATTTGACAATGAGTTGCCAAGGCATAACAGTCATCAAGACATATGGAAGTATTGACTTCTACAGAAGATTGGGTTATCAACCTCATCATCCGGTTCATGTAAACCGGCAGTACAGATTCAAAGAACACATGTATGACAGTGTCATTCATGAACATGTTTCTCTGTGTTTTTTCGTTAATCAAAGGTTTTTTCAGCCTTGTTTATCTTACATATGGTTCTATCTTTTCCACCATGATAATTTCATAAGTGATATACCGGGTGTTTTTACCTGTCCGGTGCTAAACCGCCAGGCAAGCTCTTTCATCTTTTACAAGAACAGAGTTAAAACATTGCAGATGTAATCCCGGATGTGCTACAAATATATATTGACATCATTGGCAAAGAGTCATATGCAGCATTTTATGCATGATGGCATAGGCAAAACATGCAGTTTTCAAACTAATCTATTACAAGGCTTTGAGAGCCCAAAATATGGTTATGACTCTCCCCTCATCGGTTCACCGCCCTCTACTGGTTGGAAGCTGGGATTGGACTAGTCAAAGCCATTCAGAGCAATGAACTCCGCTTTATCGTCAATCAGGCCGACTGGGTCGACTTCCGGGGCAAAAGTGTGTTGGCGAACCGGCGGGATAAGATCTGTCACCTTATACGAGGGAGTTGCCATCTTCTTATTCTCCATATCAAAACCCCGCTGATATTTGTCGATGTTGGTCTCCTCTCCAAGAATGGTAGCTTGAGGACGAACTCCCCTCACATAGGCAATAAAGTCATCTTGCACAAGTGGAGTCCCGTCTTCCTTCACGGTAGGGTACCCCTTAGCCACGTCAACCGGGTCTAAATCCGGCACCCAGGTTTTGGAGCGGCTCAGGGTAGTCAGGGCTCCGGCTCTAGCACAAGATCGTTTGTCCTCTTGAAACCTGGCGGGTAAGATCGATAACTTCTTCAAAATATCACTTAGGCGGTTGGGTCCTTGGTTGGCAGGAGAGATAGCAGCAAGCGCCCGTTGAGCCCCCGTATAAAGTTGTTCCACCAAGGTATAAATCGCCTTCAGTTTTGTGACATTGTCCTGGCTCAGGTTGTTACTCCGCGGACCTATAAGTATTTTAACAAAGCTTAAGCATGCGGTTTACATTCTTGGTAAAAATAGAGTATAAGGGAGTTATGCAAATAACTCACCGAAGATGGCGGAGACCATTTGAGACACACGGTTTTTAAACTGGTGAGCTCTGTAGTAGCCTCCTCAAGAGCCACCTCAGCTGTCTCAGCGCGTTGTATCAGCAGCGTCTTTTCTTCGGCCTAGGATTTCTTTTTTGCAGCTAAGCTGATCTTCAATTTCTCAGATTTAGAGAGGCTCAATTGGAGTTTAGAGTCAGTGGTGTTTATATCTATCTCCTGCTCCGCCAACCGGGTCTTGGCATTCGTCAATTGAGAGCCCAACTCAGATAAGGCGTTCTACAAAACATTCACAAGTGTCAACACTTAAACTAAAAGTTATAAGGGTTCAAGTCTCAAGTACTTTGCACTGCAATACCACTTGACACTTGGGGGCTAATGTCTGCCAAAGCAATTTTTTATGACTTTTATATGTTTCGAGTCCCAAGGGTTTTACAAAGTAACAACGCTTGGCACTTGGGGGCTAATGCATGATATTCAGAAAGTTTTTCAAGATTGAGCCGGATCACAATACTTATTGGGACTAGTAAAAGACAGTTATGCAATTAAGTACCGGTTCATTTATGATAAATTGAGCCGGCCCTTGGGGACTAAAGGTGAAGTTTACGCTACTCTATTGGACTTTCAAAAAACATAGAGACAAAGTATCAACTTATATCATAAAGTCTACAGATCATTCAAGTTCATCATGTGAAGACTTGGGGGCTGGCAGAGTATAAGTAAACCGGAGAACATACCTCATAATTTAGCTGCAATTGTTTGACCATCTCAATTTCCGAGTCACGGCTGGAGTGCACACGACTGAGATAGCCGAACAGTACATCATTGACATTGAGGTGAGCGTAATGGGAGGTATCAAACCGCACTTTCTGCTTCTCTAAAGCCTCTTGCTTAGCAGTATGCCAGGCTAATACAGTGGGGCTCCCCGGTTCAATAAACCGGCTACCGGTAATCAAAACGTCAGCATTAGAAGTTGTTGGAAGATTAGCTGAGCTAGATGGTTCAGTAATGGTCGGATTAAGGGTGGCCTCATCGGCTGACAACTCAGGAGGGTCCAATTGAGTATGAACAGCCGGGTCTTCTGGTGCTTCTGTTTCAGAGGGAGTTGGCATGGCTGGCTCAGGTGCAGGAACTTTCGGGTCTTCGGTCGGCTTAATCACCTTGGCCTTCTTGGATTTGGCTTGACCACTAAGAAAGATTTTATGACACAGTTAGTGTAATGATGCAGTTTTAAAGATACAGAGGAAAGATGATTTTTCCTTACCCAGGAGCAGTTTTGAAAGCCGGAAATTGAGTCTGAGATGAGTCGCCAGAAGAGCGAGAAACCTCCTGCAAGGGTAAAATAAAGTTAAAGAATATAAGGAAATAGATTCATGGATAAAAACAAAGGACAAAGGTGAAAGAAACCTCATTCTGGCATTTTCGAGGAGTTTTTTGTAAGTCGGAAGGTGGTTCATCATCATCATTAGTCCGGGCCTGACGGCGGATCTCATGTTGCCGCTTTTTCAAAAGAAAATGAGGGTCCAAATAAGCCAAAGGGTGCGAAAACCTTACTTTCTGGGTTACCAGTCGAAGTTTCTATCTTGGCAAAGGGGCTGAGTCAGAGGAAATAGTTACCTCTTCTTCCACGGCCTGGCTGGCCCCCGTGTTGTCCTGGCAATAGTCAGTGTCAACAAGATAGTTGAAAAATTGGCCAAGGGAGTCAAGGGCTACCTCCGACTCAGAGACATCATCCAGCTGGAACATGTTAGATGCAGTCTTCTTCTTCTTGGGCTTCCGGGTCATTCTCCTGGCGGCTATGGCAGCGGCTCTAGCCTTCTTGGCAGCTTCATGATCATACTTGGCCTTCCAGAAGTCAGATTTGGCCTGTAAACAAATAAACAGGTTAAAAGGTCATGCAAGTATTTAAACTACTAAGGAAAACACAAAAATAGAAAGAGGTCAGGGGTTTTCACATCTGGTGCCGGGTTAAGTTTGCAGAAGGGGTTTAACCCAACCTTACTGCAGTCCTCGTATTTGCCGTTCACAAGGATGGTTGACATTGCAACAACGTCTTCTTTAGTCGATTGAACAGAGCTATAACACAGAGAGTCATTTGGGCCTCCGCCATACTCATACATTAACTTGGATCGGCGTCTTAGAGGGATGACCCGCCATGCGACCCAACAACGAATCAGGTCAACTCCAGTTAAGCCATTCCCCAATAAAGCTTGAATCCTTTTAATTGATGGAATAAGCTTCTTGCGTTCAGCAGCGGTAAGCTTATCAAGGAGCACAAACTTGGAATCCAGACGCTCCGCGCGATAACCCGACAATGGTTTTTCATTGGCTGGTTACGTATCTTGGCAATAGAACCAGGTCTGATTCCAATCTTTGGGATGGCTCGGTAAGACTATTAAGGGAAAGACAACGCCCTGTCGGCACTGAATTGAGATTCCACCAAGCTCCAAACTAAGGCCGTTGGTGCATTCGTTCTGGCGGTTCAGATAAAAGTATTCTCTGAAAAGTTCCACGGTCGGTTCTTCTTGAAGATATACCTCACAAAGAACTTGAAAATTGCAGATATTGGATATAGAGTTGGGTCCAATGTCTTGTGGGCGAAGCTTGAAAAAATGCAGAACATCACAGAAGAAGTTTGAGCTGGGTGGTGAGAAGCCTTGGTTCATGTGATCAGTGAAAATGATAATTTCACCGTCTTTGGGCTGAGGCCGTTCTTCGCCCGGGTCAGGAGCATGATAAGACATAACGTTTTTCTTTGGTAAAAATCATATGGTGACAAATTCCTTCAAGGTATCCTCAGTAACCATGGAAGGGACCCAGTTGCAGACTGTTGGCGCTTTGGACGGCATGATGAAAGGACAGACTGAAAAGAAAGTGATGTGCCGCTTCAATTCAATGATGAAATTAGACGTTAAATCATGATGGTACAAATAAGTTATGGCGTCTTAAAATAAGGGCTAATGACATATAAAGGAAAAGTGAGCCGACGTGATAGGCCGCCATGACAAAAGATACTTGAAGGATGCCAGAAACAGAATTGGCTAAGTGTTTACACAAACAAGTTTACCAAGCTGTCACTATTATTTTGGATCAAATGGTCGTTCCAAAAAGAAAATATTTTGGACCTAAAAATCTAGTACAAATAAATTCGTGAGTTATAATGAGGCCTCTGTCCAGGAAAAAGGGATCTACTGTAAGTGCATCTAGTGCCCCTTAGTGATTTTGGTGTATTGAAGACTTATAGGTTAAGCGACTAATGCGTTTGTGAGTGTACACAGGTCTATAAGTCTATGAGGAGTTTGATATTTACAGAGAAAGTCGACCCCTAAAAATGAAGTTCTTCGACTGAAGACTTTGTATTTCTGAAGACTTTCTGAAGACTTTGAAAGTGAAGAAAATTGTGTGACCTTGAAGACATAGTATTTATTCGAGGAACATGAAGCGTGAAGACTTTTGTTTTCGTAGTTTCATTTTCTCTTTCTTGAGTCATAGGAAACACCGTACTGTTAAAGGGGGTCGAGGAAATACTAAGGAAAAGTTTCCATGTGATGCTCAACTCAAAATCCTACACCTACCAATCCCTTCGAGTGAAGCCATTGGAAATCTCATACAGTTCAATCAACTTCTTCAGTGACAGAGACGAAGTTCTTCTGGTCTCTGAGGAATTTGTTCTGACTGAGGAGTTAGGAATTTGCCAGTGCGGATTGCCTACACAGCGAGGAACATGATAGCCCTGAGGAATTTGATTCTCAAATTTCCGACCATTGCTGTCCTATGCGCCATCTGTCCCAAAAAGTCTATCCACCTAACGGTCATATCATTGAAGGGCATTTATGTCTTATCATGTCGGGCTGCTCCCTAGTCTATAAATAGCCGCCCCCTACAACCACTAGCTGGTTGGCTGCTCTGAGAGAAACTGACACTTGTCATTTGAGAGCAACTCATCCTCCGAGGACTTTGAGCGAAAATCATCGAGTGAGGAAAAACCCAAAACCCAAAAACCTACAAACCCCAAGTGATTGAGCATCACTGAAGAGATTGATCCTGCGTGGATCTGACGCTTGTTACCTTTGAAGACTGTGCTTCTTCCAGACGGTTAGGCTTCATGGTCTAGAGCATCCAAGAGGAATTGTGTATCGCCGAGTGACCGAGTTTGTGAAGGTTTGGAAGTCGCCTGAAGACTTACCACGAGTGATTGGACGAGGTCTGTGTGACCTTAGTTCAAGGAGAATACGGTGAGGACTGGGTGTCCTGAGCTGCGTGTTCAGGACTGGGTGTCTGGGACTGTGTGTCCTCGAGTTTAAATACTCAGCCGCTCCAACCAGACATACAACTGAGACAGCAGTTGGAACTGGTCTACCAAATCATTGTCTTCACCAAGCTTACTGGTTCCATTTCCTCATAATTGAGTTGTGTGCTTGTTCATATCTGTGTTTGAAGACTTTGACTGAAGACTTTCTCAATTTCCTCAGTTCAATTTCTTCAGTCTGTTTGTCTTCATCCTGTGTTATCCTGTGCTTACGCTTCCTGTACTCTGTGCCTGTCTTCATTTCATCATGATGACTATGCTTGTATTCTGTTATGTTTACTTTTGAGTACTTATTCTGCTGCTAGTAGTTCTTCCCTAAGGAATTTCCTCACCGGCGAATTCCTCAGTGAAGAATTTCATAAAAATCGCCTATTCACCCCCCTCTAGTCGATATAACGCACTTTCAGTTGGTATCAGAGCAAGGTACTCCCTTGTTTTGTGTGATTTTGGTTTAACCGCCTGGAGTTTTAGTTATGTCGACCACAGGTATGATCAAGGTCTCTGTTGGGTGTCCTACCTTCGATGGGATGGACTACCCCTACTGGAAGAATAAGATGCGAATGCATCTTGAGGCAATTGATAACGATCTCTGGTATGTTGTGGAAAATGGTGTTCCCTTAGTTACACCTTCTCTGAATGCTGCTGATGTGAAGAGATTCAAGCAACTCGACTCTCAAGTGAAGAATATCATATGTGGCCATCTGAGCAAAGGACAGTATGGCAGAGTGAGTGCTTTGGAGACAGCGAAGCTTATCTGGGACAGGTTGTCCAAAGTGAATGAAGGAGTCTCAACATAGCGTGACTCTCGAGTTGATGTTCTTCGCAATCTCTTTAACCGCTTCAAAAGACTCGACAATGAAAATGTTTAACAAACCTTCGATCGTCTCACTGACATCTCAAATGAGCTTCAAGCACTTGGTGCCACTGACATCACCGACCATGAGGTGGTGAAGAAATTGCTGAGATCGCTTGATTCCTCATTTAACACCCTGGCATTGATGATACAAGAGCGTGTTGATTACAAGTCACTTGATCCCGCTGATATTCTCGAGAGGCTAAATACTCATGAGTTCCAACTTGCTGAAAAAAGAGACCTCTATGTTTCGAGCTATGGCAGATCATGCGCACTGAAGGCCAAGGCGGTATCCGAGTCTGAAGATGAAGACTCTGGTAGCAACCTTGGTGATCCTGAAGAACTAAGCCATGATCTGGCTCTGCTGGTGAAGAAGTTCCAAAAGTTCTCAAGACGTGGTCGCCTTGGAAGACCCTCAAGGAGAAGTGATTCCTCATCTAGTGACTACAAGAGGAGGCTCTGCCACAAATGCAAGAAACCTGGACATTACATTCAAGATTGTCCTTAGTGGGAAAAGGAATCAAAGAAGAAGAAGTACAAGGATTACAGTTCTGATGATGTGAAGAAAAAAAAGAAATCCACAAAATCTTCATCATCAAATTCTCAAAGTCTTCATATCACAAGAAGAGCAGCTCCAAGAAGGCCAGGGCATTCATTGGCAAGGAAATGGACTCTGAGGCTGAATCTGAAGAAAATGAGGAAGAGGAGTCATCTCAGGAGTCCGAATCCGGAGTGGCGAGTCTAGCTCTCGCTACTGCATTTGTCAGCAAGTCTATCTTCAACACTAAAGGAAATGACCTCACCAACAAGGCTGATGAAGGGGATGATGACTACGCTCCCACCTATTGCTTCATGGCAAAGGGTGCCAAGGTACTCAAATATATCTCATCTGAATCAAGTGAGAATGAATCTGATGAAAACCATAAGCCCAACTATTCTAAACTTGCTAAGATTGCTGTAAAACAACAAAGATCTCTAGAAAAGGTTCAAAACATGCTAGACAAAAGTGATGATATGTTGGGTGAAGAAATGGATCACACTAAAGCCTTGACTGGAAATCTTTAGAGATTTCAGACTAGGTTTGACAATCTTCAAAGTCATCATAACACTCTCTTATCCAATCATGAGAACCTTTCTTATGAATTTCTTCAAAGAAAGCAAGATCTTGAGAAGCTAAGAGTGAGTTATGAAGATCTTCAGAAGGAGTGCGATTCATTACTTGCTCAACAAATCAGCGCTTCTCAGGAAGAATTTGTTCCTCCATGTTTGAAATGCATTGAACGTGAATCTGCTAATTCTTCACCTGAATGTTCAAATGCTGCTAATGTTTCAAATTCTTCACATGCCTCTGCTATCACTAATTCCTCATCCAAGGACATTGCTAGTATCACTGATGATGCAAAGCTGAAGGAATTGTACATGAAAGGCATGTACAAAAGCCTCAAAGGGCATCAGACTCTTTGTGATGTGCTTAAAAAGCAGATCCTCAACAGGAACCCTAGGAAAGAGGGTATTGCTTTTGAGAGGAAACTCAACGCTGATGGTACATATTGGCAGCCTGAGCAGTACCCCAAAACTACATGGGTTGCTGCAAAGGGACCTCCAGTTGATCCATCTAACCTATCTGGATATTCAAGTGAATCTCCTCATTCTGATGATGAGTCATTTGACTCCAACTATAAACTATTCAAAAATCAGAATGGTGAAGTATTTGCTAGATATGTTGGCACTAACTGCAGGAACGGTCCCCCTATGAAGAAAATCTGGGTTCCCAAAAGATGCCTTGAAAATCTTCAGGTGAATGTCATCATGACGCCACCTGTGAAGAATAGGAACCCCAGATCAAATTCTTCATATGGACCAAATTCTTCATATGGATCCAAGTCCTCATACCGACCAAACTCCTCACATGGATCAAAGTCCTCATATGAACATCATCGTGCTAACCCGTCTGTTTCGCAGGGAAGATCTAAGGATTATGGATATGTGCATCATTCTTCAAATCATTATGTCCATAAGTCCTCAAAGAATTTCTCTGCTTACTCTAACCCCTCTTATGTGAAATGAAATGGATTGGCTTCTATGCCATCCTTCGTATGGAGCTCGCAGAGTGATGAACTCTTTGCCACCCCTTCAGATGTGGGTGGTGAAGAAAAAGAACTAATCTCTTCTTCAGGGTCAGGTCTCCAGACATACGTAATCGTCTGAAGAATTTGCTGGAGACCTGAGTGTGCCTGATAGGACACATGCTAATCATGAAGAAATGAACTTCCATTTCTCACGTCCTCACACTGCTTTATCTGTTCTTTTGCTTGATGAAATTGATGTCATATTGTTCACTGATGAAGTATATGAGTTTGTAAGCTTCACTAATTCATCTGCAGGATGATCAACCCAAAGCCACTGAGTGGGTCCTCGATAGTGGATGTACAAATCACATGACTGGTGACAAGAATCTATTGATGGATTCTCCATTATCTCCGTCACATCTGAAGCATATCATCTTTGCTGACAAAGGCAAAAGTCAGGTATTGGGTCTAGGTAAGGTTGCGATCACAAAGGATCAACACATGGACAAAGTCATGCTTGTTGAGTCCCTAGGATACAACCTTATGTCTGTCTCAATGCTTTGTGATCTTGATATGGTTGTTGTCTTTGGCAAGTACCGTTGTGTTGTGGTTATGGAAGCTGACAATTCCAAAGTCTTCGAAGGCTTTAGGAGAGGAGACCTGTATATTGTTGATTTCTCTACAGGACCACAACCAGCCGTGTGTCTACTTGCAAAAGCTTCAGAAGGCTGGCTCTGGCATCGACGACTTGGTCATGGAGCCATGAGGAATTTGCACACGCTTGCGAAGAAGAAGCATGTCATTGGCATGGATCAAATTCCTCAAGGATCACCTATGTGGAGCCTGTGAAGCTGGGAAGATGACAAAGGCCAAGCATCTAGCGAAGACTATCTTGACCACCACTTGCCCATTTGAATTTCTTCACATGGATCTCTTCGGTCCTAATCATTATTCTGCTGTTTCAAATGAAGCATCTCAATATGGCTTTGTTATTGTTGATGATTACTCTCATTACACATGGGTACACCTTGTTACTTACAAACATGAAGTGCAAGAAGTCTTCAAACGATTTTCCTCGAGGGCTTCAACCAACTTTGGTGTGAAGATCAAGCACATCAGAAGTGACAATGGCACTGAGTTCAAGAATTCTGGTCTCGATGACTATCTTGATGAACTTGGTATTACTCATGAGTTATCTGCTCCTTATACTCCTTAGCAGAACGGCATCGTGGAGCGCAAGAACAGGACTCTTGCTGAGATGGCTCGCACTATGCTTGATGAATACAAAACGCCTCGTCGTTTCTGGACTGAGGCAATTGATACTGCATGCCACATCATCAGCAGAGTATATCTTCACAAATTCTTCAAGAAGACTGCCTATGAACTCCTCACTGATAAGAAACCCAATATGAACCAGCACCTGAGGAAACAATCAAGTTCAAGGCTACTGAGGATGTCATTCCCACTGAAGAATCTGCTGAAGAATAACATGAAGAACGTCGAGCTAATGCACCTGAAGAAAATACTGAAGAAAATGGTGCTGAAGAGAATGCTGATCAAATTATTCAACGACAACCAGCTCATCCTCACATTGCAAAAGAAGTGCAAGTTGAAAAGATCATCAATGACATCAAAGCGCCAGGTCCTCTCACATGCTCAAAAGCTTCACATTTATCTAACTTTTGTGGGCACTATGCTTTTATCTCTATTACAGAGCCCACTAAGGTAGATGAAGCATTTCTGGAGCCTGAGTGGATTCAGGCCATGCAATAAGAACTACATCAGTTTGAGCTCAACAATGTCTGGCAACTGGTCAAACGTCCAGATCCTCGCAAGCACAATATCATCGGCACAAAGTGGATCTACCGCAACAAGCAAGATGAAAATGGCCTTGTGGTGAGGAATAAGGCACGACTTGTAGCTCCAGGCTACACACAGGTTGAAG
Organism: Triticum urartu; assembly: GCF_056163025.1. NCBI lineage: Eukaryota > Viridiplantae > Streptophyta > Magnoliopsida > Poales > Poaceae > Triticum > Triticum urartu. The sequence goes on along the minus strand of NC_141876.1, from coordinate 167,704,489 downwards.
GAAGTGATTTCGATGAAACTTTTGCTCGTGTTGCTAGACTTGAGGCTATTCGCATATTACTTGCTTATGCTAACCATCATGATATCACTTTATATCAAATGGATGCGAAAAGTGCATTCCTCAATTGTAAGCTTGAGGAAGAAGTATATGTTGCTCAACCCCCAGGTTTTGAAGATCCAAAGAATCCTGACAAAGTCTTCAGACTCAACAAGGCCCTCTATGGCCTCAAGCAGGCCCCACGGGCGTGGTATGATACCTTGAAGGAATTCCTCATGACGAAAGGCTTCAAACCCGGTTCACTCGACCCTACTATTTTCACTAAATCTTATGATGGTGAATTGTTTGTGTGCCAAATATATGTTGATGATATTATCTTTGGCTGTACTGACCAACATTATAGTGATGAATTTGCCTATATGATGAGCGAAGAATATCAAATTTCTATGATGGGAGAGTTGAAATTCTTCTTAGGTCTTCAAATTTGTCAACAACGCAATGGCATATTCATATCTCAGGAGAAATACCTCAAGGATGTACTGAGGAAATTCGGCATGCAAGATTGCAAAGGCGTCAAAATTCCTATGCCCACAAATGGCCATCTGTGCACTGATGAAAATGGTATTGACTTCGATCATAAGGTATACCGCTCCATGATAGGTTCTTTATTGTACTTATGTGCATCTAGGCCAGATATAATGCTTAGTGTTTGCATGTGTGCCCGATTTCAAGCTACACCGAAGGAATCACACCATAAGGCTGTGAAGCATATTCTTCGATATCTAGCTCACACACCAACACTTGGATTATGGTACCCCAAGGGCTCGGCTTTTGATCTCGTTGGATATTCTGACTCTGACTATGCTGGTGATCGTGTGGACCGCAAGTCAACATCTAGTACATGCCATTTCCTCGGACGATCTTTGGTCTGTTGGTCCTCGAAGATACAGAACTGCGTATCACTATCTACTGCTGAAGCTGAGTACATTGCCGCTGGTTCTTGCTGTGCTCAATTGCTGTGGATGAAGCAAACTCTCAAGGAGTACGGTGTCAACATGAAGAATGTGCCTCTCTTCTGTGACAATGAGAGTGCCATCAAGATTGCTCACAACCCAGTTCAGCACTTGAAGACAAAGCACATTCAAATTTGTCATCATTTTCTTCGTGATCATGTGTTGAAGGGCGACATTTCTATTGAGCATGTGAAGACTGAAGAACAGCTAGCCGATATCTTCACAAAGCCCTTGGATGAGAAGAGATTTAGCAAGTTGCGGTGTGAGCTAAATAACCTAGAATCTTCGAATGTTCTTTGAAAAGGACACTCATCCTAACACTTATGCAAAATTGATGACTTAGATGTGCAACACATGAAGAAACATTTTTCTTCAACCAATGAAGAATAACACTCTTAGTGTGAAGAAATTAATGAAGAATTTGATTCTCAGAACCCTACGATAATTGTACGCGGTGTCTGAAATCATCATTCTTATACGGTGGGTCACGCCACCACCAAAAGTTGAAATTCCTCAATTATTCATATTCTTCAAATTTGCATTGTCTTCACTGTTTCCGTCGTTTTTCTTCATTGGCTATATATATATAAGTTTATGTCCTCTACAGCATTCACTTATTGCTAATTCTTCAAGTTGGTTCTTCTGCTAAGTGAATGTGATCAGACCCTTCCCCCTCTATGCTATACTCAACCCAATCTATTCACAAATTCTTCATGTGCATTCTATTTGAAACTCGTTCAAAATCTTCACTGTGTCCTTGTCAGCTGAAGAAATTGCGAACGAAACTTTAAAACCTATCTTATCTAAATTTTCGGCTTTGCCGCTCAAACCGTTCCGCATCCCACGATATACTTATCCACTCACCCACAATTTAACACGATCTCCACTTCTCACTACGTGGGTGACACATGTCATGCGAATGAGAAGGGTCAGGGGCACGTTCGTCCAATTTCTTCGGGCGAGCAGTTTTTCACCGTGGCTATAAATACCCCTCCTTCCCTTCCTCACTTCTTTTACTCCGCTCGACCTCTCTCTCCAGCTCGAGCTTCTCAAACCCTAGCGCCGCCGCTACTTCATCGCCGCCGGTGAGGAAGAGCTTCACTGCCTCGACCTCGTCGCTGACGTACTCGCGCTGACCGCGGAAATCTTCACTCCGCTACCGCCGTAGCCGTCTTCCTCCACCGAGTTAGGGCGTGGAAGATCTACACAGACGAACTTCATCTCTACACCTCACTGTTCGACGTGTTCTTCGTCCAGGGTAATTAAAAGTTACTTTTACTTCCCTCGTTGATTCAAATGATTACCTTGAAAATCTTCAAAGGTGTTTTTCTTCATAGCTTCACACACTAAACACCTCACAAGTCATTTGTTCTTGATTCGTTTCTCTAAGCATCATTTTTCGTCAAGATTCCTCAATTGTGTGGATCTTTGATCTATACAACTCTGGAACCTAAGACAAAGAACGCTTAGTGAAATTCTTCAAGACTCATTTGGTCAAATTCCTCAAACTTGTTCTTTTTGAAAAACCTTCTAAGAACGCATATGACCTCTCCAAATTCCTCGCAACTATACTCTGTTCACAGGTACTCATGTCAGCTGCTGAATCACTAGGTTCTCATCAACTTAACTCATTTGCAACATTCCTCGAAGAAAAGTTGCATACTTCTTCATAGAATTCGATTGTTCAAATTCCTCAACTGAAGAAAATGGCTGATGGTAAAAGGTCACAGAAAGGAGGAAAGAAGCCTGAGGTCATGACTACCTTTGAAATCCCTGAGGACATATACAAAGATTACTGCACTCCTGATGAGGCCAAGTTTGTAAAAGAGGACAAAAATCAGCGCAAGGTGTGCATACAGAGGATAGAAAGGATATGGGCAAGAGAATGGAGGGAGTACATGTATGTAACTCCAAAGTACATGAAGAAATTCGCACTCAATCCTCCATGCCCAAGAGCTCCATTGGCACCTGGCCAAATAGCTGATCCCACCAGCCTCAAACGTGGTGTGGACTATCCTGATGAGTGGGCCAAGCGCCAAGCCAAATTGGCTAAGCAAGCCAGAGAAGCAGTGAGGAAATTCAATGAAGACTCTGCTGCCGCTGCTGCTGCTGCCTCTGCTGAGGCCTCTGCTATCAAGCCAAAGAAGGATATGTCAAAGAAGCCTGCGCGCAAGCCAAGTGCTTCACCCACAATGCCCTCAAGGCCAAGCTCATCAGCAATGCCCTCATGGCCAGAATCCTCAAAGCCCCCACGGCCAATTCCTCATGCTGCTCCTGTTCCTCAAAAGTCCTCAGCTCCTCCGCCAAAGTCTTCAACTGTTCCGACAAAGTCCTCAGCACCTGTGCATCTTGCCTCGTGCCAAATTACTGCAGGCATATCTATTGCCTCAGGTGTCTCAGCAAGTTCCTTAGCTGCACCAAGTTCCTCAGCTGGTCCCTCACTGCTGAAGATAAAGTCAACTGCTGGACGCGGTCCTTGACCAAGTCCTCAAAAGAAGCAAGTCGCTTTCCAAGTGCCATCTGAAGAAGACGAAGCTGATGATGATGAACTTGCAGAAATCATCAGAGACAGGCAAGTCAGGGCCGCTAGAGCCAAGGGAACAAATGTGCCACTGCTTTTGGATCCCAAGTTGATCCTCGAATACATTGATGTTTGGCACAAGGACCCCAACACCCCCTTGCCTGATTTCAAGCTGACTCCTAGTCAAAGTCACATGTTGACTCACTTCATACAAGAAGAGAAATGGAAATTTGAACAGGGGAGGAGAGTGAAGAAAGCGCAGTACAAGAAAGAGCGCTTTCTGAAGGAAAATGTTCTGAAGCTTTCACCTGAAGAACTTGTTGCTCTCCAATCTGAAATCAAGAAACTGAGTGATGAATTTGATCGCTATTATGCTGACTGGCTGGGAGCCAAAGTCAGATTTGTAAAGATCACAGAACAGTTGACCTCCACTGTTGCAGCCCCAACGCAACAGCACATTCCTCAGGCTGAAGCATCAGCTCAGCCTACTGAAGAAAATGCCAGCACCGCTGATGACAATCAGGCTGCTGAAGAAAACGTAAGTTCCAGGGCTGATGACTGCATTCCAGCCACTGAAGAAATTGCCAGGGCACCCACTAGTGGTCCGCCTGAAGAAAATGAAGAAAATCAACCAGATTCCTCTGCTCCTCCTGTGCCTACACCAACTCCAATCCTTCCATCTGCATCAGATGTGAAGAAGACCAGGCTGCGGAGCGTGCAACAGTGAAGAAAAGGAAAGCATCAGCTGCTTCAGATTCTTCAGCTTCGAAGAAGATGAAGCCTATGACAAGTTCATTTGCTAATCCCATTGATGTTGTTCCCATCTCAACCAGGCCATCCTTTTGATGAAGAATATGTGATCCCCAGCGGATCTGATGAAGAAACTCCTTCTGCTGCTTCGTCTGAGAAGTTGGATGAATAAATTGAAGTGGATGCGATCCCTTCAACACCTGTCATCTCCTCGCCCATGCCTCAGTTCATAGCTGAAGAGGCTAGCATTGAAGAAATGGAAGATGAAGATGTGGACGTTGGCTGCTCCACACCTGTAATCAGTGATGAATTTTGGGAAAGTCAGCATCCAAACTCTCCAATGTTCACACCGTTGCAGCAAATACCTCAGTCACCTGCACCAACTGTTCAAATGGGCTCTGAAGAAACTCACCCCAGTTCTTCTGTGCATGAGGAAATTCCAGCCACTAGTGCTGAAGAAAATGCTGCCGCTGAACATCTGAAGACGCAGACTGCCACTGAAGAGGAACCAGAAATTCCTCAGCCTGAAGAACCTGCGATTGAGATTCCTGAGGTTGTGATGCAACTCACTGACACTCCTCTGCCGAAGCCAAAGGATCCATTCTCACGCAAGCAAAAGTTCAAGGCTGATGATTTCTTCGGCGAGCACGTATTCTTCGAAGATTACAACCCATATAACACTCCTCGCATTAGGAAGAGGCATTTCTAGACTGCTAGTCAAGCCAATTTCTATTCCTCAACACTGTTCAACAAGGAGAAAATCTTCTATCATGAGCATATTCCTCACATGGACATGGAATCTCTGCCGTGCTTCGCACCAGTCCTTAGTGCTCTTCACGACGCTGGACTGTTAAACTTTTGCTCTGACATCTGCGATTGGAATGAAAAACTGATTCTTCAATTTTATGCAACGCTGCGCATCACAGGAGATTCTGAAGATGTGAATTCATGGGTGCTGGACTGGATGTCTGAAAATACTCACTACACTGCACCAACCTCTGAATTGCTTCGTGCCTTACCACTCGGTCCTCCCCTTGAAGAAGCTCGTTGCATCTACAGTGAATCTGAGCTTACAAATCATTACATGTAGGTGCTGATGAAACCTTTGAAGCCAGGTCAAGCACCAAGAACCAAATTCCTCGTGAAGGAATTGCTTTATGTGCCCAGAACTGTCTACCGTATTCTTACGAGGACAATTAGTCCTATCAAAGGCCATGACTCATCTGATGAGGAAATTATTGGCATCATGAAGAATCTGGTATTCAACATCGTTCATGGCATTCCTGTCAATTATCACGATTTCTTCATGAGGACTCTGGCAAATGTTGCACTATCTCCATTTGAGCTGAAGCCTTATGCACCTTGGATTATGAGATTCCTCAGGACAAGGTCTTCACTCAACTACAAAGCTGATTTTCAGAATCACCTCAGCTACTTGCCCCCAATTGAAGTCCTCAAGTAGACTTATTCCTCAGTTGATGGAAAGGGCAAGGCACCAGCTGTTATTGATGAAGGCATTCGTCCATTGGATGGTCAATTTCACAAAGATGCCTCTTATTCCACCAATGATGACTCTGCCACACATGACTCTGCCAATGCACCCAAGTCCACTCCTTAAGCCACTGCTCCGCGCGTGATGACTGACCGTGAACTTCTGCTTAGTCTTCACCAGAAGGTGGATCGAAATCACAAATGGGTTAAGCGTCAGTTTGGTTCACTTCTTCACAACATGACTGCTACACACAATGCAGTGAAGAAAAACCATTACTACCTCCATTAAGTCTTCGGTCGCACCTGGGCAATCCTGTCACATCTATATGGTGAAGACGATCTGAAGAAAATGGGTCTCAATGAAGATTTTGACTGGTCTGCACCTCCACCGAAGAAATTCAAGAAGGTCAAGGTTCCTTCTCTGGTGGCCAGCTCATATTCTTCATCGTGCGACACTGATGAAAATGAACACTTGGACGACACTGCGGCAGGCCCTACTACAACAAATGACCCCAACAACGCTGGCGCTCCTTCATCAACTTGATATTCTTCAGGGGCGTTAGTCCTCATATTCGAACCTTTTGGTCATTTGATGACTAAGGGGGAGAATTTTGAGTTAGTCTTCAAGCGGGTCTTTCTATATGGGCGTTTTTTTGTTAAGTTACAACTCTCGTTCTTCTGAGACTTTTATTGGATCAAGTTGTAAACTTAATCCCGATGGTGCTCTGATACTCTTGATGCATTTTTCTGCATGCTTATTCCTCGTTAAATATTATTGCATGCATGCTAAATTACATCAGTCACCATATTTCATCATGCATTTTAAATTCTTCATTGTGATATGTCAAATGCGTGTATGAATTACAAGATATAGGGGGAGATCTCCATGATTCAACTCTTCAAGTGTGCATTGCTTCAAAAGCAAAATCCTCACTATGCACATCTTCAGGGGGAGTTCTTCTATATCTTGCAATCAAATTCCTCAATATCAGTATTTACACTTCATATGTTTATCCCCGTTGAAAACTTAACCTATATTGTCATCAATCACCAAAAAGGGGGAGATTGTAAGTGCATCTAGTGCCCCTTAGTGATTTTGGTGTATTGAAGACTTATAGGTTAAGGGACTAATGTGTTTGTGAGTGTACACAGGTCAATAAGTCTATGAGGAGTTTGATATTTACAGAGAAAGTCGACCCCTAAAAATGAAGTTCTTCGATTGAAGACTTTGTATTTCTGAAGACTTTCTGAAGACTTTGAAAGTGAAGAAAATGGTGTGACCTTGAAGACTTAGCATTTATTCGAGGAACATGAAGCGTGAAGACTTTTGTTTTCGTAGTTTCATTTTCTCTTTCTTGAGTCATAGGAAACACCATACTGTTAAAGGGAGTCGAGGAAATAATAAGGAAAAATTTCCATGTGATGCTCAACTCAAAATCCTACACCTACCAATCCCTTCGAGTGAAACCATTGGAAATCTCATACAGTTCAGTCAATATCTTCAGTGACAGAGACGAAGTTCTTCTGGTCTCTGAGGAATTTGTTCTGACTGAGGAGTTAGGAATTCGCCAGTGCGGATTGCCTACACAGTGAGGAACATGATAGCCCTGAGGAATTTGATACTCAAATTTCCGACCGTTGCTGTGCTATGCGCCAGCTGTCCCAAAATGTCTATCCACCTAACGGTCATATCATTGAAGGGCATTTATGTCTTATCATGTCGGGCTGCTCCCTAGGCTATAAATAGCTGCCCCCTACAACCACTAGCTGGTTGGCTGCTCCGAGAGAAACTGACACTTGTCATTTGAGAGCAACCCATCCTCCGAGGACTTTGAGCGAAAATCATCGAGTGAGGAAAAACCCAAAACCTACAAACCCCAAGTGATTGAGCATCACTGAAGAGATTGATCCTGCGTGGATCCGACGCTTGTTACCTTCGAAGACTGTGCTTCTTCCAGACGGTTAGGCGTCATGGTCTAGATCATCCAAGAGGAATTGTGGATCGCCGAGTGACCGAGTTTGTGAAGGTTTGGAAGTCGCCTGAAGACTTACCACGAGTGATTGAATGAGGTCTGTGTGACCTTAGTTCAAGGAGAATACGGTGAGGACTGGGTGTCCTGAGCTGTGTGTTCAGGACTTGGTGTCCGGGACTTGTGTCCTCGAGTTTAAATACTCAGCCTCTCCAACCAGACATACAACTGAGACAGCAGTTGGAACTGGTCTACCAAATCACTGTCTTCACCAAGCTTACTGGTTCCATTTCCTCAACTCTTTCATTTCCTCGTAATTGAGTTGTGTGCTTGTTCATATCTGTGTTTGAAGACTTTGACTAAAGACTTTCTCAATTTCCTCAGTTCAATTTCTTCAGTCTATTTGTCTTCATCCTGTGTTATCCTGTGCTTACGCTTCCTGTACTCTGTGCCTGTCTTCATTTCATCATGATGACTATGCTTGTATTCTCTTATGTTTACTTTTGAGTACTTATTCCGCTGCTAGTAGTTCTTCGCTAAGGAATTTCCTCACCGGCGAATTCCTCAGTGAAGAATTTCATAAAAATCTCCTATTCACCCCCCTCTAGTCGATATAACGCACTTTCATCTACTAGTATAAAAAATTGACGCAAAACAACTACCGCACGAGTTATGTGTTCCTTTTTGGATCAGAAGAGGCTGCGGAGGAGGAACTACGAAGAAACTGTGATGAACTATGAAGAACACACAAAAACCTAGAAACCCTAATGCGGATCTAAGGAGCTGGAAGGTGAACACTTACAGCCACAGATCTTCTGCGGAGGGTCGCCGCCGTTCTCTGCATCGATTCAGGTTGATGTAGCGGCCGAGGTCGAGGAAGATGAGGTGCTCTGCGACGGTGGGGAGCTCGAGCGGCAGTAGGGTTGCGAGAGGAAGAAGATGAAGAAAGGGAAGAGTGAGGAAAGACCTAGTCGTGCCTATTTATAAGGGGATAAGCGAACATGTAGGAGCGAAAATCGAGGAAGACCCAAATAATGATTATCCAGCTAAATGGACGCCTCGATTCTTGAAAGACATTTATGAATAAAGATCTGTTGGAGATGACGTCATAGCAGGCTTTCATATTTTCGGAAGATGATGTCATGGCAGGTTACAAAGATTTTACAGACAAAGGAAGATGGATTTCGTCTAAATGTTGAAGGTTGACAAGAACAAGGTTCAAATCAACCAGGGGCCTAATTTTGGGAATATAACTTTCAGGTATGACCCGCCCAGGAGGGGCCGGGTCAACCCTAATGGCGGGTTGTTAAGAGAAGCCCAGTAATATTCAAGGTGATAGTTTATTAAGAATTGTAGAAGGCCTAAGCTCAGAGGCGGCTTAAGGCCCAATATTGTAAACCACCATATGTAAAGAAAGACTTGTAAAGAAAGGCATATAAAAGAACTGACCAAGCCGGACACGTTTTACGAGCCGACCGGGACTCTATAGGCCACCAGGCGTCAACCCGTGTATATAAGGGGACGACCCGGCGGCGGCTTATGACAAGAATCAACAGATCGATAGCCAAGCAAGCGGATTCGCTCCTTGGTCATCGAAACCTAGCAATACAACATCAACTGGACTAGGCCTTACCTTCACCGTAAGGGGCTGAACCAGTATAAACCTCTCGTGTCCTTTGTCCCAATTAACCCCTTTAAGCTTCCTAGTTGCGATGGCCCTACGACTAAGTCCTTTCGCTAGGACATCTGCCATGACAATTCCACGACAGGGGTCCTTCCAACACGACCTAGAAATCGTCGGGGATAGGCCCTCGTGGGAACCAGGCTGGGGCCGTGTGCGATCGGGCGAGGCATGGAAACGCAATCATTTCCGTAGGTATGTACATCCCACATGGTGAGTCCCAGAAATCATTTCCGTAGGTATGTACATCCCACACGGTGAATCCCAGAAATCATTTCCGTAGGTATGTACATCCCACATGGTGAATCCCAGAAATCATTTCCGTAGGTATGTACATCCCACACGGTGAATCCCAGAAATCATTTCCGTAGGTATGTACATCCCACACGGTGAATCCCAAAAAATCATTTCCATAGGTATGTACATCCCACATAGTTCTTTGTGTGGAAACGTTTGTGCAAGGTGGCCTAACGCAAACAGTTCGCTGCCGGAAGCCGTGTGTGATTGTTAGTTGATCGAACACGCCTACTTTCTAGAAACCATGCAGGTTGTTTGAGTTCATCGCCCACGGTGCTGTCTGAGTAACTGTTTGCAATAGAAAACCCCAATAAGTAGGGTAATTAGCCTATTATTGATAATCCATGTACTAATCAAACTGATATTTCTTATAAAACATGCCAGATATTTCATATCCGTATAAAAGCAACCAGGATTTCATAATTGAATTACATCAGATAGCTTCGGCACTCAGTTAAGCCATTACACAACAGCACCAAGTTTCACATGCAGCATCAAAAAACTTTGGAAAGTAGCATCATACATGGTAGATAGACAGATGAATCTCATCTGGGAAACTGCAGAAGCGGAAGGCAAATATTGAGCCTTCAGTGATGTTGAATGTCCTTGCGACTTTAGGCCAGTGGCTATGGATAATTGCCCTCCCAACCTTCGTCCTCTTCAGCAAGACTTCAATATTGTACCGTGGGTGTTGAATGAATACCTTCCTCGCCTGTTGACCATGCAGGTGGTTTGAGAGGTAATCATGGGTGAACTGCTTTGAGAAGTACTGAAAACAAAGCTATGCATAAATCTCCCGTTGTAAATTTTGAAATGGCGCAAGGGGTAAAAACAAGGTAAAAGAGTTGGTACCATCCTATAGTTTACTAATGTCTTCTTCATTATGCAAACAAAGATCTTGCTGTTATTCATCGCAAGATTCTTCATCCTAACAATCTTCCTGAGTTTCTTGACTTGACTGATATTCATGGACATCTCATTTCCCCATATTCAAAATGGGTCGAACAGTGGGTCTAAGCCTCTGACAGCAGGACCTACATGTGCAAGACCAAATTGTAAGAAACCTAAATATTAGAATGATTCCTGCAACTGCACAATAATGTGCTATAAGCCAAAGGACCCTACTTGAACAAACCTCGATGGTAAACCGTAGTGTCTCCCATTGTTTCCTTGCAACACACGTAAGGAAGATCTTGATCAGGTTAACTAAGAGTTTCCATACTATCAATAGAATATGTATTGAGTACAGCCAAATTCGATTGGTGTCACATGCATAACAATACAAAATTGTACCCCCAGCAAATGAAAATCAAATTGCAGAACTGAACAAAACAGTTAAATGGACAACATACCAAATGAACGAAAATAGTTAACTGAGCACGACATTGCAGAGTAGAAACATGTATGAGAAGATAAGACAGTTAACAAAACAAATAATGCTTTAGAACAGTACTACGAAATGTAGCAATTGTTGGACCAAAGAGTTAACTGAACATTACATTTTAGAGGACCAAACTGTTAACTGAACATCAGATTGCATATTAACATTACAAAGGACAAATCACTAGAAGGCACTGGCGGTGGCCTTGAGAAAACATCACGAGCTGTATTTTAAAGTAGACAACTGCGCGGCCGTGTCGACGGTGGCCTCGAAGACGAGGTGCTCCTCCAAGATCTGGCGGCCGACACGCATGTCAGCCATAGCAACCTCGTTCGCGTGTGCGGCCGCATGCTACTTAGCTCCATGTGATACTGCGTGTAAAATGGCCGTGGGTGGCGCTTAATTGGAGGAGGGGGGCAGTGATTTCGGTGGAAGGTACCGCTCCGTTAGTCGGGGCATGTGGGACGGGAAAGGAGGAGGATGGTGTGGGTGGGGTGTGGATTACCTGACCAAATCGACGAGGCCGCGCAGCAAGAAGAAGGGTCGGCGGCGAGGAGGCCACATAGTAAGAAGAAGGGTCGCCGGCGAGGAGGCGGCGCTCCAAGAAGAAGGGTTGCCAACGAGGAGGCGACTCTGCAAGAAGAAGGGTAGCCGGCGAGGAGGTGGCGCTGCAAGAAGAAGGGTCGCCGGCGAGGAGGCTGAGCTGCCCGTAAGCAGCAGTGAAGGTTTGAACATGGAAAGCAAGGAGGAATGGTGGAAATGTGGCTTTTGGTAGGAGGGAGGGGGCGGGGAGATAGATATTTCCACGGTGGCAAAAAAAATTCGCTCGGTGCCACAAGAATCTGGCGCACAAGTGTGGTTCAAGCGAGGGCGGTGGACTGTAGACGACGAAGCTTCCTGCGTAAGCCAGACAAGACGGTGCGCTAAGATATTTTATATCGCATCCCACACGATTCTTTCTAGTAAACTGTCTATGGTATACCTGATTTTTTCATTATGTTTTGAAAGACAAAATGGTGTTACGGAGGGAAAGGATGGTGTTTGAATTGCTAGAACATTTACGTATAGTGAACATACAACTAGTACATGAGTGTCGTGTTTAAATTTGGAATTATTCTAGGTTCGTTTGGATTTTTTATGCATTAATTGAGTTTCTGGGCATTTAATGTGCATACTTCAAATTTTAACTACAAGCACATGCTCCAATGCACCAAAGTTTGCTGAAAAATCACATGTGTGTCTTTGGGTGAATTTATAGGTCCCATGCAAGAAGTGGGAAGAAAATTCAAACATCTGAGTGTCGTGGCTCGACCAGAATGATTGAGAAACTTGGTTTTTTAATTCCTGTAAATCCAAAACACGACTGAAAATCATGAAACTTGGCATGGTGTCAAGTCATGGCACCAACATGCCGCAGTAATTTTTTTGGCCGAATTGGGACAAGCTTTGGTGTAATCTTCTTGCAAACCGGAGCTTCCCTCAAGAAGGCTCGTGGTTCTGAGAGGGAACATGTCACCTCCGTGTGCGAAATGGCATACGTACACTGCCTTCTCCAGCCTTAATTTTTTTACACAGGCAGATTAGACAAAATAGAAGTACGGTGCTAAATTTTGGAATTATTCCATGTTCGTTTGGCCTTTTTATACATTAATTGAGTTTCTGGGCATTTAATGTGCGTAATTCAAATTTGAACTACAAGCACAGGCTCCAGTGCACCAACGTTGTTTGAAAAATCACATGTGTGTCCATGGGTGAATTTCCAGGTCCCATGCAAGAGATGGGAGTGAAATTCAAACATCTGGGCATCGTGTCTCGGTCGGAAAGATTGAGAAACTTGGTTTTTTAATTCCTGTAATTCCAAAACACGCTTAAAAATCATGAAACTTGGCATGGTGTCATGACATGGCACCAACATGTTGCGGTAATTTTTCTGTCCGATTTGCGAAGGCGCACACATTAACAATCAACAAAGTCATTTTGGAACAAGTGCTGTCACGTTACAAATGGGAACCACAAGTATTATTGAAACCGTGGGCGTTCGACTTACCAATTACGTGCGGCCCCATGTCCCCTTTTTTTATTGGCTAGGAGGTGTCATGCGGAGTAGCTATTTGAGTACGGAAGGCGTGTGATCAGACCCCTACGCGTGCTCATCGGGAGGAGAGCCCTTTTGACCGCTACCCGCCGCGCACCTCCCTCCCAACATCTCCATTAATAGCGCCCGGGCACCTGTTCTACGACATGGCTATATGTCTCACTAGACTGAGATTTAAGAGAGAAAAATGAAAATCTGGAAAGAAAGTTTTGCACGGATCTTGATGTAAGATCCGACGAACCTGTATAGCATCAACTGCGGCTTATAGCAAGCATGATGATTATAAGGACGATGACATTGGATAATAATTGTCTTACATATTTATAAACATAATTAAAAAAGCCACATGTGGCAACGCCCCATATACACAAGGGCAAAAGAAGAAGGAAGACAACTAGTCTCCGCGGCGGGCGGCGATGAGCTCTTTCTTGTCCTCAAGATGCTGGTTGAGAGCATCCACATATTCCTCCACCAGCCTTCTGCGCTCGATGCGCAGCATGGCATTCTCGTCCATAAGTTTCTCGACGATGACAGCGGTCCTCTTCAACAAGGCAGTGGTATGCTACTGCTGCTCCGCACTTCCGACGATCTTCTCCCTCAGCAGGCCGTGCTTGGCCCGGAGCTTCGCATTGCTCTCATTTAGTTGCCGGATGACATCAGAAGACTGTTCAAATGAGGCTTGCAGGTCATCCTGCAACCTCACCCACTTGGAGATCTGATCCATCTGCCTAAGGATGAGGGCACGCATGCACCTGTAAGAGTCCTCGCTTGCCCGTGAGGCATTTTCCTAGGCCATCGCGGCGCGGGAGGACATCTCTGCCGCATTCGCAGCACGGCGGGACATCTCTTTGTCTTCGGCAGTGCGGCCGAACCAGTTTGCTGCTAAGACGGCAAGGCGGGTCCTCCATGCGGCTTCGGCGGCGCGGTGGGACCTCTCTGCTGCTACGGCCGTGCAGTGGGACATGTTGGCTGCTTTCGCGGCGAGGCGGGACATCTCTCGTGCTCCCGCTTCCAGACTCGCCTCTCCCTGGTGGCAATCCCTCGACCCAGAACTCACGCTAGCCATGGAGAACGCAAGGGAACGATGATGAATGACTTGTTTGTTTTTGAATTTTTGTGGATGAGGAGTTGAGGAGGAATGTGCAGTCATCTTGGAGTAGTAGTATTTATAACCACGTAGTAATACGCTCCTAAGTGGAAAACCATTTAGGTTTTGATCGGTGTGAACATGTTTGCAATTTGGAATGTGACGGGACGCGTCCTCCCTGTTCTTCTAAAAAATGTGACGGGACGCATGCTCAAAATTTACTGACGGTTATAAGTGCGGCACTATTCACGGAAGGCGTAACGTGGGCACGTACGCCTTCTCGGCCGCGTACATGGCGTTTGCACCATAGGGTGCACCGCAATAGGCAATGTCAGCACCATCGCGCATGGTTCTTTTAATTAGAATGTGTGTGCCTGTATAGCGCACACACGTTGATCTATCTAACTGTTTCAGTTTGTTGTGGCTAATCGCAAACAGTTCATCCGTGTGAAGTGTCTGCCATCAATCGCAGACACTTTGACTTGGCTGACCCGTTTCTGTTCTGTTGCCTAATCACAAACAGTTAATCCTTCTGAAGCGTATGCCCTTAATCACACACACCTTGATCTGGTTGACCGTTTCTTTTGCGTTGCCTAATCACAAACAGTTCATCCGAGTGAACCGTATGCTGTGTATCGCACATGCCTTCATCTGGCTGCCTGTTTCTTTTGTTCCTCCTCATCGCAAACAGTTGATTGAACTGAACCGTATACCCTTCATCGCACACGCAACTAAAATCTGAACCATGTTTGATGCATCCGTCATCGCAAACGTTTTACACATTTCTGGCGGTTTTCATACAGCACCGTTTGCGATTATGGCATCGCACACAGTTTCTCGAAGGGTCTCTGATCGTAGTGTCGCATTAGCAGCATCCTGCAGTAGTGGTAGGAGATACACGGAAGTCTCCAATCTATGCACCTGCACAAACAATATGTCGACATTCTAGGAACCGGGGTACCCAGACTTGCCTGCTTGAGGCCCATGTCGTGGCTCCATCAACGGCCTGGTACGACCCATCTTTAGCATGAGCTACACAAGACCCTCGCGAGGGGCCAAGCCTCACGAGGCGGACGACGCTAAGACCTCCAGAAGGAGCGGCCTCCTTAGGCTGGCTCCTAAGGAGCAGAGATTTCTATGCAATCCCTCCCCTCGTGAGGTTCGGATGATGCAAGCCATGGCGACCAAGGCCAGGCGGGCACCTGCGGGCGCAGTACATCAAATTTCCTCTTTGGTGCTAAAGAGGCAAGCACAGGCGTGGAGTCCCGAGGCATCAACCAAAAGGTTTCCATTTATGTGCAACAAGACCAAGACCGCCAGGACGACAGGACAGAGGTCATCGCCGAGCCCACCACGGCATCACGACTAGAAGCTTTGCAGGCGAAGACCACCTTTCGTCAGGATAAGATGTACTAGTTGTCTCCCTTAAGATTTTTCCATTATGGGATCCCTTCCTGCCTTCGTTTTGGGGGAAGAGGACCAAGGCCACTGTAAGTATAGCCTAGCTACGACCATAGGGGGGACGGATCCAGAAGAACGGGGACGGATCATTCAGACCACCCTCCCCAGCTCGCACAAACACAAGAACACACCTCCTACGGTTGTTCTACCACTGTACTAGTTCATCCTCAACCCGCCTCGAGGCTAATCCACCACAAAGCAGGAGTAGGGTTTTACACCGCAAGATGGCCCGAACCTGGGTAAACTGCTTTGTCCCATTTCCTTCCAATACATCGAGCTAGGCCATGAGATTGACGAGTTCGCAGACTAGAGAGGTTGGGTTCTACACACACACCCCAGGGTTTGAATCTATCTAGGGTCTGCTGAGCCCCGAATCTGACATTTTGCGTGCCAGGTAGGGTTGCATCAAAGATTCACCTCTTCGCCTGCTGTACTCTGTCCGCACCGTTCGACTCTCATGGCGAGCGCCGCTCCACCGACCACACCGACGGGTGCGTTCGGAGGCGCCATGGGCCTCCGGGCTTTCACCCCCGCTTTGCGCCGGGTGTAGTGGCCGCCCAAGTTCAGGCTGGAGCTGCCGCCTCGATATGATGGCGCACCGAATCCAGTAGGGTTTCCCCAGGCATATGCAGAGGCTATTTGGGCGGCCGATGATGACGAAAAGGCCATGGCGAACTGGCTTCCCATGGCCCTTACAGGTGTGCCGCGCGCCTGGCTCCTGGGCTTGCCAGAGTCTTCGGTGGCCTCCTGGGAGGAGCTGTGCAACCTCCCCATCGCGTGCTTCGTGGCGCCAGCACCTCACGACGTCATGGCCCTCCTCAGCGGCTTGCAGGCGCCGGCCTCAGACCGCCATGTCAAGCCGTTCCCCTGCCAGATAGGCGCCGCCCACGCGCAGCAGGGAGCTCCTCCGGGCTGGGTGACGCCTAAGGCCAACCTCACCTTTGACTCAAGGGACCACCTCACAACCATGGCTGGCGCTGGCGCGCTTTCGATGCTCTCCACCCCCACCATCTCCAATGTAGCAGTCACCAGGACCCTCATCGACGGCGGCGCCGGCCTCAATGTCCTCTCCGTGGAAGCATTCGACCTGCTTCATGTGCCCTACGGCCGGCTCCGCCCCACCAAGCCTTTCTCCGGGGTCGTTGATGGCTCCACCTACCCCTTGGGGCAGATTCGCCTCCCCATCACCTTCGGCACCCGCGACAACTACCGCACCAAGCTCATCAACTTCGACATTGCCCACATAGGCCTGTTGTACAAAGCCTTTCTCGGGTACCCGGCCTTGTACAAGTTCATGGCGGCGACCCACCCTGGCAACAATCTCATGAAGATGCCAGGGAGCAACGGCGTCCTCACAGTGGCGGGGGATAGCAAGGATGTGCTCTCGGCCCTCAAGCTCGTCTTCAGGGCCACGACAAGCACGCGACCAAGCGGGGAGGGCACGAACAAGGGCCTAGGGTGGTCTGAATGATCCATCCCCGTTCTCTCAGGATCGGGTCGAAACGAAGCAGGTGCTGGTCGATGAACACGGGGGGGGGGGGGGGGTCGGGCTCTACCTTCACCATAGGCGCCGACCTCCCTCTGGACCAAGAAGAAGCGTTGGTCAGCTTCCTCCATGCGAACAAGGACGTGTGTGCGTGGGAGGCGGCGGACCTGATCGGGGTCCCACGTGGGGTAATCAAGCACCACCTGATGGTGTGCCCCAATGTGTGCCCTATAAAGCAGAAGGCGCGGAGGCAAGCCCCGAAGAAGCAGTCATTCATCGTTCAGGAGACCCGCAAGCTGCAGGAGGCCGGAGTCATTCGGGAAGTGCAGCACCCATATTGGCTCGCGAACCCGGTCACCGTCCCCAAGAAGGGTGGCAAGGAGCGCATATGCGTTGACTTCACCAACCTCAACAAGGCATGTCCTCAAGACCCCTTCCCTGTCCCGCGCATCGACCAAATCATCGACTCCACCGTTGAGTGCGATTTACTATGCTTTCTCGACGCCTTCTCGGGCTATCACCAAATTAATATGGCGGTGCAGGATGTTGAGAAGATGGCTTTTTCTGACCCCGTGTGGGGTGTACTGCTACACGTGCATGCCTTTTGGGCTGCATAATGCTGGAGCAACCTTCCAGCCGCTAATGCACATCGCCTTGGGCCAACAGCTCGAGAGGAATGCCGAGGCGTACATCGATGACATATTGGTGAAATCTCGGAAGGCGAGAACGCTTATCTAGGATCTGGAGGAGACTTTCGCCAGCCTGCGCATGGTAAACCTGCGGCTCAACCCAGGGAAATGTGTGTTCGGCATCCCGTCTGGCAAGCTACTGGGCTTCCTGGTGTCACACAGAGGGATTGAGGCCAATCCAGAGAAAGTCAAGGCCATAGAAAGGATGAGCCCGCCACAAACCCTCAAGGAGATGCAGAAGCTGGCGGGTTTCATAGCCTCGCTCAGGCGCTTCATCTCCAAGCTGGGGGAGCGCGCCCTCCCCTTCTTCAAGCTGATGAAAAAGAAGGGCCCGTTTGAGTGGACTACGGAGGCTGACGCAGCCTTCCAAGACCTCAAGAAGTACCTCAACAGCCCGCCGGTGATGGTAGCGCCGCGCCCCCTTGAACCTTTGGTGCTCTACCTGGCCGCCACGCCTCACTCTACAAGCGCAATGCTGGTGGTGGTTCACGAGGAGCGCCCGATCAAGGGCTCGCAGGGCAGCACCTCGCACCCGGTTGAGGCGCCACGGCCTTAGGATGACACTCCTGAGGCCTCAGTCGCCCCACCGATCGACGAGGCTCTTGAGGATGGCGCCCACAAGGCTGTGGCAGCCCTGACACATGACAAGGCTCCCGAGGCCCCCAGCCTCGAGAGGGACGGGACCACGCCAATGCCTCCACCCTCGTCAAACACTTGGTGTACTTCGTCAGCATGGTGTTGCGCGACACGTGGGCGTGCTACCCCATGCCACAGAAGCTGCTGCTCGCACTCCTCGTTGCCTCCCGAAAGCTACACCACTACTTCCAAGGCCACCCCATCAAGGTTGTCTCAGCTTACCCCCTAGAGAGGGTGCTCCGAAGCCCTAACTCCATGGGGAGGGTCGCAGAATGTAACATTGAACTGCAGGCGTTCCAGTTGGAATTCAGCACCACCATAATCATCAAGGGTGCGGCCCTCGCCAACTTCGTGGCGGAATGGACTGACGTTCCCAACTGAGAAGTGGGCGAGGATCGCTCCCTCTCGCTTGGAAATGAAGCACTAGATGGTTGGGTCATGTACTTCGATGGTGCATTTGCGCGCCAGGGAATGGGGGCTGGAGCCGTGCTCATCTCGACCACCCAGGACAAGCTCTACTACGCCGTGCAGCTCTACTTCCAGCAGGGCGAGAAGGTCTCCAACAACATCACAGAATACGAAGGCCTGATCGCCGGCCTCAAGGCCGCGGCGGCCTTAGGAGTGAGGCGCCTCACCATCAGGGGCGACTCCTAGCTCCTCGTCAACTTCTCCAACAAAGCATAGAAGCTGAAGGACGAGCACATGGAGGCATACCTCGAGGAGGTACGCAAAATCGAGAAACTATTCTTGGACCTAGAATTGCAGCACATGCCACGCGACACGAAGTAGGAGGCGGACGACATTGCCAAGAGGGCGTCTCAGAGTCTACCTCAGGAGCCTGGCGTCTTCGAGGAGCGGCTCTTCAATCCATCGGCAGCTCCCCCCGCTACGGGACCGGCATCGCCTCAGGAGGGGCTCCCTCCAGCACCCCCCTTAGGCGCCCTAGCTTGTGGCCCGACCTCGGGAGCCCGCCTGCTCCTTATGCTTGAGCCTTAGGAGGGGTGCTGGACCGAGGAATTCAAGGCATACGTACTCCAAGGCACCTTGCCGGAGAAGGAGGAAGACGCAGAGCGTGTGGCCCTCCAGGCCATTGTGTACTGCATCCAGGATGGTGAGCTCTACCGGAAACGGCCAAACGATGTTTCTCTATGATGCATCTCTAGGGAGCAGGGATGTGAGCTGTTGGCCGACATACATGGCGGGGACTGCGGGCATCACTCTTCATCGCTCACCCTCATGGGCAAGGTGTTCCACAGCGGATTCTACTGGCCCACGGCGCTCAATGATGCCACCGAGCTGGTAAGATCTTGTGATGCCTGTCAGTTCCATGCCAAGAAGATCCACCAGCCCGCTCAGGGCCTCCAGACCATCCTGCTCTCATGGCCGTTCGCGGTTTGGGGCTGGACATCTTGGGCCCGTTCCCTAGAGCACCCTGGGGCTACCGCTTCCTCTACGTCACTGTCGACATGGGTAATATAACCCTGCCAAGTTTGAGCATAGACCTCAGGGGGGAAATAGGACTGGTCATCAGTCTCTGAATCCTCCTCTAAGGAGCTCTCTATAACCAGCAAGATGTCTGCTT
The DNA here is from genome assembly GCF_056163025.1 of Triticum urartu. Classification (NCBI taxonomy): domain Eukaryota; kingdom Viridiplantae; phylum Streptophyta; class Magnoliopsida; order Poales; family Poaceae; genus Triticum; species Triticum urartu. The sequence continues at coordinate 167,684,352 of NC_141876.1, read as the reverse complement.
CAGCAGGTAGCATTGTCTGCTCTGAATACCTTGTTTTCACTCCAGATACTTCCATCACCGCTTCAAATGGCTGATGCACAGGAAGAGTAGTTGAATATACAAATGTTGTCGCCAAGTGGAACACGTAATACAAAAAAATGATAGCATGATATAATTCACATACATGATGATTCGCTAAACAGCATGGCATTGCATAATTCACATATATAATGCCTTTGCAACAAGATAGCATTGTATAATTCACATATATAATGTCTTGCAACAAGATGGCAATGCATAATTCACATATATGGTAATTAGACACTGAACAGGTGGCATTCACACAAAGCATGTCTAAACTAATCAAATGACATAGCAACGCGAGACACCATACGCACGATATGAGCAACATAACCCTGCCAAGTTTGAGCATACACCTCGGGGGGGGGGGGGAATAGGACTGGTCACCTGTCTCTGAATCCTCCTCTGAGGAACTATTCGTAACCAGCGAGATATGCGCTTCATCAGATAGCATAGTCTGCTCTGAAGACCTTGTTTTCACTCCGGAATTTGCCATCACCGTGTCAAATGGCTGATGCACACGAAGAGCAGTTGAATGTAATAACATTGTTGACAAATGTAATATGTAACGAAAAAAGGATGGCCTGATATAATTTACATATAAGATGACTGGCTAAGCAGGATGGCATTGCAAAATTCACATATATGATGCCTGGCTAAACAAGATGGCGTTGCATAATTCACATAAACGATGAATAAACTAAACAGATGGCATTCACACAAAGGATGTCTAAACTAAGCAGATGACATATTTGATGTATAAAGTAAGAAATGCAAGACACCATATGCATGATATAACCAACATCAGCATGCCAAGTTAGAGCGAAGATCTCAGGGGGTAAATAGGAGTTGTCTTCTCCTTCTGAATCCCCCTCAGAACAGATATCTTCCTCTCGATTACAATCCAAAATGCATGGAGGGGGGGGCTGCCTTTGTGCCTACCATGGAGCGACGTCTGCATGAAATTTTATTGCCACACAAGGCTCATCTCTTTTGCTCTACATGTTCAGTTCCATTGTTTACAATAACTGTCATGCATAGGAATAAAACATAGTGAGATTATGTAAGGAGTGCATGCAGAAATCCAGAGTGATGGTAGCAACATGTGGATAGACCCAAAACCAACAATAGCAGGCAGATAATGGCTTCAGTTAAAAAATACAGATAATGGCTTCTTTACTGTTTGTTTCCCACCCAACATGAAACTCATAGTAGACACCGGAGATTAACTAGATAGTAGATAGATACTATTGATAGCGCCCCCGATATGTACCCCACAACCATTTAAAAACTCAAGTTTGACCATTAGTTTGGAGCTGACTCAGAGTCTAATCGGTGAACAGGATGATAAAGTAGCATGTAATATTAAGCGATGCATAATGTAAGCAGACACGAAAGAGTGCGATCTCTCTTGCGGACCCGTGTAGTCCTCGAGGTCATCTGCTCGGTTGATGATGGTAGTGCAGTTTTCATGGCTGCCAGCGGCGGGGAAGAAGATCTGAGGTGGCGAAAGACAGTCTGGAGGCCGGATCCCTGCTGTGCTAGACCCTTCTGTCGTTGGAGCAGCTGAGCTGGGGTGGACAACGACGCAGCAGGAGCGGGACAAACCACGCAAGGTTTTCTTTGACAACTATCTGTAAGAGAAGTAATTCTGTAAGGGCTCGTTTGAATTGGAGGATTCCAACAATACAGGGATAGGAAATAGACAGGAATAGGATAGGAATGCACGTGCAAAATAGAGAATTTAAAAACACAGGATTTCTGCCAATCTGGGTGTTTGATTCACAACAATTGGAAGATCACAGGATGCAAAAAAGCATGGTGAGATTAAGTCAAACCACAAGAAAATGTACGGTTATAATGCTATTATGCTACTATCTCTTAGTCTTGTGCTTCATGAATAGGAATTTGAAAAGGAGGACAAGTGAAAATTAAAATTCCTACGTTTTTTCTTTCAAGGAGACACTAAAGGAACAAATCCGTGTGCTCAGTGGACAATATATATAACATGTAGAGTAAAAAAGATATGCAACAAGTGTACAACCTCTTTGGCAAAGCCATGTCGATCTCAGCGTGATTGGGTTGGCCGGTGAGGATGCTCCGGCTGACTTGGCTGTCGGAGGAGGGGAAGAAGATCTTAGGCGTCTGGAGATGGAGCTCGAGGTACTGCTCCGCTGTGATGGAGGGTTTCGTCGTTGGAGCAGCTCCGGTGAGTTGTACGACGCCGAGGCTGAAGCAGGACAAGAGAGACAACGAACAACGTTAACCTGAGTGGAATTCTAATAGCATCTCCAATACATGACATAAAATACATAACCACAAAGTGCTAGATGTAAAATACATCAGCCGCTCATCTCTGAACTTAACCGTCGAAACTGAACTTAACTGTCAAAACTGAACTTAACTGTCATAACTGAATTTTGCTGTCGAAACTGAACGCACTAGCAAGGTGAGGCTACACGTCGGTCGACTGACTTTTTCATCTCTGGTCAGTTGATTTTGCAGCCGTTGGATACGAAATCAAGGGCCTGCGGTTCATCTTCAACCTCCACCCCCTGAGCCGGCCAAACAGCAGCCCCCCGCCGCCCGCGGCCGGCGGTGCGCCGCCCCGCCCGCCCCGAAAACACTCCCCACCGCCGGTCAGCCGCCGCCCCGGCCATCCCTCTAGGCCCCCCCGTGCCGAACTTTTTCTCCAGCGATCCCCACGCCACCTCCCCGCCAACGCCCCGCCACCGCCGGTGGCCACCGCCCCCATCCCGAACCCTAAGATAGATAGTGGGGTACCTCTCCGGCGAGCCCCTCTCCCCACTGCGGCTGGTTCTTCCTTCACCCCGGCGGCATCGGAGTGAAGTGTAGCTAAATCGGAGCAGCATCGCAAGCAAGAGCAAGAGCGAGAGCAGCAGCGCAAGCAAGAGCAATAGCAAGAGCAGACCAGGCAGGGGACCGAGAGCAAGAGTAGAGCAGCAGCGCGAGCGAGAGCTAAAGCAGCAGCAGGTCCTACTGATGTGGACGTCGCCGCCGAGGGAGCGACGCCGTGGAGGAAGTGGCCGGCAACGCCGCCGTGGATGGAGCCGCGCCGTGTCGGCTCAGGACCGAGCGCCGGCAGCACCATGAGATCGAATCAAGAAGAAAATGCGGCGATTAGTGTACAACCTCTTTGGTGGCGCCGATTAGGCCGCAGCTTCATCCGAGGAAACGGTGATGATGATGCTCTTCCGGTGGTGCAGGTAAAGACGGCGGGGTGGGAATGGAGGTGGCGCGAAAGACGAGGGGAACGTCGGGGCAGCTCCTTGGAAGTGGAGGACGGGGTGGCTGAACCGGCGGGATGATGAGATCGACGACGGATCCTCATCCGATACGGTGGATGTGGGACGTCGAGGTGTTGCTGTGGACGACATCGTCGGGGAAGAGGCTCTGGCTGGGTGGCGGACGGAGCAGGGTGTGGGGTTTCGTCGTGGGTTTTCGCAGCCTCGGTGTATGAATGGGTGGGCGGATGGGATGGCAGTGGGGAACCATGGCTTAGAGACACGCTTGTCCGAAATGTGGGGTAAGTTACGAAAGTACCCCCACCGATTTGAGGCGGTTCTTTAGGTTCAGGGGTACCACGGGCATTTCGCGTGTCGGGATTTCACAGGAGGTGGGAGTTTTCCCGCGCGTTGTAATTTCGGAATAGCAAGGCGCGGGTTGATATGGAGGGAGTTGTCGGAGCACAACGAGACAAAGATATATCTTAAATATTTCGGGCTAACAAGGTGCGGGTTGAAATTTTCGGACAAGCCTAACGTGTACTGTACCAAATCAATGCGCCCTACAAATGTCATTCAAAACTTTGAATTCATGTTATGTTCAATTAAAATATTTCTCTACGTGTATAATGCATGCAACCTACTATTCAAATGAACGTTTTAGTGCATTCCTAACGTATATACTACCTTCAATATGAACTAAATTTGAATTCGTTTCTCTATTTGAATAAGATCTACAGTAATGATTGTTGTGAAGTCAAAGCATTTGAATTCGTTTCTCTGTTTTAATAAGATCTACAATCATCATTATTGTCAAGTTAAACCATCTTTGTGTATTATCTTCATAGCACACCACATGATTAGTCTCGAGTTACATATGAACTATGTGTACTATATGAACTCGAACTAGATTTTTTGAATCCACTTTATTTTGATTTCAAATCACATTACATTTCTAGCTCTAGCTAGATCTTCATAATCTAAACCATGTCTCATATTTATAATGTGTTTATCACATTATGTATGGTGCCCCGCCCCCTACGCCTACAAGTATTTAGATGTGAGTTGCAAACACCACACATTACCACAAATTCAAATAAAATGTGAGAATGTTGATATATAGTATTGTTTAGATTGTTCGATATTTAGTTGTAAGCTGCAAACACCACACATTATCACAAATTCAAATAAAATGTGAGATTGTTTGATGTATAGTATGGTTTAGATTGTTCGGCATTTAGCTGTGAGTTGCAAACACCATGCATTATCACATTATGGTATAACATGTGCACATCACGTGTATCACCGCTATATTCATGCATGCAATGTTTAAAACACTATGATCTCCTATTCAAATATATGAATCCTCTTTCATATCAAATTATGATCTTTGTTAGTCTCTTACACCCACACAATCCTCTAACCTTTGTAGCTACCACTAACTTCCTCTCGTGCATGTACACGCCCTCCTCGCCCTCCCCTCCCTCGGCATTCTATCCACCGGGCACATCCATTTTTTTCTTTAGGTCGTTCCCCCAGAGTCTCCACAACTCCTTTTCAACACACATAGATCGATAAACCTCTCCAGCGATGCCTGCCTACAACATACAAACACACCTTTAATCTCCTCCTTTATGTGTCCTTGCCTCATGTCTCTCATACGGTCAGACACACGTGTAAACTCTCGCCCCTCTTTTCATCGCTCTCACAACCGCACACTCCTCCCCCTATCTAGCTAGTAGTTGGGCCTCTCGCACCACCTCCTAGCTCCATTCTCTCTGTCTATCCGTCTCGCTGGGCCTTATTTGCCTCTAACAAATGGACGTACACCGACCGATCTCTCGCTATACATATAGCTAGCTAGGTCCTTATAACTCGTTTTTACCCACACGTCAATCGATCTACCTCATTAGTTGTGTCTCTCCCTTCCTCCGACAAACAACAATTGATCTACCGATCTAGTTAGGTTTGCTTACCAAACACATGGTTCCCCTTCATCATCCATGGATGCGTCCCGACAGATCTATCACGCAAAGGCACACACAGAAACACATCCCCACTCTTATTGATAACATTGCAGTTCCACCCTCAGTTTGTCTAGTAGGCCTCTCCCACCATCTTCGAGAAGCAACTCCATCACCCATCCAACACTCTACCCCTCTCCCTCCCTCTCCCTCCCTCTCTCTCTCCTCTCTCTCTCTCCCATCATATTTCCCGTCCTTAAGTTATGTATGGATGTCGACCGATCTCCCTCAAGACATAGCTGGGTCTCTCCTTCTCAACACATATATGAGTCGTTCTACCTCTGTAGTTAGGCCTCTGCCTACCCCTCCCACCACCCCCTCCCTCCCACACACACCGATACATTGAGCGCTCTAGTCATGTCTCCCTGCCACACACAAACTTGACGTGTGCCCTCTAATTTTCCAGTAGGCCAGTCGCCCTATATCTTTGACTTGTACACACACAATTTCGATGGCTCTCTTCATCGATCTCGCACCCACCCACTTGACCCTCTCTTCGACTCTATCGGTAGCTATGACCCCTCCCTCTCTTCTCGTGGATTGCTCGACCCTCTATGTATGATATGGATAGGCCTCCATTTCACACACATTGCATGCAAAATTTTGTTTGAGGTGTCATCGACACATATTCCCACAAATAATTCATGAAATCAACCCCCCACCCCACCCCCACCCCAAAACAAAAAACACTCACGAACGTGGTTTGTATCTCTCACACACACGTACACCCGTGCACGAAGAGAAGAGGTGCATGCACGTCGCACGTACTCCCGTCTCTTTCTCAACCACACCCGCGCGGGTACACGGTGGAGCTCATTTCTGTACGAAAAAGGCAGCCCACGTGGTAATTTGGCACATGTACTGGTTGTCCACTTGGTGGAGGGAGGATCGTCTACCACGGGTGAACAAACAAAGTGCGACTTGACGTGTTATGTTAAAAAAAGAGGCAAACCATGTGGGGCCTACCTTAGAGGCAAGGCTCTATACACTGGAGTACTTTTGATGTGTCCCGTCAACTCGCAGAATGAGGAGAAGCTTGCTTAGTACACCGTCTCCCCCGCCCACGGGCACGGTTGCTCACAGGATGAGGTGAAGCTTGCTTACTACGCCTTACGCCCGCTCCCTCGCCCATGCGCGTGGTGGCTCGCGGGACGAGGAGAAAAATTTACTACTCCCTCTGTTTACTCATCGTCCCTACTACCTTGGTTATAGAGATTATATCATATTGTTTGGAATATATATGTCCTTTAGTAGATTTCAATATGAACTACTAGTACATACTCCAAACACTGATGTATATAGACGTATTTTAGAGTGTAGATTCACTCATTTTGCTCCGTATGTAGCACTCTCCCTCGCCCCTCGACCCTCGCCCATGTGGTGGACGTGCAGCAATTCATTCGGTCTCATATAACCAGAACGATATATACTGCACTACCATTATTGCTCGACTTCCCGAAGAGGCGAAGATCCAATCACAAGGTCAATATTTTGGAGATGCCAAGCGCAAGGTTATAGGAGAACGAGTAGTAGGTGCCACTCATTTATAAATAAAGTTTTTTTCCTTCAGTGGAACATACACAATATGATAGGTTCATATGGAGAGAAAAGGAAACCGCTCCACTATATACATAGTCAGGACGGGCCAGCCTACACGGTTGCTTGCTGGGGTTGCTCCCTTCACACTCTCTCACACAAAACTACTTTGGCCACATATCTAACATCCCGGCGGATCATGTCCGCATGGGGAAGGGGTGGATGCTTAGTGTAGATGCGGTGGTCGTCACCGACGGCGAAAACCCACTGTCAGCACGTCCCGATCAGGGGTCCCCACCGTTCTCTCTCACAAAGCCGGTGAGGTTGCCTTCGTCCCTTGCCCACTGCCGCGACGTGGGCAGTTGCCGCCTCCCGCCGCCCTCCTCAAGGTTGAGCTACGTCCCTCAGGTACAACTCCCTTTACAGCCGGCTTGCACCACTGCTCTAGCTGCCCACATCACTCCCTGTGGATATTTCTCTACTTCTTTGCCCGGCACATACCTCTACTGGCTTCTACATACTGTATTTGTGATGAGTTTATGTCTCATCAACTAGTCCCAGTAATCTTATTCTAATCACGCTTGTTCAATTTCTTTACCACAGGGATGCTCATCTCAATTTTGGTGAAACTTCACAAAATGATCCGATGGTCAAAATCTTGCAAACTTCATTTATTAGGAAGCTCGAACGTTGCCAGCAAATTGAAGCCTGGTCAGGGTTCACGGGTCAAGGGCTAGGGACTGCATGGATCTTTTTTTTCTTTAGCTGCCTCTGTTCCAAAATAAGTGTCAACTTTAGTAGTAGTACAACTTTGTACTAAAGTTTGCACAAAGTTGAGAAACTTATTTTGGAACGGAGGGAGTACATATTTGCTAGGATCTGTCAATCATTGAGGTGCAATAGCATGCATGTTAGTCTCCTTTGTATTTGATGAAATGTTGCAACGGGCAACCTTGGACGCAAGATACATGTAACAGAAGCTGGAAGCTTCATAGCATTGTAGAAATTTATCTCGCTGATAAATTACAGTACGTACTATACTAGTACTTCCTCTGTTCCTAAATATAAGTCTTTGTTGAGATTTCACCATGAACCACATGCGGATGTATATAGATGCATTTTAAGTGTAGATTCATTTATTTTGTTCCGTATGTAGTGGAATATCTACAAAGACTTATATCTACTAGTAATAGCTAGCCCCCACTACTAGGAATTCTCTATCCTCTCCTTGAGCCACGTCATCAAAATTGATGTAGCCGTTAGATGAAGTAAATCGGTCCATAATAGCCGTCTGATCTTGACGTTGAGAGGCTCCGCACTAAGCCACATGCAAGCATGCAGAAATACCATGCCACATGCATGTGAGTGGGTTTTAAATCACATCAACATGTCTGCATGCAAGCATGCACCGGTAGCATGCATGTAAGTGAGCTTTTAAGTCCCATTAACATGTCAAAAAGAAAAATATAATCCCATTATGCAGTAGCAGTTGACTGATCTTTTTTCCTTACGTGGGATGATCTAAATGATGATGGGAGTTTATTTATTTTGGCTACCACATTTGTCATGCGGTTATAGAGTTTTTTTGTTCTATGAAATCGATAATTTTGCGCAGAGAGATATACCGTTGTTCCGTGCCAATGCACGGGGACTCATCTAGTAATATTTAGGAACGGAGGGAGTACTATGTAAAGAGTTAGGTGTCGCACGGTGATAGTGTGAGGTGGGCCATGTAATCACTGAGCCTGCGTGTTTTCACTGCTCTTGCACACCTCCACTGTAAGAATGGAGAAAATTGTAATCTAGTAGTAGTAGTATACCTCCTTTCGCCAAAAGCGTGAGACATCCAGCAGTCCTACCACCTCAGTAATAAAGACCAATGAGCCGTCAAATCACATAGACCCAGCAATAAGTTGGACGGACGAAGCAACCATCACTCTTGCGCCAGTGAGAGGTCGCGTCCGCTCTGCCCGGGCATGAATGCGGCACCGATTCTTTGGAGCGGCGTTGACCGTTTTGGGTGGGAAGCGCGCGCGGGCGATGGAGGGGCTTTGGGTGGGCCAGGCTGGTCAGGAGCGGGCGTGGCAGCTATCCGCATGTCCCTACCGGACACGCCCGAAAACAAGAGGATGCACTGACTCTCGCGGCTAAAATCGTACACTACACAACATCTCTCTGTAGGAGTAGGTCGATCTGTCGCTCTCTCTAACACACACATGGTGTTAAACACACACACACACACACACGCACGCACGCACGCACACGCACGCACCTTGGTCCCGTTGCACCTTCTAACATGACTTATTACACCTGGACGGAGGGAGTAGTAAGTATACGAGATACGATGGCACACTGACTTAAGTTGAATACAAGTGCCCAAAATTTGTGTGCATGTTATAATAAGGATTCACTTAAAATAGTACGTGAGTGAACAGAGGGATCAATTGGACAGTGTTCCCGAGCAGTAGCGAGATGTGTGAGGTAAGATACACCACTGGTGCTTTTAATTTTTCTTATTAATTTGTTTGTTTCACCCTCTGACTGGTGGGACCCAACGTACTACGTGGAGAGAGGTAAGGTGACTAAGGCTGCATTATTTCTGCACCATTGTGGATAGTCTTACCACCAAAGCCACATGACACGATTATGATTGAAATCCCAATGACTCCCACACACACAAAAAACACGGCATGCTTGTCACACGAATGCAGGAATGTATAAAAGGTTATTTCCCTCTCGTTGAACATAACAGGAGGGTTGTGTAGCTGGTTAGCCTATTCGCTCACTCTCTCGCCCTCTCCCGCTGGAGGCTCAGCGCTTGTAGTTGCTCTCTTCACACTCTCTCGCCCTCTCCAGATCTAAACAAGACTTCATTGGCCTCTCTCTCCCCTCACTGCTGCTCAAAGAGCCGGCAGGATCCGTCCGCCAGGAAGGGAAGGAGGCTTAACGCTGTCGCCGTCGGCGAGGGACTACCGGCACAGCTGTTCACTTTCCACCCAGCGGCGGCGCAGGAGGGCCTCCGACCCCTTCTTCTTCGCGCCGTCCCGTCGCCCACCGAACCACGCCCCAAGAACCTTAAGGTATAATTTACTTACTCCACATGCATTGCTCTAGCTACATGTATACCATGAATCTAGGACGTGGTTCAAAGAGGAAAGGAGTGGGGGAAAGTAGTGGGAAAAGTTGTATATAGCATGAATCTAGGACGTGGTTCAAAGAGGAAAGGAGTGGGGGAAAGTAGTGGGAAAAGTTGTATATAGCATGAATCTAGGACGTGGTTCAAAGAGGAAATGAAGGGGGAAAGTTGTATAGCATTAATCTAGGACATGGTTCAAAGAGGAAAGGAATGGGGGAAAGTAGTGGGGAAAGTTGTATCGCATAAATCTAGGACGTGGTTCAAAGAGGAAAGGAAGGGGCAAAAGTACTAGTTCAAAAAGGAAAGGAAGGGACAAGGCTGTAGAGTTTGAGCAGGACTAGATTTGCTGCGCTCACATAGGGAAAGGCGTCTAAAGATAACAAAACTGGGACCAACACAAATATGCTCCTTGGTTGCTTGTTCTTTGTTGCAACAGACTGTGCATGACCACAGTACATCGGTAGATGCACATGGTGCTGGTGCGTCCACTGTCCCATGCAACTCATTAGCTGTTGTTAATCTAAGGCCCTGTTTGGTTCAAAACTCCCTAGTCCCTACCTGCTGGGTTCCAGGGACTAAACATGGACTAGAGGTTATTAAATGACATGCTAAAAGACCATGTTACCCCTAGTAATGAACTAATAGAGACAAGGTGCGATGCGTGGCAGGGGCAACTGTTGGAAAAAGTCCCAAAAAGACTCCCTCGGGGTCTTCTTTCTTTAGTCCCAAATGCCCACTTTTAGTCCCTAAAAGTCCCTCCTCTTTGGTTTAGATGGGACCGACACGGAGTTTTTTTGTCACTACACCAAAATGTCCCTGTAAACAAACACCCTCTAATAATGCCGCTGGAAAATTGATGCAATGCCACAGTTAAAAGCAAATTACATGTTTAACGAATTTTATTGTTAATATAATCTCTATGTTAATATTAATCAATGCCACTGTTTGAGAAATGCTACTGTCTTGCTTTCTTTCCCATTTAGATAAGGTAGATGCTTCTTTTTGTTGGCTTCTGTGTCATCCACCATTATTGACCACTAATTGTTTCCTTTGCACCTCTGTGTAAACAGGGTTATCTGCTTCACCTCGTTGCCATTGTGACCTTTTGTTGCACTGCACAAAACACTTTTTTTAAGAGTGTTCTGTGTATTTCAACCAAAATGTCACACGGACAACGTTGTTTGATTGCTTGATCTTAGTGGAACTGCACAAGAGGAGATCATGCTTCCTAACCGTTAAGGCAAATTTGGTTCAGATCTTCTTCTTGTGAGTTGTTTGAATTCCGCATCATGAGAGGTCAGTACTAGCCTTCTTTCACATGATTCTGAAGTGTGCATTCATATGTTGTGCTACTTGTACGATAATGTTGCTTGATTTTAGTGAACTGCACAAATGGAGACAAGACTTCCAATCTGTATGTGCACCGTAATATCCCATTGAGGTAAGATAAGGATATTTCACAACTGATGGCCTGTATTTTGCCACTTTCATCAGAAAATTAAGTTTAGTACTATACTTGTGCTCCCTAATTGACATGCCAAATCTTACATTGAAGGCGAAGCTAGTTTGTTATCGAACCAAGTGATGAAGGGGAAGAACAAGGGGAAGAAAAACAAAAATCAACTCCCGGTGCTGTAATGAAGCACTGGAACTGTGATGACACAAGTAATGATATAGTTTTGCATCTTAATTTATTGCTATGGCTGGAACGAGCAATTGTTTTGCCACTGATTTGATGCCACTCTTAATGTAATATGTAATTATCTCTACTTGTGCAAACAGGGATCTTCTTTGAAGATACCATATATTTTAGTGGAACTGCACAAGAAGATGTTGGAAACATTAAACTAATCGAGGAGTATATAGTAAGCATGGCCACCACCATAGATTGCAACAGATGGTTCTGGAGAATTGCTTCATCTGTATGCTCTACACAATAAGCCTCCTAACAAAGGTTGGTACTCGCCCACTGATTTCATCCATATGATTGAGCTTTGTCACCTCTATTGGTGTTGTGCTACTGTTTAGATACTGTCATGAAAAAGTGGTATTGTCCTTGAGAAGTGCTTCATCTGTGTTGTTTTAAATATTTCCTTTCCTTTTTTGAGCAAATAGTGATGCTAGCATTTAGTAGTCCTCTTGTCTTTGCACAACATGATCATCTTCCTCTGAAGAAGAATATGGAGTATGTGAAGTGACTACTTCCGATTATGCCAGGATGAAGAAGCCATGTCTAGCTTATCATCAGAAGGAGCAGTTGAAGGATGGTTACATTACTCCCCATAAGACCAAACTAACTTCAGCTCAGAAGGACTGACAAAATCTCCATTTTTTGTTGTGATGCGCTTGCTGTCAGCAGTTGAAGGACTGACGAATGGGATGCCCTTGCTGTTAGCAGTGTCGATCAATTTTTTCTTTATTCTTTAGTTGTGAAGTAAATATTGCCTCTGACATGTGAGTCGCTGAGATGCATAATCATCGGTTGTTTTGAATGTTCTCTATGAATTTCCAGGCCTGTGTGTTTGATTGCAATGTATTGAAACGCTAAAAACCTGCTCAAACTCTTTGTACTCCTTCTGTTCCTTTTTACTTCGCACATTGTGAAAGTGCATACTTTTTTTATAAGAATGGTCAAAGTAGAGATACTTTGACTACAGACAAAACTTGTATGCAGACTAGAAAGGACCGGAGGGAGTACATGTGAAACTGCTACAAACGAGGTGATCACCCTGGGAATAATGCTAGTACATATTGTTTTGCATGTTCATCCAATGCCAGTGATACAGGAATTCGAACTAATCGAAATAAATTCATTCATACATGGTCGGATTTCATATAAACATGCCAGATTTCATTACACTTCATACATTCTTCAACTAAAAAGGGGTGCGCTGTAGGTATAATTAATTAACTGAAGCTACCCACCTGTGTCCCGCTGAGCCGAACAGAAGCTTCAGTGAATTAACTACAGGTGCAATTGCGTAACTGACATGTGGCCTATTGGGCCCACGTGTCAGTCAGCCAACTGCACCAGCAGTTAAGTAGAAGCAGCGTTATTCTCCAGCAGAACTCCCCGACTCCACGTCGCCGCCAAGAAGCTAACCGGCCGTCAATGGTCAACCCGCCTAGCTTGGCTTCAATAGAAGGGTAGCACGGTGGCCTTACTTGGACCCGAGCGGCGGCGACCTACCGTGTTCTACTCTTCCTCGTTTTCTATGTGGCGCGGCCTCGTTGGCAGCGGGGCGGGGTCTCGGCGGAGCCGGCGATGTCCTCTATCTCGTTGCCGGCGGGCGGCGCCTCAGCGGAGCGGTGGAAATACTCCCCTGCTTTGCCGGCGGGGTGGGGCCTCGGCTGAGCCGGCGATGTCCTCTGCCTCGTTGTTGGTGGGGCGGGGCCTTGGCAGAGCCGGCGGTGTCCTCTGCCTCATTGTTGGTGCCGCGGGGCCTCGGCGGAGCAGGGCCTCATCGACGCTAGCGGAGCGGGGCCTCGTCGGAGCCGGCATTGTCCTTTGCCTCGTCCTCGGTCTCGCCAAACAGCGCCTCGCCTGCTTCATCGCCCTCTTTGCTAGCCTCTTTGTAGGCGGCCGCAGCCTGCGCCACCCGCATGCGGTCCCGCCAGCGCTCGAGGCGGCCCTTGCGGGCGGAGTGGTACGAGTCGAGCAGCGCCTCTTGCTCCGCCCGCTCCACGGCGATCTACTCCTCCGCCTGCAGGTGCTCCTGGAGGAGATGGTGGTTGTAGGCGGCGTCGGCCTGCACCTCCCGGAACTGCTCCTGACGCATCTCCCTCACACTGTCCATATATTGGGCACGGGCCTCACCCATGGTCATGGTGCAACGCACCGGCGAGGATGGCGTGGAGGAGGGGGTTGGCGCCGGATCGTCGACTACCATGTTCTCCATTGGGACGTCGTCGTCCTCCGGCTGCCTGCCGGCGAGCCGGTCGGCAGCAATGGCTGCCATCTCCTTGTGTTCTGTCGTCCGCCCATCCCGAAGAGCGCTGGAGCGCGAGGAAGCCATGGTGGGAAGTAGTGGTGTGGATAGGAGAAAGGGAACGGATGCGGATGACTACGGCTATGGCCGGCGCAGCAGTTTATATAGCAATGGTGGGCAGGCGGAGGGACGGACGTGTGGCGCCGGAGTAGCCGCCTCGGCAACCACGTATCATTAATGTGGGCGGCAGATGGACGGACGGATGACACTTGTGTCATTTGAAGGCGGAGCAATCGCCTACACCGGGAAGCGGGGCGGGCGGCGTTGACTGTTTCGGGCAGAAAGCGCGTGCGGGCGAGGAGATGACTTTACTTGGAGAGAATGACAATGGGGACCCACCAGGTCCATAGCCTCACGTACGCAAGTGCCTCCTTATTATATATATATATATATGTATAAAACTATACTCCCTCCATCTAGGTGAATAAGTCATATTAGAAGGTCCATCACACCTAGATGCAAGCAGATTGGTGGAAAAGAAGAATATTTCTCTCTTCTAAACACAACATTTAATCACAGCAGTTGAGAGGATGCCTTATTAGCTACCCATGCAGGCCATCGTAATTCATAGCATGCAAAGCGCTTTTATTTCTTGCCTAATAACCGCATGGACGTGCTGCAAGCATTGGTCCTTGCCCGAGCAAAAAAAGGGAGGAAAGGGGTTTCCACGGGAGACAACGAGGCAGAGGTGGAAGCGCTCGCTGGAGTTATTTATTTTGCTTCCCCCTGGTTTCCTGACATCACGGTCCCACACCATTGTCAACCTATGTAGTACTAGTCAATAAACGAGAGAATTGCACAAGAAGCGGCCGACAGCTGGGACCAAGCAGCTAGAGCAGTATTTGTGTTTTTGAGGTGTGAGCACTACAGAGTTTTTCGATGTTTAGCCTAGATATTAATTTTTCTCCTCTGAACAACAACGAAAACACCGCTGCAGGTATTAACTGGGCGGGCTGTGGCCCGTCTAGCCCAGGCTAGATATCCAGCCCAGATATTAATTTTTTTCAAGCTGAAAATGGCTAGCCCAACTATACTTTTTTTAGGAATACCCAGGCAAGGTCAAGTTGTTATTCTCCGCCCCGCTGGGCTGCAAATCTTTCCTAGGAGGGATGCATTAGGCTTAACAAAAAAATGGGCTTTAAGAAATAATAAATGGGATGTAATTATAAAAACTGGGCAGTAACTATAAAAAAATGCACCAAACATGTGATTACTTTATAAAATATTATTTTTGGATATTGAAAATTTTAATTTCATTAATTGTTGCGAGCGCAATGTTTCGTTGGATTTTTACGTAATATAAATTTATATTGAAATTGTATTTAGTCTGACTAGAAATTTCAGGATAAAAATATTTCGGATCCCATCAAAATGTGGGAAATTTTATTGAATTCTGTTTTGAACGGTTGGTTGAAATGGGCTGTACTTTTAACAAACTGTAAATGGGTTGTAGTAAATTCCATTAGAATTCAAAAATGGGCTACACATTCTTACAAATCTCAAATGGGCTATAAGTTCTCTGCCACACACTTCTGGCCTTACTAAGTCGACGCGTCCCCTAAAAAAATAGAGTTGACGCGTATGCAAGGCTTTGTCAACTTATAGTCAACACACGGTTCTAGCAGCAGTGGCCGTTGGATGTCCATCCAACGGATGCCGTGCTTCTTCTTCAATCTCGGATATTCTAGCTTCACCCGCCCAAAAATGATTCCTCCCCCCTGACATCTAGGGCGCACCATTTCGGAAGCTGACCTGTGGGCCTACTAAGTTGATGTACCAAGGGCTTTGTCAACTTAGTCAATATAAACGATTCTAGCTGGAGTGACCGTACGATGTCCATCCAACGGCGGTAGTGTTTCTTCAACCTCTGGTCTTCTTGCTCTAGCCGCCCAAAGCAGCGCCGGTCGTGCCGCCTGGTCCTACCTCCCGTGGCCAGCTGTGCTGCCGTGGAGGCCTCACCGCCCCCTACTATTCCCACCGCTGGCTAGGCCCTGCGGCGACAGCAGCCTCACACCGCAGCCGAACGAGTGAACCCTCATACTCCTCTCCGCGTGGGCATCCATTGCCGAGTCTTCACCGGCTCCGCGTCGTCCCCTTCCTAGGCCTCGCCGTCGTCCACCGCCCTGGTGCTCTCGGCATGGCGTGGTCAACATGGAAGGAACGACTTCCATCAGACGTGGACTGTACGTGGAGAGGCTAACAACTGGGTCCATGGCGGCAGCAAGGAAGTGCCTCCTTATTACGCGGAAAGTAATGATTCCTCCACCTGACAGCAGGGACCCATCGGACGGGCCACCAGTATTTTGTGAAAAAATCGTTTCCCCTTGACTGCTGGGACCCACCGGACGGGCCACAATATTTCGCGAAAAAAACGTTCCCCCCCCCCCCCCCCCGCTGTCAGCTCGGACCCACCGGAAGTGCCTCCTTATTACGCACAAAAAAATGAATACTCCCCCGGCTAGCTGGGACCCACCTTGCTGGGAGGCTGACTTGTGGGCCTACTAAGTTGACGGGGACGAAGGGCTTTGTCAACTTAGTCAATATGAACGATTCTAGCTCCAGTGACCGTACGATGTCCATCCAACAGTCGTAGTCCTTCTTTAACCTCTGGTCTTCTTGCTCCAGCCGCCCAAAGCAGCACCGGTCGTGCCGCATGCTCCTGCCTCCCGTGGCCGGCTGTGCTGCCGCAGAGGCCTCACCACCCCCTACTATTCCCACCGCTGGCCAGGCCCTGCGGCGACGGCAGCCTCACACCACAGCCGAACCAGTGAACCCTCGTAGTCCTCTCGACGCAGGCTTCCACTGCCGCGTCGTCCCCTTCCTAGGCCTCGCCGTCGTCCACCGCCATGGTGCTCTCCGCGCGGCGTGGTCAACGTGGTCAAGGAACGACTTCCATCGGAAGAGTACTGTATGTGGAGAGGCTGACAGCTGGGTCCACGGCCACAGCCCAGTTTTTTTGTGATTTGCCAAGTAAGTCGCTTTGTCAGGCCTGTTGGGCTGCAAATCTTTCAAGACGAGGAGAGCTTTCATTCGGCTGGCCAAGAAAATGGCCCATCAGTAATGAGAAATGGGTTGTACATTTTTAAAACACATCAAACCGGCAATTAGTTTCAGATATCTTTTTTTTAATTTCAAGATTTTAAATTACATTAATTTTTATGCGTGGAGAATTAGTTGGATTTTATATTGATATACATTTGTTTTAAAATCAGTTTGAATGTGAGTCGAAATTTTGGGATTAAAAACAGTTCGGACCGCACCGAAATATGCAAAATTTCGTATAATTTTTTAACCATTGCCACAATATGGGCTGTAATGCTAACAAAAAGAATATGGGCTCCAAAAAAACCTTAAGAATTAACAAATGGGCTATAAATTATTAGAAATAATGGCAGATGGGTTGTATGCTGTTTCCCACAAATTTGAGGCTTTCCTAAAAAAAGGTTGACGCACAAGCACTGACTGTTGGATGTCCATCCAACGGCCGTCGTGCTTCTTCAATCTCTGCTCTTCCTGCTCCAGCCGCTCAAACAAGCGCCGACGGGACTGCCTGCTCCCTCCTCCTCGCGGCCGGCTGTGCTGCCGCCCAGGCCTCACCGCCCGACCGTACTCCCATCGCTGGCCTAGCCATCCCTCTACTCATCCACACCTCCTGTTATTCTCCAGCGACGGCAGACGAACCAATAAACCATCGTACAGTCGTACTCCCCACCGCGTGGGAAACAACTGCCGAGTCTTCCCTGCCTCCGTGTCGTCCCCTTCCTAGGCCTCGCCGTCGTCCACCGCCCTGGTGCTCTTGGCGCGACGTGGTCAACGTGGTCAAGGAACGACTTCCATCGGACGTGGACTGTACGTGGAGAGACTGACAGCTGGGTCCACAGCCGCAGCAAGGAAGTGCCTCCTTATTATGCCGAAAATAATGATTCCTCCACATGACAGCCGGGACCCACCGGATGAGCCACTGTATTTCGCGAAAAAAACGTTTCCCCTGACTGCTGGGACCCACCAGCTACATCTTCACACGCAAGGAAGTGCGTCCGGGCAAACAAAACGATTGCCCATTGACTGCTGGGACCCACCAGCTACATCTTCGCAGGCAAGGAAGTGCCTGACAGTCGGGACCCACCTGGTCGAAGCGTACGTAGCGTTGTCATTCTGGTCGCGAATGTGTACGTACATACTGGTTGATGTAGAGGCACGCACGTGTCATAGTAGAGGCGCGCACGTAGCATGTACACGTACGTACATCGGCCAGGGTGCAAGAAAGAAAATACGGCCATGTATGTGTACATACGGGCGGGGTCTCGAACGCCTACTCGTGCATACGTACGGCCAGGGCTCCTGTACATGGATGGGTCAGAACGGAGAAACAGCGTCGTCGTCGTGTTCATGGGGAGGCAATGGAATGCGTCGTGTTCATGGGGAGGCAACGGAATGCGTCGTGTTCATGGGGAGGCAACGGAATGCGTGGGAGCCAACCGGCTGGGTCGGAACGGAATGCGTGGTCATGTTCATCGGGAGGGATTGGATGGAACAGGCGATGGAAACGAGGCCTGGCGTATCGCAAATCGGAGGAAACGGACCTCCTACATTCGGAACGGGGTCCTGTTGATCGGTAGGGGTCTGGCGTACCGCAAAACGGAGGAAACGGACCTCCTACGGTCGAAACGGGGGTCCTGTTCATCGGGAGGGGTGTGGCGTACCGCAAAACAAACGAAACAGACTTGTGTTGGAGCGCTACGGTCAAAACGAGGGTCCTGTTCATCGGGAGGGGTGTGGCGTACCGCAAAACGGGACTCCACGGGATACTGTTCATCTCCACCGTCGACCCCCTCCAGCCTACACGAGCTACTATTCATCCACCGTCGACCTCCTCCAGCCTCCACCTACGACTGTTCATCCACGGGCTCCTGTTCATCCAGCCTCCACCGCGCGCTACTCCACCGGCTACTGTTCAACCAGCCCTCTCCACGGGCTCCTATTCAACCACCCCTCCACGGGCTACTGTTCATCCAGCACTCCACGGGGTCCTATTCATCCAGCCCCAACCGGCTCGATCGATCGGGGTCCTGTTCATCCAGAGGCAACACCACGGGGTCATGTTCATCCACCCCCACCGGATCCACCCCCACCGGGAACTGTTCATCCACCCCCCCCCCCCCCCCCGCAGAACAGAGATCAGGTGACATGCACGTTTGCATGTCACCGTGTGCCTTGTGGCCGAAATTCAAATTTAAACATTACATAAAAATCTGGAAAAAAATCATGCATCTCAGCACATATTAAGATAACCTCTAAATAATCGGATCAAAATTCAAAACATACATCGAGAAACGAAAAAGAGAAACTCAGATGTGAATAGTCTACAGAGAACTATTCATGACAGATTTCTCTTTTTCGTTTCTCAATGTATGTTTCGAATTTTGATCTGAATTTTTTAGGGGTTATCTTAATATGTGCTGTGAAGATGCATGACTTTTTTCATATTTTTCGTAATGTTTAAATTTCAATCTCGGCTGCAAGGCACACTGTGACATGCAAACGTGCATGTCACCTGATCTCTGCCCCCCCCCCCGCAACGCTCACTGTTCATCCAGAGGCAGCATCGATCGGCTTCAGTTAGCAGCAGTAGCGAAGGAATCGCTCGATCGGGTTCAGTTAACAGCCATCGATCGATCGCTCGGGTTCAGTAACGCGTAGCCTGTAGTGCAATCGCTCGGGTTCAGTTAGAGCCCAACGCCTCGCTCGGGTTCAGTTAGAGCCAACGCCTCGCACACACGCGTGTACGTGTACGAGAGAAACGCGCATCGCTCGCCCCCCGGCCTCCCACCGTAACTGGGAACTCCCCGAAATTTTCCTCGCCCTCGCTTCTACCATGGTTTTTTCTGTCATGGACGGCCCAAAGAATGTCATGCAACTGCGTCTCCAGCCCGCCCAGGACGAAAAGCCCATTTTCTGTCATGATTTTTTGTCATAGAAGTAGGAGCCCACCACATCTATGATGATACCGGGTTTTGTCACAATTATCGTCATAGAAGTATCATATGTATGACAAAAAAAATTCGTTCGGCCCAAATGTCACGGATGTGTCTTTTTTTTGTAGTGCACTGGGGGATTTGAACACATGTGTTTGGAACAATCGTTAAGATACTGCAAAAATATTGTCTTTGATAAGCAAACCAAATGATTCTTATTACAACTCGTCAACTCGAGAGTTTAGGTATAAAAACGGCGGAGTAGATTCGCATTCCATGAGCGTGGCTCATCTCTCTTCGTGGCTACGTTGTAGAGGTGATACGCCCCGTTGTGGAGCACCTTGGTGATGATGAAGGGCCCTTCCCAGGCCGGAGTAAGCTTGTGAGGTCATTTCTGATGTACTCAGAGTAGAAGATCTCCTTCTTGGAATGCTCGACCTCTAACATTACGGGCATGGAATCGACGCAAGTCTTGCTAATAGATGGTCGACCTGATCAAAGCCATTTCACGTTCTTCCTCCAAGAGATCAACTACGTCTTGGCGTTCTTGTTCAGCTTCAGCTTTTGAGAAAAGTTCCACTCGGGGAGCGTTGTGCAATAAGTCGCTCGGAAGCACAGCTTCAGCGCCATACACCATGAAGAAAGGTGTTCGGTCAGTCGACCGGTTTGGAGTTGTTCTCAGTCCCCATAAGACAGACGGCAATTCAGTCACCCAAGCTCCAGCAGCATGCTTGAGATCACACATCAGTCGGGGTTTCATCCCTTGAAGTATCAAACCATTCACCCTTTCTGCATGCCCATTCAATTGCGGATGCACAACAGATGCATAGTCCACCCGAGTGCCTTGGTAAGTGCAGAATGCTCTAAACTCATCAGAATCAAAGTTGGGGCCATTATCTTTGATAATGCTATGATGTACTCCATATCTAAAAATCAGTTCTCTGATGAAGCTGATGGCAGTGCTTGAATCAAGATTCTTGATAGGCTTGGCTTTGATCCATTTAGTGAACTTGTCGACTGCTACAAGCAAATGAGTGAAACCACTTATGCCAGTCTTGAAGGGTCCAATCATATCCAACCACCAAACAGCAAACGACCAAACAAGTGGAATAGTTTTCAAGGCTGATGCAGGCTTGTGGGACATGTTTGAGTAGAACTGATAGCCTTCGCACTTGTCGACTATATCTTTTGCCATCTCATTTGCTCGCGGCTAGTAGAATCCCGCTCTGTATGCTTTGGCTATGATGGTCCGAGAGGACACATGGTGACCATAGGTCCCTGAGTGGATATCATTGAGAATCATTCGACCGTCTTCTGGCGTGATGCATCATTGAGCAACTCCAGTAACACTCTCTCTGTAGAGATGTTCCCCTATCACGGTAAAGGCTTTGGATCGACGGAAAATCTGACGGGCTTCATCTTCATCCTCCAAAAGCTCCTTCCTGAGCAGGTAAGGCACCATCCAATCGGGGGTGATGATCAAAACCTCCATGATCAGGTCGACCATGACCGGGACTTTGATCTCTGTCGGATCGGTAGAACTTTTCGGTTGTGGGGGCTCTTCTGTGAAAGGATCCTCTTGAACTGACAGGGAATGGAGATGCTCCAAGAACACATTGCTAGGGATAGGCTTCCAAGTGGAACCTAACTTCGCCAAGTCATCTGCTGCTTGATTCTTGATTCGGGGTATGTGGTGGAGCTCTAACCCCTCAAACTTCTTTTCCAACTTTCTTAATGCATTGCAATAACCAGTCATAGCTGGGCTCCTGATGTCCCACTCCTTCATCACTTGATTGACCACTAAATCTGATTCGTTGTAAACCATCAGGTGACGGACGCCGAGTGAAATGGCCATATGCAACCCATACAGAAGTGTCTCATACTCAACTTCGTTGTTGGAGGAATCAAAGTGAATCTGGAGAACATAACTGAGTTTGTCGTCTCGTGAGGATACCAGGACTACCCCAGCACCAGAACCATTCAGCATCTTGGACCCATCAAAGAACATAGTCAAATGTTCCGAGTGAATCTGAGTCGGTTGTTGCTATTCAATCCACTTGGCGAGGAAATCTGCTATTGCTTGGGACTTGATTGCTTTCTTTTCCTCAAACTTGATATCCAACGGAAGGAGTTCAATTGCCCACTTTGCCACTCGACCGGTTGCATCTCTGTTGTTCAGAATTTCTGACAATGGAGCATCGCTAACGACTGAAACTAAGTGATCTGAAAAGTAGTGTGCAACTTTCATCATAGTCAAGTAAATTCCATAGAAAAGCTTCTGATAATGCGGATATCTCTGCTTGGACGGAGTCAAGACTTCTGAGGGAGTGCTGGATTAGGGGGTCTCCGGACAACCGGACTATATCCTTTGGCCGGACCGTTGGACTATGAGGATACGAGATTGAAGACTTCGTCCCATGTCCGGATGGGACTCTACTTGGTGTGGAAGGCAAGCTAGGCAATACAGATATGTATATCTCCTCCTTTGTAACCAACCTTGTGTAACCCTAGCCCCCTCCGGTGTCTATATAAACCGGAGGGTTTTAGTCCGTAGGACGACATACAATCGTACCATAGGCTAGCTTCTAGGGTTTAGCCTCTCTGATCTCGTGGTAGATCAACTCTTTTAATACTCATATCATCAAGAACAATCAAGCAGGACGTAGGGTATTACCTCCATCAAGAGGGCCCGAACCTGGGTAAACATCGTGTCCCCTGGCTCCTGTTACCATCCGCCTTAGACGCACAGTTTGGGACCCCCTACCCGAGATCCGCCGGTTTTGACACCGACATTGGTGCTTTCATTGAGAGTTCCACTATGTCGTCAACATAAGGATTGATGGCTCCTTCGATCATCGCTAGCGATGTGGTCCAGGGCGAGGTTTTCCTCCCCGGACAGACCTTCGTATTCGGTGGCTTCGCACTGCGGGCCAATTCGCTTGGCCATCTGGAGCAGATCGAGAGCTACGCCCCTGGCCATCAGGTCAGATTGGGAAACTTGAACTACACGGCCGACATCCGCGGAGACTTGATCTTCGACGGATTCGAGCCCATATCGGACGCGCCGCACAGTCGCGACATGCATGACATAACTCTGCCGTCAGACAGTGTTCGGGAGATTGCATCCGCAACTACTTTGGCCGTTAATCCGGAGCAAATCGCGCCATCCGAGTGGAGGGATAGACCCCGCCATGGAGGCCGCACTCTCAGTGGCGATAGAGCCAGATACTGACTTCACCCATTTCGAGAGCTGCATCGTCGAACCACTGGATTTACCTCCGGCCACGGACTCCGAGCCGCCTACATCCGTGCCCATCGAATCCGATGGGGCACCGATCATGGAGTTCACCTCCGCGGATATCTTTCAGCACTCACCTTTCAGAGATGTGCTAAATTCATTAAGGTCTCTCTCCGTGTCAGCAGAACCTTGGCCGAACTATGTCCAGCTAGAACAGGATGCGGACGACGAAGAAATTCGCTGCCCACCCACCACCCACTTAGTAGCCACTCTCGACGACTTAACCGACATGCTCGACTTCGACTCCGAAAACATTGACGCTATGGACGACAATGCAGGAGTCGAACAGGAACCACCGCCCATAGGGCGCTGGACCGCCACTTCATCACATGACGTATACATGGTGGATACACCCAGAGAGGGCAATGGCAAAGAGATAACGGAGGATGCCCCCTCCAAGCAACCCAAGCACCGACGTCAGCGGCGCCGCTCTAAGTCCCGCCATAGCAAAAACAGCGATAACTGCGCAAGAGGAAATAACAGTCCAGTCGACTCTAGAAGAAACGACGACTGCACCACCCCGGTGACAGAGCACGATCAAGATGCAAACTGCAAACATAGTACGGATCCGACGTCCGAACATGACGACGCTAAGGATAAGCCTCATCAAACCCCGTCTGGGGAAGAAAATAGTCTGGAGGAAGATGCACACATCATCCCGGAAACGCACTTGGAGCAAGAGAACCTCCGCAGAAGGCTTATTGCCACAGCGAGGAGCCTGAAGAAACAGAAGCAAAGGCTTAAGGTCGCACAAGATACGCTCAACAGCAGGTGGAACAAAGTAACAAAGTATGGTGGAAGTTACCATAAAAATAGCTATCCAAAGTGCAAGCTATTACCGGAATTCGATGATGAGGCCTTAGAGCCCATACAACCGAAGAATGGTACGGCCAACCGGCCGGATCCACCACCTTGTGAACGTGATAGAGCGGCTAACAAAGTCACGCATAAGTCAACACACGATCTACGTGAGAACTTGCGTCAAAAATCCGTGCGACCAGATCCATCTATGGATCTAGGAAGCGCACTATGGTACAAAACCAACACCGAATACTACAACTGTCCGAACACCATGGCACATCCCAATATAGGGGTGCCGCACACCCCTTATGTTTCGCTGATGAGGTGCTGGATCACGAATTCCCAGAGGGATTCAAACCGGTGAACATAGAGGCGTACGATGGGACCACAGACCCTGGAGTCTGGATAGAGGACTTTATCCTCCATATTCATATGGCTCGTGAAGACGATCTCCATGCCATTAAATACTTGCCCCTCAAGCTTAAAGGGCCAGCTCAGCACTGGCTGAAAAGCCTCCCCGAAAACTCAATTGGAAGTTGGGAGGAGCTCGAGGACACTTTTCGGGCCAATTTCCTAGGGACTTATGTCCGACCTCCGGATGGAGACGATTTAAGTCATATAATCCAACAGTCCGGAGAGTCCGCCCGAAAGCTTTGGAACATGTTCCTCACCAAGAAGAACCAAATCATCGACTGTCCGGATGCCAAAGCCTTAGTAGCTTTTAAACACAGCGTCCATGACGAATGGCTCGCCAGACACCTCGGCCAAGAAAAACCGAGAACAATGGCAGCCCTAACAAGCGTCATGACCCGCTTTTGTGCGGGCGAAGATAGCTGGTTAGCCCGTAGCAGCACCAGCGACCCAAGCACATCCGAAGTCAGGGATGGCAATGGTAAACCATGACGCAACAAAAACAAGCGTCGAAATAAAGAAGGTAGCCCAGATAACACGGCGGTAAACGCCGGATTCAGGGGCTCCCGACCAGGTCAGCGGAAAAAGCCTTTCAAAGGTAGCAGAGAAGGACAATCTGTCCTAAACAAAATTCTTGACAAGCTCTGTCAAATTCACGGCACCCCTGACAAACCTGCAAATCATACCCACAGAGAATGTTGGGTCTTCAAGCAGGCCGGTAAGCTAAACGCCGAACACAAAGGGGAGGAGATACCAAGCGAAGACGAGGATGAACCTCACCAGCAAAGCGCCGGAGGACAAAAAACGTTCCCACCAGAGGTTAAAACGATAAACGTGATCCATGTGACAAAGAGGAGAAGCAAGCATGAACTCCGAGGCACACGCGCCATAGAGCCCGTCACCCCTAGGTTCAACCCCTAGTTGGCCTGCCCGATCACTTTTGATCGTAGGGATCACAAGACAAATATCCGGCATGAAGGACTGACGGCCTTAGTGTTAGACCCAATAATAAATGGGTACCATTTCACACGAGTCCTCATGGACGGCGGCAGTGATCTAAATCTGATATATCAGGACACAGTCTGCAAAATGGGGATAGACTCGACACAAATAAGCCACAGTAATACTACCTTCAAGGGAGTAATACCAGGCCAAGAGGCCCGCTGTACGGGCTCTCTACTACTAGAGGTGGTATTCGGCTCTCCCGATAACTTCTGAAGCGAAAGGTTAACTTTTCACATCACCCCATTCCGAAGTGGCTATCAAGCACTACTCAGAAGAACGGCTTTTGCTCATTTTAACGCAATACCGCATTATGCTTTTCTCAAGCTTAAGATGCCCGGTCCACGTGGCATCATCTCAGTTAGCGGAAATACCGAACGTTTCTAACAGCCGCAAACTAGACGGCCTCACCAACCAGAAAAAATGGCTGGTCGTCAAGACCACGGACATGGTTAAACGACTCCGGCGTTCCATCATATCTACATAAGATTGGTTTGATTATCAAACCCTCATAAACGATACCAGGGGCTTCCCGCGTGTAATCAGGGCCAGCCCGACTCAACTTGGCTTCTCTTGAATTTTGATAGTTCAGTGATAATAACCAATTCTTCTTTTTTGCACGGCAACTTTCACCTAAGTTCTTTCCTTTTAGAGATGACAATCGTGCTACACCCGTCCAGGACACGGCACAACGGAGACACAGGCGCAGACGTGCAACAGGGACCCGCCTAAAAGTTTCTTTTTAGATTAAGACCCTGCATAAACCTTTTTTACTGTCTCTTGTTGCTCACATCCTCCGGATACTCCACACAACCGAGA
The DNA here is from genome assembly GCF_056163025.1 of Triticum urartu. NCBI lineage: Eukaryota > Viridiplantae > Streptophyta > Magnoliopsida > Poales > Poaceae > Triticum > Triticum urartu. Next base: position 167,658,056 of record NC_141876.1, on the reverse strand, counting down.
AGGATGTTGGCGTTATTGGCATGTGGCCACGTCAGGATTTTGCACATACCTGGACACATGGGGTTTCTTATTAAGGGCATTGTTTAGCCCGGTACATGTTATAAAGACCGAACACCTTAGGGAGTGTTCGACGTCGCGAGTTTGGCCCTATATGCATCAGCTCCGAATCATGTCTTTGGTCAAATGTTGGGTTTGCCAGGCTCCCACGTTTTGGTACCTTACGTTCCGTTATATCGGCTATGGTAGCACTGGCAGAACTACTGCGATTGTGCCCTGGTTCATCCGGATGAGCACCTCAGTAGAGAAAGCCGAAAACTGACTGTCATGATATAGCAAGAGACTGGTCAACCACTCGATGACTCATCAGAATCTTCGGGATTCCTCCGCATTAACGAAGGGCCGTTTCTCGGTCATGTACATACGTGCCCCGTATTCGGATGAGCGCAGAAGTACCAGGGGCTATATAGTAGTCCCACCGTCAAACTCCTATGGCTAAGTGAAAGTGTTAAAGCAATATAGTCCGATTGCCTCGTTCGCTGTGCTATCACCTCCGTAACGGACCAAGACGTTGGATCAAGTGTGGATATGCATTTTCTGCGAACAACCCCGCATTATATGCGTGGGGGCGGAAGCCGATGACTGCAAACTTTCAGGTTATATACATATATACATAAACAGCCGCACATGAGGCATCATAGTACTTTCGGGCAAAAGTATAAATACAGCCTTGATAATTCAATAAAACATTGTTTTTACAATGGGAACACATGTCACTAGAACATAATATTCTTCGAGCACTGAGCCTCTATCGAACGAGCGCCTTCAAGAACTTCTTCAAGGTAGTGCTCGGCAGCCACTTGGCCTACGGCCGAACCCTGTGTCGCAACAGTGGTGGCCTCCATCTCCGCCCAGTATGTCTTGACACGGGCAAAGGCCATCCGCGCACCCTCTATGCACGCCGGTCTCTTTATAGCATCGATGCGTGGCACAACACCAAGGAATTGTTGCACTAAACTAAAGTAGCTATTCGGCCTTGGCCCTCCCGGCCACAGGTGATCCACAACGGACCTCTTGGCAAGTCCGGACAACCTATGGAGCTCGGCCCACTCGGCCATTCGCTCATTCAACAGCAGTGGACAGACTGGAGCGTGAAACTGTGACCAGAACAGCTTTTCCACTTCGGGACCTTTTTGATCCTTGAAGTACTCGGCCGCATCAGCAACACTTGCAGCCAAATCCACATAGGCGTCCGCAGAACTCCATAGCCAGTCCAGAGGAGCATACTTCGCATCTCCGAACTTAGTCCACAACAAGAAGGGCTTCCCAGACATGATATCTGCAGCTTGATTCAACTCCTCCTTCGTCGCTCTAATTTTGGAGCGGGCTTCCTTGGCAGCCACCAGGGCCTTCTCCAGGTCCGTCACCTTCGCCCCATTTTCTTCTTCAAGAAGCTGGTAATGGTCAGCGGCATATTCTAACTCTACATCCATCTTGGCTATTTTTTCCTTGCTCTCGCAATGCGTGGCCTGTTCAACCCTTAACTCTTCGGCCGCCTTTAGAGCGGCCGCATTGCTACTCCTTGCTTGCTCCTTGGCTCGGGCAAGCTCCGCCCGAAGGGTCTCCACGGTGGCAGCTCCATCTGCAGTCACAACATATTAAAGATACTTGCATCATGCTACTCTTATTATGTGACGATCACCAGAGAAATCACTCACCCTGTGCCTCGTCAAGCCACTGGTTGACAATCACGATATCGGCATCGGCCACATCAAGTTGCCGCTTTAGCTCGATAAATCCATCAGTTTGGCTAGCCACCATAGCCTCAGCCACCTACACATAAAGGCAGTCGAATTATTACCTGGGTATATGATCCTCGGGTTGCTGCCGTTCTCAACGACAACCAGAGTCTCGGGGGCTACTATCTGCATAGGGCACTCCTAACATATGAGGTACTATAAAAAACATACACTATTTCACGTACCTCGAAGCCTTTCAGGAAACTCATAAAGGCTTCATGCAAACCGCTTTCAGCGGATGAAATCCTTTCAATTACCGTACCCATTAGCGTATGATGCGCTTCCGAGATGGCCACTTGCCCCAGAAGATCCTTCAGCACGTCTGACCACACACGGTACGGACCCTTGCTGTCGCTCTCCTTAGGAGCCGGATACTGGGGACTCTGGGTAGCCAAAGGGTTATCCTCTGGCCTTAGTGGATCCAGAGATACCCTTCGCGACGACACTTCAAGGTCGCCCACTTCATGAGGCAGGGTGTCAGGGGGAGGCGTTTCGCTCTCCATCATCTCCGAAAGAAGATCCCCCGAAGACGAACTCTGTCAAGAAGGGCTACGATCCGGACTACAATTTATAAGCATCGGTTATTGTCTTCGGAAGTAAGGTAGGATGTTTCCACTATTAAGTACTTTTCGATTACTTACAGCTCGGTAGAGGGCTGATCCCCGCGCGGACATTGTGCGGCAGGAATACCCTCCAAGGCAGGACCCTCTAATGAAGATTTCTTCTCCCGTTTGGAAACCTTAGTTTCCGGATCTTCAGAGGTAGTCCTCTTCCTTCCCTAGGGAGAGAGAATGTCAGATTCCTCCCTTTGGTTGTCCTCCCTCGCGGAGGCGCTCATTCCCCCGGTTGGAATAAGTAGCGAGTGAGGCCCGCTTTCGCCCTCTCTATTCCCCCCATCATCTTCCTTTGAGGGCACTGGATAAGGCGCCGGCTCGAGCATCTTATCCAGCACCGGATTGTCCAAGCCCTCAGGAAGGGGGGCCGAACACCTGATCATCATCGCCTTTGTTATCCAGTCCTAGTCAAAGAGCGACTCTTTAGAATGATGCCATGATAAATAAAAGGACAGCAGGTTCGACATGGGTTTAATTACTTGGGCAGCGGGGCGGTTGCAGCTCAGACCCACGTCCTCGGTGGTGTCCGGACACTCTATTTGGGGTCCGAAGAATGATTTATACATCTCTTCGAGCGTCATGCCGAGGAAATGCTAAATAGCTCGCGGTCCTTCTGGGTTGAATCCCCACATGCGGAGGGGCCGACGTTCGCAAGGCTGGACTCGGTGAACTAGCATAACTTGCATTACCATAACGAGACTAAAATCTCTCTCAAAGAGATCTCGGATACGGCTCTACAGTATTGGCACGTCCTTTGCTGGACCCCAGCTCAGCCCCCTGCTAATCCATGACATCAGTTGCAGTGGGGGGGCAAGTGAAAGGTGGGGGCAGCTACCCACTTGGCACTTCGGGGAGCTGTGATGTAAAACCACTCCCACTGCCACAATCCGGACACCTCTGGGAAGGAACCCTCTGGCCATGGAGCGTCAGCGATTTTGCTTATTAAAGCACCTCCGCACGCTGCGTGCCGCCCCTCGATCATCTTCGGCTTCACATCAAAGGTCTTGAGCCACAGGCCGAAGTGAGGGGTAATGCGGAGGAAGGCCTCACATACGACAATAAATGATGAGATGTGAAGAATGGAATTCGGGGCCAGATCATGAAAATCCAGTCCATGATAGAACATAAGACCCCTAACAAAGGGATCTAGAGCGATGACTACTCCTCGGAGGAAGTGGGAGATGAACACGATGCTCTCGTTGGGTTCGGGAGTAGGGACGACCTGCCCTCGGGCAGTCAGCCTATGCGAAATTTCGGCGGTCAGATATCTGGCCTCTCTCAACTTCTTGATGTCCTCCTCTGTGACAGAGGAAGGCATCCACTGACCTTGAAGGTTGGATCCAGACATAGTTGAAGGTACGGAGCACCTGACCTAAGCTTTGGGTGTTAGAACTCGAGGAGGGGGAAGGATTCGATTGAGCAGGGAAGGGAAAAAAGAAAAATCCTTGTCCCCTTTATAAAGAGGGTGAATATCAAGCGTCCTCCTCATGGCCGTTTGGGACTTGCGTAAGATCTATGAGTCATACCAGTAGGCACAGGTGGGTTACCCACGTCTGTATTGATGATAATCTCGTGATAAGGGGGACACGATCTCTGCTTTAACAAGACGTGTCAAGAAAACGCCTCGCGTTATGTGCGGATCCGGTTGAGAAAAACGGTTCGAATAATGACCGGGCCATGGCGTGATGTCATGATGTCAAAACGTGTCAGCAGATTAGATTTGTGGAAATATTATTCTCTCTACAGTGGTATGTGGAACTTATTTTGCAGGGCCGGACACTATCCTTGTATTCAAAACTCTTCCATGGTGTATGCGGAGGAGGAACCCGCCTTGCAATGCCGAACACAATACTGCGCGCCGGACTCATCGTCATTGAAGCCTGGTTCAGGGGCTACTGAGGTAGTCCTGGATTAGGGGGTCTCCGGACAGCCGGACTATATCCTTTGGCCGGACTGTTGGACTATGAAGATGCTAGATTGAAGACTTCGTCCCGTGTCCGGATGGGACTCTACTTGGAGTGGAAGGCAAGCTAGGCAATACGGATATGTATATCTCCTCCTTTGTAACCGACCTTGTGTAACCCTAGCCCCCTCTGGTGTCTATATAAACCGGAGGGTTTTAGTCTGTAGGACGACATACAATCATACCATAGGCTAGCTTCTAGGGTTTAGCCTCTCTGATGTCGTGGTAGATCAACTCTTGTAATACTCATATCATCAAGAACAATCAAGCAGGACGTAGGGTATTACCTCCATCAAGAGGGCCCGAACCTGGGTAAACATCGTGTCCCCTGCCTCCTATTACCACCCGACTTAGACGCAGAGTTCGGGACCCCCTACCCGAGATCCGCCGGTTTTGACACTGACAACTTTGGAAATATAATACACTGGGCGTTGAACTTTGTAGGCTTTGCCTTCTTCTTCCCACTCGACCATGAGCACTGTGCTGACAACCTATCCAGTGGCTTCTATATACAGTAGTAGAGGCTCTTTGCTGGCTGGGGCAGTAAGCACCGGCTGGGTGGAAAGCAGAGCTTTGAGCTCTACAAACGCTGCTTCAGCTTCACGAGTCCACTCGAACTTGTCAGACTTCTTCATCAGTCGGTAAAGAGGTAATGCCTTTTCACCGAGACGAGAAATGAATCGACTCAGGGCGGCCAAATAACCAGTAAACTTCTGAACGTTGTGCACATGCACATGGCGTTTCATTCGGAGGATTGTACCAACTTTTTCTGGGTTTGCATCGATCCCTCGTTCGGAAACAAGGAAACCGAGTAACTTTCCACCTGGGACTCCGAATGTGCACTTCGACGGATTAAGCTTGATATCATATCTCCTCAAGTTGCCAAAGGTTTCAGCGAGGTCAGTCAGCAGGTCGGAACCTTTACGTGACTTGACCATGATGTCATCCATGTATGCTTCCACATTCCGACTGATTTGAGTGAGCAAGCACTTCTGAATCATGCGCATGAATGTGACGCCAACATTTTTGAGACCAAAAGGCATGGTAACATAGCAAAAACACCCGAATGGGGTGATGAAGGCGGTTTTTATTTCGTTGGGTCCATACAGTCGAATCTGATGCTACCCAGAATATGCATCCAAAAAGGATAAACGGTCACATCCCGCAGTTGAGTCAACAATTTGGTCGATTCGGAGGAGAGGGAAATGATCTTTCGGGCAGGCCCGATTGATGTGTTTAAAGTCGATGCACATGCGAAGTGAATCATCTTTCTTGGGGACCATGACGACTTTGGCGAGCCACTCGGAGTGGTATATCTCCCGGATGAACTCAGATGCCAGAAGCCGAGCCACTTCCTCTCCAATGGCCTTCCTTTTCTCCACGGTGGACCGACGGAGATATTCCTGGACTGGTTTTACTTTTGGGTCGACTCGCAAACGGTGCTCAGCCAGTTCCCTGGGTACACCTGGCATGTCAGACGGTTTCCATGCAAAGATGTCCCAGTTCTCACGGAGGAACTGGACGAGTGCTTCTTCCTATTTGCTATCGAGTGTTGTTGATATATGAGTCGGGCAGCATTGGGGTCAGTCGGATGAATGTGTATGGGTTTTGTTTCACCGAACGACTGAAATGCAGACTCTGAAGCAGGCTTCTTAGCGCGCAATAAATCAGTCGGGTCAGCAGTCTTTTTGTATTCTTCCATTTCTACTGCTGCCATCTGCTCATCGGTAATTTTTGAACCTTTATGGAGGCACTCCTCTGCTCTCTGCCGATTACCAGTGACTGTAATCACACCCCTGGACCAGGCATCTTCAATTTGAGGTACATGTAACATGGTCGAGCCATGAAACGATCATATGCAGTCCTGCCCAGAATAGCATGGTAAGCACTGTGAAATTCCATGACGTCAAATGTCAACTTTTCTTTGCGATAATTCTTGGAATCACCAAAAACCACATCCAGGGTGATTCGGCCGAGTGAATCAGCCTTCTTCCTCAGAATGACTCCGTGGAAACGCATGTTGCTCTTGGTGAGTTTGGACATCGGAATGCCCATCCCTCGGAGGGTCTCAACATACAAAATGTTCAGACCACTGCCACCATCCATCAGAACCATCATCAATTGGGTGCCTCCAACGACTAGGTCGACCACCAACGCTTGCCGCCCGGGGGTAGCAGCGTGCGCTGGGTGATCAGACTGGTCGAATGTCATAGGAGTCTTGGATCACTTCAGATATGTCGTTGTTGCCGGAGCGACCATGTTCACTTCTCTGTTGACAACTTTCAGTCGACTTTTGCTCTCTAGGTCAGCAAAAATCACTAAAGTGGCATTAGCGTTAGGGTAATCATCGTCCCCCTCTTTGTCTTCATCCTTATCGGATTCCTTTTCTTTCTCGCTGGGCTGACTCTCTCGGAAGCTCTGAATTAGGAGTCGACACTGTCGAGTGGTATGCTTGGGGTAAATCAGGTTTCCCTCTTCATCCTTCTTAGTGTGTATATGACACGGCAAATCTAGCACATCATTTCATGCTTGATCCTTTACTTTCTTGGGTATCCACGACCCCTTAGGTTTTCCTTTGAACTTTTCTTGGGTCATAACTGCGGCCTCACCAGGGCCTGCTGGTTCGGCTTTGTGCTTTTGCTTCCGACTGGAATTCCCTCCTCCGGTGTCCTGGGCGACTAGTTTGTTCTTGCTGCGGAGTCGGTCTTCTTCTTCGCCATTAGCGTACCGAGTGGCTATCTCCATCATTCAAGTCAGAGTCATATCTTCTGTCCGACCGAATTTCAAGTTAAGCTCTCTATACCGAACACCCTCCTTGAAGGCACAAACAACCTGGTGTGGTGACACATTTTCCACTGTGTGGTGTAAAGTGGTCCACCTCTGGATGTAATCCCTCAAAGTTTCATTAGGTTTCTGCACACAATCCTGTAATTCAGTTAGCCCTGTAGGCCGTTTGCAAGTGCCTTCAAATGCCCTAACAAACACTCAGGCCAACTCTTCCCAACTGAATATACTACCAGGGGCCAATTGATTCAACCAAGCTCTGTCCAAACCCTCCAACACAAATGGGAGATGTTTCATGGCTACATCGTCATTGCCACCACAAATTTGGACGGCCACTCGATAATCTTCCAGCCAAGTATCTGGCATAGACTCACTGGTGAACTTGCTCAGTCATGTTGCCAACCTGAAGTTGGGAGGGATCTCAGTGGCTCTAATGGCTCTGCTGAAGCATTCAGGTCCGGAGACATGTACTCTGCTGCCAGTCGGACGGTCTCTATCCAGCCCTTCTCCGTGTGCTCGGTTTCTGTCGACCAAACCTTGTACAAGAATTGACCTCGCATCAAATCCAGGCTCTCTTGGGTCGACTGGAACCCTCCACTCATCGCTATAAGGGTGCCTGTCATCATACTTCCGGGGCACGTACGATCCGCCCCTCGGAGGGGGCGTAGGCACTCACCGGCGGTTATCACGACCGAGCCAATGATCATACTGCTCGTGGTTCTGACCCAGGTACTGCTCTTGGCGGTGTCCACGACCCTCACACCGTAGAGGTGATCTTGGGCTGTGATCCGACTGGACTGTGTCCGCCACCACGAACCTGCTATGGATCCTGTTACGAGACTAAGAAACGGATGTGTTTTGTTCTCCTGCTGCCCGAAGCAGCAGTCGGATCTGCATCAAACCTCTTCCAGCCTCTGATTGGGACGGCTGGATCGACTCTGCTATACGGGCTGCAACTGTAAGATTCTGGATCGGAGTGCGGTATACCTGGGGTGCAAACGGAAAAAACTGTCGCTGCCATCGACTGGACTCAGGGATCTGTCGTCTAGCGTGTTCATCGAGTGAATGCTGAAGGTTCTCCAGCCGCGCGCGCTCGACCAAAGTGGCCAGGTGCGCACACTCCAAGGCCCGAGTCCCGGAGGTCTCTCCGATGATGGGAGTGTGGAGCGCCTCCACATTGCGGCGGTGCAACTCGTCCCTCTACTGCGAGGTGAGGCTTCGGGACGATATTCCTCATGACCGTGTGATCAACCCCCATCGCTGTCGTCGCCGCGACGGAAACCTGGAGGGCTGCATGGCGTGTCGACCATCAGGACTTCCGCCGCAGGGTCGCTGCTGTCGAACTCTAACAGAGTCTCGGTGGAACCAGTCGACAGGTCGAATAGCCCATAGAGAGATTTGTCGGGCTCGATTGTCGCGACTTGAGGAGGGGCCGACTGACGAGCCACCGCATGCTTTACCCACCGCTGATGCCGTGATCGACCAGACTGCTTGTGACAGTGAGCGGTGGGGAGCGAAGATACCGTGGGAGCCGACCGATATTGGGTCGGCGGCTGCCGCAGAAGGACGCCGCGGAAACATGCGTGAAAGTGCATCGCCCCGCGGACGGGGAGCGTCTCGACGTCGAGGGGGGCCTCTTGGATCTAGGCGGAGTCGTCGGCGATGAAAACAAGCACGCTGAGACAGATCTCGCGGCCCTCAGCCAAACCGCCGCCGGAAAGCATGATGATGGAGATCAGGAAAATTGCAACCTCACAGGAACTCGCTAAGACACCTGCCCCAAGGTGGGCTCCTACTGTCGTGGAAGTAAGTCTGACAGTAGAGTCGGGGCTACGTAGGAGGAGACAAGATCCTAGCTACGGCAAGGTTGTGCACGCAAGATTTATGAGTTCAGGCCCTTCTCAGAAGAAGTAACAACCCTACGTCTTGGTGCCCGGAGGCTTGGTCGACTGGTTTAGGCGTGAGAGTTACAGGGGGTGCGAACCCTTGTGCCAGTGGAGGGGGGTGACTTATATAGAGTGCGTCAGGACCCCAGCCAGCCCACGTTACAAAGGGTTCAATGTACATTAAGACAGAGCGTTACTGATAACGCCAATAATAAAGGAGTATAAATGATCTTTAAGTCTACAGAGTGATTGCCTGATCGTTGCCATCCTGAGTGACGTTAGGCCTTCTCTACTCCCAGTGATTTCTTGTATCGTCGAGTGACTCATTCTCTTGGTCGAATGGAATTGGGGTATCCGAGTGAGGCTGAAGGTCGAGTGGATTGCACTACTCGATAACTCAGTCAGTTTCTCTTCTTGTGCTTTGAATGCCTTTGACTCTAGGGTAGTGTCCTTGGGTAGGGTGTCTAGGTCGGGCCTATGACCCTACCCTAGGTACATGTCATCGTCAATCCCCTCTTTCATCTCCAACATTATCGGTAACCTCACTTGGAGCTATGTTTTCATTTGTCACATGATATGTGTTTTTCTTGGAGCGTCAATTTATTTTGTGATGATTTTCTTGCTGTTATTTAGAATAATGTTTTGCATCTTTTATTTCAATAAAAGTGGCATGTATAGCCTTTACTATGCTTATTTTGCAAGTATACATGTTGCTGTTTGAAAACAGAAAGTTTACCGCTGTTGCGAAAATTCCCTAGAAAAGTGAGAATGTGATAAAATGTTGAAACTTTTTTCGAAATGAGATCTGATAAATTTTCTACAGTGTGGTAAATTTTCATAATTTTTGGAGTTGAATAAGTATTGATACTTTTGCATTCTTTACAGACTGTACTGTTTTGGCAGATTGCTGTTATGTTTGCATTGTTTGCATATGTTTGCTTGTTTAGTGATTCTATTTGAGGATAGGAGTATTAAATATGCAGAGGCATTTAGTATGAAATGTTGAATAATAATTTTAGTGATTTGCTACATTAGAGAATGATAAGGTTTTTGCATTGGTTTATACTAACTTATCTCATGAGTTCTTATTGAGTTTTGTGTCAATGAAGCTTTTGAGATTTAGGAAAACCGTGATATGAGAGGAATTAAGGAGACACAAAAGCTCAAGCTTGGAGATGCCCAAGGCATCCCAAGATAATATTCAAGATTTCTCAAGCATCTAAGCTTGGGGATGCCCGATAGGCATCCCACCTTTCTTCTTCGACAATTATCGGTTAGTATCGGTTGAGCCTAAGTTTTTGCTTGTTCACATGATGTGTGCTTTTATTAGAATGCCATTTTATTTTCATTTTGCGTCCTATTTTAATAAGATACTTAGATCTGTAGGTTTTAAATAAAATAGAGTCCTCAAATGGTTGCCAAGGAGGCTAAGTAAGCGTCATTCACATCCCGTCAACGAAGCTCTTTTCTATGTCATTTACTCTTGTGCTTCACTTATATCCTATGAGTAAATTGTTGAATAAATTGAATGTCATGAAGTTGAAATCATATCATGCCTAGTGGTAGCTTCACATTGGGTTTAGAAAGTGAAATCTTTGGAGGCTTGACAATCACAATATTTGTCATACAAGAAATTCACGAATAATTAGTATAAGGAAGAGAACTTTCACATATAAATACACTATCATGGAAATCTTTTGTGTTTGTGAGCCCCCATCAAAATATTATATGCCAAAATTTTTGACATTGGACAAGGAAGACAAAGTAATGGTTTATGTTTGTTCATATTCACGCAGAAGTTATATTGTCATAGATCCTTCAACATGTGGTGCTTGCCCCCCATCTTTGCTACCTGAAAATTCCGCACCAAGTAGAGATACTACTTGTGCATCCAAAAACCCTTAAACCCAAATCTCATTTTCAAGAGTCCACCATACCTACCTATATGCGGTATTCTTTTGCCGTTCTAAGCAAATTTGTATGTGCCATCTCTAATTTTCAAAATAAATTTCTATTTTGTGTGCTCGTACCGCTCACGAGGCGGTGAGGGGTGGCCAATATTTTCCATGCTAGATGTGTTATTCTCACAATCACTACTGCAGGATGGTCCAAACACGATAGTCAAATCAGAGACCCTTTGACGAAACTGTGTGCGATGCCATAATCGCAAACAATGGTGTAAAAAACCGTCAAAAAAGGTGCAAAACGTTTGCGATGACAGATGCATCAAACACGGTTCAGAATTTAGTTGCGTGTGCGATGCAGGGCATACGGTTCCACTCAATGAACAGTTTGTGATGAGGAGGCACAAAAGAAATGGGCAGCCAGATGAAGGCGTGTGCGATATACATCATACGGTTCACCGGGATGAACTGTGTGTGATTAGGAAACACAATGGAAATGGTTCAACTGAACAAGATGTGTGTGATACGCGGCAAATAGGTCCGTAATCTGAAATGTGTGCAAAGTCCAATAATAACACAGACGATTGCTGCTAATAAGCCGTGTGAATTTCTCTGTCTATAGTATAATAACATGTATAAATAAACATCCAATTACATCAGTGACTATACAGATCATTCGCACACACCTCAATAAACAATTGCATGCATTCTAAAGTAGGAGAAACAATCGTCTAGTCATCTACTTCTTGTGACGCTCTCGCCACTACTATGTGGCTTGATCCCTCGTCTGGGTCAGGAAGAAGACAGTTCCTCATGTCAACGATCCGCCTGTACATCTCGTAGCTTGTGAACGCGTCCATGCCCGCGTACTTGACATGTTGTTCATCCAGTCTCTTATGCCACACACTGTGCCAGGCGTTCTTGTCCTTATTGCTCTCTTGCTTCATCTTCGCGTAGTAGGGGTCGATGATGGCCGAGGCGAGGTCAACTAGGGAGTTCATTTCGCTTTTGTCGGTGCCCCAAACCTTGTAGTGCTGCTGGATGTTGACAAGATTCGGGCATTTCAAGTCTGAAACCTTGAGAGCTTTTAGATCGTTGGTGGTGTCCACCGTAGCGAAACTGTAGTCGGAGCTCTTGATAAACCTGGAGAAATGCTCGCAAGCCCTTGTGGCAAGGTGGAAGTGGTAGACGAGGACGTCATGTCGCATGCACAACTGGGCGACAGCAACCTTCTGATCATGCCCGACACGACCGATGGTGTACTCGAGGTCGAAGCCGACCACTCCGTACTTGTCCTCGGCAAGGAATTGCTCCATAGTTTGGATGGATCTCTCTACCGAGATCGGATCGTTCGTGTACACCACTGAGAGGGCCTTCCACCTCACGTGGGTGTCCACTACGTGATGCGTGGTGAACTGCCCGCCGTTGTCGTCGTCGGCCGTTGTGAGCGCCATTGGAGCCACGGGGAGCACTATTGGAAAAACTGGATGTCCTCTCTGTATGTGTCCTTGTGGGTGTGCTTATTGTGACATGTGAGAAGAGAGATGAAGGTAAATGGCCGCAAGAATAAAAGGGGGCCGAGCAGCGTGGATTCTTGGCGCGTCCGCATGGCAGTTTTTGCAACGGGTAACTCCATCATCGCGCCGCGCCCGGTGCAACTGCTTTCACACGAACGTGCGTGATCGTGTGCCAGCCAAAAACAGTGGAAACGCGCGTGGGGGATGAGGGTAGAGCACCCGGAGGGACGCGAGAGCAGAGCGCGCGCGTCGGGATGCGAGCAGAGCGCGCCGCGGCCACCTGAATCGCAAGCAACCACACACATGGAGCATTTGAACACGCAGCAAATGGTCGCCTACAAGCCGGCCGACAGTTGCGTCGCTGCGTAGAGAGCGTCCGGGTGGTACCACCTCCGTCTAGTCTATAGTCTCCTTTATATTCCATGCCATACTTTGCCCTCAAATTTAACCAACAAAATGTTAATGCGTGTTTTAAAAATTATATAATTGGAAACTATGTTCAAATACAAACCCAACTATGTAATCTCTGGCGACATGCATTCGTATTTTATTAGTTAAATCATACTTATAAACCAGGAAGGTGGTGTAGTAGGTAATTAAATTGCAAACATTTTTTTATTAACCGTATGTGTACGTGGCCTTTCGTCCTCCTCTTGCATGTTTTGTCACCCCGCTGTCGCAGACGGCTTACAGCGCAAGCTTGCACAGCGCGCGGGGGCATTCTTTTTGCCAAATGGTGGCGCTAATGAATCGTCGGTGAGCCCGTTCCCATGTAACCTCGCAGGTTCCCGCGTAGGCTTCCCTCCCAACTCGATGAAATCCCCCAAAATCCCAATGCTTACCGGCTAGCTATAAAAACCCTCACGGCCGGCGAGACCTCCGTCACATTTTCCCTTCCATCCCGGAAGCTTATCTCGTCTGCTTCTCCCACATTCGCCAATGGCACCGGTCCGTCATCGTTGCTCGGCCACTCCGCCGTCATCAGAGGACAGCTCCATGTGGGAGGCTACACCACGGCGGCGCCGCAGTCCCCGGCGAAGTGTAGTGCGCGTGGCATCCCTGTTGGGTGTGCGTGGAACACCCACCACACGCTCCTTTGCCGGTGCCCGTCGGCAGCCATTACCGGCCGCCGTTGCCGCCACACCACCGTCGAAAGCCAGGACCATCGCCCGCTCCGCCGTCGTGGCCCAAAGGCAGGAGATGGCCATCGTGGCCGCCATCCCACTGCCGGCCACTGTGGCCATCACCCGCTCCGCTACCGCGGCCGGAAGGCGGGAGGTGGTGGTCGTGGCCGCCACCCCGTCGTCGGCCTCCATCCCACCATCGACCGCTGGGGTCATCACCCGCTCTGCCACTGCCCCCGAAGGCGGGAGGTGGAGATGGATTCCCGCACGTGCGATAGCGACCTTGCACGCTACACCGAGTTCCAGCGGGAGGAGGAGGAGCACCTCGTCGAGCATGCAAAGAGCCTTACCGCCACAGTGGCAGCGGCACACGCCGCCTCAAAGGCGAGGAATCAGGAGATCTACGAGGAGAACCACTGCTTTAAGAGGGGTCGTCTGGAGCGGCACAGGGCGTTCGAGGCGAGCGTCGCTGAAGCTGCATTAGCAGCAGGCACCGCATTGCGGTTGCCCAGCTCGTCGGTAGGCTCCTCCTCGTCTGCCTCTTACTAAGCACGCTCGGGAGAGGAGAGGCAGCCGGAAGTAGTACAAAGCCCCTCCGCAGTAGTAGTGGTATTTAGGGGCTATTTTGTTCAGTTCATGTGACTATAGATGTGGTGGAACTATACAACATACTTAAACTTAGCTAGTATATATAGTTGAACTAGCTATTTCAGTACATGGTTGGCAACAATTGGGGAAAAGTTTGGTCGGTTCAGCTGTCTAGTTGAACTGTTTGTATAAATTAAGAACGACTACTTAATCTATGAATGAAATCTATGCTTAATTACTGAATTTTAGTTGCAAAAATTAGATACTGCTAGTGATTTTTAGCTTCATATTTTGACAAGGCAGTGTTACAACGATTGACAAATCTTACCAAATTCTTTGCACGTGGTTCCACATGGGTCATCCAAAACAACCGTTTGCATTGAAGGGATGCACAAATCATGCACTACTCTCACTTTGCATACGGGTGTTCTATCTAAAATGCTCGGCACATTTTCTCTTGGCTTCTTGGGGAAGCTGTCGGTTTGCATACGGGTGTTCTAACTAAAACGTTTGCGATGAGTGTTTTATATTTAAAAAGCGAATTAAACTGCGGCTTGGGCGCCAATAATGGAGAGGATGCTAGCAAGGCGGGCGTCCATGGATGTCAAAGGGCTCGCTTCCCAGTGAGCCTGCGCAGCATACAGCTCGCACACTTCCCGGTGAGCCAGCTCACTCAAGGACAGCTTGCACGCCTCTCGGTCAGCCTGCGCACCGGACAACGCTCACACACCTCCTGTTCAGTCAAGGTCAAGTAGCTGTCCGCACGGCACCTCCTACAGCCATTAAAACCAAGACACGTGCCATCACGTGAATGGTTAACAAAATTTTAGATTTACTAGACTTTAAAAACCAGGCATCTCAATGTTTTGCCGGCAAACAACGGTGCCCTTGTGTTTGAAATTCATTCCCATTTCTTGCATAGGTCATAAGCATGCACCCAAGGACACATATTTGATTTTCAACCAATTTATATGCACTAGAGCATGTGCATGTAGTTCAAATTTGAATTATGCACATAAATGCATCGAAAACTCAGTTAATGTATAAAAATGTTCAAAAGGACCCCTAAAAATCACAAAAATTCACACAACACTCTTGTTGTTCTATGTTGACACAAGAAAAAAAATTTGAAAGCAATAAGAGGTAGTGGATATCGTTTCGTCCACAAAGGTGGGACGTTCCCTATCGAAAACCATCATGCTTGTTGTGAGAAGCTCCGGTTTGTGAGAAGCATGTACGCAAACCTGCCCCAAATGGGACAAAATTTGTACCACGGCATGTTGATGCCGCTCCATGATAGCATGCCAAGTTTCATGAATTTTAGACGAGTTTTGGATTTACTAGAATTTAAAAACCATGCATCTCAATGTTTTGCCAGCAATCAACGGTGCCCTGGTGTTTGAAATTCATTCCCATTTCTTGCATGGGACCTAAGCATGCACCCAAGGACACATATTTGTTTTTTCAACCAATTTATATGCACTAGAGCATGTGCATGTAGTTCAAATTTGAATTATGCACATAAATTCATTGAAAACTCAGTTAATGCATAAAAATGTCCAAACGAACCCCGAAAAATCACAAAAAATCACACAACACTCCTCTTATTCTATGTTGACACGAGAAAAAAATTGAAACCAATAAGAGGCAATGGATATCGTTTCGTCCACAAAGGTGGGACGTTCCCTACCGAAAACCGTCATGCTTGTTGTGAGAAGCTCCGATTTGTGAGAAGCATATACACAAACCTGCCCCAAATGGGACAAAAATTGTACCATGGCATGTTGATGCCACTCCATGATAGCATGCCAAGTTTCATGAATTTCAGACGAGTTTTGGATTTACTAGAATTTAAAAACCATGCATCTCAATGTTTTGCCGGCAATCAATGGCGCCCTGGTGTTTGAAATTCATTCCCATTTCTTGCATGGCACCTAATCATGCATCCAAGGACACATATTTGATTTTTCAACCAATCTATATGCACTGGAGCATGTGCATGTAGTTCAAATTTGAATTATGCACATAAATGCATTGAAAACTCAGTTAATGCATAAAAATGTCCAAACGAATCCCAAAAAATCAAAAAAATTCACACAACACTCCTATTGTTCTATGTTGACACGAGAAAGTAATTTGAAACCAATAAGAGGCAATGGATATCATTTCGTCCACAAAGGTGGGACGTTCCCTATCGAAAACCATCATGCTTATTGTGAGAAGCTCCGGTTTGTGAGAAGCATATATCCAAACCTGCCCCAAACAGGAAAATTTTTGTACCACGGCATGTTGATGCCGCTCCATGATAGCATGCCAAGTTTCATTAATTTCAGACGAGTTTTGGATTTACTAGAATTTAAAAACCAGGCATCTCAATATTTTGTCGGCAATCAACGGTGCCCCGGTATTTCAAATTCATTCCCATTTCTTGCATGGGACCTAAGCATGCACCCAAGGACACATATTTGCTTTTTCAACCAATTTATATGCACTGGAGCATGTGCATGTAGTTCAAATTTGAATTTTGCACATAAAATGCATAAAAATGTCCAAACAAACCCCGAAAAATCACAAAAAATCACACAACACTCCTGTTGTTCTATGTTGATACGAGAACAAAATTTGAAATCAATAAGAGGCAATGGATATCTTTTCGTCCACAAAGGTGGGACGTTCCCTACCAAAAACCATCATGCTTGTTGTGAGAAGCTCCGGTTTGTGAGAAGCATATACCCAAACCCGCCCCAAATGGGACAAAATTTGTAGAACGGCATGTTGATGCCGCTCCATGATAGCATGCCAAGTTTCATGAATTTCAGACGAATTTTGGATTTACTAGAATTTGAAAACCATGCATCTCAATGTTTTACCGGCAATCAACGGTGCCTCGGTGTTTGAAATTCATTCCCATTTCTTGCATGGGACCTAAGCATGCACCCAAGGACACAGATTTGATTTTTCAACCAATTTATATGCACTGGAGCATGTGCATGTAGTTCAAATTTGAATTATGCACATAAAATGCATTGAAAACTCAGTTAATGCATAAAAATGTCCAAACGAACCCCGAAAAATCACAAAAAATCACACAACACTCCTGTTGTTCTATGTTGACACGACAAAAAAAATTGAAAGCAATAAGAGCAATGGATATCATTTCGTCCCAAAGGTGGGACGTTCCCTACCGAAAACCATCATGCTTGTTGTGAGAAGCTCCGGTTTGTGAGAAGCATATACCCAAACCTGCCCCAAATGGGACAAAATTTGTACCACGACATGTTGATGCCGCTCGATGATAGCATGCCAAGTTTCATGAATTTCAGACGAGTTTTGGATGTACTAGAATTTAAAAACTAGGCATCTCAATGTTTTTTCGGCAATCAATGGTGCCCTGGTGTTTGAAATTCAGTCCCATTTCTTGCATGGGACCTAAGCATGCACCCAAGGACACAGATTATTTTTTCAACCAATTTATATGCACTGGCGCATGTGCATGTAGTTCAAATTTGAATTGTTCACAAATTTAATGTATAAAATGTTCAAACGGACCCTGAATAATTCCAATTCTTTTAAGACACACATATAGTTGCATGTTCACTCTAGATAAAAGGTCTAGCAATTCAAACACCGTCCATTGCCGCTGTGACCCCATTATGTAATTCAAATCAAGATGAAAAATCAAGTAGATCGCACACGGTTTATTATCAGCAACCGTGTGAGATGTAGTACAAAATATCTTGGAGCATCGTTGGTGTATAGTACGCCTATGGCTTACGCGAGAAGGTGCGTCGGCTACAGTCCACAGCTGGCGCCTCAAGCACACTAGTTCGCTCCCCAAATATCATTTCACTATTCAATCGTCGTCGGTGAAAGATGGGCGCGTGGACCCGCGTAGTGAGGGAAACTTCGATGACCCACTCCGGTGAGAGCGCGGCCGTAGCCGCCATGCGCGTGTTAACTAGGTGCATGAGCGCGGCCGTAATTTGCGACCGGGCGGCAAAGGCAGCCCAAACGGCCGCTGTTGCTTCTCAGGTGGCGGCAGCAACATCTGCCTCGGGGATAGCAACTGGCGAGAGCGGCACAGCAGCTGTCTGTTTCGCAGCGGCGACCTTAGCCCTGATGGAGGCCGCCCATGACCATGTCGACGACGCCCACGCCCAGCTCTTGGCAGTCACCGCACAAATTGAACGAAGCTTCTCCGACAACGGTCGGCAACCCATGGCCAAAGAGCTGGCAATTGCCGAGAGCGTTCGAGCAGCTGTCCATTCCTCCACCACATACCTTGCGATGACGGAGCCCGTCCAAGCCCAGGCTGTGTCCGCCCACTCCCAGCTCGTGGCTTCCTTTTCCAAAGAAATGGCAGACACGGATGGCGAGATTCTTGCCGAGTATGGTGTGATGGATGCCATGGAGCCCCTTCCCCAGGAGACCATCGGGCGCGAGCTGAACATGGAGGCGGCGGCGCAGATCGACGAGCACCAGCCGTAGTAGTACTCTATGTTTTGTTTAATTAAGAGCGCCAGTCTTTAATTTGTTAGAGTAATGTTTAGGTCAGCTTGCTCTGTTTAATTGCTGAACTTGCTCGATTAAGAAGTGTGGGTGTGCTGTAGTCTCCTTTGTGTACCCAAATTATGCAATGACGTGGATGACCACTGTAACCATGGAAATTCGAACCAAAACTTTTGATGTTCAAACTCATCACACACGGGTTAAGCTATCTGAATCGTTTGTGATGTCCACATATCATACACAGTTCTAAATAAGGGAACATGTCTGATGACACTTTGCGCGCTAGTTTTTTGGCTGAAGCGATTCCAAATTTTCGGCTTCTGCGAAAATATCTACCTCCCCGCCCCCTCCCCCTTACGAAAATCCACATTTCCCCTCTTTTCGCCTTCCTTTCCAAGTTGAAACCTTCACTCCTTGCTTGCAGCACCGCCGCCTCCTCGTCGACGACCCTCCTTCATGCTGCTTGGCCTCCTCCATCTAGGCAGGTAATCCACACCCGACCCCCATCCTCCTCCTCCTTCCACATCCCTGATACGTCTCCAACGTATCTATAATTTTTGATTGCTCCATGCTATATTATCTTCTGTTTTGGATTTTTATGGGCTTTATTATACACTTTTATATTATTTTTGGGACTAACCTATTAACCCAGAGCCCAGTGCCAGTTTCTGTTTTTTCCTTGTTTTAGAGTATCGCAGAAAAGGAAAATCAAATGGAGTCCAATTGACCTGAAACTTCACGGAACTTATTTTTGCAAGGAAAGCAACCCGGGAGACTTGGAGTCCACGTCAAGGAAGCTTCGAGGAAGCCACGAGGTAGGGGGGTGCCCACCCCCTGGGCGCGCCCTCCACCCTCGTGGGCCCCTCGTGGCTCCCCTGACGTACTTCTTCCGCCTATATATCTCCATATACCCTAAAATGATCGGGGAGCACAATAGATCGGGAGTTCCGCCACAGAAGCCTCCGTAGCCACCGAAAGCCAATCTAGACCCGTTCCGGCACCCTGCCGGAGGGGGAATCCCTCTTCGGTGGCCATCTTCATCATCCCGGTGCTCTCCCTGACGAGGAGGGAGTAGTTCTCCCTCGGGGCTGAGGGTATGTACCAGTAGCTATGTGTTTGATCTCTCTCTCTCTCTCTCTCGTGTTCTTGAGGTGATATGATCTTGATGTATCGTGAGCTTTGCTATTATATTTGGATCCTATGATGTTTCTTCCCCCCTCTACTCTCTTGTAATGGGTTGAGTTTTCCCCTTGAAGTAATATTATCGGATTGAGTCTTTAAAGATTTGAGAACACTTGATATTTGTCTTGCCGTGCGTATCTATGGTGACAATGGGATATCACATGATTCACTTGATGTATGTTTTGGTGATCAACTTGCGGGTTCCGCCCATGAACCTATGCATAGGGGTTGGCACACGTTTTCACCGTGATTCTTCGGTAGAAACTTTGGGGCACTCTTTGAGGTCCTTTGTGTTGGTTTGAATAGATGAATCTGAGATTGTGTGATGCATATCGTATAATCATACCCACGGATACTTGAGGTGACATTGGAGTATCTAGGTGACATTAGGGTTTTGGTTGATTTGTGTCTTAAGGTGTTATTCTAGTATGAACTCTAGGGCTTTTTGTGACACTTATAGGAATAGCCCAATGGATTAATTGGAAAGAATAACTTTGAGGTGGTTTCATACTCTACCATAATCTCTTCGTTTGTTCTCCGCTAGTGACTTTGGAGTGACTCTTCGTTGCATATTGAGGGATAGTTATGTGATCCAATTATGCTATTATTGTTGAGAGAACTTGCACTAGTGAAAGTATGAACCCTAGGCCTTGTTTCCTATCATTGCAATACCGTTTACGCTCACTTTTATCATTAGTTACCTTGCTATTTTTATAATTTCAGATTACAAAAACCTTTATCTACTATCCATATATCACTTGTATCATCATCTCTTCGCCGAACTAGTGCACCTATACAATTTACCATTGTATTGGGTGTGTTGGGGACACAAGAGACTCTTTGTTATTTGGTTGCAGGGTTGCTTGAGAGAGACCATCTTCATCCTACACCTCCCACGGATTGATAAACCTTAGGTCATCCACTTGAGGGAAATTTGCTACTGTCCTACAAACCTCTGCACTTGGAGGCCCAACAACGTCTACAAGAAGAAGGTTGTGTAGTAGACATCAAGCTTTTTTCTGGCGTCGTTGCCGGGGAGGTGAGTGCTTGAAGGTATATCTTTAGATCTTGCAATCGAGTCTTTTAGTTTCTTGTTTTATCACTAGTTTAGTTTATAAAAGAAAATTACAAAAAATGGAATTGCGTTTGTCTGATATGCTTCACCTTTTTAATATCTTTCGTGAGTATGATGGAAAGGAAAATTGTGCCAAAGTGTTAGAAGAAGAATGCATTAAAATGTTTGGAACTAAATATTTGAATGATGAGCATGATTGCAATGTTGTTAGTATGAATTCCTTGAATATCCATGATGCTAATGATATGCAAAGCCAGAAGCTTGGGGAAGCTATGTTTGATGAAGATGATATTTTTTGTCCCCCAAGCTTTGATGAGCAAATTTACTATGATGAAAGCATGCCTCCTATCTATGATGATTATTGTGATGACTTGTATGCTATAAAGAATAATGATATCCATGAAACTTGTCATCATTATTTTAGTTTTCAATTGGATTATGCCTCACATGATAATTATTTTGTTGAGTTTGCTCCCACTATTATTCATGAGAAGAAATTTGCTTATCTGGAGAGTAGTAAAAATTCTATGCTTGTAGATCATGAAAAGAATGCTTTAGGTGCTGGTTATATTGTTGAATTCATTCATGATGCTACTGAAAATTATTATGAGGGAGGAATACCTGCTTGTAGGAATTGCAATAATATCAAGTTTCCTCTCTATGTGCTTAAAGTTTTGAAGTTATGGTTGTTTTACCTTCCTTTGCAAGTTGATTCTTGTTCCCATAAGTTGTTTGCTCACAAAATCGCTATGCATAATAATTATGTTATACTTAAATGTGCTAGTCATATTCTTCATGACGCTCTCTTTATGTTTCAATTCTTATCTTTTATGTGAGCATCATTGAAATCATCATGCCTAGCTAGGGGCGTTAAATGATAGCGCTTGTTGGGAGGCAACCCAACTTAATTTTTCGGGTCCAACTTGTTGGGCGTTAAATGATTAATAGATAAATTCCTCAGGTCCAACAATTTATTTGAGAATTTTATGAGTTCCATAAGTATACGTTTGATCCAGATTACCACAGATTGTTCTGTTTTTTGATAGATTCTGTTTTTCGTGTGTTGTTTGCTTATTTTGATGAATCTATGGCTAGTAAAATAGTTTATAAACCATAGAGAAGTTGTAATACAGTAGTTTTAACATCAATACAAATAAAGGGAGTAGTTCTCCCTCGGGGCCATCTTCATCATCCCGGTGCTCTCCATGACGAGGAGGGAGTAGTTCTCCCTCGGGGCTGAGGGTATGTACTAGTAGCTATGTGTTTGATCTCTCTCTCTCTCTCTCTCTCTCGTGTTCTTGAGGTGATACGATCTTGATGTATCGCGAGCTTTGCTATTATATTTGGATCCTATGATGTTTCTTCCCCCCTCTACTCTCTTGTAATGGATTGAGTTTCCCCTTTGAAGTTATCTATCGGATTGAATCTTTAAAGATTTGAGAACACTTGATGTATGTCTTGCCGTGCGTATCTGTGGTGACTGATACTTCCATTTTACATCATGCTTTTATATCGATATTTATTGCATTATGGGCTGTTATTTCACATTATGTCACAATACTTATGGCTATTCTCTCTTATTTTACAAGGTTTACATAAGGAGGGAGAACGCCGGCACCTGGAATTCTGGGCTGGAAAAGGAGCAAATATTAGAGACCTATTCTGCACAACTCCAAAAGTCCTGAAACTCCACGGAATACCTTATAATATATAATGAAAAATCCTCGCCGAAGATGAAGACCAGGGGGCCCACACCCTTTCCACGAGGGTGGGGGCGCCCCCCTAGGGCGCGCCCCCTACCTCGTGGGCCCCCTGGTGGCTCTCTGATGACCATATTCTCCTATATGCAGTCTTTCATCGAGAAAAAAAATAAGAAGCAACCTTTCGGGACGAAACTCCGCCGCCACAAGGCGGAACCTTGGCGGTCCAATCTAGAGCTCCGGCAGAGCTGTTCTGCCGGGGAAGCTTCCCTCCCGGAGGGGAAATCATCGCCATCGTGATCACCAAAGCTCCTCTCATCGGGAGAGGGCAATCTCCATCAACATCTTCATCAGCACCATCTCATCTCAAAACCCTAGTTCATCTCTTGTATCCAATTCTTGTCTACAAGTCCGGGATTGGTGCTAGTAGGTTGCTAGTAGTGTTAATTACTCCTTGTAGTTGATGCTAGTTGGTTTAATTGGTGGAAGATCATATGTTCAGATCCTTTATGCATATTATACCCCTCTGATTATGAACATGAATATGCTTTGTGAGTAGTTACGTTTGTTCCTGAGGACAAGGGAGAAGTCTTGCTATTAGTAGTCATGTGAATTTGCTATTCGTTTGATATTTTGATAAGATGTATGTTGTCTAGCCTCTAGTGGTGTTATGTGAACGTCGACTACATAACACTTCACCATTATTTGGGCCTAGAGGAAGGCATTGGGAAGTAATAAGTAGATTATGTGTTGCTAGAGTGACAGAAGCTTAAACCCTAGTTTATGCATTGCTTCATAAGGGGCTGATTTGGATCCATATGTTTCATGCTATGGTTAGGTTTACCTTAATACTTTTGTTGTAGTTGCGGATACTTGCAATAGAGGTTAACCATAACTAGGATGCTTGTTCAAGTAAGAACAGAACCCAAGCACCGATCCACCCACATGTCAAATTATCAAAGTACCGAACGCGAATCATATGAACGTGATGAAAACTAGCTTGACGATATTCCCATGTGTCCTCAAGAGCGCTTTTCCTTATATAAGAGTTTGTCCAGGCTTGTCCTTTGCTACAAAAAGGATTGGGCCACCTTGCTGCACTTTATTTACTTTTGTTACTTGTTGCTCGTTACACATTATCTTATCACAAAACTATCCGTTACCACTTATTTCAGTACTTGCTGAGAATACCTTGCTGAAAACCGCTTATCATTTCCTTCTGCTCCTCGTTGGGTTCGACACTCTTACTTATCGAAAGGACTACAATAGAACCCCTATACTTGTGGGTCATCAAGACTCTTTTCTGGCGCCGTTGCCGGGGAGTGAAGTGCCTTTGGTAGGTGGAATTTGGTAAGGAAAAATTTATATAGTGTGCTGAAATTTACTGTCACTTGTTACTATGGAAATTAATCCTCTGAGGGGCTTGTTCGGGGTATCTTCACCCCGACCAGTAGAGCAAAGAGTTGCTTCTCAACCTACTGAACCTTTTGAAAATTAAATTCCTTATGAGTATCCTTCGGGTATGATAGAAAAACTGCTAGCTAATCCTTTTACAGGAGATGGAACAAAGCATCCTGATGAACACCTAATATATGTGGATGAAGTTTGTGGATTGTTTAAGCTTGCAGGTATATCCGATGATGTTGCTAAGAAGAAGGTCTTCCCTTTATCTTTGAAGGGAGACGCATTGATATGGTATAGGCTATGTGATGATACGAGATCATGGAATTATAGAAGATTGAAATTGGAATTTCATCAAAAGTATTACCCTATGCATCTTGTTCATCGTGACCGCAATTATATATATAATTTTTGGCCTCGCGAAGGAGAAAGCATCGCTCAAGCTTGGGGGAGGCTTAAATCAATGTTATATTCATGCCCCAATCATGAGCTCCCAAGATAAACAATTCTTCAGAATTTTTATGCTCAAATTTCTAAAAATAATCGCACCATGCTCGATACTTCTTGTGTTGGCTCTTTTATGATGAAGAATATTGGATTTAGATGGGATTTATTGGATAGAATTAAACGCAACTCTAAAGATTGGGACCTCGACAAAGGTAAGGAGTCAGGTATGACACCTAAGTTTGATTGTGTTAAATCTTTTATGGATACCGATATTTTCCGTAAGTTTAGCACTAAATATGGACTTGATTCTGAGATAGTAGCTTCTTTCTGTGAATCCTTTGCTACTTATGTTGATCTCCCTAAGGAGAAGTGGTTTAAATATCATCCTCCCATAGAAGTAAAAGTAGCTGCACCTATTAAAGTTGAAGAAAAGACTATTACTTATAATGATCCTATTGTTCCCACTTCTTATGTTGAGAAACCACCTTTCCCTATTAGAATAAAGGATCATGCTAAAGCTTCAACTGTGGTTCGTAAAAGCAATATTAGAACTTATATACCTCATGAACAAGTTAAAGTTGAACCTAATGTTGCTATTGCTAAAGATCTCTTGTCTGATAATATTGATGGGCATGTTATTCAGTTCTGTGGTGAAACTGCTAGAATTGCTAAACGTTCTGCTAAAGATAAACATAGACCTATGGTAGGCGTGCCTGTTATTTCTGTTAAAATAGGAGAACATTGTTATCATGGCTTATGTGATATGGGTGCTAGTGCTAGTGCAATACCTATTGACTTATACAAAGAAATTATGCATGACATTGCACCTGTTGAGTTAGAAGAAATTGATGTTACCATTAAACTTGCTAATAGAGATACTATTTCACCAATGGGAATTGTTAGAGATGTTGAAGTCTTGTGTGGGAAAACTAAATATCCTGCTGATTTTCTTGTTCTTGGTTCCCCACAAGATAGCTTTTGTCCCATTATATTTGGTAGACCCTTCTTAAATACTGTTAATGCTACCATAGATTGCACAAGGGATGTTGTTACTGTCGGCTTAGATGATATGACTCATGAGTTTAATTTCTCTAAATTTAGTAAACAACGCCGTGAAGAAGAATTGCCTAGTAAGGATGAAATTATTGGTCTTGCTTCTATTGCCGTACCTCCTAGTGATCCTTTAGAACAATATTTTCTAGACCATGAGAATGATATGTTTATGAATGAAAGAAGGGAAATAGATGAAGTACTCTTTAAACAGGAACCTATTCTGAAACACAATTTGCCTATTGAAATCCTAGGGGATCCCCCTCCACCTAAGTGTGTCCCGTGTTTGAGCTTAAACCATTGCCTGATAATCTTAAATATACTTATCTTGATGAAAAGAAGATATATCCTGTTATTATTAGTGCTAACCTTTCAAAGCATGAAGAAGAAAGATTATTGAAAACTCTAAAGAAGCACCGTGCTGCTATTGGATATACTCTTGATGATCTTAAGGGCATTAGCCCCACTCTATGTCAACATAAAATAAATTTGGAAGCAGATGCCAAACCAGTTCGTGATCCTCAACGATGTATGAATCCTAAAATGAAAGAAGTGGTAAGAAAAGAAATACTAAAGCTTTTGGAGGCAGGTATAATTTATCCCGTTGCTGATAGTCAGTGGGTAAGTCATGTTCATTGTGTCCCTAAGAAGGGAGGTATTACTGTTGTTCCTAATGATAAAGATGAATTGATTCCACAAAGAATTATTACGGGTTATAGGATGGTAATTGATTTCCGCAAATTAAATAAGGCTACTAAGAAAGATCATTACCCCTTACCTTTTATCGATCAAATGCTAGAAAGATTATGCAAACATACACATTACTGCTTTCTAGATGGTTATTCTGGTTTCTCTCAAATACCTGTGTCGGCTAAAGATCAATCAAAGACTACTTTTACATGCCCTTTTGGTACTTTTGCTTATAGACGTATGCCTTTTGGTTTATGTAATGCACCTGCTACCTTTCAAAGATGCGTGATGGCTATATTCTCTGACTTCTGTGAAAAGATTTGTGAGGTTTTCATGGACGACTTTTCCGTCTATGGATCTTCTTTTGATGATTGCTTGAGCAATCTTGATCGAGTTTTGCAGAGATGTGAAGAAACTAATCTTGTCTTGAATTGGGAAAAGTGCCACTTTATGGTTAATGAAGGTATTGTCTTGGGGCATAAAGTTTCTGAAAGAGGTATTGAAGTTGATAAAGCCAAGGTTGATGCTATTGAAAAGATGCCATGTCCCAAGGACATCAAAGGTATAAGAAGTTTCCTTGGTCACGCCGGATTTTATAGGAGGTTCATTAAGGACTTCTCAAAATTTTCTTGGCCTCTGACTAATTTATTACAAAAAGATATACCATTTGTCTTTGATGATGATTGTGTAGAAGCATTTGAAATACTTATGAAAGCATTAGTCTCTGCGCCTATTGTTCAGCCACCTGATTGGAATTTACCCTTTGAAATTATGTGTGATGCTAGTGATTATGCCGTAGGTGCTGTTCTAGGGCAAAGAGTTGATAAGAAATTAAATGTTATCCATTATGCTAGTAAGACTCTGGACAATGCTCAAAGAAATTATGCTACTACTGAAAAAGAACTTTTAGCAGTTGTATTTGCTTGTGATAAGTTCAGACCTTATATTGTTGATTCTAAAGTAACTATCCACACTGATCATGCTGCTATTAAATATCTTATGGAGAAGAAAGATGCTAAACCTAGACTTATTAGATGGGTTCTCTTGCTACAAGAATTTGATTTGCATATTGTTGATAGAAAAGGAGCTGAGAACCCCGTTGCAGACAACTTATCTAGGTTAGAGAATGTTCTTGATGACCCACTACCTATTGATGATAGCTTTCCTGATGAACAATTAAATGTCATAAGTACTTCTCGTAGTACCCCTTGGTATGCTGAGTATGCTAATTACATAGTTGCTAAATTTATAGCACCTAGCTTCACATATGTAGCGACCAGACCTCAAACAGTCTGATCTCTGTGCTCCGATGTCATCCCTAGATCAGTAATGCTGACACCACACAGTACTTCGGAGGATTTATAACAGAGTAGCAATCACACACTTATTACATCGAGTGTCTCAAAAGAGAACTTATTACATTAAATATGGCTAAAGGCCATCTAATAACGATAACAGTGGAAGGCTTGGAAGATAAGTGAGTCCATCAACTCCAACGGCATCACTGAGTATAGAACCACGACCTAAACTCCTTAATCATCGTCTGAAAAGTCTGCAACATTAACGTTGCATCCCGAAAACAGGTCAGCACATGGAATATGCTGGCAAGGTAACACATAGAGAGTAATGGAATGCAACAGCTATACTATATGCATATTTGGCTGGTGGAAAGCTCTATGGTTACAGTTTTTGCGTAAAGCCAATTTTTCCCTACTTCAAAGGAATAAAATTAATTACTATCATGGTGGTTGTTAAACATTGAGAATGGTTGACAGCATCCTCAATCCCAATTAAGTAACATCATTAAAACCCAACAATATTAATTTAGAGTAACATGTTGAGATTCACATGAAAATCCAAGTACTAGATACTCAAGATGTCCATAACCGGGGACACGGCTAATCATGATTAGTTTATACACTCTGCAGAGGTTTGCGCACTTTTCCCCACAAGACTCGATCGCCTCCGTTGGATTTCTCGCACTACATGGTGTTTGAGAAACGGATGACCGAGACACAGTCCTTCAGAAGCGCTAGCACCTCACGACGGGTAGACCGGTACACCTACTTTCCCCTACATCTGCTAGTCTACCACTGTAAGAGTTTGCACAACTTAGTCAACTATGCCAGAGCCCATAATGGCTTGTGGCTGCACACGAAAGTTTCTAGTATGAAAAATCTCATGATCCCTTTGAGCCTGGGTGGCGGTCCAAGAAAACAGGCAAGTCCTGGTAACCCCAGGTGCCTCAATCCACCCAGATGTGTGTTAGGTTGCCACCTTAGATAAACCCTTAATTAACAATCTCACATCTGTCATGGATATCACTCACCCAATCCACGTCTACTGGCATAGCATGGCAAAATAAGCAAACGTAGAAGTAACTCCCAAGGTTTGATAATAAACAGGTAATAGGTACTACCTCATCTACTTCCCATCCCACAATTTAATTAGATCCTAGTCATGCAATGTGTGAGGATTGATCTAATGCAATAAAACTGGGTTGTAGAAAAGGTATGATCAAAGTGTTACTTGCCTTGCTGATGATCCGCGTAACCTAGAGATTCGAATTAATAGGCGGCGCACTCCGGGTATTCTATCGCAGACAAACAAACAAGCATACAATAAGTACTCATCTAATGCACAGGTAAAACTCAAATAGAAGATCTAACCAGAAAGTTCAACTTAAGAACCCTGGTTTGCAAAAAGAATCAAATCGAACGAAGCAAAAGAAGTCAAACGGCGAAAGAAAACAACTTCGTTCTAGTAATCTGGATCTAGGGCAAATTTTACAGTAGCAAAAACTTGTTTAAGTTGATTATTCAGAAAGAGGGTTTTGAGACGAAACTCCAGGCGCTTGAATCGCCTGATTCCGATAAACGACCGAAAAGTTATACTAAAACGAAAATCGGATCAGAAATCGCGATCAGAAAATAACCACGGAAAATCCGACGAAAAAGAAAAACGACGAACATAATTTTTTTTTAAAAAAACTGCATGGAAAACGAGGCGGCGGCGAACCTCGAAAGGCGCGCGCTCCGGCGGCGGCGGCGGCGGCTTAGCTAGGGTTAGGGTTAGCTGGCTTCGGGCCTCTCTCTCTTTCTCGGGCCGGTTCGGGCGCTATATAAAGGCCCCGGGCGGAGGTTTCCTGGCCGGTTACGGCCCGGAGTCGGTTCCAGTTTTTTCTAATAATTCCGCTCAGAAGAAAAATAAAAAGAAATACTAAACGGACTCCAAAAATCACGAAATAAATTTTGCCGGGTTCCTAAAATCAAGCCTGATAAAGTGAACATTTATCTGGGCCCAAATTACAACTTTGAAAAACGCGCATTTTTCCTAAATTCAAATAAAAATACCGAAAAACTCTGAAATAAAACTTATTTGATTTTTTATTAAATCCTCAATATTTCTATATTTTGGGAAAGTCATTTTATTCCCTCTCTCATATTTTTGTAATAGAAATAATTGATGATAAAATAAATAAAATCAAATGATCCTGTTTACATAATTTGAGAAAACTCAAATATGTAAATAACGAAATCCCCAACTCTCTCCGTGGGTCCTTGAGTTGCTTAGGATTTTCTAGGATCAAAACCAAAAGCAAAATAAAATATGATATGCATGATGACCTAATGTATAACATTCCAAATTGAAAATTTGGGATGTTACAAACCTACCCCCCTTAAGATGAATCTCGCCCTCGAGATTCGGGTTGGCTAGAAAATAGGTGAGGGTGGTCTTTGAGCAAATCTTCCTCTCGCTCCCATGTGGCTTCATCCTCCGTGTGGTGGCTCCACTGAACTTTGCAAAACTTGATAACCTTGCTGCGGGTAACTCGGCTGGCAAACTCGAGGATCTTGACTGGTTTCTCCTCATAAGTCAAATTGTTATCCAACTGAATTGCTTCTAATGGCACTGTGTCTCTCAAAGGTATGTCAGTCATCTCCGCGTGACACTTCTTCAACTGAGAAACGTGAAACACATCATGCACTCCGGCCAATCCTTCTGGCAATTCCAACTTGTAGGCCACTTCTCCCATACGCTCCAAAACTCGATATGGTCCTACAAATCGTGGCGCTAACTTCCCCTTAACTCCAAAACGCTTAATCCCTCGAAGTGGGGATACTCGAAGATAAGCTCTATCTCCGACTTCGTAAACTGTCTCCTTGCGTTTAGAATCTGCGTAGCTCTTCTGCCTGGACTGGGCTACCTTGAGCCTATCGCGAATCAACTTCACCTTCTGTTCAGACTCCTTAATCAGATCTGGTCCAAACAACTGGCGGTCTCCAACTTCGTCCCATGACAACGGTGTCCTGCACCTCCTTCCGTACAAAGCTTCGAAAGGGGCCATCTTCAAACTGGTCTGATAGCTATTATTGTAGGAAAACTCTGCATATGGCAAATTATCGTCCCAACTAGATCCATAATCTAGCACACAAGCTCTCAGCATATCCTCCAAAATCTGATTGACTCTCTCGGTCTGTCCATCTGTCTGCGGGTGAAAAGATGTACTAAATTCTAGCCTAGTTCCCAAAGTCTCATGCAACTGCTTCCAGAACTTTGAGGTAAACTGGGTTCCTCTATCTGATACGATGCTCCTCGGAACTCCATGCAAACATACGATTCTGGTCATGTATATCTTTGCCAACTTAGCACTTGTGTAAGTGGTCTTTACTGGGATGAAATGTGCTACCTTCGTCAATCGATCAACTACAACCCAAATCGAGTCATAGCCTGAACGAGTCCTTGGTAATCCCGTGATAAAATCCATGCCTAGTTTATCCCACTTCCATTCGGGTATCGGCAATGGTTGCAACAATCCTGCTGGTTTCTGATGCTCTGCCTTTACTCTCTGACACACATCACAAACTACTACATACTCCGCAATATCCTTCTTCATTCCGGTCCACCAGAAAATATCCTTCAAATCCAAATACATCTTGGTATTTCCTGGGTGAATCGAATACGGTGAATCATGGGCCTCTTGCAAAATCAAGTTCCTG
Source organism: Triticum urartu (assembly GCF_056163025.1). Classification (NCBI taxonomy): domain Eukaryota; kingdom Viridiplantae; phylum Streptophyta; class Magnoliopsida; order Poales; family Poaceae; genus Triticum; species Triticum urartu. The sequence continues at coordinate 167,626,826 of NC_141876.1, read as the reverse complement.
ATCTCCGGGTTGTTGGGCATGTAAACACGATCTTCAAACCATAGGGTGTCGTGCTCATCCTCACGAAATCCTTTAGCTTTTCCTTTGCTCAGTTTCTCCTTTATAGTTGCAATCTCTTTGTCAGTTTTTTGAGCTTCTCTGATTCTATCCATCAGTGTTGACTGAATCTCCAATGCTGCTACATAGCCTCTCGGAACTATTTCCAAACATAGCTCGTGAAAATTTTCTGCTAACTCCTGGGGTATTTCTCCTGTCATTAACGTGTTGACATGGCTTTTGCGGCTTAATGCATCAGCTACTACATTAGCCTTCCCGGGATGATAATGCAATCTCATATCATAATCCTTGATGAGCTCCAACCATCTACTTTGTCTGAGATTCAACTCCTTCTGCGTGAAAATGTACTTCAAACTCTTATGATCCATGTATACCTCACAATGGTTTCCAATGAGGAAATGTCTCCAGGTCTTCAATGCATGCACTACGGCTGCTAACTCCAAATCATGCGTAGCGTAATTCAATTCGTGAGGCTTCAGTTGTCGCGAAGCATACAAAACAACTCTTCCTTCCTGCATAAGCACTGATCCATGTCCTCGACGTGAAGCGTCGCAATACACCTCATAATCCTTGGTCTGATCTGGCAAAATCAACACTGGTGAGGTAACCAAACGTTTCTTCAATTCCTGAAAACTTGCCTCACACTCATCAGTCCATTTGAACTTAGTATCCTTCTTCAACAACTCCGTCATAGGTTTTGCAATCTTTGAGAAATTCTCAATAAATCTCCGGTAGTATCCTGTGAGTCTAAGAAAACTCCGGATCTCCCCAACTGTTGTTGGTGCTTCCCACTTGGTCACGGTTTCAACTTTGGCGGGATCTACTGCTATACCTTCTCCAGATATAACGTGTCCGAGGAATCCTACTTCCTTCAACCAAAATTCACATTTGCTGAACTTGGCATATAATTGGTGTTCTCTGAGCTTTCCAAGTACCAAACGCTAATGCTCCTTATGTTCCTCTTCATTCTTCGAATATACCAGGATATCATCAATGAACACTACGACGAACTTATCCAAAAACTCCATAAACACTTTTTTCATCATGTTCATAAAATAGGCAGGCGCGTTAGTCAGTCCAAATGACATAACGGTATACTCATACAGCCCATACCTGGTGGTAAAAGCTGTCTTAGGAATATCCTGTTCTCGAATCTTCAACTGGTGGTATCCTGATCGCAAATTGATCTTGGAAAATACCTTAGCTCCTTGCAATCGATCAAACAGATCGTTGATCATTGGTAATGGGTACTTGTTCTTGATCGTTACTTCGTTCAATCCTCGATAATCAACAACCATCCTTAACGATCCATCCTTCTTCTCCACTAAAAGTATTGGCGATCCCCAAGGCAAAGAACTTGGGCGAATATATCCCTTATCCAGTAACTCCTTAATCTGCTTCTTAATTTCCACCAAATCTTTTGCTGGCATCCTATACGGTCTCTTTGATATTGGCCCAGTGCCTGGCAATAGCTCAATCAAAAACTCAATGTCTCTATCCGGTGGCATGCCTGGCAACTCTTCGGGAAATACATCAGGAAAATCCTTTACCACTGGTACTTCCTCCTGCACAACTCCTGATAAGGAATTTACTTGGGTCCTCTTTGGTACATGCCGGGATACATACTTGATCCTTCTTCCTTCTGGCGTTGTGAGCAAAATTGTCTTACTGGCGCAATCGATGTTTCCCCCATACATCGACAGCCAATCCATACCAATAATCACATCCAGACCTTGGGATTCCAAAATAATTAAATCCGTTGGGAATACATGCCTTCCTATACTTAATGGAACTTGAAAACATCCTTGACTGGCCATGTGCTCCGCTCCTGGTGAGCTTACTAGCATAGGTGTTTTAAGAATCCTAGTGGGCAGGCTATAATTTTCCACAAATCCCCTTGATATGTATGAATGCGATGAACCAATATCAAAAAGAACGAGTGCAGTAAATGACTTAACCAAAAACTTACCTATTACTGCATCGGGCTGAGCTTCAACCTCCTCCACATTAACGTGGTTCACCTGTCCCCTGTTGAAAGGGTTCGTCTTCTTTCCAGAGCTTCCATTGCCATTTTGTCCTTCAGGACAGTCATTTGCATAATGTCCTGGCTTCGAACACTTATAGCAAGTGACGTGGCTCAAATCCTTCTTGGCTGGGGTTGATGGGGTGCCGCGGTTCTGTCCATTGCTTCCTCCATTCCCATTACCATTCTTGGTGCCATTGTGATTGTGCGAGCTACCTACTCCATGGGTATGCTGAAAATGTCCTCCTGGCCTAGGGGTAAAACGTGGCTTCTGCTGAGCTCCTGAATTATACTTTCCTTGTCCATATTTCCTCTTGCGGTTCTCAATTTGCTGCTGCTTCCCTTCAATCATAAGAGCACGATCTACCAACTCCTGGTAGTTGTTGAAAGTGGCTACCATCAACTGCATACTCAACTCATCATTCAATCCTTCCAGGAATTTCTCCTGCTTAGCTGCATCCGTAGCAACGTCATCTGGGGCATAACGTGCTAGCTTACTAAACTCCTCCACATACTGGCCAACTATCCGTCCTCCTTGGCGCAAGTTACGAAACTCACGCTTCTTCATGGCCATTGCTCCTGCTGAAACATGGGCGGTACGAAAAGCCTGCTGAAACTGGTCCCATGTGACAGTGTCGACTGGGAAGGTGGCTGTGAAATTCTCCCACCAAGATGCTGCGGGTCCTTCTAACTGATGTGCGGCAAACTTAACCTTCTCCACATCAGTGCATCCTGCTGTGGTCAACTCCCTAGCTATCTTGCGGAGCCAATCATCTGCTACTATCGGCTCGGTGCTACTGGAAAACACCGGCGGATTCAGCCTAAGAAAACGGGCTAAGTGGTCAACAGGTGGTGGTGGTGGATTGTTGTTGTTGTTCCCCTGATTCTGATTCTGAACTAGCAACTGCATCAAGGTGTTCTGCTGCTGGATCAACTGGGTGAGCACCGGCGGAAAGGCAAATCCGGGGTCACGTCTCGGAGGCATCTGAGGGTTTAGAAAAGATGAGATATAAGAATAGAGGGGGTCTAAAGGGAAAACACTACCCATATGCACATGAGGCAAAAGCACACAATTCACTTCAATCAATCAAACATGACATACAATCGATCTAACTATCGCAAAAGTGCTCGGACTACTATATTTACATGGTGGACTACTACTACTGATGAGGTGGTCTACTAGAAATATTCTACGGTTGTTGACTCCATGATATCTTCTCCTGCTTCATCAACATAGTCATCATCACTACTATCTTGTTCCGAGTCGGTGGCGTAAATGATGATGTAGTCCTCCGGGCTAATCTCCTTGGGTTCTTCGTCTTCATCTACTGGTGTCGGGCCTCCCATAAATATTCCAATCTTCTTGATCAGATCGTCATTCTTATCCACCAATACTTCAATTTCTTCTTCATAATCTTCGCATGTAGCCTTGAGTTCTTCCTCTAGTTCCTTAATTCTAGTCCTAGCCTTCTTCAGATCTATCATGTCGGCGCACATCTGATTCTCCTGTCGTCGAATGTGCTGGTTTAACTCCTGAATAAAAGCTGCAATTGATCTATCTTTCCTGGTGCTGATCATCTCCTAGTGTTCATCTCGGCGCCCACAAATCTGGTAGATAGTATCTTTGAGATCCTTGCGGTAGGCTTCTCCAATGCGTCCCATGGCGATGTGGGCTGCCATGCTCTTTCCTAGACTCCAAGTTGGTGCATCAAAAGAAAACTCTATGGGCTCAGTGACTGGCATGAACGTCCTTCCTCGAACTTGAACTTGAATCATCCAGTGCTCTTCTTCAGGTAAAGTGGCGTTGTAGGTTCCCATGAAGCTTGGTATTTCTATGTTCAGGTATCTAGTGACTTCCTTCAAGTGGCGTCCAAAGGGTGTATCTTCATCTGGTTGTGCTAACTTGTTCCTTGAATCCGCCATCCTAAAGAGTAGAAAAGATGAGAAGTCAGAAGAGAAGAGAGTGATCTAGGTCTTTAGCTTAGTGGTCGTGTCCTACAGTCAGCGTGTGCTCTGATACCATCTCTGTAGCAACCAGACCTCAAACAGTCTGATCTCTATGCTCCGGTGTCATCCCTGGATCAGTAATGCTGACACCACACAGTACTTCGGAGGATTTATAACAGAGTAGCAATCACACACTTATTACATCGAGTGTCTCAAAAGAGAACTTATTACATTAAATATGGCTAAAGGCCATCTAATAACGATAACAGCGGAAGGCTTGGAAGATAAGTGAGTCCATCAACTCCAACGACATCACTGAGTATAGAACCACGACCTAAACTCCTTAATCGTCGTCTGAAAAGTCTGCAACATTAATGTTGCAGCCCGAAAACGGGTCAGCACATGGAATATGCTGGCAAGGTAACACATAGAGAGTAATGGAATGCAACAGCTATACTATATGCATATTTGGCTGGTGGAAAGCTCTATGGTTACAGTTTTTGCGTAAAGCCAATTTTTCCCTACTTCAAAGGAATAAAATTAATTACTATCATGGTGGTTGTTAAACATTGAGAATGGTTGACAGCATCCTCAATCCCAATTAAGTAACATCATTAAAACCCAACAATATTAATTTAGAGTAACATGTTGAGATTCACATGAAAATCCAAGTACTAGATACTCAAGATGTCCATAACCGGGGACACGGCTAATCATGATTAGTTTATACACTCTGCAGAGGTTTGCGCACTTTTCCCCACAAGACTCGATCGCCTCCGTTGGATTTCTCGCACTACATGGTGTTTGAGAAACGGATGACCGAGACACAGTCTTTCAGAAGCGCTAGCACCTTACGACGGGTAGACCGGTACACCTACTTTCCCCTACATCTGCTAGTCTACCACTGTAAGAGTTCGCACAACTTAGTCAACTATGCCAGAGCCCATAATGGCTTGTGGCTGCACACGAAAGTTTCTAGTATGAAAAATCTCATGATCCCTTTGAGCCTGGGTGGCGGTCCAAGAAAACAGGCAAGTCCTGGTAACCCCAGGTGCCTCAATCCACCCAGATGTGTGTTAGGTTGTCACCTTAGATAAACCCTTAATTAACAATCTCACATCTGTCATGGATATCACTCACCCAATCCACGTCTACTGGCATAGCATGGCAAAATAAGCAAACGTAGAAGTAACTCCCAAGGTTTGATAATAAACAGGTAATAGGTACTACCTCATCTACTTCCCATCCCACAATTTAATTAGATCCTAGTCATGCAATGTGTGAGGATTGATCTAATGCAATAAAACTGGGTTGTAGAAAAGGTATGATCAAAGTGTTACTTGCCTTGCTGATGATCCGCGTAACCTAGAGATTCGAAGTAACAGGCGGCGCACTCCGGGTATTCTATCGCAGACAAACAAACAAGCATACAATAAGTACTCATCTAATGCACAGGTAAAACTCAAATAGAAGATCTAACCAGAAAGTTCAACTTAAGAACCCTGGTTTGCAAAAAGAATCAAATCGAACGAAGCAAAAGAAGTCAAACGGCGAAAGAAAACAACTTCGTTCTAGTAATCTGGATCTAGGGCAAATTTTACAGTAGCAAAAACTTGTTTAAGTTGATTATTCGGAAAGAGGGTTTCGAGACGAAACTCCAGGCGCTTGAATCGCCTGATTCCGATAAACGAGCGAAAAGTTATACTAAAACGAAAATCGGATCAGAAATCGCGATCAGAAAATAACCGCGAAAAATCCGACGAAAAAGAAAAATGACGAACAGAATTTTTTTTTAAAAAAACTGCACGGAAAACGAGGCCGCGGCGAACCTCGTAAGGCGCGCGCTCCGGCAGCGGCGACGGCGGCGGCGGCTTAGCTAGGGTTAGGGTTAGCTGGCTTCGGGCCTCTCTCTCTCTCTCGGGCCGGTTCGGGCGCTATATAAAGGCCCCGGGCGGAGGTTTCCTGGCCGGTTACGGCCCGGAGTCGGTTCCAGTTTTTTTTTAATAATTCCGCTCGGAAGAAAAATAAAAAGAAATACTAAACAGACTCCAAAAATCACGAAATAAATTTTGCCGGGTTCCTAAAATCAAGCCTGATAAAGTGAACATTTATCTGGGCCCAAACTACAACTTTGAAAAACGCGCATTTTTCCTAAATTCAAATAAAAATACCGAAAAACTCCGAAATAAAACTTATTTGATTTTTTATTAAATCCTCAATATTTCTATATTTTGGGAAAGTCATTTTATTCCCTCTCTCATATTTTTGTAATAGAAATAATTGATGATAAAATAAATAAAATCAAATGATCCTGTTTACATAATTTGAGAAAACTCAAATATGTAAATAACGAAATCCCCAACTCTCTCCGTGGGTCCTTGAGTTGCTTAGGATTTTCTAGGATCAAAACCAAAAGCAAAATAAAATATGATATGCATGATGACCTAATGTATAACATTCCAAATTGAAAATTTGGGATGTTACAACATACCAACAAAAGAAAAAGTTCTTCTATGATTTGAGACATTACTTTTGGGATGACCCACATCTTTATAAAGAAGGAGTAGATGGTGTTATTAGACGTTGTGTACCTGAGCATGAACAGGAACAGATCCTACGCAAGTGCCACTCCGAAACTTATGGAGGACACCACACGGGAGATAGAACTGCACATAAGGTATTGCAATCCGGTTTTTATAGGCCTACTCTCTTCAAGGATGCCCGTAAGTTTATCCTATCTTGTGATGAAAGTCAAATAATTGGTAATATTAGTATACGTCAAGAAATGCCTATGAATTATTCACTTGTTATTGAACCGTTTGACGTTTGGGGCTTTGATTATATGGGACCTTTTCCTGCCTCTAATGGATATACACATATTTTAGTTGCTGTTGATTATGTTACTAAGTGGGTAGAAGCTATTCCAACTAGTAGTGCTGATCATAATACTTCTTTTAAAATGCTTAAAGAAGTTATTTTTCCGAGGTTTGGAGTCCCTAGATATTTAATGACTGATGGTGGTTCACATTTTATTCATGGTGCTTTCCGTAAAATGCTTGCTAAATATGACGTCAATCATAGAATTGCATCTCCGTATCACCCACAGTCTAGTGGTCAAGTAGAATTGAGTAATAGAGAACTCAAATTAATTTTGCAAAAGACTGTCAATAGGTCTAGAAAGAATTGGTCCAAGAAACTTGATGATGCATTATGGGCCTATAGAACTGCATATAAAAATCCTATGGGTATGTCTCCGTATAAAATGGTATATGGAAAAGCATGTCACTTACCTCTCGAACTAGAACATAAGGCATATTGGGCTATTAAAGAGCTCAATTATGATTTCAAACTTGCTGGTGAAAAGAGGTTATTTGATATTAGCTCACTTGATGAATGGAGAACCCAAGCTTATGAAAATGCCAAGTTGTTTAAAGAAAAGGTTAAAATATGGCATGACAAAAGGATACAAAAGCGTGAGTTTAATGTAGGTGATTATGTATTGCTATACAACTCTCGTTTAAGATTTTTTGCAGGAAAACTTCTCTCTAAATGGGAAGGCCCCTATGTTATCGAGGAGGTCTACCGTTCCGGTGCCATAAAAATCAACAACTTCGAAGGCACAAATCCGAAGGTGGTAAATGGTCAGAGAATTAAACATTATATCTCAGGTAATCCCATAAATGTTGAAATCAATATTATTGAAACCGTAACCCAGAGGAATACATAAGGGACACCTTCCAGAATGTTTCAGACTCCGAAAAGGAATATGTATGTGGTACGGTAAGTAAACTGACTCCAAAACAATTTTTAAGGCAATATTTCTCCGTTTTGGAATATATAGAAAAATAGAAAATTAAGTAGCAGTCCGGGAAGGACACGAGGGCCCCACGAGGGTGGAGGGCGCGCCCCCCTACCTCGTGAGCACCTCGTGTGCCTTCCGGACTCCGTTTTCTTGCACGATACGTATTTTGGTCGGTAAAAATTCATTATATATTCTCCCGAAGGTTTTGACTCCCGTATCACGCAAATATCCTCTGTTTTTGTTTTGAGTTGTTGCTGCTGCAGATTAGAGCAAGATGTCTTCTCAAGAGTCAGTCGGGGAGAGCCGGGTATCTAATCCGGCACCGGAACCAAGGGCAAATAGCGACCCTGACCACTTTGGGCCAGCAACGGAGGAAGAGATGGAGGCTGACCTAATGAGGGTAGATGCCATGGAGGATCAAGAAGTCACCTCTCACTTCCGAGCTGGGTTCATGATGGGGGAACTACAGAGTTCAGCTATTCCAAACTCGGCTATCCCTTCCAATGTTAGATTTCTTTCTTATGAAAGTATGAAGAGGAGTGTCACTTGTTCTCCCGCAGCTATGGAACACCCTTGGGTGCAAGGAGCTTTAGCCGTCACAGGAAAGCTTCGTAAGGAAACAATCGACCTCAAGCAACAAGTTAACAAGCTCGAGGAGGAGAATCGTATCCTAAGAGGAATCATCGCAAAGAATATTTCACCAACAAAAAGAAGGAGATATAATCACATGGGTATGGGCACTCCCTTTGGCAACTGCCAAGCTTGGGGGAGGTGCCCCGGTATCGTATCACAATCACAACTCCTATCTTTACTGTTTTCCTTAGTTCAATCCTATTAGTAGTATTTCTATCTAGTAGCATAAAGTTTATGGCATGATCTAGTTTTAAGTTTTGCTTTATGATCTCTCTATGTAATCGAGTCCGTGAGCTATATAATAAAGGTTAGTGTTGAGTCAAGGGCTTGATTTTCTTGCTATGATCTTGGGTGAATAAAAGAAAAGAGAAAAAGAATAAGAAGAAACAAAAGTTCATATTGATCTTATTGATAGTAATGACTTCACATAGAAAGAGTGTGATGATTAAAAGTTATTGGGAGTTGGCAGACATAGCTTTGGTCATCGTTGCAATTAATAGGAAGTAATAAGGAAAGAGAGGTTTCACATATAAATATACTATTATTGACATCTTTTATGATTGGGAGCACTCATCAAAATATGACATGCTAAAGAGTTGATGTTGGACAAGGAAGACAACGTAATGGGTTATGTTTTCTTATATCTGAGATAAAGTATGTTGTCATGGATCATCCAACATGTTGAGCTTGCCTTTCCCCCTCATGCTAGCCAAATTCTCAGCACCAAGTAGAGATACTACTTGTGCTTCCAAATACCCTTAAACCAGTTTTGCCATGAGAGTCCACCATATCTTCCTATGGATTGAGTAAGATCCTTCAAGTAAGTTGTCATCGGTGCAAAGCAATAAAAATTGCTCTAAATATGTATGATTAGTGTGGGAGAAATAAGCTTTATATGATCTTGTGATGTGGAAGTAATAAAAGCGACGGACTGCATAATAAAGGTTCATATCACAAGGGGCAATATAAAGTGACGTTCTTTTGCATTAAGATTTTGTGCATCCAACCATAAAAGTGCATGGCAACCTCTGCTTCCCTCTGTGAAGGGCCTATCTTTTATTATTATCTTCTACCTTATGCAAGTGTCGTGGTGATCTTCACCTCTCCCTTTTTCATTTTATCCTTTGGCAAGCCCATCATGTTGGAAAGAACCTGATATATATATATATATATATCTAATTGGATGTAGGGGGGCATGAGTTATTATTGTTGACATTACCCTCGAGGTAAAAAGGTTGTGGGGCGAAACTATAAGCCCCTATATTTCTCTGTGTCCGATTAAAACTCCGTAACCACAAGTATTGCGCGAGTGTTAGCAATTATGAAGGACTAGATGATAGTTGAGTATGTGGACTTGCTTTTTAGCTCTGACATAGACTCTTTCTGATGTTATGATAAATTGCAATTGCTTCAATGACTAAGGTTATACTTTGTTGGTTCTCAATAAGGTTCCTGATTCATACTTTTGGATTGTGAATAGATCGTCACTTGAACATAAGTAATCATATGACAATATCTATGTATGTTGATGTTATGAGAATAATCATGATGCCCTCATGTCCGTATTTTATTTTTATCGACGCCTCTACCTCTAAACATGGGGACATATTTATTGTTATCGGCTTTCACTTGAGGACAAGCGAGGTCTAAGCTAGGGGGAGTTGATACGTCCATTTTGCATCATGCTTTTATATCAATATTTATTGCATTATGGGCTGTTATTTCACATTATTTCACAATACTTATGGCTATTCTCTCTTATTTTACAAGGTTTACATAAGGAGGGAGAATGCCGGCAGCTGGAATTATGGGCTAGAAAAGGAGCAAATATTAGAGACCTATTCTCCACAACTCCAAAAGTCCTGAAACTCCACGGAATAACTTATAATAAATAATGAAAAATCCTCGCCAAAGATGAAGACCAAGGGGGCCACACCCTTTCCACGAGGGTGGGGGGTGCCCCCCCCTAGGGCGCGCCCCCTACCTCATGGCCCCCCTGGTGGCTCTCCGATGACCATCTTCTCCTATATGAAGTCTTTCGTCGAGAAAAAAATTAGAAGCAACCTTTCGGGATGAAACTCCGCCGCCACAAGGCGGAACCTTGGCGGTCCAATCTAGAGCTCCGGCAGAGCTGTTCTGCCGGGGAAACTTCCCTCCCTGGGAATTGCAATAATATCAAGTTTCCTCTCTATGTGCTTAAAGTTTTGAAGTTATGGTTGTTTTACCTTCCTTTGCAAGTTGATTCTTGTTCCCATAAGTTGTTTGCTCACAAAATCGCTATGCATAATAATTATGTTATACTTAAATGTGCTAGTCATATTCTTCATGACGCTCTCTTTATGTTTCAATTCTTATCTTTTATGTGAGCATCGTTGAAATCATCATGCCTAGCTAGGGGCGTTAAACGATAGCGCTTGTTGGGAGGCAACCCAACTTAATTTTTGTTCCGCACTTTTTGCTCCTGTTTAGTAATAAGTAATTTATCTAGCCTATGTTATTATTGAGTTTTTATGTTTTAATTAGTGTTTGTGCCAAGTAGAACTGTTGGGAAGACTTGGGGAAAGTCTTGTTGATCTTGCTGTAAAAAACAGAAACTTTAGCGCTCACGAAAATTGCTGCCATTTTTATTGGAGAGTGCTATTTAGTTAATTATTTTTGCAGATGATTAATAGATAAATTCCTCAGGTCCAACAATTTATTTGAGAATTTTATGAGTTCCATAAGTATACGTTTGATCCAGATTACCACAGACTGTTCTGTTTTTTGACAGATTCTGTTTTTCGTGTGTTGTTTGCTTATTTTGATGAATCTATGGCTAGTAAAATAGTTTATAAACCATAGAGAAGTTGTAATACAGTAGTTTTAACATCAATACAAATAAAGGGAGTAGTTCTCCCTCGGGTCCATCTTCATCATCCCGGTGCTCTCCATGACGAGGAGGGAGTAGTTCTCCCTCGGGGCTGAGGGTATGTACCAGTAGCTATGTGTTTGATCTCTCTCATTCTCTCTCGTGTTCTTGAGGTGATACGATCTTGATGTATCACGAGCTTTGCTATTATATTTGGATCCTATGATGTTTCTTCCCCCCTCTACTCTCTTGTAATGGATTGAGTTTCCCCTTTGAAGTTATCTATCGGATTGAATCTTTAAAGATTTGAGAACACTTGATGTATGTCTTGCCGTGCGTATCTGTGGTGACTGATACATCCATTTTACATCATGCTTTTATATCGATATTTATTGCATTATGGGCTGTTATTTCACATTATGTCACAATACTTATGGCTATTCTCTCTTATTTTACAAGGTTTACATAAGGAGGGAGAACGCCGGCACCTGGAATTCTGGGCTGGAAAAGGAGCAAATATTAGAGACCTATTCTGCACAACTCCAAAAGTCCTGAAACTCCACGGAATACCTTATAATATATAATGAAAAATCCTCGCCGAAGATGAAGACCAGGGGGCCCACACCCTTTCCACGAGGGTGGGGGCGCCCCCCTAGGGCGCGCCCCCTACCTCGTGGGCCCCCTGGTGGCTCTCTGATGACCATATTCTCCTATATGCAGTCTTTCATCGAGAAAAAAAATAAGAAGCAACCTTTCGGGACGAAACTCCGCCGCCACAAGGCGGAACCTTGGCGGTCCAATCTAGAGCTCCGGCAGAGCTGTTCTGCCGGGGAAGCTTCCCTCCCGGAGGGGAAATCATCGCCATCGTGATCACCAAAGCTCCTCTCATCGGGAGAGGGCAATCTCCATCAACATCTTCATCAGCACCATCTCATCTCAAAACCCTAGTTCATCTCTTGTATCCAATTCTTGTCTACAAGTCCGGGATTGGTGCTAGTAGGTTGCTAGTAGTGTTAATTACACCTTGTAGTTGATGCTAGTTGGTTTAATTGGTGGAAGATCATATGTTCAGATCCTTTATGCATACTATTACCCCTCTGATTATGAACATGAATATGCTTTGTGAGTAGTTACGTTTGTTCCTGAGGACAAGGGAGAAGTCTTGCTATTAGTAGTCATGTGAATTTGGTATTTGTTCGATATTTTGATAAGATGTATGTTGTCTAGCCTCTAGTGGTGTTATGTGAACGTTGACTACATAACACTTCACCATTATTTGGGCCTAGAGGAAGGCATTGTGAAGTAATAAGTAGATGATGGGTTGCTAGAGTGACAGAAGCTTAAACCCTAGTTTATGTGTTGCTTCGTAAGGGGCTGATTTGGATCCATATGTTTCATGCTATGGTTAGGTTTACCTTAATACTTTTGTTGTAGTTGCGGATGCTTGCAATAGAGTTTAACCATAAGTGGGATGCTTGTTCAAGTAAGAACAGCACCCAAGCACCGGTCCACCCACATGTCAAATTATCAAAGTACCGAATGTGAATCATATGAACGTGATGAAAACTAGCTTGACGATATTCCCATGTGTCCTCGGGAGCGCTTTTCCTTATATAAGAGTTTGTCCAGGCTTGTCCTTTGCTACAAAAAGGATTGGGCCACCTTGCTGCACTTTATTTACTTTTGTTACTTGTTGCTCGTTACACATTATGTTATCACAAAACTATCTGTTACCACTTATTTCAGTACTTGCAGAGAATACCTTGCTGAAAACCGCTTATCATTTCCTTCTGCTCCTCGTTGGGTTCGACACTCTTACTTATCGAAAGGACTACGATAGATCCCCTATACTTGTGGGTCATCAGTGACAAAGGGATATCACGTGATTCACTTGATGTATGTTTTGGTGATCCACTTGCGGGTTCCGCCCATGAACCTATGCATAGGGGTTGGCACATGTTTTCGTCGTGATTCTCCGGTAGAAACTTTGGGGCACTCTTTGAGGTCCTTTGTGTTGGTTTGAATAGATGAATCTGAGATTGTGTGATGCATATCGTATAATCATACCCACGGATACTTGCGGTGACATTGGAGTATCTAGGTGACATTAGGGTTTTGGTTGATTTGTGTCTTAAGGTGTTATTCTAGTACGAACTCTAGGGCTGTTTGTGACACTTATAGGAATAGCCCAATGGATTGATTGGAAAGAATAACTTTGAGGTGGTTTCGTACCCTACCATAATCTCTTCGTTTGTTCTCCGCTATTAGTGACTTTGGGGTGACTCTTTGTTCCATATTGAGGGATAGTTATGTGATCCAATTATGCTATTATTGTTGAGAGAACTTGCACTAGTGAAAGTATGAACCCTAGGCCTTGTTTCCTATCATTGCAATACCGTTTACGCTCACTTTTATCATTAGTTACCTTGCTGTTTTTATAATCTCAGATTACAAAAACCTTTATCTACCATCCATATACCACTTCTATCATCATCTCTTCGTCGAACTAGTGCACCAATACAATTTACCATTGTATTGGGTGTGTTGGGGACACAAGAGACTCTTTGTTATTTGGTTGCAGGGTTGCTTGAGAGAGACCATCTTCATCCTACGCCTCCCACGGATTGATAAACCTTAGGTTATCCACTTGAGGGAAATTTGCTACTGTCCTACAAACCTCTGCACCTGGAGGCCCAACAACGTCTACAAGAAGAAGGTTGTGTAGTAGACATCAATCCCACATGCCCCGACGACCAGCGCGAGCGCGAAATCTTCCACCTAAATCACCGACCCCTCCACCAAATAAGCGCCATTCTAAGTCATGGTGCACGCAGTATAGCCAGGACCTCAAGGTGCATTTGGCAGCGGAGAAGAAAATCGCGGCCGCACGCGCGGATGGGGTCGCGATGGCTGCCATTCGTGCCGACCCCAGATCTTGGAGGAGCACCTTGCCAATTGCTTGCTACGCTGGTTAAGCATGCTTGGTTTACCCGTTGCGTGTGCTGCTCCTGCCTTTCCTTCACAAAATCTAGTGAATTGTGCTATCTAATTTCACCATGCAATCTGTTGCTCTAGTGTATATGTTCTATATGTCATGCAGTGCGGTACTCACTTATTAACTGTTTTGTTAATTAGTTGTCATCTTGAGTTAACTGTTTGGTTCAATTCTGCAAATGTGATGTTCAATTCTTTAGGCTACAATTTTGTATTGTCTTCCATGTGAGAAATAAATCGAATTTATCTTTACAAAATTGTGGGTGCATTCTGTTCTTGTATACCATGTGAGGAATAAATTGAATTTGGCTGTAGTAAATATATGAGAAACAAATACAATTGCTACAATTCGCTGTAGTTAACTGTTTGGTTAGCTCTCTGATCTTCTATTAGGAGTATTGTAGGGGAACGTAGTAATTTCAAAAAAAAATCCTACGCACACGCAAGATCATGGTGATGCATAGCAACGAGAGGGGAGAGTGTAGTCCACGTATCCTCGTAGACCGAAAGCGGAAGCGTTAGCACAACGCGGTTGATGTAGTCGTACGTCTTCACGATTCGACCGATCAAGTACCGAACGCACGACACCTCCGAGTTCTGCACACGTTCAACTCGATGACGTCCCTCGAACTCCAATCCAGCCGAGTTTTGAGGGAGAGTTCCGTCAACACGATGGCGTGGTGAGGATGATGATGTTCTACCGACGCAGGGCTTTGCCTAAGCACCGCTACGATATGACCGAGGTGGATTATGGTGGAGAGGGGCACCGCACACGGCTAAGAGATCAAGAGATCAATTGTTGTGTCTTTGGGGTGCCCCCTGCCCCCGTATATAAAGGAGTGGAGGAGGGGGAGGGCCGGCCCTCTCTATGGCACGCCCTAGGGGAGTCCTACTCCCACCGGGAGTAGGATTCCCCCTTTCCTAGTAGAACTAGGAGCCCTTCCAAGTAGTAGGAGTAGGAGGGAAGGGAAGGGAAGGGAAAAGGAGAAGGAAGGAAGGGGGCGCCCCCCTCCCTAGTCCAATTCGGATCAGCCCATGGTGAGGGGTGCGGCCACCCTTTGAGGCCTTTCTCTCCTTTCCCGTATGGCCCATTAAGGCCCAATACGAATTCCCGTAACTCCCCGATACTCCCGAAAATACCCGAATCACTCGGAACCTTTCCGATGTCCGAATATAGTCGTCCAATATATCGATCTTTACGTCTCGACCATTTCGAGACTCCTCGTCATGTCCCCGATCTCATCCGGGACTCCGAACTCCTTCGGTACATCAAAATACATAAACTCATAATATAACCGTCCTCGAACTTTAAGCGTGCGGATCCTACGGGTTCGAGAACTATGTAGACATGACTGAGACACGTCTCCGGTCAATAACCAATAGCGGAACCTGGATGCTCATATTGGCTCCTACATATTCTATGAAGATCTGTATCGGTCAAACTGCATAACAACATACGTTGTTCCCTTTGTCATCGGTATGTTACTTGCCCGAGATTCGATCATCCGTATCTCAATACCTAGTTCAATCTCGTTACTGGCAAGTCTCTTTACTCGTTCCGTAACACATCATCCCGCAACTAACTCATTAGTTGCAATGCTTGCAAGGCTTATAGTGATGTGCATTACCGAGTGGGCCCATAGATACCTCTCCGACAATCGGAGTGACAAATCCTAATCTCGAAATACGCCAACCCAACAAGTACCTTCGGAGACACCTGTAGAGCACCTTTGTAATCACCCAGTTACGTTTTGACGTTTGGTAGCACACAAAGTGTTCCTCCGGTAAACGGGAGTTGCATAATCTTGTAGTCATAGGAACATGTATAAGTCATGAAGAAAGCAATAGCAACAAACTAAACGATCAAGTGCTATGCTAACGAAATGGGTCAAGTTAATCACATCATTCTCTAATGATGTGATCCCATTAATCAAATGACAACTCATGTCTATGGCTAGGAAACATAACCATCTTTGATCAACGAGCTAGTCAAGTAGAGGCATACTAGTGACACTCTGTTTGTCTATGTATTCACACATGTATTATGTTTCCAGTTAATACAATTCTAGCATGAATAATAAACATTTATCATGATATAAGGAAATAAATAATAACTTTATTATTACCTCTAGGGCATATTTCCTTCAGTCTCCCACTTGCACTAGAGTCAATAATCTAGTTCACATCGCCATGTGATTTAATACCAATAGTTCACATCACCATGTGATTAACACCCATAGTTCACATCGACATGTGACCAACACCCAGAAGGTTTACTAGAGTCAATAATCTAGTTTAGATCGCTATGTGATTAACACCCAAAGAGTACTAAGGTGTGATCATGTTTTGCTTGTGAGAGAAGTTTAGTCAACGGGTCTGCCACATTCAGATCCGTAAGTATTTTGCAAATTTCTATGTCAACAATGCTCTACACGGAGCTACTCTAGCTAATTGCTCCCACTTTCAATATGTATCCAGATTGAGATTTAGAGTCATCTGGATCAGTGTCAAAATTTGCATCGACGTAACCCTTTACGATAAACCTTTTTTGTCACCTCCATAATCGAGAAACATATCCTTATTCCACTAAGGATAATTTTGACCGCTGTCTAGTGATCTACTCCTAGATCACTATTGTACTCCCTTGCTGAAAACAGTGTAGGGTATACAATAGATTTGGTACACAACATGGCATACTTTATAGAACCTATGGCCAAGGCATAGGGAATGACTTTCATTCTCTCTCTATCTTCTGCCGTGGTCGGGTTTTGAGTCTTACTCAACTTCACACCTTGTAACACAGGCAAGAACTCCTTCTTTGATTATTCCATTCTGAACTACTTCAAAATCTTGTCAAGGTATGTACTCATTGAAAAACTTATCAAGCGTCTTGATCTATCTCTATAGATCTTGATGCTCAATATGTAAGCAGCTTCACCGAGGTCTTTCTTTGAAAAACTCCTTTCAAACATTCCTTTATGCTTTGCAGAATAATTCTACATTATCTATGATCAACAATATGTCATTCACATATACTTATCAGAAATGCTGTAGTGCTCCCACTCGCTTTCTTGTAAATACAGGCTTCACCGCAAGTCTGTATAAAACTATATGCTTTGATCAACTTATCAAAGCGTATATTCCAACTCCGAGATGCTTGCACCATTCCATAGATGGATCGCTGGAGCTTGCATATTTTGTTAGTACCTTTAGGATTGACAAAACCTAAGGTTGCATCATATACAGTTCTTCTTTAATAAATCCATTAAGGAATGCAGTTTTGTTTATCCATTTGCCAGATTTCATAAAATGCGGCAATTGCTAACATGATTCGGACAGACTTAAGCATAGATACGAGTGAGAAACTCTCATCGTAGTCAACACCTTGATCTTGTCAAAAACCTTTTTGCGACAATTCTAGCTTTGTAGATAGTAACACTACTATCAGCGTCCGTCTTCGTCTTGAAGATCCATTTAATCACAATGGCTCACCGATCAATGGGCAATTCAATCAAAGTCCATACTTTGTTCTCATACATGGATCTCATCTCAGATTTCATGGCCTCAAACCATTTCGCGGAATCTGGGCTCATCATCACTTCCTCATAGTTCGTAGGCTCGTCATGGTCAAGTAACATGACCTCCAGAATAGGATTACCGTACCACTCTGGTGCAGATCTCACTCTGGTTTACCTACGAGGTTCGGTAGCAACTTGAACTGAAGTTACATCATCATCATCATTAGCTTCCTCACTAATTGGTGTAGTAGTCACAGGAACATATTTCTGTGATGAACTACATTCCAATAAGGGAGCAGGTACAGTTACCTCATCAAGTTCTACTTTCCTCCCACTCACTTCTTTCGAGAGAAACTCCTTCTCTAGAAAGGATCCATTCTCAGCAACGAATATCTTGCCTTCGGATCTGTGATAGAAGGTGTACCCAACATTTTCTCTTTGGGTATCCTATGAAGATGCACTACTCCGATTTTGGTTTGAGCTTATCAGGTTGAAGCTTTTTCACATAAGCATTGCAACCTCAAACTTTAAGAAACGACAGCTTAGGTTTCTTGCCAAACCATAGTTCATACGGTGTCGTCTCAAAGGATTTAGATAGTGCCCTATTTAACGTGAATGCAGCTGTCTCTAATGCATAACCCCAAAACGATAGTGGTAGATCGGTAAGAGACATCATAGATCGCACCATATCTAATAAAGTACAGTTATGATGTTCGGACACACCATTACATTGTGGTGTTCCAGGTGGCGTGAGTAGTGAAACTATTTCACATTGTTTTAACTGAAGGCCAAACTCTTAACTCAAATATTTTACCTCTGCGATCATATCGTAGAAAGTTTTATTTTCTTGTTACGATGATTCTCCACTTCATTCTGAAATTCTTTGAACTTTTCAAATGTTTCAGACTTGTGTTTCCTTAAGTAGATATACCCATATCTTCTCAAATCATCTGTGAAGGTCAGAAAATAACGATACTTGCCGTGAGCCTTAACACTCATCGGACCGCATACATCAGTATGTATTATTTCCAATAAGTCAGTTGCTCGCTCCATTGTTCCGGAGAACGGAGTCTTAGTCATCTTGCCCATGAGGCATGGTTCGCAAGCATCAAGTGATTCCAAAAGTCCATTAGCATAGAGTTTCTTCATGCGCTTTACACCAATATGACCTAAACGACAATGCCACAAATAAGTTCACTATCATTATTAACTTTGCATCTTTTGGTTTCAATATTATGAATATGTGTATCACTATGATCGAGATCCAACGAACCATTTTCATTGGGTGTGTAACCATATAAGGTTTTATTCATGTCAACAGAACAACAATTTATTCTCTTACTTAAATGAATAACCGTATTGCAATAAACATGATCAAATCATATTCATGCTCAACGCAAACACCAAATAACACTTATTTAGGTTCAACACTAATCCCGAAAGTATAGGGAGTCTGCGATGATGATCATATCAATCTTGGAACCACTTCCAACACACATCGCCACTTCACCCTTAACTAGTCTTTGTTCATTCTGCAACTTTCGTTTTGAGTTATTACTCTTAGCAACTGAACCAGTATCAAATACCGAGGGGTTGCTACGAACACTAGTAAAATACACATCAATAATCTGTATATCAAATATACCTTAGTTCACTTTGCCATCCTTCTTATCCGCCAAATACTTGGGGCAGTTCTGCTTCCAGTGACCAGTCCCTTTGGAGTAGAAGCACTTAGTGTCAGGCTTAGGACCAGACTTGGGCTTCTTCACTTGAGTAGCAACTTGCTTGCCGTTCTTCTTGAAGTTCACTTTCTCCCCTTTGCCATTTTTGAAACTAGTGGTCTTTGTCAACCATCAACACTTGATGCTTTTCTTGATTTCTACCTTCGTCGATTTCAACATCACGAAGAGCTTGGAAATTACTTTTGTCATCCCTTGCATATTACAGTTCATCACTAAGTTCTAGTAACTCGGTGATAGTGACTAGAGAACTTTGTCAATTACTCTCTTATCTGGAAGATTAACTCCCACTTGATTCAAGCAATTGTAGTACTCAGACAATCTGAGCACATGCTCACTGGTTGAGCTATTCTCCTCCATCTTATAGGCAAAGTACTGTCAGAGGTCTCATACCTCTCGACACGGGCATGAGTATGAAATACCAATTTCAACTCTTGGAACATCTTATATGCTCCATGGCGTTCAAAACGTCTTTGAAGCCCCGATTCTAAGCCATTAAGCATGGTGCACTAAACTATCAAGTAGTCATCATATTGAGCTAGTCAAACATTCATAACGTCTGCATCTGCTCCTGCAATAGGTATATCACCTAGTGGTGCATTAAGGACATAATTCTTCTGTGCAGCAATGAGGATAAACCTCAGATCACGGACCCAGTCCGCATCATTGCTACTATCATCTTTCAACTTAGTTTTCTCTAGGAACATATCTAAAATATAGGGAAGCAATAACACGAGCTATTGATCTACAACATAGATATGCAAATACTACCAGGACTAAGTTCATGATAAATTTAAGTTCAATTAATCATATTACTTAAGAACTCACACTTAGAAAGACATCCCTCTAATCTTGTAAGTGATCACGTGATCCAAATCAACTAAACCATAACCGATCATCACGTGAAATGGAGTAGTTTTCAATGGTAAACATCATTATGTTGATCATATCTACTATATGATTCACGCTCGACATTTCGGTCTCCAGTGTTTCGAGGCCATATCTGCATATGCTAGGCTCGTCAAGTTTAACCCGAGTATTTCTGCGTGTGCAAAACTGGCTTGCACACGTTGTAGATGGACATAGAGCTTATCACACCCGATCATCACGTGGTGTCTGGGCACGACGAACTTTGGCAACGGTGCATACTCAGGGAGAACACTTTTATCTTGAAATTTAGTGAGAGATCATCTTATAATGCTACCGTCATAACTAAGAAAAGTAAGATGTATAAAAGATAAACATCACATGCAATCAAAATATGTGACATGATATGGCCATCATCATCTTGTGCCTTTGATCTCTATCTCCAAAGCATTTTCATGATCTCCATCGTCACCGGCATGACAACATGATCTCCATCATCTCGCCAACTATTGCTCTTGCAACTATTGCTATCGCATAGCGATAAAGTAAAGCAATTATTTGGCACTTGCATCTTATGCAATAAAGAGACAACCATAAGGCTTCTGCCAATTGCCGATAACTTCAACAAAACATGATCATCTCATACAACAACTTATATCTCATCACGTCTTGACCATATCACATCACAACATGCCATGCAAAAACAAGTTAGACGTCCTCTACTTTGTTGTTGCAAGTTTTACGTGGCTGCTACGGGCTGAGCAAGAACCGTTCTTACCTACGCATCAAAACCACAATGATAGTTTGTCAAGTTGGTGCTGTTTTAACCTTCTCAAGGACCGGGCATAGCCACACTCAGTTCAACTAAAGTTGGAGAAACTGACACCCGCTAGTCATCTGTGTGCATAGCACGGCGGTAAAACCAGTCTCGCGTAAGCGTACGCGTAATGTCGGTCCGGGCCGCTTCATCCAACAATACCGCCGAACCAAAGTATGACATGCTGGTAAGCAGTATGACTTATATCGCCCACAACTCACTTGTGTTCTACTCGTGCATATAACATCAACGCATAAAACCTGGCTCGGATGCCACTGTAGGGGAACGTAGTAATTTCAAAAAAATTCCTACGCACACGCAAGATCATGGTGATGCATAGCAACGAGAGGGGAGAGTGTAGTCCACGTACCCTCGTAGACCGAAAGCGGAAGCGTTAGCACAACGTGGTTGATGTAGTCATACGTCTTCACGATCCGACCGATCAAGTACCGAACGCACGACACCTCCGAGTTCTGCACACATTCAACTCGATGACGTCCCTCGAACTCTGATCCAGCCGAGCTTTGAGGGAGAGTTCCATCAGCATGATGGCGTGGTGATGATGACGATGTTCTACCGACGCCGGGCTTCGCCTAAGCACCGCTACGATATGACCGAGGTGGATTATGGTGGAGAGGGGCACCGCACACAGCTAAGAGATCAAGAGGTCAATTGTTGTGTCTTTGGGGTGCCCCCTGCCCCCGTGTATAAAGGAGTGGAAGAGGGGGAGGGCCGGCCCTCTCCATGGCGCGCCCTAGGGGAGTCCTACTCCCACCGGGAGTAGGATTCCCCCTTTCCTAGTAGAACTAGGAGCCCTTCCAAGTAGTAGGAGTAGGAGGGAAGGAAAGGGAAGGGAAAAGGAGAAGGAAGGAAGGGGGCGCCCCCCTCCCTAGTCCAATTAGGACCAGCCCATGGGGAGGTGTGCGGACACCCTTTGAGGCCTTTCTCTCCTTTCCCATATGGCCCATTAAGGCCCAATACGAATTCCCGTAACTCCCCGGTACTCCCGAAAATACCCGAATCACTCGGAACCTTTCCGATGTCCGAATATAGTCGTCCAATATATCGATCTTTACGTCTCGACCATTTCGAGACTCCTCGTCTTGTCCCCGATCTCATCCGAGACTCCGAACTCCTTCGGTACATCGAAATACATAAACTCATAATATAACTGTCATCGAACTTTAAGCGTGCAGACCCTACGGGTTCGAGAACTATGTAGACATGACCGAGACACGTCTCCGGTCAATAACCAATAGCGGAACCTGGATGCTCATATTGGCTCCTACATATTCTACGAAGATCTGTATCGGTCAAACCGTATAACAACATACGTTGTTCCCTTTGTCATCGGTATGTTACTTGCCCGAGATTCGATCGTCGGTATCTCAATACCTAGTTCAATCTCGTTACCGGAAAGTCTCTTTACTCATTCCGTAACACATCATCCCGCAACTAACTCATTAGTTGCAATGCTTGCAAGGCTTATAGTGATGTGCATTACCGAGTGGGCCCAGAGATACCTCTTCGACAATCGGAGTGACAAATCCTAATCTCGAAATACGCCAACCCAACAAGTACCTTCAGAGACACCTGTAGAGCACCTTTATAATCACCCAGTTACATTGTGATCTTTGGTAGCACACAAAGTGTTCCTCCGGTAAACGGGAGTTGCATAATCTCAAAGTCATAGGAACATGTATAAGTCATGAAGAAAGCAATAGCAACAAACTAAATGATCAAGGGCTATGCTAACTAAATGGGTCAAGTCAATCACATCATTCTCTAATGATGTGATCCCGTTAATCAAATGACAACTCATGTCTATGGCTAGGAAACATAACCATCTTTGATCAACGAGCTAGTCAAGTAGAGGCATACTAGTGACACTCTGTTTGTCTATGTATTCACACATGTATTATGTTTCCGGTTAATACAATTCTAGCATGAATAATAAACGTTTATCATGATATAAGGAAATAAATAATAACTTTATTATTGCCTCTAGGACATATTTCCTTCAAGTATGTTATATTGTGCAATGTGGTGCTCAGTTAATGTTTGGTTCATTTGTTGTGGTGTTTAGTTAACTGCTTGGTTCAATTCTGCAATGCGATGTCCAATTGTCGTGGGTAGAATTTTGTATTGTTGTGCATGTGAGGAATAAATCGAATTTGGCTGTACTTAATACATGAGAAACATATACAAGTGCTATATTTCATAGTTCTTAATCATGCTTGGTTTGGGTAAATGGATTTTCCGTGTGGCTTCAATTAATCTGATGAATCTGCAATGTGCTTATTTTTCATCAACATATTTTACTGATAGCATGCGAACCCTTACTTAACCAAATGACTAACTACCTTATATGTGTTGCAGGGAAACAATGGGAAGCACTGAGGTTTATAATCGAGGTTAGCACGTGCATGGTCCGTTCTCTAATACCACATTATTGTGCAATTGCAGGAACCATTATAATATTTTGGTTTTTAACAATTGGGTCTTGCACATGTAGGTCCTGCTGTTAGAGGTTTTGACCCACTGTTTGACCCTTTGTGCATATGGGGAAATGATTTGTCCATGGATATCAATCAAATCAAGAAACTCAAAAAGATTGTTATGATAAAGAAATTAGCGACAAAAAACAACAAGATCTATGTCTGCCCAATGAAGAAGACATCATTTCACTACAAGATGGTACTAACTAGTATACCTTGCCTTTTTATTCCTTTGCCCCATTTCCAATATAGAGAAGATATTTATGCACATCCTTGTTTTCAGGCCTTTCTAAAGCAGTTCAATGGTGATTACCTCTCAAACCACTTCTATGGTCAGGAGGCGGGGAAGGTTTTCATACAACACCCACGGTTCAATATTGAAGTGTTCCTGAAGAGGTCGAAGGACGGATGGTCAATCATCCACAGGCACTGGCCTAAATTTGCAAAGACCTTCAACATGAATGAAGGCTCAATATTCACCTTTCGCTTCAGCAGTCTTCCAGATGAGATGCATCTGTCTATATACCATCTATGATGCTAATTTTGAAAGGTTCTACATGTTGCATGTGGAACTTGCTGCTGGTGTAGTTGTGTAATGTGGTAGTTGAGTGCTGAAGCTATATCATGTTGTACTCTGATGTATTTCAATTATGAAATTCTGTTTCCTTAATATGGAAATGAAATATATTGTGTGCTTAATATGAATTTCAATTAGATTAATAAATGGATTATTAATAATAGGGAAATTAGCCTGCTAATGGCGAATTAGCCTGCTAATTGTGTTTTGATATTGCAAACGGTTGTTGAAAAAATACTGTGGGCAATGACCTCAAGCAACGCACACAGTTTCTAGGAATAAAACCTGTTGGATCAATGAACAATCACACATGACTTTCTCTTGAAAACTGTTTGTGTTAGGCCACCTTGCGCAAACGTTTACCACATAAAAGCTGTGCGTGATGGATAGCCTTTGCCACACAGTTTCTTCTATGGACCGTGTGTGCTACATTCAATAACGCAAACAATTTAACGGGAAAAATTGTGTGTGATGTACCTATGAACGGAAACGTTTTCTTTGGAGCGACTATGTGGGATGTACATACGAACGGAAACGTTTAGTGGGGACGGACTGTGTGGGATGTACTTGCGACCGGAAACAATTTCGTCGTATAATTGTATTTTTTAGCTCTACTATACGTATTTCCGTATTCGAGCGCTCTTCGGTCGCACATGTTCTCATTTTGCCGAGCGTGCCTGCCAGGAGGGCATATCCCCGACGGTTTCTGGCTCGTGTGGGAAGGACCCCCTATCGCCCACACTCACTTGGCAATGGTTCCAAATGCCGTCGCGGAAAGGGGTTAAAAACCGTTTGTTTAGGACCGACGCGCACTAGTGGATGAGTGTTTATTTACTTGTCATTGCACGAGAGTATGGCAAAGGTATTAGGGATGCCCAGTCCCAAAATGAAAAATGAAGTTACTTTATGTTGTCAAATAATAAATTCATTGGAAAGTGTTGGTATGGAGGGCACCTGTGGATACAGTTAGCCATGGAAAGTGAAAGTATGGTGGAAAAGGAATAAACTTTATTTTGTGTTTGGGAACCGCTTATGATATATCTAGCATGGAAAGTGTTGGGAGCTCTAGGTCGTTTTTGTTGGTGAGAAAAGTATTCCTCTCAAAATGTTTTTATCTCTCAATTTTCGCTTTGAGCTCTGGCACTTCTACAAATCCCTACTTCCCTTTGCGAAGGGCCTATCTTTTACTTTTCAGTATTTACTTTTATGCAAAGAGTCAAAGTTTTTCTCTCTATTCCTTTTTATTTTTCTCTTTTGGCAAGCATCATGTGGTGAGGAAAGATCTAGGTGCATATATCCAGTTGAATATGGGTAGCATGAGTTATTATTGTTGACATCATCCTTGAGGTGAATACGTGGGGAGGCAAAATAATAAGCCCCTATCTTTCTATGTGTTCGGTTGAAACGTTTTGCTCATGTGTACGCGGTGAGTGTTAGAAATCATAGAAGACTATATGATGGTTGAGTATGTGGAGCTCTTACTTAAACTCTGTTGAATAAGTTGAATTGCAATTGCTTGGTGACTAAGAACATAGGTTGTTGGGTTTCAAGAGAATTCATTGTTTGAACCTTAACATGTGAATTGGTTGCCACTATAACATGAGAAGTTTCATAAGAAATAATTGTTGTTATGATGCTAGGAAAAGTGATTGAAATTATCATTGCTCAAACTTGTGCACTTTGCTAGCATTCACACTTCATAAATTATTTATTTTATCATTTACCTACTCGAGGACGAGTAAGAATTAAGCTTGGGGATGCTGATACGTCTCCAACGTATCTATAATTTGTGAAGTATTCATGTTGTTATTTTATCATTCTTGGGTGTTTTACAATCATTTTATAGCAACTTTATATCGTTTTCTAGGACTAACCTATTGACCCAGTTCCTAGTGCCAGTTTTGGGTGTTTTTTGCTTGTTTTTTACATTGCAGGAAATCAATATCAAACAAAGTCCAAACACCGCGAAGCTTTTTGTGGACTTTTTATGGACCGAAAGAACCCAATGGGCCAGTGCTGTACCTGGGGGGTGCTCCGAGGGGGGCACAACCCACCAGGGCGCGCCAGGGCCCCCTGGCGCGCCCATGTGGGTTGTGCCCACCTCGGTGGCCTCCCGCAACCCCTCATTGCACTATAAATTCCCAAATATTCCGAAACCCTTTGGGGTTAACCTAGATCAGAAGTTCCGCTGCCGCAGGGCTCCGTAGCCAATGAAAACCAATCTAGACCCGTTCCGGCACCCTGCTGGAGGGAAGAATCATCTTCGGTGGCCATCTTCATCATCCCGGCAGACACCATGATGAGGAGGGAGTAGATGTGACGCCCCAAGGCCGGAGCTTCAGATGCCTTCCGGGGTTTCCGGGTTTCGTCATGTGATTTGTTTGGTTCGTTGCATCATGTGCATTGCATCATGTCATCATGCCATCATCTCATAAATCTTTTGCAACTCAACTAAATAAATTGCATGGATCTTCGGTCCATTTAAATCAAGGGAATTCACATGGTGATTCTCTTTATAACATATCCTCCCAATATTAGGGAGCTAAATAAAAATATTCCATTCATTTGGATTTACCGCAAACACACTTGCAAAATATCCCAATGCCTTTGTTATCTTTATTCTCGGTCTCCAACATGGCCATATATTTCTTTCATCATATTTCGGAGCTCTACCAAAAATCTGAATATTTTTGGACACCTCCATTTCCTAGCCCTTGTTCAAACCATTTAAATTAAATTCAAATGACTTTGAATTAAATCCTTGCAATCTTGCCTCTCGTATTTTCATCGACCGTGCACATTTTTACGAGTCCGTGAAAATTATCCACATGTCCAACTTTTTCCCCTAACCTCTCTTTCTTTTTCTTTCATATCTCTGTTTTGGTTTTTTCTTCTTTTGTTCTTTAGAGTGAGAGAGAGAGAGTCAGCCCAGCTGCAGCCTCAGGCTTGCCGGCCCAAGGTCCAGCTAAGGCCTCCCTAGGCGCATCTCCTCCCTCTCTACTTCCTCCCACGTTGGCCGGCCTCCCTGGCCCACTCCCTCCTAACCCTAGATCGCCCGAAGCCCAGCTCCTGCACCACACTCATCTCCCTCTCATTCCCGCAGCGCCGCCATATCCCCTCGATGCCATCTCTCTACCTCGCAGCACCTTTGTCTCCCTCGATCCCCATTCTCTCGATCCCCTCCATCCAGCGCCGCCACATGGGAGGAGCCCCTCATACCAGTGCCCGATCCCCATCGCCTCCTCATGTTCCTTGCCGCGCAGCGCCCGATCCCCTCGGTGCTGCTTCCGCCATGGCGTCGCGCCCTGCTTCTCCTCCCACGCCGACGCCCTCCTTCGGCTGCACCACAAGAGCCCCGAACCCGACCTCCAAGGCCTCTTCCCTCGCTGCCTCGTTGCCCTTCAAGCTCGAGCCGCGCTGTTCATCTCCTGCCGCAGGAGCCGTGCACCGCCCCGCGCCCTCAAGTGCCCGCCGGCCTGCGACGCCACCGCCTCTCTTCGTTGCCGCCTACACGAGCTCCAAGCACCTGGCCTCCTCCTTCCGGTGGCCTCAGCATCGCGCGACGCGCCATATGGGAGAGGAGCTCCCCGTAGCAGTGCTCGAACCCATCCAGCCGCAGCCACCTAAGATCCCTGCCACGCCGGAGGCCCGCCGCTCCTGCGTCTCCATCGTTCCCTTGTTCCAGCGAAGCTGCTATCGACCGCGTCACTGCTCGTTGCCTGCCAAGAACGTCTCCGTGGATTTGCGCCAAGTACCACTACCGCCAAGTTCCGCTCCGTACGTGTACGACTACACTGGGTGTTGCGACAAGCCCTGACAATGTGTACATCTACTCCGTCAAGACCGGACCGACAAGTACCCCAACGTCATGTGTACAACGACCGTCGCCAAAGACCCGGGTAGAAAAACGTCAAGTACCTATGACCGAAGAACAACATGTACCTCTCCAAAAAATGAACATGTACCACTACGTCCGGAGACCTCAAACCCGTCAAGTCCGACAACGTTTGTGTACAACTACCGACGACGTGCATGTTGCCAAGTACCCTCTCCGGATCGTCATGTTCGACTACCGATAAACATGTACCACTACCGTCGCCGAGATCGCGAGAACCTCTACCGTCGACCCTAGAGCATGAGAGAACAACTACTTCCACTTTGAAAGTCCCGAGAATGTCTACTTCCCCTTCTCCGCTTCGAACTTGATCCGTTCCGATAATGCACGCTCCGAAAGGTATAACCGTCAAGACGACCGCCCGTTAACTAAAGCATGTGTGATGTATGAAATGCTCGTGCTTGCTCCGTGCTCGAATTGTCGATGCACGTTGCCCCTCTTTTGCCTTGTTACCGTCGTCTCGTGGGACACCCGGTATCCGGGATCACTCCCCGTCACTCTTGCACGTTTTGTGCACCCACACTTGTTCCTTTGCACTAGCATCTCATTTGAGCTACCGGATCACTGGAATGTTGCCATGGTAACATTTCTGTTTTGCCGCCGTGGCACCCCTTTTCCTTCCGCCATGGCGACAAATGCCTCATATCTTGTCATGTCTACTTTTCCTTAAAACTTGCATATACTTGCACATGTCATCCGCATCATGATAACAACTTCAAGATTGGTTAAAATTGTTGTTTGCATTAAATTACTAATGCATATGGGGATTTACCGGGTTTGTTGTTTATTATACCCGGCCCCATTTAAATTGTTTAGATGGTATAGTTTTGTTATGTATCATCTCTTGACATGCTTAACAACATTTAATATTCGTGAGGACATAACCGAGAGAGAACTAAATAATTGATGTGGTGTTCCGTCAATATGCAACCCGTTGCATATTGAGCTCCACTTAATTTGTAGTTTTGGTTGTTGCACTTTGCCATGTCATGCATATTTAAACCGGACATGCATCATACTTGGTTGTGCATCATGCTATGCTTATGTGATGGTTGTTTACCATGTTGTTTGCTTCTTTCCGGTGTTGCTTCTTCGGGTTAGTTCCGTTAGCATCGCGTTTGTGAGGATCCGTTCGACTACGTCCGTTTGTCTTCTTCATGGACTCGTTCTTCTTCCTTGCGGGATCTCAGGCAAGATGACCATACCCTCGAAATCACTTCTATCTTTGCATGCTAGATGCTCGCTCTTTTGCTATGCCTATGCTACGATACCTACCACTTGCTTTATCATGCCTCCCATATTGCCATGTCAAACCTCTAACCCACCTTGTCCTAGAAAATCGTTTTTTGGCTATGTTACCGCTTTGCTCAGCCCCTCTTATAGCGTTATTAGTTGCAGGTGTAGACTGGAGCTTGTTCTATGTTTGGAACATGGATATTTGTTGGGATATCACAATATCTCTTATTTAATTAATGCATCTATATACTTGGTAAAGGGTAGAAGTCTCGGCCTTATGCCTGGTGTTTTGTTCCACTCTTGCCGCCCTAGTTTCCGTCATACCGGTGTTATGTTCCTTGATTTTGCGTAACTTACACGGTTGGGTTATAATGGGAACCCCTTGACAGTTCGCCTTGAATAAAACTCCTCCAGCAAGGCCCAACATTGGTTTTACCATTTGCCACCTAGCCTTTTCTTTCCCTTGGGTCGGCCGGCTCAAGGGTCATCTTTATTTAACCCCCCCGGGCCAGTGCTTGTCTAAGTGTTGGTCCAACTGAGCGATGTCCGGGGCTACTAGGGGCAACTCTGGGCTGGCCTACCCGACGTCTTGCTCATCCGGTGTGCCCTGAGAACGAGATATGTGCAGCTCCTATCGGGATTTGTTGGCACATCTGGGTGGCTTTTGCTGGTCTTGTTTTACCATTGTCGAAATGTCTTGTAACCGGGATTCCGAGCCTGATCGGGTCTTCCTGGGAGAAGAAATATCCTTCGTTGACCGTGAGAGCTTGTGATGGGCTAAGTTGGGACACCCCTGTAGGGATTTGAACTTTCGAAAGCCGTGCCCGCGGTTATGGGCAGATGGGAATTTGTTAATGTCCGGTTATAGAAAACCTGAAACTTATCTTAATTAAAATGCATCAACCGCGTGTGTAGCCGTGACGGTCTCTTTCCGGTGGTGTCCAGGAAGTGAACACGGTGTTGGAGTTATGCTTGAACGTCGGTTGTTCTAGGATCACTTCTTGATCATAGTTCATCGATCATGCCTTTGCCTTCTCTTCTCGCTCTCATTTGCGTATGTTAGCCACCAAATATGCTAGTCGCTTGCTGCAGCTCCACCTCATACCTTTTCCCTACCCATAAGCTTAAATAGTCTTGATCGCGGGGGTGTGGGATTGCTGAGTCCCCGTGACTCACAGATTACTTACAAAACCAGTTTGCAGGTGCCGATGATACCGTGCAGGTGACGCAACCGAGCTCAAGGAGGAGCTCGATGAAGATTGTGTGTGTTTGTTGTTTCCATTTCCAGTTGATCAGTAGTGGAGCCCAGTCGGGGCGATCGGGGATCTGTGTATTTGGGGTAGTCTTCTTTTATTTTGGTTCCGTAGTCGGACCCTGATTGTATCTGGATGATGTAATACTTTATTCATGTATTGTGTGAAGTGGCGATTGTAAGCCAACTATGTACCTCTTTTCTTATTCATTACATGGGTTGTGTGAAGATTACCTCACTTGCGACACTGCTTACAATGCGGTTATGCCTCTAAGTCGTGCTTTGACACGTGGGAGATATAGCCGCATCGTGGGCGTGACAAGTTGGTAATCAGAGGCTTCCCCGACCTTAGGAGCCCCCTACTTGATCGAATCGCTAGCATTGTTGAGTCTAGAAAAATGTTTTGAGTCTTTTAGGATTATATATATTGGAGAGTAGGATTCTTTTTACTCCTCAGTCCCTTCGTCGCTCTGGTGAGGCATCCTGACGTAGAGTTTTGACTCTTATCTTCTCAAATTTCACTAAAAAAATTTAGGATCACACGGGTATCTTGGAATCGTTTCGATCGTTTTGTGACGAGAACATTGTTCTTTGTGCCTCCTGACATTTAGTGGTTGTGGCAGTGTCCCGAGGAGTTGAGCTCCGAGGTGTTGTCGTCACAATTTTATCGTTGCAGTTCTGAAATACCTGAGTTTCGCCAACATCGAAAATCTCTTTTATGCAGTTGTTGGTGAGATAACCTCGACGCCTCCCAGTACTGGGGTGGGAGTTCGGGAGTATCGCCATAACTCGTATAACGGATGCTTTTCGAAGGTTGAGGTAAATGATTTCCGAATGTTTCTTGGTTATGTGTTGAAGGATGGATACAGCTGGATGTAGGATTTGTGTAGTTTTGGGTGAGATAATATACTTCCCCTGTATCCCCAACACCTGATTGCATAACCGGAAAGTTTCGGGAGTTTATAAGTGGGAATTTAAGTAGCTCTTAGGATATCTTTCCGACAGATGTATGATATGAAATTGGGGTTCGACTTCTAGTGGTCTGCCTATCCACGGTTGGTTTTATAGTGGTCTCGTTGTGTCTTCAAGAGTCCTTGGCTATGCTGACTTAGGGATGCTTCGTATGTCATGTGCACTGCCTTGTACATGATGGTGTTGTACGATCGAGCCCGTGTGGGCGCCACCACGAAAACTTCGGACAAAATCTCTATCATATGTTTGTTTCGGCTTATTTTGCAAGCCAATTCTTGTTTTGTTTTGATTGTGGTATTCGAGTTGCTTCGAAGTCAAATGTTGATTCCATACCTTTCCTAAGCGGTGTTCTCATATTTCTATGTGAATACTAATCCCTCTCGATCATCGAGTTTGTCATGTTAATTCTTTTTCAACCGGTGTGATCCTCTTCAAGTGGCTCCAATCTTGTCAACATTCGCAAGATCTATTATCAGTTCTTCTCAACGGTGTTTGTTTCATCCGTCCCAAGTTGTCTTTGTTTTCCCACCCACCCACCCTTTTTTCTTCAAGGACTCAGATATCTTAATCAAGTATCCATCTTATCGATGGGAAGTCTCTCCATTCTTTTCCGTCAATGTTCTTACCCGGTGATGCTCATGAAGATTTTAACAGAGCTTCTAGTTCACTGTTATTCGTTCTTTTTATTCTCCGGTGGATTCAATTCAAGCTTTTGGTGTTGATCATATCCTTTAACTCGTTTCAAATGTTTTCCATGCCGGTGCACCTTATTATCATTCCACTTCTCGCTATTCAATTGTTCCGGAGTGCTGAAGATATCTCGAGGTTGTTATCTCATTCAAGCCTTTTAATTCAACCGGTGCATTCTCTCTTTTAAATCATTCAACAGTGTTTCTTTTGAGTGGGCCTTAACCCACAGGTCTTTTCCCAGGATCTTACCTTACTCTTCTTATTTTCCTGGAGCTATCCTCAAATTTCATTTCAAAGTTTGACGTAAGAATGAATTATCATCAGTCAAATGTTTTTCTCCAAGATCTTTCAAATTCTTTTCATCGTTGGTTCAACCTTTCTAATTTTCATCCCGGAGTATATCAACAATTCATGGTGGTGTTTCTCATCGGTATTCTCAACATTTGAAGACTGAAGAAGATTTTTTCCCCTCAATTTTGCTCCATTCTCTTCAAGATTCATGGCTCTAGCTTCATGCCATCCTCTCATAATTGTTTCGGTTGTGAGAATTTCTTTTCACCCATCTAGAGCATTTCCAGAGTATTTCAATTTGTTTTCTACGAAGCCCATCATTTCAGAAGATTTATTCATTCTAGCTTTTAGCTCTCGTTCTCCAAATCTTACCGGTGCTTCGTTCAAGTTTTCTCTAATCAGTTCAGGATCTCTTCGTTCACTTGCATATAAATTCTCTCAAGTATCTTCGCTCATTTTCCAATTCCTCCTGCTGATGTGTTCGTTTTCTTCGTTCATTTTCAATTCTTACGGTGGTTCGTTCAAGATTTCTCTTCCTTGTTTATCGTATCAATTCATTCGTTCTTTCCAATCCTACCGGTGGTTTGTGGAAGACCTTTCTCAAGTTTATGCTATATCTCTCTTGAATCCTTTGCAACGGGAATAAGTAGTGTGCCAAATCCATTGTTTATCATCAATTTAATTGATGAAGGACAAGCATAACGTAATTCTTATTCTTGTTCATCCAAGTGATTAATTCCTTATTCCGGAGGTTCATTGAAAAATTCTTGTTTTCTTTTGCTCATCTTTCTTTTCCGGAGTTCCAAGTTTCCACTTTATCTTGTCGCGAAGCTCCATTTAAATCATTGCAAGGCTTCACCTTGTGTTTTCAACTTCATTTTCCTTTCGTCTTCATCATCCTTTTTGTTACCGGAGTTCTTCATGGATGTTCTACATGATTGTTCATCAAGGAAATAATTCCTTCTCCAAGTGTTCATTAAGATTCTTTTCTAAGGAGCTCAAGCATTTCTTCATCTCGCATTCCGAAGTGCAATCCTTTCTACCTTATCATTGGAGAGGGTATTATGTCATTCTTGATAATTTGAGTTCATGTTTCATGATTCACTTGTTGTTAAGAATGAGATAGTTAAACCCATCAATCTCTTCTAGCATGAGCTCTTCTCAATTCATCAATCTCTTCGCTGGAGTTATCTTGGGTTATATTTCACCTAAAGCTTTCCCTAAGGATTGTTGCTATTTATGGTGCTTATAAATGACCCAAGTTCTTCATTTATCCTCCCGGTGGAATAAGTTTCCCGTCTCCTTGTTGATATCAATCCAATCCATTGTTTCCGTTTGTGGCAGCATTTCACCTCATAATTTTGAGATGTCTTCCATAAGCTCACAACAAGCTTACTCTTTTCGTTGTTGTTTTTCCAACAACTCCGTTCGACCCTTATCCTAAGGATGCCTTTTTCAAGCTCATTTGTGGCATTAGTTGACCTTTTCTTCTCCATCCTTTCAATGATCTATTTTTTATTTCTTCTTACGGAGGCATTGTGATGTTTCGCTTTTCTCTCATATTCTTGAGTTGTGAGGATCATGTTCTTTTCATGCTTATCCATTTAACCGGAGTGTTGTGCCCTCTGCTCAAGTTCTTTTCATCTTATCAAGTTTCATATCACTTTTCAACCAGAGTGTTGTCCAAATTTATTCTTCCTTGTTCCTCTTTCCTAACGGAGTGTTTTCAACTTCGTCCATCTTCGTTTTTTTCTTCTTTAAATTTGTTCAACCTCGCAAGGTTCTTTGGTTTCACTCATTTGTCAAAGAAGCAATTAGTTTTACCGCTTCTCTTCCTTTTCCGTTTCCCTCCGGTGCCATCCTAGATCTTGGGACGAGATCCTCTCATAGTGGTGGAGTGTTGTGACGCCCCAAGACCGGAGCTTCAGATGCCTTCCAGGGTTTCCGGGTTTCGTCGTGTGATTTGTTTGGTTCGTTGCATCATGTGAATTGCATCATGTCATCATGCCATCATCTCATAAATCTTTTGCAACTCAACTAAATAAATTGCATGGATCTTTGGTCCATTTAAATCGTGGGAATTCACATGGTGATTCTCTTTATAACATATCCTCCCAATATTAGGGAGCTAAATAAAAATATTCCATTCGCTTGGATTTACCGCAAACACACTTGCAAAATATCCCAATGCCTTCGTTATCTTAATTCTCGGTCTCCAACATGGCCATATATTTCTTTCATCATATTTCGGAGCTCTACCAAAAATCCAAACATTTTTGACACCTCCATTTCTTAGCCCTTGTTCAAACCATTTGAATTAAATTCAAATGATTTTGAATTAAATCCTTGCAATCTTGCCTCTCCTATTTTCGTGGACTGTGCACATTTTTACGAGTTCGTGAAAATTATCCACATGTCCAACTTTTTCCCCTAACCTCTCTTTCTTTTTCTTTCATATCTCTATTCTGTTTTTTTTCTTCTTTTGTTCTTTAGAGTGAGAGAGAGAGAGTCAGCCCAGCTGCAGCCTCAGGCCTGCCGGCCCAAGGTCCAGCTAAGGCCTCCCTAGGCGCATCTCCTCCCTCTCTACTTCCTCCCACGCCGGCCGGCCTCCCTGGCCCACTCCCTCCTAACCCTAGATGGCCTGAAGCCCAGCTCCTGCACCGCACTCATCTCCCTCTCGTTCCCGCAGCGCCGCCATATCCCCTCAATGCCATCTCTCTACCTCATAGCACCTGTCTCTCCCTCGATCCCCATTCTCTCGATCCCCTCCATCCAGCGCCGCCACAGGGGAGGAGCCCCTCGTACCAGTGCCCGATCCCCATCGCCTCCTCATGTTCCTTGCCGCGCAGCGCCTGATCCCCTCGTACCAGTGCCTGATCCCCATCGCCTCCTCCCGCGCCGATGCCCTCCTTCGGCTGCTCGTGCAGCCATGGCACCACAAGAGCCCTGCACCCGACCTCCAAGGCCTCTTCCCTCACTGCCTCGTTCCCCTTCAAGCTCGAGCCGCGCCGTTCATCTCCTGCCGCAGGAGCCCTGCACCGCCCCGCGCCCTCAAGTGCCCGCCGGCCTGCGACGCCACCGCCTCTCTTCGTTGCCGCCGACAGGAGCTCCAAGCGACTGACCTCCTCCTTCCGGTGGCCTCAGCCTCGCGTGACGCGCCATACGGGAGAGGAGCTCCCCGCAGCAGTGCTCGAACCCATCCAGCCACAGCCACCTAAGATCCCTGCCACGCCGGAGGCCCGCCGCTCCTGCGTCTCCATCGTTCCCCTGTTCCAGCGAAGCTGCTATCGACTGCGTCACTGCTAGTTGCCTGCCAAGAACGTCTCTGTGGATTTGCGCCAAGTACCACTCCCGCCAAGTTCCACTCCGTACGTGTACGACTACACCAGGTGTTGCGACAAGCCCTGACAACATGTACATCTTCTCCGTCAAGACTGGACCGACAAGTACCCCAACATCATGTGTAAAACGGCCGTCGCCGAAGACCCGGGTAGCAAAACGTCAAGTGCCTATGACCGAAGAACGCCATGTACCTCTCCAAAAAATGAACATGTACCACTATGTCTGGAGACCTCAAACCCGTCAAGTCTGACAATGTTTGTGTACAACTACCGACGACGTGCATGTTGCCAAGTACCCTCTCCGGATCGTCATGTTCAACTACCGATAAACATGTACCACTACCGTCGCCGAGATCGCAAGAACCTCTACCGTCGACCCTAGAGCATGAGAGAACGACTACTTCCACTACGAAAGTCCCGAGAACGTCTACTTCCCCTTCTCCGCTTCGAACTTGATCCATTCTGATAATGCATGCTCCGAAAGGTATAACCGCCGAGACGACCGCCCGTGAACTAATGCATGTGTGATGTATGAGATGCTCGTGCTTGCTCCGTGCTCAAATTGTCGATGCACATTGCCCCTCTTTTGCCTTGTTACCGTCGTCTCGTGGGACACCCGGTATCCGGGATCACTCCCCGTCACTCTTGCACGTTTCGTGCACCCACACTTGTTTCTTTGCACTAGCATCTCATTTGAGCTGCTGGATCACCGGAATGTTCCCATGGTAACATTTCCGTTTCGCCGCCATGGCACCCCTTTTCCTTCCGCCATGGCGACAAATGCCTCATATCTTGTCATGTCTACTTTTCCTTAAAACTTGCATATACTTGCACATGTCATCCGCATCATGATAACAACTTCAAGATGGGTTAAAATTGTTGTTTGCATTAAATTACTAATGCATATGGGGATTTACCAGGTTTGTTGTTTATTATACCCGGCCCCATTTAAATTGTTTGGATGGTATAGTTTTGTTATGTATCATATCTTGACATGCTTAACAACATTTAATATTCGTGAGTACATAACCGAGAGAGAACTAAATAATTGATGTGGTGTTCCATCAATATGCAACCCATTGCATATTGAGCTCCACTTAATTTGTAGTTTTGGTTGTTGCACTTTGCCATGTCATGCATATTTAAACCGGACATGCATCATACTTGGTTGTGCATCATGCTATGCTTATGTGATGGTTGTTTACCATGTTGTTTGCTTCTTTCCGGTGTTGCTTCTTCGGGTTAGTTCCGTTAACGTCGCGTTTGTCAGGATCCGTTCGACTACGTCCATTTGTCTTCTTCATGGACTCGTTCTTCTTCCTTGCGGGATCTCAAGCAGGATGACCATACCCTCGAAATCACTTCTATCTTTGCTTGCTAGATGCTCGCTCTTTTGCTATGCCTGTGCTGCGATACCTACCACTTGCTTTATCATGCCTCCCATATTGTCATGTCAAACCTCTAACCCACCTTGTCCTAGCAAACCGTTGTTTGGTTATGTTACCGCTTTGCTCATCCCCTCTTATAGCGTTGTTAGTTGAAGGTGAAGATTGGAGCTTGTTCCATGTTTGGAACATGGATGAGTCCCCATGACTCACAGATTACTTCCAAAACCAGTTTGCAGGTGCCGATGATACCGTGCAGGTGACGCAACTGAGCTGAAGGAGCAGCTCGATGAAGATTGTGTTCGTTTGTTGTTTCCGTTTCCAGTTGATCAGTAGTGGAGCCCAGTCGGGGCGATCGGGGATCTGTGTAGTATTTGGGGTAGTCTTCTTTTATTTTGGTTCCGTAGTCGGACCCTGATTGTATCTGGATGATGTAATACCTTATTCATGTGTTGTGTGAAGTGGCGATTGTAAGCCAACTATGTACCTCTTTTCTTATTCATTACATGGGTTGTGTGAAGATTACCTCACTTGCGACATTGCTTACAATGCGGTTATGCCTCTAAGTCGTGCTTCGACACATGGGAGATATAGCCGCATCATGGGCGTGATAGTAGACCACCCTTAGGGCGGAGGGTTTGTACCAGTAGCTATGTGTTTAATCTCTCTCTCTCTCTCGTGACCTATATCATGGGCTTTGTTAATATAGTCAGATCATGTGATGTTTCTCCCCTCTATACTCTTGTTGTGATGAATAGAATCTTTACCCTTTGAAGTTTTGTGATGTCGGATTAAATATTCAGAGATGAGAACACATGATATATGTGTTGCGGTATGAATACTTGAGATGACAATTGGGGTATCTTATTGATTCACTTGATATATATTATGTCATTCAACTCGCGCATTCCCGCGGTGATATTGGGGTAATCTATGCATAGGGGTTGATGCACGTTTTTCTCTGACAGAAACTTTGGGGTCCCTTTATAGTTGTTTGTGTGGATTGAGTATTATGAATGTGAATATGCTTTGGTGTTATCTAGTATGAACTCTAGGATAGATCGAACGGAAACAATAGCTTTGTGTTATTTTAGTATGAACTCTTGAATAGATCGATCAAAAAGAATAGCTTTGAGGTGGCTTCGCACCCTACAAACAATTCGTACCTTTTGTTCTCCGCTAATAGGAACTTGGGAGTGGTTCTTTGTTGTACTTTGAGGGATAATCATATGATCCAACTATGTTAGCACTATTGAGAGATTGCACTAGCAAAATTACGGACCCAAGGCCTTGTTTTTAAGCATTGCAATACTATTTTTGTTCCCGTTTACTATTTGCTATCTTGCTGTTTTTATTTATTCAGATTATAAAAATATATTTCTACCATACATAATACACTTTTATCACCATCTCTTTGCCGAACTAGTGCACCTATACAATTTGCCATTGTATTGGGTGTGTTGCGGACACAAGAAATTTCTTGTATTTGGTTGCAGGTTCTATTGAGAGAGACCATCTTCATCCTACACCTCTCACGGATTGATAAACCTTAGGTCATCCACTTGAGGGAAAATTGCTACTGTCCTACAAAACTCTGCGCTTGGAGGCCCAACACGTGTCTACAAGAATAAAGTTGAGTAGTAGACATCACACGACAGACTATAAAAGCAGCAGGAGTACTTAACAACCTTACCTAAAACCAGCAGGGGCATTTAACAACCATAGCTGAAAGCAGTATGAGTACTTATATAGGTTCAACCGTACAAAGCATGTCTCGAACAGTGCTACTTTTCCTACGGTTAACCATGGGTGAGGCCACCAAGCCCTGATGTCGCTTGAAGCTACGTCGGTATTTCCCCAAAGAGGAAGGGATGATGCAGCACATCGGCGGAATGTATTTCCCTTAGATATGAAACCAAGGTTATCGAATCAGTAGGAGAACCAAGCAACACAACGTAAACAGCCCCTTCACACAGTTAACAAATCCTCGCAACCGACGTGTTAAAGGGGTTGTCAATCCCTTTCGGGTAACGGTGCCAGAAATTGGTGTGTGGCGGTAAAAAGGTTGTAATAGATTGGATAAATAGATTGCAAATAAAATAAAGTGCAGCAAAGTATTTTTGGGTTTTTGGATTAATAGATCTGAAAATAAAAGCAAATAAAAATAGATCGCAAAGGCAAATATATGAGAAAGAAGACCCGGGGGCCATAGGTTTCGCTAGTGGCTTCTCTTGGGAAAATAGCAAACAGTGGGTAGACAAATTACTCTTGGGAAATTGATAGAACTTCAAATAACCATGATGATATCCAGGCAATGATCATTATATAGGCATCACGTCCCAGATTTGTAGACCGACTCCTGCCTGCATCTACTACTATAACTCCACACATCGACCACTATCCAGCATGCATCTAGTGTATTAAGTTCATGGAAAAACGGAGTAATGCAGTAAGAACGATGACATGAGGAAGATCTATCTATGTAGAGATAGACCCCATCATTTTATCCTTAGTAGCAACGATACATACGTGTCGTTTCCCTTTCTGTCACTGGGATCAAGCACTGTAAGATCGCACCCACTACAAAGTAGCTCTTCCCATTGCAAGATAAATAGATCAAGTTGGCCCAACGAAACCCAAATATCAAAGAAGAAATACGAGGCTATAAGCAATCACGCATAAAAGAGATCAAAGAAACTCAAATACTTTCATGGATATAAAAAGATATAACTCATCATAAACTCGAAGTTCATCAGATCCCAACAAACACACCGCAAAAGAGTTACATCATATGGATCTCCAAGGGACCATTGTATTGAGAATGAAGAGAGGGATATGAAGCCATCTAGCTACTAACTACGGACCCGAAGGTCTACAAAGAACTACTCACGCATCATCGAAGAGGCACCAATGGAGGTGGTGAACCCCATCCGAGATGGTGTCTAGATTGGATCTGGTGGTTCTGGACTCTGCGGCGGCTGGATGAATATTTCGTCGAATCCCCTAGGTTTCTGGAAATATTGGGGCATTTATAGAGCAAAGAGGTGGGCCGGGGGGCACTCGAGGTGGGAACAACCCACCAAGGCGCGCCTGGGCCTCCTGGCGCGCCCTGGTGGGTTGTGCCCCCCTCGAGGCACCCCCAGGCGCAGCCAGGGCCCATTTTGTTCCTTCTGGCCCATAAAAATTCTCCGTAAAGTTTCATGGAATTTGGACTCCGTCTGATATTAATTTTCTATGATGTAAAAAACACGGAAAAAACAGGAACTGGCACTTGGCACTATGTCAATAGGTTAGTACCAAAAATGATATAAAATGATTATAAAACATCCAAGATTGATAATATAACAGCATGGAACAATCAAAAATTATAGATACGTTGGAGATGTATCAGCATCCCCAAGCTTAACTCCTACTCGTCCTGGAGTAGGTAAGTGATAAAAACAGAATTTTTGATGTGGAATGCCGCCTATCATGTCATACCATATTCTTTTCTTTATAGCATGGACAATTGGACTTTTATGTGATTCAAAGCAATAGTCTAGTTTGACATAATAATTTAGATACTCAAGCATATCAACAAGAAACCATGTCTTTCAAAATATCAAAGCTAAAATAAGTTATCCCTAGCCCATCATGCTCAACCATTGATCCATTCATGAAACACACTCGAATATTAGCTACATGCAATACTTAAGTACGATCATATTGCCTCCTAGTTGGTGCCTTTACAAGAGAAGATGGAGACTCAAATTCAAAATAAAAATTTCATAAAGTAAAAGAAAGTCCCTTCACAGAGGGAAGTAGGGATTTGTAGAGGTGCCAGAGGTCAAAGCGAAAAACTTAGAGATAAAAATATTTTGAGAGGTGTATCCATCCCACCAACGAAAATGACTTAGAGTTCCCAACACTTTCCATGCATACATATATCATAGGCGGTTCCAAACAGAAAATAAAGTTGATTCCTTTTTCCACCATACTTTCACTTTCCATGGCTAACTGTATCCCTGGGTGCCCTCCATACCAACACTTTCCATGGAATTTACTATTTCACAACATAAAGTAAATTCAATTTTTTGCATTTCAGGACTGGGCATCCCTAATACCTTTGCCTTACTCTCATGCAATGACAAGTTAATAAACACTCATCTTGAGAATAACACATCTAGCATGGAAAATATTAGCTACCCCTCACCGCTCCGCGAGAGAAACAAACACACAAAATAGAAGTTTATTTTGAAAATTAGAGATGGCACATACAAATTTGCTTAGAACGACAAAATAATACCACATATAGGTAGATATAGTGGACTCATGTGGCAAAACTGGTTTAAAGGTTTTTGGATGCACAAGTGGTGATCATACTTGGTGCAAAATGAAGGCTAGCAGAAGATTGAGAAGCAACCAGCCAAGAAATGGATAATCTCATAAGCAAGCAGTAAGCATAAATAACACCGAATAATGCACCACAAGTAGGATGTAATTTCATTGCATGACTATTGTCTTTCATACTTGCATAGGGAATCACAAACCTTAACACCAATATTCTTACTAAAGCGTAATTACTCATCAAGATGACTCACATATCACATCATCATATCTCAAAACTATTACTGAGAATCAAGTTTATTTTTGTCCAATGATCTTCATGAAAGTTTTTATTATATCCTTCTTGGATATCTATCACTTTGGGACTAATTTTCATGTGTTGCTTTTCATAAGCTCAAACAAATATAAGTGAAGATCATGAGCATATTTTTTCTTCTCTCAAATTAATTTACGTGAAGCAAGAGAGAATTTCTTGAAAATTTTACTAACTATCAAATAAATCTAAGTGAATCAAGAGAGCATTTCTTCAAAAATACTGAGCACACCATGCTCAAAAAGATATAAGTGAAGCACTAGAGCAAGTCCATAGCTCATTAAAATTTTAAGTAAAGCATAGAGAGCAATTCTAAGAAGTCATGACATAATTTTGGCTCTCCCAAATAAGTGTTTTCAGAAAGGATTGATGACTTAAAACACAAAATAAAACAAGCAAAGACTCATATCATACAAGACGCTCCAAGCAAAACACATATCATGTGACGAATAAAAATATAGCTTCAAGTAAAATACCGATAGTCATTGGAAGAAAGCGGAGATGCCACTCGGGGGCTTCCCCAAGCATACTTGGTTGCTCATTTTTGGATAATAGCTTGGGATGCCGGGGTATCCCCAAGCTTAGGCTCTTCTATCCTTCCTTCATCCATCGTAACGTCACCCAAAACTTGAAAACTTCAATCACACAAAACTCAACAAAACCTTCGTGAGATCCGTTAGTATAAGTATAATAAATCACTACTATAAGTACTGTATCAAACCAATTCATATTTTGTTTTTGTATTATATCTACTGTATTCCAACTTTTCTATGGAAAAAACTCATCAAAGAAAACCATAGAGCCACCAAAATAAGCATACAACACAAAGAAAACAGAATCTGTCAAAACAGAACAATCTGTAGTAATCTAACTATTTTGAATACTTATGTAACTCCAAACATTCTTAAAAATTAGGACGACCTGGGTAATTTGTATATTGATCTACCACAATTGGAATGGGCATTTTATCGCTCTCCGGTAAAAAATGATAATTATTTTCGTGAGCGCAAAACTTTCTGTTTTTTCAGCAAGATCAAACAACTATCACCCAAGAAGATCCTAAAGGCTTTACTTGGCAGAAACACTAATTAAAACATAAAAACACAATCATAACAGTAGCATAATTGTGCTAATACTCAAAAACAGGAAGCAAAAAGAAAAAATAAATTTTATTCATTGGGTTGCCTCCCAACAAGCGCTATAGTTTTACGCCCTTAGCTAGGCATAAAGCAAGGATCTAAGTTTTGTCATCTGAAGTTTTGGCTACTTTTGTAAGGGTTTTCTCAAACCCGGGAGGCTCTTTACGCTTCCCTAAATTATCCGGAAAAGAAACAATCTTAAGATCCAAAATATCCAATCGCTTGTTGCAAAGAGTAATCAGGGCATTCATGCGATTGATACTACCATTGAGATGTTTGAGGGGTTCATTATATTTCTGTATTTCAACCATATGTTTATGCAAATCTCCAAGTTTATCCAACATCTGAACTCCCTCACGGGTGAAAGAAAACCCCTTCTTTGGAGGCGGAATTCCCAAAATTCCTTCTAAAATTTCATAGGCAGCATTGGCATCAAGCTCAATAAAATTTCCTTAACGACAAAATCTAGGAGTTGTCTATGATGCAAAGCCAATCCTATGTAAAAATTATGAAGCAAAACCTTAGCGTCCCCCTTTAAGTTGGAAATACGATACGATTGCATAATCCTATACCAGGCATTTTTCAAATTTTCTCCTTGTCTTTTCTTGAAGTAAAGGACTTCAAAATCTGGTGACAAAGGAGGAGTAGGGACGCTAGCCATCGAGACTAGAAAGCAAGACAACGACAAACGAAAAAGAGAGGCGAATAAAACGGCAACTTTTTGTGAAGTGGTGGAGATGAAAACGAGAGGCAAATGGCAAACAATGTAAATTGAAAGGAGATGAGATTTGTGATTAGGAACCTGGTATATGTTGAAGATCCTCCTCCGCAACAGCGCCAGAAATTTTTTTGATGTCGCTTGAAGCTACGTCGGTATTTCCCCAAAGAGGAAGGGATGATGCAGCACAGCGGCGGTAGGTATTTCCCTAAGATATGAAACCAAGGTTATTGAATCAGTAGGAGAACCAAGCAACACAATGTAAACAACCCCTGCACACAAATAACAAATCCTCGCAACCCAACATGTTAAAGGGGTTGTCAATCCCTTTCGGGTAACAGTGCCAGAAATTGGTGCATGACGGTAAAAAGGTTGTAATAGATTGGATAAATAGATCGCAAATAAAATAAAGTGCAGCAAAGTATTTTTGGGTTTTTGAATTAATAGATCTGAAAATAAAAGAAAATAAAAATAGGTCGCAAAGGCAAATGTATGTGAAAGAAGACCCAAGGGCCGTAGGTTTCACTAATGGCTTCTCTCGAGAAAAATAGCAAATAGTGAGTAGACAAATTACTGTTGGGCAATTGATAGGACTTCAAATAATCATGATGATATCTAGGCAATGATCATTATATAGGCATCACGTCCAAGATTAGTAGACCGACTCCTGCCTGCATCTACTACTATTACTCCATACATTGACCACTATCCAGCATGCATCTAGTGTATTAAGTTCTTGGAAAAACGGAGTAATGCAATAAGAA
This sequence comes from Triticum urartu, assembly GCF_056163025.1. Classification (NCBI taxonomy): domain Eukaryota; kingdom Viridiplantae; phylum Streptophyta; class Magnoliopsida; order Poales; family Poaceae; genus Triticum; species Triticum urartu. The sequence goes on along the minus strand of NC_141876.1, from coordinate 167,582,184 downwards.
CGATGACATGATGTAGACAAGATCTATCTATGTAGAGATAGACCCCATCATTTTATCCTTAGTAGCAACGATACATACGTGTCGTTTCCCTTTCTGTCACTGGGATCAAGCACTTTAAGATCGCACCCACTACAAAGTAGCTCTTCCCATTGCAAGATAAATAGATCAAGTTGGCCCAACGAAACCCAAATATCAAAGAAGAAATACGAGGCTATAAGCAATCACGCATAAAAGAGATCAAACAAACTCAAATACTTTCATGGATATAAAAAGATATAACTGATCATAAACTCGAAGTTCATCAGATCCCAACAAACACACCGCAAAGAGTTACATCATATGGATCTCCAAGAGACCATTATATTGAGAATCAAGAGAGGGACATGAAGACATCTAGCTACTAACTACGGACCTGAAGGTCTACAAAGAACTACTCACGCATCATCGGAGAGGCACCAATGGAGGTGGTGAACCCCATCTGAGATGGTGTCTAGATTGGATCTGATGGTTCTGGACTCTGCGGCGGCTGGATGAATATTTTGTCGAATCCCCTAGGGTTCTAGAAATATTGGAGTATTTATAGAGCAAAGAGGCGGGCCGAGGGGCACCTGAGGTGGGCACAACCCACCAGGGCATGCCTGGGCCTCCTGGCGTGCCCTGGTGGGTTGTGCCCCCTCGGGGCACCCCCCAGGCGCAGCCAGGTCCCGTTGTGTTCCTTCTGGCCCGTAAAAATTCTCTGTAAAGTTTTGTGGCATTTGGACTCCGTGTGATATTGATTTTCTGTGATGTAAAAAACAAGGAAAAAAACAGGAACTGGCACTTGGCACTATGTCAATAGGTTAGTACCGAAAAATGATATAAAATGACTATAAAATGATTATAAAACATCCAAAATTGATAATATAACAACATTGAACAATCAAAAATTATAGATACGTTGGAGACATATCAAGCCCTAGGACAAGGCCCAGGCGCCACCCCGCGCATCCACAACCTTCTGAAAGCGGCTTCATCCCACAGTGTGGTCTTCATTATTCTCCAAGATGGACGGGCCTTCATTATTTGAGACCACCCATGAATAAGTATCTTTTCACCTCCAAGGGGAATGGAGTAGGTCGACATAAACACCATGTTGTGACCAAGCGCATGTCTGACCCGACCATGGTCATGCATCTATATAGGAACAATAGAACTGGGCAGTTTCTGTTTCAAAAGTTTATGAACAACATATATAACAGAAAACAGCTCGTACCATAAGTTTCTCAAGACAGTTGGACCCATTCAATGTGTGTAGCTGTGGCACACATATCCCACGTGGCCTTCCACCATTGAAACGCCCCACAAGGACCTCAAGACGATCAATAAAGTGTAGGAACTTGTGTATGTCATCCCGTTCAACTTCAGTGCCATCAGTAATAGTCGAGTTCTTATAGAATAACAAATGAGTAGCGTGCTTAACTTTGAAATAACCTACACATGCCACCAATTGTAAGAAATATTAGTTAGAAGTAGCATCTTCATGAGAGAAGGGAATCACAAATCATTGCTACTTCTAAAGTTAAATTGTGATTAGTTAGACAGAATAGGTGGATTAAGAAGTAATCGAGGCAACAAGCAAGAACCATATACAAAACAAACATGGATGAACTACTGGAATGACGTTGGGGTGGAAGATCACAGTGAAGATGTGACCAGGTTCTGCTATTTCCATCAACATTCGTGCGCCAACTTTCAGTCCATAACACTTGAGAAATTTTATCCAAGTTTAGCCATAAAAAAGCAGCGATCTTCTTGGTTCATGAACTCAACTCGGAACTTATATGCATGGCTTTTCTTCAATGTGACCATTAAACTAGTGTATTCAGTTATGGCAAGGCCGACCATCTTGAGTACATGTGTTCTAGCAGAGCAAGGAATGCATTGCAGGAAAAATAATATGAGAACACAATGTATTCGCTATCCAAATCTAGATATTATTTCCTCCTTCACGTCAATGTTGACCATGGTACTAGTACCTTTTATCCAAATATAGCAATCCAAATTTGCAAATTAGTCGATAGCATGTTCAAAAACCCGCCACCCCCCGGATAGAAAAGAGGATTCTAGGAACATATTGTGTGCGTTTTAAAATCATGTATTAGGATGAGAAGAAACAAGTGTGGTGTCTTGCTGAGGGCGAAGAAACCTGTAGGGTCATCGCACTTTGGGCACTACAAATGAAACACACACTAGATTCAGTAGGAAGAAAAAATGCATCAACGGCGGCAGCTGCCATCCTAGGATTACCCACGACCAAGGGAGTTGGATTTATCGGGGATGGATGAAGAATTCGTACCTGGTTCTCCATGAGAAAACCATATGCAATCGCCGAGAGGGGGTTTTCTCGGAACAAGTAGACGAGGGAGAAGGGGATTCAGGCCCAGTGAAATATTGTTGCTTCATCCGTCCAGCTTACTGCTAAAACTGGAAAGGTGGGGCTTTTGTGATTTGACGACTCATTGGGAATTACTATGGCGCTACGATAGGGGTGAGTCTACCATGCAGTTGTGCACTCTAATTTGGTGCATGGCACGTGGACCCCATTGCCAGATGCCCCACATATCAGCGAAAAGAAGTAGAAAGGCAGGAGTAACTAGTTACACATAAATATATTTCTGACAGAGAGATACTCCCTCTGTAAAGAAATATAAAAACCTTTTATATCACAACTTTATACATAAGAAAAATCAAGGGGAATAAAAATAACATAATATGGGGGTTCAGCTGAGAATATAATACTCATACAGGCTCACGGTTCTGGACTTAGGGCCACATGCCGGTGGGCCTGCATGTTTGGGGGCCCATGTGTTCTAATTCAGCGCATTTCATATTGCAAGCGATCGGTACGATGCTGATTTTAGATGTTGTCGCAAGGCGAATATAGAAAATTGAATAAAGCACGGGAGCTGTAAGAATGAAATCAAAGGACAGTTCCTAACCAGCAATCAGAGTTGCAATTCTATCAACGATATCCTAGGTGATAAATAATATTGTCGTACTACTTATACACAGATGACACTTGTTTCACCATGCCATATTATTACATCAAAATCTCTCGGAGGATAGATCAGTTCGGCAGTTGTGTGCTTCTACTGAAGAATTTCAAAGTTGATTTGGACCAGCTCTCCTTGCCGAGAAAGTTTGATTTTGACATCATCCCCTACTGCAAGATTTGATTTAGATTTGAACCTTGACCATCCTTTAACACCAATCATCATGCGACCATCCTTTGTACTTACGGTATATTGAGCAGGTTCATTCACACCAAGGCTACGCATGGTAAGAGAAACTTGGCCATGATCCCTCGGATTGTTGAACGGCTCCCTCGTTGCCCTAGGAATTCTCTATTTGCAAACAAGAAGACATACACACACAGTTAGATCAACACAGTGAATCATGTGAAACAACATGGAAAGAAAAAAGAACAAAGCACTTGGGCGGCCAATGCTTACCAAGAAGGTGGAGATGTTGGCTTATGTAAGGACTTTGGTATATGCAGTGCGAACTGCAGCCCATTCTGTTGCCGGTGCAACTGCTGGTTCCATTGCCGCTAAACGGGCCGGAGCAGATGCAAGTGCAAATTCAAGTGTTGGTGCAGGTGCTGGAGCCGTTGCTGGTGTGTGCCAGTGTGAATGGTAGTGCCGCTGCTGCTGCCGGAGATGGTGCTCCTTGTGGATCTGGTGCCGGTGTCGGAGCAGGTGCCGGTGTCTAATACGTCTCCAACGTAACTATAATTTATGAAGTATTCATGCCAATATATTATCATTCTTGGATGTTTTGCAATCATTTTATAGAAACTTTATATCTTTTTTGGGGACTAACCTATTATGTTGGACATCCGCGCTCGCTGCCGCCATCCGCGCTCCGCCTCGCGCCCACACTGTGCCATGTTACATTCAGATAGTGCTTCCCCCCCAGCCTTATGCTGCGCCCGCTCTTCATCTCCCTAACTGAAGCACCTCGAGCTCATGGGTGTATGCATCTCAAAGGAGGATTTGGAGCGCCTGCTTAGCGGTTCTACAGTGCTCGAGTACCTTCGTCTTCATGTGATGGATGGGTTCAGTAGCCTCCACATCGCCTCGATGAATCTCCATACAATTTATGTTGATTGCTGGTGCTGCAATAGGCTGTCAGTTGAGTGGTTTCACAATATGGTCTTTGAGAATGCACCTTACCTTGAGAGATTTTTTGTACTTGATAAAGAAGGTCCAACAAGAATCAGGGTCATTGACGCACTGAAATTGGCAGTGTTGGGCTATTCATGTGTTGAATTCTCTGAACTTGTTACTGGATCATTATCCTTTCAGGTAAAACAGTCTTCTTCATCTCTTTCTTCTTAATGGACATCATGTTTTATCCATTTTTTGTTAATCTATGTTCGGCTATCGTCTAGAAAATGATTCCCACAAGCTTGAGCCCGTCTCTATGCATAGTGAAGATCTTGGCTCTATATTCTGTCGGCCCTGATCTGGATGAAGTTGTTAGATTCCTTAGATGCTTTCGGTGTATGGAGAAGTTATACATCGAGTTGATGCTCCTTTCCTGTTAACTGTTAACCACAACAAAGTTCATTTTGTTGTTACTTTTACCCATGATTACAATGACAGATGTAGTATGATTTCTAGGAAATTTGGACGATTCCAATAGATATATTTTTTGACATGTTAACCATGAACGATTGAAGATGGCATGTCACTCTTCGTGTATTTTAGAAATCCTACAAATCAAAGAGGCATGAAGTCTTCAAAACTACAGCTAGGCACTAATATGTTGTCTTCGTTTGCACATACAAGGAGGCCCGAAAGTGGAAAATGTGGTGCATTATAATAATCCCATTGAATGTATTGATCTTCATCTCACAGGAATTACTTGGAACGAGTACCGAGGCACCACACCAGAGATTAAATTTGCCAATTTCTTTGTTCAGAAAGCAAGTGTGCTCAAGGTAATGAGGTTTGCCCTACATATAGTGCACAAAAATGAATGGTTTGGTAATCAGCACATGCATTTATTGCTAAATGGAAATGCTCTACAGAAGCTGAATTTCAGTTTGTGAATTCATATGATAGATTATTCATAAGTTACTCTATCAAGCCGCTATATGAATTCTCCGATCCTTTCGCAGAAATAATGCATAACTCAGATTCTGAAGAAGATGAATTTGATTTGTAAGAACATTTTGAACCTTGTAATATTTGAATTTGGGCCTTGTAATGCTGGAATTTGAACCTTGCAATATTTCTGGTATTTGTGATATAACGTAATTGGATGTTTAATTTGTTTATGCAATCATGTCCTTATATATGTTGTTGTTCTTTAGACAGAGCATAGATGTTGTGCAGAATGAGCAAATCACATCGTATACGGATTAAACTACGGAACACATCGATGATTATTTCATCAGCCGCTGACAATTGTTTACTAACAACCATTTTCCCACACAACTTATTTGGAGCAATCGTCTATGTTATTATCGGTCTTCCCACACATTTTTGATTACTTACATGTTTGCTGCGTATCACACACATCTTGTTAAGACGAACCATTTCTATTGTGTTGGCTCATCGCAAACAGTTCATCCGAGTGAACTATATGCCGTCTATCGCACACATCTTGATCTGGCAGACCGTTCCTGTTGTGGTCGCTAATCACAAATAGTTCATCCGAGTGAACTTTATGCCGTATATCGCACACACCTTGATCTGGCTAACCATTTCTGTTGTTCTAGCTTGTTGCATACAGTTTGTATGGATCAACTATATGAGACGTATCGCACACGCAACTCTAATCTAAATCGTGCTTGATGTCTCCGCCATCGCACATAGTTCGTCTTATTGGTGACGGTTAACAACACCATTTGCAATTCATGCACCACACATAGTTTGGTCGAAGGGTATATGATTCATGTATCACGTTAGCAACATCCTGCAGTAGTGCTATACACCTGACAATTGTATTGGATGTGTTGGTGACACAAGAGATTACTTGTATTTGGTTGCAGGATTGTTTGAGACAGAACCATTTTCATCCTACACCTCTCACGGATTGATAAACCTTAGGTCATCCACTTGAGGGAAATTTGGTGTTGTCCTAGAAAACTCTGCGCGTGGAGGCCGAACGGAATCTACAAGAATAAAGTTGCATAGTGGACACCACTTGCTAGAGTTCCATTCATAATTACTTATAGTCAATTGATTTTTGTACTTGTTAGCATAGGCCTCTCCCCCATAAAAATTGCAATAGAGGATTATCACTATTATTTCATATCCAATTGCATAGGGACAATCATTTTATTTATTGTTCTTTAAAAAAACTTTTTGTTATTTTATTTAAACAACACATAACTTTACTTCCAAGTTCTTTACATCCTTGCAAAGTTATCTTTTCATTCCCGCAAAGTAGTTTTATTTCTTGTTCTAGGTAAATCAAATGTTTGGTGTTTGTAGAGTTGTATTAGTGGTTTATAGAACTTGAAAGAATGTTAATTCTACGTTTAGCTTCTCATTGAATTCAACACTCTTACTTATCAATAGTTCTACAAATGATCCCCTACACTTGTGGGTTATCAAGACCTTTTCTGGCGCTGTTTCTAAGGAGCATTAGCGTGGGGTGAATATTCCCATGTGTGCTTGTTGGCTTTATCACTAAGTAGATTTTATTTCTATTTTTAGTTGTTCTCTATCTTTAGTCATGGTTATGGAACAAAAAACACCACAAAATATAGTTGTACTTGCTACCCATGGAGATGGGGAACCTCCTAAAACCCTCGATGTTGCTTATGTGGGAAACATTGAATATTACTTTCATTGGATAATCCTGGTAAAACCCTGTTCAAGTTGATAATGGGATACACTTTGGATCAACGTGAATACTTCAAGGATTATCGCTTGACTCAAAAAGGGAAAAAGTTATGGGATCAAATAAATATGTTACACTAGTATACTTGGAATTTGTGCCCTATATAAGATTTTACTTGTTGCTCTAGAAGGGAGACTAAACACCTTCCCTTCCAATGTGAATTTAATGATAATGAAATCTTACTTCTTATCCTAATAGTGTTTACGAGTAATATGATGTTGAACAAATTGAAGAGTTCGTTGCTTTTGAAGGTGCTTATGAAATTGCTTCTTTGCTTGAATAGTATGATGATGCTCTTTACAAATCTGAAAATCTTGAAATACTTAAATATTGCTATGAAAACTATGGATATAATGCTCACATCCATGAATTTATTTAGATAACGTCCATTGCCCTAGAAGAGACTAATATTTTTTCAGGAATCTATGGAAGAAGAAATTGCTGAAACTGTGAGCTCATTAGATGAAAAATATGAGGAGGAGAGTGAACAAAATAAGGAGGAAAAGCGGAGTAGCTACCTGTGCCCACCTTCTAATGAGAGCTACTCTTTAACTCATACATTGTTTAATTTTCCTCTATGCTTAATGGAGGATTATTTTTATGTTGATGAATGCTATGATCCCTTGGATTCATTTAAAATATCCCTTTTTGATGAACTTGATGGTTGTTATGCTTATGGACTTGATGCCTCTTTGAATTATGCTTATGGATATGAATTTGCTCTAGTTCCGTATGTTTAGAATGAAATTGTTAATGTTGCACCCACACTTTATAGTTCTATTATCTTTTTAATTCCCCCAACTACACTACATTTGAGAAGTTTGCTCTTATTAAGGATTATATTAATGGGTTGCATTTTACAACTTCATGTGATGATTCTATTGGATATAATACGCATGTGCTAGCTTATCCTACTTGCAATTATTATGGAGAGGAACCTCATCTCCAACTCTCTATATTTCTAATACAATAAAGTTGGAAGAAACTGCTTATACTATGTATTGGCCTTTATTATGTGTGCATGAATTGTTCTCTTATGACATGCCAATGTATAGGAAGACGGTTAGACTTTGATGTTACATGATTTATATTGCTTTGTGCTAACTATTAAAATCGAAATCATTGTTAATCATAAATGGCTTTGATATTCCTTGGGATCCTGGTGGATCAATTAATTGAGCACTTTATGCTTAGCTTAATGGCTTTAAAGGAAGTGTTGCCTAGGAAACAACTCGAAAGTTCTAGAGAGTCATTTTATTCTTTGGTGCGCTAATAAAATTTTCAAAAATGGGGAACCTAATAATTCAAAAGGAAAAGTGAAAGTGTGAAAGATGAGCATAGTAGAAGGGGGGACGTCCTTGAACTTTTGTTCATGCCCATGGAAAATTTTAGAACCTTGCATCATTGAAGCTTTTCAACAAAAATAATTATCCCCTTGTACAAATCCACTATACCGTCAAAATAAAGTGCCAAGATTTACCTTTAGCATGTGGTAGTTTGCAAGTTTATGTGTGCCGTGGTGAAACAGATTGTTTGTTGTCACTAAAAAAATAGATCAATTCAATGAAAAGTGATAAAATTATGAAATTTTTCCACGGTGCACATTTATAGGTTCCCTGTTACTCAGTTTTCAGAATTTTTTTAGTTATAGAAGTATATATTTTATCTGCATCTTTACAGACTATCATGTTATCATAGATTGCTATTGTAGATTCCTTAACTGCTATGTTTGAAATTTTGTTGAGCCCAATTCATGTGGGAGAGTTAGAGTTGCGTTAGCATACAATAGGTAATTTTGGATTATAATTATGCAACAATGTTCCAGCAAGACATGATGGGATTTGATGTTATTTATACTAACCCGTCTGATAACCCACAACTATAGGGGATCATTTGTAGACTTTTCAATGAATAAGAGTGTCGAGCCAAACGAGGATCTAAAGGCAGAACAAATATTCCCTCAAGTTCTATTGACCACCAATACAACTCTACACACACTTAACGTTTGCTTTACCTAGAACAAGAATAAAACTAGAAGTACTTTGTAGGTATGAAGGGATAAGTTTGCAAGATAAATAAGAACATAAATAAAAAGTATGTGTTGTTCTAATTAAAGTGCATATAAATTAGTATAGCGAGTGTGGATTAGTAGCGGTAGGATATGCAGAATTGTCCCTAAGCAATTGACTATGTTACTAGACCAATAGCAAGTTTTTATGTGGGAGAGGCCACTGCTAGCATGCCATCCCTTATTATGAACTCTATGCACTTATGATTGGAACTATTAGCAAGCATCCGCAACTACTAACGTTCATTAAGGTAAAACCCAACCATATCATTAAGATGTATTTTTGGTCCCCCTTCAATCCCGTATGTATCAATTTCTATGTTTAGGAAGAAGCTTCTGTCACTCTTGCCCTCCAATGCATAGTCCTATCAACACATAACTAACCCTATGGTGTGATCCACACACGCGCTCATATGATGGGCACCAAAGGACAACAACATAACCACAAGCAAATTAAACCAATCATAGAAATTCACCAATTATCGGTAGGACAACAAAAATCTACTCAAGTATCATAGGATGGCAACATATCATTGGATAATAATATAAAGCATAAAGCACCATGTTCAAGTAGAGGGTTGCTACTTCTTGAGCTTACGTTGATTTTTTCCTTGAAGAGGAAAGGGTGATGCAGCAAAGTAGAGACGAGTATTACCCTCAGTTAAGAACCAAGGTAGCAATTCAGTAGGAGGCACAAGCAAGTCTCCAATATATGCACCTGCACAAACTAACAAACACTTGCACACAACGCAAAAAATGGGTTCTCAATCCCTTCATAATCATGAGCAAGAGTGAGATCTAAAAGAGATAGGTATAAAAGATAAATAAAAGAGCAAACTAAAGTAAATATAAATAGATTGCAGCAAGTTATTTTTGGGTTTTTTGGTTTATAGATCTGAAAATATATGATGGAAAATAGACCCGGGGGCCATAGGTTTTACTAGAGGCTTCTCTCTTGAAGATAACATATGGTGGGTAAACAAATTACTATTGATCAATTGATAGAAAAGTGCATAATTATGACGATATCTAAGGCAATTATCATGAATATAGGCATCACGTCCGTGACAAGTAGACTGACTCTTGCCTACATCTACTACTATTACTCCACACATCGACCGCTGTCCAGCATGCATCTAGAGTATTAAGTTCATAAGAACGGAGTAATGCCTTAAGTAAGATGACATGATGTAGAGGGATAGACTCAAGCAATATGATATAAACCCCATCTTTTTGTCCTTGATGGCAACAATATAATACGTGCCTCGCTACCCCTTCTGTCACTGGGTGAGGACACCGCAAGATTGAACCCAAAACTAAGCACCTCTCCCATTGCAAGAAAAACCAATCTAGTTGGCCAAACCAAACCGATAGTTCGAAGAGAAACACAGAGATATCTTAATCATGCATAAAAGAGTTCAGAAAAGACTCAAATAGTATTAATAGATAATATGATCATAAATCCACAATTCATCAGATCTCAACAAACGCACCGCTAAAGAGTATTACATCGAATAGAACTCCAAAACATCGAGGAGAACATTGTATTGAAGATCATAGAGAGAGAAGAAGCCATCTAGCTACTAGCTATGGACCCTTAGGTCCGTGGTAAACTACTCATGCTTCATCGGAAGGGTAGCAAGGTTGATGTAGAGGCCCTCCGTGATCGAATCCCCCTCCGGCGGAGTGCCGGAAAAGGCCCCAAGATGGGATCTCACGAGAACAAAAGCTTGCGGAGGTGGAAAAGTACTTTTGGTGTGCCCTCTGGTATAGGTGGAATATTTGAGGATTTATAGTGGAAGAATTAGGTCAGGAAGGTCCATGAGGGGCCCACAAGATAGGGGGTCGCCCCCTCCCCCCTGGGGCGCGCCCCCATGTCTTGAGGCCGCCTCATGGGTCTTTTGGACTCCTCTACAAGTCTTGTGGGTTTCTTCCGGTCCAAGAAAAATCACTGTAAAGTTTTATTCCATTTGGACTATGTTTGATATTCCTTTTCTATAAAGTCGAAAACAAGGAAAAAACTGGCACTGGGCTCTAGGTTAACAGGTTAGTCCCAAAAATAATATAAAATAGCATATTAATGCATATAAAACATCCAAAACAGATAATACAATAGAATGGAACCATAAAAAATATAGATACGTTGGAGACGTATCAAGCATCCCCAAGCTTAATTCCTGCTCGTCCTCGAGTAGGTAAATGATAAAAACAGAATTTTTGATGTGAAATGCTACCTAACATACTTATCAATGCAATCTTCTTTATTGTGGCAAGAATATTCAGATCCATAAGATTCAAAACAAAAGTTTACTATTGGCATAAAAACAATAATACTTCAAGCATACTAATGAAGCAATCATGTCTTCTCAAAATAACATGGCCAAAGAAAGTTATCCCTACAAAATCATATAGTCTGGCTATGCTCCATCTTCATCACACAAAATATTTCATCATGCACAACCCCGATGACAAGCCAAGCAATTGTTTCATACTTTTAGTGTTCTCAAACTTTTTCAACTTTCACGCAATACATGACTGTGAGCCATGGATATAGCACTATAGGTGGAATAGAGTATGGTGGTTGTGGAGAAGACAAAAAAGAAGTAGAAAGTCTCACATCAACTAGGCAAATTAATGGGCTATGGAGATGCCCATCAATTGATATCGATGCAAGTGAGTAGGGATTTGCTATGCAACAGGTGCACTAGAGCTATAAGTGTATGAAAGCTCAAAAAGAAACTAAGTGGGTGTGCATCCAACTTGCTTGCTCACGAAGACCTAGGGCAATTTGAGGAAGCCCGTCATTGGAATATACAAGCCAAGTTCTATAATGAAAAATTCCCACTAGTATATGAAAGTGATAAGATAGGAGACTCTCTATCATGAAGAACATGGTGCTATTTCAAAGCACAAGTGTGGAAAAAGGATAGTAACATTGTCCCTTCTCTCATTTTCTCTCATTTTTTATTTTGGGCCCTTTGGCCTCTTTTTTCATTTGGGCTTGTTTGTCCTCTTTTTTATTTGGTTTTCTTTGGCCTCTTTTATTTTATTAAAGTTCGGAGACTCATCCTTCTTGTGATGGAATCATAGCTTCCATCATCCTTTCCTCACATGGGACAATGCTCTAATAATGATGATCGTCACACTTCTATTTACTTACAACTCAAGAATTAGAACTTGATACTAGAAAAAATATGACTCTATAAGAATGCCTCATGCATATGAGAACAATATGACAATGATGGTATGTGTCATAATAAAATGGAATGGTGGAAGTTGCATGGCAATATATCTCGGAATGGCTATGGAAATGCCATAATAGGTAGGTATGGTGGTTGTTTTGAGGAAGGGTATATGGTGGGTTTAATGCACTGGCGAAAGTTGTGAGTACTAGAGAGGCTAGCAATGATGGCAGGGTGAGAGTGTGTATAATCTATGGACTCAACATTAGTCATAAAGAACTCACATACTTATTGCAAAAGTTTATTAGCCATCAAAACAAAGTACTAATACACATGCTCCTAGGGGGATAGTGTCGGTGTTCTGGAAACCGGAGTACCCATACTTGCCTGCCTGCGACCCACGGCATGGCTCCATCATCGGCCTAGTACGACCCATCTTTAGCACCAACAACACAAGACCCTCGCGAGGAGGACGACTCCAAGACCTCCGGAAGGAGCAGCCTCTTTAGGCTAGCTCCTGAGGAGCGGAGATTTCTATGCAAGCCCTCACCTTGTGACGTTCAGAAGACGCAAGCCATGACGACCAAGGCCAGGCGGGCGCCGGCGGGCGCAGTACAACAGGTTTCCTCTTTGGTGCTAAAGAGGCAACCATAGGCACGGAGTCCCAAGGAATCAACTAAAGGTTTCCATTTCCATGCTACAAGACCAACACCGCCAGGACGGCGGGACAGAGGTCATCACCGACCCCACCACGGCGTCACAACCAGAAGTTTTGCAGGCGAAGACCACCTTTCGTCCGGATAAGATGTACTAGTTGTCCCCCTTCGAATTTGGCTATTGTGGGATCCCTTCCCGCCTTCATTTTGGGGGAAGAGGACCAAGGCCACTATAAGTATAGCCTAGCCACCACCATAGATAAGGACGGATCATTCAGACCACCCTCACCAGCTCACACAAAACACAAGAACACACCTCCTGAGGTTGTTATCCCTCTGTACTAGTTCATCCTCCACCCACCTCGAGGCTAATCCACCACAAAGCAAGAGTAGGATTTTACACCGCAAGGTGGCCCGAACCTTGGTAAACTATTGTGTCCCATTTCCTTCCAGTTCATTGAGCTAGGCCGTGAGATCAAGGAGGTGGTAGACTAGGGAGGTTGAGTTCTTCGCACACACCCCAGAGTTTGAATCTATCTAGGGTCTGCGGAGCACCGAATCCGACATTTGGCATACCAGGTAGGGGTGTGTCAAAGATTCACCTCTTCGCCTGCTGTACTCCGTCCATGCCGTTCGACTCTCATGGCGGCCGCCGCTCCACCAACCGGACCGATGGGTGCGTTTGGAGGCACCATGGGCCTCGGGGCTTTCACCCCCGCTTTGCAGCGGGTGCAGTGGCTGCCCTAGTTCAGGTCGGAGCTGTCGCCTCGATACGATGGTGCAGCGGATCCGGCAGGGTTTCTCCACGCATATGCGGAGGCCGTTCGGGTGGTCGGTGACGACGACACGGTCATGGAGAACTTGCTACCCATGGCCCTTACGGGCGTGCCGCGTGCCTGGTTCCTGGGCTTGCCAGAGTGTTCAGTGGCCTCCTGGGAGGAGCTGCGCGGCCTCTTCATCGCTCGCGTCATGGTGCCAGCACCCCACGCCGTCACGGCCCTCCTCAGCAGCTTGCAGGCGCCGGCCTCAGACCGCCACGTCAAACAGTTCTTTCGCCAGATGGGTGCCGCCCACGTGCAGCAGGGGGCTCCATCAGGCTGTGTGGCGCCTAAGGCCGACCTCACCTTTGACTCAAGGGACCACCCCGCGATCATGACCGGCACAGGCGTGCTTCTAATGCTTTGCACTCCCACCATCTGCAACGTACCAGTCACCAGGACCCTCATCGACGATGGTGCTGGCCTCAATGTCCTCTCTGTGGAAGCATTCGGCCTACTTCATGTGCCCCACGGCCGGCTCCGTCCCACCAGGCCTTTCTCCGAGGTCGTTGACGGCTCCACCTGCCCCCTAGGGCAGATCCGCCTCCCCGGCACCTTCGGCACCAGCGGAAACTACCGCACCGAGCTCATCGACTTCGACATCGCCCGTATTGGCCTGCCGTACAACGCCATTCTCGGGTACCCGGCCTTGGCCAAGTTCATGGTGGCAACCCACCCTGGCTACAATCTCATGAGGATGCTGGGAAGCAGCGGCATCCTCACCATGGCGGTGGACACCAAGGATGGTCTCTCGTCCCTCAAGCTTGCCTTTTGGGCCGCGGCAGCCAAGCGGCCAAGCGAGGAGGGATCCCCGGAGGGCCTAGGGGCTGTACCGGCAAAGAAGAAGAAGTTGTTCTCTTAGGATTGGGCCAAGACGAAGCAGGTGCCGGTCGGTGAAGACGGGGGGTCGGGCTCCACCTTCACCATAGGCGACGGCCTCCCTCTGGACCAAGAAGAGGCGCTGGTCAACTTCCTTCGCGCGAACAAGGATGTGTTTACGTGGGAGGCGGCGGACTAGATCGGGGTCCCACGTGGGGTTATCGAGCACCACCTGATGGTGTGCCCCAAGGCACGCCCTATAAAGCAGAAGGCGTGGGGGCAAGCCCCGGAGAAGCAGTCATTCGTCGTCCAGGAGACCCGCAAGCTATAGGAGGCCGGAGTCATTCGGGAAGTGCGGCACCCAGATTGGCTCGTGAACCCGGTCATCGTCCCCAAGAAGGGTGGCAAGGAGCGCATGTGCGTTGACTTCACCAACCTCCACAAGGCCCGTCCTCAAGACCCCATCCCTCTCCCTCGCATCGACCAAATCGTCGACTCCACCGCCGAGTGCGATTGTAATGCCCCAGATGTAACTTGACATATTTCTACTCCGACTCTGCCATTTTCGGCTTTAAGTTATGAGATTCCCTTCGTGGTTGGGTGTTTGTCTTTGTTTTGCATTTTTTTCATGTCATGTCATCATGTGCATCTCATTTGCATATGTGTTCGTCTCATGCATCCGAGCATTTTCCCCGTTGCCCATTTTGCAATCTGACACTCCTACGTCCTCCGGCGCACCCTTCTTGTCTCTTTTCATGAGCGGGTGTTAAACGTTCTCGGAATGGACCGAGATTTTCCAAGTGGCCTTGGTACACCACCAATAGACCGCCTATCAAATTTCGTGCCATTTGGAGTCCGTTTGATACTTGAACGGTTAACCGGGTAACCACAAAGGGCTCTTGTGTGTTGCAGCCCAACACCCCTCCAAACGGCCCAATAACCCATCCAAACCTCTTCCATGTCCTCCGTTGTCGGATCATGATTGTGTGGGCGAAAACTACACTCCATTTGGACCCTCCTACCTCCTCCTACCTATAAATATGTGTCTCCCTCCGAAATTTCGCGGATGAAAACCTAGATCCACTCCTCCCCGCGCCGTCAGACATGTCCGCCACCGTCCCGACATGTCCAGCCGCCGTGCCGGACCAATCACGTTGTGCCACTTGTCCTCCGCCGCCGTCCCCGCGGCCGCGGCCCGCCGAGCCTGCGTGCGGCCCGCTCGGCCCGACCCCGCCGCCCGCGTCCCGTGCCCGAGGCCGCCGCCCTTGCTCCGCCGCCCACCGCCTTCGCACCGTCGCCGACGACCAACTCCGGCGACCGGAGCACGTTGCCGCCGTCGACCTCCTTGCCGGACCGCACCTCCCCGACCCGCCGTGCTCCGCCATCCGCCGTCCCGCGCCGCCTTCGCCCGACCCTGCGCCCCTCTCGCCAGACCGCCGCAGCCGTGCCCTGATCTGGCCGGAGCTGCCAGATCCGGTGAGGGCCGGACCCCTCCTCTCCGTCCAGCCCGGCCAGCCCCGCCATCGTCAGCTCGCCGAAGTTCCTTCCTGTGGCCGGATCCGCCCCGTGCCACCGCTTCCTCCGCCGTCCCTGCGCCTCCCCGCCTCCGCGTCGCTGCTCGCCGAAGTCGCCGGAACCGGAGCTCGCCGGAGTTCCTCTCTGGTCGGATCCGGGGAAGATGGATGAGATCCACCCATCCCCGCATCCAAACACCTCACTGCGTCCCAGATCTCGTCGTCCCGCACGTCCTCGTCCCGTTGACTTTCCGGAGTGGTATAATTTCACTAAGTCCTTTTTCTGTAATATTTTCATGCCTCCTTTGACATGTCGTACCTCGGTGACCGTAGCACCGTTTCCTGCATATGATATATCAAAATGTTCATTGGGAGATGCTCTTCATTTTGTTACATTGTGGCATGCTTGTTTGAGTTCATCTTGATGCCCTAATCATTGATACAAGAGTTCTATAAAATGTTTACTGCTGCTACTTATCAAATTATGTTGATTTTTCATTTTTGTTGCATTTGATGTGTGCATCATATGGGCATGAGCTCTACATGTGTTTTTAACTATGCCATGCCATCTTTACAAATGTGTTTTCCATGTATTTTTGTGATCAATGTGGTGACTAGCACAAGCATGCAAAGTAGCCTTCGTGATGTTGCTGTTTTCAGGGACTTAGGATTTTCCTAAGTCCTTTTCCTGCTGTTATTTTGATGCCATGTTGTAGCGACCTGACCCAAATGGATCAAGTCTCTATGCTTAAGTGTCATCCCTGGATCGGTATGCTGACACACACAGTACTCGAAGGATTTATAACAGAGGTAAATCACATGTATAAAGTAACGTAAATACTATTACCTCAATCCATATAGCGGAAGCAACAAGGTTGTGGATTCCCATCAACACCAACGGCAAAGTTGAGTGTAGAAATCGTAACCCTAACGTATCACTTACTCGTCGTAAGATAATCCTGTAACATGAGACGTTGCAGCCCGAAACGGGTCAGTACATTGAATGTACTGGCAAATTCACACCATAGAGAATGATGAATAAAGACTATCACTACATGCATATTTGGCTGGTGGAAAAGCTCTATGGTTATAAGGTTTTTGCGTAAAGCCAATTTTTCCCTACTGCAAAGGAATACATTTAATTAACTATCATGGTGGTTGTTGAACATTGAGAATGGTTGACAGCATTCTCAATCCCAATTAAGTAACATCATTAATCCCAACAATATTCATTTAAAGTAACGTGATGAGATCAACAGCATAATCCAAGAACTAGATACTCAAGATGTCCATAACCGGGGACACGGCTAACCATGATTAGTTTGTTACACTCTGCAGAGGTTTGCGCACTTTTCCCCACAAGACTCGATCGCCTCCGTTTGGTTTCTCGCACTACAGGGTGTTTGAGAAACGGATGACCGAGACATAGTCTTTCAGAAGCGCTAGCACCTTACGATCGGGTAGACCGTACCACCTACATCCCCTACATCTGCTAGTCTACCACTGTAAGAGTTCGCACAACTTAGTCAACTATGCCAGAGCCCATAATGGCTTGTGGCTGCACACGGAAGTTTCTAGTATGAAAAATCTCATGATCCCTTTGAGCCTGGGTGGCGGTCCAAAGAAAACAGGCAAGTCCTGGAAACCCCAGGTGCCTCAATCCACCCAGATGTGTATTAGGTTGCCACCTTAGATAAACCATTAATTAACAATCTCACATCTGTCATGGATATCACTCACCCAATCCACGTCTACTAGCATAGCATGGCATAATAAGCAAACGTAGAAGTAACTCCCAAAGGTTTGATAATAAACAGGTAATAGGTACTACCTCATCTACTTCCCATCCCACAATTTAATTAGATCCTAATCATGCAATGTGTGATGATTGATCTAATGCAATAAAACTGGGTTGTAGAAAAGGTATGATCAAAGTGTGAACTTGCCTTGCTGATGATCCGCGAAACCTAAAGATTCAAAGTAACAGGCGGCGCACTCCGGGTATTCTATCGCAGAAAAACAAACAAGCATACAATAAGTACTCATCTAATGCATAGGTAAAACTCAAATAGAAGATCTAACCAGAAAGTTCAACTTAAGAACCCTGGTTTGCAAAAAGAATCAAATCGAACGAAGCAAAAGAAGTCAAACGGCGAAAGAAAACAACTTCGTTCTAGTAATCTGGATCTAGGGCAAATTTTACAGTAGCAAAAACTTGTTTCAGTTGATTATTCGGAAAGACGGTTTCGAGACGAAACTCCAGGCGCTTGAATCGCCTGATTCCGATAAACGAGCGAAAAGTTACACTAAAACGAAAATCGGATCAGAAATTGCGATCAGAAAATAACCGCGGAAAATCCGACGAAAAAGAAAAACGACGAACAAATTAATCGTTAATTAACCTAATCCGAAAATAATTATAAAATAAAAAAAATAAAAAAATTCGAAAATAAAACCTGCGAAAAAGAAATTTTTTTTAAAAAAAATCGGCATGGAAGTCGAGGCGGCGGCGAACCTCGGGCGGCGCGCTGCTCCGGCGGCGGCGGCGGATCGGGCGCAGGGCTGGTGTGGGCTGGGGCTCGGGTGCGGCGCTATATAAAGGCGCCCTCGGGCGGAGTCCCGCTCGTGTACGGCCCAAGGTCGGTTTCGTTTTTTTTATAAATACGTTCGGAAGAAAAATAAAAAGAAATACTAAACGGACTCCAAAATTCACGAAATAAATTTTCCCGGGTTTCTAAAATCAAGCCCGATAAAGTGAACATTTATTTGGGCCCAAACTACAACTTTGAAAAACACACATTTTTCCTAAATTCAAATAAAAATACCGAAAAACTCCGAAATAAATCTTATTTGATTTTTTATTAAATCCTCAATATTTCTATATTTTGGGAAAGTCATTTTATTCCCTCTCTCATATTTTTGTAATAGAAATAATTGATGATAAAATAAATAAAATCAAATGATCCTGTTTACATAATTTGAGAAAACTCAAATATGTAAATAACGAAATCCCCAACTCTCTCCGTGGGTCCTTGAGTTGCTTAAAGTTTCTGAATTGAAAATATTTCCAAATGAAATTCAATTATTTTCAAATACCCTTTCATTTAATTTTAAATGGAAGAAGTCATATCATCTTCGCTCAAGGGTTTTGTATTTGAAAAGAATTTGAATTCATGGAGATCAGAAAGCAAATATGAAAGTTTGGGAAAGTCCTTTTATTCCCTCTCATTTAACTTTCAAAGGTTTCGAATTTCACTCACTTTCAATCAATCAATCAAACAGTCAATCAAATCTATTTATTTATTATAACATTCCAAAATTTAGAATTTTGGGATGTTACAAACCTACCACCCTTAAAAGGAATCTCGTCCTCGAGATTCGGAGAGGCTAGCAAGAAAAGGTTAGGGTTTGGGGGGTCTCCTCAAAATTCATCGATCGTCTCCGGGGTCTGGGGTGCTACCACCCTTAGAAGCATGGTTACGGTTCTATCAAAACTCATATACTCCATCCTTATTCTTGACAGTGTCGGTCTTCTCAGATCCTCGAGAAAATTCCTTCTCTGAGCTCTTCCGGTAGTGGCATAACCTTACCACAATTTTTCTATCCTTTCATCTTGGTAAGGTTCTTCCGAGATTGGGTCTTCTTAGCTGACGGGTCTGGCGCCAAAACTAAACAGCTATCGATATCTCATGGTGGTCAACAATTTGTGGTTTCTCCTGCAGGAAATGGCTCTGGGTTGATCCTCACCGTATAACCTACGGTTGGTAAAGCTGCCTTGTACAAGGGAAAAATACCTATACCATTCTAAGGCTTAAACAAGGTTTTGATCGTCGTCTCTCCACTATAGGTAAGTCACTCAGATTTACCATCCCATATAGCAAGGCGAATAATAAGAGTAAGTCGGTATGGTGATCAATCCATCCCGCACCCAAATCATTACCCTGTATATGCTTTAGTGAATCTCGCATTCTAACACTCGGTCATCCTCACAAGCATTGCAAAATTTCTCTTGTCGACGAACCAAGTTCGGAATAATCCATTGATTCTGCAAGCCAGACAAACATCTATCGTTCCTTCACAACTCTCAGGTTTTGCGTAAACTCCTATGAAATCGTCTGTCGATAAAATCGTAACTTCTTTCAGGGTTTTTCCTTCAGCAAGAATGTGCTTGCTTCTTGGCAGGTCCTGGGGCCTGTGGGTTATGGCCCATCTCATCACTTGTAGTCCTTGAACTTATCATCGGGCAACTGATCATTGTTCCAACTTCCTAGTATTCTTAAATCCATCCAATTGTACTGTCTTCCTTCCTTCTATTGGCACTAAAACGTGATTACTCAAACTCATCATGGAATTTCCATTGATCTATATTTCCAACATCATACCTCCTTTATATCCAATAGTACTTCATCTCTTCTTCCTCGTGGGGTATCCCTCATACCGAGATAAAAACTTATACTTATGAAGTCCATATTCCACTTCGTGGAACATCATTATCCTTTCCGCGGTCAAGCGTCCTTACAGGGGAATATTGGCCATCTCTGCATGGCACTTCTTCAACTGGGAACCGTGAAACACATCCTGAACTCCTGACAGTCCTTCGGGTAACTCCAACTTGTAGGCCACTTCTCTCATACGCTTCAAAACTCGGTATGGTCCTACAAATCTCGGGGCTAACTTTACCTTAACTCCAATTCATTTAACTCATCGCAGAGGGAACACATGAAGACATGCTCTTTCTCCAATTTCATAGGATACCTCCTTGCGTTTTTGAGTCTGTATAACTCCTCTGCCTGGACTGAGCTACCTTCAGTCGATCTCGAATAAACTTAACATTCTCTTCTGACTCCTTGATCACAGTTGGTCCAAAGAACTGACGGTCTCCAACTTCATCCCAAATACTCTTGGGGTATCACACATATCAAGACAAAACTCGTATTTATTTTGTCCGAAATCCACTCAGTGGAGTATCCTTATCTTTTCCAGGGGTCAAGGGTTCTTACAGGGTACTACCACCCTTAAAATGCATAAATCTTCCATAGACCATATTTCTCGTATCCTCAAAATGGTCAAAATCCTTCTTCATAGAGTAACAACTCATAAATTCCATATCAGTACCAACGTTGCTACTTTATTCATTCTCCAATGATTACAATCTCTTGCTTTTCCATTACATGTCTCAACTCAACACCTCAATATAAAATAAAATGTTCTCACTTCTACTACTCCATTTCTTTTGTTGCAAACTCAACTATCTAGCACAAGTTTCCTTCTCCGTGGGGCATTCTCTGGCAAAGTGCCCTACTCCATTACAACTAAAACATATTACTTCTGAAAAGTATCGAGGTTTCCCTTTTGAGCAATTGTTGAGGTAGTGCCCTGACTCCTTGCACCTGTAACAGGTGATATGACTCAGGTCCTTCCTGGAATCCAATCGGTTTCTCTTCCTGGACTTTTCTATTCCAATCAGGGCTTCTATTTCCTGTGGGTCATATTCTACTTCCTCTGTCGGGAATTCTACTAGATCCCCATTCAAACAATTTTGGGAGATGTGTCCTTCTTCTCCACATGAATAGCAAGACTTAGTGCAGGGTTTTCTCGGGTATTCTTTAGGTGTGTCCTCCATATCTTCCTTCATCACAACTTCTTCTAAAATTTCCATGAGGGCTCCTTTCATTACTTCTTTCTTCTGCTGGATGGTTCGTTGTACCATGGGGTAAATGTGACACTGAGCAGGATAGTGGGTAGTCCCTTCACACAAGAAACAAGTAATTTTCCTAGTTGGGCATTCTTCAACTGGGTGACTTCCTTCACAATTAGGGCATTCATCCTTGTGTTCTTTATGGGTGTGTCCGATTTCTCCACAAATCTTGCATGCACAAGGTTTCTTCATGTCCTTTTCATAAGGCTTCAACTTCTGGGACACAAACTGAGACTTTAGCAAAGTCAACTTAAATTCTTTCCAAGTGGTTACTCCTTGCCATCCATTGATGGTCTGGTACATCCTCCACCAAGTAGCAGCACCTCTTTCAAAGCATTGAAGAGCATGCTGGGCCATATCCTTTCCGGCTATAGGGTTGTTCTCCATATGATCCTCCATGTTCTGTATCCATCGGTCTGTCTCCAATTGACTCATCGGTCTAGAAAATACAAGCTCATCTCCATTCATCCTCTATTGGGTCCATGGGTTTGGGGTGAGTTAAGAGAGATAGAGAGGGATGCACACAATACAAACAAAAGTTTTGAAAAGACAGATTTTTGTTGTGGCTGTCGAAAAACATCAAACAAATGACAGCTCACAAACGTCGCATCTAACGTAGGTATATAACAGGGGTTTGATCTTCTAAGGTCAACGTCGCCAAACTCTTCAAGTCTTGTTCCTGTCTTCGATGGCTTCTTTCGATCATGCTTGTCTTTCTCAAATCCTTTTGCCAGATCATCTCTGTTGACGCGAAGTCTCTCGTGACATCCTTTAATATTTTGTAGTTTCATTTCAACTTGTAGGTTTCAACATCCTTGGCATGAACCATGTCCTCTGTCCTTTAGTTCCTGACGAATCTCCGGTATCTCAAGGTTTTGCTCCTCTAGCTTGGCTACTTTCAGTTTCTGGGTCCTGAGTTCCTCATGAAATACTTCCTTGTCAAAATACTGCTTCTTGTAGGTCCATCTTAACTTCTTGATGTAACACTCCAGATCCTGGTGATATACCGGCTAGGGCTAAAACTTCATCTTATGCTAGGTGCTCCATCAGCCTTCTTCCATCAAATCCATTCTGAAGACTTGCATCCTTAACTCAGCACGGTGACAATAGCATAAGCGGGTGATGACATTACGGATAACCGTGTTTCTGCCCTTGTCATTGCCATGAGCTATCTTCCATAATTGATATCCCCTGCCTTAGGGTTTTCTTTGACAAAACTTCGAGTTCTCATGCTCCTTGTTTCAGTCTTTCTCCAATACACCTTGATCTCGGGTATTGACAACTTCCATACTCTGTTAAGTTCCATCAGGGTAGCCTTCCTAGGTCATACAAATCTGGAAATTCTACAGAACCTCCAATTCTCCTAGTCTTCAGAGTCTTCCACAGCTGTAGTTTCCATTATCATAATGTATGGTAAAATCCTCTTCATTCCGAATGGTCTTACTTGTCTGATATCCTGTACTTCTTGGAGTGGTCTCATCAGTGGAATCCTTCGTGTGGTCAAAAGGGAAAAGGGTATAGTCTCACTAAAGAGAATTTTTGAATAAGCTCAGAAGAGAAGAGAGGTAAAAGATCTTTTTGAAAGGGGAAAGTTGTAGAGAAAAATCTTTGCTATGGGCTTGCCAGTTTCTAGGGTCACGTCCTACAGTCAACATGTGCTCTGATACCATGTTGTAGCGACCTGACCCAAATGGATCAAGTCTCTATGCTTAAGTGTCATCCCTGGATCGGTATGCTGACACACACAGTACTCAAAGGATTTATAACAGAGGTAAATCACATGTATAAAGTAACGTAAATACTATTACCTCAATCCATATAGCGGAAGCAACAAGGTTGTGGATCCCATCAACACCAACGGCAAAGTTGAGTGTAGAAATCGTAACCCTAACGTATCACTTACTCGTCGTAAGATAATCCTGCAACATGAGACGTTGCAGCCCGAAACGGGTCAGTACATTGAATGTACTGGCAAATTCACACCATAGAGAATGATGAATAAAGACTATCACTACATGCATATTTGGCTGGTGGAAAAGCTCTATGGTTATAAGGTTTTTGCGTAAAGCCAATTTTTCCCTACTGCAAAGGAATACATTTAATTAACTATCATGGTGGTTGTTGAACATTGAGAATGGTTGACAGCATTCTCAATCCCAATTAAGTAACATCATTAATCCCAACAATATTCATTTAAAGTAACGTGATGAGATCAACAGCATAATCCAAGAACTAGATACTCAAGATGTCCATAACCGGGGACACGGCTAACCATGATTAGTTTGTTACACTCTGCAGAGGTTTGCGCACTTTTCCCCACAAGACTCGATCACCTCCGTTTGGTTTCTCGCACTACAGGGTGTTTGAGAAACGGATGACCGAGACATAGTCTTTCAGAAGCGCTAGCACCTTACGATCGGGTAGACCGTACCACCTACATCCCCTACATCTGCTAGTCTACCACTGTAAGAGTTCGCACAACTTAGTCAACTATGCCAGAGCCCATAATGGCTTGTGGCTGCACACGGAAGTTTCTAGTATGAAAAATCTCATGATCCCTTTGAGCCTGGGTGGCGGTCCAAAGAAAACAGGCAAGTCCTGGAAACCCCAGGTGCCTCAATCCACCCAGATGTGTATTAGGTTGCCACCTTAGATAAACCATTAATTAACAATCTCACATCTGTCATGGATATCACTCACCCAATCCACGTCTACTAGCATAGCATGGCATAATAAGCAAACGTAGAAGTAACTCCCAAAGGTTTGATAATAAACAGGTAATAGGTACTACCTCATCTACTTCCCATCCCACAATTTAATTAGATCCTAATCATGCAATGTGTGATGATTGATCTAATGCAATAAAACTGGGTTGTAGAAAAGGTATGATCAAAGTGTGAACTTGCCTTGCTGATGATCCGCGAAACCTAGAGATTCAAAGTAACAGGCGGCGCACTCCGGGTATTCTATCGCAGACAAACAAACAAGCATACAATATGTACTCATCTAATGCACAGGTAAAACTCAAATAGAAGATCTAACCAGAAAGTTCAACTTAAGAACCCTGGTTTGCAAAAAGAATCAAATCGAACGAAGCAAAAGAAGTCAAACGGCGAAAGAAAACAACTTCGTTCTAGTAATCTGGATCTAGGGCAAATTTTACAGTAGCAAAAACTTGTTTCAGTTGATTATTCGGAAAGAGGGTTTCGAGACGAAACTCCAGGCGCTTGAATCGCCTGATTCCGATAAACGAGCGAAAAGTTACACTAAAACGAAAATCGGATCAGAAATTGCGATCAGAAAATAACCGCGGAAAATCCGACAAAAAGAAAAACGACGAACAAATTAATCGTTAATTAACCTAATCCGAAAATAATTATAAAATAAAAAAAAATTCGAAAATAAAACCTGCGAAAAAGAATTTTTTTTAAAAAAAATTTTTCGGCACGGAAGTCGAGGCGGCGGCGAACCTCGGGCGGCGCGCTGCTCCGGCGGCGGCGGATCGGGCGCAGGGCTGGTGTGGGCTGGGGCTCGGGTGCGGCGCTATATAAAGGCGCCCCCGGGCGGAGTCCTGCTCGGGTACGGCCCAAGGTCGGTTTCGTTTTTTTTATAAATACGTTCGGAAGAAAAATAAAAAGAAATACTAAACGGACTCCAAAATTCACGAAATAAATTTTCCCGGGTTTCTAAAATCAAGCCCGATAAAGTGAACATTTATTTGGGCCCAAACTACAACTTTGAAAAACACGCATTTTTCCTAAATTCAAATAAAAATACCGAAAAACTCCGAAATAAATCTTATTTGATTTTTTATTAAATCCACAATATTTCTATATTTTGGGAAAGTCATTTTATTCCCTCTCTCATATTTTTGTAATAGAAATAATTGATGATAAAATAAATAAAATCAAATGATCCTGTTTACATAATTTGAGTAAACTCAAATATGTAAATAACGAAATCCCCAACTCTCTCCGTGGGTCCTTGAGTTGCTTAAAGTTTCTAAATTGAAAATATTTCCAAATGAAATTCAATTATTTTCAAATACCCTTTCATTTAATTTTAAATGGAAGAAGTCATATCATCTTCGCTCAAGGGTTTTGTATTTGAAAAGAATTTGAATTCATGGAGATCAGAAAGCAAATATGAAAGTTTGGGAAAGTCCTTTTATTCCCTCTCATTTAACTTTCAAAGGTTTCGAATTTCACTCACTTTCAATCAATCAATCAAACAGTCAATCAAATCTATTTATTTATTATAACATTCTAAAATTTAGAATTTTGGGATGTTACACATGTAAACTTGATGCTACAGTAAGATCCACGCTTGTTTTGAGTTTCTTCAGTAAGGGTGTTTTCTACATATGGTCGTGCTCTATCCATCCATGCCCCTGTTTGCATTTATGGAGTGACCTAGCATGTCTTAATCTTGCTCTACTTTTGCTATAAAATGTTCCTGGCAGTTTGTTTACATGTTAATCAATTTTCCATGGTTGTTGTTAGTGATCCATGCATGCTATGATCTTTATCTTGCCATGGTTAGCTTCTTGAACATGTATTCTTGTTGTTAGTATGCTTATCTTGTCATTCAATGCTTTGTGATGAGTCATTTGAGCTCGCAAAGATGCTTTCATAATTCTGATTATGCCATGCTCAATTTTCTGCTAAGTCTGAAACTGTTAACGAAACTTGCTATGTTTACATGGGTGCCATCATATCTTCTGTGCCTTTTTGGCTCATGATCAATAAGGGACTTTTGTTCTATGCTTTGAGTAGATTCATGCCATGCCTTTTTTCTATGATGTGTTCCTGTAGCATGTTGTTTGCTTGCTATAAACATGGCTTCCTGATGTTACTTCTGGCATGTTAGTATTTTCACTAAGTCTCTGAAGCTGATATCTTTTGCTCTTTTGCCATGCTTGTTTGAACATGCTCTTGTGTGATTTAGCCGTAGATCAGTGTTCATCTTTCGTCAAGCATCTTGAGTAGATCACTTCCATGTGCTTTGTTGTTATGTTGGAGCGAAGTAGCTTAGTTTCTTATTGCATTCTAGGTGGCATTGTGCTGTTAATCGCAGAATTGTGCCATTCTTGTTTTGCTTGCCATTTGCAAACCGTGCATCCGATTCCGGTGATCTTTATATCGATTTCGACCGAAATCAGCTCATATTTCTAGAGGCACACTTGGTTTGCCAAGTTGGTGCCTAGTTCAATCTTTTCCTTCCAAAACACGCATATGCATTACATATCACATCTCGCATATCATGCCATGTTTTGCATCATGTTGCTTGTGCATTGCACCGTGATTGATTGTTGGTCCTTTGCTTGTGTTCTTGCTTTGTGTAGAACCGGGAGACGACTACATGATCGAGGAACCTGTTGAGAACGCTTACGAGGATCAAGCTTTCTTCAACTCTAAGAACTTTGCAGGCAAGATGACCATACCCTCGAAATCACTTCTATCTTTGCTTGCTAGTTGTTCGTTCTATTGCTATGCCGTGCTACCTACCACTTGCTATATCATGCCTCCCATATTGCCATGTCAAGCCTCTAACCCACCTTTCCTAGCAAACCGTTGTTTGGCTATGTTACCGCTTTTGCTCAACCCCTCTTATAGTGTTGCTAGTTGCAGGTGAAGATGGAGTTTGTTCCATGTTGGGACATGGATATTGTTGGGATATCATTATTATATCGTATTTACTTTAATGCATCTATATACTTGGTAAAGGGTGGAAGGCTCGGCCTTATGCCTGGTGTTTTGTTCCACTCTTGCCGCCCTAGTTTTTGTCATACCGGTGTTATGTTCCTTGAATTTGCGTCCCTTACACGGTTGGGTGTTATGGGAACCCCTTGATAGTTCGCTTTGAATAAAACTCCTCCAGCAAGGCCCAACCTTGGTTTTACATTTTCCTAACAACCTATCACCTTCCCTTGGGTTCTGCAGACTCAAGGGTCATCTTTATTTTAACCCCCCCGGGCCAGTGCTTCTCTAAGTGTTAGTCTGAACCAGAGCCACTTGTGGCGCCACCTCAGGGAAACTTGAGGGTTGGTTTTAGCTGTACTTAGTGTTCATCCGGTGTTGCCCTGAGAACGAGATATGTGCAGCTCCTATCGGGATGTCGGCGCATTGGGCGGTCTTGCTGGTGTTGTTTTACCATTGTCAAAATGTCTTGTAACCGGGATTCCGAGTCTGATCGGGTCTTAATGCGAGAAGGAATATTCTTTGTTGACCGTGAGAGCTTGTGATGGGCTAAGTTGGGTCACCCCTGCGGGGTTTGAACTTTTGAAAGTCGTGCCCGCGGTTATGTGGCAGATGGGAATTTTTTAATATCCGGTTGTAGAGAACTTGACACCTAACTTAATTAAAATGAATCAACCGCGTGTGTAGCCGTGATGGTCTCTTTTCGGCGGAGTCCGGGAAGAGAACACGGTCTCATGTTATGCTTGAACGTAAGTAGTTTCAAGATCACATCTTGATCACTTCTAGTTCACGACCGTTGCGTTGCTTCTCTTCTCGCTCTTATTTGCATATGTTAGCCACCATATATGCTACTGCCTGCTGCAGCTCCAGCTTATTACCCATTTCCTACCGTTAAGCTTTAATAGTCTTTATCTCGTGGGTGTGAGATTGCTGAGTCCTCGTGACTCATGGATACTTCCAAACAGTTGTGGGTGCCCATGATGCCAGTGCAGGTGATGCAACGCAGCTCAGATGGGAGCTCGATGAAGTCCTTGATCGTTGTTTTGTTTCATTTCCTTTTGATCAGTAGTGGAGCCCAGTTGGGACGATCGAGGATTTAGCAATTGGGGTTGTCTTCTTTTATTTTGGTTCCGTAGTCGGACCTTGATTATATTCTGGGTGATGTATGTTTAACTTGTTATTTGTGTGAAGTGGCAATAGTAAGCCAACTCTTTATCCCTTTCTTATTCAGTACATGGGATTGTGTGAAGATTACCCCTCTTGCAACAAACCTACCATGCGGCTATGCCTCTAAGTCATGCCCCAACATGTGGGAGATATAGCCGCATTGTGGGTGTTACAAGTTGGTAATCAGAGCCATCCCCAACTTAGGAGCCCCCTGCTTGATCGAATCGCTAACGTTGTTGAGTCTAGAACAAAATGTTTTGAGTCTTGGGATTATATATATCGGAGAGTAGGATTCTTTTTACTCCTCTGTCCCTTCGTCGCTCGGGTGAGGCTTCCTGACGTAGAAGTTTTTGACTCTTCTCTCCTCAAATTTCACAATTTTTTTAGGATCACACGGGTATCTTGGAATCATTCCGATGGTTTTGTGATGAGAACATTGTTCTTGGTGCCTCCTGACATTTAGGGGTTGTGGCAGTGCCCCGGGGAGTTGAGCTCCGAGGTGTTGTCGTCACAATTTTATTGTTGCAGTTCTGGAAGACCTGAGTTCGCCGACATCGAAAATCTCTTTTCTGCAGGTGTTGGTGAGATAACCTCGACGCCGCCCAGTACTGGGGCGGGAGTTCGGGAGTATTGTCATAACTCATATAACGGATGCTTTTCGAAGGTTGAGGTAAATTATTTCCGAAGGTTTCTTGGTTATGCGTTGAAGGATGGATATAGCTGCATGTAGGATTTGCCAGTTTTGGGTGAGATATTATGCTTCCCCTGTATCCCCAACACCTGATTGCATAAACAGAAAGTTTTGGGAGTTTATAAGTGGGAATTCAAGTAGCTCCTAGAATATCTTTCCAACAGACACATGATACGATATGGGATCTATCATATATTTGTTTCCGGCTTATCCTGCAAGCCAATCCTTTGTTTTGTTTTGAGCTGTGGTATTCGAGTTGCTTCGAAGTCAAGTGTTGATTCCATACCTTTCCTAAGCGATGTTCTCACATTTCTATGTGAATACAAATCCTTCATGATAATCAAGATTGTCATGTCAATTCTTTTCAACCGGTGTATTTTCCTTCAAGTGGATCCGATCATTTCAACATTCGCAAGATCACCTCTCAGTTTTCCCAACGTTGCTCGTTTCATCCGTCCCCAAGTTTCCTTTGTTTTCCCGCCGTCCCACCCCTTGTTTCTTCAAGGACTCAGATTTCTTAATCAAGTATCTATTTTATGGATGTGAAGTCTCTCCATTCTTTTTCGTCAATGCTCTTACCTGGTGAATCTCATGAAGATGCTAAGGAAGCCTCAAGTTCATCACTCTTCACTCGTTTTCTTCTCCAGGGGATTTAATTCAAGCTTTCGGTGTTGATCTTATCCTTTCCTTGTTTCAAATGTTTTCCCACGCCGTTGCACCTCTTAATCTTTCACCTCTCACTATTCATTTGTTCGGGACTGCTGAAGATATCTCAGAAGGCTCGTCTTTTCATTCAAGGCCCGTTCAACCTATTTCGAGGTTGTTATCTCATTCTGGCCATTTAATTCAATCGGTGCAATCTCTCTTCAAATCTTTTCAACGGTGTTTCTCTTGAGTGGGCCCTAACCCACATGTCTTTTTCCAGGATCTTACCTAACTCTTCTTTTCCCGGAGTAACTCTCAAATTCTTCTCAAAGTTTGACGTAAGAATGAATTATCATCAGTCAAATGCCTTTCTCCAAGATCTTTCAAATTCTTTTCATCATTGGTTCAACCTTTCCAATTTTCATTCCAGAGTGCCTCAACAATTCATGGTGGTGTTTCTCATCGTCATTCTCAACATTTAAAGACTGAAGAAGAGTTTTTCCTCCAAATCTTACCCGTTCTCTCAAGATTCATGGTTCTAGCTGTTGGGCAACATAGTAATTTCAAAAAATTCCTACGCACACGCAAGATCATGGTGATGCATAGCAACGAGAGGGGAGAATGTGTCCACGTACCCTCATAGACCGAAAGCGGAAGCGTTAGCACAACGCAGTTGATGTAGTCGTACGTCTTCACGATCCGACCGATCAACTACCGAACGCACGGCACCTCTGAGTTCAGCACACGTTCAACTCGATGACGTCCCTTGAACTCCAATCCAGCCGAGCTTTGAGGGAGAGTTCCGTCAGCACGATGGCGTGGTGACGATGTTGATGTTCTACCATCGCAGGGCTTCGCCTAAGCACCGCTACGGTATTATCGAGGTGGACTATGGTGGAGAGGGGCACCGCACACGGCTAAAAGATCCAAGAGATCAATTGTTGTGTCTATGGGGTGCCCCCTGGCCACGTATATAAAGGAGTGGAGGAGGGGGAGAGTGCCGGCCCCTATGGCGCGCCCTGGAGGAGTCCTACTCCCACCGGGAGTAGGATTCCTCCCCTTCCAAGTAGTAGGAGTAGGAGACAAGGAAGGGGAAGAGGGAAGAGAAGGGAGGACGGGGAGCCGCCCCTCCCCCTAGTCCAATTTGGACTAGTCATTGGGGGGCGTGCGGCCTGCCTATCTCTCTCTCCCCTAAAGCCCAATAAGGCCCATATACTTCTTCCCCCGTATTCCCGTAACTCCCGGTACTCCGAAAAATACCCGAACCACTCGGAACCTTTCTGATGTCCGAACATAGTCCTCCAATATATTGATCTTTACGTCTCGACCATTTCAAGACTCCTCGTCATGTCCCCAATCTCGCCCGGGACTCCAAACTACCTTCGGTACATCAAAACACATAAACTCATAATATAACCATCATCGAACTTTAAGCGTGCGGACCCTAGGGGTTCGAGAACTATGTAGACATGACTGAGACACGTCTCCAGTTAATAACCAATAGTGGAACCTGGATGCTCATATTGGCTCCTACATATTCTACGAAGATCTTTATCGGTCAAACAGCATAAGAACATACGTTGTTCCCTTTGTCATCGGTATGTTACTTGCCCGAGATTCGATCGTCGGTATCTCAATACCTATTTCAATCTCGTTACCGGCAAGTCTCTTTACTCATTCCGTAATACATCATCCTGCAACTAACTCATTAGTTGCAATGCTTGCAAGGCTTAAGTGATGTGTATTACCGAGTGGGCCCAGAGATACCTCTCTGACAAAATGACAAATCCTAATCTCGAAATACGCCAACCCAACAAGTACCTTCGGAGACACCTGTAGAGCACCTTTATAATCACCCAATTACGTTGCGATGTTTGGTATCACACAAAGTGTTCCTCCGATAAACGGGAGTTGCATAATCTCATAGTCATAGGAACATGTATAAGTCATGAAGAAAGCAATAGCAACAAACTAAACGATCAAGTGCTAAGCTAACGGAATGGGTCAAGTCAATCACATCATTCTCCTAATGATGTGATCCCGTTAATCAAATGACAACTCTTTGTCTATGGTTAGGAAACATAACCATCTTTGATCAACGAGCTAGTCAAGTAGAGGCATACTAGTGACACTCTATTTGTCTATGTATTCACACATGTATCATGTTTCCGGTTAATACAATTCTAGCATGAATAATAAACATTTATCATGATATAAGGAAATAAATAATAACTTTATTATTGGCTCTAGGGCATATTTCCTTCAGTCTCCCACTTGCACTAGAGTCAATAATCTAGTTCATATCTTTATGTGATTAGTTCAGATCTCCATGTGACTAATACCCAAAGGGTTTACTAGAGTCTATAATCTAGTTCACATCACTATGTGATTTACACCCAAAGAGTGATCATGTTTTGCTTGTGAGAGAAGTTTAGTCTACGGGACTGCAACATTCAGATCCGTATGTATTTCACAAATTTCTATGTCTACAATGCTCTTCATGGAGCTACTCTAGCTAATTGCTCCCACTTTCAATATGTATCCAGATTGAGACTTAGAGTCATCTAGATCGATGTAAAAAGCTTGCGTCGACGTAACTCTTTACGATGAACTCTTTTATCACCTCCATAACTGAGAAATATTTCCTTAGTCCTCGAAGGATAATTTTGACCATTGTCTAGTGATCTACTCCTACATCACTATTGCACTCCCTTGCCAGAAAGATGCTAAGGTATACAATAGGACTGGTAAACATCATAGCATACTTTATTGAACCTATGACTGAGGCATAGCGAATGACTTATCATTCTCTTTCTATTTTCTGTTGTGGTCGGGTTTTGAGTCTTTACTCAACTTCACACCTTGCAACACAGGCAAGAACTCCTTCTTTGACTGTTCCATTTTGAACTACTTCAAAATCTTGTCAAGGTATGTACTCATTGAAATAACTTACCAAGCGTCTTGATCTATCTCTATAGATCTTGATGCTCAATGTGTAAGCAACTTCATCGAGGTCTTCCTTTGAAAAACTCCTTTCAAATACTCCTTTATGCTTTCCAGAAAATTCTACATTCTTTGCGAACAACAATATGTCATTCATATATACTTATCAGAAATGTTGTAGTGCTCCCACTCACTTTCTTGTAAATACAGGCTTCACCGCAAGTCTGTATAAAACCATATACTTTGATCACTTTATCAAAGCATATATTCCAACTCCGAGATGCTTGCACCAGTCCATAGATGGATCGCTGGAGCTTGCTCACTTTATTAGCACCTTTAGGGTCGACAAAACCTTCTTGTTGCATCATATACAACTCTTCTTTTTAAGAAATCCATGAAGGAAAACAGTTTTGACATCCATTTGCTAGATTTCATAAAATGTGGCAACTGCTAACATGATTCAGACAGACTTTTAAGCATCGATACGAGTGAAGAAATCTCATCGTAGTCAACACCTTTAACTTGTCGAAAAAACACTTTGCGACAATTCTAGCTTTGTAGATAGTAACACTACTATCAGCGTCCGTCTTCCTCTTGAAGATCCATTTATTCTTAATGACTCACTGATCATCGAGCAAGTCAATCAAAGTCCATACTTTGTTCTCATACATGGATCCAATCTCAGATTTCATGGCCTCAAGCCATTTCACAGAATCTGGGCTCATCATCGCTTCCTCATAGTTCGTAGGTTCGTCATGGTCAATTAACATGACCTCCAGAACAGGATTACCGTACCACTCTGGTGCGGATCTCACTCTGGTTGACCTATGAGGTTCGGTAGTAACTTGATCTGAAGTCACATGATCATCATCATTAGCTTCCTCACTAATTGGTGTAGGAGTCACATAAATAGATTTCTGTGATGATCTACTTTCCAATAAGGGAGCAGGTACAGTTACCTCATCAAGTTCTACTTTCCTCCCACTCACTTTTTTCGAGAGAAACTCCTTCTCTAGAAAGGATCCATTCTCAGCAACGAATGTATTGCCTTCGGATATGTGATAGAAGGTGTACCCAACTATCTCCTTTGGGTATCCTATGAAGACATATTTCTCCGATTTGGGTTTGAACTTATTAGGATGAAACTTTTTCTTATAAGCATCGCAACCCCAAACTTTAAGAAATGACAACTTTGGTTTCTTGCCAAACCACGGTATATACAGTGTCGTCTCGACGGATTTAGATGGTAACCTTTTTAACGTGAATGCAGTTGTCTCTAATGCATAACCCCAAAACTATAGTGGTTAATTGTTAAGAAACATCATAGATTGCACTATATCCAATAATAGTATGGTTATGATGTTCGGACACATGCTATGGTGTTCCAAGTGGCACGATTTTTGTGAAATTATTCTACATTGTTTTAATTAAAGACCAAACTCGTAACTCAAATATTTGTCTCTGCAATCAGATCGTATGAACTTTATTTTCTTGTCACGATCATTTTCCACTTCACTCTGAAGTTCTTTGAACTTTTCAAATGTTTCAGACTTATGTTTCATCAAATAGATATACCCATATCTGCTCAAATCATCTGTGAAGGTCAGAAAATAATGATACCCGCCGCGAGCCTCAACACTCATCGGACTGCATACATCAGTATGTATTATTTCCAATAAGTGAGTTGCTCGCTCCATTGTTCTAAAGAACGGAGTCTTAGTCATCTTGCCCATGAGACATGGATCGCAAGCATCAAAATGATTCATAACCAAGTGATTCCAAAATCCCATCAGCATGGAGTTCTTCATGCGCTTTACACCAATATGACCTAAACGGCAGTGCCACAAGTAAGTTGCACTATCATTATTAACTTTGCATCTTTTGGCTTCAATATTATGAATATGTGTATCACTACGATCGAGATCCAACGAACCATTTTCATTGGGTGTATGACCATAGAAGGTTTTATTCATGTAAACAGAACAACAATTATTCTCTAACTTAAATGAATAACCGTTTTGCAATAAACATGATCAAATCCTATTCATGCTCAACGCAAACACCAAATAACATTTATTTAGGTTTAACACTAAGCCCGAAAGTGTAGGGAGTGTGCGATGATAATCATATTAATCTTGGAACCACTTCCAACACACATCGTCACTTCACCCTTAACTAGTCTCTGTTCATTCTGCAACTCCCGTTTTGAGTTACTACTCTTAGCAACTGAACCAGTATCAAATACTGAGGGTTTGATATAAACACTAGTAAAGTACACATCAATAACATGTATATCAAATATAGCATTATTCACTTTGCCATCCTTCTTATCCGCCAAATACTTGGGGCAGTTCCGCTTCCAGTGACCAGTCCCTTTGCAGTAGAAGCACTTAGTCTCAGGCTTAGGTCCAGACTTGGGCTTCTTCACTTGAGCAGCAACTTGCTTGTTGTTCTTCTTGAAGTTCCCTTTCTTTCCCTTTGCCCTTTTCTTGAAACTAGTGGTCTTCTTAATCATCAACACTTGATGCTCTTTCTTGATTTCTACCTTCATCGATTTCATCATCATGAAAAGCTCGGGAATTGTTTTCATCATCCCTTGCATACTATAGTTCATCATGAAGTTCTACCAACTTGGTGATGGTGACTAGAGAATTCTGTTAATCACTATTTTATCTGGAAGACTAACTCCCACTTGATTCAAGCGATTGTAGTACCCAGACAATCTGAACACATGCTCACTGCTTGAGCTATTCTCCTCCATCTTTTAGCTATAGAACTTGTTGGAGACTTCATATCTCTCAACTCGGGTATTTGCTTGAAATATTAACTTCAACTCCTGGAACATCTCATATGATCCATGACGTTCAAAACGTCTTTGAAGTCCCGATTCTAAGCTGTTAAGCATGGTGCACTAAACTATCAAGTAGTCATCATATTGAGCTAGCCAAACATTCATGATGTCTGCATCTGCTCCTGCAATAGGTCTGTCACCTAGCGGTGCATCAAGGACATAATTCTTCTATGCAGCAATGAGGATAATCCTCATATCACGGATCCAATCCGCATCATTGCTACTAACATTTTTCAACTTAGTTTTCTCTAGGAACATATCAAAAATAAAACAGAGGAGCTAAACGCGAGCTATTGATCTACAACATAGATATGCTAATACTACCAGGACTAAGTTCATGATAAATTAAAGTTCAATTAATCATAATACTTAAGAACTCCCACTTAGATAGACATCCCTCTAATTATCTAAGTGATCAGGTGATCCAAATCAATTAAACCATAACCGATCATCACGTGAAATGGAGTAGTTTTCAATGGTGAACATCACTATGTTGATCATATCTACTATATGATTCACGCTCGACCTTTCGGTCTCAGTGTTCCGAGGCCATATCTCCATATGCTAGGCTCGTCAAATTTAACCTGAGTATTCTGCATGTGCAAAACTGGCTTGCACCCATTGTAGATGGATGTAGAGCTTATCACACCCGATCATCATGTGGTGTCTGGGCAAGATGAACTTTGGCAATGGTGCATACTCAGGGAGAACACTTTTATCTTGAAATTTAGTGAGAGATCATCTTATAATGCTACCGTCAATCAAAGCAAAATAAGATGCATAAAATATAAACATCACATGCAATCAATATAAGTGATATGATATGGCCATCATCATCTTGTGCTTGTGATCTCCATCTATGAAGCACCGTCATGATCACCATCGTCACCGGCGCGACACCTTGATCTCCATCGTAGCATTGTTGTCGTCTCGCCAACTATTGCTTCTAGGACTATCGCTACCGCTTAGTGATAAAGTAAAGCAATTACAGGGCGATTGCATTGCATACAATAAAGCGACAACCATATGGCTCCTACCAGTTGCCGATAACTCGGTTACAAAACATGATCATCTCATACAATAAAATATAGTATCATGTCTTGACCATATCACATCACAACATGCCCTACAAAAACAAGTTAGACATCCTCTACTTTGTTGTTGCAAGTTTTACATGGCTGCTACGGGCTGAGTAAGAACCGTTCTTACCTATGCATCAAAACCATAACGATAGTTCGTCAAGTTAGTGATGTTTTAACCTTCTCAAGGACCGGGCATAGCCACACTCTGTTCAACTAAAGTTGGAGAAACTGACACCCGCCAGCCACCTGTGTGCAAAGCACGTCGGGAGAACAAGTCTCGCGAAAGCATACGTGTAATGTCGGTCCGGGCCGCTTCATCCAAGAATACCGCCGAACCAAAGTATGACATGCTGGTAAGCAGTATGACTTGTATCGCCCACAACTCACTTGTGTTATACTCGTGCATATAACATCAACGCATAAAACCTGGCTTGGTTGCCACTGTTGGGGAATGTAGTAATTTCAAAAAAATTCCTACGCACATGCAAGATCATGGTGATGCATAGGAATGAGAGGGGAGAGTGTGTCCCCGTACCCTCGTAGACCGAAAGCGGAAGCGTTAGCACAACGCGGTTGATGTAGTCGTACGTCTTCACGATCCGACTGATCAAGTACCGAACGCACGTCACCTCCGAGTTCTGCACACGTTCAACTCGATGACGTCCCTCGAACTCTGATCCAGCCGAGCTTTGAGGGAGAGTTCCGTCAGCACGCCGGTGTGGTGACGACGTTGATGTTCTACCAACGCAGGGCTTCGCCTAAGCACCGCTACGGTATTATCAAGGTGGACTATGGTGGAGAGGGGCACCACACACGGCTAAAAGATCCAAGAGATCAATTGTTGTGTCAATGGGGTGCCCCCTGGCCACGTATATAAAGGAGTGGAGGAGGGGGAGAGGGCCGGCCCCTATGGCGCGCCCTGGAGGAGTCCTACTCCCACCGGGAGTAGGATTCCTCCCCTTCCAAGTAGTAGGAGTAGGAGACAAGGAAGGGGAAGTGGGAAGAGAAGGAAGGAGGGGGCGCCGCCCCTCCCCCTAGTCCAATTCAGACTAGTCAATGGGGGGCGCGCGGCCTGCCTCTCTCTCTCCCCTAAAGCCTGATAAGGCACATATACTTCTTCCCCCGTATTCCCGTAACTCCCCGGTACTCCGAAAAATATCCGAACCACTCGGAACCTTTCCGATGTCCGAATATAGTCGTCCAATATATCGATCTTTATGTCTCAACCATTTCGAGACTCTTCGTCATGTCCCGATCTCATCCGGGACTCCAAACTACCTTTGGTACATCAAAACACATAAACTCATAATATAATCGTCATCGAACTTTAAGCGTGCGGACCCTACGGGTTCGAGAACTATGTAGACATGACCGAGACACGTCTCCGGTCAATAACCAATAGCGGAACCTGGATGCTCATATTGGATTCTACATATTATACGAAGATCTTTATCGGTCAAACCGCATAACAACATACGTTGTTCCCTTTGTCATCGGTATGTTACTTTCCCGAGATTCGATTGTCGGTATCTCAATACCTAGTTCAATCTCGTTACTGACAAGTCTCTTTACTCGTTCCGTAATACATCATCCCGCAACTAACTCGTATTACCGAGTGGGCCCGAAGATACCTCTCCGACAATCGGAGTGACAAATCCTAATCTCGAAATACGCCAACCCAACAAGTACCTTCGGAGACACCTGTAGAGCACCTTTATAATCACCCAGTTACGTTGTGACGTTTGGTAGCACACAAATTGTTCCTCCGGTAAATGGGAGTTGCATAATCTCATAGTCATAGGAACATGTATAAGTCATGAAGAAAGCAATAGCAACAAACTAAACGGTCAAGTGCTAAGCTAACGGAATGGGTCAAGTCAATCACATCATTCTCCTAATGATGTGATCCCGTTAATCAAATGACAACTCTTTGTCTATGGCTAGGAAACATAACCATCTTTGATCAACGAGCTAGTCAAGTAGAGGCATACTAGTGACACTCTGTTTGTCTATGTATTCACACATGTATCGTGTTTCCGGTTAATACAATTCTAGCATGAATAATGAACATTTATCATGATATAAGGAAATAAATAATAACTTTATTATTGCCTCTAGGGCATATTTCCTTCTCTAGCTTGTTTGCCATCCTCTCATAATTGTTTTCGATTGTGAGAATTATTTTCAACCATCCGAAGCAATTCAGGAGTCTTTTCAGTTCGATTCTCCGAAGACCATCATTTCGGGTTTATTCATTCTCAGCTTTCATCTCTCGTTCTCCAAATCTTACCGGTGCATCGTGCAAGTGTTCTCTAATCAGGTCTTGATCTCTTCGCTCTCAGGTATCTAAATTCCCTCAAGTGTCTTCATTCATTCTCTAATTCTTCCCGGTGTTTCTTTATCTTTTCTTTGTTCATTTTCAGTTCTTCTGGTGGTTCATTCAAGATTTCTCTTCAGTTGTTATTGTAGCAATTCATTCGTTCTTTCAAATCCTACTAGTGGATCATTGAAGACTTTCTCAAGTTTAAGCTATATCTTTCCGCAATCATTTCCAATGAGAATGAGTAGTATGCCAAATCCATTGTGTGTCATCAATTTAATTGATGAAGGACAAGCATAATGTAATTCTTATTCTTGTTTCATTGAGTATATTCAACTCCTTATTCCGGAGCTCATCAAATTCTTGATTTCATTTGTTCATCTTTGTTTTCCGGAGTTCCAAGATCTCTCAATTATATCATTGCGTAGCTCCATCTAATCATTGCAAGGCTTCAATCTTGTTCGCTTCAAACCTTCAATTCTTTTATGTTATCTTTTCCTATTTGGAGTTCTTCATGGAGGCTCAACATGGTGGTTCGTCAAGGATTCCTTTCATTCTTCAATTGTTCTTCAAGATTTCTCCTGAAGTTAAGATCCGCCAAGCTATACTCTAAAATAAACATGGTGTTCAACACATGTCTTGTTTTGAGGAGTTCAAGTATTTCTCATCTTGCATTCCGAAGTGAAATTCCTTCTACCTTATTTTTTCAGGTGGTGTTATGTCATTCTTGACAATTTCCCTTCGTGTTTCATGATTCGCAAGTTGTTAAGAATGAGATATTTAAACCCACCAATCTCTTCACTGGAGTTATCTTGGGTTATTTCACCTAAAGCTTTCCCTATGGATTGTTGCTATTTATGGTGCTTATAAATGATCCAAGTTCTTCTCCTATCCTCTCGGCGGAAGGAGTTGTCATCTCCTTGTTGACCTCAATCTAATCTATTGTTTTTGTTAGTGGCAGAATTTCACCTCATAATTTTGAGACGTTTTCCATAAGCCCACCACAAGTTTATACGTTTCGTTGTTGGTTTTCCAACAACTCTGTTATAACCTTCTTGGAAGGGTGCTCTCCAAGCTCTTTTGTGGCAGAAGTTGGCATTTTCTTATCCATTCTTTCATTCGAATGATCTATCTTCTATTCTCTCTTCCGGAGGCATTGTAATGTTGCTCTCTTCACTCATCATCTCGAAGTATGAGGATCGTGTTCTTTTCATGCTTATCCATTTAACCAGAGTGTTGTGTCCTCTGCTCAAGTTCTTTTCATCTTTTCAAGTCTTCCATCTCTTTATAAACCGGAGTGCTATCCGAATTTGTTCTTCCTTGTTCCTCTTTTCTAATGGAGTGTTTTCAACTTCGTTCATCTCCTTGTATTCTTTTCTCAAAATTGTTTAACATCTCAAGGTTCTTTGGTTTCACTCGTTTGTCAAAAAAACAACTTTGTTTTACCTCTTCTCTTCCTCTTCCGTTTTCCCTCCGGTGCCATCCTAGAACTCGGGACGAGATCCTTTCGTAGTGGTGGAGTGTTGTAACGCCCCGGATGTAACTTGCCATATTTGTACTCCGACTCTGCCATTTTCGGCTTTAAGTTATGAGACTCCCTTCGTGGTTGGGTTTTTGTCTTTGTTTTGCATTTTGTACATGTCATGCATTTCATAGCATGTCATCATGTGCATCTCATTTGCATTCGTGTTTGTCTCATGCATCCGAGCATTTTCCCCGTTGTCCATTTTGCAATCCGACACTCCTACGTCCTCCGGCGCACCCTTCTTGTCTCTTTTCATGAGCGGGTGTTAAACGTTCTCGGAATGGACCAAGATTTGCCAAGTGGCCTTGGTACACCACCGGTAGAACGCCTGTCAAATTTCATGCCATTTGGTGTCCATTTGATACTCCAACGGTTAACCGGGTAACCACAAAGGCCTCTTGTGTGTTGCATCCCAACACCCCTCCAAACGGCCCAATAACCCATCCAAACCTCTTCCATGTCCTCCATCGTCGGATCACGATCGTGTGGGCGAAAACTACAATCCATTTGGACCCTCCTACCTCCTCCTACCTATAAATATGTGTCTCCCTCCGAAATTTCGCGGATGAAAACCTAGATCCACTCCTCCTCGCGCTGTCGGACATGTCCGCCACCGCCCGAACATGTCCAGCCGCCGCGCCGGACCAATCACGCCATGCCACTTGTCCTCCGCCGTCGTCCCCGCGGCCGCGGCCAGCCGAGCCCGCGTGCGGCCCGCTCGGCCCGACCCCGCCACCCGCGTCCCGTGCCCGAGGCCGCCGCCCTTGCTCCGCTACCCACCGCCTTCGCGCCGTCGCCAGCGACCAACTCCGGCGACCGGAGCACGTCGCCGTCGTCCACCTCCTTGCCGGACCGCGCCTCGCCGACCCACCGTGCTCCGCCATCCACCGTCCCGCGCCGCCTT
Organism: Triticum urartu; assembly: GCF_056163025.1. Lineage (NCBI taxonomy): Eukaryota > Viridiplantae > Streptophyta > Magnoliopsida > Poales > Poaceae > Triticum > Triticum urartu. Next base: position 167,540,705 of record NC_141876.1, on the reverse strand, counting down.
CGCCCGACCCTGCGCGCCCCTCTCGCCGGACCGCCGCAGCCGCGCCCTGATCTGGCCAGAGCTGCCAGATCCGACAAGGGCCGGACCCCTCCTCTCCATCCAGTCTGGCCAGCCCCGCCATCGTCAGCTCGCCGGAGTTCCTTCCTGTGGCCGGATCCGCCCCGTGCCGCCGCTTCCTCCGCCGTCCCCGCGCCTCCCCGCCTCCGCGTTGCCGCTTTCCGAAGTCGCCGGAGCCGGAGCTCGCCGGAGTTCCTCTCTGGTCGGATCCGGGGAAGATGGATGAGATCCACCCATCCCCACATCCGAACACCTCGCTGCGTCTCGGATCTCGTCGTCCCGCACGTCCTCGTCCCGTTGACTTTCCGGAGTGGTATAATTTCACTAAGTCCTTTTTTTCTAATATTTTCATGCCTCCTTTGACATGTCATACCTCCGTGACCATAGCTCCGTTTCCTGCATATGATATATCAAAATGTTCATTGGGATATGCTCTTCATTTCCTTCCATTGTGGCATGCTTTTTTGAGTTCATCTTGATGCCCTAATCATTGATGCAAGAGTGCTATAAAATGTTTACTGATGCTACTTATCAGATTATGTTGATTTGTCATTTTTGTTGCATTTTATGTGTGCACCATATGGGCATGAGCTCTACATGTGTTTTAAACTATGCCATGCCATCCTTACAGAGGTGCTTGCCATGTATTTTTGTGATGAATGTGGTGACTAGCACAAGCATGCAAAGTAGCCTTCGTGATGTTGTTGTTTTCAGGGACTTAGGATTTTGCTAAGTCCTTTTCCTGCTGTTATTTTGATGCCATGTAAACTTGATGCTACAAAATGTTCCTGGCAGTTTGTTTACATGTTAATCAATTTTTCCATGGTTGTTGTTAGTGATACATGCATGCTACGATCTTTCTCTTGCCATGGTTAGCTTCTTGAACATGTCTTCTTGCTGTTAGTATGCTTATCTTGTCATTCAATGCTTTGTGATGAGTGATTTGAGCTTGCAAAGGTACCTTCATAATTCTGGTTATGCCATGCTCTGTTTTCTGCACAGTCTGAAACTGTTAACGAAACTTGCTATATTTACATGGGTGCCATCATATCTTCTGTGCCTTTTTGGCTCATGATCAGTAAGGGTCGTTTGTTCTATGCTTTGAGTAGATTCATGCCAAGCTTTCGTTTGCTATGATATGTTCGTGTAGCATGTTGTTTGCTTGCTATAAACATGGCTTCCTGATGTTATTTTTGGCATGTTAGTATTTTCACTAAGTCTCTGAAGCTGATATCTTTTGCTCTTTTGCCATGCTTGTTTGAACCTGCTCTTGTGTGATTTAGCCATAGCTCAGTGTTCATGATTTCTCAAGCATCTTGAGTAGATCACTACCATTTGCTTTGTTGTTATGTTGGAGTGAAATAGCTTAGTTTCTTGTTGCATTCTAGGTGGCATTGTGTTGTTAATCGCAGAATTGTGCCATTCTTGTTTTGCTTGCCATTTGCAAACCGTCCATCCGATTCCGGTGATCTTTATATCGATTTGGACCGAAATCATCTCATCTTTCCAGCGGCACACTTGGTTTGCCAAGTTGGTGCCTGGTTCAATCTTTCCCTTTCGAAACACGCATATGCATTGCATATCACATCTCGCATATCATGCCATGTTTTGCATCATGTTGCTTGTGCATTGCACCATGATTGATTGTTGGTCCTTTGATTGTGTTCTTGCTTTGGGTAGAGCTGGGACACGAGTATGTGATAGAGGAACCTGTTGAGAATGCTTACGAGGATCAAGCTTTCGTCAACTCTGAGAACTTTGCAGGCAAGATGACCATACCCTCGAAATCACTTCTATCTTTGCTTGCTAGTTGTTCGTTCTATTGCTATGTCGCGCTACCTACCACTTGCTATATCATGCCTCCCATATTGTCATGTCAAGCCTCTAACCCACCTTTCCTAGCAAACCGTTGTTTGGCTATGTTACCGCTTTTGCTCAGCCCCTCTTATAGCATTGCTAGTTGCAGGTGAAGATGGAGTTTGTTCCATGTTGGAACATGGATATTGTTGGGATATCATTATTATATCGTATTTACTTTAATGCATCTATATACTTGGTAAAGGGTGGAAGGCTCGGCCTTATGCCTGGTGTTTTGTTCCACTCTTGCCGCCCTAGTTTCTGTCATACCGGTGTTATGTTCCTTGAATTTGCGTCCCTTACGCGGTTGGGTGTTATGCGAACCCCTTGACAGTCACTTTCAATAAAACTCCTCCAGCAAGTCCCAACCTTGGTTTTACATTTGCCTAACAACCTATCACCTTCCCTTGGGTTCTGTAGACTCAAGGGTCATCTTTATTTTAACCCCCCCCCCCGGGCCAGTGCTTCTCTAAGTGTTGGTCCGAACCAGAGCCACTTGCGGCGCCACCTCGGGGAAACTAGAGGGTTGGTTTTAGCTGTACGTAGTGTTCATCCGGTGTTGCCCTAAGAACAAGATATGTGCAGCTCCTATCGGGATGTCGGCGCATCGGGCGGTCTTGCTGGTCTTGTTTTACCATTGTCAAAATGTCTTGTAACCGGGATTCTGAGTCTGATCGGGTCTTCCCGCGAGAAGGAATATTCTTCGTTGACTGTGAGAGCTTGTGATGGGCTAAGTTGGGACACCCCTGTGGGGTTTGAACTTTCGAAAGTCGTGCCCGCGGTTATGTGGCAGATGGGAATTTGTTAATATCCGGTTGTAGAGAACTTGACACCTAACTTCATTAAAATGAATCAACCGCGTGTGTAGCCGTGATGGTCTCTTTTCGGCGGAGTCCGGGAAGAGAACACGGTCTCGTGTTATGCTTGAACGTAAGTAGTTTCAGGATCACTTCTTGATCACTTCTAGTTCACGACCATTGCGTTGCTTCTCTTCTCGCTCTTATTTGCGTATGTTAGCCACCATATATGCTAGTGCTTGCTGCAGCTCCACCTTATTACCCGTTTCCTACCTTTAAGCTTAAATAGTTTTGATCTCGCGGGTGTGATATTGCTGAGCCTCGTGACTCACGGATACTTCCAAACAGTTGCATGTGCCGATGATGCCAGTGCAGGTGACACAACTCAGCTCAGTTGGGAGCTCGATGAAGTCCTTGATCGTTGTTTTGTTTCGTTTCCTTTTGATCGATAGTGGTGCTCAGTTGGGACGATCGGGGATCTAGCAATTGGGGTTGTCTTCTTTTATTTTGGTTCCGTAGTCGAACCTTGATTGTATTCTACATGATGTATGTTTAACTTGTTATTTGTGTGAAGTGGCGATTTTAAGCCAACTCTTTATCCCTTTCTTATTCAGTACATGGGATTATGTGAAGATTACCCCTCTTGTGACAAACCTACCATGCGGCTATGCCTCTAAGTCGTGCCCCGACACGTGGGAGATATAGCCGCATTGTGGGTGTTACAGCGATTTACTATGCTTCTTGGACACCTTCTCGGGCTATCACCAAATCAAGATGGCGGTGCAGGACATTGAGAAGACAGTTTTTCTAACCCCGTGTGGGGTGTACTGCTACACGTGCATGCTGTTCGGGCTGCGCAATGCTGGAGCAACCTTCCAGTGGTTAATGCACATCGCCTTGGGCTAGCAGCTAGGGAGGAACGCCGAGGCGTACGTCGATGACATAGTGGTGAAATCTCGGGAGGCGAGAACGCTTGTCGAGGATCTGGAGGAGACTTTCGCTAGCCTACGCACGGTAAACCTATGGCTCAACCCAGAGAAATGTGTGTTTGGCCGTCTGACAAGCTGCTACAATTCCTGGTGTCGCACAGAGGGATCAATGCCAACCCATAGAAAGTCAAGGCCATAGAAAGGATGAGCCCGCCGCAAATCCTCAAGGAGATGCAGAAGCTGGCGGGCTGCGTAACCTCACTCGGGTGCTTCATCTCCAAGCTGGGGGAGTGCTCCATCCCTTTCTTCAAGCTGATGAAAAAGAAGGGCCCATTCGAGTGGAGTCCGGAGGCTGACATAGCCTTCCAAGACCTCAAGAAGTACCTCACCAGCCCGTCGGTGATGGTAGCGTCGTGCCCCTTGAACCTTTGGTGCTCTACCTGGCCGCCACACCTCACTCTGCCAGCGCGGCGCTGGTGGCGGTCCGTGAGGAGCACCCGATCAAGGGCTCGCGGGGCAGCACCCCGCGCTCGGTTGAGGCGCCACAGCCTCAGGACGACGCTGCTGAGGCCTCGGCCGCCCCACCGATAGCCGGGCTCCTAAGGATGGCGCCCACGAGGCCGTGGCGGCCCCGACAAACGACAAGGCTCCTGAAACCCCTGGCCTCAAGAGGAATGGGACCATGCCAATACCTCCACCCTCGTCGAACACCCGGTGTACTTCGTCATCATGGTGCTGCGCGATGCGCGGGCACGCTACCCCATGCCACAGAAGCTACTGCTCATGCTCCTCGTCGCCTCCCGAAAGCTACGCCACTACTTCAAAGGCCACCCCATCAAGGTTGTCTCAGCTTACCCCCTGGAGAGGGTACTCCGGAGCCCTAACATCGTGGGGAGGGTCGCCGAATGGAACATTGAACTATAGGCGTTCCAGTTGGAATTCAGCACCACCAGAATCATCAAGGGTGCAGCCCTCACCGACATCGTGGCGGAATGGACCAATGTTCCCAACCAAGAAGTGGGCGAGAACCGCTCCCTCTCTCCCAGAAATGAAGCACTGGATGGTTCTGTCATGTACTTCGACGGCGCATTCGCGCGCCAGGGCGCGGGGGCTGGAGCTGTGCTAATCTCGTCCACCCAGGTAAAGCTCTACTACGTCGTGCAGCTCTGCTTCTAGCAGGGCGAGAAGGTCTCCAACAACATCGCGGAATACGAAGGCCTGATTGCCGGCCTCAAGGCTGCGACGGCTTTGGGAGTGAGGCGCCTCACCATCAGGGGTGACTGTCGGCGTTCTGGGAACGGGGGTCCCCAGACTTGCCTGCTTGCGGCGTGGCTCAAAGGGGAGCCCAGCACGGCCCATCTTCACCAACACAAACCCAAGACCCTCGCGAGGGGCCAAGCCTCGCGTGGCGGACGACGCGAAGCTTCCTCAGGCACGGCCTCGTCAGGCTGGCTCACGAGGAGGCGGAGGGATCAAGGCGGGGTACCTCATGAGGTGCCCATGAACCAAGCCATGACAACTCAGGGCGCAAGGCGGGTGCTAGCCCGCGCAGCGTCCTCCTTTCCTCTTTGGTGCAAAGGGGGCAAGCGCAGCCGTGGAGTATCGAGGCATCAGGCAAAGGTTGCCATTTCGGTGCAACGAGACCAAGACCAGGAGGACTACGAGATGGAGGTCACCGTGGAGCCCAAGACGGCGTCATCACCAGAGCTTTGCGCAGGGGAAGACTACTTTTGTCAGGATAGCTGATACTTGCTGTCCCCATTCAAATTAGCCCGCCATTGTTGGCTCCCTTCCCGCTCAATATTTGGGAAGAGGACCAGGGCCTCTATAAATAGGACCAGCCACCCACATAGCTGGGGGGGAAGAAAAAGAGGTAGGAAGGAAGAGGCTCGTTAGAAGGGTCGGCCAAAGGAGAGTAGAGAGAGAGAGAGAAAGGTGGCTGAACTCCTCCCAGCAGTTCATCGCCTCAGCCAAGAACAGACCCTCGCGAGGCTGTTCTTCCTTGTATTGTTCATCATCATCAGCCCAAGAGGCAATCCACACACCACACACTGGAGTAGGGTATTACACCACAACGGTGGCCCGAACCAGTATAAACCCTGTGTCTCTTGTGTTGTTCTTTCCTTAGTTTAGATCCTAGCACGGCGGAGGGGTGCAGGAAGGTAGGAGGCGAAATCTCCGCGCGCACCCTAGTGTTCGAACCTCAAGGGTCTGCGGAACGCGAAATCCGACATCTGGGGCGCCAGGTAGGGGTGCGCCGGAATTCGTCTTCCACCGCCCCGTTCTCCTCCGACCGTCACGCCCATGTCTGACGCTCGTCGGGCCCGCCCCGAGCGCCGGGCCGCACTCGCTTCCCGCGTCGCCCAGACGGCCCCTGTCGGCGGGCATCCACGCCGTTCCCCGTCACCTGCCGTCAACGCCGCCATCGGCCCGGCGGGGGACGAGCGGCAAGCATCGTCCCAGCATCCGTCCGTGCGGCAAGACGGCCGCACCGCAACTCCCTCGCTCGCCCCAGCTGGATCTTCGTCTCGCGTGCTCCGCGCGCCCATGGAGGCTCGGGCTGCACTCATCGCGGCAAACGAGCTCCTGCGCTACCGTCCCGTCGACGATGTCTATGAAGAATGGCTCGACCGCGTCGCCGAGCTCGTCCGCGCTGCAGGGGGCTCTTCCGCGCCGTCCATTCCGCTGCACCGCACCCCGCCCCGCGCGGGCGAAGAGGCTCCGGCGGTGCCCCGGCCGCCTCCTCCTCAAGAAGACGCCATGGCTCCAAGGCCCATGGCCCCTGGGCGGAACCCGCTCCGTCAGGTGCCAGCGCAGCAAGAACAGAGCTGCCAAGAAGTCCCTCGCCTGCCAGAAGCTGCCCGGGCGCTCCCTGCTCCAGCACGACGCGACCATCCCCCTGCTCCAGCGCGTGGGGACATGCAAGACTAGGCTCTTCGTCACCTAAGGCCTCCCGTGGCCACAGCAGGCTGCCGCGCCTACACCACCGAACTACGCAGCGTCGCGTGGCCCGGCAAGTTCAAACCAGACCTGCCTCCTCGCTACGACGGCACGGCCGACCCTCTGGAGTTCCTCCAGCTCTACGAGCTGGGCATCGAAGCTGCCAACGGAGACGAGATGGTCATGGCGAACTGGTTTCCCATGGCGCTCAAGGACGGGGCCCGCACCTGGCTCCTGAACCTGGCTCCAGGCACAATCTCCTCCTGGGAAGAGATGCGCACCCGCTTCATCGCCAACTTCCAAGGTACTCGCGACCGGCCACCCGCCGTGAGCGACATGCGCCGCATCAAGCAACAACCCGGGGAGACCCTGCAGAAGTACATCCAACGCTTCAACAATGCATGCCTCAAGATCCCCAAGGTGACTGAGGAGGCCATCATCTCAGCTTTCTCCGACGGAGTGCGCGACGTCAAGATGATGGAGGAGCTGGCGATGCATGAAGACCTGTGCACTTCCTTGGAGCTGTTCAACTTGGCAAACAAGTGCGCCAGGGCTGAGGAGGGGCGTCTCTCCCTCCTCGAGCTGCCTGCCGCAGACCCAGAAGAGAAGAAGCTCAAGGCCAAGGATGTGAAGCGCAAGGGGGCTGCAGTGCTCGCGGCAGAACCAGACACCAAGCGGGGCAGAGATCAGCCCGAACCTCCCAAGGGCAGCCGGTACTGCGTGTACCACGACCTCCACACCCACAACACCAGCGAATGCCAAGAACTCTGAGCCGTGCGTGAAGGAAGGATCGGCCGTCGCCCCGACCGCGTTGACCGGGGCTACGGTCGAGGAGGAGGAAGAAACACAGGACGCTGGGAAGACCGTGGCCCGCGCCAAGGGTGGCGCGACCAACCTCGCGAGGATCGCTGGCAAGACCCGCCTCGCGAGAGAGGATGGAGGGATCAGCCCCGCGAGGGAGACTGGAGGGATCAGCCTCGCGAGGATCGCCCGCTAGGCAACGCAGGACTCCCACCACTGCCGCTGCAGCCAAGGAGAAACAAGGACCGCCATCAGGACGAGGAGGCTGGGGGCTTCCAGGAGCCGCACGCGATCGCCTGCATCTTGGGCAGAGCACAAGCCCTAGCCTCTCAGCGCATCTTCAAGCAGTTCGCCCGTGAAGTGAACGCAGCACTCCCCAGACTCGAAGCCACACGCCCTCTCAGGTGGTTGGCGTGCGCCATCACGTTCAGCTCAGCAGATCAGCTCAAGTGTGCGGCAACCGCCGGAGTCCTCCCGATGCTTTGTTCCCCAATCATCAGCAACGTGGTGGTCACCAAGACCCTCATCGATGGAGGGGCAGGGCTCAACGTCCTGTCCGTGGAGACGTTCAACAACCTCCAAGTGCCCTACAGCCAGCTTCAGCCAACCAAGCCCTTCTCCGGTATCACTGACGGCTCCACGGTCTCGATTGGGCAGGTCCGCCTCCCTGTCACCTTCGGGGCACGCGACAACTACCGCACCGAGCTCATCGACTTCGACGTCGCTCACATTCGCCTGCCGTACAACGCCATCCTTGGGTACCCAGCGCTGGCCAAGTTCATGGCCGTAACTCACCACAGCTACAACGTCCTCAAGATGCCAGGAAGTGGCGGAGTCATCACGGTGCCCTGTGAAGAGAAGGACGCGGTGTGTTCCCTGGAATGAGCCTTTCAGGCCGCATCACTGGAAGACCCGGATCGCGGAAGCAGGAGGCTTCCCGAGACCACCCCCAAGAAGAAGACATCGTCCGGCTCGACCACTCAGGAGGCAGGCCCCTCTGGGCCCGCGCCTGCCCAGGGGGAGCCTCCCTCCATCGCATAGGAAAGCGCGCCCGACGCCCTCCGCAGGCAGGGCTCGGGGGCTCCCCCTTGGAGGGCCACCGACCTAGCTAGGGTCACGCGGGAGGCGCTTGGGCACCACATGGAGGCGTGTTTTGAAGCACGTTTCCCTCAAGAAGGAGCAAGGCAAGGAGATCCAGACCCACAGGAGTCCGTCAGCCAGGCCATTCAGGAGCTACAGGAGTCAAGAGCCATGAGAGGCGCCCGCCGCCTACCAGCAGTGGCCCCCCATCCAGGCGAGGATGGTGGGCTGCGCGTCTGCATTGACATACCAGGGCTCAACCGAGTCGCCTCTCTGGAGCGCCTCTGGCGCTCGCGAGTGGGGCGCTGCGGAGGTCCACCCCACAGCTACGTTCGCATGCCTTACGGCTTGCCGAACGCGGCTGACGCGTACCAGCGCCTCATGAGGGGCATCACGGAGGCACGAGAGGCTAGGCATTCCACAGCCCTGGCAGAGATGGAGATGGCCCGCGAGGAGCCGCCAGCGCCTCCGGAGCCTCCCGAGGCCCTTGGGCCTGGGGGCTCATGAGGATCGGCTCCCGCAGCCCCCCGAGCCTGCTACACCAACACCCCTTCGTCCTCAACATCATCAGGTGACATCTTTTGAGTTTTACTTCCAGCTGGGAGCGCCCCCAGGGCTGCATTATTCCCAGGTCGCCTGGGTCCGTCGCTGCGGCGTGTATCCCTTTATTCCATGTTGTTAGCTTACCTTGTTGGGGGCGCCCCTCAGGCTGCATCACCCCCTAGTCGCTCGGGCCTGACCCAGTGATCTCCGCATTCCCAGCATCTATTTGAACGAATCCACTCCTTCGCGGCTAACGTGTTTACCTAGTTGCATACTCAGCTGACACCAACTAACGGAGCTGCTCCTGAACGGCACGACGCTTGCGCATGGGTCCGTCCCTGCAACACCGACAAACCTGGATGGCTGAGCTCTGGCCGCGGCAGCCCTGCATAGCGTCACCTCGTCAAGCCTTCAGTGCCTCACCACCCCTCAGAAGCAACCAATGGCTGACCGTCAATTGTATAGAAACCCCTTGCTTTTTCTATGATGGACCTGCAGGACCTCCTGAAGGAGCTGCGTCAGGCGAGGCTCTTGCTGTGCCTCCTTCACTCTCGTCCACGCGAACCGCTTGCACGTTAAAGGGGGGGTGCCTGAGCATCGCGACTCAGGGCTCCTACTGGCTCTCCAGCCCTCACCCTCTGGCCTTGACCACGGCATCGCGACCTGGCATACCAGCGACGGCTGAGATTCGCTCGAGGGCCGGGACCCGAGGATGTAGAGCAGAAAGGGGAGCTGAGGCGAGAGGGAGGAGACACACGAGGACCTCGCCAAGCAACCCCGCTCCTGCCGACGCACGGACCCGGCCACACACCAGAGAGCGGCCCCTGATCCTCGAGATAAGTTATCGCCCGGAAGCGCCAGCTATCGTGGCACCATCCCCGCACCTAATGCTATCCCTTGTTAGCGACGCTGCTCCCCTTTCTCACCAAACGACGGCTGCTTGGGCACCAAAGGGGACCTCCTGAGTATCGCGACTCAGGGGCTCTTACCGGACTCCGGGTCACTCACCTCCTGGCCTTGACCACGGCATCGCGACCTGGCATACCAGCGACGGCTGAAGCCGCCTTGGGACTGGGACCTGTCGGCGCAAAGCACCAAGCCCTCGTGACGTTCGAAAGGGAGGACTAAGCTAAGATGGAATGAGCAACTCGCGCAATTCTACGACAAGTGTTACATATACAAGACAGGATCACAGGCACCTTACAAGCCCCTACGGGACGCGTTTTTGATTCCTCGCAGGGAACGGATCCTAAAGAGACACAAACCACGCGCGTCCCTGCAAAAGACGCCATCATCAAAAGTGGGCCGTCAAGCACCAACGCCAACCCCATCCAGATCAGAGTCGGCAGCGGCCTGACGAGCCCGCCTTGCTCCAGGAGCGGCGCTGGCGCGGGGGCTCGTAGCTGTCGTCGCTCGTCTCCCGAGTCGCGAAGAGCTCGCCAGAGTCACTGGAACCTCCGACGCCTCCACCGCCTGAGGAGCCTCCAAGGGAGTGGGTGGCATGCCCAGTCCTCGTCGCAGCAGGGCTCTGGCCACCTTCCTCGGGGCAGCACTCCAGCCGGCGCCCGCTCGCATCGAAGACCTTGAAGAGCATCACCGAAGCACCATCGTAGTCCAAGTGGATCGTGAAGACTCCCCTTGTCCTGCAAACCCGGGTGATCTCCCTCCAGCCCCGGGTCATGTAGACCTCGCCCGGGGCGACGACCGCGACCTCTGCCTCGGTCGCGAGGGTGCTGCAGCCGGCGTGCTGCAGCCAGAGCTCCAGGGGCTCCCCCTGCAGGATGATGGAGGCGAAGAAGGGAGGCAGGCGAATCCAAGACTGAAGAGGAATGGCGACGTGGAGCACGAACTCTTGGGAGGAGCCCTCGGTGTGGACCCCAGGGGGGCGACCCACACCTTCGTGACCCGTCGGCGCCGACGACGGCGCCGCCCGTGGAGGTCAGCATCAGCTCCTTCGGGGCCCTCGACATGGGCGTACAATGGAAGCAGGAACCCCAGCGGCGCCCGCTCGCCCCAAGGCCTCGGCACCACCTGAAGGGCCCCTTCGTCCGGGCCATGGGGGATGAGCCATTTCTTTGGCGGGAGAGGGTCTGGCCCCTCTTGGGGAGCCTTTCCCTTCTCTGCCGTTGAGAACCGGCGGACCGGAGCCATCGCGGCAAGACGGAGCAAGGATCGGGAAGAAGGAGAAGAAAGGAGGGGTGGACTGGAAGGGCGCGCACCGTTCTGTACTTATAGCCGGCGAAGGCCAACCGCCGGCCTCCATGATCGCAGGTAATCATGACCCATTTTTGCATGTAGGGACTTGTCCCATCCGTGCAGTTGCCGAGGCGTCGTGGGGAAGTGGAGGCGCCCACGTCCAGTCAACCGCCACGCGGCGCCCAAGGCCGCAGGCTGTTAGGGCCCACGGCGCTTCGCTCTTGCCCTTCCGCCTCCCTGCACGTCCAAGTCCGGGCGTGCCTTGGGCCTGGGGGCTACTGTCGACGTTCTGGGAACGGGGGTCCCCAGACTTGCCTGCCTGCGGCCTGCGGCGTGGCTCAAAGGGGGGCCCAGCACGGCCCATCTTCACCAACACAAACCCAAGACCCTCGCGAGGGGCCAAGCCTCGCGGGGCAGACGATGCGAAGCTTCCTCAGGCACGGCCTCGTCAGGCTGGCTCACGAGGAGGCGGAGGGATCAAGGCGGGGTACCTCACGAGGTGCCCATGACGCAAGCCATGACAACTCAGGGCGCCAGGCGGGTGCCAGCCCGCGCAGTGTCCTCCTTTCCTCTTTGGTGCAAAGGGGGCAAGCGCAGCCGCGGAGTACCGAGGCATCAGGCAAAGGTTCCATTTCGGTGCAACGAGACCAAGACCAGGAGGACTATGAGATGGAGGTCACCGTGGAGCCCAAGACGGCGTCATCACCAGAGCTTTGCGCAGGCGAAGACTACTTTTGTCAGGATAGCTGATACTTGCTACCCCCCTTCAAATTAGCCCGCCATTCTTGGCTCCCTTTCCGCTCAATATTTGGGAAGAGGACCAGGGCCTCTATAAATAGGACCAGCCACCCACATTGCTGGGGGGACGAAAAAGAGGTAGGAAGGAAGAGGCTCGTTAGAAGGGTCGGCCAAAGGAGAGCAGAGAGAGAGAGAGAGAGAGAGAGAGAGAGAGAGAGAAAGGTGGCTGAAATCCTCCCAGCAGTTCATCGCCTCAGCCAAGAACAGACCCTCGCGAGGCTGTTCTTCCTTGTATTGTTCATCATCATCAGCCCAAGAGGCAATCCACACACCACACACTGGAGTAGGGTATTACACCACAACGGTGGCCCGAACCAGTATAAACCCTGTGTCTCTTGTGTTGTCCTTTCCTTAGTTTAGATCCTAGCACGGCAGAGGGGTGCAGGAAGGTAGGAGGCGAAATCTCCGCGCGCACCCCAGTGTTCGAACCTCAAGGGTCTGCCGGAACCCGAAATCCGGCAGCGACTCCCAGCTCCTCGTCAACTTCTCCAACAAAGCATACAAGCCGAAGGACGAGCACATGGAGGCATACCTCGAGGAGGTACACAAAATTGAGAAATGATTCTTGGGCCCGGAATTATAGCACGTGCCACGTGGCACGAATAAGGAGGCGGATGACATCGCCAAGAGGGCGTCTCAGCGTCTACCTCAGGAGCCTTGCGTCTTCGAGGAGCGGCTCGTCAAGCCATCGGCAGCCCCCCCCCCCCACGCGCTGCTGGACCGGCATTGCCTCAGGAGGAGCTCCCTCCAGCACCCCTCTTAGGCGCCCCAGCTTGCGGCCCGACCTCAGGAGCCTGCCTGCTCCTCGCGCTTGAGCCTCAGGAGGGGTGCTGGGCTGAGGAATTCAAGGCATACCTGCTCCAGGGCACCTTGCCGGAGAAGGAGGAAGATGCAGAGCGTGTGGCCCGCCAGGCCACTGCGTACTACATCCAGGATGGTGAGCTCTACCAAAAATGTCCAAACGATGTTTCTCTATGATGCATCTCCAAGGAGCAGGGATGTGAGCTGTTGGCCGACATACATGGTGGGGACTGCGGGCATCACTCTTCATCGCCCACCTTCGTGGGCAAGGCGTTCCGCAGCGGATTCTACAAGCCCACGGCGCTCAATGATGCCACCGAGCTGGTAAGGACATGTGATGCTTGTTAGTTCCATGCCAAGCAGATCCACTAGCCTGATCATGGCCTCTAGACCATCCCCCTCTCATGGCCGTTCACGGTTTGGGGCTGGACATCTTGGCCCTGTTCCCTCGAGCGCCCGGGGCTACCGCTACCTCTACGTCTCCATCGACAAGTTCACCAAGTGGGCCAAGGTAGAGGTCGTCCGCACCATCCCGGTCGGCTCGGCCGTCAAGTTCATCAAGGGCCTTGTGAGTCGTTTCAGGGTCCCTAATCGCATCATCATGGAGAATGGCACGCAGTTGACTAGCAACCTTTTCAAAACATATTGTGCTAACCTTGGAACACGGATATGCTACGCTTCGGTGGCACACCCTCGGAGCAATGGACAGGTTGAGCGCACCAATGCAGAGGTCCTGAGAGGCCTCAGGGCAAGGACCTTCAAGAAGAAGCTCGAGGCCTGCGGCAGGGGCTGGCTCGACGAGCTCCAGTCCTGATGTTGTCCATCCGCACCACTGCGACCAAGGCGACGAGCGAGACTCCATTTTTCCTCATCTACGGAGCTGAAGTGGTTCCCCCTCATGAGGTCAGGCATCGCTCTGCGCAGGTCTTGGCATTTGGCGAGGCACTCCAGGATGCTCGAGGTGGCTGATCTCGTCCTGAGGTGGGTGCTCTCCAGGGAAGGGCTGCATAAGCTCTCGCCCATGTGGGGGGACCCGTTCAGGATCACCCGTGTCTCCAGGCCTGGCGCCGCGCGCCTGAAGACGCAGGATGGGATCCCCATCCAGAATGCGTGGAACATCCAGCACCTCCAAAAGTTCTACCCATGAAGCAAGGCCCCACGCCTGTGAAGGTCTCCGCTCGTGGCACTCTCATGTAATAATGAGTTGGGGATGTACACGCCCCGGAGTGTCCTGAGCATCGCTCCTGGGCCTCACGGGGGCTCCCACCCATGTCCTAGTGGAGGCCCCATGCACCGCATTGGTGGGAAGACTATCGGCGTTCTAGGAACGGGGGTACCCAGACTTGCCTGCCTGCGGCCCACGGCGTGGCTCCATCGACGGCCTGGTACGGCCCAGCCCCAACATCCACAGCTCAAGAACCTCGCGAGGGGCCAAGCCTCGCGAGGCAGACTACACCAAAACCTCCACGGGGGGCGGCCTCCTCAGGCTGGCTCCTGAGGAGAGGAGATCTCTATGCAAGGCTTGCCTCGTGAGGTTCGGATGACGTGAGCCATGATGATCAAGGCCAGGCGGGCTTCAGCGGGTGCAGTGTACCAATTTCCTCTTTGGTGCTAAGGAGGCAGCCGCGGGCGCGGAGTCCCGAGGAATCAGCCAGAGGTTTCCATTCCAATGCAACAAGACCAAGACCACCAGGATGGTTGAACGGAGGTCATCGTCGAGCCCACCACGGCGTCACTACCAGAGGCTTTGCAGGCTGATGCGGCTTGAAGCTACGTCGGTATTTCCCCAAAGAGGAAGGGATGATGCAGCACAGGGACGGTAGGTATTTCCCTCAGATATGAAACCAAGGTTATCGAACCAGTAGGAGGACAAAGCAACAACACGTAAACAACACATGCACACAAATAACAACTTGCAACCTGACATGTAAAAGGGGTTGTGAATCCCATTCGGGTAATGGTGCCACAAATTGGCAAATTGACATGAGAGAGTTGTAAATATTAATATATCAAACGCCAAATAAAATAAATTGCAGCAAGGTATTTTTGTATTTTTTGTTTAATAGATCTGAAAATAAAAGGCAAATAAAATAGATCGTGAAGGCAAATATATTAAAGAAGAGACCCGGGGCCTGTAGGTTTCACTAGTGGCTTCTCTCGAGAAAATAGGAAATGGTGGGTAAACAAATTACTGTTGGGCAATTGATAGAACTGAAGGAAATATGCCCTAGAGCCAATAATAAAGTTATTATTTATTTCCTTATATCATGATAAATGTTTATTATTCATGCTAGAATTGTATTAACCGGAAACTTAGTACATGTGTGAATACATAGACAAACAGTATGTCACTAGTATGCCTCTACTTGACTAGCTCGTTGAATCAAAGATGGTTAAGTTTCCTGGCCATAGACATGAGTTGTCATTTGATTAACGGGGTCACATCATTAGAGAATGATGTGATTGACTTGACCCATTCCGTTAGCTTAGCACGATGATTGTTTAGTTTGTTGCTATTGCTTTCTTCATGACTTATACATGTTCCTATGACTATGAGATTATGCAACTCCCGAATACCAGAGGAACACTTTGTGTGCTACCAAACTTCACAACGTAACTGGGTGATTATAAAGGTGCTCTACAGGTGTCTCCGATGGTACTTGTTGAGTTGGCATAGATCGAGATTAGGATTTGTCACTCCGATTGTCGGAGAGGTATCTCTGGGACCTCTCGGTAATGCACATCACTATAAGCCTTGCAAGCAATGTGACTAATAAGTTAGTTGCAGGATGATGCATTACAGAACGAGTAAAGAGACTTGCGAGTAACGAGATTGAACTAGGTATTGAGATACCGACGATCGAATCTCGGGCAAGTAACATACCGATGACAAAGGGAACAACATATGTTGTTATGCGGTTTGACCGATAAAGATCTTCGTAGAATATGTGGGAGCTAATATGAGCATCCAGGTTCCGCTATTGGTTGTTGACAGGAGATGAGTCTCAGTCATGTCTACATAGTTCTCGAACCCGTAGGGTCTGCATGCTTAACGTTCCGTGACGATCGGTATTATGAGTTTATGTGTTTTTATTTACCGAAGGTTGTTCGGAGTCCCCGATGAGATCAGGGACATGACAAGGAGTCTCGAAATGTTCGAGCCGTAAAGATCGCTACATTGGAAGGCTATATTCGGACATCGGAAAGGTTTCGAGTGATCCGGGTATTTTTCGGAGTACCCAGGGAGTTACGGGAATACGGGAGTTCATATGGGCCTTAGTGGGCTTTAAGGAAAAAAGAGGAGAAGCCACGAGGGCTGGCCGCGCGCACCCATGGGCCTAGTCCGAATTGGACTAGGGGAGGGGCTGCGCCCCCTCTTTCCTTCTCCTCCCCTTCTCCTTCCTCCCCCCTCCTAGTAGGACTAAGAAAGGAGGAATCCTACTCCTACTAGGAGGAGGATTCCTCCCCCCTTTGGCGCGCCTATAGAGGCCGGCCGGCATCCCCTCCCTCCTTTATATACGTTGGGAAGGGGCACCCTAGAACACACAAGTTGATCAGTTGATCTTTTAGTCGTGTGCGGTGCCCCCCTCCACCATAATCCACCTCGGTCATATCGTAGCGGTGCTTAGGCGAAGCCCTGCATCGGTAGCATCATCATCACCGTCAACACGCCGTCGTGCTGACGAAACTCTCCCTCGAAGCTCTGCTGGATCGGAGTTCATGGGACATCACCGAGCTGAACGTGTGCTGAAATCGGAGGTGTCGTACGTTCGGTACTTGGATCGGTCGGATCGTGAAGACGTGCGACTACATAAACCACGTTCTCATAATGCTTCCGCTTACGGTCTACGAGGGTACGTGGACGACACTCTCCCCTCTCGTTGCTATGCATCACCATGATCTTGCGTGTGAGTAGGATTTTTTTTGAAATTACTACGTTCCCCAACAGTGGCATCAGAGCCAGGTTTATGCGTAGATGTTATATGCACGAGTAGAACACAAAGTAGTTGTGGGCATGGGTATATACATATTGCTTTCCATCACTAGTTGATTCTTGATTCAGCGACATTGTCGGATGAAGCGGCCCAGACCGACATTACGCGTATGCTTACGCGAGACTGGTTCTACCGACATGCTTCGCACACAGGTGGCTAGTGGGTGTTTGTTTCTCCAGTATTAGTTGAATTGGATTCAATGAACAGGGTTCTTTCTGAGGATCAAAAAGCAATCACTATACCACATTGTGGTTTTTAATGCGTAGGTAAGAACGGTTCTTGCTCAGCCCGTAGCAGCCACGTAAAACTTGCAACAACAAAGTAGAGGACGTCTAACTTGTTTTTGCAGGGCATGTTGTGATGTGATATGGTCAAGACGTGATGAGATATAAATTGTTGTATGAGATGATCATGTTTTATTAAAGTTATCGGCAACTGGCAGGAGCCTTATGGTTGTCTCTTTATTGCATAAGATGCAAGCACCAAATAATTGCTTTACTTTATCGCTAGGCGATACAAATAGTTGCAAGAGCAATAGTTACAAGAGCAATAGTTGGCGAGACGACCATGTGATGACACGTTGATAGAGATCAAGATGATGGAGATCATGGTGTCATGCCAGTGATGATAGAGATCATGACGGTGTTTTGGAGATGGAGATCAAAGGCACAAGAAGATGATGGCCATATCATGTCACATAGTTTGATTGCATGTGATGTTTATCCTTTATGTATCTTATTTTGCTTAGTTCGGCGGTAGCATTATAAGATGATCTATCACTAAATTTCAAGGTATAAGTGTTCTCCCAGAGTATGCACCATTGCGACAGTTCGTCGTGCCGAGACACCACGTGATGATCAGGTGTGATAAGCTCTACATTCACATACAACGGGTGCAAGCCAGTTTTGCACACGTGGAATACTCGGGTTAAACTTGACGAGCCTAGCATATGCAGATATGGCCTCGGAACAATGGAGACCGAAAGGTCGAGCGTGAATCATATAGTAGATATGATCAACATAGTTATGTTCACCATTGAAAACTACTCCATCTCACGTGATGATCGGACATGGTTTAGTTGATTTGGATAACGTGATCATTTAGATGACTAGAGGGACGTCTATGTAAGTGGGAGTTCTTAAGTAATATGAATAATTGAACTTTAATTTATCATGAACCTAGTCCTGATAATATTTGCATATCTATGTTGTAGATCAATAGCTTGTGATGTAGCTCCCCGTTTCTTTTTTAATATGTTCCTAGAGAAAACTATGTTGAAAGATGATAGTAGCAATGATGCGGACAGGGTCCATGATCTAAGGATTATCCACATTGCTGCACAGAAGAATTATGTCCTTGATGCACCGCTAGGTGATGGGCCTATTGCAGGAGCAGATGCAGACGTTATGAACGTTTGGCAAAGCTCGATATGATGACTACTTGATAGTTTACTGCACCATGCTTTACGGCTTAGAATCGGGGCTTCAAAGATGTTTTGAATGCCACAGAGCATATGAGATGTTCCAAGAGTTTAAATTAGTATTTCAGACTCATGCCCATGTCGAAAGGTATGAGACCTTTGACAAGCACTTAGCCTAAAAGATGGAGGAGAATAGCTCAGCTAGTGAGCATGTGCTTAGAATGTCTGAGTACTACAATCACTTGAATCAAGTGGGAGTTAATCTTCCAGATAAGATAGTGATTGACAGAGTTATCTAGTCACTATCACCAAGTTACTGGAACTTTGTAATGAACTATAATATGCAAGGGATAATGGAAACGATTCCCAAGCTCTTCGTGATGCTGAAATTGACGAAGGTAGAAATCAAGAAAAGCATCAAGTGTTGATGGTTGACAAGACCACTAGTTTCAAGAAAAGGGCAAAGGGAATAAGGGGAACTTCAAGAAGAATGGCAAGCAAGTTGCTGCTCAAGTGAAGAAGCCCAAGTCTAGACCTAAGCCTGAGACTAAGTGCTTCTACTGCAAATGGACTGGCCACTGCAAGCAGAACTGCCCCAAGTATTTGGCGGATAAGAAGGATGGCAAAGTGAACAAATGTATATTTGATATACATGTTATTGATGTTTACTTTACTAGTGTTTATAGCAACCCCTCGGTGTTTGATACTAGTTCAGTTGCTGAGATTAGTAACTCGTAACGGGAGTTGTAGAATGAACAGAGACTAGTTAAGGGTGAAGTGACGATGTGTTTTGGAAGTGGTTCCAAGATTGATATGATCATCATCGCACACTCCCTATACTTTCGAGATTAGTGTTTAACCTAAATAAATGTTATTTGGTGTTTGTGTTAAGCATGAATATGATTTGATCATGTTTATTGCAATACGGTTATTCATTTAAAGTCAGAGAATAATTGTTGTTCTGTTTACATGAATAAAACCTTCAATGGTCATGCACCCAAGGTGAATGGTTTATTGAATCTCGATCATAGTGATACACATATTCATAATATTGAAGCCAAAAGATGCAAAGTTAATAATGATAATGCAACTTATTTGTGGCACTGCCATTTAGGTCATATTGGTGTAAAGCGCATGAAGAAAATCCATGCTAATGGGCTTTTGGAATCACTTGATTACGAATCAGTTGATGCTTGTGAACCATGCCTCATGGGCAAGATGACTAAGACTCCGTTCTCCGGAACATGGAGCGAGCAACAGACTTGTTGGAAATAATACATACTGATGTATGCACTCCGATGAGTGTTGAGGCTCGCGGAAGGTATCGTTATTTTCTGACCTTCACAGATGATTTGAGTAAGATATGGGTATATCTTCTTGATGAAACATAAATATAAAACATTTGAAAAGTTCAAATAATTTCAGAGTGAAATGGAAAATCATTGTAAGAAAGAAATAAAGTTTCTACGATCTGATCGTGGAGGAGAATATTTGAGTTACGAGTTTGGTCTTTATTTGAAACAATGCGGAATAGTTTCGCAACTCATGCCACCTAGAACACCACAGCGTAATGGTGTGTCCAAACATCGTAACTGTACTTTATTAGATATGGTGCAATCTATGATGTCTCTTACCGATTTACCACTATTGTTTTGGGGTTATGCATTAGAGATAGCTGCATTCACGTTAAATAGGGCACCATAATCCATTGAGACGACGCCATATGAAATGTGGTTTGGCAAGAAACCAAAGTTGTCGTTTCTTAAAATTTGGGGTTGTGATGCTTATGTGAAAAAGTTTCAGCCTGATAAACACAAACCTAAATCGGAAAAGTGCGTCTTCATAGGATACCCAAAAGAAACTGTTGGGTACACCTTCTATCACAGATCTGAAAGGCAATATCTTTGTTGCTAAGAGTGTATCCTTTCTAGAGAACAAGTTTCTCTCGAAAGAAGTGAGTGGGAGGAATGTAGAACTTGATAAGGTAATTATACCTTCTCCCGAATTGGAAAGTAGTTCATCACAGAAATCAGTTCTAGTGATCTCTACACCAATTAGTGAGGAAGCTGACGATGATGATCTTGAAACTTCAGATCAAGTTACTACCGAACCTCATAGGACAACCAGAGTATGGTCCGCACTAGAGTGGTACGGTAATCCTTTCTGGAAGTCATGTTACTAGACCATGACAAACCTACAAACTATGAGGAAGCGATGATGAGCCCAGATTCCGCAAAATGGCTTGAGGCCATGAAATCTGAGATGGGATCCATGTATGAGAACAAAGTACGGACTTTGATTGACTTGCCCGATGATCGGTGAGTCATTAATAATAAATGGATCTTCAAGAGGATGATGAATGATGATACTAGTGTTACTATCTACAAAGCTCGAATTGTCGCGAAATGTTTTCGACAAGTTCAAGGTGTTGACTACGATGAGATTTTCTCACTCCTATCGATTCTTGAAAGTCTGTCTGAATCATGTTAGCAGTTGTCGCATTTTATGAAATCTGGCAAATGGATGTAAAAATTGTATTCCTTAATGAATTTCTTAAAGAAGAGTTGTATATGATGCAACTAAGGTTTTGTCGATCCTAAAGATGCTAACAAAGTGAGCAAGCTCCAGCTATCCATCTATGGACTGGTGCAAGCATCTCGGAGTTGGAATATATGCTTTGATAAAGTGATCAAAGCATATGGTTTTATATAGACTTGCAGTGAAGCATGTATTTACAAGAAAGTGAGTGGTAGCACTACAACATTTCTGATAAGTATATGTGAATGACATATTGTTGATCGGAAATAATGTAGAATTTTCTAGAAAGCATAAACGAGTGTTTGAAAAGAGGTTTTCAAAGAAAGACCTCGATGAAGCTGCTTACACATTGAGCATCAAGATCTATAGAGATAGATTAAGACGCTTGATAAGTTTTTCAATGTGTACATACCTTGACAAGATTTTGATGTAGTTCAAAAGGGAACAGTCAAAGAAGGAGTTCTTGCCTGTGTTGCAAGGTGTGAAGTTGAGTAAAGACTCAAAACCCGACCACAATAGAAAATAGAAAGAGAATGAAAATTCATTCCCTATGCCTCATTCATAGGTTCTATAAAGTATGCTATGCTGTTTACCAGTCCTATTGTATACCTTAGCATGATTCTGGCAGGGGAGTACAATAGTGATCTAGAAGTAGATCACTGGACAGTGGTCAAAATTATCCTTAGAGGAATAATGAAATACTTCTCGGTTATGGAGGTGATAAAAGAGTTCGTCGTAAAGAGTTATGTCGATGCAAGCTTTTTACATCGATCTAGATGACTCTAAGTCTCGATTTGGATACATATTGAAAGTGGGAGCAATTAGCTAAAGTATCTCCGTGCAGAGCATTGTAGACATAGAAATTTGCAAAATACATACGGATCTGAATGTTGCAGACCCATAGGCTAAACTTCTCTCACAAGCAAAACATGATCACGCTTTGGGTATTAGTCACATGGAGATGCGAACTAATCACATAAAGATGTGAACTAGATTATTGACTCTAGTGCAAGTGGGAGACGGAAGGAAATATGCCCTAGAGGCAATAATAAAGTTATTATTTATTTCCTTATATCATGATAAATGTTTATTATTCATGCTAGAATTGTGTTAACCAGAAACTTAGTACATGTGTGAATACATAGACAAACAGAGTGTCACTAGTATGCCTCTACTTGACTCGCTCGTTGAATCAAAGAGGTTAAGTTTCCTAGCCATAGACATGAGTTGTCATTTGATTAACGGGATCACATCATTAGAGAATGATGTGATTGACTTGACCCATTCCGTTAGCTTAGCACAATGATCGTTTAGTGTGTTGCTATTGCTTTCTTCATGACTTATACATGTTCCTATGACTATGAGATTATGCAACTCCCGAATACCAGAGGAACACTTTGTGTGCTACCAAAACATCACAACATAACTGGGTGATTATAAAGGTACTCTACAGGTGTCTCCGATGGTACTTGTTGAGTTGGGATAGATCGAGATTGGGATTTGTCACTCTGATTGTCGGAGAGGTATCTCTAGGCCCTCTCGGTAATGCACATCACTATAAGCCTTGCAAGCAATGTGACTAATGAGTTAGTTGCGGGATGATGCATTACGGAACGAGTAAAGAGACTTGCCGGTAACGAGATTGAACTAGGTACTGAGATACCGACGATCGAATCTCGGGCAAGTAACATACCGATGACAAAGGGAACAATGTATGTTGTTATGCGGTTTGACCGATAAAGATCTTCGTAGAATATGTGGGAGCCAATATGAGCATCCAGGTTCCGCTATTGGTTATTGACCGGAGATGAGTCTCGGCCATGTCTAGTTCTCGAACCCGTAGGGTCCGCACGCTTAACGTTCGGTGACGATCGGTATTATGAGTTTATGTGTTTTAATGTACCGGAGGTTGTTCGGAGTCCCTGATGAGATCAGGGACATGACGAGGAGTCTCAAAATGTTCGAGCCGTAAAGATCGATATATTGGAAGGCTATATTCGTACATCGGAAAGGTTCCGAGTGATCCGGGTATTTTTCGGAGTACCGGGGGAGTTACGGGAATACAGGAGTTCATATGGGCCTTAGTGGTCTTTAAGGGAAAAAGAGGAGAAGCCACGAGGGCTGGCAACGCGCCCCCCATGGGCCTAGTCCAAATTGGACTAGGGGAGGGGCTGCGCCCCCTCTTTCCTTCTCCTCCCCTTCTCCTTCCTTCCCCCTCCTTGCAGGACTAGGAAAGGAGGAATCCTACTCCTACTAGGAGGAGGATTCCTCCCCCCTTTGGCGCGTCTAGAGAGGCCGGCCGCCCTCCCCTCCCTCCTTTATATACGTGGGGAGGGGGGCACCCTAGGACGCACAAGTTGATCAGTTGATCGTTTAGCCGTGTGCGGTGCCCCCTCCACCATAATCCACCTCGGTCATATCGTAGGTGTGCTTAGGCGAAGCCCTGCGTCGGTAGCATCATCATCACCGTCATCACGCTGTCGTGCTGACGGAACTCTCCATAGAAGCTTTGCTAGATCGGAGTTCATGGGACGTCACCGAGTTGAACGTGTGCTGAACTTGGAGGTGTCGTACATTCGATACTTGGATCGGTTGGATCGTGAAGACGTACGATTACATCAACCGCGTTCTCATAACACTTCCGCTTACGGTCTATGAGAGTACGTGGACGACACTCTCCCCTCTCGTTGCTACGCATCACCATGATCTTGCGTGTGCGTAGGAATTTTTTTGAAATTACTATGTTCCCCAACAAGAACTTCAAATAATCATGACAATATCCAGGCAATGATCATTATATAGGCATAACATCCATGATTAGTGGACCGACTCCTGCCTGCATCTACTACTATTACTCCACACATGGTCTGCTATCCACATGAATAGTGTATTAAGTTCATGGGGAAATGGAGTAATGCAATAAGAATGATGACATGATGTAGAGAAGATCTATCTACATAGAGATAGACCCCATTCTTTTATCCTTAGTAGCAACGATACATATGTGTCGGTTCCCTTTCTGTCACTGGGATCAAGCACCGTAAGATCAAACCCACTACAAAGCACCTCTTACCATTGCAAGATAAATATATCAAGTTGGCCAAACAAAACCCAAATATCGGAGAAGAATTAAGAGGCTATAAGCAATCATGCATATCATAGATCGAAGAAGATTCAAATAACTTTCATGGATAAAAACATAGATCTGATCATAAACTCAAAAGTTCATCCGATCCCAACAAACAGGTTGCAAAAAGAGTTACATCATATGGATCTCCAAGAGACCATTGTATTGAGAACCAAATGAAAGAGAGGAAGCCATCTAGCTACTAACTACGGACCCGAAGGTCTACAAAGAACTACTCACGCATCATCGGAGAGGCACCAATGGAAGTGGTGAACCCCTCTGTGATGGTGTCTAGATTGGATCTCGTGGTTCTGGACTCTGCGGCGGCTGGAATTGATTTTCATCGACTCCCCTAGGGTTTCTGGAATATTGGGTATTTATACAACAAAGAGGCAGTTCAGGGGGCACCCGAGGTGGGCACAACCCACCAGGGCATGCCTGGGCCTCCTAGCACGCCCTGGTGGGTTATGCTCCCCTCGGAGCACCCCCCAGGTGCTCCTTCGCCCCATTGGGTGTCTTCTGGTCCAAAAAAATCTCCAAAAAGTTTCGCTGCATTTGGACTCCATTTCGTATTGATTTCCCGCGGTGTAAAAAACATGCAGAAAACAACAACTGGCACTTGGCAGTATGTCAATAGGTTAGTACCCAAAAAATGATATAAAATGACTATAAATTGATTATAAAACATCCAAGATTGATAATATAATGGTATGGACCAATCAAAAATTATAGATATGTTGCAGATGTATAACATGCGAAGACCACTTTTGTCAGGATGGCATGTACTAGTTGTCTCCCTTCGAATTTGGCCGTTATGGGATCCCTTCCCACCTTCATGTGGGAAGAGGACCAATGCCACCATAAATAGGACCCAGCCACTGATATGTCTCAGTCGTATCTATAATTTTTGATTGTTCCATGCCAACATTATACAACTTTCATATACTTTTGGCAACTTTTTATACTATTTTTGGGACTAACATATTGATCTAGTGCCTAGTGCCAGTTCATGTTTGTTGCATGTTTTTTGTTTCGCAGAAAATCCATATCAAATGGAGTCCAAACGGGATAAAAACTTACAGAGATTTTTTTGGAATATATGTGATTTTTGAGAAGAAGAATCAACGCAAAACGATGCCCGAGGGGAGCACGAGGCAGGGGGGGCGTGCCCCTGACCCTCGTGGCCACCACGTAAGCGGTTGGTGCCCTTCTTCCGCCGCAAGAAAGCCAATATCCAGATACAAATCATGTTAACATTTCAGCCCAATTAGAGTTACGGATCTCCGGAAATATAAGAAATGGTGAAAGGCCAGAATCTAGAGCGCAGAAATAGAGAGAGACAGAGAGACAGATCCAATCTCGGAGGGGCTCTCGCCCCTCCGCCGCCATGGAGGCCATGGACCAGATTGGAAACCCTTCTCCCATCTAGGGAGAAGGTCAAGGAAGAAGAAGAAGGGGGGCTCTCTCCCCCTCTCTCCCGGTGGCGCCGGAACGCCGTCGGGGCCATCATCGTGTGACGGCGATTTACACCAACACCTCCGTCATCTTCACCAACATCTTCATCACCTTCCCCCATCTATCTACAGCGGTCCACTCTCCCGCAACCCGCTATACCCTCTACTTGAACATGGTGCTTTATGCTTCATATTATTATCCAATGATGTGTTGCCATCCTATGATGTCTTAGTAGATTTTTGTTGTCCTATCGGTGATTGGTGAATTGCTATGATTGGTTTAATTTGCTTGTGGTTATGTTGATGTCCTTTGGTGCCCATCATATGAGCGCGTGTGGATCACATCATAGGGTTAGTTTTATGTTGATAGGACTATGTATTGGAGGGCAAGAGTGCCATAAGCTTCTACCTAGCATAGAAATTGATGTATACGGGATTGAAGGGGGACCAATATATCTTAATGCTATGGTTGGGTTTTACCTTAATGAACGTTAGTAGTTGCGGATGCTTGCTAATAGTTCCAATCATAAGTGCATATAATTCCAAGTCAGGGATGACATGCTAGCAGTGGCCTCTCCCACATAAAACTTGCTATCGGTCTAGTAAAGTACTCAATTGCTTAGGGACAATTTCGCAACTCCTACCACCACTTTTCCACACTCGCTATACTAACTTTATTGCTTCTTTACCTAAAACAGCCCCTAGTTTTTATTTACGTGCTCTTTATATTCTTGCAAACCTATCCCGCTACCCTACAAAGTACTTCTAGTTTTATACTTGTTCTAGGTAAAGCGAACGTCAAGCGTGCGTAGAGTTGTATCGGTGGTCGATAAAACTTGAGGGAATATTTGTTTTACCTTTAGCTCCTCGTTTGGTTTGACACTCTTACTTATCGAAAGAGGCTACAATTGATCCCCTATACTTGTGGGTTATCAAGACCTTTTTCTGGTGCCGTTGCCGGGGAGTTATAGCGTGGGGTGAATAGTCTCGTGTGTGCTTGTTTGCTTTCTCACTAAGTAGTTTTTATTTTGTGCTCTTGTTTTCTATCTTTAGTTATGGGTAGAAAACACAAAATACCAAAAAAAATAGTTGTATCTACTACACCAATGGTTGAAGAACCACTCAAAATCTATCACACTCCTGAAGCTTTTTACTTGGATCATCTTCGATCCCTATGTGCTCGTGCTGAAACCCCAACTAGCTTAGTTGAGGGAAAATCTTTAGATGAACATGCTTGTTGTGTGCGACACCACTTATCTCAAAAAGGGAAACTTTTACTGGATCAAAATCATCGTTTGCAATGCTATGCTTGGAATTTATGTGAAATATATGATTTTACTTGTTGTTCTGAAGACCCTAAGAAACACCTTCCCTACCAATGTTAGTTTAGTGATAATGGAATCATGTCTTCGTATGCTAAGGGTGTTTATAATTACTATGATGTTCAACAAATTGAAGAATTTGTTGCTTTTAAGGGTGCATATGAAATTGCTTCTTTGATTGGAAAGTATGATGCTACTCTTTACCACTGTTCAAGATATCTTCCGATATTCCGATAAATCAGCCGATTTGTCGCTTATCGATGTCTGACCGATAAGATATATTGGGGGATAAATCAGCCGATATGGTGATAAACTGGCCGATATGCCGATAAACTGGCCGATTTATCCCTTATCTTGGGTCGACCGATAAGTTGCCGATAAGCGATATCCCCAACATTGCTCTTTACAAATCTGAAAATTTTGCCATACTTAAATATTTTTATGATAATTATGCTTCTAATGCCTATGTTAAACCATATATTGAGGACTCCTCCGCTGTCCAAGAAGAGACTAATATTTCGCAGGAGTCTATGGAAGAAGGAATTGATGAAATTGTGGGCTCATTGGATCAAAAAGATGATGAGGAGAGCGAAGAACAAAAGAAGGGAGAGCGGATTAGCTACCCGTGCCCACCTTCTAATGAGAGTAAATCTTCAATTCATACATTGTTTAATTTAACTTCGAGCTTATCGAAGGATGATTGCTATGATGATTGTTATGATCCCGTTGATTCTTTTGAAATATCCATTTTTGATGATGCTTGCTATGCTTGTGGCCAAGATGCCAATATGAATTATGCTTATGAAGATGAACTTGCTATAGTTCCTTATGTTAAACATGAAATTGTTGCTATTGCACCCACGAATGATAGTCATATGATCTTTTTGAATTCTCCCGACTACACTATATCGGAGAAGTTTGCCCTTATTAAGGATTATATTGATGGGTTGCATTTTACCGTTGCACATGATAATTTTGATGAATATAATATGCATGTGCTGCCTGCTCCCACTTGCAATTATTATGAGAGAGGAACTACATCTCCGCCTCTCCATGTTTCCAATATAATAAAATTGCAAGAAACTGTTTATACTACGCATTGGCCTTTACTATCACTACTAGGAAAAAGGCTACTAGCAGCGCGGGTACCCGCGCTACTAGTATTGCGCTACAGCTAAACGTTAGTAGAAGCGCGGGGTAAACCCGCGCTACTACTAACAATTTACTAGTAGCGCGGATGTCAACCGCGCTACTACTAACGAAATAGTAGTAGCGCGTCTATAGTACCACACGCTACTAGTATCATGAATACTAGTAGCGCTCCATTTCACCCCCACGCTACTACTAACTAATTAGGAATTAAAAAAATAAAATCCATCAATTCCATTTTATGCATACAATTCTAACAACTAAAACACGCCCAGATTTGTAATAAACCAGCAGCATTCCACATCATTCCAAATCGAAGATTTATAGTAAACGAGGAGCATTAGAGCATATCCATTCATCTACACTTATTGCCTAGTCACTTATTCCCAGCTAGTGCAAACACAGTTGAAAGCAAACAAAAATGCATAAAAACACCAAAGAGTGGCATTCTATCCCTCCAAATGATTTGCTCCCTCTCCATCCTTGCAATCATCTTCTTCTCCCTTATGTGCTTCTCCCTTTTATGAATCCAAGATTTCTATAAAGAGCAAAGAACAAATAAAATTAAATTTCAGACATATATTTCCTTGCATGTTGTGTTGTACAGTAGCTACAGGAATAAATATACGAAAACAAAAAAGTGAGTGATTTCTATTAACAAGAGATCGCTGCACATAGAAAAACAAGGTTAAAAGCCAAGATGCAACAGGAGGAAAATGTGCCAAGAATAGCACTGTTTTCATCAAGTGTTTGCAAGCCTTCAGTAACTTGAAAGTAGTAAAGTGTCGGTGTTACATGAGTTGTGTGGTCAATTGGCATCACAGGTTTTTGAGAACATTGCCACCATGCTCATATGCTCATATACATACCAAACTCCATCAAGTGTGGAAGCTTTTGTAGAAATTGGCCCCATAGGGTTTTGTTCTAGCACCGCCACTGAAGCAGTAGATTGACTCATAACAAGTTTAATTCAGCCGAGCAAACAATAAAAAGTCTGAGGATCAACATTAACCAAAACTAAGTGATTGTGTTAAACTAGGTGTTAGTGCTATAGACCAACATAATGAACATGACCAAGCATTTAAAAATCCATGTGATTCACAGATATGACAATCAGAAGCAGATAGTGAAATTAGCAATTAAGATTGAAGAACAAAGCAACATTTTCATGTTCTATCAAGAGCTTGACCTTCTTTTCCCTAAAAAGGGTTTGACCTTTTAGGTGTATGCCAAGTGACACTGCAACAAGCTAGATTGGGATGGACAAACAATAATCAAGTATGAAAATGAAAATGAACAGAAACAAAATCCATTCATACATGTTCCAGTGCGCGTCCATCTTTGCCTGAAAATCATGAATTCTGTGTTTGGATTTTTTTAATCGTCTGCCTACTGTTTCAAGAAACAATAAGGCGTACGCCCAAATCCAAGCTCTATTGTAGTGTCCTATTTCAAAGCACTAAGCTTACAGAAGTACAAGAACAGACAATCATGATTGTTTCGACACTCGCTGCACGACAACATGCATTTGTCTGGCCAGAGTCAATTGCCAACCTAAACACGCAACCGTGATAATTACATACACACAGCCCAACTTGGTATTCAGCTTGACACCTATATGACACACTGCTCTACCCAATAACGGAAAGACCTTGACTGCTCCACAGAAAGGCACGATGCCTACACATGTAGGTACTAGTGAAAACTACCTACACAGCATCAACAACACGATGCATCACTAATCTGGAGGAGACGAAGCAACAAATCCCACGGCCCCAGTACCAAAGCATCGAGCTTTGGAATAAGAGCCACCTCCACAGCGGGGGAGTTCGTGGGTCGATCCGCGCAGGAATCCCCCAGACATCGCATGGTAAGCAGCCATTTCCTAGTGCAGACACTACATGGGCCATCAGGTGTGATTTGGCGCGCGCGTGTAGCTGGTCCTCAAGAATTACTAGCTGTTCTAAATTCCAATTTTCTACTGCTGACTAACTTCACCTAGCAAACAATAACTTATGCTAATCATGCTACTTCCGAAACATAAAATGAAAGCAAACCTAGTTATCTAACTCGAATCGAACGAAGCCTAAGTGAGCAGCATAAAATTCACCGAGAATAAGAAGCCTCAGTTAGATCAATACAAATTACTACATCTCGACCAATGGGTGACCACGAGACAATGAAACGAAGCTCCATGTGTAGAAGAAACGAGGGAGAACCGATCCATACCCTGATGAAGCGGTACTTGGGCTCGAACTTCCTGGCGGACTCGAGGTTGTCGTAGATGAGACCGAATCTGGAGGACCTGCCACCTCTGAAGTGGGTGCGGAACTTGAACACGAAGATGCAGTTGGGTTCCTTCACCTCGTACACCTTGGGCAGCCACTCCTTCAGCTCCGCCTGAGCACAAGCACACGAACGGTTCAGAATCGCCGGCGAAATGCAACAGAGCTAAGGAACGAGAGGAAGGGGACGAGATCTCCAACCTTGGAGACGTTGGCGCCACGGGGCTGACCCCGTCTGCTGGAGGAGACAGCGAGGGGGCGGGGCGCTGGGGGAGGCGGCGCGTGTGCGGGTGCAGAGGCTGGGGATCGCCGGTGGGGAGGTCGCCGGGGTGGTGGGTGGCGGCAGCGGCGTGGGATGGGAGGGAGACGAGGGGTGAATCAGGAGAAGAGAGGAGGTGGAAGGGGATCAGGATCGAGGGTTGGGTGTTTTTTTGAGACAAATAGTGGTGGTGGAGTGGGACGGTTGGTGGGGTGGATCGAGGTGGGTGGTGCGGGAATATACTAGTAGCGTTGGCATCTGACCTGCGCTATAGCTATTCACAAAGTAGTAGCGCAGGTTTATAACCCTCGCTACTACTATGGTAATGTCTCGGGGGGCACGGCAGAGACCACTTAGTAGTAGCGAGGGTTAAAAACCTGCGCTACTACTATCAACTTAGTAGTAGCAAGGGATAAAAACCCACGCTACTAGTAAGTAGCAGTAGCGAGGGGTACAAACCCGCGCTACTAGTAAGCGTCTGTGTATAAGCTTTTCTCTAGTAGTGTATGTGTGCATGAATTGTTCTGTTATGACATGCCGATGCATAGGAAGAGAGTTAGACTTCGTTGTTGCATGATATATGTTACTTTGTGCTCACTACTAAATCACAAATCATTGTTAATTAAAATTGGCTTTGATATACCTTGATCCGGGTGGATCCATTACTTGAGCACTATATGCCTAGCTTAATGGCTTTAAAGAAAGCGCTGCCACAGAGACAACCCGGAAGTTTTAGAGAGTCATTTATTTCTGTTGTGTGCTTTTATAAAGTTTAAAAATAAAAATAATGTGCCAAGATTTGCCTTTAGGATGTTTACTTTGCTTGTTGGTTTGTGTGGTGCAAAACAGTAACTTTGGCTGTAGTGCGTGATTTTACATTTTTTTACTGGAACGTCAAATGGTTCTGAAACTTTCTGCAATGTATTTATATACAAATTTTTTATTTTTCCTAATTGTTTCATAATTTTTGGAGTACCATAGGTATGGTGAATGTTTAGATTACTACATACTGTCCTGTTTAAGATAGATTCTGTTTTTGATGCATAGTTTGCTTGTTTTGATGAAACTATCGATTCCTATCAGTGGATTAAGACATGGAAAAGTTATATTACAGTATCTACAGTGAAAAAACAAAATATGAATTGGTTTGCAATAGTACTTAGAGTAGTGATTTGCTTTATTATACTAACGGATTTTACCGAGCTTTCTGTTGAGTTTTGTGTGGATGAAGTGATCAAAGATCGAGGAGGTCTCGATATGAGGAGAAGGAGGAGAGGCAAGAGCTCAAGCTTGGGGGTGCGCAAGGCACACTAAGTAAATATTCAAGGAGACTCAAGCATCTAAGCTTGGAGATGCCCCGGAAGGCATCCCATCTTTTTTCAACAAGTATTGGTATGTTTTCGGTTTCGTTTCCTTCATGTGATGTGTGCAAATCTTAGAGCGTCTTTTACATTTAGTTTTCACTTTTCTTTGATGCACCATGATGGTAGGAGATAGTCCATGGTTGATTTATATAATGCTCATCACACTTCACTTATATCTTTTGAGTATGGCTTTATAGAATGCTTCATGTGCTTCACTTATATCATTTGAAGTTTGGATTGCATGTTTCTCTTCACATAGAAAATCGCCATTTGTAGAATGCTCTTTTGCTTCACTTATATTTGTTACAGCATGGGCATATATTTTGTAGAAAGAATTAAACTCTCTTGCTTCACTTATATCTATTTATAGAGATGACATGAATTGGTCATTCACATGATTAGTCATAAAATCCTACATAAAACTTGTAGATCACTGAATATGATATGTTTGATTCCTTGCAATAGTTTTGCGATATAAAGATGGTGATATTAGAGTCATGCTAGTGGGTAGTTGTGGATTGTAGAAATAATTGTGTTGAAGTTTGTGATTCCCGTAGCATGCACGTATGGTGAACCGTTATGTAACGAAGTTGGAGCATGAGGTATTTATTGATTGTCTTCCTTATGTGTGGCGGTGGGGGATGAGTGATGGTCTTTTCCTACCAATCCATCCCCCTAGGAGCATGTGCGTAGTACTTTGTTTCGATGACTAATAGATTTTTGCAATAAGTATGTGAGTTCTTTATGACTAATGTTGAGTCCATGGATTTTACGCACATTCACCCTTCCATCATTGCTAGCCTCTTCGGTATCGTACATTCCCCTTTCTCACCTTGAGAGTCGGTGCAAACTTCGCCGGTGCATCCAAACCCTGTGATACAATACGCTCTATCACACATAAGCCTCCTTATATCTTCCTCAAAACAGCCACCATACCTACCTATCATGGCATTTCCATAGCCATTCCAAGATATATTGCCATGCAACTTCCATCATCATCATATACATGACTTGAGAATTTATTGTCATATTGCTTTACATGATCGTAAGATAGCTAGCATGATGTTTTCATGGCTTGTCCGTTTTTGATGTCACTGCTACACTAAATCATTGCACATCCCGGTACACTGCCAGAGGCATTCATATAGAGTCATATCTTTGTTCTAGTATCGAGTTGTAATATTGAGTTGTAAGTAAATAAAAGTGTGATCATCATCATTGTTAGAACATTATCCCATGTGAGGTTATCAAAATAAAAGTGGCCAAAGAAGCCACCCCCCCCAAAGAGAGAGAGAGAGGCCAAAGAAGCCCAAAAAAGAGAGAGAAAAAATAAAAAAATAAAAAAGAGAGAAAAGAGGGAAGGGACAATGTTACTATCCTTTTACCACACTTGTGCTTCAGAGTAGAACCATGTTCTTCATATAGAGAGTCTCTTGAGTTATCGCTTTCATATACTAGTGGGAATTTTCATTATATAACTTGGCTTGTATATTCCAACGATGGGATTCCTCAAATGCCCTAGGTCTTCATGAGTAAGCAAGTTGGATGCACACCCACTTAGTTTCCAGTTTGAGCTTTCATACATTTATAGCTCTAGTGCAACTATTGCATGGCAATCCCTACTCCTCACATTGACATCAATTTATGGGCATCTCCATAGCCCGTTGATTAGCCGTGTCGATGTGAGACTTTCTCCTTTTTGTCTTCTCCACACAGCATCCATCATCATATTCTATTCCGCATATAGTGCTATATCCATGGCTCACGCTCATGTATCGCGTGAAAGTTGAAAAGGTTTGAGAACATCAAAAGTATGAAACAATTGCTTGGCTTGTCATCGGGGTTGTGCATGATTTGAATGCTTTGTGTGGTGAAGATGGAGCATAGCCAGACCATATGATTTTGTAGGGATAACTTTCTTTGGCGATGTTATTTTGAAAAGACACGATTGCTTTATTAGTATGCTTGAAGTATTATTGTCTTAATGCCAACTGATAGACTATTGCTTCGAATCACTCGTGTATTAATATTCATGCCATGATTAGATTACATGATCAAGATTACGCTATGTAGCATTCCACATCAAAAATTATATTTTTTATCATTTACCTAGTCGAGGACGAGCAGGAATTAAGCTTCGGGATGCTGATATGTCTCCATCGTATCTATAATTTTTTATTGTTCCATGCCAATATTATACAACTTTCATATGCTTTTGGCAACTTTTTATTCTATTTTTGGGACTAACATATTGATCCAGTGCCC
The DNA here is from genome assembly GCF_056163025.1 of Triticum urartu. Lineage (NCBI taxonomy): Eukaryota > Viridiplantae > Streptophyta > Magnoliopsida > Poales > Poaceae > Triticum > Triticum urartu. Next base: position 167,506,728 of record NC_141876.1, on the reverse strand, counting down.
AGTGCTAGTTCCTGTTTGTTGCATTTTTTGTTTCGTAGAAAATCCATATCAAACTGAGTCCAAACGGGATAAAAACTTATGGAGATTTTTTTGGAATATATGTGATTTTTGGGAAGAAGAATCAACGTGACACGATGCCCGAGGGGGGCACGAGGACAGGGGCACGCCCCAGGGGGTGGGCGTGCCCCTGACCCTCGTGGCCACCCTGTAAGGCGGTTGGTGCCCTTCTTTCGCCGCAAGAAAGCCAATATCCGGATAAAATCGTTTTAAAATTTTAGTCCAATCGTAGTTACGGATCTCCGGAAATATAAGAAACAGTGAAAGGCCAGAATCTAGAGCACAGAAACAGAGAGAGACAGAGAAACAGATGCTATCTCAGAGGGGCTCTAGCCCCTCCACCACCCTGGAGGCCATGGATCAGAGGGGAAACCCTTCTCCCATCTAGGGAGAATATCAAGGAAGAAGAAGAAGAAGGGGGGCTTTCTCCCCCTCTCTCCTCGTGGCGCCGGAACTCCGCCGGGGCCATCATCATGTGACGGCGATCTACACCAACACCTCCGTCATCTTCACCAACATCTTCATCACCTTCCCCCATCTATCTACAGCGGGCCACTCTCCCGCAACCTGCTGTACCCTCTACTTGAACATGGTGCTTTATGCTTCATATTATTATCCAATGATGTGTTGCCATCCTATGATGTCTGAGTAGATTTTCGTTGTCCTATAGGTGATTAGTGAATTGCTATGATTGGTTTAATTTGTTTATGGTTATGTTGTTGTCCTTTGGTGCCCATCATATGAGAGCGCGCGTGGATCACACCATAGGGTTAGTTGTATGTTGATAGGACTATGTATTGGAGGGCAAGAGTGACAGAAGCTTCAACCTAGCATAGAAATTGATGCATACCGGATTGAAGGGGGGCCAATATATCATAATGCTATGGTTAAGTTTTACCTTAATGAACATTAGTAGTTGCGGATGCTTGCTAATAGTTCCAATCATAAGTGCATAGAATTTCAAGTCAGGGATGGCATGCTAGCAGTGGCCTCTCCCACATATAACTTGCTATTGGTCTAGTAAAGTAGTCAATTTCTTAGGGACAATTTCGCAACTCCTACCACCAGTTTTCCACACTCGCTATACTAACTTTATTGCTTCTTTACCTAAAACAGCCCCTAGTTTTTATTTACGTGTTTTTTGTATTCTTGCAAACCTATCCCGTTACACCTACAAAGTACTTCTAGTTTCATACTTGTTCTAGGTAAAGCGAACGTCAAGCGTGCGTAGAGTTGTATCGGTGGTCAATAAAACTTGAGGGAATATTTGTTCTACCTTTAGCTCCTCGTTGGGTTCAACACTCTTAATTATCGAAAGAGGCTACAATTGATCCCCTATACTTGTGGGTTATCAGCCACCACCATAGAGGGGAGATTGATTCGACCCTGAGTATCTAACCAGCTCATTCAAGCCCAAGAATGCCCCTCTTCCTGAGGTTGTTCTCCACTATACTAGTTCATCCTTATCCCATCGAGGCCAATCCACCAAAAAGCAGGAGTAGGGTCTTACACCGCAAGGTGGCCCTAACCTGGGTAAACTGCCGTGTCTCCTTTCCATTCGGTTCATCGAGTGAGTCTGTGAGATTAGCAATTTGGAAGACTAGGGAGGATGAGTTCTTCGCACGCACCCTAGAGTTCGAACCTCTCAAGAGTCTGCGGAACCCGAAATCCGACATTTGGCGCGCCAGGTAGGGGTCCGTCAAAGATCCGCCACTCTGTCTGTTGCGCTCCGCTGTCGGCCCCTATGACGGACGCTTCTCCATCAACCGGACTGACGTGCGCCTTCGGAGAAGCCGAGGGCCTCCAAGATTTCACCCCCACTTGCGGGGGGTTCAGTGGCACCCAAGTTCAGGCCGGAGTTGTCGCCCTAATATGACGGCGCGGCGAACCCGGCAGGTTTTCTCGAGGCGTACGAGGAGGATGTGTTGACGGCCGCCGGCGACGACAAGTCCATGGCCAATTGGCTTCCTATGGCCCTCGCAAGCGCGCCACGCGCATGGCTGCTCAACCTTCCAGGATCTTGTATGGCCTCCTGGGAAGAACTGTGCGGCCTCTTCGCCACACGCTTTGCGGCTCCAACTCCCCACGTCATCGCGGCCCTCATAGGTGGTTCACGGGCACCGCCCTCGGACCGCCACGCCAAGAAGTTCTTTTGCCAGGTGGGTGCCGCCCACGAGCAATGGGGGGCTCTGCCAGGCTTGGCGGCACCCAAGGCAGACCTCACCTTTGACTCAAGGGACCACCCCACGACCACCATGGGCGCTGGCACGCTCCCGATGCTCTACACCCCCACCATCTGCAATGTGGTGGTCACCAAGACCCTCATTGACGGTGGAGCCGGCCTCACTGTGCTCTCTGTGGAGGCGTTCGACTTGCTTCATGTGCCTCATGGCCGACTCCGCCCCACCAAACCCTTCTCTGGGGTCGTCGACGGCTCCACCAGCCCCCAGGGGCAGATCCGCCTCCCGGTCACCTTTGACACCCGCGATAACTACCACACCGAGCTTATCGACTTGGATATCGCCCGTATCAGCCTCCCGTACAAAGCCATCCTCGGGTACCCGGCCTTGGCAAGTTCATGGCAGCAACTTACCCTGCCTACAACCTCATGAAGATGACGGGGAGCAGCGGTGTCGTTAGTGTGGCAGGAGTTACCAAGGTAGCATTGATAGCCCTCAGACTCGCCTTCAGGGCCGCAGTGGCTGCACGACCAAGCGAGAAAGGAGCCCCAGAGGCCCTAAGGGCTGCATCGATGAAGAAGAAACAGTTGCTCTCTCAAGATCGCGCCGAGATGAAGCAGGTGTCGGTTGACGAAGACGGGGCATCGGGTGCCACCTTCACCATAGGTGTCGGTCTCCCTCCAGATCAAGAGGAGGCGTTGGTCAGCTTTTTGCGCAGGAACAAGCATGTGCTCGCGTGGGAGCCTAAGGATCTGGTCGGGATCCCGAGAGGGATAATCGAGCATCACCTAAGGGTATGCCCTAACATGCACCCAGTGAAGCAAAAGGCGCGGCGGCAGTCCACAGAAAAGCAGTCATTCATCGTCCAGGAGACTTGCAAACTACAAGAGCCGGTGTCATTTGGGTGGTGCGGTAACCAGAGTGGCTGGTGAGGGAGTCCTGGATTAAGGGGTCCTTGGGCGTCCGGCCTGTTAGCCATGGGCCGGACTGATGGGCTGTGAAGAACACGAAGACCGAAGACTGCACCCGTGTCTGGATGGGACTCTCCTTGGCGTGGAAGGCAAGCTTGGCAACCAAATATGTAGATTCCTTTCTTTGTAACCAACCTTGTGTAACCATAGATCCTCCCGGTGTCTACATAAACCGGAGGACTTAGTCCGGAGGAGGGGCATATATTCATTACCATAGCCATACAAGCTAGACCTCTAGGGTTTAGCCATTACGATCTTGTGGTAGATCAACTCTTGTAATACTCATATTCATCAAGATCAATCAAGCAGGACGTAGGGTATTACCTCCATAGAGAGGGCCCGAACCTGGGTAAACATCGTGTCCCCTGTCTCCTGTTACCATCGACCCTAGACGCACAGTTCGGGACCCCCTATCTGAGATCCGCCGGTTTTCACACCGACATTGGTGCTTTCATTGAGAGTTCCACTGTGCCGTCGTCAAGGGGTTCGATGGCTCCTCCAATCATCTACAACGATGTTGTCCAGGGGGGAGTCTTCCTCCTCAGATAGATCTTCGTGTTCGGCGGCTTCGCACTGCGGGCCAACTCGCTTGGCCATCTGGAGCAGATCGAAAGCTACGCCCTGGCCATCAGGTCAGATTTGGGAGCTTGAACTACATCGCGGACATCCATGGAGATTTGATCTTCACCGTATTTGAGACCGCGGTGACCGCTCCATGTCACCTCGATGAACATTACCTAAATCTGTCATCGGACCACATTCAGGAGATAGCTCCTGCAACCGCTCTGGCCTTAGATCCGGAGCATACTGCGCCATCCAAGGATCGGAGGCTCAACCCCACCACAAAGGCCACAGATTCCCCAGCGTTGGAGCCGCACATGGACTTAACCTCACACGATATCTGTGTCACCGGAACTCCGGACTCGTCTCCGGCCATAAGTTCTAAACCATGTGAGCTCGCGGACGCCGAACTTGATCATTTATCGATCTTCGAGTTCAGCGCCGCAGACATCTTCCAGCACTCGCCCTTGGGCGATGTGCTAAACTCATTAAAGAACTTGTCCTTGGCGGGGGACCCACAGTCGAACTATGTCCGGTTCGAACTAGGGGCTGACGGTGGAAAATTTCGCTCCCCACCCGCCACCCACTTTATAGCCACTGTCGAGGATTTAACCGACACGCTTGATTACGGCTTCGACGACATTGATGGTATGGACGATGATGCCAGAGAAGAAGAGGCCCATAACCCGCCGTTCACCGGACGCTGGACGACCACTTCCTCATATGATGTATACATGGTGGATGCACCAAAGGAGAAAAGCGGCGATGACAAGGAAGACCCAGTAAAGAATAAACCTTCCGAAATACAATCAAAGCACTGGCATCAGCAGCACCACTCTAAGTCATGCCGCGATAGAGACAGCAACACCGGCACAGGAGAAGATAATACTCTGGAAGGTGCTGAAGACAATGAAGACCCCATTGACAGTAACACCCCGGATATGACTTTCCCAATATGTATTCCAACTCTTGCCATTTCCGGCCTTAAGTTATTTTATTTTCTCGGGTTCGGGTCTTTGTCTCCGTGTGTTGTTATCGTTGTCATGCATCTCATATCATGTCATCATGTGCATTGCATTTGCATACGTGTTCATCTCATGCATTCGAGCTTTTTCCCCGTTGTCCGTTTTGCATTCCGGCGCTTCGTTCTCCTCCGGTGGTCATTTCTACCTTTCTTTCGTGTGTGGGGATTAAACATTTCCGGATTGGACCGAGACTTGCCAAGCGACCTTGGTTTACTACCGGTAGACCGCCTGACAAGTTTCGTATCATTTGGACTTCGTTTGATACTCCAACGGTTAACCGAGGGACCGAAAAGGCCTCATGTGTGTTGCAGCCCAACACCCCTCCAATTTGGCCCAAAACCCACCAAAACCTTCTCCATCACCTAGAGCGTTCGATCACGATCACGTGGCCGAAAACCGCACCTCATTTGGACTCTCCTAGCTCCCTCTATGCCTATATATAGAACCCCCTCCGAAATTCACGGGCGAAACCCTAACTCTCTTCCTCTCTCGCGACCGGACAAAAATTCCGCCGCCGGACACGTCCGTTTCCACCCTCCGCCGCCACGAGTCATCGTCTGGTTCGCTGCCGCTTGGTGCCCACTTCGCCGCGCCGCCGGGCCCGGAGAGCCCGCAACCGGCCCCCGCGGCCCATCCAACGCCACCGCCCGAGCCCGCGGGGAGACCGGATCCGCGCCGCCCGGACCTCCCTTGCGCCGCCGCCTGCCGTCTCGTTGCCGGTCTTCCCCGACACCGACGACCGCCGACGACGCCGCGCCCCACTCCGCCTGCTCCGCCGCCGACCACCGCCCGCCGCGTCGCTTCCTCCTCGCCGGCCGACCACCACCCGCCTCGCCGCCCTTCTTCCCCGACAAGTCCGACCACCACCGCGGCTACTCCGGCAAACAGGTCTCCGGCGAACCTCGTAACCCACGCTGGATCTGGATCTGGTTATTCTCACGGTTGACTTTCTCCCGAAACCCTAGTTCAAATGCCTTTGTTCTTAGCATCGTAACTCCGCATCCGTAGATCCGTTTTGGGCATATAGCATATCAAAATGTTCGTCTCAGAGAGCACATCATTTCATCTCATTGCATCATTTTCATTTGAGTTCATCTTGATGCCCAAAATACTGTTGGAAGAGTGCTATTTGAGATAATTGTCAGATCTGCTGCTCCATTTAGATATTTGTCATTTTTGCCATGATTATTGTGTGCATGTTATGCCCATGAGCTCTACATATGTTTTGTTAAGGGTTTTGCCATCTTTCCAGAGGTGCAACCCATGTATTTTTGTGATGTGTGTGGTGACTAGCACAAGCTTGTAAAGTGAGGCATTTGGTAATGCTGATTTCAGGGACTTAGCATTTCCACTAAGTCCTTGAGCTGGTTATCTCATATGGCCATATGTTCATGTTGTTTCCTAGTGATCCGTGCCTCTTTTGAGGATGATCAGTAAGGGTGTTTTGTTAATCTTGTAGTGCTCTATCCATCCATGTCTTTGTTTGCAATTATGGAGCACCCAAGCTTGAGTCAATCGAGCTCTACTTTTGTCATTTTGTGAATCTGGGCAGATTGTCTACTTGTTAGCGATTTTGCCGATGATGTTCTAGTTGATCCGTGCATGCTATGTTATTGTTCTTGCCATGTCTAGCTTGTATTTTGTGTATTCTTGATGTGTGTATGCTTAGATTATCATGACATGCTCTGTAGTGAGTGCATCGAGCTCGTAAACATGCCTACTTGATATTTGTTTTCAGCATGCTCCAGTTTTCACTAAGTCTGAGAACTGATTATGTTTTTCCATGTTCACATGCTTGCAAATGTATTTTCTGATCCCTTTTGGCTCAAGGTCACTAAGGGACTTTTGTTAAGCTCTTTGAGTAGCTCCAGGCCATGCTTTACTTTGCCATGTTCAGGTCCTGTAGCATATAGTTTTCATGCTGCGAAGAGTGCTATCTGATCTGAAATTCCAGACAAGTGTTAATTTCACTAAGTCTGAAATCTGTTTGTCAAATGCATTTTATCCATGCTTGTTTGAACCTGTTGATGGATGAATTGGCCGTAGCTCAGTGCTAGACTTTTGTTAAGCTTCTTGAATGGATCCCTGCCATGTATTTTTCTGCCATGTTTGGGTGCTGTAGAATGTTCATCTTGTTGCATTTAGATGGCTACTTGCTGTAAATCGCAGAACGTGGTCATATTTGAATCGCTTGCCATTTCCAAACCGTAGCTCCGATTCCGGCGTTCTTTATATCATTTTCAAGCGATTTAATCTCATCTTTCCAGTGGCACACTTGGATTTCCAAGTTGAGCCAGGTTCATGCATTCCTTGTCAAATCTTGCATAAGCATCATAGTTTGCATCCCGCATAGCATACCATGTTTGCATCATATTGTTTGAGCTTTGCACGTGGTTGATTGTGTCCTTGTTGCTTGTTTGTCTTGTTTGGGTAGAGCCGGGAGACGAGGTCGCTAACGAGGAGCCCGTTGAGTTTGCTTTCGAGGATCCAGTCAACTTTGACAACTTTGCAGGCAAGATGATCATACCCTTGAAATCACTACTATCTTTGTTATGCTAGATGCTCGCTCTTTTGCTATGCCTATGCTACAATGCCTACCACTTGCTTATCATGCCTCCCAAATTGCCATGTTCAGCCTCTAACCTACCATGTCCTAGCAAACCGTTGATTGGCTACGTTACTGCTTTGCTCAGCCCCTCTTATAGCGTTGCTAGTTGCAGGTGAAGATTGGAGACCGTTCCTTGTTGGAACATTATTTACTTGTTGGGATATCATTATATTATCTTGTTATTTTAATGCATCTATATACTTGGTAAAGGGTGGAACGCTCGGCCTCTCGCCTAGTGTTTTGTTCCACTCTTGCCACCCTAGTTTCCGTCATATCGGTGTTATGTTCCCGGATTGTTGCGTTCCTTACACGGTTGGGTTATAATGGGAACCCCTTGATAGTTCGCCTTGATTAAAGCTTTTCCAGCAATGCCCAACCTTGGTTTTACCATTTTCCGCCTAGCCTCTTTTCCCCTTGGGTTTCCGGAGCCCGAGGGTCATCTTATTTTAGCCCCCCTGGGCCAGTGCTCCCCTAAGTGTTGGTCCAAACTAGAGTCCTGTGCAGCGCCCCCTCGGGGAAACTCAAGGTTTGGTTTTAGTTGTATGGAGCGCTCATCTGAGTGTGCCCTGAGAATGAGATATGTGCAGCTCCTATCGGGATTTGTCGACACATTCGGGCGGTGTTGCTGGATTTGTTTTAACCTGTCGAAGTGTCTTGAAGAACCGAGGTACCGAGTCTGATCGGAACGTCTCGGGAGGAGGTCTATTCCTTCGTTGACCATGAGAGCTTGTCATGGGCTAAGTTGGGACTCCCCTGCAGGGATTTGAACTTTCGAAAGCCGTGCCCGCGGTTATGGGCAGATGGGAATTTGTTAATGTCCGGTTGTAGATAACTTGAACCTTAACTTAATTAAAATGAATCAACAGTGTGAGTTACCGTGATGGTCTCTTCTCGGCGGAGTCCGGGAAGTGAACACGGTGTTGGAGTAATGCTTGCGCAGGTTGTTCTCTAGTTACTCGTTCGCACTTTGCCTTCTCTTCTCGCTCTCTTTTGCGAACAGGATAGCCACCATATATGCTAGGCGCTTGCTGCAGCTCCACATATTTACCTTGCTTTTCCTATTAAGCTTAAATAGTTTTGATCGTGAGGGTGTGAGATTGCTGAGTCCCTGTGGCTCATAGATTACTTCCAAACCAGATGCAGGGTCTGATGATTTCTGCTCCAGGTGACGCGCTTGAGCTCAAGTGGGAGTTCGACGAGGACTCTCAATGATACTACGTGTCTTTCCCTGATGATCAGTAGTGGTGCCCAGTTGGGGGTGATCGGTACCATGTCGCATGTTGGGTTATCTTTTATTTTGGCGTCGTAGTCGGGCCATGAGTGTTTGAATGTTGTAATGCTATTTATGTACTTTGTGTGACGTGGCGAGTGTAAGCCAACTATGTATCTCCCCTTTATTATTTATATTACATGGGATGTTGTGATGATTGCCTAACTTGCCACGTTGCTTTCAATGCGGTTATGTCTCTAAGTCGTGCCTCGACACGTGGGAGCTATAGCTGCATCGAGGGCGTTACAAGTTGGTAATCAGAGCCTTCCCCGACCTTAGGAGCCCCATTGCTTGATCGTTTTAGCAGCCGAGTTGTGTCTACAAAAATGTTTTGAGTCATTTAGGAATTATATATCAGAGAGTTTAGGAATTCTTTTTACTTCCCAGTCTCCTCATCGCTCTGGTAAGGCATCCTGACGTAGAGTTTTGACTCTTCTCTTCTCAAATTTCACAAAAAAAAATTAGGATCACGCGGGCATCTTGGAATCATTTCGATGGTTTTATGACGAGAACATTGTCTTGGTGCCTCCTGTCAGGGGTTTTGTGGAAGTGTCCCGGGGAGTTGAGCTCTGAGGTGTTGTCGTCATAATTTTATCGTTGCAGTTCTGGAATACCTGAGTTTAGTGCGCCGACATCGAAAATCTCTTTTATGCAGTTCGTTGGTGAGATAACCTCGACGCCACCCAGTACTAGGGCGGGAGTTTGGGAGTATCGCCATAACTTGTATAATGGATGCTTTTCGAAGGTTGAGGTAGATGGTTTCCGAAGTTTTTCTCGGTTATGTGTTGAAGGATGGATACAGCTAGATGTAGGATTTTCTAGATTTGGGTGAGATATTATGGTTCCCCTGTATCCCCAACACCTGATTGCATAACCGGAAAGGTTCGGGAGTTTCATAGGTGGGAATTCTTGTAGCTCTAGTTCTTCTTCCATGGATATTTGGTTTGAGATTGGGATTTCTTACCGAGTATTCGTTCTTGATCCGTACCTTGTTGATTTGTTTCTCTACCTAAATTCTAAGTGGCTTCTCAATTTATGGATATGTGACCATTTCAAGAGGAATGCATTCGTTCATTTTGTTCGGATGTGAAGACTTATGTTGCAATTTTCATTCCGTTGGATTCAGCTTCATTTATCTGTCTATGTGCTAACGGTGGTCAACCTCTTCAGGATGGCTCCCGCTAAGAGCACCAATCAGAATCAGAATCAGGATCCGCCACCACCTCCACCTCCTCCGGAGGCATGGCAAGCTGTGATGGCCGCAACCAATGCAAACACACAGTTGATCATGCAAATTCTTCAAGAGCGCAATCAAGGCAACCAAGGGAACCAAGGAAACAATTAGAATCACTTTGCTACACTCAACCAATTCCTTGCTAACGGTCCAAAGACTTTCAGCAATTGTGTTGAGGCTACTGATGCTGACGATTGGCTTGTGGATCTGTGCAAGCATTTCGAGTGCAGTAACGTCAGGCCTGAGGACTTTGTCAAGTTCGCTTCCTTCCAACTCAAAGACCAAGCTGCAGAGTGGTTCCAGCAGTACAAGGATTCCAGAGGTGGACGTGTTATTACCTGGGATGAATTCCGTCAAGATTTCAGAGCTCATCATATCCCTCAGAGCGTGGTTGAAAGCAAGCGTGAGGAATTCCGCAACCTGAAGCAAGGCTCTTTGTCTGTCTATGACTACAACAAGTTGTTTCAAAAGCTCGCCCGCTTTGCTAAGCAGGACGTCCCTGATGAGAAGAGCATGATATACCAGTTCAGGGGTGGTCTCAGAGAAGAAATCCAGCTAGCTCTTGTTCTCTTTGAGCCCTTGAGGTACGATGAGTTCTACAACATGGCACTGAAGCAAGAGGCCGCTCAACTGAGGTGTGATGCTTCCAAGAAGCGAGTCTGAGATGCTACTCCATCTTCCTCTACTCAAGTGGCCAAGCAGCAGAAGCATTGGCTTCCTCCTCCTTCGTTTCGTCAGCCGTATGTAACACCCTCGATGCGGCTATATCTCCCACGTGTCGAAGCACGACTTAGAGGCATAACCGCATTGAAAGCAATGTCGCAAGTGAGGTAATCTTCACACAACCCATGTAATACATAAGGGAAAGAGATACATAGTTGGCTTACAATCGCCACTTCACACAATTACATGAATAAAGCATTACATCATCTAAATACACTCAAGGTCCGACTACGGAACCAAAATAAAAGAAGAACCCCAAATGCGACAAGGTCCCCGATCGACCCCAACTGGGCTCCACTACTGATCAACTAGAACGAAACAACACAAAGGACAAGATCTTCAACGAGCTCCTCCTTGAGCTTGGTTGCGTCACCTGCTTGGTAACATCGGCACCTGCAAACTGGTTTTGGAAGTATCTGTGAGTCACGAGGACTCAGCAATCTCACACCCTCGCGACCAAGACTAGTTAAGCTTATAGGAAGGGTAAAAAGGTATGAGGTGGAGCTGCAGCAAGCGACTAGCATATATGGTGGCTAACATACGCAAAAGAGAGCGAGAAGAGAAGGAAAAGCACGATCGAACAACTATGATCAAGAAGTGATCCTAGAACAACCTACGTCAAGCATAACTCCAACACCGTGTTCACTTCCCGGACTTCGCCGGAAAAAGACCATCACGGTTACACACGCGGTTGATGTATTTTAATTAAGGTCAACTTCAGGTTTTCTACAACCGGACGTTAACAAATTCCCATCTGCCCATAACCGCGGGCACAGCTTTCGAAAGTTCAAATCCCTGTAGGGGTGTCCCAACTTAGCCCATCACAAGCTCTCACGGTCAACGAAGGATATTCCTTCTAGCGGGAAGACCCGATCAGACTCGGAATCCCGGTTACAAGACATTTCGACAAGGTAAAACTAAACCAGCAACACTGCCCGAATGTGCCGACAAATCCCGAGAGGAGCTGCACATATCTCTTTCTCAGGGCACACTCAGATTGTCCTAGGTAGGGGTAGGCCAGCCCAGAGTTGCCCCTGGTGGTCACTGGCAGCTGACAGGTTGGACCAACACTCAGAGGAGCACTGGCCCCGGGAGGGGGGGTAAAATAATGATGACCCTCAGGAGCGCGACTCCCAAGGGAAGAGAAAAGGCTAGGTGGCAAATGGTAAAACCAAAGTTGGGCATTGTTGGAAGAATTTTACTCAAGGCGAACTGTCAAGGGGTTCCCATTATTACCCAACCGCGTAAGGAACGCAAAATCCGGGAACATAACACCAATATGACGGAAACTAGGGCGGCAAGAGTGGAACAAAACACCAGGCATAAGGCCGAGCCTTCCACCCTTTACCCAGTATATAATGTATTAATTAAATAAGATATATAGTGATATCCCAACAAGTAAACATGTTCCAACAAGGAACAACGACTCCATGTTCCAACAAGGAACATACTTCAGTCTTCACCTGCAACTAACAACGCTATAAGAGGGACTGAGCAAAGCGGTAACATAGCCAAACAACGGTTTGCTAGGACAAGGTGGGTTAGAGGCTTGGTTCAACAATATGGGAGGCATGATAAGCAAGTGGTAGGTATCGCAGCATAGGCATAGCAAAAGAGCGAGCAACTAGCAAGCAAAGATAGAAGTGATTTCGAGGGCATGATCATCTTGCCTCAAATCCCGCAAGGAAGAAGAACGAGTCCATGAAGAAGACAAACGGACGTAGACGAACGAATCCTCACAAACGCAACATTATCGGAACCAACCCGACGAAGCAACACCGGAAAGGAGCAAACAACATAGTAAACAACCAACACACGAACATGGCACGATGCACAATCGAGTATGATGCATGTCCGGTTTAATGAAGCATGGCATGGCAAAGTGCACAAACAAACCTACAAATTAAGTGGAGCTCAATATGCAACGGGTTGCATATTGACGGAACACCACATCAATTATTTAGTTCTCTCTCGTTTATGTACCCAACAATATTAAATGTTGTTAGCATGGCAAGAGGGTGAAGCATAATAAAACTATCTAATCTAGGCAAGGTTAAATGAGGCCGGAACAACAAAACAACAAGTCCGGAAACTCCTCATGTGCATATATTAGGTTTGGTACTGTTCTGCCCTAAACACAATTTTAGAGTTGTTAAACATGCAAAACAAGTAGACCATGTTAAACTAGGCATTTTTCTACCCCATTTACATATATAATTTATTTAAAACCGAGCTACGGTTATTAAGTTATGAAATAAATCATTTTAACATGGCATATGAGCAAAATTAATGCAAACAGCAGTTTAAACATTTTAAACATGGATGGAAATGACATATTATGAAACTACACAAAATTCTAAGCAACTTTCATCTTAAGTTTGTTTAATTCCGATGCATGGTTAATTAGTCATTATATGCATGAAGTATAGGGTCCAATCTGTAAACATGCAGTTTTCTGAACAATTAGAAAAATCGCAGCGCATAGGAAAAAAAACATATGTGGGCTGGATCTGCTGGGCGTGGCTGGACTGCTCACCACGGGCCGAGCCTGGGTGAGGCTGGAGGCATGACGCGGTCCACGCGGGTGAGGAAGGCGCAGTCAACGGAGCGGGCTGAACTGAGCGGGACTTGGCGCTGCGGTCATCGTCCTCGCGTGCTCGCATGCAGAAGCAGGGGAGGTCGGCGATGGATTTGGCGGTCTCTGGTGGGGCGGCGCGGCGACCTAGAGCCAGGGACAAGGCCGGGGTACAGGGCTCACCGGATCTGGCAGAGACGGCGACGAACGGAGCAGGGGAGGTCGATGCGGTCATGTGCGGGCGAGCGGGAAGCAGAGGAGGTTCGAGCGTCGGTGGCTGGGCGCAATGCAGGGGACTTGGCGCGGCGGCGCGACTTGATGCAGAGAAGACGACGACGCGGGAGGAACTCGCCGGCGTCTAGGGCGGCAGGGACGGCGTGAAGCAGAGGACGCAAAGGAGGCAGCTTGGCGTGGAACTTGGCGAGGCGGCGGGATGCTCCTGCTCGTGCAGGGGCGAAGCAGAGGCGCGGCGGTCTCGAGCGGCAGCGGGCTCCAGGGAAGGCCGACGAGGAGCAGACGGGGCGGATCCGGCTGGCCGGCGCCGGATCTGGGCAACGACGGCGCGGGCGGAGCTCAGGGGCGTCGTCAGTTCCCTGTGGAAGAAAGACAGGGAGGGAGCATTCAGAGAGAGAGAGAGCAGAGAAGGAGAAGGAAGCAAGGTGAGGGCAGGCGCGGCTTCGGTCGACGGGGAAGACGGGGCGCGGTCCAGGTGGCTGGGTGCGCCGACGGCAACGGCGCCATGGAGAGGGCAAACGGGAGGAGCTCGGGCAGGTGGTTGGATGGGGAATCGGTAGTGGATCGATGGGGAAAACGAGGAAGGTGGCGGCGGCATGGGGATTGATGGATGGGACAGCTCCCCTAGGTTTTAGGGTCTGGTCTTTATATAGCAAGTGAATTTTTGGTAGGAGTATTTGGTCCCTCCGATCTTAATCGGACGGACGGGAAAATAGGTTAGGTAGCCCAAAGAGAAAAAACGGAGACGTTTTGTAGACGTTTGGGGATGTTCCGGACCCAACGGTGGCGACAGTCCGGGTCGGGTCCGGGACAATTTCGGACGCGCACGTGAGGGGTTCGATGCACTGTGCAGAGAGGGTTTCGGACCGTGCGGTCGCATCGGACAACTCCAGAAGCGAAGAGGGGAAGGAGGATGGACTAGGTGGGCTGTGGCGAGACTGCGAGGGGGAGAAGAGAGAGAGGGCCCTGCATCTATTTTCGGAGACCGAAAACGTCCGACGTTAGACCGACTCTAATGTCGCTATAGTTATCCGTTGGGGCATCAAACGATCTCCGAATGCGATGAAACTTGACAGGCGGTCTATCTACACTATAATAAGACCACACGTCAAATCTCATCTCATTCTGAGAACATTTTCCCGACACTTAAAAAATAATATTTTGGACATGTTGCGGGCACGTGCAAGTGTGTCTGGGCTCAGAACGGACAACAGAGAGAACGAGGGGACCGGGACGGATGCAGGTTTAGAAAAAACATGATGATGATATGCAAATGATGACATGATGAAATGCAACACGCAAGCAAATGACATGGCAACGCAGCGACTAACTGGAAGACACCTGGCACATCGGTCTCGGGGCGTTACAACACTCCACCACTACGAGAGGATCTCGTCCCGAGATCTAGAATGGCACCGGAGGGGAAAACGGAAGAGAAAGAGAAGAGGTAAAACTAAGTTGCTTCTTTGACAAATGAGTGAAACCAAAGAACCTTGCGAGGTTGAACAGATTCGAGAAAAGAATACAATGAAGGTGAACCAAGTCGAAAACACTCCGTTAGAAAAGAGGGACAAAGAGCATTGCGAAAAACCTTGAGGTTGGAGGGCAAGATATATATTGAAACCACTCAGGTTAAGTCAAGATAGAGAAGGATTAAGAATGATATAATTTGGAAAACACTTCGTCTGAGAAGGGACGCAAAACTTGATAAGATGAGAGAACTTGAAAAGAGGGCACGACACTCCGGTAAAATGGATAACACGAAAGAACATGATCCTGACAAGAACAAGAAGAAGGTTTGAAGAGAGCAACATCACAATGCCTCCAGAAGAAGTGAGAGAATGGAACTGAATGAACGGGGGAGAAAAAACAAGGTCTTGAGAGAGCACGCTTACACCAAAAGCTAGAACGAAGTTGTTGGGTTATCAACAACGAAAAGGATAAGCTTGATATGGACTTATAGAATACATCTCAAATCATGAGGTGACCACCTGCCACTACGGGAAAAGAATTGGATTGATATGAACGAGGAGACGAGAAACTTATTTCACCGGGAGGATAAATGAAGAACTTGGGTCCTTTATAAGCACCATAATTAGCAAAATCCTTAGGGAAAGCTTTAGGTGAAATATAACCCAAGATAAATCCAATGAAGAGGTTAATTGGTTGAAAAGATGTCTTGAGCGAAGAGAAAATGATGGATTTAGATATGTCACTCTTGAAAACCTGTGAATCATGAAACTCGAAGGGAAATTATCAACAATGACATAACACCACCTCAAAAGATAAGGTAAAAAGAATTGCACTCCGGATTGCAAGATGAAGAATACATGAGCTCCTCTGAAAAGAATCTCGATGAACGCTTCGAGAAAGAATATAAATCCTTGATGAACCATCATGTAGAACCTTCGTGAAGAACTCCGGTAAACAAAAGAATTACGAAGATAAAGAGAAGTTGGGAACACAAGGTGAAACCTTGTAATGATTTAGATGGATCTCCGTGATAATTAGAGCTTGGAACTCTGGAAAAGAAAAGATAACGCATCTCGAACTGAGAATGTGATACGATGAACCACTCCGGAAACAGAAATTCAGTAAACTCGATGAAACAAGAATAAGAATTACATTATACTTATCCTTCACCAATTAAATTGATGACAATGAACGGATTTGGCATATTGCTTATTCTCGTAGAAAGGATTAAGATAGATATAGCGCAAACTTAAGAAGGTCTTCGACGAACCACTGGTAGAATTAGGAAACAGCGAATGAATTGATATGCTAAGAAAGAAGAAAAAAATCTTGAACAAACCACCGTAAGCATTGACAAAGAACAAAGTAAAGAGATAAATCACCGGAAAGGATTAGAGAATGAATGAAAATACTTGAGGGAAATTAGATCCATGAGAACAAAAGATCACGAGCTGATTAGAGAAAATGCTTGAATGATGCACCGGTAAAATTGTAGAACAAGAGCTGAAAGCTGAGAAATGAGTAATCCCGAAATGATGGCCTTCGGAGAATCAAACTGAAAAGACTCCTGAATTACTCCGGATGGGTGAGAAAGAATTCTGACAATCGAAAACAATTATGAGAGGATGGCAACAAGCTAGAATGACGAATCTTGAAGAGAATGGAGCAAGATTTAAGAGAAACTCTTCTTCGGTCTTCAAAATCTGAGAATGACGACGAGAAACACCACCAATAATTATTGAGGCACTCCGGAATGAAGAATGGAAAGGTTGAGCCAACGATGAAAAGAATTTGAAAGATCTTGGAGAAATACATATGACTGATGATGAATCATTCTTACGTCAAACTTCGAAAATAAAATTTGAGGATAGCTCCGGGAAAATAAGAAGAGTCAGGTAAGATCCTGGGAAAAGACCTGTGGGTTAGGGCCCACTGAAAAGAGAATACCGTTGAAATGATTTAAAAGAGAGGTTGCACCGGTTGAATTAAAAGGCTTGAATGAGATAACAACCTCGAGATATCTTCAGCACTCCGGGAACAATTGAATAGCGAGAAGTGGAATGATAATAAGGTGCACCGGCATGGAAAACATTTGAAACGAGTTAAAGGATATGATCAACAACAAAAGCTTGAATTGAAACCACCGGAGAAGAAAATGAGTGACGAGAGACGAACTTGAAGCTTCGTTAGCATCTTCCTGAGAATCAACGGATAAGGACATTGACGGAAAAGAATGGAGAGACTTCCCATCAATAAAAGGATACTTGAATAAGAAATCTGGTTCCTTGAAGAAAAAGGGTGGGTGGGCGGGAAAACAAAGGCAGCTTGGGACGAATGGAACAAACACCATTGAGAAGACCTGATAATTAATCTTGCTGATAGGGAGAAAGATGGGATCATCTCGAAGAGAAGCGCACTGGGTGGAAAAAGGATTGACATGACAATCTCAATAGATGAGAAGGATTAGTATTCACATCGGAGTATGAGAACACCATTTGGGGAAGGTATGGAATCAACATTTGACTTCGAAGCAACTCGAATACCACAACTCAAAACAAACAAAGGATTGGCTTGCAGAATAAGCCGGAACAAACATATGATAGAGATTTCGTCCGAAGTTTTCATGGTGGGGCCTACACGGGCTCGATCGTACAGCACCATCATGTACAAGGCAGTGCACATGACATACGAAGCGTCCCCGAGTCGGCATAGCCAAGGACTCTTTAAGACACAACGAGACCACTATAAAACCGACCGTGAATAGGCGGACCACTAGACGTCAAACCCCAATTTCATATCATACATCTGTTGGAAAGATATCCTAAGAGCTACTTGAATTCCCACTTATAAACTCCCGAAACTTTCCGGTTATGCAATCAGGTGTTGAGGATATAGGGGAAGCATAATATCTCACCAAAAACTAGCAAATCCTACATCCAGTTGTATCCATCCTTCAACACATAACCAAGAAACCTTTGGAAATCATCTACCTCAACCTTCGAAAAGCATCCGTTATACCAGTTATGGCGATACTCCCGAACTCCCGCCCCAGTACTGGGTGGCGTCGAGGTTATCTCACCAACGAACTGCATAAAAGAGATTTTCGATGTCGGTGAAACTAAACTCAGGTATTCCAGAACTGCAACGATAAAATTGTGACGACAACACCTCGGAGCTCAACTCCCCGGGACACTGCCACAAAACCCCTGACAGGAGGCACCAAGACAATGTTCTCGTCACAAAACCATCGGAACGATTCCAAGATACCCGCGTGATCCTAAAAAAAAATTAGTGAAATTTGAGAAGAGAAGAGTCAAAACACTACGTCAGGATGCCTTACCAGAGCGATGAGGAGACTGGGAAGTAAAAAAGAATTCCTAAACTCTCCGATATATAATTCCTAAATGACTCAAAACATTTTTTTTCTAGACACAACTCGGCCGCTAAAAACGAACAAGCAATGGGGCTCCTAAGGTCGGGGAAGGCTCTGATTACCAACTTGTAAGGCCCTCGATGCGGCTATATCACCCACGTGTCGAAGCATGACTTAGAGGCATTAACCGCATTGAAAGCAATGTCGCAAGTGAGGTAATCTTCACACAACCCATGTAATACATAAGGGAAAGAGATACATAGTTGGCTTACAATCGCCACTTCACACAATTACATGAATAAAGCATTACATCATCCAAATACACTCAAGGTCCGACTATGGAACCAAAATAAAAGAAGAACCCCAAATGCGACAAGGTCCCCGATCGACCCCAACTGGGCTCCACTACTGATCGACTAGAACGAAACAACACAAAGGACAAGATCTTCATCGAGCTCCTCCTTGAGCTTGGTTGCGTCACCTTCTCGGTAACATCGGCACCTGCAAACTGGTTTTGGAAGTATCTGTGAGTCACGGGGACTCAGCAATCTCACACCCTCGCGATCAAGACTATTTAAGCTTATAGGAAGGATAAAAAGGTATGAGGTGGAGCTGCAGCAAGCGACTAGAATATATGGTGGCTAACATACGCAAAAGAGAGCGAGAAGAGAAGGCAAAGCACGATCGAACAACTATGATCAAGAAGTGATCCTAGAACAACCTACGTCAAGCATAACTCCAACACCGTGTTCACTTCCCGGACTTCGCCGGAAAGAGACCATCACGGTTACACACGCGGTTGATGTATTTTAATTAAGGTCAACTTCAGGTTTTCTACAACCGGACATTAACAAATTCCCATCTGCCCATAACCGCGGGCACGGCTTTCGAAAGTTCAAATCCCTGCAGGGGTGTCCCAACTTAGCCCATCACAAGCTCTCACTGTCAACGAAGGATATTCCTTCTAGCGGGAAGACCCGATCAGACTCGGAATCCCGGTTACAAGACATTTCGACAAGGTAAAACTAAACCAGCAACACCGCCCGAATGTGCCGACAAATCCCGATAGGAGCTGCACATATCTCTTTCTCAGGGCACACTCAGATTGTCCTAGGTACGGGTAGGCCAGCCCAGAGTTGCCCCTGGTGGTCACCGGCAGCTGACAGGTTGGACCAGCACTCAGAGGAGCACCGGCTCGGGGGGGTAAAATAATGATGACCCTCAAGAGCGCGAATCCCAAGGGAAAAGAAAAGGCTAGGTGGCAAATGGTAAAACCAAAGTTGGGCATTGCTGGAAGAGTTTTACTCAAGGCGAACTGTCAAGGGGTTCCCATTATTACCCAACTGCGTAAGGAACGTAAAATCCGGGAACATAACACCGATATGACGGAAACTAGGGTGACAAGAGTGGAACAAAACACCAGGCATAAGGCCGAGCCTTCCACCCTTTACCCAGTATATAGATGTATTAATTAAATAAGATATATAGTGATATCCCAACAAGTAAACATGTTCCAACAAGGAACAACGACTCCATGTTCCAACAAGGAACATACTTCAATCTTCACCTGCAACTAACAACGCTATAAGAGGGGCTGAGCAAAGCGGTAACATAGCCAAACAACGGTTTGCTAGGACAAGGTGGGTTAGAGGCTTGGTTCAACAATATGGGAGGCATGATAAGCAAGTGGTAGGTATCGCAGCATAGGCATAGCAAAAGAGCGAGCAACTAGCAAGCAAAGATAGAAGTGATTTCGAGGGTATGATCATCTTGCCTGAAATCCCGCAAGGAAGAAGAACGAGTCCATGAAGAAGACAAACGGACGTAGACGAACGAATCCTCACAAACGCAACATTATCGGAACCAACCCGACGAAGCAACACCGGAATGGAGCAAACAACATAGTAAACAACCAACACATGAACATGGAACAATGCATAATCGAGTATGATGCATGTCCGGTTTAATGAAGCATGGCATGGCAAAGTGCACAAACAAACCTACAAATTAAGTGGAGCTCAATATGCAACGGGTTGCATATTGACGGAACACCACATCAATTATTTAGTTCTCTCTCGTTTATGTACCCAACAAGATTAAATGTTGTTAGCATGGCAAGAGGGTGAAGCATAATAAAACTATCTAATCTAGGCAAGGTTAAATGAGGCCGGAACAACAAAACAACAAGTCCGGAAACTCCTCATGTGCATATATTAGGTTTTGTACTGTTCTGCCCTAAACACAGTTTTAGAGTTGTTAAACATGCAAAACAAGTAGACCATGTTAAACTAGGCATTTTTCTACCCCATTTACATATATAATTTATTTAAAACCGAGCTACGGTTATTAAGTTATGAAATAAATCATTTTAACATGGCATATGAGCAAAATTAATGCAAACAGCAGTTTAAACATTTTAAACATGGATGGAAATGACATATTATGAAACTACACAAAATTCTAATCAACTTTCATCTTAAGTTTGTTTAATTCCGATGCACTGTTAATTAGTCATTATATGCATGAAGTATAGGGTCCAATCTGTAAACATGCAGTTTTCTGAACAATTAGGAAAATCGCAGCGCACAGGAAAAAAACATATGTGGGCTAGATCTGCTGGGCGTGGCTGGACTGCTCATCATGGGCCGAGCCCGGGTGAGGCTGGAGGCATGACGCGGTCCACGTGGGTGAGGAAGGCGCAGTCAACGGAGCGGGCTGAACCGAGCGGGACTTGGCGCTGCGGTCATCGTCCTCGCGTTCTCGCACGCAGAAGCAGGGGAGGTCGGCGATGGATTTGGCGGTCTCCGGTGGGGCGGCGCGGCGACCTGGAGCCAGGGACAAGGCCGGGGTGCAGGGCTCACCGGATCTGGCAGAGACGGCGATGAACGGAGCAGGGGAGGTCGATGCGGTCATGTGCGGGCGAGCGGGAAGCAGAGGAGGTTCGAGCGTCGGCGGCTGGGCGCGATGCAGGGGACTTGGCGCGGCGGCGCGACTTGATGCAGAGAAGACGACGACGCGGGAGGAACTCGCCGGCGTCTCGGGCGGCAGGGACGGCGTGAAGCAGAGGACGTAGGGGAGGCAGCTTGGCGTGGAACTTGGCGAGGCGGCGGGATGCTCCTGCTCGTGCAGGGGCGAAGCAGAGGCACGGCGGTCTCGAGCGGCAACGGGCTCCAGGGAAGGCCGACGAGGAGCAGACGGGGCGGATCCGGCTGGCCAGCGCCGGATCCGGGCAACGACGGCGCGGGCGGAGCTCAGGGGCGTCGTCAGTTCCCTGTGGAAGAAAGACAGGGAGGGAGCATTCAGAGAGAGAGAGCAGAGAAGGAGAAGGAAGCAAGGTGAGGGCAGGCGCAGCATCGGTCGACGGGGAAGACGGGGCGCGGTCCAGGTGGCTGGGTGCGCCGACGGCAACGGCGCCATGGAGAGGGCAAACGGGAGGAGCTCGGGCAGGTGGTTGGATGGGGAATCGGTAGTGGATCGATGGGGAAAACGAGGAAGGTGGCGGCGGCATGGGGATTGATGGATGGGACAGCTCCCCTAGGTTTTAGGGTCTGGTCTTTATATAGCAAGTGAATTTTTGGTAGGAGTATTTGGTCTCTCCGATCTTAATCGGACGGATGGGAAAATAGGTTAGGTAGCCCAAAGAGAAAAAACGGAGACGTTTTGTAGACGTTTGGGGATGTTCCGGACCCAACGGTGGCGACAGTCCGGGTCGGGTCCGGGACAATTTCGGACGCGCACGTGAGGGGTTCGATGCACTGTGCAGAGAGGGTTTCGGACCGTGCGGTCGCATCGGACAACTCCAGAAGCGAAGAGGGGAAGGAGGATGGACTAGGTGGGCTGTGGCGAGACTGTGAGGGGGAGAAGAGAGAGAGGGCCCGGCATCTGTTTCCGGAGACCGAAAATGTCCGACGTTAGACCGACTCCAATGTTGCTATAGTTATCCATTGGGGCATCAAACGATCTCCGAATGCGATGAAGCTTGACAGGCGGTCTATCTACACTATAATAAGACCACACGTCAAATCTCATCTCATTCCAAGAACATTTTCCCGCCACTTAAAAAATAATATTTCAGACATGCCGCGGGCGCGTGCAAGTGTGTCTGGGCTCAGAACGGACAACAGAGAGAACGAGGGGACCGGGACGGATGCAGGTTTAGAAAAAAAACATGATGATGCTATGCAAATGATGACATGATGAAATGCAACACACAAGAAAATGACATGGCAACGCAGCGACTAACTGGAAGACACCTGGCACATCGATCTCGGGGCATTACACCGTATCAGAAGAGCAAAGGTGGCAATGGATCTTCCCACCCACCCAACCCTGGCTTTCAGAACAAGACTTCGTCTCAAGCTCCAAGATCAAGTGCTCCGTATCACCGTCCGCTTTTAGAGGTCACGTGCAACAAGTGCCAACAGAAGGGCCACTATGCCAACAAATGCTTCAATCAGAGGCGTCTCCCTCCTCCTCCTCCTGTGAGATCGGCAAATATAGCTGTGGTCAAGCATAACCCCAAGTACCCCAAGGTCAACTTGATGAACGCAGCTCAGGCAGAGGACTCGTCAGATGTCATCATGGGTAACCTTCCTGTTAATGATATTCCTGCAAAAGTTCTTTTTGACACTGGTGCATCGCATTGTTTCATTTCCAAACCTTTTGCATCAAAGTATGAGTGCGATTATCAGTATCTGCAAAGTTCCTTGCAAATTGTGTCACCGGCAAGCAGATGACAGCTAACACCTGCATCCCGGAGGTTACTATCACCTTGGGCGACTACAAGTTCCTTTCTTCCCCAATTGTTCTTGGTAACTCGGATATTGATCTTATTCTCGGGATGGATTGGCTTTCTAAGCACAAGGCGCATCTTGATTGTGCTGCCAGGCAGATTCAATTGACTCATTCGTCTGAGGATGTAATTGACTTTGCCGCTTGGGATAATACCATCCGTCTGTTTTCTCTCAATGAGAAGGGTGAACTGGATGCTATCTCGCAAATTCCAGTCGTTTGTGAATATCAAGACGTCTTCCCAGAAGAGCTTCCAGGAATGCCTCCGCACCGGCCAGTTGAATTCGTTATTGATCTTGAGCCTGGCACGGAACCTGTGTGCAAGCGTCCTTACAAGCTCGGACCTGAAGAGTTGAAGGAGCTGAAGAAGCAACTCGATATTCAAGAGAGAATGGGTCTCATCCGGCCTAGTTCTTCTCCGTGGGGTTGTGGTGTTCTTTTTGTGAAGAAGAAGGATGGAACGGACCGACTTTGTGTTGATTACCGTCCATTGAACAAGAAGACCATCAAGAACAAATACCCACTTCCCAACATCAACGAGCTATTCGAACAACTCAAAGGTGCCCAAGTATTCTCCAAGCTTGATCTCTGTATGGGTTATCACCAGATTCGAATCCGTGAGCAAGATATTCCCAAGACGGCTTTCAGGACAAGCTATGGTTCATATGAATACACTGTCATGTCTTTTGGCCTCGTCAACGCTCCTCCGACTTTCTCTCGCATGATGAACTTCATCTTCAACGCCTACACCAATGATTTCGTTTTGGTCTATCTCGATGACATTCTGGTTTTCTCGAAGAACGAGGAAGATCATGCCAAGCACTTGCGTTTGGTACTCGATAAGCTCAGGGAACACCAAGTTCTACGCCAAGTTCTCCAAGTGCTAATGTTGGCTCGATGAGGTTCTTTATCTTGGTCATATCATCTCTGTCAAGGGCATTGCAGTGAATCCTGAGAAGGTGTCTGCAATTGTGAATTGGGAACCTCCTCAGAACGTGAAGCAACTCCGCAGCTTCCTCGGTCTCGCAAGCTACTGCTGAAGATTCGTTGAAAACTTTTCTAAGATCGTGAAGCCTCTCTCAAATCTTCTCCAGAAGCACGTCAAGTACGTTTGGTCTCTAGAGTGTGACATTGCTTTCAACACTTTGAAAGAGAAATTGATCACTGCTCCAGTTCTGACTCCGCCTGATGAATCCAAGCCGTACGAGGTCTTTTGGGATGCCTCTCTCCAAGGTCTTGGCGCAGTGTTGATGCAAGAGAAGAAAGTTGTTGCTTATACCTCTCGCCAGTTGAAGCCCAATGAGAAGAACTACCCCACTCATGATCTCGAGTTGGCGGCAGTTGTGCATGCTCTTTTGACTTGGAGACATCTTCTATTGGAAAGAAAAGTGGACATTTTCACTGACCACAAGAGTCTCAAGTACATCTTCACTCAGCCTAATCTCAACCTCAGGCAAACTTGATGGGTCGAAATGATTCAAGAGTATAATCCGAGTATCGAGTATACTCCAGGCAAGGCCAATGTGATTGCTGACGCATTGAGCAGGAAAGCTTATTGCAACAGTCTGATTCTCAAGCCTTATCAACCCGAGCTTTGTGAAGCTTTCCGCAAACTTAATCTGCAAGTTGTTCCTCAAGGTTTCCTCGCCAAACTTCAAGTCTCTCCTACCTTGGAAGACCAGATTCGCCAAGCCCAGCTTCTTGATGCTATGGTGAAAAAGGGGAAGATTGGGATTGCCAAGAGTCAACCCAAGTACAAGTGCTACCGCCTTGATGACAAGGATACTCTCTTCTTCGAGGATCGTATTGTTGTGCCCAAAGGTGAACTTCGTAAAGTGATAATGAACGAGGCTCACAATTCTCTCCTATCCATCCACCCTGGGAGCACGAAGATGTATCAGGACCTCAAGCAGGCTTATTGGTGGACTCGAATGAAGCGTGAGATTTCTCAATTCGTGAATGAATGTGATGTCTGCAGAAGAGTGAAGGCAGAACACCAAAGGCCAGCTGGTCTCCTCCAACCTCTTGCCATCCCAGAATGGAAGTTTGACCACATTGAAATGGACTTCGTGACTGGGTTTCCAAAGTCCAAGCGTGGCAATGATGCTATATTCATTGTCATCGACAACCTCACTAAAGTGGCTCACTTTCTGCCTATCAAAGAGTCAATCACTACAGCTCAATTGGCGGAACTCTATACCTCTCGAATTGTCTCTCTGCACGGTATCCCACAAGTGATCTCTTCAGACCATGGCAGGATCTTTACCTCCAAGTTTTGGGATTCTTTTCAGAAGGCCATGGGCACCAACATCCGCTTCAGCACAGCTTTCCATCCTCAAACTAGCGGTCAAGTCGAGCGTGTCAATCAGATTCTTGAAGATATGCTCAGGGCTTGTGTGATCTCCTTCGGCATGAAGTGGGAGGATTGTCTTCCATATGCTGAATTCTCCTACAACAACAGTTTTCAAGCAAGTTCGGGCAAGGCCCCATTTGAAATTCTGTATGGCAGGAAGTGCCGTACCCCTCTCAACTGGTCTGAAACCGGTGAACATCAGCTTCTCGGAAATGACTTAATCACAGAGGCAGAGGAAATGTGCAAAGTCATTCGAGATAACCTCAAAGCAGCCCAATCCCGTCAGAAGAGCTACTATGATAGTAAGCACCGTGATTTGGCTTTCGAGATTGAAGATCATGTTTACCTCCGCGTCTCTCCTATGAAAGGTACTCGTCGCTTCGGTATCAAAGGGAAGCTTGCCCCTAGATACGTGGGACCTTTCAAGATTGTCAGCAAGAGAGGCGATCTCGCCTATCAACTCGAGCTTCCTTCAAACTTTGCAAATGTTCATGATGTGTTCCATGTCTCTTAGCTCCGAAAGTGCTTCAAGACTCCTGATCGCACCGTCAACTTCAAGGACATTGAGCTCCAAGAAGATCTCTCTTATCGCGAGAACCCAGTTGCTATTCTCGAAGAGACTGAACGCAAGACTCGCAACAAGTCAATCAAATTCCTCAAAGGCAAGTGGTCACACCACTCCGACCGTGAAGCTACCTGGGAATGCGAGGATCACCTCCGTTCTGAGTACCCGGCGTTCTTTCAGTCCTAGATCTTGGGACGAGATCCTTTCGTAGTGGTGGAGTGTTGTAACACCCCGGATATGACTTTCCCAATATGTATTCCAACTCTTGCCGTTTCCAGCCTTAAGTTATTTTATTTTCTTGGGTTCAGGTCTTTGTCTCGGTGTGTTGTTATCGTTGTCATGCATCTCATATCATGTCATCATGTGCATTGCATTTGCATACGTGTTCATCTCATGCATTCGAGCTTTTTCCCCGTTGTCCGTTTCGCATTCCGGCGCTTCGTTCTCCTCCAGTGGTCATTTCTACCTTTCTTTCATGTGTGGGGATTAAACATTTCCGGATTGGACCGAGACTTGCCAAGCGACCTTGGTTTACTACCGGTAGACCGCCTGTCAAGTTTCGTATCATTTGGACTTCGTTTGATACTCCAACGGTTAACCGAGGGACCGAAAAGGCCTCGTGTGTGTTGCAGCCCAACACCCCTCCAATTTGGCCCAAAACCTTCTCCATCACCTAGAGCGTTCGATCACGATCGCGTGGCCGAAAACCGCACCTCATTTGGACTCTCCTAGATCCCTCTATGCCTATATATAGAAACCCTCCGAAATTCACGGGCGAAACCCTAACTCTCTTCCTCTCCTCGTGACCGGACAAAAATTCCGCCGCCGGACACGTCCGTTTCCACCCTCCGCCGCCACGTGTCATCGTCTGGTTCGCCGCCGCTCGGTGCCCACTTCGCCGCGCCGCCGCACCCGGAGAGCCCGCAACCGGCCCCCGCAGCCCATCCAACGCCGCTGCCCGAGCCCGCGGGGAGACCGGATCCGCGCCGCCCGGACCTCCCTTGCGCCGCCGCCTGCCGTCTCGTCGCCGGTCTTCCCCGACGCCGGCGACCGCTGACGACGCCGCGCCCCACTCCGCCTGCTCCGCCGCTGACCACCGCCCACCGCGCCGCTTCCTCCTCGCCGGCCGACCACCACCCGCCTCGCCGCCCTTCTTCCCCGTCAAGTCCGGCCACCACCGCGGCTACTCCAGCGAACAGGTCTCCGGCGAACCTCGTAACCCGCGCTAGATCTGGTTATTCTCACGGTTGACTTTCTCCTGAAACCCTAGTTCAAATGCCTTTGTTCTTAGCATCGTAACTCCGCATCCGTAGATCCGTTTTGGGCATATAGCATATCAAAATGTTCGCCTCAGAGAGCACATCATTTCATCTCATTGCATCATTTTCATTTGAGTTCATCTTGATGCCCGAAATACTGTTGGAAGAGTGCTATTTGAGATAATTGTCAGATCTGCTGCTCCATTTAGATATTTGTCATTTTTGCCATGATTATTGTGTGCATGTTATGCCCATGAGCTCTACATATGTTTTGTTAAGGGTTTTGCCATCTTTCCAGAGGTGCAACCTATGTATTTTTGTGATGTGTGTGGTGACTAGCACAAGCTTGCAAAGTGAGGCATTTGGTAATGCTGATTTCAGGGACTTAGCATTTCCACTAAGTCCTTGAGCTGGTTATCTCATATGGCCATATGTTCATGTTGTTTCCTAGTGACCCGTGCCTCTTTTGAGGAAGATCAGTAAGGGTGTTTTGTTAATCTTGTAGTGCTCTATCCATCCATGTCTTTGTTTGCAATTATGGAGCACCCTAGCTTGAGTCAATCGAGCTCTACTTTTGTCATTTCGTGAATCTGGGCAGATTGTCTACTTGTTAGCGATTTTGCCGATGATGTTGTAGTTGATCCGTGCATGCTATGTTATTGTTCTTGCCATGTCTAGCTTGTATTTTGTGTATTCTTGATGTGTGTATGCTTAGATTATCATGACATGCTCTGTAGTGAGTGCATCGATCTCGTAAACATGCCTACTTGATATCTGTTTTCAGCATGCTCCAGTTTTCACTAAGTCTGAGAACTGATTATGTTTTTGCCATGTTCACATGCTTGCAAATGTATTTTCTGATCCCTTTTGGCTCAAGGTCACTAAGGGACTTTTGTTAAGCTCTTTGAGTAGCTCCATGCCATGCTTTACTTTGACATGTTCAGGTCCTGTAGCATATAGTTTTCATGCTCCGAAGAGTGCTATCTGATCTGAAATTCCAGACAAGTGTTAATTTCACTAAGTCTGAAATCTGTTTGTCAAATGCATTTTTGCCATGCTTGTTTGAACCTGTTGATGGATGAATTGGCCGTAGCTCAGTGCTAGACTTTTGTTAAGCTTCTTGAATGGATCCCTGCCATATATTTTTCTGCCATGTTTGGGTGCTGTAGCATGTTCATCTTGTTGCATTTAGATGGCTACTTGCTGTAAATCGTAGAACGTGGTCATATTTGAATCGCTTGCCATTTCCAAACCGTAGCTCCGATTCCGGCGTTCTTTATATCGTTTTCAAGTGATTTCATCTCATCTTTCCAGTGGCACACTTGGATTTCCAAGTTGAGGCCAGGTTCATGCATTCCTTGTCAAATCTTGCATATGCATCATAGTTTGCATCACGCATAGCATACCATGTTTGCATCATATTGTTTGAGCTTTGCACGTGGTTGCTTGTGTCCTTGTTGCTTGTTTGTCTTGTTTGGGTAGATCCGGGAGACGAGTTTGCTAACGGGGAGCCCGTTGAGTTTGCTTTCGAGGATCCAGTCAACTCTGACAACTTTGCACGCAAGATGATCGTACCCTTGAAATCACTACTATCTTTGCTATGCTAGATGCTCGCTCTTTTGCTATGCCTATGCTACGATGCCTACCACTTGCTTATCATGCCTCCCAAATTGCCATGTTCAGCCTCTAACCCACCATGTCCTATCAAATCGTTGATTGGCTACGTTATCGCTTTGCTCAGCCCCTCTTATAGCGTTGCTAGTTGCAGGTGAAGATTGGAGACCGTTCCTTGTTGGAACATTATTTACTTGTTGGGATATCATTATATTATCTTGTTATTTTAATGCATCTATATACTTGGTAAAGGGTGGAACGCTCGGCCTCTCGCCTAGTGTTTTGTTCCACTCTTGCCACCCTAGTTTCCGTCATATCGTTGTTATGTTCCCGGATTGTTGCGTTCCTTACGCGGTTGGGTTATAATGGGAACCCCTTGATAGTTCGCCTTGATTAAAGCTTTTCCAGCAATGCCCTACCTTGGTTTTACCATTTGCCGCCTAGCCTCTTTTTCCCTTGGGTTTCCGGAGCCCGAGGGTCATCTTATTTTAGCCCCCCCTAGGCCAGTGCTCCCCTGAGTGTTGGTCCAAACTAGAGTCCTGTGCAGCGCCCCCTCGGGGAAACTTGAGGTTTGGTTTTAGTTGTATGGAGCGCTCATCTGAGTGTGCCCTGAGAACGAGATATGTGTAGCTCCTATCGGGATTTGTCGACACATTCGGGTGGTGTTGCTGGATTTGTTTTAACCTGTCGAAGTGTCTTGAAGAACCGAGGTACCGAGTCTGATCAGAACGTCTCGGGAGGAGGTCTATTCCTTCGTTGACCGTGAGAGCTTGTCATGGGCTAAGTTGGGACTCCCCTGCAGGGATTTGAACTTTTGAAAGCTGTGCCCGCGGTTATGGGCAGATGGGAATTTGTTAATGTCCGGTTGTAGATAACTTGAACCTTAACTTAATTAAAATGAATCAACAGTGTGAGTTACCGTGATGGTTTCTTCTCGGCGGAGTCCGGGAAGTGAACACGCTGTTGGAGTAATGCTTGCGCAGGTTGTTCTCTAGTTACTCGTTCGCGCTTTGCCTTCTCTTCTCTCTCTCTTTTGCAAACAGGATAGCCACCATATATGCTAGTCGCTTGCTGCAGCTCCACATATTTACCTTGCTTTTCCTATTAAGCTTAAATAGTCTTGATCGCGAGGGTGCGAGATTGCTGAGTCCCTGTGGCTCACAGATTACTTCCAAACCAGATGCAGGGCCTGATGATTTCTGCTCCAGGTGACGCGCTTGAGCTCAAGTGGGAGTTCGACGAGGACTCTCAACGATACTACGTGTCTTTCCCTGATGATCAGTGGTGGTGCCCAGTTGAGGGTGATCGGGACCGTGTCGCATGTTGGGTTATCTTTTATTTTGGCGCCATAGTCGGGCCATGAGTGTTTGAATGTTGTAATGCTATTTATGTACTTTGTGTGACGTGGCGAGTGTAAGCCAACTATGTATCTCCCCTTTATTATTTATATTACATGGGATGTTGTGATGATTGCCTAACTTGCGACATTGCTTTCAATGCGGTTATGTCTCTAAGTCGTGCCTCGACACGTGGGAGCTATAGCCGCATCGAGGGCGTTACATTGACGCAGCTACTGAGCAAGATGAACGGGAAGATGGGTAGGTTAGCCCTGGAAAACAGGCCACGCACGAAGACTCAGAGGACAGCAATTATCTTCCACCCTCCGAGGACGAGGCGAGCCTCGGCACTGAGGATTTCATCTTGCCTGAGGAACCTCTTGAGCAGGAGCGCTTCAAGTGCCAGATGATAGCCACTGCAAGGAGCCTGAAAAAGAAGCAGCAACAGCTTCAAGCTGACCAAGATCTGCTCAACGATAAATGGACCGATGTCCTAGCAGTCGAAGAATACGGCCTCAAGCACCCAACCAAAAGCTACACGAAGCGCAAATTGCTACCTCAGTTCGACGATGAGGCGCCGGAATACATACCACCATCACACAATGCGGCTGACCGACCACCACGTGGTCAGGACAAAACGGAAACTCAAGCCGAACACCAACCCGCCCCACCTCATCGCAAAGGCAGAGGTAAATTAACCCACGACCATACATATGACCTTTGGCAAGACCTGAACAATAAAGCAGGACATACCAGATCGATCTATGGATCGCGAGGACGTGCCCCAACACGTGACGACTGCCATCTATTCATACGTGATAAACCTAGTCATGCGCGGGCCGAAAGTCACAGACGGACTCCATCAGAGCTACGTCACGATACAGCCCGATATAGAGGCACCGCACACCCTCATTGCTTCACTGACGAAGTCATGGAACATGAATTCCCAGAAGGGTTCAAACCCGTGAACATAGAATCATACCACGGAACCACAGACCCCGCGGTATGGATTGAAGACATCATTCTCCATATACATATGGCCCGCGGAGATGACCTTCACGCTATCAAATACCTCCCTCTAAAGCTTAAAGGACCAACTCGGCACTGGTTAAACAACCTGCCTGAAAACTCTATCGGCAGCTGGGAAGACTTGGAAGAAGCCTTCCTCGACAACTTCCAAGGTACATATGTCCGGCCATCAGACGCCGATGACTTAAGCTACATAGTTCAACAACATGGAGAGTCAGCCAGGAAATTCTGGACTAGGTTCCTAACCAAAAAGAACCAGATCGTTGACTGTCGGATGCCGAAGCCCTAGCGGCCTTTAAACATAGCATCCGCGATGAATGGCTCGCCCGCCACCTCGTCCAAGAAAAGCCAAAATCTATGGCAGCCCTTACGGCACTCATGACTCGCTTTTGCGCGGGTGAGGATAGTTGGTTGGCCCGTAGCAAAAACAATGCAAGCGACGCCGGCACCCCTGAAGTTAAAAATAACAAAGACAAGTCTTGACGCAACAGATACAAGCGATGAAACAACAATGACAACACCGAGGATACGGCGGTCAACGCTGGATTCAGTGGCTCTAAGTCCAGTCAGCGGAAGAGGTCGTTTCAAAAGAACAATTCGGGCCCATCTAGCTTGGACCACATACTTGATCATCCGTGCCAGATTCATGGCACCCCAAACAAACCACCCAATCACACCAATAGAGATTGTTGGGGTTTTAAACAGGCCGGCAAGTTAAATGCCGAAAACAGGGATAAGGGATCGCAAAGCAAGGACGACGACGAGGAGCCTCGGCCGCTGAACACAGGGGGACAGAAGAAGTTTCCCCCTCAGGTCAAAATGGTGAACATGATATATGCTACCCACATCCCCAAGAGGGAGCGCAAGCGCGCGCTCAGGGACGTCTATGCGATAGAGCCAGTCGCCCCAAAATTTAATCCATGGTCGTCATGCCCAATCACTTTTGATCACCGGGATCATCCGACCAGTATCCGTCATGGCGGTTCAGCCGCACTGGTCCTGGACCCAATAATTGATGGGTTCCACCTGACGCGAGTCCTGATGGACGGTGGCAGCGGCCTCAATTTTCTCTATCAGGATACAATGCGCAAAATGGGCATTAACCCATCACGGATCAAGCCCACAAAGACTACCTTTAAAGGATTCATACCGGGCGTAGAGGCCCGCTATACGGGCTCAATCACACTAGAGGTTGTCTTCGGATCTCCGGACAACTTCCGAAGCAAGGAGTTAATCTTCGACATAGTCCCCTTTCGCAGCGGCTATCACTCACTGCTCGGACGGACCGCATTTGCCCGATTTAACACAGTGCCACACTATGCTTGTCTCAAGCTCAAGATGCCCGGTCCACATGGCGTCATAACAGGCAATGGAAATATGGAATGCTCCCTCCGTACAAAAGAGCACATAGCTGCCTTAGCAGCAGAAGTATAGAGCGGCCTTCTCAAGCAGAACCTTTATTCGGCTGCCGAGCCCACGGACACCGTCAAGATGGTCCGACTACCCTGCAGCAGGACACCTCGTCTCGTCAGGAGCTCGACTAGCAATACGGCCTCCGTCTCAGTCCCATTCAACTAGTGGCATTCGTGCCACGCGTACATAACTACGCACTCAAAATTCCATGGGCATCGACGGAAGCTAGCCTGTGATCCACAGTACGTCTCAACTGACACCGGATACGCACATACTATCACTTTAATTCGTTAACTTTTTAGGTTTCAATCCCGCAGGCCCCATCGGATGGCCTGATCATTTGTACTCTTGAAGGACAAACACACCAAGGCAACAAGAAGCATTTACGTACTGGGGAATCTTTAGGTGGTTTCTTTAACGACCCCTTTACCTATTTTTCAAGGCCCACACGTAGCTCTCCCTTAGTTAAGGCATAGTAACCAGCCTCTTGCTTATTGCATTACTTGTATAAACGCGCTTTAACGCACCAATGAAATTATAATAAGAACAGTTTGCGGCTCAAATTTTACGGCCCCTAGCTTATGACTTGTTCTTCTTTTTCTTCCTTTTTTGTCTTTTCTTTTCTGGTAAACCGTATCAGGTAGCACCCGTACACTTTGGTACATTTGATGTTTGCCAGGGGCTTCATAGCACCCAACACTACGACAATGAAAGTCTGAACACTTCTTGTAAGTATAGTTCGGCACCCCGAATTTAGCATTATATGCATTGGCTCCGAATCATGTCTTTGGTCAATAGTTGGGTTACCCGGCTCCTGTGCTTGCTACCTTATGTTCTGCTATAACGGCTATGGTAGTAAAGGGAGAACTACTACGATTGTGCCTTGGCTCATCCAAAGGAGCACCTCAGTAGAGAAAGCCGAAAACTGACTGTCATGATGTGGCGAGAGCCGGTCAGCTGTTCGGAGGTTGCAAATCGTTGGAGATTTCTTCTGCATTATGTGAAGGATCGGTACTTCCCGATCAGACGCTTATAGGACTCTAGTTCAGATACTAGGGGTTGCACCCATGTTTTTATTTTCGAACTCCTATGGCTAAGTGAGGGCGTTAAAGCCGCATAGTCTGGTTGCCTGGTTCGTTGCGCTAAACAACTCCTTCAAGGACCATATAATTGGATCAAGATTGTTTAGGTACCATCCCGAACACCCCCGTACTACCTATGTGGGGGCAGAAGCCGACGACTGGCTAACCCTCAGATTTCATACAACACGACCGCATAGGAGGTAAAATTTAAAAACATAACAAGCGTTATATTACAAACCCACTTTGTTTTATCATACAAGGTAGAAGGAACTTGAATACATTCATTCAAAGATAGTGTCTTTCGCACACTGATCCGCAACAATGTGGGACCCCTCCAAGACATCGCCAAAGTATCGCTCGGGTGTGCAGTGCTCCTTGCTCTCAAGCGGTCCCTCGGTCGCCAACTTGACGGCGTCCATCTTCGCCCACCAGACCTTGACATAGGAGAAGGCTAGACACGCGCCTTCGATGCAGACAGACCGCTTGATGACGTCTAGCCGAGGATAGGCATCCACCAGCCTCTTCATGAGGCCGAAGTAACTGCTGGGTATAGCTTCGGCTGGCCATAGCCGGATTATTAAATCCTTCATGGCCAGTTCGGCCACCCTGTACAGCTCGACCAGCTGTTTTAGCTGATCGCTGAAGGGCACCGGATGTTCTGGCGCAAGATATTGCGACCAGAACAGCTTCTCCGTGGAGCTCCCTTCTTCGGCTCGGAAGAACTCCATGGCGTTGGTCACACTGCATGGCAGATCAGCAAAAGCCCCTGAAGAACTCTGAATCTGGGTTAGTAAAAGATATTTCCTCTTCACATTCTTGCTTTGCATATTGAATGTGTTACCCGCCGTGATCTTCCTAGCCTCCTGGATCTCCTGGAGGGCACCCTGGGCTTCACTCCGGGCCGTCTCCGCACTCTTACGAGCCTTGGCGAGTTCGGCCTCTTGAGCCGACGCATTGTGTTCCAAGGTCTCACACTTCCTCACAGCGTCCTGGAGTTCTTGTTGGACTTTGTTGACCCGGGCCTTGAGCTTCTTACGGGCGGCCTGCTCCTTGACAGCCTTCCCCTCGGCTTCGACCAGGGCCTTTCTCAGGGCCTCTACCTCGATTTTCGCTTCTATACATATCATGACACTTCGGTCAAATGCATATCATTTTACTTTTTTCGAATACTTAACGGGTTATCACATACCTTGTTTTTCTTGGAGCTGCCTCCTCACCTGGCCGAGCTCCTCCTCGGCCTGCTCCAGTCTCCTCTTTAGTTCGGAGACCTCGGCAGTATGTGAGGCTGCGGCCAATAGCGATGCCTGCGTATTCATTTCAGACAATTTTGTTAGTTTCCTGCAATAAAGGATTGATCCTCTGTCCGGCTTTTCTTTCCGAACGCCGGACAGTGTCTCAGGGGCTACTGTCTATATTCGGATTTTCTCTTTTTTGTGTCGCTTACCTCAAAACGTGTCAGCAGGCTGCTGCAGGCTTCGGTTAGTCCGCTCTTGGTGGACTGAACCCTTTCAATCACCATGAGCATCTGAACACGGTGCTCATCCACAATGGAAGCGCCTCGTAGCGCTTCCAGCAAATTATCCGGTGCCCCTGGTTGGACAGGGGTCGCTGGAGGAATAGGCATACCCCCTTCTTTCGAAGGAGGTTGCGTGCCGGATTCTGGAGTCGTACTGGTCTCCGGAATCGAGTCCAGCTGAGGGCCGAACTTAATACGGCCCTCCTCACCACCAGTCTCCATGGGGATCGGCTCCCCCTGGTGTCCGACGACGGAGGCATCGCCTTCTGGCGCCTCCTGAGCCTCTCCCTAGCCTGGGAAAGTCCTTTGGGACAGCACCTACATGTTGTCCTTGGCCTTGGGGGAGTGAGCAGTCGGCGGTGACTCGCTGGCCATCGCCATTGAATCCAACGAACCTCCTGACGAGGATCGCTGGGGGCGGTCATGGGCCAGACTGTAATAACATAACCAATCATGTCAATACAACAAGGAGAGACTTGGTTCATGGGCAGATATGAGTGTTAGCACTTACGATGCAGCATGAGGCTTAGTGCGGGGGCATTGCTCCGGACTGCTTTCGACATCCCATGCGGAGCTGCCCATGAGTGGCCCTTTCCTCTTCTTGGGCACCTCCGCCTCCGGAATTGTGGAGGCCGCCCTCTTCTTCCTCCCCCCATCAGGGGGACAATCGCTTTCCTCCTCCTCATCGTCGTCGTCTTCGGCGGCAGATGAGCGGGTCTTGTCTTCAGACGTTGCGTCCGAAGCGCCCTTGCAGCGGGGGCCACTCTGGACCCCCTTGGCCTTCCCCTGGGCCTTCTTCTCCGGCGCCTTATAGGGCGTCGGCTCTAGCATCTTCGCTAAACGTGGGATGACTGGTTCTTCAGGCAGCGGAGCCGGACACCGGATCTGCTTCGCCCCCTCCATCGAGTTCTGAAAAAGCAATGATAATAAAAGCTTAGATATCATCCTCGAAACAAGCAAGTAGGGGATGTGTTAAAAATAACATACCTCGTTGGGGAGGTGGTTAATGTCGTGCCCGCGGTCCGAATCTGTGGCCGGCGGTATCTCGTTGCCCTTGAAGAGAAACTTCCAGGCATCTTCATGAGTTGTTTCGAAGAGCCTCTCCAGGGTGTGGTGCTTCTTCGGATTGAACTACCATAGAGGGCGGCTTCGACTCTAGCAGGGGAGGATCCGGTGCACCAGCATCACTTGGATTACGTCCACGAGCTTGATGTCTTTATCCACCATGCTTTGGATGTGCGTTTGCAGCGCTATCAGCTCGTCTGATGAACACCAGTTCGGGCTCTTCTCGACCCAGGAGGTGAGTCGCATGGGAGCGCCGGAGTTGAATTCGGCAGCTGGAGTCCAGGTGGCATTGCGGGGTTTTGTGATGTAGAACCATTGTTTCTGCCATTCCTTGACAGTCTCCACAAAAGTGCCTTTTGGCCAGGAGACATTGGTCAGCTTGCTCACCATGGCGCCTCCGCACTCCGCGTGCTGGCCATCCACCACCTTTGGCTTCACATTGAAGATTTTGAGCCACAGCCCGAAGTGGGGTTGGATGTGGAGGAAGGCCTCACACACGACGATGAACGGCAAGATATTGAGGAAAGAGTTCGGGGATAGGTCGTGGAAGTCTATTTGTAGTAGAACATCAGCCCGCGGACGAAAGGGTAGAGTGGAAACCCTAGCCCGCGGAGGAAATGAGGGATGAATACTACCCTCTCGCTGGGCTTCGGTGTGGGGACGATTTGTCCCTTGGCTAGAAGGCGGTGGGCGATTTCCTTCGCCAGGTACCCGGCCGCCCGAAGCTCAGTGAAAGCACAAGTGCTCCCTGGGTGGTTTTGGTAATTAATGTCAACATATCTCTTGTTAGACTAACACTTTTACCTAGTATGTTTCAGATAAGTTCAACAATGGAGTGGCATGGACTAGAGGATGTGGAACCTCTTCAAGATGCTAAGGACAAAGGATTGGCTCAAGCTTCAAGATCAAGACTCTACATTTTCTATTTTAGTGATCCAAGATCACATTGAGTCTATAGGAAAAGCCAATACTATCAAGAGGGGATGAGGTGTTGCTTAATGGCTTGCTTGCTCAAAGTGCTTAGTGATATGCTCCAAAACCCTCAACTACCTTCCCACATCCACATATGACCTAAACCAAAAGTCAAACTCGGCCCCACCGATTCTTTCTATCCGGAGCCACCGAGTTCAGTTAACATAGCCACTGCTAGAAACCCTAATCAGTTCGGTCTCACCGATGGGATCTTGGTCTCACCGAGATGGGATTGTAATCTCTCTGTTTCCCTTCGTAACGCTTCGGTCTTACCGAGATGAGTGATCGGTCCCACCGAGATTGCAATGTAAACTCTCTGTTTCCCATTTGTAACATTTCGGTCTCACCGAGATGAATGAATCGGTCCCACCGAGTTTACCTGACCAACTCTCTGGTTAGCTTATTACCAAAATCGGTCCCACCGAGTTTGTGTAATCAGTCACACCGAGATTACGTTATGCCCTAACCCTAACCATATCGGTCCTACCGAGTTGCATCTCAGTCCCACCAAAAATCCTAACGGTCACTAGGTTTGCTGAATCGGTCCGACCGAGTTTAACCATTCGGTCCCACCGAGTTTGGCAAATTGTGTGTAACGGTTAGATTCTGTGTGGAGGCTACATATACCCCTCCACCCACTCTTCATTCATAGAGAGAGCCATCAGAACATACCTACACTTCCAATACACATTTTCTGAGAGAGAACCACCTACACTTGTGTTGAGGTCAAGATATTCCATTCCAACCATATGAATCTTGATCTATAGCCTTCCCAAGTTGCTTTCCACTCAAATCTTCTTTCCACCAAATCCAAATCCTGTGAGAGAGAGTTGAGTGTTGGGGAGACTATCATTTGAAGCACAAGAGCAAGGAGTTCATCATCAACACACCATTTGTTATTTCTTGGAGAGTGGTGTCTCCTAGATTGGCTAGGTGTCACTTGGGAGCCTCTGACAAGATTGTGGAGTTGAACCAAGGAGTTTGTAAGGGCAAGGAGATCGCCTACTTCGTGAAGATCTACTGCTAGTGAGGCAAGTCCTTCGTGGGTGACGGCCGTGATGGAATAGACAAGGTTGCTTCTTCGTGGACCCTTCATGGGTGGAGCCCTCCGTGGACTCGCGCAACCGTTACCCTCCGTGGGTTGAAGTCTCCATCAACGTGGATGTACGATAGCACCACCTATCGGAACCACGACAAAAACCTCTATGTCTCCAATTGCGTTTGAATACTCCAAACCCTTCTCTTTACATTCTTGCAAGTTGCATGCTTTACTTTCCGCTGCTCATATACTCATTGCATGCTTGCTTGATATGTATTGTGTTTGTTAAACTTGTTCTTAAACTCCACTTAAACTTAAGAATTTTAAAAAACTGCAACTTTTGGCACTTAGTGTCTAATCACCCCCCTCTAGACACCTCTTCTCGATCCTTTCACTCAGCAATGTCCTTCTCCTTGATGAAGGAGGCCATCCACTTGCCTTGACCTCCGGATCTGCACATGGTTGAGTGCTTGCTCGAGTGGGAAAAAGATGAGAACTTGGGCGCTGGAGCTCAAGAGTGGAAGGGCAGAGGAAGAGAGAAGGCGTGGGAGAAGAAAGGGGATTCTTATCTCCTTATAAGGGCAGTAAATATTGAACGCCTCCCCACTCGCCTCAGAACTCGCCTACTCACAAGGGCTGCGTAAACGGCATAGTTGGGTTACCCACGCCCGTATTTATGAGAATCCCGCAATAAGGGGACACGATCTCTGCTTCGACAAGACATGCCAATGGCAGCCACGTCTCGAAACATGGAGCGAAAAACGGTTCGAAATTATGACCGGGCAGACGTGATGTCATGTTGCAAAAAGTTGTTAGGATATTTGACTCATGGATTATTATATTCTCTCTGCGATTGTGTGTGGTGTGTGTGTGTTACAGGTCCGGACACGATCAATACGTCCGAAGACTAGCTTGGAGTTCGGAAGGAGGAACCCTCCTTGCAATGCCGAAGACAGATCTACGCGCCGGATACCTTGTCATTGAAGCCAGGTTCATGGGCTACTGAGGGAGTCCTACATTAAGGGGTCCTCGGGCGTCCGGCCTGTTAGCCATGGGCCAGACTGATGGGTTGTGAAGAACACGAAGACCGAAGGTTGCACCCGTGTCCGGATGGGACTCTCCTTGGCGTGGAAGGCAAGCTTGGCGACCAAATATGTAGATTCCTTTCTTTGTAACCGACCTTGTGTAACCCTAGATCCTCCCAGTGTCTATATAAACCGGAAGACTTAGTCCGGAGGAGGGGCATATATTCCTTACCATGGACATACAAGCTAGACCTCTAGGGTTTAGCCATTACGATCTCATGGTAGATCAACTCTTGTAATACTCGTATTCATCAAGATCAATCAAGCAGGACATAGGGTATTACCTCCATAGAAAGGGGCTGAACCTGGGTAAACATCGTGTCCTCTGTCTCATGTTACCATCGACCCTAGACACACAGTTCGGGACCCCCTACCCGAGATCCGCTGATTTTGACACCAACGGCTGGCGAATCTAGTTGTCGTCCCCAAGAAAGACGGGAAGGAGCACATGTGTGTCGACTTCACCAACCTCAACAAGGCTTGCCCCCAAGACCCCTTCCCACTTCCACGCATCGATCAGATCATCGACTCCACCACCGAGTGCGACCTACTGTGTTTTCTGGACGCCTTCTCAGGCTATCACCAAATCAAGATGGCGGTGCAAGATGTTGAGAAGATGGCTTTCCTGACCCCATGCAGTGTGTATTGCTACACCTGCATGTCGTTCAGGCTGCATAACACTGGAGCAACTTTCCAGTGGCTAATGCACATCGCTCTGGGCTGGCAACTCGGGAGGAACGCTGAGGCCTATGTTGCAGTATAGTGGTGAACTCTCGGGAGGCGAAGACTGTCATTGAAGACCTGGAAGAAACGTTTGCCAGCCTGCGCAAGGTGGATCTACGACTCAATCCGGAGAAATGTGTGTTTGGCCTCCCCTCTAGCAAGCTGCTGGGCTTTTTGGTGTCGCATAGGGGAATCGAGGCCAACCCAGAGAAGGTCAAGGCCATAGAAGGGATGAGCCCGCCATAGACCTTCAAGGAGATGCAGAAGCTGGTGGGCTGTGTGACCTCGCTAGGGCGGTTCATCTCCAAGCTGGGGGAGCACGCCCTCCCATTCTTCAAGCTAATGAAAAAGAAGGGACCATTTGAGTGCACTCCGGAGGCCGATGCGGCGTTCCAAGACCTCAAGAAGTACCTCACCAGCCCGCCGGTGATGGTAGCGCCACACCCCCTTGAGCCCCTAGTGCTTTACTTGGCCGCCACCCCTCACTCGGCTAGCGGCCGGGGAGGAACGCCCGGCCAAGGGCTCTCAAAGCAGCACCCTACGGCCGGCTAGAATGCACCGGCTTGAGGATCGCACTCCTGAGGCCTCGGCTACCCCAACAGAAGACCAAGCCCCTCAGGATGGAGCTCCTGAGGGCCCGGCTGCCTCGACCAGCGACCAGCCTCCTGAGGCCATCGGGCCTCAGGAGGTGCAAGGCGTCACCTACACTTCCGCCCTCGTCGAGCACCCGGTGTACTTCGTCAGCACGATGTTGCGCGATGCGCGGGCACGCTACCCCATCCGCAAAAGCTCTAGCTCACGCTTCTCGTCGCCTCCCGCAAGTTGCGCCACTACTTCCAAGGCCACCCCATCAAGGTCGTCTCAGCTTACCCGCTAGAGAGGGTGCTCAGAAGCCCCAATGCGGCAGGGAGGGTTGTAGAGTGGAACATCGAATTGCAGGCATTCCAGTTGGAGTTCAGCACCACCAGAGTCATCAAGGGCGCCGCACTCGCCGACTTCATGGCGGAATGGACTAACGTCCCCTGATGACCCACAAGTATAGGGGATCTATCGTAGTCCTTTCGATAAGTAAGAGTGTCGAACCCAACAAGGAGCAGAAGGAAATGATAAACAGTTTTCAGCAAGGTATTCTCTGCAAGTACTGAAATAAGTGGTAATAGATAGTTTTGTAATGAGATAATTCGTAATGAGCAACAAGTAACAAAAGTAAATAAAGTGCAGCAAGGTGGCCCAATCCTTTTTGTAGCAAAGGACAAGCCTGGACAAACTCTTATATAAGGAAAAGCGCTCCCGAGGACACATGGGAATATCATCAAGCTAGTTTTCATCATGTTCATATGATTCGCGTTCGGTACTTTGATAATTTGATATGTGGGTGGACCGGTGCTTGGGTGCTGTTCTTACTTGAACAAGCATCCCACTTATGATTAAGCTCTATTGCAAGCATCCGCAACTACAACAAAAGTATTAAGGTAAACCTAACCGTAGCATGAAACATATGGATCCAAATTAGCCCCTTACGAAGCAACGCATAAACTAGGGTTTAAGCTTCTGTCACTCTAGCAACCCATCATCTACTTATTACTTCCCAGTGCCTTCCTCTAGGCCTAAATAATGGTGAAGTGTTATGTAGTCGACGTTCACATAACACCACTAGAGGCTAGACAACATACATCTCATCAAAATATCGAACGAATACCAAATTCACATGACTACTAATAGCAAGACTTCTCCTTGTCCTCGGGAACAAACTTAACTACTCACAAAGCATAAACATGTTCATAATCAGAGGAGTAATATGCATAAAGGATCTGAACATATGATCTTCCACCAATTAAACCAACTAGCATCAACTACATGGAGTAATTAACACTACTAGCAACCTACTAGGACCAATCCCGGACTTGGAGACAAGAATCGGATACAAGAGATGAACTAGTGTTTTGAGATGAGATGGTGCTGATGAAGATGTTGATGGAGATTGCCCTCTCCTGATGAGAGGAGCTTTGGTGATGACAATGGCGATGATTTCCCCCTCCGGGAGGGAAGTTTCCTAGGCACAACAGCTCTGTCGGAGCTCTAGATTGGATCCGCCAAGGTTCCGCCTCGTGGCGGCGGAGTTTCGTCCCTAAAGGTTGCTTATTATTTTTCTTCTCGACGAAAGACTTCATATAGGAGAAGATGGTCATCGGAGAGCCATCAGGGGGCCCACGAGGCAGGGGGCGCGCCCTAGGGGGGGCGCCCCCACCCTCGTGAGAAGGGTGTGGGCCCCCTGGTCTTCATCTTTGGCGAGGATTTTTCATTATTTATTATAAGGTGTTCCATGGAGTTACAGGACTTTTGGAGTTGTGCAGAATAGGTCTCTAATATTTGCTCCTTTTCCAGCCCAGAATTCCAGCTGCCGGCATTCTCCCTCCTTATGTAAACCTTGTAAAATAAGAAAGAATAGCCATAAGCTGTCAGGACCCCGATTCCATGTCACATCGATCTAGCCGGTAACACCTCATATCACTTTGCGGCATCACGCACGGTATTCCCACGGGTGTTGCCTTACCATGGCCCGGGACCGTTTGCGCCTTCTGGCTCACGTATATGTTCGTGTCGCTTGCATCCATATGACAGAGAACCCGGGCCGACATGACTAGTCGTGAACCCAAAGTGGCACTAACTTACGGGGACAGGCATACATGAATCAACATCGAGCATGTCGGTCAGCAGCG
Source organism: Triticum urartu (assembly GCF_056163025.1). Taxonomy (NCBI): domain Eukaryota; kingdom Viridiplantae; phylum Streptophyta; class Magnoliopsida; order Poales; family Poaceae; genus Triticum; species Triticum urartu. Next base: position 167,463,881 of record NC_141876.1, on the reverse strand, counting down.
TGCGAATCCGGGCTGTAGCACTGGGCTAACAGGACTCCGGTGAACCGGGCTGTAGCAGGCTAGGCAGGACTCCGGATGTCACCGCGTGACATTTCCCCAAAGGGAAAGACACAGGAACGAGGTGAATCACATGCCGGCCAGTCAAGTGTTCTGGAGCAGTAGTGCTGGGCTAGCAGGACTCCGGTGAACCGGGCTGTAGCAGACTACTATGGCCCATGGAAGCACAAGACTACATTTCCCCATAAGAGAGGCTACCAAGGATAAACAACTAGGTTGTTGTATCCCACACATACCTAGCATTTTAATCATACACACAATATGTTCAATATGTGCAATACAACATGGCATCACAACAAGACTCTACGACTCAGAGTATTTATCATTAGGCTCCGAGGAGCTAGATATTAGAAACATGGGTCTCATGACCCAACATACAGAGCATACAAGCAACAAGCACATGCCGAAGCTTAACTTGTCTGAGTACAGACAACTAAGAATGAAGAAGGCTGAGAAGCCTGACTATCTACAAGACCCTCCCAAGGGTACAAGATCATAGCTGAGGTAACGAGCTAAACGTCGAAGTCCACGCGGAACTACTAGCGAGACTGAAGTCTCTCTGCAAAAACATAAATTAAGCAAATGTGAGTACAAATGTACTCAACAAGACTTATATCAGAACTAACTACATATGCATCATTATCAACGAAGGGATGGTGGAGTTCAACTGCAGCAAGCCAGCTTTGACTCGGTGGCTATCCTGAACTACGACTGCAAGTAACTCTTTTGAGGTGGCGCACATGAGTCCACATATTCACCATATCAATACACCACTATGGATCCGCTCCCGTCTCCCTACGAGAACGCCATCCATAGCACTCACGCTTATCTTGCGCATTTTAGAGTATCCACTTTCACTTGTCTATGAACTATGCAAGGGGTCCAAGTTTCCATATCCGAGGAATCCGGCTATTCGAATAGCTAGTGATAACCCTGCAGGGGTGTACTTCTTCACACACGCTCTCGCCACTTATCGCCCTGTACACGTCATGTACCTCGGCAACCTTCAAGCGGAAGCCGGGCGAGGGTGTCGGTCACGACCTGACTAACCACCCAAGTCTCTCGTCCAGGTTTATCGCCTATTAGGGTTCCATCCGCAAGGAGATCCGGCCGGGGGGTCGCTCACGGCCCCAAACGATGTGTGCAGGGTTCCCAAGCCCACCATCCGGGTGCCACTTGGTACACCGTGCCACTGTGCCTAGTCTGTCCCAAGCCCACCTGTACCGGGTGCCACTTGGTAGACTACTAACACTACCTACAAACACCAGAAACTAGTTGCAACTCCTGGACAGAGATCGAGTTGATTAATAAGCCGAGAGGGGCCGAGTTACCGGAACCCAATGTGTGGTAGTAACTGTTCATGGATCACAAACACAAAACTCAGTTCCTGAGAACGGCTGCAATGAGACAACCCAACATGTACTCCTACATGGCCTCTCACCGCTACCTTAACCAAATTGTGTTCACACACTTAGCTCTCAACGATAGGACATGTTCAACACGTTCCAATTCATTCCCGATGAATCAGACCTGACTCAACTCTAAGCAGTAGCAGGCATGACAACAAGCATGAATGAGTAGGCACATCAGGGCTCAAACAACTCCTACTCATGCTAGTGGGTTTCATCTATTTACTGTGGCAATGACAGGTCATGCAGAGGAAAGGGGTTCAATTACCGCAGTATGTAACAGTTGAATCATTGTTTTCCTAATGCAGTAAAAGAGAGCAAGAGCGAGAGAGTGGGATTGTATCGGAATGAACAAGGGGGTTTTGCTTGCCTGGCACTTCTGAAGATATCATTGGGTCTTCATCAGTGTCAATGATCACAGCGTCGGTACAACGTCTATCGAGAGGGGACAACCACCGGCAACAGAGAAGGAACACAATCAATGCAATGCACAACATGACGCATGACAATGACATGGCAATATGTTGTTGATTGAGCTAATGCAACTAGCAACACAATTAAGTGAAGTTGGTTTGAACCCAAAGTTCAAATTCAAACTCCACATGTGGTTATTTAAATACCATTCATTTGATTTGTCCTAAACAGTGGCCTTAAGTTGTTCTAACATGCATGAAAATGGTACAGATGGATAGATTGGATTTTTCTGATAATTTTTCATATATAATTTATTTAATTCGGAGCTATGGTTGATTTTATATGATTTTTTGAAGTTTGTAACAATTTCTGGAATTTTGTGAATAAGTTTAAATCCAGAAAATTCTTTACTGCGTCAGCATGATGTCAGCAGGTCAACAGACCCGGTCAGGTCAAACCTGACGCGTGGGTCCTGCATGTCAGTCTCACATTGACTAAACCAGTTTAATTAATCGTAAACTAATAAGTTAATAAGGGGCCGGGACCCACATGACATTGACCCATAGGGTCAATTAGGTTAGTGCTAATTAGTGGTTAGGCCTAATTAAGCTAGAGCCACGTCAGCATCGCCGGATCTACGCCGGCGATAACCAAACCGACAGGGAGAGCTCACCGGACTCGCGTTAGGGACGGCAGTTCATCGCGCTGCTGGCACCAGGGAGATCATCTCGCTCGTCCGCATCCAAAGGACAGGACGGGAGGCCGCAGGGTGGCCAGAAACGATATCGGCGATGAGGTTTAGTGGTGGCCGAGCTCGGGCTTGAGCGGGTGCGGGGTTTCAGCGCAAGCTAGAGCAAACGGCATGGCGCGTTCGCTTCCCGGGGACGCAATGAGCATGTTGGTGGTGCTGGGTCTAGCGTGGGAGCGCAGGAGCATCAAGCTCGTCGGCCATGGCGGCGGCCGGAGTTAGGGAAACGACGGGAGCGACACTACAAGGCATGGCAGGACGAGAGGCTGGGTGTTCCGGGCTTTTGGAAGCGTTCTAAGCACGATGACACAACAAGGCGCGAGCCTCAGTGGCTAAAACGACGGCGGCAACATGGCCAGCGGCGAGGAGCTATCGCCTCCGGTGAGAACGAGGCTACATGGCGCAAACTAGGTGGGGAAGAGAGGGGTTCGGAGCGGGAGCTCACAGGGGTCACATAGAGAAGCTCAGTGGGCTCGGGGAAGGCCGGACGATGTCGGGGCGTTGTCGGTGATCTCGGAGGTCGGGGTTGAAGATGACGGTGGTGACGGTGTTGCAGGTCTCCTGCGGTCGCGTGCTTTGTCGTGCGGCTCCATGGCGTCGGGGCGGAGCTAGGGGACCAGACGGCGAGGCGAGGCGTGCCCGGTGGCTCCGGTGGTGCTCGGCGGCGCGCTGCGCTCCGCTCGGGTGCGAGGTGGAGAGGGACTAGAGGAGGGGGAAGCACGGGGGAGAGTGAGAGAGGTTCGGGGGGTGTCGTGGCGTCTCCAGGCGATCGAACGAGGGCGGGGAGGAGGAAGCAGGAGGTGGAGGCCTCAAGCGTGTGCGCGTCGACACGCCTCTGCCTACTGGCAGAGGTTGAAGACGACCGCTTCGGCCAGTGGGCTGGGCCACCATCTGGGCCGCCAGGTGGGCTGCTACAGGTAAGCCAGGTAAGCCTGCTCTTTGTTCTGTCTTTTCTAATTTTGTTATGTTTCAGTTTTTTCCTATTTCTTTTATTCTGTTTTGAATTAGTAAAAATACTAATTCTTTTTTTAAACTCCTGAGATAAATTGGGAGCATTATTTGGATTATTCCAAAAGCCCACAATTGAAACCAGAATTTTTGGAGCATTTAAAATATTTATAGAATTCAAATGCCCCAATTCAAATACAATAGTGATTTAAATTCAGTGCCCAAAATATTCCACAAAAATGTTCACTATCTTTGGTTTGGTATCAAGCCTTGCCAAAAATTATCAAACATTGATGGAAGCATTTTGGGTTCATTCAATGCATTTTTTTAAGCTGGGCCTATTTGGATTTCAAAGTGCTAGGGTTTGATCACCCCCATTTCAAGTTTCTAAGAAATTTAAACATGATGCAAGATGATGATGCAATGACAAGCAAGGACAATGCTAGGGCTGTGACAACTCACCCCTACTAAACAAGAATCTCGTCCTGAGATTCAAGTCGTGAGGTAAGAAGACAGAGGGGTCACAAAGCTAACACGATCTTCATGATCCGATTTGCCCTTCCTGAAGATGTTGATTCATTTCTCCAATTGATCTTGACGTCTTTGCTTTTGAAATCTTCTTCCAACATAAAGACGACGGATAGGAACTCTACCGAAATTGATCTTCTCGAAGATCGGGCAACTCAAGATCAACTCTTGGGGTGAGATATGAAACATCTCTTGAGCTGAGACACGAAGCATACATCCAAAGGAATGGAGTGAAACAGAGAACGAAGATTCAAGTTGATAAGCACAATTCCACGCTGAACAAGATGGTGCATGGTTTCAAGATAACGAGGAGTTAACTGCCATGATTCCATAACGGCACCTTAGGGAAGGTGACTTGTAGAAATATTCCCTTAAGTGGCAAAAAGAATTACTTTTGATTCAGAGATCATGAAACTCTTCAGACCAGCCTAGGGCAAATCACAACAATCATTTGGCGGAATACGAAGGGATGGCATACCCAAACTAGGATGGATGATGTGGACTACCTTGTTGAAGACAACGCAAGGGATGATTTTGCTTATCATCAGAGATGGATGGGACCCATGGTAGGTTCACTTTTGAAGATGATCTTGGATGACAACTACTGAGAAGGCGGATCATAGTGAAAAGGCACAATGGTGGGTGCAAGCTGGGGACAAAATGCAAATGTTGGGAATGATTCTAGTAACTGGGAGAAAACTCAACAATAGAGAGTGATTCCACTGTTGGAAAGGTTATAGCATAACCGAGGAAACTGAGAACAGATCCTAATTAATGCCAATGATAAATCCTAGTGATTGTGCGTGCTCTCAAGAACTTGAGCATTCCCATATTCAACAAGTTTTACCAATATCCATGTCAAGGATCTTGGCAACACAACATACTACCATGATGAATAATGGTGGAGGCTGCAGATGCAAAGAAAGATAACACTTTCTCAGATTTCACCTTAGCGAGGCCAAGGGATCAAAATCTGGATGATCGACCGAGAGACATTTAGCACTCCGCTTCTAATGTTCTCCTTGATGTGCTAGGATAACCCATTTATTGATATGGTTTGGTATCTAGGACAACAAGTAAAAGGTCAGACTTCGGGAACACAAAAATCCATAAGGAACTACTATTGGAATAAATTCTACGAGATCCTTATGGGGAGGTAGCCAACTTCCTCAATGAAGATACTACCATAATAGGTCTTCCGGCCGGGTGTGTTGGCCACGACATCCACTCTACCGGTTACCGAGAGACCAATATTATAGCTCTTGGGAAGAGTTCCAACCATCACATCTGCTTGAGATTCAGATCTGATTGGTGTCAGGATATTCCAGACTCATCGAGTCTAGAAAGAAAAATGAAAGTTTGCAACACAAATCGACGAGATGACATTGCGAGATTCTCGGGAGATGAACTATGATAGCAAGCTCCAAAACATGAGCTGCTTCTGCTACATACCTGTGAACACGCTGTCCAAGACAAGCATAACCACGTAGTAGTCTTATAATAAAACACTACCGAGTTTAGGTTGGGAACCATCATCGAGGATACCGTAGTCCTTACATAAGTCATGATTCTTAAGTAGGAACTTCATCGCCTCGAACAAATCAATCAGTGGCTTGGTGTGCTAGGGATACATACATAATGAAGGTTGCAAGTCTCCAAACCACAGAATACTTCGCACATGTGCATGACTGACTTGGGGCGATTCCAGAGGAAGCAAAACTAACTTTCTCGAATTCACAGCGGCAACTTTCACCAAATGCACGTGAATCAGAGGTAGTCACTTTTTTTCATCCAAACATATGCTTCATGAACAAAACATGAAGATAATGCTTATAAAGTTTCCAATACTGGCTGGTTGTTCAACATGAATCATGGAGAAGGTAGCAGTGTTGCTGATGGGCTCAACAACAACTTATCCAGGTTTCCATGGAGATGGAATTCCATAATTATGTGAACAAGTGATAGCATTGGTTAGACCCAAAAGATATAATGGTGTATGCTCGAGGGATCCACCATGAGTAAGACAACATTATGAACATCGTTGGTTCTGATTTGATTTGATGATAGCCCATACTCAAATCAAGGTTTTGATACGACAATAGGTCCAACAACTGATCACAGGGACCAATCGATGAAGATATCATCTATCTTTAACACACGCAAATATATCCCTTGAGATGAACTAAGCTGGCAAGCTTTTACCTTCCAACTCTCCAAGTTATTGTTTTGCTTAACCAACTAGCTCAGGGGGGGTAACCGACACAGATTCTTGGATAATGGCTGGTTTGCAAGAAACCAACTTGATCACGAACTCCACATAGCGGTCAGGTGACAACCTGGTAATACTTCCGAGAAGATATTCGGAAAATCATGAACCACCGATATGTTACTAAGCTCGAGAACAATCTTGCTTTTCAGAGCAAGACGATATGATCAAAAGAGCGAGGGATTGACATAATCCTAACTCATTGATCAAAGAATGCACCAGGAAATAAAGACTAGGTAGCACAATCAGTCTTAGAATGATGATTTAAGAACCAACGCGCTAAGAATGAAATTATTGTCCTTTAACTATCAAGCAACAAGGCTGCTAGGAGTATTGATTTCACACATCACGATTCACTTGTCGGCATTCCAGTTACAATAACATGGGAACCGAGGAATGAACAATGATGGCAAGAAGTATCACTGCGTCAAGAGTTCATAAGAGGTGGTGCAATTCTCATGACATTCCTGACATCAAGATGGTAACACTCCAAGGTAGAACGGAGCAAAAGCTGGATTGGCATTTTGATCTGCGAAATACAACTACTTTGACCAGTCCAAGAAATGGATGAGGTACTGGAGTTTGTTTCTCCTAGTCATTCTGAACTAGAATGGCTTGACAGACCACAAGAATGATAGGCACCGATGAACGAACGCATGCATACTCTTGACTATCAATTGATAGACGAAGGTCAGAAGACAACTAAAGAGGGACAACTCAAAGGAACATATATTTTCTGAGTTGTGGATGCATGGATTAGTATGCCGAACAAATTCAACATATTTCTTCCGGATAACCCATGCAGAGAGGTAGGACTGGCAGAGTCACAATTATGAATGGAGAACTCCTCAAGAGTACTCTGATTGTGATCTTTTGGTGCAAATAACTTCTGCCATATTGGCTCATGGTATTGGAAGAATGATATACCACAGACCTCGAGGACTATCACAAGGTTACTAATATCTTAAGGGAACTAGAAAATACTAACAACATGAAGTAGGGTGAATCTCGGGTACAAAACCCAGGAGTAGAATACCTACTAACTAAATAACATCACGAGATGCTTTCGAGAATGGTGGCCAGAATCATCACACTGGGGATACGAAAGCATTGCCAAATTACTGAGTGGTTCTCGAGGACACCTAGGGTCATAATACTAACTCCAACATACACGTCAAGGCAACGGAGTACCTCAACACACCGATTAGTGTGCTTAATCTGGCCCAAAAATACAACGGGAACATGGAGGAAAGATTTGCAAGTGCATCAGACTATTTAGAAACCTGGGATGACTCGGACAGAATAACGGCTGTAAATGCTCAAAATGATTTGAGACATCCTGCAAAAATGGTGGCATAACCACTCAACATCACAATATCAAGGTTCTGAGGCCAGCTATGAACATATGGAAGTAGTAGGAACTGAACTGAGGCTTGAATTCAACAATCCTAGGCAACTACGGTTTAGTAACACGTCATCCTAAGATATAGAAGAGAAGCCTAGTTCTTAACCCCATAGAAAAGATAAGATGACTCAGATCAGAAGGTCATGAGGATAAGGAGTAAAAAGAGGCTTACGTTCCCATCCACAATCAATTCCCTTACATAACTAAAGCATTTCTAGACACAACTTCGACCAGATTGGCTTGGTAATCCTACAGGCAACCTGGCTCTGATACCAAAGCTGTCAGGACCCTGATTCCAAGTCACATCGATCTAGCCGGTAACACCTCATATCACTTTGCGGCCTCACACACGGTATTCCCATGGGTGTCGCCTTACCATGGCCCGGGACCGTTTGCGCCTTCTGGCTCACGTATATGTTAGTGTCGCTAGCATCCATATGACAGAGAACCTGGGCCGACATGACTAGTCATGAACCCAAAGTGGCACTAACTTACGGGGACATGCATACAAGAATCAACATCGAGCATGTCGGTCAGCAGCGTGCGAATCCGGGCTGTAGCACTGGGCTAACAGGACTCCGGTGAACCGGGCTGTAGCAGGCTAGGCAGGACTCTGGATGTCACCGCGTGACATTTCCCCGAAGGGATAGACACAGGAATGAAGTGAATCACATGCTGGCCAGTCAAGTGTTCCGGAGCAGTAGTGCTAGGCTAGCAGGACTCCGGTGAGCCGGGCTGTAGCGGACTACTATGGCTCATGGAAGCACAAGACTACATTTCCCCATAAGAGAGGCTACCAAGGATAAACAAATAGGTTGTCGGATCCCACACATACCGAGCATTTCAATCATACACACAATATGCTCAATATGTGCAATACAACATGGCATCACAACAAGACTCTACGACTCAGAGTATTTATCATTAGGCTCCGAGGAGCGAGATATTACAAACATGGGTCTCATGACCCCACATACAGAGAATACAAGCAACAAGCACATGCGGAAGCTTAACTTGTCTGAGTACAGACAACTACAAATGAAGAAGGCTGAGAAGCCTGACTATCTACAAGACCCTCCCAAGGGTACAAGATCGTAGCTGAGGTAACGAGCTAAACGTCGAAGTCCACGCGAAACTACTAGCGAGACTGAAGTCTCTCTGCAAAAACATAAATTAAGAAAACGTGAGTACAAATGTACTCAACAAGACTTATATCAGAACTAACTACATATGCATCATTATCAATGAAGGGATGGTGGAATTCAACTACAGCAAGCCAGCTTTGACTCGGTGGCTATCCTGAACTACGATTGCAAGTAACTCTTTTGAGGTGGCGCACACGAGTCCACATATTCACCATATCAATACACCACTATGGATCCGCTCCCGTCTCCCTACGACAACACCATCCATAGCACTCATGCTTATCTTGCACATTTTAGAGTATCCACTTTCACTTGTCTATGAACTATGCAAGGGGTCCAAGTTTCCATATCCGAGGAATCCGGCTATTCGAATAGCTAGTGATAACCCTGCAGGGGTGTACTTCTTCACACACGCTCTCGCCACTTATCGCCCTGTACACGTCATGTACCTCGGCAACCTTCAAGCGGAAGCCGGGCGAGGGTGTCGGCCACGACCTGACTAACCACCCAAGTCCCTCATCCAGGTTCATCGCCTATTCGGGTTCCATCCGCAAGGAGATCCGGCCGGGGTGTCGCTCACGGCCCCAAACGATGTGTGTAGGGTTCCCAAGCCCACCATCCGGGTGCCACTTGGTACACCGTGCCACTGTGCCTAGTCTGTCCCAAGACCACCTGTACCGGGTGCCACTTGGTAGACTACTAACACTACCTACGAACACCAAAAACTAGTTGCAACTCCTGGACAGAGATCGAGTTGATTAATAAGCCAAGAGGGGCCGAGTTACCGGAATCCAATGTGTGGTAGTAACTGGTCATGGATCACAAACACAGAACTCAGTTCCTGAGAACGGCTGCAATGAGACAACCCACCATGTACTCCTACATGGCCTCTCACCACTACCTTTACCAAATCGTGTTCACACACTTAGCTCTCAACGATAGGACATGTTCACCACGTTCCAATTCATTCCTCATGAATTAGACCTGACTCAACTCTAAGCATTAGCAGGCATGACAACAAGCATGAATGAGTAAGCACATCAGGGCTCAAACAACTCCTACTCATGCTAGTGGGTTTCATCTATTTACTGTGGCAATGACAGGTCATGCAGAGGAAAGGGGTTCAACTACCGCAGCATGTAACGGTTGAATCGTTGTTGTCCTAATGCAGTAAAATGGAGCAAGAGCGAGAGAGTGGGATTGTATCGGAATGAACAAGGGGGTTTTTCTTGCGTGGCACTTCTGAAGATATCATTGGGTCTTCATCAGTGTCAACGATCACAGCGTCGGTACAACGTCTATCGAGAGGGGACAACCACCGGCAACAAAGAAGGAACACAATCAATGCAATGCACAACATGATGCATGATAATGACATGGCAATATGTTGTTGGCTGAGCTAATGCAACTAGCAACACAATTAAATGAAGTTGGTTTGAACCCAAAGTTCAAATTCAAACTCCACATGTGGTTATTTAAATACCATTCATTTTATTTGTCCTAAACAGTGGCCTTAAGTTGTTCTAACATGCATGAAAATGGTACAGATGGATAGATTGGATTTTTCTGATAATTTCTCATATATAATTTATTTAATTCCGAGCTACGGTTGATTTTATATGATTTTTTGAAGTTTGTAACAATTTCTGGAATTTTCTGAATAAGTTTAAATCCAGAAAATTCTTTACTGTGTCAGCATGATGTCAGCAGGTCAACAGACCCGGTCAGGTCAAACCTGACGCGTGGATCCTACATGTCGGTCTCACAGTGACTAAACCAGTTTAATTAAACGTAAACTAATAAGTTAATCAGGGGCAGGGCCCCGCATGTCATTGACCCATAGGGTCAATTAGGTTAGTGCTAATTAGTGGTTAGGCCTAATTAAGCTAGAGCCACGTCAGCATCGCCGGATTTATGCCGGCGATGACCAAACCGACGGCGAGAGCACCAGGGAGGTCCTCTCGCTCGTCCGCATCCAAAGGACCGGAGGGAGGCCGCGGGGTGGCCGGAAACGATGTCGGGGATGAGGTTTAGCGGCGGCCAAGCTCGGGCTCGAGCGGGTGCGGGGTTTCAGCGCGAGCTAGAGCAAACGGCACGGCGCGTTCGCTTCCCAGGGACGCAATGAGCATGTTGGTGGTGCTGGGGCGAGCAGGAGAACGCAGGAGCATCGAGCTCGTCGGCCATGGCGGCGGCTAGAGTTCGGGAAACGACGGGAGCGACACTACAAGGCACGGCAGGACGAGAGGCTGGGTGTTCCGGGCTTCTGGAAGCGTTCTAAGCACGATGACACAACCGGGCGCAAGCCTCAGTGGCTAAAACGATGGCGGCAACATGGCCGGCGGCGAGGAGCTATCGGCTCCGGTGAGAACGAGGCTACATGGCGCAAACTAGGTGGGGAAGAGAGGGGTTCAGAGCGGAAGCTCACAGGGGTCACGTAGAGAAGCTCAGTGGGCTCGAGGAAGGCTGGACGACGTCGGGGCGTTGTCGGCGATCTCAGAGGTCGGGGGTTGAAGATGACGGTGGTGACGGCGTTGCAGGCCTCCTGCGGTCGCGTGCGTTGTCGTGCGGCTCCACGGCGTCGGGCGGAGCTAGGGGACCGGACAGCGAGGCGAGGCTTGCCCGGTGGCTGCGGTGGTGCTCGGCGGCACGCTGCGCTCCCCTCGGGTGCGAGGTGGAGAGGGACCAGAGGAGGGGGGAAGCACGGGGGAGAGTGGGAGAGGTTCGGGGGGTGTCGTGGCGTCTCCAGGAGATCAAACGAGGGCGGGGAGTAGGAAGCAGGAGGTGGAGGCCTCGGGCGCGCTGCCTACTGGCAGAGGTTGAAGACGACCGCTTCGGCCCGTGGGCTGGGCCACCATCTGGGCCGCCAGGTGGGCTGCTACAGGTAAGCCAGGTAAGCCTGCTCTCTCTTCTGTCTTTTCTAATTTTGTTCTGTTTTAGTTTTTTCCTATTTCTTTTATTCTGTTTTGAATTAGTAAAAATACTAATTCATTTTTTTAAAACTCCTGAGATAAATTGGGAGCATTATTTGGATTATTCCAAAAGCCCACAAATGAAACCAGAATTTTTGGAGCATTTAAAATATTTATAGAATTCAAATGCCCCAATTCAAATACAATAGTGATTTAAATTAAGTGCCCAAAATATTCCACAAAAATGTTCACTATTTTTGGTTTGGTATCAAGCCTTGCCAAAAATTATCAAACATTGATGGAAGCATTTTGGGTTCATTGAATGCATTTTTTTAAGCTGGGCCTATTTGGATTTCAAAGTGCTAGGGTTTGATCACCCCCATTTCAAGTTTCTGAGAAATTTAAACATGATGCAAGATGATGATGCAATGACAAGCAAGGCCAATGCTAGGGCTGTGACAACAGTATTGTGACATAATGTGAAATAACAACCCATAATGCAATAAATATCGATATAAAAGCATGATGCAAAATGGACGTATCAACTCCCCCAAGCTTAGACCTCGCTTGTCCTCAAGCGAAAAGCCGAAATCGAAAAATATGTCCACATGTTTAGAGACGAAGGTGTCGATAAAAATAAAACACGGACATGAGGGCATTATGATCATTCTCATAACAGCAACTTAAATAATTTTTGTCATATGATCTCTAATGCTAGAGTAATAATTCAATCACAATATCTGGTATGAATCGTAAACTTCATTGAAAACTAACAAACTACAATCTCGGTCACTGAAGCAATTGCAATTTATCATAACATAGGAAAGAGTCAATGTATAAGAGCTTTTCAGCAAGTCCACATACTCAACTATCATATAATCTTTCACAATTGCTGACACTCACGAAATACTTAAGGGTATGGAGTTTTAATCGGACACAGAGAAAGATAGGGGCTTATAGTCTTGCCTCCCAACGTTTTACCTCAAGGGTAATGTCAACAATAATAGTTCATGAAAACTCACATCCAATTAGCCATATATACCAAGATCTTTCCAACATACTGTGCTTGCCAAAGGATAAAGTGTAAAAAGGAAGGGTGAAAATCACCATGACTCTTGCATAAGGTAGAAGATAATGATAAAAGATAGGCCCTTCGTAGAGGGAAGCAGATGTTGCCATGCCTTTTATGGTTGGATGCACAAAATCTTAATGCGAAAGAACGTCACTTTATATTGCCCCTTGTGATATGAACCTTTATTATGCAGTCCGTCACTTTTATTACTTCCACATCAGAAGATCGTATAAAGCTTATTTCTCCCACACCAATCAATCATACATATTTATAGAGCAATTTTTATTGCTTTGCACTGATGACAACTTACTTGAAGGATTTTATTCAATCCATAGGTAGATGTGGTGGACTCTCATGGCAAAACTGGTTTAAGGGTATTTGGAAGCACAAGTAGTATCTCTACTTGGTGCAATGAATTTGGCTAGCATGAGGGGGAAAGGCAAGCTTAACATGTTGGAAGATCCAAGACAATATAATTTATCTCAGATGTAAGAAAACATCACCCATTATGTTGTCTTCCTTGTCCAATGTCAACTCTTTAACATGTCATATTTTAATCAGTGCTCACAATCATAAAAGATGTCCAAGATAGTATATCTATTTGTGAAGACCTCTCTTTCTTTATTACTTCCTATTAATTGCAACGATGACCAAAACTATGCTTGTCAACTCTCAACAACTTTTATTCATCATACTTTTTCTATGTGAGCTCATTACTCTCCATGAGATCCATATGATCTCTCTGTTTCTTTTTATTTCTTTCTATTTTCTTTTATTCACTTAGGATCATGGCAAAATAATCAAGCCCTTGACTCAACACTAATCTTTATTATATAGCTCACGGACTTGATTACATAGAAGGATAATAAAGCAAAACTCACAACTAGATCATGCCACAAACTTTATTCTACTAGATCAAAATACTACTAATAAGATCGAACTAAGGAAAACGGTAAAGATAGGAGTTGTGATACGATACCGGGGCACCTCCCCCAAGCTTGACGGTTTCCAAGGGGAGTGCCCATACCCATGTGATTATGTCTCCTTGGTTTCTGAAGAAGGTGGAGGTGTTGTTGATGATGGATAGTCGCACATCGAGCATAGGAGGTCTTCTAACTTGCGGATAATGCCCTTGAGTGCGAGGATATGCTCCTTCAACAAAATATTTTCACGTGTGAGATACTTATTTTGTATACGAGCCAACTCAATCATCTTGAAAGCTTCGATTTCTGTAGGGGTAAGAAGATTATGATCCAGTTGAAGGGTGTCTTCTGTTGCTGGAACTTGGTCCTCCACGGCCTTCTTGATCCCTTCATCCTTATTGATCTCCATAGGTTCTTCTCTCTTCATCTCTATCTTCATTAGCCAAGCATCATTGCCCGCATGGTTGGAGGAGGAGGGAGACGACATAGTGCCTGGTCTTGAAAACCCTGACAGAAAACAACTCGAAACAAAGACAGGACATTTTTGCGTGATACTGGAGTCAAAACCCCCGGAAGATTATATAATGAATTTTTACCGTCCAAAATACGTATCGTGCAAGAAAACGGAGTCTGGAAGGCACACGAGGAGCTCACGAGGTAGGGGGCGCGCCCTAGGGGGGAGCGTGCCCTCCACCCTCGTGAGGCCCTCGTGTCCTTCCCGGACTGCTACTTAATTTTCTATTTTTCTAAATATTCCAAAACAGAGAAATATTGCCTTAAAAATTGTTTTGGAGTCGGTTTACTTACCGTACCACATACCTATTCTTTTTCGGAGTCTGAAATGTTCTGGAAAGTGTCCCTTATGTATTCCTCCGGGGTTACGGTTTCAATAATATTGGTTTCAACATTTATGGGATTGCCTAAGATATAATGTTTGATTCTTTGACCATTTACCACCTTCGGATTTGTGCCTTCGAAGTTGTTGATTTTTATGGCAGCGGAATGATAGACCTCCTCGATTACATAGGGGCCTTCCCATTTAGAGAGAAGTTTCCCTGCAAAAAATCTTAAACGAGAGTTGTATAGCAATACATAATCACCTACATTAAACTCACGCTTTTGTATCCTTTTGTCATGCCATCTTTTAACCTTTTCTTTAAACAACTTGGCATTTTCATAAGCTTGGGCTCTCCATTCATCAAGTGAGATAATATCAAATAACCTCTTTTCACCGGCAAGTTTGAAATCATAGTTGAGCTCTTTAATAGCCCAATATGCCTTATGTTCTAGTTCGAGAGGTAAGTGACATGCTTTTCCATATACCATTTTATACGGAGACATACCCATAGGATTTTTATATGAAGTTCAATAGGCCCATAATGCATCATCAAGTTTCTTGGACCAATTCTGTCTAGACCTATTGACAGTCTTTTGCAAAATTAATTTGAGTTCTCTATTACTCAATTCTACCTGGCCACTAGACTGTGGGTGATACAGAGATGCAATTCTATGATTGACGTCATATTTAGCAAGCATTTTACGGAAAGCACCATGAATAAAATGTGAACCACCATCAGTCATTAAATATCTAGGGACTCCAAACCTCGGAAAAATAACTTCTTTAAGCATTTTAATAGAAGTGTTATGATCAGCACTACTAGTTGGAATAGCTTCTACCCACTTAGTAACGTAATCAACAGCAACTAAAATATGTGTATATCCATTAGAGGCAGGAAAAGGTCCCATATAATCAAAGCCCCAAACATCAAATGGTTCAATAACAAGTGAATAATTCATAGGCATTTCTTGACGTCTACTAATATTACCAATTCTTTGACATTCATCACAAGATAGGACAAACTTACGGGCATCCTTGAAGAGAGTAGGCCAATAAAAACCGGATCGCAATACCTTATGTGCAGTTCTATCTCCCGCGTGGTGTCCTCCATAAGTTTCGGAGTGGCACTTGCGTAGGATCTATTCCTGTTCATGCTGAGGTACACAACGTCTAATAACACCATCTACTCCTTCTTTATAAAGATGTGGGTCATCCCAAAAGTAATGTCTCAAATCATAGAAGAACTTTTTCTTTTGTTGGTATGCGAAGCTAGGTGGTATAAATTTAGCAACTATGTAATTAGCATAATCAGCATACCAAGGGGTACTACGAGAAGTACTTATGACATTTAATTGTTCATCAGGAAATCTATCATCGATAGGTAGTGGGTCATCAAGAACATTCTCTAACCTAGATAAGTTGTCTACAACGGGGTTTTCAACTCCTTTTCTATCAACAATATGCAAATCAAATTCTTGTAGCAAGAGAACCCATCTAATAAGTCTCAGTTTAGCATCTTTCTTTTCCATGAGATATTTAATAGCAGCATGATCAGTGTGGATAATTACTTTAGAATCAACAATATAAGGTCTGAACTTATCACAAGCAAATACAACTGCTAAAAGTTCTTTTTCAGTAGTAGCATAATTTCTTTGGGCATTGTCTAGAGTCTTACTAGCATAATGGATAACATTTAGTTTCTTATCAACTCTTTGCCCTAGAACAACACCTACAGCATAATCACTAGCATCACACATAATTTCAAAGGGTAAATTCCAATCAGGTGGCTGAACAATAGGTGCAGAGACTAATGCTTTCTTAAGTATTTCAAATGCTCCTACACAATCATCATCAAAGACAAATGGTATATCTTTTTGTAATAAATTAGTCAGAGGCCGAGAAATTTTTGAGAAGTCCTTGATGAACCTCCTATAAAATCTGGCATGACCAAGGAAACTTCTTATACCTTTGATGTCCTTGGGACATGGCATCTTTTCAATAGCATCAACCTTGGCTTTATCAACTTCAATACCTCTTGCAGAAACTTTATGCCCCAAGACAATACCTTCATTAACCATAAAGTGGCACTTTTCCCAATTCAAGACAAGATTAGTTTCTTCACATCTCTGCAAAACTCGATCAAGATTGCTCAAGCAATCATCAAAAGAAGATCCATAGACGGAAAAGTCATCCATGAAAACCTCACAAATCTTTTCACAAAAGTCAGAGAATATAGCCATCATGCATCTTTGAAAGGTGGCAGCTGCATTACATAAACCAAAAGGCATACGTCTATAAGCAAAAGTACCAAAAGGGCATGTAAAAGTAGTCTTTGATTGATCTTTAGCCGACACAGGTATTTGAGAGAAACCAGAATAACCATCTAGAAAGCAGTAATGTGTATGTTTGCATAATCTTCCTAGCATTTGATCGATAAAAGGTAAGGGTAATGATCTTTCTTAGTAGCCTTATTTAATTTGCGGAAATCAATTACCATCCTATAACCGGTAATAGTTCTTTGTGGAATCAATTCATCTTTATCATTAGGAACAACAGTAATACCTCCCTTCTTAGGGACACAATGAACATGACTTACCCACTCACTATCAGCAACAGGATAAATTATACCTGCCTCCAGAAGCTTTAGTATTTCTTTTCTTACCACTTCTTTCATTTTAGGATTCAGACGTCATTGAGGATCACGAACTGGTTTGGCATCTGCTTCCAAATTTATTTTATGTTGACATAGAGTGGGACAAATGCCCTTAAGATCATCAAGAGTATATCCAATAGAAGCATGGTGCTTCTTCAGAGTTTTCAATAATCTTTCTTCTTCATGCTCTGAAAGGTTAGCACTAATAATAACAGGATATATCTTCTTTTCATCAAGATAAGCATATTTAAGATTATCAGGCAATGGTTTAAGCTCAAACACGGGATCACCCTTAGGTGGAGGAGGATCCCCTAGGATTTCAACAGGCAAATTTTGTTTTAGCATAGGTTCTTGTTTAAAGAATACTTCATCTATTTCCCTTTTTCATTCATAAACATATCATTCTCATGGTCTAGCAAATATTGTTCTAAAGGATCATTAGGAGGTACGGCAATAGAAGCAAGACCAATAATTTCATCCTTACTAGGCAATTCTTCTTCACGGTACTGTTTACTAAATTTAGAGAAATTAAACTCATGAGTCATATCATCCAAGCCAATAGTAACAACATTCTTTTTACAGTCTATCCTAGCATTAACTGTATTCAAGAAGGCTCTACCAAATATAATGGGACAAAAGCTATCTTGTGGAGAACTAAGAACAAGAAAATCAGCTGGATATTTAGTTTTCCCGCACAAGACTTCAACATATCTAACAATTCCCATAGCTGAAATAGTATCTCTATTAGCAAGTTTAATTGTGACATCAATATCTTCTAACTCAGCAGGTGCAATTTCATGCTTGATTTCTTTATACAAGTCATAAGGTATAACACTAGCACTAGCACCCATATCACATAAGCCATGATAACAATGATCTCCTATTTTAACAGAAATAACAGGCACGCCTACCACAGGTCTATGTTTACATTTAGCACAAGGTTTAGCAATTCTAGCAGTTTCACCGCAGAACTGAATAACATGCCCATGAATATTATCAGACAAGATCTCTTTAAAAATAGCAATATTAGGTTCAACTTTAACTTGCTCGGGAGGTGTATATGTTTTAATATTGCTTTTACGAACTACAGTTGAAGCTTTAGCATGATCCTTTATCCTAACAGGGAAAGGTGGTTTCTCAACATAAGAAGTCGGAACAATAGGATCATTATAAGTGATAGTCTTTTCTTCAACTTTAATAGGTGCAGCTACTTTTACTTCTATGGGAGGATGATATTTAAACCACTTCTCCTTAGGGAGATCAACATAAGTAGCAAAAGATTCACAGAAAGAAGCTACTGTCTTAGAATCAAGTCCATATTTAGTGCTAAACTTACGGAAAATATTGGTATCCATAAAAGATTTAACACAATCAAACTTAGGTGTCATACCTGACTCCTTACCATTGTCGAGGTCCCAATCTTCAGAGTTGCGTTTAATTCTATCCAATAAATCACATCTAAATCCAATAGTCTTCATCATAAAAGAGCCAGCACAAGACGTATCGAGCATGGTGCGATTGTTATCAGAAAGCCGAGCATAAAATTTTTGAAGAATTGTTTCTCTTGGAAGCTCATGATTGGGGCATGAATATAACATTGATTTAAGCCTCCCCCAAGCTTGAGCGATGCTTTCTCCTTCGCGAGGCCAAAAATTATATATATAATTGCGATCACGATGAACAAGATGCATAGGGTAATACTTTTGATGAAATTCCAATTTCAATCTTCTATAGTTCCATGATCCCATATCATCACATAGCCTATACCATGTCAATGCGTCTCCCTTCAAGGATAAAGGGAAGACCTTCTTCTTAGCAACATCATCGGAAATACCTACATGCTTAAATAATCCACAAACTTCATCCACATATATTAGGTGTTCATCAGGATGCTTTGTTCCATCTCCTGTAAAAGGATTAGCTAGTAGTTTTTCTATTATACTCGAAGGATACTCATAAGGAATTTCATGGCCGAGCCCTTCCCAGCGTGGCCCCACCAGCCCGCACCCCCACTAGCCACCGCAACCCCCGCGCCCGCTCTACCGTGCTCGCGGCAGCTGCAGCCGACCTGCACAGTGGCTCGAGCTCGCCGCCGCCCCCTGTAGTCCACCCCAGTGTCGGCCGTCCCCATCGTTGGGCGCGCCGCAATGGCCGCTGCCCAACGGACCCAGCTACGTGTCCAGCTGCTGCAGGAGTCAACCGGCCGGAGCTCCTCCACCACGCTGGATTAGCGCCAGTGTAGGTCGCTGACTAGGCGCTGACGTGGCCCGTAATTAGGCACTAACCCCCCCTGAGTGCATGACAGTAGGGCCCGCTGTCTAATTAAACGTGATTAGTTTTCTGATGAAACTAAACCCAGTGGCCCCACGTGTCAGTTTTGACCGCTGCCTCGTCAGTGTTGACCGACCCACTTGTCATCCTTTGAAACCACTACTATGTGCAGTTCTGTGTGCACTTAGCAGTATCCAGTGAATGTTTTGATTTACAAATAATTGTTGAAACTTTCAGAAAATCAATAAAACTTTGTAAATTAATAGTAATTAATCCGTAACTCGAATGAAAAGGTTTTATATACGAAAGTTGCTAAGAAAAATCCAACGAATCCGAATAAGCGATCCGTTCATCTGTCACATGCCCCTAGCATGCTAAACATGGAACCGTCCCCTCTCTTTTCATCTGTCCGGAAAACATCAGACGCCGGAGTTGGTTAGAGATCCATCAGTAACCCCCACCTTGTCCAGTTTCCCCTGCTTTATGTTCGATGACTCGATCAACGTGATCGACGTCCAGGCCCCGACACCGCACATCACCCCCTTAGTTGTACGACTCTGTAGAGTTACTATCGAGTGTTGAGGGTGGTACCTCGACAGCACTTCTGATGTTAACCCTGTAGTGTAGCTATTTGGTCGTGGTCATCGAGGGTGATTCCTCCTTAACCACTCCCGATACGACTTTGTCGTGCACTCCCTCAAGTGTGAACCTCAAGGGTGGTTCCTCTTATGTTCACCTTGATGAGTACATCGAGTGGAATTCACCGAGGGTGATTCCTCGGGGTTTCCCCTTGGTGTTGGACACACAGATACTTGGACTTTACAATTGTTACTTGGAAAGGCGGGTCGACCCTGAGGGGTACCCGCGAGTGATGTGAAGTCGGGTTGATCTGGAGGATACCCGCAAGTTTTTCCACGTGGCGCGGCCGGGCATTCTTAGCCCTTGCCGCAAGTCCATGAGACGGGGCGATGGGACCACATATCGTGGATCATTGATCATTACCGCACTATCAAGACAATAACGGTTTGGATATTTGATCCAAGTAGGCCTCTGGCCTTTTTCGCACTAACCACCACGTGGGAATAAGTATGGGCACTTTGCACCGTATGTATCAACCGAAAGCTCAACGGACGTCAGCGATGGAGCAGCGCACACTGGGTTGGACTGGAACGCCTTGTCTTTTATAAGGGAGGCTACGTTTGCTCACCGGCCGCGTACGCAATGTGTAGGATTGCAAAGGGCGATGGCCCATGACCCCTTCGCATTTAGGATGTAGACCGGCATGCTGGCCTTTCTGTTGAGCCTAGGTAGGACCGTGGTGCGTTGATCGGCCGAGGCTAGTCATGACGTGATGGTGTGTCCGGCCGGAGTTGATCGAGCATGTTGGGTAACTTGGTGCACCCCTGCAGGTAAGAAAACATCTATTGATAGCATGTCCTATGGTAACGGACGCTCGGAGTTGTATCCCGATCGATACAACTAGAACTAGATACTGGATGTTGAGGCATGTGATGGATATGCCGGCTCCGGGATTGTTTCCTCACAGGGAGTCGAGGAAGTGATCTCTAGGCGTTAATGTTACAACATGTTTGCCAAATATAAACTGCTATTCTATACTCTTCTGAATGCTGCAAGATGATTGGAGCTGCTTGAAGATGCTAGTCTTCGATAGGCTAGGTTTTCCCCTTCTCTTCTGGCATTCTGCAGTTTAGTCCACAGATACAACCCATTCCTTTGATACAGATGCATACTTAGTTTAGATCTGATGTAAGTCTTGCGAGTAATTTGGATGAGTACTCACGGTTGCTTTGCTACCTCTTTTTCCCCTATACCCGATTGTTGCGACCAGATGATGGATCCCAGGAGCCAGACGACACCACTAATGACTACTACTACCCCGAGGGTGCCTACTACTACGTGACGGTCGCTGACGACCTGGAGTAGTTAGGAGGCTCCCAGGTAGGAGGCCATGCCTTTTCGATCATTGATGTTTGTGCTAGCCTTCTTAAGGCAGAACTTGTTTAACTTATGTCTATACTCGGATATTGTTGCTTCTGCTGACTCTTGTGTGTTCGAGCTTATGTATTCGAGCTTATGTATTCGAGCCCTCGAGGCCCCTGGCTTGTAATATAAAGCTTGTATTATTTTAATTTGTGTCTAGAGTTGTGTTGTGATATCTTCCCGTGAGTCCTTGATCTTGATCATACACATTTGCGTGTATGATTAGTGTACGGTCGAAACAGGGGCATCACAAAGGCATTAAAGAAAAGTGCTTGTTGGGAGACAACCCAACACTTTTACCTACTATTTTTGTGTGTTCACATGATTAGTCTACTGTAGTAATCATGTTTTTTGCTTTCATTTCAATAACGTGCCAAGTAAGAACTTTGGGATGGCTTATGGTGGTAGTTGATTTGATCCTGCTGAAAAGCAGAAACTTTTGCACTCACGGAAATAATTCTCATTTTTAACAAAAGCGTGATAAAATATTGGTTCTTTTTTCGGAAGATCAATAGACAAATTTCTCAGGTTTTCCTAATTTTTCAGAATTTTTGGAGTAGCTGGAGTATGGTTTGAGTACAGATTACTACAGACTGTTCTGTTTTTGACAGATTCTGTTTTCAATGCATTGTTTGCTTGTTTTCTAATTTACATGGCTTATATTGCTCAATATAAATTGTGGAAATGATTTGATACAGTAGGCATTGTGTGAGAACAATTATGAATCTTGTCTTTGACAGTACCAAAAGTGAAATGGTTTGCTCTTTATCATACTAACCTATCTCACAAAGTTCCGTTAAGTTTTGTGTGATTGAAGTTTTCAAGTTTTGGGTGAGATGTCGATATGAGGAGAATAAAGAGTGACAAGACCCTAATATTGGGGATGCCCAAGGAAAACCAAGGTAATATTCAAGGAATATCTAAGCAACTAAGCTTGGGGATGCCCCGGAAGGCATCCCCTCTTTCGTCTTCAACATTATCGGTAACCTCACTTGAAGCTATGTCTTCATTTGTCACATGATATGAGTTTTACTTCCAGCGTCATTTTGTTTTGTTAGGATTTGCTTGCTGTTATTTAGAATAATTTTTTTCATCTTTTATTTCAATAAAAGTGGCAATGATAGCCTTTGCCATGCTTATTTTGCAAGTATACATGTTGCTGTTTGAAAACAGAAAGTTTACCGCTGTTGCAAAAATCCCCTAGAAAAGTCAGAATGTGATAAAATGTTGAAACTTTTTGCAAAATGATCTCTGGTAACTTTTCTACAGTTTTGCAAATTTTAATAACTTTTGTACTTAGGTAAGTATTGATACTATTGCATTCTTTATAGGCTGTACTGTTTTGGCAGATTGCTGTTATGTTTGCATTGTTTGCATATGTTTGCTTGTTTCATGATTCTATTTGAGAATAGGACTATTAAATATGCAGAGGCATTTAGTGTGCAATGTTGAATAATAATTTTAGTGATTTTCTATAGTAGAGAATGGTAAGGTTTTTGCATTGGTTTCTACTAACTTGTCTCATGAGTCCTTGTTGAGTTTTGTGTGGATGAAGCTTTTGAGATTTAGGAAAACTGTGATATGAGAGCAATTAAGGAGACACGAAAGCTCAAGCTTGGGGATGCCCAAGGCACCCCAAGAAAATATTTCAAGAATTCTCAAGAATCTAAGCTCGGGGATGCCCCGATAGGCATCCCACCTTTCTTCTTCAACAATTATCGGTTACTATCGGTTGAGCCTAAGTTTTGCTTCTTCACATGATGTGTGGTATTCTTGGATTGTCATTTTATTTTGTTTTGCTTGCTGTCTTAATAAAATACTTAGAACTAAAAGTTTTTAAATAAAATAGAGTCCTCAAATAGTTTCCAGGAGGCTAGGTAAGCGGCACTCACATCCCGTCAACAAAGCTCTTTTCTATGGAATTGCTCTAGTGCTTCGCTTATATCTTTTTGAGCATGGTGTGATTTAGTATTTTTGAATAAATGATCTCTTATGTCACTTATATTAATTTGAGATAAATAAAAAAATGTGTTCATGATCTTCGCTTATATTTGTTTGAGTTTATCAAAATCAACACATGAAAATCAGTTCGAAAGTGATAAATATCCAAGAAGGATATAATAAAAACTTTCACGAAGATCATTGGACAAAATAAACTTGATTCCTTGTAATAGTTCTGAGATATGATGATGTGATATGTGAGTCATGTTGATGAGTAATTATGCTTTAGAAAGAATATTGGTGTTAAGGTTTGTGATTCCCTATGCAAGCACGAAAGTCAATAGTTGTGCAATGAAATTACATCCTACTTGTGGTGCATTATTCGGTGTTAACTATGCTCAATGCTTTCTTATGAGATTATTCGTTTCTTGGTTGGTCGCTTCTCAATATTTTGCTAGCCTTCATTTTGCACTAAGTATGATCACTACTTGTGCATCCAAAATCCTTTAAACCCGTTTTGCCACATGAGTCCACTATACCTACCTATATGTTGTATTCTTTTGCCGTTCTAAGCAAATTTGTATGTGGCATCTCTAATTTTCAAAATAAATTTCTCTTTTGTGTCCTCATACCGCTCGCGAGGTGGTGAGGGTGGCCAATATTTTCCATGCTATATGTGTTATTATCACGATGAGTGTTTATTCACTTGTCATTACACGAGAGTAAGGCAAAGGTATTAGGGATGCCCAGTCCCGAAATGAAAAATGAATTACTTTATGTTGTGAAATATAAATTCCTTGGAAAGTGTTGGTATGGAGGGCACCCATGGATACGGCTAGCCATGGAAAGTGAAAGTATGTGGAAAAAGGAATGAACTTTATTTTCTGTTTGGGATCCGCCTATGATATATCTAGCATGGAAAGTGTTGGGAGCTCTAAGTCGTTTTCGTTGGTGGGAAAAGTATGCCTCTCTCTAAATGTTTTTATCTCTCAATTTTAGCTTTGAGCTCTGGCACCTCTACAAATCCCTACTTCCCTCTGCGAAGGGCCTTTATTTTACTTTATGCAATTTTTATTTTTAATTTGAGTCTCCCTCTTCTTTTATAAAGCACCAACTAGGGGGCACTATGATCGTACTTGAGCATTGGGTGTAGCTAATATGCGAATGTGTTTCATGGATGAATCAATGATTGAGCATGATGGGCTAGCGATAACTTATTTTAGCATTGATATTTTGAAAGACATGGTTGCTTGTTGATATGCTTGAGTATTTAAGTCTCATGCCAAAACTAGACTATTGCTTTGAACCATATAAAAGTCCAAATTTCCATGCTATAAAGAAAATAATATGAGATGACATGTTAGGCAGCATTCCACATCAAAAATTCTTTTTTTATCATTTACCTACTCGAGGACGAGTAGGCATTAAGCTTGGGGATGCTGATACGTCTCCAACGTATCTATAATTTTTTATTGTTCCATGATGTTATATTATCATTCTTGGATGTTTTACAATCATTTTATGGCAACTTTATATCATTTTTTGGGACTAACCTATTGACATAGTGCCAAGTGCCAGTTGTTGTTTTTTGCATGTTTTTTACATCGCAGAAAATCAATATCAAACGGAGTACAAACACCACGAAACTTTATGGAGAATTTTTATGGATCAGAACACCTGGGATGGGCTAGAGCAGCACCTGGGGGTGCCCCGAGGGGGGCACAACCCACCAGGGCGCGCCTGGGGGCCCAGGCGCGCCCAGGTGGGTTGTGCCCACCTCGGTGACCTCCCGCACCCCCTCTTTGCACTATAAATTTCCAAATATTCTGAAAACCCTCAGGGTTAACCTAGATCAGAAGTTCCGCCACCACAAGGCTCTATAGCCATCGAAAACCAATCTATACCATGTTCCGGCACTCTGCCGGAGGGGGCAATCATCTCCGGTGGCCATCTTCATCATCCCGGCGGCCACCACGATGAGGAGGGAGTAGGCCACACTCGGGACTGAGGGTTTGTACTAGTAGCTATGTGTTTAATCTCTCTCTCTCTCTCGTGTTCTTGAGATGTCACAATCTTGATGTCTCACGGGCTTTGTTAATATAGTCGGATCATATGGTGTTTTCCCTTCTCTATCTTGTTGTGATGAATTGAGTTTTTCCCTTTGAGATTTCGTTGTTATCGGATTGAATACTTTTATGGATTTGAGAACACTTGATATATATCTTGCAATTGCATACTCGTGGTGACAAAGGGGTATCATATTGATTCACTTGATATATGTTTTGGCACTCAACTCGCGGATTTATGAGGTGACATTGGGGTAATCTATGCATAGGGGTTGATGCATGTTCTTGTCTTTGTTTCTCCGGTAGAAATCTTGGGGCACTCTTTGAGGTTCTTTGTGTTGGATTGAATATTATGAACCTGAATTTGCTTTGGTGTTATTTTAGTACAAACTATTGGTTAGATCGATCGGAAAGAATAGCTTCGTGCTATTTTAGTACGAACTCTAGGATAGATTGATCGGAAAGAATAGCTTTGAGGTGGTTTCGTACCCTACCATCAATTATGTCTTATGTTCTCTGCTAGATAGGAACTTTGGAGTGATTCTTCATTGCATGTTGAGGGATGGTTATATGATCCAATTATATTAGCACTGTTGAGAGGTTGCACTAGTGAAAGTACGCACCCTAGGCCTTGTTTTCAAGCATTGCAATACCGTTTTTGTGCCCGTTTACTATTTCCTACCTTGCTGTTTTTATTTATTCAGATTAAAAAAAATATTCCTACCATCCATATTACACTTTTATCACCATCTCTTCGCCGAACTAGTGCACCTATTCAATTTTCCATTGTATTGGGTGTGTTGGGGACACAAGAGATTTCTTGTATTTGGTTGCAGGGTCGTTTGAGAGAGACCATCTTCATCCTACACCTCTCACGGATTGATAAACCTTAGGTCATCCACTTGAGGGAAAATTGCTACTGTCCTACAAAACTCTACGCTTGGAGGCCCAACACGTGTCTACAAGAATAAAGTTGTGTAGTAGATATCACGAGACCATGAGATTAGCGAGCTGGCAGACTGGGGAGGATGAGTTCTTCGCACGCACCCCAGAGTTCGAGCCTCTCAAGGGTCAGCGGAACCCGAAATCCGACAAAGACAAGAACACTAGTCTAGGTGCCGGACGCGACTGTTCTTTTGCTTGCTTTCTGTAGCTAGTTTGCAACTTCTTGAATGAAATTTGATGCTTTTGTGTCTTTCGTTCGCCAGGGTTGGAAATTTTCTCTCTTTCTGTTTTTGTTTGCCTTTTTGACCGAGTCTCAGGAGGAGCGGCAGTTGCTTGTCGCTCTTCCTCGCGTGTCTGATACGTCTACAACGTATCTATAATTTTTTCTTGTTCCATGCTATTATATTATCTGTTTTGGATGTTTATGGGCTTTATTATACACTTTTATATTATTTTTGGGACTAACCTATTAACCCAGAGCCCAGTGCCAGTTTCTGTTTTTCCTTGTTTTAGAGTATCGCAGAAAAGGAAAATCAAATGGAGTCCAATTGACCTGAAACTTCACGGAACTTATTTTTGGAAGGAAAGCAACCCGGGAGACTTGAAGTCCACGTAAGGGAAGCAACGAGGCAGGGGCGCGCCCACCCCCTGGGCACGCCCTCCACCCTCGTGGGCCCCTCGTGGCTCCCCTGACATACTTGTTCCGCCTATATATCTCCATATACCCTAAAACGATCGGGGAGCACAATAGATCGGGAGTTCCGCCGCCAGAAGCCTCCGTAGCCACCGAAAGCCAATCTAGACCCGTTCCGGCACCCTGCCGGAGGGGGAATCCCTCTCCGGTGGCCATCTTCATCATCCTGGTGCTCTCCATGATGAGGAGGGAGTAGTTCTCCCTCGGGCTGAGGGTATGTACCAGTAGCTATGTGTTTGATCTCTCTCTCTCGTGTTCTTGATTTGGCACGATCTTGATGTATCGCGAGCTTTGCTATTATAGTTGGATCTTATGTTTCTCCTCCCCCTCTACTCTCTTGTAATGGATTGAGTTTTCCCCTTGAAGTAATCTTATCGGATTGAGTCTTTAAAGATTTGAGAACACTTGATGTATGTCTTGCCGTGCATATCTGTGGTGACAATGGGATATCACGTGATTCACTTGATGGATGTTTTGGTGATCAACTTGCGGGTTCCGCCCATGAACCTATGCATAGGGGTTGGCACACGTTTTCGTCGTGATTCTCCGGTAGAAGCTTTGGGGCACTCTTTGAGGTCCTATGTGTTGGTTGAATAGATGAATCTGAGATTGTGTGATGCATATCGTATAATCATACCCACGGATACATGAGGTGACATTGGAGTATCTAGGTGACATTAGGGTTTTGGTTGATTTGTGTCTTAAGGTGTTATTCTAGTACAAACTCTAGGGATGTTTGTGACACTTATAGGAATAGCCAAACGGATTGATTGGAAAGAATAACTTTGAGGTGGTTTCGTACCCTACCATAATCTCTTCGTTTGTTCTCCGCTATTAGTGACTTTGGAATGACTCTTTGTTGCATGTTGAGGGATAGTTATGTGATCCAATTATGTTATTATTGTTGGGAGGACTTGCACTAGTGAAAGTATGAACCCTAGGCCTTGTTTCCTATCATTGCAATACCGTTTACGCTCACTTTTATCATTAGTTACCTTGCTGTTTTTATATTTTCAGATTACAAAAACCTTTATCTACCATCCATATACCACTTGTATCACCATATTTTCGCCGAACTAGTGCACCTATACAATTTACCATTGTATTGGGTGTGTTGGGGACACAAGAGACTCTTTGTTATTTGGTTGTAGGGTTGCTTGAGAGAGACCATCCTCATCCTACGCCTCCCACGGATTGATAAACCTTAGGTCATCCACTTGAGGGAAATTTGCTACTGTCCTACAAACCTCTGCACTTGGAGGCCCAACAATGTCTACAAGAAGAAGGTTGTGTAGTAGACATCAGTGTCCCGCACGCGAGGGCTTGGTACGGTGTGCACGCCTGGGCTTGCCCGCTACAGCACCTCGCCGACGCCTTGCCGCCACAGCTTAGCGCCCTTAATCCTCGCGAGACGCCCTCGAGCGAGCTCATAGACATGCGCGCTCTCTTAAGTCCGTGCCCCGGGCATCGTGACGTGGCGCGCTAGCCACAACCAGTCCATGCTCAGGAGCTTATCCAAGGCAGGACGGGGCACCTCATGAGGCTTTCTAACCTTGCAGCTACACGACGTCTCTTATGGCTCAACGACCCTCGGGTCCTCAAGAAGGAGGCTCCAGAGGATGCCTTTGGAAAGGCACACCCTCGCGACGCAAGAGTCGACTGCAAGCACATCGAGCTAAGTACCCTAAACATGTACACCTGGTGGAAACACAGATATCACAGCATAATATAAAGATAAGGAGCATAGAATAATAGCGCAAGCAAATGATTCATTACACGCCCCACTAGGGCCCTCTACTTTTTACAATGCAGGATAAAAGAAGAAACAAAAGCAGGCCGCACAACTGCAACAGCTCCCGAGACCAGGTTCCAGCGGCGTCCGAGCTCAGTCCGAGTCTTCCTCCTGCTTCACCGGGGCATGGCGGCGAGGCGGCTCGTCGCCTTCCCCCGATCCGAGCCCGGCGGCGTGGTGGTTCGTCGTAGCTTCCGTCGCTGGTGCTCTCACCAAAGGAGGAGCCGCTGCTGCTGGAGGTGGCACGGACGTCGCCAAGGGCAAGCTCACCCTCGTCTTCGTTGCGGCCGTCGCCAAGGGCAAGCTCGTCGTCGCCACTGCCATCCTCTGGGCAACACCCCGCATGACGGTCATCTTCCCCAAACACCCTCACATAGAGGGGCGCAAGGTCGTCGTACCTGAAATGGAGGGTGCACCTCCCGCCCAAGCCCCGCGCGCGGGCAAACGGCTACCAACCGCGGGTCAAGGACATGTTGCCCGCGGCGGTGACTTCAACCCCCACCCATGAGGCCCTGCTGCAGCAGCCGTCAGCCTGCAGCCAGAGGCCATCAAGCCCCATGGTCGGCAGTGCACCCGCGAAGAAGCACGGGGGGCGGAGCCAGATGCCAGCGGGCCTCTCCGACCACATGACGAACTTCGGGAACACGTCCGCCGAGTGGGAGCGTGGCCGAGGAGGCTGGGCGACCTCCGCGTGCCTCCCCCCATCGCAGGAGTTACACCTCCCGCTCGCGCGATGGATTCATTGGAAAGAATAACTTTGAGGTGGTTTCGTTCCCTACCATAATCTCTTCATTTGTTCTCCGTTATTAGTGACTTTGGAGTGACTCTTTGTTGCATGTTGAGTGATTGTTATGTGATCCAATTATGTTATTATTGTTGAGAGGACTTGCACTAGTGAAAGTATGAACCCTAGGCCTTGTTTCCTATCATTGCAATACCGTTTACGCTCACTTTTATCATTAGTTACCTTGCTGTTTTATATTTTCAGATTACAAAAACATTTATCTACCATCCATATACCACTTGTATCACCATCTCTTCACTGAACTAGTGCACCTATACAATTTACCATTGTATTGGGTGTGTTGGGGACACAAGAGACTCTTTTTTATTTGGTTGCAGGGTTGCTTAAGAGGGACCATCTTCATCCTACGCCTCCCACGGATTGATAAACCTTAGGTCATCCACTTGAGGGAAATTTGCTACTGTCCTACAAACCTCTGCACTTGGAGGCCCAACAACGTCTACAAGAAGAATGTTGTGTAGTAGACATCAAGCTCCTTTCTGGCGCCGTTGCTGGGGAGGTTAGCGCTTGAAGGTATATCTTTAGATCTTGCAATCGAATCTTTTTGTTTCTTGTTTTAGCACTAGTTTAGTTTATAAAATAAAATTAAAAAATATGGAATTGAGTTTGCCTCATACGCTTCACCTTTTTAATATCTTTCGTGAGTATGATGGAAAGGAAAATTGTGCCTAAGTGTTAGAAGAAGAATGCATTAAAATGTTCGGCACTAAATTTTTGAATGATGAGCATGATTGCAATGTTGTTAGTATGAATTCCTTGAATATCCATGATGCTAATAATATGCAAAGCCACAAGCTTGGGGAAGCTATGTTTGATGAAGATGATATTTTTTGTACCCCAAGCTTTGATGAGCAAATTTATTATGATGAAAGCATGCCTCCTATTTATGATGATTATATTGATGAAAGTGGATTTGGAGAGGTCATGACTTTATTTAGAGATGAATCCACTATTTCGGAAGAGGTTCCAATTGATTATGAGAACAAAGTTGCTATCTATGATGATCATTGTGATGACTTGTATGCTATAAAGAATAATGAGAAGAATTTTGCTTGTGTGGAGAGTAGTAAATTTTCTATGCTTGTAGATCATGAAAAGAATGCTTTAAGTTCTGGTTATATTGTTGAATTTATTCATGATGATAATGAAAATTATTATGAGGGAGGAATATATGCTTGTAGGAATTGCAATAATATCAAGTTTCCTTTCTATGTGCTTAAATTTTTGAAGTTATGCTTGTTTTACCTTCCTATGCAAGTTGATTATTGTTCCCATAAGTTGTTTGCTCACAAAATCCCTATGCATAGGAAGTGGGTTAGACTTAAATGTGCTAGTAATATTCTTCATGATGCTCTCTTTATGTTTCAATTCTTATCTTTTATATGAGCATCATTGAAATCATCATGCTTAGCTAGGGGCGTCAAACGATAGCGCTTGTTGGGAGGCAACCCAACTTTATTTTTGTTCCTTGCTTTTTGTTCCTGTTTAGTGATAGATAATTCATCTAGCCTCTGTTAAGATGTGGTTTTATGTTTAATTAGTGTTTGTGCCAAGTAGAACCTTTGGGAAGACTTGGGTGAACTCTTTATGATCATGCTGTAAAAAACAGAAACTTTACCGCTCACGAGAATTGATGCCAGTTTTTATTGGAGAGTGATATTGAGTTAATTCTTTTTGCAGATGATTAATAGACAAATTACTCAAGTCCACCAATTTATTTGAGAATTTTATGAGTTCCAGAAGTTTGCGTTAGTTACAGATTACTACAGACTGTTCTGTTTTTGACAGATTCTGTTTTTCATGTGTTGTTTACTTATTTTGATGAATCTATGGCTAGTAAAAGAGTTTATAAACCATACAGAAGTTGGAATACATTAGGTTTAACACCAACATAAATAAAGAATGAGTTCATTACAGTACCTTGAAGTGGTGATTTATTTTCTTATACTAACGGAGCTTACGAGTTTTCTGTTAAGTTTTGTGTTGTGAAGTTTTCAAGTTTTGGGTAAGGATTCGATGGACTATGGAATAAGTAGTGGCAGGAGAATAAGCTTGGGGATGACCAAGGCACCTCAAGGTAATATTCAAGGATACCCCGGAAGGCATCCCCTCTTTCGTCTTCACCACATGTTATGTGTTTTGCTTGGAGCGTCAATTTATTTTGTTAATATTTGCTTGCTGTTATTTATAACAATGTTTTGCATCTTTTATTTCAATAAAAGTGGCATTGATAGCCTTTACTATGCCTATTTTAGAAGTCCACATGTTGCTGTTTGAAAACAGAAAGTTTACTGTTGTTGCAATAATTCCCTAGAAAAGTCAGAATGTGATAAAAAGTTGAAACCTTTTGCATATTAAGCTCTGATAAATTTACTAAAGTGGGAGTTTTCTTTCATAATTTTTTGAGTTAGGGAAGTATGGATCTTTCTGCACTCTTTATAGACTGTCCTGTTTAGGCAGATTGCTGTTATGTTTGCATTGTGTGCATATGTTTGCTTCTTTAATGATTCTATTTGAGGATAGGACTATTAAATATGCAGAGGCATTTAGTATGGAATGTTGAATAATAATTTTAGTGATTTTCTACAGTAGAGTATGATAAGGTTTTTGCAATGGTTTATACTAACTCATCTCACGAGTCCTTGTTGAGTTTTGTGTGGATGAAGCTTTTGAGATTTAGGGAGACCGTGATATGAGAGGAATTAAGGAGACACAAAATCTCAAGCTTGGGGATGCCCAAGGCATCCCAAGATAATATTTCAAGAAGTCTCAAGCATCTAATCTAGGGGATGCCCCGGTTGGCATCCCACCTTTCTTCTTCAACAACTATCGGTTAGTTTCAGTTGATCCTAAGTTTTTGCTTCTTCACATGATGTTTGCCATTCTTAGAATGCCATTTTCTTTTGTTTTGCTTGCTGTTTGAATAAAGTATCAAGATCTAAAACTATTAAATGTTAGAGAGTCTTCACATAGTTGCATAATTATTCGACTACTCATTGATCTTCACTTATATCTTTCGGAGTAGTTTGTCATTTGCTCTAGTGCTTCACTTATATCTTTTATAGCATGGTGGTAGTTTTATTTTGAAGAAATAGATGAACTCTCATGCTTCACTTAGATTATTTTGAGAGTCTTAAATAGCATGGTAATTTGCTTAAAATCCTAATATGCTAGGTATTCAAGATTAGTAAAATTTTCTTATGAGTGTTTTGAATACTAAGAGAAGTTTGATGCTTGATGATTGTTTTGAGATATGGAGATGGTGATATTAGAGTCATGCTAGTTGAGTAGTTGTGAATTTGAGAAATACTTGTGTTAAAGCTTGTGATTCCCGTAGCATGCACGTATGGTGAACCGTTATGTGATGAAGTCGGAGCATGATTTATTTATTGATTGTCCTCCTTATGAGTGGCGGTCGGGGACGAGCGATGGTCTTTTCCTACCAATCTATCCCCCTAGGAGCATGCGCGTAATACTTTGTTTCGATAACTAATAAATTTTTGCAATAAGTATGTGAGTTCTTTATGACTAATGTTGAGTCAATGAATTATACGCACTCTCGACCTTCCACCATTGCTAGCCTCTCTAATACCGCACACCTTTTGCCGGTACCTTAAACCCACCATATACCTTCCTCAAAACAGCCACCATATCTACCTATTATGGCATTTCCATAGCCATTCCGAGATATATTGCCATGCAACTTTCCATCGTTCCGTTATTATGACATGCTTCATCATTGTCATATTGCTTTGCATGATCATGTAGTTGACATCGTATTTGTGGCAAAGCCACCGTTCATAATTCTTTCATACATGTCACTCATGAGTCATTGCACATCCCGGTACACCGCCGGAGGCATTCATATAGAGTCATATCTTGTTCTAAGTATCGAGTTGTAATTCTTGAGTTGTAAGTAAATAAAAGTGTGATGATCATCATTATTAGAGCATTGTCCCGATGAGGAAAGGATGATGGAGACTATGATTCCCCCATAAGTCG
Source organism: Triticum urartu (assembly GCF_056163025.1). Lineage (NCBI taxonomy): Eukaryota > Viridiplantae > Streptophyta > Magnoliopsida > Poales > Poaceae > Triticum > Triticum urartu. The sequence goes on along the minus strand of NC_141876.1, from coordinate 167,430,049 downwards.
GGATGAGACTCCGGACGAAAATAAATAAATAAAAGAGGCCAAAGAAGCCCAAATAAAAAAAGAGAAAAAAAGAGGCCATAAAAAAGAGAAAGGCCCAAATAAAAAAATAAAAAATAAAAAAAAGAGAGAAAAAGAGAGAAGGGGCAATGCTACTATCCTTTTACCACACTTGTGCTTCAAAGTAGCACCATGATCTTCATGATAGAGAGTCTCCTATGTTGTCACTTTCATATAGTGGTGGGAGTCTTTCATTATAGAACTTGGCTTGTATATTCCAATGATGGGCTTCCTCAAAATGCCCTAGGTCTTCATGAGCAAGCAAGTTGGATGCACACCCACTTAGTTTCTTTTGTTGAGCTTTCATATACTTATAGCTCTAGTGCATCCGTTGCATGGCAATCCCTACTCACTCACATTGATATCTATTGATGGGCATCTCCATAGCCCATTGATACGCCTAGTTGATGTGAGACTAGCTTCTCCCTTTTTGTCTTCTCCACAACCACCATTCTATTCCACCTATAGTGATATATCCATGGCTCACGCTCATGTATTGCGTGAAGATTGAAAAAGTTTGAGAACATCAAAAGTATGAAACAATTGCTTGGCTTGTCATCGGGGTTGTGTGATGGCCCACAAGTATAGGGGATCTATCATAGTCTTTTCGATAAGTAAGAGTGTTGAGCCCAACGAGGAGCAGAAGGAAATGATAAGTGGTTTCCAGCAAGGTATTCTCTGCAAGTACTGAAAGAAGTGGTAACAGATAGTTTTGTGATAGGATAATTTGTAACGAGCAACAAGTAACAAAAGTAAATAAAGTGCAGCAAGGTGGCCCAATCCTTTTGTAGCAAAGGACAAGCCTGGACAAACTCTTATATGATGTAAAGCACTCCCGAGGACACATGGGAATATCGTCAAGCTAGTTTTCATCACGTTCATATGATTCGCGTTCGGTACTTTGATAATTTGGTATGTGGGTGGACCGGTGCTTGGGTGTTGTCCTTACTTGGACAAACATCCCACTTATGATTAACCTCTATTGAAAGCATCCGCAAATACAACAAAAGTATTAAGGTAAACCTAACCATAGCATGAAACATGTGGATCCAAATCAGCCCCTTACGAAACAACGCATAAACTAGGGTTTAAGCTTCTGTCACTCTAGCAACCCATCATCTACTTATTACTTCCCAATGCCTTCCTCTAGGCCCAAATAATGGTGAAGTGTCATGTAGTCGACGTTCACATAACACAACTAGAGGAGAGACAACATACATCTCATCAAAATATCGAACGAATACCAAATTCACATGACTACTAATAGCAAGACTTCTCCCATGTCCTCAGGAACAAAAGTAACTACTCACAAAGCATAAACATGTTCATAATCAGAGGGGTATTAATATGCATATAGGATCTGAACATATGATATTCTACCAATTAAACCAACTAGCATCAACTACAAGGAGTAATTAACACTACTAGCAACCTACTAGCACCAATCCTGGACTTGGAGACAAGAATTGGATACAAGAGATGAACTAGGGTTTTGAGATGAGATGGTGCTAATGAAGATGTTGATGGAGATTGCCCTGTCCCGATGAGAGGAGCGTTGGTGATGACGATGGCGATGATTTCCCCCTCTGGGAGGGAAGTTTCCCCGGCAAAATAGCTCCGCCAGAGCCCTAGATTGATTCCGCCAAGGTTCCGCCTCGTGGCAGCGGAGTTTCGTCCGAGAAGATGGCTTATGATTTTTTTCTTGTCGAAAGACTCCATATAGCAGAAGATGGCCACCGGAGGGCCACCAGGGGGCCCATGAGGTAGGGGGCGCGCCCCCCACCCTCGTGGGAAGGGTGTGGCCCCCTTGTGAGGTTCTTGCTCTCAATATTTTTTATATATTTGTAAAACATCATCCGTGAAGTTTCAGGACTTTTGGAGTTGTGCAGAATAGGTCTCTAATATTTTCTCCTTTTCCATCCCAGAATCCCAGCTGCCGGCATTCTCCCTCTTTATGTAAACCTTGTAAAATAAGAGAGAATAGGCATAAGTATTGTGACATAATGTGTAATAACAGCCCATAATGCAATAACTATTGATATAAAAGCATGATGCAAAATGGACGTATCAACTCCCCCAAGCTTAGACCTCGCTTGTCCTCAAGCGAAAAGCCGAAATCGAAAAATATGTCTACATGTTTAGAGATAGAGGTGTCGATAAAAATAAAATATGGACATGAGGGCATCATGATCATTCTTAGAACATCAACTTACATAATTCTTGTTCATATAATATCTGATGCTAGAGTAATAATTCAATCACAATATCAAGTATGAATCGTAAACTTCATTGAAAACTAACAAACTACAATCTCGATCATTGAAGCAATTGCAATTTATCATAACATAGGAAAGACTCAATGTATAAGAGCTTTTCAGCAAGTCCACATACTCAGCTATCATATAATCTTTCACAATTGCTGACACTCACGCAATACTTATGGGTATGGAGTTTTAATCGAACACAGAGAAAGATAGGGGCTTATAGTTTTGCCTCCCAACGTTTTACCTCAAGGGTAATGTCAACAGTAATAGTTCATGAAAACTCACATCCAATTAGCAGGATCTTTCCAACATATTGTGCTTGCCAAAGGATAAAATGTAAAAAGGAAGGGTGAAGATCACCATGACTCTTATGCAATGTAGGAGATAAAAGTAAAAGATAGGCCCTTCACAGAGGGAAGCAGAGGTTGTCATGCGCTTTTATGGGTTGGATGCACAAAACCTTAATGCGAAAGAACGTCACTTTATATTGCCACTTGTGATATGGACCTTTATTATGCAGTCTGTCGCTTTTATTACTTCCATATCACACGCTCGTATAAAGCTTATTTCCTCCACACCAATCAATCATACATATTTAGAGAGCAATTTTTATTGCTCGCACCGATGACAACTTACTTGATGGATCTTACTCAATCCTTAGGTAGACATGGTGGACTCTTATGGCAAGACTGATTTAAGGGTGTTTGGAAGCACAAGTAGTATCTCTACTTGGTGCAATAAATTTGGCTAGCATGAGGGGGAAAGGCAAGCTCATCATGTTGGAAGATCCAAGATAATATAATTTATCTCAAATATAAAAAACATAACCCATTACGTTGTCTTCCTTGTCCAATGTCAACTCTTTAGCTTGTCATATTTTAATGAGTGCTCACAATCATAAAAGATGTCCAAGATAGTATATTTATATGTGAAGACCTCTCTTTCTTTATTACTTCCTATTAATTGCAACGATGACCAAAACTGTGTTTGTCAACCCTCAATAACTTTTATTCATCATACTCTTTCTATGTGAGCTCATTACTCTCCATAAGACTCATATGATCTCTTTGTTTCTTTTTATTTCATTCTCTTTTCTTTTATTCCTTTAGGCTCATGGCAAAATAATCAAGCCCTTGACTCAACACTAATCTTTATTATATAGCTCACGTACTCGATTACATAGAAGGATAATAAAGCAAAACTCGCAACTAGATCATACTAAGAACTTTTATTCTACTAGATCAAGATATTACCAAAAGGATCGAACTAAGAAAAACGGTAAAGATAGAGTGATGGTGATACGATAGCGGGGCACTCCCCCAAGCTTGGCAGTTGCCAAGTGGAGTGCCCATACCCATGTGATTATGTCTCTCTTTTCGGGGATGATGATGTGATATTCTTGGCGATGATGCCCCTCAAGATACGGTTCTCCTCCTCAAGCTTGTTGACTTGCTGCTTGAGGTCCATTATTTCCTTTCGGAGTTTTCCTGTAACAGCCAAAGCTCCCTGCACCCAAGGGTGCTGCATAGCTACGGGAGAACCAGTGACACTCTTTTCATATTCTCATAAGAAAGAAATCTAACATTGGAAGGGATAACCGAGTTTGGAATAGCTGAGCTCTACAGTTCTCCCATTGTGAATCCAGCTTGGAGGCGGGAAGTGACTTCTTGATCCTCTTCCATGGCATCTATCCTCTTCAAATCAGCCTCCATCTCTTCCTCCGTTGCTGGCCCAAAGGGGTCAACATGATTGTTTGTCGTTGATCTCGGTGCCAGATGAGACACCCGGCTCTCCCCGATTGACTCTTGCGAAGACATCCTACTCTAATCTGCAGCAGCAACAGCTCGAAACACAAACAGGAGATAATTGCATGATACAGGAGTCAAAACCTCCAGGAGATTATATAATGAATTTTTACCGATCAAAATACGTGTCGTGTATGAAAACGGAGTCTGGAGAGCACACAAGGTGCCCACGATGTAGAGGGGCGCGCCCAGTAGGGTAGGGCACGCCCTCCACCCTCGTGTCCTTCCCGGACTGCTTCTTATTTTTCTATTTTTCTAAATATTCCAAAACAGAGAAATATTGCCTTAGAAACTGTTTTGGAGTCGATTTACTTACCGTACCACATACCTATTCCTTTTCGGAGTCTGAAACGTTCCCGAAAGTGTCCCTTTTGTATTCCTCCGGGGTTACGGTTTTGATAACATTGGTTTCAACATTTATGGGATTACCTGAGATATAATGTTTGATTCTTTGACCGTTCACCACCTTCGGATTTGTGCCTTCGAAGTTGTTGATTTTTATGGCATCGAAACGGTAGACCTCCTCGATAACGTAAGGACCTTCCCATTTAGAGAGAAGTTTTCCTGCAAAAAATCTTAAACGAGAGTTGTATAACAATACATAGTCACCTACATTAAACTCACGCTTTTGTATCCTTTTGTCATGCCATCTTTTAACTTTTTCTTTAAACAACTTGGCATTTTCGTAGGCTTGGGTTCTCCATTCATCAAGTGAGCTAATATCAAATAACCTCTTCTCACCGGCAAGTTTAAAATCATAATTAAGTTCTTTAATAGCCCAATAAGCCTTGTGTTCTAGTTTGAGAGGCAAGTGACATTCTTTTCCATAGACCATTTTATACGGAGACATACCCATAGGATTTTTATATGCAGTTCTATAGGCCCATAACGCATCATCAAGTTTCTTGGACCAATTCTTGCTAGACCTATTAACAGTCTTTTGCAAAATTAATTTGAGCTCTCTATTACTCAATTCTACTTGACCACTAGACTGAGGGTGATAAGGAGATGCAATTATATGATTAACATCATATTTAGCAAGCATTTTACGGAAGGCACCATGAATAAAATGTGAACCACCATCAGTCACTAAATATCTAGGGACTCCAAATCTTGGAAAAATAACTTCTTTAAGCATTTTAATAGAGGTGTTATGATCAGCACTACTAGTTGGAATAGCTTCTACCCACTTAGTAACATAATCAACAGCAACTAAAATATGTGTATAACCATTAGAGGAAGGAAAAGGTCCCATAGAGTCAAAGCCCCAAACATCAAACGGTTCAATAACAAGTGAATAATTCATAGGCATTTCTTGACGTCTACTGATATTACCAATTCTTTGACATTCATCACAAGATAAGACAAACTTGCGGGCATCCTTGAAGAGAGTAGGCCAATAAAAACCAGATTGCAGTACCTTATGTGCAGTTCTATCTCCAGCATGGTGTCCTCCATAAGCTTCGGAGTGACACTTGCGTAGGATCTGTTCCTGTTCATGCTTAGGTACACAACATCTAATAACACCATCTACTCCTTCTTTATAAAGATGTGGGTCATCCCAAAAGTAATGCCTCAAATCATAGAAGAAATTTTTCTTTTGCTGGTATGTGAAACTAGGTGGTATAAACTTAGCAACTATGTAATTAACATAATCAGCATACCATGGAGCAGTATGAGAAGCATTTATGACATTTAGTTGCTCATCAGGAAAACTATCATCAATAGGTAGTGGGTCATCAAGCACATTTTCTAACCTAGACAAGTTGTCTGCAACGGGGTTCTCAGCTCCTTTTCTATCGACAATATGCAAATCAAATTCTTGTAGCAAGAGAACCCATCTAATAAGTCTCAATTTAGCATCTTTCTTTTCCATAAGATATTTAATAGCAACATGATCAGTGTGAATAGTTACTTTAGAATCAACAATATAAGGTCTAAACTTATCACAAGCAAATACAACTGTTAAGAATTCTTTTTCAGTAGTAGCATAGTTTCTTTGAGCATTATCTAGAGTTTTACTAGCATATTGAATACCATTTAGTTTTTATCAACTCTTTGTCCTAGAACAGCACCTACAACATAATCACTAGCATCACACATAATTTCAAAGGGTAAATTCCAATCAGGTGGCTGAACAATAGGTGCAGAGATCAATGCTTTCTTAAGTATTTCAAATGCTTCTACACAATCATCATCAAAAACGAATGGTATATCTTTTTGTAATAAATTGGTCAGAGGCTGAGAGATTTTTGAGAAGTCCTTAATGAACCTGCTATAAAAACTGGCATGACCAAGGAAACTTCTTATACCTTTGATGTCCTTGGGACATGGCATCTTTTCAATAGCATCAACCTTGGATTTATCAACTTCAATACCTCTTTCATAAACTTTATGCCCCAAGACAATACCTTCATTAACCATCAAGTGGCAATTTTCCCAATTCAGGACAAGATTAGTTTCTTCACATCTCTGCAAAACTCGATCAAGGTTGCTCAAGCAGTCATCAAAAGAAGATCCATAGACGGAAAAGTCGTCCATGAAAACCTCACAAATCTTTTCACAAAAGTCAGAGAATATAGCCATCATGCATCTTTGAAAGGTAGCAGGTGCATTACATAAACCAAAAGGCATACGTCTATAAGCAAAAGTACCAAAAGGGCATGTAAAAGTAGTCTTTGATTGATCTTTGGCTGACATGGGTATTTGAGAGAAGCCAGAATAACCATCTAGAAAGCAAAAATGTGTATGTTTAGATAATCTTTCTAGCATTTGATCGATAAAAGGTAAGGGGTAATGATATTTTTTAGTAGCCTTATTTAATTTGCAGAAATCAATAACCATCATATAACCTGTAATAATTCTTTGAGGAATCAATTCATCTTTATCATTAGGAACAACAGTAATACCTCCCTTCTTAGGGACACAATGGACAGGGCTTACCCACTGACTATCAGCAACGGGATAAATTATACCTGCCTCAAGGAGCTTTAGTATCTCCTTTCTTACCACTTCTTTCATTTTAGGATTCAGCCAGCGTTGATGATCACAAACTGGTTTAGCATCTTCTTCCAAATTAATTTTACGTTGACATAGAGTGGGACTAATGCCCTTAAGATCATCAAGAGTATACCCAATAGCAGCGCGGTGCTTCTTCAGAGTTTTCAATAATCTCTCTTCTTCATGCTCTGAAAGGTTAGCACTAATAATAACAGGATATATCTTTTTCTCATCAAGATAAGCATATTTAAGGGTATCAGGTAACGGTTTAAGCTCAAACACGGGATCACCCTTGGGTGGAGGAGGATCCCCTAGGATTTCAACAGGTAAATTATTTTTCAGAATAGGTTCCTATTTAAAGAATACTTCATCTAATTCCCTTCTTTCATTCATAAACATATCGTTTTCATGGTCTAGAAAATATTGTTCTAAAGGATCACTAGGAGGTACGGCAATAGAAGCAAGACCAATAATTTCATCCTTACTAGGTAATTCTTCTTCACGGTGTTGTCTACTAAATTTAGAAAAATTAAATTCATGAGTCATATCATCTAAACCGCCAGTAACAACATCTCTTTTGCAATCTATGGTAGCATTAACAGTATTTAAGAAGGGTCTACAAAATATAATGGGAAAAAAGCTATCTTGTGGGGAACCAAGAACAAGAAAATCAGCAGGATATTTAGTTTTCCCACACAAGACTTCAACATCTCTAACAATTCCCATTGGTGAAATAGTATCTCTATTGGCAAGTTTAATTGTGACATCAATATCTTCCATCTCCGTAGGTGCAATATCATGCATAACTTCTTTGTATAAGGAATAAGGTATTGCACTAACACTGGCACCCATATCACATAAGCCATGATAACAATGATCTCCTATTTTAACAGAAATAACAGGCATGCCTACTACAGGTCTAGGTTTATCTTTATCATGGGGTTTAGCAATTCTAGCAGTTTGATTATAGAAATAAATAACATGCCCATCAATATTATCAGACAAGAGATTTTAATAATAGCAATATTAGGTTCAACTTTAACTTGCTCAGGAGGTGTATATGTTTTAATATTGCTTTTACAAACCACAGTTGAGGCTTTAGCATGATCCTTTATCCTAACAGGAAAAGATGGTTTCTCAACATAAGAAGTAGGAACAATAGGATCATTATAAGTAATAGTCTTTTCTTCAACTTTAATAGGTGCAACTACTTTTAGTTCTATGGGAGGATGATATTTAAACCACTTCTCCTTGGGGAGATCAACATAAGTAGCAAAAGATTCACAGAAAGAAGCTACTATCTCAGAGTCAAGTCCATATTTAGTGCTAAATTTACGAAAAATATCGGTATCCATAAAAGATTTAACACAATCAAAACTAGGTGTCATGCTTGACTCCTTACCATTGTCGAGGTCCCAATCTTTAGAGTTGTGTTTGATTCTTTCCAATAAATCCCATTTGAATTCAATAGTCTTCATCATAAAAGAGCCAGCACAAAAAGTATCAAGCATGGTGCGATTGTTACCAGAAAGCCGAGCATAAAAGTTTTGAATAATCATTTCTCTTGAGAGCTCATGATTGGGGCATGAATATAACATTGATTTAAGCCTCCCCCAAGCTTGAGCGATGCTTTCTCCTTCGTGAGGCCAAAAATTATATATATAATTGCGATCACGATGAACAAGATGCATAGGATAAAACTTCTGATGAAATTCCAATTTCATTCGTTTGTAATTCCAAGACCTCATATCATCACATAGCCTATACCATGTCGATGCATCTCCCCTCCAAGATAAGGGAAAGACCTTCTTCTTAACAACATCTCCGGGTACACCTGCAGGCTTAAATAATCCACAAACTTGATCCACATATATCAGATGTTCATCAGGATGTTTCGTTCCATCTCCTAGAAAAGGATTAGCTAGCCGTTTTTCTATCATACCCAAAGGAACTTCAAAGCAAGCATTTTCATTTTCATTTTCAGTAGGTTCAGTAGGTTAAGGAGCAACTCTTTGCTCTACTGGTTGGGGTGAAGATACCCCGAACAAGCCCCTCAGAGAATTACCTTCCATGGTAACAAGTGACAGTAAATTTCAGCACACTATATAAATTTTTCCTTACCAAATTCCACCTACCAAAGGCGCTTCACTCCCCGGCAACGGCGCCAGAAAAGAGTCTTGATGACCCACAAGTATAGGGGATCTATCGTAGTCCTTTCGATAAGTAAGAGTGTCGAACCCAACGAGGAGCAGAAGGAAATGATAAGCGGTTTTCAGCAAGGTATTCTCTGCAAGTACTGAAATAAGTGGTAACAGATAGTTTTGTGACAGTAAATTTCAGCACAATATATAAAATTTTCCTTACCAAATTCCACCTACCAAAGGCGCTTCACTCCCCGGCAACGGCGCCAGAAAAGAGTCTTGATGACCCACAAGTATAGGGGATCTATCATAGTCCTTTCGATAAGTAAGAGTGTCGAACCCAATGAGGAGCAGAAGGAAATGATAAGCGGATGGTAACAAGTGACAGTAAATTTCAGCACACTATATAAATTTTTCCTTACCAAATTCCACCTACCAAAGGCGCTTCACTCCCCGGCAACGGCGCCAGAAAAGAGTCTTGATGACCCACAAGTATAGGGGATCTATCGTAGTCCTTTCGATAAGTAAGAGTGTCGAACCCAACGAGGAGCAGAAGGAAATGATAAGCGGTTTCCAGCAAGGTATTCTCTGCAAGTACTGAAATAAGTGGTAATAGATAGTTTTGTGGTAGGATAATTTGTAACGAGCAACAAGTAACAAAAGTAAATAAAGTGCAGAAAGGTGGCCCAATCCTTTTGTAGCAAAGGACAAGCCTGGACAAACTCTTATATGATGTAAAGCGCTCCCGAGGACACATGGGAATATCGTCAAGCTAGTTTTCATCACGTTCATATGATTCGCATTTGGTACTTTGATAATTTGGCATGTGGGTGGACCGGTGCTTGGGTGTTGTCCTTACTTGGACAAACATCCCACTTATGATTAACCTCTATTGCAAGCATCCGCAAATACAACAAAAGTATTAAGGTAAACCTAACCATAGCATGAAACATGTGGATCCAAATCAGCCCCTTACGAAGCAACGCATAAACTAGGGTTTAAGCTTCTGTCACTCTAGCAACCCATCATCTACTTATTACTTCCCAATGCCTTCCTCTAGGCCCAAATAATGGTGAAGTGTCATGTAGTCGACGTTCACATAACACCACTAGAGGAGAGACACCATACATCTCGTCAAAATATCGAACGAATACCAAATTCACATGACTACTAAAAACAAGACTTCTCCCATGTCCTCAGGAACAAAAGTAACTACTCACAAAGCATAAACATGTTCATAATCAGAGGGGTATTAATATGCATATAGGATCTGAACATATGATCTTCCACCAATTAAACTAACTAGCATCAACTACAAGGAGTAATTAACACTACTAGCAACCTACTAGCACCAATCCTGGACTTGGAGACAGGAATTGGATACAAGAGATGAACTAGGGTTTTGAGATGAGATGGTGCTGATGAAGATGTTCATGGAGATTGCCCTCTCCCGATGAGAGGAGCGTTGGTGATGACGATGGTGATGATTTCCCCCTTCGGGAGGGAAGTTTCCCCGGCAGAACAGCTCCGCCAGAGCCCTAGATTGATTCCGCCAAGGTTCCGCCTCGTGGCGGCGGAGTTTCGTCCGAGAAGATGGCTTATGATTTTTTCCCATCGAAAGACTCCATATAGCAGAAGATGGCCACCGGAGGGCCACCAGGGGGCCCATGAGGTAGGGGGTGCGCCCCCCACCCTCGTGGGAAGGGTGTGGCCCCCCTGGTGAGGTTCTTGCGCTCAATATTTTTTATATATTTGGAAAACATCATCCGTGAAGTTTCAAGACTTTTGGAGCTGTGCAGAATAGGTCTCTAATATTTGCTCCTTTTCCAGCCCAGAATCCCAGTTGTCGGCATTCTCCCTCTTTATGTAAACCTTGTAAAATAAGAGAGAATAGGCATAAGTATTGTGACATAATGTGTAATAACAGCCCATAATGCAATAAATATTGATATAAAAGCATGATGCGAAATGGACGTATCATTGTGCATGATTTAAATATTTTGTGTGGTGAAGATGGAGCATAGCCAGACTATATGATTTTGTAGGGATAGCTTTCTTTGGCCATGTTATTTTGAGAAGACATGATTGCTTAGTTAGTATGCTTGAAGTATTATTATTTTTATGTCAATATTAAACTTTTGTCTTGAATTTTATGGATCTGAATATTCTTGCTACAATAAAGAGAAATACATGATGAATATGTTAGGTAGCATTCCACATCAAAAATTCGGTTTTTATCATTTACCTACTCGAGGACGACGAGGAATTAAGCTCGGGGATGCTGATATGTCTCCAACGTATCTATAATTTTTTATTTTTCCGTACTATTATATTATTTGCTTTGGATGTTTATGGGCTTTATTATACATTTTTATATTATTTTTGGGACTAACCTATTAACCCAGAGCCCAGTGCCAGTTTCTGTTTTTTTCCTTGTTTTAGAGTATCGCAGAAAAGGAAAATCAAACGGAGTCCAATTGACCTGAAACTTCACGAAACTTATTTTTGGAAGGAAAGCAACCCGGGAGACTTGAAGTCCACATAAGGGAAGCAACGAGGAAGCCACGAGGCAGGGGGCGCGCCCACCCCCCTGGGCGCGCCCTCCACCCTCGTGGGCCCCTAGTGGCTCCCCTGACGTACTTCTTCCGCCTATATATCTCCATATACCCTAAAACGATCGGGGAGCACAATAGATCGGGAGTTCCGCCGCCAGAAGCCTCCGTAGCCACCGAAAGCCAATCTAGACCCGTTCCGGCACCCTGCCGGAGGGGGAATCCCTCTCCAGTGGCCATCTTCATCATCCCGGTGCTCTCCATGACGAGGAGGGAGTAGTTCTCCCTCGGGGCTGAGGGTATGTACCAGTAGCTATGTGTTTGATCTCTCTCTCTCGTGTTCTCGATTTGACACGATCTTGATGTATCACGAGCTTTGCTATTATAGTTGGATCTTATGTTTCTCCCCCCCCCCCCCGCCTCTACTCTCTTGTAATGGATTGAGTTTTCCCCTTGAAGTAATCTTATCGGATTGAGTCTTTAAAGATTTGAGAACACTTGATGTATGTCTTGCCGTGTGTATCTGTGGTGACAATGGGATATCACGTGATTCACTTGATGTATGTTTTGGCGATCAACTTGCAGGTTCCGCCCATGAACCTATGCATAGGGGTTGGCACACGTTTTCGTTGTGATTCTCCGGTAGAAGCTTTGGGGCACTCCTTGAGGTCCTATGTGTTGGTTGAATAGATGAATGTGAGATTGTGTGATGCATATCGTATAATCATACCCATGGATACTTGAGGTGACATTGGAGTATCTAGGTGGCATTAGGGTTTTGGTTGATTTGTGTCTTCAGGTGTTATTCTAGTACGAACTCTAGGGCTGTTTGTGACACTTATAGGAATAGCCCAACGGATTGATTGGAAAGAATAACTTTGAGGTGGTTTCGTACCCTACCATAATCATTTTGTTTGTTCTCCGCTATTAGTGACTTTGGAGTGACTCTTTGTTGCATGTTGAGGGATAGTTATGTGATCCAATTATGTTATTATTGTTGAGAGGACTTGCACTAGTGAAAGTATGAACCCTAGGCCTTGTTTCCTATCATTGCAATACCGTTTACGCTCACTTTTATCATTAGTTACCTTCCTGTTTTTATATTTTTAGATTACAAAAACCTTTATCTACCATCCATATACCACTTGTATCACCATCTCTTTGTTGAACTAGTGCACCTATACAATTTACCATTGTATTGGGTGTGTTGGGGACACAAGAGACTCTTTGTTATTTGGTTGCAGGGTTGCTTGAGAGAGACCATCTTCATCCTACGCCTCCCATGGATTGATAAACCATAGGTCATCCACTTGAGGGAAATTTGCTACTGTCCTACAAACCTCTGCACTTGGAGGCCCAACAATGTCTACAAGAAGAAGGTTGTGTAGTAGACATCAGTGTCTCGCACGCGAGGGCTAGGTACGGTGTGCACGCCTGGGCTTGCCCGCTACAGCACCTCGCCGACGCCTTGCCGCCATAGCTTGGCGCCCTTAATCCTCGCGAGACGCCCTCGAGTGAGCTCATAGACATGCGCGCTCTCTTAAGTCCGTGCCCCCGGGCATCGTGACGTGGCGCGCTAGCCACAACCAGTCCACGCTCAGGAGCTTGTCCAAGGTAGGACGGGGCACCTCATGAGGCTTTCTAACCTTGCAGCTACACGACGTCTCTTATGGCTCAACGACCCTCGGGTCCTCAAGAAGGAGGCTCCAGAGGATGCCTTTGGAAAGGCACACCCTCGAGACGCAAGAGCCGACCGCAAGCACATCGAGCTAAGTACCCTAAACACGTACACCTGGTGGAAACACGGATATCACAGCATAATATAAAGATAAGGAGCATAGCATAATAGCGCAAGCAAATCGTTCATTACACGCCCCACTAGGGCCTCTACTTTTTACAATGCAGGATAAAAGAAGAAACAAAAGCAGGCCGCACAACTACAACAGCTCCCGAGACCAGGTTCCAGCGGCGTCCGAGCTCAGTCCGAGTCTTCCTCCTGCTTCACCGGGGCATGGCGGCTCGTCGCCTTCCCCCGATCCGAGCCTAGCGGTGTGGTGGTTCGTCGTAGCTTCTGTCGCTGGCGCTCTCACCAGAGGAGGAGCCGCTGCTGCTGGAGGTGGCACGGCCGTCGCCAAGGGCAAGCTCGACCTCGTCGTCGTTGCGGCCGTCGCCAAGGGCAAGCTCGTCGTCGCCGCTGCCATCCTCCGGGCAGCACCCCGCACGACGATCATCTTCCCCAAACACCCTCACATAGAGGGGCGCAAGGTCGTCGTACCTGAAATGGAGGGTGCACCTCCCGCTCAGGCCCCGCGCGCGGGCAAACAGCTACCAACCGCTGGTCAAGGACACGTTGCCCGCGGCGGTGACTTCGACCCCCACCCATGAGGCCCTGCTGCAGCAGCCGTCAGCCTGCAGCCAGAGGCCATCAAGCCCCATGGTCGGCAGCGCACCCACGAAGAAGCAAGGGGGGCGGAGCCAGATGCCAGCGGGCCTCTCCGACCACACGAGGAACTACGGGAATGCGTCCGCCGAGTGGGAGCGTGGCCGAGGAGGCTGGGTGACCGCCGCGCGCCTCCCCCCATCGTAGGACCTGCCCCGTCCTCGGCGGCTCCCGCCGCGAGAGGAAGCGCCGCCGCGGCTGCCTGAGAAGATGCTCGCTCTCGAAGAGGTGTGCCCGCGTCCCCGAGGGTCCACCGCGGGGGTCGCGGCGTACTTACGGGGGCGTCCGCGGTCTCTCTTGGGAGGCGGGGAACCCGGCCCCTCCTTGGGGTCCTTCCCCTTTTTCGTGACGGAGAACCTCCTTGTTGGAGCCATGGACGCTTCGGCAAGACGGCGAGACAAGGAAGAAGAAGGAAGAGCGGGCAGCAATAAGATGGAGACGAGCAAGGGGGCTCTACCCCTCCCCTCATTTATAGCCAGAGGGAGGCCAACCGCCGGCGTCCACGATCCATGGTAATGATGATCTTTCTGCATGCAGCTGGCTCTTGTCAAGTCGAACGGTTGCCGAGGCAGCGTGGGGAAGCGGAGACACCCACGTTCCATCAAGCGCTACGTGTCGACCAAGGCCGTAGGCGTCTGGGGCCCGCGGCGCTCCACCCTTGCCCTTTGGCTTCACCTCGAAGCCAAGTCCGAGCGCGCCTTGGGCCCGGGGCTACTGTCGGCGTTCTAAGAACCGGGGTACGCAAACTTGCGTGCCTGTGGCCCACGGCGTGGCTCCATGATCGGCCTAGTACGGCCCATCTTCAGCACTAACAACACAAGACCCTTGCGAGGGGCCAAGCCTCGCGAGGCAGACGATGCCAAGACCTCCGGAAGGAGAAGCCTCCTTAGGCTGGCTCCTGAGGAGCGGAGATTTCTAAGCAAGCCCTCACCTCATGAGGTTCGGATGACGCAGGCCATGATGACCAAGGCCAGGGAGGCACCAATGAACGCAGTACAACAGGTTTTCTCTTTGGTGCTAAAGAGGCAAGCGCAGGCGCGGAGTCCCGAGGCATCAACCAAAGGTTTCCATTTCCATGCTACAAGACCAAGACTACTAGGATGGCGGGACGGAGGTCATCGCCAAGCCCACCACGGCGTCACGACTAGAAGCTTTGTAGGCGAAGACCACCTTTCGTCAGGATAAGATGTACTGATTGTCCCCCTTTGAATTTTGCCATTGTGGGATTCCTTCCCGCCTTTGTTTTGGGGGAAGAGGACCAAGGCCACTATAAGTATAGCCTAGCCACCACCATAGACGAGGACAGATCATTCAGACCACCCTCACCAGCTCACACAAAACACAAGAACACACCTCCTGAGGTTGTTCTCCCTCTATACAAGTTCATCCTCAGCCCACCTCGAGGCTAATCCACCACAAAGCAGGAGTAGGGTTTTACACCGCAAGGTGGCTCGAACCTGGGTAAACTGATGTGTCCCATTTCCTTCCAGTTCATTGAGCTAGGACGTGAGATCGAGGAGGTGGCCGACTAGGGAGGTTGAGTTCTTCGCACGCACCCCAGAGTTCGAATCTATATAGGGTCTATGGAGCCCCAAATCTGACGGATAGATTGATAGGAAAATACCATCACTCGTCCCTGACCGCCACTCATAAGCAAGACAATCAAAGAATAAAGCATGCTTCGACTTCATCACAGAACGGTTCACCATACGTGCATGCTACGGGAATCACAAACTTTAACATAAGTATTTCTACCAATCCACAATTACTCACTAGCATGACTCTAATATCACCATGTCTATATCTCCAAACAAATGCAAGGAATCAAACTTCTCAAATATTCAATGCTCTTTATATGAAAGTTTTTATTATATCCCTCTTGGATGCCCATCATATTAGGACTAAATTAATAACCTAAGAAAATTACCATGTTGTTTAAGACTCTCAAAATTATATAAGTGAAGCATGAGAGTTCAACAATTTCTACAAAATAAAACCACCGTCATGCTCTAAAAAGATATAAGTGAAGCACTAGAGCAAACTGGCTCAAAAGATATAAGTGAAGCACATAGAGTATTCTAATAAATTCACGATTAAAGCGTGTCCCTCTCAAAAAGTGTGTAAAGCAAGGATGATTGTGGTAAACTAAAAATCAAAGACTCATATCATACAAGACGCTCCAAGCAAAACACATATCATGTGGTGAATAAAAATATAGCCTCAAGTAAATTTACCGATGGATTGAAGACGAAATAGGGGATGCCATTAGGCGCATCCCGAAGCTTAGACGCTTGGTTGTCCTTGAATATTACCTTGGGGTTCCTTGGGCATCCCCAAGCTTAGTCTCTTGCCACTCCTTATTCCATAGTCCATCAAATCTTTACCTCAAACTTGAAAAGTTCACAACACAAAACTCAACAGAAAACTCGTAAGATCCGTCAGTATAATAAAATAAATCACCACTTTAGGTACTGTTGTGAACTCATTATAAATTCATATTGGTGTTATATATACTGTATTCCAACTTCTCCATGGTTCATACCCCCGATACTACCCATAGATTCATCAAAATAAGCAAACAACACATAGAAAACAGAACTTGTCAAAAACAGAACAGTCTGTAGTAATCTAAAAACTTTGTATACTTATGGAACTCCTACAATTCTGAACAATTAGGACAACCTAGGAAATTTGTATATAAATCTTGTGTAAAAAATTCAGATCAAAAACACGCTTCTGTGATTTTCTAAATTTTCTGCAATGAGCGCAAAAGTTTCTGTTTTCAGAAAGATCAAATCAACTATCACCATAGACCATCCCAAAGGTCTTACTTGGCTCAAACACTAATTAAAACACCAAAACACAATTAGTACAGTAATAATGTGTACTCTCATAAAAACATAAAATAAAAATATTGGGTTGTCTCCTAATAAGCGCTTTTTGAAAGGATTTTCTGCAGAGTGGCGCGCCATGGTCCATAACTTCGTATCTAGAGCTAGTGTTGCCATTAAGGTCAATGATGAAGTCGGAGACTATTTCCAAACGAAGAAGGGATTGCGACAAGGTGACTCGGTATCGCCCATGAGATTTAATATAGTGGCGGATATGCTAGCGGTCATGATTGAGCGTGCGAAGGTTGATGGCCAAATTGATGGGGTAGTAAATCATCTAGTTGATGGTGGTCTCTCTATACTTCAATATGCCGAAGATATGATTCTCTTCATGGATCATGACCTTGAGAAAGCGAGAAATATGAAACTGATTTTATCAGCATTCAAGCAACTCTCGGGTCTCAAGATCAATTTTCATAAAAGTGAATTGTTTTGCTTTGGCGACGCCCAAAACAAGGCCCATCTATATGCTGAATTGTTCGGATGCGGGTTGGGCCAGTTTTCGATCACATATTTGAGAATACCGATACATTATCGAAGACTCACAAATGTTGAATGAAAACATGTCGAGGATAGACTGCAAAAAAGACTTAGCAATTGGAAAGGTAAACTTATATCTCTGGGTGGAAGATTGGTCCTCATAAATCCAGTACTAAGTACTATGGTACTATATATGATTTCCCTTCTTCCAGTTGTCAAAGGAGTCTTACACAGATTGGATTATTTCTGATCCAGATTCTTTTGGCAAGGAGATAGCGAGAAAAGGAAATATCGACTGGCTAAATGGAGTGTGCTTTGCCGTCCCAAAGACCAAGGCGGGTTGGGCATTCATGACCTTGAGGTTAGGAATAGGGCCATCCTTGGTAAATGACTGTTTAAATTACTGACAGAAGATGATGTATGGCAAACCCTCCTAAGGAGGAAATATGTGCGTTCCAAGGCGGTATCCCAAGTATACTAGAAGCCTGGGGATTCTTATTTTTGGGCGGGTCTAATGGCTATGAAGAAATATTTCTTTGGCTATGGATCCTTCTCGATTAAGGACGGCTCAGAAATTAGATTCTGGAAGTACAAGTGGCTAGGAAATACCACACTCCGGGAACAATATCCAGCTCTATACAACATTGTGCGCCACAAGGGTGATACTATTGCCACGATAATTGAGTCATTTTTGCCAAATGTGACATTCGGAAGAAATTTAATTGGACCCAGAATACAATCGTTGAACATCCTGCTCCAGCGGTTGTCCACAGTGCAATTGTCGCATGGGTATGATGTTTTCCGATGGAACCTCCATAGGAATGGACAATTCTCAAGGGAGTCAATGTATAGAGCGTTAATCTGGTATGATGTGCCAGTTGATAATAACAAGAAGATCTGGAAGATGAAGATACCTCTTAAGTATAAAATATTTGCATGATATCTTCGTCGCGGAGTCATTCTTACTAAAGACAACCTTATTAAGAGGAATTGGCATGGAAGTCTACAATGTGTCTTTTGTCACCCTGATGAGACAATAAAACATTTGTTCTTCCAATGCAAATGGGCTCGTTCTATATGGTCAGTCATCCAGATAGCTTCTGCCTTGTATCCTCCTTGTAGTGTTGCTAATGTATTTGGCAACCGGTTACATGAGATTGATCACAGGTTGAGAACTCTTCTTAGGGTGGGAGCGCTTTCCGTTATTTGGTCGCTTTGGCTATATAGAAATGGTAAGGTTTTTAATGATAAAAGTACTTCTCTGATGCAAGTTATGTATAGATGTATCAGGACTCTTCGTTTATTGTCTTCTCTACAACGCGTGGAGAACCGAGACATGTTTACGGAGGTGTGTACACAATTGGAGAATACGACGAGGGATACTTTTACCCAACATGGATGGCAGCATGATCTTAGGATTGGCCCACCTCCGATTTAGACGTTATACAGACTCTACATGTTTCTTTGTATTTCATCTTTTTATTTTTCGTTTGTGCGAGAAAACTTTGTTTGGCTGTGTGCATCTTAGTATGTAGAGGCCAGGTGTAATGCTTAAACCTTTTAAGTAATAAAGTGTCCCTTTTCGAAAGAAAAAAAATTCAAGGGTCTACAACAAACAAGTAAACATCAGCGGATTTACAACTTCACATATTCAAACTGGAAGAGATATGCATTATGTCGCAGGTGTAGCCAAGTACACTTGAAAGCGAACTTGATATAACTTTGCAGAGTTGAACAAAGTTGAAAGTATACAACTTCATACAAGGTAAAGCAAGTCAAATTAGAGGGGAAAGGAGGGAAGCAACATGCACATGGAGCGAGACGGGGCATAATCTCATGTTGTTGCTCTTTGAAACAAAAAACAATTTTATATCAACTAAAACCGGTCATGCCTAAAAAAAGGACATGTGTCTAAGTGGCACAAAAATAGTCTATTTTTTTCAAACACACACAAACAAATTGATACAAGCACTATCTTAAAGCCTCCTTAACTGGTAAGTATTCTTCTTTTATGTTTGGGGATCTAAAGTTTTAACGTGCGTGCTTGTTCAACAAAAGGTTACTGAGCGCAACATAGTTTTCAATAAGACTTTGTGCTGCCAAATTTAAATGTATATGTACATCTCATTGTAGAAACCAAGCCACCGTTCTTTTCTTATTAAAGGGTGTTAAATTTTGTTACCATACGTGCTTACCCACGACTATACCAATTAAATTGTAGATTTTTTTCATATGAACATAAATTCAACGGATCTCTATGCCATTTGGCGCAACGAGTAAACTAGTAGTCAAAAAGAAACCTAGGGAAGGACATGCATACAGCTCTCTCTAGCTATGCTGTTGTAGCTAGCGTGAGTTTGTTGCAAGAGAAGGCACTAGAAAAAACTACCCGTACCCCCGATAGTTACTGCCCGTGACTGCATAGATCTGCTAAAACTGGCAAGCTTAAGGTGCTCCCAGCAGCTCGATAGTTACTGCCCCCGTCCTATCAAGAGATCTCTGATGCAAGTTATGTATAGATGTATCAGGACTCTTCGTTTATTGTCTTCTCTACAACGCGTGGAGAACCGAGACATGTTTACGGAGGTGTGTACACAATTGGAGAATACGACGAGGGATACTTTTACCCAACATGGATGGCAGCATGATCTTAGGATTGGCCCACCTCCGATTTAGACGTTATACAGACTCTACATGTTTCTTTGTATTTCATCTTTTTATTTTTCGTTTGTGCGAGAAAACTTTGTTTGGCTGTGTGCATCTTAGTATGTAGAGGCCAGGTGTAATGCTTAAACCTTTTAAGTAATAAAGTGTCCCTTTTCGAAAGAAAAAAAATTCAAGGGTCTACAACAAACAAGTAAACATCAGCGGATTTACAACTTCACATATTCAAACTGGAAGAGATATGCATTATGTCGCAGGTGTAGCCAAGTACACTTGAAAGCGAACTTGATATAACTTTGCAGAGTTGAACAAAGTTGAAAGTATACAACTTCATACAAGGTAAAGCAAGTCAAATTAGAGGGGAAAGGAGGGAAGCAACATGCACATGGAGCGAGACGGGGCATAATCTCATGTTGTTGCTCTTTGAAACAAAAAACAATTTTATATCAACTAAAACCGGTCATGCCTAAAAAAAGGACATGTGTCTAAGTGGCACAAAAATAGTCTATTTTTTTCAAACACACACAAACAAATTGATACAAGCACTATCTTAAAGCCTCCTTAACTGGTAAGTATTCTTCTTTTATGTTTGGGGATCTAAAGTTTTAACGTGCGTGCTTGTTCAACAAAAGGTTACTGAGCGCAACATAGTTTTCAATAAGACTTTGTGCTGCCAAATTTAAATGTATATGTACATCTCATTGTAGAAACCAAGCCACCGTTCTTTTCTTATTAAAGGGTGTTAAATTTTGTTACCATACGTGCTTACCCACGACTATACCAATTAAATTGTAGATTTTTTTCATATGAACATAAATTCAACGGATCTCTATGCCATTTGGCGCAACGAGTAAACTAGTAGTCAAAAAGAAACCTAGGGAAGGACATGCATACAGCTCTCTCTAGCTATGCTGTTGTAGCTAGCGTGAGTTTGTTGCAAGAGAAGGCACTAGAAAAAACTACCCGTACCCCCGATAGTTACTGCCCGTGACTGCATAGATCTGCTAAAACTGGCAAGCTTAAGGTGCTCCCAGCAGCTCGATAGTTACTGCCCCCGTCCTATCAAGAGATCTCTGATGCAAGTTATGTATAGATGTATCAGGACTCTTCGTTTATTGTCTTCTCTACAACGCGTGGAGAACCGAGACATGTTTACGGAGGTGTGTACACAATTGGAGAATACGACGAGGGATACTTTTACCCAACATGGATGGCAGCATGATCTTAGGATTGGCCCACCTCCGATTTAGACGTTATACAGACTCTACATGTTTCTTTGTATTTCATCTTTTTATTTTTCGTTTGTGCGAGAAAACTTTGTTTGGCTGTGTGCATCTTAGTATGTAGAGGCCAGGTGTAATGCTTAAACCTTTTAAGTAATAAAGTGTCCCTTTTCGAAAGAAAAAAAATTCAAGGGTCTACAACAAACAAGTAAACATCAGCGGATTTACAACTTCACATATTCAAACTGGAAGAGATATGCATTATGTCGCAGGTGTAGCCAAGTACACTTGAAAGCGAACTTGATATAACTTTGCAGAGTTGAACAAAGTTGAAAGTATACAACTTCATACAAGGTAAAGCAAGTCAAATTAGAGGGGAAAGGAGGGAAGCAACATGCACATGGAGCGAGACGGGGCATAATCTCATGTTGTTGCTCTTTGAAACAAAAAACAATTTTATATCAACTAAAACCGGTCATGCCTAAAAAAAGGACATGTGTCTAAGTGGCACAAAAATAGTCTATTTTTTTCAAACACACACAAACAAATTGATACAAGCACTATCTTAAAGCCTCCTTAACTGGTAAGTATTCTTCTTTTATGTTTGGGGATCTAAAGTTTTAACGTGCGTGCTTGTTCAACAAAAGGTTACTGAGCGCAACATAGTTTTCAATAAGACTTTGTGCTGCCAAATTTAAATGTATATGTACATCTCATTGTAGAAATCAAGCCACCGTTCTTTTCTTATTAAAGGGTGTTAAATTTTGTTACCATACGTGCTTACCCACGACTATACCAATTAAATTGTAGATTTTTTTCATATGAACATAAATTCAACGGATCTCTATGCCATTTGGCGCAACGAGTAAACTAGTAGTCAAAAAGAAACCTAGGGAAGGACATGCATACAGCTCTCTCTAGCTATGCTGTTGTAGCTAGCGTGAGTTTGTTGCAAGAGAAGGCACTAGAAAAAACTACCCGTACCCCCGATAGTTACTGCCCGTGACTGCATAGATCTGCTAAAACTGGCAAGCTTAAGGTGCTCCCAGCAGCTCGATAGTTACTGCCCCCGTCCTATCAAGAGATAAAAGAAGGATGTCTCACCGAGCCTCCTCAGTGATTTAGAAGATCTGACCGTCCATCTCGATTCCTTGATGCGATTTTGGCCGTTGGATCGAGAGCAGGGAGGAGCTGGGCCGTCGGATCGAGCCAACGGCACTGTAGAAATGAATAGTTACCGTCTCTCGGTAAAAATCTCGTGCCACCGCGCGTAATTCCTGTCACCCGCCGAGGGCATTTTCGTAATTTCGCTACGGGATATAAAAGCCCAATGCCCATAGGGTTTCCCCCCAATCGTCTTCCTCCCTCTTCCTGTTCACGGAGGGGGAGCCGCCGCCGCCCCTTCCCCTTCCAAAGCTTGCGCTCTTTCTCTCTTCCCCGCCCCCTCGCGCCGCTGGCCGCCAGCCCGCCGACTTCTTCGCCTCCGGGAAGCACCGCCTTGTTTTCTGTTCGGCGGCGGCCGTTGTCGAGCTCGAGCCCGGGTGCGGCGGCGCGTTTTTGAGCATGCCTGCGGCCCGAAGCGGCGGGGGTAGAGGCGCAGGGCGAGGAGCACCCGCCGGAGGCGCTCGATGTGGCTCCCCCGTCACTCATTCTACGCTGACTGCAGATGCTTCCCCGTGGCCCCTCCTTCTCCATCGCCAGGCAGGGCTCGGCTCCAGTTCTACTCTAGGCCCTCTCTCTCTCTCTCTCTAACTGCTACTGCATCCATCATCTAAGAACCGCTACTCTTGTGTAATATTTTTCGTTCGATTTGTTATCTACCGGTGCTCATCTAGGTCTTCTGTTGCCGTTCGATTTTTTTCTGTTCTAGGGTTAGGATTTGCTATTGGATTGGTGACTGCCGTGAGCTGATAACATATCAGGTCACTATGATCTCCCGTCCCTATTGATCGAGGATGCTTTGCTGGTTCTGCCTTTGCTCGGCCATCCCATTGCAGGTGCTCATCTTATCCCGTCTTTCTCTGTCCGTATTTTATTTTAGCTCCTGTATTTTGAGCATGGATTGTGCCTTAATAAATCTACTGTTATTGTTAGGCTTCTTTTTGTGGGGGGTTTGCTTATTTTTGGTTTTCATTGTTAAAATCTTGTGCTGCTCACTTACTTTGTTTTACCAGTCATTCACCTATTTTACTGATAATGGACTATCTGTTGAGTATCTTTTTTTGGAGCTAATCTCATATTTTCTTCAGGTTGCCACCAATGGGAATACAGCTAGTGGACTGGTTTTGCTTGTCAGCGACCAGAACAAGAACAAAGTCAGTTCTATCTATACATATTCAACTTTGGGGATGATTGGAGGCTCTGTGTTCATAGTTTATATGGGTCATCTTTATATCTGGGCCATGGTAGCTGTGAGAGCTTTTTAACCTACTCAGAAGATCGAGCGAAGAGAAGCAACTGTCAGGGCTCAGGCTGCTGAATTGGTAGCTTATATGGCATTCTGATTATACTATTATTTTGAACCAGAAAATTGTCAATGATTACATATATCTTTGTGGAAACAAGTTTCATCACTTCTTCACAGACACTTCTTCATGGCATTCTTAGTCGGGAGCTTGGTAACAGCTTAAACTTCAGATCACTTGCTGTATAGGGTTGTCAGCAGCATAATAAAGTGCCTGAAGTTTATTCGCTATTTTTCTTTATATTGCAGGTAAGGCTCAATATATCTTTCAGTATGCAAATAATTTCCATTGATGACGATTTGTTTAAAGACTTCCATCTCGTTTTAAGAATATTTTTATCCTATAATATGTGTAAAGAGCTTATCGAAATCAGAGTAATAGACTGTATCGTACCCATGACATTTACAGCCTGCTTGGTACTGAATATTGCAGGGAGATGCACAGTACATATAAAACTATGTAAGAAAAACTGTTTCTTGCACATTTAGACGGATTGTGATATAACTTATATATTCCATTTTACTGTAGTTTAGCATGCTGTACAATCCTGCTATCCATGGATGATTGCGCCTGTTTCTTTCATGCGGTCCATTTTCCCTTCAGGATATGTTTTGAAAACATGTTATCATGTAGATTTGTGCAGTCATGGTCAACTGGTACAGATATGTATAGTTTCAAAAGAACATTACAGATATGTATAGTTTCAAAAGAACAGTACGACAACTAATTATCGCTGACTTGCATCTCTCTTTTTGTTGTGTTGATTGCTTTTGCCAAGTCATTTTGTCCTTTACTATATTTAGTTATTTACCAATGCTTAACAATACCACTTTTGCTTGGCTATAGTAGATCTTGCAGGTTGTATGATTCCTTTTATACTTCCAAATTTTTATTAGTTACCACTATATACTTCCAAATCTTGTACTGAATCTGCTCAATAGTAGAACAGAGTTCAGTTATCTGAATCATAGCAGCACACACATACACCGCAGTTCGTAATGTCATTTACTAGGGGTTGCGTTAGGGTATTTTATTTCCATTATAAACTGATAATAATTATGAGTTTAGTAAGGTAACAATAATCTGGGTTATAGCAGAACATTAGATGTGGTATGCTTGTATGAGTAGAATGTAGAGTTTATAAATGAACTAAAATCTGAGAGCAGGAAGTGGTAGGTTTAATTTCAGTTAGAAAAATTGGTGTACTGCAGCATCATATATTCAGGTAATCCCTTGCATTTTTTTGCCATGTTCAAGCTTTATACATCGTTTGTATATATGCATAAAGTACGCAACATAAACTGGAGTTCGTAGTGTCAGGAGTAAGAAGGGTGCAACTAAGTAGTAGCATGTTACAGGATAAGAACGGCTGTTTAGTTTAACAATGCCCTTTAACAGTGTAACTCCAAAGAGGTCGGATAAAATGAATTATTGATATATCTGAACTCTAGAGTATAAGATGCATCTTCCTACGCTTCCTGAGATCACGGTTATCGTACCTATTTATTTGAGATATGCTAAGTGTTCCTTTGATAGTAGATGCAACTTGCAGCTTTTGTGGACGTTCGTTTGTTTGTGGGAAATTTTATCTCTTCCCTACAGTCAAAGCTCATGTGCAATTTGGAGAGAAATGCACGCATGCTATCGCTGCATTTGACAATTCCTTTTAGGTGAAAAAACCTGGCTTTGTTTTGTTCCTTTTTGTTCTTTGTTTATTACTGTTAATTGCTCAGAGCGATCGTTCCCAAAGTAGTGTTGAACAATTAGTCATTTGCAGGTATCAAGCCAATAGCGGCTTACGTTTCCTGGTCATTTTTCTCTTGGAAATGGAAGTTGTTGCTTCCTAGGTGAGCTGAGGTGATAACTGAACTCTCTTCTACTATTGAGCAGATTCAGTATTCACGTATATTTTCATTAGCCCAAGGATAGTTTTTATTGTGTTGTGGCTGTGGGCATCTACCGAAAAAATAAAAGAGGATGAGCGAGACTACTACAGCGAGAGACGGTGGCCATGAAAGCTATGGAGTAGATCGAAACTTGCTTTGTGTAGTAGTTCTGAGAGTAGATCTGAGAGTAGATCCAAACTTGCTTTGTGGAGTAGTTCTAGATTAGCAACATCATGCTGCCTTGCAATTTTCCCTCTTCTGTTTGACCCCTTAACCTGTTTCTGGGACATCCGAAAAAGTTGCTGTCCACTGTTTAGGTTTGTGAAATTTCATTGCATCATTTGTTCATTTCACTCGCATTTTCCACATGTTCTAATGATTAACGTTGTTCGGTTTTGGATGATTCCATTCTGTGATGCAATATGATATGCCACTGATTGCTTCTCCACTGTCTGCAATCCTTTTAGGCACGGGAATGAGTTTGCACCTACTGTTGGATTCTTCCTTACTACCCACCCGTCTCAGGTACTTGCCCCTGTTCCAAATCAAGTTCATCACCTCTGAAGTACGGTGATTTATATATCCCCTTTTATTGTGTACTATAGTTTAAGAGTTTTCTCCGGAACTGATGCTATAACTTCTTAAACTACATATAGTTTAAGAGTTTTCTCCGGAACTGATGCTATAACTTCTTAAACTACAGTTACATGCATATCCGAGTCTGAATCAGATAACTCACAGTGCTCATGTGTATTTATGTATCAAGATTCACATTTCCTGTCTATAGAGTGGTGGGTGAAAAATAGTTAAGAAAACAAATGCACCTGGAAGATGTACTATACTTGGAAAGAGAAGAGCCAAACAAAGATTTTTCATACTGTGTTGGAAATTTCGAGCGGTCTTAGCTGTCAGAATTCTGATAATTACACACAATTGCTTGTTTACATGTACTCATCTCCTGCCTGATATTTCCAGGTGGTCGTTCGTAGATGGCATGCTCAAGAGGAACACATCATATTACATGTGAACACTGATATCTTTGAATGGCCTTACATGTGGACACAACAGCCTGAACTTGAATAGTACAATCTATAATTGTAGCTAGCACATCAACAAACAGCCATGTGAAAACATTAGTTTGCTGCCTTTATTGCATTTTTTTGGAGCCGTAATTCTTTTATAGCATTTCCTTGCCTTTATTGCTTTGAAAAACACCATTGATCATAAGCTGATTGCGGCAGCAGGGTCGGATATTTAAGCATACCTAGGATATTTATATTTTAGTTGGCAAATAGTTATGCCAATTTTGTGATTTATCTATTTCTTTCACCTTTGGTCATAAGCTGATTGCGGCAGCAGGCTCGAGCTTGTGTGTTAATCAGAAAATTAATTAATCCGCTACCGGTGAGAAATGTGTCCGGTGTGGTGCAAGTTAATATATTCTGTACACATAAATGGTTAACATAGTCTGTACCTGCCTCTTGGGTGATTTTGTGAGTTGTGATAGATTGCTCCTGATGATGCCTCCTCTACAGATTTCTAGGATTCAAGGTCCCCTGACCTTGGCCAAGGACTATGACATGGAGTGACCTATTAATGTTGTTGACACATCTTCTCTACATTTATCCTGTATAAGCTCTTGTGTCATACTTTATTTATATACACACATATACCATGTGCTTATGTTGTTATGAACACTTCTCCATACAATTTGATCTTAGAGTACATGGCTATATCTTGATTAAAGAATATCAAGCACTCCAATAGTCATAATTAAGACGTACATATTTAAGTACTCGAGCAGATGGAGTATCTCATTACCTTCGCAGATGTGATCTCAATGTTATTTCGCTTCCCATCTTTTTATTGACAGAGATGATATTTTACAGGTATAAGGATTCACTTCGATTGCAGTTTCCCTACCCGAAGTTCATCCACGGCTACCGGACTGGTTAGTGCACTTCCTGCCAAGATTCATCATTGCCGTTATCTATTTGATTTGTGTAATCCACCATGCAAGCACACTTTTTTTTTCTTTCGAAATAAAGTGAGTAGTGCATATACAGCATAGCTAAGCCTTCTATATTCTTTCATTGAATGGAATTCACACACAAAAAATGACTTGCTATGTGAGAAGAATAGCAGTCCGTTAGTCAGGAAACAACCGGATGACTTAAGATATTTTGCATTTCCAGATTGTGCACATCTTAGCTCAGATCGGCAACTCTACTTGTCATGTTCTATATGGACATCCTCTACTGGTTCTGTAAAATAAATAACAAATTGATTTTATCCATTATACATAAATTCTAATGTAATGGGCAGCTATTTTCTATTAGTATACTTGAAATGATATTGAGGTATGCTCCCCTGGTTTAATCCATGTAGACTGACACTTGAGCTTTGATCATGGATGCATGAATATGACATCAGTCCAAATATTCCAGACATAAACTGTTCTTGTGAGAGGTTATATTTTGTGCTGGATGGATATTTGTGTATAGGAAAGATAAATTTATTCTTTATTAACCTACGGTTCGATGTATAGCGATGGGAGTGAGCTGTTTAGTTAATGATCTTGCTTGTGTTGCTGTGGTTCAGGTTCCTTTTGCTTCAGATAAGAGCTATAAAAGAGTTAATTTATTCCGAAACTATTAAAGCTGGGGAGTGACATCTTTTTGTGGGGCTGCATTTTTAATGGTTCATTATTTTTAGATTCAACCATCAAGGATTTAGTGACCTGCTATAAAAGGCTTCAACAGGCTGTTTGAATTACTGCCTTAGGTTAGTAAAATTTGAACATGTGACTTTATCTTAGTGCCAACCATCAAGGATTTAGTGACCTGTTCTTAATGATATATAGAGGAGTGGGCAATAGTGCACAGTAATAATAAAAATACATCATGTGTGTGTGCATGACACATGCCCATGATTCATAATGATTTGCGGCAGTCTTGGAAGAAAATTTCCCATTGTTGTTCATCCCGTTTTGAGTGTTATTTGCAAAGTTCATCCGTTAGTGAAAGGAACATTTACTCTTCTTTGTTTTAGTGTTGTCTCCCTACTTTTATGGCAGAGAATGGTGTGGCACCGATGATTGATGGAGTAGGATTTAACCAAGCTTGATGTTACCAAGCTACACCCGTTATCACCTGAAGTTATCTCACGCCAAGCGAGGATCAACATTGGGTACAGAGTTGAAGTCTTTTAATTTGCATACAGTAAAGCTGCTTGGTTCCTCATTCATATTTGGATCCACCTATTATTTGTTTCTATTGATTTATAAGTTACACTAATGAGATGTTCATTAAAAAATAGTTCCATGACTTCAGATAATTGATCGAGAATAGTGCTAATGAATTGTTTTGGCTTCCTATGCATTAAAGAAATAGTTCCATGACTATTATTATTGCATCATCTAATCCATGAATATAGACAATTGGATAATTTGTTCCTTGACTTGCTCTGTTTGGAACCTTCTCTTCTCTGTTTTGGTGGTGAATGTTGAGGTGGTCCAAGCTCAAAACAGAAAAATGTTTAGGTGATCCAAGCTCGAAACGGAAAAAATGTCCACGTGGTCCTTTTCCATGTGCTTGTGCTTGTACTTGATATTCGTTTTTAACTGTACAATGTTTCTTTTTTTCAAGAATGAGTTGGAACGTACTATCACTATAACACTGGGTTATGTTAATGCAAAATCTTTAAATGTGAGGATGCGTATGTCCATTGGCGAGGTTACAAGTATGCTAAATTACTAATCATCTGCCGAATTTAGTGAACTTGCTTTTTACACGACGGCCTTCTGTTTGTGTCATCCTATTAGATGAAGTGTTCCGAATTTTGAGTAGACAACTTATTTACCTTTGTTATTTTGTGTTCTGTGGATGGAAGAGAACAATTTCTTTCTGTATGAGTGTGACACTTCTTGCAGAGTTAAAGGTCATAGTGGGAACACCGCTTGGACTGCTTCTGGACTTCCACGGTGACACTAGGCTGTTCCAAGGCCAACTTGAGCTCCTCCTTGTGGTAATGTTAGCCGACGAGCTTCTTCTACCTCAACTATGTGGATGTCCGCCAGTGAGATATATAGTCTCTACATTTCCATCATGCACAGACTTTTTATGCATGATGCTTCCGTGGATTAGGATATGAATTCGATGCTCTTACGATGATTTTACTTTTTTTTTTGTTTTCTTTTCCTTTCGTTCTGCCATTATATCATTATATCTCAATAGGTCCTACGATGGAGGTTGAAGGGTAGTTTGATTTGAATCATGCTTGGTTGAATGAATATAGTGGTTTTGACTTTATGAACAACCAGATCATTTCTCTGGATGCCTTGTGCATATATAATTAGCTCTCATCTTTGGTTTAACTTTGGAACGAGAGTATTCACTAGAGGAGATTCATGGTTGCAGTATCTAATTTTATTGGTCTGTTCTAACTTTAGAATGAGAGTAATCACTAGAGGATTGGATTCATGGTTGCAATATCTAATCTCTATTAATTTGCTTTTATATATTATGAACTTCAGTTTCTTTATATGCCAAAACAAAACCACTAATTTGGAAACCTCTGTCAGTGTTGAATAATTAGGCACATAATAAAGGTGAGATGCCTTTACTTTGCTTCATCGCATAGTGTAATCAAGTTTTGTGAAGAAAATCTTGGAGGATATCTATGAATAGTAGGCTTATTATGTTTTCTGGGTGCCATGTAGAATAGTAAGATAAATTTTTTTACTCTTATCTTTTATATTATTTTATGTTAAAGAGGTTACACTTTATCCACATCACTGAATATTGTCCAAAGCGATTCTCCTTCATATAGGCCAAATTATTTTCTCCCTATCCATGAGGCACACTATTTGAATAGTTTGCTAACCCGATATGTCCTTTAGCAGATCCGTGTGTCGCAATATGCAAGCAAATCAAATGAAGGAGTGTGGACAAAGACAAAGTTATATATCAAGCAAATCAGATGAAGGCGTGTGGACAAAGTTATATATCTAATGGTCGACCATGTAGTTTACTACTATGGCCTGCTTTTGGTTTCTATCATACCAAACCTTGCTTAGGTATTTAATGTCACATTTTATAACAAATGCGCAGATGGCATGTAGATAGTCATTTTTATATATTTTACGAGGTCATTACTGTTGTGAGTATCTACCATCACCTACCCTTTGAGTAATATCAGATATATTTCTATCCTGAGATATATTGAGTGATATCAGCTCTTAATAGAAAAGGAGTTATATCAGAAGTTTGATCATTGAACTTCTTTTGAGTAATTCCTTGATACATTTCCATCCTGAGATAGTCTCTACATTTCCATCCTGAGATACATTTTTTTTTCTATTATCAGGTTAGCGAAAACAGGATTACGTAGGAGTTGAGGTTTGGCAAGTAGCATCTCTTTGATTAAGTCCAAACCATAATTGAGAGGCATTGCAGTCATGGGTCAGTTCATAGATAATGCTATGTTTTATATGGAATACTTCAATGGTTTTATTACCGGGTTGGATATGAGTGCACCCGGATACGGACAAGAGACCAACGATAACAAATAATTGACCAGGCTTTGTAAAAGCGGCAGGGATCAGATAGTATCATATGTGCCATTGCCTTCGAAATTGAAAAGGGGAGACCGTCGCTCACTGTCCAACAGCTTTAGAATCGCAAGTGCATCATTGTTTACACATAAATCGTTTTATACAATGTATCTAACGGATTGACGGCATCAGGCTAATGTGACATGTCGCCTATGAAGTTGATCGACAAGGCAGCTGAATGAAGCAACTTATTAGTATGTCTAATAGCTATGGCTATGTAGTTTTTTACCTTTTTATGTGTTCCTCTCTTGGTACTTCCTCTCTCATGTTCGTGATCTTAGTACCAAACTTAATTTCAAGTGGTTAGTTTTTGTGGTCTCATGAGCGCACTAAATCGAATGCTGCCTTATTTCTCGTGACGATGTCAAACTCAATGATGTTTTGTTCCTATTGCGTGTGAATGTTTTTCTTCTTATTAGTTCGTTGTATCCTGTTTGAATACGTACGCTAAACCTGGTTTCCTACTAAATTGAGCATTACCTGCTTGGACACTTTGTTGTGACCGGCACCCTTGCGCTAAGGCGCGTTTCCGATCTAGTATATACTGTAAAGCTAGGTGCAGCTTGCTCACCATAACAAGCTAGCGCATCTATCCACCATGGCCAAGAAGCCGAAGCTCTTCTCCGCCCTGCTCTCCTTCCTCCTCCACGGGACTAGGCCTCCGATCTCCAGCCGGGTCACTGCCACCGCCATGACTGAATCATCACCGCACCCTTCCTCGCTGCACCACCTCGGCAGATCCTCACATCCTCCCATGGCAGAGAAGATCGCCGCCGGGCGAACCCTCGTCCTCGACGTGGACGCCGCGCTCCTCCTCCGGTCGTCGTCATCCCTCTTCCCCTACTTCATGCTCGTGGCTCTCGAGGCTGGAGGATACCTACTAGGCCTCGTACTCCTCCTCTACCCAATCATCTTAAGCATGGGCCGCGCCAGCGATGTGGCAGTGAGGGTGATGGCCATGGTGGCCTTCTGCGGGCTGCGCGCGAGCCGGTTCCGCGCCGGCCGCGCCGTGCTACCCAAGTGGTTCATGGAGGACGTGGCGGCTGAAGGGTTCGAGGCGATGAGGATGAGCGGCGCCGCTGGCGGGCGGAGAGTGTGCGTGACGAGGCGGTTGCCGAGAGTGATGGTGGAGGGGCTCCTGAGGGATTACCTCGGCACCGAGGCTGTCGTCGGAAAGGAGATGAAGGTGCTGTGGGGGTTCTACACCGTCTAATGGCGGAAGAAGACGAGGTGGTGTTGGTAGAGGAGAAGAAGATCATGGCGGAGGGTGATGATGCTCTGGGATTCTGCGGGTCGTTAGAGTTTCTCTTGCATCCTCTTTCACGTTCTTGCAAGGTACGTAGTGTAACATAAATCTCCATCTAGCAAGCTACGTGTTTTCTCTTGGCAATCACTCCCGAAAAAAAAAACTAATCACTATATAAAGAACAACACCATACTCTTTATACATACTCCTACATGTGTTTGTGTGTCTGTTAATTACACCCAAAGAGAAATCTAAATGGAAATATGCGAAGTACGGAGTAGTACGTGTATGCATGCACATTTCATCTGTCAAATAAGTTGATGCCGTGCTTATCATGTAATCCGTCACCTACGTACACATGCTTTTCTACCTTTTTCTCATAATCGGTTGGTCTCTTACTAAATACTGTAATAAAGTATCTTTCTCCGTCTCATAATGTAAGACACCTTTTGAAACTATACTAGTGTCAAAAAAGATCGTATATACTTTGATGAACCTCTCACCGCTCACAATTGTGATGAACGAGTCGGTGTCCTGTACCATTTGTCACGAGCTTACCTTTTGTATGACACTTTGTCAAAGATATCACGCAGTACAACACATACTACGGGCTCATTCGGTTTGGAGGAAATCAAAACGTAGGAATTAGGAGTAGTATAGGAATATGATAGGATGGCACTTGCCATTCTAAGAAATTGACTTGCCTCGTTCCTACGCGTAAAATGAGCTTTGAGTGGATGTGTAGTTTCCTCCAAAAACACGGGAAATGAGTAGTATTCCTACGAAATTCCTGCACGCATTTCCTACAAACCGAATGCATACATAGGAAATTTTCCTCTGGAATCCTTATTCCTATGTTTTTCCTACGAAAATCCTCCAAACCGAATGAGGCTACATGAGTTGTGACACATTTACTCTGCTCTCTGGGTACGACGTCCAGGATATCTACCTCGCGACAAGAGGCGACAGGGCCACGTGGCAGGCGCTCCCGAGGAGCAAGTACCCCAAGGCCGTGGTGTTCCATGACGGCCGTCTCGCGTTCCGGCCAACCGCTGGCAGCACGCTCGCCATGTTCATGTGGCTGCCCTTCAGCGTTGCCCTTGCCTCCGCCCGCCTCACCATCGCGCTCACCGTGCCATATCGATATTCCACGCCGATCCTGGCGGCCACCGGCATGTCATGGCGGCTCAAGGCCGGCGATCGGCCACCGCTGCAGACCGCTGGCGTCGAGCGAGGTTGCCGGCGCGGGCAGCTGTTTGTGTGCAACCACCGCACTCTCCTCGACCCGGTGTACGTGTCAGTGGCGCTGGACCGACCGGTGCGCGCCGTGTCGTATAGCCTCAGCCGCCTCTCGGAGCTCATCTCTCCAATCGGCAGCACCGTGCGGCTGACACGAGACCGCGACGCCGACGGACGTGCCATGGCCCGACTCCTGGACAGTGGGGACTGTTGGAAAATTAGGCAAGTTCATGATTAATTCCAGTAAATAATTCATGACTAGAAGAGATACTAGTATGCAAAAATCTAGCAAACGAGAAGAACAGCAAGACATGCATAACAGCAGCAAACACGAAACAGTAGCTGTAGAAACAGACATGAACAGAGGATGTTGGACGTACTGATCGTTAGCTATTATGGGTGCGACAGTGTTGATGACGATGTTGGCGACGATCTGCTGCTGACGGCGATGAATACGACGATGAGTAGCACCGCCCGACTTAGACGGAAGACGACCCGTGATGACGAATTTGAGCAGTCGCGCACAGCGCTTCCCAAAAACCTAATTCGTCCTCTCCCGGTGCAGGATCGCAAAGACGAACGGTTCCGGAGACCTGCTCTCCCACGCGCCGATGCACGCCGGCGTTTGGGATGGAGTAGACTACGATGGCGACGCAAGTTGTGAGATGAGGCAAAACCCTAGGTGTTTTTCGGTGTGTCTCTGGCCGCAGCCGGTAGCTGTATATATATTAGGACCAGAGGCGGTATTGTGTCGCGACCACAATCCCAAACCGACTCGGTTTCTAATTCGTATACTTACCGGACAAGAAATCAAAAAAACTTGTCTGCCAAGACATAAAAATAAAACGGCAAAAGGAAGCTGCGCTCCTGCAAGGAGACGGACCGGATTTCGGCGGACCATTCACGCGCATGTCGCATGTACGCGCCGCCTCGCCTCGCCTCGCCTCGCCTCGCCTCGCCTCGCCTCGCCACGGCCCGGCCCGGCCCGGCCAGGCGAGGCGAGCGAGCGCGCGCGTGTGGTTTTCCCTTTCCCTTCTCACACACCACTTAGAGTGGTAGAGAGAACCCACTATATAAAGAGGTCCAATTCTTCTTCAACTTCCAAGGTGGGACTAAACTTAGCACCACCACTTGCCATTTTACACATGGGCTTTGAGATTTCAGAAATTGCTATGGGCCTAGCCCATTAATTCTAACAATCCCCCACCAGATCTCAAATACCCATTTAGAGATTTGCCTTCTCTCACCACTTGTTTAATATACCAGTATTTCAGCAGAGACTGTTAAGTTGAACTTCTGCCTAGAACTTTAAGCTACATCCATTCACAACTTGACAATGGACTATGCCTTGAATTGCTAGTTTTGTGTGAACAGGTTTCACTCAAAGTCTTAACCAGTACCTGACCGCCAGTAGGCTACCCCGCGGTTTGGAGCTTATACGTCATACTCCCTGGTCTCTTCGTGAGTTTACTAGAGATCACCCAAATCTCATAGACTGCGACGTTTACAGTCAGAACTCATATAGGTGTGTTCTTTCAAGACTGCTCTGTAGGATAGCATCTTTGCTAATTATAGCCAATAGAACCACATTAAGGCATGTTGCCGACCTGCCTTACAGATCTGAGCCTTACAGCTCTGAGAGTTTTGCATCTTCACTTGGAGACGATCATAAGTTATTACTCTCCTTAGTTAACCAATAGCTTGTTCTTCCCAGATCCTAATTCACGGGATCTCCGATCACAAAGGTTGGGTTACTACTATGGTGTAACATCTATGGGTCTCATACCCATCTCCCTCGATGCAATATCTATCACATTTCGTGATAGTCCCTTTGTAAAGGGATCTGCCAGGTTTTTGTCTGTTTGTATATATGTAACAGTTATTACTCCGGAGTTTCTCAACTTCCTGATAGACTTCAAACGTCTTTTCACGTGTCTTGATGACTTTGCATTATCTTTAGAATTGTTCACTTTAGCGATAACCGTTTGGTTATCATAATTCATAAGAATAGCCGGTACAGGTTTTTCAACAACCGGCAAGTCCATCAAGAGCTCACGCAGCCATTCTGCCTCAACAGTAGCTGTGTCCAAAGCAGTTAATTCTGCTTCCATAGTTGACCTCGTCAATATGGTTTGCTTGCAAGACCTCCATGACACTGCGCCACCACCATGAGTAAATACATACCCACTTGTTGCGTAAAGTACATCAACATCGGAGATCCAATTTGAATCACTATATCCTTCTAGCACAGCAGGATGCCCTGAATAAGTAATTCCGTAACTCATAGTACTTCTCAGATAGCGCAAGACCCTTTCTAGTGCATGCCAATGATCATCACCCGGGTTGGACATGAACCTACTCAGTTTGCTCACAGCAAAAGAGATATCTGGTCTTGTAGCGCTAGCTAAGTACATGAGTGAACCGACAATTTGAGAGTATCTTAATTGATCTCTCGTTTCTTTCTTGTTCTTTCTGAGTGTCACGCTGGGATCATAAGGTGTTGGAGAAGGCTTGCTATCCATAAAACCGAATCGGTTCAAGACCTTCTCAACATAGTGAGATTGCGTTAATGTAATCCCACTCTCATCCTTAATAAGTTTGATGTTTAGAATTACATCGGCTTCTCCCAGATCTTTCATGTCAAAACTTTTTGATAGAAAAGACTTGACCTCATTAATTGCATTAATGTTTGTACCAAAGATCAGTATGTCGTCCACATACAAACATAATATGACACTATTGCCCCCACCATGGCGATAGTAAACACACCTATCAGCCTCGTTAATGACAAATCCTGCAGAAGTCAAAGTTCTTTCAAACTTCTCATGCCATTGCTTAGGTGCCTGTTTCAGACCATACAAAGATTTTAACAACTTTCACACCTTTCTCTCTTCACCCTTTACCACAAACCCGTCAGGCTGATCCATATAGATCTCCTCTTCCAACTCTCCATTGAGAAAAGCTGTCTTTACATCCATTTGATGAATGATAAGACCATAAGAGGCAGCCAAGGAAAGTAACACTCAAATGGTGGTCATTCTAGCAACGGGTGAATAGGTGTCAAAGTAATCTTCGCCTTCTTTCTGAGTGTAGCCCTTGGCCACTAGCCGCGCCTTGTATTTATCAATAGTACCATCAGGCTTTAGCTTCTTTTTGAACACCCACTTACAGCCCACAGGTTTACAACCATATGGTCTATCAGTTAGTTCCCAAGTTCCATTAGAAAGAATTGAGTCCATCTCATTATGAACAGCTTCTTTCCAATCATCTACATCCGGAGATGCATATGCTTCTGCAATCGTCTTGGGTGTGTCGTCCACAAGGTATACAATGAAATCATCACCAAAGGATTTTGCAATCCTTTGTCTCTTGTTCCTTCTAGGAACTTCATTGTTATCCTTCTCAAGGATTTCCTCATGTGATTGTTCGAAATATTCATCAGTTGTACTAGATTCAGGAATTATCTCAGAAGAAAATCTAGCAATGCTATGCATATCTTTCATAGGAAATATGTTCTCAAAAAATGTTGCATCACGAGATTCCATTATAGTATCAACATGCATATCAGGTACTTCAGATTTTACCACTAAAAACCTATAAGCAATGCTCCGTTGAGCATACCCTAGAAAGACACAATCCACTGTCTTTGGTCCAAGTTTGCGTTTCTTAGGAATTGGAAATATTGACCTTTGCCAAACATCCCCAAGTGCGCAAATAAGAAAGTGATGGTTTTCTCCCAACCCACTCCTCATAAGGGGTTTTCTCTTTATTATTGTTGGGAACTTTATTCAGGACATGACATGAAGTCAATAGAGCCTCCCCCCACCATGCCTTAGATAAACCAGCAGTGTCTAACATGGCATTCACCAAGTCAGTCAATGTGCGGTTTTTCCTCTCGGCCACTCCATTTGATTGAGGTGAATAGGGAGGCGTCCTCTCATGAATAATACCATGTTCCTCACAAAATTCATCAAAAACTTTTGGAAAATACTCTCCACCACGATCGGACCTAAGACGCTTGATCTTTCTCTCTAGTTGATTTTCAACTTCAGCTTTATAGATTTTAAAGTAGTCTAATGCTTCATCTTTAGTTTGCAACAAATAAACATAGCAAAATCTAGTCGCATCATCAATCAAAGTCATGAAATATCTCTTTCCACCTTTTGTCAACACACCATTCATCTCACAAAGATCAGAATGTATGAGTTCTAGAGGTGCCAAGTTTCTCTCCTCGGCAGCCTTATGAGGCTTTCGAGGTTGCTTAGATTGCACACAACTATGGCACTTAGAACCTTTGGCAACTGTGAAGTTCGGAATTAAACTCATGCTGGATAGCCGAGACATTAAACCAAAATTAATATGACATAAACGAGAGTGCCAAATACTTGCATCATCGTTAACGCTAGCACAAATTTGGTTTATTGACTTATTGCAAAAATCTGAAAGAGAAAAGCGGAACAAGCCTCCGCACTCATAGCCTTTTCCTATAAATTGTCCAAATCTTGACACGATTACTTTATTGGACTCTAAAACTACCTTAAATCCATCTCAACATAGAAGGGAGCCGCTAACTAGATTCTTTTTCATAGTAGGGACATGCTGCACGTTCCTTAGTTGCACGATCTTTCCCGAAGTAAACTTCAGATCCACCGTGCCAATGCCACGAACAGAAGCATGTGACCCATTCCCCATTAGGACGGAAGAATCCCTTGCGACCTGATAAGAAGTAAACAGGGAGATGTCAGCACACACATGAACGTTAGCACCCGAATCAATCCACCACGAAGATGATTGAAATACTGAAAGCACAATAGGTAAATTACCATACCCATCAGTATTGCTAGCGGTCACCATGTTGACAGTCTTGGAGCTTGTTTTCCCTCTGCGGTCTGCACGTTCAGGGCATTCCTTGGAAAAGTGTCCAGGCTTCCCACAGGCGTAGCACTCTAGCTCAGCCTTGTTGAACTTCTTCTTCTTGAAGGTAGTAGTCTTGGTAGGCTTGTTGGAAACAGGTTTGTTCTTCCCTTTGTTCTTGTTCTGTGGGTACTTCTGCACCATGTTAGCAGTAGGCTGAACCTCACCTCCTTTTTCAGTGGTATCTTTAGCCCGAGCTTTTTCTTCAACATCAAGAGATGCAATCAGATTTTCAACTGATATCTCCTGTCTCTTATGCTTCAGAGTTGTGGCGAAATTCCTCCATGAAGGAGGCAACTTTGCAATCATGCACCCAGCCACGAATTTGTCGGGTAGAACACATTTAAGGAGTTCAAGTTCCTTCACAATGCACTGTATCTCATGAGCTTGTTCAACCACAGAACGGTTATTGTCCATCTTGTAGTCATGAAAACTCTCCATGATGTACAGTTCACTGCCTGCATCTGTTGCACCGAATTTTGCATTCAGTGCATCCCACAGAATTTTTCCGTCGTTTATGTGCATGTACACATCACACAGACGGTCAGCAAGAACACTCAGAATGCATCCCACAAACATAGTATTGGCTTCCTGGAATTTTCTCCGATCTTCATCGGTCATTCCCTCTGGAGCACCAACACTAGCGTGGAAAACTTTCAGAGCAGTAAGCCAGAGCGTGGTCTTCACCTGCCACCTCTTAAAGTGCACACCGGTAAACTTATCCGGCCTCAGTGCATCAGCGAATCCAGCCATAGTTAACTCAGGAAATTGCCTATAATTAGGTTTTTGGATTGTTGGAAAATTAGGCAAGTTCATGATTAATTCCAGTAAATAATTCATGACTAGAAGAGATACTAGCATGCAAAAATCTAGCAAACTAGAAGAACAGCAAGACATGCATAACAGCAGCAAACACGAAACAGTAGCTGTAGAAACAGACATGAACAGAGGATGTTGGACGTACTGATCGTTAGCTATTATGGGTGCGACAGTGTTGATGACGATGTTGGCGACGATCTGCTGCTGACGGCGATGAATACGACGATGAGTAGCACCGCCCGACTTAGACGGAAGACGACCCGTGATGACGAATTTGAGCAGTCGCGCACAGCGCTTCCCAAAAACCTAATTCGTCCTCTCCCGGTGCAGGATCGCAAAGACGAACGGTTCCGGAGACCTGCTCTCCCACGCGCCGATGCACGCCGGCGTTTGGGATGGAGTAGACTACGATGGCGACGCAAGTTGTGAGATGAGGCAAAACCCTAGGTGTTTTTCGGTGTGTCTCTGGCCGCAGCCGGTAGCTGTATATATATTAGGACCAGAGGCGGTATTGTGTCGCGACCACAATCCCAAACCGACTCGGTTTCTAATTCGTATACTTACCGGACAAGAAATCAAAAAAACTTGTCTGCCAAGACATAAAAATAAAACGGCAAAAGGAAGCTGCGCTCCTGCAAGGAGACGGACCGGATTTCGGCGGACCATTCACGCGCATGTCGCATGTACGCGCCGCCTCGCCTCGCCTCGCCTCGCCACGGCCCGGCCCGGCCCGGCCAGGCGAGGCGAGCGAGCGCGCGCGTGTGGTTTTCCCTTTCCCTTCTCACACACCACTTAGAGTGGTAGAGAGAACCCACTATATAAAGAGGTCCAATTCTTCTTCAACTTCCAAGGTGGGACTAAACTTAGCACCACAACTTGCCATTTTACACATGGGCTTTGAGATTTCAGAAATTGCTATGGGCCTAGCCCATTAATTCTAACAGGGACCTCGTCGTCGTCTGCCGCGAGGGCACCACCTGCCGCGAGCCGTACTTGCTCCGGTTCAGTCCACTTTTCGCGGAGCTCAGCGACGACGTGGTCCCCGTGGGCGTCGCCGTCGAGACGGCCATGTTCTACCCCACCACGGCGGGGGGGGGGGGGCTCAAGTGCCTCGACCCGTTCTTCTACATGGTCAACCCGAGGATGTGCTACACGGTGCAGTTCCTGGACCGGGTGCGCATGGTGGTGGTCAGGGAGGGGAAGGTGCCGAGCGCCGACATAGCCAATCTCGTGCAGAAGAAGATCGGAGATGCGCTTGGATACAGCTGCACCATGCTCACCAGGAAGGACAAGTACCTCATGCTCGCCGGCAACGACGACGTCGTCCGCAAACTAGACGGCAAGTGCTCGTCTGCTCCAGCGGGGAGGACGGACAACTGATGATGAATCATATCTACAGCTGTCTATTTTCTCCTTACACAGTTAGCCCCGTTTGATAGCTCAGTTTTTTCAAAGTATTATGACAATACTGCAGTTTTTCAAAATACCATGGTTTAATTTACCGTGAGCTGTTTGGCAACCACAAAAAACTGTACTATTTATACTGTGGTATTGTCAAAACCGTGGTATTTTCTCTACATTAAAAAAAAACCCTGGACCTTTTTTTTTAAAACAGAGCACACGAAAAAAAAACAAGACTGTTCGTTATCGCCTTCCTCGCTCCCAAGCCGTCACAGCCGCCCTAAAGATCGCCGGCCATGGGACAAGCCAAGAGAAGGCAATAGAAATAAAAAGAAAGAATTCCTTATTTAACACTATTTTAAATTTCGTTTCCTTATTTGACATTGAATACATTTTTCTTTCCTATATAACAATAAGTCTAAATTTTATGTCTTTTATGACACTTTCATCTATTTTGAGAATAAAAGACACTTGAAAAGATCCTTTTGCCCCTCATGTAATATATGCGTGTGCGGGACAGTAGCAAACACAACATCAGTACGGGGCAGTATCGCGCACACACACGCAGCAGCACATACACGCACAACAACACACACGCATGCGCGCACGCTCAACAGCACACAGTGGAGAAGCCACGTTATACGTGTAGTGGCTTGACTACATAGGCTTTTGGTACGTCATTCCCGCATACCACGCTAGTGAATGAACGAAAATTGAAATTTGACTACACAGGCTCATGCATCATCTGCTATTCTACTTGCAATTAGTTGGGCCACAGGGCCATACAGTAAGAAGAAGGCCTAAATCACGTGATCTCCTACACGCCTCTCCAATGGCCGGGTACAATCGCCGCACCGCAGCGTATTCCCATCCTTTGACCAGCGCTGGCGATCTCCAATCTGGCCTCTGATTTGGCCGTGAGATGTGAGGCACGGCCAACTCCGGCCGTCCGGCGAGCCGCTGAGTGACCACCGCAGGCAGATGCACGCACGCAGCACACACAGCAACACACATGTACGTGGCAGCACATTCCGAGCAACACACGCAACAGCGCACACGCGCGCGCGCACAGTAGCACACACGTACGCACGCGCGTGCACACACGCACGCACCCACAAACACGCAGCAACACATGCACGCACACGCGCATCATCAGTAGCATAGATGTGCGCACGCGCACGGCAGCACGCACCCACTCACGCACAAACATACTACATGAGGGGCAAAATGGTCTTTTTAGACGCCATTTAGGCTAAAAATGGATAGAAGTGTTATAAAAGGCATAAAATTTAGACTTCTTGCTAGATAGGGAAGAAATCATTTGTCGATGTCAAATAGGGCATAAAATTTAAGCACGATGTTAAATAAGGAATTCTCTCAAATAAAAATGGTGTCCTTCCTACTCCCACTTGCGCTTCTCTTCTCCTCATACGTGATGTGCATCAGGTCGGCCCCATGGACACCACATGCCCAGATTGCTCATGCCATGGTCGTGCACGCTGATGGCTACAACGCTAACTCCAAACACACTGCTGGCTGAGCCTGCGCAGGCCTTTGTGAGCGATCATAGCCACACCGGCCTTGCATGCTTTCCATGCGATGCTCCCCAACGTCGCCACATGCCTCAGCGCGCCGCGTTAGCAGCTGTCGGTCAAGCCGCAGCCAAGCCAGAGCAACGCCACGCACTTCCATGCCATGCCGCTGATGCATAGCTTGCCGTCGGGTATGTTTATGCATGGCTGTTCAATTTGCAACCATTGGTCAGCTAAGATCGTGCATGTCTTGCGACTGCTATGAAATGGCTAGCTAGCTAATTTACGTCGTCCTAAACATGCACCAGTCAAACACTGTTACAGTATTCCCAATACTACAAAAATACTTTGATATGTCAAAACTGTTGTTTCTAGGACCTATAGACAAAAATACTACAGTTTTTCAATACTACAGTTTATGCAATACTTTGCTGTCAAACACACCCTTACTTGTCACGGATGAAAGTCATTGCACACAGTTTTTCTTTATATAAAACTGGTATATGTGACTGTTCATTTTCTATAGCACATCTACTCCTTCTAATCCATGTTAATTGTGGCTAATTTAGCACTACAAAGTTGTACTCTACTAAATTAATGGATTGGAGGGAGTATAAACAGGGTTTTTTTTGCGGACAATACAAAGAGCTTTTATTCAAACAAAAGCGTTCTCCCGACAATCAGCCTGGAGGCTGGTCAAGAGGAAGCCGGGGTGTCTTTGAGCTAGCTATCCGTCACATTCACTGTCACGCTTGGCACATAGATGCGTTGAAACTTTTGCTGACCTTATTACATGTTGAATTACAAAAAGAGAAAAATCACTAGCAAGCCCTCCAATTTCAAGATATGAATGTTATTGCACACGCAAATTTTTAGTAGACAACCTGCAGCTGCTCGTACAGATGAAGAATACCGTCCAATGAAGAATGAACATCCAGATGAGCGCCTTCAACCTCCAGCCATCGTCTTCAACCTTGAACTGCCGAGCCACCGCTGGCCTAACCACCTTTTTCCGCCGACGGCGCTCCCGCGCCCGCCTCGCCGCCCCACCGTCCCCTAAACCTCCCCCGACCATCGAGCTTGCCGCCACCCAAGGCCTTCCCTCTAACCTTGGCAGACCTCCAATTCCGACGCCGACGAACCTGCAACCCCCGCCACCCCTAAGATAGACAAGGAAGCTGATGCTCCCCTTGCACCCGCTGCACCCCTAAGATAGACGAGGAGGCTACTCCACCATGGTTGCTGCTGCCTCCGCTGACGGCCTCGGTGCTCCTCCGCGGTTGCTACTTCCTCTCCACCGAATCAACTACCCAAATTTCAATTTCAGACGACTCGCGTCTAGCAAAACTGGTATATTATTCTTTTTGTGCCCGCTAACAATTCAATTTCAACCATCGCCCGCAACGGTCATCATTAACACGAATTTTATTTCTTGTAAACTCCATCTTCAACCCAACTTTTTTTTGAAAGCC
Organism: Triticum urartu; assembly: GCF_056163025.1. NCBI lineage: Eukaryota > Viridiplantae > Streptophyta > Magnoliopsida > Poales > Poaceae > Triticum > Triticum urartu. The sequence goes on along the minus strand of NC_141876.1, from coordinate 167,385,944 downwards.
TCCATCTTCGACCCAACTTTATCGCATAGGACCAGTCCAAACCGTTACTTTCTCTTATTCAATGATTACGGGCGCTGATAATGGAAGGTCGGTGGACAAAAAGAAGCAAGTACTGTATTGCCATCACTTTTATGCAAACAGAAATCTCTTGTCTCTACCATATGTGCGTTAGCAACGGTGAAAGTGCAATCAAGATGGGTACGATCATTTCGAGGGCGCCTGAAAGGAACGTCCACACCGAAGGTATTGTACTTTATTGATGCAAAAATCCTACATCTACGTAAACTAATGAAAAGTTTTACATAAACTACCAAACAAACTCTCCCCCCGTGATTTTCAGGGGGTGGCCCCTTCCTCTCCCATGCTCCAATCGCAAATCCCCATGATGCTGATTACGTTAATCCCGTAGCTATTATTACGTAGATGTAGCATTACTCTTATTGATGTGCGCTTACTATTTTGACGTTGCTAGCATTTATTTATCAAACATGAAAAAAAGTATGTCTTTGGTCCCTCAAATTTGTTGTGATGCACTTAGTCTCTCATGTCTCAAAACCAGATAGCTTTCAACTACAAGTAGATTAGAGGGGGAACCAGGTATATCACTGGGTTTTCTTTCTCCTCCCATAACGACTCGAATGGGCCATTTTTGTTTTGCAAGTCATGTCTCCTCAGCGTGCAGGTGCCTCACCTCCCTAAGCTTGTGTCGCTCATGTCGCGCCTCGCCGCCGGCTGCCACCCCACCGCTCGTGATCATCCCGCCGAAGCTCACCTCGTCATTGGCGCCACCCACCTTCCTCGTGCTCACACCCATTCAAGACGAAGGCATCAACTGCACCGGGGAGGGCGACCTCCTAGTCGTCAACCACAATGAGTTCTTTGTTAGGAGGCGGCCAAGCTCGATGAACTGCATGTGATGTAGGATCCAGAGGGGTTGTAGGGTATGGACTTGGGCGCAGAAGGAGGGTGCAGCAGCCAAGATCCAGTGTTGTGTGAGCATGGCGGAGGAGAGGGTAGCAGCAGAGTCACTCTCACCCCGCGCGTTCCACCATTTTCTCCAACCTTGCATCATCGGAGAGTGTGTCGTCCTCCCGCATTGCCTACCACATATGTTTCAGTGCGTGCGTGTGTGACTATTGATGTGGCATGTGGGATACCAAAAACAAGTGACACATCTGTCTCAGTACCATTTTGTTTCGGCTTTGGACGTAAGTTATGTGGTTTTGAGACATCAAGAACAAAATATAGCACAAAAAATCTCCAAAGACTAGATGCAAACTTTTTGTAAACTTGAGGGACAAAAACATATTGTACTTTGTATGTGTAGTACACCCTCTGATTCATAATGTAGTGCGTGAAAAGTCAAGCTTTGGCCAATTTTGTAAAGAAAACTATCTATACCCACAATAATAAATATATAAAATATTAAATTATATCTTATGATGAATCTAATGATATATGTTTGCCATTCTAGATGTAAATATTTTTCTCCACAAACTTGAACAAATTTTGTGAGGTTTGATTTATCAAAAAATCTACTCCCTGGCTACATTACGAAATATTTATGTGGAGTATATGCACTACATTACGAAAGGAAGAGGGTAGGATGTCTAGAAAAGACTTGAGAGAATATTTAGCAGTGCAGCCTTCCAGGGTTCCTTTCTGTTTGGTCCTCACCAGAAGATTTTAATGGGGGCTTTTCTTTCTCAGGTTTGGTAAGGTGCAACGTATTCCTTTTTCAATGGAAAAAAATCCAAAGAGATCCATGTATCATTGTGACACTATATCAGGACTAGAGTCCCAATCAACAGGTTTTAAGCAAGAACTGGATCAAATTAAGGCAAATATTGAGAAAATTGAGCTAGGGTTTCAGTTGCACTAAGGGGGAAGGTAGTTTAGCATGCCACTGGCGGCTAGGGTTTACACCCAATAATCTTTTACATGCCCCAAATGAGAAAAAGAGCTGGCTTATATAGCCATTACAGTTGCTAGAAAGTGAAAAAGAAGAAAAGCAGAGCACATGGTCTTGTCGGACGATGAATAGCCCTTCTGGCGCCACCTCAGTTGTTGGATGATCAATCAAGGGATGATAGCTGCCAATCTTCAATGAACCTTTATACCACAGGATGTGAGATGGAGGGTTGTAGAATCAACTAGCATGCCGAAGCAGGGGATGTTCAGACTTGCGTGCCCCAATTGAGCTGGAGCTTGTCCTCAAGCTCTGAATGCAGGAAAAACTTTCTGAATGAAAGCTGGATCTTCCCATGTTGCTTCTTCTTGAGGCAGATTTACCCATTTCACCAACCATCTGACAACCGAAATACTGATATTGTTTTGGTTCCTAGGGATGAGCTTTCTTTCCAGAATTGCTTCAGGCTCCATCCTGATCGTGCCATCAGGTCCTACCAAAGGGAGTGTTGAGGAGGGTGTGACGCCCCTGATTCAATCGTACACTAATCATACACGCAAATGTGTACGATCAAGATCAGGGACTCATGGGAAGATATCAAAACACAACTCTAAAAAATAAAATAAGTCATACAAGCATCATATTACAAGCCAGGGGCCTCGAGGGCTCGAATACAGGAGCTTGATCATAGACGAGTCAGTGGAAGCAACAATATCTGAGTACAGACACAAGTTAAACAAGTTTCCATAAGATGGCTAGCATAAACTGGGACACAGATCGAAAGAGGCGGTGACGGCGGCCTGCACGTAGTACTAGGCACCTCCAGTGTAGTAGGAGTCGTCGTCGACGGTGGCGTCTGGCTCCTGGGCTCCAACATCTGGTCGCTATAACCAGGTATAGAAAGGGGGGAAAGGGGGGAACAAAGCAACCGTGATTACTCATCCAAAGTACTCGCAAGCAAGGAACTACACTACATATGCATTGGTATCAAATGAAAGGGGTAGTATATGTGGATTGAACTGTAGAATGCCAGAATAAGAGGGGGATAGCTAGTCCTATCGAATACTACGCTTCTGGCAGCCTCCATCTTGAAGCAGTAGAAGAGAGTAGATGGTAAGTTAACCAAGTATCATCGCATAGCATAATCCTACCCGGCAATCCTCTCCTCATCGTGCTGTAGAGAGCGATCACCGGGTTGTATCTGGCACTTGGAAGGGTGTGCTTTGTTAAGTATCTGGTTTTGGTTGTCATAAGGTCAAGGTACAACTCCGGGTCGTCCTTTTACCGAGGGACACGGCTATTTGAATAGATAAACTTCCCTGCAGGGGTGCACCACATTTCCCAACACGCTCGATCCCCTTTGGCCGGACAAACTTTCCTGGGTCATGCCTAGCCTCAAAAGATCAACACGTCGCAGCCCCACCTAGGCACAACAGAGAGGTCAGCACGCCGGTCTAAATCCTATGCGCGCAGGGGTCTGGGCCCATCGCCCATTGCACACCTGCACATTGCATACGCGGTCGGTGAGCAGACCTAGCAACCTCCATTACAAAGGAAGTTGTCTTATGCGGTCCAACACAGTACGCGCCGCTCAGTCGCTGACGTCAAGAAGGCTTCGGCTAGTACCACGACGTCGAGTGCCCATAACTGTTCCCGCATAGTTCGTTAGTGCGTATAGGACAGTGGCCAGACTCAGGTCAAATAACAAGATCTCGTTAAATGTGTTAACTGATGTAACCGCGGATGCCGATTAGGGCCAGGCCCACCTCTCTCCTAGGTGGTCTCAACCTGCCATGTCGCTCCGCCACAAAGTAACACTCGGGGGCCGTCGGGAACCCAGGCCCACCACTACCGGGATGGAACAACTTGTCCTTTCAGCCCCCACACCAGAATCACTCGCGGGTACTCTACGAGCCGACCCGACTTTAGTCACCACATGTATCACATATCATGTATATAAGTATATACCCGTGATCACCTCCCTACTGATCACGGCCCGATAGTATAGCATGGCAGACGGACAAGAATGTATGGCCACTAATGATAACTAGCATCCTATACTAAGCATTTAGGATTGCAGGTAAGGATAACAACTGTAGCAACAATGACAGGCTATGTAACAGAATAGGATTAACCGAAAACAGTAACATGCTACACTCCTCTAATGCAAGCAGTAGAGAGAAGAATAGGCAATATCGGGTTGATCAAGGGGGGGCTTGCCTAGTTGCTCTGGCAAGAAGGAGGGGTCGTCAACACAGCAGTCGATCAGGGCATCAGTAGAGGCGTCAGTCTCGTAGTGTACCAGAGAGAAGAGGGGGAAGAAATAATCAATACAAGGCAAGAAAATGTATATCGATGCATGACATGACAAGTAACAGTGCCAGGTGTGCCCTAACGCAGTTGGAGGTGATACCAGCGAAGGGGGAAACATTCGGGAAAGTATCCCCGGTGTTTCGTGTTTTCGGACAGATGAACCGGAGAGGGAAAGTTGCGCGTTCGCTATGCTAGGGATGTGTGTCAGATGAACGGGCTACGTACCCGGATTCTTGTCGTTCTGAGCAACTTGCATGTACAAAGTATTTGCATCCGGGTTACGGATTATTTTATATGAATTTACAAAGTTTTAATCACTTTCTAAAAATTCCTGAATTTAATATTAATTCAAAAATACATCTAAAATACTAGATGCACCCGGTCCAATGAACCCAGCAGTGCGTTAGAGGCTGATAGTGGGTCCCAGTTGACTGCCCAGTTAGCAGTCAACTGTGGACTTTGACTAGTCAAATTTACCAGGGGGTACACCTGTCATTGGGACATTCTTAACCTTTTTTCTTTTAGAGGGATAAGTTGAGGTGGGGGCACTTGTCATAGACTAAACTAGCCCCTAATCTAAACCAAACTAATCCTAGCTAACGGGGGATTAGGCCCAGGTGGAAGTGGCTCAGGCCGGCAGAAGCCATGGTCGTGCTTGGGCACGCACGGACGCACGCGGGCGTCGGCGGCCAGCGCACAGCGCGTAGAGGGGGAGCACGGCGCGACCAAGGCAGTGGGCGGCGTCGGTGCAAGGCAGGGCGGCCGACAGAAGTGGAGGCAGCGGCGGTAGCTACACGTAGCAGCGATAGTGAGCGAGGCAGGAGCTAGCAGCAGCAGCAAAAAGAGCAGCAGCGGGCACAGTGAGTGGCCGGCGCGGGGCAGCAGCAACGCAAGAGGCAGCAGCAGGAGTGGCGGCGCGCATCCGGCAGCGGCGGCAAGGGCGGGGTGGCGACCGCGCGGGCACGAGACAAAGGCAGGGTGCGACAGGGCGCCCGGTGACCACGGCTATGGCCAGCACTTGGGCGGCGGCCCTACGACAACGAGGAAGAGAGGTGGGAAGGGGAATGGATGTGGTTGCTCACAGGGAGCACCGGGGTGAGCTCGAGGCGTGTCAGGGAGGTCCGGAGGGGCGGTACGGTGGAGCAGAAGTGGGGCGGCCGACGGTGTTGGCGACAGGAGCGGCGGCCATGCAAGGCGCTTGGGCGCGGCACAGGAGAAGCACGACGGCGGGAGCTGCTGGGGTAGCATGGATCGCTGGCGGTGGAAGGGGTGTGCGAGGACACTCTCCTGGCAGCTCGGACGAAGCAGCGGGAGTGAGGAGGATCAATGGAAGGAGTGCTCGGGCTCATGCATTGCTGGAATGAGCAAGGTGGAGGCGAGGGTTGGTCTGATGGGGAAAATGAGGGAGGGAGTGGATGGCGGTGGTGGGGGGAATTGGATCGATGAGAGGGGCCAGGGGGTCGGCTAGGTCACGGGGGAGGGGCCATATAGGCCATTAGGTGGGCCGGCCAACTAGTCCAGCTGTCGGGCTTCCTCTCTCCATCTGACTTCTCTTCTTTCCTTTATTTATTTAATTCTTTCTATTTTGCAAAATATTTAGCCAAAATAAGTCATTTGTAAAACAAGGAGTTGTGCCACATAAATACTTTTTAATTTTTAGCACTGCCATAAAAAGGTTTTGTGACAATATAATTTCGTTTAAATTTATATAAATGAAAATAGATTAATGGGGTTGTTTTGGGCACTGTTTTAAATGGGTTAGGAGCAAAAAAATATTTCAAACAATATTGGTTCCTTCATGACAATTAGTTAGCGCATTTTTGCAACCTAGCGAACATTTTTGTTTTACCGTATGATGAAAAAGTATTTTGATTTTATTTTTAAATTTGAATTTGGAATCGGTTTGGACCAAAGTGAAGTTTTAGAAAGTTAATCACGATGACATGGCACCATTAGAGTGTGCTTACTATAGCTTAACTACTGGGGTGTTAGAGAGGGCACCACCTTTGGGCCAATATGCTTCTTGAGCTGGCTGACATGGAAGGTGTCATGCAACTGGCAGTCTTCAGGCAGAAGCAATTTGTAGGCATGATTCCCAATTTTATCCATAATTCTGAATGGTCCATAAAACTTGGAATGGAGTTTGATGTGCCTGTGTAAGCTGAGAGATGTATGTCTGTGAGGTTGTATATTCAGATAAACCATGTCTCCAATCACAAATTCTCTTTCCTTCCTTTTTTCTGTCAGCAAAGAATTTCACTCTAGCTTGTGCTTTTAAGAGGTTTTGCTTTATCACTTCCACAGCCAATTCCCTGTTTTGCAACAAATCTCCATTATCATCACAAATAGTATCTGGCAGAGCTGATTCGGCTAGGAGGAGGAAATCCATAAAGAGCTTGGAAAGGAGTCATTTGCAAAGATGTATGGAATGAAGTGTTATACCACCACTCAGCTAGAGCTAGCCATCCATGCCATTTTCTTGGTTGCTGAAAGCACATGCATCTCAAATAATTTTCCAAACACTGATTTACTCGTTTAGTCTGACCATTCGATTGTGGGTGGTAAGTAGTGCTCATGTGCAATTTGATTTTCAGCGTTTTGAACAACTTTTGCCAGAGATTCCTGGTGAAAATACTATCTTTGTCCGTCACAATTACTAGTTGCATTCCTTGCAATCTGAACACATTTTTAGAGAAGGCTCTTGCTACAAACTGCACTGTTATGGGGTGTTTCATGGCAATGAAGTGAGCATATTTAGTGAACCTGTCAACTACCACCAAAATCAGGTTCTTGTTCTCTGATGTAGGCAATCCTTCCACAAAATCCATGCTGATATGAGCCCATGCTAAATCTGGCACATGAAGTGTCTCTAACAGACCAGGGTAATGTGTATGTTCAGCTTTGTTCAGTTGGCATACTAGACAATTTTTCACAAATGTGATCACATCTTGTTTCATGCCCTGCCAATGGAATACTAACTTTACTCTGTGATAAGTGGCTCTTTCTCCAGAGTGGCCTCCCAGCTCAGAATTGTGAAATGTTGACAGGATTTCTTGTCTTAGATTAGTGTTTTTCCCACGACAATCTTGTTGTGAAATCTCAATATGCCATTTTTAAAGGAAATAAGCATTGCAACTGGTCTTATCCACAGAGCATTCAGCAATAAGTTCCTTGACTTTTTCATCTTGATGATAGTTGTTGATCACTTCTTTGACCCAGGTAGGGGAGGCAACAGTTGTAATAAGTACAGATATTGCATGTTTCACTCTAGACAATGCATCAGCAGCCCTATTTTCCTTGCCCTTTTTGTACTCAATTGTAAAGTTGTATCCCAGCAATTTTAACAACAACTTGTGTTGAATGCCCTCAGTAATTTTCTGCTCTTGAATGTACTTTAAACTTTCTTGATCTATTCTGGTAATCAAGGAAGTGGCAGAGAGATAATGTCTCCACCTTTTCTCAACCTCAATGATAGCTAGAGCCTCTTTGTCATAGGTGCTTAATGCAGTAGCCTTAGGGCCAATACTCTTGCTGAAATAAGCAAGTGGTATGCCCTCTTGCATTAACACAGCTCCCAAGCCATAGCCACAAGCATCAGCTTCCAAAATAAAGGGTTTAGTGAAATCAGGCATATAACACCCTCGATGCGACTATATCTCCCATGTGTCGAGGCATGACTTAGAGGCATAATCGCATTGAAGGCATATGTCGCAAGTTAGGCAATCTTCACAACATCCCATGTAATATATATAAATAAAAGGGGAGATAACATAGTTGGCTTACACTCGCCACATCAATCAAGTACATAAACAACATTACATCATCCAAACACTCATGGCCCGTCTATGGCGCCAAAATAAAAGAGAACCCAACATGCGACACAGCCCCGATCACCCCCAACTGGGCACCACAACTGATCATCAGGAAAAGAAACATAGTAACGTTGAGAGTCTTTGTCGAACTCCCACTTGAGCTCAAATGCGTCTCCTGGAGCGGAATCATCAGGCCCTGCATCTGGTGTAATAGTAATCTGTGAGCCACAGGGACTCAGCAATCTCGCACCCTCGCGACCAAGACTATTTAAGCTTATAGGTAAGGCAAGGTAAAAATATATGTGGAGCTGCAGCAAGCGACTAGCAAATATGGTGGCTATCCTGTTCGCAAAAGAGAGCGAGAAGAGGAGGCAAAGCGCGAGCGAGAAACTAGAGAACAACCTGCGCAAGCATTACTCCAACACCGTGTCCACTTCCCGGGCTCCGCCGAGAAGAGGCCATCACGGCAACACACTCAGTTGATTCATTTTAATTAAGTTAAGGTTCAAGTTATCTACAACCGGACATTAACAAATTCCCATCTGCCCATAACCGCGGGCACGGCTTTCGAAAGTTCAAATCCCTGCAGGGGAGTCCCAACTTAGCCTATGACAAGCTCTCACAGTCAACGAAGGAATAGACCTCCTCCCAAGACGTTCCGATCAGACTCGGTATCTCGGTTATTCAAGACACTTCGACAGGTTAAAACAAGACCAGAAACACCACCTGAATGTGCCGACAAATCCCGATAGGAGCTGCACATATCTCTTTCTCAGGGCACACTCAGATGAGCGCTCCATACAACTAAAACCAAACCTCGAGTTTCCCCGAGGGGGCACTGCATAGGACTCTAGTTTGGACCAACACTCAGAGGAGCACTGGCCCGCGGGGGGGGGGGGGGGTTAAAATAAGATGACCCTCGGGCTCCGGAAACCCAAGGGAAAAGAGGCTAGGTGGCAAATGGTAAAACCAAGGTTGGGCATTGCTGGAAAAGCTTTAATCAAGGCGAACTATCAAGGGGTTCCCATTATAACCCAACCGCATAAGGAACGCAAAAATCTAGGAACATAACACCGATATGACGGAAACTAGGGCGGCAAGAGTGGAACAAAACACTAGGCGAGAGGCTGAGCCTTCCACCCTTTACCAAGTATATAGATGCATTAAAATAACATGGCAATATAATGATATCCCAACAAGCAAATAAATGTTCCAACAAGGAACGGCCTTCAATCTTCACCTGCAACTAGCAACGCTATAAGAGGGGCTGAGCAAAGCGGTAACATAGCCAATCAACGATTTGCTAGGACATGGTGGGTTAGTGGTTTGACATGGCAATTTGGGAGGCTTGGAAGCAAGTGGTAGGTATCTTAGCATTGTCAAAGCAAAAGAGCGAGCAAATCTATCATAGTAAAGATAGTAGTGATTTCGAGGGTATGATCATCTTGCCTGCATAGTTGTCAGAGTTGACTGGATCCTCGAAAGCAAACTCAATGGGCTCCTCGTTAGTGAACTCGTCTCCCGGCTCTACCCAAACAAGACAAACAAGCAACATGGACACAATCAACCGCGTGCAAGGAACAAACGAAATGATGCAAAGATGGAATGCTATGCGGGATGCGATGCGGGATGCATATGCAAGATCTGACAAAGGATGCATGAACCTGGCCTCAACTTAGAAATACAAGTGTGCCATTGGAAAGATGAGATGAAATCTCTTGAAAACGATATAAAGAACGCCGGAATCGGAGTTACGGTTTGGAAATGGCAAGCGATTCAAATATGACACCGGTCTGCGATTTACAGCAAGTAGCCATCTAAATGCAACGAGATGTACATGCTACAGCACCCAAACATGACAACAAAATACATGGCAGGGATGCATTCATGATGCTTAACAAAAGTATAGCACTAAGCTATGGCCAATTCATCCATTAACAGGTTCAAACAAGCATGGCAAAAATACATATAGTAAACAGATTTCTGACTTAGTGAAATTAACACTTGTCTGGAATTTCGGATCAGGTAGCACTCTTCGGAGCATCAAAACTACATGCTACAGGACCTGAACATGGCAAAGTAAAGCATGGCATGGAGCTACTCAAAGAGCTTAACAAAAGTCCCTTAGTGACCTTGAGCCAAAAGGGATCAGAAAATACAATTGCAAGCATGTGAACATGACAAAAACATAACCAGTTTTCAGACTTAGTGAAAACTGGCACATGCTGAAACATATCTCAAGTAGGCATGTTTACGAGCTCGATGCACTCACTACGGAGCAAGTCATGACCAACTAAGCATACATCCATCAAGAATACACAAAATGCAAGCTAGAAATGGCAAGAACAATAGCATAGCATGCACGGATCAACTACAACATCATCGGCAAAATTGCAAACAAGTTGACAATCTGCCCAGGTTCACAAAGTATCAAAAGTAGAGCTCGATTGACTCAAGCTAGGGTGCTCCATAAATGCAAACAAAGGCATGGATGGATAGAGCACTACAATATTAACAAAACATCCTTACTGATCATCCTCAAAAGAGGCACGGATCACTAGGAAACAACATGAACATATGGCCATATGAGATAAACAGCTCAAGGACTTAGTGGAATTGCTAAGTCCCTGAAATCAGAATTACCAAGTGCCTCACTTGGTAAGCTTGTGCTAGTCACCACACACATCACAAAAATACATGGGTTGCACCTCTGGAAAGATGACAAAACCCTTAACAAAACATATGTAGGACTCATGGTCATAACATGCACACAATAATCATGGCAAAAATGACAAAAAGCTAAATGGAGTAGCAGATCTGACAAATAACTCAAGTAGCACTCTTCTAACAGCATTTCGGGCATCAAGATGAACTCAAATGAAAATGATGCAATGGAATGAAATGATGTACTCTCTGAGATGAACACTTTGATATGCTATATGCCCAAAACGGAGCTACGGATGCAGAGTTATAGTATGATGAAGATGGGCACATGGATTAGGGTTTCGAGAGAAAAAGTCAACCCGAGGAGATATTTTCAGATCCGGATCGCACGCGGATCGAGGTTCAACGGAGGAGTCGCCGGAGTTCTTGCCGGACTTGACGAAGGCGACGGCGGACCCGGGCGAGGAGGAGGGCGGCGGGCGGCCGGAGAGGTCGCCGGACGGCGGCGGTCACCGGGCGGCGGGGCGGCGCCGGGCGGAGGCGGCTGGAGGCGGCGGCGACCGGGAGGCGGGGCGGCGATGACGGCGCGGTGGCGACGCAGTCCGGCCGGGCGGGGTCGGGCGCGAGGAGGCGAAGGGCGGCGGCGCGGGGAACGGGCTCGGGGGCCGGATATAGGCTTCCCGGCCCGCGGCGGCAGCGAGCGGCGGGCGCCATGTGGCACGCCCGGAGTGGCTGCGGGCGGCGGCGCGCAGGTAGGACACGTCTGACTCGGCGCGGACGTTGTCCGGCGGCGCGAGGAGGAGCGGATCTAGGGTTTTTGACGAGGGGGATCCGGAATTTCGGGGAGAGACCTATTTATAGGCATAGAGGCAGCTAGGAGAGTCCAAATGAGGTGCGGTTTTCGGCCACGCGATCGTGATCGAACGCTCTAGATGATGGAGTAGGTTTAGGTGGGTTTTGGGCCAAATTGGAGGGGTGTTGGGCTGCAACACGCACGATGCCTTTTCGGACCCTCGGTTAACCGTTGGAGTATCAAACGAAGTCCAAATGATACGAAACTTGACAGGCGGTCTACCGGTAGTAAACCAAGGCCGCTTGGCAAGTCTTGGTCCAATCCGGAAATGTTTAATCTCCACACACGAAAGAAAGGTAGAAATGACCACCGGAGGAGAACGAAGCGCCGGAATGCAAAACGGACAATAGGGAAAATGCTCGGATGCATGAGACGAACACGTATGCAAATGCAATGCACATGATGACATGATATAAGATGCATGACAACGATAACAATAGGCAGAGACAAAGACCCGAACCCGAGAAACGGCAAGAGTTGGAGTACAAATTGGGAGAGTTACATCCAGGGTGTTACAACACTCCACCACTACGAAAGGATCTCGTCCTGAGATCTAGGACTGAAAGAACGCCGGGTATTCAGAACGGAGGTGATCCTCGCGTTCCCAGGTAGCTTCACGGTCGGAATGGTGTGACCACTTGACTTTGAGAAATTTGATTAACTTGTTGCGAGTCTTGCGTTCCGTCTCTTCAAGAATAGCAACTGGGTGCTCACGATAGGAGAGATCTTCTTGGAGCTCAATGTCCTCGAAGTTGACGGTGCGGTCAGGAGTCTTGAAGCACTTTCGAAGCCGAGAGACATGGAACACGTCATGAAAATTTGCAAAGTTTGAAGGAAGCTCGAGTTGATATGCGAGATCGCCTCTCTTCCTGACAATCTTGAAAGGTCCCACGTATCTAGGGGCAAGCTTCCCTTTGATACCGAAGCGACGAGTACCTTTCATAGGAGAGACACGGAGGTAAACATGATCTCTGATCTCGAAAGCCAAATCACGGTGCTTACTATCATAGTAGCTCTTCTGGCGGGATTGGGCTGCTTTGAGGTTATCTTGAATGACTTTCAAAATCTCCTCTACCTCTGTGATTAAGTCATTACCCAAAAGCTGACGTTCACCGGTTTCAGACCAGTTGAGAGGGGTACGGCACTTCCTGCCATACAGAATTTCAAATGGGGCCTTGCCCGAACTTGCTTGAAAACTGTTGTTGTAGGAGAATTCAGCATAAGGAAGACAATCCTCCCACTTCGTGCCGAAGGAGATCACACAAACCTTGAGCATATCTTCAAGAATCTGGTTGACACACTCGACTTGACCGCTAGTTTGAGGATGGAAAGCTGTGCTGAAGCGGATGTTGGTGCCCATGGCCTTCTGAAAAGAATCCCAAAACTTTGATGTAAAGATGCTGCCACAGTCTGAAGAGATCACTTGTGGAATACCGTGCAGAGAGACAATCCGAGAGGTATAGAGTTCCGCCAATTGAGCTGCAGTGATCGACTCTTTGATAGGCAGAAAATGAGCCACTTTGGTGAGTTTGTCGATGACAACGAATATAGCATCATTGCCACGCTTGGACTTTGGAAAACCAGTCACGAAGTCCATTTCAATATGGTCAAACTTCCATTCTGGAATGGCAAGAGGTTGGAGGAGACCAGCTGGCCTTTGGTGTTCTGCCTTCACTCTTCTGCAGACATCACATTCATTCACGAACTGAGCAATCTCGCGCTTCATTCGAGTCCACCAATAAGCCTGCTTAAGGTCCTGATACATCTTCGTGCTCCCAGGGTGGATGGAGAGGAGAGAATTGTGAGCCTCATTCAAGATCACTTTACGAAGGTCACCTTTGGGTACAACAATACGATCCTCGAAGAAGAGAGTATCCTTGTCATCAAGGCGGTAGCACTTGTACTTGGGTTGACTCTTGGCAATCCCAATCTTCACCTTTTTCACCATAGCATCAAGAAGATGGGCTTGGCAAATCTGGTCTTCCAAGGTAGGAGAGACTTGAAGGTTGGCGAGGAAACCTTGAGGAACAACTTGCAGATTAAGTTTGCGGAAAGCTTCACAAAGCTCGGGTTGATAAGGCTTGAGAATCAGACTGTTGCAATAAGCTTTCCTGCTCAATGCGTCAGCAATCACATTGGCCTTGCCTGGAGTATACTCGATACTCGGATTATACTCTTGAATCATTTCGACCCATCAAGTTTGCCTGAGGTTGAGATTAGGCTGAGTGAAGATGTACTTGAGACTCTTGTGGTCAGTGAAAATGTCCACTTTTCTTTCCAATAGAAGATGTCTCCAAGTCAAAAGAGCATGCACAACTGCCGCCAATTCAAGATCATGAGTGGGGTAGTTCTTCTCATTAGGCTTCAACTAGCGAGAGGTATAAGTAACAACTTTCTTCTCTTGCATCAATACTATGCCAAGACCTTGGAGAGAGGCATCACAAAATACCTCGTACGGCTTGGATTCATCAGGCGGAGTCAGAACTGGAGCAGTGATCAATTTCTCTTTCAAAGTGTTGAAAGCAATGTCACACTCCGGAGACCAAATATACTTGACGTGCTTCTGGAGAAGATTAGAGAGTGGCTTCGCGATCTTAGAAAAGTTTTCAACGAATCTTCGACAGTTGCTTGCGAGGCCGAGGAAGCTACGGAGTTGCTTCACGTTCCGAGGAGGTTCCCAATTCACAATTGCACACACCTTCTCAGGATTCACGGCAATACCCTTGGCAGAGATGATATGACCAAGATAAACAACCTCATCGAGCCAAAATTCACACTTGGAGAACTTGGCATAGAGCTGATGTTCCCTCAACTTATCGAGTACCAAACGCAAGTGCTTGGCATGATCTTCCTTGTTTTTCGAGAAAACCAGAATGTCGTCGAGATAGACCAAAACGAAGTCATTGTTGTAGGCGTTGAAGATGAAGTTCATCATGCGAGAGAACGTCGGAGGAGCATTGACGAGGCGAAAAGACATGACAGTGTATTCATATGAACCATAGCTTGTCCTGAAAGCCGTCTTGGGAATATCTTGCTCACGGATTCAAAACTGATGATAACCCATACGGAGATCAAGCTTGGAGAATACTTGGGCACCTTTGAGTTGTTCGAACAGCTCATTGATGTTGGGAAGTGGGTATTTGTTCTTGATGGTCTTCTTGTTCAATGGCCGGTAATCAACACAAAGTCGGTCTGTTCCATCCTTCTTCTTCACAAAAAGAACACCACAACCCCATGGAGAAGAACTAGGCCGGATGAGACCCATTTTCTCTTGAATATCGAGTTGCTTCTTCAACTCCTTCAACTCTTCAGGTCCGAGCTTGTAAGGACGTTTGCACACAGGTTCCGTGCCAGGCTCAAGATCAATGACGAATTCAACTGGCCGGTGCAGAGGCATTCCTGGAAGCTCTTTTGGAAAGACGTCCTGATATTCACAAACGACTGGAATTTGCGAGATAGCATCCAGTTCACCCTTCTCATTGAGAGAAAACAGACAGATGGTACTATCCCGAGCGGCAAAGACAATTACATCCTCAGACGAATGAGTCAATTGAATCTGCTTGGCAGCACAATCAAGATGTGCCTTGTGCTTAGAAAGCCAATCCATTCCGAGAATAAGATCAATATCCGAGTTACCAAGTGAAAGATCGTGGATGTCGCCTAGAGGGGGGGTGAATAGGCATTTTAAAATAATTACGATTTAGACTTAAACAAATGCGGAATAAACCTAGCGGTTAATTTGTCAAGCACAAAACCTAAAACAACTAGGCTCACCTATGTGCACCAACAACTTATGCTAATCAAGATAAGCAACTATGTGATAGCAAGATATATGACAAGAAACAATATGGCTATCACAAAGTAAAGTGCATAAGTAAAGAGCTCGGGTAAGAGATAACCGAGGCACACGGAGACGATGATGTATCCCGAAGTTCACACCCTTGCGGATGCTAATCTCCGTTTGGAGCGGTGTGGAGGCACAGTGCTCCCCAAGAAGCCACTAGGGCCACCGTAATCTCCTCACGCCCTCGCACAATGCAAGATGCCGTGATTCCACTAAGGGACCCTTGAGGGCGGTCACCGAACCCGTACAAATGGCAACCCTTGGGGGAGGTCACCGAACCCATACACTTTGGCAACCCTTGGGGGAGGTCACCGGTACCCATCAAATTGCTCGGGGCGATCTTCACAACCTAATTGGAGACCCCGACGCTTGCCCGGAGCTTTACACCATAATGATTGAGCTCCGAACAACACCAACCGTCTAGGGCGCCAAGGCACCCAAGAGGAACAAGCTCTAGGGTGCCCAAACACGCAAGAGTAATAAGCTTCTCAAACTTTACTTCCACGTATCACCATGGAGAACTCAAACCGATGCACCAAATGCAATGGCAAGGGCACACGGAGTGCTCAAGTCCTTCTCTCTCAAATCCCACCAGAGCAACTAATGCTAGGGAGGGAAATGAGAGGAAGAACAAGATGGAGAACATCAAGAACTCCAAGATCTAGATCCAAGGGGTTCCCCTCACATAGAGGAGAAAGTGATTGGTGGAAATGTGGATCTAGATCTCCTCTCTCTTTTCCCTCAAAAACTAGCAAGAATCCATGGAGGGATTGAGAGTTAGCAAGCTCAAAGAAGGTCAACAATGGGGGGAAAATGAGCTCAAGAGATAGGGAACCATTGGGGAAGAAGACCCCCTTAAATAGGTCCCCACGAATCTGCCCATTATGTACAGAATAACATAGGAGTGGTACAACCTCTATGAGCACCGGTACAACCGGTAACAGGCAATAAGCGGTACAACCGGCCCACAACCGCACCACAACAGAGACCAGTCCGGTGGTAGAGCGGTACATGACCGGTACAACCTCCAGACCAATTCTGAAGCGGTACAACCGCTCCAAACACCGGTTGTACCGGTCAAGCGGTACAACCTCTCCATGGGGCGGTACAACCTCTCTGTGTAAAACAGGCAATATCAAAACAGCCACAACTTTCGCATACGAACTCCGAATTCAATGAAACCAAGTTTGTTGGAAAGCTAATGACAAGGGCTAACACAATCTTGAGAGAAATATCAATAAGAAGCAAATGAGAAAAGGACCATAATAAAATGGTGAGAACCCTTCCTCGGATAAGACTGGTAAAACCTCCAACACCGAAAACATCATAGAAGATGCATGCGAACTCCGTTTTCGATGAACTCAAGCTTGTCATCAAGATGAACATCAGCTCTAAGACTCACAAACGGAACCAAACAAGAACCAAGAAACATGATGCAAGGATGCAATGGTTTGAGCTCTCGACTAATGATACGATCAAGCTACTCCCTAGAGAGCCCCCCTTGATAGTACGGCAATCGATCCTACAACCCGGTCTCCCAACTACCACTATGAGACCGGTAAAATAGAAAACCTATCAAGGGCAAACCTTTGCCTTGCACATAGTCCACTTGAGCTAGATGATGACGATCTTGACTTCCTCAAGTTGGACCAGCTTTCTTGATTGTGTTGGCTTGATGAAGACTAGTTGATTGCTCCCCCATACTCCACTATGGGTGAGCCACTCTTTGGCACATCTTCAAAATTCCATTCACACCACAATGGATGGCAAGCTTCAAGCTTGATTGCTCCCCCATACTCCATTATGGGTGAGCCACTCTTCGAGTTGCTCCACTTAAACTTGCACACTGCAAACTTGATGACGATCACCACTTGATGTCATCCTCCATGGGTTGTATGAGATCTTCCTCTTGATGCAAGACCATGGAAACATACCTAACCCCACAAAGAACTCTCACGTAGACCATGGGTTAGTACACAAAGCGTAATGGACAATGCTTACCATACCATGGGATCACTTGATCCCTCTCGGTACTTCTTCTACGCTTGGTGAGTTGATCAACTTGATTCACTCTTGACTTAGTCTTGATCAACATTGAATCTTTCCAACCCTCTTCATTTGGATGATATCTTGAAGGTAAACATGAATGATCACACAATCTTCTTCTTCAAGACATGCTTACAATAAGCTCAACTCACACATGACCAATCTTTGGATAATTCCTTGAAAAGCACTTTGGCCATCTCAACTCACACATGACCAATCTTTGGATAATTCCTTGAAAAGCACTTTGGCCATCTCAACTCACACGTGGCCAATCTTTGGATAATTCCTTGAAAAGCACTTTGGCCATCTCATAAACTCCTTGAAACCAACACATGGACTTCAAGACAATCCTATGGACAAATGCTTCAAATATAACTCAAGGCAACCGTTAGTCCATAGAGATTGTCATCAATTACCAAAACCACACATGGGGGCACCGCATGTCCTTTCAATCTCCCCCATTTTGGTAATTGATGACAATCACTTTCAAGAGAGTTTATATAAGGAATTATTTATCACCATGCAATGCAACAACCAACAATGCATGTGTATGAGATGCAAATGCTTAGGTACAAAACCAAAGCAAGAAGAAAAAAAACTCTCTAAACTTATCCACAAAACTCTCTGAAACTTCTCCCCCATTGGCATCGATTTCCAAAATGGGCGAAAAGCTTAGAATGCCAATATAAATTATGTTCCTCCATAAGTTGTGTATTTCTCAACAAGAGAGTGGAATGCAATACACATATCCAACGGTAATACTTGGAGGAAGACCAACTATATTGAGGCACCAAGATTGATAAAGGAATGATATGCCACAAGGACATAACAAAGAGAGACACAAGCAATCAAGCAATCAAAAGGTACCAATTGAAGCAAGCAATCAATGGGTATCAATTGAACCAACTAGACCAAAGATCCTACAAGCTACATGAATAAAGGATATTATGATATGAGCAAAGGAGTGTTCTAAAGAAACTAGAGAAGCTCCCCATGATTTGTGCACACATAAGAATTTTTGTATTTGGATACAAAGTGCACAAAATAGGATCACAGCTCCCCCAAAATCAATAGAAACTTACAACAAGTGCAAGTGAGCATATAGGAAACAAAAGCTAGTACTTGCAACAAACACATGGTTGAGCAACAAGTAAAAGAGGCAACTTAAGAAAGGGCTCAACAAAAATGATGTGTGTGAGTCAAGGCAAAACACTTGAGAAGACTAAAGTACGGATGAGCATTAAGCATCAATAAAGTCTTGAAAGAATGAGGCACACGGTGCAAGGCCTATCATTCCCACACACAACTACAAATGGGTTCACAAGCTTACTAATAAGGATATAAAGAACATATGCTTGTGACAACCCATCGTGAAGATAGAAGATGAAAGCCTCATCAAGACGAGGGATATCAATTAAGATGGCAAAAGCCTCGTAAAGATAAGCATGAGGAAAATAATCTTCACCACACAAGAGTGCATCAAGATGCAACGATAGAAGACACGCACTCAAGGCAAAAGCTTTCACGGAGCCACCAAAGAAATAACATAAGAAAGACAAGGTGGACGTGAAAGAAAGGATATCAACTAGATATGCAACTTATCTCAAGTGTATAAGATTCTAGGTAGACGAAATCATGATGATATATATCTACAAAGAAGGATGTACACCCGAAATAGTTACAACACGAGGAACAAGATATCCAAAGGGAGGTCATACATATACCAATAAGATATTTGCTTGGAAGCATAGCACATGGCTAGATATGGTCTTGTTGTATATAAATGAATTCCTACCACACACCCATCAAACATCACAACTAGCAACAAGAGATCATTGTTGGGATGCTTTGAGAAAGGGAACACGTATCACAAGAATGAATGAATAACATGCCATGATACAACCTACACAAGGTTGATGCAAGAAATGTGTGCATGAAGAATATGAAGATACTTGTTACCGAGTTAACATTGGAAGTATGTAGTAGATACCAATTGAAGGTAGATAGTAGTTCATTGATCATCCTAGCTCAACTCCAATAAGCACATGATGACAACACCTTCCTTGTGAGTGAGCCGAGCATCCAATGTATCTCCAATTGTTCCTAGAACAACAACACAAACAAAATGGTACCCAAACTCATTGGGACCAAAGATTTAGAAACACCAACAATACATAGGACAAAATCCACATAAATATGTGCATATAGAAAAGGAAATGAAATTAATGCACATCTCATCCAATTTGAGACTTGGTGGAGTTTCCCCTATATATTGGGTCGAAGAAAGAAAGCATGCCAAAGATACTACATGAAGTTAATATGCACGCTCAAGACTTTCAAGAACCGATACCAAATGACAAAGAAAAACCAAGTGAAGAAAAGATACCAAATGAATAAAACATCACTTGGAGGATATCCATAAAAGATACATCAAGGAATGAGATATCCATTGATACACTCAAAAAAAAAGGTATCAAACTCCCAAAAGAGAGGATGGTTCCAAACAAACCAAGCTCTCTACAAAGTTTCATGATGGCACAAAGTACCAAAATGAAAATGGCTTGCCTTCCACCAACACACACTTGATAAGGATCGCAAGATGAGTGTTTTATAGAAAATAGGATAGCTCCCCCAAGACTAGTGCATTGAGAGAATTTGCATTTGAATACAAAATGCACAAGGTGGGATCACCACTTTCACTATATCTATAAAACACTAAACAAGATCCACAAGTGGTATGGAAGACAAAGGGAGATGATACAATCCTTGGCAAGAGAAATGTCAAATAAAAAACAAAAGCCAATGTAAAGATGATCAATAAATTCTACCACAAAAGTGAGTACCAATTGTCAAAAGACAAGAAGTAAATGGAAATAATTCCCGGTGGTAGATAGCAAGGATATCCGACATCATCTTCACACCATACAAAAAGCAAATTGCAACTTGTAGAGCTAACATGCCACCTAGGAACAAGATAATTTACAATATCAACTCTAGATGACAATATCTCAAATGTACACATTTTCTAGGCTAGTAATATACACATAGCATATTACTCCCCCATAATGTGATACCAATTAAAGATAGACAAGAGGCAATTAAAGGATCCAACAAGAGATAATTAATGGACTATTTAGAATTTGAATTTCTCATGAGAAGACATACCACATAGTGACTAGATAAGCTTGCAATATCAATACTAAGTGGTATTCCCCATGTACCCACCTTTATAGGATTGTGAAGTGCACAAAGCACATCACTCCCCCATAATGGGATATTCCATTAATCTCTCACAAGAGCCAACTAAGAAAACAAGATGCAAAAGTCTCAACGCATGACACACACGTACATGATGTGCAAACCAACACACACATACTTGATTGCTTAAGATAATAAAGTTGGAAGCACAACATATACAAACACATGCAAGGAACAAAACCAAAACATGCAAGGGGGCAAGTAACTTTCAATGTAAGCAATTGAGGTACAAGTTACCGCAAGGAGGCACATTGGATATAAGATATAATCTTGATGATTCAATTGACTTGGCTTGAGACAATAAGAATGATGAAGTACCCTTAATTCTTCATAATGTAGCCAAGTCTCCAATGACCTCCAACATCACCTATTGATCAAGTTTGAGCTTGTTGGTCCCCAACCAAGTTGGGTCCTAAGAGGTTAGTCACAATAGGCTTGGCTACCCAAATGGTTCTTTGCTTCAAACCACTTTGAGTACCAACAAACTTGGCAACCACATTGCCAACCTTATCCTTCCCAAGAGAATAGATATCATCAATAATAATTGGGTTGGATAAGTTACCACTAGTGCATGAAGAGGCGAGGTGACCTTTCTCGCGACATAGGTAGCAACGTCCACTCTTCACTTTCTTCTCACTTGATTTCTCAACTTGAGAAGCATAAGCTTGAGTCTTCTTGGGAAGAGGCTTTCCTTCAACTTGAGGTTGAGAATGAGAGTGTACTTGTGGCCACTTCCCTTGTTGCTTGTCACTAATGGGCTTATTCTTCAATGGGCAAGATCTAACATGATGCCCTTCTACTTTGCACTTGAAGCAAACAATCTTGGCCGAATTCTTGACTTGTTCTTGGCCCTTCCTTTTGTTCACCTTGGACTTATTATTCTTTTTGGAGTTGAATCCAAGTCCATCTTTGTCATTGGGGGATTTTTGCACACTCAAGATATTGTTGAGTGTGGATTTCCCTTCATGACTCTTTTCCAAGTCTTTCTTCAAAGAAGTGACTTGGGCCTTGAGCTCTTTGATTTCCTCTACATGGTTAGTCTCAACACAAGTACTAGAGGAAGTATAAGCTTCATCATTAGAGCAACAAGGCAAGGAAAGCAATTCATCACAAGATGTACCAACATTGTGAGTAGATGAATTACAAGGACTAGCACATGGCAATATAGCATTTTGACTAGAATTAGTGCTAGTATCCACATGAGGCTCACTAGATGTTACCTTAGAAATCATGGCCTCATGAGATATCTTTAGCTCATTATGGGATACTAGAAGATCATCATGAGAGCTTGAGAGCTTTTCATGGTTTTCTTCCAATTTCCCATAATTGCTAGATAGCAACTCAAGTTGAGCCCGAAGCTCAACATTCTCCTTCAATATGGATGCTTCACAAGAGATAGAGTTAGTAGCACAAGCATCATCATTAGCAACAAGAGGAGAAGACACCTTGGCAAGCTCTTTTGAATAAGAAGCTTTAAGTTGAGCATGAGACTCGGTGAGTTTGATGAGCTCATCCTTAATGACCCTTGAGCCATTTTCGAGGTGCTCAAAGTCCTCAAGGAGTTTAGCATGCGCAACTTCAAGCTCCTCATTTTTAGTTTCAAAATCATTGGCCACCTCAAGAGCTATATCATGAGATTCCCTCACTCTAGATAATTCTAGATCAAAAGTCTCCTCAAGAGATTCCTTGGTGGTTTGTTCAAGTTCAAGAGCTTGAGAGAGGTCCGCAAATCTCATTAGCGTAATCACGCTCATGACCTTCCATTTGATCAATGGTGACCTCATGCTCCTCAAGACGAGATTCCAACTCATCAATATATTTCTTGCCCTCAATAGCAATAGACATGATTTCCATGAAGTTGGAACGAGCAATTTTATTCTTAAGAAGAGCTTTAAAAATCATTTCCCCCTTAATTTTTAAGGAGGCAACATCATCATTCTCTTCATCATAATCAACATCATCATCACTCTTGCCATCATCAATATCATCACAAGATATATTGGGATTCAAAGTGGGAGATACCTTTGAAGCCTTGGCCATAAGGCAAAATGCAATAGATGATGATGTAGGATCCGTTGAAGGACCATTCAAGACCACATCTTGTTCCATGGGGTGTTGGGTTTCCTCTACATTGTTAGCACAAAAATTCGAGGAAATATATGCATTTTTATCATGGCAACAAGACATAGTAAACATATCATCATGAGATTTAGTCAAGCAATTTCTACATGATATGAAAGGACTATCAACACAAGCATATGAAGCATTTCGAGTGCTCGAAGTGTTAAAGCCCAAAGAAGGAGCATTGCAATAAGATAGTGATGAAGGATCATCCACAATAAGCATACTATCATCATTGCAATGACCAACACTACTCACCATATCATTACCTTGTGGCAAACCACATGTAGGTGAAGTAGAAGAAGTTGAGAAGACTATACAACCGGAGGTGGAGGGAGAACAATCATCCCCACAAATCTTGGACACACCATATTTTTCTTGAAGCTTCATCCACAACTCATGAGCATCCCGGAACGGCATGAGTTGAAATATAACTACATTGCTCAAAGCATCGAAAATCACATTAGAAGCTTGAGCATTGAGATAAGAGTTTTTCTCATCCTCTAAAGATAATCTTTGGGGATCCTTTGGAGGAGAAAAACCCATATCTACAATTCGCTCTAAATTTGGGTCCATGACCCTAAAGAGATTAAGCATACGAATTACCCAAACATCAAATTTGTGCCACCGAAACTAAGAATGTCAGAGAATCCTAATCCCCTAGTCGACATCTTTACTCTCTAGGCGGTAAAGCATAATAAAGAGAGACGAGGCTCTGATACCAATTGAAAGATCATGGATGTCGCCTAGAGGGGGGTGAATAGGCGTTTTAAAATAATTACAATTTAGACTTAAACAAATGCGGAATAAACCTAGCGGTTAATTTGTCAAGCACAAAACCTAAAACAACTAGGCTCACCTATGTGCACCAACAACTTATGCTAATCAAGATAAGCAACTATGTGATAGCAAGATATATGACAAGAAACAATATGGCTATCAAAAGTAAAGTGCATAAGTAAAGAGCTCGGGTAAGAGATAACCGAGGCACGCGGAGACGATGATGTATCCCGAAGTTCACACCCTTGCGGATGCTAATCTCCATTTGGAGCGGTGTGAAGGCACAATGCTCCCCAAGAAGCCACTAGGGCCACCGTAATCTCCTCACGCCCTCACACAATGCAAGATGCTGTGATTCCACTAAGGGACCCTTGAGGGCGGTCACCGAACCCGTACAAATGGCAACCCTTGGGGGCGGTCACCGAACCCGTACACTTTGGCAACCCTTGGGGGCGGTCACCGGTACCCGTCAAATTGCTCGGGGCGATCTCCACAACCTAATTGAAGACCCCGACGCTTGCCCGGAGCTTTACACCATAATGATTGAGCTCCGAACAACACCAACCGTCTAGGGCGCCAAGGCACCCAAGAGGAACAAGCTCTAGGGTGCCCAAACACCCAAGAGTAATAAGCTTCTCAAACTTCACTTCCACGTATCACCGTGGAGAACTCAAACCGATGCACCAAATGCAATGGCAAGGGCACACGGAGTGCCCAAGTCCTTCTCTCTCAAATTCCACCGGAGCAACTAATGCTAGGGAGGGAAATGAGAGGAAGAACAAGACGGAGAACACCAAGAACTCCAAGATCTAGATCCAAGGGGTTCCCCTCACATAGAGGAGAAAGTGATTGGTGGAAATGTGGATCTAGATCTCCTCTCTCTTTTCCCTCAAAAACTAGCAAGAATCCATGGAGGGATTGAGAGTTAGCAAGCTCAAAGAAGGTCAACAATGGGGGAAAACGAGCTCAAGAGATAGGGAACCATTGGGGAAGAAGACCCCCTTAAATAGGTCCCCACGAATCTTCCCGTTATGTACAGAATAACATAGGAGGGGTACAACCTCTATGAGCACCGGTACAACCGGTAACAGGCAATAAGCGGTACAACCGGCCCACAACCGCCCAACAACCGCACCACAACAGAGACCAGTCCGGTGGTAGAGCGGTACATGACCGGTACAACCTCCAGACCAATTCTGGAGCGGTACAACCGCTCCAAACACCGGTTGTACCGGTCAAGCGGTATAACCTCTCCATGGGGCGGTGCAACCTCTCTGTGTAAAACAGGCAATATCAAAACAGCCACAACTTTCGCATACGAGCTCCGAATTCAATGAAACCAAGTTTGTTGGAAAGCTAATGACAAGGGCTAACACAATCTTGAGAGAAATATCAATAAGAAGCAAATGAGAAAAGGACCATAATAAAATGGTGAGAACCCTTCCTCGGATAAGACTGGTAAAACCTCCAACACCGAAAACATCATAGAAGTTGCATGCAAACTCCGTTTTCGATGAACTCAAGCTTGTCATCAAGATGACCATAAGCTCTGAGACTCACAAACGAAACCAAACACGAACCAAGAAACTGTTGGGGAACATAGCAGAAATTCAAAATTTTCCTACGTGTCACCAAGATCTATCTATGGAGTCATCTAGCAATGAGGGAGGAGTGGATCTACATACCCTTGTAGATCGCGCGCGGAAGCGTTCAAGAGAACGGGGTTGATGGAGTCGTACTCGTCGTGATCCAAATCACCGATGATCCTAGCGCCGAACGGACGGCACCTCCGCGTTCAAACACGTACGGAGCAGCGACGTCTCCTCCTTCTTGATCCAGCAAGGGGGAAGGAGAGGTTGATGGAGATCCAGCAGCACGACGGCGTGGTGGTGGAAGTAGCGGGATTCCAACAGGGCTTCGCCAAGCGCTGCGGGAGGAGGGAGATGTGTCATGGGAGGGAGAGGGAGGCGCCAGGGCTTAGGTGTTGCTGCCCTCCCTTCCCCCACTATATATAGGGCCAAGGGAGAGGGGGGGCGCTGCCTTGGCCCTTCCTCCAAGGAAGGGTGCGGCCAGGGAGGAGTCCATCCTCCCCAAGGCACCTAGGAGGTGCCTTCCCCTTTAGGACTCTTTCTTTCCCTTATCTCTTGGCGCATGGGCCTCTTGGGGATGGTGCCCTTGGCCCATATAGGCCAAGGCGCACACCCCTACAGCCCATGTGGACCCCCGGGGCAGGTGGACCCCCTTGGTGGACCCCCGGACCCCTTTCGGCACTCCCGGTACAATACCGATAATGCACGAAACCTTTCCGGCGACCAAAACAAGACTTCCCATATATAAATCTTTACCTCCGGACCATTCCGGAACTCCTCGTGATGTCCGGGATCTCATCCGGGACTCCGAACAACTTTCGGGTTACCGCATACTAATATCTCTATAACCCTTGCGTCACCGAACCTTAAGTGTGTAGACCCTACGGGTTCGAGAGACATGCAGACATGACCGAGATGACTCTCCGGTCAATAACCAACAGCGGGATCTGGATACCCATGTTGGCTCCCACATGTTCTACGATGATCTCATCGGATGAACCACGATGTCAAGGACTTAATCAATCCCGTATACAATTCCCTTTGTCTAGCGGTACGATACTTGCCCGAGATTCGATCGTCGGTATCCCGATACCTTGTTCAATCTCGTTACCGGCAAGTCTCTTTACTCGTTTCGTAACACATCATCCCGTGATCAACTCCTTGATCACATTGTGCACATTATGATGATGTCCTACCGAGTGGGCCCAGAGATACCTCTCCGTTTACACGGAGTGACAAATCCCAGTCTCGATTCGTGCCAACCCAACAGACACTTTCGGAGATACCTGTAGTGCACCTTTATAGTCACCCAGTTACATTGTGACGTTTGGCACACCCAAAGTATTCCTACGGTATCCGGGATTTGCACAATCTCATGGTCTAAGGAAATGATACTTGACATTAGAAAAGCTTTAGCATACGAACTACATGATCTTGTGCTAGGCTTAGGATTGGGTCTTGTCCATCACAGCATTCTTCTAATGATGTGATCCCGTTATCAATGACATCCAATGTCCATGGTCAGGAAACCGTAACCATCTATTGATCAACGAGCTAGTCAACTAGAGGCTTACTAGGGACATGGTGTTGTCTATGTATCCACACATGTATCTGAGTTTCCTATCAATACAATTCTAGCATGGATAATAAACGATTATCATGAACAAGGAAATATAATAATAACCAATTTATTATTGCCTCTAGGGCATATTTCCAACAGAAACATGATGCAAGGATGCAATGGTTTGAGCTCTCGACTAATGATACGATCAAGCTACTCCCTAGAGAGCCCCCCTTGATAGTACGGCAATCGATCCTACAACCCGGTCACCCAACTACCACTATGAGACCGGTAAAATAGAAAACCTATCAAGGGCAAACCGTTGCCTTGCACATAGTCCACTTGAGCTAGATGATGACGATCTTGACTTCCTCAAGTTGGACCACCTTTCTTGATTGTGTTGGCTCGATGAAGACTAGTTGATTGCTCCCCCATACTCCACTATGGGTGAGCCACTCTTTGGCACATCTTCAAAATTCCATTGACACCACAATGGACGGCAAGCTTCAAGCTTGATTGCTCCCCCATACTCCATTATGGGTGAGCCACTCTTCGAGTTGCTCCACTTGAACTTGCACACTGCAAACTTGATGACGATCACCACTTGATGTCATCCTCCATGGGTTGTATGAGATCTTCCTCTTGACTCAAGACCATGGAAACATACCTAACCCCACAAAGAACTCTCAGGTAGACCATGGGTTAGTACACAAAGCGTAATGGACAATGCTTACCATACCATGGGATCACTTGATCCCTCTCGGTACTTCTTCTACGCTTTGTGAGTTGATCAACTTGATTCACTCTTGACTTAGTCTTGATCAACATTGAATCTTTCCAACTCTCTTCATTTGGATGATGTCTTGAAGGTAAACATGAATGATCACACAATCTTCTTCTTCAAGACATGCTTGCAATAAGCTCAACTCACACATGACCAATCTTTGGATAATTCCTTGAAAAGCACTTTGGCCATCTCAACTCACACATGACCAATCTTTGGATAATTCCTTGAAAAGCACTTTGGCCATCTCAACTCACACATGGCCAATCTTTGGATAATTCCTTGAAAAGCACTTTGGCCATCTCATAAACTCCTTGAAACCAACACATGGACTTCAAGACAATCCTATGGACAAATGCTTCAAATATAACTCCGCATGGGGGCACCGCATGTCCATAGAGATTGTCATCAATTACCAAAACCACACATGGGGGCACCGCATGTCCTTTCACCAAGAACAATTGGGGAAGAAAGAAACTTGTAGTCGCCCAATGTGATAGTAACCTCCGGGACGCAGGTGTTAGCTGTCATCTGCTTGCCCGGTGACACAATTTGCAAGGAACTTTGCAGATACTGATAATCGCACTCATACTTTGATGCAAAAGGTTTGGAAATGAAACAATGCGATGCACCAGTGTCAAAAAGAACTTTGGCAGGAATATCGTTAACAGGAAGGTTACCCATAATCACATCTGATGAGTCCTCTGCCTGAGCTGCATTCATCAAGTTGACCTTGGCATGCTTGGGGTTATGCTTGACCACAGCTGTACTTGCCGATCTGACAGGAGGAGGAGGAAGACGCCTCTGGTTGAAACACTTGTTGGCATAGTGACCCTTCTGTTGGCACTTATTGCACGTGACCTCTGAAAGCGGACGGTGATACGGAGCACTCGATCTTGGAGCTTGAGACGAAGTCTTGTTCTGAAAGCCAGGGTTGGGTGGGTGGGAAGAACCACTGCCACCTTTGCTCTTCTGCTGATACGGCTGACGGAACGGAGGAGGAGGAAGCCAATACTTCTGTTGCTTGGCCACTTGAGTAGAGGAAGAAGGAGTAACATCTCTGACTCGCTTCTTGGAAGCATCACACCTCAACTGAGCAGCCTCTTGCTTCAGTGCCATGTTGTAGAACTCATCGTATCTCAAGGGCTCGAAGAGAACAAGAGCTAGCTGGATTTCTTCTCTGAGACCACCCCTGAACTGGTATATCATGCTCTTCTCATCAGGCACGTCCTGCTTGGCAAAGCGGGCGAGCTTCTGGAACAACTTGTTATAGCCATAGACAGACAAAGAGCCTTGCTTCAGGTTGCGGAATTCTTCATGCTTGCTTTCAACCACTCTCTGGGGAATATGATGAGCTCGGAAATCTTGACGGAATACATCCCAGGTGATAACACGTCCACCTCTGGAATCCTTGTATTGCTGGAACCATTCTGCAGCTTGATCTTTGAGTTGGAAGGAAGCGAACTTGACAAAGTCCTCAGGCCTGACGTTACTGCACTCGAAATGCTTGCACAGATCCACAAGCCAATCGTCAGCATCAGTTGCCTCAACACAATTGCTGAAAGTCTTTGGCCTGTTAGCAAGGAACTGGTTGAGTGTAGCAAAGTGATTCTGATTGTTGCCTTGGTTCCCTTGGTTGCCTTGATTGCGCTCTTGAAGAATTTGCATGATCAACTGTGTGTTTGCATTGGTTGCGGCCATCACAGCTTGCCATGCCTCCGGAGGAGGTGGAGGTGGTGGCGGATCCTGATTCTGATTCTGATTGGTGCTCTTAGCGGGAGCCATCCTGAAGAGGTTGACCACCGTTAGCACATAGACAGATAAATGAAGCTGAATCTAACGGAATGAAAATTGCAACATATAGTCTTCACATCCGAACAAAATGAACGAATGCATTCCTCTTGAAATGGTCACATATCCATAAATTGAGAAGCCACGTAGAATTAAGGTAGAGAAATAAATCAACAAGGTACGGATCAAGAACGAATAATCGGTAAGAAATCCCAATCTCAAACCAATATCCGTGGAAGAAGAACTAGAGCTACTAGAATTCCCACCTATGAAACTCCCAAACCTTTCCGGTTATGCAATCAGGTGTTGGGGATACAGGGGAAGCATAATATCTCACCCAAACTAGCAAATCCTACATCCAGTTGTATCCATCCTTTAGCACATAACTGAGAAAAACTTCGGAAACCATCTACCTCAACCTTCGAAAAGCATCTGTTATACAAGTTATGGCGATACTCCCGAACTCCCGCCCCAGTACTGGGTGGCGCCGAGGTTATCTCACCAACGAACCGCATAAAAGAGATTTTCGATGTCGGCGTACTAAACTCAGGTATTCCAGAACTGCAACGATAAAATTATGACGACAACACCTCAGAGCTCAACTCCTCGGGACACTTCCACAAAAACCCCTGACAGGAGGCACCAAGACAATGTTCTCATCATAAAACCATCGGAACGATTCCAATATATCCGCGTGATCCTAAATTTTTTTTAGTGAAATTGAGAAGAGAAGAGTCAAAACTCTACGTTAGGATGCCTTACCAGAGCGATGAGGAGACCGGGAAGTAAAAAGAATTCCTAAACTCTCTGATATATAATTCCTAAATGACTCAAAACATTTTTCTAGACACAACTCGGCTGCTAAAAACGATCAAGCAATGGGGCTCCTAAGGTCGGGGAAGGCTCTGATTACCAACTTATAACACCCTCGATGCGACTATATCTCCCACGTGTCGAGGCACAACTTAGAGGCATAATCGCATTGAAGGCATATGTCGCAAGTTAGGCAATCTTCACAACATCCCATGTAATATATATAAATAAAAGGGGAGATAACATAGTTGGCTTACACTCGCCACGTCAATCAAGTACATAAACAACATTACATCATCCAAACATTCATGGCCCGTCTACGGCGCCAAAATAAAAGAGAACCCAACATGCGACACGGTCCCGATCACCCCCAACTGGGCACCACTACTGATCATCAGGAAAGGAAACATAGTAATGTTGAGAGTCTTTGTCGAACTCCCACTTGAGCTCAAACGCGTCTCCTGGAGCGGAATCATCAGGCCCTGCATCTGGTGTAATAGTAATCTGTGAGCCACAGGGACTCGGCAATCTCGTACCCTCGCGACCAAGACTATTTAAGCTTATAGGTAAGGCAAGGTAAAAATATATGTGGAGCTGCAGCAAGCGACTAGCAAATATGGTGGCTATCCTGTTCGCAAAAGAGAGCGAGAAGAGGAGGCAAAGCGCGAGCGAGAAACTAGAGAACAACCTGCGGAAGCATTACTCCAACACCGTGTCCACTTCCCGGGCTCCGCCGAGAAGAGGCCATCACGGCAACACACTCAGTTGATTCATTTTAATTAAGTTAAGGTTCAAGTTATCTACAACCGGACATTAACAAATTCCCATCTACCCATAACCGCGGGCACAGCTTTCGAAAGTTCAAATCCCTGCAAGGGAGTCCCAACTTAGCCCATGACAAGCTCTCACGGTCAACGAAGGAATAGACCCCCTCCCAAGACGTTTCGATCAGACTCGGTATCTCGGTTATTCAAGACACTTCGACAGGTTAAAACAAGACCAGCAACACCGCCCGAATGTGCCGACAAATCCCAATAGGAGCTGCACATATCTCTTTCTCAGGGCACACTCAGATGAGCGCTCCATACAACTAAAACCAAACCTCGAGTTTCCCCGAGAGGGCGCTGCACAGGACTCTAGTTTGGACCAACACTCAGAGGAGCACTGGCCCGGGGGGGTTTAAAATAAGATGACCCTCGGGCTCCGGAAACCCAAGGGAAAAGAGGCTAGGTGGCAAATGGTAAAACCAAGGTTGGGCATTGCTGGAAAAGCTTTAATCAAGGCGAACTATCAAGGGGTTCCCATTATAACCCAACCGCGTAAGGAACGCAAAAATCCGGAAACATAACACCGATATGACGGAAACTAGGGCGGCAAGAGTGGAACAAAACACTAGGCGAGAGGCCGAGCCTTCCACCCTTTACCAAGTATATAGATGCATTAAAATAACATGGCAATATAATGATATCCCAACAAGCAAATAAATTTTCCAACAAGGAACGACTTTCAATCTTCACCTGCAACTAGCAACGCTATAAGAGGGGCTGAGCAAAGCGGTAACATAGCCAATCAACGGTTTGCTAGGATATGGTGGGTTAGTGGTTTGACATGGCAATTTGGGAGGCTTGGAAGCAAGTGGTAGGTATCGTAGCATTGGCAAAGCAAAAGAGCGAGCAAATCTAGCATAGCAAAGATAGTAGTGATTTCGAGGGTATGATCATCTTGCCTGCACAGTTGTCAGAGTTGACTGGATTCTCGAAAGCAAACTCAACGGGCTCCTCGTTAGTGAACTCGTATCCCGGCTCTTCCCAAACAAGACAAACAAGCAACATGGACACAATCAACCGCGTGCAAGGAACAAACGAAATGATGCAAAGATGGAATGCTATGCGGGATGCGATGCGGGATGCATATGCAAGATCTGACAAAGGATGCATGAACCTGGCCTCAACATGGAAATCCAAGTGTGCCACTGGAAAGATGAGATGAAATCGCTTGAAAACAATATAAAGAACGCCGGAATCGGAGTTACGTTTTGGAAATGGCAAGCGATACAAATATGACACCGGTCTGCGATTTACAGCAAGTAGCCATCTAAATGCAACGAGATGTACATGCTACAGCACCCAAACATGACAACAAAATACATGGCAGGGATGCATTCATGATGCTTAACAAAAGTCTAGCACTGAGCTACGGCCAATTCATCCATTAACAGGTTCAAACAAGCATGGCAAAAATGCATATGGTAAACATATTTCAGACTTAGTGAAATTAACACTTGTCTGGAATTTCAGATCAGGTAGCACTCTTCGGAGCATCAAAACTACATGCTACAGGACCTGAACATGGCAAAGTAAAGCATGGCATGGAGCTACTCAAAGATCTTAACAAAAGTCCCTTAGTGACCTTGAGCCAAAAGGGATCAGAAAATACAATTGCAAGCATGTGAACATGGCAAAAACATAACCAGTTTTCAGACTTAGTGAAAACTGGCACATGCTGAAACATATCTCAAGTAGGCATGTTTATGAGCTCGATGCACTCACTATGGAGCAAGTCATGACCAACTAAGCATACATCCATCAAGAATACACAAAATGCAAGCTAGAAATGGCAAGAACAATAGCATAGCATGCACGGATCAACTACAACATCATCGGCAAAATTGCAAACAAGTTGACAATCTGCCCAGGTTCACAAAGTATCAAAAGTAGAGCTCGATTGACTCAAGCTAGGGTGCTCCATAAATGCAAACAAAGACATGGATGGATAGAGCACTACAATATTAACAAAACATCCTTACTGATCATCCTCAAAAGAGGCACGGATCACTAGGAAACAACATGAACATATGGCCATATGAGATAAACAGCTCAAGGACTTAGTGTAATTGCTAAGTCCCTGAAATCAGAATTACCAAGTGCCTCACTTGGTAAGCTTGTGCTAGTCACCACACACATCACAAAAATACATGGGTTGCACCTCTAGAAAGATGACAAAACCCTTAACAAAACATATGTAGGACTCATGGTCATAACATGCACACAATAATCATGACAAAAATGACAAAAAGCTAAATGGAGTAGCAGATCTGACAAATAACTCAAGTAGCACTCTTCTAACAGCATTTCGGGCATCAAGATGAACTCAAATGAAATGATGCAATGGAATGAAATGATGTACTCTCTGAGATGAACACTTTGATATGCTATATGCCCAAAACGGAGCTACGGATGCAGAGTTATAGCATGATGAAGATGGGCACATGGATTAGGGTTTCGAGAGAAAAAGTCAACCCGAGGAGATATTTTCAGATCTGGATCGCACGCGGATCGAGGTTCGACGGAGGAGTCGCCGGAGTTCTTGCCGGACTTGACGAAGGTGACGGCGGACCCGGGCGAGGAGGAGGGCGGCGGGCAGCCGGAGAGGTCGCCGGACGGCGGGGCGGCGCCGGGCGAAGGCGGCGGCGACCGGGCGGCGGGGCGGCGATGACGGCGCGGTGGCAGCGCAGTCCGGCCGGGCGGGGTGTGGCGCGAGGAGGCGAAGGGCGGCGGCGCGGGGAACGGGCTCGGGGGCCGGATCTGGGCTTCCCGGCCCGCGGCGGCGGCGAGCGGCGGGCGCCACGTGGCACGCCCGGAGTGGCTGCGGGCGGCGGCGCGCAGGTCGGACACGTCTGACTCAGCGCGTACATTGTCCGGCGGCGCGAGGAGGAGCGGATCTAGGGTTTTTGACGAGGGGGATCCGGAATTTCGGGGAGAGACCTATTTATAGGCATAGAGGGAGGTAGGAGAGTCCAAATGAGGTGCGGTTTTTGGCCACGCGATCGTGATCGAACGCTCTAGATTATGGAGCAGGTTTAGGTGGGTTTTGGGCCAAATTGGAGGGGTTTTGGGCTGCAACACGCATGATGCCTTTTCGGTCCCTCGGTTAACCGTTGGAGTATCAAACGAAGTCCAAATGATACGAAACTTGACAGACGGTCTACCGGTAGTAAACCAAGGCCGCTTGGCAAGTCTCGGTCCAATCCGGAAATGTTTAATCTCCACACACAAAAGAAAGGTAGAAATGACCACCGGAGGAGAACGAAGCGCCGGAATGCAAAATGGACAACGGGGAAAATGCTCGGATGCATGAGACGAACACGTATGCAAATGCAATGCACATGATGACATGATATAAGATGCATGACAACGATAACAACACATGGAGACAAAGACCCGAACCTGAGAAAATAAAATAACTTAACGCCGGAAACGGCAAGAGTTGGAGTACAAATTGGGAGAGTTACATCCGTGGTGTTACAAGGCAGGGCCAATACAGGGGTATGACTTAGTTTTTGCTTTAGTGTTTCAAATGCTTGTTGTTGGTCCTGTGTCCAAGAAAAAGCATGTAACATCCCAAATTTTATACATTAGATCATCATTGCATATCATATTTTATTGCTTTTGGGCCTGATCCAGAAATTCTACGCAACTCAAGGACCCACGGAGAGAGTTGGGGATTTCGTTATTTTCATATTTGGGTTTTTCTCAAATTTTGAAAATAGGATCATTTGATTTTATTTATTTTATCTTTAATTATTTTAATTATAAAAATAAGTGAGAGGGAATAAAATGACTTTACCAAAATAAAGAAATACCGAGGATTTAATAAAAAAATCAAATAAGATTTTATTTTGGAGTTTTTCGCTGTTTTATTTGAATTTAGGAAAAATGCGCATTTTTCAAAATTGCATTTAGGCCCCAACTTAATGTTCACTTTGTCCGGCTTGATTTTAGAAGTCGGGGGAAATTTATTTCGGCATTTTTGGAGTCTGTTTAGTATTTCTTTTCTTTCTTTTTCTGCACGTCAAATTATTTAAAAAAACGAACCGACCTAACCGGGCCGTGTCCGACTTGGACACTTAGCCCGGCCGGCCTTTATAAGACGCGCCCCGAGGCCCGCTACAGCCACCCCACCCGAAACCCTAACCCTAGCCCGCCGCCACCGTCCGCGCCGCCGCCCGCCGCCCGTGTTGCCGCCCGCCGCCCGTGCCGCCTCGCCGCCGCCCGCCGCCCGTGCCGCCTCGCCGTCGCCCGCCGCCCGTGTTGCCGCCCGCCGCCCGCGCCGCCTTGCCGCCACCCGCGCCGACTCGCCGGAGCTCGCCACCACCCCGCCGGACCCAACCGCCGCCGCCGACCCGCCGAATCTTGCCGGAATCGAGGTTGCCGCCAGTTTTTCTTAGAAATCCGATCGGTTTTTTTTAAAACCTAGATCCGTTTTTTCAGATCCGGTTCGGTTTATTTTCGTCGGTTTAGTTATTTAGCGAACGGCCGCTTTTTCGTTCGTTTTTATGAACGGTTTTCGTCGTTTAGCCGCACACAGCGAACGTTCGTTCGTTAGCCTATTCGTCGTTTTTTCTTTTTCTCGGATTTTCCGCGATTATTTCTGATCGCGATTTCTGATCCAATTTTCGTTTTAGTTTAACTTTTCGCTCGTTTATCGGAATCAGGCGATTCAAGCGCCTGGAGTTTCGTCTCGAAACCCTCTTTCCGTTTAACCAACTCAAACAAGTTTTTGCATCTATAAAATTTGACTTAGATTCAGATTAGTAAACAAAGCTTGTTTCTTTTGCCGTTTGACTTTCGTTGCTTCGTTTGATTTGATTCTTTTTGCAAACCGGAGTTCTTAAGTTGAACTTTCTGGTTGTATTTCTTATTTGAGTTTTACCTATGCATTAGATGAGTGCTTATTGTGTGCTTGTTTGTTTGCGATAGAGTACCCGGAGTGCGCCGCTTGCTACTTTGAATCTCTAGGTTTTGCGGATCATCAGCAAGGCAAGTAACACTTTGATCATACCTCTCCAGTTTTATTGCATTAGATCAATCCTCAAACATTGCATGATTAGGATCTAATTAAATTGTGGGTTCTGGGAAAGTAGATGAGGTAGTACCTATTACCTGTTTTATTATCAAACCCTTGGGAGTCACTTCTATGTTTTCTTATATTGCCATGCTATGCTAGTAGACGTGGATTGGGTGAGTGTATCCATGACAGATGTGAGATTGTTAATTAATGGTTTATTTAAGGTGGAAACTAAATACACATCTGGGTGGATTGAGGCACCTGGGTATTCCTGCGATTGCATGTGTTTTTCTTTATGGACCACCACCCAGGCTCAAAGGGATCATGAGATTATTCATACTAGAAACTTCCGTGTGCAGCCACAAGCTACTATGGGCTCTAGCATAGTTGACTAAGTCGTGTGAACTCTTACAGTGGTAGACTAGCAGATGTAGGGGAAAGTAGGTGTAACGGTCTACCCGATCATAAGGTGCTAGCGCTTCTGAAAGACTATGTCTCGGTCATCCATTTCTCAAACACTATGTAGTGCGATAAATCCAACAGAGGCGATCGAGTCTTGTGGGGAAAAGTGCGCAAACCTCTGTAGAGTGTATAAACTAATCATGGTTAGCCGTGTCCCCAGTTATGGACATCTTGAGTATCTAGTTCTTGGATTATCATGTGAATCTCATCATGTGACTTTAATTAATTTTGTTGGGTTATAATGTTGATGCTTAATTGGGATTGAGAGGGTGTCTACACTCTCAATGTTTAACAACCACCATGATAGTTAAATAAAATTTATTCCTTTGCAGTAGGGGAAAACTGGCTTTACGCAAAACTGTAACCATAGAGCTTTCCACCAACCATATATGCATGTAGTATAGCTTTATTCTTCCATTACTCTCTATGTGTTACATTGCCAGCATATTCCATGTGCTCACCCGTTTTCGGGCTGCAACGTTCATGTTGCAGACTTTTCAGACGACGAGTAAGGTGCCTTTAGGTCATGGTTCTATACTCAGTGATGCCGTTGGAGTTGATGGACTCACTTATCTTCCAAGCCTTCC
Organism: Triticum urartu; assembly: GCF_056163025.1. Taxonomy (NCBI): domain Eukaryota; kingdom Viridiplantae; phylum Streptophyta; class Magnoliopsida; order Poales; family Poaceae; genus Triticum; species Triticum urartu. The sequence goes on along the minus strand of NC_141876.1, from coordinate 167,348,910 downwards.
GCTGTTATCATTATGAGATGGCTTTAAGCCATATTTTACTGTAATAAGTTCTCTTTTGAGACATTCGATGTAATAAGTGTGTGATTGCTAGTCTGTTATAAATCCTTCAAGTACTGTGCGTGTCAGCATTACTGATCCAGGGATGACACTAAAGCACAGAGATCGGACCGTTTGAGGTCTGGTCGCTACAAGATGGTATCAGAACACACGCTGACTATAGGACACGGCCACTAAGACAAAGACCTAGATCACTACTCACTCTTCTCATTTCTGACTCCTCATCTTTTCTACTCTTTTAGGATGGCGGATGCAAGGAACAAGTTCACACAACCGGATGAAGATACACCCTTTGGATGCCACCTAAAGGAAGTCACTAAGTACCTGAACATTGGAGTACCAAGCTTCACCGGGACCTACAACGCCACTTCACCCGAAGTGGAGCGCTGGATGATTCAAGTTCAAGTTCCAGGAAGGACGTTCATGTCAGTCACCGCACCCATAGAGTTTTCCTTTGATGCACCAACCTGGAGTCTAGGAAAGAGCATGGCAGCCCACATCGCCATGGGATGTATTGGAGAAGTTTACCGCAATGATCTCAAGGATACTATCTACCAGATTTGTGGGCGCGAGCTGAACACTGGGAAATGATCAGCACCAAGAAGGATAGATCAATCGCAGCTTTTATCCAGGAGTTAAACCAGCACATTCGACATCAGGAGAACCAGATGTGCGCAGACATGATAGATCTGAAGAAGGCGATGACAAGAATCACGGAGCTGGAGGAAGAACTCAAGGCTACATGTGAAGATTATGAGGAGGAAATCGTCGTACTAATGGAGAAAAATGACGACCTGATCAAGAAGATCGGAATATTCAAGGGAGACCCTACACCAGTAGAAGAAGACGAAGAACCCAAGGAGATTCACCCGGAAGACTACATCATCATCGACGATACCGACTCTGACCTGAGTGATGATGACTATGTTGACAAAGCTGGAGCAGATATCATGGAGTCTGCAACAGAAGAATATTTCTAGTAGACCACCTCATCAGTAGTAGTATTCCACCATGTAAATAGAGTAGTCCGAGCACTTTTGCGATAGTTAGACCGATTGTATGCCCTTGTTTGATTGAATGAAGTGATTTTGTTTGCATTTGCCTCATGTGCATATGGGTACTGTTTTCTCTCTAGACCTCTCTCTATTCTTAATTCTCATCTTTTCTGAACCCATCAGATGCCTCTGAGACGTGACAATGGATTTGCATTTCCACCGGAGCTCACTCAGTTGATCCAGCAGCAGAATACGTTGATGCAGTTACTAGTCCAGAATCAGAATCAGGGGAACAACAACAACAACCCACCACCACTGCCACCACCTGTTGATCACTTAACCTGTTTTCTTTGGCTGAATCCGCCGGTGTTCTCTAGTAGCACCGAGCCTATAGTAGCAGATGATTGGCTCCGCAAGATTGGAAGGGAGTTAACCACTACATGATGTGCTGATGCTGAGAAGGTGCGCTTTGCCGCACATCAGTTGGATGGACCAGCAGCATCATGGTGGGAGAATTACACTGTCACCTATCCTATAGCCACGGTGACATGGGACCAATTTTAGCAGGCTTTCCGTATTGCCCAGGTTTCAGCAGGAGCTATGGCCATGAAGAAGTGTGAGTTTCGCAACTTGCGCCAAGGAGGACGGACAGTTGGCCAGTATGTGGATGACTTTAGTAAACTAGCACGTTATGCCCTAGATGACGTAGCTACGGATGCAGCTAAGCAGGAGAAGTTTCTGGATGGACTGAATGATGAGCTGAGCATGCAGTTGATGGTAGAAACCTTCAACAACTACCAGGAGTTGGTAGATAGAGCTCTCATGCTTGAAGGGAAGCAGCAGCAGATTGAGAACCGCAAGAGGAAGTATGGACAAGGGAAGGACAATTCTGGAGCTCAGCAGAAGCCACGTTTTACCCCAAAAACGGGAGGACAATTCCAGCATACCCATGGAGGGGGTAGCTCGCACAATCATAATGGCCTCAAGAATGGTAATGGGAATGGAGGAAGCAACGGCCAGAACCGTACCAACCCATCAACACCAGCCAAGAGAGACCTGAGCCAAGTCACTTGCTATAAGTGTCAGAAGACTGGACATTACGCTAATGAATGTCCTGAAGCCCAGAATGGAAATGGCAATGGAAGCTCAGGGAAGAAGCCGAACCCTTTCAACAGGGGACAGGTGAAGCACGTTAACGTGGAGGAGGTTGAAGCCCAGCCAGATGCAGTAATAGGTAAGTTTTTGGTTAAGTCATTTACTGCAATCGTTCTTTTCGATACTGGTGCATCGCATTCATACATATCATGGGGATTTTTGGATAAGTATAACCTGCCCACCAAGGTTCTTAGAACACCTATGTTAGTAAGCTCACCAGGAGCGGAGTATATGGCCAGTCAAGGATGTTTTCAAGTGCCATTGAGTATAGGTAGGCATGTTTTCCCCATGGATTTAATCATTTCAGAATCACAAGGTTTGGATGTAATTCTGGGTATGGATTGGCTATCGATGTATGGAGGAAACATCAATTGCGCCAGTAAGTCGATTATGCTTACCACCCCAGAAGGAAGAAGGATCAAGTATGTATCGCGGCATGTGCCGAATAGGACTCAAGTAAATTCCCTAACAGGAGTTGTACAGGAGGAAGTACCGGTGGTAAAGGATTTTCTGGATGTATTTCCAGAGGAGTTGCCAGGCATGGCACCGGATAGGGACATTGAGTTTTTAATTGAGCTTTTGCCAGGCACAGGACCAATATCTAAGAGACCGTATAGAATGCCTGCAAAGGATTTGGAGGAGATTAAGAAGCAGATTAAGGAGTTACTGGATAAGGGATATATTCGCCCAAGTTCGTCACCTTGGGGATCGCCGGTACTTCTAGTGGAAAATAAGGATGGATCGTTAAGGATGGTTGTTGATTATCGAGGATTGAGCGAAGTAACAATCAAGAATAAGCACCCACTGCCCATGATCAATGATCTGTTTGACCAGTTGCAAGGAGCAAAGGTATTTTCCAAGATCGATTTGCAATCAGGATACCACCAGTTGAAGATTCGAGAGCAGGACATACCTAAAACAGCTTTTACCACCAGGTACGGGTTGTATGAGTATACCGTTATGTCATTTGGTCTGACTAACGCACCTGCTTATTTTATGAACACGATGAACAAAGTGTTTATGGATTTTTTGGATAAGTTCATCGTAGTGTTCATTGATGATATTCTGGTTTACTTGAAGAATGAAGAAGAACATAAGGAACATTTGCGTTTGGTACTTGGTAAGCTCAGAGAACATCAGTTATACGCCAAGTTCAGTAAATGTGAGTTTTGGTTGAAAGAAGTTGGATTCCTCGGACATATTATATCCGGAGAAGGAATAGCAGTAGATCCTACCAAGGTTGTCACTGTGACAAATTGGGAAGCCCCAACAACAGTTGGAGAGATCCGGAGTTTTCTTGGACTGGCAGGATACTACCGGAGATTCATAGAGAATTTCTCAAAAATTGCAAAACCTATGACGGAGTTGTTGAAGAAGGATACCAAATTCAAATGGACTGAGGAATGTGAGGCCAATTTCCAGGAGTTGAAGAAACATTTGGTTTCCTCGCCAGTGTTGATTCTGCCAGATCAGCGCAAGGATTACGAGGTGTATTGTGATGATTCACGTCGAGGACTTGGAGCAGTACTTATGCAGGAGGGAAGAGTTGTTTCGTATGCTTCACGACGGGTTAAGCCCCATGAGTTGAATTATGCTACACATGATTTGGAGTTAGCAGCCATAGTGCATGCATTGAAGACTTGGAGACATTTTCTCATTGGAAACCATTGTGAGGTGTACACGGATCACAAGATTTTGAAGTACATTTTCATGCAAAAGGAGCTGAATCTCAGGCAACGGAGATGGTTGGAGCTCATCAAGGATTATGATATGAGATTGCATTATCACCCCGGAAAGGATAACGTAGTAGCTGATGCGTTGAGCCACAAGAGCCATGTCAACACACTATTGACCGGAGAATTACAAAAGGAGTTAGCCGAGGATCTTCGTGAGCTATGTTTGGAGATAGTTCCGAGAGGCTATGTAGCAGCATTGGAGATTCAGTCTACTTTGATGGATAAGATCAGAGAAGCTCAAAAGACTGACTGGGAGATTGCCTCTATAAAGGAGAAGTTGAGCAAAGGAACAGCTAAAGGATTTCATGAGGATGAGCACGACACTTTATGGTTTGAGGACCGTGTTTATGTGCCTAATGATCCGGAGATCAGGAAGTTGATTCTGCAAGAGGCCCATGATTCACCATACCCGATTCACTTAGGGAATACAAAGATGTATTTGGATTTGAAGGATACTTTCTGGTGGACAGGAATGAAGAAGGATATTGCAAAGTATGTAGCAGTTTGTGATGTATGTCAGAGAGTAAAGGCAGAGCATCAGAAGCCAGCAGGATGGCTACAACCATTGCCGATACCTGAATGGAAGTGGGATAAGCTAGGCATGGATTTTATCACGGGATTACCCAGGACCCGTTCAGGCTATGACTCGATATGGGTTGTAGTTGATCGCTTGACAAAGGTAGCTCATTTCATCCCAGTAAAGACTACTTACACCAGTGCTAAGTTGGCAAAGATATATATGACCAGGATCGTATGTCTGCATGGAGTTCCGAGGAGCATTGTATCCGATAGAGGAACCCAGTTTACCTCAAAGTTTTGGAATCAGTTGCATGAAACTTTGGGTACCAGGCTAGAGTTCAGTACAGCTTTTCACCCGCAGACAGATGGACAAACTGAGAGAGTCAATCAGATTTTGGAGGATATGCTAAGAGCTTGTGCGCTAGATTATGGATCTAGTTGGGATGACAACTTGCCATATGCGGAGTTCTCTTACAACAATAGTTATCAATCCAGTTTGAAGATGGCCCCTTTCGAAGCCTTGTACGGAAGAAGGTGAAGAACACCATTGTCGTGGGATGAAGTTGGAGACTGCCAATTGTTTGGACCGGATTTGATTAAGGAGTCTGAACAAAAAGTGAAATTGATTCGTGATAGGCTCAGGGTAGCCCAGTCCAGGCAGAAGAGCTACGCAGATTCTAAATGCAAGGAGACAGTTTACGAAGTCGGAGATAGAGTTTATCTCCGTGTATCCCCGCTTCGAGGAGTTAAGTGCTTTGGAGTTAAGGGAAAAATTAGCGCCACGTTTTGTGGGACCATACAAAGTTTTGGAGCGTATGGGAGAAGTTGCTTACAAGTTGGAATTTCCCGAAGGATTGTCAGGAGTTCACGATGTATTCCATGTTTCCCAATTGAAGAAGTGCCACGCAGAGATGGCTGATATACCGCTGAGAGATACAGTACCGCCGGAAGCCATTCAGTTGGATAGTGATTTGACCTATGAGGAGAAACCAGTCAAGATTCTCGAATATGCCAGCCGAGTAACCCGCAACAAAGTTATCAAGTTTTGTAAAGTCCAGTGGAGCCACCACACCGAGGATGAAGCCACCTGGGAGCGAGAGAAAGATTTGCTGAAGGACCACCCTCACCTATTTCCTAGTCAACTCGAATCTCGAGGGCGAGATTCATCTTAAGGGGGGTAGATTTGTAACATCCCAAATTTTCAATTTGGAATGTTATACATTAGATCATAATTGCATATCATATTTTATTGCTTTTGGGCCTGATCCAGAAATTCTACGCAACTCAAGGACCCACGGAGAGAGTTGGGGATTTAGTTATTTTCATATTTGGGTTTTTCTCAAATTTTGAAAATAGGATCATTTGATTTTATTTATTTTATCTTCAATTATTTCAATTATAAAATTAAGTGAGAGGGAATAAAATGACTTTCCCAAAATAAAAAATACTGAGGATTTAATAAAAAAATCAAATAAGATTTTATTTTGGAGGTTTTCGCTGTTTTATTTGAATTTAGGAAAAATGCACGTTTTTCAAAATTGCATTTAGGCCCCAAATAAATGTTCACTTTGTCCAGCTTGATTTTAGAAGTCGGGGAAAATTTATTTTGGGATTTTTTGAGTCTGTTTAGTATTTATTTTCTTTCTTTTTCTGCACGCCAAATTATTTTTAAAAAAACGAACCGACCTAACCGGGCCGTGTCCGACTAGGACACTTGGCCCGGCCGGCCTTTATAAGCCGCGCCCCGAGGCCCGCTACAGCCACCCCACCTGAAACCCTAACCCTAGCCAGCCGCCGCCGCCGCCCGCCGCCCGCGCCGCCTCGCTAGAGCTCGCCGCCGCCACGCCGGACCCAACCGCCGTCGCCGACCCATCGGATCTCGCCGGAATCGAGGTAGCCGCCGGTTTTTCTTAGAAAACCGATCGATTTTTTTGAAAACCTAGATCCATTTTTTTTTCAGATCCGGTTCGGTTTATTTTTGTCGGTTTAGTTATTTAGCGAACGACTGCTTTTTCGTTCATTTTTACGAACGGTTTTCGTCGTTTAGCCGCACACAGCGAACGTTCGTTCGTTAGCCTGTTCGTCGTTTTTTCTTTTTCTCGGATTTTCCGCGATTATTTCTGATCTGATTTTCGTTTTAGTATAACTTTTCGCTCGTTTATCAGAATCAGGCATTCAAGCGCCTGGAGTTTCGTCTCGAAACCCTCTTTCCATTTAACCAACTCAAACAAGTTTTTGCATCTATAAAATTTGACTTAGATCCAGATTAGTAAACGAAGCTTGTTTCTTTCGCCGTTTGACTTTTGTTGCTTTGTTTGATTTGATTCTTTTTGCAAACCGGAGTTCTTAAGTTGAACTTTCTGGTTGTATTTCTTATTTGAGTTTTACCTGTGCATTGGATGAGTGCTTATTGTGTGCTTGTTTGTTTGCGATAGAGTACCCGGAGTGCGCCGCTTGCTACTTTGAATCTCTAGGTTTCGCGGATCATCAGCAAGGCAAATAACACTTTGATCATACCTCGTACTACCCAGTTTTATTGCATTAGATCAATCCTCAAACATTGCATGATTAGGATCTAATTAAATTGTGGGTTCTGGGAAAGTAGATGAGGTAGTACCTATTACCTGTTTTATTATCAAACCCTTGGGAGTTACTTCTACGTTTGCTTATATTGCCATGCTATGCTAGTAGACGTGGATTGGGTGAGTGTATCCATGACAGATGTGAGATTGTTAATTAATGTTTTATTTAAGGTGGCAACTTTAATACACATCTGGGTGGATTGAGGCACCTGGGTATTCTAGCGATTGCGTGTGTTTTTCTTTATGGACCGCCACCCAGGCTCAAAGGGATCATGAGATTATTCATACTAGAAACTTCTGTGTGCAGCCACAAGCTACTATGGGCTCTAGCATAGTTGACTAAGTCGTGCGAATTCTTACAGTGGTAGACTAGCAGATGTAGGGGAAAGTAGGTGTAACGGCCTACCCGATCGTAAGGTGCTAGCGCTTCTGAAAGACTATGTCTCGGTCATTCGTTTCTCAAACACTTTGTAGTGCGAGAAATCCAATGGAGGCGATCGAGTCTTGTGGAGAAAAGTGCACAAACCTCTGCAGAGTGTATAAACTAATCATGGTTAGCCGTGTCCCTGGTTATGGACATCTTGAGTATCTAGTTCTTGGATTATCATGTGAATCTCATCATGTGACTTTAATTAATTTTGTTGGGTTATAGTGTTGATGCTTAATTGGGATTGAGAGGGTGTCTACACTCTCAATGTTTAACAACCACCATGATAGTTAAATAAAATTTATTCCTTTGCAGTAGGGAAAACTGGCTTTACACAAAACTATAACCATAGAGCTTTCCACCAGCCATATATGCATGTAGTATAGCTTTATTCTTCCATTACTCTCTATGTGTTACATTGCTAGCATATTCCATGTGCTGACCCATTTTCGGGCTGCAACGTTCATGTTGCAGACTTTTCAGACAATGAGTAAGGTGGCCTTTAGGTCATGGTTCTATACTCAGTGATGCCGTTGGAGTTGATGGACTCACTTATCTTCCAAGCCTTCCGCTGTTATCATTATTAGATGGCCTTAAGCCATATTTTACTGTAATAAGTTCTCTTTTGAGACATTCGATGTAATAAGTGTGTGATTGCTACTCTGTTATAAATCCTACAAGTATTGTGCGTGTCAGCATTACTGATCCAGGGATGACACTAAAGCACACAAATCGGACCGTTTGAGGTCTGGTCACTACAAAGCATCTTTCTTTAAATAGTCAAAGAGGGGCCTACAAATTATTCCATACCCTTGTATGAATCTTCTGTAATATCCACGGAGTCCAAGAAAGCTTCTCAACTCTGTGAAAGTAGTGGGAGCAGGCCATGCTTTAATAGCTTCAATCTTAGGAGGGTCAGTAGAAACTCCCTCGGAGTTAATGACATGACCCAAATATTCTATTTCCTTCTGGACAAAAGAACATTTTTCCAGCTTAGCATACAGCTTGTTTGCTTGCAGAATATCAAACACCTGCTTGAGATGATCCAGGTGCTCCTCCATGGAGAAACTGCAGACCAAAATGTCATCAAAGAAGACCACCACAAATTTAAGGAGGCCAAACAGAAAATTCGTCAAAGCCTGGAATGTAGGAGGTCCATTAGTAAGTCCAAAAGACATTACTAGGTATTCAAACAATCCCATGTGAGTGGCAAATGCAGTTTTAGGGATATCCTCCTCAGCCATTCTGATCTGGTGATAGCCATTTCTAAGGTCAATCTTTAAAAATATCTTTGCTCCTTTAAGCAGGTCCAATAGATCTTCAATGATAGGTATAGGGTATTTGTTTTTAATGGTAATAGCATTCAACTTTCTGTAGTCAGTAGAGAGCCTCCATGACCCATCTTTCTTCTTGACCAAGATTACAGGAGAGGAGAAAGGACTAGTGATGGGCCTAATAATTCCATTTTTGAGCAACTCCAAAATGATTTTCTCCAGAATTTCTTTTTGGTGTTGAGGAATTCTGTAGGGTCTTTGGTTCACCACCTTTGCTCCATCCACTAAAGGAATTATGTGATCACATGGCCTGCTTGGTGGAAGCTCGGTAGGTTCTTGAAATAGCTTTTCATATTGGTCTAGAAGTGGTTGTAGTTCAACAAGGATTTCTTGAGCAGCTTCTACAATTTTAGGGCCACAAGTAGTGAATAAGAAAAATCCACAAACAACTTGCTCCACTAATTTTCCAGTGTTGTCAGCAGCTCCAGTTACAGGAGTGAGAGGTACCGTTTCATCGACAAAAGTAATAAACTGCCCTGAAGTAGCAGATGTCTTCATTTCCATTTTGATAAAATCCATCTGGATGGGGCTATATTTCCTCAACCAATCCACCCCTAAGATTATGTCATAGCCTTTTAACTTCAACACTCTGAAATTGTCAGTAAAGGCATGGGCTTGTATTTCATAGTGGCAATTCTTTGCTTGAAATTCACTCCAGAGAATGCCTTCACTTGCAACCACCAATTTAGTTCTTGGTGTAGGACTTGGAGTAATAGCCAACTTGCTAGCCATTTCAGGAGAGATGAAAGTAGTAGTACTACCACTATCTACCAGTGTTGTAGCCATAGTACTACCCAGTTTTACTTTCAATATGAAAGTATTTTTAGCTGCTCCAATTCCCATTGCAGCATGCATTGATACTTTCAACACAGTTTCATCAGTTAGCTGTTCAGTAGTGTCCAGTTCATTATCATCATAATCTGCCACAAAAATAGTTTCAGGAGTTTCATCCTCTTGAGCTTGCAGAGCTTGGATTTGTGCTCTTTGGCTCATTTTGCACACCTTCCTATGACCAGGCACCCATGGTTCTCTACATTTATAACACACTTGATTCTGCTTAGCTTGCTGGATGACCACATTTCTATTAGGCTTTGTATTAGGAACCAGTGGTTTGGACTGTTCAAATATCATTTACCTCCTAGGTTGAGGAACATACTGCTTATTTGGTAAGGTTTGAGTGGAGGGCTGAGATATTTCCATTCTTCTAGCATACCACACGGCAGTTTGGAGATCCTTTGGTTTAAAACACTCCACCAGGCTCTTCATGTAAGGACTGAGATCTGACACAAAGCTGGAAACATAGTAGTCATCAGGTATAGCAGGATTTCCTCTCCTCATGACATTGAGCAGTTGCTCAAATTGCTCCACATAGGCAGTCACTGTTGTTGTTTGATGTTCAGCATGAAAGTTACTGACAATATCACATACTGATTCCACAGAAAACCTATCAGACAGGTAAGAGCAGAATGTATGCCATGGCACATTAGAAGGTGCATATCCAGTACCTCTCCACCACTGAATTGCAGGCCCTTTAAGATAGGAGATGGCCAGTTCTGTTCTATGTTCAATGGGAGTTCTGGCAGCAGCAAAATACTGTTCCAAGTTCTGAATCCAATACTTAGGGTCTTGTCCTTCAAATTCAGAAATGTTCAGTTTAGCTGGCTTAACAGTAAATGCATTTCTTCTTCTGTAATAATTATCAGCCCCTTCTTCTTCATGTATTTCATCCAACTGCACAACATTTCTCTGTACTGCTTGTGCATTTTCCTTTTCCTTGCTCTGGCCCCCATAGTTTGGATGCATGTAAGGTACTTTAGGAGTACCATCCATATTCAGTTCTTTGCCTGTATGGTCTCTAAGAGTGGCAGTACCAACTGGCAAAGGAGCCCCCTTGTTCGGCATTGCCACTGAGGGAGGAGTAGGAACCAGTAACTGCTTTGGTCTACGAGGAGCCACTATTGGGATTGCAGCTGGTTCTCTTTCATTTGCACACTCCCCTGTCCTTCTTTCGCTTCCTCTACCTGCTCTGGCTCAGGGTCCAACAGTAAGCGTCTGAAATTTGCTTGTATCTTTTCAAAATTCTTTTGCATAGTGGCGAAATTTCTGCTGACAACTTCCTGGAATTGCTGGAACTCTTTGCGATCTTCCTCTCTATCTTGTCGCAAGGTCTTGATGTCCAGCTCCACGGACTCCAACTGCAGGTCGGTCGTAGTCCCTGAATCCACAACCTCCGGCATGCTGTTGAGGTTGTCAATCTGCACCATCAAGGGTTGGGAGGGAGGGATTAAGATGCCGCCGTCGCCTTACACTGCCGCCGGCGCCCGCCTCCACACGAACACGGTCAGATCATCAGATCTGGAATTTTACCACTTAAGAATTGTTCTTAAGCAACCAGACGGACTACCTGTCTGTCGTCGAACAGTTGCCACTCCGGCCGCCGCCTGCTATCATCGCCGCCCACACCAGATCGTGCAGAGGGATTTTACGGCCAAAACCAACCTTGCGCTACTCCAATCGCCGCCCTAGCCAAGGAAAGACTGGCTCTCGATACCAATTGTTAGGACCAGAGTGCCAATCAACAGGTTTTAAGCAAGAACTGGATCAAATTAAGGTGAAAATTGAGAAAATTGAGCTAGGGTTTCAGTTGCACGAAGGGTAAAGGTAGTTTAGCACGCCACCGGCGGCTATGGTTTACACCCAATAATCTTTTACATGCCCCAAATGAGAAAGAGAGCTGGCCTATATAGCCATTACAGTTGCTAGAAAGATAAAAAGAAGAAAATCAGAGCACATGATCTTGTCGGACGATGAATAGCTCTTCTGGCGCCACCTCAGCCGTTGGATGATCAATCAAGGGATGATAGCTGCCAATCTTCAGTGAACCATTATCTTTGTAGAATCAACTGGCACGCCGAAGCAGGGGATGTTCAGACTTGAGCGTGACACACTATTATGAATAGGAGATATATTTGATGCATTCGTACTAGGAGAACGGGAGATGATCGGGACACGGCTGTATTAATTAGAGGAATCGAGACCACACTGGCTGGCGACTGAGACTACCCACAATGGGAGTAACATAGGTGGTAACATCACATTTATTTAGGTAAAATAGATGATGTGGCATGTAATTAATGAAGAAAGTGAGGCATGTGGTAACATAGCTAGTTACTGTAACATCACACATATCAAGAAAAGATGAGTCTACAACATAATAAATAAAGTGATGCATGACACAACACATATGTTACTACCCACTATGGAGGTAGTAACATAGACTAGTAACATATGCATGTTACTACTCTAAGTTACTCCCCACTGTGACTAGTCTGATGGGGAAAATGAGGGAGGGAGTGGATGGCGGTGGTGGGGGGAATTGGTTCGATGAGAGGGGCCAGGGGGATCGGCTAGGTCACGGGGGAGGGGCCATATAGGCCATTAGGTGGGCCGACCAACTAGTCTAGGTGTCGGGCTCCCTCTCTTCATCTGACTTCTCTTCTTTCCTTTATTTATTTAATTCTTTCTATTTTGCAACATATTTAGCAAAAATAAGTCATTTGTAAAACAAGGAGTTGTGCCACATAAATACTTTGCAATTTTTAGCACTGCCATAAAAAGGTTTTGAGACAATATAATTTCATTTAGATTTTATATAAATTAAAATAGATTAATGGGGTTGTTTTGGGCACTGTTTAAATGGGTTAGGAGCAAATTAATATTTCAAACAATATTGGTTCCTTCATGACAATTAGTTAGTGCATTTTTCAACCCAGCGAACATTTTTGTTTTACTGTATGACGAAAAAGTATTTTGATTTTATTTTTAAATTTGAATTTGGAATCGGTGTGGACCAAAGTGAAATTTTAGAAAGTTAATTGTGATGACATGGCACCATTAGAGTGTTCTTACTGTAGCTTAACTACCGGGGGGTTACAAATCTCCTCCGCTACAAGAAATCTTGTCCCGAGATTTAGGAGTTGGAGTAAGGGAGAAAGATCTGGTTACAAAATTCTAATGAATCTTCTCGGTCTTGGTTGCCCTTCTTGAAGAGGTTGACCCATAGCATCGATGTCTTCATTCCTATGCATCAATGCAACATGATGAAGTTGTCGTCCTTTTTTGGGGTCTTCGTCGTTCTTACGAATAGGTAAGGGCAGCTCGGCAATGATAGAATGCTAAGAGAGATGCGATAGAATGCTAAGAGGGTATTCATCCGGGGTTAACGCATGCATGAACATATGAGTATCTCTCGAGTTGGAACGTGGAAAATGCATCGAGAGAAATAATAATAGGCACGAGAATTTTCAAGCGGGTAGGCAAATGTTCGATGCCTGAAACAGAGTGTGAGAGGGGTTCAGAGCAACGGAATATGTATGGAAACTGAAACTAGAATAGATCATCTCAAGGAAGGCGGCTCGTGAATTACTTATGAAGCCAAACGCGAGGAATATCTTTGGCAAAATGGGTATACATAAAAGTCAGGTTTCGATCCTGTGAAACTGTGGGTTATGGGCCCACCATGTGGGTTAAAAGTAGGAAGGCGCTAACATTTGCACGGTCAAGATAGCAAGGTATGTCAAAGGATAGCATGTCAGTTATGTTGGCAACAACGTTGGTACCAAGGGCGAGGGACGAAGAGAACCATTTTCCTGCTCATAGAACGAGGCAGATCAATAGGCAAATTTCTCATCCATCGGTGGCTACCGGAATGTCATCAACAATAGTAACAGGGTCTTATTGACACGGTTGTACACCAAGGTGTTTGCATAAGCAGAAGAATATTACTGCTTGGGTCATATAGATCACAAGAAAGGTTAAACAAAACAATGGAAAGGAAAACGTGTTTAAACACATATTTTAGGGGTATGTCCTTCCCAAGGACAAGCAGAGCATGATAACCATGACAGGATAGAAAGTAGAAACCCATTTAGGTGATGGGAGGGGAATTTCTTGACATTACCCATACAATGGTGTTAGGATATTTGCTAAAGAAAATTTAGCAATGTGCTACAAATGTTCCTATTGAAGATCGGAGTACTACAGACATGCTTTGAGATAGCTTTGACATGGTCTTCAAGCAAAGGTCAGACTTCAGATACATGAAGGATCCATCAGGAACAACTAGTAGAATAAGTCTTACAATTTCCTCATGGATGAATGGATAACATTGCTAAAATGGAAACTATAACAATAGGTCCTCCGGCCAGGTGTGCTAGGCATGACATCACCTTACGGGTCATATATAGACCAATGTTATAACTCATGGAAATATGTTCCAACCATCATATCTGACCGAGATTAAGATCCGATTGGTGTAACGATACCTCATACTCAGGATGCCTGAGAAGAAAGGTGTAACACAAATTGTTGAGATGACATTGTAAGGTTGTCAGGGAAATGAACTATGGAAGCGAGTTCTAAAATGAGAGTTCATCAGTAAACCAAGGAGAGGATGAGGGGGTGGCTAATGGACTCATCGACAATTAATCGAGATTTCCAAAAAGATGGATTTCCAGAATTACGGAAACAAGGAGGTAACATTTGTCGGATCAATGACATAATGAGGTATGCTCGAGGAAAACATACACAATTAAACATTGGTTGAAGGTGCACCCGAAATATGGACTTAGGTAGCATAATCAATGTTAGAGTGGTGATTTGATAACCAATGGTCTAAGAATGAAGTGTCGACCATTCACTTCAAAGCAATAAGGTTGCTGGAAGTTTTAAAATTACCAGTCCATTTGTCAGTAATCCGGTTAGAAACAACACGAGGACCAAGGAAAGAATGGTGATGGTGATAAGTATCACTTGTATCGAGAATTCTCAAGATGTGGTGAAATTTCCATGACATCTTTGACATAAAAGATGGTAATACTCCAGGGTAGAACATAACACAAGCTGGATAGAAAGGAACTCAAGGTAATACACAAAACATGAACAAGTTTGTGTTGGAGGGAGGGCATTAACGTTGCCGATGACAACACAAACCATCGAGGGGCAAGGACGGAATTTCTAATCAAGAATTTGATAGATATTTTGGAAGAGCTCAGAATGTTGATGATCACGACACATATGTCGAGAGATTACATGAGGCTGCCATCGTACAACGACGACTTCAAGCAAAAGGAATGGTGAAGTCAAAGACTACTGGAACCACGGATAAAACACAAACTCGAAATCAAGCATTGTTGTTCAAGGCAATACGATATGACAGGGAATATCGTCGTAAGCTTAGCTCATCGCCAAAAATTGTGCTCCGGGAAGAAGGACCAGGTAGCACAGTTAAACTTCACCACAATAATGATATAGTCGATCAGGCTAGGAATGACGTGATCGAGTACAAACTCGTAAGTAAAGAAGTTACTAAGAGTTGTTAAATCGCAGTGCAGACTCGATTCATTTATCGATGTCCTGGAGTGTTTAACAAATTAGAATCCGGGAAAAATTGGAATCGGTAAGAAATAATAGTTGATGAAGAACTCATAAGAAGTTATGCACTTCCATGATATTCTCGAGATACTAGAGTCTAATACTCGACGATAGATCAAAGTAAAGGTTGGACTATGGTATTGATTTGCAGAAGACAAATGCTTAAACTTGCCTGAGATATTGGGATCAAAGAAGAACAACATAGTCGGAACCATAGCTGCAAGGGATCCAATTTAATGACATCGAAAGAATTACCCAAATGATTGAATATTTTGCAAGAAGCTTCCATGATAAGTTCCACATCGGGCCCATGGGAATGAACACAAAGTTCAAGGTCGACTCCCACTTCTTTAATGCATAACCTTTCATTCACTTCTCATCTTCAAAGAAGTTGTAGTGTTGAAATTTTTATCTAGCGAAGCACCAGAAGAGTATCACTCGTGAAAATTTCGGGTTCACACGGTTTAGAGAAGGCATATTGCTACCTCTTGAGCACTGTGTTGGTTTCCCTTGAAGAGGAAAGGGTGATGCAGCAGAGCAGCGTAAGTATTTCCCTCAGTTTTTGAGAACCAAGGTATCAATCTAGTAGGAGGCCACACATGAGTCCCTCGCACCTACACAAACAAATAAACTCCTCGCAACCAACACGATAAAGGGGATGTCAATCCCTTCATGGTCACCTACGAGAGTGAGATCTGATAGATATGATAAGCTAATATTTTTGGTATTTTTATGATAAAGAGAAATAAAGATGCAAGTAAAATAAATGGCAAAGGAAATAACTAAGTATTGGAAGATTAATATGATGGAAAATAGACCCGGGGGTCGAGGGTTTCACTAGAGGCTTCTCTCGAGAGCATAAGTATTACGATGGGTGAACAAATTACTGTTGAGCAATTGACAGAATTGAGGATAGTTATGAGAATATCTAGGTATGATCATGTATATAGGCATCACGTTCGAGACAAGTAGACCGACTCCTGCCTGCATCTACTACTATTACTCCACACATCGACCGCTATCCAGCATGCATCTAGAGTATTAAGTTCAAGAGAACAGAGTAACGCTTTAAGCAAGATGACATGATGTAGAGGGATAAACTCATGCAATATGATATAAACCCCATCTTGTTATCCTCGATGGCAACAATACAATACGTGCCTTGTTGCCCCTACTGTCACTGGGAAAGGACACCGCAAGATTGAACCCAAAGCTAAGCACTTCTCCCATTGCAAGAAAGATCAATCTAGTAGGCCAAACCAAACTGATAATTCAAAGAGACTTGCAAAGATAACCAATCATACATAAAAGAATTCAGAGAAGATTCAAATATTGTTCATAGATAAACTTGGTCATAAACCCACAATTCATCGGTCTCAACAAACACACCGCAAAAGAAGATTACATCGAATAGATGTCCACAAGAGAGGGGGAGAACTTTGTATTGAGATCCAAAAAGAGAGAAGAAGCCATCTAGCTAATAACTATGGACCCGTAGGTCTGAAGTAAACTACTCACACTTCATCGAAGAGGCTATGGTGTTCATGTAGAAGCCCTTCGTGATCGATACCCCCTCCGGCGGAGCTCCGGAAAAGGCCCCAAGATGGGATCTCGTGGATACAGAAAGTTACGGCGGTGGAATTAGGGTTTTGGCTCCGTATCTGGTAGTTTGGGGGTACGTAGGTATATATAGGAGGAAGGAGTACGTCGGTGGAGCAACATGGGCCCCACAAGGGTGGAGGGCGCCCTTGGGGGGGGGGGGGGTAGGCGCGCCCCCCTACCTCAGGCCTTCCTCGTTGATTGCTTGACGTAGGGTCCATTTCCTCTGGATCATGTTCGTTCCGAAAATCACGTTCCCGAAGGTTACGTTCCGTTTGATATTATTTTTCTGCGAAACTCTGAAATAGGCAAAAAACAACAATTCTGGGCTGGGCCTCCGGTTAATAGGTTAGTCCCAAAAATAATATAAAAGTGTATAATAAAGCCCAATAATGTCCAAAACAGGAAATAATATAGCATGGAACAATCAAAAATTATAGATACGTTGGAGACATATCAAGCATCCCCAAGCTTAATTCCTGCTCGTCCTCGAGTAGGTAAATGATAAAAACAGAATTTTTGATGTGGAGTGCTACTTGGCATGATTTCAATGTAATTCTCTTAATTGTGGTATGAATATTCAGATCCGAAAGATTCAAGACAAAAGTTCAATATTGACATTGAAATAATAATACTTCGAGCATACTAACTAAGCAATTATGTTTCTTCAAAATAACATGGCCAAAGAAAGTTATCCCTACAAAATCATATAGTGTGTCTATGCTCCATCTTCACCACACAAAGTATTCAAATCATGCACAACCCCGATGACAAGCCAAGCAATTGTTTAATACTTTTGGTGTTCTCAAACTTTTTCAATCTTCACGCAATACATGAGCATGAGCCATGGACATAGCACTATAGGTGGAATAGAATGGTGGTTGTGGAGAAGACAAAAAAGGAGAAGATAGTCTCACATCAACTAGGCATATCAATGGGCTATGGAGATGCCCATCAATAGATATCAATGTGAGTGAGTAGGGATTGCCATGCAACGGATGCACTAGAGCTATAAATGTATGAAAGCTCAACAAAAGAAACTAAGTGCGTGTGCATCCAACTTGCTTGCTCACGAAGACCTAGCGCATTTGAGGAAGCCCATCGTTGGAATATACAAGCCAAGTTATATAGTGAAAAATTCCCACTAATATATGAAAGTGATAACAGAGGAGATTCTCTATCATGAAGATCATGGTGCTACTTTGAAGCACAAGTGTGGAAAAAAGGATAGTAGTATTGCCCCTTTTTATTTACTCTCTTTTTTGGGCCTTATTTTTTTGGCCTTTCTCTTTTTTTATTGGGACAATACTCTATGAATGATGATCATCACACTTCTATTTGTTTACAACTCAATGATTACAACTCGATACTAGAACAAAGTATGACTCTATATGAATGCCTCCGGCAGTATACCGGGATAGCAATGATGCATGAGTGACTTATATGAAAGAATTATGAACGGTGGCTTTGCCACAACTAAAATGTCAACTACATGATCATGCAAAGCAATATGACAATGATGGAGCGTGTCATAGCAAACAGAACGGTGGAAAGTTGCATGGCAATATATCTCGGAATGGCTATGGAAATGCCATGATAGGAAGGTATGGTGGCTGTTTTGAGGAAGGTATATGGTGGGTGTATGATACCGGCGAAAGGTGCGCGGTATTAGAGAGGCTAGCAATGGTGGAAGGGTGAGAGTGCGTATAATCCATGGACTCAACATTAGTCATAAAGAACTCAAATACTTATTGCAAAAATCTATTAGTTATCAAAGCAAAGTACTACGCGCATGCTCCTATGGGGATAGATTGGTAGGAAAAGACCATCGCTCGTCCCCGACCACCACTCATAAGGAGGACAATCAATAAATACATCATGCTCCGACTTCTTAACATAACGGTTCACCATACATGCATGCTATGGGAATCACAAACTTCAACACAAGCATTTCTCAAATTCACAACTACTCAACTAGCACGACTCTAATATCACCATCTCCATATCTCAAAACAATTATCAAGTTTCAAACTTCTCATAGTATTCACACACTCATAAGAAAATTTTATTATTTATCTTGAATGCCTAACATAATTAAAGAAAATTACCATGATGTTTTGTAGGACTCTCAAAATAATATAAGAGAAGCATGAGAGAACAATGGTTTCTATAAAACGAATCTACCAATGTGCTCTAAAAGATATAAGTGAAGCACTAGAGCAAAAACTATATAACTCAAAAGATATAAGTGAAGCACATAGAGTATTCTAACAATTTCTGAATCATAAGTGTCTCTCTCAAAAAGGTGTGTGCAGCAATGATGATTGTGGAAAACTAAAAAAATAAAGACTCAAATAATACAAGACGCTCCAACAAAACACATATCATGTGGTAAATAAAAATATAGCTCCAAGTAAAGTTACCGATGGAAGTAGACGAAAGAGGGGATGCCTTCCGGGGCATCCCCAAGCTTTGGCTTTTAGGTGTCCTTAGATTATCTTGGGGTGCCATGGGCATCTCCAAGCTTAGGATCTTTCCACTCCTTGTTCCCTAATCCATCAAATCTTTACCCAAAACTTGAAAACTTCACAACACAAAACTTAAAGTAGAAAATCTCGTGAGCTCCGTTAGCGAAAGAAAACAAAACACCACTTAAAGGTACTGTAATGAACTCATTCTTTATTTATATTGGTGTTAAACCTACTTTATTCCAACATCTCTATGGTTTATAAACTATTTTACTAGCCATAGGTTCATCAAAATAAGCAAACAACACACGAAAAACAGAATCTGTCAAAAACAGAACAGTCTGTAGTAATCTGTAGCTAACGCAAGATTCGGAACCCCAAAAATTCTAAAATAAATTTCTGAACGTGAGGAATTTTTCTATTAATCATCTGCAAAAATAATGAACTAAATAGCACTTTGCAAATAAAAATGGCAGCAGTTATCGTGAGGGCTAAAGTTTCTGTTTTTACAGCAAGATTAAAAAGACTTTCCCCAAGTCTTCCTAACGGTTCTACTTGGCACAAACACTAATTAAACACAAAAAACAGAACCAAAACAGAGGCTAGATAAATTATTTATTACTAAACAGGAGCAAAAATCAAGGAATAAAAATACAATTGGGTTGCCTCCCAACAACCGCTATCGTTTAACGCCCCTAGCTAGGCATAAAAGCAAAGATAGATCTAGGTATCTTTGGTTGGTAATTCTTTAATGAGACATATATCACCTTTAGGAATTTCTTTCCTTTTATCAATAATCAAACTTCTAGGCACAAAATCAAAAAAATCATTAGTAGAAAATGGTTCCTTAATGATAGTAAAAAGATTTTGATGAATACTTATAGATTTGAGATCCGCAGTTTCTTTGCTAGATGATTCACCCTTATTTTTAGGAACATACATAAGCTTGGAGATTTTAGTTGGAGGACTTTGGGTATTCTTTACGGAAGAAAAAGCAGTTCCCAAGTTGGTAATTATACCCTCAAGTTTATCGATTCTAGTGGAATCATGATTTAGTCTTTCATTAACTATGGGTTCCTTCTCCTTAATATTTTTCAAAGCGACTCCTACTTTTGATCCATATTGAGTAATTTGGTTGTGGATCTTTTTATCAAAATTTTCAATTAACTCTACGGTAGCAACTTTATTTTCAATAATTTCAAGTTTTTGCATTACATGCTCCAAAGTTAACATAGTTCCATTAACCAAAATAGGGGGTGAGCCAAACAAATCTATCATAGCATTATAGGAATCAAAAGTGTGGCTATCCAAGAAGTTCCCTCTGGTAATGGTATCAAGGACATATCTGTGCCAAGGAATAACATGTACATAAAAATTGCGAAGAAGAATAGAAGTAGATTGCTTCCTGGTAGATCTATTTTGAGCATTGCAAATTCTATACCAAGCGTCTTTTAGGTTTTATCCTTCCCTTTGCTTAAAATTAAGAACTTCATTTTCGGGAGACAATGGAGAAGATAGGGGACTAGCCATAACGACAAGCAAGCAGTCCGACATACAAGCAAACAAGAGACGGGTAAAAAGAGGCGAATAGAGAAAGAGAGGGAGAATGGAGAGAGAGAGAGGGCGAATAAAACGGCAAGGGTGAAGTGAGGGAGAGGAAAAAGAGAGGCAAATGGCAAATAATGTAATGCAGGAATTAAGGGTTTGTGATGGGTACTTGGTGTGTTGACTTTTGCGTAGACTCCCCGGCAACGGCACCAGACATCCTTCTTGCTACCTCTTGAGCACTTGCGTTGGTTTTCCCTTGAAGAGGAAAGGGTGATGCAGCAGAGCAGCATAAGTATTTCCCTCGGTTTTTGAGAACCAACGTATCAATCCAGAGGAGGCCACGCACGAGTCCCTCGCACCTACACAAACAAATAAACTCCTCGCAACCAACGCGATAAAGGGGTTGTCAATCCCTTCACGGTCACCTACGAGAGTGAGATCTGATAGATATGATAAGATAATACTTTTGGTATTTTTATGATAAAGAGAAATAAAGATGCAAGTAAAATAAATGGAAAAGGAAATAACTAAGTATTGGAAAATTAATATGATGGGAAATAGACCCGGGGGCCATAGGTTTCACTAGAGGCTTCTCTCGAGAGTATAAGTATTACGGTGGGTGAACAAATTACTGTTGAGCAATTGACAGAATTGAGCATAGTTATGAGAATATCTAGGTATGATCATGTATATAGGCATCACGTCCGAGACAAGTAGACCGACTCCTGCCTGCATCTACTACTATTACTCCACACATCAACCGCTATCCAGCATGCATCTAGAGTATTAAGTTCAAGAGAACAGAGTAACGCTTTAAGCAAGATGACATGATGTAGAGGGATAAACTCATGCAATATGATATAAACCCCATCTTGTTATCCTCGATGGCAACAATACAATACGTGCCTTTCTGCCCCTACTGTCACTGGGGAAGTGCACCGCAAGATTGAACCCAATGCTAAGCACTTCTCCCATTGCAAGAAAGATCAATCTAGTAGGCCAAACCAAATTGATAATTCAAAGAGACTTGCAAAGATAACCAATCATACATAAAAGAATTCAGAGAAGATTCAAATATTGTTCATAGATAAACTTGATCATAAACCCACAATTCATCGGTCTCAACAAACACACTGCAAAAGAAGATTACATCGAATAGATCTCCACAAGAGAGGGGGAGAACTTTGTATTGAGATCCAAAAAGAGAGAAGAAGCCATCTAGCTAATAACTATGGACCCGTAGGTCTGAAGTAAACTACTCACACTTCATCGGAGAGGCTATGGTGTTGATGTAGAAGCCCTCCATGATCGATACCCCCTCCGGCGGAGCTCCAGAAAAGGCCCCAATATGGGATCTTGTGGATACAGAAAGTTACGACGGTGGAATTAGGGTTTTGGCTCCGTATCTGGTAGTTTGGGGTACGTAGGTATATATAGGAGGAAGGAGTACATCGGTGGAGCAACATGGGCCCCACGAGGGTGGAGGGCGCGCCTGGGGGGTAGGCGTGCCCCCCTACCTCGTGCCTTCCTCGTTGATTGCTTGGCATAGGGTCCAAGTCCTCTAGATCATGTTCGTTCCAAAAATCATGTTCCCAAAGGTTTCATTCGGTTTGGACTTCGTTTGATATTCTTTTTCTGTGAAACTCTGAAATAGGCAAAAAAAACTGCAATTCTGGGTTGGGCCTCCGGTTAATAGGTTAGTCCCAAGAATAATATAAAAGTGTATAATAAAGCCCAATAATGTCCAAAACAGGAAATAATATAGCATGGAACAATAAAAAATTATAGATACATTGGAGACGTATCACATATGTTCAACCCATAGGGGCTTCTTAGAAACAGATACCACAAGTTTCAAGAGTAAATATCTCCAGCTCAAAAGTAGAGCATGGTTGGCCAATCAGCGAATATGATTTACCAGTGGCATTATATATATTAGAGGAAGAATTTCCAAAGTGATTGAATATGAAAGACTTTGTTGGATAAAATCTAACAAAGGATCCGATGGCCCTCAAGGGATCTGATGTAAGCATCGGTACTCAACCAGAGGAAGAAATAATGCAGAGGCATTGGATTACAAAAACAACTACTAATTCAAAGCTCAAAAGCAAAGGAATTTTGATTTCCAAATCAAGGGATTAGAAGCAAAAGCTCTGATTAAGGATGTATATGTTGAGTAGGCTTAGGGATACAATCGATGGCAATATGATTGGTCGAGATCCCGCTCATGTTCAAAATGACATCTGAGTCGGGAGGATGAATTTTAGTTTTGACTGATGATTGCGACCATTCACAATCATATTGAATCAACAGACTCAAAATGATAATGACAAAGGAAGTCAATAAGATTACCAGACTTATGGGGATAATCATATTGCAAGCAAGCAAGAACTTCAAGAGCAATAAGCTGTTGAGGATTTTTGGAAGATCGAATGGTATTTTGAAGACTTCTGTGAAATACATGTATCCACTGGGTATGAGCGGATACTTGATAAGTGCGAGAAATTATTCGTAGGGGTATTCAGGTTGCAAAGAACTGCAAGGGCAGTGGGCACAAAGTATTTTCGGAACAATAGAGAGAATTTCGAGGTATCTTGTAATAACAAGATTAACTGGGAATAAAAGTAAGAATGACAGGTGTAGGTATTTATACATAGGGATATTTCGGTGGTAGGGGATGGCAAAAGCAATGGGCACAAAGTCTCAAGAGAACAACGGAGAGTATCTTCGGAATCCTTCGGTACAACACGCGATCATCTGTAACAAGGGGCTCTCTACGTGGATGTGATCACGAGACCCTAATGTTAGAGTTAGTAATTTCATTTACACCCGAATAGAAGAGAGATCAGATTCCCAGAGTATAGACGAGGAATAAAAGATCCTAATACCACCCAAATGGCGATGTGGGCCCGTAAGACACAGAGCCATGTTAGTAAAAAGTTTTGCAATGTCTAGACTCGACTTTGGCCAAGGATTTTGGAAGGGGATTCCTATAGGCAGTCAGCTTTGATACCAACTTGTGACGCCCCCAATTCAATCGTACACTAATCATACACGCAAATGTGTACGATCAAGACCAGGGACTCACAGGAAGATATCACAACACAACTCTAAAAAATAAAATAAGTCATACAAGCATAATATTAAAAGCCAGGGGCCTCGAGGGCTCGAATACAGGAGCTCGATCATAGACGAGTCAGTGGAAGTGTAAGTGCATCTAGTGCCCCTTAGTGATTTTGGTGTATTGAAGACTTATAGGTTAAGGGACTGATGCGTTCGTGGTGTACACATGTCTATAAGTCTATGAGGAGTTTGATATTTACAGAGAAAGTAGACCCCTAAAAATGAAGTTCTTCGACTGAAGACTTTGGATTTCTAAAGACTTTGAAAGTAAAGAAATTGGTGTGATCCTGAAGACTTGGTATTCATTCGAGGAACATGAATGTAACGCCGTTGATGCGGCTATATCTCCTACATGTCGAGGCACGACTTAGAGGCATAACCGCATTGAAAGCAATGTCGCAAGTTAGGCAATCTTCACAACATCCCATGTAATATATAAATAATAAAAGGGGAGATACATAGTTGGCTAACACTCGCCACGTCAATCAAGGTACATAAATAGCATTACATCAACCAATCACTCATGGCCCGACTACGGCGCCAAAATAAAAGATAAACCCAACATGCGACACGGTCCCGATCGCCCCAACTGGGCACCACTATTGATCATCAGGGAAAGACACATAGTAACGGCGTGAGTCCTTGTCGAACTCCCACTTGAGCTCAAGCGCGTCATCTGGATCGGAGTCATCAGGCCCTGCATCTGGTTTGGAAGTAATCTGTGAGCCACAGGGATTCAGCAATCTCGCACCCTCACGATCAAGACTATTTAAGCTTATAGGTAAGGCAAGGTAAATATGTGGAGCTGCAGCAAGCGACTAGCATATATGGTGGCTAACCTGTTCGCAAAAGAGAGCGAGAAGAGCGGGCAAAGCGCGAACGAGTAACTAGAGGATAACCTGCGACAAGCATTACTCCAACACCGTGTTCACTTCCCGGACTCCGCCGAGAAGAGACCATCACGGTAACTCACACAGTTGATTCATTTTAATTAAGTTAAGGTTCAAGTTATCGACAACCGAACATTAACAAATTCCCATCTGCCCATAACCGCGGGCATGGCTTTCGGAAGTTCAAATCCCTGTAGGGGAGTCCCAACTTAGCCCATGACAAGCTCTCACGGTCAACGAAGGAATAGACCTTCTCCCGAGACATTCCGATCAGACTCGGTATCACGGTTCTACAAGACACTTCGACAAGTTAAAACAAATCCAGCAACACCGCCCGAATGTGCCGACAAATCCCGATAGGAGCTGCACATATCTCATTCTCAGGGCACACTCAGATGAGCCAGACGTCGGGTAGGCCAACCCAGAGTTGCCCCTGGTAGCCCCGGACATCGCTCGGTTGGACCAACACTCAGAGGAGCACTGGCCCGGGGGGGTTTAAAATAAGATGACCCTCGGGCTCTAGAAACCCAAGGGAAAAATAGGCTAGGTGGCAAATGGTAAAACCAAGGTTGGGCATTGCTGGAAAACCTTTATTCAAGGCGAACTATCAAGGGGTTCCCATTATAACCCAACCGTGTAAGGAACGCAAAATCCGGGAACATAACACCGATATGACGGAAACTAGGGCAGCCACAGTGGAACAAAACACTAGGCGAGAGGCCGAGCCTTCCACCCTTTACTAAGTATATAGATGCATTAAGATAACAAGGCAATATAATGATATCCCAACAAGTAAATGATGTTCCAACAAAGAACGGCCTCCAATCTTCACCTGCAACTAGCAACGCTATAAGAGGGGCTGAGCAAAGCGGTAACATAGTCAATCAACGGTTTGCTAGGACATGGTGGGTTAGAGGTTTGACAAGGCAATTTGGGAGGCATGATAATCAAGTGGTAGGCATCGTAGCATAGGCATAGCAAAAGAGCGAGCATCTAGCAAAGCAAAGATAGAAGTGATTTCGAGGGTATGATCATCTTGCCTACAAAGTTGTCAGAGTTGACTGTATCCTCGAAAGCAAACTCAACGGGCTCCTCGTTAGCGAACACGTCTCCCGGCTCTACCCAAACAAGACAAAACAAGCAAACGGAACACAATCAACCACGTGCAAACTCAAACAACATGATGCAAACATGGTATGCTATGTGGGATGCGATATGCGATGCATATGCAAGATTTGACAAGGAATGCATGAACCTGGCCTCAACTTGGAAATCCAAATGTTCCACTTGAAAGGTGAGATGAAATCGCTTGAAAACGATATAAAGAACGCCGGAATCGGAGTTACGGTTTGGAAATGGCATGCAAAACAAATATGGCACCGGTCTGCGATATACAGCACGTAGCCATCTAAATGCAACAAGATGAACATGCTACAGCACTCAAATATGGCAACAAAATACATGGCATGGATCCATTCATGATGCATAACAAAAGATGAACACTGAGCTACAGCCAATTCATCCATTAACAGGTTCAAACAAGCATGGAAAAAATGCATTTGGTAAACAGATTTCACACTTAGTGAAATTAACACTTGTCTGGAATTTCAGATCAGGTAGCACACTTTGGAGCATGAAAACTATATGCTACAAGACCTTAACATGGCAAATTAAAGCATGGCATGGAGCTACTCAAAGAGCTTAACGAAAGTCCCTTAGTGACCTTGAGCCAAAAGGGATCAGAAAATACAATTGCAAGCATGTGAACATGGCAAAAACATACTCAGATCACAGACTTGGTGAAAAACTGGAGCATGCAAAACAGATATCAAGTAGGCATGTTTATGAGCTCGATGCACTCACTACAGAGCAAGTCATGACAATCTAAGCATACACTCATCAAGAATACACATTAGACAAGCTAGACATGGCAAGAACAATAATATATCATGCACGGATCAACTACAACATCCTCGGCAAAATCGCTAACAAGTAGACAATCTGCCCAGATTCACGAAATGGCAAAAGTAGAGCTCGACTGAGTCAAGTTAGGGTGCTCCATAAATGCAAACAAATACATGGATGGATAGAGCACTACAAGATTAACAAAACATCTTTACTAATCATCCTCAAAAGAGGCACGGATCACTAGGAAACAACATGAACATATTGCATAATGAGATAAACAGATCAAGGACTTAGTGGAATTGCTAAGTCCTTGAAATCAGCATTAACGAATGCTCCTCTTTGCAAGCTTGTGCTAGTCACCACACATATCACAAAAATACATGGGTTGCACCTCTGGATAGATGACAAAACATATAACAAAACACATGTAGAGCTCAGGGGCATATCATGCACACAATAAACATGGCAAAAATGACAAATATCTAATTGGAGCAGCAGATCTGACAAATATCTCAAATAGCACTCTTCCAACAGCATTTCGGGCATCAAGATGAAATCAAATGAAAATGATGCAATGAGATGAAATTATGTGCTCTCTGAGAAGAACATTTTGATATGCTATATGCCCAAAATGGATCTACGGATGCAAAGTAACGGCACGATGAACATAGCTAAATAAACTGAAGACTTAGGAGAAAAACAAGGGTCAACCCCTAGGGTTTCCAGATCCAGATCGGATCTCGCCGGAGCATGCAAAACGAGGATCGCCGGGATCACTGTTCACCGGAGGGAGGAAGCTCGCTGGAGGGGTCGGAGTCGCCGGATCCGGCGCGGACGTCGAGGAGGGCGGACGCGGCGGCGCTCGCCGGGGCGCTTAGCGGCGCGGGACGCCGGACTTGGGGCTCCGGTCGTGGGACTTGGGGCTCCGGCGGTGGACGGCAATGGCGGGCGCCGGCGCCGGCCGGTGAGGCAACTCGGCCGCGGAGAAGACGAGGCGCGGGGCGCGCGCGGTGCTGCCAGGCTGGGAGGGCCCCGCCTGGGCCCGGGCGGGCCGGCACGGCGGCGCGCAGTGGCGATGTGGGCGCGAGGCGCGGCGTATGGGCGGCTGCCACGTGGCGGCGGACACAGCGGGCGGACACGTCCGTCGGTGGGAAGATGTCCGGCGGGTGAGGGGAGAGAGGGGGCTATGATTTGCGCGAGGATTTCGGGGGAGGACCTATTTATAGGCATAGGAGGAGCTATGAGAGTCCAAATGAGGTGCGGTTTTCGGCCACGCGATCGTGATCGAACGCTCTAGATGATGGAGAGGGTTTTGGTGGGTTTTCGGCCAAAATGGAGGGGTGTTGGGCTGCAACACACACGAGGCCTTCTCGGTCCCTCGGTTAACCGTTGGAGCATCAAACGAAGTCCAAATGGTACGAAACTTGACAGGCGGTCTACCGGTAGTAAACCAAGGCCGCTTGGCAAGTCTCGGTCCAATCCGGATATGTTTAATCCCCACACACGAAAGAAAGGTAGAAATGACCACCGGAGGAGAACGGAGCGCCGGAATGCAAAACGGACAATGGGGAAAATGCTCGAATACATGAGACGAACACGTATGCAAATGCAATGCACATGATGACATGATATGAGATGCATGACAACGACAACAACACACGGAGACAAAAACCCAAACCCGAGGAAATAAAATAACTTAACGCCGGAAACGGCAAGAGTTGGATTACATATTAGGTAAATCATATCTAGGGTGTTACAACACTCCACCACTACGAGAGGATCTCGTCCCGAGATCTAGGACTGAAAGAACGCCGGGTATTCAGAACGGAGGTGATCCTCGCGTTCCCAGGTAGCTTCACGGTCGGAATGGTGTGACCACTTGACTTTGAGGAATTTGATTGACTTGTTGCAAGTCTTGCGTTCAGTCTCTTCAAGAATAGCAACGGGGTGCTCATGATAAGAGAGATCTTCTTGGAGCTCAGTGTCCTCGAAGTCGACGGTGCGGTCAGGAGTCTTGAAGCACTTTCGGAGCTGAGAGACATGGAACACGTCATGCACATTTGCAAAGTTTGAAGGAAGCTCGAGTTGATAGGCGAGATCGCCTCTCTTGCTGACGATCTTGAAAGGTCCCACGTATCTAGGGGCAAGCTTCCCTTTGATACCGAAGCGACGAGTACCTTTCATTAGAGAGACGCGGAGGTAAACATGATCTCCGATCTCGAAAGCCAAATCACAGTGCTTACTATCATAGTAGCTCTTCTGGCGGGATTGGGCTGCTTTGAGGTTATCTCGAATGACTTTGCACATTTCCTCTGCCTCTGTGATTAAGTCATTACCGAGAAGCTGACGTTCACTGGTTTCAGACCAGTTGAGAGGGGTACGGCACTTCCTGCCATACAGAATTTCGAATGGGGCCTTGCCCAAAGTTGCTTGAAAACTGTTGTTGTAGGAGAATTCAGCATATGGAAGACAATCCTCCCATTTCAAGCCGAAGGAGATCACACAAGCCCTGAGCATATCTTCAAGAATCTGGTTGACACGCTCGACTTGACCGCTTGTTTGAGGAATCTCGTGCTTCATTCGAGTCCACCAATAAGCCTGCTTTAGGTCCTGATACATCTTCGTGCTCCCAGGGTGGATGGAGAGGAGAGAATTGTGAGCCTCGTTCATGATCACTTTACGAAGGTCGCCTTTGGGCACAACAATACGATCCTCAAACAAGAGAGTATCCTTGTCATCAAGGCGGTAGCACTTGTACTTGGGTTGACTCTTGGCAATCCCAATCTTCACCTTTTTCACCATAGCATCAAGAAGTTGGGCTTGGAGAATCTGGTCTTCTAAGGTAGGAGAGACTTGAAGGTTGGCGAGGAAACCTTGAGGAACAACTTGCAAATTAAGTTTGTGGAAAGCTTCACAAAGCTCGTGTTGATAAGGCTTGATAATCAGGCTGTTGCAATAAGCCTTTCTGCTCAATGCGTTAGCAATCACATTGGCCTTGCCTGGAGTATACTCGATGCTCGGATTATACTCTTGAATCATTTCGACCCATCGAGTCTGCCTGAGGTTGAGATTAGGCTGAGTGAAGATGTACTTGAGACTCTTGTGATCAGTGAAGATGTCCACTTTTCTTCCCAATAAGAGATGTCTCCAAGTTAAAAGAGCATGCACAACTGCCGCCAACTCGAGGTCATGAGTGGGGCAGTTCTTCTCGTTGGGCTTCAACTGGCGAGAGGTATAAGCCACAACTTTCTTTTCTTGCATCAACACTGCACCGAGACCTTGGAGAGAGGCATCGCAAAAGACCTCGTACGGTTTGGATTCATCAGGAGGAGTCAGAACTGGAGCAGTGACCAATTTCTCTTTCAAAGTGTTGAAAGCGCTGTCACATTCCAGAGACCAAACGTACTTGACGTTCTTTTGGAGAAGATTTGAGAGAGGCTTCGTGATCTTAGAAAAGTTTTCAACGAATCTTCGATAGTAGCTTGCGAGACCGAGGAAGCTACGGAGTTGCTTCACGTTCTGAGGTGGTTCCCAATTCACAATTGCAGACACCTTCTCAGGATTCACCGCAATGCCCTTGGCAGAGATGATATGCCCAAGATAAAGAACCTCATCGAGCCAAAATTAGCACTTGGAGAACTTGGCGTAGAACTGGTGTTCCCTGAGCTTATCGAGCACCAAACGCAAGTGCTTGGCATGATCTTCCTTGTTCTTCGAAAAGACCAGAATGTCGTCGAGATAGACCAAAACAAAGTCATTGGTGTAGGCGTTGAAGATCAAGTTCATCATGCGAGAGAAAGTCGGAGGAGCGTTGACGAGGCCAAAAGACATGACAGTGTATTCATATGAACCAAAACTTGTCCTGAAAGCCGTCTTGGGAATATCTTGCTCATGGATTTGAATCTGATGATAACCCATACGGAGATCAATCTTGGAGAATACTTGGGCACCTTTGAGTTGTTTGAACAACTCGTTGATGTTGGGAAGTGGGTATTTGTTCTTGATGGTCTTCTTGTTCAATGGACGGTAATCAACACAAAGTCGGTCCGTTCCATCCTTCTTCTTCACAAAAAGAACACCACAACCCCACGGAGAAGAACTAGGTCGGATGAGACCATTCTCTCTTGAATATCGAGTTGCTTCTTCAGCTCCTTCAACTCTTCAGGTCCGAGCTTGTAAGGACGCTTGCACACTGGTTCCGTGCCAGGCTCAAGATCGATGACGAATTCAACTGGTCGGTGCGGAGGCATTCCTGGAAGCTCTTCTGGAAAGACGTCTTGATATTCGCAAATGACTGGAATCTGCGAGATAGCATCCAGTTCACCCTTGTCATTGAGAGAAAACAGACGGATGGTATCATCGTGAGCGGCAAAGACAATTACATCCTCAGACGAATGAGTCAATTGAATCTTCCTGGCAGCACAATCAAGATGCTCCTTGTGCTTAGAAAGCCAATCCATTCCGAGAATAAGATCAATATCCAAGTTACCAAGAACCACCGGAGAAGAAAGAAACTTGTAGTCGCCCAACGTGATAGTAACATCCGGGGCCATAGCGCTTGCATTCATGAATTTACCCGGAGAAACAATAGATAACTGACTAGGCAAATCTTGTAAAGTCAATTCATGCTTGGAAACAAATGGTCTCGAGATGAAACAATGTGATGCACCAGTGTCAAAAAGAACTTTTGCGGGAATATCATTAACAGGAAGGTTACCCATGATGACATCTGACGAGTCCTCTGCCTGAGCTGCATTCATCAAGTTGACCTTTGCAGACTTGGGGTTATGCTTGACCACAGCTATACTTGCCGATCTCACAGGAGGAGGAGGAGGGAGACGCCTCTGATTGAAGCATTTGTTGGCATAGTGACCCTTCTGTTGGCACTTGTTGCACGTGACTTCTGAAAGCGGACGGTGATACGGAGCACTCGATCTTGGAGCTTGAGACGAAGTCTTGTTCTGAAAGCCAGGGCTGGGTGGGTGGGAAGATCCACTGCCACCTTTGCTCTTCTGGTACGGCTGACGGAACGGAGGAGGAGGAAGCCAATACTTCTGCTTCTTGGCCACTTGAGTAGAGGAAGAAGGAGTAGCATCTCTGACTCGCTTCTTGGAATCATCCCACCTCAGTTGAGCGGCCTCTTGCTTCAATGCCATGTTGTAGAACTCATCGTATCTCAAGGGCTCAAAGAGAACAAGAGCTAGCTAAATTTCTTCTCTGAGACCACCCCTGAACTGGTATATCATGCTCTTCTCATCATGGACGTCCTGCTTAGCAAAGAGGGCGAGCTTCTGAAACAACTTGTTGTAGTCATAGACAGACAAAGAGCCTCGCTTCAGGTTGCGGAATTCCTCACGCTTGCTTTCAACCACACTCTGGGGAATATGATGAGCTTTGAAATCTTGACGGAATTCATCCCAGGTAATCACACGGCCTCCTCTGGAATCCTTGTACTGCTGGAACCATTCTGCAGCTTGGTCTTTGAGTTGGAAGGAAGCAAACTTGACAAAGTCTTCAGGCCTGACGTTACTGCACTCGAAATGCTTGCACAGATCCATGAGCCAATCGTCAGCATCAGTTGCCTCAACACAATTGCTGAAAGTCTTTGGTTGATTTGCAAGGAACTGGTTGAGTGTAGCAAAGTGATTCTGATTGTTGCCTTGGTTGCCTTGATTTGCTTGATTGCGCTCTTGAAGAATTTGCATGATCAACTGCGTGTTTGCATTGGTTGCAGCCATCACAGCTTGCCATGCCTCCGGAGGAGGAGGAGGTGGTGGCGGATCTTGATTCTGATTCTGATTTTGATTGCTGCTCTTAGCGGGAGCCATCCCGAAGAGGGTGACAACCGTTAGCACATTGCCAGATAAAATGAAGCTGAATCAAACGGGTTGAAATTGCAACATAAAGTCTTCACATCCGAACATAAGAACGAATGCATTCCAATTGAAATGGTTACATATCCATAAATTGAGAAGCCACTTAGAATTTAGGTAGAGGAATAAGTCAACAAGGTACGGATCAAGAACGAATACTCGGTAAGAAATCCCAATCTCAAACCAAATATCCGTGGAAGAAGAACTAGAGCTACAAGAATTCCCACCTATGAAACTCCCGAACCTTTCCGGTTATGCAATCAGGTGTTGGGGATACAGGGGAAGCATAATATCTCACCCAAATCTAGCAAATCCTACATCCAGCTGTATCCATCCTTCAACACATAACCGAGAAAAACTTCAAAAACCATCTACCTCAACCTTCGAAAAGCATCCGTTATACAAGTTATGGCGATACTCCCGAACTCCCGCCCCAATACTGGGTGGCGTCGAGGTTATCTCACCAACGAACTGCATAAAAGAGATTTTCGATGTCGGCGTACTAAACTCAGGTATTCCAGAACTGCAACGATAAAATTGTGACGACAACACATCGGAGCTCAACTCCCCGGGACACTGCCACAACCCCTAAAGACAGGAGGCACCAAGAACAATGTTCTCGTCACAAAACCATCAGAACGATTCCAAGACACCTGCGTGATCCTAAATTTTTTTTTATTGAAATTTGAGAAGAGAAGAGTCAAAACTCTACGTCAGGATGCCTTACCAGAGCGAAGAGGAGACTGGGGAGTAAAAAGAATTCCTAAACTCTCCGATATATGATTCCTAAATGACTCAAAACATTTTTCTAGACTCAACAACGGCTGCTAAAAACGATCAAGCAATGGGGGCTCCTAAGGTCGGGGAAGGCTCTGATTACCAACTTGTAATGCCATCGATGCGGCTATATCTCCTACGTGTCGATGCACGACTTAGAGGCATAACCGCATTGAAAGCAATGTCACGAGTTAGGCAATCTTCACAACATCCCATGTAATATATAAATAATAAAAGGGGAGATACATAGTTGGCTTACACTCGCCACGTCAATCAAGGTACATAAATAGCATTACATCAACCAATCACTCATGGCCTGACTACGGCGCCAAAATAAAAGATAAACCCAACATGCAACACGGTCCCGATCGCCCCAACTGGGCACCATTACTGATCATCAGGGAAAGACACATAGTAACGGCGTGAGTCCTCGTCGAACTCCCACTTGAGCTCAAGCGCGGCATCTGGAACGGAGTCATCAGGCCCTGCATCTGGTTTGGAAGTAATCTGTGAGCCACAGGGATTCAGCAATCTCGCACCCTCGGGATCAAGACTATTTAAGCTTATAGGTAAGGCAAGGTAAATATGTGGAGCTGCAGCAAGCGACTAGCATATATGGTGGCTAACCTGTTCGCAAAAGAGAGCGAGAAGAGAGGGCAAAGCGCGAACGAGTAACTAGAGGATAACCTACGGCAAGCATTACTCCAACACCGTGTTCACTTCCCGGACTCCGCCGAGAAGAGACCATAACGGTAACTCACACGGTTGATTCATTTTAATTAAGTTAAGGTTCAAGTTATCTACAACCGGACACTAACAAATTCCCATCTGCCCATAACCGCAGGCATGGATTTCGAAAGTTCAAATCCCTGCAGGGGAGTCCCAACTTAGCCCATGACAAGCTCTCACGGTCAACGAAGGAATAGACCTTCTCCCGAGACATTCCGATCAGACTCGGTATCCCGGTTCTACAAGACACTTCGACAAGTTAAAACAAATCCAGCAACACCGCCCGAATGTGCCGAAAAATCCCGATAGGAGCTTCACATATCTCATTCTCAGGGCACACTTAGATGAGCCAGACGTCGGGTAGGCCAGCCCAGAGTTGCCCGTGGTAGCCCCGGACATCGCTCGGTTGGACCAACACTCAGAGGAGCACTGGCCCGGGGGGGGGTTTAAAATAAGATGACCCTCGGGCTTCGAAAACCCAAGGGAAAAAGAGGCTAGGTGGAAAATGGTAAAACCAAGGTTGGGCGTTGCTGGAAAAGCTTTATTCAAGGCGAACTATCAAGGGGTTCCCATTATAACCCAACCGCGTAAGGAACGCAAAATCCGGGAACATAACACCGATATGACGGAAACTAGGGCGGCCAGAGTAGAACAAAACACTAGGCGAGAGGCCGAGCCTTCCACCCTTTACCAAGTATATAGATTCATTAAGATAACAAGGCAATATAATGATATCCCAACAAGTAAATAATGTTCCAACAAGGAACGGCCTCCAATCTTCACCTGCAACTAGCAACGCTATAAGAGGGGCTGAGCAAAGCGGTAACATAGTCAATCAACGGTTTGCTAGGACATGGTGGGTTAGAGGTTTGACATGGCAATTTGGGAGGCATGATAAGCAAGTGGTAGGCATCGTAGCATAGGCATAGCAAAAGAGCGAGCATCTAGTAAAGCAAAGATAGAAGTGATTTCGAGGGTATGATCATCTTGCCTACAAAGTTGTCAGAGTTGACTGGATCCTCGAAAGCAAATTCAACGGGCTCCTCGTTAGTGAACTCGTCTCCCGGCTCTACCCAAACAATACAAAACAACCAAACGGAACATAATCAACCACGTGCAAACTCAAACAACATGATGCAAACATGGTATGCTATGTGGGATGCGATATGCGATGCATATGCAAGATTTGACAAGGAATGCATGAACCTAGCCTCAACTTGTAAATCCAAATGTGCCACTGGAAAGGTGAGATGAAATCGCTTGAAAACGATATAAAGAACGACGGAATCGGAGTTACGGTTTGGAAATGGCATGCAAAACAAATATGGCACCGGTCTGCGATATACAGCACGTAGCCATCTAAATGCAACAAGATGAACATGCTACAGCACTCAAATATGGCAACAAAATACATGGCAGGGATCCATTCATGATGCTTAACAAAAGATGAACACTGAGCTATGGCCAATTCATCCATTAACAGGTTCAAACAAGCATGGAAAAAATGCATTTGGTAAACAGATTTCAGACTTAGTGAAATTAACACTTGTCTGGAATTTCAGATCAGGTAGCACACTTTGGAGCATGAAAACTATATGCTACAGGACCTGAACATGGCAAATTAAATCATGACATGGAGTTACTCAAAGAGCTTAACAAAAGTCCCTTAGTGACCTTGAGCCAAAAGGGATCAGAAAATACAATTGCAAGCATGTGAACATGGCAAAAACATACTCAGATCACAGACTTGGTGAAAAACTGGAGCATGCAAAACAGATATCAAGTAGGCATGTTTATGAGCTCGATGCACTCACTACAGAGGAAGTCATGACAATCTAAGCATACACTCATCAAGAATACACATTATACAAGTTAGACATGGCAAGAACAATAATATATCATGCACGGATCAACTACAACATCCTCGGCAAAATCGCTAACAAGTAGTAAATCTGCCCAGATTCATGAAATGGCAAAAGTAGAGCTCGACTGACTCAAGCTAGGGTGCTCCATAAATGCAAACAAAGACATGGATGGATAGAGCACTACAAGATTAACAAAACATCTTTACTGATCATCCTCAAAATAGGCACGAATCACTAGGAAACAACACGAACATATTGCATAATGAGATAAACAGATCAAGGACTTGGTGGAATTGCTAAGTCCCTGAAATCAGCATTAACGGATGCTCCACTTTGCAAGCTTATGCTAGTCACCACACACATCACAAAAATACATGGGTTGCACCTCTGGATAGATGGCAAAACATATAACAAAACACATGTAGAGCTTAGGGGCATATCATGCACACAATAAACATGGCAAAAATGACAAATATCTAACTGGAGCAGCAGATCTGACAAATATCTCAAATAGCACTCTTCCAACAGCATTTCGGGCATCAAGATGAAATCAAATGAAAATGATGCAATGAGATGAAATTATGTGCTCTCTGAGAAGAACATTTTGATATGCTATATGCCCAAAATGGATCTACGGATGCAAAGTAACGGCACGATGAACATAGCTAAATAAACTGAAGACTTAGGAGAAAAACAAGGGCCAACCCCTAGGGTTTCCAGATCCTGAGGAATTTGTTCTGACTAAGGAGTTAGGAATTCGCTAGTGGGGATTGCCTACACAGTGAGGATCGTGATAGCCCTGAGGATTTTGATACGCAAAATTCCGACCGTTGCTGTGCTATGCGCCAGCTGTCCCAAAATATCTACCCACCTAACGGTCATATCATTCAAGGGCATTTATGTCTTATCATGTCAGGCTGCTCCCTAGGCTATAAATAGCCGCCCCCTACAACCAGTAGCTGGTTGGCTGCTCTTAGAGAAACTGACACTTGTCATTTGAGAGAATCCCATCCTCCGAGGACTTTGAGTGAAAATCATCAAGTGAGGAAAACCCAAACGCAACCACCTACAAACCCAAAGTGATTGAGCATCACTGAAGAGATTGATCCTGCATGGATCCGATGCTTGATACCTTTGAAGACTGTGCATCTTCTAGACGGTTAGGCGTCATAGTCTAGAGCATCCAAGTGGAAATTGTGGATCGCCGAGTGACCGAGTTTGTGAAGGTTTGGAAGTCACCTGAAGACTTACCACGAGTAATTGGACGAGGTATGTGTGACCTTAGCTTGAGGGGAATACGGTGAGGACTGAGTGTCCTGAGCTGCGTATTCAGGACTAGGTGTCCGGGACTATGTGTTCTCAGGTTTAAATACCTAGCCGCCCTAACCAGACATACAACTGTCACAGCAGTTGGAACTGGTCTACCAAATCATTATCTTCACTGGGCTAACTGGTTTCATTTCCTCAACCCTTCCATTTCCTCATTTCTGTGTTGTGTGCTTGTTCATATCTGTTTGAAGACTTTGACTGAATACTTTATCTATTTCCTCAGCTCAATTTCTTCAGTCTGTTTGTCTTCATTCTGTTTATCCTGTGTTTACGCTTTCTGTACTCTATGCTTGTTTTCATTTCATCATGAAGACCATGCTCATGCTCTGTTATGTTTACTTCTGAGTACTTATTCCGCTGCAAGTAGTTCTTCACTCAGGAATTTCCTCACCCGCAAATTCCTCAGTGAAGAATTCATAAAAATCGCCTATTCACCCCCCCCCTCTAGTCGATATAACGCACTTTCAATTGGTATCAGAGCAAGGTACTCCCTTGTTCTGTGTGATTTTGGTTTAACCACCTGGATTTTTAGTTATGTCGACCGCAGGTATGATCAAGGTTTCTGCTAGGGTCCTACCTTCAATGGGATGGACTACCCCTACTGGAAGAACAAGATGCACATGCATCTTGAGGCAATTGATAACGATCTCTGGTACGTTGTGGAGAATGGTGTTCCCTTTGTCACTCCCACCATCAACACTGTTGATGTGAAGAGATTCAAGCAACTCGACTCTCAAGCGAAGAACATCATATGTGGCCATCTGAGCAAAGTGCAGTATGGCAGAGTGAGTGCTTTGGAGACAGCAAAGCTTACCTGAGACAGGTTGTCCAAGGTCAATGAGGGAGTCTCAACACAGCGTGACTCTCGAGTTGACATTCTTCGCAATCTCTTTAACCACTTCAAAAGAGTCGACAATGAAAATGTTCAGCAAACCTTCGATCCCCTCACTGACATCTCAAATGAGCTTCAAGCACTTGGTGCCACTGATATCACCGACCATGAGGTGGTGAAGAAATTGCTGAGATTGCTTGATTCCTCATTTGTTACCTTGGCATTGATGATACAAGAACATGGAGACTATAAGTCACTTGATCCCGCTAATATCCTCGAGAGACTAAACACTCATGAGTTCCAGCTTGCTGAGAAGAAAGATCTCTATGGACCAAATTATGGTAGATCACGGGCTCTGAAGGCCAAGGCAATGTCTGAATCTGAAAGTGAAGATTCTGGCAGCAACCTTGGTGACCCTGAAGAACTGAGCAAGGAGCTAGCAATGCTCGTGAGGAAGTTTCAGAAGTTCTCAAGACGTGGTCGCTTTGGTAAATCCTCAAGAAGTGGTGACTTGGGATCAGATTCCTCATCCCATGATTACAAGAAGAGACTCTGTCACAAATGCAAGAAACCCGGACACTACACTCAAGATTGTCCTCAGTGGGAAAAGGAATCAAAGAAGAAGAAGAAGTACAAGGATTATAGTTCTAATGATTCAAAGAAGAAGAAGAAATCTTCAAAGTCCTCGTCATCAAAGTCTTCAAGGTACTCATCTCACAAGAAGAGTAGCTCCAAGAAGGATAGGGAATTCATTGGCAAGGAAATGGACTCTGAGGCTGAATCTAAGGAAAATGAGGAAGAGGAGGAATCTGAGGAGTCGGACTCTGGTGTGGCGAGCCTAGCCCTCGCTACCGCTTTCGTCAACAAGTCCATGTTCAACTCTGAAGAAAAGGAACTCCCCAACACTACTGATGACGGTGATGAGGACTACGCTCCCACCTATTGCTTCATGGCAAAAGGCTCAAAGGTACTCAAATATCCCTCCTCTGAATCTAGTGAGGATGAATCTGATGAAAACCTCAAACCCAGCTATTCTAATCTTGCTAAGATTGCTGTGAAACTGCAAAAGGCTCTTGAAAAGGTTCAAAACATGCTAGATAAAAGCGACGATATGTTGGGCGAGGAAATGGATCGCACTAAAATTTTGGCTGAAAATCTTCAGAGACTTCAGTCCAAGTTTGACAATCTTCAAGGTCATCATAACACTCTCCTATCTGATCATGAGAAGCTTTCTTATGAATTTCTTCAAAGAAAGCAAGATCTTGAGCAGTTAAGAGTGAGTTATGAAGATCTTTAGAAGGAGTGTGGTTCATTACTTGCTCAACATGTCAGCGCTACTCAAGA
This sequence comes from Triticum urartu, assembly GCF_056163025.1. Classification (NCBI taxonomy): domain Eukaryota; kingdom Viridiplantae; phylum Streptophyta; class Magnoliopsida; order Poales; family Poaceae; genus Triticum; species Triticum urartu. Next base: position 167,309,388 of record NC_141876.1, on the reverse strand, counting down.
TGAATTTGTTCCTCCATGTTTGAAGTGCATTGAACGTGAAACTGCTAATTCTTCACCTAAATGCTCAAATACTTCCATTGCTGCAAATTCCACAACTGCCTCTGCTATCACTAATTCCTCATCTGAGGACATTGCTAGTATCACTGATGATGCAGGGCTGAAGGAATTGTATATGAAAGGCATGTACAAAAGCCTCAAAGGGCATCAGGATCTTTGTGACGTGCTTAAAAAGCAGATCCTCAACAGGAACCCTAGGAAAGAGGGTATTGCCTTTGAGAGGAAACTCAATGCTGATGGGACCTACTGGAAACCTGAGCAGTATCCCAAAACCTCATGGGTTTCTGCAAAGGGACCTTCAGTGGATCCATCTACTTTATCTAGCTTTACATGTGAATCTTCATATTCTTCTGATGAGTCGTTTGACTCCAATTATAAACTGTTCAAAAATCAGAATGGTGAAGTATTCGCTAGATATGCTGGCACTAACTGCAGGAACGGTTCTCCTATGAAGCAAATCTAGGTTCCAAAAAGGTGCCTTGAAAATCTTCAGGTGGATGTCATCATGACCCCACCTATGAAGAATAGGAACCCCAGACCAAATTCTTCATATGGATCCAAGTCCTCATACGGACCAAACTCCTCATGTGGATCAAATTCCTCAAAAGGATCAAAGTCCTCATATGAGCATCATCGTGCTAACCCATCTGTTTTGCAGGGAAGATCTAAGGATTATGGATATGTGCATTATTCTTCAAATCATTATGTTCATAAGTCCTCGAAGAATTTCTATGCTTACTCCTATGCTTACCCTAACCCATCTTATGTGAAACGAAGTGGATTGGCATCTATGCCACCTTTCTCTTATGGAGCTCGCAGAATGATGAACTCTTTGCCACCCCTTCAGATGTGGGTGGTGAAGAAAAAGAACTAACCTCTTATGTAGGGTCAGGTCTCCAGACGAACTTAATCGTCTGAAGAATTTGCTGGAGACTTGAATTTGCTTGAAAGGACGCAAGCTAATCATGAAGAAATGAATTTTCATTTCTCACGTCCTCATATTGCTTTATCTGTTCTATTGCTTGATGAAATTGATCTGGTGAAATTGATACCATATTCTTCACTGATGAAGTATATGAGTTCGTAAGTTGCACTAATTCATTTGCAGGATGATCAACCCAAAGCCACTGAGTGGGTCCTCGATAGTGGATGTACAAATCACATGCATGGTGACAGGAGCTTATTGATGGACTCTGCTTTATCTCCATCACATCTGAAGCATATCACCTACGCTGACAAAGGCAAAAGCAAGGTATTGGGTCTAGGTTGCAATCTCAAAGGATCGACATATGGACAAAGTCATGCTTGTCGAGTCCTTAGGGTTCAACCTCATGTCTGTCTCAATGCTTTGTGATCTTGATATGGTTGTTGTATTTGGAAAGTATCGTTGTGTTGTGATCATGGAAGCTGACAATTCCAAAGTCTTCGAAGTCTTTAGGAGAGGAGATTTGTATATTGTTGATTTCTCTACAGGACCACAACCTGCTATATGTCTACTTGCAAAAGCTTCAGAAGGCTGGCTATGTCATCAACGACTTGGTCATGCTGGCATGAGGAATCTGCACACGCTCGCGATGAAGAAGCATGTCATTGGCATTGAAGGTGTCAAATTCCTCAAGGACCATTTGTGTGGAGCTTGTGAAGCTAGAAAGATGACTAAGACCAAGCATCCAGTGAAGACTATCATGACTACTACTCGACCATTTGAATTGCTTCACATGGATCTCTTTGGCCCTACTCACTATGCCACATTTACTAATGTTGCATCTTTATATGGCTTTGTCATTGTTGATGATTATTCTTGATATACATGGGTGCATATAATCACTTACAAAACTGAAGTGCAGGAAGTCTTCAAATGATTTTCCTCGAGGGCTTCAACCAACTTTGGTGTGAAGATCAAGCACATCAGAAGTGATAATGAAACTGAGTTCAAGAACACTGGTCTTGATGACTATCTTGATGAACTTGGTATTACTCATGAGTTATCTGCTCCTTATACTCCTCAGCAAAATGGCGTCATGGAGCGCAAGAATAGGACTCTTGTTGAGATGGCCCACACTATGCTTGATGAATACAAGACGCCTCCTCGCTTCTGGCCTGAGGCAATTGATACTGCATGCCACATCATCAACAGGGTATATCTTCACAAATTCTTCAAGAAGACTGCATATGAACTCCTCACTGACAAGAAAACCAACGTGAGTTATTTCAAAGTCTTCGGTGCTAAATGTTGGATTAGGGATCATCATCATAGTTCTAAATTTGTACCGAAAGCACATGAAGGTTTTATGCTCGGTTATGGTAAGGACTCGCACACCTACAGAGTCTTCAACACCTATCACCACAAGGTTGTTGAAACTGTAGATGTGTGGTTCGATGAGACTAATGGCTCACAAAGAGAGCACCTACCTCTTGTGACAGATGAAATACCTCTTGAGGAATCTATTAAGTTCAAGGCTACCGAGGATGTCATTCCTATCGAAGAATCTGCTGAAGAAGTCATTCCAGAACATGAAGAACGTCATGTTGATGCACCTGAGGAAAATGGTGCTGAAGAAAATACTGATCAAATTCCTCAACGACAACCCGCTCATCCTCGCGTTGCAAATGAAGTGCAAATTAAGAAAATCATCAGCGACATCAACATTCCAGGTCCTCTCACACGCTCAAGAGCTTCACATTTATCAAACTTTTGTGGGCACTTTGCTTCCATCTCTATCACAGAGCTCACTAAGGTAGATGATGCATTTCTGGAGCCTGAGTGGATTCAAGCTATGCAAGAGGAATTGTATCAATTCGAGCTCAACAACGTCTGGGAACTGGTCAAACGTCCAGATCCTCGCAAGCACAATATCATCGGCACAAAGTGGATCTACCGCAACAAGGAAGATGAAAATGTCCTTGTGGTGAGGAATAAGGCACGGCTTGTAGCTCAAGGCTACACACAGGTTGAAGGAATTGATTTCAATGAAACTTCTACACCTGTTGCTAGACTTGAAGCTATTCGCATATTACTTGCTTATGATAACTATCATGATATCATCTTATATCAAATGGATGTGAAAAGTGCATTCCTCAATGGTAAGCTTGAGGAAGAAGTATATGTTGCTCAGCCCCCAGGTTTTGAAGATCCGAAGCATCCTGACAAAGTCTTCAGACTCAATAAGGCCCTCTATGGCCTCAAGCAGGCCCCACGGGCGTGGTATGATACCTTGAAGGTATTCCTCATGAAGAAAGGCTTCAAACCCGGTTCACTTAACCCAACTCTTTTCACTAAATCTTATGATGGTGAATTGTTTGTGTGCCAAATATATGTTGATGATATCATTTTTGGCTGTACTGACCAATGATACAGTGATGAATTTGCCTTTATGATGAGTGAAGAATATCAAATGTCTATGATGGGAGAATTGAAATTCTTAGGTCTTCAGATTCGTCAACAGAGCAATGGCATATTCATATCTCAGGAGAAATACCTCAAGGATGTACTGAGGAAATTCGGCATGCAAGATTGCAAAGGAGTCAAAATCCATATGCCCACAAATGGCCATCTATACACTGATGAAAAGGGAATTGACTTCGATCAAAAGGTATACCGCTCCATTATTGGTTCTTTATTGTACTTATGTGCATCTAGGCCAGATATTATGCTTAGTGTTTGCATGTGTGCCCGATTTCAAGCTACACCGAAGGAATCACACCATAAGGCTGTGAAGCATATTCTTCGATATCTAGCTCATACACCAACACTTGGATTATGGTACCCTAAGGGCTCGGCTTTTGATCTCATTGGATATTCAGACTCTAACTATGCTGGTGATCATGTGGACCGCAAGTCAACATCTGGCACATGCCATTTCCTCGGACGATCCTTGGTCTATTGGTCCTCGAAGAAACAGAACTGCATATCACTGTCTACTGCTGAAGCTGAGTACATTGCTGCTGGTTCTTGCTGTTCTCAACTGCTATGGATGAAGCAAACTCTCAAGGACTACGGCGTCAACATGAAGAATGTGCCACTCTACTGTGACAATGAGAGTACCATCAAGATTGCTCATAACCCAGTTTAGCACTCGAAGACAAAGCACATTCAGATTCGTCATCATTTTCTTCATGATCATGTGTTGAAGGGCGACATCTCTATTGAGCATGTGAAGACTGGAGAACAGCTAGCCGCTATCTTCACTAAGCCCTTGGATGAGAAGAGATTTAGCAAGTTGCGGTGTGAGCTAAATATCATAGAATCTTCGAATGTTCTTTGAAAAGGACACTCATCCTAATACTTATGCAAACTTGATGGCTTAGATGTGCAACACATGAAGAAACGTTTTTCTTCAATCAATGAAGAATAACACTCTAAGTGTGAATAAATTAACGAAGAATTTGATTCTCAGAACCATACGACAATTGTACGCGGTGTCTGAAATCATCATTCTTATACGGTGGGTCACGCCACCATCAAAAGTTGAAAATCTTCAATCTGAGTTTTTCCTCAGCTGTTCAATCTCTTCAACTTTGCAATGTCTTCTCTATTTCCATCATTTTTCTTCATTGGCTATATATATATATGATTTTATGTCCTCTACAGCATTCACTTATTGCTATTTCTTCAAGTTGCTTGTTATGTTAAGTGAATGTGATCGGACCCTTCCCCCTCTATGCTAAACTCAACCCAGTCTATTCACAAATTCTTCATGTGCGTTCTATTTGAAACTCGTTCAAAATCTTCACTGTGTCCTTGTCAGCTGAAGAAATTGCGAACAGAACTTTAAACTTATCTTATCTGAGTTTTCGGCCTTTGCCGCTCAAACAGTTACACCTTCCACGATAATACTTATCCTTTTCACCCACGATCACACACGATTGTCACCTCTCAGTATGTGGGTAACACATGTCACGCGAATGAGAAGGGTCAGGGGCACGTTCATCCTATTTCCTCGGGCGAGCAGTTTTTTCACTTCGGCTATAAATACCCCTCTCCCTTCCTCACTTCGTTTTTACTCCGATCGACCTCACTCCCTCGCTCGAGCTCTCAAACCCTAGCGCCGCCTCTACTTCCATCGACGCCGGTGAGGAAGAGCTTCACTGCCTCAACCTCGTCGCCACCGTACTCACACCAGACGCGGATTTCTTCACTCCGTCGCTGTTGTAGCTGTCTTCCTCAGCCAAGTTAGGGTGTGGAAGATCTGAACCGATGAGCTTCAAATCTACACTTCCTAGTTCGTCATGTTCTTCGTCCAGGGTAATTAAAAGTTACTTTTACTACCCTTGTTGATTCGTATGTTTTCTTCAAATCCTCAAAAGGTGTTTATTCTTCAAATCCTCACACACTGGACACCTCACATATCATCTGCTCTTGATATGTTTCTCTAAGCAAATTTTTCTTCAAGATTCCTCAATTGTGTGGATTTTCAAATCTATGCAACTCTGGAACCTAAGTCAAAGAACGCTTAGTGAAATTCCTCAAGATTCATCTGGTCAAATTCCTCAAACTTGTTCTTATTGCAAAACCTTCTGAGAACGCATATGACCTCTCCAAATTCCTCGCAACTATACTCTATTCACAGGTACACATGTCCGCTATTGAATCTCTAGGTTCTCATCAACTTAACTCATTTGTAGCGTTCCTCGAAGAAAAGTTGCATACCTCTTCAGAGAACTCAATCGTTCAAAACCCTCAGCTGAAGAAAATGGCAGATGGCAAGAAGCCATAGAAGGGAGGAAAGAGGCCTGAGGTCAACACAGCTTTTGAGATACCTGATGACATTTACAAGGATTATTGCACTCCTGATGAGGCCACCCATGAAAAGGAAACTAAGAATGAGCGCAAAGTGCGCATCCAAAGGATAGAGAAGATATGGGCACGGGAATGGAGAGAGTGCGGGTATGTCACTCCAAAATATATGAAGAAATTCGCTCTTAATCCTCCATGCCCAAGACCTCCATTGGCACCTGCCAAGAAGCTGATCCCACCAGCCTCAAGCGTGGTGAGGATTATCCCGATGAATGGGCCAAGTGTCAGGCCAAGCTAGCCAGAGTAGCTAAGGAAGCAGTGAGGAAATTTATGAAGACTCTGCTGCTGCTGCCACTGCTGAGGCCTCTGCAAGCAAGCCAAAGAAGCATGCTCATAAGCCAAGTGCTTCAACCCCATTGCCCTCACGGCCAAGTACCTCAGCAATGCCCTCGCAGTCAGATTCTTCAAAGCCCTCACGGCCAATTCTTCAAGCCGCACCAGCTCCTCCAAAGTCCTCAGCTCCTCCATCAAAATCCTCAGCACATGTGCATCTCGCAGCGTGCCAAAGGACAACAGGAATCTTTATTGCCTCAGGAGCTTCTGCTAGTTCTTCAACTGCACCAAATTTATCAACTGGCCCCTCTCTGCTTAAGACAAAGGCCACTGCTGCACAAGGCTCTTGACCAAGTCCTCACAAGAAGCAGGTCGCCTTTCAAGTATCGTCCTAAGATGACAAAGCTGATGATGAAGAAATCACTGAAATCATCAGAGATAGGCAACACAGGGCCGCTAGAGCCAAAGGCAGCAATGTGTCATTGATGCTGGATCCGAAGTCGATCCTAGACTTCATTGACTTATGGCACAAGGACCCCAACACACCTCTACCTGAGCTAAACCTCACTCCTGGTCAAAGTCATATATTGACTCACTTCATTGATGAAGAAAAATGGAAATTTGAACAGGGAAGGAGGGTGAAGAAAGCGCATTACAAGAAAGAGCGCTTTCTGAAGCAAAACGTTCTGAAGCTTTCACCTGAAGAACTTGTTGCTCTTCAATCTGAGATCAAGAAACTCAGTGATGAATTTGACGCATACCGCGTTGATTGGCTTGGAGCCAAAGTCAGATTTCTAAAGATAACTAAATAGTTCACTTCCAATGTTGCAGCCCCAACGCAACAAGAAAATCCTCCGGCTGAAGCATCTTCTCAGCCTACTGAAGAAAATGCAAGCACCACTGATGATACTCCGACTGCTAAAGAAAATGCTAGTGCCAGGGCTGATGACTGCATTCCAGCCGCTGAAGAAATTGCCAGGGCAACCACTAGTGTTGCACCTGAAGAAAATGAAGAAGTCAGGGCAACTGCATCAGTTGTGCCTGAAGATCTTGAACCAAATTCCTCTGCTCCTCCTGCGCCTACACCAACTCCGATCCTTCCATCTGCATCAGATGTGAAGAAGACCAAGGCTGTAGAGCGTGCAGCTGTGAAGAAAATGAAGGCATCAACTGCATCAGATTCTTCAGCTCCGAAGAAGATGAAGCCGCTGACCAGCTCATTTGAAAATCCAATTGATGTTGTTCCTGTCTCATCCATGCCATCAAAGGAACTCGTTCCTTTTGATGAAGAATATGTGATCCCAAGCGGATCCAATGAAGACATTCCTTCTGCTGCTGCTTCAGAGCAGTTGGATGAAGAAATTGAAGCGGATGCAATCCCTTCAACCCCAATAGTCTCATCGCCCATGCCCCAATTTACTGCTGAAGAGGCCAGCGTTGAAGAAATGAATGAAGAGGATGTGGACATTGGGTGCACAACTCCAGTGTTGAACGATGACTTTTGGGAAAGTCAGCACCCCAATTCTCCTCTGTTCACACCCCTACAACAAATTCCTCAGTCCCCTGTCACTACTGAACTACAAATGGGATCTGAAGAACCTCATGCCACACCGTCTGTCCATGAAGAGATTCCAGCCACTAGTGCTGAAGAAAATGTAAATGAAGAATTGAAGTCCCGGGCTGCCACTGAAGAAGAACCTGAAATTCCTCAGCCTGCGGAACCTGAGATCGAGATCCCTGAGGTTGTGATGCAATTGACTGACACTCATCAACCCAAGCCAAAGGATCCCTTCTCAAAGAAGCAAGAATTCAAGGCTGATGACTTCTTCGGCGAGCATGTATTCTTCACGGACTACAATCCTTATGACTTTGCTTGTCTTAGGAGGAAGCGCTTCTGGACTGCCAGCCAGGCCAATTTCTATTCTTCACTGCTCTTCAACAAGGATAAAGTCTTCTACCACGAGCATATTCCTCACGTGGACATGGAATCACTGCCTTTCTTCTCTCCTGTCCTCAGTGTGCTTCATGACGCATGCCTCCTCAACTTTTGCTCTAACATTGTTGATTGGAATGAAGAGCTTATTCTTCAGTTCTACGCTACACTTCACATCACAGGTGATGCTGATGATATCAACACTTGGTTATTGGACTGGATGACCGATAACACTCATTATAAGGCACCGGCCTCTGAATTACTTCATGCCCTGCCCATCAGTCCACCCCTTGAAGGAGCTCGTTGTCTGTACCAGGAGCATGAACTCATTGCCCATTACATGCAAGTGCTAATGAAGCCCCTGAAGCCCGATCAAGCCCTAGGGACCAAATTCCTTGTGAAGGAATTGCTATATGTGCCCAGTACAGTCTATTGCATTCTAACGAGGACAATGAGTCCTATCAAAGGCCACGACTCGTCTGATGAGGAAACTGTTGGCATCATGATGAATCTGCTATTCAACATCATACATGGCATTCCTGTCAATTATCATGATTTCTTCATGAGGACTCTGGCCAATGTTGCACTCTCTCTGTTTGAGTTGAAGCCTTATGCTCCTTGAATTATGAGATTCCTCAGAACAAGGTATTCACGAAACTACAAGGCTGATTTTTAGAATCACCTCAGCTACCTGCCACCTATTGAAGTCCTCAAGCAGACATATCCCTCAGCTGATGAAAAGGGCAAGGCACCTACTGTCATTGATGAAGGCATTCGTCCATTGGATGGTCAGTTTCGCAAAGCTACATCTTATTCCACCAATGATGACTCTGCCACTCATGATTCTACTGCAAATGCATCCAAGCCAAATCCTCAAGCCACAACTCCCACGGTGATGACTGGCCATGAGCTACTTCTTAGTCTTCACCAGAAGGTGGATTGAAACCATAAATGGGTTAAGCGTCAGTTTGGTTCTCTTCTTCACAACATGACTGCTACACATAATGCAGTGAAGAAAAACCATTACTACCTCCATTAAGTTTTTGGTCGCACCTGGGCTATCTTATCACATCTGTATGGTGAAAAGGATCTGAAGCAAATGGGTCTCAAGGAGAACTTTGACTGGTCTGCACCTCCAGCGAAGAAATTCAAGAAGGTCAAAGTTCCTTCCTTGATGGCCAGCTCATATTCTTCATCCAGCGACCGACGAGTATGAAGACTTGGATGACACTGCGGCAGGCAACAAACGACCCCAACAACGTTGACGCTCCTCCATCAACTTGATATTCTTCAGGGGCATTAGTCCTCATTTTTCTGACCCTTTTGGTCATTCGATGACAAAAGGGGAGAAATTTGAGTTAGTCTTCAAGCGGGTCAATCTATATGGGCATTTTTTTCTAAGTTACAACTCTTGTTCTTTTGAAGACTTTGCTGGATCGAGTTGTAAACTTAAACTCTATGGTGGTCTGATACTTTTGCTGAGTGTTTCTGCATGCTTATTCCTCATTAATGTTAATGCACGCATGCTGAATTACATCAGTCACCATATTTGATCATGCATTTCAAATTCTTCATATTATATGATAAATGCGTGTATGAATTACAAGATATAGGGGGAGATCTCCATGATTCTACTCTTCAAAGTGTGCATTGCTTCAAAAGTAAATTTCTCACTATGCACATCTTCACGGGGAGTTCTTCTATATCTTGCAATCATATTCCTCAATTTCAGTATTTACACTTCATATGTTTATCCCCGTTGAAAACTTAACCTATATTGTCATCAATCACGAAAAAGGGGGAGATTGTGAGTGCATCTAGTGCCCCTTAGTGATTTTGGTGTATTGAAGACTTATAGGTTAAGGGACTGATGCGTTTGTGAGTGTACACAGGTCTATAGGTCTATGAGGAGTTTGATATTTACAGAGAAAGTCGGCCCCTAAAAATGAAGTTCTTCGACTGAAGACTTTGGATTTCTGAAGACTTTGAAAGTGAAGAAATTGGTGTGATCCTGAAGACTTGGTATTCATTCGAGGAACATGAAGCATGAATACTTTGTTTTCGTAGTTTCATTTTCTCTTTCTTGAGTCATAAGGAAACACCGTACTTTTAAAGGGGGTCGAGGAAATACTAAGGAAAAATTTCCAAGTGATGCTCAATTCAAATCCTACATCTACCAATCCCTTCGAGTGAAGCCATTGGAAATCTCATACAGCTCAGTCAATTTCTTCGGTGACAGAGACGAAGTTCTTCTGGTCTCTGGGGAATTTGTTCTGACTCAGGAGTTAGGAATTCGCCAGTGTGGATTGCCTACACAGTGAGGATCATGATAGCCCTGAGGAATTTGATACTCAAAATTCCGACCGTTGCTGTGCTATGCGCCAGCTGTCCCAAAATATCTACCCACCTAACAGTCATATCATTGAAGGGCATTTATGTCTTATCATGTCGGGCTGCTCCCTAGGCTATAAATAGCCGCCCCCTACAACCACTAGCTGGTTGGCTGCTCCGAGAGAAACTGACACTTGTCATTTGAGAGCATCCCATCCTCCGAGGACTTTGAGTGAAAATCATCAAGTGAGGAAAACCCAAACCCAAACACCTACAAACCAAAAGTGATTGAGCATCACTGAAGAGATTGCTCCTGCATGGATCCGATGCTTGTTACCTTTGAAGACTGCATCTTCCAAACGGTTAGGCGTCATGGTCTAGAGCATCCAAGAAGAAATTGTGGATCACCGGGTGACCGAGTCTGTGAAGGTTTGGAAGTCACCTGAAGACTTACCACGAGTAAGTGGGCGAGGTCTGTGTGACCTTAGCTCAAGGGGAATACGGTGAGGACTGAGTGTCCTGAGCTGCGTGTTCAGGACTGGGTGTCCGGGACTGTGTGTCCTCAGGTTTAAATACCTAGCCACCCTAACCAGACGTACAACTGTCACAGCAGTTGGAACTGGTCTACCAAATCATTGTCTTCACCGAGCTAACTGGTTCATTTCCTCAACCTTCCATTTCCTCACTTTTGTGTTGTGTGCTTGTTCATATCTGTCTGGAGACTTTGACTGAAGACTTTCTCTATTTCCTCAGCTCAATTTCTTCAGTCTGTTTGTCTTCATTTTGTTTATCATGTGTTTACGCTTCCTGTACTCTGTGCTTGTTTTCATTTCATCATGAAGACCATGCTCATGCTCTGTTATGTTTACTTCTGAGTACTTATTCCGCTGCAAGTAGTTCTTCACTCAGGAATTTCCTCACCCGCAAATTCCTCAGTGAAGAATTCATAAAAATCGCCTATTCACCCCCCCTCTAGTCGATATAACGCACTTTCAGGAAGCAACAATATCTGAGTACAGACATAAGTTAAACAAGTTGCCATAAGATGGCTAGCACAAACTGGGACACAGATTGAAATAGGGGCGGGCCTCCTGCCTGGGATCCTCCTAAAATACTCTTGGTCGTCGCCGGCGGCCTGCACGTAGTAGTAGGCACCTCCAGTGTAGTAGGAGTCATCGTTAGCAGTGGCGTTTGGCTCCTGGGCTCCAACATCTGGTCGCAACAACCAGGTATAGAAAGCGGGAAAAGGGGGGAACAAAGCAACCATGAGTACTCATCGAAAGTACTCGCAAGCAAGGAAATACACTACATATGCATTGGTATCAAATGAAAGGGGTAGTATATGTGGACTGAACTGCAGAACGCCAGAATAAGAGGGGAATAGCTAGTCCTATCAAAGACTACGCTTCTGGTAGCCTCCATCTTAAAGCAATAGAAGAGAGTAGATGGTAAGTTAACCAAGTATCATCGCATAGCATAATCCTACCCGGCGATCCTCTCCTCGTCGCGCTGTAGAGAGCGGTCACCGGGTTGTATCTGGCACTTGGAAGGGTGTGTTTTATTAAGTATCCGGTTCTAGTTGTCATAAGGTCAAGGTACAACTCTGGGTCGTCCTTTCACCGAGGGACACGACTATTCAAATAGATAAACTTCCCTGCAGGGGTGCACCACATTTCCCAACACGCTCGATCCCCTTTGGCCGGACAAACTTTCCTGGGTCATGCCCGGCCTCGAAAGATCAACACGACGCAGCCCCACCTAGGCAAAACAGAGAGGTCAACACGCCGGTCTAAATCCTATGCACGCAGGGCTCTGGGCCTGTAGCGACCAGACCTCAAACGGTCTGATCTCTGTGCTTCAGTGTCATCCCTGGATCAGTAATGCTGACACGCACAGTACTTGAAGGATTTATAACAGAGTAGCAATCACACACTCATCGAATGTCTCAAAAGAGAACTTATTACAATAAATATGGCTTAAGGCCGTCTAATAACGATAACAGCGGAAGGCTTGGAAGATAAGTGAGTCCATCAACTCCAATGGCATCACTGAGTATAGAACCACGACCTAAAAGCACCTTACTCGTCGTCTGAAAAATATGCAACATGAACGTTGCAGCCCGAAATGGGTCAGCACATGGAATATGCTGGCAAAGTAACACACAGAGAGTAATGGAAGAATAAGACTATACTACATGCATATTTGGCTGGTGGAAAGCTCTATGGTTACAGTTTTGTGTAAAGCCAATTTTTCCCTACTGCAAAGGAATAAATTTTATTTAACTATCATGGTAGTTGTTAAACATTGAGAGTGTAGACACCCACTCATCCCAATTAAGCATCATCTTTAAAACCCAACAATACTAATTAGAGTAACATGATGAGATTCACATGATAATCCAGGTACTAGATACTCAAGTTGTCCATAACCGGGGACACCGCTAACCATGATTAGTTTATACACTCTGCAGAGGTTTGCGCACTTTTCCCCACAAGACTCGATCTCCTCCGTTGGGATTCTCGCACTACATGGTGTTTGAGAAACGGATGACCGAGACATAGTCTTTCAGAAGCGCTAGCACCTTACGAACGGGTAGACCGTTACACCTACTTTCCCCTACATCTGCTAGTCTACCACTGTAAGAGTTCGCACGACTTACTCAACTATGCTAGAGCCCATAGTAGCTTGTGGCTGCACACGGAAGTTTCTAGTATGAATAATCCCATGATCCCTTCGAGCCTGGGTGGCGGTCCATAAAGAAAAACAGGCAATCGAACAACTATGATTAAGAAGTGATCCTAGAACAACCTACGTCAAGCATAACTCCAACACCGTGTTCACTTCCCGACTCCGCCGGAAAGAGACCATCACGGCTACACACGCGGTTGATGCATTTTAATTAAGATAAGTTTCACGTTTTCTACAGCCGGACATTAACAAATTCCCATCTGCCCATAACCGCGGGCACGGCTTTCAAAAGTTCAAATCCCTGCAGGGGTGTCCCAACTTAGCCCATCACAAGCTCTCACGGTCAATGAAGGATATTCCTTCTCCCAAGACAATCCGGTTAGACTCGGAATCCCTGTTACAAGACATCTCGACAATGGTAAAACAAGTCCAGCAACACCACCCGAATGTGCCGACAAATCCCGATAGGAGCTGCACATATCTTGTTCTCAGGGCACACTCAGATGAGACATCCTACGAGTAAAACCAACCCTCAAGTTGCCCCGAGGTGGCCCCGCAGTCTACTCGGTCGGACCAACACTCAAAGGAGCACTGGCCTAGGGGGGTTTAATAAAGATGACCCTCAGGCTCCGGAAACCCAAGGGAAAAGAGGCTAGGTGGCAAATGGTAAAACCAAGGTTGGGCATTGCTGGAGGAGTTTTATTCAAGGCGAACTGTCAAGGGGTTCCCATTATAACCCTACCGTGTAAGGAACGCAAAATCCGGGAACATAACACCGATATGACGGAAACTAGGGCGGCAAGAGTGGAACAAAACACTAGGCATAAGGCCGAGCCTTCCACCCTTTACCAAGTATATAGGTGCATTAAGATAAACAAGATAATATAGTGATATCCCAACAATAAACATGTTCCAACAAGGAACAAACTCCAATCTTCACCTGCAACTAGCAACGCTATAAGAGGGGCTGAGCAAAGTGGTAACATAGCCAAACAACGGTTTGCTAGGACAAGGTGGGTTAGAGGTTTGACATGGCAAAATGGGAGGCATGATAAGCAAGTGGTAGGTATCGTAGCATAGGCATAGCAAAAGAGCGAGCAACTAGCAAGTAAAGATATAACTGATTTCGACGGTATGATCATCTTGCCTGCAAAGTTCTCCGAGTTGACTTGATCCTCGTAAGTGTACTCAACGGGCTCCTCATTCACGTACTCGTCTCCCGGCTCTACCCAAAGCAATACAACAAGCAAAAGGGAACACAATCAACCACATGCAATGCTCAAACAACAAGATGCAAACATGGTATGATATGCGGGATGCGATATGTGATGCATATGCAAGATTTGGAAAGGAATGATTGAACCTGGCCTCAACTTGGAAATCCAAGAGTGCCACTGGAAAGGTGAGTTGATTTTGGTTGAAATCGATATAAAGATCACCGAAATCGGATGCACGGTTTGGAAATGACAAGCAAAACAAATATGGCACTAGTCTGCGATTAACAACACGAGACCACCTAAATGCATCATAAACAACATGCTACAGCACTCCAACATGACAACAAAATACATGGCAGGGATCCACTCAATATGCTTGACAAAAGATGAACACTGAGCTACGGCTAATTCACTCATTGGCATGTTCAAACAAGCATGGCAAAAGTGCAAAAGATTACAGGTTACAGACTTAGTGAAAATAACAAGTCTGGAATTTAACATCAGGAAGCAATCTTTAGAGCATGAAAACTACATGCTATAGGAACATATCATGGCAAAGCAAGGCATGCCATGAAGCTACTCAAAGCATACAACAAAAGTCCCTTACTGACCATAAGCCAAAAGGGATCAGAAAATATAATTGCAACCACCTGAACATAGCAATTATCGTTAACAGATTCAGACTTAGTGAAAAACTGGAACATGGCAAAATAGATATCAAATGGGCATGTTTACGAGCTCGATGCACTCACCACAAGGCATTGCATGACAAACTAAGCATACACCCAGTAAGTAGACATGGCATAGAAGCTAGACATGGCAATAACAACATCATAGCATGGATGGATCAACAACAACAAGCTCGGCAAAATTGCTAAACATGTTAACAATCTGCGAGGAACATTTTATAGCAAAAGTAGAGCTCGATTGAGTCAAACTAGGGTGCTCTATAAATGCAAACAAATACATGGATGGATAGAGCACCACAATATCTACAAAACATCCTTACTGATCATGCTCAAAAGAGGCACGGATCACTAGGAATCAACATGAACGTATGGCATAAAAATATAAACAGGACAAGGACTTAGAATATTTCTAAGTCCCTGAAATCAGCAACATTAAGTAAGCTACTTTGCATGCTTGTTCTAGTCACTACATAGATCACAAAAATACATGGCATACACCCCTGTAAAGATAACATGGCATACTTCAAAACACATGCAGAGCTCAGGATCATAGCATGCACACATTAATCATGGCAAAAATGACAAAAGTGCATTTGCTGAAACAGATCTGAAACTATCATCACATAGCCCTCTTCCAACAACATTTCGGGCATCAAGATGAGCTCAAATGAAAATGATGCAATGAGATGAAATGATGTACTCATCGAGACGAACATTTTGATATGCTACACGCACGAATCGGAGTCACGGTGATGAAGTTATGATGCTGTGAACAAGTGTCAAAATTAATGAGCGAGAGGGGAAAGTCAACCCTATTTAGGGTTTATTGTAGCCGCGTGGATCCAGATCCGATCGGGACCTCGCCGGAAAAACTGTAGCTGCCGGAGTGTCGGGGTTCGCCGGGGTTCGGCCGGAGTAGGAGGGAGAGGCGGTGGACCTCTCCGGGGACCGGATCCGGCCACGGGGACGCGGGACGGCGAGGTGGGGCAGCAACCGAAGCCTCGGGGCGGTGCGGGTGCGCTTGGCGAGGTGACCGGACCCCCTCTCTCTACCTGCGTTCGATCCCCATCTCCCTCTCGTCTTTCTCTCCAGCGCCGCCAGAGAGAGAGGAACGACCCCATCTCCCGATCCCCATATCTCTCGCTTTCACCCTCTCCCGATCCCATCTCCTCCTTGCTTCCCTTCCGCCGCCACCTCCCACGCACGCACTCGCAGAGACAGGAGCCCGATCCCCTCGCTCTAACCCTGCCCCCTCCATCCTCGCACGATCGCCGCCTCCCTGCCACCGGCGCCTGTTCCCGGCCGGATTCGCCATCCTCGTTCCTTCCCCGACTTAGGAGCCCCCTGCTTGATCGAATCGATGGCGTTGTTGAGTCTAGAAAAATGTTTTGAGTCTTTTAGTATCATATATATCGGAGAGTAGGACTATTTTTACTCCTCAGTCCCTTCGTCGCTCCGGTGAGGCATCCTGACGTAGAGTTTTGACTCTTCTCTTCTCAAATTTCACTAAAAATTTTTAGGATCACGCGGGTATCTTGGTATTGTTCTGATGGTTTTGTGAGGAGAACATTGTTCTTGGTGCCTCCTCACAATTAGGGGTTGTGGCAGTGTCCCGGGGAGTTGAGCTCCGAGGTGTTGTTGTCACAATTTTATCATTGCAGTTCTGGAATACCTAAGTTTCGCCGACATCGAAAATCTCTTTTATGCAGTTGTTGGTCAGATAACCTCGACGCCACCCAGTACTGGGGCGGGAGTTCGGGAGTATTGCCATAACTCGTATAACGGATGCTTTTCGAAGGTTGAGGTAAATGATTTTCGAAGATTTCTTGGTTATGTATTGAAGGATGGATACAGCTAGATGTAGGATTTGCTAGTTTTGGGTGAGATATTATGCTTCCCCTGTATCCCCAACACCTGATTGCATAACCAGAAAATTTCGGGAGTTTATAAGTGGGAATTCAAGTAGCTCCTAGGATATCTTTCCGACAGATGTATGATATGAAATTGGGGTTCGACGTCTAGTGGTCCGCCTATCCACGGTTGGTTTTACAGTGGTCTCGTTGTATCTTAAAGAGTCCTTGGCTATGCTGACTCGGGGACGCTTCGTATGTCAGGTGCACTGCCTTGTACATGATGGTGCTGTACGATCGAGCCCGTGTAGGCCCCACCACAAAAACTTCGGACGAAATCTCTATCATATGTTTGTTCCGGCTTATTCTGCAAGCCAATCCTTTGTTTTTGTTTTGAGTTGTGGTATTCGAGTTGCTTCGAACTCAAGTGTTGATTCCATACCTTCCCTAAGCGGTGTTCTCTTACTCCTAGGTGAGTACTAATCCTTCTTGATAATCGAGATTGTCATGTCAATCCTTTTCAACCGGCGCGCTTCTCGTCAAGTGGATCCGATCATTTCAACATTTGCAAGATCCAATCTCAGTTTTCGTCAACAATGTTTGCTTCATCCGTCCTAAATTGCCTTTGTTTTTCCGCCCTCCCACCCTTTTTCTTCAAGGACTCGGATCTCTTAATTCGTTATCCATTTTATGGATGTGAAGTCTCTCCATTCTTTTCAATCAACGTTCTTACCCGGTGGTTCTCTTGAAGATGCTCTACTCGTTCATCATTCTCCATGCTTTTCCTTCTCCGGTGGATTCAATGCAAGCTTTCGGTGTTGATCATATCTTTTCATTGGTTCACATGCTTTCCATGTTGGAAGTCCTTACCAAAGACTCTCTTAATCATTCACTTCTCACTATTCAATTGTTCCGGAGTGCTGAAGATATCTCAAAGATTCGTGTTTCCACTTGGCATTAGTTCAAGCTCTTTCGAGGATGTTATCTCATTCAAGCCATTTAATTCAACTAGCGCGATCTATCTTTTAAATCATTCAATGGTGTTTCTTTTGAGTGGGCCCTAACCCATAGGTCTTTTTCCAGGATCTTACCTGACTCTTCTAATTTTACCGGAGCTATTCTCAAATTTTTCAAAGTTTGACATAAGAATGAATTATCATCAGTCATATATGTTTTCTCCAAGATCTGTCAAATTCTTTTCATCGTTGGTTCAACCTTTCTAATTTTTCATCCCGGAGCATCTCAACAATTCATGGTGGTGTTTCTTATTGTCATTCTCAACATTTTAAGACTGAAGAAGAGTTTTCCCTCCAAATCATATCTGTTCTCTTGAAGATTCATGGCTCTAGCTTCGCGTCATCCTCCCATAATTGTTTTCGATTGTGAGATATTATTTTCACCCATCCGGAGTAATTCAGAGTATTTTCATTTTGTTTCTCCGGAGGCTATCATCTCAGAACTATTCATTCCAGCTTTCAGCTCTCATTATTCAAATCTTACCGGTGCATCATTCAAATATTTTTCTAATCAGGCTTCGTCGTTCATTTGCTAATTATTTCCGGTCATTCATCTCTTTTCTTCGTTCATTTTTCAATTCTCACAGTGGTTCGTTTAAGATTCTACACCATGGTTATCACATTTATTCATTCGTTGTTCCAATTCTACCGGTGGTTCATTGAAGACTTTCTCAAGTTTCCGCCATATCTTTCTTCATCCTTTCTACAAGAATAAGTAGTATGCCAAATCCGTTGCTTGTCATCAATCTAAATTCGTGAATAATAAGCATAATATAATTCTTATTCTTGTTTCTTCGAGTAAACTCAATTCCTTATTCTGGAGGCTCATCAAGTTCTCGGTTTTCAATTGTTTCATCTTTTCTTTCCCGGAGTTCCAAGCTCTCGCAATTATATCACCACGGAGATCCATCTAAATCATTATAAGGCTTCACCTTGTGCTGTCAACTTCTCTTTCTTTTTATCATCCTTTTGTTACCGGAGTTCTTCATGGACACTCTACATGTTGGTTCATAAAGGATTTAATTCCTTCTCGAAGTGTTCATCGATATTCTTTTCAAAGGAGCTCAAGTATTCTTCATCTTGCATTCCGAAGTGCAATTCTTTCTATCTTATCTTTTCAGGTGGTGCTATGTCTTTCTTGACAACTTCCCTTCATACTTCATGATTCACAAATTGTCCGGAATGACATATTTTAAACCCATCATTTTCAATTCATTCATAAGTTTCTTTTCAACCCATCAATCCCTTCATTGGAGTTATCTTGGTATAAATTACACCTAAAGCCTTCCAGTGGAATGTTGCTCTTTGTGGTGATTATCTATGATCCAAGTTTTATCCTTATCACCTCGGTGGAAGAAGATTTCTATCTTTTTCTAGCTCACAATCAAATCTTTTCCGTGAGTGGCAAGTTGTCACCTCATAATTTTGAGATGTCTTCTATAAGTCCATATCAAGCTTATCCTTTTTCGTTGTTGGTTTTTTCCAACAACTCCGTTTTAACTTGCTTGGAAGGGTGATCTTCAAGCTCACTTGGGGCATAAGCTGGCATTTCCTTCTCCATTCTTTTATTCAAATGATCTATCTTCTATTCTTTCTTCCGGAGGCTTTGTGATGTTGTTGCTATTTTCACCCATCATCTCGTTTGGTCAAAGATCATGTTCTTTCCTTTTGTTTATCCATTCAACCGGAGTGTCGTGCCCTATTTTAAGTTCTCCCCATTCTATCAAGTTTTGCCTCCCTTCTCAACCGGAGTGATGTCTGAAATCTTTCTTACCCATTGTGCCTTTCTTTCAATAGTTCCGGAGGCACTGTGTTGTTGATTTCATCAAGTATCTTCTCATCTTGTCAAGTTCATGTTCTATTCCTTCCATTTTTAGTCGGAGTGTTGTCCAAATTATATCAGTCTTATTTCCTTCTCTATCTTGTTTTAACCGGAGTATTATCGTAATTGATCCTTATCGTTTCTTGTACATCTCGTTTTCTATCGGAGTGCTTGCATGTACTTCTTGTCAACCCTTTTCTCATGTCTTCCAACCTATAGGGTTCTCGTGATGTTCCTTGTTCCTCTTTTCTAGCGGAGTGTTTTAAACTTTGTTCATCTTCGTTGTTTTCTTTCTTTCAAGATGTTCAACCTCTAAGGTTCATTGGTTTCACTCATTTGCCAAAGAAGCAACTTAGTTTTACCTCTCCTCTTTCTCTTCCGTTTTCCCTCCAGTGCCATTCTAGATCTCGGGACGAGATCCTCTCATAGTGGTGGAGTGTTGTGACGCCCCGAGACCGTTGCGCCAGGTGTGTTCCAGTTATTCATGTTGTTGCCTTGTCATTCGCTTGTGTGTTGCATCTTGTCATGTCATCATGTGCATTGCATCATCATGTTTTCAAAACTTGCATTAGCCCGGGTCTCCCAGTTCCTTCCGTTGTCCGTTCTGAGCCCAGACACACTTGCACGCGCCCGCAGCATGTCCGAAATAGTATTTTATAAGAGGCCGAAAAATGTTCTCGAAATGGGATGAAAGTTGGCGTGTGTTGTTATGTTGCCAGTAGGCCGCCTGCCAAATTTCATCGCATTCGGAGTTCGTTTGACACCCCAACGATTAACTATAGCGACAATATAGCCGGTCAAACGTCGGATGTTTTCGGTCTCCGGAAACAGTCGCCGGGTCTCTCTCTCTTCTCTTCTCTCAGCCCAAAGCTTTCTGCACAGTCCGCTACCAACCCCAGGCCCCGAAACCCCCTCCTTGCACAGTGCATCGGCTCCTCGCGCGCGTCCGGGAGTTGTCCCGGACCCGACCCGGACAGTCGTCACTGTTGGGTCCGGATCATCCCCAAACGTCTACAAAACATCACCGTTTTCTCATTTGGATTTCCTAACCCATTTATTCTCGTTCGTTGGATTTCGATTTGATGATCCAAATCCATCTCCTTTCACCTACTTGCTATATATATCCCCTAACCCTAAATTTTAGGCCCCTGTTCCATCCACCCATCGTCGCCGCCACCACTTCACCAACTCCCACCTCGGGATCCCCATCGATCCAACCAGTGACCTCCTCCCAATCCAATCTCCCCGACCGCCTCCCTAGATGTCAGCGCCACCCAATCAACGTCTCGTTCCCTCCTTCCTTTCATCCACCACCAAATCCATCCCCGTAGCCATCCTCTGCTCCCTCCGCAGCCAGCGCAGCCTCCTCGTCCCGTGCAGCTCGGGGACTCCAAGCCCCTCGATCCAGCCGTCCGGGAGGAAGTCAGCACTCGCCGCCACATCGTGCTACCTTTCGCGGACCTGTAGCCTTCATCGGCGACCCTGCATCGACCGCCCCTCTCCTCCTCGAGCTCCTCTTCGGCGACCCTCGTCGACTGCGAGCTCCAGCAGGACCCCGTGGCCTCCTCTCCCCTCTCCGCGAGCCGGCCGACAGCAACGCCACCAGCAGGAGCGCCACGCCCCGCCTTCCTCCGCCTCGCCTGTCCTCTGTACAGGATCCGGCACCAACGCCCCACCCCACGACCACCTCGAGCACCCATGCCTGCCGCCGACGAAGTTCACGGCCAGGTCGTCCTTGCTACACCTGCTCCCTTCCCTTGTCTCTGTTTCACTGAAGTTTTCGCTGTCTCACCGACCCCCTCTCTCGCTGCTCTCTGTTACAGCGCCGGGTTCCGCTCCTGCCTCGACTCCTCGTGCATGGATCCATACGCCCTCGCTCCGTTCCCGCGGGATCTGGCGTGATCCGGCCAGAAGGAGCTCCGCCGCGGCGACCTCCTGCTTCCTGTCGCCATGGCGCCGCTGTCGTTTTTCTTCTGCAGCGAGATGCAGCAGCGCTGCAGCGAGCGCACGCCCGCTCCGCGTGCAGGCCTCCTCTTGCCCACCAAGGCCAGCGCCGCCCCAGCCTCATCCGGCCCAGCGCTCGGCCTCGTGGCCCAGCTCTGCAGCGCCACCCTGGCCCAGCGCCGGATTCGGCCTCAGGGCCAATTGAGCAGCCCGAGCTCCCCTGCACTGTTGGGCCGCCTAAGATTCGGCCCGGAACATGTTTTTTTCACAGAGCAATTTTCCTATTTATCGAGGAGATTGCCAGTTTACAGTTTAGTCCCTAGTCTTCATGCATATTATAACTCATGATCTATGCATCATATGTAAAAACTCCAAATATGAAAAATGCTTAGAATTTTGTCTAGATTCATAATATCCATCTTACGTCTATGTTTGAAATGTTTAAAATTCTGTTTGGTTAAATTTGCTCCTATGCCATGCTAAAATGCTTTAATTCATAACTAATTAACCGTAGCTCCAAATCTAATAAACTTTATATGTAAATGGGGTAGAAAAATGCATAGCTTAACTTGGTGGCATCACTTTGCATGTTTAACAACTCTAAAATTGTGTTTAGGGCAGAACAGTACCAAACCTTAAAACATGCACATGAGGAGTTTCCGGACATGTTGTTTTGTTGTTCCGGCCTCATTTAAACTTGCCTAGATAGACAGTTTCATTATGCTCCACCTCTTGCCATGCTAATAACATATTGTTAAGTACATAAACGAGATCAAACTAAATAAGTCATGCGGTGTTTCTTCAATATGCAACGGAGTTGCATATTGAGCTCCACTTAATTTGTAGGATTGTTTGTGCACTTTGCCATGCATATTTAAGCCGGACATGCATCATACTTGGTTGTGCATCATGCCATGTTCATGTGTTGGTTGTTTACTATGTTGTGTGCTTCTTTCCGGTGTTGCTTCTTCGGGTTGGTTCCGATAACGTCGCGTTTGTGAGGATTCGTTCGACTACGTCCATTTGCCTTCTTCATGGACTCGTTCTTCTTCCTTGCGGGATCTCAGACAAGATTACCATACCCTCGAAATCACTTCTATTTGCTTGCTAGTTGCTCGCTCTTTTGCTATGCCTATGCCGCGATACCTACCACTTGCTATATCATGCCTCCCATGTTTCTAAGCCAAGCCTCTAACCCACCTTGTCCTAGCAAACCGTTGTTTGGCTATGTTACCGCTTTGCTCAACCCCTCTTATAGCGTTGTTAGTTGCAGGTGAAGATTGGAGTTTGTTCCGTGTTGGAACATGGATATTTTTTGGGATATCACAATATCTCTTATTTAATTAATGCATCTATATACTCGGTAAAGGGTGGAAGGCTCGGCCTTATGCCTGGTGTTTTGTTCCACTCTTGCCGCCCTAGTTTCCGTCATACCGGTGTTATGTTCCTTGATTTTGCGTTCCTTACACGGTTGGGTTATAATGGGAACCCCTTGACAGTTCGCCTTAAATAAAACTCCTCCAGCAAGGCCCAACCTTGATTTTACCATTTGCACTAACAACCTACCACCTTCCCTTGGGTTCTGCAGACTCAAGGGTCATCTTTATTTAAACCCCCCCCCCCCGGCCAGTGCTTCTCTAAGTGTTGGTCCGAACTAAGTAGACTGCGAGGCCACCTCGGGGAAACTTGAGGGTTGGTTTTACTCGTAGGATGTCTCATCCGGTGTTGCCCTAAGAATGAGATATGTGCAGCTTCTATCAGGATGTCGGCGCATCAGGTGGCTTTGCTGGTCTTGTTTTACCATTGTCAAAATGTCTTGTAACCAGGATTCCGAGTCTGATCGGGTTGTCTTGGGAGAAGGAATATCCTTCGTTGACCGTGAGAGCTTGTGATGGGCTAAGTTGGGACACCCCTGCAGGGATTTGAACTTTTGAAAGCCGTGCCCGCGGTTATGGGCAGATGGGAATTTGTTAATGTCCGGTTGTAGAAAACTTGAAAGTTATCTTAATTAAAATGCATCAACCGCGTGTGTAGCCGTGATGGTCTCTTTCCGGCGGAGTCCGAGAAGTGAACACGGTGTTGGAGTTATGCTTGGCATAGGTTGTTCTAGGATCACTTCTTGATCATAGTTTCTCGAACGTGCTTTGCCTGCTCTTCTCGCTCTCACTTGTGTAAGTTAGCCACCATATATGCTAGTGCTTGTTGCAGCTCCACCTCATACCTTTTACCCTACTTATAAGCTTAAATAGTCTTGATCGCGAGGGTGTGAGATTGTTGAGTCCCCGTGACTCACAGATTACTTCCAAAACCAGCTTGCAGGTGCCGATGATATCGTGCAGGTGACGCAACCAAGCTCAAGGAGGAGCTAGATGAAGTTCATGTTCGTTATGTTGTTTCGTTTTCAGTTGATCAGTAGTGGAGCCCAGTTGGACGATCGGGGATCTGTAGCATTAGGGGTAGTCTTCTTTTATTTCGGTTCCGTAGTCGGCCCTTGATTGTATCTGGATGTTGTAATGCTTCATTCATGTATTGTGTGAAGTGGCGATTGTAAGCCAACTCTGTACCTCTTTCTTACTCAGTACATGGGATGTGTAAAGATTACCCCTCTTGTGGCATTGCCTTCAATGCGGTTATGCCTCTAAGTCATGCTCCGACACGTGGGAGATATAGCCGCATCGTGGGTGTTATAACCTCCTTGTCAGTCTTTTGAGCATCTCTGATCTTATCCATCAAACTAGACTGAATCTCCAATGCTGCTACATAGCCTCTCGAAACTATCTCCAAACATAGCTCACGAAGGTCCTCGGCTAACTCCTTCGGTAAATATCCCATCATTAGCGTGTTGACATGGCTTTTACGGCTCAGCGCATCGGCTACTACGTTAGCCTTTCTGGGATGATAATGCAATCTCATATCATAATCCTTGATGAGCTCCAACCATCTCCTCTGCCTGAGATTCAACTCCTTCTGTGTGAAAATATACTTCAAACTCTTGTGATCCGTGTACACCTCACAATGGTTTCCAATGAGAAAATGTCTCCAAGTCTTCAAGGCGTGCACTATGGCTGCTAATTCCAAATCATGCATGGCATAATTCAACTCATGAGGCTTAAGCTGTCGTGAGGCATATGAAACGACTCTTCCCTCCTACATAAGCACTGCTCCAAGTACTCAACGTGAAGCGTCACAATACACCTCATAATCCTTGTTCTGATCCAGCCAAATCAACACTGGTGATGTAACCAAACGTTTCTTCAACTCCTGGAAACTAGCCTCACATTCCTCGGGCCATTTGAACTTGGTATCCTTCTTCAACAACTCCGTCATAGGCTTCGCAATCTTCGAAAAATTTTCAATGAATCTCTAGTAGTATCCTGCAAGTCCAAGAAAACTCTGGATCTCTCCAACTGTTGTTGGGGCTTCCCAATTTGTCATAGTGTCAACCTTGGTGGGATCTACTGCTATACCTTCTCTGAATATAACGTGTCCGAGGAATCCAACTTCCTTCAACCAAAACTCACATTTGCTAAACTTGGCATATAACTGATGTTCTCTGAGCTTCTCAAGTACCAAACGCAAATGCTCCTTATGCTCCTCTTCATTCTTCGAGTAAACCAGAATATCATCAATGAACACTACGACGAACTTATCCAAAAACTCCATAAACACTTTGTTCATCATGTTCATAAAATAGGCAGGTGCATTAGTCACACCAAATGACATAACGGTGTACTCGTACAGCCCATACCTGGTGGTAAATGCCATCTTAGGTATATCCCGTTCTCGAATCTTCAACTGATGGTATCCTGATCGCAGATCGATCTTGGAAAATACCTTAGCTCCTTGCAATCGATCAAACAGATCATTGATCATCGATAGTGGGTACTTGTTCTTGATTGTTACTTTATCCAATCCTCGATAATCAACAACCATCCTTAACGATCAATCCTTTTTCTCCACTAGAAGTACTAGCGATCCACAAGGCGACGAACTTGGGTGAATATAACCTTTATCCAGTAACTCTTTAATATTCTTCTTAATCTCCATCCTTTGCGGGCATCCTGTATGGTCTCTTAGGTATTGGCCCTGTGCCTGGCAAAAGCTCAATCGAAAACTCAATGTCTCTATCCGGTGGCATGCCTGGCAACTCCTCTGGAAATACATCCAGAAAATCCTTTACCACCGGTACTTCCTCCTGTACAACTCCCGTTAAGGAATTTACTTGTGTCCTCTTAGGCACATGCCGGGATACATACTTGATCCTTCTTCCTTCTGGGGTGGTAAGCAAAATCGACTTACTGGCGCAATCGATGTTTCCTCCATACATCGACAGCCAATCCATACCTAGAATTACATCCAAACCTTGAGATTCCAAAATGATCAAATCCGAGGGAAACACATGCCTACCTATACTCAATGGCACTTGAAAACATCCTCGGCTAGCCATATACTCCGCTCCTGGTGAGCTTACTAGCATAGGTGTTCTAAGAACCTTGGTGGGCAGGTTATACTTATCCACAAATCCCCTTGATATCTATGAATGCGATGCACCAGTATCAAAAAGAACGATTGCAGTAAAAGACTTAACCAAAAACTTACCGATTACTGCATCCGGCTGCTCTTCAACCTCCTCCACGTTTACGTGGTTCACCTGTCCCCTGTTGAAAGGGTTCGGCTTCTTCCCAGAGCTTCCATTGCCATTTCCATTCTGGGATTCAGGACATTCATTGGCGTAATGTCCGGTCTTCTGGCACTTAAAGCAAGTGACTTGGCTCAAGTCTCTCTTGGCTGGTGTTGATGGGTTGGTACGGTTCTGGCCGTTACTTCCTCCATTCCCATTACCATTCTTGGGGCCATTATGGTGGTGCGAGCTACCTCCTCCATGGGTATGCTGAAAATGTCCTCCTGGTTTAGGGGTAAAACGTGGCTTCTGCTGAGCTCCTGAATTGTACTTCCCTTGTCCATACTTCCTCTTGCGATTCTCAATCTTCTGCTGCTTCCCTTCAATCATAAGAGCGCGATCTACCAACTCCTGGTAGTTGATGAAGCTTGCTACCATCAACTGCATGCTCAACTCAGCATTCAGTCCTTCCAGAAACTTCTCCTGCTTAGCTGCATCCATAGCAACGTCATCTGAGGCATAACGTGCTAGCTTACTAAAGTCATCCACATACTGGCCAACTGTCCGTCCTCCTTGGCGCAAGTTGTGAAACTCACGCTTCTTCATGGCCATAGCTCCTGCTGAAACATGGGCAGTACGGCAAGCCTGCTGAAACTGGTCCCATGTGACAGTGTCGATAGGGTAAGTGGCTGTGAAATTCTCCCACCATGATGCTGCGGGTCCTTCAAGCTGATGTCCAGCAAATTTCACCTTTTCCGCATCTGTGCATCCTGCCATGGTCAACTCCCTTGCTGTCTTGCGGAGCCAATCATCTGCTACTATAGGCTCGGTGCTACTAGAGAACACCGGTGGATTCAGCCTAATAAAACGGGTTAAGTGATCCACAGGTGGTGGTGGTGGGTTGTTGTTGTTGTTCCCCTAATTCTGATTCTGGACTAGCAACTACATCAACGTATTCTGCTGCTGGATCAACTGAGTGAGCTCCGGTGGGAAGGTAAATCCGGGGTCACGTCTCGAAGGCATCTGATGGGTTTAGAAAAGATGAGATTTAAGAATAGAGAGAGGTCTAGAGAGAAAACACTACCCATATGCACATGAGGCAAAAGCAAACAAATCACTTCATTCAATCAAACAAGGGCATACAATCGGTCTAACTATCGCAAAAGTGCTCGGACTACTCTATTTACATGGGGGAATACTACTACTGATGGGGTGGTCTACTAGAAATATTCTTCGGTTGCAGACTCCATGATATCTGCTCCAGCTTCATCAACATAGTCATCATCGCTATCGTCTGGGTCCGAGTCGGTGTCGTCGATGATGATGTAGTCTTCCGGGCGAATCTCCTTGGGTTCTTCGTCCTCTTCTACTGGTGTAGGGTCTCCCATGAATATTCCGATCTTCTTGATCAGGTCATCATTCTTCTCCACTGATACTTCAATTTCCTCCATATAATCTTCACGTGTAGCCTTGAGTTTTTCTTCCAGTTCTGTGATTCTTGTCCTTGCCTTCTTCAGATCTATCATGTCTGCGCACATTTGGTTCTCCTAACGTCAAATGTGCTGGTTTAACTCCTGGATAAAAGTTGCGATTGATCTATCCTTCTTGGTGCTGATCATCTCCCAGTGCTCATCTCAACACCCACAAATCTGGTAGATAGTATCGTTGAGATCATTGCGGTAAACTTCTCCAATATGTCCCATGGCGATGTGAGCTGCCATGCTCTTTCCTAGACTCCAGGTGGGTGCATCAAAGGAAAATTCTATGGGCTCGGTGACTGGCATGAACGTCCTTCCTGGAACTTGAACTTGAATCATCCAGCGCTCCTCTTCAGGTAAAGTGGCGTTGTAGGTTCCGGTGAATCTTGGTACTCCGATGTTTAGGTATCTAGTGACTTCCTTCAAGTGACATCCAAAGGGTGTATCTTCATCCGGTTGCGTGAACTTGTTCCTTGCATCTGCCATCCTAAAAGAGTAGAAAAGATGAGAAGTCAGAAATGAGAAGAGAGTAGTGATCTAGGGCTTTAGCTTAGTGGTCGTGTCCTATAGTCAGCATGTGCTCTGATACCATCTTGTAGCGACCAGACCTCAAACGGTCTGATCTCTGTGCTTCAGTGTCATCCCTGGATCAGTAATGCTGACACGCACAGTACTTGAAGGATTTATAATAGAGTAGCAATCACACACTTAGTACATCGAATGTCTCAAAAGAGAACTTATTATAATAAATATGGCTTAAGGCCATCTAATAACAATAACAACAGAAGGCTTGGAAGATAAGTGAGTCCATCAACTCCAACGGCATCACTGAGTATAGAACCACGACCTAAAAGCACCTTACTCGTCGTCTGAAAAATCTGCAACATGAACGTTGCAGCCCGAAACGGGTCAGCACATGGAATATGCTGGCAAAGTAACACATAGAGAGTAATGGAAGAATAAGACTATACTACATGCATATTTGGCTAGTGGAAAGCTCTATGGTTACAGTTTTGCGTAAAGCCAATTTTTCCCTACTACAAAGGAATAAATTTTATTTAACTATCATGGTAGTTGTTAAACATTGAGAGTGTAGACACCCTCTCAATCCCAATTAAGTATCATATTTAAAACCCAACAATATTAATTAGAGTAACATGATGAGATTCACATGATAATCCAAGTACTAGATAGTCAAGTTGTCTGTAACCAGGGACACGGCTAACCATGATTAGTTTATACACTCTGCAGAGGTTTGCGCACTTTTCCCCATAAGACTCGATCTCCTCCATTGGGATTCTCGCACTACATGGTGTTTGAGAAACGGATGACCGAGACATAGTCTTTCAGAAGCGCTAGCACCTTGTTAACGGGTAGACCGTTACACCTACTTTCCCCTACATCTGCTAGTCTACCACTATAAGAGTTCGCACGACTTACTCAACTATGCTAGAGCCCATAGTAGCTTGTGGCTACACACGGAAGTTTCTAGTATGAATAATCTCATAATCCCTTTGAGCCTGGGTGGCGGTCCATAAAGAAAAACAGGCAATCGCTGGAATACCCAGGTGCCTCAATCCACCCAGATGTGTGTTTAAGTTGCCACCTTAAATAAACCATTAATTTAACAATCTCACATCTGTCATGGATACACTCACCCAATCCACGTCTACTAGCATAGCATGTCAATATAAGCAAACGTAGAAGTAACTCCCAGAGGTTTGATAATAAAACAGGTAATAGGTACTACCTCATCTACTTCCCAAAACCCACAATTTAATTAGATCCTAATCGTGCAATTGTTTGAGGATTGATCTAATGCAATAAAATTGGGTAGTACGAGGTATGATCAAAGTGTTACTTGCCTTGCTGATGATCTGCGAAACCTAGCGATTCGAAGTAGCAAGCGGCGCACTCCGGGTACTCTATCGCAAACAAACAAGCATACAGTAAGCACTCATCTAATGCGCAGGTAAAACTCCAATAAGAGATCTAACCAGAAAGTTCAAATTAAGAACTCCGGTTTGCAAAAAGAATCAAATCAAACAAAGCAACGAAAGTCAAACGGCGAAAGAAACAAGCTTCATTTACTAATCTGGATCTAAGTCAAATTTTACATAAGTAAAACCTTGTTTGAGTTGGCTAAACGGAAAGAGGGTTTCGAGACGAAACTCCAGGCGCTTGAATCGCCTGATTCCGATAAACGAGCGAAAAGTTATACTAGAACGAAAATTGGATCAGAAATCACAATCAGAAATAATCACGGAAAATCCGAGAAAAAGAAAAACGACGAACAGATTAACGAACGAACGTTCGTTTTCTAGAACTAAACGGTAAACGCGTCCGTTAAAACGAACGAACGAGCGAACGCTCGCTAAATAAACTAAACCGAAAATAAACCGATCTAAATAAAAAAAGGGATCTAAAAAACCGAACGAAAAACCGGCGGAAAACCGAACGGTTTTCTAGGGAAAACCGGCGGCGGCGGCGGGGTCCGGCGGCGGCGGCTCCGGCGTGCGGTGGTGCGGGGCAGTGGCGGCGGCGGCGTCGGGCGGCACGGGGCGACTACGGCGGCAGGGCGGCGTGCGGCGGTGCGACGATGCGGCGACGCGGGCGGCGGGGTCCGGCGGGCTCGGGGCGGCGCCTTTTAAAGGCCCGGCCGGACAGAGTCCTGGCCGAACACGGCCCAAAGTCGGTTACGCGTTTTTTTAAATAATTTCACGCAGAAAAACAAATAAAAGAAATACTAAACTGACTCCAAAAATCCCGAAATAAATTTTCCCCGACTTCTAAAATCAAGCCGAACAGGATGAACATTTATTTGGAGCCCAAATGCAATTTTGAAAAACGCGCATTTTTCCTAAATTCAAATAAAATAGCAAATAACTCCAAAATAAAATATTATTTGATTTTATTATTAAATCCTCAATATTTCTTTATTTTGGGAAAGTCATTGTATTCCCTCTCTCATATTTCTATGATAGAGATAATTGAAGATAAAATAAATAAAATCAAATGATCCTATTTTCAAAATTTGAGAAAACTCAAATATGAAAATAACGAAATCCCCAACTCTCTCCGAGGGTCCTTGAGTTGCGTAGAATTTCTAGGATCAAGTCAAAAGCAAACAAAATATGATATGCAGTGATGATCTAATGTATAACATTCCAAATTGAAAATTTGGGATGTTACAGGGCCCATCGCCCATTACACACCTGCACGTTGCGTATGCGGCCGGTGAGCAGACCTAGCAACCTCCATTACAAAGGAAGTTGCATTATGCGGTCCAACCCGGTGCGCGCCGCTCAGTCGCTAACGTCAAGAAGGCTTCGGCCGGTACAACGACGTCGAGTGCCCATAACTATGCCCGCGTAGATGGTTAGTGTGTATAGGCCAGTGGCCAGACTCAGATCAAATACCAAGATCTCGTTAAGCATGTTAATTGATGTAACCACTGACGCTGACCAGGGCCAGACCCACCTCTCTCCTAGGTGGTCTCAACCTGCCCTGTCGCTCCACCACAAAGTAACAGTCGGAGGCCGTCGGGAACCCAGGCCCACCACTACCGGGATGGAACCACCTGTCCTTTCAGCCCCCACACCGGAATCACTCGCGGGTACTATACGAGCCGACCCGACTTTAGTCACCACATGTATCACATATCATGTATATAAGTATATACTCGTGATCACCTCCCGAGTGGTCACGGCCCGATAGTATAGCATGGCAGACGGACAAGAATGTAGGGCCACTGATGATAACTAGCATCCTATACTAAGCATTTAGGATTGCAGGTAAGGTATCAACAACTGTAGCAACAATGACAGGCTATGCAACAGAATAGGATTAACCGAAAATAGTAACATGCTACACTACTCTAATGCAAGCATTAGAGAGAAGAATAGGCGATATCGGGTTGATCAGGGGGGGCTTGTCTGGTTGCTCTGGCAAGGAGGGGTCGTCAACACAGTAGTCGATCGGGGCACTAGCAGAGGCGTCAGTCTCGTAGTCTACCAGAGAGAAGAGGGAAAAAATAATGAATACAATGCAAGCAGATGTATATCGATGCATGACATGACAAGTAACGGTGCCAGGTGTGCCCTAACGCGGTAGGAGGTGATGCCAGCGAAGGGGGGAAACATCCGGGAAAGTATCCCCGGTGTTTCACGTTCTTGGACAGATGAACCGGAGGGGGAAAGTTGTGTGTTCACTATGCTAGGGATGTGTGTCAAACGAACGGGCTACGTACCCGGATTCATCTCGTTGTTCTGAGCAACTTTCATGTACAAAGTATTTTCATCCGAGTTACGAATTATTTTATATGAATTTACAAAGTTTCAATCACTTTCTGAAAATTCCTGGATTTAATATTAATTCGAAAATACACCTAAAATACTAGATGCACCTGGTCCAATGAACCCAACAGTGCGTTAGAGGCTGACAGTGGGTCCTAGTTGACTGCCCAGTCAGCAGTCAACTATGGACTTTGACTAGTCAAATTTACCAGGGGGTCCACCTGTCATTGGGACATTCTTAACCTTTTTCTTTTAGAGGGATAAGTTGAGGTGGGGGCACTTGTCATAGACTAAACTAGCCCCTAAACTAAACCAAACTAATCCTAGCTAATGGGGGATTAGGCCCAGGTAGAAGTGGCTCAGGCCGGCAGAAGCCATGGTCGTGCTTGGGCACGCACGAACGCGCGCGGGCATCGGTGGCCAGTGCACAGCGCGTAGAGGGGGAGCACGGCGCGGCCAAGGCAGCGGGCGGCGTCGGTGCGAGGCAGGGCAGCCAGCAGAAGTGGAGACAGCGGCGGTAGCTACAGGTAGCAGCGACAGCGAGCGATGCAGGAGCTAGCAGCAGCAGCAAAAGGAGTAGTTGCGGGCATAGTGAGTGTCCGGTGCGGGGCAGTAGCAACGCAAGAGGTAGCAGCAGGAGCGGCGGCGTGCATCCGGCAACGCCGGCAAGGGCGGGGCGGTGACCGCACGGGCACGAGACATAGGCAGGGCGCGACGGGGCGCCCGGTGACCACAGCTACGGCCAGTACTTGGGCGGTGGCCCTACGACAACGAGGAAGAGGGGGGAGGGGAATGGATGTGGTTGCTCACAGGGAGTGTCGGGGAGGTCCAGAGGGGCGGTACGGTGGAGCGGAAGTGGGGCGGCCGACGGTGTTGGCGACAGGAGCGACGGCCATGCAAGGCGCTTGGGCGCGGCACATGAGAAGCACGGCGGCGGGAGCTGCTGGGGTAGCATGGCTCGCCGGCGATGGAAGGGGTGCGCGAGGATGCTCTCCTGGCAGCTCAGACGAAGCAACGGGAGTGAGGAGGATCGATGGAAGGAATGCTCGGCTCATGCATTGCTGGAACAAGCGAGGTGGAGGTGAGGGTTGGTCTGATGGGGAAAATGAGGGAGGGAGTGGATGGCGGTGGTGGGGGGAATTGGATCGATGAGAGGGGCCAGGGGGATCGGCTAGATCACGGGGGAGGGGCCATATAGGCCATTAGGTCGGCCGGCCAACTGGTCCAGCTGTCGGGCTCCCTCTCTCCATCTGACTTCTCTTCTTTCCTTTATTTATTTAATTCTTTTTGTTTTGCAAAATATTTAGTCAAAATAAGTCATTTGTAAAACAAGGAGTTGTGCCACATAAATACTTTGCAATTTTTAGCACTGCCATAAAAAGGTTTTGAGACAATATAATTTCATTTAAATTTTATATAAATGAAAATAATTAATGGGGTTGTTTTGGGCACTGTTTTAAATGGGTTAGGAGCAAATTAACATTTCAAACAATATTGGTTCCTTCATGACAATTAGTTAGTGCATTTTTGCAACCCAGCAAACATTTTGTTTTACCGTATGACGGAAAAGTATTTTGATTTTATTTTTAAATTTGAATTTGGAATCGGTTTGGACCAAAGTGAAGTTTTTAAAAGTTAATTGTGATGACATGGCACCATTAGAGTGTGCTTACTGTAGCTTAACTACCGGGGTGTTACAGAGGGCACCACCTTTGAGACAATATGCTTCTTGAGCTGGCTGACATGGAAGGTGTCATGCAACTGGCAGTCTTCGGGCAGAAGCAATTTGTAGGCATGATTCCCAATTTTATCCATAATTCTGAATGGTCCATAAAACTTGGAATGGAGTTTGATGTGCCTGTGTAAGCTGAGAGATGTATGTCTGTGAGGTTGTATTTTCAGATAAACCATGTCTCCAATCACAAATTCTCTTTCCTTCCTTTTTCTGTCGGCAAAGAATTTCATTCTAGCTTGTGCTTTTAAGAGGTTTTGCTTTATCACTTCCATAGCCAATTCCCTGTTTTGCAACAAATCTCCATTATCGTCACAAATAGTATCTGGCAGAGCTGATTCGGCTATCATAGGAGGAGGAAATCCATAAAGAGCTTGAAAAGGAGTCATTTGCAAAGATGTATGGAATGAAGTGTTATACCACCACTCAGCTAGAGCTAGCCATCCATGCCCATTTTCTTGGTTGCTGGAAGCACATGCATCTCAAATAATTTTCCAAACACTGATTTACTCGTTCAGTTTGACCATCCGATTGTGGGTGGTAACTAGTGCTCATGTGCAATTTGATTTTCAGCGTTTTGAACAACTTTTGCCAGAGATTCCTGGTGAAAATTCTATCTCTGTCTGTCACAATTACTAGTAGCATTCTGTGCAATCTAAACACATTGTCAGAGAAGGCTCTTGCTACAGACTGCACTGTTATGGGGTGTTTCATGGCAATGAAATGAGCATATTTAGTGAACCTGTCAACTACCACCAAAATCAGGTTCTTGTTCTCTGATGTAGGCAATCCTTCCACAAAATCCATGCTGATATGAGCCCATGCAAAATCTGGCACACGAAGTGGCTCTAACAGACCAGGGTAAGGTGTATGTTCAGCTTTATTCAGTTGGCATACTAGACAATTTTTCACAAATGTGATAAAATCTTGTTTCATGCCCTGCCAATGGAATACTAATTTCACTCTGTGATAAGTGGCTCTTTCTCTAGAGTGGCCCCCTGCTCAGAATTGTGAAATGTTGACAAGATTTCTTGTCTCAGATTAGTGTTTTTTCCCACCACAATCTTGTTGTGAAATCTCAATATGCCATTTTTAAAGGAAATAAGCATTGCTACTGGTCTTATCCACAGAGCATTCAGCAATAAGTTCCTTGACTTTTTCATCTTGATGATAGTTGTTGATCACTTCTTTGACCCAAGTAGGGGAGGCAGCAGTTGTAATAAGTACAGATATTGCATGTTTCACTCTGGACAATGCATCAGCTGCCCTATTTTCATTGCCCTTTTTGTACTCAATTGTAAAGGTGTATCCCAGTAATTTTAACAACAACTTGTGTTGAATTCCCTCAGTAATTTTCTGCTCTTGAATGTACTTTAAACTTTCTTGATCTATTCTGGTAATCAAGGAAGTGGCAGAGAGATAATGTCTCCACTTTTTCACGGCCTCAATCATAACTAGAACCTCTTTGTCATAGGTGCTTAATGCAGCAGCCTTAGGGCCAATACTCTTGCTGAAGTAAGAAAGTGGTCTGCCCTCTAGCATTAACACGGCTCCCAAGCCATAGCCACAAGCATCAGCTTCCAAAATAAAGGGTTTAGTGAAATCAGGCAGGGCCAATACAGGGGTATGAGTGAGTTTTTGCTTTAGTGTTTCAAATGCTTGTTGTTGGTCCTGTGTCCAAGCAAAAGCATCTTTCTTTAAACAGTCAAAGAGGGGCCTGCAAATTATTCCATACCCTTGTATGAATCTTCTGTAATATCCACTGAGTCCAAGAAAGCTTCTCAACTCTGTGACAGTAGTGGGAGCAGGCCATGCTTTAATAGCTTCAAGCTTAGGAGGGTCAGTAGAAACTCCCTCAGAGTTAATGACATGACCCAAATACTCAATTTCCTTCTGGCCAAAAGAACATTTTTCCAGCTTAGCATACAACTTGTTTGCTTGCACAATATCAAACACCTGCTTGAGTGATCCAGGTGCTCCTCCATGGAGAAACCGAACACCAAAATGTCATCAAAGAAGACCACCACAAATTTAAGGAGGCCAAACAGAAAATTCATCAAAGCCTGGAATGTAGGAGGTCCATTAGTAAGTCCAAAAGACATTACTAGGTATTCAAACAAACCCATGTGAGTGGCAAATGCAGTTTTAGGTATATCCTCCTCAGCCATTCTGATCTGGTGATAGCCATTTCTAAGGTCAATCTTTGAAAATATCTTTGCTCCTTTAAGCTGGTCCAATAGAACTTCAATGACAGGTATAGGGTATTTGTTTTTTATGGTAATAGCATTCAACTTTTTGTAGTCAGTACAGAGCCTCCATGACCCATCTTTCTTCTTGACCAAGAGTACAGGAGAGGAGAAAGGACTAGTGCTCGGCCTAATAATTCCATTTTTGAGCAACTCCAAAATGATTTTCTCTAGAATTTATTTTTGGTGTTGAGGAATTCTGTAGTGTCTTTGGTTCACCACCTTTGCTCCATCCACTAAAAGAATTCTGTGATCACATGGCCTGCTTGGTGGAAGCTCAGTAGGTTCTTGAAATAGCTTTTCATATTGGTCTAGAAGTGGTTGTAGTTCAGCAGGGATTTCTTGAGCAGCTGCTACAATTTTAGGGCCACAAGTAGTGAATAAGAAAAATCCACAAACAACTTGCTCCACTAATTTTTCAGTGTTGTCAGCAGCTCCAGTAACAGGAGTGAGAGGTACCGTTTCATCCACAAAAGTAATAAACTGCCCTGAAGTAGCATATAACTTCATTTCCATTTTGATAAAATCCATCTGGATGGGGCTATATTTCCTCAACCAATCCACCCCTAAGATTATGTCATAACCTTTTAACTTCAACACTCTGAAATTGTCAGTAATGGCATGACGTTGTATTTCATAGTGACAATTCTTTGCTTGAAATTCACTCCAGAGAATGCCTTCACTTGCAACCACCACTTTAGTTCTTGGTGTAGGACTTGGAGTAACAGCCAACTTGCTAGCCATTTCAGGAGAGATGAAAGTAGTGGTACTACCACTATCTACCAGTGTTGTAGCCATAGTACTACCCAGTTTTACTATCAATATGAAAGTATTTTTAGCTGCTCCAATTCCCATTGCAGCATGCATTGATACTTTCAACACAGTTTCATTAGTTAACTATTCAGTAGTGTCTAGTTCAATATCATCATAATCTGCCACAAAAATAGTTTTAGGAGTTTCATCCTCTTGAGCTTGCAGAGCTTGGATTTGTGCTCTTTGGCTCATTTTGCACACCTGCCTATGACTAGGCACCCATGGTTCTCTACATTTATAACACACTTTATTCTGCTTAGCTTGCTGGATGACCACATTTCTATTAGGCGTTGTATTAGGAACCAGTGGTTTGGACTGTTCAAATATCATTTGCCTCCTAGGTTGAGGAACATACTGCTTATTTGGTAAGGTTTGAGTGGAGGGCTGAGATATTTCCATTCTTCTAGCATACCACACAGCAGTTTGGAGATCCTTTGGTTTAAAACACTCCACCAGGCTCTTGATGTAAGGATTGAGATCTGACACAAAGCTGGAAACATAGTAGTCATCAGGTATAGCAGGATTTTCTCTCCTCATGACATTGAGCAGTTGCTCAAATTGCTCCACATAGGCAGTCACTGTTGTTGTTTGATGTGCAGCATGAAAGTTATTGACAATATCACATACTGATTCCACAGAAAACCTATCAGACAGGTAAGAGCAGAATTTATGCCATGGCACATTAGAAGGTGCATATCCAGTACCTCTCCACCACTGAATTGTAGGCCCTTTAAGATAGGAGATGGCCAGTTCTGTTCTATGTTCAATGGGAGTTCTGGCAGCAGCAAAATACTGTTCCAAGTTCTGAATCCAATACTTAGGATCTTGTCCTTCAAATTCAGAAATGTTCAGTTTAGCTGGCTTAACAGTCAATGCATTTCTTCTTCTGTAATAATTATCAGCCCCTTCTTCTTCATGTATTTCATCCAACTGCACAACATTTCTCTGTACTGCTTGTGCATTTTCCTTTTCCTTGCTCTGGCCCCCATAGTTTGGATGCATGTAAGGTACTTTAGGAGTACCATCCATATTCAGTTCTTTGCCTGTATGGTCTCTAAGAGTGGCAGTACCATCTGGCAAAGGAGCCCCCTTGTTCGGCATTGCCACTGAGGGAGGAGTAGGAACCAGTAACTGCTTTGGTCTACCAGGAGCCACTATTGGGATTGCAGCTGGTTCTCTTTCATTTGCACACTCCCCTGTCCTTCTTTCGCTTCCTCTACCTGCTCTGGCTCAAGGTCCAACAGTAAGCGTCTGAAATTTGCTTGTATCTTGTCAAAATTCTTTTGCATAGTGGCGAAATTTCTGTTCACAACTTCCTGGAATTGCTGGAACTCTTTGCGATCTTCCTCTCTATCTTGCCGCAGGGTCTTGATGTCCAGCTCCAAGGACTCCAACTGCAGGTCGGCCGTAGTCCCTGAATCCACAACCTCCGGCATGTTGTTGAGGTTGTCAATCTGCACCATCGAGGGTTGGGAGGGAGGGATTAAGATGCCGTCGTTGTCTTACACCGCTGCCAGCGCCCGCCTCCACACGAACACGGTCAGATCGCCGGATCTGGAATTTTACCACTTAAGAATTGTTCTTAAGCAACCAGACGGACTGCCTGTCTATCGTCGAACAGTTGCCACTCCGGCCGCCGCCTGCTATCACCGCCGCCCACACCAGATCGTGCAAAGGGATTTAACGGCCAAAACCAACCTTGCGCTGCTCCAATCGCCGCCCTAGCCAAGGAAAGACTGGCTCTCGATACCAATTGTCAGGATCAGAGTCCCAATCAACAGGTTTTAAGCAAGAACTGGATCAAATTAAGGCGAAAATTGAGCTAGGGTTTCAGTTGCACGAAGGGGAAAGGTAGTTTAGCACACCACCGACGGCTAGGGTTTACACCCAATAATCTTTTACATGCCCCAAATGAGAAAGAGAGCTGGTTTATATAGCCATTACAGTTGCTAGAAAGTGAAAGAAGAAAAGCAGAGCACATGATCTTGTCGGACAATGAATAGCGCTTCTGGTGCCACCTCAGCCGTTGGATGATCAGTCAAGGGATGATAGCTGCCGATCTTCAGTGAACCGTTATCTTTGTAGAATCAACTGGCATGCCGAAGCAGGGGATGTTCAGACTTGGGCGTGACACACTATTATGAATAGGAGATATATTTGATGCATTCGTACTAGGAGAACGGAAGATGATTGGGACACGGTTGTATTAATTAGAGGAATCGAGACCATGCCGGCTGGCGACTGAGACTACCCATAATGGAAGTAACATAGATGGTAACATCACATTTATTTAGGTAAAATAGATGATGTGACATGTAATTAATGAAGAAAAAGAGGCATGTGGTAACATAGCTAGTTACTGTAATATCACACATATCAAGAAAAGATAAGTCTACAACATACTCCCTCTGTTCCGAATTACTTGTCGCAAGTATGGATGTATCTAGATGTATTTTAGTTCTAGATACATTCATTTCTACGATGAGTAATTTGAAACGAAGAGAGTAATAAATAAAGTGATGCATGAACAACACATATGTTACTATCCACTGTGAAGATAGTAATATAGACTAATAACATATGCATGTTACTACTCTAAGTTACTCGTCACTGTGACTAGTCTAATGAGTAGGTTGCTGCCCGTGGAAGCAACAGGCGGCGGTTAGCCATTCAAGGCGGAGAACGCGAAAAGGCATACTGTACTCGTGCCACCGCTGCCCTCAACTCACACTACTGCGCGCAGTTAATCACGGAGGGCGAGGGGTCTTTTTTGTGCGGCGCGTGAGTGCGTCTGATCAGGTCCAATCAAGGCGGGAGGCGGCGATCATGCTTCATCTGCCGGCCGGCCGGCCAGAATCAATGCACCGGCCAGTCATCTACTCCTGTTACCTATAGCTGTTGTCCGCACGCCTGACAACAGATGGCACCACTCTCGATTTTTTCCCTGCCTTCTTTTGATCCGAACCTGGACCCCGAACAAGTTCTTTTGGCATAAGATCGGATTGCGCGCGCAATGGAGGCCTCAAGGACCTGCTGAGCGGCACTGGTCCAGGTGAAAGTGAATCTGTGACTTGGATAAAATAAAACCAATTTCTGACAAATAAAAGAGGAGCTAATATGCTCGTAGTACCATCATATACTCCCATGACCAATTTCTGACAAATAAAATCAATGCACCGCCCAGTCATCTACTCCTATGACAAATTAAAGAGCAGAGAGAGAAATAGTGTAACATAATATGTTACCATCATATAGCGATTTTTAATGAAATATGACTCTATAAAATAATAAGTGAAGTTCTCTGTGTCCATAAACTGAACTGCTCATTCAGGCTTGGAACAACAGCTGCTTTCTCCTGCATTCAGGCGAGATGACGAGAGAAAAGTATCTCATGCATGCTGCTCACGGGTTAGTGAGTGGACTGAGCATATGTAATTTATTTTTTTGCTTTTGGGCAGGACGGACCATGGCACACTTTTGCCCCCACTGTGGTTATGCACATGACAAGACAATTCATTTTTCATGATCCAAATTAGTACATATTCTACAAAGCTAAATTCAATGCAATATAAATTTTTTGCAGGAAACTCAATCAATCGATTGGGAAGTTGGCGTTACAGGCCATGTGGACATTAATGTCTTAAATGTCGTGTTTAATCGCTAGCTAGTACTACTTGATTGTGCACATGAAACCAACTGCGGTCTACTACAAAGGACGATAGTACATATAATTAAATCAAGGGCCCATACTTTCAACACTAAGGACCAAAGGAGGAACTGTAACTGACATGATGCGGCGTTCATGTTCATTGTTCAGTGTATGCACTAAGAGCATCTCCAACGGCCGCGTGAAACGCGCGGCGCGCACGGTAAACGCAGCCTTTAGCGCGCGCGGGGCGTTTTGCCGCGCTCCAGCGGCGACGGAAAAACCGTGCGCGCAAAAAGGCGCCAGCTCACGCGCCATTTTTTTACGCGCCGCTTCCGGCACGCCTATAAAGTGCGGCGCGCGCCACGCGCCTCTCCATGCCTTCTCTTCTCCTTTTCCTCTCTCTCTCTGCCATGCGCCGCTCCAGCGCCCCGCCACCGACGCGCCTCCGCCGTCCCAGCGCCCCGCCACCGCCGTGCCGCCATGCCGCCGAGGAGCGTCCGGCTACTGCGGCGTCCGCCTGCGCCCCAACAGCGGCTACTACGCGGAGATACGCTCCGGCGATCTCCAGCTCGGCCTCGGCACGTATGGGACGGCGCGCGAGGCCGGCTGCGCGTACGACACGGCGGCGTGGCGCCTAGGCCGGCCGCGCGGCCAGATGAACTTTCAGGATGTCTACACGCTCCAGCAAGCGCTCGACCGTGCCCCGCCGCCGCGTCTGAACACGGCACAAGACCGTGCGGAGCACGCCGAGCGGCAGCGCCGCCTCCTCGTCGCCCAGGAGGACGAGCGGGTCATGGCGGAGTGGCGCCACCGCCACCCGAAGGACGTCGCCTACGAGCAGGCCTACTAGGCAAGGCGTCGCGAGGAGGACACGCGAAGGCGCCGCGAGGCGCGGTTGGACAGGCGTCGGCGCAAGGCGTTGGCGAACGCGCAGTCCGATCTCGTTGAAGCAGGTGGGCAGTCGTTCTTCACGCCGAACGATGATCGGTGGTTGGACATCTGGCTGGATACCTCGGACGACACCGTCGAGGAGGATAATGATAGTGATGATAGCGACTTAGAGTAGTTTTTTTTAGTACAATCTATCTCGTCTTTTATTGTTTTTAATTATTATACAATCTATATTTCGGACGTAAAATACCTTTGTATCGTTTTAAAATCTATGCAATCTATCTATTTTTCAATAGCCTAGAATGCGCGCGCGCTGCATTTTAGCGCGGCTGCTGGAACGGGCGCAGCGCGCCACGCCAAACCAGCCGATGCACATGCGGCATATGTGTTTTTTACGCGCAGCGCGACCGGCGCCTGTTGAAGATGCTCTAACAAAATGTTAGGTCATGAATCGTCTACTGCTGGCTGGTTCCAGATAATTTGTTCCGGAAAGAACACAGGCAGATTCCTGGTGTGGTTTCTTCACGAATCATCAAAGTGATAAATAGTAACCTGTGCTGGCTCCAAACATACTAGTAACTGGCACGTGTTGTGCACGTGTTGTGAAACTCATATTTGAAGAGACGTATGCCAATTTTTTTATTTATTAACTTGTTTTTTAACTAAAATGAATACACACATATACATAGAATGATAATAAGTTTGCTAATTTCACACAGTTTCTAAAAAAGGGTGTACACACATGGGTGTGCGTGTGTGTGTAACATAGCTATCGTTATTAAAATTATGATGAACCTATTCATGGAAATCATTAATTATTGTAAATAAAATAAAAAAATTGTAACAGTGCATTATTTGTTTTTGACATTAATCCCTCTAATCTTTTTCTTGATAGTACAATTTAATGAGTTATAGACTAAGTATTGTAGAGAGATACGTCCCTTATTTATCACTAGAAAACAGTTTGATCAATTTTTATACTGAAACATTGTTGACAGAAACAAAGAGAAAATCATGTCACAAAATTTGTAAAACAATCTGTGAGTAAATGTAAAAGACATTTAGTTATAATTCATTCATACCCCCTTTCTCTCTCTCCCTCCCTCCCTCCCTCCCTCCCTCCCTCTCAGGTCCTACACTAAGCAACGAACAGAGTACCTCTCTCTCTCCCCCCCCCCTCTCTCTCTCCCTCCCTCCCTCTCTCTCCCTCCCTCCCTCTCTCTCTCTCTATCTCTCTCAAGTCCTACACTAAGCAACGAACAGAGTACCAAGTATCTTCTTTATCCTGATAAATCATATATTAGATCAATGATTATATATTCGTTCACAAAAAAAA
This sequence comes from Triticum urartu, assembly GCF_056163025.1. Classification (NCBI taxonomy): domain Eukaryota; kingdom Viridiplantae; phylum Streptophyta; class Magnoliopsida; order Poales; family Poaceae; genus Triticum; species Triticum urartu. The sequence continues at coordinate 167,266,710 of NC_141876.1, read as the reverse complement.
GATCAATGATTATATATGTTTGTTTGTGGAAAATGATTATATATGTCTGGTAAACGTGAAGAGATCTGTGTTACAACATTTGTAACTCGAATCTATAAGTGAAAGTAAAAGATATTTAGTTATGACACATATCACATTCACACTTTTATTGTAATTGAAGTTCTCTAATTTTGTAAAATAAAAATGCGCCTTTTGCATAGGCTGCACCGCCCCATCTATTTGCTGGCTTGTTTCTAGTACAGTAGCACTACTCTCTCTGTCTCTCATTTGCTTCCAATTGCTAGTAGTACCATTGTTTAGGTGAGCATGCCAGAACTTTCCATAAAGAGATGGAAGAATCCTGCGTGGTGCCTGTTCAGAGAAGGGCACGCTGCAATAGCACAGTTGTAGACCCACCACGAATCCCAGCAATTTGGACCGTTTGATGAGCATATCCAATGGTGCAGCTGTGGCCATGATGTCACCTGGCTAAAGAGACTAAATGTGAGCCGTCGGATAAGAATGATCCAACGGTCCATATGGGCTGATATTCATACACTATATAGGAGTATAGATATAGATAATTTCTCAAGAGCTTTGCTTCTTTCGATTCATATGTCGTTGTTATATTGCTTCAAGAACCATGATTGAAGAGGCCAGTACCACAGCAACAGCATTAATCAGCAATACTAGACATATACACTGGAAAAATCTTTTTCTTTTGCTCAGGCGACGCGACCAATTCTCTCTGTACAGTTACCACAGTCCTACACATCAAATCAACTGTCTTTGTGCACAACTAATGTCACCAAAAATCTGAACAGGAGCATGATCCGCCTTTGAAATGGTGGAACCTATAAGGATCTCTCAGGACAATTTCCCTGTCAAAAACCATGCTGACAAGCTTAAATACCAAATGGCAATCCGCACAGACCCTGAGATTCTTGAATATCCTTACTGTACATCCTTCCGGAACAGTGATAAGGCCATATGCCAATGCAAGCTTCTCGCTGTGATTCCAAAGGTTCTGCTCTTTTTGTTCCTCATCTGTATCATGCAGTGCCGATGAGGTATCAGCAACATAACCTACCTCCCTGAGCTTCAGAAAGATTTCATCTAGCTTCGCGTAGATCTTTTCTGTGTCATTATGACTCCGGTCACCTATACCAAAGGTGCTTACTTCTTTCTTCCGCTTAAGCCAACTGCAAGCAGGTCTTTTATTTAAATTGATGCTTTTCATGTGACTTCTTAGTCTGTCAACATCGGACCATCTTGCACTTGTCGCATATAAGTTCGACAAAAGAACATAAGCTGAGTCATCAAAAGGATCCAACTCAAGGAGTTTCTTGGCGGCTTTCCTCCCAATATCCAGATTTTTGTGAGTTCTACTAGAGGACAACAGGCTACGCCAAATTAGATCATTTGGTAAGACTGGCATGTCTTCAATGAATTTCTCTGCTTCTGTAAATCGCCCTAAACGTCCAAGGACATCCACAATGCAAACACAATGCTTTATTCCAGGGGAAACACCAAATACAGAAGACATAGAGTTATAGTAATCAATACCCTTGCCCACTAGACCAGCATGACTACAAGCTGAGAGAAGAGTGACAAATGTTACGTAATCTGGCTTTCGCCCCATCGACACCATATGCTTAAATGTGTCCTCAGCTTCTTTGAAATATCCATATCTTGCATAACCTGATATCAATGTATTCCAGCATTGTTGGGGTCGAACGGCAGGATCAGGAAGCATTTTCAACATCTCATCCATTTTTCCACATTTCCCGTACATATCCATTGCAGCATTAACCACATGACTGTCATTATCCAGCCCACACTTCACACCAAGACCATGTAGTTGCATGCCTTCTTCTAGTGATGCCAGGCTTGCACTGGATGACAAACATTCAGCTAGACAAACATGATCAAGAGTATTTCCAGCATGCCGCATATCCATGAAAAGCTTTAAACCTTCCTCTCCATGGCCATGTTGAACATTCGCAGCGATCATAGCATTCCAGGAAACGACACTTTTCTTGATGATTGTGCGGAAGACTTTAGTGCTTGAATCTAAGTCACCACAGTTTGCATACATTGTGATCAGAGAGTTACTAACATAGTCATCAGCTACGAACCCAGTACGGATTGTGTATGTGTGCAGGGGCAATCCATAATTGTGTAAATCATTTGAAGATTTGAAAGAACCCTGGATATTCACTATTGTTATGTAATTTGGCTTTAATCCCGCACTTCTCATCCAAGTAAATACCTGCATTACCTTGGTACAATCCTCAAGCGGTGCATAGCTCCCAATAAGTACATTGCAACTGACAACATCGTGAGTGGACATCAACTGAAATACTCTCTCGACATCTTGGATAGAACTGCATTTACCATACATCGTGAGGAGAGAATTACCAACCAGTAGATTGCGGTCAAGACTTAACTGCAATATCATGGCATGAACCATTCTGCCATCCATCAAAGCTCCTGGACTTGAACATGCTCCTAAAGCGCTGGAAAATGTCATGCGATCTGGAGCTTCATTAGTCTGAAGTAACTGACCTAGTGTCTTCAATGCATCCATGTTATTACCGCTTTGGACATATGATGAAATCATAGTGTTCCATGATATTAGATCCCTTCTGCCCATGCTCCAGAACAGAAACTCAGCATCAACCAACTTCCCAGCAGCAGAATACATATTAACAAGCGCATTAATCACGGGAATATAAGAGTGCAGACCACCCCTGAGACACAGGGAATGAATTCCACTTCCAATGTTGACATAAGCTGGCGACGCACAGGCGCATATCAGGCTGCACATAGTAGTTGCGTCATGCCTTAACAATCCACCACGACGCATATCCGAAAATACCATAAAGCATTTACTGCAGTGTCCTTCATGTGAGTACATTGATACCATAGCGTTCCATGATATAGTGTCACGTTCCTCCATTCGATAAAAGAGCTTCTCGGCATCTTGCACCCTCCCAATGTTACCAAGCATTGTAATCAGTGAATTTACAACGGAGACCTGCCTTTGTAGGCCAGAAACTAAGACCTGGGAAAATACCTGAAGCCCAGCCATCTCACTCTCGAGTGACCCACACAGGCTGACCACCGTCGCAAACGCATTTGCATTGCACGCAACACCTTCCATTCTCATCCGGCAATAAGCTCTCAATGCCTCTTCCAAGTACCCATTTGACGACAATGCCACCACCAGTGCCGTCCACGACACGACATTCCGCTCAGGCATCTCCTGGAACAACTTCTGTGCGTCCAACACATGCTTCCGGGAGCCGTACAGGTGAAGGAGCGCTGTCCCGATGTACACGTTCACCATGAGTCCGGCTTTGTGGGTCAGCGCGTGTATGGCGGCTCCACACGTGCGGCCCTCCTCCTTGTCCCGGCGCTCGCACGCGGTGACGAGACTGGCGAGAGCGAAGCCACTGAGTGGAACTGCACGTTCACGCATGCGACGCAACAGGTCGAACGCAGTGGATTCGTGGCCACAGCGGACGCAGCCGGAGATGGCGGTGTACCAGGAGGATGGAGTGCGGTCCGGCATTGCGTCGAACAGGTGGAGCGCGGCATCTGGTGAGCGGTGACGAAAGTAGAAGGCGAGTAGGGTGTTGCTGTGGAAGGCGCTGAGCGGTAGCGCGCGGCGGAGGACGGTCGCGTGGATGGCGCGTGCGAGGCGCGGGGTGTCGGCGAGGTGAGAGAAGCCAGTGCTCGGGAACTGGGCTACCGCGGGGTGCGGGTGGTCGGCGAGGAGGCTGAAGGGGTGAGGCAGAGATGGGTCGACAGGGCATGGTTGCGCGGTGGCGGAGAGGCGACGGGAGGGGCAGGTGGCGGCGGCGAGGCGCGGCGCTGCTCGGTTGAAGCAGGCGCGGGAGGACTGCCTAGCCAGTTTGGCGGCTAGGAAAATGGCGGGCGGCTTCGTGTTTCGGTCCTGGGCTCCTGGCCGCGACCAAAGAAAGAGAGGGCGAAGAGAAAGGAAACGGATTTTTCGCGGTTTCGCTTCTCGGCCTGTCGACGAAATTGGAGGCCCAAGCCCACTGTCGTGGCCACGGGCTTCCCTTCGCCCCCATAGCCCAGCCTCTCCGATGCTGCCCGGCGGAGGAACCCCGGCTCGGTGGCGGAAGTGGATTTCTTCGCCGGCAACGTGCTCATACATTCCGGTTGTTCAGCACAAACTAGCGACAACGCTGCTTTCTTTCTCCCTGCGGCAAATTTTCATGTTTTGAACCTTTTTTAAAACCTATTTAAAATTTGATCTTAGTTTGAAAAAAGTTCGAAATCTGACCCTTTTGCTACCGCCAGAGCCCATGACGGTAGGGTCTAACAGCCTACCGCCGGGGACTTTGGCGGTAGGAAACATCGCTATCGTCAACCGGACTGGCGGTAGTCTGTACAATCCTACCGTTAAGGTGCTTGGCGGTAGGCACGAGCACGCACTGTGTTCAATACTTAGGAGGTTTTGGCGATAGGGCATGCAACCCTACCATCAGGGACCTTTGCGGTAGGCTGTTATACCCTACCGCCATGGTCCCTGGCGGTAGCAAAAGGGTCAGATCTTGAAAAAAAAATCAAACTAAAGTCAAATCTCGAATAGGTTTCAGAAAAGGGTCAAAACACGAAATTTAGCCTTTCCCTGCAAGTTTTTAGACGTCTCTTCTTTTTCTCCGTGTGCTCTTCTCTCGGCGTTGTTTCAGACTTAGAGACAGCTTCGGAATTTCATCAAAGATGCATCATGTATTCCTTCGGGCCCTTTTTACTTCGCGTATTAGATTTGTCTCAAGTCAAACTTTATAAAGTTTGACCAAAATTATATTAAAAAATATCAACACCTACAATATAAAATATATATACTATGAAACTACATTTCATAAATGAATCTAACAATATTGGTTTGATATTGTAAATATTGACACTTTTTTTCTATAAGTTTGGTTAAAATAGAGATACTTTACTTTGCACAAAATTTATATGCAAACTAAAAAGGGCCGGAGGGAGTATGTCTGATTGTTTTTGGACTTGTATTAGGATGCATACATCAAACTTTCACCGCAATAATATGCGTACAGGTATTAGATTTACCCAAATGATAAGTACCACACGTGTGCCACGAACACTTCTATCCTGACTTTTTTACAACTAAAGTTGTCATCCAAAAAGAAAAGGAAAACCTAAAAAAACGGTCATCCGAAAAGAAAGTTGCCATCTTCATGTATAGGATCGAAAGTATGTCTAGAGGGGGGATTAGACTACTTGACCAATTAAAAACTTAACCTTTCCCAATTTTAGTTCTTGGCAGATTTTAGCTATTTTAGGACAAGTCAAGCAATCATCACACAATTCAAGCAAGCATGCAAAGAGTATATTGGCAGCGGAAAGTAAAGCATGCAACTTGCAAGAATGTAAATGGAAGGGTTTGGAGAATTCAAACGCAATTGGAGACACGGATGTTTTTTCCGTGGTTCGGATAGGTGGTGCTATCCTACATCCACGTTGATGGAGACTTCAACCCACAAAGGGTAACGGTTGCGAGAGTCCACGGAGGGCTCCACCCACAAAGGGTAACGGTTGCGCGAGTCCACACAGGGCTCCACCCACGAAGGGTCCACGAAGAAGCAACCACCCACAAAGGGTCCACGAAGAAGCAACCACCCACAAAGGGTCCACGAAGAAGCAACCATGTCTATCCCACCATGGCCATCGCCCACACAGGACTTGCCTCACTAGCGGTAGATCTTCACGAAGTAGGCGATCTCCTTGCCCTTACAAACTCCTTGGTTCAACTCCACAATCTTGTCGGAGGCTCCCAAGTGACACCTAGCCAATCTAGGAGACACCACTCTTCAAGAAGTAACAAATGGTGTGTAGGTAATGAACTCCTTGCTCTTGTGCTTCAAATGATAGTCTCCCCAACACTCAACTCTCTCTCATAGGATTTGGATTTTGTGGAAAGAAGATTTGAGTGGAAAGCAACTTGGAGAGGCTAGAGATCAAGATTCATATGATAGGAAAGGAATATCTTGGTCTCAACACATGAGTAGGTGGTTCTCTCTCAGAACATATGAGTTGGAATGGTGTATGTGTTCTGATGGCTCTCTCTTCGAATGAAAAGGAGGTGGAGGGGTATATATAGCCTCCACACAAAATCCAACCGTTACACACAGTTTTCCAATCTCGGTGGACCGAATCAACAAACTCGGTCGGACCGAAAATGTAAACCTAGTGACCGTTAGAGATTTTCGGTGGGACTGACATGCAACTCGGTAGGACCGATATGGTTAGGGTTTGGGCATAACGTAATCTCGGTGAGACCGATTACACAAACTCGGTGAGACCGAATTTGGTAATTAGCTAACCAGAGAGTTGGTCAGGCAAACTCGGTGGGACCGATTTGCTCTTTTGGTGAGACCGAAAAGTTACAAAGGGGAAACACTGAATTTACATTGCAATCTCGGTGGGACCGATTCGCTCTTTCGGTGAGACCGAAAAGTTATGAAAGGGAAACAGAGAGTTTGCAATCCCATCTCGGTGAGACCGAGATCCCTATCAGTAGAACCGAATTGCTAGGGTTTGGCAGTGGCTTATGACAAGTGAAATTCGGTGGCGCCGGATAGGAAGAATCGGTAGGACCGAGTTTGGCTTAGGGTTTAGGTCATATGTGGATATGGGAAAGTAGTTGAGGGTTTTGGAGCATATCACTAAGCACATGAAGCAAGAGGCTCATTAAGCAACACCTCATCCCTCCTTGATAGTATTGGCTTTTCCTAAAGACTCAATGTGATCTTGGATCACTAAAATATAAAATGAAGAGTCTTGAGCTTTTGAGCTTGAGCCAATCCTTTGTCCTTAGCATTTTAAGGGTTCCACTTTCACATTCATGCCATGCCAATCATTGAGCTTTCCTAAAATAATCATCTTGGAATAGCATTAGCTCAATGAGCTATATGTTGTTATGAATTACCAAAACCACCTAGGGATATTTGCACTTTCAATCTCCCCCTTTTTGATAATTGATGGCAACATATAGATCAAAGCTTCGACAAATGATAATAAGCATGAAATATATCGTCGCTTTGAGAAGTATGTGATAAGTAAGAGCTCCCCCTAAGTTTGTGCATATTTAAAATTTGCTTTGGACTGCAAATGCATAAGGAGTTAGAGTCATGGGTTACTCTTCCATGTCACATACATCTTGGTGGAGCGCTTAAAATGATAAGAATGAAATACATGCACTCATCACCAAGAATAGTGAATGATCACATAAGATAGATAAGATAATAGCATTAAGCAAGCATTAAGTGTAGTTTATGATCAAACACATGATCATCAATGTCTCACAAGCAATGACATAGTATCTCAAGCACTCAAAAGCAAACAAGTTCGAAAAACCACCAAATAAAGCAAGAGAGAAAAGCAACACTCTCTCTCTCGAAGCCTATGATCTATACATTTTTCTCCCCCTTTGGCAACAAGTTACCAAAAAGTTCATAGAAAATGCATAGTGCTAGATCGACGCTCAGGCTTGATCTTCAGGTGGTGGTGGAGTCCGGATCACTCCAATGACGAAGGCTTCTGTAGACGCTGAAGTAGACGCTGGAGTTGGAGCTGAAGTAGATGCTGGAGCTGGTGGAACTGAGGCTGTAGCTGGTGCAGAAGTGGTGGATCTTGTGTCAGCAACTGGCACGGCAGACGACCTCGGACCTCGTGGCACTCTGGCAAAGGCATGAGTGGTAGTCCTGCCTCTCCTCTCCTGCATGTCATCCTGGAGCCGCTCCACTGCAGTCTGAATCTCTGTCACCTTGACATCCAAGTCATAGAACTCTTGTTCCATGATCCTCTCTAAGCTTACCTGGTTCTGAGTTAGGGTGGCCAGTCCTTTCTCAATCTGCAGGGTGGATGCAATCAGGTAACCAAGCTACTCTTGTTTAGTTTTCAAGAAATACTCAGATGCCTCCTCTTGGGTTGGCATCTTGGCAGCTTTCTCCTTCCTTGCATTCTCCTTCTTTGCTTGTGCTTGGGCAGATGATGGCTCATTCCCAGTCATGACAACTTGATTGTCCTCAAAATCTGGACGGATGGGCAGGTGTTCCTTGTCCAATAAATATATGCCCGTGCCCATCTTAGAGTTGATGAGCTCCTGAATTTGAGGTGCATATCCACAGCTCCTCTTCTGATCTGCTGCAGTCCTCTTGATAGTCTCTACTATGAGGCTCATGACCTTGAATTTCTGTGGCACATCAAATACGTGAAGCAAGTTGATTGCATGGCCTTTGATCATCTTGTGATCTCCAGACTTGGGCAAGAGAGTGTGCCTCAATATCCAATTGATTGTTGGCAGCCCTGACAGAAGATAGTGCACTGAGCCAAATTTGAAAGTGTCAAGAGCTTCATTTGGAATTTCCTTGTACATGTTGGACATTGAGTTATGATCCATCTTTTTCTTGGCATAAATGTCCAAGTCATCTGCTTGCTCCTCTGGGGCATTGATCAGTTGAGCCCATTCAGCAACTGTAGATTGGTACCTCGTACCCTCAGACATCCAAGTTATCCTCCCATCTGGATAAAAGTGTGCCGTGGAGTAGAATTGCATGATAAGCTCCTCGTTCCACTTTGTGAGCTTCTGCCCAACAAAGTCTGCAACTCCACATGCACTAAAGCTGTCATACACTCCAGGGTAGTGTTCCTCATTTTCCTTCATGTAAGTCCAGTCGACCTATCTCATGTCACAAACAATGGGCTTCTTATCTAGTAGAACTGTTTCATAGAAGTCCTGCTGTTCCTTGGTGTGAAATCTGTAATCCACAACAGTCCTTCTCCTTGAAGCATACGGGTCTGCTTCTCTCCACTTCCTCAGCCCTGAATTTCTCCTGAGCTTCATGTCCTCAGCCACAGGATGAGCATCGTTGTGGTCTGGGATCTTGGGCTTGAGCTTTCTAAGAACTTGCTCTTCATCCTCTTCTTCAGCAACAGTCTCAGGCACTGGGGCCTTGTTCTTCTCAGCTGCAGGAATGCTCCTTGTATTCCTCTTTGGTTTTGGCTTGAAGGCAGCTTTGGGCTTAGATGCAGTAGCCCCTGATCTTATGGCATCACCCATCAGCTTGGGTGCCTTAGGTGCTGGTACAGCTACCTCTTCTTCCTCTTCCTCTTCCATGATGGAAGCCTTTCCTAGCACTCTGGCTACGGTCTTCTTGACCCTTTCCTTCCTCTTCTTGCCTTCTGCAGCAACTGGCTCTTTGGGAGTGGGCTTCTCAGTTGAGCCTCTAGCCTTTGACATAGGCTGCCTGCCTGCTGGCCTTTTGATCTTTAGACCTGGCTTTGTGCCTTGAGCTGGCTCAACTCTCTTTGATGTGGCCTCTTCCTCTGCCACATAATCTTCATCTTCGGAGTCTGAAGTTCTCTTCTTCCTCTGTCTGGTGGCAGCTTTTGGCAGATTGCTTGGGGTACTTCTGCTGCCATCATCTGAAGAGCTGGAGGGACTAGTGCCCTCACTCATCTGCACTTGCTGCTCTGACAAGTTCTGGCTGTCACTCTGATCAGACATGCTGCAAGCTCTGACTGCTGACCCTGTGAATAGTTTATAGATGAGGTAGAATAGATGAGCATCACAAAATGCAGAGATTTTTGCAAAAGAATGATCCAAAAATTTAGTTTTAGTTTCCCACTGAAATCATCTCAGATCTACCGATTTTTAAACTCGGTGATACCGAAGCAGTTTTGGAACCTAAACTAGTGAACTCGGTTGGACCGAGTCACAGTCCGGTGGCACCGAGACTGCTAGGGTTTCACAGAGTTCGAAAATCGGTCACACCGATAAGTAATTCTCGGTCAGACCGAGTCTCACTTGTGCAATGGCATAAGCCAAATCGGTGGGACCGAGTTTTTCAACTCGGTGGGTCCGAGATGGTTTCGGCGGAAACTTAACCCTAAAATTTTTGAATCAAAGCTAATCTACGGGCGTATTGACTGGATAGGAGTGTTTCAATCGTGGCAAGAATTATGATGATCACAATGTGCTGAGAATTGGATTGGAGAATAGCACAAAGATCGAGTCCATACCCTAGCTCGGCGGAGACTCGCTACGGCGGCAACGGCGGGGCAGAATTCCCATTGACGGCGACGGAGACCAGCGACTGGAGGCGGCTGGCGGCGAGAAGACGATCCGGAGACCACGTTGGCAGAGAAGGCTATCGCGCGGGCGAAGGGGTTTGGAGAAATTTCCAAATTTTGCCCGTGACTATATATAGCCCGACCCTGTCGGTGTGACCGAGTGGAACAACTCGGTGGCACCGAGATTCATAACTGCATGCAGTTACTGAAACTCGGTGTGACCGAAATGTTCAAATTGGTTGCACCGAGATCGAAAACCTAGATCAACTTAATGATCTCGGTAGGACCGAAAGTGGGGTATCGGTCAGACCGAGAATCATAAAGAGGTTTTGGAAGTTTAAGTCTATGACGAATCGGGGACTCCGAGCGCTCCTCTGAAAGTGCAACTATCCCTAGGTGGTTTTGGTAATTCATAACAACATATAGCTCATTGAGCGAATGCTATTCCAAGATGATTATTTCAGGAAAGCTCAATGATTGGCATGGCATGGATGTGAAAGGATTGGCTCAAGCTCAAAAGCTCAAGACTCTTCATTTTATATTTTAATGATCCAAGATCACATTGAGTCTTTAGGAAAAGCCAATACTATTAAGGAGGGATGAGGTGTTGCTTAATGAGCCTCTTGCTTCATGTGCTTAGTGATATGCTCCAAAACCCTCAACTACTTTCCCATATCCACATATGACCTAGACCCTAAGCCAAACTTGGTCCTACCGATTCTTCCTATCCGGCGCCACCGAATTTCACTTGTCATAAGCCACTGCCAAACCCTAGCAATTCGGTTCTACCGATAAGGATCTCGGTCTCACTGAGATGGGGTTGCAAACTCTCTGTTTCCCTTTCGTAACTTTTGGGTCCCACCAAAAGAGAGAATCGGTCCCACCGAGATTGCAATGTAAACTCAGTGTTTCCCCTTTGTAACTTTTCGGTCTCACCGAGTTTCACTCGGTCTCACCGAAAGAGCAAATCGGTCCCACCGAGTTTGCCTGACCAACTCTCTGGTTAGCTAATTACCAAATTCGGTCTCACCGAGTTTGTGTAATCGGTCTCACCGAGATTACGTTATGCCCAAACCCTAACCGAATCGGTCCTACCGAGTTGCATGTCAGTCCCACCGAAATTCCTAACGGTCACTAGGTTTACTATTTCGGTCAGACCGAATTTTCTGATTCGGTCCCACCAAGATTGGTAAATTGTGTGTAACGGTTGGATTTTGTGTGGAGGCTATATATACCCCTCCACCTCCTTCTCATTCGATGAGAGAGCCATCAGAACACACACATCATTCCAACTCATATGTTCTGAGAGAGAACCACCTACTCATGTGTTGAGACCAAGACATTCCATTCCTACCATATGAATCTTGATCTCTAGCCTTCCCAAGTTGCTTTCCACTCAAATCTTCTTTCCACCAAATCCAAATCCTATGAGAGAGAGTTGAGTGTTGGGGAGACTATCATTTGAAGCACAAGAGCAAGGAGTTCATTACCTACACACCATTTGTTACTTCTTGGAGAGTGGTGTCTCCTAGATTGGCTAGGTGTCACTTGGGAGCCTCCGACAAGATTGTGGAGTTGAACCAAGGAGTTTGTAAGGGCAAGTAGATCGCCTACTTCGTGAAGATCTACCGCTAGTGAGGCAAGTCCTTCGTGGGCGATGGCCATGGTGGGATAGACAAGGTTGCTTCTTCGTGGACCCTTTGTGGGTAGTTGCTTCTTCGTGGACCCTTTGTGGGTGGAGCCCTGTGTGGACTCGCGCAACCGTTGCCCTTGGGTGGAGCCCTGTGTGGACTCGCGCAACCGTTACCCTTCGTGGGTTGAAGTCTCCATCAACATGGATGTAGGATAGCACCACCTATCCGAACCACGGGAAAAACATCCATGTCTCCAATAGCGTTTGAATTCTCCAAACCCTTCCCTTTACATTCTTGCAAGTTGCATGCTTTACTTTCTGCTGCCAATATACTCTTTGCATGCTTGCTTGAATTGTGTGATGATTGCTTGACTTGTCCTAAATAGCTAAAATCTGCCAAGAACTAAAATTGGGAAAAGGTTAAGTTTTTATTTGGTCAAGTAGTCTAATCACCCCCCTCTAGACATACTTTCGATCCTACATCCTCACACAGAGTGGTTCGAATCTGACTTGATCAAATTTTGTGATGCAGCATGAATAGAGTTTGAGACGAGAAAAGCATAGATAGCTAGAGGAGGTTCTTAGGCATTCTTGTCCATCCACTTGGCAAAGGAAATAAACCCAAACGATCAAAATAACAAGTGGATGTCCTCGAATGAGTAAAATATGCAACCAGCATGCTCACACAATAAGATGGCAAATGAAATATGTGGCAAGGCATGCACAACCAATTCTAGCATCTATCAAGCAATTTGCGATGACAAGGTCATCTATATATGAGTATATTGACTTAGGAGTCAAGTGAGAAAACTTGATCATAGGTCATACTCATCGTTTAAGCTCAAGTGGGGTTACCACTTTTACATAAAGCATTGTTGTGTTCACATCTTTAGAGTTGCTTTAGCTCAAGTCTTAGAGTAAAGCTCCCCCTAGATGTGATATCCCCCCTTGGAGGGATGAACTAACCTTGGGTTTCGTCGATGATGACTTCATGTAGATGTTGAAGATGTGGATGCTCAATGTTGATGTAGATCACTTGGAGCTATCCATTTGAGTGAATTGCACTTTCAATACCTACATGGGTTAGTCCCACAAGGAACAAACAAGGATATCCATAGACATAGAGTGATGCACACACAAGATGATGTCCATGAAAACTTTTAGGTTACCTTGTCCCTTGTCTTACCAACAAGAGGGTTTGTGACTCCTTGAACTAGTGCAGAGTGAAGTATGTTGGCGGAGTCACCCTCAAGGACTCTCTAGTTCTTCTTCTTTTGGATCCACATCATCTTGATGGGAATCCTTGGAGTTGTAGTCGTACTTGATGAAGTGGAACTTGAAGTAGTCTTGGGAATCCACTTGACTAAGGTCTTAGGAGCTTCTTCAAATGCGTCAATTTCCTCTTGAAGCTTGTCCTTGCCTTCTTGCTTGTAGTCTTGTGGTGGAAGATCATCTTGAGCTTGTGTCCCCTTGAAAGAAGTATCATACTTCTCTTGTTGAGGAACAAACTTTGTCTTGGGGTATTGATCTTCTTCCCACTCAACTCCATTGGCATTGAACTTTCGTTCAAAACCAACGCCTTGATTCTTCCGGTGCATTCCTTGCTTGCGCACAATTTCCTCGAATTGCTTGCTCCCGGCAAGGATTTTGTACACTCCTTTCTCTATAATTCCCTTCAATAAGCTATTTTCTTGCTCAAGTGTAACTTGGCTAAGAGAGTCATTAGTGGAATCAAGAGAACTACTAGAAGCAACAATATTGGATTTAGCATGATCATTGTTACTGCTAGAGGAAGAATCTTTCTTGTTCTTGTTACTAGACTTGACTTGAGGCATGTAAGTGGATAAGAGTAAACGCTTGGCAATGTAAGAAGAACTTTTCTTGCGGAGATCATCATTGATTGCTTTTAAGAACTCATGCTCTTGCTCAAGATTGAGCTTTTTAAAGCATAATTTCTCATGAGCTCTTAAAAGTTCTCGATGATCTTCGAAGATAGTTTCATGAGCTAACTTAAGAGTGTTTAGTTCTTTAGTTAGAGCCTCAATCTTTTCCTTATCATTGTCATTCGTTTTATCTTGATTAGCATGATTAATTGACATTTCATCATAGTATTCATCACTAGAGTTGTCAATAAGCAAATTATCACCTAACAAGTCATCTTCATCACTATTGAAATCAACATACTCGGGGTGTGTTACCTTAGGACCTTTGGCCATGAAGCATCTTCCAATTCCTTCATTTGGTGAGTCAAATATGTCGTAGGAGTTGGTTGACACAAGTGCTAGACCGGCAACACCTTCATCTCGAGTATCTTCGGAGTCGGAGTGATAACTTCTCTCGGAGTGGCTGTCGGAGTCGGAGCCGGATACCCGTTCACCAACATGAGCTTGATGTCTTCGTCTTGTGTAGCTCCTTGATGATTTTTCCTTCCTTTTCGAATCCTTGCTTCTCCGTGAGTATCTTCGTTCATAACGATCATCTCTACTCCTTCTCTCTCTTGGTGGTGATTCTTTGCTTCTTCTTTTTGGAGAATCTTCTCTTCTCTTGTAGGGAGCCGTACACTCATTGGAATAGTGCCCGGGTCTTCCACAACTATAGCAGTTTCGCTCTCGACTAGAAGATCTTTTGTCATTGTAGGACCTTGACTTGAAGCTTCTATCTTTGCTTCTACTCTTGTAGAACTTGTTGAAGTTCTTCACCATTAAGCTCAATTCTTCATTGAAGTCTTGTTTCTCACTTGATGATGTAGGGGCTTCACATGAGGCTTTATAGGCACCACTTGATTTGTTGTGAAGTTCCTCTTTATCCTTAAGTGACATCTCATGAGCAACAATTCTTCCAATCACCTCCGTTGGCTTGAGATCTTTGTAATTGGGCATCATTTGGATCAATGTGCACACGGTATCATATTTTCCATCCAAGGCTCTTAGAATCTTCTTGATGATGAATCTATCGGTCATCTCTTCACTTCCTAAGCCGGCAATCTCATTTGTGATGAGAGCAAGCCTAGAGTACATTTCAGCGACACCTTCACCATCCTTCATCTTGAACTTGTCAAGTTGGCTTTGAAGCACATCCAACTTGGATTCCTTGACGGAGTCGGTACCTTCGTGCATATCAATCAAAGTGTCCCAAATTTCCTTCGCATTCTCAAGATGGCTGATTTTGTTGAATTCTTCGGGGCACAATCCGTTGAAGAGAATATCACAAGCTTGAGCATTGTATTGCAACATCTTCAACTCATCCGCGGTAGCTTCACGGTTTGGTTCTCTCCCATCAAAGAAGTCACCTTGCAAACCAACACACACAATAGCCCAAACGGCGGGGTTATGTCCAAGAATATGCATTTTTATTTTATGCTTCCAACTAGCAAAATTAGTACCATCAAAGTAGGGACCTCTACGGTGATAATTTCCCTCGCTAGACGCCATACTCTCCTAGGTTGTGAAACCAAGGCTATGACCACCAAAAGCTATGGAGATCAAAGCAAATGGAGACCAAAGCTCTGATACCACTTGTAGGATCGAAAGTATGTCTAGAGGGGGCGATTAGACTACTTGACCAATTAAAAACTTAACCTTTTCCCAATTTTAGTTCTTGGCAGATTTTAGCTATTTTAGGACAAGTCAAGCAATCATCACACAATTCAAGCAAGCATGTAAAGAGTATATTGGCAGCGGAAAGTAAAGCATGCAACTTGCAAGAATGTAAAGGGAAGGGTTTGGAGAATTCAAACACAATTGGAGACACAGATGTTTTTCCCGTGGTTCGGATAGGTGGTGCTATCCTACATCCACGTTGATGGAGACTTCAACCCACAAAGGGTAACGGTTGCGAGAGTCCACGGAGGGCTCCACCCACAAAGGGTAACGGTTGCGCGAGTCCACACAGGGCTCCACCCACGAAGGGTCCACGAAGAAGCAACCACCCACAAAGGGTCCACGAAGAAGCAACCTTGTCTATCCCACCATGGCCATCGCCCACACAGGACTTGCCTCACTAGCAGTAGATCTTCACGAAGTAGGCGATCTCCTTGCCCTTACAAACTCCTTGGTTCAACTCCACAATCTTGTCGGAGGCTCCCAAGTGACACCTAGCCAATCTAGGAGACACCACTCTCCAAGAAGTAACAAATGGTGTGTAGGTAATGAACTCCTTGCTCTTGTGCTTCAAATGATAGTCTCCCCAACACTCAACTCTCTCTCATAGGATTTGGATTTTGTGGAAAGAAGATTTGAGTGGAAAGCAACTTGGAGAGGCTAGAGATCAAGATTCATATGGTAGGAAAGGAATATCTTGGTCTCAACACATGAGTAGGTGGTTCTCTCTCAGAACATATGAGTTGGAATGGTGTATGTGTTCTGATGGCTCTCTCTTCGAATGAAGAGGAGGTTGAGGGGTATATATAGCCTCCACAAAAATCCAACCGTTACACACAGTTTTCCAATCTCGGTGGGACCGAATCAATAAACTCGGTCGGACCGAAAATGTAAACCTAGTGACCGTTAGAGATTTTCGGTGGGACTGACATGCAACTCGGTAGGACCGATATGGTTAGGGTTTGGGCATAACGTAATCTCGGTGAGACCGATTACACAAACTCGGTGAGACCGAATTTGGTAATTAGCTAACCAGAGAGTTGGTCAGGCAAACTCGGTGGGACCGATTTGCTCTTTCGGTGAGCCGAAAAGTTACAAAGGGGAAACACTGAATTTACATTGCAATCTCGGTGGGACCGATTCGCTCTTTCGGTGAGACCGAAAAGTTACGAAAGGGAAACAGAGAGTTTGCAATCCCATCTCGGTGAGACCGAGATCCCTATCAGTAGAACCGAATTGCTAGGGTTTGGCAGTGGCTTATGACAAGTGAAACTCGGTGGCGCCGGATAGGAAGAATCGGTAGGACCGAGTTTGGCTTAGGGTTTAGGTCATATGTGGATATGGGAAAGTAGTTGAGTGTTTTGGAGCATATCACTAAGCACATGAAGCAAGAGGCTCATTAAGCAACACCTCATCCCTCCTTGATAGTATTGGCTTTTCCTAAAGACTCAATGTGATCTTGGATCACTAAAATATAAAATGAAGAGTCTTGAGCTTTTGAGCTTGAGCCAATCCTTTGTCCTTAGCATTTTGAGGGTTCCACTTTCACATCCATGTCATGCCAATCATTGAGCTTTCCTGAAATAATCATCTTGGAATAGCATTAGCTCAATGAGCTATATGTTGTTATGAATTACCAAAACCACCTAGGGATAGTTGCACTTTCATCATGTCACTAAATTTGCCATCAAAAACATTCAGAGTTGTTATATGTTCGTGCCATACAGGGTCCTAAATTTGTAACATGAAATTGTATAGTTTTATGTTTACAAATCTGAATGGATGTAAAAAGTTGGTCAGATGGAGCATATACAGACTCAGGGCCTTGCAAGGAATTGATTCACTAGTATATTAGATGGAGAAAAATGCATTGTAAGTCATCAAACTTGCATCGGTGGTCATTTTAGTCCCTGTAGTTCAAAATACCCGAAATATCATCCCTAACTTTGTTCTAGGGGTTCATATACGGTCCTGAAAGTGCTAGTTATCGACTAGAGGGGGGTGAATAGGCGATTTTAATGAAAGTCTTCAAAACATGGAAGTTTCGAAGACAAACGATAGAAATGAACCTATTAACATGCAGTGGAAGGTAGACTACACTAAGCAAGCCATAGTCAAGTATACAATGAAGTGAAAGCACGAAGACTAATAGCAGCTAGGCAATATGGATCAGGATGGAAGATAGTATGAAGCCAATCAGAACAAACAGTCACACAATGAAGACAAACTAATAATGCAAGCAGGTAATGACTTCACAAGGACCAACTGTAGATAAAGAGAAGGAAATGATAGAACCAGTTGCTTGGTGAAGACAAGGATTTGTTGGACCAGTTCCAGTTGCTTTGACAACTGTACGTCTGGTTAGAGAGGCTGAAATTTAACTCAAAAGACCGTGTCTTCACCTTATTCCCCTTGAGCTAAGGACACACAGTCCTCGCCCAATCACTCAGGTAAGTCTTCAAGGTAGACTTCCAGACCTTCACAGACTTCGTTCACCGGCGATCCACAATGACTCTTGGATACTCAGAACGCGATGCCTAACCGACTGGAGGATTCACAGTCCTCAAGTGTAACAAGTCTTCAGATCACACAAACAGGAAGACTTCAGTGATGCCTAACACTCTTTAGCTCTGGGTGTTTAGGGCTTTGTCCTCGCAAGGATTTCTCTCTCAAAGGCTTCGGAGGTGGGTTGCTCTCAAATGACAAAAGCCGTGCACTAACTCTGAGCAGCCACCAATTTATGGTGTAGGGGGTGGGCTATTTATCGCCACTAGGCAACCCGACCTAATTTGTCCGAAATGACCCTGGGTCACTAAGGAACTGACACGTATTCCAACGGTCAGTTTTCAAACAGACGCGGCAGCTTGACTTGGGCTACAAGTAAAGCTGACTTATCCAGCTCTGGATAAGATTTGCTCTCATCGTCTTGGCTCGAAGACTTATGATTTGGTTGAGCATCACTTTAGTCATTCTGACTATATTCACTGGGACCCCACTTAACAGTATGGTGGTTCCTATGAATCAACAAAGAAGAAGATGAAACTACGAAATCCATAGTCTTCATGCGATGTCTTCTCATGTCATAGTCTTCAGTGCGAATATCTTGACATACCACCATTGTCTTCAATGTCTTCACACATTTTTAGGGGTCATCTCCAGTAGGTAAACTGAATCAATGAGGGACTACTACTTGTGTTATCTTGCAATTCTCACAAACACATTAGTCCCTCAACCAGGTTTGTCGTCAATACTCCAAAACCAACTAGGGGTGGCATTAGATGCACTTACAATCTCCCCCTTTTTGGTGATTTATGACAAACTGGTTGAAGTTTTCAACGGGGATAAACGTATGTGAAATTGTAAAGTATTGAGGTATTGTCTTCGTAAGTAGCAAAAGGGCTCCCCTTGAAGATGTGCATATAAGTATTTTGCTTTTGAATGCAAATGCACATGGAAGGTTGTACTTGCGGAGATCCTCTTCTACTTATGAAGACAATTCATCATGCATGAAGAGATATAACGAAGATAATGACATGCATAATGAAAAATGGATGTCTGCAAAATGACTTCGTGCGGAATTTATCATCGCACATGCGGAATTTATCATCACATCACATAGTTGACAAAAAAGGTAGCAGACGACCATCAAGTTTAAGTGTTACAACTCAAAAGAACCAAACGTATCAAAAGCGAGAGTTGTAAGCACTTGTCAAATGTAGCAAAAGTATAGCAACCACCCTTATGGACCCGCTTGAAGACTATCAACTCATATGCTTCTCCCCCTTTTGTCAGTAATGACCAAAAAGGTTTGAAGACATAGAGCTTGCTACTCGTTCCCATGAGGAGTAGGCGAAGCAGCAGGGTCGTCGTTGAGGTTTGGTGGTGCAGAAGAACTTGGTGCAGTGTCGATACGCGTCGAAGTTGGAGGTGGTGAAGTAGCATCATCTTGGTCATCAATGACTCTGGCATTAACTGTTGCAGCTGAGGAAGAATATTCAGAGTCTTCGAGTGAGGGAGTCCGATGCAAGTGAGCGTTCCGGGGAGGAGTGGAATCAAACTTTAATCTCTCCATGAAGCCATCCTGTTGAAGATCATCTTCAGAGCTCAGCAGAGTCAGACTCTTCCACGATCGGCAACAGGTTTCATGAGTGACAAAGGCATTCTTGGTGGCAAGGTTGCGAATGCGATTGACATCCACCAAGAGGCTCTGCATTTGACGCTTGAGCCAGTCATGATGCTTATCCTGTTTCTGATGCAAGGCGACTAGAAGCTCTCGGTCATTGAGAACACGAGATCGCTTCCGAGGCCTTTGGGAATTGTGCTTTCAGTGGCTTCAGTTTGGGTACGAGGGGCACATGTATTTCCAGCCAAAGGATAAACATGAGTGACGGCTTGAACTCCTTCAATGGGCTGTGTGAAGCTTTGGTGATCAGCATTGTGAAGATAAACAGGCTCTTTGGCAGGCTCTGAGTAGATGGCTTCGACAGACAGATCAACCTCTGGCAAGAATATGAGATGATTACGTGCATAAGGCTGATAGTTGATTGCAGAGTGAAGCTTGATGAGGCGCATTACCCATGGAGCATAGAACTTCAGACCAAAGATATCAGAGCCAGATGCAGCCAATTGTCTAATGAAGAAGTCTTGAGCATTGAAGCTGATGCCATTGAAGATGTAGAAAACCAATGTCTTCATTGCTCCTTCAAGCTTCAGTGTATGAGAATGTCCTTTGACAGGCCATAGAGTTTGTCTGATGATATGGTAAATAGTGCGGGGCAGATACTCTAGGTCTTCAACAAAGAACTCCTTGGGATAGTCAGCGTCATGGGGCAGTGGCTTCATCATGCTCATCATTTGGCTCATGTTAGACTCTGGCTTCTGGAAGATGCTCTCCAAAGCATTCTGGTGTATCTGACAGCCTGGTTCATAATGTTCGCCAGGAGTGGGTAGGGCAGTAAGCTCTATGATGTCTTGGGCTTTAGCTTCATGGTGTACATCGCCTGTCATCCACTCAAGGATCCAAGTCTTTGGATCCCTGTTGTAGCCGCGAATGTGGAGGGTAGCATAAAATTGTAGCAGAAGCTCTTCATTCCAATGTTCTTTGGCAGTCACAAGCTGTAGAAGGCCAGCATCTCTGAAGCAGTCAAGGGCTTCTTCTAGGCAGGGCAGGTCAGCCATGGCTTCGCAGACTAGACGCATATGAGGGAAAATGCGCCCCTGATTGTATAAGATGCAGGAATAGTAACTGCGCTACTGATAACTCCAGAATCGATCTGATGAAATTCTTGGCCTTGTGTAGGGATTCTTGGCACCATCAAAGAATGTGTTGTGTGCCTTGAAGCCATTCAGATTAAATGATCCTGGTGAAGTTGCAGTACCGGGAAACCTTGGTAGCCTAGACTTTGGCTTCTGGACATGAGGCCCGTGCTCCACATGATAGTAGAATTGTGGTCCGGGAGCAGGAGGAGGTACCAGAATGGTCCAACGAACCATGACAGGTTGGCCACGGTCAAAAGCCAACTCAATGGTATGAGGCCTTGGAGGAGGCATAGGAGCATTGACATTGACGTGGGCTTCGAGCTGCACAATGGCTTCGGGGTTCACATGCACTTCTGGTGCCACATTAGCTTCAGGCGCCACATTTTCTTCGGCCATGACAACTTCATTGGCTTCAGTATTGGTGTTTTGGCTGCCTCAGTATTTTCAACCTCCACTTGAGTAGATGGAGGGTTCGACACGTTCTCCTCAAGAACAACTTCTTGGTTGGATGGGGGCGTAGCAACACATTCTTCTTCTTGACTTGGTTCTTCTTGTTCATCGGCTGATGCAGTCGGAATGTCTTCAGCAGCTTTGGCTTCAGACTCTGAGATGTTCACAGTTGGAGTGGCTTCAGGAAACACTTGGCGCGATACTGAGTGGTGGTGCTCTTCTCCTTCTGGAACACTCAAAAGAGTGACTTGTGGCCTTAGACCTTTGCGAAGCCTGCGAAACACTGGCGACACCTTTAGAGAGGGAGTCGGTTGGGCCAGAAAGTCATCATCTTCAAGAACCGGAGTGGTGGCTTGAGGTGGGGGAGTACTTGGTGACTCTTGATGAGGGGAGTCTTGAGGGTGATCAACCCATGAATCATCCTGAGCAATTGGCATCAAAGGACGACCAATGCTGATGAGTTTGCTGTTCGTCAGAACAGGCGATGCTACCATGTTGTGCTCGATCTGAGGAAGGACTTCATCATCTTCAACATTGTCTTGGGGACCAATGTCTTCAGCTGCGGTGGGGTCGACAACTGGATCTTCTTCAGCTTCAGGAGCCTCTGTGGTAGCAGGCTCATGAACTATCAACTGGCGCTCACGGTGTTCAGACGCAGGACGAGCCACTGAGATTGGCTCAATGACAAGGGGCTCTGTGGGAGCAACCCGATCTTTCTTCTTGGTTTTTCTCTTCTTGGTTGGTGGAGCCTCATTAGTGGTGTTCTTGGTTTTGTGCTTTTTGGCTTCGGCTTCGGCTGCCCTTGTTTTCTTGAGCTCCGAAGCCACTGTGGGGACCTTAGGCTTCACGCCTGTCATACTGGCGGGGAAGGCAATGCGAGGTTCTTCCCGCCTAGATGCTTCAGCTAGGGCCACAGTAGGCTTCTTCTTCTTGGCAGCCATCTTGGGGTCGATGCCAGGACGCCCAAGTGCCTTGCGCTTCTCAGTTTTATTGTAGGCTTGAACACATTTGTCAGCCAGGTGTTTCATGCGCTCTCGAGAACCTTTAGCTTCGTCACGTTTCTTGTGAAACGCCTCCTTGAGCTCATGCATCATTTGCTTGAAGTTTTGGACATCTGTCACACTGAGATGGGCCATGTGCTTCTTGAACTGAGCCTTTTCATAGTCAATCTTGTGCTTCAGTTCAACAATTCTCTGGGTTAGAGCCAGCTCAGGAGCAATGGATCCATGGAAGGAGACGTTGAGGCCAATAGGGAGTTGAAGATCATCAAAACTGAGGTTTGGGCTGTCAAACCACTCATCAATGAACTTGTTCAGGATGTTCACATCAAAGAGGGGAACATCATTGAAGATTTTCGCCTCTTGCTTGCTCTTTATTAGCAGCTCAAGAGCATCATCGCCAAGATCGTCGTCACTTGACAGATTAATGGCTTCGTTCTCATTCCTCAAAACGGCAGCTGGGGTCAATGCTTGACCAGTAGTTTGCATGGGCTTCTTCCTATTCTCAGACTTGGAGATGTAAGAGAGATCTTCAGAATGCACACTTGGTGTAGAAGGAGCAGTGGCCAGAGGCTTCGCTCGCGAAACACTTGGTGCAGTGGATGGCTTCGAAGCCTTGGGTTTCTTCTGCTTCGCAGGCTTCGATGGTGCAGGCGCTTCATCAGAATCAGCGTCATCTGCAGAGTGATCCACGGCTGCCCCTTGGACCATAATGTGAGTGATGAGACCTTCAAGGTTGTAGAAGGGCCCAACAATATTAGGTTCAACATCGCGTGTGCCGCCGTCACGAGGAGTAGAGGGACCGGGGTTGAAGTCTAATCCCCGCGACTTATTGTTCTCTTTGGCCGAGTTCTTGGCAAACTGGTAGTTGCGCTTGAAGAGATTTTCTTCACGACACCATAATAGAGAGGATGGGTCGGCATCAGCAAGCTGAAGTCCACGGACCATGCAGGGGTAGAAGCCTTGAGCAATGGCTTCAGGCTTCGACTTGGGCTGAAGCCCTTTGTATATAATATCTCCCCAGGGCCCCTTGATGGCATTCTTTTCAGCATATTTGTCAGTGACAAATTTGTACTTGAACCATTCCTCTGCCCAATATCTTTGAATCCACTGGATTCGGTTCTTGCTTTCTCCATAGGTCTCTTCTGGATCTGACTTATATAGCTCATAGAGATCTGGTGGCAGGTCCTTAGTGTGTTCCCACGGCACCGTCTGCCGCCCTTCCTGACTGATTTCTTTGTTGCCATGAAGTTCAGACTGAATGGCTTCACAACTTGCAAAGGCTTCCGTCTGCTGGTCAGACAGGAACTGGTTTCGGGAGAATTGATGTGACGCTGTAAGAACTCTGCAAATGAATGCAAACTATGAGAACCAAGGGATTATCCCACGAACATGTACTTGTGACAGCATTTAGAGATGCGAGGGAAGAGGAAGAGGTCATATGCATTCTGAGAAGATTTTGAAGATAAATCAGTTTAGAAGACATTGACCTCATAGTGCGAAGACATTCACTCATATGATGAGAGTTGGTTCCAGATTTGTACGAATCCAAGAATAAGTACAAGTGAGGAATCTAACTACTTTGTGAAGCATAAGTGAATATACTAGGCATGTTATGAGATGCAAAACAGGATAGATCCAAATTTGTAGGGACAGAAACCACTTGTGGTTGAAAAGGATGAATCTACCGGATCAAAAGGACTGTAAAAATAGGTTTTTTTACCACACGAAGTACTGCTAGACGGAGTAGAAGATGAGGCCGAGCAGTTCAATCTTCCGTGCCCTAACTTGGCGACGGAAGACACCTATGGTGACGGTGGAGAAGACGATGTCCGCGGCCGGTGTGAGGACGGCAACGGTGAGGTCGCGGCAGCTAAGCGCTTTGTGGCCGGCGTCGTCGAGAGCTAGCGGTGGCGCTAGGGTTTGTGCGAGAAGGAGAAGTGGAAGAAGAGATAATGACTGGGGTGTGGCGTGTATTTATAAGGACAGGGGCGGCACAACGTTATTACGCAGGTGCCCCTGGCGGTTCACATCTGAAGGGCACATGGCGAACATGCAACATATTGGAGGTTGTTCCATGTTCTCACGCATGCCTGGATTGCCGGGTGGTCATTCCCGCTTCTCCGGGTTTCAGGCAAAAGGATTGAGCATTTAAATCAGATTTAAGGTTTGTCTCTATGTCTTCTGCTGACAAGGACGCAGAGAAGACATTCGATAGTTTCAATAGAATGCATATGATTTGGATAGATAGATTTGAGACGAGAGCATAGAGTGGTTAGGGTCCGATCACATTCACTTAGTTCAAAAGATTCAAATGAGAAGACATAGCTATAAGTGAATACTGTAGAGGACAGAACGCTAATATATGAATATATCCGAATAAGACCAAATCAATATAGTGAAGATAAACATGAAGTCATGTTAATATTGAAGACAAACCAAACGCGAAGATTTTGCAAATGTAACGCCAACAGAAAACACTCCAAGCAAAAGTTTGGTGGTGGCGTTACCCACCGTATAGGAAGTATTAGACCCAGACACGGCATACAATTATCATGGCGCTCCGAAGTCAAATTCCGCATTAATGTATTCACACTTAGAGTGTAAGTCTTCATTAATTGAAGATATACGTTACTTCGTGTGTTGCACATCTAAGTCATCAACATGCATAAGTGTTAGGATGTGTGCCTGATCACAGGACATTTGAGGATTCCAAGATATTTAGCTCACACCACAACTTGCAAAACCTTTTCTCATCCAAGGGCTTTGTGAAAATATCTGCCAATTGCTCTTCAGTGTTGACGTGAATGATATCAATATCTTCCTTCATGACATGATCTCTGAGAAAGTGATGACGGATCTGAATGTGCTTTTGTCTTTGAGTGCTAAACTGGGTTGTTGGCAATCTTGATGGCGCTTTCATTGTCGCAGTAGAGTGGTACTTGCTTCAGATGGATGCCATAGTCTGTGAGTGTTTGCTTCATCCATAGAAGCTAAGCGCAGCAAGATCCAGCAGCAATGTATTCAGATTCAGCAGTGGAGAGAGATACACATTTCTGCTTCTTTGAAGACCAACAAACAAGTGATCGTCCCAGAAAGTGACATGTGCCTGATGTAGACTTGCGATCCACCTTGTCACGAGCATAATCAGCATCCGAGAATCCAACTAGATCAAACTCTGAGCCCTTGGGATACCATAATCCTAGTGTTTGGGTGTAAGCCAAATATCGAAGAATTCGCTTCACAGCTAAGTGATGCGATTCCTTTGGTGCCGCTTGGAATCGGTCATACATGCAAACACTAAGCATGATATCTGGCCTAGATGCACATAAATAAAGTAAAGAACCAATCATGGAACAGTATACCTTTTGATCGAACTCTTTACCATTGGCGTCAGGACCCATATGACTTTTGGTTGGCATTGGCGTCGTGTAACCTTTGAAGTCTTGCATTTCAAACTTCTTTAGGCAGTCTTTGAGATATGAAGATGCCGTTGCTTTGCTGCCGTATTTGAAGACCAAGGAAAAACTTTAGCTCACCCATCATGGACATCTGATATTGCTCTTGCATCATGTGTCCAAACTCATCACTGTATTTTTGATTAGTGCACCCGAAGATAATATCATCCACATATATTTGGCACACAAATAGTTCACCATCATATGTCTTCGTGAAGAGTGTGGGATCCAGGGAACCAGGTTTGAAGCCTTTGCTCTTCAGGAAGTCTTTGAGTGTGTCATACCAAGCATGAGGGGCTTGTTTGAGTCCATATAGTGCCTTATTGAGCTTGTATACCATATCAGGGTGTTTTGGATCTTCAAATCCAGGCAGTTATGCAACATACACTTCTTCAATCTTGCCATTGAGAAAAGCACTCTTCACATCTATTTTATACAGGAGGATGTTATGATGATTTGCGTAGGCTAGCAGTATGCGAATGGCTTCAAGCCTAGCCACGGGAGCAAATGTTTCATCAAAGTCAATTCCTTCAACTTGAGTGTATCCTTGAGCAACGAGACAAGCCTTGTTTCTGATAACTTGACCATGCTCATCTTGCTTGTTGCAATATATCCATTTAGTGCCTATGATATTGTGTTTACGAGGATCAGGACGCTTGACCAGTTCCCACACATTGTTCAACTCGAACTGTTGAAGCTCTTCTTGCATAGATTGAATCCATTCAGGTTCCATGAAGGCTTCAGCAACTTTCTTGGGTTCATATATTGAGACAAATGCAAAGTGCCCACAGAAATTTGCCAGCTGTGTTGCCCTTTAACGAGTGAGTGGACCAGGTGCATTGATGCTATCAATTATCTTCTCAATCTGTACTTCATTTGCAACACGAGGATGAACTGGACGAAGATTTTGACCTTGCTGATCATTGTCATCATTAGGAGGATTGTCTTCAGGTTGAGCATTGTCTTCAGGTTTATTAGGTGCAGAAATGATAAGTTCGTCTTCAGCCTGAGCTTCAGACAGTATGATTTCTCCAGTTCCCATAAGCTTGATGGATTCACTAGGTGGAATTTCATCTAGCACATTTGGCAGATGCTCTCTTTGCGAGCCGTTAGTCTCATTGAACCGCACATCCACAGTTTCAACCACTTTATAGTGAAAGAGGTTGAAGACTCTGTAGGAGTGCGAATCCTTTCCGTAACTGAAAGTGCTAGTGATCGACTGGAGGGGGGGGGGGTGAATAGGCGATTTTTATGGAAGTCTTCAAAACATGGAAGTTTCGAAGACAAATGATAGAAATAAACCTATTACCATGCAGCGGAAGGTAGACTACACTAGGCAAACCATAGTCAAGTATTCAATGGAGTGAAAGCACAATGACTAATAACAGCTAGGCAGTAAAGATTAGGTTGGAAGATATTGTGAAGCCAATCAGAACAAGCAGTCACTCAGTGAAGACAAAAGATAAAGCAATCATACAATGACTTCACAAGGACCAACAGTAAGTAAAGGGAAGGGAAGGATGAAACCAGTGACTCGTTGAAGACAATGATTTGTTGGACCAGTTCCAGTTGCTGTGACAGTTGTACGTCTGGTTAGGGAGGCTGAGATTCAACTCAGAAGACCTCGTCTTCACC
The DNA here is from genome assembly GCF_056163025.1 of Triticum urartu. Lineage (NCBI taxonomy): Eukaryota > Viridiplantae > Streptophyta > Magnoliopsida > Poales > Poaceae > Triticum > Triticum urartu. The sequence continues at coordinate 167,239,565 of NC_141876.1, read as the reverse complement.
TTATTCCCCTTGAGCTAAGGACACCCAGTCCTCGCCCAATCACTCTGGTAAGTCTTCAAGGTAGACTTCCAAACCTTCACAGACTTCGTTCACCGGCGATCCACAATGACTCTTGGATGCTCAGAACGCGACGCCTAACCGGCTGGAGGATTCACAGTCCTCAAGTGTAATAAGTCTTCAGATCACACAGACAGGAAGACTTAAGTGATGCCTAACACTCTTTGGCTCTGGGTGTTTAGGGCTTTATCCTCGCAAGGAATTCTCTCTCAAAGGCTTCGAGGTGGGTTGCTCTCAAACGACAAAAGCCATGCACTAACTCTGAGCAGCCAACCGTTTATGGTTGTAGGGGGTGGGCTATTTATAGCCACTAGGCAACCCGACCTGATTTGTCCGAAATGACCCTTGGTCACTAAGGAACTGACACGTGTTCCAACGGTCACATTTCAAACACACGCGACAACTTTACTTGGGCTATAAGCAAAGCTGACTTATCCAACTCTGGACAAGATTTGCTCTCATAGTCTTCACTCGAAGACATAGGATTTTGGTTAAGCATCACTTCAGTCATTCTGACTGGTTCACTTGGACCCCACTTAACAGTACGGTGGTTCCTATGACTCAACAAAGAAGAAAAAGAATGACAAAAGAACTAAGTCTTCGTGCTCCATAGTCTTCATGCGATGTCTTCTCTTGTCATAGTCTTCAATGTGAATGTCTTCACATACCACCTTTGACTTCAATGTCTTCTTACATTTTTAGGGGTCATCTCTGGTAGGAAAACCGAATCAATGAGGGACTTCTACCTGTGTTATCCTGCAATTCTCACAAACACATTAGTCCCTCAACTAGGTTTGTCGTCAATACTCCAAAACCAACTAGGGGTGGCACTAGATGCACTTACAATCTCCCCCTTTTTGGTGATTGATGACAAACTAGTTGAAGTTTTCAACGGGGAATAAAATATGTGAAATTGTAAAGGATAGGTTATTGTCTTCATAAGTGGCAAAGGCTCCCCCTGAAGATGTGCATATAAGTAATTTGCTTTTGGTATGCAAATTTACATGGCAGGTTGTACTTGTGGAGATCCTCTTCAACTTATGATGACAATTCATCATGCATGAAAAGTATGTGAAGATAATGACATGCATAATGAAAAATGGACGTCTGCAAAATGATCTAAGTGCGGAATTTATCGTCGCACATGCGGAATTTATCATCGCATCACGGAAAAGCAAATAAGTAGCAGACGACCATCGAGTTTGAGTGTTACAACTCAAGGAACCAAATGTATCAAAACACGAGAGTTGTAAACATTAGGCAAAATATAAAACCACCGCCCATATGGACCCGCTTGAAGACTATCAAACTCATATGCTTCTCCCCCTTTTGTTAGTAAGGACCGAAAATGTTTGAAGACATAGAGCACCTACTCGTTCCCATGAGGAGTTGGTGAAGCAGCAGGGTCGTCGGAGTTGGTTGGTGGTGCAGACGAACTCGGTGCAGTGGTGATTCGCGCCGAAGGTGGTGAAGTAGCATCGTCTTCATCATCGATGACACGTGCATTCATTGTTGCGGCAGAGGAGGAGAACTCAGAGTCTTCAAGAGACGGAGTACGCCGCAGCAAGGTCCTTCTTGGAGGTGTTGAGTCAAACTTGAAGCGTTCAGAGAAACCATCCTCTTGAAGATCATCTTCAGAACACATAAGCGTCAGCCCTTTCCATGTACGCCGACAAGTTTCATGGGCGATAAAGGAATTCTTGGTGGCAAGGTTGCGAATCCTGTTTACGTCCACCAAGAGGCTTTGCATTTGGCGCTTCAGCCAGTCATGATGCTTATCCTGTTTCTGATGAAGGGTAACCAGAAGCTCTCGGTCATTGAGAACACGGGATCGCTTCTTGGGCCGTTGTGCAATGGTGCTTTCAGTGGCTTCAGTGAGGGCACGATGAGGTGCACGGGTAGTACCAGCCAGAGGATAAACACGAGTGACTGCTGGGTCACCTTCAATGTGTTGAGAGAAACTTTGCTGATCAGCATTCTGAAGACTAAGGGGCTCCTTGGCAGGCTCTGGATAGATGGCTTCAACTGACATGTCAACGTCAGGCAGAAAAATCTGATGATTGCGAGCAGAGGGATGATAGGTGACAGCTGAGTGTAGTTTGATCAGACGCATAATCCATGGGGCGTAAAACTTCAAGCCAAAGAGATCAAATCCGGATGCAGCAAGTTGGCGGATGAAGAAATCTTGTGCATTGAAGCTTTTGCCGTGAAGAATATGGAAGACCAAAGTCTTCATTGCACCTTTCAGCTTTGCATGTGGAGAATGTCCTTTGATGGGCCAGAGAGTTCGCCTTATGATGTGATAGATAGTGCGTGGCAGATACTCAAGGTCTTCAACAAAGAACTCCTTAGGATATTCAGCATCTGGAGGTAAAGGCTTCATCATGCTAAGCATCTGACTCATGTTGGGTTCAGGCTTGTGAAAAATGCTTTCCATAGCAGCACTGTGAAGCTGACAACCAGGTTCATAAAGATCTCCTGGAGTGGGCAGGCCAGTGAGCTCAATGATATCAAAGGCTTTGGCTTCGTGATGAACATTGCCTGTCATCCACTCAAGGACCCAAGTCTTCGGATCCCTATTGTAGCGACGAATATGAAGAGTGGCATAGAATTGGAGCAGCAATTCTTCGTTCTAGTGCTCCTTGTCAGTGACGAACTGCAACAAACCAGATTCTCTGAAGCAATCTAGCGCTTCTTCCAAACAGGGCAGACCAGTTATGGCTGCAGTGTCAAGACGCATATGGGGAAAAATGCGACCTTGATTGTACAAGATGCATGAGTAATAACTGCGCTGCTGATAGCTCCAGAACCGATCAGAAGATATTCTTGCCTTTGAGTAGGGGTTCTTGGCGCTATTGAAGAAGGTGTTGTGTGCTTTGAAGCCATTGACATTGAACGATCCGGGTGCAGATGCAGTGCTTGGAAACCTAGGCAGCCTTGGCATTGGCTTCTAAACCCGAGGCCTGCGCTCGACGTGATAGTCAAATTGGGGACCAGCAGCAGGTGGAGGAACAAGAGGAGGCCATTTGACAGTGATGAGCTGACCATAGTTGTATGCTTGCTCAATAGTATGTGGCCTTGGTGGCGGAACAGGAGCAGTGGCATCAATAGAGGCATCAGGCTGCACATCTGTTGCAGGTGCATCATTGGCTTCATTGGCCTCTGGCACAGTGTTAGGTACAGGCTCCACAGTGTCTTCAGCCATGACCATGTCATTGGCTTCAGTGGTGTTAGTGGTGGCAGCCTTAGGATTCTCAACCTCCACTTGAGGGGCTGGAGGGTCGGTCACGTTCTCCTCGAGAACAACATCTTGGTGAGACGGGGGTGTAGCAACTCTTGAAACTCTTGGGGCTTCTTCTTCATCTTCCTCTTCATCGGCTGATGCAGCTGGAACATCTTCAACCATTTTGGCTTCGGATTCAGACACATGCATTGTGGGAGTGACTTGGGGCCTTGGTCCTTTGCGAAGCCTACGTAATGCGGGCGACGCTTGTGGAGATGGAGTGTGCTGGGCCACAAAGTCATCATCATCTTGCACTATTGGGGTAGTTTGTGGTTGGGGAGAGCTTGGAGTGTCTTTGTCTCTGTGGGTGATCAGCCCACGATGCATCCTGAGCAGTTGGCGTCAGAGGACGACCAATGCTGATGAGTTCGCTGTGCGTGAGCACATGCGATGATACCAGTTGGTGCTCAATCTGAGGAAGGACTTCATCATCTTCAACATTGTCATGGTGACCAATGTCTTCAGTAGCGGTGGGGTCAACTGCTGGAATGTCTTCAGCTTCAGGAGCCTCTGTGGAAGCAGGCTCATGAACTATCATCCGTCGTTCTTGATGCGAAGATTTAGGACGAGCAACCGAGATGGGCTCGACAACAAGGGGCTCTGTGGGAGCAGCCCGACCTTTCTTGGTTTTGCACTTCTTCTTAGAGGGAGCGACATCAGAAGCTTCAGGATGTTTCCTCTTTCTGGCTTCAGCCTCGGCAGCCCTTATCTTCTTTAATTCTGAAGCCACTGTGGGGACCTTAGGCTTCGAGCCTTTCATACTGGCTGGGAAGACAATGGGATGTGCTTCCTGCCTTGTTGCTTCGGGTTCGGCCACAGCTGGCTTCTTCTTCTTCGTTGGAGCCATCCTGGGATTGATGCCAGGACGCCCAAGAGCCTTGCGCTTTTCAGCTTCATTATAGGCTTGCACGCACTTGTCAGCCAGACTCTTCATGCGCTCACGAGAACCTTTAGCTTCTTCGCGTTTCTTGAGAAAGGCTTCCTTGAGCTCGTGCAGCATAGTCTTGAAGTTCTTGACATCTTGCACGCTGAGCTTTGCCATGTGCTGCTTGAACTGAGCTTTCTCATAGTCGATCTTTTGCTTCAGTTCAACGATGTGCTGAGCTAGAGCTAGCTCAGAAGCAATGGCGCCAGTGAAAGCGACGCTGAGGCCAATTGGAAGTTGCAGATCATCAAAGCTGAGATTGGGGGTTTCAAACCACTCGTCAATGAAGTTGTGGATGATTGCCACGTCAAAGAGAGGCAAATCGTTGAAGATTTCTGCTTCTTCCTTGCTCTTAATCAGTTGCTCAAGAGCGTCATCTGCAAGATCTTCATCGCTGGACACATCAATGGCGTCATTGCGCAGAATAGCAGCAGCAGTCAGTGCCTGATCAGTATTCTTTCTCATCTCAGTCTTCTTGGAGATACGTGATAGATCTTCAGACTACACACTGTCTTCAGGAGGTGCAGTAGCCAGTGGCTTCGCCCGTAAGATTTTTGGTGCTGAGGTAGACTTTGAAGCTTTAGGCTTCTTCAGTTTCTTTGGATTCGGCGGTGCAGGCGCTTCATCAGATTCAGCGTCATCTGCAAGCTCATCCACGGCTGTCCCTTGAACCATGATATGAGTGATGAGACCTTCCAGGTTGTGGAAGGGCCCAACAAGATTGGGTTCAGCTTCGCGTGTGCCATCAGCACGAGGAGCAGAGGGGCCTGGATTGAAGTCTAAGCCTCGTGACTTCTTGTTCTCTTTGGCCGAGTTCCTGGCAAACTGAAGGTTGCGCTTGAACAGATTATCATCGCGGCACCACAGTAATGAAGATGGGTCTGCATCCACAGGCTGCGGTCCACGGACCATGCAAGGATAGAAGCCTTGTTCAATGGCTTCAGCTCTGGACTTGGGTTGAAGATTTCTGTATAGAATGTCTCCCCATGGTCGTTTGATGGCATTCTTCTCAGCATACTCCTGGGTCACGAACCTGTACTTGAACCACTGTTCTGCCCAATATCTTCGAATCCATTGGTTTCGAGTTTTTCGCTGATTGTAGTCCTCCTCTGGATCTGTCTTGTACAGCTCATAGAGGTCAGGAGGCAAAACTCTTGAGGTGTTTCCACGACGCTGCCTGCCACCCTTTATTGTAGGTTTCTCTGGTGCCATGAAGCTTAAACTGAAGGGCTTCAACACGTTTAAAGGCTTCAAAGGCTTTCGCTTTCTGGTCAAACAGGAACTGGCTTCGGGAGAGTTAATGTGATGCTGTAAGAATTCTGCAAACGAATGCAGACTATGAGAACCAAGGGATTCTCCCACGGACATGTACCTGTGACAGCATTAAGATGCGAGGGATGGGGAAGAGGTCATATGCATTCTCTGAAGATTTTGAAGATAAATTAGTTTAGAAGACATTGACCTCATAGTGCGAAGACATTCACTCATAGATAGAGAGTTGGTTCCAGATTTGTACGAATCCACGAATAAGTACAAGTGAGGAATCTAACTACTTTATGAAGCATAAGTGAACATACTAGGCATATTATGAGATGCAGTATGAAATAGATCCAACTTGTGTGAACAGAAACTACTTGTGGTAGAAAGAGATGAATCTATAGGATCAAAGGGGCCGTAAAAAGGAAGTTTTATTTACCACACGAAGAACTGCTAGATGGAGTGGGAGAGGAGGCCGAGCAGTTCGATCGTCCGTGCCCTAACTTGGCGACGGAGGACACCTACGGTGACGGCGGAGAAGACGATGTCCGCGGCCGGCGTGAAGACGGCGTCGGTGAGGTTGCGGCAGCTAAGCGCTTCATCGCCGGCGTCGTCGAGGGCTAGCGGTGGCGCTAGGGTTTGTGCGAGAGTGGAAGAAAGGATAATGACTGTGGTGAGGCGTGTATTTATAGGGACAGGGACGGCACAGTGTTATTACACAGGTGCCCCTGGCGATTCACATCTGAAGGACACGTGGCCATCATGCAACATATCGGAGGTTGTTCCATGTTCCCACGCATGCCTGGATTGTCGGGTGGTCGTTCCCACTTCTCCGGGTTTCAGGTGAAGGAATTAGCATTGAAAACAGACTTAATGTTTGTCTCTGTTCTTCTGCTGACTAGGACGCAGAGAAGACATTCGACAGTTTCAATAGAATGCATATGATTTGGACAGATAGAGTTTGAGATAGAAAGCATAGAGAGATTAGGGTCTGATCACATTCACTTAGTTCAAAAGATTCAACAAGGAAGACGTAGCTATAAGTGAATGCTGTAGAGGACAGAACACTAGTATGTATATATCAGAAGACAATCAAGTCAACATAGTGAAGATAATCATGAAGACAAGTTGAAAATGAAGACAAACAAAATGTGAAGACATAGTACATGTAACGCCATGGGTAAAACACTTCAAATAGAAGAATTTGGTGGTGGCGTTACCCACCGTATAGGAAGTATTAGACCCAGACATGGCACACAATTATCGTGGCACTCCAAAGTCAAATTCCACGTTAATGTATTCACACTCAAAGTGTAAGTCTTCATTGATTGAAGATATACTTTACTTCGTGTGTTGCACATCTAAGTCATCAACATGCATAAGTGTTAGGATGTGTGCCTGATCACATGACATTTGAGGATTCCAAGATATTTAGCTCACACCGTAACTTGCAAAATCTCTTCTCATCCAAGGGCTTGGTGAAGATATCTGCCAATTGCTCTTCAGTGTTGACGTGTATGATATCAATATCTTCCTTCACAACATGATCTCTGAGAAAGTGATGACGAATTTCAATGTGCTTTGTCTTCGAGTGCTGAACTGGGTTGTTGGCAATCTTGATGGCGCTTTCATTGTCGTAGTAGAGTGGTACTTGCTTCAGGTGAATGCCATAGTCTTTGAGTGTTTGCTTCATCCATAGAAGCTGAGCGCAGCAAGATCCAGCAGCAATGTATTCAGATTCAGCAGTGGAGAGAGATACACAGTTCTGCTTCTTTGAAGACCACCATACAAGTGATCGTCCCAGAAAATGAGATGTGCCTGATGTAGACTTGCGATCCACCTTGTCACCAGCATAATCAGCATCCGAGAATCCAACTAGATCAAACTCTGAGCCCTTTGGATACCATAATCCTAGTGTTGGGGTGTGAGCCAAATATCTGAGAATTTGCTTCACAGCTAAGTGATGCGATTCCTTTGGTGCCGCTTGGAACCGGGAACACATGAAAACACTAAGCATGATATCTGGCCTAGATGCACATAAATAAAGCAAGGAACCAATCATGGAGCGGTATACCTTTTGATCGAACTCTTTACCATTGTCATCGGGACCCAGATGATGTTTGGCTGGCATTGGCGTCGTGTAGCCTTTGCAATCTTGCATTCCAAATTTCTTCAGGCAATCTTTGAGGTATTTCTCTTGAGATATAAAGATGCCGTTGCATTGCTGACGTATTTGAAGACCAAGGAAGAACTTCAGCGCACCCATCATGGACATCTGATATTGCTCTTGCATCATATATCCAAACTCGTCAGTGTATTTCTGATTGGTGCAGCCGAAGATAATGTCATCCACATATATTTGGCACACAAAAAGTTCACCATCATATGTCTTCGTGAAGAGAGTGGGGTCAAGGGAACCAGGTTTGAAGCCTTTGCTCTTCAGGAAGTCTTTGAGTGTGTCATACCAAGCCCTAGTGGCTTGTTTGAGGCCATATAGTGCCTTGTTGAGCTTGTACACCATATCAGGATGTTTTGGATCTTCAAAGCCAGGCGGTTGTGCAACATACACTTCTTTGTCAATCTTGCCATTGAGAAAAGCGCTCTTCACATCCATTTGATGCAGAAAAATGTTATGATGATTTTCATGGGCCAGCAGTATGCGTATGGCTTCAAGTCTAGCCACAGGAGCAAATGTCTCATCGAAGTCGATCCCTTCAACTTGAGTATATCCTTGAGCAACGAGACGAGCTTTGTTTCTAACAACTTGACCATGCTCATCTTGCTTGTTGCGATATATCCATTTGGTGCCTATTATATTGTGCTTGCGAGGATCAGGACACTTAACTAGTTCCCATACATTATTCAGCTCAAACTGTTGAAGCTCTTCTTGCATAGCTTGAATCCATTCAGGTTCCATGAAGGCTTCATCAACTTTCTTGGGTTCAGATATTGAGACAAATGCGAAGTGCCCACAGAAATTTGCTAGCTGTGTTGCCCTTGAACGAGTGAGTGGACCTGGTGCATTGATGCTATCAATTATTCTCTCAATCTGTACTTCATTTGCAACACAAGGATGTACAGGACGAAGATTTTGCTCTTGCTAATCATTGTCATTGTTAGAAGGATTGTCTTCAGGCTGAGCATTGTCTTAAGGTTGATCATTGTCTTCAGGTTGATCAGGTGCGGAGATGATAAGTTCCTCTTCAAGCTGAGCTTCAGAAGGTATGATTTCTCCAGTTCCCATAAGTTTGATTGATTCACTGGATGGAACTTCATCTAGCACATTTGGCAGGTGCTCTCTTTGCGAGCCTTTAGTCTTATCGAACCGCACATCCACAGTTTCAACCACTTTATAGTGAAAGAGGTTGAAGACTCTGTAGGAGTGCGAATCCTTTCCATATCCGAGCATAAAACCATCATGTGCTTTTGGTGCAAATTTTGAAGTGTGATGTGGATCCTTGATCCAGCACCTGGCACCAAATACTCTGAAGTAACTGACATTTGGCTTCTTGCTAGTAAGGAGCTCATAGGATGTCTTGTTCAGAAGCTTGTGAAGATAAACACGGTTGATGATATGGCATGCAGTATCAATGGCTTCAGGCCAGAATTTTCTTGGAGTCTTGTATTCATTAAGCATCGTCCGAGCCATCTCAATAAGTGTTCTGTTCTTGCGTTCGACGACGCCATTTTGCTGTGGCGTGTATGGAGCTGAGAATTCATGTGTGATGCCCAAAGTATCAAGATATGTATCTAGGCCAGTGTTCTTGAATTCAGTGCCATTGTCACTTCTGATGTGCTTTATCTTGATGCCATAGTTGTCCATTGCTCGATTGGCGAAGCGTCTGAAGACATCCTGCACTTCAGTATTGTAGAGGATTATATGCACCCAAGTATATCTTGAATAATCATCAACAATGACAAATCCATAGAGACAAGCAATAGTAGTAAGAGTTGAGTAATGAGTGGGACCGAAAATATCCATGTGGAGCAGTTCGAAGGGTTGAGTCGTTGTCATGATTGTCTTTGAGAGATGCGTGGCCCTCGTCATCTTTCCTGCTTCACAGGCACCGCATAAGTGATCCTTCAAGAACTTGACGCCCTCGATGCCTATGACATGCTTCTTTCTTGCAAGAGTGTGCAAGTTCCTCATGCCAGCATGCCCTAGCCTCTGATGCCAGAGCCAGCATTCTGAAGCTTTTGCTAGAAGACATATGACAAGCTGTGGTCCTGCTGAGAAATCTACCACGTACAAATCATCTTTCCGATACCCTTCAAACACTAGAGGCTTGTCATATTCCATTAGAACAAGGCAACGATATTTTCCAAACATCACAATCATGTTTAAATCGCAAAACATTGAGACAGACATTAAGTTGAAACCAAGGGATTCAACAAGCATGACTTTATCCATGTGTTGATCCTTTGAGATTGCAACTCTACCTAGACCCAATACCTTACTTTTACCAGTGTCAGCAAATGTGATGTGACTTTTGTCAGATGGACGTAAGGTTGAGTCCACCAGAAGGCTTCGCTTGCCAGTCATGTGATTGGTACACCCACTATCAATAATCCATTCTGAAGCAGCTGGTGTCGTACCCTACAGTGCAGTTAGGGGGATAGGCTTCACGAAGAGAATTGTGAAGCAAAAACATTTGACGAGCCAGTGGATTATGAAAGCTTAGATCGAGATTAGGACTGATAGGGAAAGTAGCAAGCGACTCAGGAACAAAGTACATAATAAGACCATTTGGGCATTTGATCTTGCGCCCTACAAGATGTTTAAGGTCCCCAACAATAGCTTTAGACGATTTTGGTTTTCGGCTGGAGACCTTTCCCTGCAAAAGAGAGTTAAGCTTTCTTAGCCACCCACATCTTCAAGGGTGGCTTCGAAGCAATGAGTCTAAGTGTAGCATCTGAGAACTTTGGCTTTGGAGCCCTAGCAAAAAGTCTTGCAGGTGGACAATAGTACTCATAAGAATAAGCAGAATAGTTCTTGGTCCTATGAACATGGCGATTTGATGAAACACGCTCATATTCACAGGCCTGAGTATGGTTTCCCTGCAAAACATTTGCGTTAGTGCGACTCAGGTGAGTCCTATGTCTATATGAAGCCTTTGGACCGTATGAAGCCTGTGGTCTGGGGTTTGTCTTCTTCACTTGTGGTGTCATGACGACATTCATAGGAAGATTTTCCAAACACCTTTTCGGCACCCAAACCTTCTTCATAGGCGGTCCATTCGTGCAGTTAGTACCAATATACCTGGCAAACACTTCACCATTCTGATTCTTAAACAGTTTATAGTTTGCATCAAAGGATTCATCAATAACAATGGGATTAGCACAAGTGAAGCCAGATAGGGTGGATGGATCCACTGAAGGTCCGTTTGCAGCAACCCATGTGGTTTTGGGGTACTGCTCAGGTTTCCAGTAAGAGCCATCAGCATTCATTTTCCTTTCGAACCCAACACCCTCTTTCCATGGGTTTTGGTTCAGGACCTTCCTTTTGAGGACATCACACAGTGTCTGATGCCCTTTGAGACTTTTGAACATCCCTATTTCAAGCAATGTCTTCAACCTAGCATTCTCATCGGCAATAGCAGTGGCATCCTCAGCAGAGGGGTTAGTTACCACATCAACAGTTGAAGATATTGCAACAGTAGCAGCAGTAGAACATTCAGCAATAGAAGTAGCGTTATCACGCTCAATGCATTTAAGACATGGTGGTTCAAATCCTTCCTGAGCGAAACTGATCTGTTTGGCGCAAAGTGACTCGTTTTCCTTTTGAAGATCTTCATGAGCCGCTCTCAATTTTTCGAGGTCTTGCTTCCTTTGAAGATAATCATAGGAAAGCATTTCATGAGATGTTGAGAGCGTTTCATGACGACTTTCAAGTTCCTCATACTTAATATGATGATTTTTTATGTCTTCAATTAAGGACTGAGATCGAGTCATTTCAGCGTCCAACAGGTCATCGCTTTTGTCTAATAGTTTTTGAATATGTTCCATAGCTTTCTGTTGTTCAGTTGCAATTTTAGCAAGTGTTTTGTAGCTGGGTTTGGAACCACAATCAGAGTCATCTTCACTTGATGTTTGATAGTGAGTGGAGCGTGAGTTTACCTTGGCACCGTGTGCCATGAAGCAGTAGGTGGGAGTGGAGTCGTCCTTGTCATTAGCATCGGCGTTGGTGACATTGTCTTCAGTGTTGAAGATGGACTTGGCAACGTAGGCTATAGCCAGACTTGCCACACCAGAATCGGACTCCTCCTCAGACTCCACCTCCGCCTCCTCAGAAGCGGACTCCTCCTCCGAATCCATTTCCTTGCCAACAAACGCATGAGCCTTGCCAGATGAGCTCTTCTTGTGTGATGAAGACTTTGAGGAAGACCTGGAAGAAGACTTTGAGTATTTCTTCTTATTCTTGTCGTCAGAATCATACTCCTTGCTCTTCTTTTTCTTCTTGTTCTCATTGTCCCACTGCGGACACTCAGAGATGTAGTGGACAGGTTTCTTGCACTTGTGGCATGTTCTCTTCTTGTAGTCATGAGAAGAAGCTTCATCATTCCTTGAGCTTGATCTTGAGGACTTTCTGAAGCCTTTCTTCTTGGTGAATTTTTGGTACTTCTTCACAAGCATAGCAAGCTCCTTTCCAATGTCTTCAGGATCATCAGAACTGCTGTCAGATTCTTCTTCAGATGAGGAGACAACTTTTGCCTTCAAGGCACGAGTTCGCCCATAGTTGGGGCCATAGATATCTCTTTTCTCAGAAAGCTGAAACTCATGTGTGTTAAGCCTCTCAAGTATGTCAGACGGATCGAGTGTCTTGAAGTCAGGACGTTCTTGAATCATCAGGGCTAGGGTGTCAAACGAGCTGTCAAGTGATCTCAGGAGTGTCTTGACGACTTCATGCTTGGTGATCTCAGTAGCGCCGAGGGCTTGAAGCTCATTTGTGATGTCAGTGAGTCGATCAAACGTGAGCTGGACATTCTCATTGTCATTTCTCTTGAAGCGGTTGAAGAGGTTGCGAAGGACACTGATTCTTTGACCTCTATGGGTTGAGACGCCTTCGTTGACCTTGGAGAGCCAGTCCTAGACTAGCTTAGATGTTTCCAAAGCACTCACACAGCCATACTGTCCTTTGGTCAGATGACCACAGATGATGTTCTTGGTAGTGGAGTCCAATTGAACGAACTTCTTGACATCAGCAGCGGTGACACCTTCACCAGCCTTGGGAACGCCATTCTTGACGACATACCATAGGTCGACATCAATGACTTCAAGATGCATGCGCATCTTATTCTTCCAGTAGGGATATTCAGTTCCATCGAAGACTGGGCACGCAGCGGAGACTTTGATTATCCCTGCAGTCGACATAGCTAAAACTCTAGGTGGTTAAACCAAATCACATAGAACAAGGGAGTACCTTGCTCTGATACCAATTGAAAGTGCTAGTGATCGACTAGAGGGGGGGTGAATAGGCGATTTTTATGAAAGTCTTCAAAACATGGAAGTTTCGAAGACAAACGATATAAATAAACCTATTACCATGCAGCAGAAGGTAGACTACACTAGGCAAACCATAGTCAAGTATTCAATGGAGTGAAAGCACAATGACTAATAGCAGCTAGGCAGTAAAGATCAGGTAGGAAGATATTGTGAAGCCAATCAGAACAAGCAGTCACTCAGTGAAGACAAAAGATAAAGCAATCATACAATGACTTCACAAGGACCAACAGTAAGTAAAGGGAAGGGAAGGATGAAACCAGTGGCTCATTGAAGACAATGATTTGTTGGACCAGTTCCAGTTCCTGTGACAACTGTACATCTGGTTAGGGAGGCTGAGATTCAACTCAGAAGACCTCGTCTTCACCTTATTCCCCTTGAGCTAAGGACACCCAGTCCTCGCCCAATCACTCTGGTAAGTTTTAACGCCCTCGATGCGGCTATAGCTCCCACGTGTCGAGGCACGACTTAGAGACATAACCGCATTGAAAGCAATGTCGCAAGTCAGGCAATCATTACAACATCCCATGTAATACATAATAAAAGGGGGAGATAACATAGTTGGCTTACACTCGCCACGTCACATCAGAGTACATAAATAACATCCATCAAGCAAACACTCATGGCCCGACTACAGCGCCAAAATGGAGAAGGACCCAACATGCGACAAGGCCCTGAATCGAACCCCAACTAGGCACCACTACTGATCATCGGGAAAGGAAACATAATAACGCTGAGAGTCCTCGTTGAACTCCCACTTGAGCTCGTACTCGTCACCTGGAGCGGAATCACCTGGACCTGCATCTGGAATTATAGTATTTGTGAGCCACAAGGACTCAGCAATCTCGCACCCACGCGATCAAGACTATTTAAGCTTATAGGACAGGATAAGGCAAGTATATGTGGAGCTGCAGCAAGCGACTAGCATATATGGTGGCTAACTTATTCGCAAAGGAGAGCGAGAAGAGGAGGCAAAGCGCGAGCGAGAAACTAGAAGGAACAACCTGCGCAAGCATTACTCCAATACCGTGTCCACTTCCCGGACTCCGCCAAAAAGAGGCCATCACGGTAACACACTCAGTTGATTCATTTTAATTAATTAAGGTTTACGTTGTCTACAACCGGATATTAACAAATTCCCATCTGCCCATAACCGCGGGCACGACTTTCGAAAGTTCAATCCCTGCAGGGGAGTCCCAACTTAGCCCATGACAAGCTCTCACGGTCAACGAAGGAATAGACCTCCACCCGAGACACACCGATCAGACTCGGTAACCCGGTACAATAAGAGAATTCGACAGGTTAAAACAAGTCCAGCAACACCGCCCGAATGTGCCGACAAATCCCGATAGGAGCTGCACATATCTCTTTCTCAGGGCACACTCAGATGAGCAAGACGATGGGTAGGCCAGCCCAGAGTTGCCCCTGGTAGCCCCGGACATCGCTCGGTTGGACCAACACTCAGAGGAGTACTGGCTCGGGGGGGGGGGTTAAAAATAAGATGACCCTTGAGTCTGCAGAACCCAAGGGAAAGAAAAGGCTAGGTGGCAAATGGTAAAACCAAGGTTGGGCATTGCTGGACAGGCTTTAATCAAGGCGAAATATCAAGGGGTTCCCATTATAACCCAACCGCGTAAGGAACGCAAAATCCGGGAACATAACACCGATATGACGGAAACTAGGGCGGCAAGAGTGGAACAAAACACTAGGCGAGAGGCCGAGCCTTCCACTCTTTACCAAGTATATAGATGCTTTAAGATAACATGGCAATATAATGATATCCCCAACAAGTAAATGAATGGTCCAAGAAGGAACGGCTCCAATCTTCACCTGCAACTAACAACGCTATAAGAAGGGGCTGAGCGAAGCGGTAACATAGCCAATCAAAGGTTTGCTAGGACAAGGTGGGTTAGAGGTTCAACATGGCAATTGGGAGGCTGACAAGCAAAAGGTAGGCATCATAGCATTGGCAAAGCAAAAGAGCGAGCAAACTAGCATAGCAAAGATAGTAGTGATTTCGAGGGTATGATCATCTTGCCTGCACAGTTGTCAGAGTTGACTGGATCCTCACAAGCAAACTCAACGGGCTCCTCGGTAGCGAACTCGTCTCCCGGCTCTACCCAAACAAGACAAACAAGCAATAAGGACACAATCAACCACGTGCAAGGCCAAGCAATATGATGAAAAGATGATATGCTATGCGGGATGCGATACGGGATGCAAAATGCAAGATATGACAGGAAATGCATGAACCTGGCCTCAACTTGGAATTCCAAGGGTGCCACTGGATAGAGGGGATGAAATCGCTTGAAAACGATATAAAGATCATTGGAATCGGAGTTACGGTTTGGAAATGGCAAGCGTTTTAAGATATGACACCGGTCTGCGATTTACAGCAAGTAGGCATCTAAACGCAACGAAATGAACATGCTACAGCCACCAAACATGACAACAAAATACATGGCAGGGATGCCCACAAGATGCTTAACAAAACACTAGCACTGAGACATAGGCAAATTCATCCATTAAGAGGTTCAAACAAGCATGGAAAAAATGAATATGCAAAACAGATTCCAGACTTAGTGAAATTAACACTAGACTGAAATTTCAGATCACGAAGCCCTCTTCGGAGCAGCAAAACAACATGATAAATGACCTGAACATGACAAGTAAGAATATGGCATGGAGCTAATCAACAAGCTTAACAAAACACCCAAAGTTATCTGGGGCCAAAAGGGTTCACAAAATACTCTACCGAGCTCACGAACATAGCTCGAACACAATCAGTTTTCAGACTTAGTGAAAACTGAGACATGCAGAAATTTAACTCACGAAGGCATGTAAACGAGTTCGATGCACTCACCATGGTGCAAGTCATAGCAAGGCAAGCATATAACCAGCAAGAAGGCACAATATGCTATCTACACATGGCAAGAACAAAGGCATAGCATGCATGGAACACTAACGGTAGCATCGGCAAAATCGCAAACAAGTTGACGATCTGCCCAGATTAACAACGAAGCAAAAGTTGAGCTCGATTGAGTCAACCTAGAGCACTCCATATATGCAAACAAAGACATGGATGGATAGAGCATAACATAAATATCAAAACTCCCTTAATGATCATCCTCAAAAGAGGCATGGATCACTAGGAAACAAGCTGGACATATGGCATCATGAACTAGAATATCCCAGACTTAGTGAAAATCACTAAGTCCCTGAAATCAGCAATCTCAGGTACATCTCTTCGCAAGCTTGCACAAGACAACACACACATCCTAAAAATGCATGGGTGGCACCTCTGGAAAGAAGACAAAATGCTTAACAATTCATTCCAAAGGGGCACGGGCATATCATGCACGAATTAAACATGGCAAAAATGACAAAAGTGCATGATGAACTAACGGATCTGCAATTTAACTCACGAAGCCTCCTTCTAACAGCATTTTGGGCATCAAGATGAACTCAAATGCAAATGATGCAATGTAATGAAATTATGTACATGTCGAGACGAAGATTTTGATATATCGTATGCCCAAAACGGAGCTACGGATGCGGAGATACGGGTCCTCGAACAGGAGCATATGGTAAAAATCTAGGGACTTAGTGAAAAAAAACTACCCCAGGATCCAGATCTAGGGTTCGGGCACGCGGCCCAAGACGGCGGCGGATCTCACCGGGATTCCTGTAGATGACGGCGGCGGCCGGAGAGGAAGTAGCCGGAGCGGGGAGGGGGGCCGGACGGCGAGGAGGAAGCGGCGCGGCGGGCGGTCGCCGGAGCCGGGAGCTCCTCTCCCTGGCGCGGGCGCCGGCGAGGGCTTGGGGCGGCGGGGCGAGGTGCTCCGGGCGGCGGCCGGCAATGGCGCCACGGCGGCCGGAGCGGGCGAGCGTCGCCAGGCTCGGGGGCGGCGACTGGAGGAGGAGGCGGGCGGCGGAGCGGGCCGGGAGGGCCCCGCACGGGCCTCGCGGGCCCGCGGGCGGTGGCGAACTGGGGACCGGCCCCGGGACACGTGGCGGCGGTGGATTCGTCCCTCGGAGCCGGGCGGACACGTCCGGCGCGCGATTTTTTTGTCCGGCGGCGGCGGGAGGAGTTGGATCTAGGGTTAGGGGGGAAGAAGAACCGTGGATTTCGGAGGGGGTGTATATATAGGCATAGAGGGAGCTAGGAGAGTCCAAAAGAGGTGCGGTTTTCGCCCACGCGATCATGATCGAACGCTCTAGGACATGGAGCAGAGTTTGGTGGGTTTTGGGCCAAATTGGAGGGGTGTTGGGCTGCAACACACACGAGGCCTTTCGGTCCCTCGGTTAACCGTTGGAGTATCAAACGAAGTCCAAATGATACGAAACTTGATAGGCGGTCTACCGGTAGTAAACCAAGGCCGCATGACAAGTCTCAGTCCAATCCGGAAATGTTTGAACCCCACACACGAAAGAAGGCTAGAAATGACCACCGGAGGAGAACGAAGCGCCGGAATGCAAAACAGACAACGGGGAAAATGCTCGAATGCATGAGATGAACATGTATGCAAAAGCAATGCACGTGATGACATGATAAGAGATGCACGAAAAAGAAAAACAACACACGGAGACAAAGACCCGAACCCGAGAAATAAATATAACTTAGCGCCGGAGACGGCAAGAGTTGGATACAAATATGGAAAGTATATATGGGGCGTTACATAAGTCTTCAAGGTAGACTTCCAAACCTTCACAGACTTCGTTCACCGGCGATCCAGAATGACTCTTGGATGCTCAGAACGCGACGCCTAACCGGCTGGAGGATTCACAGTCCTCAAGTGTAATAAGTCTTCAGATCACACAGATAGGAAGACTTAAGTGATGCCTAACACTCTTTGGCTCTGGGTGTTTAGGGCTTTATCCTCGCAATGAATTATCTCTCAAAGGCTTCGAGGTGGGTTGCTCTCAAACGACAAAAGCCGTGCACTAACTCTGAGCAACCAACTGTTTATGGTTGTAGGGGGTGGGCTATTTATAGCCACTAGGCAACCCGACCTAATTTGTCCAAAATGACCCTTGGTCACTAAGGAACTGACACGTGTTCCAATGGTCAGATTTCAAACACACACGGCAACTTTACTTGGGCTACAAGCAAAGCTGACTTATCCAACTCTGGACAAGATTTGCTCTCATAGTCTTCACTCGAAGACATAGGATTTTGGTTAAGCATCACTTCAGTCATTCTGACTGGTTCACTTGGACCCCACTTAACAGTACGGTGGTTTCTATGACTCAACAAAGAAGAAAAAGAACAATGAAAGAACTAAGTCTTCGCGCTCCATAGTCTTCATGCGATGTCTTCTCTTGTCATAGTCTTCAATGTGAATGTCTTCACATACCACCTTTGACTTCAATGTCTTCTTACATTTTTAGGGGTCATCTCTGGTAGGAAAACCGAATCAATGAGGGACTTCTACCTGTGTTATCCTACAATTCTCACAAACACATTAGTCCCTCAATTAGGTTTGTCGTCAATACTCCAAAACCAACTAGGGGTGGCACTAGATGCACTTACAGTAACCAAGCATAAAACCTTCATGTGCTTTCGGTGCAAATTTTGAAGTGTGATGTGGATCCTTGATCCAGCACCTAGCACCAAATACTCTGAAGTAACTGACATTTGGCTTCTTACCAGTAAGGAGTTCATAGGGTGTCTTCTTCAGAAGCTTGTGTAGATAAACACGGTTGATGACATGGCATGCAGTATCAATGGCTTCGGGCCAGAACTTTCTTGGAGTCTTGTATTCATCAAGCATCATCCTTGCCATCTCAATGAGTGTTCTGTTCTTGTGTTCCACGATGCCATTCTGCTGCGGCGTGTATGGAGCTGAGAACTCATGAGTGATACCCAAGGTGTCAAGATAAGTGTCGAGGCCGGTGTTCTTGAACTCTGTGCCATTGTCACTTCTGATGTGCTTGATCTTGACGCCATAGTTGTTCATGGCTCGATTGGCGGAGCGTCTGAAGACATCCTGCACTTCAGTCTTGTAGAGGATTATGTGTACCCATGTATATCTTGAATAATCATCAACAATGACGAAGCCATAGAGACTAGCAGTAGTAGTTAGAGTAGAGTAGTGAGTAGGGCCGAAAAGGTCCATGTGTAGTAGTTCGAAGGGTTGAGTTGTTGTCATGATTGTCTTCGAGGGATGCTTGGCCCTCGTCATCTTTCTAGCTTCGCAGGCACTGCATAAGTGATCCTTCTTGAACTTGACGCCCTCAATGCCTATGACGTGCTTCTTCTTTGCGAGTGTATGCAGGTTCCTCATGCCAGCATGCCCTAGCCTCCGATGCTAGAGCCAGCACTCTGAAGCTTTTGCAAGAAGACATATGGCAAGCTGTGGTCCTACTGAGAAATCTACCATGTACAAATCATCTTTGCGATACCCTTCAAAGACTAGAGACTTGTAAGATTCCATTAGAACAAGGCATCGATATTTTCCAAATATCACAATCATGTTCAAGTCACAAAGCATTGAAACATACATTAATTTGAAACCAAGGGATTCAACAAGCATCACTTTATCCATGTGTTGATCCTTTGAGATTGAAACTCTACCTAGACCCAATACCTTGCTTTTACCAGTATCAGCAAATGTGATGTGACTCTTGTCAGATGGACGTAAGGTTGAGTCCATGAGAAGACTTCGTTTGCCAGTCATGTGGTTAGTGCATCCACTATCAATAATCCATTCTGAAGTAGCTGGTGTCATACCCTAAAGTGTAGTTAGTGGGATAGGCTTCATGAAGAGCATTGCGAAGCATAAACATTTGACGAGCAAGGTGATTATGAAATCTTAGATCGAGGTTAGGACTGATAGGATGAATAACAAGAGAATCAGGAATGAAATACATAATAAGACCATTTGGGCATTTTATCTTGCGCCCCACAAGATGTTTAAGGTCCCCAACAATAGATTTAGACGCCTTTGATTTCCGGCTGGAGACCTTTCCCTGCAAAGAGAGTTAAGTTTTCTTAGCCACCCACATCTTCAGGGGTGGCTTCGAAGCAATGAGTCTAAGTGCAGCATCTGATAATTTTGGCTTTGGAGCCCTAGCAAATAGTCTTGCAGGAGGTGAATAATACTCATAAGAATAAGCAGAGTAGTTCTTGGTCTTATGAACATGGCTGTTTGATGAAACACGCTCATATTTATAGGCTTGAGTATGGTTTCCCTGCAAAACATTCGTGTTAGTGCAACTCTGGTGAGTCCTCTGTCTGTATGAAGCCTTTGGACCATATGAAGCCTGTGATCTGGGGTTTGTCTTCTTCCCTTGTGGTGTCATGACGACATTCATAGGAAGATTCTCCAGACACCTTTTAGGCACCCAGACTTTCTTCATAGGTGGCCCATTCCTGCAGTTAGTACCAATATACCTGGCAAACACTTCACCATTCTGTTTCTTAAACAGTTTATAGTTTGCATCAAAAGATTCATCAATGATAATAGGGTTAGCACAAGTGAAGCCAGATAGGGTGGATGGATCCACTAAAGGTTCCTTTGCAGCAACCCATGTGGTTTTGGGGTACTGCTCAAGCTTCCAGTAAGAGCCATCAGCATCCATTTTCCTTTCGAACCCAACACCCTCTTTCCTAGGGTTTCGGTTCAGAATCTGCCTTTTGAGAACATCACATAGTGTTTGCTGCCCTTTGAGACTTTTGTACATCCCTGTTTCATGCAATGTCTCCAAACTAGCATTTTCATTAGCAATAGCAGTGGCATCCTCAGCAGAGGGGTTAGTTACCACATCAACAGTTGAAGATATTGCAATAGTAGCAGCAGTAGAACATTCAGCAACAGAAGTAGCGTTATCACGCTCAAGGCATTTTAGACATGGTGGTTCAAATCCTTCCTGAGCGGGACTGATCTGTTGAGCGTGAAGTGACTCGTTTTCCTTTTGAAGATCTTCATGAATTTCTCTCAATTTCTAAAGTTCTTGCTTCCTTTGAAGATAATCATAGGAAAGATTTTCATGAGTTGTTGAGAGCGTTTCATGACGACTTTCAAGTTCCTCATACTTAACATGAAGATTTTTTATGTCTTCAATTAAGGACTGAGATCGAGTCATTTCCGTGTCCAACAGGTCATCACTTTTTTCTAACAGTTTTTGAATATGTTCCATAGCTTTCTGTTGTTCAGTTGCAATTTTAGCAAGTGTTTTGTAGCTGGGTTTGGAATCACAATCAGAGTCATCTTCACTGGATGTTTGATAGTGAGCATTGCGTGAGTTTACCTTGGCACCACGTGCCATGAAGCAATAGGTGGGAGCGGAGTCATCCTTGTCATCAGCGTAGGTGATGAAGCCATTGTCTTCAGTGTTGAAGATGGACTTGGCAACATAGGTTGTAGCCAGACTTGCGACGCCAGAGTCGGACTCCTCCTCAGACTCCACCTCCACCTCCGCCTCCTCAGAAGCAGACTCCTCCTCTGAATCCATTTCCTTCCCAGCAAATGCACGAGCCTTGCCAGATGAGCTCTTCTTGTGTGATGAAGACTTTGAGGATGATTTGGAAGAAGACTTTGAGTATTTCTTCTTCTTCTTCTTGTCATCAGAATCATATTCCTTGCTCTTCTTCTTCTTGTTCTCATTGTCCCAATGCGGACACTCAGAGATGTAGTGACCAGGTTTCTTGCACTTGTGGCATGTTCTCTTCTTGTAGTCATGAGTAGAAGCTTCATCATTCCTTGAGCTGGACCGTGAAGACTTTCTGAAGCCTTTCTTCCTAGTGAACTTCTGGAACTTCTTCACAAGCATAGCAAGATCCTTTCCTATATCTTCAGGATCATCAGAACTGCAGTCAGATTCTTTTTCAGATGAGGAAACAAATTTTGCCTTCAAAGCGCGAGTCCGGCCATAGTTGGGACCATCGGTATCTCTTTTCTCAGAAAGCTGAAACTCATGTGTGTTGAGCCTTTCAAGTATGTCAGACGGATCGAGTGTCTTGAAGTCAGGGCGTTCTTGAATCATCAGGGCTAGGGTGTCAAACGAGCTGTCAAGTGATCTTAGGAGCGTCTTGATGATTTCATGCTTGGTGATCTCAGTAGCGTCGAGAGCTTGAAGCTCATTTGTGATGTCAGTGAGGCGATCAAACGTGAGCTGAATATTCTCATTGTTGTTTCTCTTGAAGCGGTTGAAGAGCTTGCGAAGGACACTGAGCCTTTGATCTCTCTGGGTTGAGATGCCTTCGTTGACCATGGAGAGCCAATCCCAGACTAGCTTCGATATTTCCTGAGCACTCACACAGCCATACTGTCCTTTGGTCAGATGACCACAGATGATGTTCTTGGTAGTAGAATCCAGTTGAACGAACTTCTTGACATTAGCATGGGTGACACCTTCACCAGTCTTGGGAACACCATTCTTGACGACATACCAGAGGTCGACATCAATGGCTTCAAGATGCATGCGCATCTTATTCTTCTAGTAGGGATATTCAGTTCCATCGAAGACGGGGCACGCAGCGGAGACTTTGATTATCCCTGCAGTCGACATAGCTAAAACTCCAGGTGGTTAAACTGAATCACACAGAACAAGGGAGTACCTTGCTCTGATACCAATTGAAAGTGATAGTTATCGACTAGAGGGGGGGTGAATAGGCGATTTTTATGAAAGTCTTCAAAACATGGAAGTTTCAAAGACAAATGATAGAAATGAACCTATTAACATGCAGCGGAAGGTAGACTACACTAAGCAAGCCATAGTCAAGTATACAATGAAGTGAAAGCACGAAGACTAATAGCAGCTAGGCAGTATGGATCAGGATGAAAGATAGTATGAAGCAAATGAGAACAAACAGTCACACAGTGAAGACAAACTAATAATGCAAGTAGGCAATGACTTCCCAAGGACCAGCTGTAGATAAAGAGAAGGAAAGGATAGAACCAGTTGCTTGGTGAAGACAAGGATTTGTTGGACTAGTTCCAGTTGCTGTGACAACTGTGCGTCTGGTTAGGGAGGCCGAGATTTAACTCAGAAGACCGTGTCTTCACCTTATTCCCCTTGAGCTAAGGGCACATAGTCCTCGCCCAATCACTCAGGTAAGTCTTCAAGGTAGACTTCCAGACCTTCACAGACTTCGTCCACCAGCGATCCACAATGACTCTTGGATGCTCAGAACGTGATGCCTAACCGGCTGGATGATTCAAAGTCCTCAAGTGTAACAAGTCTTCAGATCACACAGACAGGAAGACTTCAGTGATGCCTAACACTCTTTGGCTCTGGGTGTTTAGGGCTTTGTCCTTGCAAGTATTTCTATCTCAAAGGCCTCGGAGGTGGGTTGCTCTCAAACGACAAAAGCCGTGCACTAACTCTGAGCATCCACCAATTTATGGTGTAGGGGGTGGGCTATTTATAGCCACTAGGCAACCCGACCTGATTTGTCTGAAATGACCCTGGGTCACTAAGGAACTGACATGTGTTCCAACGGTCAGTTTTCAAACACACGCGACAGCTTGACTTGGGCTACAAGTAAAGCTGACTTATCCAGCTCTGGATAAGATTTGCTCCCATTGTCTTCGTTCGAAGAGTTAGGATTTGGTTGAGCATCACTTTAGTCATTCTGACTATGTTCACTGGGACCCCACTTAACAGTACGGTGGTTCCTATGACTCAACAAAGAAGAAGATGAAACTACGAAACAACTATGTCTTCGCGCTCCATAGTCTTCATGCGATGTCTTCTCATGTCATAGTCTTCAGTGTGAATATTTTCACATACCACCATTGTCTTCAATGTCTTCACACATTTTTAGGGGTCATCTCCGGTAGGTAAACCGAATCAATGAGGGACTACTACATGTGTTATCCTGCAATTCTCACAAACACATTAGTCCCTCAACCAGGTTTGTCTTCAATACTCCAAACCAACTAGGGGTGGCACTAGATGCACTTACAGGTCCATCTACAGTTTGTTCTATGTAACTGCTGACTTGGCGCTGGTCAAATGGACAGAGTGGCATTGATTGGGACCAGAGGCGGAACCAAGATTTCTCAAAGCCTAGGGCTAAACCTAAGTAACTATCTCAAAAAAACTAACTGACTAAATATAAGTCAAATACTCCCACACACACCAATGTGCGTTAGAAGTATGCCACAAATTCACATTTAAAATGTAGTACAAATTCATTATTATCATGAGAGGAAATTCCTTAAAACAAATAGTTTAACAAATTGCATTGTTGCAAACATGGTTTGGTACCTAATTAGTGAAGACTTGCTTAATCTGAGGCCATCATTTCTTCACCAGCAATAGTAGAAGTACTTGGATCTGCAAACATAAAATCGCATATCTAAAATCAAGACACTTGATATACACTAAGTCAACCGTTCATACAAAATTTTCAAAGAGAGAACATATTATACCATTAACACGAAGACCATGAGGTAGTAGCCTCTTGCGTTTCCTCATTTTTCTGATAGCACCGTATAATCTTAATATCATCAATACTTGCAAATAAATCACGCTCAATATAGCACACCAATGTAAGTTTGGCTAATATAAAGGAAATAGGGAAAAGAAAATTAGAATATAGGCTACATATTACCTGCACAGTAATTTAGAACTAGACTAGATGGAGAAGAATAAGAGGCGGGTGGTCAGGACGCCGGACCTGGCGGCCGGTGCAGCGGGGAATCACGTGTTGACTAACGGCGGCGGCGTAGGGCATGGGCACTCCGTTCGAGCGAGGCGAGGGTTTCTCCGTTGCCGATCAGGTGAGGAGTTTTCTTTCTTCTTGACTAAGAATCGGGTTACATGCCCTAAAAAACAATTTGGTTACAGATCGAGGCATCAACCGTCGTCTAGTGCATGATTGGTTCTCTATTCTGATCGATTAATGGAGTTGGGCTAAAGGGCTTAAGGCTTATCACAAATTCTGAAATTTTTGCTACTATGTGTGTATAGGTACTAGTTGGGCCACGCCTGGGGCTACGGCCCCAGTTGCCCCAGGCCCGATTTCGCCTCTGATTGGGACATGTCACTGGGATAGCTCGAATATGAAGAAACTAGAGGGGTTTCTTGCAAAGTGGCTATGCTGGTCGGGTTAGGGGGGGCTCAGGGCGCCACCGCCCATGCCCATCCTGGAGGGCCAGCGCAATGGTCCCAGCTGGTGCCGGCCACCTATGGCCGTGGAGCCACTTGTCCAAAACAACGTCTCTAGCAGGGTACCCGTGAGCCCTCCATTGTTCTGCAAAAGCAGAGTCATTAGCTTCGTCTCCGTCCAGAGCGCAGCCAGCACCTTGCCAGAAAGCTCGTTGTCCTGGACCTATGGGCTTATGAGCGCGACAGTTGGTGAGGCTGGCCAGGATCGAGCCGTTCAGGCGGTTGCTGGAGGCGGAGATAATCCACAGCCCGCCATTCTTGCAAGCCCCCACATCGGCCCGAAGACGTCGTTGTCGTCGACCTGGATCTCTCTCAGAGACGGGGAGTGCATTCCAAGCTCCACCAGAAACGTTCTGGTGGCTTGTTATTGAACAGTCATAGAAACACCAGCGACGACAGCTGGCAAGGCTAGCTGGTATCCTGCCGGAGAAGAGGTTGCTAGTCAAGCATATGTTGAACTTTGAATCCTACTACACATATTCAGCTAGCTAGGTGTTCATTTTTCAATGGAGGGGTTGAGTTTTTGGCGTATCAGTAGAGTACGTCGGTGTTGTGCCTCATGCAGGCGATGATGTCGTTGTCAGGGAAGTTCTTGGCGACGGAGGCATCGAGCGCACGGTGGTACTCCTTTGTGAGCTTCATGCGGCCTCCGTGGTCGGCGCTGATGCTACTTGTGAGCTGTGTTGGGATTTCCTCAAAAAGAAGAGGATGATGCAGTACAATAGAAATAAGTATTTTCCTCAGTTAAGAACCAAGGTTATCAATCCAATAGGAGAACCACACAGAACCTCATGAACAACACCTGCATACACAAAAGCAAATGCTTGCACCCAACGCAAGCAAGAGGGTTGTCAATCCCCTTGGCGGTTACTTGCAAGGATTAAATCTTGTAGTGGTAGATAGCTAAATTGCAAAGATAAAATAAAATAGAATAAGTATAACAAAGTATTTTTGTGTTTTATATATGATAAAGTGGACCCGGGGCCATAGTTCTCACTAGAGGCTTCTCCCTCGAACACATAACATACGGTGGGTGAACAAATTACTGTTGGGCAGTTGATAGAAAAGCGCATAGTTATGATGATATTCAAGGCAATGATCATGTATATAGGAATCACGTCCGAGACAAAGTAGACCGACTCCTGCCCGCATCTACTACTATTACTCCACCCATCAACCACTTTCCAGCATGCATCTAGAGTATTAAGTTAATAAAAATAGAGTAATGTCTTAAGCAAGATGACATGATGTAGACAACGTAACTCAATTAACATGAATAAAACCCATTGTTTTATCCTTAATGGCAACAATACAAATATGCGACTATTCCCTTTCTTTCGCTAGGATAAAGCACCACATGAACCCATCATAAAGCACATCTCCCACTGAAGATAAATCAATCTAGTTAGTCAAACCAAAACGTATAGATATGAGAGAAATACAAAGCTATAACAATCTTGCATAAATAAGTTCAGAAAAGACTCCATTAATATTCAGATCATAAACCCACAATTGAATGGATCCCAACAAACACACCGCAAAAGAAGATTACATCGGATAGAACTCCAAGAAGATCGACGAGAACATGGTATTGAAGATCAAAGAGGGAGAAGAAGCCATAAAGATACTAGCTATGGACACGTAGGTCTGTGGTAAACTACTCACGCGTCATCGATAGAGAAAAAGGATGATGTAGAAGCCCTCTATGATCGATTCCCCCTCCGGCAGAGTACCAAAAAGGCCTCCAGATGGGAACGCAGAAGAACAAAAGCTTGCGGTGGCAGAAAAATGAAGGAAATATACCCTAGAGGCAATAATAAAGTTGTTATTTATATTTCCTTATACCATGATAAATGTTTATTATTCATGCTAAAATTGTACTAACCGGAAACTTAGTACATGTGTGAATACATAGACAAACAGAGTGTCACTAGTATGCCTCTACTTGACTAGCTCGTTAATCAAAGATGGTTAAGTTTCCTAGCCATGGACAAAGAGTTGTCATTTGATGAACGGTATCACATCATTAGAGAATGATGTGATGGACTTGACCCATCCGTTAGCTTAGCACAATGACTGTTTAGTTTACTGCTATTGCTTTCTCCATAATTTATACATGTTCCTATGACTATGAGATTATGAAACTCCCAAATACCGGAGGAACACTTAGTGTGCTATCAAACGTCACAACGTAACTGGGTGACTATAAAGATGCTCTATAGGTGTCTCCGATGGTGTTTGTTGAGTTGGCATAGATCTAGATTAGGATTTTTCACTCCGTGTATCAGAGAGATATCTCTGGGCCCTCTCGGTAATGCACATCACTATAAGCCTTAACAAGCAATGTGACTAATGATTTAGTTACGGGATGTTGCATTACGGAACAAGTAAAGAGACTTGCCGGTAATGATATTGAACTAGGTATTGAGATACCGACGATGGAATCTCGGGCAAGTAACATACCGATGACAAAGGGAACAATGTATGTTGTTATGTGGTTTGACCGATAAAGATCTTCGTTGTATATGTAGGAACCAATATGAGCATCCAAGTTCCGCTATTGGTTATTGAACGGAGATGAGTCTCGGTCATGTCTACATAGTTCTTGAACCCGTAGGGTCCGCACGCTTAACGTTCGGTGACGATCGGTATTATGAGTTTATGTGTTTTGATGTACCGAAGGTTGTTCGGAGTCCCGGATGTGATCACGGGCATGACAAGGAGTCTCAAAATGGTCGAGACATAAAGATCGATATATTGGATGACTATGTTTGGACATCGGAATGGTTCCGGGTGAGTTCGAGCATTTGCCGGAGTACCAGGAGGTTACCGGAACCCCCCGAGAAGTATATGGGCCTTATCGGGCCATAGTGAGAGAGAGGAGAAGGAATCCTAGGAGGGGCCCCCCAAGCCCAATCCGAATTGGGTGGGGGGCCGGCCCCCCTTTCCTTCCTCCTTCCTCCCCCTTCCTTCCTCTCCTAGTCCAACTAGGGAAGGGGGGAATCCTACTCCCGGTAGGAGTAGGACTCCTCCAGGGCGCGCCATAGAGGGTCGGCCTTGCCCCTCCCCCACTCCTTTATATACGGGGAGGGGGTACCCCATAGACACACAAGTTGACAATTGTCTTAGCCGTGTGTGGTGCCCCTCCACCATAATCCACCTCGGTCATATCGTTACAGTGCTTAGGCGAAGCCCTGTTCCGGTAGCTTCATCATCACCATCATCACGTCGTCGTGCTGACAAAACTCTCCCTCGACACTCAGCTGGATCTAGAGTTCGCGGGACGTCACCGAGCTGAACGTGTGCAGACCGCGGAGGTGCCGTACTTTCGGTGCTAGGATCGGTCGGATTGTAAAGATGTATGACTACATCAACCGCGTTGTCATAACGCTTCCGCTTACGGTCTACGAGGGTACGTAGACAACACTCTTCCCTCTTGTTGCTATGCATCACCTAGATAGATCTTGCGTGTGCGTAGGAATTTTTTTGAAATTAATGCGTTCCCCAACAGTGGCATTCGAGCCAGGTCTATGCGTAGATGTTATATGCACGAGTAGAACACAAAGGAGTTGCAGGCGTGGGTATATACATATTGCTTGCCGTCACTAGTTGATTCTTGATTCAGCGGTATTGTTGAATGAAGCGACTTAGACCAACATTACGCATATGCTTACGCGAGACTGGTTCTACCAACGTGCTTCACACACACAGGTGGCTGGTGGGTGTCAGTTTCTCCAACTTTAGTTGAATCAGATTCAATGAACATGGTTCTTTCTGAAGATCAAAAAGCAATCACTATACCGCCTTGTGGTTTTTGATGCATAGTTAAGAACGGTTCTTGCTCAGCCCGTAGCAGCCACGTAAAACTTGCAACAACAAAGTAGATGACGTCTAACTTGTTTTTGCAGGGCATGTTGTGATGTGATATGGTCAAGAGATGATGCTAAATTTTATTGTATGAGATGATCATGTTTTGTAATAGAGTTATTGGCAACTGGTAGGAGCCATATGGTTGTCGCTTTATTGTATGAAATGCAATCGCCAAGTAATTGCTTTACTTTATCACTAAGCGGTAGCGATAGTCGTAGAAGCAATAGTTGGCGAGACGACAACGATGCTTCGATGGAGATCAAGGTGTCAAGCCGGTGACGATGGTGATCATGACGGTGCTTTGGAGATGGAGATCAAAGGCACAAGATGATGATGGCCATATCATATCACTTATATTGATTGCATGTGATGTTTATCCTTTATGCATCTTATTTTGCTTAGTTCGGCGGTAGCATTATAAGATGATCTCTCAGTAAATTTCAAGATATAAGTGTTCTCCCTGAGTATGAACCGTTGCTATAGTTCGTCGTGGCAAGACACCACGTGATGATTGGGTGTGATAAGCTCTATGTTCACATACAACGGGTGCAAGCCAGTTTTGCACACGCGGAATACTCAGGTTAAACTTGACGAGCCTAGAATATGCAGATATGGCCTCAGAACACTAAGACCGAAAGGTCGAGCGTGAATCATATAGTAGATATGATCAACATAGTGATGTTCAACATTGAAAACTACTCCATCTCACGTGATGATCGAACATGGTTTAGTTGATATGGATCACGTGATCACTTAGATGATTAGGGAGATGTCTATCTAAGTGGGAGTTCTTAAGTAATTTGTTTAATTGAACTTTAATTTATCATGAACTTAGTACCTGATAGTATTTTGCATGTCTATGTTGTTGTAGATAGATGGCCCGTGCTGTTGTTCCATTGAATTTTAATGCGTTCCTAGAGAAAGCTAAGTTGAAAGATGATGGTAGCAATTACACGGACTAGGTCCGTAACTTGAGAATTATCCTCATTGCTACACAGAAGAATTACGTCCTGGAAGCACCGCTAGGTGACAAACCCGCTGCAGGAGCAACGCCAGATGTTGTGAACACCTGGCAGAGCAAAGCTGATGACTACTCGATAGTTCAGTGTGCCATGCTTTACGACTTAGAACCGGGACTTCAATGACGTTTTGAACGTCATGGAGCATATGAGATGTTCCAGGGGTTGAAGTTAATATTTCAAGCAAATGCCCGAATTGAGAGATATGAAGTCTCCAATAAGTTCTACAGGTGCAAAATGGAGGAGAATAGTTTTGTCAGTGAACATATACTCAGAATGTCTGGGTACCACAACCACTTGACTCAACTGGGAGTTAATCTTCCTAATGATAGTGTCATTGATAGAGTTGTTCAATCACTGCCACCGAGCTACAAGAGCTTCATGATGAACTATAATATGCAAGGGATGGATAAGACGATTCCCGAGCTCTTCGGAATGTTAAAGGCTGCGGAGGTAGAAATCAAGAAGGAGCATCAAGTGTTGATGGTCAACAAGACCACTAGTTTCAAGAAAAAGGGTAAAGGGAAGAAGGGGAACTTCAAGAAGAACAACAAGCAAGTTCCTGCTCAAGTGGAGAAGCCCAAGTCTGGACCTAAGCCTGAGACTGAGTGCTTCTACTGCAAAGGGACTGGTCACTGGAAGCGGAACTGCCCCAAGTATTTGGCGGAGAAGAAGGATGGCAAAGTGAAAGGTATATTTGATATACATGTTATTGATGTGTACCTTACTAATGCTTGCAGTAGCGCCTGGGTATTTGATACTAGTTTTGTCGCTAATATTTGCAACTCAAAACAGGGGCTAAAGATTAAGCGAAGATTGGCTAAGGACGAGGTGAAAATGCGTGTGGGAAATGGTTCCAAAGTCGATGTGATCGCCGTCGGCACGCTACCTCTACATGTACCTTCGGGATTAGTTTTAGACCTAAATAATTGTTATTTGGTGCCAGCGTTGAGCATGAACATTATATCTGGATCTTGTTTGATGCGATACGGTTATTCATTTAAATCAGAGAATAATGTTTGTTCTATTTATATGAATAATATCTTTTATGGTCATGCACCCTTGATGAGTGGTCTGTTTTTACTAAATCTTGATAGTAGTGATACACATGTTCATAGTATTGAAGCCAAAAGATATAAGTTTAATAATGATAGTGCAACTTATTTGTGGCACTGCCGTTTAGGTCATATTGGTGTAAAGCGCATGAAGAAACTCCATGCCGATGGACTTTTGGAATCACTTGATGCTTGCGAACCATGCCTCATGGGCAAGATGACAAAAAATCCATTCTCTGGAACAATGGAGCGAGCAACAGACTTGTTGAAAATAATACATACTGATGTATGCAGTCCGATGAGTGTTGATGCTCGTGGCGGGTATCGTTATTTTCTTACCTTCACATATGATTTGAGTAGATATGGATATATCTACTTGATGAAACATAAGTCTGAAACATTTGAAAAGTCCAAAGAATTTCAGAGTGAAGTCGAAAATCATCGTAACAAGAAAATTAAGTTTCTACGATCTGATCATGGAGGTGAATATTTGAGTTATGAGTTTGGTCTTCATTTGAAACAATGCGGAATAGTTTCGCAACTCACGCCACCTGGAACACCACAACATAATCTTGTGTCCGAACGTCGTAACCGTACTTTATTAGATATCACTACAAAAAAAGACACATCCGTGACATTTTGGGCCGAACGAAATTTTTTTCTGTCATACATATGACACTTCTATGACGATAATTGTGACAAAACCCGGTATCATCATAGATGTGGTGGGCTCCTACTTCTATGACAAAAAATCATGACAGAAAATGGGCTCTTCGTCCTGGGCGGGCCGGAGCTGCATGACATTCTTTGGGCCGTCCATGATGAAAAAAACCGTGGTAGAAGCGAGGGGGAGGAATATTTCGGGGAGTTCCCGGTTACGGTGGGAGGTCGGGGGCCGAGCGATGCGCGTTTCTCTCATACACGTACGCGCGTGTGTGCGAGGCGTTGGCTCTAACTGAACCTGAGCGATTGCACTACAGGCTACGCGTTACTGAATCCGAGCGATCGATCGATGGCTGTTAACTGAACCCGATCGAGCGATTCCTTCGCTACTGCTGCTAACTGAAGCCGATCGATTAGATGAAAAGTGAGAGTTGCGGGGGGGGGGGGGGGGTTGGATGAATAGTGAGCGGTGGCGTTGCCTCTGGATGAATAGGACCCCGTGGTGTGGAGGGCTGGATGAACAGTAGACGGTGGAGGGGTGCCCGTGGAGGGGTGGTTGAACAGGACCCCGTGGTATGGAGGGCTGGATGAACAGTAGACAGTGGAGGGGTGCCCGTGGAGGGGTGGTTGAACAGTAGCCGGTGGAGTAGCGCGCCGTGGAGGCTGGATGAACAGGAGCCCGTGTTGGCTGGAGGAGGTCGACGGTAGCCCATGGAGGCCAGAGGAGGTCGACGGTGGAGATGAACAGTATCCCGTGGAGTCCCATTTTGCGGTACGCCACACCCCTCTCCCAATGAACAGGACCCCCGTTTCGACCATAGGAGGTTCGTTTCGTCTGTTTTGCGGTACGCCACACCCCTCCCGATCAACAGGACCCCCGTTTAGACCGTAGGAGGTCCGTTTCGTCCGTTTTGCGGTACGCCACACCCCTCGATCAACAGGACCCCCATTTCGGCCGTAGGAGGTCCGTTTCCTCCGTTTTGCGGTACGCCACACCCCTCCCGATCAACAGGACCCCATTCCAAACGTAGGAGGTCCGTTTCCTCCGTTTTGCGGTACGCCAAGCCTTGTTTCCATCGCCTGTTCCGTCCAAGCCCTCCCGATGAACACGACCACGCATTCCGTTGCCTCCCCATGAACACGACACATTCCGTTGCCTCCCCATGAACACGACGACGATGTTGTTTCTCCGTTCTGACCCAGCCATGTACACGAGCCCTGGCCGTATGTATGCGCGAGTAGGCGTTCGAGACCCCGCCCGTATGTACACATACGTGGCCGTATTTTCTTTCTTGCACCCTGTCCGCTGTACGTACATGTACATGCTACGTGCGCGCCTCTACTACGACACGTGCGCTCCTCTACTGTGACACGTGCGCGCCTCTACATCGACCAGTATGTACGTACACGTTCGCGACCAGAATGACAATGCTACATACACTTTGACCAGGTGGGTCCCGACTGTCAGGCACTTCCTTGCGTGCGAAGATGTAGCTGGTGGGTCCTAGCAGTCAGGGGGCGAATCATTTTGTTTTTTTGCCCGGACGCACTTCCTTGCGTGCGAAGGTGTAGCTGAGGGTCCCAGCAGTCAGGGGGGAGACATTTTTTTCACGAAATACGGTGGCCCATCCGGTGGGTCCCCGCTGTCAGGTGGAGGAATAATTATTTTGCACGTAATAAGGAGGCACTTCCTTGCTGCGGCCGTGGACCCAGCTGTCAGCCTCTCCACGTACAATCCACGTCCGATGGAAGCCGTTCCTTGACCACGTTGGCCACGCCGCGCCGAGAGCACCAGGGCGGTGGACGACGGTGAGGCCTAGGAAGGTGACGACGCGGAGCCGGGGAAGACGCGACAGTGGATGCCCACGCGTAGAGGAGTACGAGGGTTCACTGGTTCGCTGTAGTCGCCGTAGAATAACAGGGGGTGTGGGTGAGTAGAGGGATGGCCTGGCCAGCGGTGGGAGTAGTAGGGGCGGTGAGGCCTCCGCCGCATCGTAGCCAGCCACGGGAGGCAGGAGCACGAGGCACGACCAGCGCTGGTTTGGGCGGCTGGAGCAAGAAGACCAGAGGTTGAAGAAGCACTACGGCCATTGGATGGACATCGTACAGTCACTAGAGCTAGAATCGTGCATATTGACTAAGTTGACAAAGCCCTCCGTCCGTGTCAACTTAGTAGGCCCACAAGTCAGCCTGCCACTATACTGGGTCCCGGCTAAGAGGGGGAGTATTCATTTTTTTGCGCGTAATAAGGAGGCACTTCCTTGCGTGCGAAGATATAGCTGGTGGGTCCGAGCTCTCAGCGGCGGTAATGTTTTTTTTCACGAAATACAGAGGCCCTTTCGGTGGGTCCCTGATGTCAGGTGGAGGAATCATTATTTTGCGCGTAATAAGGAGGCATTTCCTTGCGTGCGACCGTGGACCCAGCTGTCGGCCTCTCCACGTACAGTCCACTTCAGATGCATGTCGGTCGTTGACCACGTTGACCAGGCCGCGCCAAGAGCACCAGGGCGGTGGACGACGGAGAGGCCTAGGAAGGGAATGACACGGAGGTAGGGAAGACTCGGCAGTTGTTTCCCACGCGGAGGGGAGTACGACTGTACGAGGGTTTACTGGTTCGTCTGCCGTCGCCGGAGAATAACAGCAGGTGTGGGTGAGTAGAGGGATGGCTAGGCCATCGATGGGAGTACGGTGGGGCGGTGAGGCCTGTGCGGCAGCAGAGCCGGCCGCGGGGAGGAGGGAGCAGGCAGTCCCGCCGGCGCTTGTTTGAGCGACTGGAGCAGGAAGAGCAGAGATTGAAGAAGCACGACGGCCGTTGGATGGACATCGTACGGTCACTGGAGCTAGAATCGTTCATATTGACTAAGTTGACAAAGCCCTCCGTCCCCGTCAACTTAGTAGGCCCACAAGTCAGCCTCCCACCATGGTGGATCCCAGCTAGCAGGGGGAGTATTATTTTTTCTGTGCGTAATAAGGAGGCACTTTCGATGGGTCTGAGCTGACAGCGGGGGGAACGTTTTTTTCGCGAAATACGGTGGTCCGTCCGGTGGGTCCCAGCAGTCCAGGGCAAACGTTTTTTTCGCGAAATACGATGGCCCGTCCGGTGGGTCCCAGCAGTCAAGGGGGAAACGTTTTTTCCACGAAATACTGGTGGCCCGTCCGGTGAGTCCCTGCTGTCAGGTGGAGGAAAAATTATTTTGCGCATAATAAGGAGGCACTTCCTTGCAGCTGCCGTGGACCCAGCTGTCAGCCTCTCCACGTATAGTACTCTTTCGATGGAAGTCGGTCGTTGACCACATTGACCACGCCACGCCAAGAACACCACGACGGTGGACGACGGCGAGGCCTAGGAAGGGGACGACATGGAGCCGGGGAAGACGCGGCAGTGGATGCCCACGCGGAGAGGAGTACGAGGGTTCACTGGTTCGGCTGCGGTGTCAGGCTGCCGTCGCCGCAGAATAACAGGGGGAGTGGGTGAGTGGAGGGATGGCCTGGCCAGTGGTGGGAGTAGTATGGGGACGGTGAGGCCTCCGCGGCAGCACAGCCGGCCACGGGAGGCAGGAGCATGCGGCACGACCGGTGTTGCTTTGGGAGGCTGGGACAAGAAGACCAGAGGTTGAAGAAGCACTAGGGCCGTTGGATGGACATTGTTGACCACGCCGTGCCGAGAGCACCAGGGCGGTGGACGACGGCCGGCCTATGAAGGGAACGACACGGAGCTGGGGAAGACACGACAGTGGCTGCCCACGCGGTGGAGAGTACGAGGGTTGACTGGTTCGCCTGCCGTCGCCGGAAAATAACAGGAGGTGTGGGTGAGTAGAGGGATAGACAGGCCAGGGATGCGAGTATGATGGGGCCGTGAGGCCTGCCCGGTAGCACTGCCGGCCATGGGAGGCGGGAGCAGGCGGTTCCGACGGCGCTGGTTTGGGCGGCTGGGGCAGGAAGATCAGAGACTGAAGAAGCACGATTGCCGTTAGATTGACATCTAATGGTCTGACGCTGGTAGAGTCAATTGTTGACTAAGTTTCTTTTTTGAGAAACCTTGTGTACGCATGAACTTAGTAGGCCCACAAGTCAGCCTCCAAATCTGTGGCAGACAACATAAAGCCCATTTGCTAATTCTTAAGTAATTTATTATAGCCCATTTTCTGCCCAGGACCACGGTCAAAAAGTTCAACCTTATTTTGCATATTTCGGTGGAGTCCGAACTATTGTAATCCCGAAATGATAAACATTTTTAAGAACTTATTGATTTGCCAAAAAATTGTTTTGTTTTTGTAAGCAAATAAGACGTGGGACAATTGAGTTGGTTTAAGGGAAAACCAGTGGTAAAAAAATCAGTGTTGGGTGGGAAAAACAACAAAAATAAGGATGTAAATATGAAAAGGGAATTTTATCTGTTTTCAATATAATGATATGTGTATATGAACTAGTAAAACTATAGGTAGAGATTATAAAACAGATGTAGGACATGCGTTTCAAGAGGAAAATAGATCTGGGTTGTGTGTTTGATTCAGTAAAAAAAACTGCCTGCGGATGTTGTAAGACAAAATATAACTAACGCTGGCGGGCCAGAGGCTAGTAGATACCTGCTGGATCTTTGTGCCCCGTTGTCGTCATGAGCTGGGCCTGTTAAAAACAAAACCAACCCTGGGCAGTCTACAACCCAGTTGAAACTTGCTCGACCTAAAAAAACAATATACGTGCTCAATAAATGAGAGAATTCTGCAAGTACAGACTGATAACTGGGATGCAGCACCGATATTGTTTTTTTATCGTGATAATAAGTGCATGCACTTGTTTCAAAAAAATTGGAGAACTGGGAATTCGAACGGCGGGTGCTTATGCTACCCATCAAATAAAAATCAGGTGCCTGGAAATTTGTTTCGAAACAAATGATTCAGCTTTATATCCACATCGACCCTCGGCATGATGGTTGGAAGCAAATGCAAGTTCATACCAAAAGATCGTTAACAACAATACCAACTTGCGGACGATAAGGTAGTACAACTACCGATACCAAACTAACTTATAATCTTTTTACTCCTGGCCCTAGTGTTCGTCTGGTAGAAAATCTTGCAGAGGACCAGCTCCCGCTCCTTCTCTTGCTCCAGGTCCCCGAGGTGGTACTGGTGCATCACCCAGTTTGTCCTCTATTGGTCGAAGTTCTTGTTGGTGTGCAGCACCATAACCTTTTTTGCTGCCCGTCTGCCGGCCGTTGACCATCACCGGCAAGGTATTGCCGGTCTTGTGCCACATCATGTGCATGCCGCACTCTGACTGTATCTTGCGATGCGTCCATGTTCCCATTTTGAACGCCCTGGAATTGCGCTGGAAGAAATGCTTCCTTAGGCCACTCAGTGTGATACCTGCAGTATTGTGGAATACAGGTTTTAGTGTACCTAGTTGGCATTTTCATAACATCTTTGGCATGTTGCAGTCACTTGTTTCACTTTTTGTTAGCTTTCAAATTGTAATTGCTTCACCAGGTCTGCGTCTAAAAAGAAAAATAGAGCTATAAACAAAGGGATATGTTTGTGCAAGTAGACGGCCGATCGGTGTCTTACCTGGAAGTTTCTCAGGTTGGGTGTAGCATATGCCGTGCTCGCTGTCGATGGTTGGTATGAACAAATCGATGAGAGACTAAAATCTCGCGCTGTCAGCACTCACTTTGTCCTCAAGGTGCCCGATCAGCTCTTGATCCGTGGGATCGAACTTGACGCCAGTCGGCAGCACCGACCAATCCTTCTTCGACTTGCATCGGTAATTCCAGTTATATGGTACTCAATGTATGATCAATCGACTGTTTTAAGTGAATGATGAAAGATTTCGACAGATAAGTGGTATTCCAAATCTGAAGTCCAGAATACCCGGACACGCCGCCGGGATTCTTGTGTCACCTCACGCGCAACGTGTTGTCACGTCAATTCAATGTGTGGACATGATGAATAATTTGACCGACGTATACTAGTACTGCTACTGTACTACTTACTAGTCATATTTAGTGTCACAATTTATACATAGGTTTATCTAAGAAGTACGCACTTGAAGCTTAACTGATATATATGTATATATATATGGCTTCTGCACAACATCTCCATCATCATTATCAGTACATCCTACGCAGGTGAGTTAGGATGCACTTGATCCCAGGAAGGTATCTATCCTTCAAACCAGAGGAGTGCTTCAAACTAACAACAGTACATAATATCCAACAAAAGAGGGTCGTGCTACAGTAGCAGGATACATGGCTCAGTCTAGATATCAGCACGAATCAAGTTGTGCATATTTGCTGTTGGCATGAACCACATCGCCGCATGTCGGGTTTGCAAAAGCCATCCATCGCATGGAAGCTTGATGCCTTTCACACACTAAAGATTATCTGGCAACAAGCTGTGTCGACGAATCTCTGGATATGGTGATTCATGAAACCCATGGTATGATGTGTAAACACAGCCCCCCTCGCGAATGGAAGTTGCATAGCACAGTAATCATCGCCGGTGATATGATCGATGATTGGTTGGATGATCGGATAATTGAGCCCGAGGAACAAGGAGTGGTTGCCGAGGATGTAAACCCGCCTCCAGTTGAATACGCCTGGCCCAACGGAGCTGGGATCTTTCTCGAACACGAAGCAGCCATAGCCATCAATGTCACGAACGCCCCACGCATTGTACTGCATGTGGTCTGATGTAATGTTTTGGTCAATTTGGTATGTGCGAATGAGCATCAAATGACCGCCGTCAGCTGAACGAATGATAAACCACCACCCATCGGCTGGTATGATTCCAGGTCCTGGAATCATGAAGGCCAACGCATTTGCGTCTGCTGCAACAATTCAAATTGGAGACCAAAAGGACAAAAATAAACAATCATGTTCAGAGTATGTGTGGAATTAAGATTATTATAAAAGTGACACATATCATAGACAGAGAATTACAATGCCGTGGTCATAATCATACCCCAAGTTAAAAACAATAATCCAATGGCTTTCATATTCTAGCAATATGTCATGGTTCAAACATCATGTAACAATGAGAGGAAAACAGCTATGACAGCGCCTACTCATATTCTACCATAGCACTTACTACTACTGTTCTCATATCAACTCTAAGCAATAACATGCGTTGTTATAAAAATCTTGTAAACGAGAGTAACATATAGCAATCATGATGTTATGATCATAATATGTATTCTAACAATCATTATATGCCAATTGTTCTCATATCAACTCTAACAATAACATGTGTGGTCATAAAAATCTAGAAAATGAGAGGAACATATAACAATGATATGGTTATAGACATGTTATGCATTCTAAATTTGTAACAAATGAACAGGCAGTCGTATTCATAAGGTAAAGATGAGATGAGATAGAACAATTACACGACGATAGATTCCACTAGTATAGGCAGCCAATCTGTGCGTCGACCACATAAACGATGCCATCGTGCACTATAGCATCAGACAGAAATGTTGCCTCAACAGGATTGATGATGAGCCATAACCATGTATGGCGACCGGATTCCAGATAGACTAAGCCCATGTTGAACAAGGCAATGAGCTTGTAATCCATGTAGTCTTCTGATGGTGTGGGCACTTCGCAGATTACAACTTTCTGCAAACAGAGGTCCAGCCAAAAGCTTGACGCGTCTCGTGCGTAGTAGGCAGGAGTGTCCAGCGGGCCGCGAGGCTCGATGGCGGCGGTATCCAACGATGGAAGGGTGGTCTCTCGCTGGGTGTAGATATCCACGAGACACCACAGACTACCGGTGTGGTGGATGAGGATGATCCAGTTTGCCTTCATGCCCGCCCAGTAGTGGCCGCGCATGAAGGACATCTGGACGGGTAGTGGTAGCATGTCGAGGGGCACCACGACAACCTCCGTAGGATCGTCAAGTCGGTGTCTGGGCCACCTGCAAGGATCGGGCATCAGCAAGCATGGTGTCTTGAAAAGAGCTGGCCGGTTTCAGACGAGTAGACGGTACAAAGACACCGAGCATGCGGCCAGACGGACGGTGCTGAGTAGGTCCATACGACTACAGATCTGCTCCAAGAGAACATCGGGGAGGGAATACCAATCGCGGCTCTGCGTGTCAGTTGGTTCTGCCACTGGGGTTTTCGGTGCCTGCGAGCCAGCGGGGAAGTGGATTCGGGCGGGCGAGCGAAGAAGCTTCTCCTCGTGTGGCCGAGCAGTGAGAGGGGGATATGGTACGCGCGAGCTACCAAGGAAGATGGCGCGGGTGGGCGAGCAGTGAGCGGGGGTAAATGGTGTGCGGCCAACGATGGGGAAGAGAGGAGGAAGAAGAAGAGATGGCAGTACTGGGTAAGGCTGATTTAGTAACACCAACATGCTGGTTTAGCTTATTAATTACGTGTCCCATCTGCTGCAGCGTGTATTGTCACTTCACTGCAAAGACTAGTTGAATAGTTCTCTCTGACCAAGATGGGGAATAATGGATTGCGAGGACTTCCTTTCTACAGTATCCCTATGCCTCTACGCTCACTTCACTCATTTTGCTCCGTACCTAGTCACTTGTTGAAATCTGTAGAAAGACAAATACTCCGTATTTGGGAATAGAGGGAGGCTTTTACTCCGTACTATTTGGGAACAGAGGGAGTATCACCATATGGAGGGAACAGAGGAAGCTTGAAATATGAACATGTCAATGGGAGGGAGTAAGCCCCATGCATGCATGCAACATGCAACACTCACACGTACACATGGACGCACGCAACACTCACGCACCCATGCGGCACACAGCACACGACACAACACACACGCTCACGCTCAAGTGCTCAACCTACTCCCTACGTCCGTGAAAGACTGTACATTTAGAGATTTACACATTGACCAGGGCATAATTAACGCCCAAAAGTAGCAGACTTATGTGTGCATGCGACCATTGAGACAAGAAGATTAAATGAAGGCCGTTGCATGCTGTAATTAAGGATAGACATGTAGCCTATACCTACAGCACAAGTTGGTGCATTAGTCAATCAATATCGATTTAGATTAAAGGCTAAATGCATTGGAAGTGTAGATGTACATCATGTACTACACTCTTTGTTTTATAGCCGATGTACACTCTTTGTTGGAAGACCGAGGGAGGACACGTGCATGCACTCACATACACAGCCAGGACGGTTCCCGCGCAAGGGTTGGACTCGTGTCGCGCCTGCGTAAAGTTTTGTTTAACTGATTTCTTTGCTCTGCCAACTGACAAGTGGGACCCAGAAACCAGGTGACAATTTAACCAGTCAACAAAGTGCCGCATCGACTATGTGGCCGGTCAGTAGGGTGCAATACGGTGCTCTACGATGAGCTAGTGATCGTATAATCGCCGCAAAACTATATATAGTGACCGTAAAGAGCGTATTGTTACATACGTTGACCGACAGTGTATTTTTCTCATTTCAAATTAAGCCATATTAATCGGAAAGGATGCAGTATGGACTACTACTAGTACTAGTACTGCTTTGATGTGTCCCATCAACTCACCGAACGAGGAGAAGCTTGCTTACTACGCCTCTCCCTCGCCCACGCGCGCGGTGGTTCGCAGGACAAGGAGAGGGTTTTGACTACAACGCCTTCTACCTCTCCCTCTCCCTCGCCCTCGCCCTCGCGGTGGACGTGCAACAGTTCAATCAGTGTCAGATTGCCAGAAGCATATTGTACTGTAGTATCATCATTGTTGGACCTTCTGAAGAGGTGAAGAGCCAAGTGCAAGGTTCACACGAGTACGAACTGTTGAACCTCCCGAAGAGGCAAAGAGCCAAGCGCAAGGTTTTATAGGAGTTGTCGTCCTAGTAGGAGTGTACTACAACTATAGCGAACGATGCTACTGTATGATGCCGCCACATCACGTATATCCAAAGCTGTGCCACCTTTTTTTCTCAAAGAGCATGTTGGAGCCCGTGCAACAACCACACAAGTTGCATGTACACATAACACATTTACTAGTAATAAATTCTAAAGGACAAATGCCAGTATGCCATACAAGTTCATCTCCAATTCATGCGATAAATTTGTGCATGACTAGTCTACATATATTCACAGCGCTACCGTTCACAATTACCGTACTACACTTACACGTTATAGATGGGCTACATGTCCTCCTCCAGGTTCCAGTCCCAGGTGTTCTTCATGGATGGCACGATCCATAGTGGTGGGCAACAGGAATCATTGTCGCAACTTTATAGTCCGGTTCCACACGATGGAGACTCGTCCAAGCTGAAGCGGCATAAATCAGGGATAGCGTGTCCCAGCATGTCGTTCATCCGGCGGTGCGCACTGAAGACACAACCATGCTTCATGAACGGCAGGCCTTCCGTGTCGTGCACGGAAGGTGGAATCCGCTTCACAATGGGGTAGCTGTCCCCGATGAAAAGCGAGTACTCTCCAAGAGTGTTCCTCGGCACCCACGTAGCATCACGGGGGTCGAACTCGGCGCCGTTCATCTGGTACACGCGACATCCCAGATCTGGACACATGGTGACGTACATAGTCAAGGTCCATGCATAATAATGTTGTGCTCAAATATGACGGTCAGTAATACTGTGCAGCAAATAGTACTACTCCGGTATAGAGGAAGTAAAATAACCGGCTTATTATATATAGCCACTCTTGGCTACATGGATGAGATAGTAAGACATGGAAAAACAAAAATGGTGGCAGCTAGTGGGTTCAAGTCTTCAAGGGCCTAGCTAGCTACACGCGTCCTTCAAGGTAAAAAGTACTCCTACTAGTACTACAAAGTATACTACTAGTACAACAATGAAAGAGAAGGCGAGAGGGTTAAAAAATGGAATACCTGGGTAGATGGTGACGGTCCGATCGTGATAGATTGTGTGACCATGTTGCACATCAGTGGTACCATGGGTAATGACTCCTAAGATAGTTGATCCCAATATGCCAAAGTCAGCTACAAGGTTCCAGGTTAGACCGAATCGCGGATGCAAATGCACATCCAGGATCGGCGATCTTATTTTGATCGGGGGATGACTGGTCCCTGCAAAATAATGGAGTACCGTTAGGGATGCAAATGATGGTTTGTGCATTCCGTTTGTAATCTCCCGTACCGTAGGATGGCAACCAGATGAAACAAGTCCCCTGGCTTGTCACTGCAAAGATGCGGACTAGATGGCGCATGGCATCTTCGAACGTGTAGGGGTACAAATCTGCCACCGCCAACATGTGCCAGCCTCTGCCGTTACTGCCTCTTGCATTGATGGCGATCCTTATGCCGAACACCGTGATGAGATAGTAATCGTCGTAGCCACGTCGCTTTGTCAGTGGGTCCACAATTGCTATCTTCTTTAATCTCATGTAGGCATCATCATACGTATTCAAGCCCAGCCAGTCCGGAAGGCCGATCCCAATGGTGGAGAAGGGGTCTACCGGAACGGCCGCACTGCTGTGGTTGTTGTGCAAAATGATGGTGGTATCCGACCGAAGGTATGCAAGCCAATCTTCGTTGGCACCGACCCATACCTATATATAAGACGGTGGGCAGCGGAGAAATATGTGATGGAAATGGAATAGCTAAGTACTACATGATCAAAGTCCATTACTGACCTGCTCATCGGATAAAATCCGACTACCTCTCAACGTCGGCAACTCTAGTGGAGTCAACGTGCAACCATGGCCAGGGAGCGATGGATTGTTCGAAGGATTGTCCCATAGAAGAACCTTCTCCTCGAGGACGCATGGAAGACCAACAAGCATGGCCTTTTCCCAAGCCTGTTTAGGCAGCGTCTTGAAAAAGTTGGTGCGGGAAGCACCGAGTCTTGCGGCAGTGAGTACGTCGGAGCGGCGTGTGATTTCCCCAGAGGATCGTCGTCCAAGGTCTCCCAGCCCCGACGAGGAGGAGAACCGCCTGGAGAATCCATGGGAGTAGCGACGAACTACCTTCTCTTTGGGGGGAGGGGAACTGGCGAGGAGGAGATAAGAGCGTAGTAACCGCAGGGCCTTGTCCCTTCCAACTGTAGATCGTTCCTCAGCGAAGGGGTGAGGCTATTATTTACTACTAGTAGTATCATTATGGAATGTTATGGGATTGCATTATACTGTAAATAATAACACTAGTAAGAAATTTTTGGCACTAGGTAGTAGTTTTTGGCGTGGATTAAGAATTTTTGGGTATGTTTTTGCCATTTTTTGTACACGCCAACTAGTGTCAAAAAACGTCTTACATTATGTGACGGAGGAGTACGTATGTCACATCCCAAGTTCTGGTAATGCCTAGTGCTAACATATGGTCTTGCATCATGTCTACTTTACTCAGAAAATTTGAAATGGGGATGGCAAGCCCTAGCACTAAATGAAATGCAATTAGGATCAAAATAAAAATATTTTCAATGAACCCAGAATGCCCTTTAGAAAAGTTCATTATTTTTGATAAAGGTGAAAACCTCTGCCAAAA
Source organism: Triticum urartu (assembly GCF_056163025.1). NCBI lineage: Eukaryota > Viridiplantae > Streptophyta > Magnoliopsida > Poales > Poaceae > Triticum > Triticum urartu. Next base: position 167,195,394 of record NC_141876.1, on the reverse strand, counting down.
ATGATGCACATACTTTTAGGCCATTCTGGATTTTTGAATAATCCATATTGTATTTGAATTGGGGCCTTTAAATACTATTAGTATTTTTAAATGCTCCAATAATTCTGAAAATAGTTAAGGGCATCTGCAATAATTCATTTAATGGCCACAATTATTTTCAGGATTTATTAAAATGGTTTGGGTTATAAACTAAATCAAAACAAAATAACATAAATAGAAAACAGAAACTAAATAAAAGAGAGAGAGAGAAGGACTAACCTAGCACTTACCTCGGCCCACCTACCTGTGCGGCCTGCTGTTGAAGCCGGCCCAGCCCAGCCACCCCCCTGCCAGTTGTCTTCCCCCTCTCGCCAGAAGGCAGAGGAGAAGCTAGTCACGGCGCCGCGGCGTGCCACGCCGGCAGCTGCCTGCCTGGCTGCCCCCTCGTCGCCCTGGACTCCCTCTGCGACGCCACGCTACCCCTGGACCCCCTTGACGCTCTCGCACTCTCCCTCGCCCTCGTCCCCTTCTCCGTCTCTCTCTCACGCGCGCGACCGAACGCAGCCGTCGCCGCCGACGAGCTCCCCCACGGCCACAGCCATCTTTGAGCCTCTCCGATGCGCCCCCGAGCTCCGCCTGGTGCCCCTCTTCCTCCTCGCCAAGCCATGCAAGCCGAGGATCACCATGCCGTCGTCTTCGAGCTCGTCACCACCGCTTCTGCTCGCCGGACTTCGCCTGTCGATTCGCCGCCTCTGACGCTTCCTCGAGAACGCTCGCCATCCCTACGTCACCACAGCGAGCCCCCGAGTCGTTTCCCCCTTCTCCCCTGGTCGCTTTCGACCTCTAGGCCATAGCCCTGTCTTGGCCGAGAATTCCACGGCGCCGGCGATGTAGCCGTCGTCACTGCAGCCACTGAGGCTCGAAAACGAGCACGGCACCGTGCTCCTAGCATCTTCAGGAGCTCAATGAGCCCCTTAGCTAGCCCTCCCATCCTTTGTGGCCTCGCCCCGCTTGAACCCGTAGCTCCGGCCGCCGCCTCGCTCGTCGCCGGTGCCTCTGCAGGCCACCCCAGCTCCGACCGCCTCCACCATTGGATGCGCGCGAGTGTCAGCGTCCCGTAGCTGCAAACCACGCTCAAAACCATCACCTGTAGCTCAATCTCGAGCAGACTCCGCCACGGCTTGAGGTCGCCGCCGGCCAAACTCCGGCATGCCGACATGGCGGCGTAACTAGTGCTAATCTCCGTTAATTACCCATCCTAACAGACACTGACATGTGGGTCCCCGAGCCTAATTAGGTTAGTCTAAATATCCTGCTTAAATTAGTGCTAATCCTGCGGACCCCACGTGTCAGTTTGACTTTGACTTAGTCAACGTTGACCGGGCCCACCTGTCGGCGACCTAACTAGCCCAGGGTCACTGACCAATGGGTCCCGCAGGTCAGGTTTGACCTGGACCCATCCTGTTGACTCGGTGATGTCATAGTGATGCAGTGATGAGGTCATAAATGCTTTTCTGGATTTTAAATAAATCAGAAATGATTTATTTAATTCAGAAAATGTCCAAAACTTCAAAAAATCATAGGAAATAATCTATAACTCAGAATGAAATAATTTATATATGAAAAATTATCAGAAAAATTCAAGGAATCTGTTTATGGCATTTTCATGCATGTTAGAACAATTTAAGGCCACTGTTTAGGACAAATCCAATAAAGGGCATTTAAATAATCATGTATGGAGTTGGAATTTGAATCTTGTATTCAAACCAACTTCATTTAATTGTGTTGCTACTTGCATTAGCTCAATTAACAACATATTGCCATGTCATTATCATGCATCATGTTGTGCATTGCATTGATTGTGTTCCTTCTCTATTGCCGGTGGTTGTCCCCTCTCGATAGACGTTGTATCGATGCTGTGATCGTTGACACTGATGAAGACCCAATGATATCTTCAGAAGTGCCAGGCAAGCAAAACACCCTTGTTCATTCCGATACAATCCCACTCTCTCGCTCCTGCTCTCTTTTACTGCATTAGGAAAACAACGATTCAACTGTTATATGTCGCGGTAGTTGAACCCCTTTCCTCTGCATGACCTGTCATTGCCACAGTAAATAGATGAAACCCACTAGCATGAGTAGGAGTTGTTTGAGCCCTGATGTGCCTACTCATTCATGCTTATTTGTCATGCCTGCTACTGCTTAGAGTTGAGTCAGGTCTGATTCATCGGGGATGAATTGGAACAGTGATGAACATGTCCTACTGTGTGTGAGCTAAGTGTGTGAACACGATTTAGTAAAGGTAGCGGTGAGAGGCCATGTAGGAGTACATGGTGGGTTGTCTCATTGAAACCGTCCTTAGGAGCTGAGTTCTGTGTTTGTGATCCATGAAACAATTACTACCACGCATTGGGCCCGAAACCAATGGACCCTCTCGGCTTCTTGATCACCCTTGTCCTCTGTCGAGGAGTTGCAACTAGTTTCTGGTGTTTATAGGATATGTGTTGGCGGCCGTGCGTAGCGCTGACCCTAGGGGTGGGCTATGATGCGGTAGATACACCGTGGCCGGGCATGCCGGGCGCCCGTTTGGTGTCTCGGAACCCTGTACACATCGTCCGGGGCCGTATGTGGAAACCTCGGCCGGACTCCCTGCGGATGGAACCTGGATAGGCGATAAACCTGGACTAGAGACATGAGTGTTTAGGTAGGCCGTGGCCGACACCCTCGTTGGGCTTCCGCTTGAAGGTTGCCGAGTACATGTCGTGTAAACGACGGTAAGTGGTGAGAGCGTGTGTGAAGAAGTACACCCCTGCAGGGTTAACATCATCTATTCGAATAGCCGTGTCCGTGGTAATGGACTTCTGGGTTGTCTATAACAGTTAATAGACAAGTGAAAGTGGATACTCTAAAACTCACAAGATAAGTGTGAGTGCTATGGATGGCCTTCTCGTAGGGAGACGGGAGTGGATCCATAGTGGTGTATCGAATGGTGAATATGTGGACTCGTGTGCGCCACCTCAAAAGAGTTACTTGCAGTCGTAGTTCAGGTTAGCCACTGAGTCAAAGCTGGCTTGCTGCAGTTAAACTCCACCACCCTCTTTGTTGATACCGATGCATATGTGGTTAGTTCTGATGTAAGTCTTGCTGGGTACATTTGTACTCACGTTTGCTTAATTTATGTTTTGCAGAGAGACTTCAGTCTCGCTAGTAGTTTCGCGTGGACTTCGACGTTTAGCTTGATACCTCAGCTATGATCTTGTGCCCTCGGCAGGATCTGGTAGATAGTCAGGCTTCTCAGCCTTCTTCATCTGTAGTTGTCTGTACTCAGACAAGTTAAGCTTCCGCATGTGCTTGTTGCTTGTATGCTCTGTATGTTGGGTCATAAGACCCATGTTTGTCATATCTCGCTCCTTGGAGCCTAATGAATAAATACTTTGAGTCGTAGACTTATGTTGTGATGCCATGTTGTATTTACACATACCGAGCATATTGTGTGTATGATTGAAATGCTTGGTATGTGTGGGATCCGACAATCTAGTTGTTTATCCTTGGCAGCCTCTCTTATGGGGAAATGTAGTCTAGTGCTTCCTTGAGCCATAGTAGTCCGCTACAGCCCGGTTCACCGGAGTCCTGCTAGCCCAGCACTACTGCTCAGATCACTTGACTGGCCGGCATGTGTTTCACTTCGTTCCTGTGTCTGTCCCTTCGGGGAAATGTCACGCGGTGACATCCGGAGTCCTGCCTAGCCTGCTACAGCCCGGGTTCCCGGAGTCCTGTTAGCCCAGTGCTACAGCCCGGAATCACTCGCTGATGACCAACATGCTCGATGTGATTCATGTATGCCTGTCTCCATAGGTCTGTGCCGCTTTGGGTTCATGACTAGCCATGTCGGCCCGGGTTCTCTGTCATATGGATGCTAGCGATACTATCATATACGTGAGCCAAAAGGCGAAAACGGTCCCGGGCCATGGTAAGGCGACACCCGTGGGTTACCGTGCGTGAGGCCGCAAAGTGATATGAGGTGTTACCGGCTAGATCGATGTGACTTGGAATCGGGGTCCTGACAGCGTTGGTATCAGAGCCTGACTGCCTGTAGGTTTACCAAGCCAACTGGTCGAAGTCGTGTCTAGAAATGCTTTAGTTATGTAAGGGAATTGATTGTGGAAGGGAACGTAAGGCTCTTTTTTCTCCTTATACCTTATGCCTTCTGATCTGAGTCACCCTCTTCTCTCCTACGTGGATTAAGAACTAGGCTTCTCATCTTTCTATCAGGATCACGTGTTACTAATCCGTAGACTTATAGGATTGTTGGATTCGAGTTTCAGTTCAGTTTCTACTACTTTTAGTATGTTGTCAGTCAAATCAGACCCTTGATATGATGATGTTAAGTGGTTACGCCACTATTTTGCAGGATGTCCCAAATCTTTTTGAGCATTTACAGCCGTTATGCTGTCCGAGTCATTCCAGGTTTCTAAATAGTCTGATGCATTTGCAAACCCCTTCCTCCTGTTCCTGATGTCCATTTGGGCCAGATTAATCACACTAATCCGTCTATTGAGGTACTTCGCTGCCTCAGCATTTATGTTGGAGCTATTATTATGACCCTAGATGTCTAGAGTATCACCTGGTAATCTAGAAATGCTTTGCATCCCCAGTGTGATGATTCTGGCCACCATTCTCGAAAGCATCCCATGATGCCGTTTAGTTAGTACGCATTCTATTCCTGGGTTCTTGGCCCAAAATTCACTCTACTTATCTCGTGTTGATAGTGTTGCTAGTTCCTTTAGGATATTAGTAACCTTGCGACAGTCCTCGAGGTCCGTGGTATTTCCTTCTTCCAAATACCATGAACCATTAAGGCAGAAGTTCTTTGAACCAAAAGATCACAATAAGAGTGCTCTTAATGGGTTCTCCATTCAAGAATTGTGAATCTTCTAGTCCTACCTTTCTGCATGGATTATCTAGAAAAAACCTGTTGAACTTGTTCGACATATTAATCTATGCATCCACAACTCAGAAAATCATATGTTCCTTGAGTTGTTCCTCTTTAGTTGTATTCCGACCATCCCCTATCAGTTGATAGCCAAGAGTATGTGTGCATTTGTGTTCATCAATGCCCTTTTATTCTTGTGGTCCGTCAAGCCATTCTATTCCGGAATGACTAGGAGAAACAAACTCCATTACCTCATCCATATCCAGGATTGGGTCAAAGTAGTTGTGTTCTGCAGAACAAATGCCTATCCAGCTTTTGCTCTGTTCTACCCTGGAGTATTACCCCCTTTATGTCAGGATTGTCATGAGAGTTGCACCCTCTCTCATGAATTCTTGACGCAGTGATACTTATTACCATCATTTTTCATTCCTCGGTCCCGTGTTGTCACAACCGGAATGCCGGCAAGTGAACCATGATGTGTGAAATCAATACTTCTAGCAACTAGTTGCTAGGTAGCTAATGGACAATAATTTCTTTGCTAGCGTGTTGGTTATTGAATCATCATCCTAAGATTGATCGTGCTACCTAGTCCACTTTTCCTCGTGCACTCTTCGATCAGTGAGTTAGGATTGGGCCAGTCCCTCGCTCTTTTGATCATATCGTCTTGCCCTAAAAAGCAAGATTGTTCTCGAGCTTAGTAACATATCGATGGTTCATGATTTTCCGAATATCTTCTTGGAAGTATTACCAGGTTGTTCCCTAATCGCTATGTTGAGTTCGTGATCATGTTGGTTTTTCTATAAACCACCCCTTCTCCAAGAATTTGTGTTGGATATCCCTGAGCTAGTTGGTTGATCTAAACAACAACTTGGAGAGTTGGAAGATAAAGCTTGTTTGACTTAGTTCATGTTAAGGGATATCTTTTTGTGTGTGTGTGTGTGATGAAGAAAGATGATATCTCCATCGATTGGTCCTCGTGATCAGCTGTTGGATCTATTGCCTTGTCAAAACTTTGATTTGAGTATGGGCTATCGTCAAGTCAAATCAGAACCAACGATGTTCGTAATGTTGCCTTACTCGTGGTTGATCCCTCGAGCATACACCATTACATATTTTGGGCTGACCAATGCTATCACCGTGTTCACATGATGGTGGAAGTCCAGTGATATGGAAATTCCGATGAGTTGCTGTTGATCCCATCAACATCATTTTGTCTCCTCCATGATTTGTGTTGAACATCCAGCTAGTGTTGAAAACTTGTGTAAGCATTTTCTTCATGCCCCGTTCATCTAGAATATGTTTGGATGAAAGTAGTGACCTCCTCTAAGTTCACGTGCAAACAATGCAAGTTGCCGCTGTGAGTTCGAGAAAGGTTGTTTTTGTTTCCTCTGGTACCATCCCAAGTCAGTCATGCATGTGCGAAGTATGCTATGGTTTGACAGGCTCGCTACCTCCATTCCATTTGTATTCCCTATCACACCAAGCCACTGGCTGATTTGTTCAGGGAAAAGAAGTTTCTTCATAAGAGCTAATCATATGACTTATGCAAGGACTTCGATATCCTTGATGATGGTTCCCAACTAGGACTCAGCAGTGTTTCATTGTAAGACTACTATGTGATCATGCTTGTCTGGGACAACATGTTCACATGTGTTTAGCAGAACCAGCTCATGTTTTGGAGCTTACTACCATAGTCCATTTCCTGAGAATCTCGCAATGTCATCTCATCGATTTGTGTTGCAAACTTTCATTTTCTTTCCAGACTCGATGAGTCTGGAATATCCTGACACCAACCAGATCTGAATCTCAGGCAGATGTGATGGTTGGGATGTTTTCCCAAGAACTATAATATTGATCTCTCTGTAACCCGGTAAAGTGGATGTCGTGACCAACACACCCAGCCGGAAGACCTATTATTGTAGTATCTTGATTGAGTAAGTTGGCCACCTCCCCATAAGGATCTCGTAGAATTTATTCCAATAGTAGTTCCTTATGGATTTTTGTGTTTCCGAAGTCCGACCTGCTACTTGATGTTCTAGATACCAAACCATTTCAAAGAATGGTTAGGCTAGCACATCAAGGAGAGCATTAGAAGCGGAGCGCTAAATGTCTCTCGGTCGATCATCCAGATTTTGATCCCTTGGCCTCGCTAAGGTGAAATCTGAGAAAGTGTTATCTTCCTTTGCACCCGCATTGTCCATCACTATTCATCATGGCAGTAAGATGTGTTGCCAGGATCCTCGGCACGGATGTTGGTAAGACCTTGATGAGTATGGAAATGCTCAAGTTCTTGAGAGCACACTCAGGCACTAGGTTCTGATGTTGTCGTTAACTGGAATGTGCCTCCGTTCTCTCAGTTGTTCGATAGCCATCCAATTGGTGGAATCACCTTTGCCGGCGAACCTCCTCCCCAGTTACTAGAATCATTCCCAACATTTGCATTTTGTTCCCAGTTTACACCTCAGTAGGTGTTGTTCAGGATCATCTTCAAAAGTGAACTTACCATGGGTCTCATCCATTTCTGATGATAAGCAAAAATCATCCATTGCGTTGTCTTCAACAAGATAGTCCACATCATCCATCCTAGTCGGAGTATGCCATTCTTTCGAACCCCTTCCAACGATCGATTGTGATTACCTCAGGCTGGTATAGAGAGTTTCAATGATCTTTGTATCAAAAGTAATTCTTTTTGCCACTTAAGGGAAATGCTCTACGAGTCATTTTTCCCTAAGGTGCCCCATTATGGAATCATGGCAATTATCTCCTCGCTACTTGGAATTGTTGCCTATCAATTTGAACCCTTGTCATCTATTACCTTCCATCTCTCTCGATGTGTGTTTAGTGTCTCAGCTCAAGAGATGTTCCAATGTCTCACTCCATGAGCTGATCTTAAGTTGCTCGATCTTTGAGAAGATCGTTTTCTGTAGAGTTTCTTTCCCTCTTCACCGTGTTGGATGAAGATCTCGAAGACAAAGACGTCAAGAGCAATGTGATGCAATATATCGGTATCTTCGAGAAGGACAGTTCGATCGAGAAGACTGTGATAGTTTTGTGACCCCTCTGTCTTCTTACTCCACTTCCTGAATCTCGGGACGAGATTCTTGTTTTAGTGGGGGTGAGTTGTCACATCCCAAGTTCTGGTAATGCCTAGTGCTAACATATGGTGTTGCATCATGTCTACTTTACTTAGAAAATTTGAAATGGGGATGACAAGCCCTAGCACTAAATGAAATGCAATTAGGATCAAAATAAAAATATTTTCAATGAACCCATAATGCCCTTTAGAAAAGTTCATTATTTTTGATAAAGGTGAAAACCTCTGCCAAAAATGATGCACATACTTTTAGGCCATTCTGGATTTTTGAATAACCCATATTGTTTTTGAATTGGGGCCTTTAAATACTATTAATATTTTTAAATGCTCCAATAATTCTGAAAATAGTTAAGGGCATCTGCAATAATTCATTTAATGGCCACAATTATTTTCTGGATTTATTAAAATGGTTTGGGTTATAAACTAAATCAAAACAAAATAACATAAATAGAAAACAGAAACTAAATAAAAGAGAGAGAGAGAAGGACTAACCTGGCACTTACCTCGACCCACCTACCTGTGCGACCTGCTGTTGAAGCCGGCCCAGCCCAGCCACCCCCCTGCCAGTTGTCTTCCCCCTCTCGCCAGAAGGCAGAGGAGAAGCTAGTCACGGCGCCGCGGCGTGCCGCCGGCAGCTGCCTGCCTGGCTGCCCCCTCGTCGCCCTGCACTCCCTCTGCGACGCCACGCTACCCCCTGGACCCCCTTGACGCTCTCGCACTCTCCCTCGCCCTCGTCCCCTTCTCCGTCTCTCTCTCACGCGCGCGACCGAACGCAGCCGTTGCCGCCGACGAGCTCCCCCACGGCCACAGCCATCTTTGAGCCTCTCCGATGCGCCCCCGAGCTCCGCCTGGTGCCCCTCTTCCTCCTCGCCAAGCCATGCAAGCCGAGGATCACCATGCCGTCGTCTTCGAGCTCGTCACCACCGCTTCTGCTCGCCGGACTTCGCCGGTCGATTCGCCGCCTCCGACGCTTCCCCGAGCACGCTGGCCATCCCTACGTCACCACAGCGAGCCCCTGAGTCGTTTCCCCCTTCTCCCCTGGTCGCTTTCGACCTCTAGGCCATAGCCCGTCTTGGCCGAGAATTCCACGGCGCCGGCGATGTCGCCGCCGTCACTGCAGCCACTGAGGCTCAAAAACGAGCATGGCACCGTGCTCCTAGCATCTTCAGGAGCTCAGTGAGCCCCTTAGCTAGCCCTCCCGTCCTCTGTGGCCTCGCCCCGCTTGAACCCGTAGCTCCGGCCGCCGCCTCGCTCGTCGCCGGTGCCTCTGCAGGCCACCCCAGCTCCGACCGCCTCCACCATTGGATGCACGCGAGTGTCAGCGTCCCGTAGCTGCAAACCACGCTCAAAACCATCACCTGTAGCTCAATCCCAAGCAGACTTCGCCACGGCTTGAGGTCGCCGCCGGCCAAACTCCGGCATGCCGACGTGGCGGCGTAATTAGTGCTAATCTCCATTAATTACCCATCCTAACAGACACTGACATGTGGGTCCCCGAGCCTAATTAGGTTAGTCTAAATATCCTGCTTAAATTAGTGCTAATCCTGCGGACCCCACGTGTCAGTTTGACTTTGACTTAGTCAACGTTGACCGGGCCCACCTGTTGGCGACCTAACTAGCCCAGGGTCAGTGACCAATGGGCCCCGCAGGTCAGGTTTGACCTGGACCCGTCCTGTTGACTGGATGACATCATAGTGACGCAGTGATGAGGTCATAGATGCTTTTCTAGATCTTAAATAAATCAGAAATGATTTATTTAATTCAGAGAATGTCCAAAACTTCAAAAAATCATAGAAAATAATCTATAACTTAGAATGAAATAATTTATATATGAAAAAATATCAGAAAAATTCAAGGAATCTATTTATGGCATTTTCATTCATGTTAGAACAATTTAAGGCCATTGTTTAGGACAAATCCAACAAAGGGCATTTAAATAATCATATATGGAGTTGGAATTTGAATCTTGTATTCAAACCAACTTCATTTAATTGTGTTGCTAGTTGCATTAGCTCAATCAACAACATATTGCCATGTCATTATCATGCATCATGTTGTGCATTGCATTGATTGTGTTCCTTCTCTATTGCCGGTGGTTGTCCCCTCTCGATAGACGTTGTACCGATGTTGTGATCGTTGACACTGATGAAGAGCCAATGATATCTTCAGAAGTGCCAGGCAAGCAAAACACCCTTGTTCATTCCGATACAATCCCACTCTCTCGCTCCTGCTCTCTTTTACTGCATTAGGAAAACAACGATTCAACTGTTACATGTCGCGGTAGTTGAACCCCTTTCCTCTGCATGACCTGTCATTGCCACAGTAAATAGATGAAACCCACTAGCATGAGTAGGAGTTGTTTGAGCCCTGATGTGCCTACTCATTCATGCTTATTTGTCATGCCTGCTACTGCTTAGAGTTGAGTCAGGTCTGATTCATCGGGGATGAATTGGAACAGTGATGAACATGTCCTACTGTGTGTGAGCTAAGTGTGTGAAAACGATTTGGTAAAGGTAGCGGTGAGAGGCCATGTAGGAGTACATGGTGGGTTGTCTCATTGAAACCGTCCTTAGGAACTGAGTTCTGTGTTTGTGATCCATGAAACAGTTACTACCACGCATTGGGCCCGAAACCAATGGACCCTCTCGGCTTCTTGATCACCCTTGTCCTCTGTCCAGGAGTTGCAACTAGTTTCTGGTGTTTATAGGATATGTGTTGGCGGCCGTGCGTAGCGCTGACCCTAGGGGTGGGCTATGATGCGGTAGATACACCGTGGCCGGGCATGCCGGGCGCCCGTTTGGTGTCTCGGAACCCTGTACACATCGTCCGGGGCCGTATGTGGAAACCTCGACCGGACTCCCTGCGGATGGAACCTGGATAGGCGATAAACCTGGACTAGAGACTTGAGTGTTTAGGTAGGCCGTGGCCGACACCCTCATTGGGCTTCCGCTTGAAGGTTGCCGAGTACATGTCGTGTAAACGACGTTAAGTGGTGAGAGCGTGTGTGAAGAAGTACACCCCTGCAGGGTTAATATCATCTATTCGAATAGCCGTGTCCGCGGTAATGGACTTCTGGGTTGCCTATAACAGTTCATAGACAAGTGAAAGTGGATACTCTAAAACTTGCAAGATAAGTGTGAGTGCTATGGATGGCCTTCTCGTAGGGAGACGGGAGTGGATCCATAGTGGTGTATTGAATGGTGAATATGTGGACTCGTGTGCGCCACCTCAAAAGAGTTACTTGCAGTTGTAGTTCAGGTTAGCCACTGAGTCAAAGCTGGCTTGCTGTAGTTAAACTCCACCACCCTCTTTGTTGATACCGATGCATATGTGGTTAGTTCTGATGTAAGTCTTGCTGGGTACATTTGTACTCACGTTTGCTTAATTTATGTTTTGCAGAGAGACTTAAGTCTCGCTAGTAGTTTCGCGTGGACTTCGACGTTTAGCTTGATACCTCAGCTACGATCTTGTGCCCTCGGCAGGATCTGGTAGATAGTCAGGCTTCTCAGCCTTCTTCATTTGTAGTTGTCTGTACTCAGACAAGTTAAGCTTCTGCATGTGCTTGTTGCTTGTATGCTCTGTATGTTGGGTCATAAGACCCATGTTTGTCATATCTCGCTCCTCGGAGCCTAATGAATAAATACTTTGATTCGTAGAGTTATGTTGTGATGCCATGTTGTATTTACACATACCAAGCATATTGTGTGTATGATTGAAATGCTTGGTATGTGTGGGATCCGACAATCTAGTTGTTTATCCTTGGCAGCCTCTCTTATGGGGAAATGTAGTCTAGTGCTTCCTTGAGCCATAGTAGTCCGCTACAGCCCGGTTCACCGGAGTCCTGCTAGCCCAACACTACTGCTCAGATCACTTGACTGGCCGGCATGTGTTTCACTTCGTTCCTGTGTCTGTCCCTTCGGGGAAATGTCACGCGGTGACATCCGGAGTCCTGCCTAGCCTGCTACAGCCCGGGTTCCCAGAGTCCTGTTAGCCCAGTGCTACAGCCCGGAATCACTCGCTGATGACCGACATGCTCGATGTGATTCATGTATGCCTGTCTCCATAGGTCTGTGCCGCTTTGGGTTCACGACTAGCCATGTCGGCCCGGGTTCTCTGTCATATGGATGCTAGCGACACTATCATATACGTGAGCCAAAAGGCACAAACGGTCCCGGGCCATGGTAAGGCGACACCCGTGGGTTACTGTGCGTGAGGCCGCAAAGTGATATGAGGTGTTACCGGCTAGATCGATGTGACTTGGAATCGGGGTCCTGACAACGTACTCGTACTGTAGCAGTACTAGTACTAATTTTTTCAACTAGTAGTGCGATGTACTGTACTTCTAGTCTAGTCTAGTATAGTGCACCAGTTTTGAACTCTTGAATCTCAGGGCCAAGGAGCTACAGTTGGAAGTGGAGGGTACTCCTGTTCTCTAGAACCATCGTTGTACTATCAATGCAGGGGAAGTACACCTGCATAGTGGCCTAGTGGGTACTCTCGGTGCTCTATTCAGCCGCTCCTCTCACGTAGCTGGCCTACTCAGCCGCTCCTCTCACGCACACACTAGCAACCTGTTTATCAGTGATGGTTACTGCGGGGCAGAACATTTGAGTTATTTGATACAACGAGACTAGGCTTTTTGCTTCCATTTGTGGAGGTGTAATGGATCTCGTCGAACTTTGTTAGTAGTTCCTTCTTTATGAATGAGATGAAGCAAAGCTTTTGCCTCCGTTTCAAAAAAAACACGTCAAGAGGAATTTCTTTTATAGTAGAGCCGATAATGGAGTGAAGTCCATGCATGCAACGCCACAAGCTACAGAGTAGTAGTAGAGCACTTTACGTACAGAGCCATATTGCACAGTCCCCAATGCCCCGCCAGGCTTTTCCGGCTCCGCAGGCTTAATTGGGAGGCGCTAGTTTAAATATGCTACTAGCAGATGAGGAAGCTCCAAGCGAGGTGCGGCTAGGGCGAGCACACGAGCCACGAGATGCTGGGAAGGAAAACCCATTCACATGGCTAGGCTGTCCAGTGCACCTAGATTGTGGGGCCGCACGTCCGTTTGAGTTCAAAACTCAAACTACCCGTGTAAAATATTGGCTCGCAGCGAAGTGTAGTAGTACTATTTTTTTTAAAGGCCGCCGTGCGTTCGGTCGGGATCGAACCCAAAAAATGAGGTATACACTCTCGCGACCACTAGTAGTACTCGTTGGAGTACAACGCAACCTAGAATCGCCTTTTGTCGCTAGTAGTACGTACACAAGAAACCCCTAAGAGCATGGTTAATAGTATAGCCAGCTGCTGGCTATATGCCAGTGCCATGTCATCTATAGCCCATCTTATAGCCAACATGTACAATAATAGATCAAAAGAGTGTACTACTTTTTTATTATGTGACCCACTTCTCATTCTCACAAAGTGCCTAGGAGCACGTGCTAGAGCTGGCTCTTCACGAAGAGCCCGCTTACCTTCTCTCTCCTCTTCTCTTTCCTCCAACTAAGCAGAAATATACTAGTTTATTTATTATAGCCCACTGACTCAGCTTTATTGTACTTGCTCTAATAATGCAAGAAACCACTAAAATGCCAAGAAACTACTACCACTTGCATACGTGGCGGACTTAAGATAAGACTACATTATCAACCATTGTACATGCTCGTACCAACAAAAATCCTCGAGTGACCTCCTACCTCCGGCCCGTCCACCTAGTCATCCTCGGCCATGGGACACAGCTACCGCCACCGGCAGAAGGTGAGGTCAAAACCGCCGGTGGTGCGGAGCCCATGTTGCGGCAGCCCGGATGCCAGCTCCGTCCGGCGCTCGCGACCCCTAGCTAGCCAAGATAGCCCCGTCCAGCTGCTTGTCTGCAAGGTTTGCTAGCTAGATTGGCACGACAGCGCGGCGGCTTGCTCGCACGCGCCACGCTAAGGCTAGCCATCTGGCTCGGGCGAAGGCCAGCACGGCGGCTTGCTCGCTCGTGAATCACGCTCGGGCCAGCCTGCCAACCCGTGCGGAGGCCAGTGCGGCGTCCGGCCCGTCCGGCGGAGCGGCGACCAACCCGCTCATCACCGGCGCCACCGACGAACACGCATCAGTACTGTTTGAAGTAATGTTTAGGAAAAATAATGATTTGAGGGGAATAACAGGATAGAAGGTCAGATGTGGGTCCCTCGTGTCAATGGTCAAATAGAATGTGTTGGTTTAAGCTGCCTCGTCAGCACGGACGTGTGGGCCAACCCTGTCATAAATGGGTTTAAACGAACCCAATCGGTAGGAGTACTAGGTAGTTTTTGGCGTGGATTAAGAAATTTTGGGTATGTTTTTGCTATTTTTTGTACAATAGATTCTTCCTAGGGCTGGTTGAAAGTGGTAGTTTTTTGTTAAATACTCTACATATTGTAAATAGGAGTGAAAGTTAAGCTTTGGAAGCCAATAAGCACGGCTAGTTACATAGTGCATATGTGTACATGATTGAAAGTAAATATCAACCATGAGTGACTAATATCTTGATGGAAAACTAGGAAAAAATGCATGGTTGGAAATACTAGCAATGGTCATGTCCGTTGCAACGAATCATAATTAGAATAGTACTTATTCACAAACTTGGTACAAAACACTCTTATTTTGATATACATATGTCACTAGAGATATATTATGTTTCAATTAGAATATATTCCTTGGGCTGTTTTGGTGAGGTCAGGGAGGGATGTGGTTGGTTTTAAGATACTAATTATGGTTTTTCTGCAAATTGGTAGACAAGTGGGATGTTGGTGAGAAAAGGCAACAACTTACCTCACAATCATTAGGTGTAGATCTAATGGTCAGAAACGACGGATGGCAGACACACCAGCATCACCAACTTAGTCTTGTATAGGAGTACTAGCAAGATCCGTGCATTGCACGGAACATCAAGATGCATTTTTTTATAAAACACTTGTTGTGATTGACCATTGCGGGAGTAATCCCATGTGTAAAAACTAATGATATCTCGAGAAATATAAGATAAGGTGAAGAGGAGTGGGGTGTGGTGGTGGTTGGTGGTCGGACTGAGCGGAGGCATGGGGATTGACGACGCCGACAGCGGCCACCAGGCCAGTTTGTTCCAAAGGCTTCCTTTCTTAATTGCTCAACAATGAGGTTTGTTGGAGATAAGGATGAACGAGGGAAGGCCTTGTCTGCAAATGTGGAGAGGGGTGCGGGTATCTTTTAGTTTAATTTCCATCTGTCAGAAATAGATCGGACGGTCTATATTGCAAGATGGCACACGTACCATCATCACCAACTCGGTTTTTTATATGAGAAGAAATATAAGTATGGAGATACAAACGTATTATCGATAATTGCTTCCGTAAACTAGCATCTACATTCTATTCAATGCCTCGGCATGTGGGGCCTTAGCACAATGACTTCTCGACTATGTAAAACAAAGATTTTCCCGTCGCCGACAAGGAGGGGGTGATGGCGGCGCGCTTTTTGGCTTGCTCTAGTCCTAGTAGTCATACTAGGTGGTCTACGCACGTGTAGAATTATTCTTTTTCACGTCTCGTGTTCGCCGTACTGCCACGACTGTTGATGAATAGACGGTAAGTTATTCACGGGGAAAACCTTGTTGAGCAGGTTTGCGAGAGAGAGAGACAGTGTGCGTGTGTGATATGTTAGAGACTGAGGCAATGATAACAGATTCTTTGTGTCTATGTGTGTGGAGGATAGAGAGAGACATGTACATGGGGCTTTGTGTTGTGTAACATGGAGACACATATACATAATTAGAGAGTGAGTGTGTGAGATACACATGCGTACATGAGGAGAGATGAGGATCCAGATAAATGGGTGTTTGTGCGTGTCTGTGTGTGTTTGTGCACGCGTTTGTGTGTGAGAGGGAGAGAGTGTATGTGGAGTAGAGAGACCACTGATGATGTAAACCTAGTATAAGGGAAGGGGGAATGGTGTGACATGTGTAGTAGCGAGATAGCACGGGTGCGGGCGGGGGGAGCAGACTATTTGGAAGAGACACCGAGTGTCTGTGTGGGAGAGGGGTGTGAGAGCGAGAGAAAGAGAGAGCTAGCGACGGTGAGAGAGACAGGAAGAGAGGGGGCGAGAGGGGTCGTTTGTGTCCATAAATAGCGTATAGATAGGGAGACAATGTTGATGTTGTCCGAAATTGGCCTATGAACGGAGTCGCAAGGGAAGCGAGTCATCGTGTGTGTGATAGGGACTTCATGAGAGATCTAGAATAGATGGTGTAGAGAACAATGTGCGAAATCGAGAACGATTATACATTAGGGAGCTATGCAAAGAGTCACGACATATATGTATACAGGGAAGGAGCTGGGCGGGTCCGCATGTGGGAGAAATAGAAAGAGGAGAGTGGTGCACAAGGAGACAAAGTGTGCTTGTTTGCAGTGGGGGTGGTGTGTGAGGTGAGTGCGCGAGAACCACATAACTAGGGAGATAGACGTTTGGGTGAGACGTTTTGTGTGTATGGGAAATATACACTCTACATAGTGCGTGTGCTTGGGTAAGAGAGATAGCGGGAGTCCTAGAGAGTGAGGGAAGAGATGTGTGCATGCCCGAGAGACAAAGTGATAGAGACCTATGTTGGGGTCCGGACTTTACAAGAGAGAGGGGTGTTAATGTGCTCGTGTGTTGGTGTTTGGGGGAGAGAACGACTTCTCTATGTGTGTGTGTGTGGTGGTGGTGGGGGGGGGGGGGTTGAAAGCACAAGTGCTCCCTAGGTGGTTTTGATAATTGATGACAACATATCTCTTGTTGGACTAATGTTTCTATCTAGTATGTTTCAGATAAGTTCAACAATGGAGTGGCATGGACTAAAGGTTGTGGGAACTCCTTCAAGATGCTAAGGACAAAGGATTGGCTAAAGCTTAAAGCTCAAGACTCTTCATTTTACATTTTAGTGATCCAAGATCACATTGAGTCCATAGGAAAAGCCAATACTATCAAGGAGGGATGAGGTGTTGCTTAATGAGCCTCTTGCTTCATGTGCTTAATGATATGCTCCAAAACCCTCAACTACTTTCCCATATCCACATATGACCTAAACCCTAAGCCAAACTCGGTCCTACCGATTCTTTCTATCCGGCGCCACTGAGTTTCACTTGTCATAATCCACTGCCAAACCCTAGCAATTCGGTTCTACCGATAGGGATCTCGGTCTCACCGAGATGGGATTGCAAACTCTCTGTTTCCTTTTCGTAACTTTTCGGTCTCACCAAAAAAGCGGATCGGTCCCACCGAGATTGCAATGTAAATTCAGTGTTTCCTTTTTGTAACTTTTCGGTCTCACCGAAAGAGCAAATCGGTCCCACCGAGTTTGCCTGACCAACTCTCTGGTTAGCTTATTACCAAACTCAGTCTCACCGAGTTTGTGTAATCGGTCTCACCGAGATTACGTTATGCCCAAACCCTAACCATATCGGTCCTACCGAGTTGCATGTCAGTCCCACCGAAAATCTCTAACGGTCACTAGGTTTACCTTTTCGGTCCGACCGAGTTTGTTGATTCGGTCCCACCGAGATTGGAAAACTGTGTGTAATGGTTGGATTTTGTGTGGAGGCTATATATACCCCTCCACCTCCTCTTCATTCGTGGAGAGAGCCATCAGAACACATACACAATTCCAACTCATATGTTCTGAGAGAGAACCACCTACTCATGTGTTGAGACCAAGATATTCCATTCCTACCATATGATCTTGATCTCTAGCCTTCCCCAAGTTGCTTTCCACTCAAATCTTCTTTCCACAAAATCCAAATCCTATGAGAGAGAGTTGAGTGTTGGGGAGACTATCATTTGAAGCACAAGAGCAAGGAGTTCATTACCTACACACCATTTGTTACTTCTTGGAGAGTGGTGTCTCCTAGATTGGCTAGGTGTCACTTGGGAGCCTCCGACAAGATTGTGGAGTTGAACCAAGGAGTTTGTAAGGGCAAGGAGATCGCCTACTTCGTGAAGATCTACCGCTAGTGAGGCAAGTCCTTCGTGGGCGATGGCCATGGTGGGATAGACAAGGTTGCTTCTTCGTGGACCCTTCGTGGGTGGTTTCTTCTTCGTGGACCCTTCGTGGGTGGAGCCCTCCGTGGACTCGCGCAACCATTACCCTTCGTGGGTGGAGCTCTTCGTGGACTCGCGCAACCATTACCCTTCGTGGGTTGAAGTCTCCATCAACGTGGATGTAGGATAGCACCACCTATCCGAACCACGGGAAAAACATCCGTGTCTCCAATTGCGTTTGAATTCTCCAAACCCTTCCCTTTACATTCTTGCAAGTTGCATGCTTTACTTTCCGCTGCCAATATACTCTTTGCATGCTTGATATGTATTGTGTATGTTGAAATTATGCCTAAAACTCCACTCAAACCAAAAAGGCCTAAAAATTGCAACTTTAGCACTAAGTGTCTAATAACCCCCCTCTAGACACATCTACTTCTAGATCCTACAAGTGGTATCAGAGCTTTGGTCTCCATTGCCTTGGTTTAATCACCATTGGAGGAAGATGGATGTGTCTACCATAGGGAGTCTTAGACATAGAGTGCCTATTCTTGATGGAGAGTATTTTCATGAGTGGAAAAATGAGATGCTTGTAATTTTCAATCAATATCATTTGAACAAGTATATTGCTAGCCCTTGTGCACCTCATATTGATCCTTTGCATCCTACCCTAGATGAAGATATTGACATGATTCGCAATCTTAGAACTATTGAGCTCATCATTAGAGGATTGCCCAAAAATTTGATTGCTAGTTTGCCTACTCTTAATTGTGCCTATACTATATGGAAATTTCTTGAGGAACGATTTCCCGATCATTCCTTGAAAACTTTGGATGAAATTCTCCATAAATCTATTGCCTTGAGTAAGATGAACTCTAGTGATCCTAGTTTTGGTAATTGTCTATTTGAACTTACCAATCTTAACCATGCTAAAGGAGATGTTGGAATCATTAGTGATATCATATTCGAAGCTATAAGAATTCATAAAAGTGACCACTTTGATGATCATTTATCTAATGAATTACCCTCTCTAGGAAATGATGAGTCACAAGATCATGATGAACATGGATACTATGATGATGATGATAGTGACTTCGATCTTCATGATGCAATGAGACATTTTGGTCTTATGGCAAATCTTCGGGGATATGAATCAGGAGGAAAGGAATGGGTTCTTGATAGTGGATGTACTGATCATATGACCGGAGATGAAGAGATGTTTCGTGAGCTTGCTGAAAATGACGGCCCTTGAAAATATGTCACCTTTGGTGATAATTCAAAGGGTAAAGTGGTTGGCCTTAGTAAGGTGGCCATCTCACATGATAGTTCCATTCAAAATGTCATGCTTGTTGAATCTCTCGGCTACAACTTACTTTCAATATCTAGACTTGCTGATTTCGGTTTGAATGTCCTATTTACTGAGGTAGATTGCCAAGTATTTCGTCGAGACAATCATAAAATGGTCTTTACGGGTATGCGTAGAGGTGATCTTTACATTGTCGATTTCTCTAAAAAGGCACAACCTAAAACTTGCTTTGTTGCTAAATCCTCAAAAGGTTGGTTGTGGCATAGACGACTAGGTCACGTTGGCATGAGAAACCTTGACAAGCTTATTAAAGGAAATCATATCCTTGGAGTTAACAATGTCATATTTGATAAGGATAGACTTTGCAGTGCTTGTCAAGCAGGTAAACAGGTTGGAGGAAGGCATCCCGTGAAGAACATCATGACCACAAGAAGGCCACTCGAGCTACTTCATATGGATCTTTTTGGTCCCAACGCCTACAAGAGTCTCGGTGGAAATTCTTTTGGTCTAGTTATAGTTGATGATTTTTCAAGATTTACGTGGGTGTTCTTTCTTAATGACAAGTCGCAGGTCCAGAAGATCTTCAGAAACTTCGCTAGGAAGGCCCAAAATCAGTTTGACGTGAAGATCAAGAAGGTTCGGAGTGACAACGGAACGGAGTTCAAGAACGCAAATGTGGACACCTTTCTTGACGAAGAAGGGATTTCACACGAGTTCTCGGCTACGTACACACCTCAACAAAATGGAGTTGTTGAAAGGAAGAACCGAACGCTCATCGAAATGGCAAGAACGATGCTTGATGAATACAAGACGCCGAAGCACTTTTGGGCAGAAGCGGTTGAGATAGCTTGTCACGCAACAAATCGCTTATATCTTCACAAGCTACTCGGCAAGACGGCATACGAGCTTCTCACCGGTAACAAACCCCAAGTTGGATACTTTCGGGTATTTGGCTCAAAGTGCTACATTCTTGATAAGCATCATCATTCAAAGTTTGCTCCTAAATCTCATGAAGGTTTTCTACTTGGTTATGGCTCAAACTCTCACACTTACCGTGTCTACAACAATTTCACCCGAAAGGTTGAAGAGACGGTAGATGTGAAGTTTGATGAATCTAATGGCTCGCAAGTAGAGCAATTGCCAATTGATGTAGGAGACAAAGACCCTTCAAAAGCAATCCAAGACTTGTCCATTGGAAAAATTCGTCCAACGGAGGTGAAGGAGAGTACTTCATCCGTCCAAGTGGAAGCTTCTACTTCACGACAAGGTGAACCAAGAATCGACACGGAAGCATCCACAAGTGGGACACACCAAGATGAAGAAGACAAGGAAATGCATCAAGATGAACATCAACAACCTCCTTCTCCACCACGACAAGAGAACGACAACGTCAACAATGAAGAAGGCCAAGAAGAAGAACAAGATGAAGAAGATGTTCAACAAAGACCCAAGCAAAAGCTCTCACGAGTTCGAGCAAGAATTGCCAAAGATCATCCCGTCGAGCAAATCTTCAATGATATACAAACCGGGAGAATCACTCGCTCAAAGACTCGTTTAGCTAACTTTTGTGAAAACTATTCATTTATCTCTAGCATTGAACCTATGAAGGTTGAAGAAGCATTGGAAGATCCGGATTGGATAAACGCTATGCATGAAGAGCTACACAACTTTGAGAGAAACCAAGTTTGGACATTGGTTGAGAAGCCCGACAACAACCACAACATCATTGGTACAAAATGGGTGTTTCGCAACAAGCAAGATGAAGATGGACAAGTGGTTCGCAACAAAGCACGTCTCGTCGCCCAAGGGTACACACAAGTCGAAGGTATGGACTATGGTGAGATATATGCTCCCGTTGCTAGACTTGAGTCCATTCACATCTTACTTGCCTATGCTAATCACCATAATATCACCTTGTACAAATGGACATTAAAAGTGCTTTTCTAAATGGTGAAATAGAGGAGGAAGTTTATGTCAAACAACCTCCCGGCTTTATCAATCCTAAGAAACCAAATCATGTTTACAAACTTCACAAAGCTCTTTATGGTCTTAAACAAGCTCCTAGAGCATGGTATAAATGCTTGACCAAGTTCCTTATTACAAGTGGTTTTGAATTTGGTAAAATTGGTTCTACTCTTTTTACTAAAAGGGTTAATGGAGAACTATTTGTATGCCAAATTTATGTTGATGATATCATATTTGGTTCAATTAACCCTCTCTTTAGTGAAAAGTTTGGAAAGCTAATGTCAGAGAAGTTTGAGATGTCTATCATGAGTGAACTCAAATTCTTTCTCGGTTTGCAAATCAAGCAAACTAAGGAAGGTACATTTGTCTCTCAAACAAAGTACACCAAGGACTTATTCAAGAAGTTCAATATGCAAGAATGCAAAGGTATGTGTACACCCATGCCTACTAGTGGACATAATGATTTGACCAAAGATGGTGAACCGGTTGATCAAAAGGTTTATCGCTCTATGATTGGTTCATTGTTATACCTATGTGCTTCACGTCCCGATATTATGCTAAGTGTGTGCATGTGTGCACGATATCAAGCTGCTCCTAAAGAATGTCATCTTAAGGCTGTGAAAAGGATAGTGAGATATTTAATCCATACACCAAATTTTGGCATTTGGTATCCTAAGAGGTCTTCTTTTGATCTTGTTGGCTATTCCGACTCGGATTATGCCGGAGACAAGGTTGATAGAAAGTCCACTTCGGGTACTTGTCAATTTCTTGGTAGATCTCTTGTGTCTTGGTCTTCCAAGAAACAAAACTCGGTATCCTTATCCACCGCCGAAGCGGAATACATTGCCGCTGGTTCATGTTGTGCTCAATTACTTTGGATGACTCAAACTCTTAAAGATTATGGGATTTATGTGAAACATGTTCCACTGCTTTGTGACAATGAAAGTGCTATCAAAATTGGTCATAGTCCTGTACAACATTCTCGAACTAAGCATATTGAAGTTCGTCATCATTTCATTCGAGATCATGTTGCTAAGGGTGACATTAATCTTAAGCATGTTCGCACCGATAAGCAATTAGCGGATATATTTACTAAACCTCTTGATGAGAAAGTGTTTTGTAGGTTGAGAGGAGAATTGAACATCATTGATGCTTCGAACTTGGAGTAGAAACTCCATTGGATACATGCAATACATGAGCTTATGACTAATCCATGATATATCTCTTCTGATAACTATCTTATGTCTTGGATATATTTGCACCTTGCATGTTGTCTAACCCATGTAGGTGCTTGGTTGAATCTAATTCCATGAGATTGCGACTCACTCACATCTTGAGCAATCTCTACATCACCAAGACTCTACACAATGGTGGTTGAAGACAAGGAAGCACAAAACCATTCAAACATATCCTTTGACAAATTCTATGTTGAGCTTCATGATTGTCATTTTTGGATACACAAGTGCTCTTCCTTGCAAGAACTAACCCATGTAGGTAGATGAACTCAAACTCCAAGTGGTGCTCCCAACTCTTGATGAGCTACATCAACCTTGAGCACCCACACAAGTTCAACTACATGAGCAAGAACCACACCACCACCCAAGGTATTTTATTCCATCTTAGAGAAGCTTTACTCCAAGACATGAGTCAGAGCAACTCAACAAGATGTGAATACATCAAGATGCTTAAACGAAAAATGGTAACCCCATTTTGAGCTTAAACAATGAGTATGACCTATGATCAAGTGTTCTCACTTGACTCCTAAGTCAATATACTCTAGCATAGGTGACTATGTCACCGCCCAACTCTAGATGAAGTTCTCTTGTGTTCTTTTCTGTGTTATTGCATTTGTCTCATGCATGTTTATTTTCTTTCTCTTTTTCAAAAAAAACTTCATCTAGATCTTTCAGTTTCTTCTCTTTTCTCTTTGTTTTTGTTCTGCATTTTCTGCATTCAATTCCTTGCAAATCCTTCAGGTAATTCATTGCAAATCTTTGTGAGATCCTACATGTCTAGTGAGATGAGGTGACAAGTGTTTTTCTCTGTGTGAACTCGGTTTCACCGACTTGTAATTTTCGGTCCAACCGAATCTTTTCGGTGCCACCGAAACATACCACTCGGTGCCACCGACTTCGCAACAGGAAAAACAGTTTGCCACTTGTTCTATATTTCTTCTGATCTAGCTCTACTCAATGAATCTTGTCCTCTACAAGCATCACAGTTTTATCCATTGCTTTGTGCTGAGTCTCAAGGACCAAACCTATACGACGGATTCCAGAAAGCCCTTCTTGGAAATTGATGTCAAAGGGGGGGAGAGAGATCACATCAAAGCTTGTAGGAGAGAGAGATCACATCAAGGGAGAGAAAAAGTCTCAAGGACCAAACCTACAAGAGAGAAAGTATTAAGGGGGAGAGAGAGACTTCCAGGGGGAGAGAATACTCAAGGATCCCAGATGCTTGATGCTTGATGTTCAAGAGGAGAGATGTCACATGTCTTTTTAGGGGGAAAGACATGTTCATTTGTATCTTTCAGCTCTGATTTTCTGTTCCCTATCTTCTCCCAATATCCCATGTAAGATTCAGGGGGAGCAAGACACCTAAGGGAAAGAAATCAGTCAAATTCATTGCATATCTTTATTCTTGGGGACATGTTGAATCCAATGTGGTACCTTGTACTCACTCTCTGCATGTCATCCCAGTCTTGGTATTCTTGTGGTTTCTTTTGTTTGCTCTGGCTAGTGGATGTACCTGTGTTATCTAACTTTGTTTGTGCAGGTTCATTCCATCCTAAGCCAACTCAAGACCACAAGGTAAGTATATGCATCAAAATCATGAGTATGAGGAGTTCTTGCTTATGTACATACTGTTTGCAAGAAGGACTCATGAGCATGAAGGTATTTTCCTTCATAATCTTTTGCTCTGATGCATATGGCCAAGATACATGTAACACATTGCCTACTCTGTCATGGTTATGCTCTCACATGCCTCTATATTTCATATTTACATGAGTGCATACATGTAGGGGGAGCCTATGCTTGTTACATGTCCTTCCAAAGCTTTACTTGCTGTTCTTTATATCTTTATCTAAAGCTTTGATGTATGTTGCCATCAATTACCAAAAAGGGGGAGATTGAAAGAACAAGTGCTCCCTAGGTGGTTTTGATAATTGATGACAACATATCTCTTGTTGGACTAATGTTTCTATCTAGTATGTTTCAGATAAGTTCAACAATGGAGTGGCATGGACTAAAGGTTGTGGGAACTCCTTCAAGATGCTAAGGACAAAGGATTGGCTACAGCTTAAAGCTCAAGACTCTTCATTTTACATTTTAGTGATCCAAGATCACATTGAGTCCATAGGAAAAGCCAATACTATCAAGGAGGGATGAGGTGTTGCTTAATGAGCCTCTTGCTTCATGTGCTTAATGATATGCTCCAAAACCCTCAACTACTTTCCCATATCCACATATGACCTAAACCCTAAGCCAAACTCGGTCCTACCGATTCTTTCTATCCGGCGCCACCGAGTTTCACTTGTCATAAGCCACTGCCAAACCCTAGCAATTCGGTTCTACCGATAGGGATCTTGGTCTCACCGAGATGGGATTGCAAACTCTCTGTTTCCCTTTCGTAACTTTTCGATCTCACCGAAAAAGCGGATCGGTCCCACCGAGATTGCAATGTAAATTCAGTGTTTCCTTTTTGTAACTTTTCGGTCTCACCGAAAGAGCAAATCGGTCCCACCGAGTTTGCCTGACCAACTCTCTAGTTAGCTTATTACCAAACTCAGTCTCACCGAGTTTGTGTAATCGGTCTCACCGAGATTATGTTATGCCCAAACCCTAACCATATCGGTCCTACCGAGTTGCATGTCAGTCCCACCGAAAATCTCTAACGGTCACTAGGTTTACCTTTTCGGTCCGACCGAGTTTGTTGATTCGGTCCCATCGAGATTGGAAAACTGTGTGTAACGGTTGGATTTTGTGTGGAGGCTATATATACCCCTCCACCTCCTCTTCATTCGTGGAGAGAGCCATCAGAACACATACACAATTCCAACTCATATGTTCTGAGAGAGAACCACCTACTCATGTGTTGAGACCAAGATATTCCATTCCTACCATATGATCTTGATCTCTAGCCTTCCCCAAGTTGCTTTCCACTCAAATCTTCTTTCCACAAAATCCAAGTCCTATGAGAGAGAGTTGAGTGTTGGGGAGACTATCATTTGAAGCACAAGAGCAAGGAGTTCATTACCTACACACCATTTGTTACTTCTTGGAGAGTGGTGTCTCCTAGATTGGCTAGGTGTCACTTGGGAGCCTCCGACAAGATTGTGGAGTTGAACCAAGGAGTTTGTAAGGGCAAGGAGATCGCCTACTTCGTGAAGATCTACCGCTAGTGAGGCAAGTCCTTCGTGGGCGATGGCCATGGTGGGATAGACAAGGTTGCTTCTTCGTGGACCCTTCATGGGTGGTTGCTTCTTCGTGGACCCTATACGGGTGGAGCCCTCCGTGGACTCGCGCAACCATTACCCTTCGTGGGTGGAGCCCTCCGTGGACTCGCGCAACCGTTACCCTTCGTGGGTTGAAGTCTCCATCAACGTGGATGTAGGATAGCACCACCTATCCGAACCACGGGAAAAACATCCGTGTCTCCAATTGCGTTTGAATTCTCCAAACCCTTCCCTTTACATTCTTGCAAGTTGCATGCTTTACTTTCCGCTGCCAATATACTCTTTGCATGCTTGATATGTATTGTGTATGTTGAAATTGTGCCTAAAACTCCACTCAAACCAAAAAGGCCAAAAAATTGCAAATTTAGCACTAAGTGTCTAATAACCGCCCCTCTAGACACATCTACTTCTAGATCCTATAGGGGTTGACTTCAGATAAAGAGTGAGGTGTCTATATTTGAGGACTTTAGCGTAATTGAGATATTGTGCACTCATGGTTGATCAATTTGTTTCACAGTTGGTACTATGAGATAACGATACTTTTGAACATGCGTGATATACCTTGATGTACCAGAATTACACACCTAAGATTGGAATTTTGGAATTCGACTCCATCATTAGCTTTTGTAATTCATTTAAATGGAGGTACATTTTTTAAGCCGGGATTTCGTGATTTCAAATTCATATATCAAACCTAGAGATATACACATACGGGCATGTTCAAACTTTATAATCATCCACTTTATTCATACACATACACATTTTTGCTTTTGTCACCATATTTAGGATAAACACATTTGGAATTTCATTTGAATTGGACCGTATGATGGTATTTACTTGTAGTAGCTCAATGATCCATATTTCAATTGAATGGACAATCTAAGTTTCAAGTTGGAGACATTGATTTTCAAAACTTGCACATTTTTTTGTGTGCAAAACAAACAAATTGTCGGCCATGATATCATAGTTGGCTATACGAGAGCAGAATACTTATAATTTTAGGTGCCAAAAGCTTTCAAACTTCCCGCTCACATCGAAATATCACGCACCCGAAAGTTTAGCCTTGCGATATTCTTGTTTTACCCCTGCCACATGAACGGAAAAGGGCTGCTTTGGTAACTCCATTGTTTTCCCCTCTTTGCCCCCAACATTCTTCCCCAGAGCCCCTCCCCTTCCCCTCTCCGACCCCCCAACCACGGCAAGCCACCGAATCTAGTCCTCCGCCACAGCGGTGGACCTCACACCCCACCAGATCTACCTTCCGCACCTTGGAGCCCCCGACTGCCAACTCACCACTTCACCGGAGCCGCTTCAGCGACTGGCTTGTCCACCGCTCTAGATCTCCTTGACCGCCATCATGGTCCACCGCACCGGATCTGCTTAACCGGTGTGCTCGTCCACCACAGCATAGGCCCTTCACTGACTCCCTCATCCGCCCCTTCGCTGGCCCTTCATACAAGCCCTCGTCCACCGCAACAGATCCGCCTCACCGAAAGCACTGTACAACGCGCCCGCCGAAGCCTTCGTCCAATGCACCGGACCCGCTCCACGGACGCCATATTCAACTCCATCGGCCCTACTTTACTGACGCCTTAGCCTCATCAGGTTATTTCGATTAGTACTCCTTTGGTTTTTCTCTTTATCGTGCAACTGTTCACTTACCACAGATGAGCTTTCTTGTATGTCGACAGGCGCCGCAACCGTAGGACCGGAGCCGCTTCAGCGACGGCGATAGCCGACCCAAACTCAACCGCAACACGAGCACCATCGACGATCCTTAGCTATCAAGTATGACAACGATACCCATATGCCGCCGAGAATCAGGTACTATTATCCAAGGGCCGGCGCCTACGTTCACTTTCCTAGCATAAGCACCGCACCTTTGAATTTCTTCAGGGCATCATTCAGTTTTTCATGAGACGCGTTATTCTGCTTGCACCTGTAGGGCCATACTTCTGGCAGTGAACATGTTACATGTGCTAAATTACATACCAGTGCACATATAGTTAATATGCTTTAGTTTTGTTCTGATGCCACCTATTGGTTCCATCAGATTTCTTAATGTTCTCTATGCTTAATTACACATCAGCAAACTAGCATGTGGTTCCGCTGCTTTTTGTTCGTTTTACCCTACATTTTCTGATGCTAGCTATTACATCACTGCTCCGAGCCTCTGTTCATTACTTGTTTGTGTGTTCTTGATCTTCCCAAGTTGCATGACTAATTTGCTTCTATTAATTATGGAGCTGCCAACCCCATCAAGCAAAATATTTGTTCTTTTGGGGCTGGCACCTCAAACAAGCATAAAAATAGAGGGAAGCATATATATTGTTGTGTATGCACACACCCTTCTTTCATTAGTTTAGATGAATCATTGATGCTCAATTCGGACCAGTGCATGCGACTAAAATTAATTTTACCTAAATAGATGGTGCAGAATAAACTACAACAACTAGATTTGCAACCACGGGATGCTGACGATATCTTCAAAGAACATTGCAACAGCAGCTAGGCTTCACAGCAACATATGGTAAGCCAATGTGTTTTAGTACATGTGAAATGTAATGCGAGTGGGCTGCTTTCTTGGCTTGTTCCCTCAACGTGTAATCCTACCGAATTACAAATAGTTCAGTTGTCTGCTTTGCTGTATTGCTTGATTTGAATGCTTATTTGTTGTTACGCTATACCCGAGTTGGCCAATATGTCAGCAGTGCCTGCTGTACTGTCGTAAATAAATGCATGCCTATTTCATTTGAGTCCTTAACTTTTCCTCTCAACTTCATCACAAGACTGTCTTCGTAGTTTATATGAGGCCACACTGTTAAGTGCTTTCTCAGATTATTTCAACTGCTTAGATGCCTTGGCAACTTAAATATAGCGGTTGTACACTCCCTTTCAACTAGGGATGTCAACTGGGTCCCGTTTAATCCCGATTAAAGTCCACTAGTGGTATGATAGTTGAAAAGAGTTTTTGTTTTTTGAGGAAAATGAAATAGGGAGGTAGCAAAAACTAACTAGATGGGACTGGCGGATGTCGTTTATTTGCCACTTACATCCCTAGTTTCATCTTACCATTTTAATTTCTTCTCGGCTGATGCTGCTTCGAACCATTTAAATATAGTTTGCCATGCTCAGCAATAATTCGTCTGTCGTTTACCATGTAAGCTTACTGCCTGGATCATACGATAACTATCTCTTACTGATGTCCAGCGCAAACCTTTTAGGATGCCCTTCACACTAGGACACAATGTACAACCCCAGAATCTATTTGTGGAAATAGTGTGCCATCCATGTTACCAGATGGTAGCAGTTCAGAGGCAACACCGCCAGAGAGCAGTCTGAGCACAGATATTATAGTGCTTGAGGCTCTACTAGAGGCAGAAAGAGATGGTGTGGCTTCCATGAATGAGGTAATCTTTATCTTGATGCTGGAAATTACGGAATTAGCGGCACACATTATGCAAGCAACCCAAAAATTAGGGAAGTAGGAATGTTGCATTTGAAGATGGAGGAGGTCCTCCTGTTTCTGCTATCTGAAGCCCAAGGTAATCCCGGTTCTTCTTTAGATACTAGTTGAAATTGTCATTAGATTATTGTACTTGCATGTTGTGTCATGTCTCTGAATGGATTATGTTACAAGACCCCCTATGTTGTCCATGTGTTGTAATGATCCGATTTTTTTAGGCGAGGTAATCCTCAGTATTGGTATGATTGGCGTAAGATGAACTATTTTTCGTGTGAGCATATTGTATTGGATGAAATAACTGTTTGACTCAGAGTGTATCCAACCTACTGAATTCGAAGATCACGACATTTCTAAATCATAATCATATATAAAGGTGGAATAAATCTTTGTTGTGGTTTTGAAGAAATAAATAACAAAACGTATAATTATCTGTGGATATTCATAATTGAATACACATTGGATTTGAATTTAGTTTGCCAGGTCCCAGGGCAAACATGAATGCTAATTCTCCCAAGTTTTGAACGAAGCGGCTAAACACCCACTATAATTTGTGGGCTGCCTAAAGCAAGTGTTTGCGAGATGGAAATTACTGTCTACCCCTGACACTTGACATCCTTATCGACCAGATTTACACTGCTGTCGATAGGGATAGACTAGTAACTTCAATCAGACATGACACAACGGCCTCTGATCCCATTCAGACACGGTGGGCGCCAAACATGGGCGAAAAAACACATTTGATTCAAGCTCGTCCGAAAGACATGTGTCTCTTCCTCCATTTCCCCATTCATACACGGTGGGCGGCAAAACAAACTCTCCTCGTCCGAAATCGATGTAGGCTAATATTTTAAATAGGGGTAGATGTGTAACTTCCATCAGACGTGACACAACCGCCCTACCTATCAGCCCCATTCATACACCGCGGGCGCCAACCGTGGGCGGAAAAACACCCTCTCCTCGCCCGAAATAGTTACCGGCAAATATTTGGGAGATGCGAGATTACCGTCCTATCCCCAACCGATGCGATGTCCGAAATTTTAAACGGGGGACAAGTTCGTAACTTTCCCCCATTTCAGAGAAGCGCGTCCCAAAGTTTGAGATCCCCCCTCCCCTCCATTTCCCCATTCATACACCATCGGCGGCACGACAACCTCCGCACTGCAGCCAGCCTCCTCCGTCCGCCACCCCATCCTCCACCTTGCCAGAGTCGCTACCTGAGGGAGTCCTGGATTAGGGGGTCTCTGGACAACCGGATTATATCCTTTGACCGGACTGTTAGACTATGAAGATACAAGATTGAAGACTTCGTCTCGTGTCCAGATGGGACTCTACTTGGCGTGGAAGGCAAGCTAGGCAGTACGGATATGGATATCTCCTCCTTTGTAACCGACCTTGTGTAACCCTAACCCTCTCCGGTGTCTATATAAACCAGAGGGTTTTAGTCCGTAGGACAACATACAATAATACCATTGGCTAGCTTCTAGGGTTTAGCCTCTCTGATCTCGTGGTAGATCTACTCTTGTACTACCCATATCATCAATATTAATCCAGCAGGACGTAGGGTTTTACCTCCATCAAGAGGGTCCGAACCTGGGTAAAACATCGTGTTCCCTGCCTCCTGTTACCATCCGCCTTAGACGCACAGTTCGGGATGCCCTACCCGAGATCCGCCGGTTTTGACACCGACATTGGTGCTTTCATTGAGAGTTCCTCTGTGTCGTCGCCCTTAGGCTTGATGGCTCCTACGATCATCGATAGCGATGCAGTCCAGGGTGAGACTTTTCTCCCCGGACAGATTTTTGTATTCGGCGGCTTTGCACTGCGGGCCAATTCGCTTGGCCATCTGGAGCATATCGAAAGTTACGCCCCTGGCCACCAGGTTAGGTTTGGAAGCTTAAACTATGCGGCCGATATCCGCGGAGACTTGATTTTCGACGGATTTGAGCCCCTGCCTTGTGCGTCACATGGTCACGATGAGCATGATTTAGCTCTACCATCGGACAGTGTTCAGGAGATCGCACTGGCAGCCGCTCCGACCCTCAATTCGGAGCCCGTTGTGCCGTCCATGGGCGGGTGGATGGACCCCACCACGGAGGCCTTACCCTCAGCAGCGATCGAGCCGAACATTGACCTTACCCTGCACGAGAGCCCCGTTGTCAGACTGCCAGATCCTTCTCCAGCCACGAACTCCGAACCGCCTGCGCCCATTCCAAGCGAATCCGATTGGGCGCCGATCATGGAATTTACCTCCGCGGATATTTTTCAGCACTCGCCCTTTGGCCACATACTGAACTCATTAAGCTCTCTCTCCTTGTCAGGAGGATCCTGGCCGAACTATGTCCGGCCGAACTTAGTAGCCACTGTCGATGACTTAACCGACATGCTCGACTTCGACTCCGAAGACATCGACGGTATGGACGGCGATGCGGGAGACGAAGAGGAACCACTGCCCACAGGGCACTGGACAGCCACCTCATCATACGATATATACATGGTGGACACACCCAAAGAAGGCAATGGTGGCGAGACAGCGGAGGATGACCCCTCCAAGAAGCAACCCAAGCGCCGACGTCAGCAGCGCCGCTCTAAGTCCGGCCAAAGCAAAAGTGGTGATACCGACACAGGAGATAATAACACTCCGGATAGTGCCGAAGACAACAACAATCCCCTCCAGCAAGATTTAGAGTAGGAGGATGGAGGAGCCAGCCCTCCTAAGAGAGCGGCAGATGGAGAGGAGGAGGATGATAATTACATGCCCCCCTCCAAAGACGACGTGAGCCTTGGCGATGACGAATTCGCCGTGCCAGAGGATCCCGTCGAACAAGAGCGCTTCAAGCGCCGGCTTATGGCCACGGAAAATAGCCTTAAGAAAAAGCAGCAGCAGCTTCAAGCTGATCAAGATCTGCTAGCTGACAGATGGACTGAATTCCTCGCAGCCGAGGAATATAAACTCGAACGCCCCTCCAAGAGTTACCGAAAATGCAGGTTGCTACCCCGACTGGAGGAAGAAGCGTATGACGCGGCTGATCGGCCACCTCGTGGCCGCGATAGAGAGGCATTCCAGCCAAAAACTCAGCCCGCACCCCGACATCATTCAAATAAAAAGGCATGGGGAAATATGCCAGACCTGCAAGACGTATTGGAGGACAAAGCAAAGCATGCAAGATCGATCTACGGATCACGAGGGCGCGCCACTTTGCGAGACGATAAACGTCACACCGGATATAGTACAAGTAAATCCGTCCGGGCCGAACACAGCGGGCAAGACCCATTCGAGCTGCGTCGCGATATAGCCCAATACAAAGGCGCCGCACACCCCCTATGATTCACAGACGAAGTAATGGATCATCAAATCCCAGAGGGTTTCAAACCCGTAAATATTGAATCATACGACGGCACAACAGATCCTGCGGTATGGATCGAGGATTTCCTCCTCCACATCCACATGGCCCGCGGTGATGACTTACACGCCATCAAATACCTCCCACTAAAGCTCAAAGGACCAGCGCGGCATTGGCTTAATAGCTTGCCAACAGAGTCCATTAGCTGTTGGGAAGATCTGGAGGCCGCATTCCTCGACAACTTTCAGGGCACCTATGTGCGACCACCAGATGCCGATGACTTGAGCCACATAATTCAGCAGCCAGAAGAATCGGCCAAGCAATTCTGGACTCGGTTCCTAACAAAGAAAAATCAAATCGTCGACTGTCCGGATGCAGAGGCCCTAGCAGCTTTCAAACACAACATCCGCGACGAGTGGCTAGCCCAGCACCTTGGTCAGGAAAAGCCGAAATCTATGGCAGCCCTTAGGACACTCATGACCCGCTTTTGTGCGGGAGAAGACAGCTGGCTGGCTCGCAGTAATAACATATCAAAGAACCATGGTACTTCGGACACCAAGGACGGCAATAATAGGTCACGTCGCAACAAACATAAGCGCCGCATTAACAATGACAATACCGAGGACACGGCAGTCAATGCCGGATTCAAAGGCTCTAAACCCAGTCAGCGGAAAAAGCCATTTAAAGGAAGCACTCCGGGCCCATCCAGTTTGGACCGCATACTCGATCGCTCGTGTCAAATACACGGCACCCCCGACAAGCCAGCCAACCACAGCAATAGGGATTGTTGGGTATTCAAGCAGGCCGGCAAGTTAATTGCCGAAAACAAAGATAAGGGGCCACATGGCAATGACGGGGAAGAGCCCCGGCAGCCGAACACCGGAGGACAAAAGAGGTTCCCCCCACAAGTGCGGACGGTGAACATGATATATGCAACCCACATCACCAAGAGGGAGCGGAAGCGTGCGCTCAGGGACGTATATGCGTTGGAGCCAGTCGCCCCAAAGTTCAACCCATGGTCCTCCTGTCCGATCACCTTTGATCGTAGGGACCACCCCACTAGTATCCGTCATGGCGGATTCGCCGCACTGGTCCTTGACCCAATCATCGACGGATTTCACCTCACTCGAGTCCTTATGGATGGAGGCAGCAGCCTTAACCTGTTTTATCAAGACACAGTGTGCAAAATGGGTATAGACCCCTCAAGGATCAAACCCACAAAAACGACCTTTAAAGGCGTCATTCCAGGTGTAGAGGCCCATTGCACAGGCTCAATTACACTGGAAGTGGTCTTCAGATCCCCAGATAACTTCCGAAGCGAAGAATTAATCTTCGATATAGTCCCGTTCCGCAGTGGCTATCATGCACTGCTCAGGCGAAACGCATTTGCAAGATTCAATGCGGTACTGCATTATGCATAACTCAAGCTCAAGATGCCAGGACCTCGGGGGGTCATCATAGTTTATGGAAACACAGAGCGCTCTCTCCGCACGGAGGAGCACACTGCGACCCTCGCAGCAGAAGCGCAAAGCAGCCTCTCAAGGCAATCCACTAGTTCGGCGTTTCAAGACCCAGACACCTTCAAGCGCGCTCAGAGCAATCAACAACTAGACCGCCCGGCACGATCTGTGATCGTGTAGCAATGCGGCCCCCACCCCGGCCCAAGCCAAACGGCGAAATTCGTGCCACGCGTACACAATTACGCATTAAAAATACCATGGGCACAGGCGGGGAGGGGGGCACAACTACGGCACGCCCCAATACGCGGCTTAAACCGCACTAGGGGCTTCCCGCTTTGTTATTTTTCTCTTTCAGGACTTCAATCTCTGGAAACTCTGTCCAGCAGCACGATTGCCGAACACATGATGCCGCAACCAAGGAGGCAGAACGCTATGTCACACCACGGAACTCCCAGGTGGATTACGATAACGAGTGAAATATTTGCTTTAATACTATTCCTCAGCTTGCCCTTGGAAGGGACATAGTCCTACTTTTTTCTTACCACACTATCTATATCATTCTGCTTTAATGCACCTTTTTGAATAAACAATGCATAGCATTAAGACTATTATCGCAATCTTCTTTTTATATATATATGTGTGTTCATTAAAGATGTCGTGCAACCGTACACTTTGGTACGACCAATACACCAGGGGCTTAAGTACCCCACAATATGGTGTGAGAAGTCTGAACACTTTCACAAGTGCGGCACCCCAAACTTATAGCATTATATGCATCAGCTCCGAATCATGTCTTTGGTCAAATGTTGGGTTTGCTCGGCTCTTATGTTTTGGTACCTTACGTTCCGCTCTATCGGCTAAGGTAGCGCTAGGAGAACTACTGCGATTGTGTCCCGGTTCTGCTGGGCTAAGCAACTCAGTAGAGAAAGCTAAAACTGGCTGTCATGATAAGGCGAGAGACTGGTCGATGTTCGGCGAGGTTTTGAGTCCCTAAAGACTTATGCCGCTTAGAGCGAGGAACCGGTCCTGTCCGGCTTACAGGCGTGTATCGCGCCCCGAATTCGGCCTTCCAAATACCAGGGGCTTCGCCGGAATTTAAAATTATAGAATTCTATGGCTAAGTGAGATTGATAAAGCATTATTAGTTCAGTTGCCTTGTTCGCTGTGCTGAGCACCTCCCTCGAAGGACCCAAAAATGGGAACAAGAGTGCTCAGGTTTATCCCGAACACCGCAGCACTCGCGGCATGGGGGCAGAAGCAAAGGACTAGCCATCTCTCAGATTGGATAAACAGCCAAACAGAAGGTAATATTTTAAATTCAAACAAGCGTTGCATAGCGCATATGAAACAAGTTTTTCATCATACAGGATCACACGAGCAAGTTTACTCAAATATTACATCCTTTGAACATTCGTCCGCTACAAGATGGGCACCCTTCATGACACCCTCATAATAAATCTCAGGGGTGCGATGCTCCTTGCCCTGCGGCGGTCCTTCCTTGATCAGCTTCACGGCGTCTAGCTTGGCCCATTGCACCTTCACACGGGCGAAAGCCCGGCGTGCACCTTCGATGCAGACGGACCGCTTGATGACTTCCAGCTGTGGGCAGGCATCCACAAGCTGCCTCACCAGGCCGAAGTAGCTGTTTGGAAGGGCGTCGCCAGGCCACAGCCGGACTATAAATCCCTTCATGGTCTGTTCGGCCGCCTTGTGTAGCTTGACCAGCTGCTTCAGCTGGTCGCTCCTAGGCACCGGGTGTTCGGTCCCAGTATACTGAGACCAGAACAACTTCTCCGTTGAGCTTCCTTCCTCGCCCTGGTAAAACTGTGTGGCATCCGACACGCTGCGGGGAAAATCTGCGAATGCTCCTGGAGAGCTCCGGATTCGGGTAAGTAATAGGTAATTTACTTTCACATGCTTGCTTTGCATATAGAATGCCTTACCCGCCGTTATTTTCTGCATCGCGTCAATCTCCTGGAGGGCCTTTTGGGCTTCGGCCTTGGCATTCTTTGCGCTCTCAAGGGCCGCGGCAAGCTTAGACTCTCGCGTCTTCGAGTCAAGCTCCAACGCCTCATGCTTCGTCACGAGAGCCTGGAGCTCTTGCTGCGCCTCGCCCACCCGAGCCTCTTGCCTTTCCCGCTCGGTGCGCTCCTTGGCCGCTTTATCTTTGGCCTTGGATAGCGCTTGCTTTAGGGTCGCCACTTCGGTCATGGCCCCTGGCAAATATACGATGATCCTGTCATTTTGCAATCACGTCTTCTTTTATATATACATATCTATAGACAGGGTATTACTTACCCTTGTTCTCCTTGAGCTGCCTCTTGGCAAGGCCGAGCTCTTTCTTGGACCCCTCGAGGTCCTGCTTTAGTGTGGCGACCTCCGCAGTCAGTGCGGCTGAGGCCAGCAGCGAAGCCTGCATACGCATATTGACATACTTATATTAGACTCCTGCGATATTATTTGATCCTCTGTTCGGCTTTTCTTTGTGAACACCGAACAGAGCATCAGGGGCCACTGTCTATGCGGTAATATTTTTCCTATATTTTAAACACTTACCTCAAAGCCTGTTAGAAGGCTGGCACAGGCTTCAGTCAATCCGCTTTTGGCGGACTGAACCTTCTGGACCACCGCACTCATAATAGTACGATGCTCCTCGTCGATGGAAGCGCTGCAAAGCGCTCCCAGCAGATTGTCCGGCGCCTCTAGATGGACAGAGGTCACCGGCACAGGCGTCTTGCCCCTCTTGGAAGGAGGCCGCCTGACCGAGTCCGGAACCACTGGAGGTTCTGGCACGGTATCCGGCTGAGGGCCGAACTCGGAGCCCTCAGGGGCCTTGTTCCCTCCGCTCCCAGAGTCCGGAAGGTCGCCTTGCGGCGCCTCCGGGACTGTCTCCCCTCGACCTGGTGCCTCTTGAGACAATACCTCGATGTCGTCCGCAGGGCAAGGGGAGGTGGCGGTCGGAAGTGGATCGCTATCCATATCCGATGAGCCCAGGGAGCCGTCCGACGATACATCGATACGGGCTCGTGGCGGCCTGCATAATCATATTCGGTGTTAGGGGAAGCAGGGCGATAAAGGAATGCTATGAGTTACTCTGGTATCCGAATACTTACGACTTCGCCAGGGGCTTGGCCCTGAGCAGCCAGTCGTCTTCGCCTTTGGTGGCGGTGGTGGAACTGTCCGGAAGGAGAATTCTTCCCTTCTTGGACCCTCCGGCCTCCCCAGTTGGGGCGGCTTTCCTTTTCTTGTCTCCCCCATCTGAAGGGGGAGCATCTTCTTCTTCCTCCTCGTCTTCGGGGGAGGAGTGTGTCGCGGAGTTATGGAACAATGAGTCCGATGACCCATGGCGTCGGGAACTCTTTCGGGTTCCCTTGGCCTTCTTGGTCTTCTCCGGCACCTTGTAAGGAGCCGGAGTCAACATCTTCGTCGGGAGAGTGTCTGCTAGGCCTTCGAGAAAAGGAGCCGGACAGTCGATCTGTCCGGCCGTCTCCTACCAGTCATGTCAAAGGTACGGGAGCTTAGATCCCGCATAGAGTCAAACTATGAAAAAACAAGTATCCTGTGAGAGGTAAAACAGCTTACCGCGCTGGCTTGGCGCTTCGCGCAGAATCCGCGATCCTCGGTAGTGGGAGGGGGAACCTCGGCACCCTTGAATAGCACCTTCCAGGCATCCTCGTGAGTTGTGTCGAAGAGCCTGTTTAGAGTTCAGTGCTGGGCCGGGTCGAACTCCCACAAGTTGAAAGCCCGTTGTTGGCATGGAAGGATCTGGCGGATGAGCATGACCTGGACTATGTTGACGAGTTTGAGCTTCTTGTTCACCATGTTTTGAATACATTTTTGGAGTCCGATCAGCTCTCCCGGACTACCCCAGGACAGGCCCTTCTCTTGCCAGGAGGTGAGCCGCGTGGGGATGCCAGATCAGAACTCGGGGGCCGCTGCCCATTTAGGGTCATGTGGCTCGGTGATGTAGAACCACCCCGATTGCCACCCCTTTACGGTCTCCACGAAGGAGCCCTTGAGCCATGTGACGTTGGGCATCTTGCCCACCATGGCGCCTCCGCACCCCGCCTGGCAGCCGCTCACTACCTTTGCTTAACATTGAAGGTCTTCAGCCATAAGCCGAAGTGGGGCTTGATGCGGAGGAAGGCCTCGCACACGACGATAAACGCCGAGATGTTGAGGATGAAGTTCGAGGCCAGATCGTGGAAATCCAGGCCGTAGTAGAACATGAGCCCCCGGATGAATGGGTGGAGAGGGAATCCAACTCCACGGAGGAAATGGGTAAGGAACACTACCTCTGATGGGGCCTGGGGGTGGGGATGAGCCGCCCCTCATCTGGGAGCCCGCGCGCGATGTCGTCGGGCAAGTATCCGGCTCTCCTCAGCTTCTTGATGTGTCCCTCCGTGACGGAGGAGACCATCCACCTGCCTCCTGCTCTGGACATGGTTGGAGAAGGTTGAGGTGGGAAGTGCGGACTTGGGCGCTGGAGCTCGAGTGTGCGAAAATGGATGAGCAAAGGAGGAAGAAGGCGTGGATGAGAAGGTGAATCCTTATCCCTTTATATGGGCGGACGAAACTATGCGTCCCCACTAGCCTGGTAAAACTCTCTTATCCCCCAAGCGCCGTAATCGATGGTGCGGTTGGGTTACCCACGCCCGTATTGATGAGAATCCCGTGATAAGGGGACACGATCTCTGCTTTGACAAGACGTGTCAAAAAACTGCCTCGTGTTATGTGTGGGGCTAGTTAAAGGAAACGGTTCGAATAATCACCGGGCCATGACATAATGTCATGTTGCCAAAACAAGTCAGCAAATTAGATTTGTGGAAATATTATTCTCTCTATGGTGGTATGTGGAACTTATTTTGCAGGGTCGGACACTATCCTTGTATTCAAATTCTTTCATGGTGTATTTGGAGGAAGAACCCGCCTTGCCATGCCAAAGACAACACTGCGCGCCGGACTCATCATCATTGAAGCCTGGTTCAGGGGCTACTGAGGGAGTCCTGGATTAGAGGGTCTCCGGACAGCTGGATTATATCCTTTGACCGGACTGTTAGACTATGAAGATACAAGATTGAAGACTTCGTCTCGTGTCCGGATGGGACTCTACTTGGCGTGGAAGGCAAGCTAGGCAGTACGGATATGGATATCTCCTCCTTCGTAACCGACCTTGTGTAACCCTAATCCTCTCCGGTGTCTATATAAACCGGAGGGTTTTAGTCCGTAGGACAACATACAATCATACCATAGGCTAGCTTCTAGGGTTTAGCCTCCCTGATCTCGTGGTAGATCAACTCTTGTACTACCCATATCATCAATATTAATCAAGCAGGACGCAGGGTTTTACCTCCATCAAGAGGGCCCGAACCTGGGTAAAACATCGTGTTCCCCGCCTCCTGTTGCCATCCGCCTTAGACGCACAGTTCGGGACCCCCTACCCGAGATCCGCCGGTTTTGACACCGACACTACCCATACCCCGTCTTCCACTGCAAGAGATGGACGTCTCTCATCCACGACGCTGGACCAGGATCCTTTCATCGCCTCCTCTCGCTTCATCGGCGCTGTCGTCCACCTTGCCATTGCCGCTCCTACGACCACCTCGTCCACGACAATAGGATATATCCCCCGACCTGGCCGTCTGCCATCTAAAGTATTCTTCCCCGTTGCCGACAGCCATCGCACCCGCAGCACCCTCAACGTATCAGCATAGGCCTACACGGCGTCGCAAGAGAGGTGGTACTCTTCCATATGTGCTTAAGTTATTGATCTCACCCGGAAAATAGATCGTAATTTGTTTACTGTACTTTTCTTGTCCATACCAAATCTTAGTGGCTAGTTGAAAGCAAACATTGGTTGTGAAGTAGCTTTGTCCGGTTTATACCTTCAGATCCGCCATGGCACGGGCACTATACTCGTAAAGCTTATGGTTTCCCCCCTTTATATTCACTACCATCATCGTAGGTGCTTCGTGTCGTGCTAGCACTGCTCCTCAAGACCTCAACCCAAAGCTTACGTGTTGAAATACGAATTTGATATGATGCTCATATCACTAAAACAGAGAACATTTAATTGGTCACCTAATGTTCCTATATTCGTCTCGAAAAGCATGTGCGCCACCCACTGGTCCAGCTAGTTCCACTTTCCTGATTTTTCTCTTGATGCTTAGGGTTTTCCCCTTTTATCTACTCTACGATGATCTGCGTAGGTGCTTTCTGTCGTACTAGCATTACTCCACCCTTCAAGCTAAACAACACAACACTTAGAATTCGAAAGCTTAGTTGTTTAAATATGATTGTGATATGATACTGATATTAGTTAACCGACACATTTAATTGGTTAGCTAAAGGTCCCACTTGAGTTTCCAAATGCATGTCACGACATATAGAGAGACAACATAATTGCATTTCTTTGTCACTTGTTGACCGTACTTTCTTGTCCATACCAAATCTTAATTGTTATTTCAAAGCAAACATCGGTTGCTAACTACCCTTTGCGTGGTTTGCAGCTTCAGATCTGCCATCCCACTTCCACGGTCAACACTGTACTCATCATGCTTATGTTTTCCCCATTTTATGATGACCACAATCAGCCTACATGGTTCGTGTCGTAATAGCACTGCTCCACCCATCAAGCTAAACAAGCTTAGTTGTACAAATTCATATATGATATTATTGCTGATATTAGTAAAACTGAGAGATGTTTAATTGGTTAGCTAAATGTTCCTACTTTAGTTTCAAAATGCATGTGAGCCACATATGGAGAGACCAG
This sequence comes from Triticum urartu, assembly GCF_056163025.1. Lineage (NCBI taxonomy): Eukaryota > Viridiplantae > Streptophyta > Magnoliopsida > Poales > Poaceae > Triticum > Triticum urartu. The sequence goes on along the minus strand of NC_141876.1, from coordinate 167,154,616 downwards.
AAAGAATAGTATTTCTCTGTGCGCTCTGGTTCATCATGGGTGGCCAACCGACATTGTATTGAAAGACTTGTAACATCTTCAATCTGCTTGCTTTTCTGCTCTTCTTTAAGATGATAATATTCTCTTGTGGTCGACTGGTCAGGTCGAGTTGTTCTCCCTTAGTATATTTTGAATCTGTCAGGTCAGGTCGACTTGTTCTTCTTTACTATATGTTGAAGCTATCATCTGCGAAGTGTCATCACTTCTGGAGCTCTCATATTTTGAGTAGTGGGCCACATTATATTAATGCACATAACAAATTACAGCATGCATGTCATCTTTTAAAAGAATTGCAGAGATAGCACAAAGGGGTTTACAGGGAGGCAGTATTGGATTAGAATCACTTCTGCATTACAAAGAAAATCTCACTTGTTTTTATGTTTTCATGCATGTCAGATATTGAACATTATCAAAATGAATATGAGAATGGGTGCACGAGAGGAATATTGCGGTCGATCCACTGGCTAACAAACTTGGCATGGTGGAGGAAGGCCTATCTTATTCACCCATCAAGGTGCTTGCTCTAACTTTGCAAAGTTGTATTGGTCGCACATATTTTGCATCTGACCTCTTGCATTACTTCTACTTTGTTACACCATCTGCTTAGTTTAAGCATCATATATGAGTATATGCCATACCTATCCATTTTCTATACCTATTCCATGTGTCGTCACACTATGTTTTTCTAGTCAAAAGTTGTTCTTTCGTAATAGATGTCCAAAAGGAAGAGGGTGAGTGCAGATCCTCAAGGAGTACAAACTAGGTATTTGGAAAAGGTAGTGATACCTGTTAAATCAGATAGATCAGCAGCCATAGAAAACACAGGCCCAACTGTACCACACTTTACCCCTACTCCAGTGGCCAACCCCCTATTAGAACTGCTGGGAGCCCAGTGAGGGAGTCCTGGATTAGGGGGTGTCCGGATAGCCGGACTATATCTTGGGCCAGACTCCTGGACTATGAAGATACAAGATTGAAGACTTCGTCCCGTGTCCGGAAGGGACTTTCCTTGGCGTGGAAGGCAAGCTTGGCGATACGGATATGTAGATCTCCTACCATTGTAACCGACTCTGTGTAACCCTAGCCCTCTCCGATGTCTATATAAATCGGAGAGTTTTAGTCCGTAGGACGAACAACAATCATACCATAGGCTAGCTTCTAGGGTTTAGCCTCTATAATCTCGTGGTAGATCTACTCTTGTACTACCCATATCATCAATATTAATCAAGCAGGACGTAGGGTTTTACCTCCATCAAGAGGGCCCGAACCTGGGTAAAACATCGTGTCCCCTGCCTCCTGTTACCATCCGACCTAGACGCACAGTTCGGGACCCCCTACCCAAGATCCGCCGGTTTTGACACCGACATTGGTGCTTTCATTGAGAGTTCCTCTGTGTCATCGCTTTTAGGCCCGATGGCTTCTCCGATCATCAACAGCGATGCGATCCAGGGTGAGACTTTTCTCCCCAGACAGATCTTCGTATTCGGCGGCTTTGCACTGCGGGCCAATTCGCTTGGTCATCTGGAGCAGATCGAAAGCTACGCCCCTGGCCATCAGGTCAGATTTGGAAGTTTGAACTACACGGCCGACATCCGCGGAGACTTGATCTTCGACGGATTCGAGCCACAGCCGAGCACGCCGCACTGTCACGATGGGCATGATTTTGCTCTGCCGCCGAACAGTGCCCTAGAGGCCGCACCTGTGTCCGCTCCGACCCCTAGCTCGGAGCCGATCACACCAACCGAGGATGGGTGGTTAGACACCGCCTCGGGGGCTGCAATCTCTACGGCGATCAAGCCGAACACCAGCCCTATTCTCTGCGAAGCCCGTGACTCCAAGGAGCCGGACTCCTCTCCAGACTCCGAGCCCTCTACGCCCCGACCGATTGAACCCGATTGGGCGCCGATCATGGAGTTCACCGCCGCAGACATCTTTTAGCACTCGCCCTTCAGCGATATTCTGAATTCACTAAAGTCTCTCTCTTTGTCAGGAGAGCCCTGGCCAGACTATGGTCAACAAGGTTGGGATGCGAATGATGAAGAAATTTAAAGCCCACCCACCACCCACTTCGTAGCCATTGTCGATAATTTAAACGACGTGCTCGACTTCGACTCCGAAGACATCGATGGTATGGACGACGATGTAGGAGATGAACATGAACCAACGCCTATAAGGCACTGGACAGCCACCTCATCTCATGATGTATACATGGTGGACACACCCAAAGGAAGCGACGATGAGGAACACAGGGATGCAACGAGGGATCGTTCACTCGAAAAGCAATCAAAGCGGCGACGTAAGCGCCGCTCCAAGCCCCGCCTCGACAGAGACAACAGTCATATAGACCCAGCCATAGAGCAGGACGAGCCGGCGGACGACGAACATGCCTTCGAGCAAGCGTCCGAACAGGGAAACTTGGATAAACAAACCGAACACCCCGTCCCCAGCGAAAACAACAGTCCAGACAACCTTACGCCGGATAAACTCATGGAGCAGAAGAACCTCCACAAAAGGCTTGTCGCCACTGCGCATAGCCTGAAAAAGCAGAAGCGGAAGCTCAAAACTGCGGAAGATGCACTCAGAATCAGATGGAGCAAAGTACGCATAACCGCAGACAAATATACCGGTAGTCGCCGCACAAAAAGCTATCCAAAGCGAAAGCTACTGCCTGAATTTGACGAGCAGGCCTTAGAGCCCCCGCAGTCAAAAAATAGGAAAGCCATCCGGTCAGATGGACGACCGCATGGCCATCATGGAGCGGCAAGCGGTGCCGCACACAAGCCGGCACGCGATCCACCAAATGATCCGCATCAAAAAGACGGCCCAGCCAGATCTATATACGGGCCAAGAAAGCAAGCTCTAGTAAGCAATGCAACACAACAAATATCCGAACATCACGGCACACCCAAATACAGGGGTGCCGCACACCCCTTATGTTTCACCGATGTAGTGCTGGACCATGAATTTCCAGCGGGATTCAAGCCCGTAAACATAGAGGCATATGACGAAACAACAGACCCTGGGGTCTGGATCGAGGATTATATCCTCCACATACACATGGCCAGAGGAGATGACCTCCACGCCATAAAAACTTACCCCTCAAGCTTAAAGGGCCAGCCCAGCATTGGCTCAAAAGCCTTCCCGAAAACACCATTGGAAGTTGGGAAGATCTTGAGGATGCTTTCCGGGAAAATTTTCAAGGGATCTATGTCCGCCCTCCAGATGCAGACGATCTCAGTCACATAACTCAACAGCCCGGAGAGTCAGCCCGGAAATTCTGGAACAAATTTCTTACTAAAAAGAATCAGATAGTCGACTGTCCGGACGCCGAAGCCCTAGCAGCTTTTAAGCACAACGTTCGAGACGAATGGCTCGCCAGACACCTTGGCCAAGAAAAGCCAAGAACAATGGCCGCATTGACAAGCCTCATGACCCGCTTTTGCGCAGGAGAGGACAGCTGGTTGGCAAGATGCAGCACCAGCGACCCAAGTACATCCGAAGTTAGGGATGGAAACGGAAAACCCCGACGCAGCAAGGACCAGCGCCAGAATAAGGGAAACAGCCCGAAGAGCACGGCGGTCAATGCCAGATTCAAAAGCTTGCGGCAGAATCAGAGAAAGCCGCCCCTTAAGGATAACAAGGACGAGCTATCCAACTTAAACAAAATCTTGGACAAGATATGTCAAATACATAGTACTCCCGGGAAGCCTACGAACCATACCCGCAGAGATTGTTGGGTTTTCAAGCAAGCCGGCAAGCTCAACGCCAAACACAAGGGGCTCGACACACCAAGTGAGGACGACGACGAACCCCACAAGCAGAGCACTAGGAAACAAAAGGATTTCCCACAAGAAGTCAAAACAGTAAACTTACTTCACGTGACGAACAGAACGGCGCCACAAGAGATACGCGCCATACGGCCTATCCCAAAGGAGTCTCGCCAATGGTTGTTAAAACCAATCACCTTCGACCATCAGGATTACTCTAGAAGTATCCGGAACACAGGCTGGACTGCCTTGGTATTAGATCCAATAATCGGCGGACTCCATTTTACAAATGTCCTGATGGACGGCGGAAGTGGTCTAAACCTATTATACCAGGACACAATCCGCAACATGGGGATAGACCCAACAAAAATTCTCCATAGCAAAACCTCCTTTCAAGGGGTAACGCCAGGCCCGGATGCCCGTTGCATGGGTTCTCTCCGGCTAGAAGTTATGTTCGGCTCCCCCGATAACTTCCGTTGCGAACAGCTAACTTTCCACATTGCCCCATTCTCAAGTAGCTATCAAGCACTGCTGGGACGCGAAGCTTTAGCCCGCTTTAACGCAATACCGCATTATGCATCTCTTACGCTTAAGATGCCCGGTCCACAAGGCATCATCTCATTAAAGGGAAAACATTGAGCGTTCCTCCCGCGCGGAAAACAGTGCAGCTGCCTTGACAGCCCCGCAATAAAGCGGCTTCACCAGCCAAACCATCTAAACAGGTCGTCAAGACCACAGACACGGCTAGAAGAGTCCGGCATAAACATACAATTGATAAAGGCTTAATAGCCGTATACCCCTGTACTAGGGGCTCCGCGCATATAAAACAAGAGACAATAAAGCTCAATTTTACCCATTTCGATTCATACTTTGTTTATTTAGTATAACTCATGTTCGGCACGATCTTTCTTTAACTAAGTTCCTCTCTTTTACAGATGAACACCGTGCTACGCCCGTCCAGGATACGACACAATGGAGACACAGGCGCAGACGTGCAGCAGGGACCCGTTCCAAGGATTCTTTTCAGATTAAGACCCTGCGTAAACCTTTTTTACTGTCTCTTGTTGATACACATCCCCTGGTTTCTTGGTATAACCAAGGAGGAGGCTGGCGTTTTGGCATGTGGCCACGTCAGAGTTTTGCGCGTACCTGGACACTAGGGGCTTATTACTAAGGGCGTTATCCCGCCCTCCCTCATAAAGACCGAATACCTTAGGGAGTGTTCGGCGTCGCGAGTTTGTCCTTATATGCATCAGCTCCGAATCATGTCATTGGTCAAATGTTGGGTTTGCCCGGCTCCTGTGTTTTTCTGCCTTACATTCCGCTCTATCGGCTAAGGCGGCACCAGGAGAACTACTGTGATTGTGCCCCGGTTCGGCCAGGCGAGCACCTCAGTAGAGAAAGCCGAAAACTGACTGTCATGATATAGCGTGAGACTGGTCAACCACTCGATGACATACCGGAATCTTTAGGATTCCTCCGCATTATCGAAGGGCCGTTTCCCGGCCAGGCACATACGCGCCCCGAGTTCGGGCGAGCGCAGGCGCCACCAGGGGCTATATAAGTAGCCTCAATGTCAAACTCCTATGGCTAAGTGAAAGTGATAAAGCATCATAGTCCGATTGCCTAGTTCGCTGCGCTATCACCTCCTTTGTAGGACCAAGACGTTGGATCAAGTGTGAAAATGCGCCTTCTACGAACACCCCCGCATTATGTGCGTGGGGGCTGAAGCCGACGACTGCCATCTTTCAGATTATATATACATATATGTTAAACGGCCGCACAGGAGGTATCATAATACTTGCAGGCACAAGTATAAAAATCTTCTACAATTTATCAAAATATTGTTTTACAATAATACATGCTATTCGAATATAGTATCCTTCGAGCACTGCGTCTCTATTAAACGAGCGCCTTGCAGAACTTCCTGAAAATAGCGCTCGACAGGTACTCGGCTTCCATCCGAGTCTGGGGATGCAACAGCGGTGGTTTCCATTTCTGCCCAGTATGTCTTGACACGGGCAAGAGCCATCCGCGCACCCTCTATGCACGCTGACCTCTTCATCGCATTGATATGCGGCGCCGCACCAAGGAACTGCTGCACCAAGTTGAAATAACTTTTTGGCTCTGGTCGCTCTAGCCACAGATGACTCATGACATACTTCATGGCGAGTCTGGACAACCTATTTAGCTCGGCCCATTCAGCCAAACGATCAGCTAATGACAGTGGACGCTCTGGATTGTGGAACTATGACCAGAAGAGCTTTTCCACTTCGCGATATTCTTGATCTCAGAAGTGCTCGGCCGCATCTGCGGCACTCGCTGCTAAATCCAGATAGGTGTCCGCCGTACTCCACATATGGTCTAACGGAGCATGTTTAGGATCACATAACTTCCTCCGCAGCATAAAGGGCTTTCCAGCCGCGATTTCTCCGGCCTGACGCAGCTCCTCCTTCACCGCTCTCATCGCAGAGCGAGCATCCTTGGCATCGGCAACGGCCTTCTTCAGGTCCGTCTGTTTTGCCCGATCTTCTTTTTCAAGAAGCTTGCAACGGTCAGCAGCGTTCTTCAGCTTCACGGCCATCTCGGCCATTTCCTTCTTGCTTCGGCAGTGAGCAGCCTGTTCGGCTTTCAGCTCTTCAATTGCATTTCCGGCAGCCGCATCACTTTTCCTGGCTTGCTCCTTGGCTCAGGCAAGTTCCGCCCAAAGATTCTCCATGGCAGCAGTACCATCTGCATCAAGCGCACACATTGTAAGATATTGGCATAAAGCTCCTCTTACCAGGCACCGGCGAAAGAATTACATACCTTGTGCCTCGTCAAGCCGCTTGTTGACAAGCGCGATGTCGGCATCTGCCACGTCAAGTTGCCGCTTTAGCTCAGCAAATCCATCAGTCCGGCTGGCCACCGGACACTTCGCCACCTACGTATAAAGGCGGCATATTAGACCTGGGATTATGATCCTCTGTGCGCCGTCACTTTTGATAACACACAGAGTCTCAGGGGCTACTATCTACACAGGGCACGTCTTATTTATGCACAACTGTCCAAAAAGGGTATATTATTTCACGTACCTCAAAACCTGTCAGTAAACTCCTGACGGCCTTGTGCAAACCGCTCTCCGCGGATGAAATCCTCTCAATCACCATACCCATCAATGCACGGTGCTCCTCTGAGATAGATGCTCGCCCTAGCAGATCCTTTAGCTCCTCCGACCGCGCACCAAATGGCGCCGGACTCGTCCGATGGCCCTTTTCGAAGGCCGGACGCGGAAGGCTTTGGCGGGCCATATGACTACCTTCCGGCCCCACCAGATTCGGAGAAACCCTCCGCGACGATACCTCAGGGTCGCCCGCCTCGCAAGGCGGTACGACAGGGGGAGGCGTTCCACTCTCCATCATCTCCGGAAGAAGATCCCCCGAAGACGAGCTCTGCTGAGAAGGGCTAAGGTCCGAGCTACAAGGTAAATTTTCGATTACTTTTCTCAGATATAAAGCAGGGATTTCTCTCGTTTCTTAAAAAGAAAACTCCTCTATACTTATGGCTCGGTGGAGGGCTGATCCCCTTGAGGGCATAATTCGGCCGAAGTATCCCCCAGCACAGGACCCTCTGGCGAAGATTTCTTTCCCCGCTTTAAGGCCATGGTCTCCGGGTCTTCAGAGGCAGTCCTCTTCTTCCCCTGTGGAGAGGAATTTTCGATTCCTCCCTTCCGGACAACCTCCTTTGAGGAGGTTGTAGCTCCCTTGTCCCCTCCCTCGCTTCCCTTTGAAGGCACAACCTCCAACATCCTGACTAGCACGGGACCCGGCGTGGTCTCGGGGAGGGGGGCCGGACACCTGATTAGCTTTGCTTTCGCTATCCACTCCTGTTTAAAGGACAACTCTTTTAGGGGCAATTTTATGATAAATATACGAATAGCGAGTCCGGGCACAAGGCTACTTACTTGAGTATCTGGACGATTGCAGCTCAAACCTGCGTCCTCTGTAGAATCTGGACACACTACTTGTGGTGCAAAGAACAATTTGTACATCTCCACGGGCGTCATGCCAAGAAAATGTTGGATAACTCGTGGTCCCTCCGGGTTGAACTCCCACAGGCGGAGGGGGCGACGTTTGCAGGGCAGAACTCGGCGAGTTAACATAACCTGCGTCACCATGACCAGACTGATGTCTCTTTCTAGGAGATCTCGGATGTGTCCCTGCAACAGGGGCACGTCCTTTGCCGGCCCCCAGGCCGGCCCCGTATTGACCCATGACGCCAGTCGTGGCGGGGGACCCGAGCGAAAGGCTGGTGGCGCCACCCACTTAGGGGCCCTGGGAGCGGTAATATAAAACCACTCTCGCTACCATAAGCTGGACTCCTCTTGAAAAGAGCCCTCGGGCCATGGAGTACCAGCATTCTTGCTTATAAAAGCGCCTCCGCACTCCGCATGCCGTCCCTCGATCATCTTCGGCTCTACTTTGAAGGTCTTGAGCCATAGTCCGAAGTGAGGAGTGATACGGAGGAAGGCTTCACACACGACGATGAATGAGGAAATATGGAGGATGGACTCCGGGGCTAAGTCGTGAAATTCCAGCCCATAATAATACATGAGCCCCCTCACGAAGGGATCCGTCGGGAAGCCTAGCCCCCGAAGGAAGTGAGACATGAACACCACACTCTCACCGGGATTGGGAGGGGAAAGACCTGCCCTTGAGCAGGCAGCCTATGCGAGATTTCGCCGGTCAAGAACCTGGCCTCTCTCAACTTCAGCACGTCCTCCTCCGTGACGGAGGAAGGCATCCATCGGCCTCGAAGGTCGGAACCGGACATTGTCGAAGGTCCGAAGCGCCTGAAATCTGGAGCCTTGGGTGTTGGAACTCGAGGCGAAGGGCGGACTCGTTTGAGATTGAAAGAAAGGAGTAAGGCCTTGGTCTCTTTATAAGAGGTTGAATACCAAGGGCCTTCCCCGTGACCGTTTGGGACTCGCCTTTGATCGAGAAAATATACCAACGGGTACGGTTGGGTTACCCATGCCCGTGTTGATGAGAATCCCGGAATAAGGGGACACGATGTCTGCTTTAACAAGACGTGCCAAGGAAACCGCCTCGCTAAACGCGCTAAGGTGGGACAATAAAACAATTCGAATAAAGACTTGGCCGTGGTGTGATGTCACACCACAGAATACATCAGTAGATTAGATTTGTGTAAATATTATTCTCTCTATGGAAATATATGGAAACTTATTTTGCGGAGACGGACACTACCTTTGTGTTCAAAATCTTCTATGAAGTACTTGGAGGAGGAACCCGTCTTGCAATGCCGAAGACAATATGCGCGCCGGACTCATCGTCATTGAAGCCTGGTTCAGGGGCTACTGAGGGAGTCCTGGATTAGGGGGTGTCCGGATAGCTAGACTATATCTTCGGCCGGACTCCTGGACTATGAAGATACAAGATTGAAGACTTCGTCCCGTGTCCGAAAGGGACTTTCCTTGGCGTGGAAGGCAAGCTTGGCGATACGGATATGTAGATCTCCTACCATTGTAACCGACTCTGTGTAACCCTAGCCCTCTCCGGTGTCTATATAAGCCGGAGAGTTTTAGTCCGTAGGACAAACAACAATCATACCATAGGCTAGCTTCTAGGGTTTAGCCTCTCTAATCTCGTGGTAGATCTACTCTTGTACTACCCATATCATCAATATTAATCAAGCAGGACGTAGGGTTTTACCTCCATCAAGAGGGCCTGAACCTGGGTAAAACATCGTGTCCCCTGCCTCATGTTACCATCCGACCTAGACGCATAGTTCGGGACCCCCTACCCGAGATCCGCCGGTTTTGACACCGACACCCAGCGTCAGGTACTGTCTATGATATCAATTCAAAATTTGAACTCCTAAATTTCTGCTTGTGCCTTACCTGTATGAAAACTAATTTTAGATGAATCTCCTTGCTCAAAGGATCATACGATCTCAAAACAATAATGTGCTCTGCATTGCTCTTGTTAGTACCTCTCTCCCTTTTGCCTTGTAACGTTGTACTTAATTAATTGCTATTTGATTATGTATCATCAGTCTGCACCTGAGCTTCATTATCCTTTGTTTCTTCCAATATTATTTGATATATATTTACTCTTTGCAAAATGTAGAATAATGGCAACGCTTATAAAGAATTTTCTTTGGGGAATTTATTGAATTATCCTTCCATCAACATGGAGAAGGGCTTTGTCCAGCCCGTGTTAACATGTAATGTAAGTTCATCCTTCTCAAGCCTTCAAACTTTGTTCTAGTATTGATTTGGATAGGCATCATTTCCTCCACTGCTATTTGCTTTGCTGTTTACATCTGATTGGATGTTTGCAACAACTACCAGTTTCAAATTGTAGTTGTAAAAACATGTTCCTTATGCAAAGCAGATCCATTTATTTGCTTATATAATTGTGAAACCTGTTACGTGTCTCCTTGTTTCTCTTTTAGACTCGTATCTCTTACACCAGGCAGAACTTTAGGGAAGATAGTGAGCCAAACCATCTTGAGGACAGCGAGATGACCCCAAGGTCCTGTCTTGATGAAGACAGTGAGTTGAAGCTACTCACCAACAGGTGTGAGACAATCTCTGTGCAGTCGCTGCCTCAATCAGTTCGACTTCTTCAGTCTCAACTTAAAGCGGAAAGGCTTGCTTCAGCTCAGCTCTGACTTGAAGTCAAAGATGCAATGAAGATGTCAGAGGACTGCCGTGCGCACCATCATGCCTTAAATCTAGTGTTGATGCATCTATCGTTGACACAACTGAGGTCTACTCAACTTCTTCAGCTGTTTGGGGGGCCCGACCTGGCCAGGCCTAGTGCCTTCTGAAGTGCTCTCAGATTTGTATATTCTTTTGTCGGCGGGTTTATTTGCACTAGTGGCGAACTTTGATGCCCAGTGGATGTAATATGTGCGATAGCCGTGATAGGCTAGCGTAAGTTGCTTGCTTATTTATTTCCTTGTTGTCTTGTTTATTTGTTTGCTTGTAGTCATTGCAGTTCTTTTTCCGCTGTTTGCTAGTGGCTGCAATAACCTATTTTTTAAAACCAGGCCACAATAACCATGGGCTAATATTTACTGTAGTGACACTGGGCTTCCTACGGGCCGTAGAAATAGTGGGCCTTCTACGGGCCATAGAAAGAGTGGGCCTTCTACGGGCCGTAGAAACAGTGGGCCTTCTACGGGCCGTATCATCAATGGGCCTTATACGGGCAGTATGATCGATTGACCAAACATGGGCCAATAACAGGCCGCATTATGGCCATAAACGGGCTAGGGTTGGAATCGTCCGTTCATGGGCCGACCATAATGGGCCATCGTTAATAGGCCGTATTTTATGATGCTATGAAATCGGCCCAACGTATTAACGGACCACAAATGGGCCGACTGTAACCACGGGCTGAATTTGGCCCACAAGCAGAAAATGACAGTAATGGGCCGTAAGTAAACGAATGCTGGAAATGAGCCCAAGAATAAATGGGCTCTGAGAAGGTCGAAAGATAGCATGGGCTGGAAACGGCCCAACGGAATAACGGGCCGTTAATGGGTATAAAGTGATACACTGTTCATTACGGGCCAGTTTCACCATGGGCCGTTAATAGGCCAAGAGTTACATAGGGCCTCATATGGGCCGAAAGACGTCATGGGCCATACACGGGCCAGAAGTGAAAACGGGCTGGAATCATATTGGGTGGCCCAGATGACGCTACTGGTCCTAATTCGGATAGGGCATAACGGGCCTTGGGTTAGCGGGCTATAAATGGGCTATATGCGAACAGGCCGTTAACAGGCTTTACATGGGCCGGCCCGCCACCTTTTGACCAAGTCAAACGGGCTGGCCTTTACACAGGAATGGGCCTCTGTTGGGCCGTGCCACGTGTCGACGTATCATAGGCGTGTTCTGTCCAATGAGTGGATGACATCTGTCCCAACGATGAGCCGACACGTGTTTCCTCCAGCCAATGATGATTTTACACGTGGAAAATCCCCATTGGTCGGGGTTGTTAATGGTTTATCGGATCCAAAACCCGACCCGATAGCTTAACGATGTTCCGTTACAGTGGATTCCACGTGTCGGTCACCCTTGACGAAAGCACTTCTGTGACGCGAGATTTATCGTCATGGAAGTGGACACTTCCGTGATGATAATTTTGGTAATGTCATGGAACACTGCTACGACAACACAGGTATGACTATCTTGATTCTGTCATAAAATCTTCATGGATGTACATGCATGACAGAAAATGCGACCTACTGTGACAAACACGTATCATCACGGAAGTGTATTTTTTTTGTAGTGTATGGTGCGATCTATGATGTCCCTCACTGATTTACCACTATCGTTTTGGGGTTATGCTTTGGAGACAGCTGCATTCACGTTAAATAGGGCACCATCAAAATCCGTTGAGACGACACCTTATGTACTGTGGTTTGGCAAGAAACCCAAGTTGTCGTTTCTTAAAGTTTGGGCTGCGATGCTTATGTGAAAAAGCTTCAACCTGATAAGCTTGAACCCAAATCGGAGAAATGTGTCTTCATAGGATACCCAAAGGAGACTGTTGGGTACACCTTCTATCATAGATCCGAAGGCAAGATATTCGTTGCTAAGAATGGATCCTTTCTAGAGAAGGAGTTTCTCTCGAAAGAAGTGAGTGGGAGGAAAGTAGAACTTGGTAAGGTAATTGTACCTGCTCCCTTATTCGAAAGTAGTTCATCATTGAAATCAGTTCCAATGATTCCTACACCAGTAAGTGAGGAAGCTAATGATGATGATCATGAAACTTCTGATTAAGTTACTACCAAACCTCGTAGGTCAAACCAGAGTAAGATCTGCACCAGAGTGGTACGATAATCTCGTTCTGGAGGTCATGTTACTTAACCATGACGAACCTACGAACTATGAGGAATCGATGATGAGCCCAGATTCCGCAAAATGGCTTGAGGCCATGAAATCTGAGATGGGATCCATGTATGAGAACAAAGTGTGGACTTTGGTTGACTTGCCCAATGATCGGCAGGCCATAGAGAATAAATGGATCTTCAAGAAGAATACTGACACTGACGGTAATGTTACTGTGTACAAAGCTCGACTTGTTGCAAAATGTTTTCGACAAGTTCAAGGAGTTGACTACGATGAGACTTTCTCTCCCCTAGCGATACTTAAGTCCGTTTGAATCGTGTTAGCAATTGCTGCATTTTATGATTATGAAATTTGGCAAATGGATGTCAAAACTATATTCCTTAATGGATATCTTAAAGAAGAGTTGTATATGATGCAACCAGAAGGTTTTGTCAATCCAAAAGGTGCTAACAAAGTGTGCAAGCTCCAGCGATCCATTTATGGACTGGTGTAAGCCTCTCGGAGTTGGAATATACGCTTTGATAGTGTGATCAAAGCATATGGTTTTATACAGACTTTTGGAGAAGCTTGTATTTACAAGAAAGTGAGTGGGAGCTCTGTAGCATTTTTGATATATTATATGTGGATGACATATTGCTGATCGGAAACGATACTGAATTTTTGAATAACATAAAGGATACTTGAATAAGAATTTTTCAATGAAAGACCTCGGTGAAGCTGCTTATATATTGGGCATCAAGATCTATAGAGATAGATCAAGACGCTTAATTGGACTTTCACAAAGCACATACCTTGATAAAGTTTTGAAGAAGTTCAAAATGGATCAAGCAAAGAAAGGGTTCTTGGCTGTGTTACAAGGTGTGAAGTTGAGTCAGACTCAATGCCCGACCACTGCAGAAGATAGAGAGAAAATGAAAGTCATTCCCTATGCTTCATCCATAGGTTCTATCATGTATGCAATGCTGTGTACCAGACCTGATGTGTGCCTTATTATTAGTTTGGCAGGGAGGTACCAAAGTAATCCATGAGTGGATCACTGGACAACGGTCAAGAACATCCTGAAATACCTAAAAAGGACTAAGGATATGTTTCTCGTTTATGGAGGTGACAAAGAGCTCGTCGTAAACAGTTACGTTGATGCAAGCTTTGACACTGATCCGAATGACTCTAAGTCACAAACCGGATAGATATTTTTATTAAATGGTGGAGCTGTCAGTTGGTGCAGTTCCAAGCAGAGCGTCATGGCGGGATCAACATGTGAAGCGGAGTACATAGCTGCTTCGGAAGTAGCAAATGAAGGAGTCTGAATGAAGGAGTTCACATCCGATCTAGGTGTCATACCTAGTGCATCAGGTCCAATGAAAATCTTTTGTGACAATACTGATGCAATTGCCTTGGCAAAGGAATCCAGATTTCATAAGAGAACCAAGCACATCAAGAGACGCTTCAATTCCATCCGCGATCAAGTCAAGGAAGGAGACATAGAGATTTGGAAGATACGTACGGATCTAAATGTTGCAGACCCGTTGACTAAGCCTCTCTCACGAGCAAAACATGATCAGCACCAAGACTCCATGGGTGTTAGAATCATCATAATGTAATCTAGATTATTGACTCTAGTGCAAGTTGGAGACTGAAGGAAATATGCCGTAGAGGCAATAATAAAGTTGTTATTTATATTTCCTTATACCATGATAAATGTTTATTATTCATGCTAGATATGTACTAACCGGCAACTTAGTACATGTGTGAATACATAGACAAACAGAGTGTCACTAGTATGTCTCTACTTGACTAGCTCGTTAATCAAAGATGGTTAAGTTTCCTAGCCATGGACAAAGAGTTGTCATTTGATGAACGGGATCACATCATTAGAGAATGATGTGATGGACTTGACCCATCCGTTAGCTTAGAACAATGATCGTTTAGTTTACTTCTATTGCTTTCTGCATAACTTATACATGTTCCTATGACTATGAGATTATGCAACTCCCAAATACCAGAGGAACACTTAGTGTGCTATCAAACGTCACGACGTAACTGGTTGACTATAAAGATGCTCTACAGGTGTCTCCGATGGTGTTTGTTGAGTTGGCATAGACCAAGATTAGGATTTATCACTCCATGTATCGCAGAGGCATCTCTGGGCCCTCTCGGTAATGCACATCACTATAAGCCTTGCAAGCAATGCGACTAATGAGTTAGTTACGGGATGTTGCATTACGAAACAAGTAAAGAGACTTGCCGGTTACGGGACCTCAAGGTATAACACAAAACACGAACAAGTTTGTGTTGAACGGAAAGCAATAAAGTGGTTAATGATAACACGAATCATTGAGGGGCAAGGATGGTATTATCCATCAAGAATTTGACATATATCTTGGAAGAGCTTAGGATGTTGATGATGATCAAGACACAGTTGTCGAGAGATTTCATGAAGATGTAAACGATTGGCGATGTCATCAAGTCAAAGGAATGATGAAGCACAAGGTTATTGGAACCACGGGTACGACACAAACTCGAAATCAAGCTTGCTGTTCAAGGCGAGATGATATGACAAGGAAGATTGACGTAAGCTTAGCTCATCATCAAAAGCTGCGCTTTGGGAATAAAGACCAGGTGGCATAGTTTAAAATTTAGCACAAGGTGATAGCCGATCAGGCTAGGATTGACATGCTCGAGTACAAACTCGTGAGTAAAGGAGATTACTAAGAGTTGTTTAATCATGGTGCGGACCCGATTTAGTTATCGGTGTCCTCGAGTGACTAACAACTCGGAACCAGGAAACATTGGAATCGGTGAGGAATAATACTCAATGAAGGATCATAATAAGCAACATGGTTTGATGATATTATCGAGATACCAGAGGGTAATACTCAGAGGTAGAGCAAAATACAGGGTTGACAAGTGTATTGATCTGCAAAAGACAAGTACTTTAACTTGTCCGAGAAAAGGAATCAAGGAATATCAATATGGCCGAAACCATAGTTGCAAGGGATCCAATTCAAAGACACCAGAAGAATTATCCAACTAATTAGAAGTTTTTCAAGAAGCTTCTATGATAAGTTCCACATCAGGTCCATGGGCATGAACACAAAGTTCAAGGTCGACTCCCACTTCTCCAATGCATAACCTTTCAGTCACTTCTCATTTTCGAAGAAGTTGTAATATTGAAATTTTATTTAGCAAAATACCAGAAGAGTATGACTCGTGAAAACTTTAGAGTTCACACATATTAAGGAAGGCATAGGTTCAACCCGTCAGGGTATCATGGAAACATATACCACAAGCTTCAATAGTAAATACCACCATCTCGAAAACAGAGCATGGTTGAGAAAAAACAGGATACAATGTACCAAAGGCTTTATGTATTAGGGAAGGAATTTCCCGAGGTTTCCGTAAATGAAGGACATTGTCGGATGATAAATTGAGCAAAGGATTTGACGGTCCATGACCGAGCCGATGTTAGCATCGGTACCCAACCAGAATAAGAAGGGATGCAA
Organism: Triticum urartu; assembly: GCF_056163025.1. Lineage (NCBI taxonomy): Eukaryota > Viridiplantae > Streptophyta > Magnoliopsida > Poales > Poaceae > Triticum > Triticum urartu. The sequence goes on along the minus strand of NC_141876.1, from coordinate 167,138,441 downwards.
GGAGATCAGACTATAGAAACAACTGACTAATTAAAAGCTGAAATGCAAGGAATTATGATCTTCAAATCAAGGGATCAGAAGCAAACACTCTGATCAACGATGGATAAGTTGAGTAGGCTTAGGGGTACAATCGATGGCAATTTGATTGGTCGAGATCCAGCTCATGTTTAATATGACGTCTGAGCCGGAAGGATGAATTCTAGGATCTGATTGAGGATTGCGAGCATTCGCAACATATCGAATCAAGGGACTCGAAATGATAATGACAAAGGAAGCTAATGAATATTGCTAGTCATATGGATCACAACCACAATGCACGCAGACAAGTAATTGCAGAGTAATAGCGGACAGAGATTTATCAAAAGATCATATAGTATTTCAATGTGTCTTGTGAATCATATGAACAACGGGGGAAGAGAGGATACTCGGTAAGTGCGAGTAATTATCCGTAGAGGGTATTCATATGGCAAGAACTGCAAGGCAGTAGGCACAAAGTATTCTCGAACCAATAGAGATAATTTCAGGGTATCTTGTAATAACAAGATCAACTGGGAACAAAAGTAAGAACAACAGCGGTATGTATTTATACATAGGGATATTTCGGTGGTAGGGAATTGCAAAGGAGGTGGGCACAAGTGTCTCGAGAGAACATCGGAGATTATCTTCGGAATCCTTTGGTGCACCAAGCAATCATCTGGAGTGAGGGGCTCTCCAGGAGGAAGTAATTAGGAGAACCTAGAGTCAGAGTTCGTAAAATCATTTAACACGAATAGAAGAGAGATTAGAGTCAAAGAGCATAGACGAGAAATAAAAGATCCTAATACCACCCAATGGCGACGTGGGCCCATGGGCCACACAACCATGTTAGTAAAAGTTTTGCAATGTCTAGACTCGACTTCAGCCAAGGAGTGTGGAAGGGGGATTCCTACAGGCAGTTGGCTCTGATACCAACTTGTGACGCCCCCGATTCAATCATACACTAATCATACACGCAAACGTGTATGATCAAGATCAGGGACTCACGGGAAGATATCACAACACAACTCTACAAATAAAAATAAGTCATACAAGCATCATATTACAAGCCAGGGGCCTCGAGGGCTCGAATACAAGAGTTCGATTATAGATGAGTCAGCGGAAGCAACAATATCTGAGTACAGACATAAGTTAAACAAGTTTGCCTTAAGAAGGCTAGCACAAAGTGGGATACAGATTGAAAGAGGCGCATGCCTCCTGCCTGGGATCCTCCTAAACTACTCCTGGTCATCGTGAGCGGGCTGCATGTAGTAGTAGGCACCTCCCGAGTTGTAGTAGTCGTCATCAACAGTGGCGTCTGGCTCCTAGACTCCAACGTCTGGTCGCAACAATCGGGTATAGGAAAGGGGAAAAGGGGGAGCAAAGCAACCGTGAGTACTCATCCAAAGTACTCGCAAGCAAGGAGCTACACTACATATGTATGCATTGGTATCAAATGGAAAAGGGGTAACATATGTGGACTGAACTGCAGAATGCCGGAACAAGAGGGGGATAGCTAGTCCTATCGAAGACTACGCTTCTGGCAACCTCCATCTTGCAGCATGTAGAAGAGAGTAGATGGTAAGTTCACCAAGTAACATCGCATATCATAATCCTACCCGGTGATCCTCCCCTCGTCGCCCTGTGAGAGAGCGATCACCGGTTGTATCTGGCACTTGGAAGGGTGTGTTTTATTAAGTATCCGGTTCTAGTTGCCATAAGGTCAAGGTACAACTCCGGGTCGTCCTTTTACCGAGGGACACGGCTATTCGAATAGATCAACTTCCCTGCAGGGGTGCACCACATTTCCCAACACGCTCGATCCCCTTTGTCCGGACACACTTTCCTGGGTCATGCCCGGCCTCGGAAGATCAACATGTCACAGCCCTACCTAGGCACAACAGAGAGGTCAACACGCCGGTCTAAATCCTATGGAGCAGGGGTCTGGGCCCATCTCCCATTGCACACCTGCACGTTGCGAACACGGCCAACGAGCAGACCTAGCCTCCCTTATACAAGAGCAAGCGTTCCAGTCCAACCCGGCGCGCGCCGCCCAGTCGCTGACGTCACGAAGGCTTCGGCTGATACCACGACGTCGAGTGCCCATAACTGTTCCCGCGTAGTTGGGTAGTGTGTATAGGCCAGTAGCCAGACTCAGATCAAATACCCAGATCTCGTTAAGCGTGTTATTTTGAAGTAACCACGAACACCGACCAGGGCCAGGCCCACCTCTCTCCTAGGTGGTCTCCGCCTGCCCTGTTGCTTCGCCACAAAGTAACAGTCGGGGGCCGTCGGGAACCTAGGCCCACCTCTACCGGGATGGAGCCACCTGCCCCTTCAGCCCCCAACATCGGAATCACTCGCGGGTACTCAATGAGCCAACCCGACTTTAGTCACCACCTGTATAGTATGTATGTATAGTATATACCCATGATCAACACCCGACGTGATCATGGCCCGATAGTATAGCAAGGCAGACTGACAAGAATGTAGGGCCACTGATGATAATCTAGCATCCTATACTAAGCATTTAGGATTGCAGGTAAGGTATCAACAGTTGTAGCAACAATGATAGGCTATGCATCAGAATAGGAATAAAGGAAAGCAGTAACATGCTACACTACTCTAATGCAAGCAGTAGAGAAGAATAGGCGATATCTGGTGATCAAGGGGGGGCTCGCCTGGTTGCTCTGGCAAGACGCAGGGGTCATCGACACCGTAGTCGAACTGGGGTCGCCGGCAGTCTCGGGGTCTACCGGAAAAAAGTAACAGAGGGGGAATATAATAAATAATAGAGCAATCAAAGTATCACAAAGCATAACAAGACAAAACGCGGTGCTATAGGTGACCTAACGTGGTACTAAGTGATACCGGCAAAGGGGAGAAACATCCGGGAAAGTATCCCCGGTGTTTCGCGTTTTCGGGCAGATGGACCAGAGGGGGGGGAAGTTGCATGTTCGCTATGCTAGGGACGTGTGGTTGGCAAACGGACTGCGTATTCGGATTCGTCTCGTCGTTCTGAGCAACTTCCATGTACAAAGTATTTTCATCTGAGTTACGGATTATTTTATATTATTTTTTAAAGATTTAAAACCAATTTTGGATTTAACAGATTTAAATTAATTAGAAAATACAATTATTGTGTCAGCATGATGTCAACAGGACCACATGTGGACTAGGTCAAACCTGGTAGGTGGGATCCATTCGTCATAGTCTCAGGTTAATTTAAACAAGGTTAATTAGTTTAATTACTAGATTAGGTTAACTAAATTTAATTTGCCAAATTAACTAAATTAATTAATTTACTAATTAATTAATTAATTTTTCTAAATACATATTTTCTTTTTCTTCTTTTTACAGGGGCGGGCCCCATTGGCCAGTGGCACACGACCAAGCCTCTCTGTTGTGTGCTCTTGCACAGAGAAGGCGTCGGCGACGAGCGCCAGCACCAGGCGCGGAGGGGTGCCAGGACCACGATGACCGGAGCCCGCAGCGGTTGCCGGCGACGGCCAGCGCAAGCGGCCACCGCGTGCACGGGCGTAAGGGTGCGGCGGCGCAGGCGGGTCGGTGGGGAGCGGGAGGTAGGGGCGCGGCCAGGGAGTGACGCATGCTGCGAGCGAGGCAGATGCGCGCAAGTGGCATCGGACGCTGGCGAGTGGCGGCAGCAGGCGGAGGAAGGGGCAGCACCGGCAGCGGCGACAGGGTGTGGTGGCAGCGCCGGGCGAAGCGGGAGGCGGTTGCGGTGCGGGAAAGGGGGCTTAGGGCGTGGCCAAGCACGGGGTGGCACAGCGGAGGAGAGGCCAGGGCGGGCGCAGGCAGCGGCGGCCAGCGACTCACGGTAGCAACAGCGCGATGGCAGGAGCGACATCACAGTAGCAGTAGTAGCAGAGGAGTGGCGGCGCAGGGCACGGGCTGCGACAAGCGCGGGATGGCCAAAGGGCAGCAGTGGCGCATAGAGGCAGTGGGCGCGCGACCAGGGGCATGACGGGCGGAGCTCCGGCCACGGCGGTGGAACGATGGCCCACGGGGACGAATTGAGGGGCAATTAGGGGGAACGGGGAGAGGAGTTCACCGCGGTTCCGAGGACGAGCTCAGGGAGGCCGGGGGTGCAGTGAAGACGACGAATCCGTCGATGGCGTCACGGTGGCCGGAGGTAGAGGACGAGGTGGTCGATGGCGACGTTGCGGTGCGGCCCCGGTTGACATGACGCTCACAATCGGCGTAGATGGCAGCGGGGTTCGTCTTGGACAACAGTTGCCGGTGTAGGGGGCGATGGACACGCGGGACGGCGAAGTAACGGCGAAGGCAGGGGCAGCCATGGCGGGGGAGGAGAGAGCAGCACGAGTGCGAGTGAGAGGGGAACAAGCGAGGGGGAAGGGAAAATATCTCGGGCTGACGAGGACGAGGCCGAGGGGGAGACTTATCGCCTCGGCGGCGTAGGTGGGCTCGAGTGGGCCGAGGCCCAGGGGGTAGGGGGCTGCTCTTTTCTTTTATTTTGATTTTTTTACTTTTTATTTAATTTTATTTTCTATTTTCGTTTAGTTTCCTGTTTTATTTAGGTTCTGCTATCAAATGAATTTTGTTGACCTTGTAAATTTGCAAATAACCCACGCACTATATTTTGGGGCTGCACAAAATGCTTTCGGGCAATTGGAGTTAATATAAATTATGATTGAATTTGAAAGGGCAAAAAAAGGTGTCGTTGGTCCATTGTTTAAAATCCATGGGTGTTTTTAAACATCTCCAAAAATATTTCTTAATGAATGAGAATTATGTAGTGAATATTTCCAACCTAAGGAACATTTTTAATTTACAGTTTTATAAAATTCTAATTTGACTTGGCATTCAAACTTGGATTTCAGTTTGGTTTGAAGCAAAGTGAGGATTATCAAAATAATTATGATGTAATTGTATCATTAGGCATGAGATTACTGTAGCATGATCCTCCGGGTGTTATAGAGATTGAACTAGGTATTGAGATACTGACGATCGAATCTCAGGCAAGTAACATACCAATGACAAAGGGAACAACGTATGTTGTTATGCGGTTTGACCGATAAAGATCTTTGTAGAATATGTAGGAACCAATATGAGCATCCATGTTCCGCTATTGGTTATTGACCGGAGATGAGTCTCGGTCATGTCTACATAGTTCTCGAACCCGTAGGGTCCGCACCCTTAACGTTTGGTGACGATCGGTATTATGAGTTTATGTGTTTTGATGTACCGAAGGTTGTTCGGAGTCCCGGATGTGATCACGAGCATGACGAGGAGTCTCGAAATGGTCGAGACATAAAGATCGATATATTGGATGACTATGTTTGGACATCGGAATGGTTCTGGGTGAGTTTGGGCATTTACCGGAGTACCGGGAGGTTACCGGAACCCCCTGGGAAGTATATGGGCCTTATTGGGCCATAGTGGGAGAGAGGAGAAGGAAGCCTAGGAGGGGGCGTGCCCCCCGAGGCCCAATCCGAATTGGGTGGGGGCCAGCCCCCCTTTCCTTCCTCCTTCCTCCCCTTCCTTCCTCTCCTAGTCTAACTAGGGAAGGGGGGGGATCCTACTCCCGGTGGGAGTAGGACTCCTTCAGGGCGCGCCATAGAGGGCCGATGACGGTGTCCAAACCGGTGGATCTCGGGTAGGGGGTCCCGAACTGTGCGTCTAGGCCGGATGGTAACAGGAGGCAGGGGACACAATGTTTTACCCAGGTTCGGGCCCTCTTGATGGAGGTAAAACCCTTCGTCCTGCTTGATTAATATTGATGATATGGGTAGTACAAGAGCAGATCTACCACGAGATCAGAGAGGCTAAACCCTAGAAGCTAGCCTATGGTATGATTGTTGTTATGGTTGTTGTTCTACGGACTAAAACCCTTCAGTTTATATAGACACCGGAGAGGGTTAGGGTTACACAAGGTCGGTTACAGAGGAGGAGATATCCATATACATATTGCCTAGCTTGCCTTCCATGCCAAGTAGAGTCCCATCCGGACATGAGACGAAGTCTTCAATCTTGTATCTTCATAGTCTAATAGTCCGGCCAATGGAGATAGTCCGGCTATCCGGAGACCCCCTAATCCAGGATTCCCTCAGTAGCCCCTGAACCAGGCTTCAATGACGATGAGTCCGGCGCGCAGTATTGTCTTCGGCATTGCAAGGCTGGTTCCTTCTCCGAATACATCATAGAAGAATTTGAATACGAGGATAGTGTCCGACCCTGCAAAATAAGTTCCACATTCCACCATAGAGAGAATAATATTTTCGCAGATCTAATCTGCTGGCTTGTTTTGGCAGCATGACGTTATGTCATGGCCCGGTGATTATTCGAACCGTTTCTTTTAACTAGCCTTGCACATAATGCGAGGCAGTTTTTCGACATGTCTTGTCAAAGCAGAGATCGTGCCCCCTTATTACGGGATTCTCATCAATACGGGCGTGGGTAACCCAACCGCGCCATCAATTGCAGCGCTTGGGGGATAAGCGAGTTTTACCAGGCAAGTGGGGACGCTTAGTTTCGTCCGCTCATATAAAGGGATAAGGATTCACCTTTCAATCCACGCCTTCTTCCTCCTTTGCTCATCCGTTTTCGCACACTCGAGCTCTAGCGCCCAAGTCCACACTTCCACCTCCACCTTCTCCAACCATGTCCGGAGCGGGAGGCAAGTGGATGGTCTCCTCCGTCACGGAGGGAGACATCAAAAAACTGCGCGGAGCCAGATACTTAGCCGCGAACATCGCGCATCGGCTGCCTGCTGCGGGGCAGATCGTCCCTACCCCAGAACCTTATGAGAGGGTAGTTTTCCTTCACCACTTCCTCCGTGGACTAGGGTTTCCCTTCCATCCATTCGTCCGTGGTCTCATGTTTTACTACGGGCTGGACTTTCATGACCTGGCCCCGGACTTCATCCTCAACATTTCGGCGTTCATCGTTGTGTGTGAGGCTTTCCTCCGCATCCGACCCCACTTCGGCCTGTTGTTAAAGACCTTCAATATCAAGCCGAAGGTAGTACGAGGCCAACAAGCAGAATGCGGCGGAGCCATGGTGGGCAAAATGCCCAACGTCATATGGCTCGAAGGCTCCTTCGTGGAGACAATAAAGGGATGGCAATCGGCGTGGTTCTACATCACCGAGCCGCGCGACGCCAAATGGGCGGCACCCCCTGAGTTTCGATCCGGATTCCCAACACGGCTCACTTCCTGGAAAGAGAAGGGCTTGTCGTGGGGTTCATCAGTGGAGCTGGATGGACTCCAGAAATGTATCCGGAGCATGGCGAGCAAGAAGCTCAGGCTTGTCAACATAATCCAAGTTATGCTCATCCGCCGGACCCTCCCATGTCAACAACGGGATTTTACCTTGTGGGAGTTCGACCCGGCCCAGCACTAGACTCTGAGCGAGCTCTTCGACACGACGCACAAGGACATCTGGAAGGTACTGTTCAAGGGCGCCGAGGTCCCCCCTTCTCTCACCAAGGACCGAGGACTAAGCGCAAAGCGCCTAGCGCGTCCGGTGAGTTCGATATGTCTCGTAGGTCATTTATTTTCCCAGATTAATTATGCGCGGGGTCTAATCTCCCTGCCTTTGATAGGACTAGGTGGAGATGTTGGGGGTAGATTAACTGTCCGACCCCTTTGCCCGAAGACACTGCGAGCGCTCTCCTGACGGAGATGCTGACTCCAGCTCCTTACAAGGTGTCGAAGAAGACCAAGAAGGCCAAGGGAACCCGAAAGCATTCCCGGCGCCAGGTATTATCGGACTCGTCGTCCGATAACTCTGCAACACACTCCTCCCCCAAAGACGAGGAAGAAGAAGATGATGCTCCCCCACCGACTGGGGGAGACAAGAAAAGGAAGGCCGCCCCTACTGGGGAGGCCGGGGGGGTCCAAGAAGGGAAGGGCTCTTCTTCTGGACAGTTCCACCGCCGCCGACGAAGGCGAAGACGAGTGGTTGCCCAGCGTCAAGCCCCCAGGGAGATCGTAAGTATTCGGATACCAGAGTAACTCTTAGGATTCCTTTATCGCACTGCTTTCCCTAATCGCCGAACATGATTATGCAGGCCGCCACGAGGCAATATCGAGGTATCATCGAACGACTCCCTGGGCTCGTCGGACATGGATAGCGATCCGGTCCCGACTGCCACCTCCCCTCATCCTGCCGACGACGCTGAGGTGTTGTCTCAAGAGGCACCGGATCGAGGGGAGACAGTCCCGGAGGCGCCCCAAGGCGACCTTCCGGACTCCGGGAGCCGAGGGGATGGGGCCCCCGAGAGCTCCGAGTTCGGCCCTCAGCCGAACACCGTGCCGGACCCTCCAGCGGTTCCAGGCTCGGGCATGCAACCTCCTTCTAAGAGGGGCAAGACGCCTATGCCGGTGACCTCTGTCCATCCAGAGGCACTGGACAATCTGCTGGAAGCGCTTCGCAGCGCTTCCGTCAACGAGGAGCACCGCACTATCATGAGTGCGGTGATCCAGAAGGTTCAGTCCGCCAAGAGCGGATTGACTGAAGCCTGTGCCAGCCTTCTAACAGGCTTCGAGGTAAGTGTTTTAAAATGTAGTAGAAATATTACCGCATAGACAATAGCCCCTGATGCTTTGTTTGGTGTTCACAAAGAAAAGCCGAACAGAGGATCAAATAATATCGCAGGAGTCTAATATAAGTATGTCAATATGCATATGCAGGCTTCGCTGCTGGCGTCCGCTGCACTGACTGCGGAGGTCGCCGTACTGAAGCAGGCCCTCGAGGGGTCCCAGAAAGAGCTCGGCCTTGCTAAGAGGCAGCTCGAGGAGAACAAGGGTAAGTAATACCCCATCTATCGATATGTATATATTAAAAAAGGACACGATTGCTAAATGACAGGATCATTGTATGTTTGTCGGGGGCCACGACCGAGGTGGCGACCCCGAAGCAAGTGCTAACCCAGGCCGAAGATAAAGTGGCCCAGGAGCGCACCGAGCGAGAGAAGCACGAGGCTCGGGTGGGCGAGGTGCAGCAAGAGCTCCAGGCTCTTGTGACGAAGCACGAGGCGTTGGAGCTTGACTCCAAGACGCGGGAGTCTGAGCTTGCCGCGGCCCTCGAGAGCACAAAAAGTGCTAAGGCCGAAGCCCAAAAGGCCCTCCAAGAGATCGACGCGATGAAGAAGATAGCGACGGGTAAGGCTTTCTATATGCAAAGCAAGCATGTAAAAGTAAATTACCGATTACTTACCCGGATCCGGAGCTCTTCAGGAGCATTCGCAGATTTGCCCCGCAGTGTGTCCGATGCTGCACAATTTTACGAGGCCGAGGACGGAAGCTCGACGGAGAAGCTGTTCTGGTCTCAGTATGCTGAGGCCGAACATCCGGTGCCGACGAGCGACCAGCTGAAGCAGATGGTCGAGCTACATAAGGCGGCCGATCAGGCCATGATGGGCTTTATAGTCCGGCTGTGGCCTGGCGACGCCCTTCCGAACAGCTTCTTCGGCCTGGTGAGGCGGCTTGTGGATGCCTGCCCACGGCTGGAGGTCGTCAAGCGATCCGTCTGCATTGAAGGTGCACGCCGGGCTTTTGCCCGTGTGAAATTGCAGTGGGTCAAGCTAGATGCCGTGAAGCTGATCAAGGAGGGGCCGCCGGAGGGCAAGGAGCACCGCCACCCTGAGATGTACTACGAGGGTGTTCTGCCGGGTGCCCGTCTCATCGCGGATGAGTGCCCAAAAGATGTAATATTTGAATGAGACTTGCTCGTGTGATCCTGTATGATGAAAACTTGTTTCATATGCGCTATGCAACGCTTGTTTGAATTTAAAATATTACCTTCTGTTTGGCCGTTTATCCAATCTGAGAGATGGCTAGTCCTCGGCTTCTGCCCCCATGCCGCTAGTGCTGGGGTGTTCGGGATAAACCTGAGCACTCTTGTTCCCATATTTGGGTCCTTCGAGGGAGGTGCTCAGCACAACGAACAAGGCAATCGGACTAATAATGCTTTATCACTCTCACTTAGCCATAGAATTCTATAATTTTAATTTTCGGCGAAGCCCCTGGTATTCAGAAGGCTGAATTCGGGGCGCGATACACGCTGTAAGCCGGACAGGGCCGACCCCTCGCCCTAAGCGGCATAAGTCTTTAGGGACTCGAAAAAAACCTCGGCGAACAGCGACCAGTCTCTCGCCTTATCATGCCAGTCAGTTTTAGCTTTCTCTACTGAGGTGCTAAACCCAGCAGAACCGGGGCACAATCGCAGTAGTTCTCCTAGCGCTACCTTAGCCGATAGAGCAGAACGTAAGGTACCAAAACATAGGAGTCGGGCAAACCCAACATTTAACCAAAGACATGATTCGGAGCTGATGCATATAATGCTATAAGTTCGGGGTGCCGCACTTGTGAAAGTGTTCGGAGTTTTCACACCGCATTGTGGGGTACGTAAGCCCCTGGTGTATTGGCCGTACCAGAGTGTATGGTTGCAAGGCGTCATTAAAGAATACATATATATATATATATATATATATATATATATAACAAGAATGCAATAATAGTCATAATGTCATGCATTGTTTATTAAAAAATTGCGTTAAGGCAGAGTGATACAGATAGTGCGATAAGCAAAGAGTAGGACTATGTCCCTTCCAAGGGCAAGCTGAGGAATGATATTAAACTGAATATTTCACTCGTTACTGTAATCAACCTGGGAATTCCGTGGTATAACGTAGCTGTCTGCCTCCTTGGTTGCTGCATCATGTATTCGGCAATAGCGCTGTCGGACAGTGTTTCCAGAGATTAAGGTCCTAAAAAGAAAAAAAGGAAAAATAGCCAAACGGGAAGCCCCTAGTGCGGTTTAGGCCGCGTTTTGGGGCGTGCCGCAGTTGTGCCCCCTCCCCACCTGTGCCCATGGTATTTTTAATGCGTAATTATGTATGCGCGGTACGAATATCGCCGTTGGGTTGGGATTGGGGTGGCTGCCGCATTGCTACGCGAGCTCAGGTCGCGCCAGGCGGTCTATTTGCCGATTGCCCCAAGCGCGCTTGAAGGTGTTCGGGCTTTGAAGTGCCGAACTGGTTGATTGCCTTGAGAGGCTGCTTTGCGCTTCTGCTGCGAGGGCCGTGGTGTGCTCCTCAGTTCAGAGAGAGCGCTCTGTGTTTCCATTGACTATAATAACTCCGCGAGGTCCTGGCATCTTGAGCTTGAGGTATGCATAATGCGGTACCACATTGAATCTAGCAAATGCGGTTCGCCCGAGCAGCGCGTGATAACCACTGCGGAACAGGACTATATCGAAGATTAACTCTTCGCTTTGGAAGTTATCCGGGGATCCGAAGACCACTTCCAGTGTAATTGAGCCTGTGCAATGGGCTTCTACACCTGGAATGACGCCCTTAAAGGTCATTTTTGTGGGTTTGATCCTTGAGGGGTCTATACCCATTTTTGCGCACTGTGTCCTGATAAAGCAGGTTCAGGCTGCTGCCGTTGTCCATAAGGATTCGAGTGAGGTGAAATCCATCGATGATTGGGTCTAGGACCAGTGCAGCGAATCCGCCATGACGGATACTAGTGGGGTGGTCCCTACGATCGAAGGTGATCGGGCAGGAGGACCAAGGGTTGAACTTTTGGGCGACTGGCTCCAACGCATATACGTCCCTGAGCGCACGCTTCCGCTCCCTCTTGGGGATGTGGGTTGCGTATATCATGTCCACCGTCCGCTCTTGCAGGGGAAACCTCTTCTGTCCTCCAGTGTGTGGCTGCCGGGGCTCCTCCTCGTCATCGCTATGTGGCCCCTTGTACTTGTTTTCGGCAATTAACTTGTCGGCCTACTTGAACACCCAACAATCCCTATTGGTGTGATTGGCTGGCTTGTCTGGGGTGCTGTGTATTTGACACGAGCGATCGAGTATACGGTCCAAGCTAGACGGGCCCGGCGTACTTTGTTTGAATGGCTTTTTCCGCTGACCGGGTTTAGAGCCTTTGAATCCGGCATTGACTGCCGTATCCTCAGTATTTTCGCTGTTAATGCGGCGCTTATGCTTGTTGCGACGTGACCTACTATTGCCGTCCTTGGTATCTGAGGTACCATGGTTCTTTGATATGTTATTACTGCGAGCCAGCCAGCTGTCTTCTCCCGCACAAAAGCGGGTCTTGAGCGTCGTGAGAGCTGCCATAGATTTTGGCTTTTCCTGACCAAGGTGCCGGGCTAGCCACTCGTCTCGGATGTTGTGCTTGAAAGCTGCTAAGGCCTCCACATCCGGACAGTCGACGATTTGATTTTTCTTTGTAAGGAACCGAGTCCAGAATTGCCTGACCGACTCTTCTGGCTGCTGAATTATGTGGCTCAAGTCATCGGCGTCTGGTGGTTGCACATAAGTGCCCTGAAAGTTGTCGAGGAATGCGGCTTCCAGATCTTCCCAACAGCTAATGGAGTCCGCTGGCAAGCTGTTAAGCCAATGACACGCTGGTCCTTTGAGCTTTAGTGGGAGGTATTTGATGGCGTGTAAGTCATCACCGTGGGCCATGCGGATGTGGAGGAGGAAGTCCTATATCCATACTGCGGGATCTGTTGTGTCGTCGTATGATTCAATGTTTACAGGTTTGAAACCTTCTGGGAATTGATGTTCCATTACTTCGTCTGTGAAGCATAAGGGGTGTGCGGCGCCTCTGTATTGGGCTATATCTCGACGCAGCTCGAATGGGTCTTGCCCACTGTGTTCGGCCCGGCCGGATTTTCTTTTACTGTATCCGGCGTGACGTTTGTCGTCTCGCAGAGTGGTGCGCCCTCGTGATCCGTAGATCGATCTTGAATGCTTTGCCTTGTCCTCCAATATGTCTCGCAGGTCTGGCGTATCTCCCCATGCCTTTTTATTTGAATGGCGTTGGGGTGGTGGCTGAGCTTTTCGCTGGAATGCCTCTCTATCGCGGCCACGAGGTGGCCGATCCGGCATATCATACGCTTCTTCCTCCAGTCGGGGTAGTAACCTGCGCCTTGGGTAACTCTTGGAGGGGCGCTCGAGTTTATATTCCTCGGCCGCGAGGACTTCAGTCCGTTTGTCAGCTAGCAGATCTTGATCAGCTTGAAGTTGCTGCTGTTTTTCTTCAGGCTATTTGCCGTGGCCATAAGCCGGCGCTTGAAGCACTCTTGTTCGACGAGATCCTCTGGGACGGCGAATTCATCGTCTCCGAGGCTTGCCTCATCTTCGGAGGGGGGGATGTAATTGTCATCCTCCTCCTCTCCATCTGCCACTCTCTCAGGAGAGCTGGCTCCTTCATCCTCCTGCTCTAAATCTTGCTGGAGGGGATTGTTGTTGTCTTCGGCACTATCCGGAGTATTATTATCTCCTGTGCCGGTATCACCACTTTTGCTTAGGCGGGACTTAGAGTGGCGCCGCTGACGTCGGCGCTTGGGTTGCTTCTTGGAGGGGTCATCCTCCACTATCTCGTCGCCATTGCCTTCGTTGGGTGTATCCACCATGTATATGTCATATGACGAGGTGGCTTTCCAGTTCCCTATAGGTGCGGGTTCATGTTCGTCTCCTACATCGTCATCCATACCATCGATGTCTTCAGAGTCGAGCATGTCGGTTAAATCATCGACAGTGGCTACGAAGTGGGTGGTGGGTGGGCGTCGAATTTCTTCGTCGTCCGCATCCCAATCCTGTTGGCCATAATCCGGCCAGGGCTCTCCTAACAAAGAGAGAGATCTTAGTGAATTCAGCATGTCACCGAAGGGCGAGTGCTGAAAGATATCCGCGGCGGTGAATTCCATGATCGGCGCCTAATCAGATTCGATTGGCAGGGGCGCGGGCGGTTCGGAGTCAGAAAGAGAGTCCGGCACCTTGGAGTCACGGGTTGCGCAGAGGATCATGCTGGTGTTTGGCTCGATCACCGTTGAGACTGCAGCATCTGAGGCGGTGTCTAACAACCCGTCCTCGATTGGCGCAGTTGGCTCCGAGCTAAGGGCCGGAGCTGATGCGGGTGCGGCCTCTGGGGTACTGTTCGGAGGCAGAGCTAGGTCATACCCATCGCGACAGTGCGGCGCGCCCGGCTGTGGCTCGAATCCGTCAAAGATCAAGTCTCCGCGGATGTCGGCTGTGTAGTTCAAACTTCCAAATCTGACCTGATGGCCAGGGGTGTAGCTTTCAATCTGCTCCAGATGGCCAAGCAAATTAGCCCGCAGTGCAAAGCCGCCGAATACGAAGATCTGTCCGAGGAGAAAAGTCCCACCCTGGACCGCATCGCCATCGATGATAGTAGGAGCCGTCAAGCCTAACGGTGACGACACAGAGGAACTCTCAATGAAAGCATCAATGTCGGTGTCAAAACCGGCGGATCTCGGGTAGGGGGTCCTGAACTGTGCGTCTAGGCCGGATGGTAACAGGAGGCAGGGGACACGATGTTTTACCCAGGTTCGGGCCCTCTTGATGGAGGTAAAACCCTACGTCCTGCTTGATTAATATTGATGATATGGGTAGTACAAGAGTAGATCTACCACGAGATCAGAGAGGCTAAACACTAGAAGCTAGCCTATGGTATGATTGTTGTTATGGTTGTTGTTCTACGGACTAAAACCCTTCGGTTTATATAGACACCGGAGAGAGTTAGGGTTACACAAGGTCGGTTACAAAGGAGGAGATATCCATATACGTATTGCCTAGCTTGCCTTCCACGCCAAGTAGAGTCCCATCCGGACACGAGATGAAGTCTTCAATCTTGTATCTTCATAGTCTAACAGTCCGGCTAATGGAGATAGTCCGGCTATCCGGAGACCCCCTAATCCAGGACTCCCTCAGCCGGCCCTCCCCTTCCTCCAATCCTTTATATACGGGGGAGGGGGCAACCCATAGACACACAAGTTGACAATTGTCTTAGCCGTGTGCGGTGCCCCCCTCCACCATAATCCACCTCGGTCATATTGTTACAGTGCTTAGGCGAAGCCCTGTTCCGGTAGCTTCATCATCACCGTCATCACACCATTGTGCTGACGAAATCCTCCCTTGACACTCAGCTGGATCTAAAGTTCGCGAGACGTCACCGAGCTGAACGTGTGCAGATCGCGGAGGTGTCGTACCTTCGGTGCTAGGATCGGTCAGATCGTAAACAAGTATGACTACGTCAACCGCGTTGTCATAACGCTTCCGCTTATGGTCTATGAGGGTATGTAGACAACACTCTTCCCTCTCGTTGCTATGCATCACCTAGATAGATCTTGCGTGTGCGTAGATTTTTTTTTGAAATTACTGTGTTCCCCAACAAAAAAGTGTTTCGGGTGGCTCTCTGGTATATTGGGAATATTTGGGAATTTATAGAGGTGGAATTAGATCAAGAGGTGCCATGAGGGGCCCACAATTCTGCCTCCCCCTCCCCCCGGCACGCCTAGTGAGCTTGTCGCTCCTTCGTGGCTCTTCTAGTCTTCTCTTGAACCTTCATGGGTCCCTTCTGGTCCAGAAAAACTAGACTCCGTTTGATATTGATTTTATGAAAAGCCAAAAACAAGCAAGAAAACAACAAGTGGCACTGGGCAGTAAGTTAATAGGTTAGTCCCAAAATATGATATAAAATTACATATAATTGCATATAAAACATCCAAGATTGTTAATATAATAGCATGCAACAATAAATAATTATAGATACCTTGGAGACGTATCAAGCATCCCAAGCTTAATTCCCGCTCGTCCTGGAGTAGGTAATGATAAAAACAGAATTTTTGATGTGCAATGCTACCTAACATGTTCATCATGTAATATTTCATTTATGGTATGAATATTAAGGTCCCGATGATTCAAAGTAATAGTCTATAGTTTGATATAAAGACATCAATACTTAGGCATACTAATATACAATCATTCTTTCAAAAAAATGCTAAAGAACATTATCCCTACAAAATCATATAGTTGTCATGCTCCATCTTCTTAACACAAAGTATTTATCATGCACAACCCCGATGACAAGCGAAGCAATTGGTTCATACTTTTTAATGCGCTTAAGCTTTTTCAACCCCTACGCAATACATGAGCGTAAGCCACATAGCACAATGGGTGGAATAGAATGCATGAAGGAAATATTCCCTAGAGGCAATAATAAAGTTGTTATTTTATATTTCCTTATTCATGATAAAGGTTTATTATTCATGCTAAAATTGTATTGATCGGAAACTTAAATACATGTGTGAATACATAAACAAATACCATGTCCCTAGTAAGCCTATACTAGACTAGCTCGTTGATCAAAGATGGTTAAGGTTTCCTAACCATAGACATGTGTTGTCATTTGATAACAGGATCACATCATTAGGAGATTGATGTGATGGACAAGACCCATCTATTAGCTTAGCATATTGATCGTTCAGTATATTGCTATTGCTTTCTTGTTGTCAAATACATATTCCTTCGACTATGAGATTGTGCAACTCCCGGATACCGAAGGAATACCTTGTGTGCTATCAAACGTCACAACGCAACTGGGTGATCATAAATATGCTCTACAGATATCTCCGAAGGTGTTTTTTGAGTTGGCATAGATCGAGATTAGGATTTGTCACTCCGAGTATCGGAGAGGTATCTCTGGGCCCTCTCAGTAATACACATCATAAGAAGCCTTGCAAGCATAGTGACTAAGGAGTTAGTTGCAAGATGATGTATTACGGAATGAGTAAAGAGACTTATCGGTAACGAGATTGAAATATGTATGAAGATACCGACGATCGAATCTCGGGCAAGTAACATACCAATAGATGAAGGGAATTACGTATGTTGTCATTAGGTTCGATCGATAAAGATCTTCGTAGAATATGTAGGAGCCAATGTGGGCTTCCGGGTTCCACTATTTTTTATTGACCAAGAGGTGTCTTGGTCATGTCTCCATAGTTCTCGAACCCATAGGGTCCGCACGCTTAACATTCGTTGACGATATAGTGTTATATGAGTTACATGATTTGGTGACCGAATGTTGTTCAGAGTCTTGGATGAGATCAAGGACATGACGAGGAGCTCTGGAATGGTCCAAAGGTAAAGATTGATATATGGGATGATGATATTTGGACACCAGAAGAGTTTCAGAGTGCACTCGGTAGTCATCGGGTCACCGGAAAGGGTTCCGGAAACCCCCGGTAAGTGTATGGGCCTAATGGGCCAGGGGGGACAGACCAGCCCACAAGGGGGCTAGTGCGCCCCTTCCCTGGCTGGCCGTACATATGGGGAAGGAAAGGGGAGGGGTGCCCCCTCCTGCCTTTTCCTCCTCATGAGAGAAAGGAAAGGGGGGCACCACCTCCCCCTGCCTTCCTCTCGCACTCAAATAAGGAAGGGGGCGCGGCTTGGGGAGGACCCCAAGTAGGATTCAGCCTACTTGGGGGTGCCTCGTAGCTTCTCCCCTCTCCCCCACCTATATATATGCGGGAGGCGGCGCCACACATAACCACGACAATTACTTATCCATGTGCGGCGCCTCCCTCCACCGTTTACACCCTCGGTCATATTTTCGTAGTACTTAGGCGAAGTCCTGCGAAGATAGTGATATATCTCCAACGTATCTATAAATTTTGATTGTTCCATGCTATTATATTATCTGTTTTGGATGTTTTATATGCGTTAATATGCTATTTTATATTATTTTTGGGACTAACCTATTAACTTAGAGTCGAGTGCCAGTTTATGTTTTTTTCCTTGTTTTTGAGTTTTATAGAAAAGGAATATCAAATGGAGTCCAAACGAGCTGAAAATTTATAGTGATTTTTTATGGACCAGAAGAGACCCATGGGGCATTAGAGTTGGGCCAGAAGAGTCCCGAGGTGACCACAAGCCTAGAAGCCCCCCTAGGGCGCGCCCCTGGCTTGTGGGCCCCTCGAGAACCCCCTGACTTGTTTCTGATGCAAAAATTCATATAAATATAGAAACCTCTGAAAAGAAAACTAGATCAGAAGTTCCGCCACCGCAAGCCTCTGTAGCCACGAAAAACCAATTGGGAGCCTGTTCTGGCACCCTGCCGGAGGGGAAACCATCACCGGAGGCCATCTTTATCATCCCGGCGGCCACCATGATGAGGAGGGAGTAGTTCACCCTCGGGGCTGAGGGTATGTACTAGTAGCTATGTGTTTGATCTCTCTCTCTCTCTCTCTCTCGTGTTCTTGATTCAACACGATCTTGATGTACCGTGAGCTTTGTTACTATAGTTGGATCATATGGTGTTTGCCCCCCTCTACCTTCTTGTGAGGAATTGAGTCTTTCTCTTTGAGGTTTCGTTATGTTGGATTGAGTATTGGATTTCAGAACACTTGATATATGTCTTGCGATGGGATATTTGTGGTGACAATGGCATTTTCTATTGATTCACTTGATGTATATTTTGGCACTCAACTCGCGGATTCCCGAGGTGACATTGGGGTAATCTATGCATAGGGGTCGATGCACGTTTTCGTCCTATGTTCTTCGATAGAAACTTTTGAGTGATTCTTTGTTGCACGTTGAGGGATTGTTATACGATGCGATTATGTTATCATTGTTGAGAGAACTTGCACTAGTGAAAGTATGAACCCTAGGCCTTGTTTTCAAGCATTGCAATACCGTTTTCGCTCACTTTTGTTACTAGTTACCTTGCTGTTTTTATATTTTCAGATTACAAAAACCTATATCTACCATCCATATTACACTTGTATCACCATCTCTTCGCCAAACCAGTGCACCTATACAATTTACCATTGTATTGGGTGTGTTGGGGACATAAGAGACCCTTTGTTATTTGGTTGCAGGGTTCTTTGAGAGAGACCATCTTCATCCTACGCCTCCCACAGATTGATAAACATTAGGTCACCCACTTGAGGGAAAATTGTTATTGTCCTACAAAACTCTGCGCTTGGAGGCCCAACACGAGTCTACAAGAAGAAAGGTTGCATAGTAGACATCAGATAGCATCACTATCACCGTCACCACACTATCGTGCTGCCAGAACTCTGATGCGTCTTGAAGCTACGTCGGTATTTCCCCAAAGAGGAAGGGATGATGCAACACAACGATGGTAGGTATTTCCCTCAGTGACGAGACCAAGGTTATCGAACAAGTAGGATAACCAAGAAATACTACATAAACAACACCTGCACACAAATAACAAATAGTTGTAACCCGACGTATTAAAGGGGTTGTCAATCCCTTTCGGGTAACGGTGCCACAAATTGGAAAACAGACGTGAATAAATTGTAGTAGATTGATAGATCGAACGCCAAATAAAATAAATTGTAGCAAGGTATTTTTGTATTTTTGGGTTTAATAGATCTGAAAATAAAAGCAAAGGAAAATAGATCGCAACGACAAATAATATGAGAAAGAGACCCGGGGGCCGTAGGTTTCTCTAGTGGCTTCTCTCAGGAAAAATAGCAAATGGTGGGTAGACAAATTACTGTTGGGCAATTGATAGAACTTCAAATAACCATGATGATATGCAGGCAATGATCATTATATAGGCATCACGTCCAAGATTAGTAGACCGACTCCTACCTGCATCTACTACTATTACTCCACACATCGACCGCTATCTGTCAGTGGGCGACGACACCTATGGGATCACAAGAATCCCTACTACGGTTGCCGGGGAGCGGGGTCGTGAGAAGAGCAGGATTAGCGGTCAGCACGAGGATCCTTTACCCAGGTTTGGGCCACGAGGATGCGTAAAACCCTAGTCCTGCTTTGGTGGATGTATTTAGTGTTCTTGGGTTTTCTAACTAGCTACGGTGGCTGTGTAGTTCAAAAGAGCCGAATCCCCCCCAGTACGCCATAGGCCTCCTTTTATAGTCGAAAGGGGCTTCCACAGTGGCACACAGGAGGTGGAAAGGCCTACAGTACTGTGAGCTTATCGCCCGTATTACAGGACAAGACACACTTAATGCATCGCTTAGGTGTCCCTTAGCTTTATCGGGGACGGGAACGAGGCCCGTCCTGTCCGCCGCTGCTCCTCCTCGCTTCGACACGCGCCCAGGCGAGCGATCCATGCAGTGCCATGTAGACAGGCAAGCAGCTAAGGTGGCGTGGTGGTAGGGCTTTCATGAAGGTCCGCACGCTGCCACGCAGGTGCCTGCTGATTTGGCCTAGAAGCTGCATGTTGCCACACAGGTGCATGCCCAGCTGGTTGGGCTGGCAGTTGCATGCAAACGGCGGTGGTAGTCTTGGCTGGTATGGGTCTGGCAGTGGCCCTGCTGATGCCCTCGGCAAAGGCTTTGCCGGGGGCCCGACAAGGGTCTTGCCGTGGTGTTGCCGTCATCCCCGGCAAGGGTCTTGCCAGGGGCCTTGCTGTCATCCCCGGCAAGGGTCTTGCCGGGGGCCTTGTGGACTTCCTTGGCTAGGATCCTGCCGAGGGTCGCCGTCTTCTGGTCCTCATCTTATCCTGAGTGTTTCTCTGTCTTCACAAAGATCTGGATGCCACCCTGGAGGTGCCTCCCGAGCCCTGGCCCAACGTGGTTGATGGTGTTGGAAACCATGGGCTCAAGGGTGGTGTGCTCCACTGGCGTTAGGCGAGCTGCCCCGGCAAGGGTCTTGTCGGGGCCGCTGAGGCTGCCCCGGCAAGAGTCTTGCCGGGGTAACCTGTTTCATCCCTCTGCTCTTTGTGCTCTCGGCCTTGGTGTTGTCTTGTTTGCCTTGGTGCTTCGGCTTCTCTCTGGCTTCCCTCCTCTGCCCTGCTAAGTGTGGCCGCGGCGCGTGGCTCTAACCGCCCGCGTACATGTAAAGGGGTCAAAAGGAGAGCCCCTACTTTTGTACACCGACAGGAGCCCCCGGGCCTGGGCCATACATAAGCGCGATGCGTTATTGGGCTAGGCCCAAAACGGTGCACGGGCAGGTGGGGCGTATTTTACCGCAGTAACTTCTTGTCCGATGTGTTTCCCCACGACCCGCGTTGAACGCGCAACATGGAGGGTCGTGCGTGACGTGGGGGTCATGCGTGGGACGGTTTCCGCACGCATGTGTCGCATCGTGGTAAAGAGGCGGCTCGCGCCTTCCCCATAAAAGGAGGGAGGCGCAGAGGCACGACCCATTTACTCAGGTGGACTCGGGTCGTGGCCTTCAAGGCACCCACGCCCCATGATCATGGGGCGGGGAGCGGCCGCCTCGCCTGCCCCTTCAATGTTGCTCGCTCGCCACGTGTCCCTCATGCATGTGGCTGGAGGTGGAGGTGGGAAACCGGGCCGTCACTGATTGGGGTAGCGGGCTGGTCCTGATTCCCTGCACCCTCGATGACCGGACTGGTCGAGTGGGGCGGCCGAGCTCCGACTCCACCTCTTTATAAGGAGGGGAGGGGGCGGCGTTCCACACTCTCCCATCATCCGTCTCCTTCCACCTCCGCTTCTTCCTTCCATCTGCCATGGCGAGAGGAAGCATTGGCCCTTCGACGGTGGTGGCGAGGGTCGATGCTCCCAGCGCGTTCCTCCTTCCCAAGAGCTCGTGCCGGCGGAACCGGCCACGAGAGGAAGGGGGAGGGGGCGAGGTTGAGGCCGTCGTGGCGCCCGGGGGAGAGGAGGACGGGGCGGTGCATCGGCTCGCCTTCGCCAGCGATGCCTCCCCCGGCGGAGCACCAAGTTGGGGACCAGCCCCGCGAGTTATTCATCAGGCTGCACCGGCCACTGCGTCACCGCCTCCGTCTCCCTACTGCCATCGCTTGGGAGATGGAGCTCGATCCTCCCCAGACCCTTTGGTTGCACATGAAGGGCTGCGGGAATGGCGGCACGTGGGTCGATGTCAACTTCCCTGCCCCTCACGCCATGTACCTCCGCCGCAGATGGAAGATGTTCACACGCAACCACAGCGTGACGGCGAGGCTTGTCCTCTACTTCAAGTTAACGGAGGACAGCCTGCTCTCAGTCAAGGTCTTCGGAGATCTCGGAACTCGCTTGAAGTGCTGCGTGGAGAGCTCCTCCGACGATGAAGATTCCTCCTCAAGCGGGAGTGAGGAGGAGGATAGCGACAGCGATGACGAGGGAGTCGGGCGGCGGGATGCCGACTCCGAATTCGACTAATCGCGCTGCCCCTCCCTCGGCTGCGTGCCTTGCCGAGGGCCATCCTCGCCAAGCTCTCCATCGGAGTGCTCCCCATCGCCTCCTTGGGCGGCTGGCGTAGGAGGGCCGGAGAGGGCGAAGAAGGCGGGTGGCGGCCGTCAAGTTGGAGTACGCGGGCACCGATGCCTTCGTCACGTATTGCCGGCCCGCTGTCTCGTCTTCCAGCTTCCCTCCCAGCACCAGGACGTTCTCTTGGTCCTTTCTACTTCTCGCACCTCACCTAGGTGCTCTTTTCGCCCTCCGGCCCTCTTGTTCCACCTTCTGAGGAGAGGGACAAGGAAGGGATTACAGGCATCTTATCTTTTTTTTAAGCCCACGGGCACTTGTTTATTTTAAGACTTGTTACCCCCTTGCGCATGTTTTTAATTCCGTATGAACTGTACCTGTATGTGATGTTTTTAATGAAAAGGGTGCTTGCCGGGTTCTTTGCGCGTGAGCAAGGCCCATGCCAAGGATGAATCCTTGTTATTTTTAAGGTAATCATTGTCGCCCGGAAATAGGCCTTACCGTTTCCCTACTCTAGTCGACCATTCTCGCGCTCTTGGTGGAGGCAGGGGCGAAGTAGGGTTAGGCCCCTCGGTCATCTCCTTGCCACCATGACTAATACCAAATTCCGACCCAGGAGGTAGCTCTCGGGTACAGAAAAGGGGGAGCACGGTGGTTTCAAGAACACAAACGAGGTTTCACATATCCTAGTTCTATACGGAAACGCACAACAAGGGGATGAAAGACTTATCTGAATCCGCAGCCCCCGGCAACCCTGGGCTTGCCGTGGTTGGTCCCTCGTATCTTCAGCTCCCCGCAGCCTTGCCCTGCCGAGGCCGGGGCACCGTCTTGTTCTCCTTTTCCCAAGCGGCTCAGTAGAAGTGCCCTGCGAACCAAAGAGAACAGAAAGACGCACACTCGACCTCTAGGCCAGGGGTTAGTCGCCGCTAAGCACTATCAACCCTAACCGAGGGAAAGACTTGACCTAGAATGCATGCTATAACTTAGGGCGCCAGCGCTTCATTTATTTATGCTCAGGGTCTGCGCCTGGCTCTGTACAGAGGGTTACATGCCTTGTCGGCAAAGCTTGTACAAAGAGTGGGTTGCCGGGGAGCCCAGCAAGCCGCGCCTTATGGGTAAAACTTGCGAAGATGCTCGATGTTCCAGGAGTTGCTCACTTGGATGGCATCTTCGGTCTCCGGGCGGACTGTGCCGGGCCTAGTGACTCGTATTACCTGATAAGGGCCTTCCCACTTCGGAGTAAACTTGTTGGAATTCTTGGCTGACTGAATGCGCCGAAGAACAAGGTCGCCTTCCTTAAAGCTTTAGGCATGAACCTTGCGGCTATGGTAGCGGCGCAAGGCTTGCTGGTAGCATGCTGCTCTCACGCTGCCCGAAGACGATCTTCCTCAAGGAGCGTCGCGTCGTCTTGCCACAACTGCTCTTGCTCAAGCTCGTCATAAGCGAGCACTCGAGGTTACCCGTATATGAGATCCGTGGGGAGAACTGCTTCTGCCCCGTATACTAGGGCAAAAGGTGTCTGGCCGGTGGCTCGATTTGGCGTCGTCCTAATCGACTAAAGAACCGCCGGCGACTCATCAATCCAGCGCCTTCCGCTTCTGTGCACCTTGTCAAAAGTCTTTGTTCTCAGGCCTCGCAGTACTTCAGCATTTTCCCTCTCCGCCTGGCCATTGCTCCGTGGGTGTGCCATAGAAGCAAAACAGACCTTGCTGCCGTGGTCTTGGTATACTGCACGAAGGCGTGGCTTGTGAACTGCGTGCTGTTGTCGGTGATGACTCTGTTTGGCACACCAAAATGGTAGACTAGTCCCTTAAAGAACTTGACGGCTGACTATGCTGTCACCTTCCTCACCGCTTCCACCTCCGGCCACTTTGTGAACGTGTCGATCGCGACGTACAAGTACTCAAAGCCCTCGATAGCACGGGGGAAAGGGCCCAATATGTCGAGCCCCCAGACCGAGAATGGCCCAGAGAGAGGGATTTTTTGAAGGGCTTGAGATGGTTGATGAAGCTTCTTTGAATGTAACTAGCACGCTTCACACCTGGTTACTAGTGTCGTTGCATCCTGGAGGGCGGTGGGCCAGAAGAAGCCTTGCCGGCAAGGGCCCTCGACCCTATGTGGGAGCCACATATGCCTCCATGTATCTCTGCCAATAGCTCCAGTCCTTCCTCCCGGGGGATGCACTTCAATTTCACACCGTTCGGTCTTTTTCTGTACAGGACGTCATCGATGAACTGGTACAAGGCAGACCGACAAGCTACTTTTTCCGCTTCTTCCCGCTCCTCAGGAAGTTCCCCTATCTAGAGGAAATAGACGGTATGTTGTGCCCATGCCGGAGCCTGGGGCTCGACGGCAAGGACTAAAGGCATTTCTTCCGCCATGGGGGCGACCGTCTCTACGGCCAGGGCTTGGTGCCCTGCCGGAGCTAGCTGCCCCTTGGCAGGCTCGGAATCCGTGGCAACACTCTTGCCGGTGGCCCCTGGGGGCTCGGCAGGAAGGTACTTGCTGGGGACCGATTTCCTCCGCTTGTTCCACTCCGTTGATGGTTCGAAGGATGGTTGAGTTAGCCGAAGCAAAAAGGTACCTGGTTCCACAGGTAACTTGAGTGCAGCGCGCTTTGATAGGTAGTCAGCGATGTCGTTCTCCGCTCGGGGAACGTGCTCCGCTTGAATACCGTTGAAGCGCTCCTCCAGCTTCATCACCTCATCTACGTAGGCCTCCATCAATGGACTCTGGTAATCTTCGTTGACCTATCTGACAACAAGCTGTGAATTACCCCTGATGATGAGCTTCTTCACCCCGAGGTCTGCCGCGATCTTGAGACCGGCGAGCAGCCCCTTGTACTCAGCAGTGTTGTTGGTGGACATCTCCCTGGGAAAGTGCATCTGGATTACATACTTGTGGTGCTCTCCGGTGGGTGCGATGAGCAGCACACCAGCACCGGCGCCTTGCAGCGAGAAAGCTCCGTCAAAGTACATAATCCAGTCACAAGCTGTTTCCTTGCCGGGGAGAGTGGTCTCCTGGATCTCTTCATCAACCATCGAGGTCCATTCTGCAATGAACTCCGCCAGTACTCTACTCTGGATTGTCAAAGTACTTTCAAACCTCAACCCAATGCTAGATAACTCCAAGGCCCACTCCACAATCCTTCCGGTTGCATCTGGGTTGTGCAGTATCCGTTGCAACGGGAGGCGGGTGACGACAGTGATCTCGTGGGCTTGGAAGTAATGATGCAACTTCCTCGAGGCCATAAGGAGGACGAAGAGCAATTTCTGCACACCAGAATATCTTGATCTAGCCCCTTGCAAGAGGGAGATGACGAAGTAAACCGGGTGCTGCATCATCTTCTTCTTCTGCACCACCCCACTTGACGGCGCGGGCTCTACCCCGATGGTATCAGGCTCTGCCGGGAGCCTTGCCTTGCCGGCACCAGGCCCTGCCGGGGGAGTCTCTGACTTGCCGTCTGCCGGTCCTGCCGCAGCCACTGCCTCTTCGTCAACCTCCCTCTTTGCCACCAGCGCGACATTGACCACTTGATTTGTCGCCGCCAGATATAGCAGCAACGGCTCTTGTGGTCTAGGCGCAACTAGTATCGGTGTAGAGGAAAGGTATCTCTTTAGGTCTTGCAACACCGCCTCGGCTTCTGAGGTCCATTCCATTGGGCCCGCCTTCTTCAAAATCTTGAAAAAGGGAAGGGCACGCTCGACAGACTTGGAGATGAATCAGCTCATGGCGGCAACGCAGCCAGCGAGTCGACGCACATCCTGATCTGCTTGAGTGCCTCAATCCGCTCGATAGCCTTGATCTTGTCTGGGTTTGCCTCGATCCCACGCTGCGACAGAAAGAACCCGAGAAGTTGGCCGGATGGAACACCGAAGACACACTTCTCAGGGTTCAGCTTGAGGTTGATCTTGCGTAGGTTGGCAAACGTCTCTTCTAAGTCTTGCACAAGAGTCTCCCTATCCTTGGTTTTGACTACTATGTCATCCATATAGGCTTCCATATTTCTATGTAGTTGGGGTTCAAAACCAATTTGGACTGCTCTTGCAAATGTTGAACCAGCACTCTTCAACCCAAAAGGCATCCGTAAAAAGCAATACATACCACGTGGGGTGATAAATGCTGTGTTCTCTTCATCTTCTCTTGCCATGAAGATTTGGTGGTAGCCTGAGTAGGCGTCGAGGAATGATAACAAATCACACGTGGCCGTGGAATCAACAATCTGGTCGATGCACGGCAACAGGAAGGGATCCTTAGGAAAAGCCTTATTGACATCTGTGTAGTCAATGCACAACCTCCACTTCATTTGCCTTGCGCACCACCATCGGATTGGCCAACCACGTCGGGTAGAGCACTCCTCTAACCAAACCTGCCGCTTCCAATTTCCTCATCTCCTCTGTGATGAACTCTTGTCGTTCCAAAGCTTGCTTCCTGACCTTCTGCTTGATGGGTTGCCCATGGGGACAGACAGCAAGGTGGTGCTCAATCACTTCCCAGGGAATGCCGGGGATGTCGGATGCTTGCCACGCAAACACATCGACATTCGCCCGCACGAAAGTGGCAAGAACATTTTCCTATTTGTCGTCGAGGGTGGAGCTGATGGTGAAAGCCCCTCCCGTGCCATCCTCCTTGACGGATACCCTCTTGGTCTCTGGTGGTTCAGCTCTGGATTTCTTGCTCTTGCCAGTAGAGCTCTCGGGCACGTCCTCGACAGTAGCATAGCACTCCAAAGAGGTGCGCTTGCCGGAGTGGGTGCGATAGGTCTTGCCGGTCTTCTTCTTCCCTCCCGGGCCTCAACGGGAGGAGCAGGCGCCTTGGTGGTAGCTGCTGCAACTGCTTCTCAATAGAGTTGGTCAGCGCTGATCAGCGCATCCTTCTTGTTGGAAGGGACATCGATGATGGTCATTGGCCCAGGCATCTTCAGCGTATTGTAGGCATAGTGCGACGCCGCCATGAACTTGGCTAGTGTCGGGCGACGGAGGATCCCGTTGTAGGGCAAGGGGATCTCGGCCACATCGAAGACGATCCTCTCCTTCCCGTAGTTGAACTCACCTCCAAACGTCACGGGCAATGTGATTTTACCCTTCGGCTGGCTCCTCCACGGGATGACCCCTTGAAACACACCCGTTTCCTCAAGGTCTCCATCAGGAATTTGCAGCCTTTTCATCAGGACAGGCGAG
Source organism: Triticum urartu (assembly GCF_056163025.1). Classification (NCBI taxonomy): domain Eukaryota; kingdom Viridiplantae; phylum Streptophyta; class Magnoliopsida; order Poales; family Poaceae; genus Triticum; species Triticum urartu. The sequence continues at coordinate 167,111,259 of NC_141876.1, read as the reverse complement.
ATCAAGTTCAGGACGGCCCCGCCGTCAACCAGCATCTTATTCACCTTGATGTTGCGTATCATTGGTGAGACCAACAACGGCAAACACCCAATCGCAGTCGTGCGGTCAGGGTGGTCCTCGACGTCAAAGATGAGGGGCATGCTGGACCACTTCAGTGGCTTCTGAGCGTCAAACGATGGCTCTGCGGCTGTAATCTCACACGTCCACTACTTGAGCTGGCGGTGAGAAGTGTGCAGCGAGGCGCCACCATCGACGCACATGCCCTCCATAGCCTTCTGGAACTCATGCTCACCGGACTCGTCGTCCTTGTCACGATCATCATCTTCCTGCTTCTTGTCGCGGCCTCGGGCGGGCCTCCCTTGCTGGTTATCCTTGCCGCGGCGACCCCCTTGGCCGCCACAGTTCTTGCCGGATCCTTCGGCACCATCTCGACCCTTCTCCTTGTCCCGCCTCTCATATTCGGCTTTTTGCTTTTCAGCAAGCAACTCAACTTGTCGGCAGTTCTAGAGGTCGTGGCCCTTGGTGCGGTGGATCTTGCAGTACTGCTTGTCGGAGCCTCCTGGCTTGTCGGCAGACGTCAAGGCCCGGCAAGTGGCACACCCGGCAATCTCCTTGCCAGGGTCGTCTACTTTGGCCTTCTTGGCGGCGCTGGTGTCGCCGGATCCCTCAACGGCAAGCACGGTCTTGTCCTTGTGTTTCCTGTTGCGACGCCGGCCCTTCTTCGTCAGGGCGGCGGTGTCTTCGTCGGTAGAGTAGGTTTCCGCACCGGCGTCTTCGCCGGGGTACTTCCTTCCCTCTTCAGCCCGGGCGCATCTATCGGCTAGAACGTAAAGTTCGGCCATGCCTTTGACCTTGTTCATCGCCAGCTGTTCACACATCTTGCGGTTATGCACATTCTGATGGAATGCGCTGATCACGGCGACACGATGAACATCCGGGATGTTGTATTGCACTCGGCTGAATCTCTGTATGTACTTGCGTAGGTTTTCACCTTCCTTCTGGGGAATGATATGCAAATCACCCGCCTGGCCATGAGCTTGGTGGCCTCCAGTGAAGGCACCAACCAACTTCGTGGCACAAATCTGACCAAGAAGAAATGGAATCCACCGGCAAGTGCATCAACCAAGACATGGCATTGGGTTTCAGGGCCAACAGGAAGTAATTAGCGAGCACCTTGTCGTCACGAGCTCCTGCGGCTTGCATCGCGATGGTGTAGATGCTGAGGAACTCTGACGGGTGGGTCTTGCCGTCGTACTTCTCGCCGACGTCGGGCTTGAACGTGTGGTGGGGCAGCCACTAGAACTGCCGCAACTCACGGGTAAAGGCTGGGTAACCCACCTCGTAAGGTAGGCCGCCGGAGCCTCCCGGTGCTGGGTGGTCCATAACGGGCCCCGCCCGCCTGTCTGACTGGTGGCGTGTATCACATCGGCGCTCGATGGTGGTTCGAGCGTCTTCATGGGCTCGTTCCTAAAGAACCTGGCGTAAATCGCGGCGGGTCCGTGGGTCGGATTATGCTATGGAAATGTCATCACAAGCGTCATCACGACGGACCGACATCTGCGGTGGCTGGCATGGAGGAGCAGAGTGCACCATGGCCGCGGCACCTCTGGCCCCTCCACCGCCAGCATGCAGCGGCTCGATGGAGCGCTGGCCCGAGGGGCCTGCCGGCCATGGATTGTCCTTGTTGGCGACGCCGACGAGGCTCCGGATAGTGGGTCTCCACTCGTCGAGCTTCTCCATGGCGGGGGGGAGGGGAGTCGAGGAGCAGTTGCGCGTGCGGTAAGGCTTCTGTTGGCGTGGACCGTGGCGTGCTTCAACTTCTAACCATGTTAGAAGGAGCTTTGTCACGGCCCAGCGGCTGTGCGCCGTCCTCGCCAGCACTTCGGCGGGCGTGCTGGCCTTCTTTGTCGTGCAGATGACGCACAGGAATCTTCCCACGACGGCGTCTAGGGTCACCGGCATGGTGACACTGCTCGTCGCGCACAACCTGGGAAGAGCGCGTTGTGGGCGCCGGAGTGGGCGTCTTGGAGGTCGCCGCGCTGCCCGCGGGAGGTACGACGACGTCCCTGGAGGGTCCCGCGCCGCCTGTGGGGGGCCCATCTCCGTCTCTGGATTTCGCGGCGTGTGGCCCGTTGCCTTGTGCACGAACGACGACGCTCTCCAGGTTCTGACTGCCAGAGCGATGTTGGTGCTCGCGGGTCGCACCTCGGGTTCTGTCCGCGACCAGCCCGCTGCTCGCCCGCACCGGTACGGGCCGTCCGGCTCGCGATGATTCGACCGCCGTGGCCTTCTTCTTCTTGGGAGCCATGGCACGAAGAACTGCTAGGCTAACTGCTAGACCAGATTCTCACAACTCCGCCCCCTACCTGACGTGCCAAAGATGTCGGTGCGAAACGACACCTATGGGATCACAAGAATCCCTACTACGGTTGCCAGGGCGCGGGGTCGTGAGAAGAGCAAGATTAGCGGTCAACACGAGAATCGTTTACCCAGGTTCGGGCCGCGAGGATGCGTAAAACCCTAGTCCTGCTTTGGTGGATGTAGTCAGTGTTCTTGGGATTTCGAACTAGCTACGGTGGCTATGTAGTTCAAAAGAGCCGAATCCCCCCAGTACGCCATAGGCCTCCTTTTATAGTCGAAAGGGGCTGCCACAGTGGCACACAGGAGGTGGAAAGGCCTACAGTACTGCGAGCTTATCGCCCGTATTATAGGACAAGACGCATTTAATGCATCGCTTAGGTGTCCCTTAGCTTTATCGGGGACGGGAACGAGGCCCGTCCCGTCCGTCGCCGCTCCTCCTCACTTTGACACACGCCCAGGCTAGCGATGCATGCAATGCCATGTAGACAGGCAGGCAGCTGAGGTGGCACGGTGATAGGGCCTTCATGAAGGTCCGCACGCCGCCACGCAGGTGCCTGCTGATTTGGCCTGGAAGCTGCATGTGGCCACGCAGGTGCCTGCCCAGCTGGTTGGGCTTGCAGCTGCATGCGAACGGCGATGGTAGTCTTGGCTGGTATGGGTCTGGCAGTGGCCCTGCTGAGGCCCTTGGCAAAGGCCTTGCCGGGGGCCTAGCAAGGGTCTTGCCGTGGCGTTGCCATCATCCCCGTCAAGGGTATTGCCAGGGGCCTTGCTGTCATCCCCGGCAAGGGACTTGCCGAGGGCCTTGTGGATTTCCTCGGCTAGGATCCCGCCGAGGGTCGCCGTCTTCTGGTCCTCATCTGATCCTGAGTGTTTCTCTGTCTTCACAAAGATCTGCATGCCACCCTGGAGGTGCCTCCCGATCCCTGGCCCAACATGGTTGATGGTGTTGGAAACCGTGGGCTCAAGGGTGGTGCGCTCCGCTGGTGTTGGGCGTGCTGCCCCGGCAAGGGTCTTGTCGGGGCCGCTAAGGCTGCCCCGGCAAGAGTCTTTCCGGGGGAACCTGTTTCGTCCCTCTGCTCTTTGTGCTCTTGGGCTTGGCGTTGTCTTGTTTGCTTTGGTGCTTTGGCTTCTCTCCGGCTTCCCTCCTCTGCCCTGCTAAGTGTGGCCGCGACGCGTGGCTCTGACCGCCTGCGCACAAGTAAAGGGGTCAAAAGGAGAGCCCCTACTTTTGTACACCGACACTATCCACCATGCAACTAGTGTATTAAGTTCTTGGAGAAACAGAATAATGCAATAAGAACGATGACATGATGTAGACAAGATCTATTTATGTAGAAATAGACCCCATCGTTTTATCCTTAGTAGCAACAATACATACGTGCCGGTTCCCCTTCTGTCACTGGGATCAAGCACCGTAAGATCGAACCCACTATAAAGCACCTCTTCCCATTGTAAGATAAATAGATCAAGTTGGCCAAACAAAACCCAAAAATCGGAGAAGAAATACGAGGCTATAAGCAATCATGCATATAAGAGATCAAAGAAACTCAAATAACTTTCATGGATAAAAAAGAGATAGATCTGATCATAAACTCAAAGTTCATCTGATCCCAACAAACACACCGCAAAAAGAGTTACATTATATGGATCTCCAAGAGACCATTGTATTGAGAATCAAACGAGAGAGAGGAAGCCATCTAGCTACTAACTACAGACCCGGAGGTCTACAAAGAACTACTCACGCATCATCGGAGAGGCACCAATGGAAGTGGTGAACCCCTCCAATATGGTGTCTAGATTGGAGCTGGTGGTTCTGGACTCTGCGGTGGCTGGAATTGATTTTCGTCGACTCCCCTAGAGTTTATGGAATATCGGGGTATTTATAGAGCAAAGAGGCGGTGCGGGAGGCCACCGAGGTGGGCACAACCCACCTGGGCGTGCTTGGGGGCCCAGGCGTGCCCTGGTGGGTTGTGCACCCCTCGGGGCACCCCAGGTGCTTCTCCAGCCCATTGGATGTCTTCTGGTCCATAAAAATTCCACAAAAAGTTCCGTTGCGTTTGGACTCCATTTGGTATTGATTTTCCGCGATGTAAAAAACATGCAAAAAACAGCAACTGGCACTTGGCACTATATCAATAGGTTAGTACCAAAAAATGATATAAAATGACTATAAAATGATTATAAAACATCCAAGAATGATAATATAACAGCATGGAACAATAAAAAAATTATAGATACATTGGAGACGTATCAGCATCCCCAAGCTTAATTCCTGCTCGTCCTCGAGTAGGTAAATGATAAAAACAGAATTTTTGATGTGGAATGCTGCCTAACATCTCATCTCATATTCTTTTCTTTATAGCATGGACATTTGGACTTTTATATTGTTCAAAGCAAAAGTCTAGTTTTGACATGATAACTTAAATACTCAAGCTTATCAACAAGCAACCAAGTCTTTCAAAATATCAACGCTAAAATAAGTTAACCCTAGCCCATCATGCTCAATCATTGATCCATTCATGAAACACACTCGCATATTAGCTATACCCAATGCGATCATAGTGCCCCCTAGTTGGTGCTTTATAAGAGAAGATGGAAACTCAAATTCAAAAAATAAAAATTGCATAAAGTAAAAGAAAGGCCCTTCGCGGAGGGAAGTAGGGATTTGTAGAGGTACCAAAGCTCAAAGCAAAAATTGAGAGATAAAAACATTTTGAGAGGCATACTTTTCCCACCAATGAAAATGACTTAGAGTTCCCAACACTTTCCATGCTAGATATATCATAGGCGGTTCCCAAACAGAAATTAAAGTTTATTCCTTTTTCCACCATACTTTCACTTTCCATGGCTAACCGTATCCACGGGTGCCTTCCATACCAACACTTTCCAAGGAATTTATTATTTGACAACATAAAGTAAATTCATTTTTCATTTCGGGACTGGGCATCCTTAATACCTTTGCCTTACTGTCGTGCAATGACAAGTGAATAAACACTCATCCTGAGAATAGCACATCTAGCATGGAAAATATTAACCACCCCTCACCGCCTCACGAGCGGCACGAGCACAGAAAAGAGAAATTTATTTTGAATATTAGAGATGGCACATACAAATTTTCTTAGAACGGCAAAAGAATACCGCATATAGGTAGGTATAGTGGACTCATGTGGCAAAACTAGTTTAAAGGATTTTGGACGCACAAGTACTGATCATACTTAGTGCAAAATGAAGGCTAGCAAAAGATTGAGAAGCGACCAACCAAGAAATGAATAATCTCATAAGCGAGCATTAAGAATAATTAACACCGAATAATGCACCACAAGTAGGATATAATTTCATTGCATAACTATTGACTTTCGTGCTTGCACAGGGAATCACAAACCTTAACACCAATATTCTTACTAAAGCATAATTACTCATCAAGATGACTCACATATCACATCATCATATCTCACAACTATTACTAAGAATCAAGTTTATTTTGTCCAATGATCTTCATGAAAGTTTTTATTATACCCTTCTTGGATATCTATTGCTTTGGAACTAATTTTCATGTGTTACTTTTGACAAACTCAAACAAATATAAGTGAAGATCATGAGCATAAAATTTATTTTTATCAAATTAATTTAAGTGAAGCAAGAGAGAATTTCTTGAAAGTTTTACTAACTCTCAAATAAATCTAAGTGAAGCAGGAGAGCATTTCTTCAAAAATACTAAAGCACACCATGCTCAAAAAGATATAAGTGAAGCACTAGAGCAAATCCATAGCTCATACAAATTTAAGTGAAGCATTAAGAGCAATTCTAAAAAGTCATGGCATAATTTTGGCTCTCTCAAATAGGTGTGTCCAGCAAGGAATCAAGACTTAAAACACAAAATAAAACAAGGAAAGACTCATATCATACAAGATGCTCCAAGCAAAACACATAGTATGTGACGAATAAAAATATAGCTTCGAGTAAAATACCGATTGCCATTCGAAGAAAGTGGGGATGCCACTCGGGGCATCCCCAAGATTAGTTGCTTGCTCTCTTTGGATAATAGCTTGGGATGCCAGGGCATCCCCAAGCTTAGGCTCTTCTTACACCTTATTCCTTCATCCATCGTAAGATAACCCAAAACTTGAAAACTTCAATCACACAAAACTCAACAAAACCTTCATGAGATCCGTTAGTATAAGGAAACAAATCACTACTATAAGTACTGTAGTAAAGCCATCATATTTTATTCTTGCATTAAATCTACTGTATTCCAACTTCTCTATGGCAAAAACTCATCAAAAAAACCATAGAATTATCAAAACAAGCACACAACACAAAGAAAACATAATCTGTCAAAAACAGAAAAGTCTGTAGCAATCTGGATATTTTGAAAACTTCTGTAACTCCAAAAACTATGAAAAATTGGGAAGACTTGGGAAATTTTTATATTAATCTTATGCAAAAATAATTGGTATTTTATCGCGCTCTGGTTAAAAATGACAATTATTTTTATGAGTGCAAAATTTTTTGTTTTTCAGCAAGACCAAACAACTATCACCCAAGCAAATCCTAAAGGCTTTACTTGGCACAAACAGTAATTAAAACACGAAAACACAATTATTACAGTGGCATAATTGTGCTAACACTCAAGAACATGAAGCAAAAAACAAAAATAATTTTTATTCATTCGGTTTCCTCCCAACAAGCGCTATCGTTTTATGCCCCTACCTAGGCATAAGATTTCAACGATGCCCACATGAAAGAAAATAATTGAAACACAAAGAGAGCATCATAAAACATATGCCAAAAACATTTAAGTATAACATACTTCCTATGCATAGGCATTTTGTAAGCAACCAAATTATCAAGACAAGAAATATCTACCATATGCAAGGAAGAAGAAAGAAACAATAGCAATCTCAACATGACGAGAGGTAATTTAGTAACATGAAAATTTCTACAACCGTATTTACCTCTCTCATAATAATTACATGTGGGATCATATTAAAATTCAATAATATAGCTATCACATAACATATTTTCTACATGATCCACATGCATGCAAAGTTGACACTCTTCTAACATAGTGGGATTATCATCAAATAAAGTCATGACCTCTCCAAGCCCGCTTTTATCAAAAATTTCATGAGATTGATCATTCTCCAAAGTAGTGGAATCATTATTACCTAGAGTTGACACTCTTCCAAACCCACTTTCAATATTATTGCAAACATTATTATCAATAGAAAATTCATCATGAGGCATAAATAAATGTTCAAGATCATAAGAATCATTATCACCCCAATCATGATCATTGCAACAAGTAGTGGACAGAGCAAAATTAGCATCCCGAAGCTTGGGGTTTTGCACATTATTAACACAATTGTCATTAATAGAATTTATAGTAACACCATTGAAATCATGCTTTTCATTCAAGGAGCTATCATGAATCACTTCATAAATTTCTTCTTTTAGCAGTTCATCACAATTTTCAGATTCACAAATTTCAAGCAAAACTTCATAAAGATAATCTAGTGCACTCAACTCACTAGCAATTGGTTCATCATAGTTGGATCTTTTAAAAAGATTAGCTAGTGGATGAGGATCCATATCAATAGTGTTTTAGCAAGCGAAGATGCAAGCATATAGAAGGCACATGGCAACACAAGGAAACAAAAGATTTGACAAGAAAAAGGCAAACGAAAAAGAGGGCGAATGAAAAGGAAATTTTTTGTGAAGTGGGAGAGAGGAAAACCAGAGGCAAACAACAAATAATGTAAATTGCGAGGAGATGAGATTTGTGATTAGGAACCTGGTAGATGTAGATGATCCTCCCCGACAACGACGCTAGAAATTCCTTCTGATGCGGCTTGAAGCTACGTCGTTATTTTCCAAAAGAGGAAGGGATGATGCAGCACAGAGATGGTAGGTATTTCCCTTAGTGATGTGACCAAGGTTATTGAACCAGTAGGAGAACCAAACAACACTATGTAAAAAACACCTGCACACAAATAACAAATACTCGCAACCCGGCGTATTAAAGGGATTGTCAATCCCTTTCGGGTAACGACGCCACAAATTGGCAAACGGACGCGAATAAATTGTAGTAGATTGATAGATCGAACGCCAAATAAAATAAATTGCAGCAATGTATTTTTTTATTTTTGGGTTTAATAGATGTGAAAATAAAAGCAAAGGAAAATAGATCACAACAACAAATTGTATGAGAAAGAGACCTGGGGGCTGTAGGTTTCACTAGTGGCTTCTCTCGAGAAAAATAGCAAACAGTGGGTAGACAAATTACTATTGGGGAATTGATAGAACTTAAAATAATCATGACGATATCCAGGCAATGATCATTATATAGGCATCACGTCCAAGATTAGTAGACCGACTCCTCCGTGCATCTACTACTATTACTCCACACATCGACCGCTATCCAACATGCATCTAGTGTATTAAGTTCATGGAGAAACGGAGCAATGCAATAAGAACGATGACATGATGTAAACAAGATGTATTTATGTATAAATACACCCCATTGTTTTATCCTTAGTAGCAACGATACATATGTGTCGGTTCCCCTTCTATCACTGGGATCAAGCACTGTAAGATCGAACCCACTACAAAGCACCTCTTCCCATTGCAAGATAAATAGATCAAGTTGGCCAAACAAAACCCAAATATCGAAGAAGAAATATGAGGCTAGAAGCAATCATGCATATAAGATATCAAAGAAACTCAAATAACTTTCATGGATAAAAAGAGGTAGATCTGATCATAAACTCAAAGTTCATCTGATGCCAACAAACACACCGCAAAAATAGTTACATCATATGGATCTCCTAATTCAAATAAAATAGCAACAAAAAATCCAAATAAAATTACTTATTTGATTTTAATATTTTTCCTCTGATATTTCAATTTTTTTGGAGAAGTCATATTATCTCCTCTCATATATTTTAATTAGAAATATTTTCGGAGAGGAAAATAATTAACCAAAATGATCCTTGTTTTGATATTAGATAAAATTCAAATATGAAAAATGTGAAATCCCCAACTCTCTCCGTGGGTCCTTGAGTTGCTTAGAATTTCGAGGATCGCAAAGTGAAATGCGATAAAATATGATATGCATGAATGACCTATGTATAACATTCCAAATTGAAAATTCGGGATGTTACAAACCTACCCCGTTAAGATGAATCTCGTCCTCGAGATTCGGGTTGGCTAGAAAATAGGTCTGGGTGGTCTTTGCGTAGATCATCCTCTTGTTCCAAAGTGGCTTCATCCTCAGTATGGTGGCTCCACTGGACTTTGCAAAAACTTAATAACCTTGCTGCAGGTAACTCGGCTGGCAAACTCGAGAATCTTGACTGGTTTCTCCTCATAGGTCAGATCACTATCCAACTGAATTGCTTCCAGGGGCACTGTATCTCTCAGACGAATATCGGCCATCTCTACATGGCACTTCTTCAACTGGGAAACATGAAACACATCATGAACTCCTGACAGTCCTTCGGGTAACTCCAATTTGTAGGCAACCTCTCCCATACGTTCCAAAACACGGTACGGTCCTACAAATCTTGGGGCTAACTTTCCCTTAACTCCAAAATGTTTACACCTCGTAGTGGTGACACACGGAGATATGCTCTATCTCCGATTTCATAGACTACCTCCTTGCGTTTTGAGTCTGCATAGCTCTTCTGTCGGGACTGAGCTACCTTCAGTCTATCTCGAATTAGCTTAACCTTTCTCTTCAGAGTCCTTAATCAAATCTGGTCCAAACAACTGACGGTCCCCAACTTCATCCCACAACAACGGTGTTTGGCATCTTCTTCCATACAGGGCTTCGAATGGTGCCATCTTCAAACTGGCTTGGTAGTTGTTTTTGTATGAGAACTCCGTGTAGGGTAGATTGTCATCCCAACTGGATCCATAATCTAGCGCACAAGCTCTCAACATGTCCTCCAAAATCTAATTGACTCTCTCGGTCTGTCGATCTATCTGCGGATGAAAGGTTGTACTGAACTCTAGCCTGGTTCCCAAAGTCTGGTGCAGCCGGTGCCAAAACTTTGAAGTAAACTGCGTTCCTCTATCTGATACGATGGTCCTCGGAACTCCATGCACACATACGATCCTGGTCATATATATCTTGGCCAACTTCTCAGTTGTGTAGGTGGTCTTCACGAGATAAACTGAGCTACTTTAGTCAAGCGATCCACTACTACCCAGATAGAATCATATCCCGATCGGGTCCTGGGTAATCCGGTGATAAAATCCATGCCAAGCTTGTCCCACTTCGATTCGGGTATCGGCATAGGCTGTAGTAATCCTGCTAGCTTCTGATGTTCTGCCTTCACTCTCTGACATACATCACATATGGCTACATACTCGGCAATGTCCTTCTTCATTCGAGTCCACCAGAAACGCTCCTTCGAATCCAAATACATCTTGGTGTTTCCGGGGTGCACCGAGTATGGTGAGTCATGAGCTTCCTGTAGTATCAACTTCCTGATCTCGGCATTATTGGGCACAAATATACGGTCCTCAAACCACATGGTGTCATGCTCATCCTCACGAAAACCTTTGGCTTTACCTTCGCTCATCTTCTCCTTTATCTCGGCAATTTCTTTGTCATCCTTCTGAGCTTCTCAAATCTTTCCCAATAATGTCGACTGAACTTCCATTGTTGTAACAAAACCTCTAGGAACTATCTCCAAATGAAGCTCCCTGAGATCTTCTGCTAACTCCATTGGCAATCCTTTGCCTACGAAGGTATTGACATAACTCTTCCGGCTCAAAGCGTCTGCTATGATGTTGGCCTTGCCGGGATGATAGCAACTTCATATCATAATCCTTTATGAGCTCCAACCATCTCCTCTGCCTGAGATTCAGCTCCTTCTGAGTAAAAATGTACTTCAAACTCTTGTGATCCGTGTACACATCACAATGGTTCCCAATAAGAAAATGTCTCCAGGTTTTGAGTGCATGCACTACAGCTGCTAACTCCAAATCATGCGTGGCATAATTCCACTCATGCGGCCAAAGTTGTCATGAGGCATACGAAACAACTCTTCCATCTTGCATAAGTACACTTCCAAGTCATAAGTGAGACGCGTCGCAATACACTTGGAAATCCTTACGTATATCTGGCAGAATCAGCACTGGGGCCGTAGTCAAACGTTTCTTCAACTCCTGGAAACTTGCTTCAAATTCTTCAGTCCAATGGAACTTGGTGTCCTTCTTCAACAACGCCGTCATGGGCTTCGCAATCTTAGAAAAAATTTCAATGAATCTCCGGTAATATCCCGCGAGTCCAAGAAAACTACGGATCTCTCCAACGGAGGTGGGTGCCAACCACTCAGTGACTGACTGAACCTTGGTAGGGTCTACGGCTATACCCTCTCATGATATAACATGTCAAAGGAATCCTACTTCCTTCAACCAAAACTCACATTTGCTGAACTTGGCATATAACTGATGTTCCTTGAGCTTCTCGATAACTAAACGCAAATGCCCCTTATGCTCTTCCTCATTCTTCGAATACACCTAAATGTCATCAATGAACACCACGAAAAATTTATCCAAGAACTCCATGAACACCTTGTTCATCATGCTCATGAAATAGGCACAGGCGTTAGTCAATCCGAATGATATAACCGTATACTCATACAACCCATACCTGGTGGTGAAAGTTGTCTTAGGTATATCTTGTTCTCGAATCTTCAGCTGGTGGTATCCTGATCGAAGATCGATCTTGGAAAAGACTTTTGCTCCTTGCAGCTGGTCAAATAGATCATTGATCATCGACAGGGGGTACTTGTTCTTAATTGTTACTTCATTCAATGCCCGATAATCAACCACCATTCTCATGGACTTATCCTTCTTCTCAACCAGGAGCACTGGGGCTCCCCATGGTGAAGAACTTCGTCGAATGTAACCTTTCTCCAATAACTCCTTAATTTGTTTCTTAATCTCCTCCAGATCATTTGCGGGCATCCGGTATGGTCTCTTCGATATCAGTCCGGTGCCTGGCAATAACTCTATCAAAAACTCAATGTATTGATCCGGGGGGCATGCCTGGTAGTTCCTCTGGAAATACATCTGGGTAATCCTTCACTACAGTCACTTCCTCCTGAACAACTCCTCAGAGGGAATTTACGTGAGTACTCTTAGGAGTATACCTGGATACATATTTAATCCTTTTCCCTTCCGGTGTGGTGAGAAGAATTGACTTACTAGCGCAATCGATGTTTCCCCCATACATCTATAGCCAATACATACCGAGTATCACACCCAATCCTTGGGATTCCAAAATTATCAAGTCTGAGGGGAAAACATGCCTACCTATGGTCAATGGCATCTGAAAACATCCCTGACTAGCCATATACTCCGCTCCTGGTGAGCTTACTAACATGGGTGTCCTAAGTACCTTGGTGGGCAACTTATATTTATCCACGAATCCCCTTGAAATGTATGAATGCGATGCACCAGTATCAAAAAGAACTATTGTGGTAAATGACTTAACCAAAAACTTACCGATAACTGCATCAGGCTGCTCCTCAACCTCCTCCACATTCACGTGGTTCACTTGTCCCTCGTTGAAAGGGTTGGGCTTCTGCACAGAGCTTTCGTTGCCATTCCCATTCTTCGCTTCAAAACACTCGGTGGCGTAGTGTCCAGTCTTCCCGCACTTGAAACAAGTAGTGTGACTTAGGTCCTTCTTGGCGGGCGTTGCTGGGTTAGAGCGGTTCTGATTGCTGCCTGCTCCACTCCCATTTCCATTCCTAGGGCCGTGGTGGTTATGCGGAATTCCTCCATTATGGTTATGGACTCCATGGTTATGGGTAAATCCTCCCGGGTTCGGGGTGAAGCGGGGTTTTTACTGAGCTCCTGAATTGTACTTTCCTTGCCCATACTTCCTCTTGCGGCTCTCAATCTGCTGTTGCTTCCCTTCAATCATAAGAGCCTTGTCTACCAACTCCTGGTAGTGGTTGAATGTTGCCACCATCAACTGCATGCTCATCTCATCATTCAGCCCTTCCATAAACTTCTCCTGCTTCGTGGCATCTGTGGCCACATCATCAGGGGCATAGAGAGATAACTTACTAAACTCCTCCAAGTACTGCCCCACAGTACGGTTGCCCTGGCGTAAGTTGCGAAACTCATGCTTCTTCATGCTCATAGGTCCAGTTGAGACATGGGATGTGCGGAATGCTTGCTGAAATTGCTCCCAAGTAACATTGGCTATGGGGAAAGTGGCTGTGTGATTCTCCCACCATGCGGCTGCGGGTCCATCCAATTGGTGTGTGGCAAAACGCACCTTCACAGCATATGTGCAACCGGCAGTGGTTAACTCCCTTCCAATCCTACGTAGCCAGTCATCCGCAACTATGGGCTCGGTGCTACTGGAAAACACTAGTGGTTGTAACCTCAGAAAATGGGCTAAGTTGTCAACTGGAGGTGGTGGCGGTGGGTTGTTGTTGTTATTGTTGTTATTGTTGTTGTTGTTGTTGTTGTTGTTGTTGTTGTTGTTGTTGTTGTTGTTGTTGTTGTTGTTGTTGTTGTTGTTGCCCTGATTCTGAACTAGCAATTGCATCAGTGTGTTCTGCTGCTGGATCAACTGAGTGAGCTCCAGTGGGAAAGCAAATCCTGGGTCACGTCTCGGAGGCATCTGATGGGTTTAGAGGGGAGAGATTAGAATATAATGAGGTCTAATGAGAAATGGGTTTAGAGGGGAGAGATTAGAATAGAATGAGGTCTAATGAGAAAGCACTACCCATATGCACATGAGACAAACACAATCATATCATATCACTCAATCAATCAAGCAAGGGCATACAATCGATCTAACTATCGTTACAGTGCTCGGACTACTAATGTTTACATGGGGGAATACTACTGATCATATGGTGGTCTACTAGAAATTTTGATCGGTGGAAGACTCCATGATATCTGCTCCAGCTTCGTCTTCATAGTCATCATCACTACCATCGGGGTCGCATTCAGTGTCGTCGATGATGATGTAGTCTTCAGAACTCCTTAGGTTCGTCGTCTTCTCCTCCTGGTGCGGGGTCTCCCATGAAAACTCCTAGCTTCCTTGTCAAGTCGTCATTCTTCTCCACAAGTACCGTCATTTCCTCCTCATATCCTTCGCATGTAGACTTGAGCTCCTCTTCTAGCTCTGTGATCCTGGTCATTGCCTTCTTCAAATCTATCATGCTTGCGCACATTTGGTTCTCCTGGCGATGTATGTGATGATTTAACTCCTGGATGAATGCTGCAATGGACCTGTCCTTCGTGGTGCTGATCATCTCCCATTGCTCATCTCGGCGCCCACATATCTGGAGTATCCTTAAGCTCCTTGTGGTAAACTTCGCTGATGCGTCCCATAGTAATATGGGCTGCCATGCTCTTGCCTAGACTCCAGGTCGATGCATCAAAAGAAAACTCTATGGGTTCAGTGACTGGCGTGAATGTCCTTCCTGGAACTTGAACTCGAATCATCCAACGCTCCTCTTCTAGTAAAGTGGCGGTGTAGGTCCCAGTGAAACTTGGTATTCCGATGTTCAGATACCTAGTGAATTCCTTCAAGTGTCGTCCAAAGGGTGTGTTTTCATCCGGCTGTGTAAACTTATTCCTTGAGTCCGCCATCCTAAAGAGTAGAAAATGGAGAGGAGTCAGAAATGAGTAGAGAAGAATGACCTATGGCTCATCTTAGTGGTCGTGTCCTACATTCAGCGTGTGCTCTGATACCATCCTGTAGCAACCCGACCTTAGACGGTCAAGTCTCTGTGCTTCAGTGTCATCCCTGGATCGGTAATGCTGACACACACAATACTCAAAGGATTTATAACAGAGTAGCAATCAAACACTTATTACATCGAATGTCTCAAAAGAGAACTTATTACAGTAAATATGGCTTAAGGCCATCTAATAAGATAACAGCAGAAGGCTTGGAAGATAAAGCGAATCCATCAACTCCAACAGCATAGCTGAGTGCATGACAAACGACCTATGGCACCTTACTCATCGTCTGAAAAGTCTGCAACATGATACATTGCAGCCCGAAACGGGTCAACACATGGAATATGTTGGCAATATAACACAAGAGAGCAATGAACAGATAAATGCTATCACTACATGCATATATGGCAGGTGGAGGCTCTATGGTTATATTGTTTTGCGAAAAGCCATTTTTTCCCTACAACAAAGGAATATATTTTATTTAACTATCATGGTAGTTGAAACACTGAGAAGGTTCCTCCAACTCAATCCCAATTAATGTAGTCATTAACATCCCAACAAATTAATTTAGAGTGATGAGATCAAATCAATAATTGAAGTACCAGTTACTCAAGATGTCCATAACCGAGGACACAACTAAACATGATTAGTTTATACACTTTGTAGAGGTTTGCGCACTTTTCCCGCACAAGACTCGATCTCCTCCATTGGATTTCTCGCACTACATGGTGTTTGAGAAACGGATGACCGAGACACAGTCTTTCAGAAGCATTAACTCTTTACCCTGGGTGGACAGTTACACCTACTTTCCCCTACATCTGCTAGCCCACCACTGAAAGAGGTCACGCAACATACTCAACTATGCCAGAGCCCATAATGACTTGTGGCTGCACACGGAAGTTTCTAGCATGAATAATCTTATGATCCCTTTGAGCTTGGGTGGCGGACCGTAGGATGATCACACGGGTACTCCAGGATATCCTTGGACAACACTGGATTCTCCAGGTGCCCACAAGCAATCCACCCAGATGTGTATTAAACTTGCCACCTTAAGTTGAACCATTAATTAACAAGTCACATCTATCATGGATACTCTGAAACCCAATCCACGTCTACGGCATAGCATGGCAATAAACATAACGTATAAGTAACTCCCAAGGGTTTGATAATAAAATGGGTGTCGGTGTCAAAACCGGCGGATCTCGGGTAGTGGGTCCCGAACTGTGCGTCTAGGCCGGATGGTAACAGGAGGCAGGGAACACGATGTTTTACCCAGGTTCGGGCCCTCTTGATGGAGGTAAAACCCTACGTCCTGCTTGATTGATATTGATGATATGGATAGTACAAGAGTAGATCTACCACGAGATCAAGGAGGCTAAACCCTAGAAGCTAGCCTATGGTATGATTGTTGTATATGGAGTTGATTGCCTACGGACTACAACCCTCCAGTTTATATAGACACCGGATAGGGTTAGGGTTACACAGAGTCGGTTACAATGGTAGGAGATCTTGAATATCCGCACCGCCAAGCTTGCCTTCCACGCCAAGGAAAGTCCCATCCGGACACGGGACGAAGTCTTCAATCTTGTATCTTCATGGTCCAGGAGTCCGGCTGAAGGTATAGTTCGGCTACCCTAACACCCTCTAATCCAGGACTCCCTCAGTAGCCCCTGAACCAGGCTTCAATGACGACGAGTCCGGCGCGCAAATTGTCTTCGGCATTGCAAGGCGGGTTCCTCCCCCAAGTCCTTCATAGAAGATTGTAAACACCAAGAGTAGTGTCCGGCTCTACAAAATAAGCTTCCACATATTGCCATAGAGAGAATGATATAAACACAAATCAAATCTGCTGACGTATTCCGCAGTGCTTCATCACACTACGGCCAAGTCCTTTACTCGAATCGTTTTTACTTTTCCACCTCAGCATGTTTTGCGAGGCGGTTTCCTTGGCACGCCTTGTCAAAGCAGAGATCGTGTACCCCCTTTACGAGATTCTCATCAATACGGATGTGGGTAACCCAACCGTGCCATTTATCACGGCGCTTGGGAGGCAAGCGAGTTTTACTAGGCTGGTGGGGACGCACAACCGCATCCGCCCATATAAGGGGATAAGGATCCACCTTTTTACCTACGCCTTCTTCCTCCTTTGCTTATCCATCTCCTGCGCACTCGAGCTCCAGCGCCCAAGCCCGCACTTCCCACCTCAATCTTCTCTAGCAATGTCCGGAGCGGGAGGCAAGTGGATGGTCTCCTCCGCTACGGAGGGCCAAGTCAAGAAGCTAAGGAAGGCCAGATACCTGTCTAAGGACATCGCGCACCGGCTTCCCGAAAAGGGGCAGCTTCTCCCCACC
Source organism: Triticum urartu (assembly GCF_056163025.1). Lineage (NCBI taxonomy): Eukaryota > Viridiplantae > Streptophyta > Magnoliopsida > Poales > Poaceae > Triticum > Triticum urartu. The sequence goes on along the minus strand of NC_141876.1, from coordinate 167,093,818 downwards.
CCAAGGCCCCATGAGAGGGTAGTATTTCTTCCCCACTTCCTCCGCGGACTGGGTTTTCCACTCCACCCATTTGTCCGGGGGCTCATGTTCTACTACGGCCTGGATTTCCACGATCTGGCCCCGAACTTCATCCTCAACATCTCGGCGTTCATCATCGTGTGCGAGGCTTTCCTCTGCGTCCCCCCTCATTTCGGCCTCTGGCTCAAGACCTTCAACGTCAAGCCCAAGGTGGTGCGCGGCAGCCAGGCGGAGTGCGGAGGCGCCATGGCGGGCAAGATGGCCAACGTCCTATGGTTCAAGGGCTCTTTTGTGGAGACCCTAAAGGGGTGGCAATCCGGGTGGTTTTACATCACCGAGCCACGCGATCCGAAATGGACCGCAGCCCCCGAGTTCCGATCCGGACCCCCCACGCGGCTTATGTCCTGGAAAGAGACGGGCCTGTCGTGGGGTGACAAAAAAGAGGTGACCGGATTGCAAACATGCATCCAGTCCCTGGTGAACAAGCCAATCCGGCTTGTTAATGTAATCCAGGTTATGCTCGTCCGCCGGATCCTCCCGTGCCAACAACGGGATTTTAATCTGTGGGAGTTCGACCCGGCGCAGCACCAAACCCTTAGCAGGTTCTTCGACACGACGTACGAAGATGCCTGGAAGGTGCTATTCAAGGGCGCCGAGGCTCCCGCATCCGCTTCCGAGGACCGCGGATACAGCTCGCAGCGTCACGCTAGCGAGGTAAGCTATCTTCACCTTTTACAGGATGTTAAGCTTTTTTCATAGTTTGACTCTATGTGGGATCTAAACTCCCTTACCTTTGACAGGCTTGGCGGGCGATGTCTGGACCGATTAACTGTCCGGCTCCGCTGCCCGAAGACCCAGCCCCAGCTCTACTAGTGAAGCTGCTGGCTCCGGTGCCTTATGTGGTGCCGGAAAAGAAGGCCAAGAAGAAGAAGACCACGGGGACTCGAAAGAGTGCCCGTAACGTGGTGGTGTCGGACTCGTCATCCGATGAGTCCGAGACGCCCTCTTCCCGTGAAAACGAGGAGGAGGAAGAAGAAAACTCTCCCCCCCAGCGGAGGGAGGAGAGAAGAGGAAGGCCGCCCCAACGGGGGAGGCCGAGGGGTCTAGGAAAAGGAAGACCCCTCCGCGGGACTACTCCCCCGACGCCGAAGAGGGCGAAGAGGAGTGGCCAAACAGGGCCAAGCGTCCAGCGAAATCGTAAGTTCGGATATCAGAGTAACTCATGATGTTCCTTTGTCGCACAGCTTTCCTTAATGTCAAACGTAATTATGCAGCCCGCCCCGGGCCGAATTCAACGAATCGTCGGGCGGCTCCCTGGACTCATCGGACGTGAACTCAGTTCCGCCCGCTGTCTCCCCCCGCATTGCAGATGACGCCGAAGTGGCGTCGCGACAAGCTCCGGGGCAGGAGGAGGTGGTCCCGGAGGAGCCGCAAGGCAACCTCTCTGACTCCAGGAGTGAAGGGGATAAGGCCCCCCAGGGCTCCATGTCTGGCTTTGTGCCGGACACCGCACCGGCATCTTCCATAGTTCCAGACCGCGGTAGGCGAACTCCTTCCAAGAGGAGCAAGCCTTCTGAGCCGGCGGCCTCCGTCCAACCGGAGGTGCCGGACAATCTGCTGGAGGTGCTTGACGGCGCCTCCATCGACGAGGGGCACCGTACTATTATGAGTACGGTGATCCAGAAGGTTCAGTCCGCCAAGAGCGGACTGACTGAAGCTTGCGCTAGCCTTCTAACAGGCTTCGAGGTAAGTGAAAATATGTAAAAATATTACCGCATAGACAGTAGCCCCTGATGCTCTGTTTGGCGTTCGGAAAGAAAAGCCGAATAGAGGATCTATTAAATTTCGCAAGTCTAACAAAAAAAGAGTCAATATGCGTATGCAGGCTTCGCTGCTATCCACCGCCGCACTGACTGCGGAGGTGGGTGTCCTGAAGCAGGACTTCGAGCAGACCGAGCAAGAGCTCGACCTTGCCAAGCGGCGGCTCGAGGAGAAAGAAGGTAAGAAATACCTTACAGAAAAGGTGCCTATAGAAAGGCGTGATTGCAAAAAAATAACAGGATTGTACTGCTTATTGTAGGGGCCACGACTGAGGTGGCGACCCTTAAGCAGGCGCTGTCTGAGGCCGAAAAGAAAACGGCCGCGGAGCGCACCGAGCGAGACAGACTTGGGGCTCAGGTCGGCGAGGTGCAGCAAGAGCTTCAGGCTCTCATGAAAAAACATGAGAGTTTGGAGCTTGAGTCAAAGGCGCAAGCATCCGAGCTCGCGACGGCCCTTGAGACTGCCAAGTCTGCCAAGGCCGAAGCCCAAAAGGCCCTCCAAGAGTTGGAGGAGATGAGGAAGATAGCAGCAGGTAAGGCATTCTTCATGCAAAGCAGAAATATAAAAGTAAACTACTTGTTACTTACCCGAATCCGGAGCTCTCCAGGGGCATTCGTAGATCTTCCCCGCAGCGTATCCGCCGCCGCCGCATTCTACCGAGCTGAAGAGGGCAGCTCGATGGAGAAGGTGTTCTGGTCTCAGTATTTTGAGGCCGGACACCCTATGCCTTTGAGCGACCAGCTGAAATAGCTGGTCGAGCTCCACAAGGCGGCCGAACAGGCCATGAAGGGCTTCATAGTTCGGCAGTGGCCCGGAGAAGCCCTGCCTGGGAGCTATTTCGGGCTGGTGCGGCGGCTGGTGGAGGCCTGTCCGAGGCTCGAGGTCATCAAGAGCTCCGTCTGCATCGAAGGTGCCCGTCGGGCCCTTGCCCATACAAAGGTGCACTGGGGTAAGCTGGACGGTGAGAAGCTTGTGAAGGACGGGCCGCCGCCGGGGAAGGAGCATCGCAAGCCCGAGAACTACTACAAGGATGTTCTTGCAGGTGCCCGCCTTGTGGAGGATGAATGTACCAAGGATGTGATTTTTGAATGAACTCGCTCGTGTTTATCCTGTGCGCTGAAAACTTGTTCATATGCGTTAAGCAATGCTTATTGAATTTAAAATATTACTTTCTGTGCAGCCGTTTATCAAAAAATTGAGAGATGGCCAGTCGTCAGCTTCTGCCCCCATGCCACTAGTGCTGGGGTGTTCGGGATAAACCTGAGCGCTCTTTTTCCCATAGTTGGGTCCTTCGAGGGAGGCGCTCAGCAAAATGAACCAGGCAATCGGACTATAATGCTTGAACACTGTCACTTAGCCATAGAACTCTATAATTTTAAATTTCGGCAAAGCCCCTAGTTCGGAAGACCGCGTTTGGGGCGCTATCCACGCCTTGGCCGGACAAAGCCAGCTCCTCGCTCGAAGCGGCATAAGTCTTTAGGGACTCGAAAAACCTCTCGAACAGCGACCGGTCTCTCGCCTCATCATGATAGTCAGTTTTAGCTTTCTCCACTGAGGTGCTTAACCTAGCTGAACCGGGGCACAATTGCAGTGGTTCTCCTAGTGCTACCTTAGCCGATAGAGCGGAACGTAAGGCACCAAAACATAGGAGCCGGGCAAACCCAACTATTGACCCAAATCATGATTCGGAGCCGATGCATATAGTGCTATAAGTTCGGGGTGCCGCACTTGTGAAAGTGTACGGACTTCTCACACCATTATGAGGGGTACTGAAGCCCCTGGCGTGTTTGCCGTACCATGGTGTACGGGTGCAATCATGTCATTTAATAAACATAAATGTGAAAAGAAGACAATGCAAAAAATAGACAAGAAGCTAAGCATTGTTTATAGAGAGGCTATTTATCAAAGCCGAACGATACAAATAGTGCGGTAAGCAAAAGATATTGGACTATTCAGTATGTCCTGACCAGGGGCAGGCCGCGGAATTGTATTTAAAACAGGTATACCGCTCGTAACAGAGACCACCTGGGAGTTCCATAATGCGGCATGGCTTGTCTGCCTCCCTGGATCTTGCATCGTTTGTGTGGCAGTCGAATTGCTGAACAGGTCGTCCGAAGTATGGAGTCCTGAAAGTAAGGAAAAAATTTAAAAAAAAGGAATTGGGCAGCCCCTAGTACGTTTTAAGCCGTATTTTGGGTGTGCCGTTATTGTGCCCCTTCCCCTGTGCCCATGGTATTTCAAGGGCGTAGTTATGTATGTGAGGTACTGGTTTCGCTATGTCGCGAAAGCTGGGGTTGGGGCCGCATTGCTACACTTGCTCAGAGTGTGCCAGGCGGTCCTGCTGTGGGTTACTCCGGGCGTGCTTGGCAGTGTCTGGCTTTTTAATAGCCGGACTGGAGAATTGCCTGAGAAGGCTACTTTGTATCTCCGCTGCGAGAGCCGCCGTATGCTCCTCCGTACGGAGGGAGCGTTCGGTGTTTCTGTTGACCATAATTACTCCTCGAGGGCCTGGCATCTTGAGCTTGAGATATGCGTAGTGTGGCACCGCATTGATCTTTGCGAATGCGGTTCGTCCGAGCAGGGCGTGATAGCCACTGCGAAACGGGACTATATCGAAGATTAACTCTTCGCTTCGGAAATTGTCCGGGGATCCGAAGACCACGTCAAGTGTTACTGAGCCTGTACAGTTGGCTTCTACACCTGGTATAACGCCTTTAAAGGTTGTTCTTGTGGGCTTAATCCTTGAGGGATCTATGCCCATTTTTCGCACTGTATCCTGATAAAGCAGGTTCAGGCTACTGCCGCCGTCCATGAGGACTCTTGTGAGATGAAATCCGTCGATGATTGGGTCAAGAACCAATGCGGCGAAGCTGCCATGACGGATGCTAGTGGGATGGTCCCTTCGATCAAAAGTTATCGGGCAGGAGGACCATGGGTTGAACTTTGGGGCGACTGGCTCCATCGCGTATACGTCCCGTATATCATGTTCACCGTCCGCACTTGTGGGGAAAGCCCTTCTGTCCATTGTTGTTCGGCGGCTTGGGCTCCTCGTCGTCATTGTGCAGCCCCTTGTCTCTGTTTTCGGCCCTTAACTTGCCTGCCTACTTAAACACCCAACAATCCCTGTTAGTGTGATTGGCTGGCCTTTCGGGGGTGCCATGTATCTGGCACAAGCGATCGAGTATTCGGTCCAAACTGGACGGGCCTTGAGTATTCTTTTTGAATGGCTTTTTCCGCTGACCGGATTTATAGCCTTTGAATCCGGCATTGACTGCCGTGTCTTCATTGCTGTCACTGTTAACACAGCGTTTTTGCTTATTCCGACATGTGCTGCCACTTTTGTTCTTGGTATCCGAATTACCAGGGTTCTTTGATAAGTTGTTACTGCGAGCTAGCCAGTTGTCTTCTCCCGCGCAAAAGCGGGTCATGAGTGTCGTGAGGGCTGCCATGGATTTCGGCTTTTCCTGTCCCAGGTGCCGGGCAAGCCACTTGTCGCGGATGTTATGCTTGAAGGCTGCTAGGGCCTCTGCGTTCGGACAGTCGACTATCTGGTTTTTCTTTGTTAGGAACCGTGTTCAGAATTGTCTGGCCGATTCCTCTGGCTGCTGAATTATGTGGCTTAAGTCGTCGGCATCCGGCGGTCGCACGTAAGTGCCCTGGAAGTTGTCGAGGAATGCGGCTTCCAGGTCCTCCCAAGAACCGATTGAGTCTATTGGCAAGCTGTTAAGCTAATGCCGGGCTGGTCCTTTAAGTTTGAGCGGGAGGTATTTGATGGCGTGTAGATCATCGCCGCGTGCCATGTGGATGTGAAGGAGATAATCCTCGAGCCATACCACCGGATCTGTTGTGCCATCGTATGATTCGATGTTTACGGGTTTGAAACCCTCTAGGATTTTATGATCCATTACTTCATTCGTGAAGCATAGCGGGTGTGCTGCGCCTCTGTACTGGGCTATATCACGACGCAGCTCGGAAGAGCTATGTCTGTTGTGTTCGGCCCGGCCGGATTTGTTGTATCCGGAGTGAAGATCATTGTCACATGCCGTAGGGCGCCTGCGCGATCCGTAGATCGATCTTGTTTGTCTTTCCTTATCCTCCAGTATGTCTCGCAGGTCGGGCGCATTTTCCCGTGCCTTAGTTGAGCGGCGTCGGGGCATGGCTTGGGTGGAGGGCCGAGAGGCCTCTCTGTCGCGGCCGCGAGGTGGCCGGTCTGCCATGTCATGCGCTGGTGATGTAGGTGCTTCCTCCTCTGATCGGGGTAGCGGCCTGCGCTTCGGGTAACTCTTGGAGGGGCGTTCGAGTTCATACTCTTCGGCCGCAAGGACTTCAGTCCATCTGTCAGCTAGCAAATCTTGGGCAGCTCTAAGCTGTTGCTGCTTTTTCTTGAGGCTGCTTGCCGTGGCTAAAAGCCTGCGTTTAAAACGCTCTTGTTCGATGGGGTCTGATGGTATGACGAATTCGTCGTCATCGAGTAGTGGGTCCCGAACTATGCGTCATCGTGTCAAAACCGGCGGATCTCGGGTAGTGGGTCCCGAACTGTGCGTCTAGGCCGGATGGTAACAGGATGCAGGGAACACGATGTTTTACCCAGGTTCGGGCCCTCTTGATGGAGGTAAAACCCTACGTCCTGCTTGATTGATATTGATGATATGGGTAGTACAAGATTAGATCTACCACGAGATCAAGGAGGCTAAACCCTAGAAGCTTGTCTATGGTATGATTGTTGTATATGGAGTTGATTGCCTACGGACTACAACCCTCCGGTTTATATAGACACCAGATAGGGTTAGGGTTACACAGAGTCGGTTACAATGGTAGGAGATCTTGAATATCCGCATCGCCAAGCTTGCCTTCCACGCCAAGGAAAGTCCCATCCGGACACGGGACGAAGTCTTCAATCTTGTATCTTCATAGTCCAGGAGTCCGGCTGAAGTTATAGTCTGGCTACCCGAACACCCCCTAATCCAGGACTCCCTCAACGGGTAATAGGTTCTACCTCATCATCTACTTCCCAGACCCACATGTTAAGGCCTTGTTTGGTTCGACTGTGGATTTCTAAAAGCAGCTGTGAAAAACTGCTGTAGAAAAACAGCTCTGGAAAATCTGATGTGAAAAAATGTAGGTCATTTGGAAAACTAGCTGATACACCTTTTCCAGATTTTGGCCCGCAGCAGAATCAGATTTTAGAAATAACGTCCTGGGATGCTTCCGCTTTTGGTTCAGATTTTGGCAGCAGATTTCTGAAATCGGATTCTGTTGGGTTCGCCCTTTGGTTCAGATTCTGCTGCGCGGCAGCGGAATCCGTCGATAAAAGCTGAACCAATTAGGGCCTAAGAGATCCTACTCATGCAATGTGTGAGGGTTTAACTAATGCATAAAAATAGGGTAATAAAGGGGTATGATCAAAGTGTTACTTGCCTTGCTGACGATCTGCAAATCCTAAAGACTCGTAGTAGCACGGTTCGCACTCCAGGAATTGTATCACAAACAAACAATAGCATACATAAGCACTCAAGCAAAGATGCACGGGTAAAACTCAAATAAGAAGATCTAACCAGAAAGTACAACTGAAGAACTCCGGTTTGCAAAAAAATCAAATCAAACGGAGCAACGAAATGCAAACTACGAAAGAAACAAGATCCGATTACTAATCTATACTAAAGTCAAATTTTACAATACCAAAATCTTGTTCAAGTTGGTTAAACAGAAAGAGGGGATTCGAGACGAAGATCTTGGCACTTGTTTCACCTGATTTGGATGAACAAGCGAAAAAAATACTAAAACGAAGATTAGGGCAGAAATCATGATCGAAAATAATCATGGAAAAACCCGGGAAAATAAAACGAGACGAACAGGCTAACGAACGAACGTTCATTGTCTGCGGCTAACTGACGAACATCATTCGTTAAAACGAACATACGGACGAATGTCCGCTATTTAACTAAACTAAAGAAAACCCAAACACAACCGATCTAATAAAAAACAATCTAGGGTTTTTTCGGAAAAAAGAAAACCGGGGTTAACCGAAGAAAACCGACTGGTCAATGGTCAACGGCGGCAGCTCGGCGAGGTCCGGCGACGGCTGGCGGCGGCGGGGCGGCGCGAGGCGGCGGTGGCGCGGGTGGCGGCGCGGCTAGGGTGTCGGGGGCGCGGGGCTGGCGGCGGCGACTTGGGCCTCTCGGGTCGCGGGCTGCAGCTTATAAAGCCCCCGCCCGGAGGTCTCCGGCTCGGGCACGGCCCGGTAGGTCGATGACTTTTTCTAAATAAATCCTGATGTGGAAAAACAAATAAAAGAAATACTAAACGAATTCCAAAAATCCTGAAATAAATTTACACGGTCCTCTAATAATATTGCGGACAAAGTGAACATTTATTTGGGCCTCTAAGGAAATTTTGAAAAACGCATTGTTTTCCTAATTCAAATAAAATAGCAACAAAAAATCCAAACAAAATTAATTATTTGATTTTAATATTTTCCTCTGATATTTCATTTATTTTGGAGAAGTCATATTATCTCCTCTCATATATTTTAATGAGAAATATTTTCAGAGAGGAAAATAATTAAACCAAAATGATCCTTGTTTTGATATTCAAATATGAAAAATGTGAAATCCCCAACTCTCTTCGTGGGTCCTTGAGTTGCTTAGAATTTCTAGGGTCGCAAAGCGAAATGCGATAAAATATGATATGCATGAATGACCTATGTATAACATTCCAAATTGAAAATTTGGGATGTTACAGTTTTCCATGCAACGTTTCCCAACAGTGGCATCTGAGCCAGGTCTATGCGTAGATGATATGGACGAGCAGAATATAGAGAGTTGTGGGCGGTGATAGTCATACTGCTTACCACCAACGTCTTATTTTGATTCAGCGGTAATGTGGGCTGAAGCGGCCCGGACCAACCTTACATGTCCACGCACATGAGACCGGTTCCACCGACTGACATGCAACTAGTTTTGCATAAAGGTGACTGGTGGGTGTCCATTTCTCCTACTTTAGTTCAATCGAATTTGACTATGGCCGGTCCTTGAAGAAGGTTAAAACAAAAAACTTGATGAATCATCATTGTGGTTTTGCGTAGGTAAGAACGGTAGCAGCCACGTAAAACTTGCAACAACAAAGTAGAGTACGTCTAACTTGTTCTTGCAGGGCATGTTGTGATGTGATATGGTCAAGATGTGATGTGATATATGTTGATGTATGAGATAATCATGTGTTTGTAATATCGACAACCGGCAGGAGCCTTAGGGTTGTCTCTTTATTGTATAAAATGCAAGCGCCATGTAATTGCTTTACTTTATCACTATGCATTAGCAATATTTGTAGAAGCTTCAGAGATCATGACGATGCTTTGGAGATGGAGATCAAAAGCACAAGATGATGATGGCCATATCATGTCACAAATTTTGATTGCATGTGATGGTTATCCTTTATGCATCTTATTTTGCTTAGAACGGCGATAGCATTATAAGATGATCCCTTCACTAAATTTCAAGATAAAAGTGTTCTCCCCAAGTATGCACTGTTGCCAATGTTCGTTGTTTGAAAGCACCTCGTGATGATCAGGTGCGACAGACTCTACGTTCACATACAACGGGTGTAAGACAGTTTTGCACATGCATAATACTTGGGTTTAACTTGACGAGCCTAGCATGTACAGACATGGCCTCAGAACACTAGAGACTGAAAGGTCAAACGTGAGTCATATAGTAGATATGAACAACAAAGAGATGTTCACCATTGATGACTACCCCATCTCACGTTATGATCGGACATGGCTTAGTTGATTTGGATCATGTATCACTTAGATAACTTGAGGGGTGTTTATTTAAGTGGGATTTCATTAGTAATTTGATTAATTGAACTTAATTTATCATGAACTTAGTCTTATAGTTTTGCATATCTAGATATGTTGTATATCAATTGTCCGAGCTACCGTTCCCCTGAATTTTAATTCGTTCCTAGAGAAAGCTAAGTTGAAAGATGATGGTAGCAACTACACGGGCTGGGTCCGTAACTTGAGGATTATCCTCATTGCTGCATAGAAGAATTATGTCCTTGATGCACCTCTAGGTGACAGACCTGCTGCAGGAGCTACTGGAGATGTTATAAACGTCTGGTAGGCTTGATCTGATGACTACTCAATAGTTCAGTGTGCCATGCTTTACGTCTTAGAACCGGGACTTCAAAGACGTTTTGAACATCATGGAGCATATGAGATGTTCCAAGAGTTGAAGTTAATATTTCAAGAAAATGCCCAGGTTGAGAAAGTCTCCAACAAGTTCTATAGCTGCAAGATGGAGGAGAATAGTTCTGTCAGTGAACACATACTCAAAATGTCTGGGTATCATAACCACTTGACTCAGCTGGGAGTTGATCTTCTAGTTGATAGTGTTATTGACAGAGTTCTTCAATCACTGCCACCAAGCTACAAAGGCATCATGATGAACTATAATATGCAAGGGATGAATAAAACGATTCCTGAACTCTTCACAATGCTTAAGGCTGCGGAGGTAGAAATCAAGAAGGACTTCAAGAAGGATGGCAAAAAAGTTGCCACTCCTCGGAAGAAGCCTAAAGCTGGACCCAAGCCTGAAACTGAGTGCTTCTACTTCAAAGGGAATGGTCACTGGAAGCGAAACTGCCCCAAATACTTGGCGGATAAGAAGGATGGCAAAGTGAACAAAGGTATATTTGATATAGATGTCATTGATGTGTACCTTACTAATGCTCATAGGAGCGCCTAGGTATTTGATACTGGTTCGGTTGCTCATATTTGAAACTCAAAACAGGAGCTGCGGAATAAGAGAAGATTGGCTAAGGACAAGGTGACGATGCGCGTCGGGGAATGGTTCCAAGGTCGATGTGATCGCTGTCGACACGCTACCTCTACATCTACCTTCAGGATTAGTTTTAGATCTCAATAATTGTAATTTGGTGCCAGCGTTGAGCATGAACATTATATCTGGATCTTGTTTATTGCGTGACGATTATTCATTTAAATCAGAGAATAATGGTTGTTCTATTTATATGAGTAAAACCTTTTATGGTCATGCACCTGTCAGGACCCCGATTCTAAGTCACACCGATCTAGCCTGTAACACCTCATATCACTTTGCGGCTCACACACGGTATTCCCACGGGTGTCGCCTTACCATGGCCCGGGACCGTTTGCGCCTTTAGGCTCATGTATATGATAGTGTCACTAGCATCCATATGACAGAGAACCCGGGCCGACATGACTAGTCATGAACCCAAAGTGGCACTAACTTACGGGGCCAGGCATACATGAATCAACATCGAGCATGTCGGTCAGCAGTGTGCGAATCCGGGCTGTAGCACTGGGCTAACAGGACTCCGGGAACCCGGGCTGTAGCAGGCTAGGCAGGACTCCGGATGTCACCGCGTGACATTTCCCCGAAGGGACAGACACAGGAACGAGGTGAATCACATGCCGGCCAGTCAAGTGTTCCGGAGCAGTAGTGCTGGGCTAGCAGGACTGCGGTGAACCGGGCTGTAGCAGACTACTATGGCTCATGGAAGCACAAGACTACATTTCCCCATAAGAGAGGCTACCAAGGATCAACAACTAGGTTGTCGGATCCCACACATACCAAGCATTTCAATCATACACACAATATGCTCGATATGTGTAAATACAACATGGCATCACAACATAACTCTACAACTCAAGTATTTATTCATTATGCTCCGAGGAGCGAGATATTACAAACATGGGCCTCATGACCCATCATTCAGAGCATACAAGCAACAAGCACATGCGGAAGCTTAACTTGCCTGAGTACAGACAACTACAAATGAAGAAGGCTCAAAAGCCTGACTATTTACAAGACCCTCCCAAGGGTACAAGATCGTAGCTGAGGTAACAAGTTAACGTTGAAGTCCACATGGAACTACTAGCGAGACTGACGTCTCTCTGCAAAACATAGAATAAGCAAACGTGAGTACAAATGTACCCAACAAGACTTACATCAGAACTATCTACATATGCATCAGTATCAACAGAGGGGTGGTGGAGTTTAACTGCAGCAAGCCAGCTTCGACTCAGTGGCTAACCTGAACTACGACTGCAAGTAACTCTTTGAGGTGGCGCACACGAGTCCACATATTCACCATATCAATACTCCACTATGGATCCGCTCCCATCTCCCTACGAGAACGCCATCCATAGCACTCACGCTTATCTTGCGCATTTTAGAGTATCCACTTTCACTTGTCTATGAACTGTACAAGGGGTCCAAGTTTCCATATCCGAGGAATCTGGCTATTCGAATAGATAATGATAACCCTGTAGGGGTGTACTTCTTCACACACGCTCTCGCCACTTATCGCCCTGTACACGTCATGTACCTCGGCAACCTTCAAGCGGAAGCCAGGCGAGGGAGTCGGCCACGACCTGACTAGCCAACAAGTCTCTAGTCCAGGTTTATCGCTTATTCGGGTTCCATCCGCAAGGAGATTCGGCCGGGGTGTCGCTCACGGCCCCAAACGATGTGTGCAGGGTGCCCAAGCCCACCATCCGGGTGCCACTTGGTACACCGTGCCACTGTGCCTAGTCTGTCCCAAGCCCACCTGTACCGGGTGCCACTTGGTAGACTACTAACACTACATACAAACACCAGAAACTAGTTGCAACTCCTGGACAGAGATCGAGTTGATTAATAAGTCAAGAGGGGTCGAGTTACCGGAACCCAATGTGTGGTAGTAACTGTTCATGGATCACAAACACAGAACTCAGTTCCTAAGGAGGGCTGCAATGAGACAACCCACCATGTACTCCTACATGGCCTCTCACCGCTACCTTTACCAAATCGTGTTCACACACTTAGCTCTCAACGGTAGGACATGTTCACCACATTCCAATTCATCCCCGATGAATCAGACCTGACTCAACTCTAAGCAGTAGCAGGCATGACAAACAAACATGAATGAGTAGGCACATCAGGGCTCAAACAACTCCTACTCATGCTAGTGGGTTTCATCTATTTACTGTGGCAATGACAGGTCATGCAGAGGAAAGGGGTTCAACTACCGCAGCATGTAATAGTTGAAACGTTGGTGTCCTAATGCAGTAAAAGACAGCAGGAGCGAGAGAGTGGGATTATATCGGAATGAAGAAGGGGGGTTTTGCGTGCCTGGCACTTTTGAAGATAATATAGTTCTTCATCGGTGTCATCGATCTCATCGTCGGAACGTCGTCTACTGAGAGGGGACAATCACCGGCAACTGAGAAAGAACACAATCAATGCAATGCCACAATATGATGCATGATCATGACATGGTAATATGCTGTGATTTGAGCTAATGCATCTAGCTATGATTTAAATGAAGTTTGTTTGAATACATGATTCAAATTCCAACTCCATATATGATTATTTAAATTCCCTTTATTTTTTGTCCAAAATAGAGGACAAACATTTTTCAAACATGCATGAAAATGGTACAGATGGATTCCTTGAATTTTTCTGATAATTTTTCATATATAAATTATTTCATTTGGAGTTATAGATTAATTTCTATGATTTTTTGAAGTTTATACTATTTTCTGGAATTTTCTGAATTATTTTTAACCCAAAAATGACTTATTGCATCAGCAATGCATCAGGGTGTTATCAGCAGGGTCAACAGGGTTGCCCGGGTCAAACCTGACCGGTGGGACCCGTAGGTCAGTGACATAGCGCTGGCTAGAGTCACAGACATGTGGGGTCGGGTCAACGGCCACATCAGCATAGTCAAAACTGATATGTGGGACCACTAGAATTAGATTAAACTTAATCCTATTTAGTTAGCCGGTCAGTTAGGCGGTGGGGCCCAGATGTCTGTTTCATTGGAGGTTAATTAGAGGCGCGATTAGCCGCTAATGACGGCCACGTCGGCAGTCGTCGGAGCCTTGCCGACGGCGACCAAAACGATGGCGGCTCGGCTCGGATTTGAGCTACGGGTGGTGGTTTGGCGAGCTAAGGGCACCGGGGAGTAGCTCTTGCTCGTCTGCATCCAAAGGACCGGACGGGAGGCCACAGGGTGGCCGGGAGCAGCGCCGGCAGCGAGCAAGGCGGCAGCCGGAGTTCGGCGTCGGTGAGGACGACGCTGCGGTGCACAGGAGAAGGAGCTGTTGCATGCGTTCGGCTCCTGAGAGCACGGTGAGAACGGCGACACGCTCAAAAGAGGGCGGAGGCAACTCTGGCCGCGACAGCGACATGGCACAGCGGCGGCGAGGTTCGGGCACGACGGTGAAGCTAGCTGGGGCGCAAAAGCAGAGAGAGGAGAGAGGGGGGAAGACGCAGTAGCTCACAGGGAGGACGGGGAGAGGGTCAGCGTGCTCGAGGAAGGCTTCACGGTGTCGGAATCCCACCTGCGATCTCCCGTGGCCGAGGAAGAAGATGAGGTCGAGGACGACGCGTCAGGGCTCTTCCAGTCGCCTGAGTCGACGGAGAGGGCTACAACGATGATTCAGAGCTCCTGGACTTCTCAAGGGGAAGAGGGAGAGGCGGTGGCTGCGTGTACGGTGGTCGGCGTCGACGGCCGCGCTCGGTGGACGCGCGTGAGAGAGACAAGGGAGGGGAGAAAGAGCGAGGAGAGAGAGAGATCGATCCAGACGGTTCCGGGGCTTATCCCCTCACCGACGAGGCAGGCAAGGAGGCAGGAGGTGGCGCGAGGAGGGAGCGCGTGCGTCGGCCACGCGCTCAGTATCCTACTGGTGAGAGGAAGACGACGACTGGCGTGTCGGCTGCCTGCTGGGCTGGGCCTCAGCTACAGTGCTGGGCCACGAGGTGGGTTGCACGGGTGAGTTCACTGCCTCTCTCTATTTTGCTATTTAAGTTTCTGTTTTCTATTTTTTTCTCTGTTTTGATTTAGTTTTAAAACTAAACCATTTTTGTTGCTTTTGTAAATTATTGTATGGACTAGAGATATTACTCTAGAGCCCCACAATAATTTCCAAAATTATTGGACATGTATTTATTTTATAACAGAAATAAAGCCAATTCAAATACATTATGGTTTAATTCAAAATGCCCAATTTAATTACCCTTAATGCCCTAAAATATTGGTTTGGATTTTTACCTCTTGCCAATATTTTCAAGGATTAAAGTGAACATTTCCTTGGGCTCATTTGAAGAAATTTTTAACTTGCTCATTTTTTTAAAAGATTTCTGAGGCTTTGGGAATTCCCTTAATTCAATTTTCCTTTGAATTTAAACATGATGCAACAACCAAGGCTAGACCACAACAAGGCTGAAGCTAGGGCTGTGACAACTCTCCCCCACTAAACAAGAATCTCGTCCCGAGATTCAAGTGTGGGTAAAAGAAGAGGGGACTCGAACTATCACAATCTTCATGATCCAACTGCTCTTCTCGAGGATGTTGATTCATTGCTCCAATTGATTTTGACATCTTTGCTATCGAGATCTTTATCCAACATGATGATGACGGAAAGAGACTCTCTACCGAAATCGATCTTCTCGAAGATCGAACAACTCACTATCAACTCACGGAATGAGATGTTGAAACATCTCGAGTTGAGACACAAAACATACATCCAAAGGGATGGAGTGAAACAGAGAACGAAGATTCAAGTTGATAAGCACAATTCCACGCTGAATAAGATGGTGCATGGTTTCAAGATAAGAGGAGTTATCTGCCATGATTCGATAACGGGACACCTTAGGGAAAGGTGACTCATAGAGCATTTCCCTTAAGTGGCAAAAAGAATTACTTTTGATACAAAGATCATTGAAACTCTTTATACCAGCCTGAGGTAATCATAATCGATCGTTGGAAGGGTTTGAAAGAATGGCATACTCCGACTAGCATGGATGATGTGGACTACCTTGTTGAAGACAACGCAATGGATGATTTTTAGCTTACCATCAGAAATGGATGGTACCCATGGTAAGTCCACTTTTGAAGATGATCCTGAACAACAACCACTAAGGTGCAAGCTGGGAACAAAATGCAAATGTTGGGAATGATTCTGGTAACTGGGGAAGAAATCAATAGTCGAGAGTGTTTCCAACGTTCCAATTGTTACAGAATCATCGAAGAAACTAAGAGCACAAGGATCCCTAAGAAACAACTTCAAGAATAGGTCACACTAAATCCTCATGGAGAAGATGGTCAAATAGCTCAATCAAGATACTACAATGATAGATCTTCTGGCTACGTGTGTCAGCCAGAACATCAACCTTGTTGGGGACCTACATCATAGATCTTGGAAAAGTTCCAACCATCATATCTGCCTGAGATTCAGATCTGGTTGGTAACAGGATATTCCAGACCATCGAGTCTAGAAGAAAATGAAAGTTTGCAACACAAATCGACGAGATGGCGTTGCGAGATTCTCAGGAAATGGACTATGGTAGTAAGCTCCAAAACATGAGCTGGTTCTGCTACACATGTGAACATGTTGTCCCAGAAAAGCATGACCACGTAGTAGTCTTATAATAAAAACACTACCGAGTTCAGGTGGGAAACCATCATCGAGGATAACAAAGTCCTTGCATAAGGCATGCTCTTAAGAAGGAACTTCTTCTCCTTGAACAAATCAATCAGTGGCTTGGTGTGATAGGAACACATATGGAGTGCAGGTAATCAATTTACCAAACCATAGAATACTTCACACGAATGCATGACTAACTTGGGATGATTCCAAAATAAGCAAAAACAAGCTCCCTCGAATTCACGGCGGCAACTTGCATCGATTGCACGTGAACTTAGAGGAAGTCACTACTTTCATCCAAGCATAAGCTTCATGAACGGAACATGAAGGCATTGCTTACAAAGTTTCAAATACTAGGTTGATGTTCAACATGAATCATGGGGGAGAAAAAATGCTACTGATGGGCTTAACAATAACTTATCGGAATTTCCATATCACTGGACTTCCACCATCATGTGAACACGGTGATAGCATTGGTCAGACCCAAAGGATGTAATGGTGTTTGCTCGAGGGATCAACCACGAGTAAGACAACATTACGAACATCGTTGGTTCTGATTTGATTTGACGATAGCCCATACTCAAATCAAAGTTGATAAGACAATAGGTCCAACAACTGATCACAGGGACCAATCGATGAAGATATCATCTTTCTTCAACACACACACACACACAAAGATATCCCTTATCATGAACTAAGTCAGACAAGCTTCCATCTTCCAACTCTCCAAGTTGTTGTTTAGCTTAACCAACTAGCTCAGGGGTATCCAACACAGATTCTTGGAGAATGGATGGTTTAGAGAAAAACCAACATGATCACGAACTCAACATAGCAATCGGGGAACAACCTGGTAATACTTCCGAGAAGATATTTGGAAAATCACGAACCACCGATATGTTATTTAGCTCAAGATCAATCTTGCTTTTCAGGGCAAGAAGATATGATCAAGGGAGCAAGGGATTGACACAATCCTAACTCATTGATCGAAGAGTGCACCAGGAAATATGGACTAGGTAGCAAGATCAACCTTAGAATGGTAGTTCAATAACCAACATGCTAACAATGAGAATATTGTCCATTTACTACCAAGCAACGAGTTGCTCGGAGTATTGATTTCACACATCACAATTCACTTGTCGGCATTCCGGTTACAACAACACGAGGACCGAGGAATGAATGATGATGGTGAGAAGTATCACTGCATCAAGAATTCATAAGAGGTGGTGTAATTCTCATGACATCCTTGACATAAAGATGGTAACACTCCAAGGTAGAATAGAGCAAAAGCTGGATTGGCATTTTGATCCATGGCATACAGCTACTTTGACCCAATCCTAGAACTGGATATGGTACTGGAGTTTGTTTCTCCTAGTCATTCCGGAATAGAATGGCTTGACGGACCACAAGAACGATAGGCACCGATGAACGAATGCTCACATACTCTTGACTATCAATTGATAGATGAAGGTCGGAATACAACTAAAGAGAGACAACTCAAAGGAATATATGTTTTTTTGAGTTGTGGATGCATAGATTAGTATGTCGAGCGAAGCTCAACATTTCTTCCGGATAACCCATGCGGAAAGGGTAGAACTGGCAGATTAACAATCTAGGATGGAGAACTCATCAAGAGCACTCTGGTTGTGATCTTTTGGTTCAAAAGAACTTCTGCCATAAGCAGTTCATAGTATTTGGAAGAAGAAAATACCACAGACCTCGAGGACTATCGCAAAGGTTACTAATATTCTAAAGGAACTAGTAAACACTATCAACAGAAAGTAAGTGGAGTGAATCTTGGGTCAGGAACCCAAGAGTAGAATACCTACTACTAAATGGCATCACGGGATGCTTTCGAGAACAATGGCTAGAACCATCTCACCGGGAATACATAGCATTGCTAGATTACTAGGTGACTCTCTAAGACACCTAGGGTCATAATAATGGCTCCAACATATATGTCGAGGAAACAGAGTACCTCAACTCACTGGCTAGTGTGCTTATTCTGACCAAAAGGACATCGGGAACGGAGGAAGGATTTGCAAATGCATCAGATTATTTAGAAACCTGGAATGACTCGGACAGCATAACGGTTGTAAATGCTGGAAAAGATTTGAGACATCCTGCAAAATGGTGGCATAACCACTTCACATCACAATATCAAGTTTCCAAGTCCAACTAACAACACAATGGAGTAGTAGAAACTGGAATGAGGCTTAAACTCAACAATCCTAGGCAACTACGGTTTAGTAACACGTCATCCTGAGAGATAGAAGAGAAAGCCTAGTTCTTAACCCCGTAGAAAAGATAAGATGACTCAGATCAGAAGGTCGTGAGGATAAGGAGTAAAAAGAGCCTTACGTTCCCATCCACAATCAATTCCCTTACATAACTAAAGCATTTCTAGACACGACTTTGACCAGTTGGCTTGGTAATCCTATAGGCAGTCAGGCTCTGATACCAAAGCTGTCAGGACCCCGATTCCAAGTCACACCGATCTAGCCTGTAACACCTCATATCACTTTGCGGCCTCACGCACGGTATTCCCACGGGTGTCGCCTTACCATGGCCCGGGACCGTTTGCGCCTTTTGGCTCACATATATGATAGTGTCGCTAGCATCCATATGACAAAGAACCTGGGCCGACATGACTAGTCGTGAACCCAAAGTGGCACTAACTTACGGGGACAGGCATACATGAATCAACATCGAGCATGTCGGTCAGCAGCATGCGAATCCGGGCTGTAGCACTGGGCTAACAGGACTCCGGGAACCCGGTCTGTCGCAGGCTAGGCAGGACTCCGGATGTCACCGCGTGACATTTCCCCGAAGGGACAAACACAGGAACGAGGTGAATCACATGCCGGCTAGTCAAGTGTTCTGGAGCAGTAGTGCTGGGCTAGCAGGACTCCAGTGAACCGGGCTGTACCGGACTACTATGGCTCATGGAAGCACAAGACTACATTTCCCCATAAGAGAGGCTACCAAGGATCAACAACTAGGTTGTCGGATCCCACACATCCCAAGCATTTCAATCATGTAAGTGCATCTAGTGCCACCCCTAGTTCGTTTTGGAGTATTGAAGACAAACCTAGTTGAGGGACTAATGTGTTTGTGAGAATTGCAGGATAACACAGGTAGAAGTCCCTCATTGATTCGGTTTTCCTACCAGAGATGACCCCTAAAAATGTATGAAGACATTGAAGTCAAAGGTGGTATGTGAAGACATTCACATTGAAGACTATGACAAGAGAAGACATCGCGTGAAGACTATGGAGCGCGAAGACTTAGCAGTTTCGTCGTTCTGTGTTTTTCTTTGTTGAGTCATAGGAACCACCGTACTATTAAGTGGGGTCCAAGAGAACCAGTCAGAATGATTGAAGTGATGCTTAACCAAAATCCTATGTCTTCGAGTGAAGACTATGAGAGTGAATCTTGTCCAGAGTTGGACAAGTCAGCTTTGCTTGTAGCCCAAGTAAAGTTGCCGTGTGTGTTTGAAATCTGACCGTTGGAACACGTGTCAGTTCCTTAGTGACCCAGGGTCATTTCGGACAAATCAGGCCGGGTTGCCTAGTGGCTATAAATAGCCCACCCCCTACAACCATAAATGGTTGGCTGCTCAGAGTTAAAGCACGGCTTTTGTCGTTTGAGAGCAACCCACCTCGAAGCCTTTGAGAGAGAATTCCTTGAGAGGATAAAGCCCTAAACACCCAGAGCCAAAGAGTGTTAGGCATCACTTAAGTCTTCCTGTCTGTGTGATCTGAAGACTTATTACACTTGAGGACTGTGAATCCTCCAGCCGGTTAGGCGTCGTGTTCTGAGCATCCAAGAGTCATTGTGGATCGCCGGTGAACGAACTCTGTGAAGGTTTGGAAGTCTACCTTGAAGACTTACCAGAGTGATTGGGCGAGGTCTGTGTGACCTTAGCTCAAGGGGAATATGGTGAGGACTAAGTGTCCTAAGCTGCGTGTTCAGGACTAAGTGTCCGGGACTGAGTGTCCTCAGGTTTAAATACCTATCCGCCCTAACCAGACGTACAACTGTTACCACAGTTGGAACTGGTCTACCAAACCTTTGTCTTCATCTCGCACACTGGTTCTATCCATCCCATCTCTTTATTTATAGTTGGCTCTAGTGAAGTCAGTGCCTATTTGCATTATCTATTTGTCTTCACTGTGTACATGATCCTTACTGCCTAGCTGCTATTAGTCATTGTGGTTTCACTTCATTGAATACGTGACTATGGTCTGCCTAGTGTAGTCTACCTTCCGCTGCATGGTAATAGGTTCATTTCTATCATTTGTCTTCGAAACTTCCATGTATTGAAGACTTTCATAAAAATCGCCTATTCACCCCCCTCTAGTCGATATAACACACTTTGAATTGGTATCAGAGCAGAGTACTCCCTTGTTCTGTGTGATTTTGGTTTAACCGCCTGGAGTTTTAGTTATGTCAACCACAGGTATGAAGACTGTGTCATGCCCCATCTTTGACGGTCACGAGTATCCCAAGTGTAAGGCCATGATGAAGAAGCGCCTCATGGCGACAAAGAGCGAGCTGTGGACCGTCACTGAGATTGGTCTGACCGATCTGTGCAAGATGGTGGAAGTTGATGACATTCGCAAGTACACTCTTCTCAACCTCACGGCGAAGGACGTCATCTGCTCCTGTCTATCTCAAAATCAGTTTAGGAATATCATGCATCTCGATCATGCGAAGCTTATTTGGGACCGTCTCTCTGAGGTCTATGAAGGTCATCGAACTCATCATGATCCTTGGTTCAAGGACTTTAAGGAGTCTCTCAAAGCGATGACATTCGAACCAGAATCATCATCTTCTACATCATGCCTTATGGCAAATGATGCTAAGGTAATTGAATGCTATCTATCTGAATCCAGTGATGATGAATCTGGTGATGAATTTGGACCCAGCTATGCAAAACTTGCTTCCCTTGTCACTAAACAACAGAAAGCTATGGAACATATTCAAAAACTGTTAGACAAAAGCGATGGCCTGTTGGACGCTGAAATGACTCGATCTCAGTCCTTAATTGAAGACATAAAAAATCTTCATGTTAAGTATGAGGAACTTGAAAGTCGTCATGAAACGCTCTCAACAACTCATGAAAAGCTTTCCTATGATTATCTTCAAAGGAAGCAAGAACTCGAGAAATTGAGAATGACTCATGAAGATCCTCAAATGGAAAAACAAGTCACCTTGCGCTGAACAGGTCAGTCCCTCTCAGGAAGTATTTGAACCACCATGTCTTAAATTCCCTGAGCGTGATAACTCTACTTCTGTTGCTAAATGTTCTACTGCTGCCACTGTTGCAATATCTTCAACTGTTGATGTGGTAACTAACCCCTCTACTGAGGATACCATTGCTATTGCTGATGAGAATGCTAGATTGAAGACACTGCTTGAAACAGGGATGTACAAAAGTCTCAAAGGGCATCAGACACTATGTGATGTCCTCAAAAGGCAGATCCTGAACTGAAACCCTAGGAAAGAGGGTGTTGGGTTCGAAAGGAAAATGAATGCTGATGGCTCTTACTGGAAACCTGAGCAGTACCCCAAAACCAAATGGGTTGCTGCAAAGGAACCTTCAGCGGATCCATCCACCCTATCTGGCTTCACCTGTGCTAATCTCATTGTTGTTGATGAATCCTTTGATGCAAACTATGTACTGTTTAAGAATCAGAATGGTGAAGTGTTTGCCAGGTATATTGGTACTAACTGCAGGAATGGACCGCCTATGAAGAAGATCTAGGTGCCGAAAAAGTGTTTGGAGAATCATCCTGTGAATGTCATCATGACACCACAGGTGAAGAAGACAAACCCCAGACCACAGGCTTCATACGGTCCAAAGGCTTCATACAGATAGAGGACTCACCTGAGTCGCACTAACGCAAATGTTTTGCAGGGAAACCATACTCAGGCCTGTGAATATGAGCGCATTTCATCAAACCGCCATGTTCATAAGACCAAGAACTATTCTACTTATTCTTATGAGTACTATTGTCCACCTGCAAGACTTTTTGCTAGGGCTCCAAAGCCAAAGTTCTCAGATGCTGCACTTAGACTCATTGCTTCGAAGCCACCCTTGAAGATGTGGGTGGCTAAGAAAGCTTAACTCTCTTTTGCAGGGAAAGGTCTCCAGTCGAAAACTAAAATCGTCTGACGCTATTGTTGGGGACCTTAAACATCTTGTAGGGCGCAAGATCAAATGCCCAAATGGTCTTATTATGTACTTTGTTCCTCAATCACTTGCTACTTGCCCTATCAGTCCTAATCTCAATCAAAGCTTTAATAATCCACTGGTTCGTCAAATGTTTTTGCTTCACAATTCTCTTCGTGAAGCCTATCCCCCTAACTGCACTGTAGGGTACGACACCAGCTGCTTCAGAATGGATTATTGATAGTGGGTGTACAAATCACATGACTGGCAAGCGAAGCCTTCTCATGGACTCAACTTTATGTCCATCTGACAAAAGTCACATCACATTTGCTGACACTGGTAAAAGCAAGGTATTGGGTCTAGGTAGAGTTGCAATATCAAAGGATCAACACATGGATAAAGTCATGCTTGTTGAATCCCTTAGTTTCAACTTAATGTCTGTCTCAATGCTTTGCGATTTAAACATGATTGTGATTTTTGGAAAATATCGTTGCCTTGTACTAATGGAATCTGACAAGTCTCTAGTGTTTGAAGGGTATCGGAAAGATGATTTTTACGTGGTAGATTTCCCAGCAGGACAACAACTTGCAGTATGTCTTCTAGCAAAAGCTTCTGAATGCTGGCTCTGGCATCGAGGGCTAGGGCATGATGGCATGAGGAACCTCCACACCCTTGCAAGGAAGAAGCATGTCATAGGCATCGAGGGCGTCAAGTTCAAGAAAGATCACTTATGCGGTGCCTGAGAAGCAGGAAAGATGATGAGGGCCAAGCATCCCTCGAAGACAATCATGACAACGACTCAACCCTTCGAACTGCTCCACATGGATCTTTTCGGTCCCACTCATTACTTAACTCTTACTACTACTGCTTGTCTCTATGGCTTTGTCATTTTTATGATTATTCAAGATATACTTGGGTGCATATAATCCTCTACAAGACTGAAGTGCAGGATGTCTTCAGACGCTTCGCCAGTCGAGCAATGAACAACTATGGCGCCAAGATAAAGCACATCAGAAGTGACAATGGCACTGAATTCAAGAACACTGGCCTAGATACATATCTTGATACCTTAGGCATCACACATGAACTCTCAGCTCCGTACACGCCACAGCAGAATGGCGTCGTCGAACGCAAGAATAGAACACTTATTGAGATGGCCCGGACGATGCTTGATGAATACAAGACTCCAAGAAAGTTCTGGCCTGAAGCCATTGATACTGCATGCCATATCATCAACCGTGTTTATCTTCACAAGCTTCTGAACAAGACATCCTATGAGCTCCTTACTGGCAAGAAGCCAAACATCAGTTACTTCAGAGTATTTGGTGCCAGGTGCTGGATCAAGGATCCACATCACACTTCGCACCAAAAGCACATGAGGGTTTTATGCTTGGATATGGAAAGGATTCACACTCCTACAGAGTCTTCAACCTTTTTCACTATAAAGTGGTTAAAACAGTGGATGTGCGGTTTGATGAGATGAACGGCTCACAAAGAGAGCACCTGCCAAATGTGCTAGATGAAATTCCATCCAGTGAATCAATCAAACTTATGGGAACTGGAGAAATCATACCGTCTGAAGCTCAGCCTGAAGAGGAACTTATCATCTCCGCACCTGATCAGCCTGAAGACAATCCCTCTAACGATGACAATGATCAGCAAGAGCAAAATCTTCGTCCTGTACATCCTCGTGTTGAAAATGAAGTACAGATTGAGAGAATAATTGATAGCATCAATGCACCAGGTCCACTCACTCGTTCAAGGGCAACACAACTAGCAAATTTCTGTGGGCACTTCGCATTCATCTCAATATCTGAACCCAAGAAAGTTGAAGAAGCCTTCATGGAACCTGAATGGATTCAAGCTATGCAAGAAGATCTTCAACAGTTTGAGCTGAATAATGTATGGGAACTGGTTAAGCGTCCTGATCCTCGCAAGCACAATATAATAGGCACCAAATGTATATATCGCAACAAGCAAGATGAGCATGGTCAAGTTGTCAGAAACAAAGCTCGTCTCGTTGCTGAAGGATACACTCAAGTTGAAGGGATTGACTTCGATGAAACATTTGCTCCTGTGTCTAGACTTCAAGCCATACGCATACTGCTGGCCTATGCAAATCATCATAACATACTTCTATATCAAATGGATGTGAAGAGCGCTTTTCTCAATGGCAAGATTGAAGAAGATGTATGTTGCACAACCACCTAGCTTTGAAGATCCAAAACATCCTGACATGGTGTACAAGCTCAACAAGGCACTGTATGGCCTCAAACAAGCCCCTCGGGCTTGGTATGCCACACTCAAATACTTCCTAAAGAGCAAAGGCTTAAAATCTGGTTCCCTCGACCCCACTCTCTTCACGAAGACATATGATGGTGAACTGTTTGTGTGCAAAATATATGTGGATGACATTATCTTCGGCTGCACCAATCAGAAATACAGTGAAGAGTTTGGATATATGATGCAAGAGCAATATCAGATGTCCATGATGGGTGAGCTGAAGTTCTTCGTTGGTCTTCAAATACGTCAGCAACGCAACGGCATCTTCATATCTCAAGAGAAGTACCTCAAAGATTGCCTGAGGAAATTTGGTATGCAAGACTGCAAAGGCTTCACGACGCCAATGCCAGCCAAACATCATCTGGGTCCCGACGACAATGGTAAAGAGTTCGATCAAAAGGTATACCGCTCCATGATTGGTTCCTTGCTTTATTTATGTGCATCTAGGCCAGATATCATGCTTAGTGTTTTCATGTGTTCCCGGTTCCAAGCGGCACCAAAGGAATCGCATCACTTAGCTGTGAAGCAAATTCTCAGATATTTGGCTCACACCCCAACACTAGGATTATGGTATCCAAAGGGCTCAGAGTTTGATCTAGTTGGATTCTCGGATGCTGATTATGCTGGTGACAAGGTGGATCGCAAGTCTACATCAGGCACATCTCATTTTCTGGGACGATCACTTGTATGGTGGTCTTCAAAGAAGCAGAACTGTGTATCTCTCTCCACTGCTGAATCTGAATACATTGCTGCTGGATCTTGCTGCGCTCAGCTTCTATGGATGAAGCAAACACTCAAAGACTATGGCATTCACCTGAAGCAAGTACCACTCTACTACGACAATGAAAGCGCCATCAAGATTGCCAACAACCCAGTTCAGCACTCGAAGACAAAGCACATTGAAATTCGTCATCACTTTCTCAGAGATCATGTTGTGAAGGAAGATATTGATATCATACACGTCAACACTCAAGAGCAATTGGCAGATATCTTCACCAAGCCCTTGGATGAGAAGAGATTTTGCAAGTTACGGTGTGAGCTAAATATCTTGGAATCCTCAAATGTCCTGTGATCAGGCACACATCCTAACACTTACGCATATTGATGACTTAGATGTGCAACACACGAAGTAAAGTATATCTTCAATCAATGAAGACATACATTCTAAGTGTGAATACATTAATGTGGAATTTGACTTCGGAGCGCCACGATATTTGTGCGCTGTGTCTGGGTCTAATACTTCCTATACGGTGGGTAACGCCACCACCAAATTCTTCTGTTTGAAGTGTTTCACCCATGCGTTGCATTTGCTATGTCTTCACATTTGGTTTGGCTTCAATCTCAACCTGTCTTCATGATTATCTTCACTATGTTGATTATATGTATATATACTAGTGTTCTGTCCTCTACAGCATTCACTTATAGCTATGTCTTCTTGTTGAATCTTTTGAACTAAGTGAATGTGATCAGACCCTAACCTCTCTATGCTTTCTATCTCAAACTCTATCTCTCCAAGTCATATGCATTCTCTTGAAACTGTCGAATGTCTTCTCTGCGTCCTTGCTAGCAGAAGATACAGAGACAAACATTAAGTCCGCTTTCAATGCTAATTCCTTCACCTGAAACCCGAACAAGTGGGAACGACCACCCGACAATCCAGGCGTGCGTGGGAACGTGGAACAACCTCCGATATGTTGCATGATGGCCACGTGTCCTTCAGATGTGAATCGCCAGGGGCACCTGTGCAATAACATTGTGCCATCCCTGTCCCTATAAATACACACCTCACCACAGTCATTATCCTTTCTTCCACTCTCGCACAAACCCTAGCGCCACCGCTAGCCCTTGACGACGCCGGCGACGAAGCGCTTAGCTGCCGCGACCTCTTCGACGCCGTCTTCACGCCGGCCGCGGACATCGTCTTCTCCGCCGTCGCCGTAGGTGTCCTCCGTCGCCAAGTTAGGGCACGGACGATCGAACTGCTCGGCCTCCTCTTCCACTCCATCTAGCAGTTCTTCGTGTGGTAAATAAAACTTCCTTTTTACGGCCCCTTTGATCCTATAGATTCGTCACTTTCTACCACAAGCAGTTTCTGTTCACACAAGTTGGATCTATTTGATATTGCATCTCATAATATGCCTAATATGTTCACTTATGCTTCACAAAGTAGTTAGATTCCTCACTTGTACTGATCCGTGGATTTGAAAAAATCTGGAACCAACTCCTTACCTGTGAGTGAATGTCTTCGCACGATGAGGTCAATGTCTTCTAAACTTTTTTATCTTCAAAATCTTCTGAGAATGCATATGACCTCTTCCCCTTCCCTTGCACCTTAATGCTGTCACAGGTACATGTCCGTGGGAGAATCCCTTGGTTCTCATAGTCTGCATTCATTTGCAGAATTCTTACAACATCATATAAATTCTCCCGAAGCCAATTCCTGTTTGTCCAGCAAGTGAAAGCCTTTGAAGCCTTTGAACATGTTGAAGCCATTCAATTTAAAGTTCATGGCTGCAGAGAAATAAGTAAGGAAGGGTGGCAGAAAGCGTCGAGGTGAAACATCAAGAGCTCTGCCCGATGACCTCTCAGAGCTGTACAAGACAGATCTAGAAGAGGATTACAATCAGCGAAAGACACGAATCCAATGGATTCGAAGATATTGGGCAGAACAATGGTTCAAGTACCGGTTTGTGACCAAGGAATATGCAGAAAGAATGCCATCAAGCGACCATGGGGAGACATCCTATACAGAAATCTTCAACCCAGGTCCAGAGATGAAGCCATTGAACAAGGCTTCTATCCCTGCATGGTCCGTGGACCACAGTCTGCGGATGCTGACCCATCGTCATTGCTATGGTGTCATGACGACAATCTGTTCAAGCGCAACTTCCAGTTTGCCCAGAATTCGGCGAAGCAGAACAAGAAGTCATTGGGACTAGACTTCAACCCTAGTCCCTCTGCTCCCCGTGCCGATGGCACCCGCGAAGCTGAACCCAATCTTATTGGGCCCTTCTACAACCTGGAAGGTCTCATCACTCATATCATGGTTCAAGGGACAGCCGTGGATGAGCCTGCAGATGACGCTGAATCTGATGAAGCGCCTGCACTGCCGAAGCCAAAGAAACTGAAGTAGCCTAAAGCTTCAAAGCCTGCCTCAGCACCAAAAATCTCACGAGCGAAGCCACTGGCTACTGCACCTCCTGAAGACAGTGTGCAGTCTGAAGATTTGTCACGCATCTCCAAGCCCTCAAAAGTCAAGATGCCTTTGCAACACACCAGCCAAGAACTGACTGCTGCTGCTATTCTACGCAATGACGCTATTGATCTATCCAGTGATGAAGATCTTGCAGATGACGCTCTTGAGCAACTGATCAAGAGCAAAGAAGAAGCAGAAATCTTCAATGATTTGCCTCTCTTTGACGTGGCAATCATCCACAACTTCATTGATGAGTAGTTTGACACGCCCAACCTCAGCTTTGAAGATCTGCAACTTCCAATTGGCCTCAGTGTCGCCTTCCATGGCGCCATTGCTTCAGAGCTAGCTCTAGCTCAGCGCATCGTTGAACTGAAGCAAAAGATTGACTTTGAGAAAGCTCAGTTCAAGAAGCACATGGCCAAGCTCAGCGTGCAAGAGGTCAAAAATTTCAAGATCATGCTGCACGAGCTCAAAGAAGCCTTTCTCAAGAACCGTCAAGAAGCTCAAGGTTCTCGTGAGCGCATGAAGAGCCTAGCTGACAAGTGTGTGCAAGCCTACAATGAGGCTGAGAAGCGCAAGGCCCTTGGTCGTCCTGGCATCGACCCCAGGATGGCTGCAAAGAAGAAAAAGAAGCCAGCTGTGGCCGAACCCGAAGCACCAAGGCAGGAAGCACATCCCATTGTCTTGCCAGCCAGCATGACTGGCTCAAAGCCAAAGGTCAGGTCGACCGCTTCAGAACTGAAGAAGACAAGGACTGCTGAGGCTGAAGCGAGAAAGAGGAAACATCCTGAAGCCTCTGCTGCTGCTCCCTCCAAAAAGAAGCGCAAGACCAAGAAGGATCGGGCTGCTCCCACAGAGCCCTTAATTGTTGAACCTATCTCCATGGTTCGCCCTGTCGCTGAACATCAAGAGCGCCAACTGACTGTCCATGAGCCTGCTTCCATAGAGGCTCATGACGCTGAAGACATTCCAGCAGCTGATCCCACCGCTGCTGAAGACATTGGTCACCATGACAATGTTGAAGATGATGTAGTTCTTCCTCAGATCGAGCACAACTTGGTATCATTGCCTGTGCTTCCGCACAACGAACTCATCAACATTGGTCGTCCTCTGACGCCAATTGCTCAGGATGCATCATGGGCTGATCACCCACAACAACAAGTCACACCACCCCGGCAAGAAGAAGAAGATGACTTTGAGGCCCAGCCAACTCCATCTCCAGAGGCGTCGCCAGCATTACGCAGGCTTCGCAAAGGACCAAGGTCTCAAGTCCCTCTTCGAGCGTTCCAGAAGGAGAAGTGCCCCACCAATCTGTTACACGTTAAGTGTTTCCAGATGCCACTCCTACTGTCAATGTCTCCGAGTCTGAGGCTAAAGCTGCTGAAGACATTCCGGCTGCATCAGTCGACGACACACAAGAAGAAGAACGTGCCCCTACTCCCCCCATTACTGAAGAAGCTGTTCTCGAGGAGAATGTGTCTGTGCCCGACCCTCCAGCTCATCAAGTGGAGGTTGAGAATCTTGAGGCTGCCACCACCAACACATATGAAGCCAATGACGTTGTCATGGCTGAAGCAAATGTGGAGCCTGCACCAACAAATGTGCCAGAAGCCAGTGAAGCCAATGATGCTACTGCTCCTGCGCCTGCTGCTGGTCCTCAGTTTGACTATCACGTTGAGCACAGGCCTTAGGTACAAAAGCCAATGCCAAGGTTGCCCAGGTTTCCAGGTCCTGCATCAGCGCCTGGATCCTTTAATGTCAACGGCTTCAAAGCAAACAACACCTTCTTCAATAGTGCCAAGAACCCCTACTCAAGGGAAAGAATATCTTCTGATCAGTTCTGGAGCTATCCACGGCGAAGTTATTACTCATGCATTCTGTATAATCAAGGTCGCATTTTCCCTCATATGCGTCTTGACACTGAAGCCATAACTGGTCTGCCTTGCTTGGAAGAAGCTCTGGATTGCTTCAAAGAGTCTGGACTGTTGCCTTTCGTCACCGACCAAGAGCACTGGAACAAAGAGTTGCTGCTCCAATTCTATGCCACTCTTCACATTCGTGGCTACAACAGAGATCCGAAGACTTGGGTCCTTGAGTGGATGACCGGCAATGTTCATCACGAAGCCAAAGCCTTTGATATCATTGAGCTCATTGGTCTGCCCACTCCTGGAGATCTCTATGAACCTGGTTGTCAGCTTCACAGTGCAGCTATGGAGAGCATCTTTCAGAAGCCTAAACCGAAAATGAGTCAGATGCTTAGCATGATGAAGCCTTTGCCTCCAGATGCCACATATCCTAAGGAGTTCTTTGTTGAAGACCTTGAGTATCTGCCACGCACTATCTATCACATTATCAGGCAAACTCTCTGGCCCATCAAAGGACATTCTCCACATGCAAAGCTGGAAGGTGCAATGAAGACTTTGGTCTTTTATATTCTTCATGGCAAATGCTTCAATGCACAAGACTTCTTCATCCACCAACTTGCTACATCAGGATATGATCTGTTTGGCTTGAAGTTTTACGCTCCATGGATAATGCGGCTGATCAAACTACAATCAGTTGTCTCATATCAGCCCTCTGCTCGCAATCATCGGATCTTTCTGCCTGACGTTGATATGTCCGTTGAAGCCATCTATCCAGAGCCTGCCTAGGAGCCTCTTAGTCTTCAGAATGCTGAGCATCAAAGCTTCTCTCAAAACATTGAAGGAGTTGAAGCAGTCACTCGTGTTTATCCTCTGGCTGGTACTACACGCGCACCTCATCATGCCCTCACTGAAGCCACTGAAAGCACTATTGCCCAACGGCCCAAGAAGCGGTCTCGTGTTCTCAATGACCGAGAGC
Source organism: Triticum urartu (assembly GCF_056163025.1). Lineage (NCBI taxonomy): Eukaryota > Viridiplantae > Streptophyta > Magnoliopsida > Poales > Poaceae > Triticum > Triticum urartu. The sequence continues at coordinate 167,063,023 of NC_141876.1, read as the reverse complement.
TTCTGGTTGCCCTTGATCAGAAACAGGATAGGCATCATGACTGGCTGAAGCGCCAAATGCAAAGCCTCTTGGTGGATGTCAACCGCATTCGCAATCTTGCCACCAAGAATGCCTTTGTTGCCCATGAAACCTGTCGGCGTACATGGAAAGGGATGACGCTTATGTGTTCCGAAGATGATCTTCAAGAGGATGGTTTCTCTGAACGTTTCAAGTTTGACTCCACACCTCCAAGAAGAAATGTGCTACGACGAACTCCGTCTCTTGAAGATTCTGAGTTCTCTTCCTCTGCGGCAACTGTGAATGCCAGAGTGATCGAGGACGAAGAAGATGCCACTTCACCGCCCCCTACTTCTGCACGCATCGACACTGCCCTGAGTTCGTCTGCACCGCCGAACAACACCGACGACCTTGCTGCTTCACCTACTCCTCATGGGAACGAGTAGATGCTCTATGTCTTCAAACCTTTTTGGTCCTTACTGACAAAAGGTGAAGAAGCATATGAGTTTGATAGTCTTCAAGCGGGTCCATATGGGCGGTTACTTTATGTTTTGCCTAGTGTTTACAACTCTCGTTTTGATACATTTGGTTCTTTGAGTTGTAACACTTAAACTCGATGGTCGTCTGCTACTTATTTGCTATTCTCTTATGCGATGATAAATTCCGCACTTAGATCATTTTGCAGACGTCCATTTTTCATTATGCATGTCATTATCTTCACATACTTTTCATGCATGATGAATTGTCATCATAAGTTGAAGAGGATCTCCACAAGTACAACCTGCCATGTGCATTTGCATTCCAAAAGCAAATTACTTATATGCACATCTTCAGGGGGAGCCCTTGCAACTTATGAAGACAATTCCCTATCCTTTACAATTTCACATATTATATTCCCCGTTGAAAACTTCAACTAGTTTGTCATCAATCACCAAAAAGGGGGAGATTGTAAGTGCATCTAGTGCCACCCCTAGTTGGTTTTGGAGTATTGACGACAAACCTAGTTGAGGGACTAATGTGTTTGTGAGAATTGCAGGATAACACAGGTAGAAGTCCCTCATTGATTCGGTTTTCCTACCAGAGATGACCCCTAAAAATGTATGAAGACATTGAAGTCAAAGGTGGTATGTGAAGACATTCACATTGAAGATTATGACAAGAGAAGACATCGCGTGAAGACTATGGAGCGCGAAGACTGAGCAGTTTCGTCGTTCTGTGTTTTTCTTTGTTGAGTCATAGGAACCACCATACTGTTAAGTGGGGTCCAAGAGAACCAGTCAGAATGACAGAAGTGATGCTTAACCAAAATCCTATGTCTTCGATTGAAGACTATGAGAGCGAATCTTGTCCAGAGTTGGACAAGTCAGCTTTGCTTGTAGCCCAAGTAAAGTTGTCGTGTGTGTTTGAAATCTGACCGTTGGAACACGTGTCAGTTCCTTAGTGACCCAGGGTCATTTCGGACAAATCAGGTCGGGTTTCCTAGTGGCTATAAATAGCCCACCCCCTACAACCATAAATGGTTGGCTGCTCAGAGTTAAAGCACGACATTTGTCGTTTGAGAGCAACCCACCTCGAAGCCTTTGAGAGAGAATTCCTTGAGAGGATAAAGCCCTAAACACCCAGAGCCAAAGAGTGTTAGGCATCACTTAAGTCTTCCTGTCTGTGTGATCTGAAGACTTATTACACTTGAGGACTGTGAATCCTCCAGCCGGTTAGGCGTCGTGTTCTGAGCATCCAAGAGTCATTGTGGATCGCCGGTGAACAAAGTATGTGAAGGTTTGGAAGTCTACCTTGAAGACTTACCAGAGTGGTTGGGCGAGGTCTGTGTGACCTTAGCTCAAGGGGAATACTGTGAGGACTAAGTGTCCTGAGCTGCGTGTTAAGGACTAAGTGTCCGGGACTGAGTGTCCTCAGGTTTAAATACCTATCTGCCCTAACCAGACGTACAACTGTCACCGCAGTTGGAACTGGTCTACTAAACCTTTGTCTTCATCTCGCACACTGGTTCTATCCTTCCCATCTCTTTATTTACAGTTGGCTCTAGTGAAGTCAGTGCCTATTTGCATTATCTATTTGTCTTCACCGTGTACCTGATCCTTACTGCCTAGCTGCTATTAGTCATTGTGGTTTCACTTCATTGAATATGTGACTATGGTCTGCCTAGTGTAGTCTTCCTTCCGCTGCATGGTAATAGGTTCATTTCTATCATTTGTCTTCGAAACTTCCATGTATTGAAGACTTTCATAAAAATCGCCTATTCACCCCCCTCTAGTCGATATAACACACTTTCAAATCATACACACAATATGCTCGATATGTGTAAATACAACATGGCATCACAGCATAACTCTACGACTCAAGTATTTATTCATTAGGCTCCGAGGAGCGAGATATTACAAACATGGGTCTCAGGACCCATCATTCAGAGCATACAAGCAACAAGCACATGCGGAGGCTTAACTTGCCTGGGTACAGACAACTACAAATGAAGAAGGCTCAAAAGCCTGACTATCTACAAGACCCTCCCAAGGGTACAAGATCGTAGCTGAGGTAACAAGCTAAACGTCGAAGTCCACATGGAACTACTAGCGAGACTGACGTCTCTCTGCAAAACATAGAATAAGCAAACGTGAGTACAAATGTACCCAGCAAGACTTACATCAGAACTATCTACATATGCATCAGTATCAATAGAGGGGTGGTGGAGTTTAACTGCAGCAAGCCAGCTTTGACTCAGTGGCTAACCTGAACTACGACTACAAGTAACTCTTTGAGGTGGCGCACACGAGTCCACATATTCACCATATCAATACTCCACTATGGATCCGCTCCCGTCTCCCTACGAGAACGCCATCCATAGCACTCACACTTATCTTGCGCATTTTAGAGTATCCACTTTCACTTGTCTATGTACTATACAAGGGCTCCAAGTTTCCATATCCGAGGAATCCGGCTATTCGAATAGATAATGATAACCCTGCAGGGGTGTACTTCTTCACACACGCTCTCGCCACTTATCGCCATGTACACGTCATGTACCTCGGCAACCTTCAAGAGGAAGCCGGGCAAGGGAGTCGGCCACGTCCTGACTAACCAACAAGTCTCTAGTTCAGGTTTATCACCTATTCGGGTTCCATCCTCAAGGAGATTCGGCTGGGGTGTCGCTCATGGCCCCAAACAATGTGTGCAGGGTTCCCAAGCCCACCATCCGGGTGCCACTTGGTACACCGTGCCACTGTGCCTAGTCTGTCCCAAGCCCACCTGTACCGGGTGCCACTTGGTAGACTACTAACACTACCTACAAACACTAGAAACTAGTTGCAACTCCTGGACAGAGATCGAGTTGATTAATAAGTCGAGAGGGGTCAAGTTACCGGAACCCAATGTGTGGTAGTAACTGTTCATGGATCACAAACACATAACTCAGTTCCTAAGGACGGCTGCAATGAGACAACCCACCATGTACTCCTACATGGCCTCTCACCGCTACCTTTACCAAATCGTGTTCACACACTTAGCTCTCAACGGTAGGACATGTTCACCACATTCCAATTCATCCCTGATGAATCAGACCTGACTCAACTCTAAGTAGTAGTAGGCATGACAAACAAACATGAATGAGTAGGCACATCAGGGCTCAAACAAGTCCTACTCATGCTAGTGGGTTTCATCTATTTACTGTGGCAATGACAGGTCATGCAGAGGAAAGGGGTTCAACTACCGCAGCATGTAACAGTTGAAACGTTGTTGTCCTAATGCAGTAAAAGAGAGTAGGAGCGAGAGAGTGGGATTATATCGGAATGAACAAGGGTTTTTTTTGCTTGCGTGGCACTTCTGAAGATAATATAGTTCTTCATCGGTGTCATCGATCTCATCGTCGGAACATCGTCTACTGAGAGGGGACAATCACCGGCAACTGAGAAAGAACACAATCAATGCAATGCCACAATATGATGCATGATCATGACATGGTAATATGCTGTGATTTGAGCTAATGCATCTAGCTATGATTTAAATGAAGTTGGTTTGAATACATGATTCAAATTCCAACTCCATATATGATTATTTAAATGCCCTTTATTTGTTTTGTCCAAAACAGAGGACAAACATTGTTCAAACATGCATTAAAATGGTACAAATGGATTCCTTGAATTTTTCTGATAATTTTTCACATATAAATTATTTCATTTGGAGTTATAGATTAATTTCTATGATTTTTTGAAGTTTATACTATTTTCTGGAATTTTCTGAATTATTTTTAACCTAGAAAATGACTTATTGCATCAGCAATGCGTCAGGGTGATGTCAGCAGGGTCAATAGGGCTGCCCGGGTCAAACCTGACCGGTAGGACCCGTAGGTCAGTGACACAGTGCTGGCTAGAGTCACAGACATGTGGGGTCGGGTCAACGGCCACATCAGCATCGTCAAAACTGATATGTGGGCCCACTAGAATTAGATTAAACTTAATCTTATTTAGTTAGCCAGTCAGTTAGGCAGTGGGGCCCGGATGTCTGTTTCACTGGAGGTTAATTAGAGGCGCGATTAGCCGCTAATGACGGCCACGTCGGCAGTCGCCGGAGCCTTGCCGGCGGCGACCAAAACGACGGCGGCTCTGCTCGGATTTGAGCTACGGGTGGTGGTTTGGCGAGCTAAGGGCACCGGGGAGTTGCTCTTGCTCGTCCGCATCCAAAGGACCGGATGGGAGGCCGTAGGGTGGCCGGGAGCAGCGCCGGCGGCGAGCAAGGCGGCAGCCGGAGTTCGGCGTCGGTGAGGACGACGCTGCGGTGCATAGGAGAAGGAGCTAGTGCGTGCGTTCGGCTCCTGAGAGCACGGTGAGAACGGCGACACACTCAAAAGCGGGCGGAGGCAGCTCTGGCCGTGACAGCGACATGGCACAGCGGCGGCGAGGTTCGGGCACGGCGGTGAAGCTAGCTGGGGCGCAAAAGAAGAGAGAGGAGAGAGGGGGGAAGACGCAGTAGCTCACAGGGAGGACGGGGAGAGGGTCAGCGTGCTCGAGGAAGGCTTGACGGCGTCGGAATCCCGGCTGCGATCTCCCGTAGCCGAGGAAGAAGATGAGGTCGAGGACGACGCGTCGGGGCTCTTCCGGTCGCCTGAGTCGATGGAGAGGGCTATGGCGATGATTCGGAGCTCCTGGACTGCTCAAGGGGAGGAGGGAGAGGCGGTGGCTGCGCGTACAGCGGTCGGTGGCGACGACCGCGCTCGGTGGACGCGCGTGATAGAGACAAGGGAGGGGAGAAAGAGCGAGGAGAGAGAGAGATCGATCCAGACGGCTCCGGGGCTTATCCCCTCATCGACGAGGTAGGCAAGGAGGCAGGAGGTGGCGCGAGGAGGGAGTGCGTGCGTTGGCCACGCGCTCAGTATCCTACTGGCGAGAGGAAGGCGACGACTGGCGTGTCGGCTGCCTGCTGGGCTGGGCCTCAGCTACAGTGCTGGGCCATGAGGTGGGTTGAACGGGTGAGTTCACTGCCTCTCTTTGTTTTGCTATTTAATTTCTGTTTTCTATTTTTTTCTCTGTTTTGATTTAGTTTTAAAACTAAACCATTTTTGTTGCTTCTGTAAATTATTGTATGGACTAGAGGTATTACTCTAGAGCCCCACAAAAATTTCCAAAATTATTGGACATGTATTTATTTTATAACAGAAATAAAGCCAATTCAAATACATTATGGTTTAATTCAAAATGCCCAATTTAATTACCCTTAATGCCCTAAAATATTGGTTTGGATTTTTACCTCTTGCCAATATTTTCAAGGATTAAAGTGAACATTTCCTTGAGCTCATTTGAAGAAATTTTTAACTTGCTCATTTTTTTAAAAGATTTCTGAGGCTTTGGGAATTCCCTCAATTCAATTTTCCTTTGAATTTAAACATGATGCAACAACCAAGGCTAGACCACAACAAGGCTGAAGCTAGGGCTGTGACAGCACCCTTGATGAATGATCTATTGTTGTTGAATCTCGATCGTAGTGATACACATATTCATAATATTTATGCCAAAAGATGCAAAGTTGATAATGATAGTGCAACATACTTGTGGCACTACCGTTTAGGTCACATTGGTATAAAATACATGAAGAAACTCCATGCAGATGGACTTTTGGAATAACTTGATTATGAATCATTTGATACTTGTGAACCATGCCTCGTGGGTAAGATGACTAAAACTCTGTTCTTCGGAACAATGGAGCGAGCAAATGACTTATTGGAAATAATACATACAGATGTATGCAGTCCGATGAGTGTTAAGAACGCGGCGGGTATCGTTATTTTCCGACCTTCACAGATGATTTGAGTAGGTATGGATATATCTACTTGATGAAACACAAGTCTGAAACATTTGAAAAGTTCAAAGAATTTCAGAGTGAAGTGGAGAATCATCGTAACAAGAAAATAAAGTTTCTACAATCTGATCGCGGAGGCGAATATTTGAGTTGCGAGTTTGGCCTTCATTTAAAACAATGTCGAATTGTTTCACAACTCATGCCATCTGGAACGACACCATAGCGTAATGGTGTGTACGAGCGTCGTAACCATTCTTTATTGGATATGGTGCGATTTATGATGTCTCTTACCAATTTACCACTATCATTTTGGGGTTATGCATTAGAGACAACCACATTCATGTTAAATAGGGCACCGTCTAAATCCGTTGAGAGGACACCGTATGAACTATGGTTTGGTAAGAAACCTATGCCGTCGTTTCTTAAAATTTGGGGTTGCGACACTTATGTCAAAAGGCTTCAGCCTGATAAGCTTGAACCCAAATTGGAGAAGTGCGTCTTCATAGGATACCCTAAGGAAACAATTGGGTACACCTTCTACCATGGATCCAAAGGCAAGATCTTTGTTGCCAATAATGGATCCTTTCTAGAGAAGGAGTTTCTCTCGAAAGAAGTGAGGAATGTAGAACTTGATGAGGTAATTGTACCTTCTCTTGAATTGGAAAGTAGCACATCAGAGAAATCCATTCCCGCAATGCCTACACCAACTAGAGAGGCAGCTAATGATGATGATCATGAAGCTTTAGATCAAGTTACTACGGGACCTCGTAGGTCGAACAGAGCACGTTCCGCACCAGAGTGGTATGGTAATCCTATCCTGGAAGTCATGTTATTAGACCATGGCGAACCTACGAACTATGAAGAAGCTATGATAAGCCCAGATTCTGATAAATGGCTTGAGTCCATGATATCTGAGATAGGATCCATGTATGAGAACAAAGTATGGATTTTGGTGGACTTGCCCGATTATCGGCAAGCCATTGAGAATAAATGGATTTTCAAGAGGAAGACGAACACTGATGGTAATGTCACCATCTACAAAGCTCGACTTGTCGCAAAAGGTTTTCGACAAGTTTAAGGGGTTGACTACGATGAGACCTTCTCACCCGTAGCGATGCTTAAGTTAGTCCGAATCATGTTAGCAATTGCCACATTTTATAATTATGAAATCTGGCAAATGGACAACAAAACTACATTCCTTAATGGATTTCTTAAAGAAGAGTTGTATATGATGCAACCAGAAGGTTTTGTCGATCCTAAAGGTGCTAACAAAGTGTGCAAGCTCCAGCGATTCATCTATGGACTGGTGCAAGCATCTTAGAGTTGGAATATACGCTTTCATGCGGGGATCGAAGCATATGGTTTTATACAGACTTACGACAAAGCCTGTATTTACAAGAAAGTGAGTGAGAGCTCTATAGCATTTCTAATATTATATGTGGATGACATATTGTTGATTGGAAATGATATAGAATTCCTGGATAGCATAAAAGGATACTTGAATAAGAATTTTTCAATGAAAGACCTCGGTGAAGCTGCTTATATATTGGGCATCAAGATCTATAGGGATAGATCGAGACGCTTAATAGGATGATACATCCATTTGCATCATGCTTTTATATTGATATTTATTTGCATTATGGGCTGTTATTACACATTCTGGTACAATACTTATTTCTTTTCTCTCTTATTTTACAAGATTTACATGAAGAGGGAGAATGTCAGCAGCTAGAATTCAGGACCGGAAAGGGGCAATTCTGAGAGACCTATTCTGCACAACTCCAAAAGCCCTGAAAATTTACGGAGAATTATTTTGGAATAAATAAAAAATATTCGGTGAATTAAATACCAAAGGGGATCCACCAGGAGGCCACAAGCCTGGGGGGTGCGCCCTACCCCCTTGGACGCTCCCCTTGGGCTTGTGGCCCCCCTGGCAGGTCTCCGGTACCCATCTTCTGCTATATGAAAGGTTTTGACCTAGAAAAAATCATAAGTTTTCATGATGAAGCGCCGCCATCTTGAGACAGAACCTAGGAAGAAGCAATCTAGGGCTCTAGCGGAGCTGTTCTGTCGGGGATACTTCCCTCCTGGAGGGGGAAATCGAAGCCATCGTCATCACCAACGATCCTCTCATCGAGAGGGGGTCAATCTCCATCAACATCTTCACCAGCACCATCTCCTCTCAAACCCTAGTTCATCTCTTGTATCCGATCTTTCTCTCAAAACCTCCGATTGGTACCTGTGGGTTGCTAGTAGTGTTGATTACTCTCTGTAGTTGATACTAGTTGGTTTATTCGGTGGAAGATCACATGTTCACATCCTTAATGATATTCAATACCCCTCTGATTATGAACATGAATACACTTTGTGAGTACTTATGTTTGTTCCTGAGGACATGGGATATGTCTTGTTATAAGTAATCATGTGAATCTGGTATTCGTTTGATATTTTGATGAGATGTATGTTGTCTTTCCTCTAGTGGTGTTATGTGAACGTCGACTACATGACACTTCACCATGATTTGGGACTAGGGGAAGGCATTGGGAAGTAATAAGTAGATGATGGGTGATAACCCACATGTATAGGGCATTATTTGTAGCCTTCTTCGATAAATAAGAGTGTCAAACCCAATGAGGAGGTAAAGGTAGAACAAATATTCCCTCAAGTTCTATCGACCACTGATACAACTATACACACACTTGACTTTTGCTTTACCTAAAACAACTATGAAAATATTTTGCAAGAATAAAACTACAAGTACTTTGCAAGAATAAAACTACGGATAAATTGCAAGGTAATAAAAGTGGATAGCTTTTGTCAACAAGAAATTCATTTGTCCCTAGGCAATCGATAAAAAGTACCGGTAATCATTCTTGTAATTTTACATGAGGAAGAGGTATGAGCTAACATACTTTCTCTACTTGGATCATATGCACTTATGATTGGACCCCTAGCAAGCATCCGTAACTACTAAAGATCATTAAGGTTGTGAAACCCAACCATAGCATTAAGTATCAAGCCCTCTTTACTCCCATACGCCATAACTCACTTATCCGCGTTTAGGCTGCTTTCACCCCTGCAACACCGACAATAAGCAAACCATGAACATATTGCAACACCGTACATCGGGGGCCCCTCATGTTTGCGCGGGACGGAGGCACCATAGGACAGCACCAGAAATAAAATATACAATCATACCAACCAAGATCACGATTAACCCGCAGGACAAAACAAATCTACTCAAACATCATAGGATAACCACAGATCATTGGGAAATAATATATGGAGTTGGGCACCATGTTTGAGTAGAGATTACAGCGAGGGGATGAGCTGTTACACCGCTGCATAGAGGGGGAGAAAGTTGGTGTAGACGGTAGCGAGATTGTTGATGTAGATCGCCATCACGATCCTAGCCCCGGTGGCACTCCGACGACACCGGGAGAGAGGGGGAGAGAGCCCCCTCCTTCTTATTCTTCCTTGACCTCCCCCTAGATGGGAGGAGAGTTCCCCCTCTGGTCCATGGTCTCCATGTAGGCGGAGGGGCGAGAGCCCCTTCGAGATTGGATCTCTCTCGCTGTTCTCTTCTATTTCGCGTTCCCCAGATCTGGCCGAAAACCGTTTCTTATATTCTGGGAGATCCGTAACTCCGATTGCGCTGAGATTTTAACTCGATTCATTTCCGGATATAAGCTTCCTTGCGCCCGAAGTAGAGCCCCGACCGATGTTCGGGGAGGGAACAACCCAACACCACGCGCCAGGGGTCTGGGGTGCGCCCTGTTGTCTTGTGGGCTGTGTGGGCCTCCGTTTGCGGTGATTCCAAGTCCCAAAAATCACATATATTCCAAAATAATTCTCCGTAAAATTTTATTGCATATGGATTTCGTTTGTCATGGATTTTCTGCAATACAAAAAACATGCAACAAACAGGAACTGGCATTGGGCATTGGATCAATAGGTTAGTACAATAAGCCAAAAATAGGTGAAAGTTGTATAATATTGGCATGAAACAATCAAAAATTGTAGATACATCGTAGACGTATCAGCATCCCCAAGCCTAATTTCCACTCGTCCTTGAGTAGGTAAATGATAAAAAAAGATAATTTTTGATATGGAATGCTACCTAGCATAAACTTGATCATATATCTAATCATGGCATGAATATTAAGACATAAGTGATTCGAAGCAATAGTCTATAATTTGATATAAAGACAACAATACTCAGGCATCCCAACAAACAATCATGTCTTTCAAAATATCAACGCTAAAGAAAGCTATCCCTACAAAATCATATAGTCTTGTCATGCTCTGTCTTCTTAACAGAAAGTATTTATCATGCACGACCCCGATGACAAGATGAGAAATTGGTTCATACTTTTTAACGCGCTTCAACTTTTTCAACCCTCACGCAATACATGAGCGTAAGCCATGGATATAGCACTACGGGTGGAATAGAGAATGATGATAGGGGTAAATATAAAGAAGACAAAAAGTGAGAATGTCTCAGATCGATGCGGCTAACCAACGGGCTATGGAGATGGCCATCAATCGATATCAATGCGAGGAGTAGGGATTGCCATGCAACGAATGCACTAAGAGCTATAAGTGTATGAAAGCTCAATATGAAAACGAAGTGGGTGTGCATCTAATCCTATAATGAAAAATTCCCACTAGTATATGAAAGTGACAACATAGGACGCTCTCCATATGAAAAACATGGTGCTACTTTGAAGCACAAGTGTGGTAAAGGATACTAACAATGCCCCTTATCTATTTGTTTATTATTATATTTTTTCTTTTTCCTTTTTTGTTTCTTCTTTTTTTCTATCATTGTCCAGAGTCTCATCCTGACTTGTGGGGGAATCATAGTCTCCATCATTCTTTCCTCACTAGGGCACTGCCGTAAAAATGAATCATGATGATCATCACACTTCTATTTACTTATAACTCAAAAGAAATAGAAACTACAACTCAATACCTATGACAAAGTATGATTCTATATGAATGCCTCTGGCATGTACCAGGATGTGCAATGATCTAGCATAACATGTATGAAAAATGATGAACGGTGGCTGATCCACGACTACTATGTCAGCTATATGATCATGCAAAGCAGTATGACAATGAATGCTCAAGTCATCAAATGGAATCGGTGGAAGTTGCATGGCAATATATCTCGGAATGGCCATGGAAAAGCCATAATAGGTAGGTATGGTGGCTGTTTTGAGGAAGATATAATAAGGCTTATGTGTGATAGAGTGTACCATATCACGGGGTTTGGATGCACCTATGAAGTTTGCACCACGTCTCGATGTGAGAAAGGGCAATGCACGGTACCATAGAGGCTAGCAAATTGCGGAAAGGTAAGAGTGCATAAAATGCATGGACTCACATTATTCATAAAGAACTCATATACTTATTGCAAAAGTTTATTAGCCCTCAAAGCAAAGTAAAACTACGCATGCCCCTAGGGGGGTAGATTGGTAGGAGAAGACGATCGCTCGTCCCCGACCGCCACTCATAAGGAAGGAAATCAATAATAAATCATGCTCCAACTTCATAGCATAACAAGAGACTATACTTGCATGCTTCGGGAATCACAAACCTTAACACTGGTATTCTTACTGAACACAACCGTTTACTAGTACCTCCCACACATATTTCATCTGTATATCGCAAAACTATTGCAAGGAATCAAACATATCATATTCAGTGATCCACAAGTTGTATGTAGGATTTTATTGACTAACCATGAAATTGACCAATTCCTATTGACTCTCTAAATATATATAAGTGAAGCATGAGATTTTATTTCTTTCTACAAAAGACCATGCTCTAACAAATATAAGTGAAGCAAAATAGCATTCTTCAAATAACGGTTTTCTATGTGAAGAGAAACAGGCAATCCAAACTTGAAATGATATAAGTGAAGCACATGAAGCATTCTATAAAGCCACACTCAAAAGATATAAGTGAAATGCAATGAGCATTCTATAAATCAACCACGGACTATCTCATACCAGCATGGTGCATAAAAGAAAAATGAGAACTATGCACAAAAGATGATCCAAGATTTACACATATCACATGAACGTAACGAGAACGAAAACATATCGATACTTGCTGAAGAAAGATGGGATGCCTTCCAAGGCATCCCCAAGCTTAGACGCTTGAGTCTCCTTGAATATTTACTTGGGTTGCCATGGGCGTCCCCAAGCTTGAGTCTCTTTCCTCTCCTCCTTCTCCTCATCTTGAGATCTCCTCGATCTTTGATCACTTCATCCACACAAAACTCAACAGAAAGCTCGGTAAGATCTGTTAGTATAATAAAGAAAATCACTACTCTAAGTACTGTTGCAAACCGATTCATATTTTTTTTACACTGTAGCTACTGTAATATAACTTCCATGGCTTATACCACCGATAAAAATCAATAGTTTCATCAAAATGAGCAAAACAATGCATCAAAAACAGAATATGTCATAAACATGGTAGTCTGTAGTAATCTGAACATTACCCATACTTCTGGTACTCCAACAATTCTTAAAAAATTAGGAAAAATAATTTTTTTTATAGCAATACTTCGCAAACAGTTTCAGAAGCTTTCGACATTCCAGTAAAACTGTAAAATCATGCACTACAACCAAAGTTTCTGTTTTTGCACCGCACATACCAACAAGCAATCTAAACATCCTAAAGGGAAATCTTGGAACATTATTTTTATTATACAATGGATTTGTGCAAGGGGATAATTATTTTTGTTGAAAAGTTTCTGCAATTCAAGATTCACAAAGTTTCGATGGGCATGAACAAAGTTCAAGGCATGCTCCCGCTTTCACGGTGCTCGTCTATCTCACTTTCACTTTTCTTTTTGTGAAGTTTTAAGTTCCGCTCTATATTTTTTCGTTTTTAAACTTTATAAAAGCACTCAATATAAATAAATGACTCTCTAAAACTTACGGGTTGTTTCCCTGGCAGCGCTTTCTTTAAAGCCATTAAGGTAGGCATAAAGTGCTCATGTAATGGATCCACCCGGATCCCAAGGTATATCAAAGCCAATTTTAATTAACAATGATTTGGCATTTAGTAGTGAGCACAAAGCAACATATATCATGCAATGACGAAGTATAACTCTCTTCCCATGCATCGGCATGTCATACAAGAACAATTCATGCACATCAAGTAAAGGCCAATGCATAGTATAAACAATTTCTTGCAATTTTATCATGTTGGAAACATAGAGAGGCGGAGATGTAGTTCCTCTCTCATAATAATTGCAAGTAGGAGCAGCAAGCACATGCATATTATATTCATCAAAATCATCATGTGTAGCAGTAAAAGGCAACCCATCAATGTAATCCTTAATAAGAGCAAACTTCTCCGGTATAGTGTAGTTGGGAGAATCCAAAAAGATAAGAGAACTATCATGTGTGGGTGCAATAGCAACAATTTCATTCTTAATATAAGGAACTATAGCTAGTTCATCTCCATAAGCATAATTTATATTAGCATCTTGGCCATAATCATAGCAAGCATCAAGTTCATCAAAAAGGGATATTTCAAATGAATCAATGGGATCATAGCAATTATCATACCATTCATCCTTCGGTAAGCATGAAGGGAAATTAAATAATGTATGAGTTGAAGAGTTACTCTCATTAGAAGGTGGGCACGGGTAGCTAAACCGCTCTTTCTCCTTTTGTTCTTCGCTCTCCTCATCATCTTTTTCATCCAATGAGCTCACAGTTTCATCAATTCCTTCTTCCATATACTCCTGCAAAATATTAGTCTCTTCTTGGACAACAGAGACTTTCTCAATAAATTCATCAATATCAGAATTGTATTTATAATTATCATAGCAATATTTAAGGATAGCAAAATTTCTAGGTCTATAAACGGAATCATCAAAATCTTCAAACTTTTCAAACAAAGATTCAATTTCATAAGCACCCCGAAAAGCAACAAATTCTTCTATTCGTTCCACATCATAATAATCATATATACCATTAGCATAAGAAGCCAAGGTTTCATTATCATTAAATTTGAATGAAAAGGGAAGGTGTGGAGAATTCATCCTAGAGCAAGAAGTAAAATCATATCTCAAGCATAAATCCCGAGCATACCAATGCAACATATAAATTTGATCCCATAAAAGTTTCCCTTTTTGTGTCAACCGATAACCCCTAAAGTATTCACGTTGATCCAACGTTACTCCCATTATCATGTTGAATGGGGTTTTCTTAGGATTATCAAAGTAGTGCATAATATTTTTCACATAACGAGCATCGAGGGTTTTAGGAGGTTCCCCATCTCCATGAGTAGCAAGTACAACTAATTTTTTTGGTGTTTCGTGTCCCATATCCATAACTAAAGATAGAGAACAACTTAGAACATAAAATAAAAAACTACTTAGTGATAAAGAAAACAAGCAAACACGAGAATATTCACCCCACGCTATTGCTCCCTGGCAACGGCGCCAGAAAAAGGTCTTGATAACCCACAAGTATAGAGGATCATTTGTAGCCTTGTTCAATAAATAAGAGTGTCAAACAAAAGGAATATTCCCTCAAGTTCTATCGACCACTGATACAACTCTACACACACTTGCCATTTTCTTACCTAAAACAAGTATGAAACTATTTTTCAAGAATAAAACTACGAGTACTTTGCGAGAATAAAAATATGGATAAATTGCAAGGTAATAAAAGTGGATAGATTTTGTCAAAAAGAAAGTCATTTGTCCCTAGGCAATCGATAACAAGTACCAGTAATCATTCTTGTAATTTTACATGAGGGAGGGGCATGAGCTAACATACTTTCTCTACTTGGAGCATATGCACTTATGATTGGACCCCTAGTAAGAATGCGCAACTACTAAAGATCACTAAGGTCATGAAACCTAACCATAGCATTAAGTATCAAGTCCTCTTTACTCCCATATGCCATAACCCACTTATCCGCGTTTAGGCTGCTGTCACCCACGCAACACCGACAATAAGAAAACCATGAAAAATTAGCAACACCCTACAACGGGGTCCCCTCACGTTTGCGTGAGACGGAGGGCACCGTAGGATAGCACCATAAATAAAATATACAATCGTACCAACCAAGATCACGATTAACCCACACGACAAAACTGATCTACTCAAACACCATAGGATAACCATAGATCATTGGGAAATAATATATGACGTTGAGCACCATGTTTAAGTAGAGATTACATCACGGGGAAGAGGAGTTACACTGCTACATAGAGAGGGAGAAAGTTGGTGTAGACGGTAGCAAGATTTTTGATGTAGATCGACGTCACGATCCTAGCCCCGGCGGCACTCCGGCGCCACCGGGAGACAGGGGGAGAGAGCCCCCTCCTCCTTCTTCTTCCTTGACCCCCCCTAGATGGGAGGAGAGTTCCCCCTCTGGTCCATGGTCTCCATGGAGGCGGAGGGGCGGGAGCCCCTCCGAGCTTGGATCTCCCTCTCCGTTCTCTTTTGTTTCGCGTTCCCCAGATTTGGCCGAAAACTAGTTCTTATATTCCGGGAGATCCGTAACTCCGATTGCACTGAGATTTTAGCATGATTTGTTTCCTGATATAAGCTTCCTTGCGCCCGAAGTAGAGCCCCAACCGATGTACGAGGAGGGCACAACCCACCACCACGCGCCAGGGGACTAGGGCACACCCTGGTGTCTTGTGGGCTGTGTGGGCCTCCGTTTGCGGTGATTCCAAGTCCAAAATATCACATATATTCCAAAATAATTCTCCGTAAAATTTTATTGCATTTGGACTTCGTTTGATATGGATTTTCTGCTTTACAAAAAACATGCAACAAACAGGAACTGGCACTGGGCACTGGATCAATAGGTTAGTCCAACAAATCATATAAAAAGTTGCCAATAATATGTGAAAGTTGTATAATATTGGCATGAAACAATAAAAAATTATAGATACGACAGAGATGTATCAATGGGTTGCTACAATGATAGGAACTTAAACCCTAGTTTATGCGTTGCTTTGTAAGGGGCTGATTTGGATCCACATATTTCATGCTATGGTTAGATTTATCTTCATTCTTCTTTCGTAGTTGAGGATGCTTGCAAGAGGGGTTAATCATAAGTAGGAGGATTTGCAAGTAAGGACAACACCCAAGCACTGGTCCACCCACATATCAAATTATCAAAGTAACGAACGTGAATCATATGAGCATGATGAAAACTAACTTGACAATAATTCCCATGTGTCCTCGGGAGCGCTTTGCTTTATATAAGAGTTCGTCCAGGCTTGTCCTTTGCTACAAAAAGGATTGGGTCACCTTGCTGCACCTTAGTTACAATTGTTACTTGTTACCCGTTATGAATTATCTTATCACACAACTACCTGTTACCGATAATTTTAGTGCTTGCAGAGAATACCTTGCTGATACCCGCTTGCCATTTCCTTCTGCTCCTCGTTGGGTTCGGCACTCTTACTTATCGAATGGACTATGATAGATCCCCTATACTCGTGGGTCATCATAGGACTTCCGCAAATAACATACCTTGATAAAGTTTTGAAGAAGTTCAAAGCAGATCAGTCAAAGAAAGGGTTCTTGCCTGTGTTACAAGGTGTGAAGTTGTGTCATACTCAAAGCCCGACAACTGCAAAAGATAGAGAGAAAATGAAAGTCATTCCCTATGCCTCAACCATAGGTTCTATCATGTATTCTATGTTGTGTACTGATAACCCACAAGTATAGGGGATCACAACAGTTTTCGAGGGTAGAGTATTCAACCCAAATTTATAGATTCGACACAAGGGGAGCCAAAGAATATTTGCAAGTATTAGCAGCTGAGTTATCAATTCAACCACACCTGGAGATTAATTATCTGCAGCAAAGTGATCAGTAGCAAAGTAGTTTGATAGTTTTGATAATAGTGACAGCAGTAATAGTAACGGTAACAATGATAGTAGTAGTTTTGTAGCAAGTGTAACAATAATGATATCTGTAGTAACTTAGCAGAAAAATATGATAAAATTAGTAGGCATTAGATAGGTAATTTGTTGGATGATATTCATCATGTGACAGTCATAACCTAGGGCGATACGTCACTAGCTCCAGTTCATAAATATAATGTAGGCATGTATTCCGTAAATAGTCATACGTGCTTATGGAAAGAACTTGCATGCCATCTTTTGTCCTACCCTCCCGTGGCAGCGGGGTCCAATTGGAAACTAAGGGATATTAAGGCCTCCTTTTAATAGAGAACCAGGACAAAGCATTAACACACGGTGAATACATGAACTCCTCAAACTACGGCCATCACCGAGAGTGGTCCCGACTATTGTCACTCCGGGGGTACCGGATCATAACACGTAGTAGGTGACTATAACTTGCAAGATCGGATCTAGAACATGGATATAATGGTGATAACATAAACGGTTCAGACCTGAAATCATGGCACCCGGGCCCAAAGTGACAAGCATTAAGCATAGCAAAGTCATAGCAACATCAATCTCAGAACATAGTGGATACTAGGGATCAAGCCCTAACAAAACTAACTAGATTACATGATGAATCTCATCCAACTCCTCACCGACCAGCGAGTCTACGAAGGAATTACTCTCTCCCGATGGGGAGCATCATGGAATTGTCGATGGAGAAGGTTTGATGATGACGAAGAACGAAGATCCCCCTCTCTGGAGCCCCAAACAGACTCCAGATTTGGCCTCCCGGTGAAGAACTGGACGTGATGGCGGCTCCGTCTCGTGGAACATGGTAATTCTTTCTCCCTGATTTTTTTTCTGGAAATATGGGATTTTATAGTGCTGGTTTCAGGGTCCGCGGGGCCACCAGCTGGGGACAACCCACCTGGGCGCGCCAGGAGGGGGGCGCGCCCTGGTGGGTTGTGCCCACCCAGGTTCCCCCTCCGGTGGATCTTGGTTCCAGAAATTCTCTTTATTGATACAAAAATTCCTCGCACCATTCCGAGAACTTTTATTTCTGCACAAAAAAACACCATGGTAGTTCTGCTGAAAATAGCATCAGTCTGGGGTTAGTTTCATTCAAAACATGCAAATTAGAGTCCAAAACAAGAGGAAAAGCATTAGGAAAAGTACGCTGGAGACATATCAACTCCCCCAAGGTTAAACCTTTGCTTGTCCTCAAGCAATTTAGTTGATAAACTGAAAGTGAAAAAGAAAAACTTCTACGAACTCTTTTGCTCTTGTTTGCATAAATAAGCTTAAAAAACACCCATGTTTTTAGCCAACATTATAACTAACCATGCCGACAATAAGTCTTAAAAATTATATTAACTCATATCAATGACATAATCATCTAGCGAGCAATAATAAGATATCTCAAACGGCAACACGTTGTCAAAACAACCATAATCATCTTGCAAGCCCTTTCTAAGACCGCAAAACATAAATGCAGAGCACCTCCAAAGTTCAAGCAGCGACTAAACATTGTAATTCATGGTAGAAAAGATCCAATCATGATGCACCCAACATTAGCTACACACAATGCATAAGCATGACAGCAGTGCTCTCAGGTTCTGGCGCTTATTTTAGAAGGTGATGCACAACATAAAAGTAAATAGATAGTCCCTTCACAGAGGGAAGCAGTGATTTGCAGAGGTGCCAGAGCTCAAGTTTTAAAACAAAAGTAAATGATATTTTGAGACATGCACCCTTCTTGTTTACTTCACGACCATCAGTTATCAATATCTTCCATGCTAAGCACGCTAGTGGCGGTTCCCAAGCAATAAAAGTAAAGGTTTTGACTCCATTGGGAGTTTTTTTGATTATTTGTAAGCTTTTTCTGTTTGCATTTTGGGACTGGGCATCCCTATTATCGCCCTTTTCTCATGCGATGGCGAATGAATAAACACTCAACCTGAGAATAACCC
This sequence comes from Triticum urartu, assembly GCF_056163025.1. Taxonomy (NCBI): domain Eukaryota; kingdom Viridiplantae; phylum Streptophyta; class Magnoliopsida; order Poales; family Poaceae; genus Triticum; species Triticum urartu. The sequence goes on along the minus strand of NC_141876.1, from coordinate 167,043,841 downwards.
GCTTAGCATGGAAGGTACCGACCAACTCCTGTCATTCCATGAACGATCCAGGCACACAAAAAGGATATTTATTAGAAGTTTTTAGAGGTGGCACATGCAAATTTACTTAGGACGACAGGGTAATACCGCATATAGGTAGGTATGGTGGGCACATCTGGAATAACTTGGGTTCAAGGTTTTTGATGTACAAGCAGAGTTCCCACTTAGTACAGGCGAAGGCTAGCAATTAGATTGAGAAGCGGCCAGCTAGAGAGCAACAATGGTCATGAACATGCATTATGCATAAATAATATTGGACACTAGCATGAGTAGGATATGAACACCATGAACATAAATATCATAGAGGCTATGTTGGTTTTGATTCAACTACATGCATGAACATGTGCCAAGTCAAGCCACTCGAAATTTCAGAGGAGGATACCATATCATCATACTACATCACAATCATTTTAATGCAATGTTCATGTCCAAGATAAATCATTATACACTCCTAGCTACTTATGCATGTCATGAGAAACTATAATCTCTAATTGTTATTGCAAACATGTTTAATCATAATGGACTGAATCATGGATACTAGGTTAAACATATTTACACAAACAGAACAAGTCGAGTTCATTCCCATTTCTCTCTGCCATGGCCAGTTCATCGAATATCGTCATTATTCCTTTCACTTGCACGACCGAACAATGTGAAAATTATAATAGTGCAAGAGTACCGTGGACTAAGCTGGAATCTGCAAACATTTTATTCAACAGGAGAAGACAAGGTAAAATGTGCTCTTTATTAGATCAACAATTATTCAAATGAGAGCCACTCAACATTTTCATCATGGTCTTCTCCTTGGTAAGACTCGAATAAAAAGAAAAGAAATTCAGAGAAACACACTGAAATATTTTTTGGAGTTTTTGGTTTGCTTGAACAAGCAAATAAAAGAGAAAGCAAAAACGAGAAAACTATTTACACGGAAAAGCTTCCAACAAGCAAAAGAAGAACAAGAGAATCTTTTGGGTTTTGTTTTGGTGCTACAACTAAGCATGCATAGAAAGTAAATTAACTACAACTAATTTTTGTGGTTTTTTTAAGGTTTGTTAAACACACAAGAAGAAAGCAAGAAAATAAAATTAAGCATGGATGATACAATAAAAAAGTGTGAACATCGACAACTGGAATGAGATGTGTGAACATGAATGTAATGTCTGTGAGAAACACGTACTCCCCTAAGCTTAGGCTTTTGGCCTAGCTTGGTAATCGATCAATAGCCTAGATAGTAGTCGGGGTGCTGAGGAGTAGGCATCCATGCATCCCACTGCTGAGGCTCCTCCTCTGCTGCAGCCTGATCGTTTCGGTGGGCGATGATGTCCGCATGCATAATCCTATTTCCGCCCCTGGCAATAGGATCAAACAAAGCAGGAGTAGGCAATGGAATAATATCATGACTTTCAATGCTAAAAACTAGTTTATAAGGAATAGGAATGTTAGGGTAATCTCATGCAACAAAATGGTGGTGTTCCATGGCTGCACGGTCTAGGTAAACCTTGGTCAGAGGGTAATCATGAAGGCATATCTCAACATTAAAGTGAGCTGCCAAATGAGTAGCGAAAATCCTACCATGTATTTTACCCTTGGACTTATTAATGTGGAGGCGATGTGCCACAATAGCTCCCAAGTTATAAGTGTTGTCGCCCTCTAGTGCACGACGTAAAACAACAAGGTCTGGTGAACTGAGTGCACCCACCTTCTCTCTAGCAAGCAAGCATTTTGCAATGAAAAGAGCAAAGTAATGACGGCAAGAAAATGCAAGCCAGCGGCAGTGATAGCCAACACCTCTCTCTCATCTCCCATTGTCAAGCTACGATAAAAGGCCTCAAACTCTGCCGGCCTAGGCTCAACTAAACTCCCGTCAAAAGGGATCATGCATATGTTACAAAATTCAGTAAGTGGTATCTGATGGGTTTCTGCATATAAATTAAACTGCACCTCAGGAGGATTATTCCTAGGAAAGAAATTAAAACTTTGAACAGAGGTGTTTGTGAGGAGATGATACTGTTCACATTTAGCTGCGATGAAGTCGGTGAGGCTGGCATTAGCAGCATATTATGTAAACTCTTGCAGGATTCCAGCCTCTTCCATGAATGGGGTATGCATTCATTTGCACGGCCGTACTTCTTCCAACCTCCGGGGGTGGAGATCACTGTCAGACGACTCCCCAATAACTCCCTTTGAGTTCTTCTTCAAACCAAACTTCCTAAAGATATTCATGTTTTTCCTATGAACAAAAATTCTGAAATTTTTAGTCCACAAAAATTTTCTCAACAAAACTTCACAATAATGATACCAACTACTCATAGGGATACATAGAGGCCATAGCAAGTATTCAAACTACTTAGAACTCTAAGAATTCAACATGCAAGCTCATCTACAGCAGCACCAAGAGTAGCTAATTATTAAAAATATAAACAAGTAAAAAAACTAATTAGACAAACAGTGGAGTCACATACCAAGCAACAATCCCCCGAAATAGTTTCGAAAATAGAGCTTCGAGCAAAGTGATCAAAATCCGCGGGTTTGATAGCAAGAACACGAGAGAGAGAGAGAGAGAGCAATGGAGAATTTTTTTCTGGAGGTAGGTGATGAAGTGGTGTAAAGAGATAAGTGAGGGGGCCCATGTGGGGACCACAACCCACCAAGGCGTGCCTGGGGGTCCTGGTGCGCCCAGGTGGGTTGTGCCCACCTGGTGCACCTTCCTCTGATATTATTTGCACCAAAAATTCTTAAATATTTAGAAAAAAACCGTATTAAATTTTCAGGGCATTCTGAGAACTTTTATTTTTGGGTCATTTTTATTGCACCGAAAATTCAGAAAATAAAAAAAACATGGTATTTTATTTTATTTAACTAATAAAAACAGAAAACAAAAGGTAGGGACACAAGGTAGTGCTTACTAAATTCATCGACTCCATACCTCTAAAAAATGATCCATTAATAAGGTTGTTCAGGTCTTCTTAACAACCACTTTCGATTAGCATGAAACCAAAGAGTTACCTCGACGGGGATATGAATGTCCCCAACAATAAGCATTTCATATTTCGTTTTAATAGTAGGCTGAGGTATTTGAAAACTTCCAATAGTGATTGTGGGAGATTTTTCAATAACATTAATACCATTCACTTGGAATTGTTTCTTTGGAAAGTGCACCGTATGCTCATTACCATTGATATGAAATGTGACCTTGCTTTTATTGCAACCAATAACAGCCCTGCAGTATTCAAGAAGGGTCTACCAAGGATGATCGACATGTTGTCATCCTCGGGCATCTCAAGTATAACAAAGTCAGTCAAAATAGTAACATTAGCAACAACAACGGGCACATCCTCACAAATACCTATAGGTATGGCAGTTGATTTGTCAGCCATTTGTAAAGATATTTTAGTAGGTGTGAGTTTATTCAAATCAAGTCTTTTATATACATAGAAAGGCATAACACTAACACCAGCTCCTAAATCACATAAAGCAGTTTTCACATAATTCTTTTTGATGGAGCAAGGTATAGTTGGTATTCCCGGATCTCCAAGTTTTTTAGGTACTCCATCCTTAAAAGTATAATTAGCAAGCATGGTGGAGATTTTAGCTTCCGGTATTTTCTCTTATTGGTAATGATGTCTTTCATATACTTTGCATAAGGAGGCATTTTCAAGATATCAGTCAAGCGAGTACGCAAAAAGACTGGCCTCGGCATTTCAGCAAAGCGTTCAAATTCTTCATCATCTTTCTTTTTAGTTGACTTAGGTGGAAAGGGCATAGGTTTTGAAACCGACGGTTCTCTTTCTTTACCATGTTTTCTAGCAATGAAGTCTCTTTTATCATATCTTGTATTCTTAGGTTGTGGGTTATCAAGATCAACTGGTGGTTCTATCTCAACATCATTGTCTGGTTCTTTACTATTTGGTTGACTATCTTCATGAACCTCATCATTAACTTTTTCATTATCAGAAGGTGAGTGTTCACTACCAGGTCGAGTTTCAGCATAAGAGATAGAAACTTCATTATCATTATCAACAGGTTTCTCTACTTTAGGTTCACTATAAGCATGCAAAGTCCTATCATTTTTCTTTTTCCTTTTCTTTTTAGAAGGACTAGGTGCAGTGGTGTTGTTACTTTGTGAACCCTGTTCAATTCTTTTTGGATGTCCCCCAGGATAAAGTGGTTCCTGAGTCATTTTACCTCCTCTAGTTGCAACTCTAACAACAAAGTCATGTATATTATTATTCATTTCATCTAGCAACTCTCTTTGTGATTTAGCAACTTGTTCTAACTGGGTTTGTACTATAGAAGCATGCTTTCCAACACCTCTAACATCATTTGAGATTCTGAATAACAAGTCACTCAAGCGAGCAATCATATCAGAATTGTATTTCAATTGTTTCATAACATTTGCATTGAAGTGATCTTGTTTTCTAATGTAGTTTTCAAATTCATAAAGGCATTGGCTAGGGTACATATTGTGAGGATTGTCATTATCATTGAATTTCATAAGCGAATTTACCTCTACCACCTTAGGAGGTGGTAGTGTATTAGGCCCATGTATTTCTTCAATAGGAGGTAATTTTTAACATCCTCAGCTTTAATACCTTTTTCCTTCATGGATTTCTTTGCCTCTTGCATATCTTCAGGACTGAGATATAATATACCCCTCTTCTTCGGAGTGTGTTTAGGAGGTGGTTCCGGAAGAGTCCAACCATCATAATTTTTTAATATTTTATTCAGTAATTCTTCAGCTTGCCCAACAGTTCGTTCCCTAAAAACAGAACCAGCACAACTATCTAGGAAATCCCTAGAAGCATCAGTTAGTCCATTATAGAAGATATCAAGTATTTCATTTTTCTTAAGAGGATGATTAGGCAAAGCACTAAGTAACTGGCAAAGCCTCCTCCAAGATTGTGGGAGGCTCTCTTATTTAATTTGCACAAAGTTAAATATTTCCTGTAAAGCAGCTTGTTTCTTATGAGCAGGGAAATATTTTTCAGAAAAGTAATAAATCATATCCTGGGGACTACACACACAACCAAGAGCAAGAGTATTGTACCAAGATTTAGCATCACCCTTTAATGAGAACGGAAATAATTTGAGAATATAGTAATAACGAGTGTTCTCATCATGAGTAAAAAGGGTGGTATGTCATTCAACTTAGTAAGATGTGCCACAACCATTTCTGTTTCATAACCATGGAAAGGATCAGATTCAACCAAAGTAATTAACTCTAGGTCGACAGAGAATTCATAATCCTTATCATCAATAAAGATTGGTGAAGTAGCAAACTTAGGATCATATTTCATTCTAGCATTCAGAGATTTTTCTTTATACTTGCATAGTAATTTCTCTAGATCATCTCTATCCTTACAAGCAAGAATGTCTCTAGTTGTCTCCTTATTCATAACATAACCTTCCGGTACCTTAGGCAATTCATATATAGGAAGGCTAGTTCTAGCAGGTGTTTCAGGAGTTTCAGTTTCAAGCTCATCATCAAATTGAACAACATCATGTTGTATTACTCTAGCAATTTGTTCATCAAGAAAATCACCAAGTGGCACATCATTATCATCGAGAAAGGTACTAGCATCATCATAAGTATCATTCATAGCAGAAGTAGCATCATCAATAACTTGCGACATATCAGGATTAATAGCATGTGGTGGTGTTGCAAGTTTACTTATAAAAAAAGGTGAATCTAAAGCAGAACTGGATGGTAGTTCCTTGCCTTCCCTTGTCTTAGAGGGATAAATCTTAGTCTTAGCATCCCTCAGATTCTTCATAGTGATAAATTGATAATAATCCCAAGTTACTCAACAAATATAGTTATGCTCCCCGGCAATGGCACCAGAAAAAGGTCTTGATAACCCACAAGTATAGGGGTCGCAACAGTTTTCGAGGGTAGAGTATTCAACCCAAATTTATAGATTCGACACAAGGGGTGCCAAAGAATGTTTGCAAGTATTAGCAGCTGAGTGGTCAATTCAACCACACCTAGAGATTAATTATTTGCAGCAAAGTGATCAGTAGCAAAGTAGTTTGATAGTTTTGATAATAGTGACAACAATAATAGTAACGATAACAGTGATAGCAGTAGTTTTGTAGCAAGTGTAACATTAATGATATCAGTAGTGTCGTGGACTTAACACGGCAGATGCCCTAGCAAAAGGACTTAGGTGTGGAGCCATCACGACGTGGTTAGCTTGAAGGGGTTTAAACGGGACTAAGGACACAAAGAGTTTACCCAGGTTCGGCCCCTCTCAACGAGGTAAAAGCCTACTCCTACTTTAGGTTGTATTGCTTGGGTTTCGATGACCAAGGAGCGAATACGCTTGACCTAGTTCTTGATTGAGTCTTACCTGAGTTAACCCGCCATCGGGTCACCCCTTTATATACACAGGTTGATGCCTGGCGGCTTTACAGAGTCCCGATCGGCTCATACATAATGTGTCCGTCTCGGTAACTAACTAAGCTTGCCTTACAGGACAAGTTTAATATATGGTGGCTCACACCCGTGGGCCTCAAGTCGTCCCCGGGTCTTGGGCCTTCTATGAGCTTGCTCTATGAACCGCCATCTTCATATCTTCTTGGGCCTTCATCTTTAAGCCGCCAGTGGCATGACCCGGCCCCTCCTGGGCGGGTCATACCCAGTAGCTATATCCCCAACATTAGGCCGCTGGTTGATTTGAACTTGTTCACATCAATCTTCACTGCTTGACTTAGCAAAATCTTGTATCATCAATTTTTATGAACATGCTATAACCCGACATGACGTCAGCTCACAAAATCGCGTTAACCCACCATGACATCATCTCGCATTAACTGTCCATGAAGCCCAGAACATCTCAACAGATCTTTATCTTTTAATGGACCTCCCGAAGATCGAGGCATCCGCATAGCCACATAATGATTATTTCGGCCTCCTCGATTCCCGCGCATGCCTTTTATCCATCTCCTTATAAATAGGAATAGGGGTCCTTTTCATTTTCCCTCCTTGCCCCCTCATCTTCGTCTTCCTCTTCGCAACGCCCACACGCGCCCGAGCTTCGCTGCTGTCAACTTCGTCAACTGCCTCAACTCCGTCCGCTGCATCAACCTGAACGAACCAGAGCACCGCAACGCAACTTCACTGTCCAGCAACACCAGTAGGTACTCCTCCTTTCTCGTAGCGGATCTCCATTAGGGTTTGCCCCAGTTCATCGGAGTTCCTCTCCGTTCTTCTTTGTTCTTCCCTAGATCGTGTAGTTGAATCTGAACATGACGCTGAAGACGCGCGGTAGTAGTTTATCATCCTTTTTCCAATCGCGGTAGACACTTTCTCGGTATAAGATCCATCCGAACACATGAGTTCTTGCACTGCCTTCAGTTTTGGTCTAGAATTTATTTTATTTTCTCACCTGTTTGTAGATCCAAAATCACAGCACCCATCTACAGAACTTGTTTGTCCATCACTTAGTAAAAATTTACCTTCCAATCTGTTGTACTGAAATCGTGTGGGTGGCTTATATGACAAACCGTAACCCGCCATATAGCATTAGTCCCCTTGTTAAGTCGCCAGTATATGCTCATTATCCAAATAAGTCGGCACTATTCTTCTGATTTAACCATGAAATCTTCATAGCAGTTATTCTTCCGTCTTGCGAATTGACCTCGTATGACATGCTTTACTTTCGATCGCTGGCCAGCTTAATAATTTAAAACCGGCAATATTTTCTTTTAGGCCTTCATCGCAAAAAAATGACCAAGACTGTCACCTCATGCAACTGGGTCACCTCTCGGGTTACCGAATAGACCTTGAACGAGCATGTTCAAGTGGGCATCTTAGCTACCAAAGACGTCATTCATTGGAGGGTCCCAGGAGATGAGACCACCCCTGTCCCCTGATACGTCCATTTTGCATCATGCTTTTATATCAATATTTATTGCATTATGGGTTGTTATTACACATTATGTCACAATACTTATGCCTATTCTCTCTTATTTTACAAGGTTTACATGAAGAGGGGGAATGCCGGCAGCTGGAATTCTAGGCTGGAAAAGGAGAAAATATTAGAGACCTATTCTGCACATCTCCAAAAGTCCTGAAACTTCACAGGAGCACATTTTAGAACATATAAAAAATATTGGGCGAAAGAAGTACCAGAGGGGGGCCACCCACCGTCCACGAGGGTGGGGGCGCGCCCTACCCCCCTAGGCGCGCCCCCTGCCTCGTGGGCCCCCTGGTGGCCCTCCGATGCCCATCATTGGCTATATGGAGTCTTTCGTCGAGGAAAAAAAATCATAAGCAAGCTCACGGGACGAAACTCTGCCGCCACGAGGCAAAACCTTGGCGGAACCAATCTAGGGCTCCGGCGGAGCTGTTCTGCCGAGGAAACTTCCCTTCGGGAGGGGGAAATCATCACCACCGTCATCACCAATGATCCTCTCATCGGGAGAGGGTCAATCTCCATCAACATCTTCACTAGCACCATCTCATCTCAAACCCTAGTTCATCTCTTGTATCCAATCTTTGTATCCAAACCTCATATTGGTACCCGTGGGTTGCTAGTAGTGTTGATTACTCCTTGTAGTTGATGCTAGTTGGTTTACTTGGTGGAAGATCATATGTTCAGATCCATTATGCATATTAATACCCCTCTGATTTTGAACATGAATATGCTTCGTGAGTAGTTACGTTTGTTCCTGAGGAAATGGGTGAAATCTTGCTATAAGTAGTCATGTGAATTTGGTATTCGTTCAATATTTTGATGAGATGTATGTTGTCATCCCTCTAGTGGTGTCATGTGAACGTTGACTACATGGAACTTCACCATTGTTTGGGCCTAGAGGGAGGCATTGGGAAGTAATAAGTAGATGATGGGTTGCTAGAGTGACAAAAGCTTAAACCCTAGTTTGTGCGTTTCTTCGTAAGGGGCTGATTTGGATCTATATGTTTCATGCTATGGTTAGGTTTACCTTAATACTTCTGTTGTAGTTCCGGATGCTTGCAATAGGGGTTAATCATAAGTGGGATGCTTGTCCAAGTAACGGCAGTACCCAAGCACCGGTCCACCCACATATCAAATTATCAAAGCACCGAACGCGAATCATATGAACATGATGAAAACTAGCTTGACAATAATTCCCATGTGTGCTCGGGGGTGCTTTCCTTTATATAAGAGTTTATCCAGGCTTGTCCTTTGCTAAAAAAGGATTGGGACATCTTGCTGCACCTTATTTACTTTCATTACTTGTTACTCGTTACAAATTACCTTATCACAAAACTATCTGTTACCGATAATTTCAATGCTTGCAGAGAATACCTTACTGAAAACTGCTTATCATTTCCTTCTGCTCCTCGTTGGGTTCGACACTCTTACTTATCGAAAAGGCTACGATAGATCCTCTACACTTGTGGGTCATCAAGACTCTTTTCTGGTGCCGTTGCCGGGGAGTGAAGTGCCTTTGTTAGGTGGAATTTGGTAAGGAAAATTTTATATAGTGTGCTGAAATTTACTATCACTTGTTACTATGGAACATAATCCTTTGAGGGGCTTGTTCGGGGTATCTTCACGCCGACCAGTAGAGAAAAGAGTTGCTCCTCAACCTACCGAACCTACTGAAAATGTTTACTTTGAAATTCCTTCGGGTATGATAGAGAAACTTCTAGCTAATCCTTTCAAAGGTGATGGAACATTACATCCCGATTTGCACCTAATCTATGTGGATGAAGTTTGTGGATTATTTAAGCTTGCAGGTGTGCCCGAGGATGTTATCAAGAAGAAGGTCTTCCCTTTATCTTTGAAGGGAGATGCATTGACATTGTTGAGGCTATGTGATGATATTGGATCATGGAACTACCAACGATTGAAATTGGAATTTCATCAGAAGTTTTATCCTATGCATCTTGTTCATCGTGATCATAATTATATATATAATTTTTGGCCTCGCGAAGGAGAAAGCATCTCTCAAGCTTGGGGGAGGCTTAAGTCAATGTTATATTCATGCCCCAATCATGAGCTCTCAAAATAAATGATTATTCAAAAAAAATATGCTCGACTTTCTCTCAGTAATTGCTCCATGCTCGATACGTCTTGTACCGGATCTTTTATGATGAAGACTATTGAATTCAAATGGGATTTATTGGAAAGAATTAATCGCAACTCTAAAGATTGGGACCTGAATGAAGGTAAGGAGTCAGGTATAACACCTAAGTTTGATTGTGTTAAATCTTTTATGGATACCGATGCTTTCCGTGAATTTAGCACTAAATATGGACTTGACTCTGAGATAGTAGCTTCTTTCTGTGAATCCTTTGCTACTCATGTTGACATCCCTAAGGAGAAGTGGTTTAAATATAATCCTCCCATTGAAGTAAAAGTAGTTGCACCTATTAAAGTTGAAGAAAAGACTATCACTTATAATGATCCTGTTGTTCCTACTACTTATATTGAGAAACCACCTTTCCCTGTTAGAATAAAGGATCATGCTAAAGCTTCAACTATGGTTAACAAAAGTAATATTAAGACACCTAAACCCCCTGAGAAAATTAAGGTTGAACCTAGTGTTGCTATGGTTAAAGATCTCTTGGACAATAATATTGATGGGCATGTTATTTACTTCTGCAATGAATCTGCTAGAATTGCTAGACCAGATACTAAAAATAAACATATACCTATTGTAGGCATGCCTGTTATTTCTGTTAAAATAGGAGATCATTGCTACCATGGCTTATGTGATATGGGTGCTAGTGCAAGTGCAATACCTCATTCCTTATACAAAGAAATTATGCATGATATTGCACCCGCTGAGATAGAAGAGATATATGTTACAATTAAGCTTGCCAATAGAGATACTATTTCACCAGTTGGGATTGTTAGAGATGTTGAAGTCTTGTGTGGGAAAGTTAAATATCCTGCTGATTTTCTTGTTCTTGGTTCCCCACAAGATGACTTTTGTCCCATTATATTTGGTAGACCCTTCTTGAATACTATTAATGCTAAGATAGACTGCAATAAGGATATTGTTTCTGTTGGTTTAGGGGATATGTCTCATGAGTTTAATTTTGCTAAATTTCGTAGACAACCCCATGATAAAGAATTGCCTAGTAAAGATGAAATTATTGGTGTTGCTTCTATTTCCGTGCCTCCTATTGATCCTTTAGAAAAATATTTGCTAGACCATGAAAATGATATGTTTATGAATGAAAGAAGGGAAATAGATGAAGTATTTTTTAAAAAAGGACCTATTTTGAAACACAACTTGCCTGTTGATATCCCGAAGGACCCCCCCTCCACCCAAGGGTGATCCCATGTTTGAGCTTAAGCCTTTACCTGATACTCTTAAATATGCTTATCTTGATGAGGAAGAGATATATCCTGTTATTATTAGTGCTAACCTTTCAGAGCATGAAGAAAAGAAATTATTGAAAACTCTGAAGAAGCACCGTGCTGCTATTGGATATACTCTTGATGATCTTAAGGGCATTAGTCCCACTCTCTGCCAGCACAAAATAAAATTGGAGAAGGATGCTAAACCGGTTGTTGATCACCAATGACGGTTAAATCCTAAGATGAAAGAAGTGGTAAGAAAAGAAATACCAAAGCTTCTGGAGGCAGGTATAATTTATCCCGTTGCTGATAGTCAGTGGGTAAGTCCTGTCCATTATGTCCCTAAGAAGGGAGGTATTATTGTTGTTCCTTATGGTAAAGATGAATTGATCCCACAAAGAATTGTTACAGGTTATAGAATGGTAATTTATTTCCGCAAATTAAATAAACCCACTAAAAAGGATCATTACCCTTTACCTTTTATTGATCATATGCTAGAAAGATTATCCAAACATACACATTTTTGCTTTATAGATGGTTATTCTGGTTTCTCTCAAATACCTGTGTCAAAAGAGGATCAAGAAAAGACAACTTTTACTTGCACTTTCGGTACCTTTGCTTATAGACGTATGCCTTTTGGTTTATGTAATGCACCTACTACCTTTCAAAGATGTATGACTGCTATATTCTCTGACTTTTGTGAAAAGATTGTTGAGGTATTCATGGATGATTTATCTGTTTATGGGACTTCTTTTGATGATTTCTTAAGCAACCTTGATCGAGTTTTGCAGAGATGTGAAGAAACTAATCTTGTCTTGAATTGGGAGAAGTGCCACTTTATGGTTAATGAAGGTATTGTCTTGGGGCATAAAATTTCTAAAAGAGGTATTGAAGTTGATAAAGCTAAAGTTGATGCTATTGTAAAGATGCCGTGTCCTAAGGACATTAAAGGTATAAGAAGTTTCCTTGGTCATGCCGGTTTTTATAGGAGGTTCATTAAGGACTTTTCTAAAATTTCTCGGCCTCTGACTAATCTCTTACAAAAAGATGTCCCTTTTTTGTTTGATGATGACTATGTAGAAGCATTTGAAATACTTAACAAACCTTTAGTTTCTGCACCTATTGTTCAACCTCTTGATTGGAATTTACCATTTGAAATTATGTGTGATGCTAGTGATTATGATGTAGGGGCTGTTCTAGGACAAAGAGTTGATAAGAAATTAAATGTTACCCAATATGCTAGTAAAACTCTAGACAGTGCCCAAAGAAATTATGCTACTACTGAAAAAGAATTTTTTTGCAGTTGTATTTGCTTGTGATAAGTTCAGACCTTATATTGTTGATTCTAAAGTAACTATTCACACTGATCATGCTTCTATTAAATATCTTATGGAAAAGAAATATGCTAAACCTAGACTTATTAGATGGGAACTCTTGGTACAAGAATTTTATTTGCATATTATTGATAGAAAAGGAGCTGAGAACCCCGTTGTAGACAACTTGTCTAGGTTAGAGAATGTTCTTGATGACCCACTACCTATTGATGATAGCTTTCCTAATGAACAATTAGCTGTCATAAATGCTTCTCATACTACTCCATGGTATGATGATTATGCTAATTACATTGTTGCTAAATTTATACCACCTAGTTTCACATACTAGAAAAAGAAAAAGTTCTTCTATGATTTAAGACATTACTTATGGGATAACCCACATCTTGATAAAGAAGGAGTAGATGGTGTTATTAGACGTTGTGTACCTGAGCATGAACAGGAACAGATCCTACGCAAGTGTCACTCCGAGGCTTATGGAGGACACCACGCTGGAAATAGAACTGCACACAAGGTATTGCAATCCGGTTTTATTGGCCTACTCTCTTCAAGGATGCCTGAAAATTTGTTTTGTCTTGTGATGAATGTCAGAGAATTGGTAATATTAGTAGACATGAAGAAATGCCTATGAATTATTCACTTGTTATTGAACCATTTGATGTTTGGGGCTTTGATTATATGGGACCGTTTCCTTCCTCTAATGGGTATACACATATTTTAGTTGTTGTTGATTACGTTACTAAGTGGGTAGAGGCTATTCCAACTAGTAGTGCTGATCATAACACCTCTATTAAGATGCTTAAAGAAGTTATTTTTCCAAGGTTTGGAGTCCCTAGATATTTAATGACTGATGGTGGTTCACATTTCATTCATGGTGCTTTTCGTAAAATGCTTGCTAAGTATGATGCTAATCATAGAATTGCATCTCCATATCATCCACATTCTAGTGGTCAAGTAGAACTTCGAAATAGAGAGCTTAAATTAATTTTGCAGAAGATTGTCAATAGATCTAGAAAGAATTGGTCCAAGAAACTTGATGATACATTATGGGCCTATAGAACTGCATATAAAAATCCTATGGGTATGTCTCTGTATAAAATGGTTTATGGTAAAGCATGTCACTTACCTCTTGAATTAGAACATAAGGCATATTGGGCCATTAAAGATCTCAACTATGACTTCAAACTTGCCGGTGAGAAGAGGTTTTTTGACATTAGCTCACTTGATGAATGGAGAATCCAGGCTTATGAGAATGTCACACTGTTTAAAGAAAAAGTTAAAAGATGGCATGATAAAAGGATACAAAAACGTGAGTTTAATGTAGGTGATTATGTATTGTTATACAACTCTCATTTAAGATTTTTTGCAGGCAAACTCCTCTCTAAATTGGAAGGTCCTTACATCCTCGAGGAGGTCTATCGTTCCGGTGCCATAAAAATCAACAACTTCGAAGGCACAAATATGAGGGTGGTGAATGGTGAAAGGATCAAACATTATATCTCAGGTAATCCTATAAATGTTGAAACTAATGTTATTGAAACCATAACCCCCGAGGAATACATAAGGGACACTTTCCAAAATGTTTTAGACTCCAAAAAGGAATAGGTACGTGGTAGGGTAAGTAAACCGACTCCAAAACAGTTCTAATAGCAATTTTTCTCCGTTTTGGAATATTTAAGAAAATAGGAAAATAAGAAGTAGTCCGGGAAGGACACGAGGCTTCCACGAGGGTGGAGGGCGCGCCCTACCCCCCTGGGCGCACCCCCTACCTCGTGGGCACCTCGTGTGCTCTCCGGACTCCGTTTTCTTGCATGATACTTCTTTTGGTTGGTAAAAATTCACTATATAATCTCCCGAAGGTTTTGACCACCGTATCACGCAAATATCTCATGTTCTTGTTTCAAGCTGTTCAGGGTTGTTAAGGCCAAGCATCATGTCTTCTCCCTCCTCCTCCAACAGGGAGGGAAATGATGCTTGGCTAATGAAGATAGAGCTAAAGAGAGAAGAGCCTGAAAATATCAACAAGGATGATGGGATCAAGAAGGCCATGGGGGACCAAGTTCCGGCAGTAGCAGAAGAAGACATCCTTCAACCTCACCACAATCTCTTTACCCCAACGGAGATTGAGGCTTTCAAGATGATTGAGTTGGCTCGTATTCAAAACAAGTATCTCACAAGTGAAAATATTTTGTTGAAGGAGCATATCATCGCACTCAAGGGCATTATCCGCAAATTGGAGGATCTCCTACGCTCAATGTGCGACTATCCATCATCACCAACACCTTCTTCACCAACAAAGAAGAATTGAGTATCGCATATGGGCACTTCCCTTGGCAACTGCCAAGCTTGGGGGAGTGCCCCGGTATCGTATCACCATCACTTTTATCTTTACCATTTTTCTTAGTTCTATCCTTTTGATAATATCTTGATCTAGTAGAATAAAGTTTTAGTATGATCTAGTTGTGAGTTTAGCTTTATGATCCTTCTATGTAATCGAGTCCGTGAGCTATATATAATAAAGATTAGTGTTGAGTCAAGGGCTTGATTATTTTGCTATGATCCTAAGGGAATAGAATAAAAGAGAAGAAAAAAGAGAGAAAAAGAGATCATATGGATCTTATGGAGAGTAGTGACTTCACATATAAAAAGTATGATGAATAAAAGTTGTTGAGAGTTGACAAACATAGTTTTGGTCATCGTTGCAATTAATAGGAAGTAATAAAGAAAGAGAGGTTTTCACATATAAATACACTATCTTGGACATCTTTTATAATTGTGAGCACTCATTAAAGTATGATATGCTAAAGAGTTGTCGTTGGACAAGGAAGACAACGTAATGGGTTATGTTTTCTTATATCTGAGATAAATTATATTGTCATGGATCATCCAACATGTTGAGCTTGCCTTTCTATCAGGACCCCGATTCCATGTCACATCGATCTAGCCGGTAACACCTCATATCACTTTGCGACCTCACGCACGGTATCCCCACGGGTGTCGCCTTACCATGGTCCGGGACCGTTTGCACCTTTTGGCTCACGTATATGATAGTGTCGCTAGCATCCATATGACAGAGAACCCGGGCCGACATGGCTAGTCGTGAACCCAAAGTGGCACTAACCTATGGGGACAGGCATACATGAATCACATCGAGCATGTCGGTCATCAGTGTGTGAATTTGGGCTGTAGCACTAGGCTAACAGGCCTCCGGGAACCCGTGCTGTAGCAGGCTAGGCAGGACTCTGGATGTCACCGCGTGACATTTCCCCGAAGGGACAGACACAGGAACGAAGTGAAACACATGCTGGCCAGTCAAGTGTCCTGAGCAGTAGTGCTGGGCTAGCAGGACTCCGGTGAACCGGGCTATAGCGGACTACTATGGCTCATGGAAGCACTAGACTACATTTCCCCGTAAGAGAGGCTGCCAGGGATAAACAACTAGATTGTCGGATCCCACACATACCAAACATTTCAATCATACACACAATATGCTCGATATGTGTAAATACAACATGGCATCACAACAAAACTCTACAACTCAAAGTACTTTATTTAAAGGCTCCAGAGATCCATACATAACAAGTTCATACAGGTAGGGGTCACATGACCCGACACTCAAGTCATACAAGCATACAAGCACATGCGGAAGCAAATAAGTCTGAGTACAGACACTAGAAAGAAAGAAGGGTTGACGAAGCCTGTCTATCTACATAGGGCCCTCCATGGCCAGAATCACCACCTGGGTGGCAAGTCACTCATCGACGTCAAGGTCTACGTAAAACCCATCGGAGGGGGCGGTGTTGTTGTCTGAAAACAGTAATTAAAGCAACATGAGTACAAAGGTACTCAGCAAGTCTTACAACAGATCCTACTATACATGCTCATTCTCAAGAAGGTGGTGGAGTTATTGCAGCAAGCCACCTTTGACTCTTGGCTAAGCTATCCTATGAAACACCAGTAGTAAATAGTTTTCGCACATGAGTCCACTAATCACCAACACAATACTCCACCGAGGATCCTCCCTCGTCATCCTACGAGAGGGCCATCCTCGGTACTCACACTTATCTTGAGTCTTTTAGTAGTAACCATTAACTTGTCTATGAACTGTATAGGCAACCAAGTAGTCCTTTACCGCAGACGCAGCTATTCGAATAGATGATGTTAACCCTGCAGGGGTGTACTTCTTCACACACGCTCTCACCACTTAC
Source organism: Triticum urartu (assembly GCF_056163025.1). Taxonomy (NCBI): domain Eukaryota; kingdom Viridiplantae; phylum Streptophyta; class Magnoliopsida; order Poales; family Poaceae; genus Triticum; species Triticum urartu. The sequence goes on along the minus strand of NC_141876.1, from coordinate 167,026,963 downwards.
TGTCGTTTACACGACATGTACTCGGCAACCTTCAAGCGGAAGCCCAACGAGGGTGTTGGCCACGGCCTACCTAAACACTCAAGTATCTAGTCCAGGTTTATCGCCTATCCAGGTTCCCTCCGTAGGGAGTCCGGCCGAGGTTTCCACATACGGCCCCGAACGATGTGAACAGGGTTCCCGAGACACCAAACGGGTGACTCAGTACACCGTGCCACGGTGTATCTACCGCATCATAGCCCACCCCTAGGGTCAGCGCTACGCACGGCCGCCAACACATAACCTACAAACACCAGAAACTAGTTGCAACTCCTGGGCAGAGTACTAGGGTGATTAAGAAGCCGAGAGGGTCCATTGGTTTCGGGCCCAATGCATGGTAGTAACTGATTCTTGAATCACACATACAGATCTCAGTTCTTAAGGACGGCCTCAATGAAACAACCCACCATGTACTCCTACATGGCCTCTCATCGATACCTTTACCAAATCATGTTCAACACATCCCTCACATTACCGACGTAATCATTTCACTCTAGCCCATCACCCAGATGAACCAGACCTGACACAACTCTAAGCATAGAAGGCATAGCAAGGTAGGAAACACATACATGGCTCAATCAACTCCTACACATGCTAGTGGGTTTCATCTAGTTACTGTGGCAATGACAAGTCATGCAGAGGATAAGGGTTCAACTACCGCAGCACACAACAGTTTGAAACGTTGTTGTCTTAATGCAGTAAATGAGAGCAGGAGCGAGAACATGGGATTGTATCGATATGATCAATGGGGCTGCTTGCCTGATGGAGTAGTAGTAGGGTACTGCCCTTCAATTGGATACTCGGAAATATACTCGGAGGCAGAACCTACCACGAAAGACATCACAGAACACAATCATTACATGGCAATATGCAACAATATGATGCATGCTATGACATGGCAATATGAGGTGTCCTACCTAATGCATTGTGAAACAAGCTGGTTTGAGTCTATTTGAATCAAGGATTCAAATGAAAGCTTATGTTCTTAAGCCATATAAGTGCATTAGCTTGTTTCACCTAAACAGCAAGGTTAAAGTGTTTTATCATGCATGAAACCATTATAGATGGAAAGATTGAATTTTTCTAATCAAATTTCATATATAAATCTTTGCATTTGGACTTACAGATTAAAAGTTATGAATTTGTGAAGTTTGTAATATTTTCTGGAATTTCCTGTATAAGAATAATTCCAGTAATTGAATTATTGCGTCAGCATTGCGTCAGGGTCACATCAGTGGTCAACGGAGCCGGTCCAGGTCAAACCTGACCAGTGGGACCCGCGTGTCAGTAGTTAATTAACTAACTAAATTTAGTTAGTGCTAATCTAAGTTAATTAGCAGAGCAGTCCCACTTGTCATAGACTCAAGGGGAGTCAACCTGGGCCCACACGGGGTCAACCAGGGTCAAACTCGTCGGCGTTTAGCCGCCGGCGAGGCTAGATGCTGCGGAGCAGCGCAGGTTTCGTGCTCCGGCGACCAAATGGGCGGCGGAGAGCATCTACGTGTAGCTGGGCACAAGTCGCATCGTTTGGTGGCAGTGGTGGTGCTCGGGGTGGCCGGATACATCGCCGGCGACGAGATGTGCGGCTGCCGGAGCTCGGGTGAGGTCGAACCCGAGGCTACGGGGCACGGCGAGGCACGTGGAGTGGTGCTACGGGTTCCTACGAGTGCGGTGAGTGCGTTGGTCACGGTGGTGTGGCCGGTGGGTGGCCGGAGTCACGTCAGCGACGAGCTCGGCGGCGGCGGGTGCGGGTGAACGTGGTGCGGTGCATACGGTGCAGGAGGGAGTTAATGGAGAGGGGGAGGACGGAGCTGAGCTCATGGTGGTTGCAGCAAGAGTCAAAGCGGGCTCGGGGAAGGCCGGAGCTGAGCGGGGCGACGATGGCGATCTCGGCGGCCGGAGTTGGGGGAGACGGGGTCAGGTGCGACTCCAGAGCGGGCGAGCGCCCAGGGCTCGGCCTGCTCGATGTAGTCGACGACGGCGGAGCGAACGGACACGGTAACACGGCATGGGGACGACGACGGACGCGGTTATCATGGTGGTGCGGGCGCGGTAGTGTTGGCCATGGTGCGGGAGAGCGAGGGGGAGGAGCTGGGGAGGAAGAGGCATGTCTGCGAGCTCGGGGGAGAAGTGGGTGACCAAACCAGGGTAGCAGGACGGCGAGGGGAGGAAGCAAGGCGGCGGGCAGCTGCGTGGCGCGCGCTGTTGCTAGCGTCAAGCACCTGCCTGCCTGGCCAAGCCAAGCAGCTCGCTGGAGCGGTGGCTGGGCTAGGCCGGCCAGGTGGGCCTGCTAGGTGAGCGCCAGGTAATCCTCTACTCTCTCTGCTCTCTATTTTTCTTTTTATTTATTCCTGTTCTGTGTTTTGAAATAGTAAAAATACTATTCCATTTAGGAAAACCCTGAAAATATTCAGAGGCACATTTGAAAATATTCTCAACAGCCTAAAAATAGTTTCAAGATTATTTGGGCATTTTAAAATATTTATAGGATTTAAATTACCCAAATGCAAATAGTAATGAATTAATCCAATGACCTTATGTGTCCTGGAAAAATGTGAACCCACTTTGTGTGAGGTTCTAACCCCAAAACAAAAATGGTGGACTTTTTAGAAGGGCATTTCAGGTTCATTGAAAAAGATTTTAGTAAACCCTAGTTGTTCCAGGGGGGTGCTGGGGGTTTTGTCATCCCCATTTCAGTTTTATGGAAAAGAAGACATGACGCAACACTCTAATGCATGAACTAGCTAGGGTGTGACACTTCCCTCTCTTGCTAGCCAATTTATTTGCACCAAGTAGAGATACTACTTGTGCTTCCAAATATCCCTACAACCAGTTTTGCCATGAGAGTCCACCATATCTACCTATGGATTGAGTAAGATCCCTCAAGTAAGTTGTCATCGTTGCAAGCAATAAGAATTTCTCTCTAAATATGTATGACTTATTAGTGTGGAGAAAATAAGCTTTATACGATCTTGTGATGTCGAAGAAATAAAAGAGAGGACTGCATAATAAATGTCCATGTCACAAGTGGCAATATAAATTGATGTTCTTTTGCATTAAGATTTCTTACATCCAACCATAAAAGCACATGACAACCTCTGCTTCCCTCTGCGAAGGGCCTATCTTTTACTCTTGTCTTATACTTCATATAAGAGTCACGGTGATCTTCACCTTTCCTTTTTACATTTTATCCTTTGGCAAGCACAATGTGTTGGAAAGATCCTGATATATATGGCTAATTGGATGTGGGTTTTCATGAACTATTATTGTTGACATTACCCTTGAGGTAAAAAGTTGGGAGGCAAAACTATAAGCCCCTATCTTTCTCTGTGTCCGATTAAAACTTTCATAACCATAAATATCGCATGAGTGTTAGCAATTGTGAAAGACTAAATGATGGTTGAGTATGTGGACTTGCCGAGAAGCTCTTATATTGACTCTTTCCTATGTTATGATAAATTGCAATTGCTTCAATGACTGAGATTACAGTTTGTTAGTTTTCAATGAAGTTTCTGATTCATACTTGAGTATGTGAATTAATTGTTACTTTAGCATAAGCGAACATATGACTATATATATATATATATGTTGCTGTTCTAAGAATGATCATGATGCCCTCATGTCCGTATTTTATTTTATCGACAGCTCTATGTTTAAACATGTGGACATATTTTTCGATTTCGGCTTCCGCTTGAGGACAAGCGAGGTCTAAGCTTGGGGGAGTTGATACATCCATTTTGCATCATGCTTTTATATCGATATTTATTGCATTATGGGCTGTTATTACACATTATGTCACAATACTTATGCCTATTCTCTCTTATTTTACAAGGTTTACATGAAGAGGGGGAAAGCCGGCAGCTGGTATTCTGGGCTGGAAAAGGAGCAAATATTAGAGACCTATTCTGCACACCTACAAAAGTCCTGAAACTTCATGGGAGCACGTTTCAGAATATATAAAAAATATTTGGTGAAAGAAGTACCAGAGGGGGGGCACCCACCGTCCACGAGGGCGGGGGGCGCGCCCTACCCCCTGGGCGTGCCCCCTGCCTTGTGGACCCCCTGGTGGCTCTCCGATGCCCATCTTTGGCTATATGGAGTCTTTCGTCGAGGAAAAAATCATAAGCAAGCTCACGGGATGAAACTCCGCTGCCACGAGGCGGAACCTTGGCGGAACCAATCTAGGGCTCCGGCGGAGCTGTTCTGCCAGGGAAACTTCCCTCCGGGAGGGGGAAATCATCACCATCGTCATCACCAACAATCCTCTCATGGGGAGGGGGTCAATCTCCATCAACATCTTCACCAGCACCATCTCATCTCAAACCCTAATTCATCTCTGGTATCCAATGTTTGTATCCAAACCTCAGATTGGTACCTGTGGGTTGCTAGTAGTGTTGATTACTCCTTGTAGTTGATGCTAGTTGGTTTACTTGGTGGAAGGTCATATGTTCAGATCCATTATGCATATTAATACCCCTCTGATTTTGAACATGAATATGCTTTGTGAGTAGTTACGTTTGTTCCTGAGGACATGGGAGAAGTCTTGTTATAAGTAGTCATGTGAATTTGGTATTCGTTCAATATTTTAATGAGATGTATGTTGTCATCCCTCTAGTGGTGTCATGTGAATGTCGACTACATGACACTTCACCATTGTTTGGGCCTAGAGGGAGGCATTGGAAAGTAATAAGTAGATGATGGGTTGCCAGAGTGACATAAGCTTAAACCCTAGTTTATGTGTTGCTTCGTAAGGGGATGATTTGGATCCATATGTTTCATGCTATGGTTAGGTTTACCTTAATACTTCTGTTGTAGTTGCGGATGCTTGCAATAGGGGTTAATCATAAGTGGGATGCTTTTCCAAGTAAGGGCAGTACCCAAGCACTGGTCCACCCACATATCAAATTATCAAAGTACCGAACGTGAATCATATGAACGTGATAAAAACTAGCTTGAGGATAATTCCCATTTGTCCTCGGGAGCGCTTTCCTTTATATAAGAGTTTATACAGGCTTGTCCTTTCCTACAAAAAGGATCGGGCCATCTTGCTACACCTTATTTTCTTTCATTACTTATTACTCGTTACGAATTACCTTATCACAAAACTATCTGTTACCGATAATTTCAGTGCTTGCAGAGAATACCTTACTGGAAACTGCTTATCATTTCCTTCTGCTCCTCGTTGGGTTCGACACTCTTACTTATCAAAAAGCTACAATAGATCCCATGCACTTGTGGGTCATCATCCCCCAAGAAGGCGAAGTAGTAGTCTTTACCGATCATATGCTCAGGGGGTTTACCCCACCAGGTTCCAAATTTTTTTGTGATGTGCTGCACTTCTTCAAACTCCACCCACAAGATATTGGGCCCAACTCGGCTTCAAAAATTTGTAATTTCCATGTGTTCTGCGAGGTGTACCTTCAGCAAGAGCCCATTGTGGAACTTTTCAAGGAATTTTATTACTTAAACCGCCAGACTGAATTTACAGACGGCCCTAGTTTGGAACTAGGTGGCATATCTATTCAGAGGCGGAAAGAAGCCACGTTTCTTGCTAATGCACCTCCCAGCCACCCCAAAGACTAGAACCAGACATGGTTCTATTGCAAAGACACCTCTCCTGAAGGTGAAAACCCACTGCCGGGTTATCATGAAAACCGGCTGAGCAACAGACATCCACGCCCAGAGCAGATTAGCACAAAAGAACGCGCCAAGTATATACCTATGTTTTCAAAGACCGGGGCCTTGATGGCCAATGGTTTAACCGAAGTTGACCTGGTCCATTAATGGGTCGCATGGAGGATTTTGCCCTTAAGCCGCCAGTACGGCTTAATGTGCGAGTACACCGGAGACATGAAAGATCCGCTGTGTTACTCCTCCATCCGTCTGGATGACAAATCAATAAATGACATGACAAAGATTCTGCTCAATGAGAGCCCAACCACTTGCAGCAAAGTGGGGCTGAACCCCTTCTGCGTGCTCAACAAGCCGCCAGCTGTAAGTATTTTTCAAGCAACCTTTACTGCATCTTTATTTGTCAACCTGCCTTCTCATTATTATCTAAATTTTTGCAGGCTGACTCCCCCTTCTGGAGCAGGAAACTACAAGATAAACCGGCCAAGAAGGTCCGGACAAAGAATAAGGCTCCAAAAAAGCCTGCCAAGAAGAAGGCCAACCCCTCCGAGTTATTTAACTTGGACTATGATGAGTCGGAGGTTGAACTTGACTCCTTTGGCTCATTTTTTGTACATCTTATTGACAATAATCACTATCAGGATGACGTGGAAGGCAGCCACATAGATGGTGAAGAGGTAATTATTCTCTCCTCCGGCTCAGAACATTTGCCAAGACAGAAAATTCAAAAAGCGAGCCGGAAAGTAAGGTTTTCTCACCCTTTAGCTTATCTGGATCCAAACTTTCTTTTGAAGAAACAACAACATGAAGCTCGTTGCACAACCCAGAATAGTGGCGGTGGTTCTTTCTTCCGGCTTACCCAACACGCCAGTTCCACGCAAGCGCCGTGGAGAGGTTTCATAGAACTCTGACTTAACTTTCCCCAAGGCAGGCCTTTCTCAACAACCTCGTAACATGTCTGACTCAAACTATCAGGGGACCTCTCACTCATCATCAGGATATTCCACTAGGACTCAAGTTCCTTTGTTCAAGACTGTTCCGGGGTAAGAATACTTAAGCCTGCTTGCTTTAATACCTTACCCAATTGGTATACTAATCTCATCATGTGTTTTACCTTCAGTGCCATGGCCAAGCCTAGTAAGAAGGTGAAGGCAAATAAACAGGCTAAAGAGCCCAAGGTCAGTGACCCGGAGAAACAAATAGTGTATGAATCCTTGCCTCAAACATCTAAAGCAGCCATGGATGATCTGACATGAGAGGAGCACCCTGTCACCATGGACCCCATGAACGTTGATCCAAAAAATGCTAAGCCGCCTAGCCCCGCTCCAGCGGCTCATGAAACCGAAGATGTTATAGTTACTGGGACGGCTGTCACCGCTCCAGGTAACCTCATCGTCTTGTCCAAGAACAACGCCAAAGAGGAATTCTCCGCTATTGACAAAGACAAGTGGAAACTAGATCTAGAGAGTTATTCTCAGTTCAACGCCCAGGAGTTTCATGCGGGTTACTTGAACCGCCTCCACACCAGCCGTGAATTTGAAGCTGGCTTGGTTAATCTTATGAAAGATCGTTTTGAGGTAACAAAACTTTTCTCATATCAATGTATATCTGTCAGCCGCCAAGTCTACTGGATATGATAAACTTGAATATGCTGTAGACTTTAATTATCCTTGTTGATCTTAATATCCATGTCATAGCATGTTAGAACTGCAGAATCAACCTTAGTAGCCCCCAAGGGCCGGCTTAATCAGCATAGTTAAGCCGGGACTTCAAAGACGTAGCTCTTAATTTCACATATGTAGCTCCCATGGGCCGACTTAAACTGACAAGTTAACCCGGAACTTCAAATAATAGTGCTTAATTTTTCTCCTATAGCCCCCAAGGGCTGGCTTAATCAGCATGGCTAAGACGGAACTTATCACCATAATGAGGAACCAAAATCCAAATATGGCCCCCATGAACTGGCCATAGTCGTAGAATTTGAGCCGGGTCATCATAAAATGGTTTTCAAAAAGAGCAACGTGCATTAGCCCCCAAGTGCCAAGTGAAATACTTGTATTGTTCTTAGGACTTCAAATAAGATGATCATAATTTCTCCTATCTTGTTGATGTTGCAGGCTAAACTAAATATGAAGGAATCCCAAGTCAATGATCTAAGGGACAACATTCAAACCCAACAATCTGAGACTTCAAAAGCCAAATCAGAACTGAAGACCACTCTGGCCACCATTGAAACTTTGAAAAAGGAATTCAATGCTGAAAGAACCGGTCGGGAGACCAAAAAGGCGGCTCTATTAAAAAGAGCAGAAGATGCCAAATCTTCCCTTAAACCGGTGACTGATGAGTTGTCTGGTTTAAAACATCAAATCAGCAGCATGACAACAACCATCTTTGGTAATTAATAGTATACTTCAATATTTCTTCATCAAGTTTGAACAACCATTGAGCTAGTTTATAAATATACTTGCTAATGCAGGTTCCAGAAGCTCCAAGCTGGGCGACGATATGCGCATAAAGCTGAAAGCGGTATATACCCTTGTGGAGCAGCTGTACAGTGGTGCTCAACGGGATATTTCTTCTGCTTTGCATAAGAAGCAAGAACCTTCCCTCATCAAGGGAGTACTGGAGAGGCTGTCTGTGCTACCACAAAGGGTGGAAGAACTAAAATGATCAGCCGCCAGAGCCGGTGTCATCACTGCTTTGAGCCGGGCAAAGGCGTGGCAAGCTGAACTTGACCCATACGAGATAGCAACCGGCTGTCCTAGTTTAAAAGAGGATGGGTCACCCTTTAGCGCTGATGACTTCGCCAAAATAGCAAGAGAGATGCTTCCTTGAGCAAGCAAGCTGGCTGAGGAAATTGGTCTTTCTAAATACCATCCAGTTTATGATGCAAAAAATTCCAAAGTGAAGGCGCCGGTTCATGAGGCCATGGACCTTATCCCGCCAACACGTAAGCACACCTTCGCTCCTGACATTGACCCGTCAACCCTTATAGATGATGAAGCTGTTTTCAAAGCTTTGACTGGGATTGATTGGTCACCGCCTAACTTCCAGACGATGGAGGAAGAAGAAGAGCCAGCGCAGGATGATCCGGAAGCCTCAACCCTCCAAGACCAGGAGTCTTGATCCATGAGCCGGTTTATCAGCCACATCATTTGGATGCCGTGTGTCTCAAAACACTTATTCTTTTGGGCTCGGGGAGCCATGTAATAGGCTATATGAAAAACCATGATCTGCCACGCCATCGTGCGTGTTTATTTGCATAACACTTTTGAGCCGCCCGATCTGTCTTCGAAGATCTGCTGTTTATGCTCATAATTATTGTCAATCTTGCTGATCATGCTATCATAAGCCATGTACACAAGTAAACAACATGTGCCCTGGCGGTGTACCCCAGGGCGGGTCATAATGCCCATTATAAAATCCACTGGTGACTGTATAGTCCATAAAAAGGTTGGGTTTATCGAAACCTCGTATATTCATAACAAGTAAACAACATACCTGTGATATTTGTTCACACCGCCAGCTTGCCACACCATATATAGTAAGGGTAATAGCCCAGACTTCGACCGCAGCGCCCTGTCCAATTTATTCATATTGCCGGCCTACAACTCCATATGCAGCAAGGGTAACATCCCAAGAACTTAGAGCGCAGAACTCCAACCGCATAATCAACACACACTGGCGACTTATCGTCCAAAGCTAGGCTAGGTTATCAAAATTCTAGATTGATTCAAATATGAATCATAAGGATCAAGGCGACATGTCCCTAACCAATTTTCAACCATATGCCAATACAGCATAAAAGATGAACCCCAAAAATGTGCAAAGCAAATACAAACCGGAAAAACAAGGCCTTCAAAGGCTGCCAAGCCTCAATATGAAGTGCTATTCAAGGGTCGCACAACCACTGAGTTAATCCTTAATTCAAACCTATAAGCCAGGCCTCACATGAGCCATCACCGTTTTAACTTTGGCAATGTCAGGGTCTTTGTAAGATTGACTGTCAAGAGTACGGTGAGTCATTCTAGGATTACCTGGTAAGAGTGGTAGACTTATAAAGGCAGGATAACCCGGAGTTTTGGTGAATACACCTGGCGTCGAAGCTGATCAAAAGGGTAAACATGTAGCTATGTTCTTTAAACAGGAAGCCCCCAAGTGATCTATTTAACAAGCCATCAAGGCAGGTTACCTATGTTTGAACTGCACAGTGTAGCAAGTTCTCTTTGGTAACTGTTTAACTTAGGCAGAAAACCCCCCAAGTTATTTCAACAAGGCGTATAAGACGGATCAAAGGGTAGTCATAGCTATGCTCAATGAGCAGGAAGCCCCCAAGTAATTTGCAATCAAGGTGTACAAGCCAGATCAAGAGGGTAGTCATAGCTATGCTCAATGAGCAGGAAGTCCCCAAATGATCTTATGAATTGACAATAAAGACTCAAATTTTCAGAAATGAAACGACAGATGCCCTGGATTATCAGGGATGCCGGCTTTATTATACTAATCATAATATATACATTGATAGAAGTATGTACATCACAAGAGCTAGTGGCTCAGGTGTAATAAGGACGAAGATGAGAAATGTTCCACGGCCGGCGTGTCTCCTCCTCATACTTGCGTGAGTCCTTGTGCTCTCGAACATCAATGAGGTTGTATGACCCATTGTTCAGATTTTTGCTGACCACAAATGGCCCTTCCCAAGGTGGGGATAACTTGTGCATGTCTGTTTGATCCCGGATGAGTCGGAGCACCAAACCACCTTCTTGGAAGGTTCGGGTTTTAACCCGGCGGCTATGATAACGACGCAGATCTTGCTAGTAAATCACCGAACAAGCCACTGCAAGGTCACGCTCCTCATCCAACAAGTCAAGAGCATCCTAATGTGCTTGCTCATTATCAGCTTCAACATAAGCCGCCACACGGGGCGAGTCGTGACGGATGTCACTAGGGAGAACCGCCTCTGCTCCATAAACCATAAAGAAAGGTGTGTAACCCATAGACCTGTTGGGGGTAGTCCATAGCACTGAGGGCAACTCCTCCACCCAACAACCCGATGTCCTCTGCAAAGGGACCATAAGCCAGGGTTTTATCCCTCTCAAGATTTCTTGGTTGGGTCTTTCAACTTGACCATTGGACTGGGGGTGAGCCACAGATGACACATCAAGATGAATATGTTCACGTTGACAAAATTCTTTCATAACACCTTTAGATAAATTAGTGCCATTATTAGTGATGATGCTCTGAGGGTAGCCAAAATGGAAAATCACCTTTTTGATGAATCGAACCGCCGTTGCCGCGTCACACTTGCTAACCGGCTCTGCCTCAACCCACTATGTAAACTTGTCAACAACCACCAAGAGGTGAGTCTTTTTGTCCTCGGATCTTTTAAAAGGTCCAACCATATCCAGCCCCCAGACTGCAAATGGCCAAGTAATTTGAATCATCCTCAATTCTTGAGCCGGCACATGAGCTCGTCGTGAAAGTTTTTGACAACCATCACATTTACTGGCCAAGTCCTCTGCATTAGCATGAGCCGTCAACCAATAAAACCCAAGAAGAAAAGCCTTAGCCACGAGAGACTTAGAGCCGACATGATGGCCACAATCTCCTTCATGAATCTCTCATAGAATCTGATAGGCCTCCTCAGGAGAAACACAACGTTGAAACAACCCTGTGACACTGCATCGGTGTTGTCGGATCGTGGGTTCCGGCTAACCCTTGAGGTTCGAACACTAGGGTGCGACGAAGTATTCCTCCTCTCTAGTTCGCTCGCCCGACGATCTCACAGCCTAGCTCGATGAACCCAAGGAACACGAGACACGGAGGTTTATACTGGTTCGGGCCACCGTTGTGGTGTAATACCCTACACCAGTGTGGTGGTGGTGGATTGCCTCGTAGGCTGAGGATGAACAAGTACAAGGTATGAACAACCTCATGAGGAGAGATGTTCTTGAGCTCGATGAGCTAGTGGGTGTGTGGGTGGTCTAAATGATCAGTCTCCCTTGCTACAGTGGAGGCTAGCCTTATTTATAGAGGCCCTGGTCCTCTTGAAAAATGTTAGGCGGGAAGGGATCCAACAACGGCCAAGTTTGAAGGGGGACAACTAGTACAAGTTATCCTGACAAAAGGTGGTCTTCGCCTGCCAAAGGCTCCGGTGGTGACCATATGTTCGCCGCGCGGTGACCTCCATCCTGCCGTCCAGCTAGCCTTAGTCTTATTGCACCAATAAGGAAACCTTTACCTGATGCCTCGGGACTCCTCGCCCATGCCTGCCTCTTTAGCACCAAAGAGGAAATCGGTACACTGCACCCGCTGGCGCCCACCTGGTTGGTCGTCATGGCTCACGTCACGTGAACCTAGTGAGGTTCCCCTTGCATATATATCTCCGCTCCTCGGGAGCCAGCCTAGTGAGGCTGCCCCCAGGGAGGTCTTGGCGTCGTCCGCCTCGTGAGGCTTGGCCCTTCACGAGGGTCTTGAGTTGTTGCTGTAGATGATGGGCCGTACCGGGCCGCTGGTGGAGCCACGCCATGGGCCGCGGGCAGGCAAATCTGGGTACCCCCATTCCCAGGACGCCGACAGTAGCCCCCAAGCCCAAGGCGCCCTCGAACTTGGCTTTGAGGTGAAGCCAAAGGGCAAGTGCGGAGCACCGCGGGCCTCAACTGCCTGCAACCTTGGTCACCGCGTCGCGATTGACGAAACGTGGGCACCTCCGCTTCCCCACGCTGCCTCAGAAACCGTTCTTACCTGACAAAAGGCTGGTGCGCGTTGAAGAGCCTTCATTACCTTCCTTCGTCTTGCTCCATATCCCCTTTGTCCTCCTTGCCTTGAGAGACTCCAGATCTGCACGAGCTTCTCCCCGAGCTTGCAGCCAATTGCGTCCGACAAGGCGAAGCCCGAGCTCTCACCCTCCTGGTACGAGCCGGCCTTGAGCGCGCCCAATGTCTTAGAGAAGAACCTTGCCGCCACGCCCCTGATGATGGCAGAAGACAGCAATGAGGGGGGAAGACCGCGCTCCAGGTTGGCTCCGCCGAGCCGGAGGCCTTAGGCGGTACCTTCTATCCCTTCTTCATGAATAGTGTCGTCGTAGGGCTTGTCCCCCCCTTTCTCCTACTTCTTCTACGCCGTCCTTAGCCACTACAAGCTGCACACCCTTCATCTTCATCCCAACTCCGTCCTCCTCTTGTCGATCTTCGCCTTTTATTGTGAGGCATTCGTGGGGGTGATGTCATCTGTGGTGCTGCTTCGCCACTTCTTCTACCTCCGGATCAAGGAGGATCATTGCTCGGGATGCGCCAACTTCGTCATGGCTAATGGAACCAACGCACTCTCGAAGGCTAGGAAGAAGGCCAAGGGCTTCAGGAACAAGTGGGTCCTCATGGACGCCAAGTGTACACACCCTCGGATGGTGCTGCCGACGAAGATGCCCTCGCTTCACGAGCAGTGGCTCCGCGCGAAGCTCACCGACCCCCGGGCGAAGCAGGTGCTGGAGAAGATGACCACCGACCTGAAGCCTGACGACCCGAAGGCTGCGAAGCTTATGGCGGCCATGATCGTCAAGGAATTCCTGACGCAGCGCATAGCCCCACTCCAGGCGCGCTCGCGCCCCTTGTGGAAGCTCGGGGATGAGGGGGACGACCTTCGTCTACGCCCGAACGTCTTGTCAGACGAGGACCTTGGAAAGGCCCTCCGCCTTCCGGTTGGGGACGATAAGGGGTATCCGCCTAACACCCATGTTGCCCTGTATCTCCGCCCAGATGGGGAGGAGGTGGCTGCCGCCATGCCTGTCTTTGATGGGCGCGGGCTTGTGCCGCCAGCACCCTCCAAGGCTCCATCGGCGGCGGCCCCGGTGTTGGTGTCTTTTGGCGATTCCAGCGAGGAGGAGAGGCCCAACTCGAAGGCAACCCAGGAGGGGGAGGGAGAGACTTCTCCTCTTGCGGAGGATCACCTCCGCGCCCTTCCTGATGATGACGAGGCCGGCGACCATCCGGTGAGGGAGGCCCCGTCCCCCGCTGGGGTTACCACAAGGTCCAGGGGCACTCCCCCGAAGAAGCCGCCGGCTGGGATCCCGACGAAGAGCAGGTCGGCGCTGGTCTCTCAGGGCGGCGCCCCTATCCTGACGTCGACCGGTGCTGCCGCGGGGCCAGTTGCCGCAGCCTCCTCTGCTCCCGGGGCTCGCACGCCAGCGCCCCAGGATGTGAAGTCTTCGGGCTTCGTGCTTCAGAAAAGGCCGAGAGATTACGCCGCCGTGGACCAGTAAGTGTTTTGTCCTAATTCTATTCCTGCTCCTGCCGCTACTTCTTGACGCTTTTCCTTTACGCCACCAGGCCAACCCTGGCGGTGAAGAAGAAGAGAGAGGGAGCGTCCGCGGCCTCTGGGACCCAATAGCCTGCCACAACCGCATCTCCCCTGGCGCGGGAGAGCAGCGACGGCGCCCGTGCCTCTCCGGCCCGGTCATCCTCGCGAGGCCCGAAGGACCTATCTCGGGAGAAGGCAACCTCCACAGCCAAGTCGGCTCCGGAGGCGCCAGTTTCCGGCTCGGCTGCCGAGGTCCTAAGGGCCTAGGAGCCCCCAGCTCCTTCTGCCGCCACCAACTTGCAAGTCCTGGCGACGATGCTGTCTTCTCCTCATCCCATCGCGCCGCAAGTCCGTGATCTTTCTGCTTCGCCTGATGCTCTGGAGGAGGCTCTTTCCATGCTGACTCAGCTTCGGGATGATCTTCAGGGCACCGCCCGTCGCCTGGTGTCAGGGCGCTTGGAGTTGATCGCGGGGTGGCTGCGATCCGAGCGTCCGTGAGGGAGGCCTGGGGTCAGGCCGTAGCAGCTTCCGACGAGGGTAAGCGGGCCGCCGACCTGGCCGTGGCCGCCTGTGAGGCGGTGTTGAAGGAGGCCGAGGCCACCAAGGAGCGCTGCCAGGTGGCGGAGGGCGAGTTGGAGAGCCTGCAAGGAGCGCACTGTCACGGCTCGCCAGCACGAGGCACGAGAGGACAAGCTGAAGGCTCGAGAAGAAGCGGTCGCTGTCCGCGATGCTGAGCTGGAGTGGCTGGCGCAGGCACAGGCCGCGAAGCACGACCGCCTGGAGAAGCTGGAGAAGAAGGTGGAAGCGGAGAAGGTCCTGCTGGAAGCCAAGGCGAAGGTTCTTGCTTAGGACCACGCAGCCTTCAAATCTCTTGAGGAGAGGTCCTGTGAGGCACTGCAGGAGCTCTACGAGAAGGGCCTGGAGAAGCCGCTGGTGACTGATGACGAAGTCCCCGCCCAGCTACTTCCTCAGCTTGTCACGGCGCTCAAGGGCATCGTCAATGGAATCGGCCCCATGGTGGAGGGGGAGGCCCGCGCGCTTTGTTCATCGGCCCTGACACGTGTCTTCAGCCACCTTCATGTTCGTGACCCTGATGCCGACCTTGGTGTATTGCTCGAGCCTGTGGATGAAGAGTGTTGCACCGTTGCTGCCGAAGCCGTGAAGGGCCAGGTGGAGGCCCTATTGAAGAAGTTCCTTGTCATCGATCCTGCGCCTGCGGCAGTTAGTACAGGCGAGGGCAACGTCGTTGGCAAAGGAGCACCCCTCGCGAGTGACGACGACGCCTAAGACTGATGAGGGGGCTTGCCGGTAGCTCCTCTTCCCACTTTTATTACCTGCAACATGCACCATGCCTCGTGGAGGCGTTAAAACTTCTCTTCGATGTTTGAGGGATAATATGTTTTGTAATAACTAGTTAAGATTCCACGATTTCCTTCCCGTTTCCATGATGTCCTATGTCGGCAGGGCCCGACCCCGCGCATACCCCAGCTGCCGTTGGGCCGTCCAAATCACCAGGACGGGACCAAGGGGTGAGGGCCCAGTTAGGCTCCTGAGTCGTGATGCTCAGGAGTTCCCCTTGACGCTCGAACAGCCTGCGGGAAGGAGATGCGAAAGTAGGCCTAAGCGTTCTACGTTGGCAGGGCCCAGCCCCGCGTGTACCTCAGCCGCCATTGGGTCGTCCGGATCGCTAGGACGAGGCCAAGGGGTGAGGGGCTATGTGGATAGTTAGGCTCCTGAGTCGCGATGATCAGGTGTCCTATTGGTGTCCTGGGAACGGGGGTACCCAGACTCGCCTGCCTGCGGCCCACGGCGTGGCTCTGCCGGCTGCCCAGTACGGCCCATCTTCATAAGCAACCATTCAAGACCCTCGGGAGAGGCCAAGCATCGCGAGGCGGACGACACAAGACCTCCTCAGGGCGGCCTCGCTAGGCTGGCTCCCGAGGAGTGGAGATATCAAGGCGGGGGGGGGGGGGGTACCTCGCGAGGTTCACATGACGCGAGCCATGACGACCGAAGCCAGCCGGGCGCCAGCGGGCGCAGAGTGCCAGTTTCCTCTTTGGTGCTAAAGAAGCAGGCGTGGGCGAGGAGTCCCGAGGCGTCAGACAAAGGTTTCCATATTGGTGCAACAAGACCAAGACTGGTAGGACGGCAGGACGGAGGTCACCGCGAAGCCCATAGCTGCATCACCACCAGAGTCTTTGGTAGGCGAAGACCACATTTTGTCAGGCTAACTTGTACTAGTTGTCTGCCTTCAAAATTGGCCGTTGTGGGATCGCATCCCGCCTAATATTTGGGAAGAGGACCAGGGCCTCTATAAATAGGACTAGCCACCACCGTTGTCGGGGATGGGCTCATCTCGTATTGGATCCACTCCACCAAGGCCATCTCACCATCTCATCGAGCGCAAGAATACCTCTCCTCATGAGGCTGTTCATCCATTGTACTAATCCATCCTCAACCCTTGAGGCAATCCACCACACCACACTGGAGTAGGGTATTACACCACCATAGTGGCCCGAACCAGTATAAACCCTTCTGTCTCTTGTTCCTTGGGTTCGGCGAGCTAGGCTTTGAGATAGTTGCGAGAGCGAGCTAGAAAGAGAGAGATCTTCATGCGCACCCTAGATTTCGTACCTCAAGGGTTTGCCGAAACCCCAAATCCGACAATGCGTTCTAGGTAGGGGTGCGTCGAAGCTCTCTTCTCCATCGACCGACCCGCCGTTGCCCTGTGACTCCAATGTCTGACGGTCCGAGGACCCAAGCTGACCACTGGGCGGCCTAGCCTGCCCAGGCACCGCCATCTGCTCCAGAAGGCCTCAACTCTGTGCTCCAGGCATCCCGCGCACCGCCCAACACCCGCGAGCGCGGGCAGCACGGGCCGGCGCCCTTCGCCCTCACGCCACGGAGCACGCTCGCAGCCGCATGATCCGCAGGTTACGCTGCGGCAACAGCACCACACACTCGACGGGAGTAGGCGAACATGCGAGCCGTGCTCATCATAGCACGGGAGCTATTGCGGTGTAGGCTGGCGGAGAGCGGCCCGTGATGCACAACTGGAGCGAGTCGCCAAACTACTGGATGCCGCCTGCAGGGGTATGCCGCCCTTCTGCTCCTTGACCACGCCCCAGGTTGTGGCGGAAGCGCGTGAGGCACGGGTAAGCCCGCGCACCCCCTGGGCGTCAGGGGGATCCGACAACGCCGGCGCGGGCCCTGGCGTGGGCCGTCCTGTCGCGACCACGCTATCGCTAGGAGAGGAAAGCACCAACGGCCCGCCATGAGTACACGCCAGGATACCCCACAGCGGCCACCAGGGCCAAGCGCTGCGGCTGGCGGCTCAAGCCGCGGGGAACCTGGGTGGCAGTTCCGGTGAGGTGGTTACGGTCACCTACATGCCCCGCATGGTGAGCCCGGAATACTCGCCGGCGGAAGGCCCCAATCTGTTACACAGACCGGGATGGGCGGCTAGAGGGCCCGAGGCGCAGGTCTTCCACGAGCCGCCCGGAGGCTTCACCGACCCCTTCAGCGACAATGACGGAAGGGTACGGTCAGTATCTCAGGAGCAAGCTTACGCTAACCCCGAACTGCAGGAGAACCAGCCTGCGGTAGCAGTTAGAGACCTTAGAGCAGTGGCCCAGTCAGCGACAGGAGTGGTGCTCTGGGGGCTGCGCGGGAGAGGCCCGGAGCCAGGGCCTCCCCCGCACCACAGGGAGCAAGGTGCTGCACGGAGGTAGGCCCTCTGCCGGGGTAAGCGCCCGCGAGCCTTACCCCCAGCAGAGGACCTGTGGTCGCCGAGGGCGCCGCCAGCGTCCTCTTTGCCCCTCGGAATCGTCCTGGTTTCCGGACGCCCCGATGGTGGTCGAGGGTGGCGTAGGGCGGGGCCCTCGCCTGGCGATATGAAGTAAGGCTCGTGCCTATGAAGGTCTCCGCTCGTGACACTCTCACATAATAATGAGTGGGGATGTACATGCCCCGGAGTGTCTGGAGTGCCGCCCTCGGGCCTCGGGGGCTCCCACCCACGTACTAGTGGAAGCACCATGCTCCGCGCTGGCCGTTGACACTATCCCCCAATGACTATGCTCACAGCCAGTGAAAGTACTTAGCTCCGCGCTGGTGGGAAGAGAAGAAGACTAGCTAGGTGCCAGACGCGGCCATTTGCTTTCAACCCCTTTTTGTAGCTCGATTTGCTGCCTTTGGATTTGAACTTGAAGTCATATTTTCGTTTGCAAGCGTGGGGGGTGTCTTTTCTCGTTAGTGTTGATTTTCTGAGTTTTCTGGTTCAATGCCTTGTTTCAAGGCTCGCGCCTGCTACCCCTTCACTTCGCGAGTGGGGGCTGGGCGTGGTATGTGCGCGCTACATGCACACCCTGTCGCGGTCTAGCGCTCGTTTCTCGCGAGGCCCTCTCGGATGGACTAGCAGACTCTCTAGAAGCCCAAAGCCTCGTGAGCCCGTAGAGGACTCCTCTCGGGAGCCCACGGAGAACTCCCCTCAGGAGGAATGCGCATCGGCAACTACAAGACCAGTTCGAGGCCTGCCTGGGCTGAGGTAAGTTACAATGACAAGCCGCGAAGGAGCTCGTGGGCTCGCAAAAACACATTTCAAGTCTGGCTTATGGAATAAAATAGCAGTCTGATTACATGAGGGGCTCCTCCTCCCCAAAATGCTCTTACACCTTGAGGGGCCGTGCCCAAGCTTTTGCGTGCAGGCTCAAAGCAAAGGAGCACGAGCTCAATCGGACATGTCACTCGCAGCACCTTCTGAATCGCTCCAAGGCACGCTGCTGGCGCTATCACTGGCATCGTCTTCACCGTCATCAACAGTGCCGCCTTCGTCCACCACGACCACCACCGCGTCCTCCTCGGAAGCAAAAGCCCTGACCAAAGCGTCCACATTATCGTCCACCCAGCGTGCCAGGTTATCCCGGATGGCTCCAGGCAATGGGGCAGTGGTGGCGTTGAACTCGAAGTAGGGATCGATGCTCTGGAGATGATTGAAAACAAGGGAAAACGCGCACCCGAGGAGGCCTCGACTCTTTTCTTCAACAAGCTCACGAGGCCTCTCGGCCCGGTCCTCCAGGCGTGTCATGACATCGGTAAAGAAGCAGAGATGGCTGGCATTGTCTTCTGCGTGGGGATGAGGGGCGTGTTCGTCACAGATGACGCCCAGTTCCTGGTTGGCCCTCACCCTGAGGCCTGGACCATGGGAGCGTGCTCGCGCTCCAACGTCTGCCGGTGGAGTGTTTCCTCCCTGCTCTACTATGTGAGGGACTCAACATTAGTAACCCGCCGCTGAAGCGGGAGCAGTTCGGCATGGGCGGAGGCCAATTTGGCCTAGACGGAAATCAGGGCCGCCGCAGCGGCCTTCTCACGCTGCTCCGCTTCATCTAGCCTTGTCCTGAGGGTGGTGGTTCTGCCCTCAGCTTCGGCTTCCATGAGCTTTAGCTTCACGTCGTATATGTTGGCAAGGTCTGCACGAGCCTCCGCCACCCTACAGTCGACTTCCTCCTGGATCCTGGCCTCGCGCGCGCTGGCGGCATCCTCCGCCTGGGCGACCTGGCGCTCCCTTGTCTCCAACCGTTCAAGCTCGAGGCAGCACTCCATGGCCTCCAGCATCAGCGCTTCCTCGCGCTTCAAGATCTCTTCCTCTTCGGAAGGCCCCCCTTCATCGACGCCAAGGCAGCCCTGCTGCTCCAGGGAGGCATTCAGAGCTCGAAGCTCCCCTTCGCACTTCTCTGCGGACTCATGGCGGTGGTCAGCCTCCCTGGCCTCCTCCAAGGCTCGAGCGCTGGCTTCGTGCAAGGTAGCAAGGGATGGCTCGGCCTCCATGCAGGCGCATTCGCACTGGAGACGCCCGAGGTAGATGGCCACCTTCAGTTGATCCCATTCGTCTTCCAGCCGAAGGACTTTGGTTTCAAGATGGGCGTCAACATCCACAAGCTCTTCCCCAAGCCAGCTCAGCGCGCCCATTGCCTCCTGGAAGAGTTCATGACGGATGGCGCCCAGCAGGGTGCTGGAGACCGACGCCTTTCCGGCCAACCTTCGGGCCCCGACGGGGGCCCGGCGGGGTGGGGCCTCATTGCTTGAAGATGAGGCCAGCGCCGAGGTCGTCAAGCCACGGGCAATAACCAACGACGGGGCCCTCGGCACACTCTTCACACCCCAGGCAGGACCACGGAGGAGGAACGACAAGAGCGCAGGGTCGAGGAGCCAGGCCGGCGCATCCACCTCCTCAGCAGGCTCCACGCCATGCGCGGTAGGCCGACATGAGGCGCTCAGGGTCAGTGGAGGGCCTGAAGTGGGAAGAGGCCGCTTCTCGGGAGATTTCTTTGCCTTAGCAGAAGGGGCCCTAAGGAACCGCAGTCAGGAGGAGAAGCCGAGATAAAAAAAGTACAAAGATAAGGTACTCACTCGTCTATGGCAATGTACGTCCTTTGCTTCAATGGCCAGAAGGTGTCACCGCTACAGCTTGGAGACCCCTTCCTCTTGCAGAGCACTTCGAAGTTCGGTCAGAGCCGGCCGAAGCCCTGGATGCGGTCACCAATGCCGGGCGTGGCTGGGGTGGTTTTCGAGGAGGCGACCTCGGGAATCCTGCGCCGCATGGAGTCCCCGGTCCTCTCCTCGTGGCGACTCGCCAGGGCCCCGGGGGCTTCGGCCTCAGGAGCATCAGACTGTGTAGCCCCCACGACCGCTTCCTAAGGACGGCCCTCACGAGCCCCAGGGGACGACGCTTTAGGATCCCCGAGCATCGCCGGTCCCCCAGCGGCCGAGCCGCCAGCGTTCGACGGCGACCGCCCCCCTGCGCATGCTTCTGGGCGAGCACTGCGCTGGCAGCGGGCAAGGGGACCACGAAGATGGGGCTCTCGCGAGGCCCTTCAAGTCCATCCGGGCGTAGTTCCCATTCATCGAAGAGGGGCATCTACCTCGTGAATTCCACCTTGTTCGTGCAGCAGTACAAGAGGCACCCATCCTTTGGCATGTTGGCTGGCGTCGGGTCACCCGTCAGGAGCTCAAGCACAGTTCACTGCGCCTCAGGAGGAAGCCCGGGCTCGTGAAGCCTTATGCGGTCCTTACTGCCAAAGAAGGTCCACATCGGACGAGAATGGCGTTGGAGCAGAGCAATGCGGTGCCAAATGAACTACTTCACCACCATGGGCGCCGTCATGCCAAGATCCTTTAGCCTAGTCAGCCGGCGCTAGACATGGGCGAGATGCTGGTCAAAGAGCTTCTCGTGCCCCCAGCCGGAGCTGGGAGTAGATGGTGCCATCGGAAGTAAGAGCAACGGGTTGAGCACGCCGGCGTCCACGAACACCCACCGCCTCTAGAACCCACTCACAGACGGCGAAAGCTCGAAGTCAATCCCTGCGTCGGCCGTTGCAGCCACGGCTTGGAAGCTCAAGCATCCAGAGCGCTACCGGGGGTCAGTCAGATGCAACGAGAAGAAGTGGCGGAGTAAGGCCTGATGTCTACCAACCTTCTTCTTGTAGACGTTGTTGGGCCTCCAAGTGCAGAGGTTTGTAGGGCAGTAGCAAATTTCCATCAAGTGGATGACCTAAGGTTTATCAATCTGTGGGAGGCGTAGGATGAAGATGGTCTCTCTCAAACAACCCTGCAACCAAATAACAAAGATTCTCTTGTGTCCCCAACACACCCAATGCAATGGTAAATTGTATAGGTGCACTAGTTCGGTGAGGAGATGGTGATACAAGTGCAATATGGATGGAAAATATAGGTTTCTATAATCTGAAAATATAAAAACAGCAAGGTAGCAAGTGATAAAAGTGAGCGAAAACGGTATTGGAATGCTTTGAAACAAGGCCTAGGGTTCATACTTTCACTAGTGCAAGTTCTCTCAACAATAATAACATAAATGCATCATATAACTATCCCTCAACGTGCAACAAAAAGTCACTCCAAAGTCACTAATAGCAGAGAACAAACGAAGAGATTATTGTAGGGTACGAAACCACCTCAAAGTTATCCTTTCTAATCGATCTATTCAAGAGTCTGTAGTAAAATAACACGAAGCTATTCTTTCCGTTCGATCTATCCTAGAGTTCGTACTAGAATAACACCTTAAGACAGAAATCAACCAAAACCCTAATGTCACCGAGATACTCCAATGTCACCTCAAGTATCCGCGGGTATAATTATATGATATGCATCACACAATCTCAGATTCATCTATTCAACCAACACAAAGAACTTCAAAGAGTTCCCCAAAGTTTCTATCGGAGATTCAAGATGAAAACGTGTGCCAACCCCTATGCATAGATTCCCAAGGTCACGGAACCCGCAAGTTGATCACCAAAACATACATCAAGTGAATCAATAGAATACCCCATTGTCACCACGGGTATCCCACGCAAGACATACATCAAGTGTTCTCAAATCCTTAAAGACTTAATCCGATAAGATAACTTCAAAGGGGAAACTCAATCCATTACAAGAGAGTAGAGGGGGAGAAACATCATAAGATCCAACGATAATAGCAAAGCTCGCAATACACCAATATTGTACTGAATCAAGAACACAAGAGAGAGAGAGAGAGATCAAACACATAGCTACTGGTACATACCCTCAGCCCCGAGGGTGAACTACTCCCTCCTCACCATGGAGAGCGCTGGGATGATGAAGATGGCCACCAGAGAGGGACTCCCCCTCCGGCAGGGTGCCGGAACGGGTCTAGTTTGGTTTTCGGTGGCTACGGAGGCTTGCGGCAATGGAACTCGCAATCTAGGTTATTTTCTGGAGGTTTCAGTATTTATAGGAATTTTTGGCATTGGGAACAAGTCAGGGAGGTGCCCGAGTCGTCCACGAGATAGGGTGGCGCACCCGGGGGGGGGGGGTGGTGGGCACGCCCCCACCCTCATGGATGGCCCGGGACTCTTCTGGCCCAACTCTTTTACTCCGGGGTCTTCTTTTTGTCCCTAAAAAACCGTCAAAAATTGGCTCGTCCATTGGACTCCGTTTGGTATTCCTTAACTATAAAACTCAAAAACAAGGAAAAAACTGGCATTGGGCTCTAGGTTAGTCCCAAAAAGCATATAAAATCATATAAATGCATATAAAACATCCTATATGGATAATATAATAGCATGGAACAATCGAAAATTATAGATACATTGGAGACGTATCAAGCATCCCCAAGCTTAATTCCTACTCGTCCTCGAGTAGGTAAATGATAAAATCAGATTTTTTTTGATGTGGAATGCTACCTAACATAATTATCAATGTAATTCTCTTTATTGTGGCATGAATGTTCAGATCCAAAATATTCAACATAAAAGTCTAATATTGACATAAAATAGTAATAGTTCGAGCATGCTAACCAAGCAATTATGTTTTATCAAAATAACATAGCCAAAGAAAGCTTATCCCTACAAAATCATATAGTTTGTCCATGCTTCATTTTCGTCACACAAAATGCTCCCATCATGCATAACCCCGATGACAAGCCGAGCAATTGGTTCATACTTTTTAACGCGCTTCAGCCTTTTCAACCCTTAAGCAATACACGAGCGCAAGCCATGGATATAGCACTATAGGTGGAATAGCATATGCTGATGGGGGTTATGTGAGAAGACAAAAAGGGAGAAAGTCTCTCATTGATGCGGCTAATCAACGGGCTATGGAGATGCCCATCAATTGATGTCAATGCGAGGAGTAGGGATTGCCATGCAACGGATGCACTAGAGCTATAACTATATGAAAGCTCAACAAAAGAAACTAAGTGGGTGTGCATCCAACTTGCTTGCTCATGAAGACCTAGGGCATTTGAGGAAGCCCATTGTTGGAATATACAAGCCAAGTTCTATAATGAAAATTCCCACCAGTATATGAAAGTGACAGAATAAGAGACTCTCTATCATGAAGGCCATGGTGCTACTTTGAAGCACAAGTGTGGTAAAAGGATAGTAGCATTGCCCCTTCTCTCTTTTTCTCTCATTTTTTTGTTTGGGCTTCTTTGGCCTCTTTTTTTATTTGGGCTTCTTTGGCCTCTTTTTTTATTTCACTTTCCTCACATGGGACAATGCTCTAGTAATGATGATCATCACACTTTTTTACTCATAACTCAATGTTACAACTTGATAATAGAACAAAAATATGACTCTATGTTAATGCCTCCGGCGGTGTACTGGGATATGTGATGAATCAAGAGCGACATGTATGAAAGAATTATGAAAGTGGCTTTGCCACAAATATGATGTCAACTACATGATCATGCAAAGGAATATGACAATGATGGAGCGTGTCATAATAAACGGAACGGTGGAAAGTTGCATGGCAATATATCTCGGAATGGCTATGGAAATGCCATAATAGGTAGGTATGGTGGCTGTTTTGAGGAAGATATAAGGAGGCTTATGTGTGATAGAGCGTATCGTATCATGGGGTTTGGATGCACCGGCGAAGTTTGCACCAACTCTCAAGGTGAGAAAGGGCAATGCACGGTACCGTAGAGGCTAGCAAATTGCGGAAAGGTAAGAGTGCGTATGATCCATGGACTCACATTAGTCATAAAGAACTTATATACTTATTGCAAAAGTTTATTAGCCCTCGAAGCAAAGTAATACTACGCATGCCCCGAGAGGGATAGGTTGGTAGGAAAAGTCCATCGCTCGTCCCCAACCGCCAGTCATAAGGAAAGCACTCAAAGAACACCCCATGCTTCAAATTTTTCACACAACGTTTACCATACATGCATGCTACAGGACTTGCCAACTTTAACACAAGTATTTCTCAATTTCACAATTACCCAACTAGCATGACTCTAACATTACCACCTCTATATCTCAAAACATCTATCAAGTATCATAGTATTCAATGCACTCTATATGAAAGTTTTTATCATGCCCATCTTGAATGCCCATCATAGTAGGACTAATTTTACAACCAAAGCAAATTACCGTGCTGTTTAAGACTCTCAAAATAATATAAGTGAAGCATGAGAGTTCAACAATTTCTTCAAAATAAAACTACCGCCATGCTCTAAAAAGATATAAGTGAAGTACTAGAGCAAACCACAAACTACTCCACAAGATATAAGTGAAGATCAATGAGTAGTCGAATAATTACGCAACTATGTGAAGACTCTCTAACATTTAAGAATTTCAGATCTTGGTATTTTATTCAAACAGCAAGCAAAACAAAAGAAAATAAAATGACGCTCCAACCAAAACACATATCATGTGGTGAATAAAAATATAGCTCCAAGTAAAGTTACTGATGAACGAAGACGAACGAGGGGATGCCATCCGGGGCATCCCCAAGCTTGGGCTCTTGGTTGTCCTTGAATATTACATTGGGTTGCCTTGGGAATCCCCAAGCTTAGGCTCTTTCCACTCCTTGTTCCGTAGTGCATCAAATCTTTACCCAAAACTTGAAAAGTTCACAACACAAAACTCAATAGAAAACTTGTAAGCTACGTCAGTATAAGAAAATAAATCAACACTTTTGGTACTGTTGTGAAGTCATTCTAAATTCATGTTGGTGTAATATCTAATGTATTCCAACTTCTCTATGGTTCATACCCTCCGATACTACTCATAGATTCATCAAAATAAGCAAACAACACATAAAAAACAGAATCTGTTAAAAACAGAACAATCTGTAGTAATCTGTAGGTTTTGAATACTTCTGTAACTCCAAAAATCCTGAGAAATTAGGAAGTCCTAGGAATTTTGTTTATTAATATACTGCAAGTGTAATTGGTATTTTATCTCTCTCTGATAAAAAATAAAAATTATTCTCGTGAGCACATACTTTTTGTTTTTTACAGCAAGATCAAATAACAATCACCCAAGAAGATCCTAAAGGCTTTACTTGGCACGAACACTAATTAAAACATAAAAAACACAATCATAACAGAGGATAGATGATTTATTTATTACTAAACAGGTACAAAAATCAAGGAACAAAAATAAAATTGTGTTGCCTCCCAACAAGCGCTATCATTTAACGCCCCTAGCTAGGCATGATGATTTCAATGATGCTCACATAAAAGATAAGAATTGAAACATAAAGAGAGCATGATGAAGAATATGACTAGCACATTGAAGTCTAACCCACTTCCTATGCATAGGGAGTTTATGAGCAAAAAACTTGTGGGAACAAGAATCAACTTGCATAGGAAGGTAAAACAAGCAAATCTTCAAGATTTTCAACACATAGAGTGGAAACATGATATTATTGCAATTCCTACAAGCATATGTTCCTCCCTCATAATAATTACATGTAGGATCATAAGAAAATTCAACAATATAGCTATCACAAAACATATTCTTAACACGATCCACAAGTATGCAAAGTTGACACTCTTCCAAAATAGTGGGATTACCATTAACTAAAGTCATGACCTCTCCAAGCCCACTTTCATAATTATCACAATAAGATTCAACACACTCCAAAATAGTGGTATTATTACTTCCAAAAGTTGACACTCTTCCAAACCCACTTTCATCAATATAATCATCATAAATAGGAGGCATGCTATCATCAAAATAAATTTGCTCATCAAAACTTCGGGGACAAAAAATATCATCTTCATCAGACATAGGATCCCCAAGCTTGTGGCTTTTCATATCATTAGCATCATGGATATTCAAAGAATTCATACTAACAACATTGAAATCATGCTCATCATCCAAAGATTTAGTTCCAAACATTTTAATACATTCTTCTTCTAACATTTCGGCACAATTATCGGAATCCTTATTTTCACGAAAGACAATAAAAAGGTGAAGCATATGAGGCAACCTTAATTCCATTTTTTCGTAGTTGTCTTTTATAGACTAAACTAGTGATAAACAAGAAACTAAAAGATTCGATTGCAAGATATAAAGATATACCTTCAAGCGCTAACCTCCCCGGCAACGGCGCTAGAAAAGAGCTTGATGTCTACTACACAACCTTCTTCTTGTAGACGTTGTTAGGCCTCCTAGTGTAGAGGTTTGTAGGACAGTAGAAAATTTCCCTCAAGTGGATGACCTAAGGTTTATCAATCCGTGGGAGGTGTAGGATGAAGATGGTCTCTCTCAAACAACCCTGCAACCAAACAACTCTCTTGTGTCCCCAACACACCCAATACAATGGTAAATTATATAGGTGCACTAGTTCGGCGAAGAGATGGTGATACAAGTGCAATATGGATGGTAGATATATGTTTTTATAATACGAAAATATAAAAACAGCAAGGTAGAAAGTGGTAAAAGTGAGAGAAAACGGTATTGTAATGCTTTAAAACAAGGCCTAGGGTTCATACTTTCACTAGTGCAAGTTTTCTCAATAATAATAACATAATTGGATCATATAACTATCCCTCAACATGCAACAAAGAGTCACTCCAAAGTCACCAATAGCGGAGAACAAACAAAGAGATTATTGTAGGGTACGAAATCACCTCAAAGTTATCATTTCTGATCGATCAATTCAAGAGTCTGTAGTAAAATAACATGAAGCTATTCTTTCTGTTCGATCTATCCTAGAGTTCCTACTAGAATAACACCTTAAGGCACAAATCAACCAAAATCCTAATGTCACCTAGATACTCCAATGTCACTTCAAGTAACCGCGGGTATGATTATACGATATGCATCACACAATCTCAGATTCATCTATTCAACCAACACAAAGAACTTCAAAGAGTGCCCCAAAGTTTCTACCGGAGATTCAAGACGAAAACGTGTGCCAACCCCTATGCATAGATTCGCAAGGTCACGGAACCCGCAAGTTGATCACCAAAACATACATCAAGTGAATATATAGAATACCCCATTGTCACCACGGGTATCCCATGCAAGACATACATCAAGTGTTCTCAAATCTTTAAAGACTCAATCTGATAAGATAACTTTAAAGGGAAAACTTAATCCATTACAAGAGAGTAGATAGGGAGAAACATCACAAGATCCAACTATAATAGCAAAGCTCGCGATACATCAAGATCGTGCCGAATCAAGAACACGAGAGAGAGAGAGAGAGAGAGATCAAACACATAGCTACTGGTACATACCCTCAGCTCCGAGGGTGAACTACTCCCTCCTCGCCATGGAGAGCGTCGGGATGATGAAGATGGCCACCAGAGAGGGATTCCCCCTCCGGCAGGGTGCCGGAATGGGTCTAGATTGGTTTTCGGTGGCTACGGAGGCTTGCGGTAGCGGAAATCCCGATCTCGGTTATTTTCTAGAGGTTTTAGTATTTATAGGAATTTTTTGCGTCAGGAACAAGTCAGGGAGGTGCCCGAGTCATCCACGAGATAAGGCGGCGCGCCCCGGGGGGGTGCCCCCACCCTCGTGGACGGCCTGGGACTCTTCTGGCCCAACTCTTTTACTCCGGGGTCTTCTTTTGGTCCATAAAAAATCATCAAAAATTGGCACATCCATTGGACTCCGTTTGGTATTCCTTTTTTGTAAAACTCAAAAACAAGGAAAAAACAGAAACTGGCACTGGGCTCTAGGCTAATAGGTTTGTCCCAAAAATCATATAAAATAGCATATAAAACATCCTAGATGGATAATATAATAGCATGGAACAATCCAAAATTATAGATACGTTGGAGACGTATCAAGGCCACGGAAGGAGCAATGCCCACCATGGCCTCGCAGACAAAGGCGAAGACGGCAAGAAGGATGATGGACTGAGGATCTAGGTGCAGCATATTGATTTGGTAGTGAGAAAGCACGACGTTGAAGAAGGTGGAGAAAGGGGGAATGAGGCCAGCCAAGAGGGCGTGAAGATGAATGGGGATCTCGGTGGTCGTCCTGTCGACCGCAACGTGGGATGCAGGCCAAGCCACCTTCTTCCCCCACTCATTGGAATCGGCGGCGATTGCTGGGCGAACCTTGTCCATCGCCTCCTGGTTAAGCACCACCGACCGCTCGACGGCGGGCTCTAAGGCCGGCGGTGCTTCGGCTGAAGCCTGGGGCTTCTTCTTTCCCTTCTTCTTTAGGCTTGGCACCATGGCGGTGGAAAGGATTAGATTCAGGTCGAGTTGGAGGAGGAGACAGTTGCTTTCGGGAAGACGGAGGAGTTGGGGAATGCGCTGCCAGCAATGAAGAAGGGGCTGTGTAGACAACGGAGGCCGCCTAGCTAGGCGGAAATCAAGGCAGCATGGGGAAGAGGAGACACCCATGTCCTATCAATCGCCACGCGTCAGTCAAGGCCGTAGGAAGTTGGGGCCCGCGGCGCTCCACACTTGCCCTTTGGCTTCACCTTGAAGCCAACACTACAAAAAAAAGACACTTTCCATGATGATACGTGTTTGTCACAGTAGGTCACGTTTTCTGTCATGCATGTACATCCATGACAATTTTATGACAGAATCAAGATAGTCATACCTGTGATGTCGTAGAAATGTTCCATGACATTACCAAAATTATCATCATGGAAGTGTCCACTTCCACGATGATAAATCGCACGTCACAGAAGTTCTTCCATCAAGGGTGACCGACATGTGGCATCCACTATAACGGGTCGCCGTTAAGCTATCAGGTCCAGTCCCGTTAACAGCCAGGACCAATGGGAAATTTCCACGTGTAAAATTCTGATTGGCCGGAGGAAACACGTGTGAGCTCGTGAGTTGGTCAGATAGGCGCCTATGATATGTCGACACATGCGACGGTCCACCACCGACCCATTTAGCTTACAAAGGCCGGCCCGTTTGACTTGGTCAAAAGTTAGCTGGCTGGCCCATGAAAAGCTTGTTAATGGTCTCTTCGCAAATAGCCCATTTTACAGCCCGGTAACTCACGACCCATTAGGGCCTACCCAAAATCGGCCCAACAACATCATGTGGGCCGTCGAATATAACACCAGCTCGTTTCACTTTCAGCCCATATATGGCCCATGACGTCTTTCGGCCCATATGAGGCCTTCGTATCTTTAGGCCCACTAAAGGCCCACAGTGACTCTAGCCCAGAATGAAAAGTAAATTTCTTTGTACCCGTTAACGGCCCATGATTCACATGGGCCGTTTCCAGCCCGTGTTAGCTCTCGGCCTACTAACGCCCGATACGTTCTCGGGCTCCTTTCCGGCCCTCGATTACTTCCGGCCCGTTACTAGCATGTTCCCCTAATGGGCCAAATTCGGCCCGTGGCAAGAGTCGGCCTGTTCCTGGCTTGTTAACCCTTTGCCCCGTTTCCAGCCTGTCCTATATTCTGGCCCATTAACGACCCATTATGCCTGTGACAGAATTAAGCCTTTGATGTCCTCCGGCCTGTTAACGGCCCGTTACCGTGCTGGGCCGATACCAATTACGCTCGTTTACGGCCCATGTAGACCCATTTATCCGATGGCCCGAGGCCCACCAATTCTACAGCTGTGTTGGAGGCCCATTTAAAGACGGCCCGTAGGAGGCCCATGGATCCTACGACCCGTAGTAGGGTCATGGTTACCACGGTCCATATATGGCCCATGGTTGTTGCGGCCACTAGCAAACCAGGGAAACGAAGACTAGGAAATAAATAAGCCTGAAACTATCGCTAGGCTATTAAGGCGATTGCATAAATTACAACCACTGGGCATCAAAGATCGCCACCAGTGCAAATATAGGGAACGCCCTACACTATACAAAAATGGCTTGATGTTTTCTTCAGCCGTTGGCTGCATGTTAAGAACAAATTTTGTATTGCAACAAAACAAATTACAACTATAAAACAAAAGGAAGGTTGGCATAAAAGTTAACAGTCTGGCAGATAAATGCACCACCAGAAGTTCAAAAGCTCAGTTCATTTGACCTGACTGTTACGTTTTCATGCTGTATTGTCCGATGGAGCACCATAACCTTCGCCTTCATTTCTCCTAGGCTCCTGAACAACATAGCAAATGTCTGATAGTCTGGATTCAAAACCATGCATATCTTGATGACATCGAACAATGTCTGTCCTTGTTTCACAAAGGTTCTCTGTTAGGGAACGGACTTGTGTCTGGAGCGCAGATATAACATTGTTTTGAGCTTGCATATCTTGATCATGAGGTAGTTTGGACGAGATTGCCTTAACAACCAACCCAATATTATGCAGGAACGTGCCTTTGGCACTGTTAGTGGACATGTACTGACTCACTACAGCAAGAGCTGACATTGCGGTTATAGTTGCCTCGCCACCTTTAGAAGGTGGCGGTTCCACCATTTTTTCCATAGCTTGCTGAAAAGTTGAGTTTTTACATTAGTACCAGAACAGAAGATATTAAGGAGGCAACAAAACCAAACAAAATAGCTTTGGTCTATATAAAGAACTTATTCTGGTGAACCCATGCAAAATATTAGTTGTATTTTACTTTAAAGTACATAATAAAACCAGGTTCCAAACATATGACCATGTACCATGGCTAATGTATTGTCTATTTCTTCACATTGTATTGACAGCTAAGGATAAAGAGACAAAGTTTATAATACGGTAAGCATAATATGACATCATTCATATCACAAAGCAACTGAGAACAAACAAACAGGCAATTGTAACGTTGTGTGGGCAAGTCTAGCACGGAACTAGATTACAGGTCAAGATCAGAGGAACATCAGTTCTCTCTTTTAAACCTTGTAAGGTGCAATGATACGCTAAGAAAATCGTGTACAAAATTGAAAAGAGTAATAGACATTGGCTGCAAACCATCCAGTTCAAGGCACGAGTCAAAGTAAGTAGTAGTTAAAAGGCATGAGGATTAAGGACTTACTACATCGGCTTTGACTGGTGTAGTCAAGCCCTTCGTCTTGCTGGTGTGACAGTCCTTGAAGATTTCCACAGCATTTGGTTTAGGTACTTTTTGGTCCTTGTGGGCTTTCCTCTGCATTTGGAACAAGTCAATATAGATCTGATAATATGGTACAGCGAAAAGAGTAAAACAACAGCTAATTACAAGAGCCTCGCGATGTGCAATATAGCTACGAGATCCCGTCGTCTGTTGGAATTTCACTTTCGTACGGTTGGCCTTGTTCTTTGAATAGTTCACCTACAAGAAGATAGATTTGTGTGTCACATGCGTAAATAGGACTTCAACATGTGATCTGATCACATATATATAATGTACCTGATACTTCGGATCAGACCAGTGTTTAATGAGGCCTCTCCAGTCTTCATCCGATATATTTTCCACTTGAGATGTTTGGGCAAGTTCACTGTTAGCCTTGCCTTCAAAGTGAGTTTTCCTCAAGTTATACCGATACTGTTGTAGAGCAGACTTGAAAACATGGGTGCAAGCTTGTCTGGTTGCATCATCTTGTCTATCCAACATGAACCTCATCTGTTGAAAATTATGGGAGTCTCATTATCAGCAACCTAGAAAGTATTGGACAGAGCAAGACGATATTACTAGTTTCCATACATAACCATACTTACAGATAAATGGTCGAGGAAGGTGTTGAACTGGGTTTCGTCTTTGTCATTCCTATACTGAATCCATGTTGGGAGGATACGTACTTGAGACCTAACAGCAACCGCTGCCTTTGATACTAACTTGGCTGATTCTGTAGCATCACGTGGCCTTTTTAAACCTGCCTCAAAACGGATCTACATTCTTCCTCCTCTAGATTTAGTTAACCTATCGAGCATTATCCCTGATGTTTGTTTCCTCTTGCGCCTAGGTGCTAGTCCAACAACAAACATAGTAAGTGTTAGTGTACATCAAACTATGAGACTACATATAAAGAAGCATGCAACTGCAACTTGGCTCTAGCAACTACCTTCTTGCTCTTGAATCTCACAAAGTTCATCTGATCTTTCCAACTCATCTTGTGTCAAGAGTGCTTAGGAAGTAGTGTCACGTGGCAAGGGAGCTTGGGAACGTGCTGCTAGCTGAGTTGACCAACGAGTAAATCGTGCAGCTAGTGGTACTGTGGAAGGTGTTGCAACAACTAGGGTTGTCTCTGCTTGTTTGTTGGCAGCTATTTGTTTCTGTTTGGCTTGTTCTGCAGCTCGTGTAGCACGGTATACCCTGTCGGTACAATTTTCTGCTGGACTTTGACCTTCTATTGAACCATCAGTACCAGCAGAATCTGTAGGATTCTTCTGCTTCGCTTTCCTTGTCGTTCTGTCTTGCTTCCTCTTTCTCTGTGCCATGTTAAGTCAAGCCGACAAGAAAAACGAATAACAATTTAGTTCTTCAGAACAAATTGATGTGTGATATAGACGAACTGACCTTTGATGTTAGACAACCACATGATAGGAGGATGTAATATGTACGAAAAATAGGACGGCATGAGACAACCAGAACTATGATGTGTAAACTAAGCAGAAGACATTTCACTAAATTAGAAGCAATGCAATGGAAGGTAGACACCATATGAAAGATGCTACAAATATTGCTCTACCAAGTTAACAATATCTCATCATAAATGCCGTTTAAACAATTGTGAACCAGTACAAGAAATAAGTCATATGCAAGATGCAAACAACATCACACTACCAAGTTAAAGGTTTCTCGTCATTAGTGCCATTGCATATTCACATCATTACATATTCACAGCTTATGATGTGTAAACTAAGGAGAAGGCATTTCAACAAATTAAAAGCAATGAAAGCTAGAAACCATAAGAAAGATGCAATGAATATCACTCTACCGAGTTAAAACTGTCTCGTCATAAGTGCCATTTCAACAAATTAGAAGTAGTACAAGCTAGAAAAGAATGCGAGATGTAACCTATATCACACTCCCAAGATAGAGGGAGCACTTGTGATGGTGCACTAGGAGAGACGTGCTCATCATCAACACAGCTACGTTGAGTCTCTATGCATGTGTTGTCTTGGAAATCATCTTGAGGGGGTGAAGGAGTAGAATCTGTAGAGGCCCTCCGTTTGGAAGGAGCACCATCATCCACTGCCTTGCTAGCTTCCTTCCGCTTTATTGATTTTGAATTGTCAAGTAAAACCGACAAGAAAAAGCAATAAAATTCACTCTTCAGAACTCATTCGTGCATGATACTGACAATCACTACTTTGATGTAGGTCAAACACATGATTCCAGGATGGAATAATACCAAAAACAGGACATCATGGCATATTCACAACTGTTTATGTAAACTAAGCAGAAACCATTTCAACAAATAAGAAGCAATGCAAGCTATACACCACATGAAAGATGCAACCAATATGACACTGCCAAGTTAAAAGCGTCCCATCATAAATGGCATTTCAACAGATTAGAAGCAGCGCATGCTATAAATCATATGAAAGATGCAACTAATATCACACTGCATATACTAAAGGTGTCTCGTCATATTGATTTATGCGGGATACAAAAAAACAATAGTTTTATGTAAGGACATGCTTAATTGACAGATGTACTATGTACTAGAAACAGGAAGGCATGTCACATTAACAGGTATAATGTATAAACTAAGCAGAATAGCAGATGCAATTCAACCAGATTGGAAGAATTAGAATCTAGACACCATATGCAACATGCAACCACATATCACACTGCCAAGTTAGAGCAAGCACCTACGATGCTAGTGTAGGGGAAATGCGATAATCAACTATAGAGCTACGTTCTTATCTTCATCTAGCCTTGCTGTTTCTTGAGAATCGTGTGGGGAGGCTGACGCTGCAATCTATGAGGATATTTTCTCATAATAGTCCACTTGCCTGACTTCCTCATCATAAGTGATTGATGAGGGATACACAAGAACATTAGTTTGATGTAAGAACATGGTTAATAGACAGATGTACTAGTATGTACCAAAAATAGGAAGGCATGTGTCATATTCAAAGGTATAGTGTATAAGCTAAGCAGATGCAATTTAACCAAATTAGAAGCAATACAAGCTAGACATCTGGCTGGAGTGGTGAGCATGATCATCTAGGACCTGAGAGCCTGGTGGGAGGCGGGCTGATTCCCCACTGATGGTGTCCTGGACTAGGGGGTACTCACCACGTCATCTCCCAATCTGTTAGATTGGGCCGAGGACCCCCATGACCGTATACTCATGGGCCAGTTCGGACAACTGCCGCATACAAGGAAGATTCCACAAGACTTGGCGATCAAGACAAGGACTCCCCCCCCACCGGCGTATTCGGCTAGGACTCTTGTTATCCTAGGCCTCTGGTGTATTATATAAACCGAGGCCAGGCTAGTCGATAGATGATATACACCATACAATCATACCGTAGGCTAGCTTCTAGGGTTTAGCCTCTCCGATCTTGTGGTAGATCTACTCTTGTACTATCCATATCATCAATATCAATCAAGCAGGACGTAGGGTTTTTACCTCCATCAAGAGGGCACGAACCTGGGTAAAACATCGTGTCCCCTGCCTCCTGTTACAATCCGCCTTAGACGCATAGTTCGGGACCCCCTACCCGAGATCCGCCGGTTTTGACACCGACATTTGTGCTTTCGTTGAGAGTTCCGCTGTGTGTTCGGCAAAAGATGATGGCTCGCCTGCAGATCAACTACGACTTCGGCATCTTCGTCACCAGCTCGACTGGTCACCTTGGTTCGACCAAGGACTGCGCCCTACCTCCGTTCGTCATGTTCGGATGAGGGCCTTTGTAAACATCAACTCCGATCTCTATCAAGATCATTGAGGAATCATCCAGGGAGCCTGGGGGCTCAACGTCAACATTGCCCTCGGGCGACCGTGCTGTTTTTCTGAACAGCAAACTTGTGTCTGCCGCCACCACCTCCTCAAGTGTCTTTTTAACAATTGCTTTGGTGGAATTGTGCGGAATTGAATCTACAACAACCCTGGAAAATTTCGTCGAGTTCCGATGGAGGAATCTCAGGCAATCCACAATATACCGGAGCCCTGTCAAATCTGGACGGGAATCTGGACGAGTTTAGGGCGTGGTGTTCATCTTCTAGCTCGGCCATCCTTTGGAAGATCCAACCGTTGATCGGCTGCGGAATTCTTATATCTACCACCTCTTCAAATTTCAGCTCGATCCGACCGTCCAAACTCCAGGAACCTTCCCATTAGTGCATCACTTTTCGGATCTGTTTTCTGCGCGAAAACAAATCCGGCCCGAGTTCGTCTTTTTTATGAATGGGATTTCAGACATCCTTTTGAAGGGAGTTTTGTATGGGGTATTGTGTTTTGTTCCCGAACACATCCCACTAACTTTAAGATCTTTGGAACATGATCTTCAACATCATGCTGGTGTCAAACAAGTCCGACAATATTGCTCCACGGCTGCCGAACTGCGCTAGACACGTCGTCACTTTGTTGAGCCGAGCTCAACTTCTTCGGATCATCATCTCGGCAAGCCAAACAAGAGTCCGACATCGCGAAGGATAAATCATCACCAACATCGCCACCCCAGGATTACACGGAGCGGGCATACAGGCATCGACGCTCGGTCGCTTCATCAAGCCGGCATCGACAACGTCACGACCTGCATCGGCAGGGCCGCACTATTGCTTCTTCAAGCTGGTGTCCATCACGCCGACCTATTTTGACTCATCGGCTGACATCGAGACTTCGACGTCTCGGCTGGACCGGGGGCTTCGCCATCTCTTCATCAACCTCCTCCGGACACTTCGGCGTCACTAGCCGACCAGCCCCGTCACGTTAGCTGGACTAGGGACTTTGCCTCGGCGAGCCTACCTTTGCCAGCATTGCCATGCTGTCATTTTATCGCCCATCAGGCAATGCGGATCGAGTCCCAATTTTGGGAATCACCTTCCTTCAGATTGCTACAACAAATAAACCAGGTGCTATTAATCCCAGTATTTTTTGCTTGTTTGGGTTCATTTTTCGCAAGGAATTATTACTCTGGCTTGTCCATCATATGTACACAGGTCTATCAAATGGTGGCCGCATTAACGACGGTCGTGTGGTGGTTCGGTCAGTTTCTGTACATAGTCCGGCGAACGCCGCATCCGGAACTTGGACCGACCTGTGAATTCAGGCTTTGCCACACCTTTACCGAAGCCCTGCCCTGCATCGACATTGACTTCGGCGCCAGGCCATATTTCTTATATTACTCACTTTGCATAAGTTATTTATTATGCAACAATTTTTTTAATTATTATTATTACTATTATCTCCGGTTTGCACTATTTTTTGTGCATAGGAAAATGATCCGGAGACTTCGGCATCACTCTGCGGGTCTGCATTGACCGTGCTATGTCACCACTTCGGCGTGTCGAGCTCTCCGCTCCGCCACCTCGGGACCGGCTTGGGGGATGGAACCTTGTCCCGCATCAAGCTCGGACCGCGTCATCAATGCCGAACACATTGACCAGCTAAGTCTCTTTCATGCTCAAAGTTTTAATTTTTAACTTGTGTTCGGTTCGACCAAGCATTATACTTTTTTGGAAAAAAGTTTCTTGTAAAAAATTTCCTTGTCCAAACTTTGTTTGTGACACACATATTCAAATACCCGTTTATTTGGGGGCTTCCTTTATGAAG
This sequence comes from Triticum urartu, assembly GCF_056163025.1. Lineage (NCBI taxonomy): Eukaryota > Viridiplantae > Streptophyta > Magnoliopsida > Poales > Poaceae > Triticum > Triticum urartu. The sequence continues at coordinate 166,989,659 of NC_141876.1, read as the reverse complement.
CTTTTCCTCTTGCATATGATTATACTTGTATGGTTTCGTTCCTTGTTCGTGTATTACGCCACAATATGCACCATATTGACTTAAGCGATTTGCAAGCTGGGTTGCCTGGCTCCTGTGCTTACCCCTACATTCCCGATTGTTCGGCTAGGGAGTAAAGGGAGCACCTCTGCGATTGTCACGACCGGGTCCTCCGAGCTCTGACCTCAGACTGGATGAAGCCGAAAGCTAGCGCTCTTATTGTTTTCAATCTTGGTCAGCACAGAACGGAACTCATGAGTACAAAAAATCTATTGCACAAGTCTCATAGTAATAATGAGCACCGAAGAAAGGTATCGGTGGGGGTACTATTTTCTTCGAAGATGCTTCTTACACTTCATCTGTAATATAGCATAAGTTCCCTGAGCGCGCTTTGTCTGTTACAGCCTAATGGCCCGGTTGCCTGGTTATCGAAAACACTGTCGATATTCTCGACAGGTGGAGTACATAACACTTTTCGGTCCTTGACCGAAGAGGGAGAAGCCGATGGTCGGTTAAGACGTGTTTAAAGTTCGGTTGAACAAAAATATGATATAAGTACTTCGGTACATACAATCATTATACATAAAACCTTTTACCCAAGTCACTTGGGGACTCTTAAAATTTATATGAGCTATTTTATAGTAAATGTGTTTTCTTCTTGGTCGTTGCAAAGTGTTTTTCTATCGTTCCTTTTTCGACGTGAGTGTGTGGTTAATAGCCATTTAACCCATTTTCTCTCTAGTGACCGCTCGAGTTTAGTTCGCTAAACTGGTCTAATGAGAAACAGTCCGCCTTCGGGATAGGAGGCTGCAGCCGTAGGCTGACCCGCTTGAAGTCTTGCGATCGGATGTGTAATGTTAAAGCATGACAAAAGCACTCTTTTTTTGTAAGACCAATTTTCGGATTGGCGCCGAACACTTGATCTTGTTCGGACATCAAGATTTTACTGACGTTTTTTGGTTTTCCAAGCTCATGGCACTTTTAAACTATTTGTGTGTTTTCAGCACAAGTCTCGCAGTGCAATGCCGGACACCTTTATAGATTCGGCAAAAATATTCTCGGATATTGCTATATATGCATCGGTTTCGAATTGTGTCTTTGGTCAATAGTTGGGTTGCCCGGCTCCTGCACTTGCTTCCTATGTTCCGCTTTGTTCGGCTAGGCATGCAAAGGGAGAACCACTGTGATTGTGCTTCTAGCTCACACGGTTAAGCACCTCAGTGGAGAAAGCCGAAAACTGACTGTCACAATAAGCGTAAACTGGTCAGCGATCCGATAACTGTGTTAAAATGACGGCCACTCATAACAATGGCCGAAGTGTTTACGGCTTGACCTCGAATGTCGCCGAACACTACCGGGGGCTATTAACTGGCCTCCCAAACTAAATCCTCGATATTTTTCTCTTACATTAGAGCTGAGGTTTCATGATCATGCTTAGCATGACAACCCAAAGAAAGGAACCGATAGCGGGACTATTTTCTTTGGAAGACATTTCTTATGTTAAACAGTAATATAACATATCTCTCTGCGTACCTTTGTTTATAAAACCGTATGGCCAGATTGCCTTGTTTGTTGTAAATATTTGCCCTCATAAAGCCTTTATAAAGTAGGACAAACACTCCTCGGCTATTGGCCGAGGAGGTGGAAGCCGATGGTCGGTCAACAAAGTTTTGTACAATGCGAATCCAAGCATTAATGACGTAAAGTACTTGGATACATAGAGTCATTACACATAATTTGTGATTTTTCTATGGATATCAATCCTTAATTCGGCCACGCGTGCCCGCATTAAGGCTCGGGGGCTACTGGGCTTCGAGCTTATTATTTACAAATATTAAAGGGGCACATCGATCCCCTGATCTGGTGTTGCCACCCAACCAGTGTCTCGGGGGCTACTGCATTGCCTGTCCAATGCAAAAAAATTTAAGTGTAATACAGTTTCCGAGGAGATTTTGATCCTCAGGTTGGTTGGCCGCACCCAACCTGAGTCTCGAGGACTGAGCACGCCGTTTTTTGTGTCCCGAAGTATTTTGCCGAGCTAGGACTTGATCCTCACACCGATTTTGCAAATCAACCTGAGTCTCAGCAGCTACTGGGATCAGCGGTCTTATGTCATCCTTCATGTGCATCTCGGGTTTTAGACCGATACCCACCTTGAGGGCTACTGGCTATACATCTCGGCAGAGAATAAATTGCACCAATCAAAAATGTTGACAAAAATCGTCCCACATTCGGGGTGGTGCACCACCTCGGAAGCAGTCCGGCATAAAGCTCGGGCGCTAGTGGCTGGCTCCATAGAGGGCATTTCCGGCATTAAGCTCGGCTAAACTCCTTCAAACTTCTTTGAACCAAGGTGATTTACGACGCCTCAGATACATAGTCCGGCGTTGGAGCTCGGATACATAGTCCGGCGTTGGAGCTCGGATACATAGTTCGGCATTGGAGCTCGGATACATTCCGGCGCTAGAGCTGGGAAGCGGTCCGACGTTGGTGCTCGGCTGCAAAAGATACCTCAAATGCAGTCCGGCGTTGGAGCTCGGACGCAAGAGGACGCTGCCGCCCGGGAACAACTTCAAACCCGAGGTGTGGCATAAAAATAACAAGGCATTGATAAAGGCCGAAAACTTAAAGGGGCTCCTCGGATACCCGATGTGTAAAGTCGTAGAATGCATTTCGGCGATCCTCAAGATCGAAGATGAGAAGATTTGTTGAACCAGTTTTCAAGATCGACGACCAAAGATGAAGAACGGTTCGGAAGAATCGAGGAGCGTCCCTAACTTGAAGACCGGTTCAGGGGGCTACTGGTGGTGTCCTGGACTAGGGGGTACTCACCACGTCATCTCCCGATCTGTTAGATTGGGCCGAGGATCCCCATGGCTGTATACTCATGGGCCAGTTCGGACAGCTGCCGCATACAAGGAAGATTCCACAAGACTTGGCGATCAAGACAAGGACTCCTCCCCACCGGCGTATTCGGCTAGGACTCTTGTTATCCTAGGCCTCTGGTGCGTTATATAAACCGAGGCCAGGCTAGTCGATAGATGATATACAACATACAATCATACCGTAGGCTAGCTTCTAGGGTTTAGCCTCTCCGATCTCGTGGTAGATCTACTCTTGTACTACCCATATCATCAGTATCAATTAAGCAGGACATAGGGTTTTACCTCCATCAAGAGGGCCCGGACCTGGGTAAAACATCGTGTCCCCTGCCTCCTATTACCATCCGCCTTAGACGCACAGTTCGGGACCCCCTACCCGAGATCCGCCGGTTTTGACACCGACACCCACCATCGTGACTTTTTAGTTGGCTTCCAGCTGATGCCTGTCTGTGATGGGCTTGTCACTGGCTCGGCCAGTGCCCTGACTAGCCATTTGACTTCTGGTGCTCCCGGGATGGTGGTTCATGTAAATAATATCTTTCCTTACCTTAATGAAGACCGACTTCGGCCTTTCGAATACAAGCTAGACACCATATGAAACATGCAACCACATATGACACCGCGAAGTTAAAGCAAGCACCTAGGTGTTGGAAATATGCCCTAGAGGCAATAATAAAATGGTTATTATTATATTTCCTTGTTCATGATAATTTTCTATTGTTCTTGCTATAATTGTGTTATGCGGAAATCGTAATACATGTGTGAATATATAGACCACAACATGTCCCTAGTAAGCCTCTAGTTGACTAGCTCGTTGATCAATTGATGGTTACAGTTTCCTGACCATGGACATTGGATGTCATTGATAATGGGATCACATCATTAGGAGAATGATGTGATGGACAAGACCCAATCCTAAGCATAGCACAAGATCGTGCAGTTCGTCTGCTAGAGCTATTCTAAGTGTCAAGTATCATTTCCTTAGACCATGAGATTGTGCAACTCCCGGATACCATAGGAGTGCTTTGCGTGTACCAAACGTCACAACGTAACTGGGTGGCTATAAAGGTACACTACAGGTATCTCTGAAAGTGTCTGTTGGGTTGGCATGAATCGAGACTGGGATTTGTCACTCCGTATGACGGAGAGGTATCTCTGGGCCCACTCGGTAATGCATCATCATAATGAGCTCAGTGTGACTAAGTAGTTGGTCACAGGATGATGTGTTACGGAACAAGTAAAGTGACTTGCCGGTAACGAGATTGAACAAGGTATTGGGATACCGACGATCGAATCTCGGGCAAGTAACGTACCGATTGACAAAGGGAATTGAATATGGGATTGATTGAATCCTCGACATCGTGGTTCATCTGATGAGATCATCACGGAATATGTGGGATACAACATGGGTATCCAGATCCCGCTGTTGGTTATTGGCCGGAGAGTTGTCTCGGTCATGTCTGCAGAGTTCCCGAACCCGTAGGGTCTACACACTTAAGGTTCGGTGACGCTAGGGTTGTAGAGATGTTAGTATGCGGTAACCCGAAAGTTGTTTGAAGTCCCGGATGAGATCACGGACGTCATGAGGAGTTCCGAAATGGTCCGGAGGTAAAGATTTATATATAGGAAGTCAAGTTTTGGCCACCGGGAAAGTTTCGGGGTCACCGGTATTGTACCGGGACCACCAGAAGGGTCCCAGGGGTCCACCGGGTGGGGCCACCTATCACGGAGGGCCCCATGGGCTGAAGTGGGAAGGGAACCAGCCCCTGGTGGGCTGGTGCGCCCCCCTTGGGATTCCTCCTGCGCCTAGGGTTAGAAACCCTAGGGGTGGGGGGCGCCTCCACTTGGCTTGGGGGCCAAGCCACCCCCTTGGCCGCCGCCCCCCATCTAGATGCGATCTAGAGGGGCCGGCGCCCCCCTGGCCCCTATATATAGTGGAGGGGAGGGAGGGCAGCCGCACCCAAGTCCCTGGCGCCTCCCTCTCCCTCCGTGACACCTCTCCCTCTCGTTGGTGCTTGGCGAAGCCCTGCCGAGATCCCGCTGCTTCCACCACCACGCCGTCGTGCTGCTGGATCTCCATCAACCTCTCCTTTCCCCTTGCCGGATCAAGAAGGAGGAGACGTCTCTCCCAACCGTACGTGTGTTGAACACGGAGGTGCCGTCCGTTCGGCGCTCGGTCATCGATGAATTGGATCACGACGAGTACGACTCCATCAACCCCGTTCTCTTGAACGCTTCCGCTCGCGATCTACAAGGGTATGTAGATGCACTCCTCTTCCCCTCGTTGCTAGGTGACTCCATAGATTGATCTTGGTGATGCGTAGAAATTTTTTAAATTTCTGCTACATTCCCCAACAGTGGCATCATGAGCTAGGTCTATGCGTAGTTTCTATGCATGATTAGAAGACAAGTTGTTGTGGGCGTTGATTTTTTCAATTTACTTGCCGTTACTAGTCTTATCTTGATTCGGCGGCATCGTGGGATGAAGCGGCCCAGACCGACCTTACACGTACGCTTACGTGAGACTGGTTCCACCGACTGACATGCACTAGTTGCATAAGGTGGCTGGCGGGTGTCTGTCTCTCCCACTTTAGTCGGATCGGATTCGATGAAAAGGGTCCTTATGAAGGGTAAATAGAAATTGGCATATCACGTTGTGGTTTTGGCGTAGGTAAGAAACGTTCTTGCTAGAAACCTATAGCAGCTACGTAAAAACTTGCAACAACAATTAGAGGACGTCTAACTTGTTTTTGCAGCATGTGCCATGTGATGTGATATGGCCAAAAGGATGTGATGAATGATATATGTGATGCATGAGATTGATCATGTTCTTGTAATAGGAATCACGACTTGCATGTCGATGAGTATGACAACCGGCAGGAGCCATAGGAGTTGTCTTAATTTATTTATGATCTGCTTGTCAACATAAACGTCATGTAATTACTTTACTTTATCGCTAACCGTTAGCCATAGTAGTAGAAGTAATAGTTGACGAGACAACTTCATGAAGACGCGATGATGGAGATCATGGTGTCATGCCGGTGACAACGATGATCATGGCTCCCCGAAGATGGAGATCAAAAGGAGCAAAATGATATTGGCCATATCATGTCACTATTTGATTGCATGTGATGTTTATCATGTTTTACATCTTATTTGCTTAGAACGACGGTAGCATAAATAAGATGATCCTTTGCAATAATTTCAAGAAGGTGTTCCCCCTAACTGTGCACCGTTGCTAAGGTCCGTTGTTCCGAAGCACCACGTGATGATCGGGTGTGATAGGTTCTAACGTTCGCATACAACGGGTGTAAGCCAGATTTACACACGCAATACACTTAGGTTGACTTGACGAGCCTAGCATGTACAGACATGGCCTCGGAACACGGAAGACCGAAAGATCGAACATGAGTCGTATAGAAGATATGATCAACGTGAAGATGTTCACCGATGATGACTAGTCCGTCTCACGTGATGATCGGACACGGCCTAGTTGAATCGGATCATGTATCACTTAGATGACTAGAGGGATGTCTATCTGAGTGGGAGTTCATTTATAATTTGATTAGATGAACTTAATTATCATGAACATAGTCTAAAATCTTTGCAATATGTCTTGTAGATCAAATGGCCCACACTAATGTTGTCCTCAACTTAAATGCGTTCCTAGATAAAACCAAGCATAAAGACGATGGTAGCAACTATACGGACTGGGTCCGGAACTTGAGGATCATCCTCATAGCTGCCAAGAAAGCACATGTCCTTGAAGCACCGCTAGGTGAAGCACCACCCCCAGCAAACCAAGACATTATGAACGCTTGGTAGTCCCGTGTTGATGATTACTCCCTGGTTCAATGCGGCATGCTTTACAGCTTAGAACCAGGGCTCCAGAAGCGTTTTGAGCAACACGGAGCATATGAGATGTTCCAATAGCTAAAAATGGTTTTCCAAGCTCATGCCCGGGTCGAGAGATATGAAGTCTCCGACAAGTTCTATAGTTGTAAGATGGAGGAGAATAGTTCCGTCAGCGGGCACATACTCAAAATGTCTGGGTTGCACAACCGCTTGTCTCAGCTGGGAGTTAATCTCCCAGATGATGTGGTCGTTGACAGAATCCTTTAGTCGCTCCCACCTAGCTACAAGAGCTTTGTGATGAACTTCAATATGCAGGGGATGGAAAAGACCATTCCTGAGGTATATTCGATGCTGAAATCAGCGGAGGTGGAAATCAAAAAGGAACATCAAGTGTTGACGGTGAATAAAACCACTAAGTTCAAGAAAGGCAAGGGTAAAAAGAACTTCAAGAAGGACGGCAAGGGAGTGGCCGCGCCCGGTAACCAAGCTGCCAGGAAGAAGCCAAAGAATGGACCCAAGCCCAAGACTGAGTGTTTTTATTGCAAGGGAAGTGGTCACTAGTAGCGGAACTGCCCCAAGTACTTAGCGGACAAGAAGGCCGGCAACACCAAAGGTATATGTGATATACATGTTATTGATGTGTACCTTACCAGTACTCGTAGTAGCTCCTGGGTATTTGATACCGGTGCGGTTGCTCATATTTGTAACTCAAAACACGAGCTGCGGAATAAGCAGAGACTAGCGAAGGACGAGGTGACGATTCGTGTCAGGAATGGTTCCAAGGTCGATGTGATCGCCGTCGGCAGGCTACCTCTGCAGTTACCTACGGGATTAGTTTTAAACCTCAATAATTGTTATTTAGTGCCAGTTATGAGCATGAACATTGTATCAGGATCTCGTTTAATATGAGATGGCTACTCATTTAAATCCGAGAATAATGGTTGTTCTATTTATATGAGAGATATGTTTTATGGTCATTGTCGGTGTCAAAACCGGCGGATCTCGGGTAGTGGGTCCCGAACTGTGCGTCTAGGCCGGATGGTAACAGGAGGCAGGGAACACGATGTTTTACCCAGGTTCGGGCCCTCTTGATGGCGGTAAAACCCTACATCCTGCTTGATTAATATTGATGATATGGGTAGTACAAGAGTAGATCTACCACGAGATCAAGGAGGCTAAACCCTAGAAGCTAGCCTATGGTATGATTGTTGTATATGGAGTTGATTGCCTACGGACTACAACCCTCCAGTTTATATAGACACCGGATAGGGTTAGGGTTACACAGAGTTGGTTACAATGGTAGGAGATCTTGAATATCCACATCGCTAAGCTTGCCTTCCACGCCAAGGAAAGTCCCATCCGGACACGGGACGAAGTCTTCAATCTTGTATCTTCATAGTCCAGGAGTTCGGCTGAAGGTATAGTCCGGCTACCCGAACACCCCCTAATCCAGGACTCCCTCAGTAGCCCCTGAACCAGGCTTCAATGACGACGAGTCCGACACGCAAATTGTCTTCGGCATTGCAAGGCGGGTTCCTCCTCCAAGTCCTTCATAGAAGATTGTAAACACCAAGAGTAGTGTCCGGCTTTGCAAAATAAGCTTCGACATATTGCCATAGAGAGAATGATATAAACACAAATCAAATCTGCTGACGTATTCCGCAGTGCGTCATCACACTACGGCCAAGTCCTTTACTCGAATCGTTTTTACTTTTCCACCTCAGCATGTTTTGCGAGGCGGTTTCCTTGGCACGTCTTGTCAAAGCAGAGATCGTGTACCCCCTTTATGGGATTCTCATCAATACGGACGTGGGTAACCCAACCGCGCCATTTATCACGGCGCTTGGGAGGCAAGCGAGTTTTACTAGGCTGGTGGGGACGCACAACCGCATCCGCCCATATAAGGGGATAAGGATCCACGTTTTTACCTACGCCTTCTTCCTCCTTTGCCTATCCATCTCCTGCGCACCCGAACTCCAGCGCCCAAGCCCGCACTTCCCACCTCAACCTTCTCCAGCAATGTCTGGAGCGGGAGGCAAGTGGATGGTCTCCTCCGCTACGGAGGGCCAAGTCAAGAAGCTAAGGAAGGCCGGATACCTTTCTAAGGACATCGCGCACCGGCTTCCCGAAAAGGGGCAGCTTCTCCCCACCCCAAGGCCCCATGAGAGGGTAGTATTTCTTCCCCACTTCCTCCGCGGACTGGGTTTTCCACTCCACCCATTTGTCCGGGGGCTCATGTTCTATTACGGCCTGGACTTCCATGATCTGGCCCCGAACTTCATCCTCAACATCTCGGTGTTTATCGTTGTGTGCGAGGCTTTCCTCCGCGTCCTCCCTCATTTCGGCCTCTGGCTGAAGACCTTCAACGTCAAGCCCAAGGTGGTGCGCGGCAGCCAGGCGGAGTGTGGAGGCGCCATGGCGGGCAAGATGGCCAACGTCCTATGGTTCGAGGGCTCTTTTGTGGAGACCCTAAAGGGGTGGCAATCCGGGTGGTTTTACATCACCGAGCCACGCGATCTGAAATGGACCGCAGTTCCCGAGTTCCGATCCGGAACCCCCACGCGGCTTATGTCCTGGAAAGAGACGGGCCTGTCGTGGGGTGACGAAAAAGAGGTGACCGGATTGCAAACATGCATCCAGTCCCTGGTGAACAAGCCAATCCGGCTTGTTAATGTAATCCAGGTTATGCTCGTTCGCCGGATCCTCCCGTGCCAACAACGGGATTTTAATCTGTGGGAGTTCGACCCGGCGCAACACCAAACCCTTAGCAGGCTCTTCGACACGACGTACGAAGATGCCTGGAAGGTGCTATTCAAGGGCGCCGAGGCTCCCGCATCCGCTTCCGAGGACCGTGGATACAGCTTGCAGCGTCACGCTAGCGAGGTAAGCTATCTTCACCTTTTACAGGATGTTAAGCTTTTTTCATAGTTTGACTCTATGCGGGATCTAAACTCCCTTACCTTTGACAGGCTTGGCGGGCGATATCCAGACCGATTAACTATCCGGCTCCGTTGCCCGAAGACCCAGCCCCAGCTCTACTAGTGAAGCTGCTGGCTCCGGCGCCTTATGTGGTGCCGGAAAAGAAGGCCAAGAAGAAGAAGACCACGGGGACTCGAAAGAGTGCTCGTAACATGGTGGTGTCGGACTCGTCATCCGACGAGTCCGAGACGCCCTCTTCCCGTGAAAACGAGGAGGAGGAAGAAGAAAACCCTCCCCCCGAGCGGAGGGAGGAGAGAAGAGGAAGGCCGCCCCAACGGGGGAGGCCGAGGGGTCTAGGAAAAGGAAGACCCCTCCGCCGGACTACTCCCCCGACGCCGAAGAGGGCGAAGAGGAGTGGCCAAACAGGGCCAAGCGTCCGGCGAAATCGTAAGTTTGGATATCAGAGTAACTCATGATGTTCCTTTGTCGCACAGCTTTCCCTAATGTCGAACGTAATTATGCAGCCTGCCCCGGGCCGAATTCAACGAATCGTCGGGCGGCTCCCTGGACTCATCGGACGTGAACTCAGTTCCGCCCGCTGTCTCCCCCCGCACTGTAGACGACGCCGAAGTGGCGTCGCGACAAGCTCCGGGGCAGGAGGAGGTGGTCCCGGAGGAGCCGCAAGGCAACCTCCCGGACTCCAGGAGTGAAGGGGATAAGGCCCCCCAGGGCTCCAAGTCTGGCTTTGTGCCGGACACCGCGCCGGCATCTTCCACAGTTCCGGACCGCGGTAGGCGAACTCCTTCCAAGAGGAGCAAGCCTTCTGAGTCGGCGGCCTCCGTCCAACCGGAGGTGCCGGACAATCTGCTGGAGGTGCTTGACAGCGCCTCCATCGACGAGGGGCACCGTACTATTATGAGTACGGTGATCCAGAAGGTTCAGTCCGCCAAGAGCGGACTGACTGAAGCTTGCGCTAGCCTTCTAACAGGCTTCGAGGTAAGTGAAAATATGTAAAAATATTACCGCATAGACAGTAGCGGCTGATGCTCTGTTTGGCGTTCGGAAAGAAAAGCCGAATAGAGGATCTATTAAATTTTGCAGGAGTCTAACAAAAAAGAGTCAATATGCGTATGCAGGCTTCGCTGCTATCCACCGCCGCACTGACTACGGAGGTGGGTGTCCTAAAGTAGGACCTCGAGCAGACCGAGCGAGAGCTCGGCCTTGCCAAGCAGCGGCTCGAGGAGAGAGAAGGTAAGAAATACCTTACAGAAAAAGTGCCTATAAAAAGGCATGATTGCAAAAAAATAACAGGATTGTACTGCTTATTGTAGGGGCCACGACTGAGGTGGCGACCCTTAAGCAGGCGCTGTCTGAGGCCGAAAAGAAAACGGCCGCGGAGCGCACCGAGCGAGACAGACTTGGGGCTCAGGTCGGCGAGGTGCAGCAAGAGCTTCAGGCTCTCATGAAAAACATGAGAGTTTGGAGCTTGAGTCAAAGGCGCAAGCATCCGAGCTCGCGACGGCCCTTGAGACTGCCAAGTCTGCCAAGGCCGAAGCCCAAAAGGCCCTCCAAGAGTTGGAGGAGATGAGGAAGATAGCAGCGGGTAAGGCATTCTTTATGCAAAGCAAAAATATAAAATTAAACTACTCGTTACTTACCCGAATCCGGAGCTCTCCAGGGGCATTCGCATATCTTCCCCGCAGCGTATCCAACGCCGCCGCATTCTACCGAGCTGAAGAGGGCAGCTCGACGGAGAAGGTGTTCTGGTCTCAGTATTCTGAGGCCGGACACCCTATGCCCTTGAGCAACTAGCTGAAACAGTTGGTCGAGCTCCACAAGGCGGCCGAACAGGCCATGAAGGGCTTCATAGTTCGGCTATGGCCCAGAGAGGCCCTGCCTGGGAGCTATTTTGGGCTGGTGCGGCGGCTGGTGGAGGCCTGTCCGAGGCTCGAGGTCATCAAGCGCTCCATCTGCATCGAAGGTGCCCGTCGGGCCCTTGCCCGTGCAAAGGTGCACTGGGGTAAGCTGGACGGTGAGAAGCTTGTGAAGGACGGGCCGCCGCTGGGGAAGGAGCATCGCAAGCCCGAGAACTACTACAAGGATGTTCTTGTAGGTGCCCGCCTTGTGGCGGATGAATGTACCAAGGATGTGATATTTGAATGAACTCGCTCGTGTTTATCATGTGCGCTGAAAACTTGTTCATATGCGCTAAGCAATGATTATTGAATTTAAAATATTACTTTCTGTGCGGCCATTTATCAAAAATTGAGAGATGGCCAGTCGTCGGCTTCTGCCCCCATGCCACTAGTGCTGGGGTGTTCGGGATAAACCTGAGCGCTCTTTTTCCCATAGTTGGGTCCTTCGAGGGAGGCGCTCAGCACAACGAACCAGGCAATCGGACTATAATGCTTGAACACTCTCACTTAGCCATAGAACTCTATAATTTTAAATTTCGGCGAAGCCCCTAGTTCGGAAGACCGAGTTCGGGGCGCTATCCACGCCTTGGCCAGACAAAGCCAGCTCCTCACTCGAAGCGGCATAAGCCTTTAGGGACTCGAAAAACCTCTCGAACAGCGAGCGGTCTCTCGCCACATCATGACAGTCAGTTTTAGCTTTCTCCACTGAGGTGCTTAACCCAACTGAACCGGGGCACAATCGCAGTGGTTCTCCTAGTGCTACCTTAGCCAATAGAGCGGAACATAAGGCACCAAAACATAGGAGCCGGGCAAACCCAACTATTGACCCAAATCTTGATTCGGAGCCGATGCATATAGTGCTATAAGTTCGGGGTGCCGCACTTGTGAAAGTGTACGGACTTCTCACACCATTATGAGGGGTACTGAAGCCCCTAGCGTGTTTGCCGTACCATGGTGTACGGGTGCAATCATGTCATTTAATAAACATAAATGTGAAAAGAAGATAATGCAAAAAATAGACAAGAAGCTAAGCATTGTTTATAGAGAGGCTATTTATCAAAGCCGAACGACACAAATAGTGCGGTAAGCAAAAGATATTGGACTATTCAGTATGTCCTGACCAGGGGCAGGCCGCGGAATTGTATTTAAAACAGGTATACCGGTCGTAACAGAGACCACCTGGGAGTTCCATAATGCGGCATGGCTTGTCTGCCTCCCTGGATCTTGCATCGTTTGTGCGGCAGTCGAATTGGCGAACAGGTCGTCCGAAGAATGGAGTCCTGAAAGTAAGGAAAAAATTTTAAAAAAAGGAATCCAGCAGCCCCTAGTACGTTTTAAGCCGTATTTTGGGTGTGCCGTTATTGTGCCCCTTCCCCTGTGCCCATGGTATTTCAAGGGCGTAGTTATGTACGTGAGGTACTGGTTTTGCTATGTCGCGAAAGCCGGGGTTGGGGCCGCAGTGCTACGCTTGCTCAGAGTGTGCCAGGCGGTCCTGCTGTGGGTTACTCCGGGCGCGCTTGGCAGTGTCTGGCTTTTTAATAGCCGGACTGGAGAATTGCCTGAGAAGGCTACTTTGTTCCTCCGCTGCGAGAGCCGCCGTATGCTCCTCCGTACGGAGGGAGCGTTCGGTGTTTCCGTTGACCGTAATTACTCCTCGAGGGCCTGGCATCTTGAGCTTGAGATATGCGTAGTGCGGCACCGCATTGAACTTTGCGAATGCGGTTCGTCCGAGCAGGGCGTGATAGCCACTGCGAAACGGGACTATATCGAAGATTAACTCTTCGCTTCGGAAATTGTCCGGGGATCCGAAGACCACGTCAAGTGTTACTGAGACTGTACAGTTGGCTTCTACACCTGGTATAACGCCTTTAAAGGTCGTTCTTGTGGGCTTAATCCTTGAGGGATCTATGCCCATTTTCCGCACTGTATCCTGATAAAGCAGGTTCAGGCTACTGCCGCCGTCCATGAGGACTCTTGTGAGATGAAATCCGTCGATGATTGGGTCGAGAACCAATGCGGCGAAGCCGCCATGACGGATGGTAGTGGGATGGTCCCTTCGATCAAAAGTGATCGGGCAGGAGGACCATGGGTTGAACTTTGGGGCGACTGGCTCCATCGCGTATACCTCCTGTAGCGCACGCTTCCGCTCCCGCTTGGGAATGTGGGTAGCGTATATCATGTTCACCGTCCGCACTTGTGGGGGAAAGCCCTTCTGTCCATTGTTGTTCGGTGGCTTGGGCTCCTCGTCGTCGCTGTGCAGCCCCTTGTCTCTGTTTTCGGCCCTTAACTTGCCTGCCTGCTTAAACACCCAACGATCCCTGTTAGTGTGATTGGCTGGCCTTTTGGGGGTGCCATGTATCTGGCACAAGCGATCGAGTATTCGGTCCAAACTGGACGGGCCCTGAGTATTCTTATTGAATGGCTTTTTCCGCTGACCGGATTTATAGCCTTTGAATCCGGCATTGACTGCCGTGTCTTCATTGCTGTCGCTGTTAACGCGGCGTTTTTGCTTATTCCGACGTGTCCTGCCACTTTTGTCCTTGGTATCCGAATTACCAGGGTTCTTTGATAAGTTGTTACTGCGAGCTAGCCAGCTGTCTTCTCCCGCGCAAAAGCGGGTCATGAGTGTCGTGAGGGCTGCCATGGATTTCGGCTTTTCCTGTCCCAGGTGCCGGGCAAGCCACTCGTCGCGGATGTTATGCTTGAAGGCCGCTAGGGCCTCTGCGTCCGGACAGTCGACTATCTGGTTTTTCTTTGTTAGGAACTGTGTCCAGAATTGTCTGGCCGATTCCTCTGGCTGCTGAATTATGTGGCTTAAGTCGTCGGCATCCGGCAGTCGCACGTAAGTGCCCTGGAAGTTGTCGAGGAATGCGGCTTCCAGGTCCTCCCAAGAACCAATTGAGTCTGCTGGCAAGCTGTTAAGACAATGTCGGGCCGGTCTTTTAAGTTTGAGCGGGAGGTATTTGATGGCGTGTAGATCATCGCCGCATGCCATGTGGATGTGAAGGAGATAATCCTCGATCCATACCGCCGGATCTGTTGTGCCATCGTATGATTCGATGTTTACGGGTTTGAAACCCTCTGGGATTTTATGATCCATTACTTCATTCGTGAAGCATAGCAGGTGTGCGGCGCCTCTGTACTGGGCTATATCAAGACGCAGCTCGGAAGAGCTATGTCTGTTGTGTTCGGCCCGGCCGGATTTGTTGTATCCGGAGTGAAGATCATTGTCACATGCCGTAGGGCGCCTGCACGATCCGTAGATCGATCTTGTTTGTCTTGCCTTATCCTCCAGTATGTCTCGCAGGTCGGGCGCATTTTCCCGTGCCTTAGTTGAGCGGCGTCGGGGCATGGCTTGGGTGGAGGGCCGAGAGGCCTCTCTGTCACGGCCACGAGGTGGCCGGTCTGCCATGTCATGCGCTAGTGATGTAGGTGCTTCCTCCTCTAATCGGGGTAGCGGCCTACGCTTCGGGTAACTCTTGGAGGGGCATTCGAGTTCATACTCTTCGGCCGCAAGGACTTCAGTCCATCTGTCAGCTAGCAAATCTTGGGCAGCTCTAAGCTGTTGCTGCTTTTTCTTGAGGCTGCTTGCCGTGGCTAAAAGCCTGTGTTTAAAACACTCTTGTTCGGCGGGGTCTGATGGTATGACGAATTCGTCGTCATCGAGGCTTGCCTCGTCTTCGGAGGGAGGCGTATAGTTATCATCCTCGACCTCTCGGTCTGCCGCTCTCTCATGAGGGCTGGCTTTTCCATCTTCCTGTGCCGAATCTTGCTGAGGTGGGTGTTCTTCGGCGCGTAGTATTATCTCCCGTGACGGAATCACCGTTTTTGCTTTGGCAGGATTTAGAGCGGCGCCGCTGACGCCGGCGCCTTGGCTGTTTCTTGGGGGCGTCATCCCCCACTGTTCCATCACCATCTCCATCTTTTGGAGTATCCACCATATATATGTCATACGACGAGGTGGCCTTCCAGCGCCCTACAGGTGCTGGTTCCTGTTCGTCTCCTACATCGTCGTCCATGCCGTCGATGTCTTCGGAGCTGAAGTCAAGCATGTCGGTTAGATCGTCGACAGTGGCTACAAAGTGGGTGGTGGGTGGGCTTTGAATTTCCTCATCGTCCGTATCCCACCCTCGCTGACCGTAGTCCGGCTAGGGCTCTCCTGATAAAGAGAGAGACTTAAGAGAATTCGGGATGTCGCCAAAAGGCGAATGCTGAAAGATGTCTGCGGTGGTGAACTCCATTATCGGCGCCCAATCGGATTCGATTGGCAGGGGCGCGGGGGGTTCGGAGTCCAGGGAGGAGTCCGGATCCTCAGAGTCACAGGTCATGCAGAGTGCGGGGCTAGTGTTCGGCTCGATCGCTTTCGGGATCGCAGCCCCCGAGGTGACGTCCAACCGCTCATCCTCGATTGGTGCAATAGGCTCCGAGTTAGGGGTCGGAACCGATGCGTGTGCGGCCTCCAGGACGCTGTCCGGGGGCAGAGCTAGATCATGCCCCTCGAGATAGTGCGGCGCGCTTGGCTGTGGCTCGAGCCCGTCGAAGATCAAGTCTCCGCGGATGTCAGCCGTGTAGTTTAAGCTTCCAAACCTGACTTGATGGCCAGGGGCGTAGCTTTCGATCTGCTCCAGGTGGCCGAGCGAATCGGCCCGCAGAGCGAAGCCGCCGAAGACGAAGATCTGTCCGGGGAGCAAAGTCTTACCCTAGACTGCATCGTTGTTGATGATCAAAGGAGCCATCGGGCCTAAAGGCGACGACACAGAGGAACTCTCAATGAAAGCACCAATGTCGGTGTCAAAACCGGCGGATCTCGGGTAGTGGGTCTCGAACTATGCGTCTAGGCCGGATGGTAACAGGAGGCAGGGAACACGATGTTTTACCCAGGTTCGGGCCCTCTTGATGGAGGTAAAACCCTATGTCCTGCTTGATTAATATTGATGATATGGGTAGTACAAGAGTAGATCTACCATGAGATCAAGGAGGCTAAACCCTAGAAGCTAGCCTATGGTATGATTGTTGTATATGGAGTTGATTGCCTACGGACTACAACCATATAGACACCAGATAGGGTTAGGGTTACACAGAGTCGGTTACAATGGTAGGAGATCTTGAATATCCGCATCGCCAAGCTTGCCTTCCACGCCAAGGAAAGTCCCATCCGGACACGGGACGAAGTCTTCAATCTTGTATCTTCATAGTCCAAGAGTCCGGCTGAAGGTATAGTCCGGCTACCCGAACACCCCCTAATCCAGGACTCCCTCAGTCATGTTCCGCTGGTCAATGGTTTATTCTTATTTAATCTCGAACGTGTGAATACCAAAAGATGTAAGGTTGATAATGATAGTTCCACATACTTGTGGCACTGCCGCCTTGGTCACATTGTTGTCAAACGCATGAAGAAACTCCATGCAGATGGACTTTTGGAGTCTCTTGATTATGAATCATTTGACACGTGCGAACCATGCCTCATGGGAAAAATGACCAAGACTCCGTTCTCCGGAACAATGGAGCGAGCAACCAACTTATTGGAAATCATACATACTGATGTGTGCGGTCCAATGAGTGTTGAGGCTCGCGGTGGCTATCGTTATGTTCTCACCCTCACTGATGACTTGAGTAGATATGGGTATGTCTACTTAATGAAACACAAGTCTGAGACCTTTGAAAAGTTCAAGGAATTTCAGAGTGAGGTTGAGAATCAATGTGATAGGAAAATCAAGTTCTTGCGATCAGATCGTGGGGGAGAATATTTGAGTCACGAATTTGGCACGCACTTAAGGAAATGTGGAATAGTTTCACAACTCACGCCGCCTGGAACACCTCAACGTAATGGTGTGTCCGAACGTCGTGATTGCTCTTTATTGGATATGGTGTGATCTATGATGTCTCTTACCGATCTACCGCTGTCATTTTGGGGCTATGCTTTAGAGACTGCCGCATTCACTTCAAATAGGGCTCCATCAAAATCCGTTGAGACGACACCGTATGAATTATGGTTTGGGAAGAAACCTAAGCTGTCGTTTCTAAAAGTTTGGGGATGCGATGCTTATGTGAAGAAAGTTCAACCTGGAAAGCTCGAACCCAAATCGGAAAAATGCGTCTTCATAGGATACCCTAAAGAAATGATTGGGTATACCTTCTACCTCAAATCTGAAGGAAAGATCTTTGTTGCCAAGAATGGATCCTTTCTAGAGAAAGAGTTTCTCTCGAAAGAAGTAAGTGTGAGGAAAGTTGAACTTGATGAAGTATTGCCTCTTGAACCGGAGAGTGGCGCAGCTCAAGAAAATTTTCCTGAGGTGCCTGCACCGACTAGAGAGGAAGTTAATGATGATGATCATGAAACTTCAGATCAAGTTGCTACTGAACTTCATAGGTCCACAAGGACACGTTCCGCACCAGAGTGGTAAGGCAACCCTGTCCTGGAAATCATGTTGTTAGACAATGGTGAACCTTCGAACTATGAAGAAGTGATGTCGGGCCCAGATTCCAACAAATGGCTGGAAGCCATGAAATCCGAGATAGGATCCATGTATGAAAACGAAGTATGGACTTTGACTGACTTGCCCGATGATCGGCGAGCCATAGAAAATAAATGGATCTTTAAGAAGAAGACAGACGCGGATGGTAATGTGACCATCTATAAGGCTCGGCTTGTCACTAAGGGTTATCGACAAGTTCAAGGGGTTGACTACGATGAGACTTTCTCACCCATAACAAAGCTGAAGTCCGTCTGAATCATCTTAGCAATCGCCACATTCTATGATTATGAGATATGGAAAATGGACGTCAAAACGGCATTCCTTAATGGTTTCCTTAAGGAAGAATTGTATATGATGCAGCCGAAAGGTTTTGTCGGTCCTAAGAATTCTGACAAGGTGTGCAAGATCCAATGCTCGATCTATGGGCTGGTGCAAGCATCTCGGAGTTGGAACATTCATTTTGATGAGATGATCAAAGCGTTTGGTTTTACACAGACTTATGGAGAAGCCTGCATTTACAAGAAAGTGAGTGGGAGCTCTGTAGCATTTCTCATATTGTATGTGGATGACATACTATTGATGGGAAATGATATAGAATTCTTGGAAAGAATAAAGGCCTACTTGAACAAGTGTTTTTCAATGAAGGATCTTGGAGAAGCTGCTTACATATTAGGCATCAAGATCTATAGAGATAGATCGAGATGCCTCATTGGTCTTTCACAGAGTACGTACCTTGACAAGATATTGAAGAAGTTCAATATGGATCAGTCAAAGAAGGGGTTCTTTCCTGTGTTGCAAGGTACGAGATTGAGCACGGCTCAATGCCCGACCACGGCAGAAGTTAGAGAAAAGATGAGTGTCGTCCCCTATGCCTCGGCCATAGGGTCTATCATGTATGCCATGCTGTGTACCAGACCTGATGTAAACCTTGCCGTAAGTTTGGTAGGAAGGTACCAAAGTAATCCCGGCATGGAACACTGGACAACGGTCAAGAATATCCTGAAGTACCTGAAAAGGACTATGGATGTGTTTCTCGTTTATGGAGGTGACGAAGAGCTCGTCGTAAAGGGTTACGTCGATGCTAGCTTCGACACAGATCTGGATGACTCCAAGTCATAAATCGGATACGTGTATATTTTGAATGGAGGGGCAGTCAGCTGGTGCAGTTGCAAGCAAAGCATCGTGGCGGGATCTACATGTGAAGCGGAGTACATGGAAGCCTCGGAGGCAGCACAAGAAGCAATCTGGGTGAAGGAGTTCATTACCGACCTAGGAGTTATTCCCAATGCGTCGGCCCCGATGACTCTCTTCTGTGACAACACTGGAGCTATTGCCCTTGCCAAGGAGCCCAGGTTTCACAAGAAGACCAGGCATATCAAGTGTCGCTTCAACTCCATTCGTGAAAATGTTCAAAATGGAGACATGGATATTTGTAAAGTGCATAAGGACCTGAATGTCGCAGATCCATTGACTAAACCTCTCCCTTGAGCGAAACATGATCAACAACAGAACTCTATGGGTGTTCGATTCATCACAATGTAACTAGATTATTGACTCTAGTGCAAGTGGGAGACTATTGGAAATATGCCCTAGAGGCAATAATAAAATGGTTATTATTATATTTCCTTGTTCATGATAATTGTCTATTGTTCATGCTATAATTGTGTTATGCGGAAATCGTAATACATGTGTGAATATATAGACCACAACATGTCCCTAGTAAGCCTCTAGTTGACTAGCTCGTTGATCAATTGATGGTTACAGTTTCCTGACCATGGACATTGGATGTCATTGATAACGTGATCACATCATTAGGAGAATGATGTGATGGACAAGACCCAACCCTAAGCATAGCACAAGATCGTGTAGTTCGTCTGCTAGGGCTTTTCTAAGTGTCAAGTATCATTTCCTTAGACCATGAGATTGTGCAACTCCCGGATACCATACGAGTGCTTTGGGTGTACCAAACGTCACAACGTAACTGGGTGGCTATAAAGGTACACTACAGGTATCTCCGAAAGTGTCTGTTGGGTTGGCATGAATCGAGACTGGGATCTGTCACTCCGTACGACGGAGAGGTATCTAGGGGCCCACTCGGTAATGCATCATCATAATGTGCTCAGTGTGACTAAGTAGTTGGTTATGGGATGATGTGGTACGGAACGAGTAAAGTGACTTGCCGGTAACGAGATTGAACAAGGTATTGGGATACCGATGATCGAATCTCGGTCAAGTAACGTACCAATTGACAAAGGGAATTGAATACAGGATTGATTGAATCCTCGACATCGTGGTTCATCTGATGAGATAATCGTGGAATATGTGGGAGCCAACATGGGTATCTAGATCCCGCTGTTGGTTATTGGCCGGAGAGTTGTCTCGGTCATGTCTGCATAGTTCCCGAACCCGTAGGGTCTACACACATAAGGTTCGGTGACGCTAGGGTTGTAGAGATGTTAGTATGCAGTAACCCGAAAGTTATTCGGAGTCCCGGATGAGATCCCGGACGTCAGGAGGAGTTCCAGAATTGTCCGGAGATAAAGATTTATATATAGGAAGTCCAGTTTTGGCCACCGGGAAAGTTTCGGGGTCACCGGTATTGTACCGGGACCACCGGAAGGGTCCCGGGGGTCCACCGGGTGGGGCCACCTATCCCGGAGGGCCCCATGGGCTGAAGTGTGAAGGGAACCAGCCCATGGTGGGCTGGTGCAACCCCCTTGGGCCTCCTCCTGCGCCTAGGGTTAGAAACCCTAGGGGTGGGGGGCGCCTCCACTTGGCTTGGGGGCCAAGCCACCCCCTTGGCTGCCGCCCCCCATCTAGATGCGATCTAGAGGGGCCGGCGCCCCCCTGGCCCCTATATATAGTGGAGGGGAGGGAGGGCAGCCGCACCCAAGTCCCTGGCGCCTCCCTCTCCCTCCGTGACACCTCTCCCTCTCGTTGGTGCTTGGCGAAGCCCTACCGAGATCCCGCTGCTTCCACCACCACGCCGTCGTGCTGCTGGATCTCCATCAACCTCTCCTCTCCCCTTGATGGATCAAGAAGGAGGAGACGTCTCTCCCAACCATACGTGTGTTGAATGTGGAGGTGTCGTCCGTTCGGCGCTCGGTCATCGGTGATTTGGATCATGACGAGTACAACTCCATCAACCCCGTTCTCTTGAACGCTTCCGCTCGCGATCTACAAGGGTATGTAGATGCACTCCTCTTCCCCTTGTTGCTAGATGACTCCATAGATTGATCTTGGTGATGCGTAGAAAATTTTTAAATTTCTGCTATGTTCCCCAACACTAGGATGGTGGTTCATTGGGAGCGAGCTCATCAACTCCAGAGCTACATTTACCGTCTCCATCTGCTGACACCGCAGCCTTTAAATGGCTAAAACATGTCTGGCCTAGCCACGTACCACGCTGGAGCAACTTCTCTTTTCTTTTCTGCTTCTATGAAGGCAACATAGTCTGAAATACCCTTGCATAAAAACACAATAGTGAGAGTATGGGTGAAATGTGTGCAGAACTAGTGCACTTTAAAAGTAGCAGATAGCAGGTGGCTGAAAAATAAATGACAGGAGACATATGATAGCTCTACAACATTGCATGGCAAACAAAATTAGATTCTACTGCGTATGATATTGTTATATATGAGCACAGGAAATGCAGGTACTCCTCCAGCACACCACCACATGTGGTCCTATCAAGATAACAGTCGACTGAAAAATAAATAGGTCAGTCGATTTTTATGATCCGTCTGATCTATAAGGAACGGGAAGATGGCCTTCGTCTACCTCCCGCCAGTCACTGTTGATGATCTTTCTCGAACCGCCAGCGACCACCGGCCCAAACCCCTACCTCCATCGCCCCGCCCCCCCCCCCCCTCGACCTCACACCACTGCCGTTCTTGGCAGCGCCCCAAGCCATCCCCTTTAATCCCGGCCGACCTCTAGATCGGGTGCCAACAACTCTAGGCCCCACACGCCCCTAAGATAAACACCGAGGCACTGCTTCCCCGACACAATAGGTGGACTAGCGCCTGTTACGCCGGGGAATGCTTCCGTTAATTGGGAATCAACTGACCAGGAATTGAAATCCAGGGGGCGACAGACCTCTAGCTAAGGTGAAATAGTATATGAGGAGAAACCTTGTGCATCGCGAGTAACTAGGAACATCTAGTAGCAAGAAGAAGCGGTCAACTAGTGTCTTCTGTGCGATGAATACCGTGCAAGCAGACACGTAAGATTTGCACGAATAAGGGAAGAGGAGTACCATTTCCGGTTGCCAGTGTGGTCGCCTCCACATGTCGCGCCGACCTTATTATTTTTGCCGGGGAAACCGATGTTTTGGAGGAGGGTGCAGGCTTGGACGAACCCATGGCCAAATTGTTGACTCTGTTATCGTGGCCATATGTCGGCGGAGAGGAACAACTCCGGTGCGGTGGACGGTGGCGAAGTTGGAGCGGCAGCGGTGAGGCGCAGGACGGCATGGTTGAACTGGCTCGGGTACGGACGGCTCAGCCTCGGCTTCAATTAGTAGCCTTGGAGGGCGTTGCGGTTGAGGTTACGGTGGACGACGATGTCGGGGTATCGGCTCCGGCGTGATGGAGGAGGGCGGCAGTTGATGGGTGGGATGGGGTGGCGGACGGAGGACGCTGGGGTTTTGCGACTGGTGGAGAGGTAGGTTTGGCGCCCACGGAGTACGAATGGGGAATCGGACGGGGGAGGGGGGCGGGGGCGGGGGGAGCTAAGGGAGAACCATGTTTCGGTCTGGGACACGCTTGTTTTTGGCTTTTTTGAACAGATGGGACGCGCTTGTTTGAAATTTGGGGAAAGTACAAACTTTGCCCCCCTCTTAAATTTCGGACCTACTACGGGTCGGGGGTAGGATGGTAATCCCAGGTGTCCCAAAAGTGGGCGGGAGCGATTTCAGTCGCGTGCATGTGTGCTTAGGCGGCCATTGTGTATGAATGTTTTTACGGAGGCGGTTGCGTGGCGTTTACATGAAGCTACAAACCTACCCCGGTTTAGACCTTTGGACGTCGAGCCGGTAGGTTTCACGGGTCGGAGTTAGAAAAGTAATTTCCTTCTACTACCAAACATTGGTCTCACGCGGTTTCGGGTGAGTAGAGGCTCTTTTGGCGCTTCGTTTGGAATTTTGAAACAGAAGCATTCACGTTTAGAGTACTCTTGAACTTTGAGGATTGACCTAAATAGACAACGTTAAATTTGACCTTGTATGTTTGAAAACCTCATTAAATTATCTGCTTCTTTTTGAAATTTTGACACTTGAAAATCCTATAACTACGATTATTTTGGAATGGAGGAGCTAAATTTGAATCTATTTTGTACATGAATATATATGCTATTATGTACAAAATCAGAGCAAAGATTGGTGCCCCCATAATTTACGTATGATTTACAAATGCCATGATATCGAATTCAAATAATTGAATGGACTTCATGTTGAATTCGTTTTTTTTAAACCACCTTAAGATTCAAATGTATACTAGTTCATAGCTAGCCATTTATAATGTTCATTGTGTAACTTTCGTATGTATAATGTGCTTTACACACACAACATGAATTATACTCACGTTTATATTCGATTGCTAAAGGATGCATTGTCTGGAGTTCAAAATACTAACTATGTGGATCAATTATGTCGAATAATAACATAGACATGATCAAATTCGATAGAATCTAGATGTCTGATGGATCAATGACCGTTCCTTACATGAATTGCAAATATCATGATCCCATCCTAATATTTGGATACAATTTATATCTTTAATCAAAGTGTACATCAGTCTTTTACGTGTAGTTTCACTCTCCATCGGTGGTCTCTCACACATGCTCACATACTCTCTCCCGAGGTGTCTTTCTCGCATACATGCTCTCGATATAACCCTCCCTCCATCTCATAACCATTTACGACTGTTTTCACTAACCTTTATCACAAACACTCTTCCTCTCACAAGCATACACACACACAATCCCCATCGACCCTTTCTATATTCATAGACTTGCCTACGTGTCTCCTGTACACACATTATCTTTAGGTCTGTCTCTCACGCATTGTCTCACACCTCTCTTCCTAATCGACAAGTATGATTCTAGCAGACATTCTATAGGATGCCCCTTAAAGTTAGGTTGGATGAATAGTAATATCAGAGATAAGGGGTTACCTTAGTCTGAGAACCCAGGGTTACAAATCCTAGCCGGCTTTGTTAGTGGACACAGAGTCCTTCACAATTCTGCTATCGTTGTGTTGTACCACAAGTCATCCATGGGTCTCCCTAAATGCGTCATGGGCCGACCAATGTGGCGCAGGAACCGAACCAAGGGCCTCACCTCGACCCACCGGACCTCACGCGGTGACACACCCTCTGCCCCTAGGTCTCGTTATCTTCTCACACCCACATAGACCAACACAGACACCACACAAAAAATCTCCTCGTGCCTCTATCCCCTCCTCCTTGCATATACACACTCAAGGGAATCTCTCGCCATGACATCATATGAGTCTCTCTCTCTAGATCTCTCTCATTTCTCGTGCTATCTCTCCCATGCCCCCTCCCCCCGCTGGCCCGTCTTTCCATGCCTCTCTCGAATACGTAATACACACACATACCTCTCTAGGCCCTGCCAAATACATCAACTACACATTCACACATGTTACATCACGTACCCCATTGATCTAAAAAGCTCTCTCTTCATGTTTATTTCGCACACAACATTCCTTTTGAATAAAGTGTGTCCAAAAAATAATTTTAGAATTTCTACATATATACAACATTACAAAGTTATATGGAGGAGTATGAACGTTAATTTGTTGCATGGTGCCCACAATGATATTTATTCCGCACTGTGAATTTTTATATTTTTATACTATATATAAAGTTAGTCATAATAAAGAGAAACGAAGAGCATCTCTCTCCACATCGCATACACCCCCTCTATGCCCCTTTCACGTACGCACACAAACTATCTCCAGGTCCTCTAAAATTAAGCCCCCAGCACGTTCACGCATGTTTCATCTTTCTCTCGCGATATATACAGTGACGATCATTGTATTTGGAGTGAAAGCACAATATGTACATTGGACTTCAGAATCCACTCATTACGGTCACCATTTACTTTTTGTGGTTATTATACAGTCATGGGCTCATCGTACAACTCTGTATTTGCTCAAGACACGACTAGTTGACCAGTTAAACGCTCCATCCGGCAGCAATAGTGTTGCATCACATTATCTCACTACCATTGGGCCCACCTGTCGGCTTGTCTCTACTCTTCTATACTCTTATAAAAAACAGAGTTGGTGATGATGGTGTGCGTCCCATCCTGCAATATAGGCCGTCTGATTTATATCTGACGGATAGGAAGGAAACTATGGCAATTTTGCAAAAAGGTACCCACACACCTCTCGACATTTGCAAAAAGGCCTTCGCTCGTTCATCCTTTTCTCTCACAAGATAAACTAGTCATACAAATGCATCTTGATGTTACGTGCAACGCACATGCATCTTGCTAGTAAGAATGAAAATATATTGGACGGTGGTTCAAAGTCATGACCGCGGGCACAGAAGACAAGGTGGCCTTGTATTGGTATGTTGAGCCATCTGTTTTAACACACATGAGCTGGTGTGGTGATTATACACACACGCACGCATGCACACGAACTGCATGCATGCAACACTCACACGAACACATGCAGCCATGCACGCACGCAACACTCACACGTACACACGCAGCCACACACGCACGCAACACTCTCACACACATACGCATGCATGCACACACCACACGACCAACACACACTCTCACGCTCAAGTGCTCAACCTACACGTGCATGCGCACACATTAGGCCCTGACAGACACATACCCAACTAGGTGATTCCCGCGCACGGGTTGGAATCTTGTTGCACCTGCGTAAATTTGTGTTTATCTGACCTTTTTCCTATGCAAACTAACAGGTGGGACCCACAAGGAACATTGTCAATTTAACTAGTCAACATGGTGCCACGCAGACTATTTGGCCAGTCAACAGAGTGAAATCCGATGCTGAACGGTGAGTAAGTGACCGTATAATCACCGCAAAACGTATATAGTGACCGTAATGAGCGTATTCTGAAGTTCGGTGATCGTATTATGCTTTCTCTCTGTAGGCCCTCCAAAACTACATCTCTACACTTTCTCGCATGTTACATCTAACAACTATGCAATACAACACTACTACTACACTCGAACACAATAAATCATATGTGTTTTTAGTTTTACTAGATATCATATTGTTACTTAATTATTCAGTTTGCATACATTAAAATTGCCTTTGAAATGTATGGCCAGTATCATCTACCACACAGGAAAAATCCCGCCCTTTCCTGTTTAATCGGGTTTGTATCGATGGATCGTGCAAAACAGCAAAACTATAGTACTAGTATACAGTACAAGTCACAGTTCACTAGGCCGCCGTGCCGTGTACTCCTCAGTCGTCAGAGTGGAGCGCTCGCTTTCATAAATGTTCTAGTTCCTTTCACCGACATGTGGGACATCAAGCTACTAGGTCCACGTGCCATACCAAAATACAGTGGAGAGCAGCAGGGGTGAAGCACCCCAGTCATGGCGCCGGCGTAGTAATGAGAAATGAGGCGTCAAATCAGAAAGTTATACCTTTCCCGCAGTTAAGTTGGAGGGACGAAGTAATAATAATGCTAGTAAAAAAGAAGTTGGAGGGATGAATCAACCATCATTTCACTCGTCGCTGAATCCGCTTCTCCCTCATCTTCTTCAAGTTAACCACGTGTTGCTTCTGTCGTTGTTCTACCTCATGTGGGACGCGGATCGGCTTGGTAAAGCACTGACACGCGGGACCGCATGTTAGCAAACCGCCAGGCCAATGTCCTCTAAAGATAAGAAACCTCCCCACCATCCGCGTGGCAAAATCACCTCCTTTTTACTAATCTTGATTCTATAATTGTTTAGATGAATATAATTGAGATTTGTATAGATAGCACACAGGAGCAAAACCAAGTGGTACGGTTAAGGGCATGCACAATGTGTGGCCAAATGTGAAAATAGCTTTTGTCATCGATGGGAACCATTTGTGGACGGTGCTTCCAAAGCCAAAAGGATGGAACCGAAGCTCCCTGATTGATTGATTGATTGAAGGGATAGAAAAATGCAATGTCTCTCCTCTTTATCCCGTGCTTGGACGCATGTACAATATAGAGCACAGAGTCTACTCCCCTGTACCTTCTATCACAAATCACAAAGTAGTGAGGCGTCAAATCACAAAGCACGGACGAAGCAACCATCATTTCACTCTTCGCTGACTCCGCTTTTTCATCATCTTCTTCGACAAACCACCTCATCGCACTAAGCTGGACGGACGATGCTATTGTGTACTAGTAGTACTAGTACATTTACGCGTCCTTTGGTTCAACGGACTTCCTGGATGCAAATAAGGCAGTTGTCTCGGCTTGCAGACGGCACTTGCGAACGACTTACCGTGGTCTCCCTCAATGGTGTTCTCCGTCGAACGCACTTCGCCAAACCACAACGTTCGAGATATCGTCGACGTCACCGCAATTGGGAAGGAAGTCAAATAGTTACTACCTCCATTTTTTGTACACCAGGCCAGTATATCAAAATTACAATTTGCAAAAGGCCACTAACACTAATTGAGGAAAAATTGATGGGGTTTGCCTTGTACTAGCAACCAAGGACATTAATATACCCTTGCATGCATGCGGGAGTGAGAAGGTTTGTTTGCATGGCGCTGCATTAATCAAGCGAGGAGTGAGATGGTTAGCCCTTTGGGCTTTGGAGAAAAAATACGCATTAATTGACACGTCAAACGATGATTTGTATCGAACCGCACCCTCATACGGTTGCTCCTGCACGCCGTGGTCGCACCGCACCCTCACACAGTCGCTCCTGCATGCCGCAAACCCAACCAAGGGAACGCACCCTCACTGACACGTGCTACCGCTGATAGATAATTTTCGTTCATACATTATGTTTATCCAACCGCATGTTGGGGTGGATCCGTACGGCCCATGAGGTGGTCTGTTGGGGAAGAAGAAGAGGTGAGGGAGAAGGGTTAGGAGACGTAGGATATTCATCCAACCGCCTGAAATGATAGACTGGCCGAAATGATGAAAGTCAGGTGACTTGCATAACAATATATGTTTTTACACAACAAAAGATCCCTAAAAACAACAACATAAAGAAAAACTATCACTGCTCGCGGAATGAGACGGCCTTGTCGTCTTTGGCTGCTAGCGCGAACTAGCCGTAGCTGCCGACGTGTGTCTCCGCATCGTAGTTGTCCTCGGCCTCTAGCTACTCGTTCACGCGGAGCGTGCCGGCGCTCTGCACGAACGATAGCACCGCCCGGTTCAAGTCGAGGACGTCTAGTTTCGCCTGCAGGAGGGCCTCGATGGCAGCGGCATCCGCGCTCTCCGTGTCGAGTTGAGCCTCCCCCGCCTAGTTCAAGTCCAGGAAGTTCGGTTCCGCCTGCAGGAGGGCCTCAATGGCAGCGGCATCCGTGCTCTCCGCGTCGAGTTGAGCCTCCACCGCCCGGTTCACATCCACGACATCTCGTTCCGCCTGCAGGAGAGCCTTGATGGCAGCGGCATGCGCGTGCTCCACGTCAATTCGAGCCTCTGCCTCCCGGTCCTCCTTTAGTATCGCCATGTTGAACCGCTAGTCTGCCTGCACCATGGCGGACCCGGACACCGACACGAAGTCGACGTCCATCGTCTCATAACCATCGGGGGCCTTCTGCGCCGCGACCTCCACCATGAACATTGGATCGGCTTCCTCCTCCTCGTAGCTTGGCTCCAGAGAACTCGGGGATTGGCCCGCCGCAAAGCGAGCTTGGGAATGGAGGTCTGTGGCGCCGACCGCCGTCGTGATTTCTACGCGGCGCTCCGGCGTCAGCATCTTGTAGTAGGTGATCTTACGGCGCACCATGGCTTTCCGGCGAACTAGGGGACGCTTGATGCGGGCTAGGGGATCGAAAGGTGGGGGAATGGGCTAGAGAGGAGGTGTGGTTTTCGGGCAATGGCTGGCGTAGGCCGACCAGCGAAGGTTCTGGTGTGAATAGTGGTTCCGGTGACGACCGGTCAATCAGTTTTTTACTGTACATCGCTCTTGTCGCGTTCCCGTTGCACCCTGGCACGCTGGACCCTCCACGTCTTTCACCAACACGTTTCGTCTTGCGTTTTCGCTCGCTTGTGGGACCGCAGTTGTGAGAAAACCGACGTCCCTCCCCCTTCCCCGGCCGCGTCATTTATACTACCACTCCCTCCGTTTTATGCGGAGTAAATAAAAACAGAGGGAGTATACTACGGATGAGGATCCCCTGACGTGGCCGAACCCATTGAGTAACTAACATGCGGGTCCTAGCAATCATGGGTCCGCCAGTAAGTGACCGAAAGGGAGGGTAAGGCAGGGATCCTACGTCAGAGGATCCACTTCCACTACTACTCCATCCTTCCATCTACAGGGCCTAATGCGTTTTTTGAGGCTAACTTTGACCAAATGTTAGAGTAATAATATAGGACATGCAAATTACACAAAGCATACAATCAAATTTGTATATGAAAGGAGCTTCCAATGATATAATTTTCACATTATACATCTCATGTACTATTAATCTTGTCAATAGTCAAAGGCGGTTTTGAAAAATGCATTAGAGCATGGTTAATAATATAGCCAGCTGATGGCTATAAGGAACTGTCATGTCATCTATAGCCATCATCTATATGCACTCATACAATAGTGTGGGCTATAAGATTGGCTATTTCCCGCAAAAAATAATATAAAATTTTGGCTATTGTATTAGTACTTTTTCCCATCTCCTCTCTACTATCCCTTTCTTCATATTTATTGTATTTACCTAGGAATGCGTATATAGCTAGGCTCTTGCATGGGAGCTCACTCCCCTTACTTTTTCACATCTCTCTCCTTCACATAGGCAAAAGTGCCATGTAAGTTGGCTCTTAATGGCTATTAGGTTGGCTCTAAGCATTTAATATTTGCATGAGCAAGGTATATGATTGGAAGAGAGTTGCATGCATACTTTTTTTTCTTGATCTATGTGTTATGGCCAGGCTGTAGAATATAACAGCCCGCTTCACTCTCTCTCCTCTCTTCTCACTCCTCCTAGTAGGATTTTAATGACATGACAAGTCTTATAGCCTGCTGACTAGGCCTTATTAGACTTGCTCTTATGACCTATATAAATGGAAGGAGGGAGTACTATGAGCACTGCATACTCTACTACAGATGTTGTCAGTACTCCACTAGTACTATTGGATAGGGAGCTTAAAAAAAGTTACTATTGGACAGGCTATACGTGGCAAAATCCTACTAGGAAGAGCATGCGCGAGAACAAGCACATTCACGTGGTTGAAAACAAATTGGAAATCATCTTTATTTGAATACAAATCTAGGAGTATGTACTAATCTAACAATATTGATTGGGCGTTGTTGAATGTTGATACTTTTTCTGTAAGTTTGATCAAAGTAGAGATACTTTGACTACACATAAAACTTATATGTAAACTAGAAAGGATCGGAGGGAGTACAT
Organism: Triticum urartu; assembly: GCF_056163025.1. Taxonomy (NCBI): domain Eukaryota; kingdom Viridiplantae; phylum Streptophyta; class Magnoliopsida; order Poales; family Poaceae; genus Triticum; species Triticum urartu. The sequence continues at coordinate 166,959,004 of NC_141876.1, read as the reverse complement.
TGTATGTTCAAAAGCGAAACAAACATTGAATACCCTTTATATATGATTTGCGGATGTTATGATCACCGTTTCAAAATTTTGAATCCGCCTTAGGTATCACACATGCACCCACTCGTTTTCTCTCGATTTCATCTTGGGGTCCGGAGATCGATTGAAAGAGGACTAGGGTGGGTACAATATGTCCGTTTCGCTTATGAATGTACAATATACTCTCTGATCCCCACAGACCCCCCGGGTCATTTCTATCATTCTATCATAGAAATAGACCAAACCTTTATCTTGTTGTACGACAATTGATCTCTCAAACATCAATCGATCTCGTCAAGATGTGTCGGGGCATGAACCGAATGGGATGTAAAAACTAAGATGGAAAGCGACATGTAGTGGAGGCAAAGTGAAACCTTAAATGAACCGTTTGCTTGTATGCATGTCATACAAATTACAACATTGGAAATACAAGCGAATGATACTCGACGGAATGTTCAAATGACGCATGCGGGAGGATGGAGTCAACCGGAGGGCGGCATGATCAATGGAGAAGAGGGTTGGAGAGGAATGAGAAATAAGCAACACCGCATGATTATACTTGATCGGCTCAAATAAACAATAAGTTTTCTCGTTTTCCCTTCCGTCTTGGTCATGGAGTAAGACACTCTCTCTGTTTTTATTTACTCTGCATATTAGGTTTGAATGAAGTCAAACTTCATAAAATTTGACCAAGTTTATAGAAAACTAGCAAGATGCCCGTGCCTTGCACAGAACATCAAGATCTTGTTGGAGAAAAGGATGAACGAGGGAAGGCATTATCTGCAAATGTGGAGAGGGGTGCAGGTAAATTGTCATAGTTTCCATCCTATCCGTTATATATAGATCAGACGGCCTATATTGCAGGATGGTAGGCACACCATCATCACCAACTCTGCTTTTTATGTACACTAGCAAGATGCCCGTGCGTTGGAACATCAAGATGCATTTGTATGAGTAGTTTATCTTGTGGGAGGAAAGGATGAATGAGGGAAGGCCTTATTTGCAAATGTGGAGAGGGGTGTGGGTATCTTTTTGCAAAATTACCATAGTTTCCTTCCTATCCGTCAGATATAAATCGGACGGACTCTTATAAAAAACAAAGTTGGTGATGATGGTGTGCCTGCCATCCTGCAATATAGGTTGTCCGATTTATATCTGATGGATAGGAAGGAAACTATGGCACTTTTGCAAAAAGGTACCCACACACCTCTCCACAATTGCAAATAAGGCCTTCCCTCGTTCATCCTTTTCTCTCACAAGATAAACTAGTCATACAAATGCATCTTGGTGTTACGTGCAACGCACGGGCATTTTGCTAGTAAGAGTAGAAATATGAAAATTTACAATAGCAAATATATATGATGTGAAAGTATATTCAATAATGAATCTAATGGTATTGATTTGTTATTGTATATGTTATTATTTCTGTCTATGAACTTTGTCAAAGTTTACAAAGTTTGACTTTGAGCAAAGCTAAAATGTGGAGTAAATAAAAACAGAGGGAGTATGCAGGGACTAGTATAGTTACTACTGCCGGAACATGGTAAGTTGGACCCCTAAATGCGGGCACGGACCGGGCACACCTCAATTAATCTTTCAAACAGTTGGACACCTACATTTAGCACACCATCCAGCTACTTAATCAAGTGGTACACTTCACAACTTGAAAAGGAAAAGGGTGGCACCGTACCCAAAACCACCACACTTGGGCTAGGGTAACAACTTGGTAGTGTACCACATTTGAACTAGGGAACAAAAACTAACTGTTCTGCGCCTAAGGCTGCCCGTAATGGGATTATCATAGGTAGTATCATGCATGCCAAGTAAGCAATTTTCATGAGGTGGCATAGAATTAAATGAAGAAAGAGATGGTTGATTATCATATCATGATACCGTATCATATTAAATGATGTGCGACTTTGTGTCATGCATGGCAATAAATGTAGTCTTCTATGATACCAACATATGATACTATGCATTACGGATGTAGTATCATACACTAGTATCATATGCATGATACTAGAATGTGATACTCCCCATTAGATCCAGCCTAATGCGCAACGCGGAGCACTGACGCTCGAATATGGCCGGGAAAACAGGGAAACCGACATGTGAGGCACACCAGTCGGGACGATGTGGCGCAGACTAGTCAAATGGAGGAGCTGGCCCACGACCTCCTCGCCACCGACAACCGTTCATGTGGATCGTGGGGGCCAGTAATGTGGCGCAGCTCCAGCATTGCCTCTGGACAGGGCAACCATGGTGAGCGACACGCTCATCATCGCTGGATACGGCCGGTTTCAGTGTGCCGAGGGTGGCGTTAGCATTGTGGCACGACCAGCAGATCAACACCCGGCTCCTCGAGGATGCACGGGGCGCCAAAGTGCGCGCGCGCCGCGACGCGTCCGTGGAGTGTGTAGCGCGGCCAACTGCATCCCCAGGACCTGAGACCATGCCGGCTCATCTTTCTTTTTCAATGACATGTGGGGTCGCATGTGAGCAAAGGGCATCTCCAACTTTGCCATGACCACAACTGACTACCCTGGCACACCAAAAACCCTCGTCCCTCGCGCCGTCGCGCGGTGCGTTCCCAGCCGGCGCCAGCTGCCCGCATTTATGCCGTCCATCCGTATGCCATCATTAAGAGGCTTGGTGCCTGAGGAACAAACTTCAGCGACTTAATGATGCGCCCGGACACTTTGGCCTCACCGGAATGCGCTACTTAAAGCGGCAATGCCCAGCTAACCTCCACAACATAGCGCATCGTCCTGCTACCTGGCACCACCTCTGCCATGACCGCGAGTGCTAACGCTCTGCGGGAGAGCTTTGTCTTCGGGGATGAAGCTCAAGGTCGCCGCCCTTGCTCAAGTTTCTGCTCACGATGCAATAGCGGCCTAGCCAGACGCGGATGCGACCGCACAAGCGGTGCCCACGATGGCGGCCGACAACGGGAGCACTGTCAGCCACGCGTCCTACTTGCCACCGTCCAACGCCCGGCACCGCCGAGGTCAGGGACTCCTCCGAGGATGAGTAGGGCATGGGAGGCGGCAGGGCATGGTGTGCCAACTGGCCGGTCCGTCTCCTGTGTTCTACTCTTCCTCGTCGGAGACCGTACCTTCGTATTGAACCCCGCCCCGTACATGGAGATCGTAGATGGAGGACGTCGGTCTCCACCGTAGAATAGGTTTAGGGTCGGGTTTCTTTTATTTTTCTGTCCTATAAAAGTTCGAAATGTACTAAGAATCTGCCGTGTTTGCATTAATCTCGGCCAGTGTATATGAACTTTCACAATAATATAGTATATGGTAGGAGCACTAGCAAGATCCTATGCGTTGCACATAACATCAAGATCTTGTGTGAGAAAAGGATGAACGAGGGAAGGCCTTATCTGCAAATATGGAGAGGAGTACGGGTAAATTGCCATAGTTTCCTTCCTATCCGTTAGATATAGATCGTACAACCTATATTGCAGGATGGCAGGCACACCATCGTCACCAACTCTGCTTTATATTGAACCGAGACAAAGCTAACATGCGAAGTAAATAAACACATAGGGTCTACATACACAATTTATCTTAGGCACTCCAATAGTACGTCCACTAGACATTCATGCATTCACATCTTTCTACATCCATGGGAACCTACGAAAGGGTTAACGTAAATTGCCTCTCTCTCTCCTCCCTAATTTTCATGGTGGTGGGCCCCTCCCTCCCGCCAATCTACAATGAACAGCTCACACGTTTCACATTACGTTAATTACGTAACTAGGATTACGTAGGTGTAGCATTACTCGTCCAAAAAACCCAACTAAGCCAACCTCCCAGCATATCGCGTGGGAAGAGACCCGGCCGCGCCGTTTTAGTCGGGATTACCGGATTACTACTAGTAGTATCGATGGATCACGTGAAGCACCAAGTTTTTTTGAGGGGGCAAAGCACCTAGTTTAAAAGGAAAAGGGGGTACACTCACAGCACCCCTATTGCGGTTGCATTGCACCCCACACACGTTTGGTCCTGCACACAACTCATGCAAACGAAACGCACTTCGACTTGCCTCTTCACTGACATGTGGGACTGCACTTGGAGAAACCAACCATGCGCCAAACTCCCCTCGCCCACCGCGCGACCCCCCCCCCCCCCAAAATTCCCCCCAAATCCCAAATTCAACTGCCCTTCGTCCAACTAGCCAATAATATTCCCCAAACCCCGCTCCCCCCGTCCCCCTCCACTCCATTAGCTCCGCCAAAGCCGCCCTCCCCGCCGCGTCGATACGTCGGCACCGCACTTCGTCGAGGGTACGCACGGCGATCCTCTCGCTCCCATAGTACACTATCGTAGATTGCCATCCTCGAACCGCGCCGCCACCGCTGGCGACATTCTTGTGGAGGCGCACGGCGGTCAGCGCCGCCACCGCTGGCGACGTTCGTGTGGAGACGCACGGCGGCCAGCTTCTCCCACGGTACGTGCATTCTAGACTGAGGCCCCGTGCATGTTGGTGTAGCGCTGAATGTTAGCTGATAGACGCTGTTAATCTCACTGTTTGCCGAAGTAGTTTACAGTCAATATGCTCTGCTTAAGAAGCTTCCTTGCCTCGTTCTACACTCAATCTGCTTAGCTGAGATGGCATGCTAAGCCTGATTAGTTGCTAAAATATCCTGCCATATATTTATTGTGACGTAGATTGCCATGGTCTAGTAGCCAATCTCTTAGGTGAAATAGCTCTACACCGTTTTATACTCGATATTTGTTGCTGCGATGGCCTTCGATAGTTCGATGGTTGTGTGCTCGGCCTCATTGATTGTTGAAACATCCTGCCATAATTTAGCACTCAAATCTTATTGCTGAATTAGCTTTAAATATATTTCGTTACTTAGATATGCTCATCCAAATATCTTTCCATAGCTTTATACATCGACCTAGGTATTTTTTTTTGGACTTCATAAAAAAGCATATATGTTTTTCCTGAATATCTAGTAGAAGAACTATTTTGTATGTCTAACAGATGGACATGGCTTCCATAACTTATGCTCGAAGATTCTCCGTTACATATGTCGAGGGGGTCGAAAACTTCATGAACTTTATCAGAGATGAGTATGGTGGTCCGAAATCAGATGTGCTCTGCCCGTGTAGCAGTTGTATGAATTCAGTTACAAGACCCCAGTCAACTGTGCAAAATCATCTACACTTGTATGGGATGTCAGTCACATATACTAGGTGAGTTCATCATGGTGAAGCTGTGAACGTCAATGTTACTGACTATGTGGAAGCAGCAGATCACCATCTTGATCTGCCTGATGCTCAGGTGGAAGAGGAGGAGGAGGTGGTGGTGGCGGAGCCAGTGAGTTTGACCAACATTGAAACAATGCTACGAAATGCTCGTGCATTTTGTGAACTTTCACCTACAGAAGAAAAACGATGGGCCCGCATGTTGGAACAATGCAGCGTGGTTGTCACCCCAGGAAATAAGCTATCAATATTCTCAGCTATGGTCACCTTTCTTCAGGTGAAGACATCTGAGCGGATGACCAACAAATCATTCGATGCGATGTTGGCTGCTTTCCGCAAAGCTTTCCCAGATGCGTCTGAGCTGCCACACACCTACAGTAAAATGAAGAATTTCCTTCGTGCAGTTGGAATTGGATATGATATGATCCATTTTTGTAAGAATAATTGTGTTCTGTTCCGGAAGGATTATGCTAACTTAAGTGAATGCCTAAAATGCAAATCATCAAGATGGAAAGATGGCGATGATGTGAAGAGGATTCCTCATAATGTTCTGAGACATTTTTCAATTACACCAAGATTGTAGAGGTTGTTTCATGATGCTTAAACAAGAGAGGATGTACTGTGGCATTCTAGGAACCAGGTACAGAGGTCAGAATGTAATGAGCCATCCATCATAAGGTAGTGATTGGAAAAGCTTCAATCAGAAACACAAAAAGTTTGCTGCTGACTGATACGTCTCCAATGTATCTATAATTTTTGATTGCTCCATGCTATTATATTATCTATTTTGGATGTTAATGGGCTTTATTTTACACTTTTATATCATTTTTGGGACTAACCTACTAATCAGAGGCCCAACCCAAATTGCTGATTTTTGCCTATTTTAGGGTTTCGAAGAAAAGGAATATCAAACGTTGTCCAAACGGAATGAAACCTTCGGGAACATGATTTTCTCAACAAACGTGATCCAGGAGACTTGGAGTGGGCGTCAAGAAACAAACGAGGCGGCCACGAGGCCGGGGGGGCGCCTACCCCCCTGGGGGCACCCTCCACCCTCGTGGGCCCCCCGTTGCTCCACCGACGTACTTCTTCCTCCTATATATATCCATGTACCCCCCAAACATCCAGGAGCACCACGAAAACCTAATTCCACCGCCGCAACCTTCTGTACCCGAGAGATCCCATCTTGGGGCCTTTTCCGGAGCAACACCGGAGGGGGCATCGATCACGGAGGGCCTCTACATCAACTCCATGGCCTCTCCGGAGATGTGTGAGTAGTTTACTTCAGACCTTCGGGTCCATAGTTATTAGCTAGATGGCTTCTTCTCTCTCTTTGGATCTCAATACAAAGTTCGCCTCGATCTTCTTGGAGATATATTCGATGTAATATTCTTTTCAAGTGTGTTTGTCGAGATCCGACGAATTGTGGGTTTATGATCCAGTTTATCTATGAACAATATTTGAATCTCCTCTGAATTCTTTTATGTAAGATTGGTTTATCTTTGCAAGTATCTTTGAATTATCAGTTTGGTTTGGCCTACTAGATTGAAGTGCTTAGCTTTGGGTTCAATCTTTCCATGTTCGATCCCAGTGACAGAAAGGGAACCGACACATATTGTATTGCTGCCATCGAGGATAAAAATATGGGGTTTATATCATATTGCATGAGTTTATCCCTCTACATCATGTCATCTTACTTAAAGCATTACTCTGTTCTTATGAACTTAATACTCTAGATGCATGCTGGATAATGGTCGATGTGTGGAGTAATAGTAGTAGATGCAGAATCGTTTCGGTCTACTTTGTCGCGACATGATGCCTATATACATGATCATACCTAGATATTCTCATAACTATGCTCAATTCTATCAATTGTTCAACAGTAATTCGTTTACCCACCGTAATACTTATGCTCTTGAGAGAAGCCACTAGTGAAACCTATGGCCCCCAGGTCTATCTTCCATCATATTAATCTTCCAATACTTAGTTATTTCTATTGCCATTTATTTTACTTTGCATCTTTATTTCTCTTTATCATAAAAATACCAAAAATATTATCTTATCATATCTATCAGATCTTACTCTCGTAAGTGACCATGAAGGGATTGACAACCCATTAATTGTGTTGGTGCGAGGTTCTTATTTGTTTGTGTAGGTGTGTGGGCCTCGAGCGTGATCTCCTACTGGATTGATACCTTGGTTCTCAAAAATTGAGGGAAATACTTACGCTACTTTACTGCATCACCCTTTCCTCTTCAAGGGAAAACCAACGCAATGCTCAAGAGGTAGCAAGAAGGATTTCTGGCGCCGTTGCCGGGGAGATTCGCGCCAAGTCAAGTCAAGCACAAGTCAAGACATACCAAGTACCCATCACAAACTGTTATCGCTCGCATTACATTATTTGCCATTTGCCTCTCGTTTTCCTCTCCCCCACTTCACCCTTGCCATTTTATTTGCCCTCTCCTTCCATTCGCCTCTTTCTCCTTCCTGCCTTCTGGGTGCTCATTCTTTTTGCAATCTATTGCCATCATGTCTGAAATTGGGGAGGTTATCGTTGATAAGGATAATAATATGGAAAATTTTGATGCTATTGATGACCCTCTTGAAAATCCTAGTATTTTCACACTAAAAAGTTTTAGATTGGTAGCGGTAATATTATTGGGAAGGGAGTTATCCAAGATTTCTTTACTTGTGTCGGTGCTTTGCCTTCTATGGGCAGTTCTATTCTTCATAGAACTAGTATTCTTGCGGACGCTATTTCCATGCTTGTAGTTGAACTTGAAAGGCAATTTATGCACATGTATCCTTGCATACAAAGAATTTTCCTAGAATGTTCGAATATTGAGCATTCTTCTGTTAAGCATGCCGCTACTATTTTTTTGGCTCATGAATTCAGATTTATAATAAGAGAGGCCAAATAAATCTTTGGGCACTATAGGGTGGACGCTGGCCATCCTCCCATAGAGGCAATCTTCTTTGATCAAGAGGAAATAATGCGTTTTCAATCTCTAGACTATGTTGCTTTTAATGAGAACCTTAGAGAAAAGGTTCCTACCAATGTTCTAGGTGATAGAATTTCCGAACTTAATAATGATTTTTCTATCCGAAATAATGAGCTAGGATATTCTCTCGAGTATAGGCTCATAAAGTTTTGTCAAAAGAATGCTTATAATGATGAATTGGTTGTGCAATATGAAGGGACAAAGGAGGAACGTTACCTCCCAAAATTGATCTTGGGGACTTCTGTCCCATTAAATTTAGCCCTTTTGATTACTTTTGCTTGCCTCAAAGAAAACTCGCTGCTGAACATAGAGAATATGAAATGAGTTTTCGTGATCTATCCTATTATTATGGCAATACCTAGGTCTATCTTCGCTTTTATGCCTAGCTAGGGGCGTTAAACTATAGCGCTTGTTGGGAGGCAACCCAATTTTACTTTTATTCCTTGATTTTTGCTCCTGTTTAGTAATAAATAATTTATCTAGCCTCTGTTTTGGTTGTTTTTTTTGTGTTTAATTAGTGTTTGTCCCAAGTAGAACCGTTGGGAAGACTTGGGGAAAGTCTTTTTGATCTTGCTATAAAAAAACAGAAACGTTAGAGCTCACAAGAATTGCTGCCATTTTTATTTGGATAGTGCTACTTAGTTAATTATTTTTGCAGATGATTATATATAAATTACTCACTTCCAGCAATTTATTTTAGAATTTTTGGGGTTCCAGAAGTTTGCGTTAGCTAGAGATTACTACAGACTGTTCTGTTTTTGACAGATTCTGTTTTTCGTGTGTTATTTGCTTATTTTGATGAATCTATGGCTATTAAAAGAGTTTATAAACCATAGAGAAGTTGGAATACAGTAGGTTTAAAACCAATATAAATCAATAATGAGTTCATTATAGTACCTTGAAGTGGTGTTTTGTTTTCTTTCGCTAACGGAGCTCACGAGATTTTCTATTTTGAATTTTGTGTTGTGAAGTTTTCAAGTTTTGGGTAAAGATATGAAGGATTGTGGAACAAGGAGTGGAAAGAGCCTAAGCTTGGGGATTCCCATGGCACCCCAAGGTAAAATTCAAGGACACAAAAAAGCCTAAGCTTGGGGATGCCCCGGAAGGCATCCCCTCTTTCGTCTTCGTCTATCGGTAACTTTACTTGGAGCTACATTTTTATTTACCACATGATATGTGTTTTGCTTGGAGCGTCTTGTATGATTTGAGTCTTTGCTTTTTAGTTTACCACAATCATACTTTCTTTACACACCTTTTGAGAGAGACTCACATGATTTGAAATTTATTAGAATACTCTATGTGCTTCACTTATATCTTTTGAGCTATATAGTTTTTGCTCTAGTGCTTCACTTATATCTTTTAGAGCACAGCAGTGGTTTTGTTTTATGGAAACTATTGTTCTCTCATGCTTCACTTATATTATTTTGAGAGTCCTTTATAACAACATGGCAATAATAAAAACTTTCATACAAGTGCATTGTACTATGAGAAGTTTGATACTTGATAATTGTTTTGAGATATGGAGATGGTGATATTAGAGTCATGCTAGTTGAGTAGTTGTGAATTTGAGAAATACTTGTGTTAAAGTTTGTGATTCCCATAGCATGCACGTATGGTGAGCCATTATGTGATGAAGTCGGAGCATGATTTATTTATTGTCTTCCTTATGAGTGGCGGTCGGGGACGAGCGATGGTCTTTTCCTACCAATCTATCCCCCTAGGATCATGCGCGTAATACTTTTCTTTGATAACTTGTAGATTTTTGCAATAAGTATGTGAGTTCTTTATGACTACTGTTGAGTCCATGGATTATACGCACTCTCACCCTTCCACCATTGCTAGCCTCTCTAGTATCGCGCAACTTTCACAGGTACCATAAACCCACCATATACCTTCCTCAAAATAGCCACCATACCTACCTATTATGGCATTTGCATAGCCATTCCGAGATATATTGCCATGCAACTTTCCATCGTTCCATTATTATGACACGCTTCGTCATTGTCATATTGCTTGCATGATCATGTAGTTGACATCGTATTTGTGGCAAAGCTACCATTCATAATTTTCATACATGTCACTCATGCATCATTGCACATCCTGGTACACCACCGGAGGCATTCACATAGAGTCATATCTTGTTCTAAGTATCGAGTTGTAATTTTTGAGTTGTAAGTGAATAAAGTGTGATGATCATCATTATTAGAGCATTATCCCAGTGAGGAAAGGATGATGGAGACTATGATTCCCCCACAAGTCGGGATGAGACTCCGGACAAAAAATAGAAAAGAGGCCAAAAATAAAAAAAAGAAAGAAGGCCCAAAGAAAAAAAAAGATAATGAGAGAAAAAGATAGAAGGGACAATGCTACTATCCCTTGTCCACACTTGTGCTTAAAAGTAGCACCATGATCTTCATGATAGAGAGTCTAATATGATATCACTTTCATATACTAGTGGGAAATTTTCATTATAGAACTTGGCTTGTATATTCCAATGATGGGATTCCTCAAATTGCCCTAGGTCTTCATGAGCAAGCAAGTTGGATGCACACCCACTTAGTTTCTTTTGTTGAGATTTCATACACTTAAAGAGCTAGTGCATCCGTTGCATGGCAATCCCTACTAACTCACATTGATATCTATTAATGGGAATCTCCATAGCCCGTTGATACGCCTAGTTGATGTGAGACTATCTTCTCCTTTTTGTCTTCCCACAACCACCATTCTTTTCCACCATATAGTGCTATATCCATGGCTCACGCTCATGTATCACATGAAGATTAAAAAGTTTGAGAACATCAAAAGTATGAAACAATTTCTTGGCTTGTCATCGGGGTTGTGCATGATTGAAATATTTTGTGTGGTGAAGATAGAGAATAGCCAGACTATATGATTTTGTAGGGATAACTTTCTTTGGCCATGTTATTTTGAGAAGACAAAATTGCTTAGTTAGTATGTTTGAAGTATTATTATTTTTATGTCAATATAAAACTTTTTTCTTGAATCTTATGGATCTGAACATTCATGCCACTATAAAGAAAAATTACATTGAGAAATATGTTAGAAAGCATTCCACATCAAAAATTCTTCTTTTATCATTTACCTACTCGAGGATGAGTAGGAATTAAGCTTGGGGATGCTTGATACGTCTCCAACGTATATATAATTTTTGATTGCTCCATGCTATTATATTATCTATTTTGGATGTTAATGGGCTTTATTTTACACTTTTATATCATTTTTGGGACTAACCTACTAATCGAAGGCCCAACCCAAATTGCTGTTTTTTTTGCCTATTTTAGGGTTTCGAAGAAAAGGAATATCAAACAGAATCCAAACGGAATGAAACCTTCGGGAACGTGATTTTCTCAACAAACGTGATCCAGGACACTTGGAGTGGGCGTCAAGAAACAAACGAGGCGGCCATGAGGCAGGGGACGCGCCTAACCCCTGGGCACGCCCCCCACCCTTGTGGCCCCCCTGTTGCTCCACTGACGTACTTCTTCCTCCTATATATATCCATGTACCCCCCAAACATCCAGGAGCACCACGAAAACCTAATTCCACCACCGCAACCTTCTGTACCCGAGAGATCCCATCTTGGGGCCTTTTTCGGAGCTCCACCAGAGGGGGCATTGATCACGGAGGGCCTCTACATCAACTCCATGGCCTCTCCGGAGATGTGTGAGTAGTTTACTTCAGACCTTCAGGTCCATAGTTATTAGCTAGATGGCTTCCTCTCTCTCTTTGGATCTCAATACAAAGTTCTCCTCGATCTTCTTGGAGATCTATTCGATGTAATCTTCTTTTGCGGTGTGTTTGTTGAGATCCGATGAATTGTGGTTTTATGATCCAGTTTATCTATGAAAAATATTTGAATCTCCTCTGAATTATTTTATGTATGATTGGTTTATCTTGGCAAGTCTCTTCGAATTATCAGTTTGGTTTGGCCTACTAGATTGATCTTTCTTGCAATGGGAGAAGTGCTTAGCTTTGGGTTCAATCTTGCGGTGTTCGATCCCAGTGACAGAAAGGGAACCGACACGTAATGTATTGTTGCCATCGGGGATAAAAAGATGGGGTTTATATCATATTGCATGAGTTTATCCCTCTACATCATGTCATCTTACTTAAAGCATTACTCTGTTCTTATGAACTTAATACTCTAGATGCATGCTGGATAGCGGTCGATGTGTGGAGTAATAGTAGTAGATGCAGAATCGTTTCGGTCTACTTTTCACGGACGTGATGCTTATATACATGATCAGACCTAGATATTCTCATAACTTGCTCAATTCTATCAATTGCTCAACAGTAATTCATTTACCCACCGTAATACTTATCCTCTTGAGGGAAGCCACTAGTGAAACCTATGCCCCCCGGGTCTATCTTCCATCATATTAATCTTCCAATACTTAGTTATTTCTATTGCCATTTATTTTTACTTTGCATCTTTATTTCCCTTTATCATAAAAATACCAAAAATATCCTCTTATCATATCTATCAGATCTCACTCTCGTAAGTGACCGTGAAGGGATTGACAACCCCTTTATCGCGTTGGTTGCGAGGTTCTTATTTGTTTGTGTAGGTGCGTGGGACTCGAGCATGATCTCCTACTGGATTGATACCTTGGTTCTCAAAAACTGAGGGAAATACTTATGCTACTTTACTTCATCACCCTTTCCTCTTCAAGGGAAAACCAACACAGTGCTCAAGAGGTAGCATTGACCCGAGAAACATTAGACTTGGCTTAGCTTCAGATGGATTTAACCCATTTGGCCCCCAGAGCACCACATATAGCATGTGGCCGGTGCTTGTTATCCCTTACAACATGCCTCCAAATGTCTGCACCAAAGAATCAAACTACATGATGGCCTTATACATCCCAGGTCCAAAAAGTCCTGGAAAGTAATTTTATTTATTCATGGAGCCTCTTGTGGAGGAACTTCAACAGCTATGGAGGGGTGTTCTCACTCAAGACCTATATAGCAGCCCACCAGCTGATTTTCTTTCTACGTGTTGTTATAATTTGGTGCATCCATGATTATCTGGCTTTGGGCACTATGTCAGGGCGAGTGACACATGGTTACAATGCATGTGTTCGCTGTGACAGGAATCCACTGTCATACGCAATACTTAGCAAGATCTATTACATTGGACACCGCCATTTCCTTGCCAAGGACAAGCCGCGTCCTAAAAAATACCGAAGACATGTGTTCAATGCAAAGCATGAGAACTGTGATGCGCCAAAGAGGCTCACCGTCGATGAGTTGCAAGTGGAATTAGAGAAGGTGAGGCATATTACACTAGGAAACCATCCTGATAATGGTAGCGAGAAACGGAAGCATGGCAGGGCAGAAGAGAGATTATTGTTTACCCGCAGGTCCACTTTGTGGGACTTGGAGTATCGGAAAGATTTGGACCATCGGCATAATCTTGATGTGATGCACATCAAGAAAAATATATGTGACAGCATTATCGGCACACTTCTTAATATTGAAGGCAAGACGAAAGATACCTTAAAATCTAGGATTGATTTGACATACCTGGGTATCAGAAAGGATTTGCAGGTGCAAGATGAAGGTAAACCACGGGATATGGCACCAGCTGTGTATGTCTTGGACAAGGCAAAAAGAAAAGAATTCTGTGAGGTCCTGTCACGTTAGAGATTCCCACATGGATTTGCTTCCAACCCTGAAAGGATAGTCAATGTAGATGGAACAAGTTACAAGGTTGAAAATTCATGACTGCCACGTCCTACTTCAAAGGGTTTTACATGTTATCCTTAGAGGATTGGGCTGCCCTGACTTATACAGTGCAGTTGAAGAGTTGGGACAATTCCTCAGGGAACTCTGGAGTAGAAATATCAGGGTAGATGCTTTGGAGCGTCTTAGAGATAAGATAGCTACTATCCTATGTGACCTTGAGAAGATATATCCTCCAGCCTTCTTTGATGTGATGGTGCATTTGGCTGTTCATCTACCCAATGAGGCACTAGTTAGAGGTCCAGTACAGTATGGCTGGATGTACCCTGTCGAAAGGTGGCTCGTCACTTTCAAGGGCTATGTTAGGAATAGAGCTAGACCCGAGGGTTCCATTGCAGAGGCCTACATTTCCACAGAAGCATTGACATTTTGCTCAAAATACATTGAAACATCTAATTATCTTAGCAGAGAGGTGGGTGAAGATAATCCCGGGCTCGATGTTTTCGATTATTCTGTTCAAGTTACAGGGAAGAGTCAACAAGAGGACAAACCTAAAGATTTGGAAAAAATGGTTTGGTATGTGTTGAATAACTGTCCTGAGATACTACCTTATATCAAGTAAGTGCTAAGTACTGCAGCTTATACATCGTAATCTACTAAACTTGCAGCACATTCTTATATATTTAGATGTTTGACGCGATCACTATGTTGTGCAGCATCTACAAAAAGGAGTTACTGCCGCAAAATCCAAGAAACATTGACAAACTGGTTATGGCAGGATTTGTGAAATGGTTCAAGAGCCATGTAAGCTTTTGAATTGCACTATGAGTTTTTTAATATATTGAGTACATAAGATGATCAGCTTGTCTATTTTCTAACTATAGGTTAAGAAGATGCGGGAGGATGGACAGGCAGTTGATGATGCCCTTTACACACTAGCAATGGGTCCTGATACTCGGGGAAGACATTATGAATCTTGCGTTGTTGGAGATGTGCGCTACAGCACCCTTGCACGCGATGAAGGTAGGAAGACACAAAATAGTGCCATCATGAGCATAGATGCATACGACATAGAGACAACTGAAATGTATGCTAATATAATAGACATTGTTCAGTTGCAGTATATCTCCAGTTTTGAGGATCATTGATGTGTGGTTCTGTTGTGCTATCGCTGGTATAACCTGTTTTCCAGGATCGCAAAACCCAGAGCTGATGATTATTTCAAATCCATCAATGTCAAGGTGGCGTACCAAACCAACGAGCCTTTTATTTTGGCAAATCAAGCAACATAGATATTTTTCTTGGAAGACACATTTGCACGTAACGATGACTGGAGAGTATTGCAAAGGTTTGAGCAAAGGAATTTGTTTAATGAAGTTGCACAACAAGATGATGCTTACACTGCTCCCGATGTACAATATTGCACAGGTGTTCCTAATATCTTTGAGAACCATCACGTCAATGACGATGGCGAAAATATTTCCTGTCATGTTGTGGACATACAAGATTTGATCAAGAAGAAGCCACCGTTCGAGGAAATTGAGGATGAAGAAGAAGATGACACTCTGGGGAATTATGATTCAGACTGATACACATGGTGAAGATGTTGATGCTACTGCTACGGATGATGATTAGATTGCTTTTGTCGTATTTTCCTGTCAGAAGACATTTTTTATCTACTATGTGAAATTGTGTTTGCTATGACAACTAAAACCTGATGAATGTGTTGTTTAGTATTTTGCTATGAGAACATCACTTGTTATGTATGTTCATTTGTATTTGGTGATTGTATGATGACTAAAACATGATGACATTGTTGTTTAGTTGTACTCATATTTGGCTGTGAAACTTGAATTTGATGACATAGTTTGCTGTTGGACTACAATTTGCTCGACGTCTTCGAATGGGAACAAAGCTGACCCGACAGGGCCTTTGCTAATTTATTTATTTATTAACAAAAGGGCCTATGCTATTTATTTATTTATGAGCAAAAGGGGATACCCCCGATTTCTGTTAATAGAAATCATTAGATGTTCACAACACTACGCCCAGCCTGCTACACAGTTTTCATTCATTACTAGTTTCAGCAAAGTGCTCATGTCATAGCCACTGAATACATCACGAGTGCTACATACACTGCAAATAAAGAGACAATCATCCTATAGAGCACATCGATTTACCCTTTATCTTCACAACCTCTTTCATCTCCTCATTGCTGTCAAGGCCGTTCAACAGTTGTTGCTTGGCCATGATTAGAGGAACTGCATCTTTAATCTTCTGCTCTGCATCTTCCTCTTTCGTCGTTCCTTCAGTTACTTGTCCAACACCCCAACCTGCTGGTATTGGGATTACTCGGCTAACAAAATAACCAGCATAGTTGTGTTCCCCCACATCAGCAACTTAACAGAAATACAAATCACATGAATCTTCCCTTTTGCGCACGAATCAAATTGGAAGATCATCAACCAAACTATTAAAAATATCAGCAACTGAAAGCAGCAGAACAACACTTAAACATATTATTACCCCATGATTCGGGCATTTGTAGAAGACTCAGCCAGGGTTGAGGATTGTGGTTGAGACGCGACGGATGACTCTGCGTGATTTGCAGCAGTGGCACCACACCAGCGACAGCGGATTGCGATGAGAAACAAGTTGCGGTTCGTGTGCCAGCGGGGGAGTGATGAGACCCACAGGCGATGGTACGGGTGGCGACTTGGCGCATATCTGGTTGTTGCCTGCTGAAGAGCAGGTGGACAAGCAGCCAGCGGACATGGTTGCTGCGGCCAGAGCTTCTGATGCTAGGCAGAGTAAGTACAGAAGAGGAGAAGCGAACGTTGGATATGTTAGTTTCATTACTTGCAGAGTAGCATAGCACCATATATAGTCATAGTCTAGGTTTGGATTCGAACCAGCTACAGGATCATGTCTCTCTTTTTTCTAAAACTCAGCAACATCTCTTTACTGGTACACTAGCTTGTTCTGTACGCCTTCTCAAGTCTTCGATTTTCTATCTTTTTTTGGGAGGAAGGAAGGAGGACAAGATTGAGATTTCCAGGGACTCGGACCCAAACCTCTCGGTTGAAAACCAAGGGTGCTAGTCACTTATGTGGCGAACATTCCCTGGGAGGAGGACGGCAGATGAACGCATTTTCCTCGCAGTTTTAGTTGTGACGCAAGATTGAACGGTCGTAGTTTCGGGAATGTTATTAGGAGAACGAGCCCAATTTTCTTTTCTTCCTATATATAAAAAAATATGCTACTTGGTGTCAGCTTAGTCAACAAACGATTGTGCCAACCTTGACCGTTGGATTCACATTCAATGTCTGTCGTGTTTCTTCAGTCTCTTCTTCCTCCAGCTGCCAAAGCCAAACCAGCGCCGGCGCAACCACCTGCTCCTGCCTCCCACAGCTAGCTGTGCTGCCGTGCACGCATCGTGACCACATCACACCCTAAAACTCTGCGCATCTTCCCCAGCTCCTGTTCATTCCCGTCCGAGGCCTCACCATCGTTCTCCGCCTTGGTTCGCTCGCCGCGGTGCCACCCTCCGGTGTTGTCAACATGGTCAACAACCGAGAGGAATAAGGAGATGACTGTACATGGTGAGGATGACAGTAGGGACCCAGCAGCGCGCAGTAATTTTGTTTTTTCAGGACGGAGAAGGGTATCAACTGGGTTGTTCGGGAGCTATGGCCCGTCTAGCACATGACCAGCCTAGTTTGTTTTTTTCCTTTCTAAAAATGGCTTGCCCAGCTATTTTGTTTTTTGCAGAATAACCAACGTAGGCCTACTTGTTTTTCTACGCCCTGCTGGGCCAGAAATCTTTCAAGACAAGGAGGGATGCATTTTGCCCAGAAAATGGGCTATAAGTAATAAAAAAATGGGCTATAAGTAATATTGAATAGGCTGTAAAATGAAAAAATACAGCAAACAGGCAATTAGTTCCAAAATACTTTTTCTTTCAGATTTTGATATTTTAAATTTCAATGTTTTTGTGTGGGTAAAATTTCATTGGATTTAAATTAAGGTATATTTAGTTTGTAAATTAATTTGAATCTGTCTAGAAATTTCAGGTTGTATGCTATTTGGGACAGATTTGGAGGCTGACTTCTGGGTCTACTAGGTTGACGTGTACGAAAGGCTTTGTCAACTTAGTCCACAAACGATTCTAGCAGCAGTGACCGTTGGATGTTAATCCAATGGCCGTGCTACTTCTTCTATATCTGATCTTCTTGCTCCAGCCGCCCAAACTAGCGCTGGTGGGACTGCCTGCTCCCGCCTCCCGTGGCCGGCTGTGCTGCCGCACAGGCCGCATCACCCCACCCTACTCCATTGCTGGCCAGGCCATTCCTCTACTCACCCACACCTCCTGTTATTTTCTGGCGACGGCAGTCGGACTAGTAAACCCTCATACTCCCCACCGCGTGGGCAACCATCGCCGAGTCTTCCCCGGCTCCATGTCGTTCCCTTCCTAGGCCTCGCCGTCGTCCATTGCCCTGGTGCTCCTGGCGCGCCCTGGTCAACATGGTCAACGAATGACATCCATCGGATGTGGACTGTACGTGGAGAGGCTGACAGCTGGGTCCATGGCCGCACACAAGGAAATGCCTCCTTGTTACGTGCAAAATAATGATTCCTCCACCTGACATCTGGGACCCACCAGAAGGGCCTCTGTATTTCGCAAAAAAAACATTCCCCCCCTGACAGGTCGGACCCACCAGCTATATCTTCGCATGCAAGGAAGTGCCTCCTTATTATGCACAAAAAAATGAATACTCCCCCTGCTAGCTGGGAACCAGCATAGTGAGAGGCTGACATGTGGGCCTACTAAGTTGACGGGGACGGAGGGCTTTCTCAACTTAGTCAATATGAACGATTCTAGCTCCAGTGACCGTACAATGTCCATCCAATGGCCGTAGTGCTTCTTCAACCTCTGGTCTTCTTGCTCCTGCTGCCCAAAGTAGCGCCGGTCGTGTCGCCTGCTCCTGCGTCCCATGGCCGGCCGTGCTGCCATGGAGACCTCACCGCCCCCTACTACTCCCACCGCTCGCTAGGCCCCGCGGCGACGGCAGCCTCACATCGTAGCCAAACCAGTGAACCCTCGCACTCCTCTCCACGTGGGCATCCACTGTCACGTCTTCCCCGGCTCCATGTTGTCCCCTTCCTAGGCCTCGCCGTTGTCCACCGCCTTGGTGCTCTCGGTGCGACATGGTCAATGTGGTCAACAAACGACTTCCATTAGAAGAGTACTATACGTGGAGAGGCTGACAGCTGGGTCCACGGCCACAGCAAGGAAGTGCTTCCTTATTACGCACAAAATAATGATTCCTCCACCTGACAGCAGGGACCCACCGGACGGGCCACCATATTTCACAAAAAAACATTTCCCCCCTGACTGCTGGGACCCACCAACTACATCTTCGCACGCAAGGAAGTGCTTGATAGTCAGGACCCACCTGGTCGAAGCGTAGGTAGCGTTGTCATTCTGGTCGCGAACATGTACGTACATACAATCAGTCTGTCTGCAGGGACGGACACGAGCACAGACGTCGTGCCTAGTCTTCTCATGTGAAAAATCCTGAACAAAGACGACCAGCGCATGGCTCCCGTGGTGGTGAGGCACCGGGTCACGCGCCCTGGCCTGTCCGTCCACGATTAGCTCATGCGAGAACAAGGCACCAAGGGCCATGGGAGGTGACATACACGGGAGCTGGCCTGCGAGCCAGAGGTCAACCTCTTAGGTTTGGCGACGCTGCAGATGGACCTGAGCACAGATGCCGTGCCCGTCCTTAATCATGAGGCGGTCGTGGGTGGGCTCGCAAGGGTGCATGACGTTCATGGTATCGAAGTACCAGATAGGCGGGTAACAATCATAAGGCAAATCATGCAAGGAGGCAAGATAATTTAAATAGATGCGAGAACGATACATGCCACCGGGACGGACCCGAGCGGCATGGGTATGATGCTGCCCTAGGGGCGCTCCCATCAGAGTAAGCTAAAGATGCAAAAGGATACATGTCGCTGGGACGGGCCCGTGTGACCTGGGGATGATGTAGCCCGAGGGGCGCTCCCAACTAAAATAAACCAGAAAGTGTCACCTGGTACCATTGCTGAAGAGGTGTTGGAGTAGCTGAAGATGCTTGCTGAAGAAGTTGCTCCTCACAAGCCGTTAGGGTCCTGAGCCTCAGGAGACCCAGGGGGGCCAAGTGGCGCTGGAAGGTGATAGCCACATTTGGCAAGCCGAAAGGGATGCGAACGTAGCTGTGAGGGGGACCCTCACACTGACTAACGCTCGATGGCCAAAAGCGCCCCTCATATGCGGCCCTGTTGAGCCCTAGAATGTCGACGCAGACGCGTAGCTCGCCCTCCTCACCAGGACGCAGAGCTATGCCAGGTGCTGACGGTGGTCGCCGTGCATGGCGCTTGCCTCTTGATGCTCCTCGGTCGCCTTGGTGATGAACTCCTAAGCACTAGGCACTCCACGCCTTGTGACCTCTTGTGGGAAGAGTGTGGTGAAGCACGCCTCCATGTGGTGCCCGAGCGCCTCCCTCATGACGTTGGCTAGGTCTAAGGCCCTCCAGAAGAGAGCCCCCGAGCCCAGCCTGAGGAGGGCGCCGGGCGCGCCTTCCTATGTGAGGGAGGGAGGCGCCCCATCTACGGGCGCAGGTCTTGAGGTGGTGCCGCTGGAGACGCCTCTCTCCTGGGGTCCTCAGTGGAGCAGCTGCGACTTGGTATAGGGTGCCTTCGTTGTCCGGGTCTTCGACCGCTGCGACTTGGTAGGCGCGCTCGAGGGAGCACACCGCGTCCTTCTCCTCGCAGGCTACCAGGATGATGCCGCCGCTTCCTGGCATAGTTGTAGCCGTGGTGGGTTACTGCCATAAAGTTGGCCATGGCTGGGTATCCGAGGATGGCGTTGTACGGCAGGCGGATGTGGGCAACATCGAACTCGATAAGCTCGGTGTGGTAGTTGTCGCGGGTGCCGAAGGTGACAGGGAGGTGGATCTGCCTGTCGGGTTGGTGGAGCCGTCAGTCACTCCTGAGAAGGGCTTGGTAGGATGCAGCTGATCATATGGCACTTGGAGGTGGTCGAATGTCTTGACGGACAGGACGTGGAGCCGTGCACTGCCGGCGATGAGGGTCTTGGTGACTTGGACGTTGCTGATGATGGGTGAACAAAGCATCGGAAGGGCGCCGGTAGTTGCTGCGCACTTGAGCTGGTCTGACGAGCTGAAGGTAATGGCACACTTGGACCACCTGAGCGGGCGTGTGGCCTCGATCCTAGGGAGAGCCGCGCTCACCTCGCGGGCGAACTGCTTGAAGATGCGCTGGGAGGCTGGGGCCTAGCGCCACCCAGGATGCAGGCGATGGCGCGCGACTCTTGGAAGC
Organism: Triticum urartu; assembly: GCF_056163025.1. Lineage (NCBI taxonomy): Eukaryota > Viridiplantae > Streptophyta > Magnoliopsida > Poales > Poaceae > Triticum > Triticum urartu. The sequence continues at coordinate 166,937,658 of NC_141876.1, read as the reverse complement.
CCCCAACCCCCTCGTCTTGATGATGGTCGTTGTTCCTCCTTGGTGGTAGCGGCAGCGTAGGGAGGCCAGCCTTGCCTTGAGGTCGGTCCTCATGAGGCTGGTCCTGCCAGTGGTCCTCACGAGGCTGGTCACGCCACTCCTAGCGAGGGCCTCGGTCGTCCCAGCGTCCTCCGCTTCGTCCTCCTGCTCGGCCCTAGCCTCAATCGTTGCGCTCGGGGCATCGACCGAAACACCCATCACGGATGGCCCTAAGCTCTTGACAGTCATTGGTATTATGGCTGTGCACGTTGTGGAAGGCGCAGAATGGATGGCTGCCCTTCGAAGACTCCGGGTGGTCGCGACCGCGCTTCATGCCTGGCTCGGCCGCAAGCACGCCCGCTCCCTTACGCTTCACATCCTTTTCCTTGGCCTTCTTGTCTTCTGGGTCGGTAGCAGGGAGTTCGAGGAGGGAGAGATGCCCCTCCTCAGCTCTTGCGCACGTGGCTGCCATGTTGAACATCTCCAGAGCCGTGCATAGGTCTTCTTGGATGGCGAGATCCTCCTTCATCTTCACGTTGTGGACGCCATTGGAGAACGCGGAGATGATGGCCTCGTCCATCACCTTGGGGATCTTGAGGCGAACACTGTTGAAGCGCTGGATGTATTTCTGTAGGGTTTCCCCTGGCTGCTGCTTGATGCGCTGCAGGTCACCCGCGGCCGGGGGGCGGTCGCGAGTGCCCTGGAAGTTGTCAACGAAGTGCTTGCGCATCTCGCCCTAGGAGGGGATCGATCCCACGGGTAGGTTTAGGAGCCACGAGCGTGCGCCATCCTTGAGGGCCATGGGAAACCAGTTCACCATGTCCTTTTCGTCGCCGCTGGCCGCCTCGATGCTTAGCTCATAGAGCTGCAAGAACTCGGCAGGGTCGGGGGTGCCGTCATAGCACGGAGGCAGGTCTGGAATTAACTGGCCAGGCCAGATGACGCTACACAGCTCAGGAGTGAAGGCGCGGCAGCCTGCTGTAGTCACTGGAGCCCGTCGTGGAGGCGGAGCCTGGTCTTGGTACCCGCATGCCACCACTGCGGGTGGTTCACGGTCTTGACGCGGTGGTGCTAGGAGTGCAGGAGCGTTTTCCTGTTGCGGCCAAGGCACTTCTTGGCAGCTTCCTTCTTCATGCGAAGGCGCCCTGTGCGGCGGGTCGCGCCGCGGGGCTGCGCATCTTGGTTCGAGGGTGCCGTCTTGATGCGGAGGTGGTGGGGGCGCTTCGTGGGCCACGTCGCCCGCAGCAGGAGGCGGGCGAGGCAGCGAGAGGGACGGGACGGGAGAGCCCCCAGCGGCGCTGATGAGCTCAGTGATGTGGTCCAGCCAGTCATCGTAGAGGTCGTCGATGGGGCGGTAGTGCAGGAGCTCGCGCACCATGAGCAGCGCAGCCTGCGCGTCTGTGGGCGCGTGACATGTGTGGGACGATGAGCTGGCCGGAGTCAACGACGGGGTGGCGGTGTGTCCGTCCCACCTCACTGAGGGGTGCAGCGACGAAGCCTGCTGCTCGTTCGCCGCCGGGCCGGTGGCGGCGTTGGTGGCGGGCGATAGGGAGCAACGGGGAGGCCCGCCGACGGGCGCTGTTTGAGCGACGCGAGCGTTGAGAGAGGCTCGGCGCTCGGCGCGGGCTCAACGAGCGTCAGCCATGAAATCGGCGGAGCGGTCGAGCGTGGATCGTCGGAGGAAAGCTTCGACTCACCCCCTACCTGGCGCGCCGAATGTCGGATCATGGGTTCCGTCCAACCCTTGAGGTTTGAATACTAGGGTGCGCATGAAGTATTCCTCCTCTCTAGTTTTCTCGCTCGACGATCTCACGACGTAGCTCGATGAACCCAAGGAAGGCAAGTCTGGGTACCCCTGTTCAAAATACTAGGGATCCGCGCCGAATGTCGGATCATGGGTTCCGTCCAACCGTTGAGGTTTGAATACTAGGGTACCGCCGGGTTATTTGCCTGGCCAAAATTTCATCTTCAGGTAACTCACCCTGGGTCATATAAGCTAAATATGGAACCGTCCAATCAGGAATAGCATGAAGAGCCGCCACCAGCCGTGCCTCCGGGTGAGGAATAGCAAGATCTTCCTCCGTGGGCAGTTTAACCGAAGGATTATGCAAAATATCATGGAAAACATTAGGTGGTACCGGCTTACGCTGGGATCCTAGCCGGCTTAAAGCATCATCCACCTCATTTTTCCTGCAATCAACATGCTCCACTTGATGAAATGACCAGCCATAGCATCAACCTCTCGGCGATAAGTCACCATGAGTGGATCTTTGGAATCCCAAGTTCCTGAAACTTGCTAAGCCACCAAATCTGGGTCGCCAAAGCACCTCACCCGACTTAGATTCATCTTCTTAGCCATCCGAAGACCATGGAGCAAGGCTTCATACTCAGCTGCATTGTCAGTACAAGGGAACATCAACCTTAAGACATAACAAAGTTTATCACCTCGTGGGGAAGTCAAAATAACTCTAGCCCCCGAGCCTTCCAACTGCTTGGATCGATCAAAGTGAATAGTCCAATATGTGCTATCCAGATTCTCCTCAGGCATCTGCAACTCTGTCCAGTCATTGATGAAATCCACAAGTGCTTGAGATTTGATGGTTGTTTGAGGCATATACTTCAAACCATGGGGTCCAAGCTCAATGGCCCACTTGGCTTCCCAACCTGTGGCTTCTCTATTTTGAATAATATCCCCTAAAGGAGCAGAACTGACCACAGTGATGGGATGACCAAAGAAATACTGCTTCATCTTATGACTAGCCATGAACACCCCATACACCTGCTTCTGCCAATGTGGATACCTCTGCTTGGATTCAATGAGTACCTCACTGATATAATAAACCAGCTGCTGAATTGGATATTCCTTGCCTGCTTCCTTCCGTTCCACAACAATTGCCACACTGACAGCTCGGCTCTTAAGAGCCACATATAACAGTAAGCGCTCCTTATCAATGGGAGCTGCAAGGATCGGCGGCTCAGCCAACTGCTTTTTCAATGCCTCAAACGCCTGATCAGCCGCATCACTCCAGACAAAGTGATCTATTTTCTTCATCATCTGATACAGAGGGATAGCCTTTTCGCCAACCAGCTTATAAACCGCCTTAAGGCCGCAATACAACCCGCCAGACGCTGGACATGATTAATACACACCGGCTTAGCCAAGGTAGTTATAGCCTTGATTTTCTCCAGATTAGCTTCAATGCTAATCAATTGTGAGTGTCGTGTTCTCCACAGGGACTAGGCGACAGCAACGATGCTCGGCTAAAGCTAGGTGAAGAATTCAGATGATGATTGCGAGGAAATATAGACCTAAACTAACCAAAGTCGACGACAAAGAAAATGCAAAGAGCACAGGGAGATTCAGATTTTACTCAGTCTTTTTGGTATTATTTTTTTATTTGAGAAAATAGAAAGTACAGGCAAACATCCTAAACAAAGGGGATTAACAAGACAAGATCACATTTATGTATACAAAACTAGCAAGTATAAGATACACGGAAGGAACCGAGTTATATGACAGGAGATAGATGATTCATATCACAAACATATATGTCACAGGGACAAAGCTAGCACTGATCACACATAACATGCACTATATCTTACAAGTACGATACTGAACAAATGGCAATTCCAAGAACTAGTCTGATCTGAACATTACAGCACATACACTGCTCAATGTTTACAGAAATTTAGAGAATTAACCACAATCACGAATATGCAACACCACGGTTACTAGAATTAACCACAATCACAAAGATACGTATGACTCAAAACATATATATGACAGTACAAGTATGACTCAACAATGAGCAGCTCAACCACTCAAAATTTCACATACACTGTAGTAACTAAAACATAGAGGAGGCACGAATCATGTATACCGAACAATACGCAAAGTTTACATTACAGTTTTCAGAAATTACAAAGAGTGAGAGAGGGAGAGAAGCTCAGGTTTGTGAAACAGGAACAATAGCAGTAGACGGTTCAGACTTCAGAGAAGAACAATAGTTTTGGTTCATAGAAGGAGGGAATTAAGGAGAAAGGAGCAGCAGGAGGATTTGAGTAAGCATCAGCAAAGATGTGAGAGGAATTGGGAGAGGGTGGAGCTGCAGCGAGGCAAAGGAAGAAGCAGAGCAAGGGAAGTAGAGGAAGCAGTAGTAGATGGAGAAGAGAAGAAGGATCAGCGGCAAGGTTTGGGAAGGAGGAGCGGCAGCTGGGCGTCAAGGAGAGGGAGCAGCAGAGGTTGATGGAGTGGTGCGGCGGCAGAGAATGATGGACGATGCTGCTGGTTGGCTGGGAGGATGGCTCTAGTAGAGATGACGAAGATGGTGGTGACTTGTGGCGTTGATGGATGGGAGGCGCACCACCATGCGGGCCTGGCCGCGGCGGTGGCCGGAGGTGGAGAAGGAGGCAGAGGAAGATGGAGATGTGAAGCCAGGCCCAAAGGGGATCGGTGGCTAGCGCTAGGGATTTGATCCCAGGATCAGATTTGCCACTTTTTTGATTTGGCCCTCCTGCTCCCTTCTTTCTTCACAAGCACATCCCTTCCCTTCTCTAGTTTGGCCCTCGGTATCTTCTTCCATCATGCTCAGGTCCCCCTTCTTTCTTTCCCATCCTTGTCTTGTATTCTTCGTCCTCTTAGTCAGAATCTTGAGGTTTATAGTGCCTTTGCGCACTTTTCTGCAGAAGAAACAAATGACGAGTAAATGATCTTTTATATAATTCTCATCCAAATATATCACAATTCATAGTAAGAATGGATGAACGTATATCAATAAATGGTGTATATATGTGCCAAAATTATGTATATGAAATGTGCTTATCAAATGCCTCCTTCAGAAACCAAAAAACCCAAGAGCTTGCCTGCTGGCACATCAAAGACACACTTAGCTGGGTTAAGCATCATCTTGTAGACCCGGAGATTGTCAAAGGTATCTTTCAAAACATCTATCAAGGTCTCCTTCTTCTTGGATTTCACAACAATATCATCCACCTAAGCATGAACATTGCATCCAATCTGGTTATGAAGGCAATTTTGAACACACCGCTGATAAGTCGCATGGGCACTCTTGAGCCCAGAAGTCATAGACACATGGTAGAAGGATCCAAAGGGAGTGATGAAAGTTGTCTTCTCCTGGTCCTTAACTGCCATCTTGATCTGATGATACCCAAAACAAGCATCCAACAAGCTCAAACGCTCACAACCCGTCGTAGCATCAATGATCTGATCAATATGAGGGAGAGCAAAAGGATCAGCCGGACAAGCTTTATTAAGGTCTGTGTAATCCACAGACATGTGCCAAGTGCCATTTTTCTTAAGTACCAGTGCCGGGTTAGCCAGCCATTCAGGATGAAAAACTTCAATGATGAACCTAGCCGCCAAGAGCCGGACCACTTCTTCACCGATGGCCTTACACCTCTCTTCATTAAAACGACAAAGGAATTGCTTGACCAGTTTAAATTTTGGATCAACATTGAGAGTGTTCTCAGCGAGTTCCCTCGGTGCACCTGGCATGTCTGAAGGCTTCCATGCACAGATGTCCCGGTTCTCATGGATGAACTCGATGAGCGCGCTTTCCTATTTCGCATCCATATTAACACTGATACTGAACTGATTGGATGAGTCGCTAGGAACAAAGTCAACCAACTTAGTTTCATCGACCGACTTATACTTCAACACTGGGTCATGCTCTGTGGTTGGCTTTTGAAAGGTGTCATATCCGCCGGGTCAACATTATCTTTGTAGAACTTCAACTCCTCTGTTGCACAAGCAGTCTCAGCATAAGCGGTATCGCCCTATTCACACTCCAAAGCTATCTTCCTATTGCCATGTACAGTGATGGTACCCTTGTGAGTCGGCATCTTAAGCTGCAGGTAAACATAACAAGGTCGCACCATGAATTTAGCATAAGCCGGCTGTCCAAACAGGGCGTGGTAAGGGCTCTTGATCTTGACCACTTCAAAAGTCAGTGTCTCAACTCTGAAATCATGATCATCTTCAAAAGCCACTTCCAAAGCTATCTTACCCACTGCGTGCGCCGACTTACCAGGCACCACTCCATGAATAACAGTAGAGGATGGCTTAAGATCCTTATCAGTTAAATTCATATGTTGAAAAGTATCATAATAAAGGATATTGATGCTGCTGCCTCCATCCATGAGCACTTTAGTGAACTTGTACCCTCCAACCTGAGGCGCAACCACCAAAGCCAACTGACCTGGATTGTCAACCCGGGGCAGGTGATCCTCACGGCTCCTACAATAGCATGTTTGGACCAGTGCAAGTATTGAGGGACTGCCGGCTCAACCGCATTCACCGCCCGCTTACGAATCTTCTGATCTCTTTTACACAAGCTCATGGTAAACACATTATATTGACCACTATTCAGCTGCTTCGGATTGCTTTGGTAACCCGACTGCTGCTGCTGATTCCCTTGACCAGATTGTTGATTAAATCCACCTTGATTGCCTTGACCCTGAAAACCGGAGCTTGACCTGCCACCCCCAAAGCCAGACCTGTGTGAGCCGGATCCTGAGCCGCCATTCGGGCCATGATTATTCTGGAAAAAATTGGAATTCCTGTACTCCCTCATGATGAAGCAATCCTTCCATAAGTGGATGGTCAGCTTCTGTTGCGTACCGTGTTTTGGGCAAGGCCGATTCGTCATCGCCTCAAGGTTGAACTTTGGCCCGCCAAACCGAGGCACTGACGATTTTCCCTTCCAATGCTGATTATTGTTCTACGCATTGGTGTTAGCCACAAAGTCTAAATCGCCGTCAGCTTTGCGCTTACCATTGCCACCTTGACCCGCCATATTATGTTGTTGTCCCTTTGCATTGCCGCTCTTCTTTCCCTTGCCAGCCTTCTCTTGATCAAACTTAGGGTCTTTAGTACTATCAGAGTCGGCGTACTTAACGAGAGCCGCCATGAGCTCTTCCATATCGTTGCAGTTGCGCTTAAGCTGACCCCGTTTCTGTTTAAGGGGAAGGAAACGACAATTCTTCTCCAACACCAGGACATCTGAACCGGCATTGATACCATCTGATGAGTGGATAACTATCGAGATCCAACGCAACCAATTGGTCATTGACTCGCTCTCACCTTGGACGCAAGAATCCAGAACAAGAATCGACATCGGCTGCTTGCATGTGTCTTTGAAATTTTGAATAAAACACGCCTTCAATTCAGCCCATGATCTAATGGAGTTAGCGGGCAATCCCTTCAGCTAGGTACATGTCGGCCCATCCAACATCATGGTGAAGTATTTAGCACATGCAGCATCACTGACATCCAACATCTCCATGGCCATCTCATAGCTTTCAATCTATGCCTCTGGGGGTTGATCCGTTGTGTAATTAGGCACCTTGCGAGGGCCCTTGAAGTCCTTAGGCAAGAGCTCGTTACGTAGAGCTGGTACTAAACATGGCACACAGCGGGTTCTGGAGGTCGCGCCTGCCTCCACAGACGTTGATGGGTAAGCCGGAGGTTGTTGCTGAGCCACCAACTGGGCCGCCAGCTCGGCCTCGCGCCGTGCCCTGCCCAGATCCACTAGAGCCTGAGCATCGTTACCAGTGTGCGGCGGTTCGTGCCTACGAGGCTGGTTATGGTGTCGCTCACTGCTTGAAACTGCTAGTGACTCAATATGCCTGATATAACTTTGGCTTGGACGAGGGGTAGAATGAATCCATTCACGACTGTATGAATAAGCCACATGTTGAGCCACCGCTGTCTGAAGAAGCTCTCTGGCTCTCCGTATCTCCATCATGGCTGGAGACTCGCCTTCAACGAGGAGAGCCGCCAATCGCGTAGTGCGACGATCATATTGTCCAGAGGGTTAGAATAATGACCCAGCAGTGTCGGAACATGCTGAGGTGGAGTCAGATTTAAACAAGGTGGGTCTACCGCACGTGGCTGAACCGGCGCTCAGGTCACGGGCGTCTCAACGGCCCGGTTCACCATGGGCGGGTCACTAGTCCCTACCCCAGGCGTGTTGAAAAGGTTTCTATCCTCAAATTCTGTAGGCAGACGGGTTTGGTGCCTCCTCCTCATAATAGCGTTTGAAGCGTTCTAGTCCAAGGTGAGCCAGAACGACTCTGCCTGAATCCGTTGCGATTGCGCATCCAAAGCGGCTCGCTCTGTCGCCATCCTATCAATCTCAGCAGCAAGTTCTTCCTTGGCTTGAGCTATCTCATCTCGCAGCTTTGTGACATCCACTTTGTGTTGTTCTTGAGTCTCTGGGGCTACCTCTGTCCCCATTGAAGTCGCCAAAGCATCCAACAGCTCGGTCAAAACCCGAGTCGCCGGGCGTGCAGAGGCGGTAGCACCAGCCGTCGTTGCAGCCATTGAATCGGAGGTCATAGCCACAGCGGTCGTTGAACTAAGCACCGGTTGTGTAATGTCCATGAAGATCGCAATCCTGTTCGGCGGCTCACAGGGGTCTGGAATACTATCACCATCGGAACAGTCCCCAAGCCTGTCGTCTTGTAGTTGATACATTGAATTGGTCTCACCAGTTGAAGACTCACCATCAGAGCAGATTACCGTCTCTCCCCTGGACACAGATCCTTCCTCAAGATCCGCCCCATGGATGAAACCAACAAAGGCGTGCTTCGCGGAACCTTGGAGGGTCGTGCATGCTGAGCCATCTCGACGATGTCGGTGCAGGTGTTCGGCTCAGGCCCTGACTCGCCGATCTTTCTAATGAAGATGTGAATTCCGCCGAAGGGGACCTGGTACCCGTACTCAATTGAGCCGGCCTCGGGGCCCCAGCCAGCGTCGTAGATGTAGAGCTTGCCGCGACGACTCTTGGTCGTCCAGCCCACGGCGTATCCCTTGATCCCTGTGAAGTTGCCCTTCAAGAACTTGAAACCACCGTGCGCTGGCCCCATGGTGGGCGCCAACTGTCGTGGACTAAACACGGCAGATGCCCTAGCAAAACGACTTAGGTGTGGAGCCATCACGATGTGGTTTGCTTGAAGGGGTTTAAACAAGACAAAGGACTCAGAGAGTTTACCCAGGTTCGGCCCTTCTCAACGAGGTAAAATCCTACTCATTCTTTTGGCTGTATTGCTTGGGTTTCGATGACCACGGGGTGAATATGCTTGACCTAGCTCTCGATTGATTGTTACCTGAGTTAACCCGCCGCTAGGTCACCCCTCTATATACACAGGTTGATTCCCAGCGGCTTTACAGAGTCCCGGCCGGCTCATACACAACGTGTCCGGCTCGATAACTAACTAAGCCTGCCTTACAGTACAAGTTTGACATATGGCGGCTCATGCCCGTGGGCCTCAAGTCAACCCCGGGTCTTGGGCCTTTAATGAGCTTTCTCTATGAACCGCCATATTCATATCTTCTTGGGCCTTCATCTTTAAGCCGCCAGTGGCATGACCCGGCCCCTCCTGGGCAGGTCATACCCAGTAGTTATATCCCCAGCAAGTAGTAACTTAGCAGAAAAAATACGATAAAAATTCATAGGCATTGGATCGGTAATTTGTTGGATGATATTCATCATGTGATATTCATAACCTAGGGCGATACGGCACTAGCTCCAATTCGTAAATATAATGTAGGCTTGTATTCCGTAAATAGTCATACGTGCTTATGGAAAGAACTTGCATGACATCTTTTGTCCTACCCTCCCGTGGCAGCGGGGTCCAATTGGAAACTAAGGGATATTAAGGCCTCCTTTTAATAGAGAACCGGAACAAAGCATTGGCACACACGGTGAATACATGAATTCCTCAAACTACGGTGATCACCGGGAGTGGTCCCGACTATTGTCACTCCGGGGTTGTCGGATCATAACACGTAGTAGGTGAGTATAACTTGCAAGATCGGATCTAGAACATCGATATGATATTGATAACCTAAACGGTTTAGATCTGGAATCATGGCACCCGGGCCCAAAGTGACAAGCATTAAGCATGGCAAAGTCATAGCAAGATCAATCTCAGAACATAGTGGATACTAGGGATTAAGCCCTAACAAAACTAGCTAGATTACATGATAAATCTCATCCAACTCCTCACCGACCAGAGAGCCTACGAAGGAATTACTCACTCCCGGTGGGGAGCATCATGGAATTGGCGATGGAGAAGGGTTGATGATGACGAAGAACGGAGACCCCCCTCTATGGAGCCCCAAACGGACTCTAGATCTAGCCTCCCGATGAAGAACAGGAGGTGATGGTGGCCCGTCTCGTGGAACACGATAATTCTTTCTCCCTGATTTCTTTCTGGAAATATGGGCTTTTATAGCATCGGTCTCAGGGTCTGCGGTGCCACTAGGTGGGGACAACCCAACTGGGCACGCCAGGAGGGGGCGCGCCCTGGTGGGTTGTGCCCACCCAGGTGCACCCCTCTGGTGGATCTTGGCTCCAGAAATTCTCTTTATTGATATAAAAATTCCTCGCAAAGTCTCGTTCCATTCCGAGAACTTTTATTTCTGCACAAAAACAACACCATGGTAGTTCTGCTGAAAACAGCGTCAGTTTGGGGTTAGTTTCATTCAAATCATGCAAATTAGAGTCCAAAACAATAGGAAAAGCATTAGGAAAAGTAGATACGTTGGAGACGTATCATGTACCAGACCTGATGTGTACCTTGCCATAAGTCTGACAGGGAGGTACCAAAGTAATCCAGGAGTGGATCACTTGATAGCGGTCAAGAACATCCTGAAGTACCTGAAAAGGACCAAGGATATGTTTCTCATTTATGGAGGTGACGAAGAGCTCGTCATAAAAGGTTACGTCGATGTTAGCTTCGACACTAATCCGGATGACCCTAAGTCACAAACCGTATGCGTATTTATATTGAATGGTGGAGCTGTCAGTTGGTGCGGTTCCAAGCAGAGCATCATGGCGGGATCTACGTGTGAAGCGGAATATATAGCTGCTTCGGAAGTAGCACATGAAGGAGTCCAGATGAAGGATTTCATATCCGATCTGGGTGTAATACCCAGTGCACCGGGTGCAATGAAAAACTTTTGTGACAATACTGGAGCAATTGCCATGGCGAAGGAATCCATGTTTCACAAGAGGACTAAACACATCAAGAGACGCTTCAACTCCATTTGTGAAAAGGTCAAGGATGGAGACATAGAAGTTTGCAAAATACAAACGGATCTAAATGTAGCAGACCCGTTGACTAAGCCTCTTCCGTGAGCAAAACATGATCAACACCAAGACTTCATGGGTGTTAGATTCATTACAATGTAATCTAGATTATTGACTCCAGTGCAAGTGGGAGACTCAAGGAAATATGCCCTAGATGCAATAATAAATTTGTTCTTTTATATTTCCTTATTCATGATAAAGGTTTATTATTCATGCTGGAAGTGTATTGATCGGAAACTTAAATAGATGTGTGAATACATAAACAAATACCATGTCCCTAGTAAGCCTCTACTAGACTAGCTCGTTGATCAAAGATGTTAATGTTTCCTAACCATAGACATGTGTTGTCATTTGATAACGGGATCACATCATTAGGAGAATGATGTGATGGACAAGACTCATCTGTTACCTTAGCATATTGATCGTTTAGTTTATTGTTATTGCTTTCTTGTTGTCAAATACATATTCCTTTGACTATGAGATTATGCAACTCCCGGATACTGGAGGAATTCCTTTTGTGCTATCAAATGTCACAACATAACTGGGTGATCATAAAGATGCTCTACAAATATCTCTGAAGGAGTTTGTTGAGTTGGCATAGATTGAGATTAGGATTTGTCACTCCGAGTATCGAAGAGGTATCTCTGGGCCCTCTCGGTAATACACATCATAAGAAGCCTTGCAAGCATAGTGACTAAGGAGTTAGTTGCAAGATGATATATTACGGAACATGTAAAGAGACTTACCGGTAACGAGATTGAAATAGGTATGAAGATATAGACGATCGAATCTCGGGCAAGTAACATACTGATAGACAAAGGGAATTACGTATGTTGTCATAAGGTTCAACCGGTAAAGATCTCCATAGAATATGTAGGAGCCAATATGGGCATCTAGGTTCTGCTATTGGTTATTGACCGGAGAGGTGTCTCGGTCATGTCTACATAGTTCTCGAACCCGTAGGGTCTGCATGCTTAATGTTCATTGACGCTATAATGTTATATGAGTTATATGATTTGGTGATCGAATGTTATTCGAAGTCTCGGATGAGATCAAAGACATGAAGAGGAGCTTAAGAATGGTCTGGAGGTAAAGATTGATATATAGGACGATGATATTTGGACACCGGAAGTGTTTCAGAGTGCACCGAGTAGTCATCGGGTCACCAGAAGGGGTTTTGGACACCCCCGGTAAGTGTATGGGCCTAATGGACCCGGGGGGACAGACCAGCCCACAAGGGGGCTGGTGCACCCTTTCCATGGCTGGCCGGCCCTATGGGGAAGGAAAGGGGAGGGGTGGCCCCTCCTTCCTTTTCCTCCTCATGAGAGAAAAGAAAGGGGGGCACCACCTCCCCCTGCCTTCCTCCCGTACTTAAATAAGGAAGGGGGTGGCTTGGGGAGGACCCCAACTAGGATTCGGCCTACTTGGGAGCGCCTCCTGGCTGCTGCCATCTCCCCCACCTATATATATGTGGGAGGGGGCGCCACACATAACCACAACAATTGCTTAGCCGTGTGCGGTGCCCCCTCCAACGTTTACGCCCTCGGTCATATTTTTGTAGTGCTTAGGCGAAGCACTGCGGAGATAGCATCACCATCACCGTCACCACGCCGTTGTGCTTCCAGAACTCATCCACTACCGTCGGCGTCCTGGGAACGGGGGTCCCCAGACTTGCCTGCTAGCGGCCCGCTGCGTGGCTAAGTCAGTAGGCCGTACGGCCCATCTTCATCAACAAGGCATCCAAGACCCTCGCGAGGGGCCAAGCCTCATGAGGAGGATGACACAAGACCTCCTCTGTAGCGGCCTAGTCAGGCAGGCTCACGAGGAGCAGAGATATCAAGGCAGGCGAACCTCACGAGGCTCTCGTGACGTGAGCCATGACGATCGACACCAGGGGGCGCCAGCATGCGCAGCGTCCTTGTTTCCTCTTTGGTGCTAAGGAAACAAGCGCAGGCGAGGAGTACCGAGGCATCAGGCAAAGGTTGCCATTTTTGTGCAACAAGACCAAGACCAGAAGGACGGCAAGACGGAGGTCATCGTGGAGCCCAAGACGACATCACCACCCGAGCCTTTCGCAGGCATAGACCACCTTTTGTCAGGATGGCTTGTACTAGTTGTCCCCCTTCAAATTAGCCTGCCGTTGTTGGCTCCCTTCCCGCTCAATATTTGGGGAGAGGACCAGGGCCTCTATAAGTAGGACTGGCCACCATCAAGGGCGGGGGACGGCATCTTAGATCACTCTCTCACTCATACAAGTTAGCCATGCACAAGAACACCTCAACCTCAGGAGGCTGTTCTTCCCCTTGTATTGTTCATCATCAGCCCAAGAGGCAATCCACCACCACCACACTGGAGTATGGTGTTACAGCACAGCGGTGGCCCGAACCAGTATAAATCCTGTGTCTTTCTATGTTGCGAGTTCGTCGAGTTCGTCCGCGAGATCTTAGCGAGCTAGGGCGTAGATCGGTAGGAGGGAAAGACTTTGCACGTGCCCCAGTGTTCGAACCTTCAGGGTTTGCCGGAACCCCACATCCGACATTTGGCACGCCAGGTAGAGGTGCACCGGAGCTTCTTCTCCGACAATCGACTTGCAGACGCACCGTGACAGCGATGTCCGACGACCCAAGAGCTGACCCCGACTGCTGGGCAGCATGGCCAGCTCGGTCGGCGCCGCCCGCCTATGAAGACCTCAACCCCACGCTCTAGGCGGCCCGAGCACCACACAATCCCGCGGGGCGCGGGCGACGTGGCGGGACGTCGGCTACCCTCACTCCACGGCAAGTACGAGCCACTGCCAGAGCAGCAAGCCACCGCGCAGCGACGGCGCCACACTCACGATGGGAGCAAGCAAACACACGGGTAGCACTCACCGTGGAAAGGGAGCTGCTGCGGTGCCGGCTGATGGAAACCGGCCGGGACACGCTGCTGGAGCGCATCGCAGAGCTACTGGACGCGGCGGCCTCGGGAGCCCCGCCCTTCTGCCATCAGCTTCCTCCTCAGGCCGCTACGGGGATCTTCGGCGGGTCACGCCGCCATCACACACCGTCGAGTGCGCCGGGGGGCTTCGTCAACACCGGTACGGCCGGCGGTGACGGGGGCTCTACCGCCCCCGTACCGCCCGCAACAAGCATGGGCACAAGCGTTGCCTTTCATGGCCCGAGTGGGATGCCACGCTATCACCCCCAGGACGCCACGATGGGCCGAGCGACATGGAGTGTGGGGCACCACGGCGAGGTATTCGGGGTAACAGCCCTGGAAGCCTACGTGCCCCGCATGACGGACCAGGAGTACACACCGGAGGACGGCCCGGGCTCGTCCGTTGGAGAAGATTGGGAAGAAGGAGCGCTAGGAGCCGAAGCCTTCCAGGAGCTGCCGGGAACCACCACAGCCACGTGTGCGACGACCACTACAGGGTACACCTAATCCCTCAGGAGCAAGCTTACGCTAACCATGAGTCACAGGAGGAGCGGGTCACCACGGTGGCAGGCGGCCCCAGCTCGACAGCCCGCTTGGCAGCGGGAGGATCACGTTGGGGGCTGCAGGAGAGGGGTCGGGAGCCAGGCCCCTCCCCAAGGCGCGCGAAACCAGGGGACACCCGGACATAGGCCCTCTGCCGGGGTGGCTTCGACAACCGTTCCCCCGGTAGAGGACCCGTGGTCGCCGAGGGAACCGCTGGCGTCCCTTTTCCCTCTTTTGTGTCGTCCTGGTGACCGGTCGGCTCAAAGGAGGTCGAGGGTGGCGCAAGGCAGGGCCCTCGTCTGGCAATATGAAGCAAGGTCGGTACCTGTGAAGAAGGCCCAGTGCCTGTGAAGCTCGCCGCCCGTGACACTCTCACATAGTAATGAGTTGGGGCTGTACACGCCCCGGAGTCTCAGGAGCACCGGCCTCAGGCCCTGGGGCTCCCTCCCACGCCTAGTGGCAGCACTTAGCTCCATGCCGGTGAGAAGACTTGAAGACCCGAAGACTAGACTAGGTGCCGGTCGCGGCCTTTTGCTTTGGATGTCTCTTTCTGAGGCTTTGCTTTCTGGATCTGGACTTAAGTTGAAGCTAAATTTTTATCAATGCACGCGGGGGGTGCCTTTTCTTGTTCGAGCCGTTTCTTGCCTTCTGGATCTTGTTTGGTTTGGGACTCATGTCCATCGCCTTTCCCTCGTAAATCTCCTCGCGAGCCGGACCGCGCAAAGCGCATGCTCGTCAAGCACGTGCTAGCATTACGCCTGGTGCTCACCTCTTACGGGCCCCCCTCAAGCGGGGCGATAAGCTCTGCGGGATTCTCAAGAAATCGTCGCCTCACAACCCAGCCCTAAGCTGGTGCTGACTAAGGTAAATCACGTCAGGGAGCTCACCCCCAGCTTCATGAGCTCAGGAGGACACATACCCACATCACATAGGAAAGTAAAAACTACAATTTGCTTACACGAGGGGCTCCCCCTCTCAAAATGCTCTTACAAAGTCTGCCAAGGGCCACGCCCGAGTTTTCCGTGCAGGATGAAACAACAGGCGAACATGGGATCAGCCAGAGATATCACTCGCTACATCACCCACGGACGCGTCACTCGCATCGTCGTTGTCTTCGTCGGTATCGCCGCCACCGTCGGCGATGCCCACATCACCATCATTGACCACGTCACCTTCGTCTGCGACGACCACCACCGCGTCAACCTCTGAGGTGAAGGCCCTGACCAACGCATTGACATGGTCCTCTACCCAATGCACCAGGTTGCCCCGGACGGCCGTGGGTACGGGGGCAATGGCGGCGGCGAAGTCGAAGTTAGGGTCAGCATTCAGAAGGTGGCTGAAGACAGGGGAGAAGGTGCGCTGAAGCAGGCCACGACCCCTCTCCTCCACATGCTGTCGAGCTCTGGCAGATTGAGCCTCCAGGTGCGTCACCACCTTGGTGAAGAAGATCAGGTGGTTGGCGTATTCATTCGAGTGAGGGGCCGGGCGTTGTCTTCGCAGATGTAACCTAGGCCGGTGTTGGCCTTGTTCCAAAGGTCTTGAAGCATATGAGCATGCTCGCGCTCCAGCGTTCGGCGTTGGAGCACTTCCTCCCTATTTTGCCGTGCGACGGCCTCGGCGTCGTCAACTCGTTTTCGGAGGGAAAGCAGCTCGGTGCGGGCGAAGGCCAAGTCCGCCTGCGCCATAACCAGGGCAGCGGCTGTGGCCTCCGCACGCCTCTCGGCCTCGTCCAACCTGGGCCTGAGGGCGGCGGCCCTACCCGCACCCTCTAGACCGGTGAGCTTCAGCTTCAAGTCATACCTGCCCTTCAGATCTGCACGAACCTCGGCCACCCGGCGATCGATCTCCTCCTCGACTCTGGCTTCACGGGCCCCAACAGCATCTTATTCTTGAGCGACTTAACGCTCCCTCGTCTCCAGTCGCTCGAGCTCGAGGCTTCGCTCCACGGCTTCCAAGGCCAGCGTCTCCTCGCGCTGACGGACCTCCCCTTCCTCTATGGGTGTCCCCCTCAGCGATACAAGAGCGGCCCCGCACGCCTCCTCCGCAGCCTCGCGGTGGCGATCGGCCTCGCGAGCTTCTTCCAAAGCTCGCGAGCGGGCCTCATTGGCAATCTTGAGGGATGCCTCGGCCTTCGTGTTCTCAAGGTCGCGCTGATAGCGACCAAGGTTGATGGCCACCCGCAGCTTCCGCCACTCCTCCACCAACCGAAGACCTTCAGCCTCAAGACGCGAGTCGACACCAGCAAGCTCTTCACCGAGGCGGCTCATCGCACCCATCGCCTCCTGGAAGAGCTCGTGATGGACTATGCTGCACCCACGCTCGAGTTCGAATGCTCGACCGGCCTCGTCCTCCACCTCGGGGGTTGCGGGTGGAGCATCTAGTGGCGCGCCACCTCCTGGTTGGGGGCTGGGGGCTGGCGTCGTGCCTGACGTCAGCCCATCTTCGTGAGGAACCCAAGCTGATCGAGGCTCACTGCTTGAAGAGGAACCGAAGACCGAGCTCAGCCAGCGAGTGCTCATGAGCAGAGGAGGAGTCTTGGGCACGCCCGCCAAGCTCCACGCCAGACCATGGGCGAGGGGCGGCCAAACCGCGGACGCAACACGTCCCGAAGGCGGGGACGCTCCTATGACGGACCCTACTCCAGGGGCGGCAAGCAGGCTAGGAAGACGCAACAGCTTCAACAGAAGGAGCCCTAGAGGACAGGCGCCAGGATAAGAAGACCACACGCAAAAAGCCACGGCGACAAGATACTTACGTGTCAATAGCGATGTACTTCCATCACTTCAACGGCCCGAAGATGTTGCTGCCGCTGGGGGATCCCTTCCTCTTGCGGAGCTCCTCGAAATCCACACAAAGGCGACCGAAGCGCTAGACGTGACGGCCGGTGCGCGGCGGAGCCAAAGAAGAACCAAGAGGGATGGCCTCAGGGGAGCTCGGCTGTGGCGAACAGCCCAGCTCCTTCCCACTGTGACCTCCCGAGGCTCCTGGAGCCTTAGCATCGGGAGCCATATGGCACACCTCCTCGGCAACCGACGCCTCAGGAGGGGGGTCGCAGGCCCCCAAGGACGACGCCCCCGGATCACCACCAGGCATGTGCTCCTCAGCAGCTGAGCTGCTGGCCCCTGTCGCAGCTCGCTCCCCCGCACCGTCACCTGGGGCGAGCCCGGCACCGGCGGCAAAGAAGGGGACCACGATGGCGGGGTTCTCGCGGGGCCCCAATAAGCCGATTGGGTGCGGCCCCCACTCATCAAAGGAAGGCATGTTCGCGGCAAATGTGACTTTGTTCTCGCAGCGGTACAACATGCAGCTGTTCCTGGGCATCTCGTCCGGCAGAGGGACACCTGATAGGACCGTGAGCACTGTCTGCCGCGCAGCGGGGGGAATCCCCTCCTCCTGAAACCTCATGTTTTCCTATCTGCTGAGCAAGTCCCACATCGGGCGAGAGTGGCACTGAAGCGCAGCAACTCGACGCCTGACGAACTCACTCACCACCATGGGCGCAGTCACGCCAAGGTCCTTCAACCACCTCAGCCTCGCGCAGACGAGGGCAAGGCGGGGTCTCGTGATCTTCAGCTGACCCCAGCCGGAGTTTGGAATAGCATGCCCCACCGGAGCTTGGAGCAGAGGGTTGGGCACGCCTGCGTCAACAAACACCCATCGCGTACAGAACTCGCTCCCGGATGAAGGGAGCTCGAAGTCGATCCCCGCGCCTGCCGTCGCAGCCACGGCCTGGAAACCCATGCACCCTGAGCTTTGCCGAGGACTGGTGATATGCAATGAGAAGAAGTGGCGGAGGAGTGCCGCGGAGGGGGCGATGCCCACCATGTCCATGCAGACGAAGGCGAAGACGGCGAGAAGGGTCACAGCCTGAGGATCAAGATGGAGCATGTGGATCTGATAGTGCTCGAGCAGTGCATTGAAGAAGGCGGAGAAGGGAGGAATGAGGTGTAACACCCCGAATATGATTTACCTAATATGTACTCCAACTCTTGTCGTTTCCGGCGCTAAGTTATTTTATTTTCTCGGGTTCGGGTTTTTGTCTCCGTGTGTTGTTGTCGTTTTCATGCATCTCATATCATGTCATCTTGTGCATTGCATTTGCATACGTGTTCGTCTCATGCATCCGAGCATTTTCCCCGTTGTTCGTTTTGCATTCCGGCGCTCCGTTCTCCTCCGGTGGTCATTTCTACCTTCTTTTCGTGTGTGGGGGTTAAACATTTCCGGATTGGACCGAGACTTGCCAAGCGGCCTTGGTTTATTACCGATAGACCGCCTGTCAAGTTTCGTACCATTTGGACTTTGTTTGATGCTCCAACGGTTAACCGAGGGAACGAGAAGGCCTCGTGTGTGTTGCAGCCCAACACCCCTCCAATTTGGCCCAAAACCCACCAATACCCTCTCCATCATCTAGAGCGTTCGATCATGATCGCGTGGCCGAAAACCGCACCTCATTTGGACTCTCCTAGCTCCCTCTATGCCTATATATAGGTCCTTCTCCGAAATTCACGGGTCTCCCCTCCCCCCTAAACCCTAGATCCACTCCTCCGCGCAGCCGAACACGTCCGCCGGCCGCCGGACACATCCGCCGCTCGCTCGGACCAACCAGGGCACGCCTCGTCAGCCCGCCGCGCCCACTTCGCCGCCCCGGCGCCGCCGGCCCGCCCAGGCCCAGGCGAGGCCCTCCCGGCCCGGTCGACCGCGCGCGCCCCGCGCCCTCATCTCCCCGCGCTCCGGCGGCCACCGCCACCGACGCCCATTGGCCGCCGCACCGCCGTAGCTCCCCATCGCCGGTGCCGCGCCGCCCGGAGCTCGCCGACCCATCTCCGGTGTCCTCCACCTCCTCCCCGAAGCTACTCCGACGGGCTATAGGGTTTTCCGGCTGACCTCGACTTCCGTGCACGATCTGGATCTGGATCTGAGATCCCCTCCTCGGTTGACTTTTGCCTCGAAACCCTAACTATTTTGCATACTTCATCGTGCCGTAACTTTGCATCCGTAGATCCGTTTTGGGCGTGTAGCATATCAAAATGTTCGTCCCAAAGAGTACATCATTTCATATCATTGCATTATTTTCATTTGAGCTCATCTTGATGCCCGAAATGCTGTGGGAAGAGAGCTATTTGAGTTAATTGTCATATCTGCTGCACCAAATAGCTATTTGTCATTTTTGCCATGATTAATGTGTGCATGATATGCCCCTGAGCTCTACATGAGTTTTGTTATATGCTTTGCCATCTTTCCAGACGTGCTATCCATGTATTTTTGTAATGTGTGTGGGGACTAGCACAAGCTTGCAAAGTGGTGCATTCGTTAATGCTGATTTCAGGGACTTAGCAATTCCACTAAGTCCTTGATCTGTTTTTATCAATATGCCATATGTCCATGTTGTTTCCTAGTGATCCGTGCCTCTTTTGAGGATGATCAGTAAGGATGTTTTGTTAATATTGTGGTCCTCTATCCATCCATATCTTTGTTTGCAATTATGGAGCACCCTAGATTGAGTCAATTGAGCTCTACTTTTGCTATTTCGTAATTCTGGGCAGATTGTCTACTTGTTAGCGATTTTGCCGAGGATGTTGTTGTTGATCCGTGCTTGCTATGTTGTTGTTCTTGCCATGTCTAGCTTGTATAATGTGTATTCTTGATTGGTGTATGCTTAGATTGTCATGACATGCTCTGTAGTGAGTGCATCGAGCTCGTAAACATGCCTACTTGTTAACAGATTTGCATGCTCCAGTTTTTCTCTAAGTCTGTAACCTGATTATGTTTTTGCCATGTTCACAAGCTTGCAATTGTTTTTTCCTGAACCCTTTTGGCTCAAGGTCACTAAGGGACTTTTGTTAAGATCTTTGAGTAGCTCCATGTCATGCCTTGCTTTGCCATGTGAATTTCTTGTAGCATATAGTTTTCTTGCTTCAAAGTGTGCTACCTGATCTGAAATTCCAGGCTTGTGTTAATTTCACTAAGTCTGAGATCTGTTTATCAATTGCACTTTTGCCATGCTTATTTGAACCTGTTAATGGATGAATTGGCCGTAGCTCAGTGTTCATCTTTTGTTAAGCTTTATGATTGGATCCCTGCCATGTATTTTGTTGCCATGTTTGAGTGCTGTAGCATGTTTAACTTGATGCATTTAGATGGCTACTTGCTGTTTATCGCAGACCAGTGCCATATTTGTTTTGCTTGCCATTTCCAAACCGTGTCTCCGATTCCGGTGTTCTTTATATCGATTTCAACCAGAATCACCTCACCTTTCCAGTGGCACTCTTGTATTTCCAAGTTGAGTCCAGGTTCTTTCATTCCTTATCAAATCTTGCATATGCATCACATATCGCATCCCACATAGCATACCATGTTTGCATCATGTTGTTCGAGCATTTGCACGTGGTTGATTGTGTACCTTTTGCTTGTTTGTCTTGTTTGGGTAGAGCCGGGAGACGAGTTCGCTAACGAGGAGCCTGTTGAGTATGCTTTCGAGGATCCAGTCAACTCTGACAACTTTGCAGGCAAGATGATCATACCCTCGAAATCACTTCTATCTTTGCTTTGCTAGATGCTCGCTCTTTAGCTATGCCTATGCTATGATGCCTACCACTTGCTTTTCATGCCTGCCAAATTGCAATGTCAAACCTCTAACCCACCATGTCCTAGCAAACCGTTGATTGGCTATGTTACCGCTTTGCTCAGCCCCTCTTATAGCATTGCTAGTTGCAGGTGAAGATTGGAGATCGTTCCTTGTTGGAACATTATTTTTCTTGTTGGGATATCACTATATTATCTGGTTATCTTAATGCATCTATATACTTGGTAAAGGGTGGAAGGCTCGGCCTTTTGCCTAGTGTTTTGTTCCACTCTTGCCGCCCTAGTTTCCGTCATACCGGTGTTATGTTCCCGGATTTTGCGTTCCTTACGTGGTTGGGTGATAATGGGAACCACTTGACAGTTCGCCTTGAATAAAACTCCTCCAGCAATGCCCAACCTTGGTTTTACCATTTTCCACCTAGCCTCTTTTTCCCCTAGGTTTCCGGAGCCCAAGGGTCATCTTATTTAAACCCCCCCTCTGCCAGTGCTCCTCTGAGTGTTGGTCCGAACCGGGAGCCTGCGGGGCCACCTCGGGGAAACTCGAGGGTTGGTTTTACTCGTAGCTTGACCTATCTGAGTGTGCCCTGAGAACGAGATATGTGCAGCTCCTATCGGGATTTGTCGGCACATTCGGGCGGTGTTGCTGGATTTGTTTTAACTTGTCGAAGTGTCTTGTAGAACCGGGATACTGAGTCTGATCGGAATGTTTCGGGAGAAGGTATATCCTTCATTGACCATGAGAGCTTGTCATGGGCTAAGTTGGGACTCCCCTGCAGGCATTTGAACTTTCGAAAGCCGTGCCCGCAGTTATGGGCAGATGGGAATTTGTTAATGTCCGGTTGTAGATAACTTGAACCTTAACTTAATTAAAATGAATCAACTATGTGTGTTACCGTGATGGTCTCTTTTCGGCGTAGTCCGGGAAGTGAACACGGTGTTGGAGTAATGTTTGCCGTAGTTGGTTCTCTAGTTCTTCGTTCGTGCTTTGCCTTCTCTTCTCACTCTCTTTTGCGAACAGGTTAGCCACCATATATGCTAGTCGCTTGCTGCAGCTCCACATATTACCTTGTCTTACATATAAGCTTAAATAGTCTTGATCGCGAGGGTGCGAGATTGTTGAGTCCATGTGGCTCACAGATTACTCCCAAACCAGATGCAGGGCCTGATGACTCCGTTCTAGATGATGTGCTTGAGCTCAAGTGGGAGTTCAACCAGGACTCACGCCGTTACTATGTGTCTTTCCCTGATGATCAGTAGTGGTGCCCAGTTGGGGCGATCGGGACCGTGTCGCATGTTGGGTTGATCTTTTATTTTGGCACCGTAGTTGGGCCATGAGTGATTGGTTGATGTAATGCTATTTATGTAGTTTGTTTGATGTGGCACGTGTAAGCCAACTATGTACCTTTCCCTTTATTATCTGTTTACATGGGATGTTGTGAAGATTACCTTACTTGCGACATTGCTTTCAATGCGGTTATGCCTCTAAGTCGTGCTTCGACACGTAGGAGATATAGCCGCATCGAGGGCGTTACAAGTTGGTAATCAGAGCCTTCCCCGACCTTAGGAGCCCCCACTGCTTGATCGTATTTAGCAGTCGTTGTTGAGTCTAGAAAAATGTTTTGAGTCATTTAGGAATTATATATCGGAGAGTTTAGGAATTCTTTTGACTCACCAGTCTCCTCATCGGTCTGGTAAGGCATCCTGACGTAGAGTTTTGACTCTTCTCTTCTCAAATTTCACTAATTTTTTTTAGGATCACGCGGGTATCTTGGAATCGTTCCGATGGATTTGTGACAAGAACATTGTTCTTGGTGCCTCCTGTCATTTAGGGGTTGTGGCAGTGTCCTGGGGAGTTGAGCTCCGAGGTGTTGTCGTCACAATTTTATCGTTGCAGTTCTGGAATACCTGAGTTTAGTTTGCCGACATCGAAAATCTCTTTTATGCAGTTGTTGGTGAGATAACCTCGACGCCACCCAGTACTGGGGCGGGAGTTCGGGAGTATTGCCATAACTTGTATAACGGATGCTTTTCGAAGGTTGAGGTAGATGGTTTCCGAAGTTTTTCTTGGTTATGTGTTGAAGGATGGATACAGCTGGATGTAGGATTTGCTAGATTTGGGTGAGATATTATGCTTCCCCTGTATCCCCAACACCTGATTGCATAACTGGAAAGGTTCAGGAGTTTCATAGGTGGGAATTCTTGTAGCTCTAGTTCTTCCTCCACGGATATTTGGCTTGAGATTGGGTGATCTTTACTGAGAATCGTTGTTGCTCCGTACCTTGTTGATTTTATTCCTCTACCTAAATTCTATGTGGCTTCTCAATTTATGGATATGTGACCATTTCAATTGGAATGCATTCGTTCATTTTGTTCGGATGTGAAGACTATATGTTGCAATTTCATCCCGTTGGATTCAGCTTCAATTTTTGTCTATCAGTGTGCTAATGGATGTCAACCTCTTCAGAATGGCTCCTCCAACATACACGACTCCGAATCCTGATCCGCCACCACCACCACCTCCACCGGAGGCATGGCAAGCTGTGATGGCCGCTACCAATGCAAACATGCAGTTGATCATGCAAATTCTTCAAGAGAACAATCAAGCGAACCAAGGCAACCAGGGCAACAATCAGAATCACTTTGCTACACTCAACCAGTTCCTTGCTAACCAGCCAGAGACCTTCAACAATTGTGTTGAGGCAACTGATGCTGACGATTGGCTCGTGGACCTATGCAAGCATTTCGAGTGCAGTAATGTCAGGCCTGAGGACTTTGTCAAGTTCGCTTCCTTCCAACTCAAAGACCAAGCTGCAGAATGGTTCCAGCAGTACAAAGATTCCAGAGGAGGCCGTGTGATTACCTGGGATGAATTCCGTCAAGACTTCAAAGCTCATCATATTCCTCAGAGCGTGGTTGAAAGCAAGCGTGAGGAATTCCGCAACCTGAAGCAAGGCTCTTTGTCTGTCTATGACTACAACAAGTTGTTTCAGAAGCTCGCCCGCTTTGCTAAGCAGGACGTCCCTGATGAGAAGAGCATGATATATCAGTTCAGGGGTGGTCTCAGAGAAGAAATCCAGCTAGCTCTTGTTCTCTTTGAGCCCTTGAGGTACGATGAGTTCTACAACATGGCATTGAAGCAAGAGGCTGCTCAACTGAAGTATGATGCCTCCAAGAAGCGAGTCAGAGATGCTACTCCTTCTTCCTCTACTCAAGTGGCCAAGCAGCAGAAGTTTTGGCTTCCTCCTCCTCCGTTCCGGCAGCCGTATCAGAAGAGCAAAGGTGGCAGTGGATCTTCCCACCCACCCAACCATGGCTTTTAGAACAAGCTATGGTTCATATGAATACACTGTCATGACTTTTGGCCTCGTCAACGCTCCTCCAACTCTCTCTCAAATGATGAACTTCATCTTCAACGCCTACACAAATGACTTTGTTTTGGTCTATCTCGACGACATTCTGGTCTTTTCGAAGAACAAGGAAGATCACGCCAAGCACTTGCGTTTGGTGCTCGATAAGCTCAGGGAACATCAGTTCTACGCCAAGTTCTCAAAGTGCGAGTTTTGGCTCGATGAGGTTCTTTATCTTGGGCATATCATCTCTGCCAAGGGCATTGCGGTGAATCCTGAGAAGGTGTCTGCAATTGTGAATTGGGAACCACCTCAGAACGTGAAGCAACTCCGTAGCTTCCTCGGTCTCGTGAGCTACTGTCGAAGGTTCGTTGAGAACTTTTCAAAGATCGCGAAGCCTCTTTCAAACCTTCTCCAGAAGCACGTCAAGTACGTTTGGTCTCCGGAATGTGACATCGCTTTCAACACTTTGAAAGAGAAATTGGTCACTGCTCTAGTTCTGACTCCTCCTGATGAATCCAAACCGTTCGAGGTCTTCTGCGATGCCTCTCTTCAAGGTCTTGGTGCAGTGTTGATGCAAGAGAAAAAAGTTGTGGCTTATACCTCTCGCCAGTTGAAGCCCAACGAGAAGAACTACCCCACTCATGACCTCGAGTTGGCGGTAGTTGTGCATGCTCTTTTGACTTGGAGACATCTCTTATTGGGAAGAAAAGTGGACATTTTCACTGACCACAAGAGTCTCAAGTACATCTTCACCCAGCCTAATCTCAACCTCAGGCAGACTCGATGGGTCGAAATGATCCAAGAGTATAATCCGAGTATCGAGTATACTCCAGGCAAGGCCAATGTGATTGTTGACGCTTTGAGCAGAAAGGCTTACTGCAACAGTCTGATTCTCAAGCCTTACCAACCCGAGCTTTGTGAAGCTTTCCGCAAACTCAATCTGCAGGTTGTTCCTCAAGGTTTCCTCGCCAACCTTCAAGTCTCTCCTACCTTGGAAGAGCAGATTCGCGAGGCTCAACTTCTTGATGCTATGGTGAAGAAGGTGAAGATTGGGATTGCCAAGAGTCAACCTAAGTACAAGTGCTACCGCCTTGATGACAAGGATACTCTCTTCTTCGAGGCTCGTATTGTTGTGCCCAAAGGTGATCTTCGTAAGGTTATCATGAACGAGGCTCACAATTCTCTCCTCTCCATCCACCATGGGAGCACGAAGATGTATCAGGACCTCAAACATGCTTATTGGTGGACTCGAATGAAGTGCGAGATTGCTCAGTTCGTGAATGAATGTGATGTCTGCAGAAGAGTGAAGGCAGAACACCAAAGGCCAGCTGGTCTCCTCCAACCTCTTGCCATTCCAGAATGGAAGTTTGACCACATTGAGATGGACTTCGTGACTGGGTTTCCAAAGTCCAAGCGTGGCAATGATGCTATATTCGTTGTCATCGACAAACTCACTAAAGTGGCTCACTTTCTGCCTATCAAAGAGTCAATCATTGCAGCTTAATTGGCGGAGCTGTATACCTCTCGGATTGTCTCTCTGCACGGTATTCCATAGGTGATCTCTTCAGACCGTGGCAGCATCTTTACCTCCAAGTTTTGGGATTCTTTTCAGAAGGCCATGGGCAACAACATCCGCTTCAGCACAACTTTCCATCCTCAAACTAGCGGTCAAGTCGAGCGTGTCAATCAGATTCTTGAAGATTGGCTCAGGGCTTGTGTGATCTCCTTCGGTATGAAGTGGGAAAATTGTCTTCCATACGCCGAATTCTCCTACAACAATAGTTTTCAAGCAAGTTCGGGCAAGGCCCCATTCGAAATTCTGTATGGCAGGAAGTGTCGTACCCCTCTCAACTGGTCAGAAACCGGTGAACGTTAGATTCTGGGAAATGACTTAATCAAAGAGGCGGAAGAGATGTGTAAAGTCATTCGTGATAACCTCAAAGCAGCGCAATCGCGTTAAAAGATCTACTATGATAGTAAGCACCGTAATTTGGCTTTCGAGATCGGAGACCATGTTTACCTCCGCGTCTCTCCAATGAAAGGTACTCGTCGCTTCGGTATCAAAGGGAAGCTTGCCCCTAGATACGTGGGTCCTTTCAAAATCGTTAGCAAGAGAGGTGATCTCGCCTATCAACTCGAGCTTCCTTCAAACTTTGCAAATGTGCACGACGTGTTCGATGTCTCTCAGCTCCGCAAGTGCTTCAAGACTCCAAACTGCACCGTCAACTTCGAAGACATTGATCTCCACGAAGATCTCTCTTATCGTGAGCACCCCATTGCTATTCTTGAAGAGACTGAACGCAACACTCACAATAAGTCAATCAAATTCCTCAATGTCAAATGGTCACACCATTCCGACTGTGAAGCCACCTGGGAACGCGAGGATCACCTCTGTTCTGAGTACCCGGCGTTCTTCCAGTCCTAGATCTCGGGACGAGATCCTTTCGTAGTGGTGGAGTGTTGTAACACCCCGGATATGATTTACCTAATATGTACTCCAACTCTTGTCGTTTCCGGCGCTAAGTTATTTTATTTTCTCGGGTTCGGGTTTTTGTCTCCGTGTGTTGTTGTCGTTGTCATGCATCTCATATCTTGTCATCTTGTGCGTTGCATTTGCATACGTGTTCGTCTCATGCATCCGAGCATTTTCCCCGTTGTCCATTTTGCATTCCGGCGCTTCGTTCTCCTCCGGTGGTCATTTCTACCTTCTTTTCATGTGTGGGGGTTAAACATTTCTGGATTGGAGTGAGACTTACCAAGCAGCCCTGGTTTACTACCGGTAGACCGCCTGTCAAGTTTCGTACCATTTGGACTTCGTTTGATGCTCCAAGGTTAACCGAGGGACCGAGAAGGCCTCGAGTGTGTTGCAGCCCAACACCCCTCCAATATGGCCCAAAACCCTCTCCATTATCTAGAGCGTTCGATCACGATCGCGTGGCCAAAAACCGCACCTCATTTGGACTCTCCTAGCTCCCTCTATACCTATATATAGGTCCTTCTCCGAAATACACGGGTCTCCCCTCCCCACTAAACCCTAGATCCACTCCTCCGCGCGGCCGGACACGTCCGCCGGCCGCTGGACACGTCCGCCGCTCGCCCGGACCAACCAGGGCACGCCACGTCAGCCAGCCGCGCCCACTTCGCCGCCCGCGCACTACCGGCCCGCCCGGGCCCAGGAGGGGCCCTCCCGGCCCGATCGACCGCGCCCGCCCCGCGCCCTCATCTCCCCGCGCTCCGGCGGCCACCGCCACCGATGCCCACCGGCCGCCGCCTCCTCAAGGTCGCGCCACCACGACGCCGCTCCCCTCGCCGGCCGCAGCTCCCCATCGCCGCCGCCGCGCCGCCCGGAGCTCGCCGGCCCATCTCCGGCATCCTCCACCTCCTCCCCGAAGCTACTCCGGCGGGCTACAGGGTTTTCCGGCCGACCTCGACTTCCATGCACGATCTGGATCTGGATCTGAGATCCCCTCCTCGGTTGACTTTTGCCCCGAAACCCTAACTATTTTGCACATTTCATCGTGCCGTAACTTTGCATCCGTAGATCCGTTTTGGGTGTGTAGCATATCAAAATGTTCGTCCCGGAGAGTACACCATTTCATATCATTGCATCCTTTTCATTTGAGCTCATCTTGATGCCCGAAATTCTGTGGGAAGAGAGCTATTTGAGTTAATTGTCAGATCTGCTGCACCAAATAGCTATTTGTCATTTTTGTCATGATTAATGTGTGCATGATATGCCCCTGAGCTCTACATGAGTTTTGTTATATGCTTTGCCATCTTTCCAGAGGTTCTATCCATGTATTTTTGTGATGCGTGTGGGGACTAGCACAAGCTTGCAAAGTGGTGCATTCGTTAATGCTGATTTCAGGGACTTAGCAATTCCACTAAGTCCTTGATCTGTTTTTATCAATATGCCATATGTCCATGTTGTTTCCTAGTGATCCGTGCCTCTTTTGAGGATGATCAGTAAGGATGTTTTGTTAATATTGTGGTCCTCTATCCATCCATCTCTTTGTTTGCAATTATGGAGCACCCTAGATTGAGTCAATTGAGCTCTACTTTTGCTATTTCGTAATTCTGGGCAGATTGTCTACTTGTTAGCGATTTTGCCGAGGATGTTGTTGTTGATCCGTGCTTGCTATGTTGTTGTTCTTGCCATGTCTAGCTTGTATAATGTGTATTCTTGATTGGTGTATGCTTAGATTGTCATGACATGCTCTGTAGTGAGTGCATCGAGCTCGTAAACATGCCTACTTGTTAACAGATTTGCATGCTCCAGTTTTTCTCTAAGTCTGTAACCTGATTATGTTTTTGCCATGTTCACAAGCTTGCAATTGTTTTTTCCTGAACCCTTTTGGCTCAAGGTCACTAAGGGACTTTTGTTAAGATCTTTGAGTAGCTCCATGTCATGCCTTGCTTTGCCATGTGAATTTCTTGTAGCATATAGTTTTCTTGCTTCAAAGTGTGCTACCTGATCTGAAATTCCAGGCTTGTGTTAATTTCACTAAGTCTGAGATCTGTTTATCAATTGCACTTTTGCCATGCTTATTTGAACTTGTTAATGGATGAATTGGCTGTAGCTTAGTGTTCATCTTTTGTTAAGCTTTATGATTGGATCCCTGCCATGTATTTTGTTGCCATGTTTGAGTGCTGTAGCATGTTTAACTTGATGGATTTAGATGGCTACTTGCTGTTTATCGCAGACCGGTGCCATATTTGTTTTGCTTGCCATTTCCAAACCGTGTCTCCGATTCCGGTGTTCTTTATATCGATTTCAACCGAAATCACCTCACCTTTCCAGTGGCACTCTTGTATTTCCAAGTTGAGGCCAGGTTCTTTCATTCCTTATCAAATCTTGCATATGCATCATA
Organism: Triticum urartu; assembly: GCF_056163025.1. Taxonomy (NCBI): domain Eukaryota; kingdom Viridiplantae; phylum Streptophyta; class Magnoliopsida; order Poales; family Poaceae; genus Triticum; species Triticum urartu. The sequence goes on along the minus strand of NC_141876.1, from coordinate 166,908,261 downwards.
TATCGCATCCCACATAGCATACCATGTTTGCATCATGTTGTTCGAGCATTTGCACGTGGTTGATTGTGTACCTTTTGCTTGTTTGTCTTGTTTGGGTAGAGCCGGGAGACGAGTTCGCTAACGAGGAGCCTGTTGAGTATGCTTTCGAGGATCCAGTCAACTCTGACAACTTTGCAGGCAAGATGATCATACCCTCGAAATCACTTCTATCTTTGCTTTGCTAGATGCTCGCTCTTTAGCTATGCCTATGCTACGATGCCTACCACTTGCTTTTCATGCCTCCCAAATTGCCATGTCAAACCTCTAACCCACCAGGTCCTAGCAAACCGTTGATTGGCTATGTTACCGCTTTGCTCAGCCCCTCTTATAGCGTTGCTAGTTGCAGGTGAAGATTGGAGATCGTTCCTTGTTGGAACATTATTTTTCTTGTTGGGATATCACTATATTATCTGGTTATCTTAATGCATCTATATACTTGGTAAAGGGTGGAAGGCTCGGCCTTTTGCCTAGTGTTTTGTTCCACTCTTGCCGCCCTAGTTTCCGTCATACCGGTGTTATGTTCCCGGATTTTGCGTTCCTTACGCGGTTGGGTGATAATGGGAACCCCTTGACAGTTCTCCTTGAATAAATCTCCCCCAGCAATGCCCAACCTTGGTTTTACCATTTGCCACCTAGCCTCTTTTTCCCTTGGGTTTCCGGAGCCCAAGGGTCATCTTATTTAAACCCCCCCTCAGCCAGTGCTCCTCTGAGTGTTGGTCCGAACCGGGCAGCCTGCGGGGCCACCTCGGGGAAACTCGAGGGTTGGTTTTACTCGTAGCTTGACCTATCTGAGTGTGCCCTGAGAACGAGATATGTGTAGCTCCTATCGGGATTTGTCGGCACATTCGGGCGGTGTTGCTGGATTTGTTTTAACTTGTCGAAGTGTCTTGTAGAACCGGGATACCGAGTCTGATCGGAATGTCTCGGGAGAAGGTATATCCTTCGTTGACCGTGAGAGCTTGTCATGGGCTAAGTTAGGACTCCCTGCAGGGATTTGAACTTTCGAAAGCCGTGCGCGCGGTTATGGGCAGATGTGAATTTGTTAATGTCCGGTTGTAGATAACTTGAACCTTAACTTAATTAAAATGAATCAACTGTGTGTGTTACCTGATGGTCTCTTTTCGGCGGAGTCCGGGAAGTGAACACGGTGTTGGAGTAATGTTTGCCGTAGTTGGTTCTCTAGTTCTTCGTTCATACTTTGCCTTCTCTTCTCGCTCTCTTTTGCGAATAGGTTAGCCACCATATATGCTAGTCGCTTGCTGCAGCTCCACATATTACCTTGTCTTACCTATAAGCTTAAATAGTCTTGATCGCGAGGGTGCAAGATTGCTGAGTCCCTGTGGCTCACAGATTACTTCCAAACCAGATGCAGGGCCTGATGACTTCGTTCCAGATGATGTGCTTGAGCTCAAGTGGGAGTTCGACGAGGACTCACGCCGTTACTATGTGTCTTTACCTGATGATCAGTAGTGGTGCCCAGTTGGGGCGATCGGGACCGTGTCGCATGTTGGGTTGATCTTTTATTTTGGCACCGTAGTCGGGCCATGAGTGATTGGTTGATGTAATGCTATTTATGTACTTTGTTTGACGTGGCGAGTGTAAGCCAACTATGTACCTTTCCCTTTATTATCTGTTTACATGGGATGTTGTGAAGATTACCTTACTTGCGACATTGCTTTCAATGCGGTTATGCCTCTAAGTCGTGCTTCGACACGTAGGAGATATAGCCGCATCGAGGGTGTTACATCAGGCCAGCCCAGAGGGCATCAATGAAGATTAGAACCTTGGTAACTGCCCGAGCCATGCTAGTGCGAGACGCGGGCCAACCCGGCGTCTCTCCCCACTCATTGAAACTGGAAGCAAGCATGGGGCGCCACTTGTCCATGGTGTCGTCGTTGAGCACCCGAGGCCGGCCGAGCGCCGGCTCGAAGGATGGAGGCGCAGTTGGCAAGGACAGAGGTGTCTTCCCCTTTTTGGCTTGTTTCGGCGCCATGGCGGTGGAGCGGGCGGAGCATAGGTCAGATTGAGAAGGCGGAGCAGGGCGTCGAGGAAGCAGGGTGATTGGAAGAGCCGGGCGTGGCGAAGGAAGAATAACTATGTAAGAGGCGGGGCCGCATAGCCAAGCGGATTCAAGGGCAGCGTGGGGAAGCGGAGACGCCCATGTCCAATCAACCACCATGCATCAATCGAGGCTGCATGCTTTTGGGGCCTGCAGCGCTCCGTACTTGGCCCTTGGCTTCGCCGCGAAGCTAAGCCCAAGCGCACCTTGGGCCCGGGGGCTACCGTCAGCGTCCTGGGAACGGGGGTCCCCAAAATTTCCTGCCTGCGGCCCGCTGCGTGGATAATTTAGCAGGCTGTACGGCCCATTTTCATCAACAAGGCACCCAAGACCCTCGCGAGGGGCCAAGCCTCGGGAGGAGGATGACACAAGAACTCCTCTGGAGCGGCCTAGTCAGGAAGGCTCATGAGGAGCGGAGATATCAAGGCGAGGGGAACCTCATGAGGCTCTCGTGACGTGAGCCATGACGATCGACACCAGGCGAGCGCCAAGCAGGCACCAGCACGCGCAGCGTCCTTATTTCCTCTTTGGTGCTAAGGAAACTAGCGCAGGCGAGGAGTACCGAGGCATCAGGCAAAGGTTGCCATTTTGGTGCAACAAGACCAAAACCAGAAGGACGGCAAGACGGAGGTCATCGTGGAGCCCAAGACGGCGTCACCACTAGGGCCTTTCACAGGCACAAACCACCTTATGTCCGGATGGCTTGTACTAGTTGTCCCCCTTCACATTAGCCCGCCGTTGTTGGCTCCCTTCCCGCTCAATATTTGGGGAGAAGACCAAAGCCTCTTTAAGTAGGACTAGCCACCATCAAGGGCGGGGGACAGCATCTTAGATCACTCTCTCACCCATACAAGATAGCCACGCACAAGAACACCTCAACCTCAGGAGGCTGTTCTTCCCCTTGTATTGTTCATCACCAGCCCAAGAGGCAATCCACCACCACCACACTGGAGTAGGGTGTTACACCACAACGGTGGCCCAAACCATTATAAATCCTGTGTCTTTCTGTGTTGCGAGTTCGTCGAGTTCGTCCGTGAGATATTAACGAGCTAGGGTGTAGATCGGTAGGAAGGGAAGACTTCGCGCGCACCCCAGTGTTAGAACCTTAAGGGTTTGCCAGAACCCCACATTCGACAACTACCTCACTGAGGGGGTCTTGGATTAGGGGGTCCCCGGACGTCCGGTCTGTGTGACCTGGGCCGGACTGATGGGCCGTGAAGATACAAGATAGAAGGCCTTCCCCGTGTCCGTATGGGACTCTCCTTTGTGTGGATGGCAAGCTTGGCGTCCAGATGTGTAATTTCATTTCTTTGTAAAACGACTCTGTACAACCCTAGGCCCCTCCGGTGTCTATATAAACCAGAGGGTTTAGTCCGTAGAGGCTAAGACAAATCATACAGGCCAGACATCTAGGGTTTAGCCATTATGATCTCAACGTAGATCAACTCTTGTAACCCCTATACTCATCAAAGTCAATCAAGCAGGAAGTAGGGTATTACCTCCATTAAGAGGGCCTGAACCTGGGTAAACATCGTGTCCCCTGCCTCCTATTACCTTCGATCCTCAGACACATAGTTTGGGACCCCCTGCCCGAGATCTGCCGGTTTTGACACCGACGTTGGTGCTTTCATTGAGAGTCCCACTATGTCGTCAACAGAAGGCTCGAAGGCTCGTTCAATCATCTACAATGTTGCCGTCTCCGAGGAAGCTTACCTTCCCGGCCAGATTTTCATACTCGGTGGCTTCGTTCTGCGTGCCAACTCAATTGGCCACCTCGAACAGATCAACAACTACGCCCCTGGTCATCAGATTTGTTTCGGGAACAAAAATTATGTCGCTGATATCCGAGGAGACTTTATCTTCGAAGGGTTCACAGCCCCGACCACCGCTCTGGCCTTAGATTCGGAGCAAACCACCAGGTCCAAAGATGGGATTTTGGAGCCCGCCAGACTCTCTGCTGCGAACCGCGTTATTAAGGATCCGGAGGCAATTGTGCCCATAGCGAATCCGGGATTAGACCAGGTTCCCCCTATCATTGAAAGGCCAGACTCACCCCCGGATTCCGGATCCGAACTCTCGAAGTCTGTGCCAAGCAAGCATGACCAGGAGGCCTTCACCTCGGCCGGCCCTGCGGACTCTCGTTTCCCTGTACCAACCTCGCTATTAAACGAGGCTCTAGACTTAATGCGACCCCTCGCCATTACAGAGGAGTCACTTCCGAACTATGCCCAGCTCGGATTAGGGGCTGACAGCGGGGAATTTTACGTCCCACCCACCACCCACTTCATAGCCACTGTCGAAGATTTAACCGACATACTGGACTACGCCTCGAAGACATCGACGGCATGGATGGCGATATCGGAGACTAACAAGGCCAGGACCCACCTCCACATATGACATGTATATGGTGGACACACCCAAAGAGGATGACGACTACGGCAGGAAGGATCCGGTTGAGGACAAACCTGTTGAAGCACCTCCAAAGCGTCGACGTCAGCGGCGCCACTCAAAATTGCGTCACGAAAAAGACAACCATACCGGCACCGGAGGCGATAACACTCCGGAGGGTGCTGAAGACCCTGAAGCCCCTGTTGAGCCCACGTCCGAACAAGACGATGCGGAGGATGGGCAAGTTAACCCCGATGACCCAGTGGGGAATGAGGACTTAGAAGACAGTAATTATCTACCGCTCTCCGAAGACAATGTGAGCCTAGGTGACGAAGACTTCATCATACCAGAGGAACCACTCGAGCAGGAGCGCTTTAAGCGCCAGCTAATCGCCACTGCGAGAAGCCTAAAAAAGCAGCAGCAATGACTCTAAGCTGAACAGGATACTCTCAACGACAGATGAACGCAGGTCCTAGCTGCCGAAGAATATGGCCTTCAACGCCCAACAAAAACTTATCCGAAGCGCCGGCTACTGCCACAATTCGACGACGAGGCCGTCAAGCCAAACCCGTCAAAACATGACCGCGCCGATAAACCACATCGGTCACCACATGGGTGTGACGAAGCAGCCACCGACGCCAAACACCAACCTGCACCACCTCGCCGTAAGGGCAGAGAGACAGCGGCTCCAGGATACACCTAGTATCTGCGACAAGACCTGGATAATAGAGCAGACCAAACCAGATCAATCTACGGATCAAGGGGGTGCGCCCCAACACGAGAAGACGAGCGTCAAGCTTGGCCTTACAGGCATAACCTCACCAGGGCCGAAAACCGCATACATACTTCATCCGAATTGCGTCGTGACATCGCCCGATATAGAGGCGCTGCACACCCCTTATGCTTTACTGATGAGGTAATGGAGCACCAATTTCTAGAAGGGTTTAAACCCGTGAACATTGAATCATATGGCGGAACGAAAAATCCTGCAGTATGATCTCCATGCCATCAAGTGCCTCCCCCTCAAACTCAAGGGACCAGCACGACAAAGGTTAAACAACCACCCGGAAAACTCTATTGGTAGCTGGGAAAATCTAGAGGATGCCTTTAGAGACAACTTCCAAGGCACCTATGTTCGGCCTCCAGACGCTGATGACCTTGGTCACATAGTCCAGCAACCTAGAGAGTCAGCCCGGAAACTCTGGACCAGGTTCTTAATTAAAAGAACCAAATTGTCGATTGTCTGGATGCCGAAGCCCTCGTGGCCTTTAAACACAGCATCCGTGATGAGTGGCTCGCCCGGTACCTCGGCCAAGAAAAGCCGAAGTGCATGGCAGCTCTCACTGTACTTATGACCCACTTTTGCGCGGGAGAAGATAGCCAGCTAGCTCTTAGAAGCAACAACACCAGCGACCCTGGCACCTCTGAAGCCAGAGATGGCAACGGAAAGCCACGGCGCAACAAACACAAGCGTCAAAACAACAATGAAGATACTGAAGATATAGCGGTCAATGCCGGATTCAGTGGCTCTAAACACGGTCAGAGGAAGAAGCCATTCAAAGGAAACAAGGATGGTCCATCTAGTTTGGACAGAATACTCGATCGGCCTTGCTAGATCCATGGCACCCCTGACAAGCTGGCCAATCATACCAACAGAAATTATTGGGTCTTAAAACAAGCCGGTAAGCTAAACACCAAACATAAGGGGAAAGGACCGCCTAGCTAGGACGATGATGTAGAGCCTGGCCCACTGAACACAGGGGGATATAAGAAATCCCCCCCCCCCCCGCCGAGGTTAAAACGGTGAATATGATCTACGTTACTCATATCTCTAAGCGGGAGCACAAGCGCTCATTAAGGGACGTCTACACCATAGAGCCAGTCACCCCTAAATTTAACCTATGGTCAGCCTGTCCGATCACTTTTGATCGCAGAGACCATCCGACCAGTATCCATCATGGAGGTTCGGCAGTATTGGTCCTTAGGGAGGGATCGATCTCATCTTGGACCGGATCCATTCCACCAAGGCCACCACACTCAGCAAGCATAAGAGCACCTCTCCTCGGGAGGTTGTTCTTCCCTTGTAACTATTCATCCTCAGCCCAAGAGGCAATCCACTACACCACAATGGAGTTGGGTATTACACCACACCGGTGGCCCGAACCAGTATAAATCCTATGTCCCATTGTTCTGCGAGTTCGACGCGTTGAGCCTTGAGATCGCGGTGAGGGCATGAGCTAGAGGGAGGAGAGATCTTCGTGCGCAACCTAGTGTTCGAACCTCAAGGGTTTTGCCGGAACTCGAAATCCTACATTTGGCGCACCAGGTAGGGGTGCGCCGAAGCTCCGCCTCTCCGCTCGCTTTGTCCAGCTCCATGGCAGACAACACCCCTATGGTTAGGCCGGCGGGCACCTGCGGATGTGCCGCGGGCGTCTGGGCCTTCACCCACACCTTGCGGCAGGTGCGGTGGCCGTGCAAGTTAAAGCCATAGATTCCACCTTGCTACGATGGCACGGCAGATCCGGCGGCCTTCCTGCAGGCGTATGAGAAGGCCATCCTCGAAGCCGGAGGCGACGACCAGGTCATGGACAACTGGTTCCCCTTGGCCCTGGCTGGCATGCCACTCGCCTGGCTGCTCAACTTACCAGGATCTTCGGTGACCTCCAGGGGGGAGCTGCACGGTCTCTTTGTCATGCGCTTCGTGGCACCGGCGCCCCGAGCCGTCGTGGCCCTCCTCGGCGGCTCGCAAGCACCACCCTCGGACCGCCACACCAAGCCGTTCTTTCACCAGATTGGCGCCGCCTCCACGCGGCAAGGAGCTCCCCGGGTTGGGCAACACCCAAGGCCAATCTCACCTTCGACACGGGGGATCACGCCGCCACAACCGTCGGCTCGGGCGTGCTCCCAATGTTGTGCACGCCCACCATCTGCAGCGTAGCTGTCACCAAGACCCTCATTGATGGCGGCGCCGGTCTCAACGTGCTCTCTGTGGAGGCTTTCAGCCTTCTTCATGTACCACTCCACTGGCTCCGACCCAGCAAGCCCTTCTCCGGGGTCGGCGGCAGCTCCACCAGCCCCTTGGGGCAAATCCGCCTTCCTGTGACCTTCGGCACCCGCGATAACTATCGCATCAAGATGATCGACTTTGACATCGCCCGCATCGGCCTCCTGTACAACGCCATCCTCGGATACCCGGCTCTGGCTCAGTTTATGGCGGCGACCCATCCGACCTAAAACCTCATGAAGATGCCCGGGAGCAAGGACGTCCTCACCGTAGTTGGAGATACCAAGAAGGCTCTAGCGGCGCTCAAATGTGCCTTCAACACCGCCGCAGTAGCGCGATCGGCCAACGAGGCCACCCCTAGGGTTAAGGAGGTCGCGCCAGCAAAGAAGAAGCAGTTCTTCACTCAAGATCGGGCCGAAACCAAGCAGGTGTCGGTCGAGGAAGATGGGTCCTCAGGAGCCACCTTCACCATAGGCGCCAACCTCAACCCAAATCAAGAGGAGGCACTGGTGAGGTTCTTATGCGCAAACAAGGATGTGTTCGCCTGGGAACCCAAGCAGCTAGTAGGGGTCCCAAGAGGGGTGATCGAGCATCACTTGAGAGTGTGCCTCAATGTGCGCCTTGTGAAGTAGAAGGCGCGGCGACTATCCACGAAGAAGCAGTCCTTCATCGTCCAGGAAACTCGCAAGCTGGAGGCGGCGGGTGTCATTTGCGAGGTTCAGTACCCCGAGTGGCTGGCGAACCCTGTCGTCGTGCCGAAGAAATGTGGGAAGGAGCACATGTGTGTTGACTTCACCAACCTTAACAAGGCTTGTCCCCAAGACCCATTCCCGCTCCCGCGCATCGACCAGATCGTCGACTCCACCATCGAATGTGACCTGCTGTGCTTCCTGGACGTGTTTTCAGGCTATCACCAGATTAAGATTGCAGTAGAGGATGTGGAGAAGACGGCCTTCCTGACCCCGTGTGGGGTGTACTTCTACACTTGCATGCCGTTCGGGCTGCGCAACGCAGGTGTGACCTTCCAATGGCTGATGCACATCGCCCTGGGTCAGCAGCTCGGGAGGAACGTTGAAGCCTATGTCGACGATATTGTGGTGAAATCTCAGGAGGCGAGAACCTTGATTCAGGACCTGGAGGAGACCTTCGCGAGCCTGCGCCAGGTGTACTTGCGGCTCAACTCGGAGAAGTGCGTGTTTGGTGTCCCTTCTGGCAAGCTTCTAGGCTTCCTCGTGTCCCACAGGGGGATCGAGGCCAACCCGGAGAAGGTTAAGGCGATAGAAGACATGAGCCCACCACAAACTCTAAAGGAGATGCAGAAGCTTGCAGGCTGCGTGACCTCGCTGGGTGCTTCGTCTCCAAGCTGGGAGAGCGTGCCCTGCCATTCTTCAAGCTGATGAAGAGCAAGGGCCCGTTCGAGTGGACCCCAAAAGCTGACCGAGCGTTTCAAGACCTCAAGAGATACCTGACCAGTCCTCCAGTGATGGTGGCGCCTTGCCCTTTCGATCCCCTGGTGCTTTACCTTGCCGCCACTCCCTACTCCGCCAGTGCAGCTGTAGTGGCAGTTCGGGAAGAGCTCTAGGCCAAGGGGCTGCCGCGCCGTGCCGCACCACTAGCCGAGGCGACACAGGACCCAGAGGGCACCGCAAGGGCTGCAGCAATGCCAACGAGTGACCAGGCCTAGCAAGGCGGTGTTTGCGGGCCGGCAGAGGTCCCAATAGGCAATCGGGCTATTTGGGTCCCTTCATCTCAAGAGACGCCTCAACTGTCGGCAGGCACAGGCTCCATCGATGTTCCCGCCCTTGTCGAGCACCCAGTGTATTTCGTCAGCACGGTACTGTGGGATGCAAGGGCATGGTACCCCATGCCTCAGAAGCTCTTGCTCGCGCTTTTGGTGGCATCGTGTAAACTGCGGCACTACTTCCAAGGTCACCCAATCAAGGTCGTCTTGGCCTACCCATTGGAGAGGGTACTCATGAGCCCCAACACTGCTGGAAGAATCGCCGAGTGGAACATCGAGCTGCAAGCATTCCAGCTGGAGTTCAGCACAACTAGGGTCATCAAGGGGGCCACGCTCGCCGACTTCGTGGCAGAATGGACTGACGCCCCGGGGTTTGAAGCAGGCAAGGACCGATCCCTCTCGCCAGGAAATGAAGCACCAGATGGCTGGGTCATGTATTTCGATGGCGCGTTCACGCGCCAGGGCGGAGGGGCTGGAGCAGTGCTCATCTCGCCTACTCAGGACATGCTCTACTACGCCATGCAGCTCTTCTTCCAGCAGGGTGAGAAGGTCTCCAACAACATCGCGGAGTACGAAGGCCACGGTGGCCCTGGGGGTGAAGCGCCTCACCATCAGGGCCAACTCGCAGCTGATAACCCACAAGTATAGGGGATCGCAACAGTTTTCGATAAGTAAGAGTGTCGAACCCAACGAGGAGCTAAAGGTAGAACAAATATTCCCTCAAGTTCTATCGACCACCGATACAACTCTACGCACGCTTGACGTTCGCTTTACCTAGAACAAGTATGAAACTAGAAGTACTTTGTAGGTGTTGTTGGATAGGTTTGCAAGATAATAAAGAGTACATAAATAAAAAGTAGGGGCTGTTTAGATAAAGAAACAATAAAGTAAATATAGCGAGTGTGGAAAAGTGGTGGTAGGAGTTGCGAAATTGCCCCTAAGCAATTGACTACTTTACTAGACCGATAGCAAGTATTATGTGGGAGAGGCCACTGCTAGCATGTCATCCCTGACTTGAAATTCTATGCACTTATGATTGGAACTATTAGCAAGCATCCGCAACTACTAATGTTCATTAAGGTAAAACCAACCATAGCATTAAGATATATTGGTCCCCCTTCAATCCCGTATGCATCAATTTCTATGCTAGGTTGAAGCTTCTGTCACTCTTGCCCTCCAATATATAGTCCTATCAACATACAAACTAACCCTAGGGTGTGATCCACACGGGCAATCATATGATGGGCACCAATGGGCAAAAATATAACCACAAGCAAATTAAATCAATCATAGCAATTCATCAACCACCGATAGGACAACGAAAATCTACTCAGACATCATAGGATGGCAACACATCATTGGATAATAATATGAAGCAGAAAGCACCATGTTCAAGTAGAGGGTACAGAGGGTTGCAGGAGAGTGGACCGCTGTAGATAGAAGGGGGAAGGTGATGGAGATGTTGGTGAAGATGGCGGAGGTGTTGGTGTAGATCGCGGTGATGATAATGGCCCCGGTGACACTTCGGTGCCACCGGAAGCGAGGGGGAGAGAGCCCCCCTCCTTCTTATTCTTCCTTGACTTCCTCCCTAGATGGGAGATGGGTTTCCCCTCTGGTCCATGGCCTCCATGGCACGGGAGGGGCGAGAGCCCCTCCGAGATTGGATCTGTCTCTCTATCTCTCTCTCTCTCTTTCTGCGTTCTCAGATTCTTCCCTTTCACCGTTTCTTATATTCCCGGAGATCCGTAACTCCGATTGGGCTGAAATTTTAACACGATCTCTATCCGGAAATTAGCTTTCTTGCGGCGAAAGAAGGGTACAAACCGCCTTAGGGTGTGGCCACGAGGGTCAGGGGCGCACCCCCCTACCTCGTGGGCCCCTCGAGCATCGTCTCGCGTGGATTCTTCTTCCCGAAAATCATATATATTCCAAAAAAATCTCCGTCAGTTTTTATTCCGTTTGGACTCCGTTTGATATGGATATTCTGCGGAACAAAAAACATGCAACAAACAGGAACTGGCACTGGGCACTGGATCAATATGTTAGTCCCAAAAATAGTATGAAAAGTTGCCAAAAGTATATGAAAGTTGAATAATATTGGCATGGAACAATCAAAAATTATAGATACGACGAAGACATATCAGCATCCCCAAGCTTAATTCCTGCTCATCCTCGAGTAGGTAAATGATAAAAAAAATTGATGTGGATTGCTACCTAGCATAATCTTGATCATATGTCTAATCATGGCATGAATATCAAGATACGAGTGGTTCAAATCAATAGTCTATCATTTGACATTAAGACAGTAATACTTCAAGCATACTAATAAAGCAATCATGTCTTTTCAAAATAACATGGCCAAAAGAAAGTTATCCCTACAAAATCATATAGTCTGGCTATGCTCCATCTTCACCACACAAAATATTCAAATCATGCACAACCCCGATGACAAGCCAAGCAATTGTTTCATACTTTTGACGTTCTCAATCCTTTTCAACATTCACGCAATACATGAGTGTGAGCCATGGACATAGCACTATAGGTGGAACAGAATGGTGGTTGTGGAGAAGACAAAAATGAGAGGATAGTCTCACATCAACTAGGCGTATCAATGGGCTATGGAGATGCCCATCAATAGATATCAATGTGAGTGAGTAGGGATTGCCATGCAACGGATGCACTAGAGCTATAAGTGTACGAAAGCTCAAACTGAAACTAAGTGGGTGTGCATCCAACTTGCTTGCTCATGAAGACCTCAGGCATTTGAGGAAGCCCATCATCGGAATATACAAGCCAAGTTCTATAATGAAAATTCCCACTAGTATATGAAAGTGATAACTCAAGAGACTCTATATGAAGAACATGGTGCTACTTTGAAGCACAAGTGTGGTAAAAGGATAGTAACATTGCCCCTTCTCTCTTTTTCTCTCATCATTTTTTTGTTTTCTTTTTGTTTTCTTTTTTTGAGCCTTCTCTTTTTTTGGCCTTTCTCCTTTTTTTCGTCCGGAGTCTCATCCCGACTTGTGGGGGAATCATAGTCTCCATCATCCTTTCCTCACTTGGGCAATGCTCTAATAATGATGATCATCACACTTTTATTTACTTACAAATCAATATCTAGAACAAAGATATGACTCTATATGAATGCCTCCCGCGGTGTACCGGGATGTGCAATGATCTAGCGTAGCAATGATATCAAAAAACGGACAAGCCATGAAAACATCATGCTAGCTATCTTATGACCATGCAAAGCAATATGGCAATGAATGCTCAAGTCATGTATACGATGATGATGGAAGTTGCTTGTCAATATATCTCGGAATGGCTATGGAAATGCCATAATAGGTAGGTATGGTGGCTGTTTTGAGGAAGGTATATGGTGGGTTTATGGTACCGGCGAAAGTTGCGCGGTACTAGAGAGGCTAGCAATGGTGGAAGGGTGAGAGTGCATATAATCCATGGACTCAACATTAGTCATAAAGAACTCACATACTTATTGCAAAAATCTATTAGTCATCGAAACAAAGTACTACGCGCATGCTCCTAGGGGGATAGATTGGTAGGAAAATACCATCGCTCGTCCCCGACGGCCACTCATAAGGAAGACAATCAATAAATAAATCATGCTCTGACTTCGTTACATAACGGTTCACCATACGTGCATGCTACGGGAATCACTAACCTCAACAAAAGTATTTCTACAATCCACAACTACCCACTAGCATGACTCTAATATCACCATCTTTATATCGCAAAACTATTGCAAGGAATCAAACATATCATATTCAGTGATCTACAAGTTTTATGTAGGATTTTATGACTAACCATGTGAATGACCAGTTCCTGTCATCTCTCTAAATAGATATAAGTGAAGCAAGAGAGTTTAATTGTTTCTACAAAGGGTATGACCACGCTCTAACAAATATAAGTGAAGCAAAAGAGCATTCTACAAATGGCGGTTGTCTATGTAAAGAGAAACATGCAATCCAAACTTCAAATGATCTAAGTGAAGCACATGAAGCATTCTATAAAGCCATACTCAAAAGATATAAGTGAAGTGCAGTGAGCATTCTATAAATCAACCAAGGACTAACTCATACCAGCATGGTGCAAAAAAGAAACATGAAAACTAAAGCAAAGACGCTCCAAGATTGCACATATCGCATGAACGAAACGAATCCGAAAACATACCGATACTTGTTGAAGAAAGAGGGGTTGCCTTCCCAGCATCCCCAAGCTTAGACGCTTGAGTCTCCTTGAATATTTTCTTGGGTTGCCTCGGGCATCCCCAAGCTTTAGCTCTTGCCTCTCTTCCTTCTTCTTACATCGAGACCTTCTCGATCATCGAACACTTCATCCACACAAAACTTCAACAGAAAACTCAGTAAGATCCGTTAGTATAATAAAGCAAATCACTACTCTAAGTACTGTTTCAAACCAATTCATATTTTGTTTTTGCATTGTGTCTACTGTAGAATAACTTTTTCATGGCTTAATCCACTAATATAAATTGATAGTTTCATCAAAACAAGCAAACTATGCATCAACAACAGAATCTGTCTAAAACAGAACAGTCTGTAATAATCTAAACATTCACCATACTTCTGATACTTTAAAAATTCTACCAAAATTAGGAAAAATAAAAAAATTGTATAGGAAGACAGTGCAAAAATAATCAGAACCATTGGACGTTCCACCTAAAAATGTAAAATCGCGCACTACTGCCAAAGTTTCTGTCCTGCACCATACAAACCATCAAGCAAATGTAAACATCCTAAAGGCAAACCTTGGCACATTATTTTTATAATACAATGGAATTGTACAAGGGGATACTTATTTTTTTTGAAAAGTTTATTTAATCAAGATTCACAAAGTTGCCGTGAGCATGAACAAAGTTCAAGGAGCTCTCCCACTTCAACATTGCTTGTCTTTCTCACTTTCACTTTCCTTTTTGAAAAGTTTTGGTTGCCCTCTTTAGTTTTGTTGTTTTTAAACTATATGAAAGCACTCAACAGAAATAAATGACTCTCTAAAACTTCCGGGTTGTCTCCCTGGCAGCGCTTTCTTTAAAGCCATTAAGCTAGGCATATAGTGCTCAAGTAGTGAATCCACCTGGATCCCAAGGTATATCAAAGCAAATTTTAATTAGGAATGGTTTGTAATTTAGTAATGAGAACAAATAAACATATATCATGTAATGACGAAGTCTAACTCTCTTCCTACACATCGGCATGTCATAAAAGAACAATTCATGCACACATAGTAAAGGCCAATGCATAGTATAAACAGTTTTTTGCAATTTTTTCATGTTGGAAACATAGAGAGGTGGAGATATAGTTCCTCTCTCATAATAATTGCAAGTAGGAGCAGCAAGCACATGCATATTGTATTCATCAAAATCATCATGTGCAACGGTAAAAGGCAACCCATCAATATAATCCTTAATAAGTGCAAACTTCTCTGATATAGTATAATCGGGAGGATTCAAAAAGATAATAGGACTATCGTGCGTGGGTGCAATAGCAACAATTTCATGTTTAACATAAGGAACTATAGCAAGTTCATCTTCATACGCATAATTCATATTGGCATGTTGGCCACAAGCATAGAAAGCATCATCAAAAAGGGATATTTCAAAAGAATCAATGGGAACATAACAATCATCATAGCAATCATCCTTCGGTATGCACGAAGGGGAATTAAACAATGTATGAGTTGAAGAGTTACTCTCATTAGAAGATGGGCATGGGTGATCAATCTGCTCTTCCTTCTTTTGTTCTTCGCTCTCATCCTCATCTTTTTTCATCCAATGAGCTCACAGTTTCATCAATTTCTTCTTCCATAGACTCCTGCAAAATATTAGTCTCTTCTTGGACAGCGGAGTATTCCTCAATATATGGTTTAACATAAGCATTAGAAGCATAATTATCAACGCAATATTTAAGTATGGCAAAATTTTCAGATTGGTAAAGAGTAGCATCATACTTTTCAATCAAAGAAGCAATTTCATAAGAACCCTTAAAAGCAACAAATTCTTCAATTTGCTGAACATCATAGTAACTATAAACACCCTTAGCATACGAAGATACGATTCCATTATCAATAAACTCACATTGGTAGGGAAGGTGTTTCTTAGGGTTTTCAGACCAACAAGTAAAATCATATATATAACATAAATTCCAAGCATAGCATTGCAAACGATGAATTTGATCCAGTAAAGTTTTCCCTTTTTCAGATATTCGGTGTCGCACATAACAAGCATGCTCATCTAAGGATTTGCCCTCAACTAAGCTAGTTGGGGTTTCAGCACGAGCACATATGGATTGAAGATGATCCATGTAATAAGCTTCAGCAGTGTGATAGATTTTGAGTGGTTCTTCAACCATTGGTTCAGTGGGTACAACTAATTTTTTTGGTATTTCGTGTTCCATATCCATAACTAAAGATAAAGAACAACTAAGAACAGCAAATAAAAATTACTTAGTGATAAAGCAAACAAGCACACACGAGAATATTCACCCCACGCTATTGCTCCCCGGCAACGGCGCCAGAAAAAGGTCTTGATAACCCACAAGTATAGGGGATCGCAACAGTTTTCAATAAGTAAGAGTGTCGAACCCAACGAGGAGCTAAAGGTAGAACAAATATTCCCTCAAGTTCTATCGACCACCGATACAACTCTACGCACGCTTGATGTTCGCTTTACCTAGAACAAGTATGAAACTAGAAGTACTTTGTAGGTGTTGTTGGATAGGTTTGCAAGATAATAAAGAGTACATAAATAAAAAGTAGGGGCTGTTTAGATAAAGAAAAAATAAAGTAAATATAGTGAGTGTGGAAAAGTGGTGGTAGGAGTTGCGAAATTGCCCCTAAGCAATTGACTACTTTACTAGACCGATAGCAAGTATTATGTGGGAGAGGCCACTGCTAGCATGTCATCCCTGACTTGGAATTCTATGCACTTATGATTGGAACTATTAGCAAGCATCCGAAATTACTAATGTTCATTAAGGTAAAACCCAACCATAGCAGTAAGATATATTGGTCCCCCTTCAATCCCGTATGCATCAATTTCTATGATAGGTTGAAGCTTCTATCACTCTTGCCCTCCAATACATAGTCCTATCAACGTACAAACTAACCCTAGGGTGTGATCCACGTGCGCAATCATATGATGGGCACCAAAGGACAACCACATAACCACAAGCAAATTAAATCAATCATAGCAATTCATCAACCACCGATAAGACAACGAAAATCTACTCAGACATCATCAGATGGCAACACATCATTGGATAATAATATGAAGCATAAAGCACCATGTTCAAGTAGAGGGTACAACGGGTTGCGGGAGAGTGGACCGCTGTAGATAGAGGGGGGAAGGTGATGGAAATGTTGGTGAATATGGCGGAGGTGTTGGTGTAGATCGCGGTGATGATGATGGCCCCTGGTGGCACTCCGGTGCCACCGGAAGCGAGGGGGAGAGAGCCCCCCTCCTTCTTCTTCTTCCTTGACCTCCTCCCTAGATGGGAGAAGGGTTTCCCCTCTGGTCCATGGCCTCGATGGCACGGGAGGGGCGAGATCCCCTCCGAGATTGGATCTGTCTCTCTGTCTCTCGCTGTTTCTGCGTTCTCAGATTCTTCCCTTTCACCGTTTCTTATATTCCCGGAGATCCGTAACTTCGATTGGGCTCAAATTTTAACAAGACCTCTATCCGGAAATTAGCTTTCTTGCGGCGAAAGAAGGGCACCAACCGCCTTACAGGGTGGCCACGAGGCTCAGGGGCGCGCCTGACACCCTGGGCGCACCCCCTACCTCGTGGGCCCCTCGAGCATCGTCTCGCGTGGATTCTTCTTCCCCAAAATCATATATATTCCAAAAAAAACTCCATGAGTTTTTATTCCGTTTGGACTCCGTTTGATATGGATATTCTGCGAAACAAAAAACATGCAACAAACAGGAACTGGCACTAGGCACTGGATCAATATGTTAGTCCCAAAAATAGTATAAAAAGTTGCCAAAAGTATATGAAAGTTGAATAATATTGTCATGGAACAATCAAAAATTATAGAAACGATGGAGACGTATCAGCAGCTCCTCGTTAACTTCTCCAACAAGGTATACGAGCCGAAGGACGAGCACATGGAGGCATACCTCGCAGATGTACACAAAATGGAAGAGTATTTCCTGGGTCTAGAGTTGCAGCACGTGCCCCGCGGCACCAACAAGGAGGCCGGCGACATTGCCAAAATAGCGTCCAAGCGACAGCCCCAAGAGCCTAGCATCTTTGAAGTGTGGCTCTTCAAGCCGTCGGCAGCACCTCCGCTTTCGGGACCGGCGCCGCCTCGGGAGGAGCTCACCCAACCACCTGCCTTGGGAGCCCCGGCCTGCGGCCCGACTTCGGGAGCGCGCCTAGTCTTGGCGCCTGAGCCTCAGGAGGGGTGTTGGACCAAGGAGCTCAAGGAATACCTGACGCAAGGGACATTGCCGGAGAAGGAGGAGGACGCGGAGCGTGTGGCCCGACAGGCTACGGCATACTGCATCTAGGACGGTGAGTTATACAGGAAGCGGCCAAATGATGTTCCCTTACGATGCATCTCCAGAGAACAGGGGAACGAACTGCTGGCTGACATACACGGCGGAGACTACGGGCACAACTCTTCATCATGAACCCTCGTCTGCAAGGCGTTCCGTAGCGGGTTCTATTGGCCTACAGCGATCAACGATGCAACCGAGCTGGTGAAGTCCTCCGAGGCCTGCCAATTCCACGCCAAGCAGATCCATCAGCCAGCTCAGGGCCTCCAGACCATCCCACTCTCGTGGTTGTTCGCTGTCTGGGGGCTGGATATCTTAGGCCCGTTCCCTCGAGCGCTTGGGGGCTACCACTACCTCTACGTCGCCATCGACAAGTTCACCAAATGGGCGGAGGTAGAAGCCGTCTGCACCATCCCGGCCGGATATGTGGTCAAGTTCATCAAGAGTCTCATGAGCTGGTTCGGGGTCCCTAATCGCATCATCACCGACAACGGCTCGCAGTTCACTAGCAATCTTTTCAAGGC
Organism: Triticum urartu; assembly: GCF_056163025.1. Classification (NCBI taxonomy): domain Eukaryota; kingdom Viridiplantae; phylum Streptophyta; class Magnoliopsida; order Poales; family Poaceae; genus Triticum; species Triticum urartu. Next base: position 166,889,971 of record NC_141876.1, on the reverse strand, counting down.
ATATTGTGCTAACCTTGGAACGCAGATCTGCTATGCTTCAGTGGCACACCCCAGGAGCAATGGCCAAGCCGAACGCGCCAACGGGGAGATCCTCAGAGGCCTCAAGACCAGGACCTTCAAGAAGAAGCTTGAGGCCTATGGCAAGGGATGGCACGATGAGCTCCAGTTTGTGTTGTGGTCTATCCGCACCACCGCAACCAAGCCAATAGGCAAGACCCCGTTCTTCCTCGTCTATGGAGCAGAAGTGGTTCTCCCTCACGAGGTCAAGCATCGGTCTGCACGGGTCCTGGCATTTGATGAGATGCAGCAGGACACCATGCAGGGGATGGACCTTATGCTGGGGGAGGAACGCCACCGTGAAGCCTCGCTCCGAGTGGCAAGGTACCAGCAGGCGCTGCGACAGTACCACTGTCGCAGCGTCCGCTCCAGGATGTTCGAGGTGGGTGATCTCGTCCTGAGGCGGGTGCTCTCCAGGAAAGGGCTGCACAAGCTCTCTCCCATGTGGGAGGGCCCGTTTAGAATTGCCCATGTCTCCAGGCCTGGCGCCGCACGCCTGGAGACGCAGGACGGGATCCCCATCCAGAACGCCTGGAACATCCAGCACCTCCGGAAGTTCTACCCATGAAGCAAGGCCCAGCACCTGTGAAGCAAGGCCCCGTGCCTGTGAAGGTCTCTGCTCGTGACACTTTCACGTAATAATGAGTGGGGCTGTACACGCCTCGGAGTCTCAGGATTGCCGCCATCGGGGCTCGGAGGCTCCATCCCACGTCCTAGTGGTAGTACTTAGCTCCGCGCTAGTGAGAAGACTGGACTAGGTGCCGGACGCGGCTTTTCATTTGATTTCCATAGTTGGCTTGCCCCTCTTTACTGAAAATTTGCTTTCTAGTGTTCCTTGCCGGCTTGGTTCCGTCGCCTTTTGTCTCCATTTCTGCCTTCGGTTCCTTGTTTTGACTCGTGCTCTCCCTCGCATGCCTCGCAAGGGGGCTGGATAGGTGCCCTCGTGAGCGTTTTTCCTGTTCTTCGCGAGGCACCCTCGCCTGAGCTCGCAAGCTGGCGCACCTCTCTCAATCTGTGCCCCTCGGGTACCGTGATGCGAAGCGCTGGGTCGTGGACGGCTCCACCCGCGACCAGGGTTCGGAAGAATAAGAGTTTCCTAATGAATTTTTGCAGTTCCTAGACGCCTCCCGAGCAAAGGAGGCCTCGCCAGGCACTGGGAAATGCGCACCTCATGAGGCGGAAACTACTTTGGACACATCAAGCTAAGTTGTCTCAACACGCCCACATAAAACGCTGGTACTGCAACATGACGCAAGAACGATAAACATAACATGGCGACTTGCAAATCATGGTTCATTACACGCCCCTGTAGGGCCCACACTTGTTTCTTCTTAAATGCAGGAAGGAAATAACAAAACAAAAGTGGTGCGTGCCTCCGTAGCAGTTCGTGAGGATGGGTCCATGGCACTCTCCTGGGCTTAGCCAGACCCCTCTTCGCGCTTCACTGGAGCGCGGCTACAAGACGACCCGCTGCCACCCTCGAAGCGGGCGCGGCGGCGTGGCGGCTGGTCATAGCCACCGCTGCTGGAGCTGTCGTCGGAGGAGGAGCCGCCATAGTTGGACGAGCCACGGCCGGCGCCGAGGACGAGGCCACCTTCATCCTCGTCACGACCGTCGCCAAGGCCGAGCACCTCGTCGCTGCCGTTGTCCTCGGGGCAGCACCCAACGCAGCGACCATCTTTCCCAAATACCGACACGTAGAGGGTCGCGTCACTGTCGTACTTGAAGTGGAGGGCACACCGCCTGCCCAGGCCGCGCGCGTGGGCAAACGTCTGCCCAGGTCGGGCGCATGGGCAAACGTCTGCCAGCCGTGGGCCAGGGATGCATTTCCTGCGCCGGAGACTTCCACCGTGACCCATGAAGCCTTGCTACAGCAGTCGTCCGCCTGCAGCCAGAGACTGCATGGACCCGTGGCCATTAGTTCACCGGCAAAGAAGCGCGGGAGCTGAAGCCAGGTGCCGGCCAGGTTCTCCGACCACACGACGAACTCCGGCATCACCTCCGCCGAGTGGAAGCGCGGCCGAGGAGGCCGTGCAACCATAGCGCGCCTCACTTCATCGACGGGACTGCCACGACCTAGGCGACTCCCACCGCGCGAGGAGGCGCCGCCGCAGCCGCGAGGGGCCACGGAGGGGGTCGCGGCGTGCTTACGCGGGCGACCACGCCCCCTCTTGGGTGGCGGCGAGCCGGGCCCCTCCTGGCGGGCCTTCCCCTTCTCTGCGGCCAAGAACCTCTGCGCCGGCCCCTCCTGGCGGGCCTTCCCCTTTTCTGCGGCTGAGAACCTCTTCACCGGCGCCATGAGTGTCGCTGCTAGCGATGAAGCAGGAAAGAAGAAGAAGCAGGAGGAGCGAAGGAAGAGATGGGTGACGGGGGCTGCACTCCCCCTTCCCATTTATAGCGAAGAGGAGGCCAACGCTGGCCTCCATGATCTGAGGTAATAATGACCTTTTTTCTGCATGCATAAGGGACTCATCAAGTCGGGCAGTTGATGAGGTGGCGCGTGGAAGCGGAGACGCCCATGTCCCATCAATCGCCATGCGTCAACCAAGGCCGCAGGCTGTTGGGACCCGTGGCGCTCCGCACTTGCCCTTTGGCTTTGCCTCGAAGCCAAGTCCGAGCGTACCTTGGGCCCGGGGGCTACTGTCGGCGTCCTTGGAACGGGGGTCACCAGACTTGCCTGCCTGCGGCCCACGGCGTGGCTACGCCAGTGGCCCCGTACGGCCCATCTTCACCAGCAATCGCTCAAGACCTTCGCGAAGGGCCGAGCCTCACAAGGCGGATGACGCAAGACCTCCTTAGGGGCGACGTCACCAGGCTAGCTCGAGAGGGGCGGAGAGATCAAGGAAAGGGGCACCTCGCGAGGTTCCTGTGACGTAAGCCATGACGACCAAGGCCGGGCGGGTGCCAACGCGCGCAGTGTCCTCATTTCCTCTTTGGTGCTAAAGAGGCAAGCGCAGGCGACGAGTCCCGAGGCAGCAGGCAAAGGTTTCCATATCGGAGCAACGAGACCAAGACCAGCAAGACGGCAGGATGGAGGTCACCGTGGAGCCCAGGACGCCGTCACCACCAGAGCCTTTGGCAGGCGAAGTGTGACGCCCCGAGTCCGATGCGCCAGGTGTATTCCAGTTATTCGATGTTCTTGCCATGTCATTTGCTTGCGTGTTACTTTTTGCCATGTCATCATGTGCATTGCATCATCATGTTTTCAAAACTTGCATCCGTCCAATCCTTCCTTATAGGGATGCTCTCACAAATTCAATTGTGGTAGAAGATGTTGTTTTCTTGGCCGTCCCTTTATCCCAACAATCTAGATTATATTCTCGCGTTCCGAAGGCATTGTGTTGTTGCTCTCTTTGACCCATCATCTTATTTTGTAGATATCATGTTCTTTTCCTTACTTATTTGTTTAGCAGGAGTGTTGTGTCTTCTTCTCAAGTTCTTCCCATCTTATCAAGTCTTGCATCTCTTTTCAGTCAGAGTGCTCCCCAAATTATATCATTCTTTTCCTTCTCTATCTTGTTTTAATCGGAGTGGTTTCAATATCTATCTTGTCACTTAACCTCTATGTTCTCGTAATGTTCCTTGTTCCTCTTTTCTAACAGAGTGTTTTCAACTTTGTTCATCTTCGTTGTATTCTTTCTTTCAATTTTTTCAACCTCGCAAGGTTCTTTGGTTTCACTCATTTGTCCAAGAAGAAACTTAGGTTACCTCTCCTCTTCCTTTTATGCTTCTCTCCGGTGCCATCCTAGATCTCGGGACGAGATCCTCTTGTAGTGGTGGAGTGTTGTGATGCCCCGAGTCCGATGCGCCAGGTGTCTTCCAATTATTCGCTGTTGTTGCCATGTCATTTTCTTGCATGTTGCTTTTTGCCATGTCATCATGTGCATTGCATCATCATGTTTTCAAAACTTGCATCCATCCGGGTTTCCCCAGTTCCTTCTGTTGGCACATCCAAAATATTATTTTATAAGTGGCCGGAAAATGTTCTCGGAATGGGATGAAAGTTGGTGTGCGGTCTTATTATAGTGTGGGTAGACTGACTGTCAAGTTTCGTCGCATTCGGAGCTCGTTTGATGCCCCAACGGATAACTATAGCGACAATATAGTCGGTCAAACGTCGGACGTTTTCGGTCTCCGAAAACTGTTGCCAGGCTTTCCCTCTCTTTCCTCCCTAGACCATGTATACAGTGCACTACCAACCGCCAGGCCCCTAAACCCCTCCTTGCACAGTGCATTGACCCTCTCGAGTGCGCGCCCGAAGCTGTCCCAAACCTGACCCGCTCTGTCGTTACCAATGGGTCCGGATCATCCCCAAACATCTATAAAACATCTCTGTTTTCTTATTTGGATTCCCTACCTATTTATTTCTCGACCGTTCGATTGCGATCAGAGGGACGAGGTGGCCCCTAACCTAAATCCATCTACTATAAATAATGAACCAACCCTAAATTTGAGGAGAGTTGTCCCATCATTCCCTCACCTGCCGCCGCCACACTCCCGCATCCACCTCGGGATCCTCCTAGATCCGATCGAACCAACCACCTGCAACCATCTCCCTCTCCTAGAATTCATCCATCGGCCAATCACCACCGATCCATCCAACCACCAATCAGCTCTGCTGTCTCCCCTGTTCGGTCCTCGCCGCATCCGCAGCTCCCCTCGCACCAGTGCAGCAGCGCCCGAGCCATTGTCCTCGCTCCGGAGCTCACCCCCAAAGCTCCTCCTGCCTCGTCCTCTAGCTACTGGAAGCGTCCGGACGCCCGTAGCCATCGTCGTCCACGCCCACAGAAGCCAGCAGCTGCATCCCCGAGCCCTCTTCTTCTTCCCTACCGGTGTCCGAGGCCGCAGCCCACTCGTCCACGACCACTCCACCTCGCCGTCCTCCACCATTGGCCAGTTTCCCAGATAAGCCGACCGAAGCACCGTTCCTCTCCCTCGCGCGCCCGTCTCCTCTTGCTGATCTGCCTCGTCCCGGAGCAATCTCGCCGGCGTTCCTCGTCGTCCCCATGCCCGCAGCAGCGGAGCAGGAGCCCTTACGCCCGAGCTTGCCCTTATCTAGTAGCCCAAGCACCCTCCTCCAAGCGCCTTCCTCCTCCTCCCGTGCGCCTCATCGGACCAGCCGCCGCCGACGACCCGAGACCAAGCGCCACCAACAAGCCGCCGCCTGTAGGTCCTGTGTCACCCTCCTTCCATTTCCTTTGTTCATTGCGGCTCTCCCTGACCACCCCCTCGTCCTGGTTCTCTCTCTCATAGGGGATTCTCCCACCGTCCATGGCGCCCGCAGCCCCAAGCTCGTCATCCATCGCCGGACCCGGCAACTCCTAGCCGGATCCATCCAACGCCACGACATTCTGCTCTGTTCCCGGCGGCCTCCACCTCGCCTGCCCGCTGAAGTCCATCGCCTTGCCGCCCTTTGCCCCGCTCGCCGGAGCTCTGCTCCTAGCCGCCGCGCCCCTGCTTCCTCTGCGCTGAAGACGAGCGAGGTGCCCGCGTTGACTCCATCCAAATTGACCGAGCGGCCTCCCCTACTCGCATGGGCTGCACCCCTCTACAAGGCCCATGGCCCAATGTGAGCAGCCGCCCCTCTAAGCACTATTGGGCCAGCCAGATTCGGCGCGCGTGTGTTTTTTCTAGATTTGTGAAATTTGCTATTATTCCAGGATCTGCCAGTTTTGCAGAAAACCCCCTATACATCATGTAAATAATTTATATACGTAAAATGCTTAGAATTTTGTCTAGTTTCATAATATGCCACTTTCATCTATGTTTAAAATGTTTAAACTGCTGCTTGCATTAACTTTCTTAAATTCCATGCTAAAATGCTTTATTTCATAACTAATTAACCGTCGCTCGGTTTTAAATAAACTTTATATGTAAATGGGGTAGAAAAATGTGTAGATTAACATGGTGGCATTATTTCTCATGGTTAACAACTCTAAAATTATGTTTAGGGCAGAACAGTAGCTAATTCGAAATATGCATATGAGGATTTTCCAGAATTGTTGTTGTTGTTTCTGGCCTCATTTAAACTTGCTTAAATAGTTAGTATACACATGCTTCACCCCTTGCCATGTTTAGTAACATTTAATTTTGTTGAGTACCTAAACGGGAGAGAACTAAATAAAAGAATGTGGTGTTTTGTCAATATGCATCTCGTTGCATATTGAGCTCCACTTAATTTGTAGTATTGTTTGTTGCAGTTTGCCATGCCATGCCTCATTAAACTGGACATGCATCATACTTGATTGTGCATCATGCCATGTTTATGTGATGGTTGTTTACTATGTTACTTGCTTATTTCCGGGTTGCTTCTCTCGTTAGCTTCGGTTTCGTTCCGGAGTTGTGAGGATTCGTTCAACTTTGTTCATTTGTCTTCTTCATGGACTCGTTCTTCTTCCTTGTGGGATCTCAGGCAACATGACCATACCCTCAATATCACTTCTATCTTTGCTTGCTAGTTGTTTGTTCTATCGCTATGTCGCGCTACCTACGACTTGTTTTATCATGCCTCCCATATTGCCATGTCAAGCCTCTAACCCACCTTCCTAGCAAACCGTTGTTTGGCTATGTTACCGCTTTTTCTCAGCCCCTCTTATAGCGTTGCTAGTTGCAGGTGAAGTTGAAGATTGTTCCATGTTGGAACATGGATATGTTGGGATATCACAATATCTCTACTTTAATTAGCGCATCTATATACTTGGTAAAGGGTGGAAGGCTCGGCCTTATGCCTGGTGTTTTGCTCCACTCTTGCCGCCCTAGTTTCCTTCCTACCGGTGTTATGTTCCTTGATTTTGCGTTCCTAATGCAGTTGGGGTTATGGGACCCGCTTGACAGTTCGCTTTGAATAAAAATCCTCCAGCAAGGCCCAACCTTGGTTTTACATTTGCCTAACAACCTAAGCCTTTTTCCCTTGGGTTTTCGGAGCCCGAGGGTCATCTTTATTTACCCCCTCCCCCGGGCCAGTGCTCCTTTGAGTGTTGGTCCAACCTGGGCAATGTCCAGCGCCCCTGGGCAACCAGGGTCTATGCCAACCTGATGTCTTGCCCATCCGGTGTGCCCTGAGAACGAGATACGTGCGACTCCTATCGGGATTTGTCGGCACATCGGGCGGTTTTGCTGGTCTTGTTTTACCATTGTCGAAATGTCTTATAACCGGGATTCCGACTCTAATCAGGTTGTTCCAGGAGAAGGAATATCCTTCGTTGATCGTGAGAGCTTGTGATGGACTAAGTTGGGACACCCCTGCAGGGTATAAACTTTCGAGAGCCGTGCCCGCGGTTATGTGGCAGATGGGAATTTTTTAATGTCCAGTTTTAGAGAACTTGACACTTAACTTAATAAAAATACATCAACCGCGTGTGTAGCCGTGATGGTCTCTTCTTGGCAGAGTCCGGGAAGTGAACATGGTCTTGTGTTATGCTTGAATGTAAGTAGTTTCAGGATCACTTCTTGATCACTTCTAGCTTCTCGACCATTGCGTTGCTTCTCTTCTCGCTCTTATTTGCGTATGTTAGCCACCATACTTGCTGAGTGCTTGATGCAGCTCCACCTCATTACCTTATCCTACCCATAAGCTTAAATAGTCTTGATCTCACGGGTGTGAGACTACTGAGTCCTCGTGACTCACGGATACTTCCAAACAGTTGCAGGTTCCGGTGATACCAGTGCAGGTGACGCAACCGAGCTCAAGTGGGATCTCGATGATGATCTTGATCATTGTTATGCATCTTTTTTGGTTGATCGTAGTGGTGCCCAGTTGGGATGATCGGGGATCTAGCATTTGGGGTTGACTTCTTTTATTTTGGTTTCGTAGTCGGACCTTAATTGTACTCTGGATGATGTATGTTTAACTTGTTATTTGTGTGAAGTGGCGATTGTAAGCCAACTCTTTATCCCTTTCTTATTTAGTACATGGGATTGTGTGAATATTACCCCTCTTGCGACAAAACCACCATGCGGTTATGCCTCTAAGTTGTGCCTCGACACGTGGGAGATATAGTCGCATCGTGGGCATTACAAGTTGGTAATCAGAGGCATCCCCGTCTTAGGAGCCCACTGCTTGATCGAATCGCTGACGTTGTTGAGTCTAGAACAAAATGTTTTGAGTCTTAGGATTATATATATCTTAGAGTAGGATCCTTTTTACTCCTCAGTCCCTTCGTCGCTCCGGTGAGGCTTACTGACGTAGATGTTTTGACTTTCCTCTCCTCAAATTTCACGAAAAATTAGGATCACTCGGGTATCTTGGGATCGTTTCGATATTCTTGTGACGAGAACTTTGTTCTTGGTGCCTCCTGACATTTCGGGTTGTGGCAGTGTCCCGGGGAGTTAAGCTCCAAGGTGTGGTCGTCACAATTTTATCGTTGCAGTTTTGGAATACCTGAGTTTTGCCGACATCGAAAATCTCTTTTATGCATTTTTTTGTGAGATAACCTCGACGCCACCCAGTACTGGGGTGGGAGTTCGGGAGTATTGCCATAACTCGTATAACAGATGCTTTTCGAAGGTTGAGGTACACGATTTCCGAAGATTTCTTTGTTATGTTTTGACGGATGGATACAGTTGGATGTAGGGATTGTTAGTTTGGGTGAGATATTATGCTTCCCCTGTATCCCCAACACCAGATTGCATAACCCGAAAGTTTCGGGAGTTTATAAGTGGGAATTCAAGTAGCTCCTAGAATATCTTTCCGAGAGATGCATGATATGGGATCGGGCAAATCTCTATCATATGTATTTGTTCCGGCTTATTCTGCGAGCCAAATCCTTTGTTTTGTTTTGATTTGTGGTATTCGAGTTGCTTCAATGTCAAGTGTTGAATCCTTACCTTTTCCTATATGGTGTCCTCATATTTCTCTTGGAGTGCTAATCCTTTTCGATCATCAAGATGGTCATGCCAATTCTTTTTCAACCGGCATGTTTCTCTTCAAGTGAATCCGATCATTTTCAATATTTGCTAGATCAATTCTAAGTTTTCTCAACGGTAGCCATTCCATCTGCCCCAAGTTTCCTTTGTTTTCCTGCCCTCCTACCCTTTTTCCTCAAGGACTCAGATTTCTTTATCAAGTATCCTTTTTATTGATGGGAAGTCTCTCCATTCTTTTCCGTCAATGTTCTTATCCGATGATTCTTAGGAAGATACTAACAGAGCTTCAAGTTCATCATTCTTCGTTCTCTTTCTTCTCTGGTGCATTAAATTCAAGCTTTGTCGATCATATCCTTTCCTCGGTTCAAATGCTTTCTCATGCCGGTGCACCTCTTAATCATTCACTTCTCGCTATTCATTTTGTTCTGGAGTGCTGAAGATATCTCAGAAGGCTCGTCTTTTCATTCAAGATCCGTTCAACCTATTTCGAGGTTGCTATCTCTTTTGAGCCATTTAATTCAACCGACGCAAACCTCTCTTTTAAATCATTCCAACAGTGTTTCTCTTGAGTGGGCCCTAACCCACAAATCTTTTCCCAGGATCTTACCTGACTCTTCTAATTTTCTCAGAGTTATTCTCAAATCTTCTAAAGTTTGGCGTAAGAATGAATTTTCATCAGTTAATTGCCTTCTCCAATATTGCTTTCAAATTCTTTTTATCGTTGGTTCAACATTTCTATTCTTAATTGTTCTGGAGTGTCTCATCAATTGTCCTGGTGGTTCTCATCATCATTCTCAACATTTGAAGACCGAAGAAGAGTTTTCCCTCCAAATCTTATCTGTTCTCTCAAGATTCAGGGTTCTAGCCTTATGCCATTCTCTCATAATTGTTTTCGATTGTGAGAATTCTTTTCACCCATTCGGAGCAATTCAGGAGTCTATTCAGGTTGTTTCTCTGGAGCCCATCATCTCAGAATTATTCATTCCAGCTTTCAGCTATCGTTCTCCAAATCTTACCGGTGCATCATTAAAGTATTCTCTAATCAGCTCGTGGTCTATTCGTTCTCATGCATCTAAATTCTCTCAAGTATCTTCGTTCTTTTTATAATTCTTCTTGGTGTTTCCTTATCTTTTCTTCATTCATTTCCAATTATTACGGTGGTTTGTTCAAGATTCATCTTCCTATGTTCTCATGTTAATTTATTCTTTGTTTTCAATCCTACCGGTGGTTCGTTGAGGACCTTCTCAAGTTGAGCTATATATCTCTTAATCCTTTCTATGAAAATAAGTAGTATGCCAAATCCGTTGCTTGTCATCAATTCAAATTAGTGAAGGATATACATAACGTAATTCTTATCATTGTTTCATCCAAGTGATATAATTTCTTCTTTCCGGAGTTGTTCATCATATCACATTCTTGGTTCGAGATGCTTCATCTTTTCTTTCCGGAATTCCAAGTTTTCCGCTTTATCTCGTCACGAAGCTCCATCTAAATCATTGCAAGGATTCACCTTGTTCTTTCAACTTCTCTTTCTTTATATCATTCTTTTATTACCGGAGTTCTTCACGAAGGCTCTACATGGTGGTTCATCAAGGATTTATTCCATTCTCGAAGTGATCGCCAAGATTCTTATTGGAGGAGCTCAAGTATTCTTCATCTTGCATTCCAAAGTGCAATTTTTTTTCTAAATAATCTTTTGAGGTGGTGTTATGTCACTCTTGACAATTTCCTTCATGTCTCATGGTTCACAAATTGTGAAGAATGACATATTAAAAATCCATCAATCTCTTCATTGGGGTATCTTGGTATAGATTTCACCTAATGCCTTCCCTAAGGAATGTTGCTATTATGGTGTTTATCAATGATCCAAGTTTCCTCCTATTCTCACGGTGAAAGAAGTTTTTCCATCTCTTCGTTCCTCTCAGCTAATCAATCTTTTGTAGTGGCTGGTTGTTACCTCATAATTTTGAGATGTTTCCATAAGCCCACGAGGAGCATATCCTTTCATTTTGATCTTCCAACAACTCCGTCCAATCCTTCCTTATAGGGATGCTCTCTCAAATTCAATTGTGCTAGAAGATGTTGTTTTCTTCATCGTCCCTTTATCCCAACAATCTAGAATCTATTGTTCTCGTTCCGGAGGCATTGTGATGTTACTCACTTCGACCCATCTTCTTATTTTGTAGATATCATGTTCTTTTCCTTACTTATCCGTTTAGCAGGAGTGTTGTGTCTTCTGCTCAAGTTCTTCCCATCTTATCAAGTCTTGCATCTCTTTTCAGTCAGAGTGCTGCCCAAATTATATCATTCTTTTCCTTCTCTATATTGTTTTAATCGGAGTGGTTTCAATGTTTATCTTGTCACTTAACCTCTAGGTTCTCGTCATGTTCCTTGTTCCTCTTTTCTAACGGAGTGTTTTCAGCTTTGTTCATCTTCGTTGTATTCTTTCTTTCAATTTTTTCAACCTCGCAAGGTTCTTCGGTTTCACTCGTTTTTCCAAGAAGCAACTTAGGTTACCTCTCCTCTTCCTTGTCTGCTTCTCTCCAGTGCCATCCTAGATCTCGGTACAAGATCCTCTTGTAGTGGTGGAGTGTTGTGACACCCCGAGTCCGATACGCCAGGTGTCTTCCAGTTATTCGCCGTTGTTGGCATGTCATTCGCTTGTGTGTTGCTTTTTGCCATATCATCATGTGCATTGCTTCATCATGTTTTCAGAACTTGCATCCGTCCGGGTTTCCCCAGTTCCTTCTGTTGTCCGATCGAACCAACCACCTGCAACCATCTCCCTCTCCTCGAATTCATCCATCGGCCAATCACCATCGATCCATCCAACCACCAATCAGCTCCGCCGCCTCCCCTGTTGGGTCCTCACTGCATCTGCAGCTCCCCTCGCACCAGCACAGCAGTGCCCGAGCCGTTGTCCTCGCTCCGGAGCTCACCCCCAAAGCTTCTCCTGCCTCGTCCTCTAGCTCCTGGACGCGTCCGGCCGCCCGCAACCGTCATCGTCCACGCCCGCAGGAGCCAGCAGCTGCATCTCCGAGCCCTCTGCTTCTTCCCTGCCGATGTTTGAGGCCACAGCCTCCTCGTCCATGACCACTCCACCTCGCCATCCTCCACCATTGGCCAGTTTGCCAGAGAAGCCGACCAGAGCACCATTCCTCTCCCTCGCGCGCCCGTCTCCTCTTGCTGATCTGCCTCGTCCCGGAGCAATCTCGCTGGCATTCCTCGTCGTCCCCGTGCCCGCAGCAACAGAGCAGGAGCCGTCGTGCCCGAGCCTGCCCTCATCTAGGAGCCCGAGCTCCCTCCTTCAGGCGCCTTCCTCCTCCTCCTGTGCATCTCATCGGACCAGCCGCCGACGATGACCCAAGACCAGGCGCCACCAACAAGCCGCCGCGTGCAGGTCTTGTGTGGCCCTCCTTCCCTTCCCTTCTTTGTTGCAGCTCTCCCTCACCACCCCCTCATTCTGGTTCTCTCTCACACAGGGGATTCTCCCATCGGCCATGGCGCTCGCAGCCCCAAGCTCATCGTCCATCGCCGGACCCGGCAACTCCTCGCCGGATCCATCCAGCGCCGCACTGTTCTGCTTTGTTCCCGACGGCCTCCGCCTCGCCTGTCCGCTAAAGTCCCTTGCCTCGCCGCCCCTTTGCCCCGCTCGCCGGAGCTCTGCTCTCAGCCGCAGCGCCCCTGATTCCTCTACACTGAAGACGAGCGAGGTGCCCACGTTGACTCCCTCCAGATTGACTGAGCGGCCTCCCCTACTCGCGTGGGCTGCACCCCTCTACAAGGCCCATGGCCCAATGTGAGCAGCCGCCCCTCTAAGCACTATTGGGCCAGCCAGATTCGCTCGCGTGTGTTTTTTTCCAGATCTGTGAAATTTGCTATTATTCCAGGATCTGCCAGTTTTGTAGAAAACCCCCTAGACATCATGCATATTATAGCTCCACAACCGTGCATCGCATGTAAATAATTTATATATGTAAAATTCTTAGAATTTTGTCTAGTTTCATAATATGCCACTTTCATCTATGTTTAAAATGTTTAAACTGCTACTTGCATTAATTTTCTTAAATGCCATGCTAAAATGCTTTATTCATAACTAATTAACCGTAGCTCAGTTTTAAATAAACTTTTTATGTAAATGGGGTAGAAAATGCATAGATTAACATGGTCGCATTATTTTGCATGGTTAACAACTCTAAAATTATGTTTAGGGTAGAACAGTAGCTAATTCAAAATATGCATATGAGGATTTTCCGGAATTGTTGTTATCGTGTCTGGCCTCATTTAAACTTGCTTAAATAGTTAGTTTTCACATGCTTCACCCCTTGCCATGTTTAGTAACATTTAATTTTGTTGAGTACCTAAACGGAAGAGAACTAAATAAAGAATGTGGTGTTTTGTCAATATGCATCTTGTTGCATATTGAGCTCCGCTTAATTTGTAGTATTGTTTGTTGCACTTTGCCATGCCATGCCTCATTAAACCAGACATGCATCATACTTGATTGTGCATCATGCCATGTTTGTGTGATGGTTGTTTACTATATTGCTTGCTTCTTTCGGGTTGCTTCTCTCGTTAGACTCGGTTTTGTTCCGAAGTTGTCAGGGTTCGTTCGACTACGTTCATTTGTCTTCTTCATCGACTCGTTCTTCTTCCTTGTGGGATCTCAGGCAAGATGACCATACCCTCGATATCACTTCTATCTTTGCTTGCTAGTTGTTTGTTCTATCGCTATGTCGCGCTACATACGACTTGTTTTATCATGCCTCCCATATTGCCATGTCAAGCCTCTAACCCACCTTCCTAGCAAACCGTTGTTTGGCTATTTTACCGCTTTTGCTCAGCCCCTCTTATAGCGTTGCTAGTTGCAGGTGTTGACACACGAACACGTCACGTGTACCCTCGACGCCGGGGGTGATGCACCGCAGCTCACGTCGAAGGAGACCCGACCGACAGCGCGATACGCAAGACAGTCGACGGGCGCTTTTGCAGACCCGAAAACCCCACACCCCCAGGAGGGACCCCGTCAGGGAGTGCAGCGGCTATGGGCTGCCCTAGGTCGATTCGCTCGCCCCTAGAGCCTCAGGATTCGCAGCTCTCAAACATGAAGAACAGCGAAGAACGAGATAGAAAAACGGTGGAGAGATAAAACGTAGATGAAAAAGTAGTATATTGATTTGTTCGATTGTGTGTTGTTCAATCGACCGTCACCCCCAACATATATAAGAGGCAGCTGGACTTCCCATACAAGTAAAGGATTCATATAGGCTTTCCTAACAAGAAAAATTACATCAATTCACGTCCTAGAGTCCTAATTCTATTCCAACTCGGATTCAGTCTGAATCTGCCCAAACTCTGTCTTCTTGCGCGGGCCGCCGGGCATGCATATGATCTCCGATCGAGACGGTCCAAATATAAAACTTGTGCGTCTCGACGATACGAACAACTCTCATGTTGATCACTTTTTCAAATAAGGCCATCTTGAATACTTTTCGAGGTCATCCTTATCTTCCAGTCGGACTCGGTCTTGCAGTAGACTGGATTATCCGAGTCTCGTAGTGAATTTGTGGGCTATATATTATCTCTGATGATGATGACTCCAAAATCAGAGTTTACCGTCTTGATGATACGCACAACTTCTGTATTGAACACTTCTTCATCCAAGGTAATTTTGATAAACATTCGAGGACATGTTCAATTTCACTCGGACTTGAGCTCATCCACTCGGATATTAGATACTCGGATCATCCGATTGGACTTTTTCACTCGGAAGACAGTCTTTCCCACGGATGACTATATTTCCACTCGGATGACTATATTTCCACTCGGAAGGCACTATCTTATTCAATCGGCAAGTTTTCATCCCGATGGTAATCTTTTCACTCAGAATATTTTCACCTGGACGACAATTTCACTCGGATGATCATATTTCCACTCGGATGACTATATTTCCACTTGGATAATAATAAGTTCATCCGGTCAGCAAACTTTCACTTGACCGGTAAATTTTCACTCGACCGTAAACTTTCACTCGGATGGTAAACTTTTCACTTGGATTTTCGATTGAAAACATAGCACGATCTTGATTTGTCTCTCCAAGCCACATAGGACCTCGGATTGAGACGAATTATACATAAAAATCAACCGGCTCGACGAGACGAAACTTTTCCATGTTGAAGGTTTTTCGATTTAAGGCCGTCTTGATGGCTGAATTACTCGCGCAACCTATCAGACAAGTGTCTGGCACCTCGTGCCATATTTCCGTTGAGGTTCGGTCTGCAGTGTATTGCCTCTAACTTTTGCATATGAACTCGGATTGAGATGGTTTATATATCAAAATCGATTGCCTAGATGAGACGAAGACAATTCCCTAAGAGTGCTTCTTCATCTGAGGTCATCTTGGAGACGTGATTGGCCAAAAACCACTCGGAACATTGAATTATGCCACTCGGAGTATAGTTTCGGTCCGTAAGATAAAGTCGAATGAATATAACCGAAACATCAAAGTGGTTCCACTCGGCGACGTGAATGTTTTCATGCTGAAAACCCATTCACTAGAGACCATCTCCATTGCAATCTGTATCTTGCCAAAATCAGGTGTCAACACATGCCCCCCTGTTTTTCGGCAAAGCTTGCACGCCGAAAAATAATATGCATAGTGTTTGTTCTAAGGACGATATCAACACTTCATCGGCCATTTATTTTTCTCAGGGCGATAATTATGTATCGGCCATGTTTGTTCTAAGGGCGATAATCGTATATCGGCCATTGCCTACTTAGGCTTCCTGCCACACACTCGGGTGGTACTTTTTCAAATATTTGCCATTGAGAGCTCGAGGTAACAATACCCCTTGTATTGATTCCACCAAATATGAATTTCCGGGAACAACTCTTGTAATTCTAAAAGGACCTTCCCAACTTGGAGACCACTTCCTGAATTTTCTATCTCTTGAACCAATCGGCAGAATCACTTTCCAGACGAGATCACCAACTTGAAAATTCTTCAACTTAACTTTCTTATTGTAAGCTCTTGCAACCCTCAACTTGTCTCTCTCTATGCACTTCCAAGCAACCAAATGTTTATCGGCAACCTCATCAATATTGTCCATCATCAAGTTATAAAAGTCTACTGCCGATAAATCATTTTGTTTGGCTATTCTCAAAGCATTCAAATTTACTTCCACTGGTAAAACGACCTCTTGACCATATACTAGCTCATATGGGGTCACCTTCGTAGCACCATGCCTTGAAATTCTATGTTCCCACAAAGCTTTAGACAACAACTCATGCCATCTCCTTGGATTATCTTCAATCTTTTTCTTGATGAGTTTGATTAAAATTTTATTGCTAGACTTAGCTTGTCCATTAGCTTGGGCATAATATGGAGAGGAATTGAGCAACTTTATGTTATAAGATCCGGCAAACTCTCTGACTTGGTGTGACATGAAAGATGAACCTTGATCTGTTGTTAATGTTTGAGGAATACCGAATCTATGAATAATGTGCTCGGTTATGAATTGAATTACCTCTGTATGTGTCCTGTTCTTGAGAGCTACTGCTTCAGACCATTTAGTGAAATAATCAGTTGCCACCAATACGAACCGATGCCCCTTTGAGGAAGATGGATGAATTTGCCCAATAAAGTCTAAACCCCATCCTCTGAAAGACCACGGCTTGATAACAGGATGCAACATAGCAACAGGAGCCAATTGAATATCACCAAATTTTTGACAAGCTTCGCACCCTTTATAATATCTGAAGCAATCATTAATCATAGTCGGTGTCAGATTTCGGGTTCCGACAGACCCTTGAGGTTCGAACACTGGGGTGCGCGTGGAGATTTCGCCTCCTACCTACTTGCACCCCTCCGCCATGCTAGGATCTAAACTAAGGAAAGAACAACACAAGAGACACAGGGTTTATACTGGTTCGGGCCACCGTTGTGGTGTAATACCCTACTCCAGTGTGTGGTGTGGTGGATTGCCTCTTGGGCTGATGATGATGAACAATACAAGGAAGAACAGCCTCGCGAGGGTCTGTTCTTGGCTGAGGCGATGAACTGCTGGGAGGAGTTCAGCCACCTATCTCTCTCTCTCTCTCTCTCGGCTCCGACTGACCGACCGACCCTTCTAACGAGCCTCTTCCTTCCTACCTCTTTTTCGTCCCCCCTCTATGTGGGTGGCTGGTCCTATTTATAGAGGCCCTGGTCCTCGTCCCAAATATTGAGCGGGAAGGGAGCCGACAATGGTGGGCTAATTTGAAGGGGGACAACAAGTATCAGCTATCCTGACAAAAGTAGTCTTCGCCTGCGCAAAGCTCTGGTGATGACGCTGTCTTGGGCTCCATGGTGACCTCCGTCTCATAGTCCTCCTGGTCTTGGTCTCGTTGCACCAAAATGGAAACCTTTGCATGATGCCTCGGTACTCCGCGGCTGCGCTTGCCCCCTTTGGACCAAAGAGGAAAGGAGGACGCTGCGCGGGCTGGCACCCGCCTGGCGCCCTGAGTCGTCATGGCTTGCGTCATGGGCTCCTCGTGAGGTACCCCGCCTTGATCTCTCCGCCTCCTCATGAGCCAGCCTGACGAGGCCGTGCCTGAGGAGGCTTCGCATCGTCCGCCCCGCGAGGCTTGGCCCCTCGCGAGGGTCTTGGGTTTGTGTGGGTGAAGATGGGCCGTGCTGGGCCCCCCCTTGAGCCACGCCGCAGGCCGCAGGCAGGCAAGTCTGGGGACCCCCGTTCCCAGAACGCCGACAGTAGCCCCCGGGCCCAATGCGCGCCCGGACTTGGCCGTGCGGGGAGGCGGAAGGGCAAGAGCGAAGCACCGCGGGCCCTAACAGCCTGCGGCCTTGGGCGCCGCATGGCGGTTGACTGGACGTGGGCGCCTCCACTTCCCCACGATGCCTCGGCAACTGCATAGATGGGACAAGTCCCTACATGCAAAAATGGGTCATGATTACCTGCGATCATGGAGGGCGGCGGTTGGCCTTCGCCGGCTATAAGTACGGAACGGCGCGCGCCCTTCCAGTCCACCCCTCCTTGCTACTCCTTCTTCCCGATCCTTGCTCCATCTTTCCGCGATGGCTCCGGTGCCGGTTCTCGACGGCAGAGAAGGGAAAGGCTCCCCGAGAGGGGCCAGACCCTCTCCCGCCGAAGAAACGGCTCATCCCCCGTGGCCCGGACGAAGGGGCCCTTCAGGTGGTGCCGAGGCCTTGAGGCGAGCGGGCGCTGTCGGGTTCCCGCTTCCATTGTACGCCCACGTCGAGGGCCCCGAAGGAGCTGATGCTGACCGCCACGGGCGGCGCCGTTGGGTCACGAAGGTGTGGGTCGTCCCCCCTGGGGTCCACACCGAGGGCTCCTCCCAAGAGTTCGTGCTCCACGTCGCCATTCCTCTTCAGTCTTGGATTCTCCTGCCTCCCTTCTTCGCCTCTATCATCCCGCAGGGGGAGCCCCTGGAGCTCTGGCTGCAGCACGCCGACTACAGCACCCTCGCGACCGAGGCAGAGGTCGCGGTCATCGCCCCGAGCGGGGTCTACATGACCCGAGGCTGGAGGGAGATCGCCCGGGTTTGCAGGACAAGGGGAGTCTTCACGATCCACTTGGACTACGACGGTGCTTCGGTGATGCTCTTCAAGGTCTTCGATGCGAGCGGGCGCCGGCTGGAGTGCTGCCCTGGGGAAGGTGGCCAGGGCCCTGCTGTGATGAGGACTGGGCATGCCACCCACTCCCTTGGAGGCTCCTCAGGTGGTGGAGGTGTCGGAGATTCCAGCGACTCCGCCGAGCTCTTCACGACTCCGGATACGAGAGACGACAGCTACGAGCCCCCGCGTCGGCGCCTCTCCTGGAGCAGGGCGGGCTCGTCAGGCCGCCGCCGACTCTGGTCTGGATGGGGTTGGCGTCGGTGCTTGACGTCCCACTGTAGATGATGGCGTCTTTTGCAGGGACGCGCGTGGTTTGTGTCCCTTTAGGATCCGTTCCCTGCGAGGAATCAAAAACGCGTCCCGTAGGGGCTTGTAAGGTGCCTGTGATCCTGTCTTGTATATGTAACACTTCTCGTAGAATTGCGCGAGTTGCTCATTCCATCTTAGCTCAGTCCTCCCTTTCGAACCTCACGAGGGCTTGGTGCTCTGCGCCGACAGGTCCCCGTCCCAAGGCGGCTTCAGCCATCGCTGGTATGCTAGATCGTGATGCCGTGGTCAAGGCCAGGAGGTGAGCGACCCAGAGTCTAGTAAGAGCCCCTGAGTCGCGATGCTCAGGAGGTCCCCTTTGGCGCCCAAGCAGCCGTCGTTTGGTGAGAAAGGGGAGCAGCGTCGCTAACAAGGGATAGCATTAGGTGCGGGGATGGTGCCACGGTAGCTGGCGCTTTCGGGCGATAACTTATCTCGAGGACCAGGGGCTGCTCTCTGGTGTGTGGCCGGGTCCGTGCGTCGGCAGGAGCGGGGTTGCTTGGCGAGGTCCTCGTGTGTCTCCTCCCTCTCGCCTCAGCTCCCCTTTCTGCTCTACATCCTCGGGTCCCGGCCCTCGAGCGAATCTCAGCCGTCGCTGGTATGCCAGGTCGCGATGCCGTGGTCAAGGCCAGAGGGTGAGGGCTGGAGAGCCAGTAGGAGCCCTAAGTCGCGATGCTCAGGCACCCCCCCTTTAACGTGCAAGCGGTTCACGCGAACGAGAGCGAAGGAGGCACAGCAAGAGCCTCGCCTGACGCAGCTCCTTCAGGAGGTCCTGCAGGTCCATCATAGAAAAAGCAAGGGGTTGCTATACAATTGACGGTCAGCCGTTGGTTGCTTCTGAGGGGTGGTGAGGCACTGAAGGCTTGATGAGGTGATGCTATGCGGGGCTGCCGCGGCCAGAGCTCAGCCATCCAGGTTTGTCGGTGTTGCAGGGATGGACCCATGCGCAAGCGTCGTGCCGTTCGGGAGCAGCTCCGTTAGTTGGCGTCAGCTGAGTATGCAACTAGGTAAACACGTTAGCCGCGAAGGAGTGGATTCGTTCAAATAGATGCTGGGAATGCGGAGATCACTGGGTCAGGCCCGAGCGACTTGGGGGTGATGCAGCCTGAGGGGTGCCCCAACAAGGTAAGCTAACAACATGGAATAAAGGGATACACGCCGCAAGGACGGACCCACGCGTCCTGGGAATAATGCAGCCCTGGGGACGCTTCCAGCTAGAAGTAAAACTCGAAAGATGTCACCTGATGATGTTGAGGATGAAGGGGTGTTGGTGTAGCAGGCTCGGGGGGCTGCGAGAGCCGATCCTCACGAGCCCCCAGGCCCAGGGGCCTCGGGAGGCTCTGGAGGCGCTGGCGGCTCCTCACGGGCCATCTCCATCTCTGCCAGGGCTATGGAACGCCTAGTCTCTCGTGCCTCCGTGATGCCCCTCATGAGGCGCTGGTACGCGTCAGCCGCGTTCGGCAAGCCGTAAGGCATGCGAACGAAGCTGTGGGGTGGACCTCCGCAGCGCCCCACTCGCGAGGGCCAGAGGCGCTCCAGAGAGGTGACTCGGTTGAGCCCTGGTATGTCGATGCAGACGCGCAGCCCACCATCCTCGCCTGGATGGGGGGCCACTGCTGGTAGGCGTCGGGCGCCTCTCATGACTCTTGACTCCTGTAGCTCCTGAATGGCCTTGCTGACGAACTCCTGTGGGTCTGGATCTCCTTGCCTTGCTCCTTCTTGAGGGAAACGTGCTTCAAAACACGCCTCCATGTGGTGCCCAAGCGCCTCCCTCGTGACCCCAGCTAGGTCGGTGGCCCCCCAGGGGAGAGCCCCCGAGCCCTACCTGAGGAGGGCGCTGGGCACGCTTTCCTATGCGATGGAGGGAGGCTCCCCCTGGGCAGGCGCGGGCCCAGAGGGGCCTGCCTCCTGAGTGGTCAAGCCGGATGATGTCTTCTTCTTCTTGGGGGTGGTCTCGGGAAGCCTCCTGCTTCCGTGATCTGGGTCTTCCAGTGATGCGGCCTGAAAGGCTCGTTCCAGGGAACACACCGCGTCCTTCTCTTCACAGGGCACCGTGATGACTCCGCCACTTCCTGGCATCTTGAGGACGTTGTAGCCGTGGTGAGTTACGGCCATGAACTTGGCCAGCGCTAGGTATCCAAGGATGGCATTGTACGGCAGGCGAATGTGAGCGACGTCGAAGTCGATGAGCTCGGTGCGGTAGTTGTCGCATGCCCCGAAGGTGACAGGGAGGCGGACCTGCCCAATCGGGACCGTGGAGCCGTCAGTGATGCTGGAGAATGGCTTGGTTGGCTGAAGCTGGCTGTAGGGCACTTGGAGGTTGTTGAACGTCTCCACGGATAGGACGTTGAGCCCTGCCCCGCCATCGATGAGGGTGTTGGTGACCACCACGTTGCTGATGATTGGGGAACAAAGCATTGGGAGGACTCCGGCTGTTGCCGCACACTTGAGCTGATCTACTGAGCTGAACGTGATGGCGCACGCCGACCACCTGAGAGGGCGTGTGGCTTCGAGTCTGGGGAGTGTTGCGTTCACTTCGCGGGCCAACTGCTTGAAGATGCGCTGAGAGGCAGGGGCTTGTGCTCCGCCCAAGATGCAGGCAATCGCGCGCGGCTCCTGGAAGCCCCCAGCCTCCTCGTCCTGATGACGGTCCTCGTTTCTCCTTGGCTGCGGCGGCAGCGGTGGGAGGCCTGCGTTGCCTGGCGGGCGATCCTCAGGAGGCTGATCCCTCCAGTCTCCCTCGCGAGGCTGATCCCTCCATCCTCTCTCGTGAGGCGGGTCTTGCCAGCGATCCTCAAGAGGTTGGTCGCGCCACCCTTGGCGCGGCCCACGGTCTTCCCAGCGTCCTGCATTTCTTCCTCCTCCTCGACCATAGCCCCGGTCACCGCGGTCAGGGCGACGGCCGATCCTTCCTTCACGCACGGCTCGGAGTTCTTGGCATTCGTTGGTGTTGTGGGTGTGGAGGTCGTGGTACACGCAATACCGGCTGCCCTTGGGAGGTTCGGGCTGATCTCTGCCCCGCTTGGTGTCTGGTTCTGTCGCGAGCACTGCAGCCCCCTTGCGCTTCACATCCTTGGCCTTGAGATTCTTCTCTTCTGGGTCTGCGGCAGGCAGCTCGAGGAGGGAGAGACGCCCCTCCTCAGCCCTGGCGCACTTGTTTGCCAAGTTGAACAGCTCCAAGGAAGTGCACAGGTCTTCATGCATCGCCAACTCCTCCTTCATCTTGACGCCGTGCACTCCGTCGGAGAAAGCTGAGATGATGGCCTCCTCAGTCACCTTGGGGATCTTGAGGCGTGCGTTGTTGAAGCGCTGGATGTACTTCTGCAGGGTCTCCCCGGGTTGTTGCTTGATGCGGCGCATGTCGCCCATGGCAGGTGGCCGGTCGCGAGTACCTTGGAAGTTGGCGATGAAGCGGGTGCGCATCTCTTCCCAGGAGGAGATTGTGCCTGGAGCCAGGTTCAGGAGCCAGGTGCGGGCCCCGTCCTTGAGCGCCATGGGAAACCAGTTCGCCATGACCTTCTCGTCTCCGTTGGCAGCTTCGATGCCCAGCTCGTAGAGCTGGAGAAACTCCACAGGGTCGGCCGTGCCGTCGTAGCGAGGAGGCAGGTCTGGTTTGAACTTGCCGGGCCACGCGATGCTGCGTAGTTCGGTGGTGTAGGCGCGGCAGACTGCTGTAGCCACGGGAGGCCTTAGGTGACGGAGAGCCTGGTCTTGCATGCCCCCACGCGCTGGAGCAGGGGGATGGTCGCGTCATGCTGGAGCAGGGAGCGCCCGGGAACCTTCTGGCGGGCGAGGGACTTCTTGGCAGCTCTGTTCTTGCTGCGCTGGCACCTGACGGAGTGGGTTCCGCCCACGGGCCATGCGCCTTGGAGCCATGGCGTCTTCTTGAGGAGGAGGCGGCCGGGGCGCCGCCGGAGCCTCTTCGCCCACGCGGGGCGGGGTACGGTGCAGCAGAACGGACGGCGTGGAAGAGCCCCCTGCAGCGCGGACGAGCTCGGTGACGCGATCGAGCCATTCTTCGTAGACGTCGTCGACGGGACGGTAGAGCAGGAGCTTGTTTGCCGTGATGAGTGCAGCCCGAGCCTCCATGGGCGCGCGGAGCGCGCGAGACGAAGATCCAGCTGGGGCGAGCGAGGGAGTTGCGATGCGGCCGTCTTGCCACATGGACGGATGCTGGGACGATGCTTGCCGCTCGTCCCCCACCAGGCTGGTGGCGGCGTTGACGGTAGGTGACGGGGAACGGCGTGGATGCCCGCCGACAGGGGCCGTCTGGGCGACGCGGGAAGCGAGTGCGGCCCGGCGCTCGGCGCGGGCCCGACGAGCGTCAGACATGGGCGTGACGGTCGGAGGAGAACGGGGCGGTGGAAGATGAATTCCGGCACACCCCTACCTGGCGCGCCAAATGTCGGATTTCGGGTTCCGGCAGACCCTTGAGGTTCGAACACTAGGGTGCGCGTGGAGATTTCGCCTCCTACCTACCTGCACCCCTCCACCATGCTAGGATCTAAACTAAGGAAAGAACAACACAAGAGACACAGGGTTTATACTGGCTCGGGCCACCGTTGTGGTGTAATACCCTACTCCAGTGTGTGGTGTGGTGGATTGCCTCTTGGGCTGATGATGATGAACAATACAAGGAAGAACAGCCTCGCGAGGGTCTGTTCTTGGCTGAGGCGATGAACTGCTGGGAGGAGTTCAGCCACCTCTCTCTCTCTCTCTCGGCTCCGACACGCCACCGACCCTTCTAACGAGCCTCTATGTGGGTGGATGGTCCTATTTATAGAGGCCCTGGTCCTCTTCCCAAATATTGAGCAGGAAGGGAGCCAACAATGGCGGGCTAATTTGAAGGGGGACAGCAAGTATCATCTATCCTGACAAAAGTAGTCTTCGCCTGCGCAAAGCTCTGGTGATGACGTCGTCTTGGGCTCCACGGTGACCTTCGTCTCGTAGTCCTCCTGGTCTTGGTCTCGTTGCACCGAAATGGCAACCTTTGCCTGATGCCTCGGTACTCCACGGCTGCGCTTGCCCCCTTTGCACCAAAGAGGAAAGGAGCACGCTGCGCGGGCTGGCACCCGCCTGGCGCCCTGAGTCGTCATGGCTTGCGTCATGGGCTCCTCGTGAGGTACCTCGCCTTGATCTCTCCGCCTCCTCATGAGCCAGCCTGACGAGGCCGTGCCTGAGGAGGCTTCGCGTCGTCCGCCCCGCGAGGCTTGGCCCCTCGCAAGGGTCTTGGGTTTGTGTTGGTGAAGATGGGCCGTGCTGGGCCCCCCTTTGAGCCACGCCGCAGGCCGCAGGCAGGCAAGTCTGGGGACCCCCGTTCCCAGAACGCCGACAGTCGGCCAATAAAACCCAGCATGTTGCAATAACCATTTCATCTTGGGAGCCGACTGGTGAGTGCCACAAATTCCTTCATGTACCTCTCCGATAGCAACTCTTGCCTGGTCCTCATCCAAACACTTTAGAAGAACATCATCGACTGTTCGGCGATAAAGACCATCATCTCTCATTATATACTTGAAAGCCATACGCCGAACAGCCTGTCCACCCTTTCACTCGGATTGAACAAGTAATCAACAATGGGCTTCCTCCAGTCGGGATTGTTACCTGCACTAGATTTTTTGTTAATGACCAAATCAGTGGGTTCTGGTTCGGCGTCTTCTATACTAGTAAGACAAGACATCGGTCTTTGAGAAATATGAAACATGCCATGATCAACATGGTATCCAGATGCTTGCTGTGCCAACTCATTTTCTCTCCAATTGTCATGTCTAGATATATGTGCAATGCTAAAACAATCCAAAGTAGAGATTATATCTAGACATTTATCCAGATAAACATTAAGTGATTCGTCCAAACACTGAAAGACTTTGGATATTTGCTGCACCACTAGTAACGAATCGCCATAAGCCTCAATATGTGTAACACCTATAGCAAGTAACATCTCTAGGCCGAATAACAATGCTTCATATTCGTCTTGATTGTTTGTGCAAAAATATTCTAAGCGGCATGAGGCTTCAAAAACAGCACCATGAGGAGATATATAAACAATACCAACACCTTGACCATTGCTACAAACTGAACCATCAAAGTATAATCTCCATGGTACTAATGAAACAAGGTTCATATCAACATCATGCTTGTTATTAATCCGATGTTCAACAATGAAATTAGCAACAATTTGGCCTTTCATGGATTTTAGAGATTCATAAGCCAAATCATATTCAATCAAAGCATAAGCCCACTTGCCAATTCTACCACTAAGAATTGGCCTATGCAACATGTATTTAATGACATCGGTTTGACAAGCTACTACACAAACACTCGGCACTGAATAATGTCTTAGTTTTGTGCAAGCATAATATAAGCATAGACATAATTTCTCAATAAATGTATACCTTGTCTCTGCGTCCAATAAGCGGCGGCTCAAATAAGTGATGGCATGCTCTTTTCCTTTAGTCTCTTGAGTTAGAACAACACCAATAACTCCTTCCTCTGCTGCGATGTAAAGTCTGAAGGGTTCCCTATGCTTGGGTGCTTTCATCACCGGAGGAGTGCACAAATAGTTCTTGATCATATCAAATGCTTCTTGCTGTTTTGCCCCCCAAGTGAAATCAGCATCATTCTTTAACCGAAGGATAGGAGTAAATGCATCAACTTTCCCTGATAGATTAGCTATGAACCTTCTCAAATAATTGACCTTGCCAAGGAACTTTTGCATATCTCTCTTGCATGTTGGAGCCTCCACCTTCTATATAGCCTCTATCTTTTTGGGATCAATCTCTATACCATCTTCATGAATAATGAAACCAGAAAACTTGCCAGCTGACATGCCGAAAGCACACTTCAAAGGATTCATTTGCAATCCATACTTTTTCATTCTTTCAAAAGCTAAACGCAAATCGGCCAAGTGAGATTCAAAAGCATCCGATTTGACAACAATATCATCAATATAAACTTCAAGTATGACACCGAGTAAATCATGAAAAATCAAATTCATAGCCCTTTGATATGTGGTGTCAGCATTTTTTAATCCGAATGTCATCACTATCCACTTGAATAACCAAGGAAACCAGGGCATCGAAAAGCTGTCTTGTACATGTCCTCTTCGGCCATAAAAATTTGATTGTATCCGGCATTACCATCTAGAAAGCTAATAACCTTATGTCCAGAAGCATCATTAATAAGCATATCGGCTATTGGCGTAGGATACTCATCTTTGGGTGTAGCCCTATTCAAATCTCTGAAATCAATGCACACCCTCAACTTGCCAGATCCTTTCTTCTCTACTGGGACAATGTTAGAAATCCACTCGGCATACCTGCAAGGTCGAATGAAATTAGCTTCAAGCAGTCGACCAATCTCTTCCTTGATCCGGTCATATGTTTTCGGATTAAATTTTCTGGCCGACTGTTTATAAGGTCTAAAACCGGCCTTTATAGGCAACCGATGCTCCACTAGCTCTCGGCTTAACCCTGGCATCTCATGATATTCCCATGCAAAGCAACAAACATATTCTTTCAGTAGCTCGATTAACTTAGCCTTACAATCGGCTTGTAAATTTTTGTTTATAAATGTCGGTCGAGTGACTGAACCATCTCCAATATCTACCTCTTCTAACGGATCGGCTGATGTAAAACCTTGTCCAAGTTTATCCATGTCATCCAACTCCTCTATAGACTCATACATATCGTTCTCATTGGATCGATACTTTACAAGACGTTTTTGTAACCACTCGGAATTAGGATCCATTTAAACATATCATACCTTGGAGCCGATTGCATTCAGTCGGCTTTAAAGAGACAGGCACAAAACCATTCTTGGTCGCTGAGAAAATCAAATTCTGATAAGTCATGTCCCGTCAAGCAAGTAGCATTGGGATGTTGCCAATCCACCGATGCATCGGCCAAAGCAACACAAGCCGATTTATCTGCATGAATAACTTCCAGTTTATCATCAACCCACTGAATCAAAAACTGGTGCATAGTGGATGGCACGCACTGGTTTACATGAACCCAATCACGGCCTAGTATGACGTTGTAGTTACCTTGCACCTCAACGATAAAGAATGCAGTAGCCAAAGTTTTGCTTCCGACTGTAAGCTCCACATACATCACACCTTTGGCTTCAGTTTTCTCTTTGCCTTCAAATCCATTGAGCACCATATTGGTCTTGATCAATTCTTCATCAGGCAAACCCAATTTCTTGAAGACCGAATAGGGCATAAGATTTACCACAGCACCACCATCAACAAGCATCCGAGTGAGCGGCGACCCATTGATATGACCTCTGAGATATAATGGTTTAAGATGCGTTAGTGGTTCTTTTGGCTTCTCGAATATTGCATTTTTAGGGCCAAAATCCAGCTGAGCCACCTCCCCTTCGTCATCTACAGCATGAAACTCGGCAGGTAAGTAATACACCATATTGATATCCATACCTTCATGATCCGGCGTAGACTCATAGTCCAACATATCAGCCTCCTCCTCGAGGGCATCCACCGATTCTGAAATTTGTCCGAGTGAAGGAGAAGTAAGAAGTGTCGCAGACGATGTCATATCTGTTGCATCGTCCTCCTTTGGTGATGTAGGTATTGTTGTGATAGATGTAGAAGTTGATGTATCTTGTATTTGTTTAGGCCTCCACACTTGTTTTGGTGGAACCATGGGTCGAGTGTCATTGAACAACTTATCCCATTGTTTCTCGGCCTCCTGTTCTGCCATCTCTTGACTCCTTAACCTCTGTAGTTTCCTCTTTTGTGTCTTTGTTAGCCCTGGAGGACACCACTTTGGCTGAGTGTATTTAGGATCTCTCGTTTTTACCTGGCCGGTGCTTGCCTCATGGTCATTAGCCGAGTGCTTTGGCGCGATAGCAAGTATCGGCTCAGTCGGATTGCTATGCACAATCGGCTGCTGTATGGCGAATGTTTCGGTGCCCAAGATAAGTGAGTTGACATCCATTTTCTCCTTGCCTTTTACCGACTCAACTGCTGCAACACTTGGTGATTTAACACTCCATTTTTTTCGACTTTCCAGATGCATGAAATTTCCACTTGGGCGCACCTTTTTAATCTGATGGAATCCACTCGGATGGATATCACTCGGATGGATTTCAGTCGGATGGAATCTACTTGGCCACATTTTTTCACTCGGATAGGTTCCACCTGGGTGCATTCTTACACTCGGATAATTTCCATCCGGTCGCATGTTTTGACCAGCCGACTGATAGCCACCAAAGTTCAGTCGGCCTCTATATGAATAGCCAAGTCGATCCCAAACAGATTGCGTATGCTCTTCTGGAAATGGCACCCTTGGTCCACTCGGTTTCATATACTGACTAAACATATCAGCTGATGGTGACCTTGGCCGCTTCAGATGAGTCGGCCGATTAAAGCTAGAACCGGCCGACTGGTTGGTGTACTTGGACAGCAACATATCAAAAGTTGGCTTGATCCGCTTGCGTTGTACTTT
The DNA here is from genome assembly GCF_056163025.1 of Triticum urartu. Classification (NCBI taxonomy): domain Eukaryota; kingdom Viridiplantae; phylum Streptophyta; class Magnoliopsida; order Poales; family Poaceae; genus Triticum; species Triticum urartu. The sequence continues at coordinate 166,861,642 of NC_141876.1, read as the reverse complement.
AACTTCATTCCTTTTCCACTTGCCAATTTCTGGACTCTTGGGCCTGACAAATCTCACACGAGCATTTTCTTGCACTTGAAGTTGCCCCCCGAGTGTAGGATTCTTGATGGTGATTTTGATCACTTCCTTGCCATCGGGTTGCTTACCAAGCACAACCTGTCTCCCCAAGACCTTGTTGTCCTCCTTGTCTTTCCTGCGCTCACCAACAATGACATTAGCTTTATTAGCAGATTCGGCTACCTCCGGCCGAATGAGTAGCTTCTTCCCCTCCAAATCCATGGTATTCATTGGAAAAGGCTGTTTATCAACTTGCATCTCAGAAAAGTTCAATCGTCCATCATTAATGGCCGATTGTATCTGTCGTCAAAAAACATTGCAATCGTTAGTAGCATGAGAAAAAGAATTATGATATTTGCAATAAGCACGGCGTTTTAGCTCTTCAAACAACGGTGAAGTATGAGATATTCTAATAATCTTGGCCTGCAGCAAAGCATCAAATATTCTATCACACTTAGCAATGTTAAAAGTAAACTTCATCTCTTCATCATGATTCTTATGAATCGGTTTCAGATCATTGCAAGTAAAGGGTTTGGCCTTAGATGGCCAAACAAATTCAGTAGCAAAAACATCACCCTCATCGTCCGAGTGATCAATATCATATTCCACCATATTCATCTTTGGATGATCGGCTTTGTATCTATGCACTTCTTTGAGATCTTTGCTTCGGCTTTCCTGAGCCAAAGCCCTTTGTAAGACTTGGTTGAAATTTAAGAACTCATAACCTTCTAGCTTTTCTCTAATGGGAGTTCTCAAACCACTTAGCACTAGGTCTGCCAAGTCTCTCTCAGTTATCACCAAACTAAAACACCGGTTTTTTGTTTCTCTGAATCTCTTGACGTAATCGGAGACCGATTCATCATGCTTCTATTTAACCGATGTTAGATGTGATGACTTGAGTTCATTGTCGCCACTATAAAAGTGATCATGAAATTTCTGCTCTAACTGCGACCAAACCCTAATGGAACCATGTGGTAAAGAAGAAAACCATGAAAATGCAGTACTAGTTAAAGATAAAGGAAACAAACGCACTTTCAACTCATTTAGTGAGCCTGCTTCACCTTTGTGCTAAGTATTGACTAACATGCTCCCATGTGGTTTTTGTGCCCTCTCCATTGAACTTAACAAAATCTAGAATCTTATATCCCGGAGGGCACTGGATGGCATCAAAGTACTCGGGGTACGGCTTTTGGTAAATCCGATTCCGAGGTAACTCAACTCCAAAATTCTCTCTAAGCATCTTAGCCATCTCCTCTCTAAGATTAGCTAGACCATCATCCGTAGTGGACGATGAAGCTTGTGGCAGTGACGTAGGAAGAGTATGGTTACTAGTTGTAGGTAGGAATTGTGGCATGTATGTCGACCCATAATTTGGTAGTGGTCGAGTGGTTGTAGCTGTAGGTAGAGTTTGGTTCGGCGTTGCCACCGAACCTGTCATGCTCATAATAGGATTAATGGGTGTAGCCACAAAATCTGGGAAGTTGTTGATGTGGGGGAATGCAACTACGCTGATTATTTGGTTAGCCGAGGAATCCCAATACCAGCAGGTTGGGGTGTTGGACAAGTAACAGAAGGAACGGTAGAAGAGGAAGATGCAGAGCAGAAGGTTAAAGATGCAGTTCCTCTGATCATGGCCAAGCAACAGCTGCTGAACGGCCTTGACAGCAATGAGGAGATGAAAGAGCTTGTGAAGATAATGGGCAAAATCGATGTGCTCTGTAGGATGATTATCTCTTTATTTGCAGTGTATGTAGCACTCGTGATGTATTCAGTGGCTACGACATCAACACTTTGCTGAAACTAGTAATGAATGAAACCTGTGTAGTAGGCTGGGCGTAGTGTTGTGAACATCTAATGATTTCTATTAACGGAAATCAGGGGTATCCCCTTTTTCTCATATAAATAAATAAATAAATAGCAGAGGCCCTGTCGGGTCAGCTTTGTTCTCATTCGAAGACGTCGAGCAAATTGCAGTCCACCAGCAAACTATTTCATCAAATTCAAGTTTCACAGCCAAATATGAGTACAACTAAACAACAATGTCATCATGTTTTAGTTGTCATACAATCACCAAACACAAATCAGCATACATAACAAGTGATGTTCTCATGGCAAAATACTAAACAACATGTTCATCAGGTTTCAGTTGTCATAGCAAACACAATTTCACATAGTAGATAAAAAAACGTCTTCTGACAGGAAAATACGACAAAAGCAATGTAATCATCATTCGCAGCAGCAGCGTCAACATCTTCGCCATGTGTATCAGTCTAAATCGTAATTCCCCATGGTGTCATCTTCTTCTTCGTCCTCAACGTCCTCGAACGTTGGCTTCTTCTTGATCAACTCCTGTATGTCCATAGCACGACATGCAATCTTTTCGCCGGCGTCATTGACGTGATGGTTCTCAAAGATATTAGGAACATCTGTGTTATCTTGTACATCAGGAGCAGTGTAAGCATCATCTTATTATGCAACTTCATTAAACGAATTCCTCTGCTCAAACCTTTGCAATACTCTCCAGTCATCGCTATGTGCAAATGTGTCTTCCAAGAAAAATATATGTGTTGCTTGATTTGCCAAAGTAAAAGGCTCGTTGGTCTGGTACGCCGCCTTGACCTTGATGGATTTGAAATAATCATCAGCTCTGGGTTTTACGATCCTAGAAAATAGGTTATACCAACGACAGCACAACAGAACCACACACCAATGATCCCCGAAACTGGAGATATACTGCAAATGAACAATGTCTGTTATGTTAGCATACATTTCAGTTGTCTCTTTGTCATACGTATATGTGCTCATGATGGCACTGTTTTGTGTCTTCCTGCCTTCGTCTCATGCAAGGGTGCTGTAACGCACTTCTCCAACAACGCAAGATTCATAATGTCTTACCCGACTATCAGGACCCATTGCTAGTGAGTAAAGGGCATCATCAACTGCCTGCCCATCCTCCCTCATCTTCTTAACCTATGGTTAGAAAATAGACAAGTTGATCATCTTATGTACTCAATATGTTAAAAAAACTGATAGTGCACTTCAAAAGCTTACATGGTTCTTGAACCATTTCGCAAATCCTGCCATAACCAGTTTGTCAATGTTTCTTGGATTTGCGGCAGTAACTCCTCTTTGTAGATGCTGCACAACATAGTGATCGCGTCAAACATCTAAATATATAAGAATGTGCTGCAAGTTTAGTAGATTACGATGTATAAGCTGCAGTACTGCACTTACTTGATATAAGGTAGTATCTCAGGACAGTTATTCAACACATACCAAACCATTTTGTCCAAATCTTTAGGTTTGTCCTCTTGTTGACTCTTCCCTATAACTCGAACAGAATAATCGAAAACATTGAGCCCGGGATTGTCTTCACCCACCTCTTTGCTAAGTTGATCAGCTGTTTCAATGTATTTTGAGCAGAATGTCAACGCTTCTGTAGCAATGTAGGCCTCTACAATGGAACCCTCGGGTCTAGCTCTGTTCCTAACATAGCCCTTGAAAATGCCTAGCCGCCTTTCAATAGGGTACATCCAGCCATACTGTACTGGACCTCTAAGTAGTGCCTCATCAGGTAGATGAACAGCCAAATGCACCATCACATCAAAGAAGGCTGGAGGATATATCTTCTCAAGGTCGCATAGGATAGTTGGTATCTTGTCTCTAAGACGCTCCAAAGCATCTATCATGATATTCCTACTGCAGAGTTCCCTAAAGAATTGTCCCAACTCTCCAACTGCTCTGTATAAGTCAGGGCGGCCCAATCCTCTAAGGATAATAGGTAAAACCCATTGAAGTAGGACGTGGCAGTCATGAGTTTTCAACCCTTGTACCTTGTTTCCATCTGCACTGACTCTCCTTTCAGGGTTGGAAGCAAATCCATGTGGGAATCTCACACGTGACAGGACCTCGCAGAATTATTTTCTTTTTACCTTGTCGAAGACGTACACAGCTGGTGCCATATCCCGTGGTTTACCTTTATCTTGCACCTGCAAATCCTTTCTGATACCCAGGTGTGTCAAATTAATCCTAGATTTTAAGGTATCTTTCGTCTTGCCTTCAATATTAAGAAGTGTGCCGATAATGATGTCACATATATTTTTCTCGATGTGCATCACATCAAGATTATGCCGCAGATCCAAATCTTTCCAATACTCCAAGTCCCATAAAGTGGACCTGCGGGTAAACAATAATCTCTCTTCTACCCTGCCACACTTCCTTTTCCCGCTACCATTACCAGGATGGTTTCCTGGTGTAATATGCCTGACCTTCTCTAATTCCACTTGCAACTCATCGGCAGTGAGCCTCTTTGGTGCATCACAGTTTTCATGCTTTGCATTGAACACATGTCTTCGGTATTTTCTAGGATGCGGCTTGTCCTTGGCAAGGAAACGGTGGTGTCCAATGTAACAGATCTTGCTAAGTATTGTGTATGACAGTGGATTCCTGTCACAGCGAACACATGCATTATAACCATGTGTCGTTTGCCCTGGTATAGTGCCCAAAGCCGGATAATCATGGATGCACCAAATTATAACAGCACGCAGAAAGAAATCAGCTGGCGGGCTTCTATATAGGTCTCGAGTGAGAACACCCTTCCATAGCTGTTGAAGTTCCTCCACAAGAGGCTCCATGAACAAATCAAAATCCTTTCTAGGACTTTTTGGACCTGTGATGAGCAAGGCCATCATGTAGTTTGATTCTTTGGTGCATACATTTGGAGGCATGTTGTAAGGGATAACAAGCACTGGCCACATGCTATATGTGGCGCTCTAGTGGACAAATGGGTTTAATCCATCTGAAGCTAAGCCAAGTCTAATGTTTCTTGGGTCAGTAGCAAACTCTTTGTGTTTATCATTGAAGCTTTTCCACTCACTACCATGAGATGGATGGCTCATTACATTCTGATCTCTGTACTCCTGGTTCCTAGAATGCCACAATACATCCTCTCTTGTTTCAGCATCATGAAACAACCTCTGCAATCTTGGTGTAATTGGAAAATGTCTCAGAACATTATGAGGAATCCTCTTCACAGCATCGCCATCTTTCCATCTTGATGATTTGCATTTCGGGAATTCACTTAAGTTGGCATAATCCTTCCAGAACAGAACACAATTACTCTTACAAACATGGATCATATCATATCCAATTCCAAGTGCAGAAAGGAAATTCTTCATTTTACAGTAGGTGTGTGGCAGCTCAGACACATCTGGGAAAGATTTGCGGAAAGCAGCCAACATCGCATCGAATGATTTGTTGGTCATCCGCTCAGTTGTCTTCACCTGAAGAAAGGTGACCATAGCTGAGAATACTGACAGCTTATTTCCTGGGGTGACAGCAACGTTGCACTGTTCCAACATGCGGGCCCACTGTTTTTCTTCTACAGGTGAAAGTTCACGGAATGCACGAGCATTTCGTAGCATTGTTTCAATGTTGGTCAAACTCACTGGCTCCGCAACCACCACCTCCTCCTCTTCCACCTGAGCATCAGGCAGATCAAGATGGTGATCTGCTGCTTCCACGTAGTCAATAACATTGACGTTCATAGCTTCACCATGATGAACCCACCTAGTATATGTGACCGACATCCCATACAAGTGTAGATGATTTTGCACAGTTTACTAGGGTCTTGTAACTGAATTCATACAACTTCTACACGGGCAGAGCACATCTCATTTCGGACCACTGTACTCAGCTCTGATAAAGTTCATGAAGTTTTCAACCCCCTCGACATATGCAGCGGAGAATCTTCGAGTAGAAGTTATCCAAGTCATGTCCATCTGTTAGACATGCAAATTAGTTCTTCTACTAGATATTACAGAAAACATATATGCTTTTTTATGAAGTCCAGAAAAATAAATACCTAGGTCGATGTCTAAAGCTATGGCAAGATATTTGGACGAGTAGATCTAACTAATGAAATATATGTAAAGCTAATTCAGCAAACAGATTTAAGTGCCAAATTATGGCAGGCTGTTTCAGCGGTCAATGAGGCCAAGCACACAGCAATCGAACTATCGAAGGCCATCGCAGCAACAAAGATCGAGTATAAAACAGTGTAGAGCTATTTCACCTCACAGATTGGCTACTAGACCATGGCAATCTACGTCATAATAAATATATGGCAGGATATTTTAGCAACTAATCGGCCTTGGCATGCCATCTCAGCTAAGCATATTGAGTGAAGAACAGAGCAAGGAAGCTTCTTAAGCAAAGCATGTTGAGAGTAAACTACTTCGGCAAACAGTGAGATTAACAACGTCTATCAGCTAACATTCAGCGCTACACCGACATGAACGGGTCCTCACTCTAGAATGCGCGTACCGTGGAAGAAGCTGACCGACGTGCATCTCCACACGAACGTCGGTAGCGGTAGCGGCGCTGACCGCCGTGCGCCTCCACAAGAATGTAGCCAGAGGTTGCGGCGCGGCTAGAGGACGGCAGTCTACGAGAGCGTACTGTGGGAGCGAGAGGATCACCGAACCGCGGCGCCGACGTATCGGCGCAGCGGGGAGGGCTGCTTTGCCAGAGCGAATGGAGTGGAGGGGGACAGGGGGGAGGGGTGTTTGGGGAATACTATTGGCTAGTTGGCCGAAGGGCGGTTGAATCGGATTTGGGGGGAATTTTTGGGTGTGGGGGGGAGGATTTTCGCACGGTGGGCGGGGGGATTTTGGCGCATGGTCGGTTTCTCCAAGTGCAGTCCCACGTGTCAGTGAAGAGGCAAGCCGAAGCGCGTTCCGTTTGCATGAGCTGTGTGCAGGACCGAACGTGTGTGGGGTGCAATGCGACCGCAACAGGAGTGCTGTGAGTGTACCGCATTTTTTCCTTTTAAACTAGGTGCTTCGCCCCCTAAAAAAATGTTGCTTCGCGCGATCCATCGATACTTCTACTAGTAATCCGGTAATCCCGACTAAAACAGCGCGGCCGGGTCTTTTCCCGCGCTATATGCTGGGAGGTTGGCTTAGTTGGGTTTTTTAGGACGAGTAATGCTACACCTACGTAATCCCAGTTACGTAATTAATGTAATGTGAAACGTGTGAGCTGTTGATTGTAGATTGGGGGGAGGGAGGGGCCCACCACCATGAAAATCAGGGGAGGAGAGAGAGAGGCAATTTATGTTAACCCTTTCGTAGGTGGCCGTAGATGTAGAAAGATGTGAAATGCGTGAATGTGTAGTGGACGTACTATTGGAGTGCCTCAGATAATTTTTGTATGTATAGACCCTATGTGTTTATTTTACTTCGCATGTTAGATTTGTCTCGGTTCAATAAAAAGCAGAGTTGGTGATGATGGTGTGCCTGTCATCCTACAATATAGGCCGTCCAATCTATATCTAACGGCTAGGAAGGAAACTATGACAATTTACCCGCACTCCTCTCCACATTTGCAGAAAAGGCTTTCCCTCGTTCATCGTTTTCTCCCACAAGATCTTGATCTTCCGTGCAACGCACGGGCATCTTGCTAGTACTCCTACAATATGTATATTACTGTGGAAGTTCATATACACCGGCCGAGATTAATGCAAACACGGCAGATTTTCATTACATTTCGAACTTTTATAGGACAGAAAAATAAAAGAAACCCGACCCTAAACCTATTCTACGGCGGCGACCGACGTCCTCCATCTGCGATCTCTATGTATGGGGGCGGGGTTCAAGACCCGTGAAGTGAAGGTGCGGTCTCCAGCGAGGAAGAGTAGAACACGGGATACGGACCGGCCAGTTGGCACACCATGCCCTGCCGCCTCCCATGCCCTACTCATCCTCGGAGGAATCCCCGACATCGGCGGTGCCGGACGTTGGACGGCGGCAAGTAGGACACGTGGCTAACGGTGCTCCCGTCGTCGGCCGCCAGCGTGGCCACCGCTTGTGCCGTCGCGTCCGCGTCCGGCTACGCCGCTATTGCGTCGCGAGAGGCGACTTGAGCAAGGGCGGTGACCTCAAGCTTCATCCCCAAAGACAAGCTCTCCCGTAGAGCATTCGCACTTGCGGTCATGGCGGATGTGGTGCGAGGTAGGAGGACGATGCACTATGGTGTGGAGGTTAGTTGGGCGTTGCCGCTTTAAGTAACGCATTCCCGTGAGGCCAAGCGTCCGGGTGCGTCATTAAGTCGCTGGAGTTGGTTCCTCGGGCACCGAGCCTCTTAACGACGACATATGAATGGATGGCATGAATGTGGGCAGCTGGCGCAGGCTGGGAACGCACCGTGCGACGGCGCGAGGGGCGAGGGTTTTGGTGTGCCACGGTAGTCAGCTGCGGTCGTGGCAATGTTGGAGATGCCCTTTGCTCACATGCGATCCCCGCATGTCATTGAAAAAGCAAGACGACCCGGCATGGTCTCAGGTCCAGAGGATGCAGTTGGCCGCGCTACACCACTCCGCGGACGCGTCGCGGCGCCCCGTGCATCCTCGACGAGTCGGGTGTTAGGGTGTGTTTGGATTGTGGCCAAAGTGCACCTTACCAAAATTTTGGTCATGACCCAAAGATTGGTCTTTGTTTGGATGGTTGCCATTTTTTTGGCATGCCAATGAACTCTAGCCAACTCTATTCATTTTTCTTGCCAATGTCGGCCAAATCATGGGCAACCAATACCTCAACCAAAATTTTGGTCATGACCCAAAGATTGGTCTTTGTTTGGATGGTTGCCATTTCTTTGGCATGCCAATGAACTCTAGCCAACTCTAGTTCATTTTTCTTGCCAATGTCGGCCAAATCATGGGCAACCAATACCTCAACCAAAATTTTGGCTACCCAATGCTTTGATGGGGCAACCTTGGGCACAAACCAAACATACCATTGGTCGTGCCACAGCACTAACGCCACCCTCGGCACACTGAAACCGGCCGTGTCTAGCTACGATACGAGCGTGTCGCTCACCGCGGTCGCCGTGTCCAAAGGCGGTGCTGGACCTGGGCCCCGTTGTTGGCCCCAATGACCCACATGAATGGTTGTCGGTGGCGAGGAGGCCGTGGGCCAGCTCCTCCATTGGACTAGTGTGCGCTACGTCGTCCCGACGGGTGTGCCCCACATGTCAGTTTCCCTGTTTTCCCGGCCATATTCGAGCGTCAGTGCTCCGCATTGCGCATTAGGCCTTTCACTATGTAGGCCAAGCGAGACAACTTATTGTTTATTTGAGTCGTTCAAGTATAATCATGTGGTGTTGGCTTATTTCTCATTCCTCTCCAACCCTCTTCTCCATCGATCATGTCGCCCTCCAGTCGAGTCCATCCTCCCGCATGCCTCATTTGAACATTCCGCCGAGTATCATTCGCATGTACCCACCCTAGTCCTCTTTCAATAGATCTCCGGACCCCGAGATAAAATCGAGAGGGAACGAGTGGGGGCACATGATACCTAAGGCGGATTCAAAATTTTGAACCGGTGATCATAGCATCCGCAAATCATATATAAAGGGTATTCAATGTTCGTTTCGTTTTTGAACATACAATATACTCCCTCCTATCCTTTCTAGTTTACATATAAGTTTTATGTGTAGTCAAAGTATTTCTACGTTGATCAAAAAGGTATCAACATGCAACAACGCCCAATCAATATTGTTAGATTCGTACGTACTCCTAGATTTGCACTCGAGATGGTTTCCAATTTGACTTTTGACAAGATTAATAGTACATGAGATGTATAATGTGAAAATTATATCATTGGAAACTCCTTTCACATATGAATTTGACCGTATGCTTTGTGTAAGTTGCATGTCATATATTATTACTCTAACATTTGGTCAAAGTTAGTCTCGAAAAACGCATTAGACTCTGTATGCTTTATGTAAGTTGCATGTCATATATTATTACTCTAACATTTGTCTAAGTTGCATGCCATATATTATTACTCTAACATTTGGTCAAAGTAGTATAGTGGAAGTGCATCCTCTGACGTAGGTATCCCTGCCTTACCCTCCCTTTCGGTCACTTACTGGCGGACCACATGCTTGCTAGGCCCCGCATGTCAGTTACTCAATGGGTTCGGCCACATCAGGGGATCCTCATCCGTAGTATACTCCCTATGTATTTATTTAATCCACATAAAACGGAGGGAGTGGTGGTATAATAAATGACGTGGGCGGGGGAGGGGGAGGGACGTCGGTTTGCTCTCAACCGCGGTCCCACAAGCGAGCGAAAACGCAAGACAAAGCGCGTTCCATTTGGTGAGCGACATGGAGGATCCAGCATGCCGGGCTGCAACGCGAACGCGACAAGAGCGATGTACAGTCAAACCCGATTGACCGGTCTTCACCAGAACCACTATTCACACTAGAACCTTCGTTGCTCGGCCTATGCCAGCAACTGCCCTAAAACTACACCAAATCTCCAGCCCATTCCCCCACCTTTCGATCCCCTAGCCCGCATCAAGCGTCCCCTAGTTCGCCGGAAAGCCATGGTGCGCCGCAAGATCACTTACTACAAGATGCTGACGCCGGAGCGCCGCGCAGAAATCGTGGCGGCTGTCAGCGCCACAGACCTCCATTCCCAAGTTCGCTTTGCAGCGGGCCTATCCCCGAGTTCTCTGGAGCCAAGCTACGAGGAGGAGGAAGCCGATCCAATGTTCATGGCGGAGGTCACGGTGCAGAAGGCCCCCGACGGGTATGAGACGACGGACATCGAGTTCGTGACGGCGTCCGAGTCCCCCATGGTGCAGGCGGACCAGCGGTTCAACATGGCGATACTAAAGGAGGACCGGGAGGCACAGGCTCAACTCAACGCGAAGCGCGCACATGTCGCTGCCATCGAGGCTCTCCTGCAGGCGGAACCAGATGTCGTGGATGTGAACCGGGCACCGGAGGCTCAACTTGAGGCGGAGCGCGCGGATGCCGCTGCCATCGAGGCCCTCCTGCAGGCGGAACCGGACGTCCTGGACTTGAACCAGGCGGCAGAGGCTCGACTCGACGCAGAGCACGCGGATGCCGCTCTCATCGACGCCCTCCAGCAGGCGGAACCGGACGTCCTGGACTTGAACCGGGCAGCGGAGGCTCGACTCGACGCGGAGTGGCGGATGCCGCTGCCATCGAGGCCCTCCTGCAGGCGGAACCGGGCGTCCTCGACTTGAACCGGGCTTTGCTCTCGTCCGTGCAGAGCGCTCGCACGCTCCGCTTCAATTAGTAGCTGGAGGCCGAGGACAACCACGGTGCGGAGACACACGTCAGCAATGACGGCTGGTTCGCGCCGGCAGCCAAAGACGACGAGGATGTCTCTTTCCGCGAGTAGTGATAGTTTTTCTTTATGTTGTTGTTTTTATGGATCTTTTGCTGTGTAAAAACATATATTTGTTATGCAAGTCGCCTGACTTGGGTCAGTCTACCATTTTAGGTGGTTGGATGAATATCCTACGTCTCCTAACCCTTCTTTCCTTCTTCCTCACCTCTTCTTCTTCCCCAACAGACCACCGCACGGGCCTTACGGATACTCCCCAACATGCGGTTGGATAAACATACTCTATGAACGAAAATTATGTGTCAGCGACAGGATGGCTGAGTTTGGTTTGTTCACATGCGACAGCACGTGTCAGTGAGGGTGCGTTCCCTTGGTTGGGTTTGCGGCGTGCAGGAGCGACTGTGTGAGGGTGCGGTGCGACCGCGGCGTGCAGGAGCGACCGTGTGAGGGTGTGGTGTGACCGTGACAGCCGTGCGCAAGTGTACCTCCTTCTCATTTTGAAAACTTTAGGCAAGCTTGGGAAAAATGTGTGGCGAAGTTTGGCAATGCAAGGCCTAGACCCAAACAGGATAAGTACGTACGTACTAGGAGTACTAGTGTTAAAAAAGAAAGGCGGGGTTTTCCTTCACGGGATTTAATCGATACAAATCATCGTTTCACGTGTCAATTAATGCATATTTTTTTCTACAAAGACCAAAGAGCTAACCATCTCACTCCTCATTGCTTGATTAATGCAGCACCATGCAAACCAACCTTCTCACTTCCGCATGCATGCAGGGGATATTAATGTCCTTGGTTGCTAACCCCATCAATTTTTCCTCGATTAGTGTTAGTGGCCCTTTGCAAATTGTAATTTTGATATACTGGCCTTGTGTACAAAAAAATGGAGGTAGTAACTATATTTGACTTCCTTCCCCATTGCGGTGACGTCGACGATATCTTTTTTTGGTGGTTTGGCGAACTGCGTTCAACGGAGAACACCATTGAGGGAGACCACGGTAAGTCGTTCGCATGTGCCGCCTGCAAGCCGAGACAACCGCCTTAGTTGCATCCAGGAAGTCCTTTACTAGTACTCCCTCCGGTCCTTTTTTCTTTGTGTATAAGGTCCAGCCCGTATACCAAGGAGAGGAGCAATTAGCAAAAAATGGACTATTTTGCCCTTGGATTCATCTGAGGAGACCCTAGTTGCATGCGAGATTGGCTCAGACTTTGCATGCATGTCGTCTCTCTCTCTCCCCTGTCCATCTCTCTGCACGCATGCGCCTCTCGCTCTCTCTCCTGTTTCTGCATGCAAGCAGCTCTCTCTACCTTGGGAAGATGCGAAGCACATGGGAAAGAGAGATGGGATTACTGCAGGCATGCATGTGGTGGAAAGGGATGGAGGGCCCGGTTGGAAAGAGCAGCAAAAAAATGCCAATGCACAGAGCATTGCAGGGAAAACGAAATTTTCTTAGACACAGACAAAAAAGGACCGGAGGGAGTACTACTAGGAGTACTAGTGCGGTGAGATGGTTTCTCGAAGAAGATGATGGAGAAGCGGAGTCAGCAAAGAGTGAAATGATGGTTGCTTTGTCCGTGCTTTTGTGATTTGACGCCTCACTGCTTTGTGATTTGTGATAGAAGGGACAGGGGAGTAGACTCTGTGCTCTATACTGTACTACATGCGTCCAAGCATGGGAGAAAGAGGAGAGACGTTGCATTTTTCTATTCCTTCAATCAATCAATCAATCAGGGAGCTTCGGTTCCATCTTTTTGGCTTTGGCAACACCGTCCACAATGGTTCCCACGATGCCAAAAGCTATTTTCACATTTGGCTACACATTGTGGATGCCCTTAACCATACCACTTGGTTTTGCTCCTGTGTGCTATATATACAAATCTCTATTATATTGATCTAAAAAATTATAGAATCAATATTAGTAAAAAGGAGGTGAATTTGCCGCGCGGATAGCGGGGGAGGTTTCTTATTTGAGCAATGCTACATCCACGTAATGGTTTACATAAAGTTACGAACTAATGTGATGTGGGACTATTTGATGGATTAAAGGAGAGGATTAGGCCCACCCCACCTGAAAATCAGGGGGGCATATATAGATTAGATGGAAAGTATACGTAGCAGCTACGTAGCCCTTTATTAGTCTAGGATTAAGCTTCTTATTTTCGAAGGACGTTGTCCTGGCGGTTTGCTAACATGCGGTCCCACGTGTCAGTGCTTTACCAAGCCGATCCGCGTCCCACATGAGGCAGAACAACGGCAGAAGCAACACATGGTTAAGTTGAAGAAGATGAGGGAGAAGCGGATTCAACAACGAGTGAAATGATGGTTGCTTCGTCCCTCCAACTTAACTGCAGGAAAGGTGCAGCTTTGTGATTTGACGCCTCATTGCTCATTACTACATCGGCGCCATGACTAGGGTGCTTCACCCCGGCTGCTCTGCACTGTATTCCGGTATGGCACATGGACCCGGTAGCTTGATGTCCCACATGTCGGCGAAAGGGACTAGAATATTTATGAAAGCGAGTGCTCTACTCTTACGACGGAGGAGTAGATGACACGACGGCCCAGTGAACTGTCACTTGTACTGTATAGTACTATAGTTTTGCTGTTTTGCACGATCCATCGATACAAACCCGATTAAACAGGAAAAGGGCGGGATTTTTCCTGCGCGGTAGATGATACTGGCCATACATTTCAAAGGCAATTTTAGTGTATGCAAACTGAATAATTATAAGTAACAATATGATATCTAGTAAAACAAAAAACACATATGATTTATTGTGTTAGAGTGTAGTAGTAGTGCTGTATTGCATAGTTGTGAGATGTAACATGCGAGAACGTGTAGAGATGTAGTTTTGGAGGGCCTACAAAGAGAAAAGCGTAATACAGTCACCAAACTTCAGAATAAACTGATTACGGTCACTATATACATTTTGCGGTGATTATACGGCCACTTGCTCACATTTCAGCATCGGATTACACTCTGTTGACCGGCCAAATAGTCTGCGTGGCACCATGTTGACTAGTTAAATTGACCATGTTCCTTGTGGGTCCCACCTGTCAGTTTGCATAGGCAAAAGGTCAGATAAACACAAATTTACGCAGGCGCGACAAGGCTCCAACCCATGCGCGGGAATCACCTAGTTGTGTATGTGTCTGTCAGGGCCTGATGTGTGCGCATGCACGTGTAGGTTGAACACTTGAGCATGAGAGTGTCTGTTGGTCGTGTGGTGTACTGGTGTGTGCATGCATGCGTGCGTGTGAGTGTTGCGTGCGTGCGTGCGTGGCTGCGTGTGTACGTGTGGGTGTTATGTGCGTGCGTGGATGCATGTGTTTGTGTGAGTGTTGCGTGGATGCAGTTCATGTGCATGCGTGCGTGTGTGTATAATCACCACACCAGCTCCTGTGTGTTAAAACAGACGGCTCAGCATACCAATACAAGGCCACCTTGTCATCTGTGCCCGCGGTCATGACTTCGAACCACCGTCCAAATATTTTTTTTGTCGTTTGTTTTCATTCTTACTAGCAAGATGCCCGTGCGTTGCACGTAACATCAAGATGCATTTGTACGACTTGTTTATCTTGTGAGAGAAAAGTATGAACGACGGAAGGCCTTATTTGCAAATGTGGAGAGGTGTGTGGGTACCTTTTTGCAAAATTGCTATAGTTTCTTTCCTATCCGTCAGATATAAATCGGACGGCCTATATTGCAGGATGGCAGGCACACCATCATCACCAACTCTGTTTTTTATAAGAGTGTATTTTATGTATTTTATAAGAGTGTATATGTAGAGTAGATACAACTCGACAGGTGGGCACGATGGTAGTGAGATAATGTGATGCAACACTAGAGGTGCCACATGGAGCATTTAACTGGTCAACTAGTCATGCCATGAGCAAATACAGAGTTGTACAGTGAGCCCGTGACTATATAATAACCACTAAACGTAAATGATGACCGTAATGAGTGGATTCTGAAGTCCAATGTATGTATCGTGCTTTCGCTTCAAATACAATGATCGTCATTGCATATATCGCGAGAGAAAGATGAAACATGCATGAATTTTCTGGGGGCTTACTTTTAGAGGACCTGGAGATAGATTTGTGTGCATACGTGAAAGGGGCGTACAGGGGGGTATGCGATGGAGAGAGAGATGCTCTTCGTTTCTCTTTATTATGACTAACTTTGTATATAGGATAAAAATATACAAATTCACAGTGCGGAATAAATAGCATTGTGGGCACCATGCAATGCAAATTAGCGTTCGCACTCCTCCATATAACTTTGTAATGTTGTATATATGTAGAAACTCTAAAATAATTTTTTGGCCACACTTTATTCAAAAGGAATGTTGTATGCGAAATAAACGTGAAGAGAGGGCTTTTTAGATCAATGGGGTACGTGAAGTAACATGTGTGAATGTGTAGTTGATGCATTTGGCGGGGCCTAGAGAGGTATGTGTGTGTATTACGTATTCGAGAGAGGCATGGATAGAGGGGCTTACGGGGGGCATGGGAGAGATAGCACGAGAAATGATAGAGAGAGAGAGAGGAATATGACGTCACGACAAGAGATTCCATTCCCTTGAGTGTGTATATGCAAGGGGGGAGGGAATAGAGGCACCGGGAGAAATTTTCTGTGTGTGTGGTGTTTGCGTTGGTATGTGTGGGTGTGAGAAGATAATGAGACGTGGGGGCAGAGGGTGCGTCACCGCGTGAGGTCCGGTGGGTCGAGGTGAGGCCCTTCGTTCGGTTCCGTCCTGCGCCACATTGGTCGGCATGTGACGCATTTAGGAAGACCCATGGATGACTAGTCATACAAGACAAAGATGGTAGAATTGTGAAGGACTCTGTGTCCACTGACAAAGCTGGCTAGGATTTGTAACCCTAGATTCTCGGACTAAGGTAACCCCTTTATCTCTGATATTACTATTCATCCAACCTAACTTTAAGGGGCATCCTATAGAATGCTCTGCTAGAATCATACTCGTCGATTAGGAAGAGAGGTGTGAGACAATGTGTGAGAGACAGGCGTAAAGATAATGTGCGTACATGAGACACGTAGGAGGGTCCATGTATATAGAAAGGGTCGATGAGGATTGTGCGTGTGTATGTTTGCGAGAGGAAGAGTGCTTGTGATAAAGGTTAGTGGAAACAGTTGTAAATGGTTATGAGAGGGAGGGAGGGTTATATCTAGAGCATGTGTGCGAGAAAGACAACTCGGGAGAGAGTGTGTGAGCATGTGTGAGAGACCACCGATGGAGAGTGAAACTACACGTAAAAGACTGCTCTACACATTGATTAATGATATAAATTGTATCCAAATATTAGGATGGGATCATGATATTTGTGATTCGCGTAAGGAGCGGTCATTGATCCATCAGACATCTAGATTCTATCGAATTTCAGCATGTCTATGTTATTATTCGACACAATTGATCCACATAGTTAGTATTTTGAACTCCAGACAATGCATCGCTTTAGCAATCGAATATAAACGTGAGTATAGTTCGTGTTGTGTGTGTAAAGCACATTATACATACGAAAGTTACACAATGGACATTATAAATAGCTACCTATGAACTAGCATACATTTGAATTCAACTTAAGGTGGTTTAAAAAAATCGAATTCAACATGAAGTCCAGTCAATTATTTGAATTTGATATCATGGCATTTGTAAACAATACCTAAATTATGGGGGCACCAATCTTTGCTCTGATTTTGTACATAATAACATATGTAGTCGTGTACAAAATAGATTCAAATTTAGC
Organism: Triticum urartu; assembly: GCF_056163025.1. Taxonomy (NCBI): domain Eukaryota; kingdom Viridiplantae; phylum Streptophyta; class Magnoliopsida; order Poales; family Poaceae; genus Triticum; species Triticum urartu. Next base: position 166,844,651 of record NC_141876.1, on the reverse strand, counting down.
TCCTCCATTCCAAAATAATCGTAGTTATAGGATTTTCAAGTGTCAAAATTTCAAAAAGAAGCGGATAATTTAATGAGGTTTTCAAACATACAAGGTCAAATATAACGTTTTCTATTTAGTTCAATCCTCATAGTTCAAGAGTACTCTAAACGTGAATGCTTGTGTTTCAAAATTACGAACGAAGCGCCAAAAGAGCCTCTACTCGCCCGAAACCGCGTGAGACCAATGTTTGGTAGTACAAGGAAATTACTTTTCTAATAACTCCGACCCATGAAACCTACCGGCCCGACGTCCAAAGGTCTAAATCGGGGTAGGTTTGTAGCTTCATCTAGACGCCATGCAACCGCATCCGAAAAACACTCATACACAATGGCAGCCTAAGCACACATGCGCGTGGCCGAAATCGCTCCCTCCCACTATTTGGGACACCTGGGGTTACCATCCTACCCCCGACCCGCAGTAGGTCCGAAATTTAAGAGGGGGCAAAGTTTGTACTTTCCCCAAATTTCAAACAAGTGCGTCCCATCTTCTGTTCAAAAAAGCCAAAAACAAGCGCGTCCCAGACCGAAACATGGTTCCCCCCACCCGTCCGATTCCCCATTCGTACACCATGGGCGCCAAAACTACCTCTCCACCAGCCGCGAAACCCCGGTGTCCTCCGTCCGCCACCCCATCCCACCCATCAACCGCCGCCCTCCTCCATCACGCTGGAGCCAATAACCCGACGTCCTCGTCCATCGCAACCTCAACCACAACGCCCTCCACGGCTAGTAGTTAAAGCCGAAGCCGAGCCGTCCGTACCTGAGCCAGTTCAACCACGCCGTCCTCCGTCTCACCGCTGCCGCTCCAACTTCGCCACCCTCCACCGCACCGGAGCTGTTCCTGCTACGTCATCCTTCATCGCCTCGGATCTGCTTCCCCTCCGCTGACATACGGCCATGACAACACAGTCAACAATTTGGCCATGGGTTCGTCCAAGCCTGCACCCTCCAGAACATCGGTTTCCCCGGTAAAAAGAAGAAGATTGGCGCGACATGTGGAGGTGACCACACCGGCAACCGAAAAAGGTACTCCTCTTCCCTTATTCGTGCAAATCTCACGTCTCTGCTTGCACGGTATTCATCCCACAGAAGACACTAGTTGACCGCTTCTTCTTGATACTAGATGTTCCTGGTAACTTGCGATGCACAAGGTTTCTCCTCATATACTATTTCACCTTAGCTAGAGGTCCGTCGCCCCCCTGAATTTCAATTTCTGGCCAGTTGATTCACAATTAACGGAAGCATTCCCCGGCGTAACAGGCGCTAGTACTCCTATTACGTGGGGGAAGCAGTGCCTTGGTGTTTATCTTAGGGGCATGTGCGGCCTAGAGCTACTGGCGCCCGATCTGGAGGTCGGCTAGGATTAAAGGGATGGCCTGGGGGCGCTGCCAAGCATGGCGGTGGTGTGAGGTCGATGGGAGGGTGGGCCGGCGGAGGCAGGGTTCTGGGCTGGTGGTCGCTGGCGGTTCGAGAAAGATCGTCAACAGTGACTGGCGGGAGGTAGACGAAGGCCATCTGCCCGTTCCTTATAGAGCGTACGGTTCATTAAAAAAATCGACTGACCTATTTATTTTCAGTCGACTATTATCTTAGATATGACCACATGTGGTGGTGTGCTGGAGGAGTACCTGCATTTCCTGTGCTCATATATTACAAAATCATATGGAGTAGAATCTAATTTTGTTTGCCATGCAATGTTGTAGAGCTATCATATGTCTCCTGTCATTTATTTTTCAGCCACCTGCTATCTGCTACTTTTACAGTGCACTAGTTCTGCACACACTTCACCCTTACTCTCACTATTGTGTTTTTGTGCAAGTGTATTTCAGACTCTGCTTCCATGAGAGAAGCGAAAAAGAAAAGAGAGAAGTCGCTCCAGCTTCATATGTGGGTAGGCAAGACACATTACAGCGCTATAAAGGGTGCAGTGTCAGCAGATGGAGACGGTAAACGTAGCTCTGGAGTTGATGACCTCGCTCGCAATGAACCACCATCCCAGGTGCTTGCTTTAACTTCGCGGTGTCATATGTGGTTGCATGTTCCATATGGTGTCTAGCTTGTATTCGAAAGGCCGAAGTCGGTAAGATAAGGAAAGATATTTTTTTACATGAACCACCATCCCGTGAGCACCAGAAGACAAATAGCTAGTCAGGGCACTGGCCGAGCTAGTGACAAGCCCAACAAAGATAGGCATCACCTGGAAGCCAACTAAAAAGCTGCGATGGTGGCGAAGCAACCCGCCTCCCACCAGGCTCTCAGGTCCTAGATAATCATGCTCACCACTCCAGCCGGATGTCTAGCTTGTATTGCTTCCAATTTGGTTAAATTGCATCTACTTAGCTTACACATTATACCTTTGAATATGACATGCCTTTCTGTTTTTGGTACATACTAGTACATCTGTGTATTAACCATGTTCTTACATCAAAGTAATGTTCTTGTGTATCCCTCATCAATCACTTATGACGAGCCAGGCATGCAAGGGGACTACTCCTCATTTAAAGAATGCAGCGTCAGCCTCCCGACATGATTCTCAAGAAACAGAAATGCTAGATGAAGATAGTGAACGTAGCTTTGTAGTTGATTACAGCATTTCCCCTACACTAGCATCGCAGGTGCTTGCTCTAACTTGGCAGCGTGATATGTGGTTGCATGTTGCATATGGTGTCTAGATTGTAATTCTTCCAATCTGGTTAAACTACATGTGCTAGTCTGCGTAGCTTATACATTATACCTGTTAATGTGACATGCCTTCCTGTATTTAGTACATAGTACATCTATCTATTAAGCATGTCCTTACATAAAACTATTGTTTTTTTTGTATCCCGCATCAATCAACATGATGAGACACCTTTAGTATATGTAGTGCGATATTAGTTGCATCTTTCATATGATTTATAGCATGCGCTGCTGCTAATTTGTTGAAATTCCATTTATGATGGGACGCTTTTAACTTGGCAGAGTCATATTGGTTGCATCTTTCATGTGGTGTCTAGCTTGCATTGCTTCTTATTTGCTAGAATGGTTTCTGCTTAGTTTACACAAATAGTTGTGAACATGCCATGTCGTCCTGTTTTTCGTACATATTCCATCCTAGTATCATGTGTTTGCCTTACATCAAAGTAGTGATTGTCAGTATCATGCATGAATGAGTTCTGAAGAGAGAATTTTATTGCTTTTTCTTGTCGGTTTTACATGAAAATTCAAAATCAATAAAGCGGAAGGAAGTTAGCAAGGCAGCGGATAAAGGTGCTCCTTCCGAACGGAGGGCCTCTACAGTTTCTACTCCTCCACACCCCCAAGATGATTTCCAAGACAACACATGCATATACACTCAACAAAGTTGTGTTTATGATGAGCATGTCTCCCCTAGTGAAGCATCACCGGTGCTCCCTCTAACTTGGCACTATTATATGTTGTTGCATGTTATGTGTGATGTCTAGCTTGTATTGCTTCTAATTTTGTTGAATTCCATCTACTTACTTTACATATTATACTTGAATAAGACACGTGTTCCTGTTTCTAGAACATACAATATCTGTCTATCACACCATGTTCTTACATCAAATTACTACTGTTGTGTAACCTACAACAATCACTTATCATAAGACACGTTTGACTTCGGAGTGTGATATAGGTTACATCTCACATTCTTTTCTAGCTTGTATTACTAATTTGTTGAAATGGCACTTATGACGAGACAATTTTAACTTGGTAGAGTGATATTCGTTGCATCTTTCATATGGTGTCTAGCTTTCATTGCTTCTAATTTGTTGAAATGCCTTCTCCTTAGTTTACACATCATAAGCTGTGAATATGCAATGGCACTAATGATGAGAGACCTCTAACATGGTAGTGTGATGTTGTTTGCATCTTGCATATGATTTATTTCTTGTACTGCTTCACATTTGTTTAAACGCCATTTATGATGAGACACTGTTAACTTGGCAGAGCGATATTTGTAGCATCTTTCATATGGTGTCTACCTTCCATTGCATTGCTTCTAATTTGGTGAAATGTCTTCTTCTTAGTTACACATCATAGTTCTGGTTATCTCTTCCGTCCTGTTTTTCATACATATTACATCCTCCTATCATGTGGTTGTCTAACATCAAAGTTCAGTTCGTCTGCATCACGCATCAATTTGTTCTGAAGAACTAAATTGTTATTCGTTTTTTTGTCGACTTGACTTAACATGGCACACAGAAAGAGGAAGAAACACATAATGGCAGGGAATGAGAAGCGGATGAATCCTGTAGATTCTACCGGTACTGATGGTGCAATAGAAGGTCAAAGTCCAGCGGAAAATTCAACAAACACGGCATCCCATGCTACACGAGTTGCAAAAAAAGCCAAACAGAAACAAATAGCTGCCAGAAAACAAGCAGAGACAGCCCTAGTTCTTGCAACACCTACCACAGTACTACCAGCTGCACGACTTACTCGTGCGTCAACTGAGCTAGCAGCACGTTCCCAAGCTCCCTTGCCACCTGGCACTACTTCCCAAGCACTCTTGACACAAGACGAGTTGGCAATATCAGATGAACCTTGTGAGCTTCAACAGCAAGAAGGTAGTTGCTGGAGTCAAGTTACAGTTGCATGCTTCTTTA